>NC_073624.1:19040000-23840000 GCF_029407905.1 Bubalus kerabau
ACCAAGGGCAGTCCTATCAGTTCAAGGACAAGGCAGTAGATCTTTATTGGTTGAAATCAGATTTCAACAAATCTTTATTTGTTGAAATTCTGGAAGAAGTGTCTGCTCCTTCAAATGCACACTCACCAATGCAAGACTACACAGATCATGAAGAATCTGCAAAATAAGATGCCACTTAAGGAAACCAATAAAACTCCAGCAACTACTTTGAAGAAATAAAGATTTATGAACTGCTTGAGAAAAAATTCAAAATAATTGGTTCAAACTCAATGGCTACAATAGAACAGAAACAGACAACTGAACACCATCTGGAAAAGTACATGAACAAATGGCAAAGTTTAATTAAAAAATAGAAAACACAGTGCTCACTTCAGCAGCACATATACTAAAAAACAGAAAACACAAGAAGAAACCAGACAGAATTGCTGAAACTCAAAAATACAATAACTGAACTGAAAAGAGGGAGGAGCCAAGTTGGCGGAGGAGTAGGATGGGGAGAACACTTTCTCCCCCACAAATTCATCAAAAGAGCATTTAAACGTCGAGTAAATTCCACAAAACAACTTCTGAATGCCAGCAGAGGACATCAGGCACCCAGAAAAGCAACCCAACTCTTCGAAAGGAGGTAGGAAAAAATATAAAAGACAAAAAAAGAGACAAAAGAGGGAGGGATGGAGTTCCGTCCCGGGAAGGGAGTCTTAAAAAGGAGAAGTTTCCAAACACCAGGAAACCTTCTCACTGCCGAATCTGCGCTGAGCTTTGGAAGCACAGAGGGCAACATAACAGAGAGAAAAAATAAATAACAATTAAAACTCACAGATTGTGAGCCCTACGGTAACTCCCCCAGCGGAGAAGCAGCGCAGACGCCTGCACACGCCATTAGCAAGCGGGGGCTGGGCAGGGAGCCGCGGCATGGGCTGCATCACTTAGAGTAAGAGTCTGGCCTGAACGCCCTGAGTGCTATCTGAGCGAGATAGTTTGGGCTAGCAAACCAGACTGTGGGATATCTACCACGCAAAAAGCCAGCCCTAACCTAAGACACCGCCAGGCCCACACACGGAACAAAGGACTGAACAGAGATAGCCGGCTGCAGACCTTCCCCCTCCGGTGACAGGCAGCCAGATCCGGAAGGGGGCAATCGCAGCCCCAGAGAGACATTATCTATAAAACTGTAAGCAGGCTTCTTTGCTAACTAAAACTTTTTGGGGGTCTGGATGGTCAACATCTGCCTGAGAAGGTGCGCCGGTTTTACACCCAGATAACTGAGTGGCTGGTAGGCGATAAGTTGCAGCATTGGTGCTCGCCAAACACCTCATCACCTGAGCTGCTTGGACTTGGGAAGAGCACAAAACGCAGGCCCAACTGAGTCTGCGCCTCTGAGGACTACCCGAGTGCCTGAACCTGAGCGGCTTGGACCTGGGAGGTACATGCAGCCCAGGGCTGGCTTCGGATTGTTCCCGGCGGAACAACCTAGAGCCCAAGCAGTGTGGGCAGGGAGGCTACACGCGCCATGAGCGGGGGCAGACCCAGTGTGGCTGAGGCACTGCGAGCACACGCCAGTGTTATTTGTTTGCAGCATCCCTCCCTACCTCCCCTCAGCGCGACTGAACAAGTGAGCCTTAAAAAAAAAAAAAAAAAAAGTGTCCTCCACCGTCCCCTTTGTGTCAGAGCGGAAACCAGACACTGAAGACAGCGGCAAACAGAAGAAGTTATAACAGAGGGAAACGCCTGGGAAGCTAAGGCCATAGATTAAAACCCTGTGGTTACTATGGACTACATAGGAAGGGGCCTATAGACCTTGAGAAATATAAGTCAGACAAAGGAACTAGCCAAAAATGAACTGAACCCGCAATACTCACAACAAAACCAGAGAAAGTCCTAGATATATTTTTACTATTTTTTTAATTAAAAAAATTTTTTAAGTCCTCTATTGTTCCTATAATTTTCACTTTATAACCTATTACTTTAAAAAAAAAAAAAAAGACCCTATTTTTTTCTTCTTCAGCAAACTTAATATATATATATTTTATAATTTTTTGACCTTGTTTTTTTTCTTTCTTCTTTTCTTTAACATTGTATTTTTGAAATTCCAAACTCTACTCTAGATTTTTAATTTTAGCTTTTTGGTATATGTTATCAATTTTGTACCTATAGTTTTTTTTATAATTTCTGTGACTTTTTTTTTCTCTGTTTCTTTCTCTTCTTTTAAATAACATTGTATATCTGAAATTCCAAACTCTACTCTAGATTTTTAATTTATGCTTTTTGATATTTGATATCAATTTTGTACCTTTATTTTCTTTATAACTTTTGAGACATTGTTTGTTTTTGTTTGTTTTTTTTGTTTGTTTTCTCTCTTTATTTTTCTTCTTCCTTTTTTTAACATTGTATTTTTGAAATTACAAACTCTACTCTAGATTTTTAATTTTTGCTTTTTGGTATTAGTTATCAATTTTGTACCTGTGTTTTCTTTATAATTTTCACGACCTTGTTTGTTTTTCTTTGTTCGTTTTTTCCTCTTTCTATTCCTTCTTCTTTTCTTTAACATCCTATTTTTGAAATTCAAAACGCTACTCTAGATTTTTAATTTTTGCTTTTATGTATTTGTTACCAATTTTGTACCTTTAAGAACCCAATCTTCAGGACCCATTTTTCACTAGGGAGCGAGATTACTGGCTTGACTGCTCTCTCTCCCTTTGGACTCTCCTTTTTCTCCACCAGGCCATCTGTGTCTCCTCCCTAACCCCTCTCTACCTTACCCAACTCTGTGAATTTCTGTGTGTTCCAGACGGTGGAGAACACTTAGGGAACTGATTACTGGCTGGATCTGTCTCCCTCCTTTTCATTCCCCACTTTTATCCTTCTGGCCACCTCTGTCTCCTTCCTCCTTCTCCTCTTCTCTGTATAACTCCGTGAACATCTCTGAGTGGTCCAGTTGTGGAGTGCACATAAGGAAGTGACCACTGGCTAGCCCACTCTTTCCACTATTGATTCCACCTCATCTCATTTGGGTCACCTCTAACTCCCTCCTCCCTCTTCTCTTCTCCATGTAATGCTGTGAACCTCTCTGAGTGACCCTCACAGTAGAGAAACTTTTCATCTTTAACGTAGATGTTTTATCAATGGTGCTGTATAGAAGGAGAAGTTTTGAAACTACTGTAAAAATAAGACCGATAACTGGAAGCAGGAGGCTTAAATCCAAACCCTGACTCCAGGGAACTCCTGACTCCAAGGAACATTAATTGACAGGAGCTCATCAAATGCCTCCATACCAACACTGAAACCAAGCACCACACAAGGGCCAACAAGTTCCAGGGCAAGACATACCAAGCAAATTCTCCAGCAACAAAGGAACACAGCCCTGAGCTTCAAGATACAGGCTGCCCAAAGTCACCTCAAAACCATAGGCATCTCATAACTCATTACTGGACATTTCATTGCACTCCAGAGAGAAGAAATACAGCTCCACCCACCAGAGCACCGACACAAGCTTCCCTAACCAGGAAACCTTGTCAAACCACCTGTATAAACCCACACACAGCGAGGAAACGCCACAATAAAGCACAACTCCACAAACTGCCAGAATACACAAAGGACACCCCAAACTCAGCAATTTAAACAAGATGAAGAGACAGAGGAATACCCAGCAGATAAAGGAACAAGATAAATGTCCACCAAACCAAACAAAAGAGGAAGAGATAGGGAATCTACCTGATAAAGAATTCCAAATAATGATAGTGAAATTGATCCAAAATCTTGAAATTAAAATGGAATCACAGATAAATAGCCTGGAGACAAGGATTGAGAAGATGCAAGAAAGGTTTAATAAGGACCTAGAAGAAATAAAAAATAGACAATATATAATGAATAATGCAATAAGTGAAATTAAAAACACTCTGGAGGCAACAAATAGTAGAATAACAGAGGCAGAAGATAGGATTAGTGAATTAGAAGATAGAATGGTAGAAATAAATGAATCAGAGAGGATAAAAGAAAAACGAATTAAAAGAAATGAGGACAATCTCAGAGACCTCCAGGACAATATTAAACACTACAACATTCGAATCATAGGGGTTCCAGAAGAAGAAGACAAAAAGAAAGACCATGAGAAAATACTTGAGGAGATAATAGTTGAAAACTTCCCTAAACTGGGGAAGGAAATCATCACCCAAGCCCAAGAAACCCAGAGAGTCCCAAACAGGATAAACCCAAGGCAAAACACACCAAGACACATATTAATCAAATTAACAAAGATAAAACACAAAGAACAAATATTAAAAGCAGCAAGGGAAAAACAACAAATAACACACAAGGGAATTCCCGTAAGGATGACAGCTGATCTTTCAATAGAAACTCTTCAAGCCAGGAGGGAATGGCAAGACATACTTAAAATGATGAAAGAAAATAACCTACAGCCCAGATTATTGTACCCAGCAAGGATCTCATTCAAGTATGAAGGAGAAATCAAAAGTTTTTCAGACAAGCAAAAGCTGAGAGAATTCTGCACCAACAAACCAGCTCTCCAACAAATACTAAAGGATATTCTCTAGACAGGAAACACAAAAACGGTGCATAAATTCGAACCCAAAACAATAAAGTAAATGGCAACGGGATCATACTTATCAGTAATTACCTTAAACGTAAATGGATTGAATGCCCCAACCAAAAGACAAAGACTGGCTGAATGGATACAAAAACAAGACCCCTACATATGCTGTCTACAAGAGACCCACCTCAAAACAGGGGACACATACAGACTGAAAGTGAAGGGCTGGAAAAAGATTTTCCATGCAAATAGGGACCAAAAGAAAACAGGAGTAGCAATACTCATATCAGATAAAATAGACTTTAAAACAAAGGCTGTGAAAAGAGACAAAGAAGGTCACTACATAATGATCAAAGGATCAATCCAAGAGGAAGATATAACAATTATAAATATATATGCACCCAACACGGGAGCACCGCAGTATGTAAGACAAATGCTAACAAGTATGAAAGAAGAAATTAACAATAACACAATAATAGTGGGAGACTTTAATACCCCACTCACACCTATGGATAGATCAACTAAACAGAAAATTAACAAGGAAACACAACTTTAAATGATACAATAGACCAGTTAGACCTAATTGATATCTATAGGACATTTCATCCCAAAACAATGAATTTCACCTTTTTCTCAAGCGCACATGGAACCTTCTCCAGGATAGATCACATCCTGGGGCCATAAATCTAGCCTTGGTAAATTCAAAAAAATTGAAAGCATTCCAAGCATCTTTTCTGACCACAATGCAGTAAGATTAGAGCTCGATTACAGGAGAAAAACTATTAAAAACTCCAACATATGGAGGCTGAACAACACACTGCTGAATAACCAACAAATCACAGAAGAAATCAAAATTTGCATAGAAACGAATGAAAATGAAAACACAACAACCCAAAACCTGTGGGACACTGTAAAAGCAGTCCTAAGGGGAAAGTTCATAGCAATACAGGCACACCTCAAGAAACAAGAAAAAAGTCAAATAAATAACCTAACTCTACACCTAAAGCAACTAGAAAAGGAAGAAATGAAGAACCCCAGAGTTAGTAGAAGGAAATAAATCTAAAAAATTAGAGCAGAAATAAATGCAAAAGAAACAAAAGAGACCATAGCAAAAATCAACAAAGCCAAAAGCTGGTTCTTTGAAAGGATAAATAAAATTGACAAACCATTAGCCAGACTCATCAAGAAACAAAGGGAGAAAAATCAAATCAATAAAATTAGAAACGAAAATGGAGAGATCACAACAGACAACACAGAAATACAAAGGAACATAAGAGACTACTATCAACAATTATATGCCAATAAAATGGACAACGTGGAAGAAATGGGCAAATTCTTAGAAAAGTACAACTTTCCAAAACTGGACCAGGAAGAAATAGAAAATCTTAACAGACCCATCACAAGCATGGAAATTGAAACTGTAATCAAAAATCTTCCAGCAAACAAAAGCCCAGGTCCAGACGGCTTCACAGCTGAATTCTACCAAAAATTTAGAGAAGAGCTAACACCTATCCTACTCAAACTCTTCCAGAAAATTGCAGAGGAAGGTAAACTTCCAAACTCATTCTATGAGGCCACCATCACCCTAATACCAAAACCTGACAAAGATGCCACAAAAAAAGAAAACTACAGGCCAATATCACTGATGAACATAGATGCAAAAATCCTTAACAAAATTCTAGCAATCAGAATCCAACAACACATTAAAAAGATCATACACCATGACCAAGTGGGCTTTATCCCAGGGATGCAAGGATTCTTCAATATCCGCAAATCAATCAATGTAATACACCACATTAACAAATTGACAAATAAAAACCATATGATTATCTCAATAGATGCAGAGAAAGCCTTTGACAAAATTCAACATCCATTTATGATAAAAACTCTCCAGAAAGCAGGAATAGAAGGAACATACCTCAACATAATCAAAGCTATATATGACAAACCCACAGCAAACATTATCCTCAATGGTGAAAAATTGAAAGCATTTCCTCTAAAGTCAGGAACAAGACAAGGGTGCCCACTTTCACCATTACTATTCAACATAGTTTTGGAAGTTTTGGCCACAGCAATCAGAGCAGAAAAAGAAATAAAAGGAATCCAAATTGGAAAAGAAGAAGTAAAACTCTCACTATTTGCAGATGACATGATCCTCTACATAGAAAACCCTAAAGACTCCACCAGAAAATTACTGGAACTAATTAATGACTATAGTAAAGTTGCAGGATATAAAATCAACACACAGAAATCCCTTGCATTCCTATACACTAATAATGAGAAAACAGATAGAGAAATTAAGGAAACAATTCCATTCACCATTGCAATGGAAAGAATAAAATACTTAGGAATATATCTACCTAAAGAAACTAAAAACCTATATATAGAAAACTATAAAACACTGGTGAAAGAAATCAAAGAGGACACTAATAGATGGAGAAATATACCATGTTCATGGATTGGAAGAATCAATATAGTGAAAATGAGTATACTAACCAAAGCAATTTATAGATTCAATGCAATCCCTATCAAACTACCAACAGTGTTCTTCACAGAGCTAGAACAAATAATTTCACAATTTTTATGGAAATACAAAAAACCTCCAAGAGCCAAAGCTATCTTGAGAAAGAAGAATGGAACTGGAGGAATCAACCTACCAGACTTCAGGCTCCACTACAAAGCCACAGTTATCAAAACAGTATGGTACTGGCACAAAGCCAGAAATATAGATCAATGGAACAAAATAGAAAGCCCAGATATAAATCCACGCACATATGAACACCTTATCTTTGACAAAGGAGGCAAGAATATACAATGGATTAAAGACAATCTCTTTAACAAGTGGTGCTGGGAAATCTGGTCAACCACCTGTAAAAGAACGAAACTAGAACACTTTCTAACACCATACACAAAAATAAACTCAAAATGGACTAAAGATCTAAACGTAAGACCAGAAACTATAAAACTCCTAGAGGAGAACATAGGCAAAACACTCTCTGACATACATCACAGCAGGATCCTCTATGACCCACCTCCCAGAATATTGGAAATAAAAGCAAAAATAAACAAATGGGACCTAATTAACCTTAAAAGCTTCTGCACAACAAAGGAAACTATAAGCAAGGTGAAAAGACAGCCTTCAGAATGGGAGAAAATAATAGCAAATGAAGCAACTGACAAACAACTAATCTCAAAAATATACAAGCAACTCCTACAGCTCAACTCTAGAAAAATAAATGACCCAATCAAAAAATGGGCCAAAGAACTAAATAGACATTTCTCCAAAGAAGACATACAGATGGCTAACAAACACATGAAAAGATGCTCAACATCACTCATTATCAGAGAAATGCAAATCAAAACCACTATGAGGTACCATTTCACGCCAGTCAGAATGACTGCGATCCAAAAGTCTACAAGCAATAAATGCTGGAGAGGGTGTGGAGAAAAGGGAACCCTCTTACACTGCTGGTGGGAATGCAAGCTAGTACAGCCACTATGGAGAACAGTGTGGAGATTCCTTAAAAAACTGGAAATAGAACTGCCTTATGATCCAGCAATCCCACTGCTGGGCATACACACTGCGGTAACCAGAAGGGAAAGAAACACGTGTACCCCAATGTTCATCACAGCACTGTTTATAATAGCCAGGACATGGAAGCAACCTAGATGTCCATCAGCAGATGAATGGATAAGAAAGCAGTGGTACATATACACAATGGAGTATTACTCAGCCATTAAAAAGAATACATTTGAATCAGCTCTAATGAGGTGGATGAAACTGGAGCCTATTATACAGAGGGAAGTAAGCCAGAAGGAAAAACACCAATGTAGTATACTAACGCATATATATGGAATTTAGAAAGATGGTAACAATAACCCTGTGTATGAGACTGCAAAAGAGACACTGATGTATAGAACAGTCTTATGGACTCTGTGGGAGAGGGAGAGGGTGGGAAGATTTGGGAGAATGGCATTGAAACATTTAAAATATCATGTAGGAAACGAGTCGCCAGTCCAGGTTCGATGCACGATACTGGATGCTTGGGGCTAGTGCACTGGGACAACCCAGAGGGATGGTATGGGGAGGGAGGAGGGTGGAGGGTTCAGGATGGGGAACACATGTATACCTGTGGCGGATTCATTTTGATGTTTGGCAAAACTAATACAATTATGTCAAGTTTAAAAAAAAAAAAGAATACAATAACTGAACTGAAAAATTCAAAAGAGTGCTTCAGACAAACTATTGTCCAAAACAAAGAATCAGCAAACTTAAGGACAGGTTATTTCAACTTATCTTGTTAGAAGAACAAATCAAGTACTGATGGGAGACTTGGACCATAAAGAAGGCTGAACACCGAAGAATTGATGCTTTTGAATTGTGGTTCTGGAGAAGACTCTTACGAGTCCCTTAGACATTCAAGAGATCAAACCAGTCAATCCTAAGGGAAATCATCCCTGAATATTCATTGAAAGGATTGATGCAGAAGCTGAAGCTCCGCATCAGTTTGCCCACCTGATGTGAAGAGCCGACTCAGTAGAAAAGACCTTGATGCTAGGAAATATTAAGGCAAAGGAGATGGGGGTGGCAGAAGATGAGATAGTTAAATAGCATCACTGGCTTGGACATGAATCTGAGCAAACTCTGGGAGATAGTGAAGGACAGGGGAGCCTGGTGTGCTGCAGTCCATGGTGTCGCAAAGAGTCAGACATGACTTAGTGATTGAACAGCAACAAGATGGAAAAAAGTGAAAATTATTCATACACAATGCATGGGAAACTGTAGAGCAAAATTATTCATGCATGATGAGAGCCCCAATAGTAAAAGAGAAAGAGGCAGAAAGCTTATTTAAAGAACCAACGACTGAAAATTTCCCAAGTTTAAGGAGAGAAAAAAGGACAACTTGATTTATGAAGCCCAAAAGTTCATAGGTAGGTAGAACCTGAAGAATTCCACACCAAGACTCGCTATAGTTAAATTATCAAAAAATTTTGAAAGCATTAAAAGAAAAGTGACTTGTTACATATAAGGGAGTTCCTGTCATAAAGCAGATTTCTCAGCAGAAACCTTGCTGACCAGAGAGAGTAGGGTAACGTATACAAAGCACTTAGAGAGAAAAATTGCCAATCATCAACTCTTTATATAGCAAACTGTCCTTTAAAAATGAAGAGAGATTTTTTTTTAATTTTAAAAAAGCAAAAACTGAGGGGTTTCATCACCACTAATCTTGTCTTGCCTCTCATTAGTAAGGATAAATATGAAGAGAAGTACAGAATACTAATATATTGTAATCTCAGCACATGATTTTAACCATGTTTTGTAATCAAAAGTCAAACACAGCAAGAATAAATATAACCACAGAAATTTGCTGGTGTAAAAAGAATATGTGAAGAAATAAAATCTGACGTCAATGATATAAAGTGTCGGGGGGATAATAAAATATAGAGTTTCCGTGTGCTATTAAATTTAAGTTGTTACCTTAATTGTACTTAACTTCAGTTATAGACTATTACAGCTATCAATTGCTTGATGCAAGTTCCCAGGTAACCACAATTAAAAGTATAGTGGATAACAAGATAAGGAGAAAAGAGTCAGAGCATGGCACTAGGAAAAATCACTTCACAAAGAAAGCAATGGAAGGGAAGAACAAGAGAACTACAAAACAGACATAAAACAATGAACAAGGTAGTAACAAGTCCTGACCTTTCAATAATGATTTTAAATGTAAATGTATTAAACCTTCCAAATGAAAAATGTTGAGTGGCCTGAGTAGATTAAAAAACAAGACCCAACGGCATACTTTAGATTTCATGACACATATAGGATGAAAGTGAAGAGGTAGAGACAGAGATTCCATGCAAATACTAATCAAAAGAAAGCAGTCAGGCAAAAGAGAAGTTAAGCCAAAACCATCACAGGCGACATAATGATTAAATAGTTCAATAAGACTCAATAACCCATGTTATTACATATATATTCAATATATGCCCCCAACATCAAAAAATGTAAATAAACAAAGCCAACATTGACAGATCTTAAGGAGAAACAGAAGCAATACAAAAATATCCCACTGTTTATAATGGATGGATCATTCAGAGAGAAAATCAATAAGAAGACAACAGAGCTGAGCAATGATATAGGCTGAATGGCATTACCAGACACATAGTGCCCATTCACCCAATACACTGACCCATAAAGCACATTTTTACCCAATGTATAGAAAAATACACATTCTTCTCAGTGACACATGAAATATTCTCCAGGACATGCTAGATCACAAACAAGTCTCAGAAAATATAAGAATATCAAAATAATTCAAGTGTCTTTGCTGACCACAATGGAAGCTAGAAATCAAGAATGAAAAGAAAACAGGAAAAATTCATAAATACATGAAAACTAAATGACACACTCATATTTTGAGGCTTTTCTCTATTTATATAAAGAATGCTATTGAGATTTTGATAGGGATTGCATTAAGTCTATAGATTACTTTAAGCAGTATAGACATTTTAACAATATTAATTCTTTCAATCTATTAGCACAGAATGATTTTCCAATTACTTGTATCTTTTTAATTTTCCTTCATGTAGGTTTAATGTATTAAACATTTTATAATGTTAAAATAAATTGACATTTTTTTTTAAAGGTAGAAGATGAAAGTAGAGAGCAAGCAAGCCATTATTTGGAGAGCTCCCGGTTGGAGAAAACTAAGATCATGGCATCAAGTCCCATCACTTCATGGCAAATAGATAGGAAAACAATGGAAACAGTGACAGACTTTATTTTGGGGGGGCTCCAAAATCACTGCAGATGATGACTGCAGCCATGAAACTAAAAGATGTTTGCTCCTTGGAAGAAAAGCTATAACCAATCTAGACAGCATATTAAAAAGCAGAGACATTACTTTGCTGACAAAGGCAATGACAACCCACTCCAGAACTCTTGCCCGGAAAATCCCATGGCGGGAGGAGCCTGGTAGGCTGCAGTCCATGAGGTCCCTAAGAGTCGGACATGATTGAGCAACTTTGCTTTCACTTTTCACTTTCCACTTTCATGCATTGGAGAAGGAAACGGCAACCCACTCCAGTGCTCTTGCCTGGAGAATCCCAGGGACGGAGGAGCCTGGCGGGCTGCTGTCTATGGGGTCGCACAGAGTCGGACATGACTGAAGCGACTTAGCAGTAGCAGCATGGTTTATCCAATAGTCATGTATGGATGTGAGAGTTGGACTAAAAAGAAAGCTGAGCATCGAAGAATTGATGCTTTTGAACTGTGGTGCTGGAGAAGACTCTTGAGAGTCCCTTGGACCACAAGGAGATCCAACCAGTCCATCCTAAAGGAAATCAGTCCTGAATATTCATTGGAAGGACTGATACTGAAGCTGAAACTCCAATACTTTGGCCACATGATGTGAAGAACTGACTCCTTGGAAAAGACCCTGATGTTGGGAAAGATTGAAGGTGGGAGGAGAAGGGGATGACAGAGGATGAGATGATTGGATGGCATCACCAACTCAATGGCCATAAGTAATTTCTGGGAGTTGGTGATGGACAGGAAAGCCTGGCATGCTGCAGTCCATGGGGAGGCAAAGAGTCAGACATGACTGAGCGACTGAACTGAAGTTGCATAAGCCTCAATACTCATAAGACACATAAATATTTGGGGAAAATATTAGTTGAATCAGTTTTTAGCATATATCATCACCCTCTGCCTCTCCTATCTATCACCTAACCCTGGATTTTTGTCATTTCTCCTGTTTCACACAAGTAAACATGATCTTAAATATACAAATGTTTATTGATTTAAAGATGGGTTTGTCACAAAGGTAAGCAACTGCTATAGAAGTGAAGGGTAGGTATACAGGTGGGGTTTGTGGCAAGTAAGGTGAGATCATAAAAAGTTTTGAAGCTAAGGAGGGAAACCAAAATGACAATGTATCTTTGGTCATCCAAGGAACATATTTTGAAAAGAATAAAAGGGAATCAATTACTTAATTTTTTAAATTCCCTTGTTTCTGAGTATATTCTGATTATTTATTGCTAGAGTTCTTTCTGGTAAAAGACTACCTAGTAATGCCTGAATCCAGTTAAAAAACTAGACTTCCAAAGAAGAAAAATATAACCCATAAAAAAATTTTTAAATGAGCAATCATTAAAAGCAAATTCAGAAATTACAGAAATGATTTAATTGGCTGATAAGGTCTTTAAACCTCTAATATAAATATACCTACTGAGGCATAAAAACAAAGTAGGGGAAAAAAAGCAAATGGAGCTTCTAAAACTAAAATACAATATCTGGAATGAAAAATTGTCTGGATTAACTTAACAAGACACAAGACATTGCAGAATAAAAGATTTGGAAATCCAATACATAGCAATTGACTATCCAAATTGAAGTAGAGAGAGAAAAATGCTAGTAGAAATTAGTATCATGAAGGATAATATCAAACCATGTGAAATATGTTATTTGGAGATTCAGAATAAGGGATAAGTAGAAAAAAATTTTTTTAATGATAGATGGAATTTTTCCAAATTTAATGAAGCTATAAACCCACTGATCCAAGAGGCTAAACAAATCTCAAACAAGATAAACTAAATAAAACCACCTAGGGCACTTGATAATATATTGCTGAAATCCATTCATAAACAAAAATAACTCTTAAGAGCAGCCAGGAAATTTTGACACACTATATATAGGGGAGCAATGTTAAGTATTACTGACTTCTTGTTTGAAGTAATGCAAGCCAGATAATTCAGACACTTTTGAAAATAACTCAAACCTGAAAGAAAATTAAAGTGCTTTCAGATGAATAACAGATGATAGAATGTGAGGCTATCAGACATACACTACACAAAAATGTTATCTAAAGGTTTAAAAGTTAAAGGAAAGTGATAATAAATGAAAGCTTGAATCTACCCAAAGCAATAAGAACTGTGTTAAATGATAATTCTGCAAGTAAATATTTTAAAAACTTCTTCTCATTTTTAAAATACTACAATATTTAAGACAAAAATAACAATTTTGTATTACAAAATTATAATATATTTATAAGTAGAATATATGACAACAGTAACATAAATAACAAGAACAGGGAAATAGAAGTATACTATAATAATGTCTTACATTATATATTAAGTGACATGCTATCTAAAGAAAAATGTGATTAAAGAGTAATATTTTCAACATTATGATAAGCTCTGCAAAAAGAGATACAGCCAATAAACCAACAGGGTACATAAAATAGAGTATTAAAATGCTCAATTAAAGATTAAAATATGACCAAAAAGGCATAAAACAAACAGCAAGCTAGTAAACTTAAACACAAGTATATAAATAATTATGCTAAATTTAAATAATTTAAACACTCCAACTAAAAGCAAGATGATAAGACTACATAAAGTAAGACAAAATCATACACTGTATAAACACAGAAACATAGGGTCACAAAGATATACCATGCAAACACTGATCAGAGAAAGCTGTATTATATATATTAACATTATATGAAGTAAGCCTATAGGATAAAGAATATATTCAGAGAGAAAAGAACATTTCATGATGATAAAATACAAAAGGAATTATGTAGTTTCAAAATCAGCATGAAGCAACTGAAATGGTGTTTAGAGGAAAATTTATAGCCTTTATGCTTCCTTGAGGCTTACATTAGAAAAGAAAAGAAAACTGAGAGCAAATGATCTAAGATTCCACCTCAAGAATCTACAAAAATACAGCAAATCAAAACCAAACAAGAAGAACAAAAACTAATAGAAATCAACGAAATAGGAAACATACACAATAAAGAAAATCAACAAAGTCAACTGGTAATCTTTTTGAAAGGCTAATGAAACTGATAATCCTCTAGCAAAAAATTCAATCAAGAAAAACTAAAAGAACACAAATTTAACAACACCAAGAATGAAAGGGGGGTTATCACTTTAGATCCTACCAATATGTAAAAGATACATTGTTGTTCAGTCACTAAGTCGTTTCCAACTCTGCCACCCTGTGGACTGCAGCACCCAAAGCTTCCCTGTCTTTCACTGTCTTCTGGAGTTTGCTCAGATTTATATCCATGGAGTCAATGATGCCATCCAACCATCTCGTCCTCTGTCGCCCACCTTCTCCTCCTGCTCTCATCTCAATATTTCCCAGGATCAGGGTCTATTCCAATGAGTTGGCTCTTCACATCAGGTGGTCAAACTATTGGAACTTCACCTCCAGCATCAGTCCTTTCAATGAATATTCAAGGTTGATTTCCTTTAGGATTGACTGGTTTGATCTCCTTGTTGTCCAAGGGATTCTCAAAAGTCTTCTCCAGCACCACAGTTCAAAAACATCAGTTCCTTGGTGCTCAGTCTTCTTTATGGTCCAACTCTCACATCCATACCAGACTACTGGAAAAAACATAGCTTTGACCTTTGTCAGCAAAGTGATGTTTCTGCTTTTTAATATGCTATCTAGGTTTATCATAGCTTTTCTTCCAAAGAGCAAGCATCTTTTAATTTCATCGTTGAAGTCACCATCTGCAGTGCTTTTGGAGCCCAAGAAAATAAAATCTGCCACTGTTTCCATTTCTTCCCCATATATTTGCTTCCCAAGTGATGCTAGTGGTAAAGAACCTTCCTACCAATGGAGGTAGACAAGAGATGTGGGTTCGATTCCCTTCCATCCTGGGAAGATTCCCAGGAGGAGGAAATGGAAACCCACCTCAGTATTCTTGCCTGGAAAATCCCATTAACAGAGGAGCCTGGCAGGCTACAGTCCATAGGGTTGTGCAGAGTTGGACACAACTGAAGCGACTTAGCACTGCACATTTGCCATGAAGTGATGGGACTGGATGCCATGATCTTAGTTTTTTAACAATATTGGGCATGTTCAGGGTGGTGTGACCATAGACTGATCTTAGTTTTTGAATGTTGAGTTTTAAGTCAGCTTTCTCACTCTCCTTTCACCTTCATCAAGAGGTTCTTTAGTTCCTCTTCACTTTCTGCCACTAGAGTGATAACATCTGCATATCTGAGGATGTTGATATTTCTCCTGAATATCTTGATTCCAGCTTGTGCTTCATTCAGTCCAGCATCTCGCATGATGTACTCTGCATATAAATTAAATAAGCAGGGTGACAACATACAGCCTTGTCATACTCCTTTCCCTGCATTGAACCAGTCCATTGTTCCATGTTTGGTTCTAGCTGCTGCTTCTTGACAGGTAAGGTAGTCTGGTATTCCCACCTTTTTAAGAATTTCCTACAGTTTGTTGTGATGCACACAGTCAAAAGATTTAGCATAGTCAATGAAACAGAAGTAGATTTTTTTCTGGAATTCTCTTGCTTTTTCTATGATCCAACAGATGTTGGCAATATGATCTCTGGTTCCTCTTCCTTTTCTAAATCCAGCGTGTACATTTGGAAGTTCTCAGTTCACATACAGTTGAAGCCTAGCTTGAAGGATTTTGAGCATTACCTTGCTAGCATATGAAATGAGTGCTGTTGTGTGGAACTTTAAACTTTCTTTGGCATTGTCCATCTTTGGGATTGAAATGAAAACAACCTGACCTTTTCCAGTCCTGTGGAACTCCATTGCTGAGTTTTCCAAATTTGCTGGAATATTGAGTGCAGCACTCTAACAGGGTCATCTTTTAGGATTTGAACTAGCTCAGCTGGAATTCCATCACTTTCACTAGCTTTTTTTGTCTTAATGCTTCCTAAGGCCCACTTGACTTCAGACTCCAGGATATCTGGCTCTAGGTGAGTGACCACATCATCATCGTTATCTGGGTCAATAAGTCCTTTCTTGTGTGGTTCTTCTTTGTATTCCTGCTGCCTCTCTTTTATCCTTTTACTTCTGTTAGGTCTTTGCATGTCTTCCCTTGAAAATACAACTACCAATATTTGAAAGCACAAAAAAAATGGAAAATCTGAAAAAAATCTGAAGTTTCTTAAAAAATTCCCATTAAGAAAATTGCAGTCCTCCGATGTCAGCTCTTCCACAGAGCTCAGAAATGATTTCTACTCTGGATTTATCCTAAATACAGTACTTCACCTTCAACAATCTGATAAGATCAGATCAGATCAGTAGCTCAGTCGTGTCTGACTCTTTGTGACCCCATGAATTGCAGCACGCCAGGCCTCCCTGTCGATCACCAACTCCAAGAGTTCACTAAGACCCACGTCCATCAAGTCAGTGATGCCATCCAGCCATCTTATCCTCTGTCGTCCCCTTCTCCTCTTGCCCCCAATCCCTTCCAGCATCAGAGTCTTTTCCAATGAGTCAGCTCTTCGCATGAGGTGGCCAAAGTACTGGAGTTTCAGCTTTAGCATCATTCCTTCCAAAGAAATCCCAGGGCTGATCTCCTTCAGAATGGACTGGTTGGATCTCCTTGAAGTCCAAGGGACTCTCAAGAGTCTTCTCCAACACCACAGTTCAAAAGCATCAATTCTTTGGCGCTCAGCCTTCTTCACAGTCCAACTCTCACATCCATACATGACCACAGGAAAAACCATAGCCTTGACTAGACGGACCTTTGTTGGCAAAGTAATGTCTCTGCTTTTGAATATGCTATCTAGGTTGGTCATAACTTTCCTTCCAAGGAGTAAGCGTCTTTTAATTTCATGGCTGCAGTCACCATCTGTAGTGATTTTGGAGCCAATAAAAATAAAGTCTGACACTGTTTCCACTGTTTCCGCATCTATTTCCCATGAAGTGATGGGACCGGATGCCATGATCTTCATTTTCTGAATGTTGAGCTTTAAGCCAACTTTTTCATTCTCCACTTTCACTTTCATCAAGAGGCTTTTTAGTTCCTCTTACTTTATGCCATAAGGGTGGGTGTCATCTGCATATCTGAGGTGATTGATATTTCTCTCGGCAATCTTGATTCCAGTTTGTGTTTCTTCCAGTCAGCGTTTCTCATGATGTACTCTGCATATAAGTTAAATAAACAGGGTGGCAATATACAGCCTTGACGAACTCCTTTTCCTCTTTGGAACCAGTCTGTTGTTCCATGTCCAGTTCTAACTGTTGCTTCCTGACCTGCATACAAATTTCTCAAGAGGCAGTTCAGGTGGTCTGGTATTCCCATCTCTTTCAGAATTTTCCACAGTTTATTGTGATCCACACAGTCAAAGGCTTTGGTATAGTCAATAAAGCAGAAATAGATGTTTTTCTGGAACTCTCTTGCTTTTTCCATGATCCAGCAGATGTTGGCAATTTGATCTCTGGTTCCTCTGCCTTTTCTAAAACCAGCTTGAACATCTGGAAGTTCATGGTTCACATATTGCTGAAGCCTGGCTTGGAGAATTTTGAGCATTACTTTACTAGCGTGTGAGATGAGTGCAATTGTGAGGTAGTTTGAGCATTCTTTGGCATTGCCTTTCTTTGGGATTGGAAGGAAAACTGACCTTTTCCAGTCCTGTGGCCACTGCTGAGTTTTCCAAATTTGCTGGCATATTGAGTGCAGCATTTTCACAGCATCATCATTCAGGATTTGGAATAGCCCAACTGGAATTCCATCACCTCCACTAGCTTTGTTCGTAGTGATGCTCCCTAAGGCCCACTCTACTTCACATTCCAGGATGTCTGGCTCTAGGTCAGTGATCACACCATCGTGATTATCTGGGTCGTGAAGATCTTTTTTGTACAGTTCTTCTGTGTATTCTTGCCATCTCTTCTTACTATCTTCTGCTTCTGTTAGGTCCCTACCATTTCTGTCCTTTATCGAGCCCATCTTTGCATGAAATGTTCCTTTGGTATCTCTGATTTTCTTGAAGAGATCCCTAGTCTTTCCCATTCTGTTGGTTTCCTCTATTTCTTTGCATTGATTGCTGAAGAAGGCTTTCTTATCTCTCCTTGCTATTCTTTGGAACTCTGCATTCAGATGTTTATATCTTTCCTTTTCTCCTTTGCTTTTGGCTTCTCTTCTTTTCACAGCTATTTGTAAGGCCTCCCCAGACAGCCATTTTGCTTTTTTGCATTTCTTTTCCATGGGGATGATCTTGATCCCTGTCTCCTGTACAATGTCACGAACTTCATTCCATAGTTCATCAGGCAGTCTCTCAGATCTAGGCCATTAAATCTATTTCTCACTTCCACTGTATAATCATAAGGGATTTGATTTAGGTCATACCTGAATGGTCTAGTGGTTTTCCCTACTTTCTTCAATTTAAGTCTGAATTTGGCAATAAGGAGTTCATGGTCTGAGCCACAGTCAGCTCCTGGTCTTGTTTTTGCTGATGGTATACAGCTTCTCCATCTCTGGCTGAAAAGAATATAATCAATCTGATTTCGGTGTTGACCATCTGGTGATGTCCATGTATAGAGTCTTCTCTTGTGTTGTTGGAAGAGGGTGTTTGTTATGACTAGTGCATTTTCTTGGCAAAACTCTATTAGTCTTTGCCCTGCTTCATTCTGTATTCCAAGGCCAAATTTGCCTGTTACTCCAGGTGTTTCTTGACTTCCTACTTTTGCATTCCAGTCCCCTATAATGAAAAGGACATCTTTTTTGGGTATTAGTTCTAAAAGGTCAAGAGGGTGAAATTCTCTTTCACACCACTTTCCTAAAATTGAGAAGAAACTCCAAGACTTCAGTTTCAATTAGAGAATTGGAACAGACATGCTATTCTCTTTTTACTTCTCCTGTGTCACCACTTTGACCAGCCTTCACTAAAACATGTTTCTGAAAATATAGAAGCAATAGACCAGAGGGAAGAAACTGACAAAGAGATTAGCACAAAAAAACTGGAACAGTTCATAAACATGTGAAAGTCTAAATTAGAGCAGCCTTAGGGAGTAAAAACCATAATCAAGGTTAAAATGCCATAGCACCCTGTTAATTTTTAAGTATATCCTGACTGAAATTAATATTGAAACATTGATTTTCTTAAAACAGTAACATTAGGAGCTCCAACATCACATAAGCTTACAGCACC
Organism: Bubalus kerabau; assembly: GCF_029407905.1. Classification (NCBI taxonomy): domain Eukaryota; kingdom Metazoa; phylum Chordata; class Mammalia; order Artiodactyla; family Bovidae; genus Bubalus; species Bubalus kerabau. The sequence goes on from NC_073624.1 coordinate 19,059,474, forward strand.
ACACACTGTATTTTTACTCAGATGCTGATTTATCAAAATAAGGTGGAAACACATGTGTTTCCACAATTTTATCTGCAGTTGAAACCATGATTAGGGCATGGTAACAATAGAAATATTACTTGAAATGCCAGAAAACAGATTTTCTTAAAACAAAAAATTCCTATCTGAAACTCAAATGCCCCTTGAAACTAATTATTTTTAATAATAATAATAACAGAAGAAAACATTTGCAGATGTATACTTACCTCCCAAAGTTCTAAGTTGTATACATTAAATATATACAGCGTTTTGTATGTCAGTCATACCTCAATAAAGTTGCCTAAATTAAAGTAATTCTTTTCTTAGGGGTCTCAACTAGTATCATCAAAGATCTTTTGAGGGTGAGATTGGAAAAGATCACTTTTCTGGTGATCTTCCCCAAAAGAGCTGATTAGCCATGAGCTGCTAGAAATGTACTGCAAATATTCTCAGGGCTCCCCCTGTGTCACCCACCAGATGGCTGACCATTTTGAAAGACTCAACTACCTACATTAGGAACTCACTGTGATATCTGACTTTTCCTCTAGTCCACCTGGTCTGATGGGATTAATGTGTAAAGCATCTAGATCTTCCACCATTGTAATAACCACTGGAAACTGACCACCTACTCATACCCTAGTCTCACTGCTATCTTTACTGTCTCCACCTTGGCACAATCCAATGCACTTAGCACTGAGCACTTCTCATGAGTCACTTCAGGTCCTATTAGCCTCACTGACTGTTACACTTGATGTGTGTCAGCTACTGTGCTGTTAATTTCCAAGTTTCATACTTTCCTTCTCCTTCAACAACTCCACAAACAGAATGTGAGCTCCCCACCGAGGTGGCCTGGTGATGAGACTAGCTCCTGCCACAAACCCTCCTTCTTGCCCTGACTGTGACCTGGGACCTTCAAATGCACCAGTGAGATCCCCTCATGCCTTTTCCTTGTGTTGCACCCTGACTCCCCGTGTTGTCACTTCTCCATGTGTCTTCACTCTTTTGGCTTCTCGTGCTTTGTTGAGTCAACCTCCTTGCAGCCTCCCTGATATGATCCCTTCATACCTCTGGTGACTCTGTTTCTTTAAGACCAGAGAGTGTTATAAACTATGCTTGCCCTCTCTTATGCCCTCTCTTGTGGCCAAACCTGACTGGCCATCTCAATAGAATAAAAAATAATCATGATGAAACTAATCTGTCACATCATTGTATGAAAATATAACCCAGCAGTTGTACCTGTTTGTAAAATTTGACCTCACTTCCCCGCCTCTTATGACACACCACAGAGATCTGAAGGGTCCAGCTGTCCACAAGTCTGAAGTTTTTACTGTCCAGGGCCAAGCAAACCCTTAACCCCCCTTGAGAACCTAATGCTCTAAGAATCAAGTGTGACCAGAGTCTTCCCCCAAGGGTGCTCTAAAGCATGTGATCTGGTTTCCCCATGGTCATTCTGTGAATGAGATGGAGGTGTTTCCTGCTGGGAATCCCCTCCCAGACCAGACAGGCCTTACCTGAGCAGACTGCTCCAATATCCTGGTCATGAGAGAAGGTGTCATTATAGTTTTTAAAATCAATATGAACACACTTATAGATACTCAAAGTTGATTCAGCATCTATACTCTCACAAGAACCATATAAAAACCAAATGGGGCCAAGTCTTGGTCCAAAATAAGACCCTCTGGGAGCATCAATGGCAACTCCACATTCCAGTCGTCTGCACACGTCTTCTACACCATTTATGAGCCAGGTCTCAGTATACACAGTGCCCCATTCTCCTTTGTACTTCGCTTCCACTCTCCCCTCACAGCGGTGGGCTCCATCCTTCAGCCTCAGCTCCAGAACTGCAAGAGAGACACAGACACAGGACACAGGAGAGATTTTAAGAGAGAGTGCAGTGGTGTGCTGGTAAGTATTAAAAAATAATCTTCTCTCTGAGGGGAAAAAAAATCCCTGCATTTGTTGACTTTTATGGTATAAACATTCCCACCGTGGCCAACTCAAAACCCCCAATGTGCCATCACTGAACGTGGAGCAGGAAAGGAGGCACCAGGTGTTTCTCACGAGCCTGTGGAACCAGCTCCAGGGACACCACTGAGGACAGGCCTCCAGAGACTCTGGATGCTGCCCTCCCTGTAGATGTGCCCAAGGCTACTAGGGCCCAGCTTCCCCATCTCAGTTACAGCTCATGGCCCAGGACCCAGGGAGGAATCCTCCCTCTCCTTCCCTGTCCATAGGGAGCATCTCATCCAGCTCAGGAACAGAGGGCTGGGGTAACAGGCTCCACAGTGTCCCAGTTATTCCTGTCACCTGTGTTCATGCCCTTGTGTAATCCCCACACTCCAATGTATCTAGTAACATGCCTGTAACAAATAGTATTTGGCAAAAGTGATGAGATGTCACTTAAGAGATTAGGTTTCAAGATGACTCTGGTTTCCTTTTGGTGACCTCTCTCTCTCTAGCTCACTCTAATGAAGCCAGCTGCCACATTGTGAGCTGTGTATGGAGAGACCCTCATGACAAACAACCAAGGGAGGCCTCTTGGCAACAGCCAGCAAGAGACTGAGGCTCTCAGTTAAACAGTCTCCTAGAGTCTGAATGCTGCCAACAACCAGGTGGGTTTGAGTGGTACCCACCCCTCGTTGAACCTTCAGATGATTGAACCAGTGAGACAACACAAGTCAGAGGACCCTTGCTGATTCCTAGCCCATGGAAATTATAAGGTGCTAGATGTTTGCTGCTTTAAGCTATTGTTTTGTTTTGTTTGTTTATTTTTGGCTGTGCTGGGTTTTTGTTGCCACTCACAGACTTTCTCTAGTTACAGAGTAGAGGCTACTCTTCATTGTGGTGTATGAGCCTCTCCTGCCGGTGGCTTCTCTTGTTGCTGAGCATGGGCTCTAATCATGAGGGCTAAGATGCCAAGCTTTGCAGTAATTTGTAGCACAGCAACACATAATTAATGTAGGAAGGCATTATGCTAAGTGAAAGAAGTAAGACAGAGAAAAGCAAATACTGTTTGGTCTCATTTATATGTGAGCTCTTAAAAAAAACACACAAATTCATAGATAAGGAGAGTAAATTGGTGGTTGCCTGGGTAGGGATGGGAGTAGGAGGAAAGGATGATGGTGGTACAAACTTCTACTTAGAATATAGATAAGCCCTGGGGATGGAATGTACATGTGACTGTAGTTGACAATTGTTATTTAGTCACCAAGTCATGTCCTACTCTCTGCAAGCCCATAAACTTCAGCATGCCAGGCTTCCCTGTCCTTCACTATTTTCTGGAGTTTGCTCAAACTCATGTCCATTGAGTTGGTGATGCCATCCAACTATCTCATCCTCTGTCACTCCTTTCTTCTCCTGCTCTCAGTCTTTCCCAACATCAGGGTCTTTTCCAGTGAATTGGCTCGTCATATCAGGTGGCCAAAGTATTGTAGCTTCAGCATCGGTCTTCCAATGAATATTCAGGTTGATATCCTTTAGGATCGACAAATTGATCTCCTCATTGCCCAAGGGACTCTCAAGAGTATTCTCCAGCACCACAGTTTGAAAGCATCACTTCATTGGTGCTCAACTTTCTTTATGGTCCAGCTCTCACAACCATACATGACTACTGGAAAGGCCATAGTTTTGATTATAGGGACCTTTGTTGGTAAAGTGATCTCTCTGTTTTTTAATATGCTGCCTAGATTTGCCATAGCTTTTCTTCCAAGGAGAAAACATCTTTTGATTTCATAGCTTCAGTCACCATCTATGGTAATTTTGGAGCCCGAGAAAATAAAATCTGTCACTGTTTCCACTTTTTCCCCATCTTTTTGCCAAGAAATGATGGAATCAGTTGTCATGATCTTAGTTGACAATACCGGATTGTATATTTGATCATTACTGATAAAGTCAATCTTAAAAGTTCTCAAAACATACACACAGTAACTATGTAATGTGATAAATGTGTTAACTAACTTAATTATGTTAATAGTTTCAAAATATATATGTATTTCTTTTTTAATACTTTAATTTGGGGAGTATAGTTGATTTATAATGTTGTGTTAGTTTCAGGTGTACAGTAAAGTGACTCGGTTATATATTTTAATACATACACTCATTCTTTTTTAGATTCTTTTCTCTCATAGCTTACCACAGAATACTGGTTAGACTTCCCTGTACTATACAGTAGGTCCATGTCAATTATCTATCATATATATAGTAAGGTGTGTGTGTGTTAATTTCAAATTCCTGATTTATCCCTCTCCCTAACTCCCAACATTTCCCCTTGTGTAACCATAAGTTGTTTTGGATATCTGTAAGTCTGCTTCTGTTTTGCAAATAAGTTCATTTGTATCCTTTTAAAATTAATTTTTATTGGAGTATAGTTGCTTTGCAATGTTGTATCCTCTGTACAGCAGAGTGAATCAGTTATTTGTTGTTGTTCAGTTGCTAAGTCATGTCTAACTCTTTGTGAATTCATGGACTCACGCACTCCAGGCTCACCTGTCCTCCACTATATCCTGAAGCTTGCTCAAATTCATGATGATTTCTAACCATCATGCTATCTAACCATCTCCTCCTCTGCCACCCCCTTCTCCTCTTGCCTTCAATGTTTTCCAGCATCATTTCCAATGAGTCTGCTCTTGGTTGAGTCCCTTTTCTCTACACCATCCCCAGCATTTATGCTTTATAGAGTTTTTGATGGCCAATTCTGACTGGTGTGAGGTGATGCCTCTTTGTACTTTTGATTTGCATTTCTCTAATGATTAGTGATGCTCAGCATCTTTTCATGTCTTTTTTTGGACACCTGTATGTCTTCACTGGAGAATATATACATATGTATTTCAAGTCATCATACTGTATACCTTTCACTTATATCTTATTATATGGTGATTACCTTCCAATAAAGCTGGAAACAATAGATAAAAACAACTATATAGAGAGACAAAAACTTTTGCAAATGCAAGGGAAAGAATGACAGGAATAATAGTAATGGGAGCTTGAAATATATATCTCAGCTTTTAATACTTGAAATGGTCATCTGAACTAAATTCAATGGGGAAAAAGTGGAAGTAGTAACAGATTTTATTTTGGGGGGCTCCAAAATCCCTGTGGACAATGACTGCAACCATGAAATGAAAAGACACTTGCTCCTTGGAAGAAAATCCATGACAAACCTAGTCAGCATATTAAAAAGCAGAGACCTCAATTTGCAAACAAAAGTCCGTATAGTCAAAGCTGTGATTTTTCCTGTGGTCATGTATGGATGTGAGAGTTGAACCATAAAGAAAGCTGTGTGCATGCATGCTAAGTCGTTTCAGTAGTGTCCAACTGTTTGTGACCCTATAGACCACAGCCTGCCAGGTTTCTCTATCCATGGGATTCCCCAGGCAAGAATACTGGAGTGGATTGTCATTTCCTTCTCCAGGGGATCTTCCCAAGCCAGGGATTGAAACTGCATCTCTTATGTCTCCTGCATTGGCAGGCGGGTCCTTTACCACTAGCACCACCTGGGAAGCAGCACCAAAGAATTGATGCTTTTGAACTGTGGTGTTGGAGAAGACTCTTGAGAGTGCCTTGGACTGTCAGGAAAGAAATCAACCCTGAATATTCATTGGAAGGACTGATACTGAAGTTGAAGCTCCAATACTTTGGTCACTTGATACGAAAAGCTAACTCATTGGAAAAAAAAAAAAAAAAAACCCGCTGGTGTCCCCACTGATGGCACTTATCAGAGTTTATTATAATTTCTAGTTTTATTGTCCAGCTTCACTAGACTATCAGTTAATATGGGCCAGGGAGCTTTATTCACCATCATTAGGGCCTCAGCATCTGGTGAATTGCAAAGGGTATGGATTGAATGCCCCACAAACCCACCTTTAAATTAATAAACATTTGTGGGATGAAAGTCTAAATGAATTCTGAAAAGAAGGTATGGAAATGATATAATTTAGCACATTTATGGCATTCAAATCAGTAAGAAAAGAAAAATAATTCAGGAATGACATTGGAAAAAATAAAATTAGGTAGAATGTCATATCATACATAAAATAACTTACACAATTATTTAGTATTTACACATTTAAATATATTCATAAAATTATTACAGATAAAAATAATTTATTTAAATTTGAAGTGGGGAAGAACATGCTTGACAAGGCTCTGAAAGTGGAAACAAAAATGGGAAATTTTAACAGGCAATTAATATTATTAGAAACTTCCATGAGGGACTTCCCTGGAGGTTCAACAATTAGGACTCTGCACTTCCAATGCAGGTACCACAGGCTTGATTCCTGGTCTTGTTTGGTACAGCCAAAAAAATCAAACAATAAACTGAAGGAAGCATATTCAGTCTACAAATAATGTAATTCGATAGGACAGGGACTTGCACCCAAATTGCTTGGTTTCAAGTCTTACCTCTGTGTCTTACAACTGACTCATCTTGGGCAAGTGACTTTGCTTTGCCTCAGTGATCTGTTTGGTGGATAAAAAATATATTCTGCCTTGTTGGACTGCTGTGTGCTCAAACGAGTTCATATAAGTAAGTGCACTGTAGGTTGTTGCAGTAGATGATAGTAGTAGTATAAAGAGCTTCAATACAAATCATGACAAAAACGATAGCCATCACCAGGTAAAAAGGACAAATGTAATCAGCAAAGTAATTCACAAAGGAAGGATTAAATTAGCTAATATATGCCAGTATTTGCCTACCAAACTGGCTAAGGTTTTAGAACCTCATAAGAAGACAAAGTTGGTGAAGCTATGTGGAAACTAACATTCTCATTCACCATTTGTAGAATTAAAGTTCAGTGCAGCTATTTCTGGCAAGCATTAATCTCTATGTACCAAAAACCGTAAAGGTATAGGTACAAAGCCTTAAAGCCTTAGAGGTACTCAGCCTATAAAGCAGCAACTCCACTTTTTTTTCAACATTTAAATATTTGTTTATTTATCTATTTATTTGACTGCCTAGGTCTTAGTTGCCATATGCAGGATCTTTAGCTGCAGCACGTGAACTCTCAGTTGCCACATGTGGAATCTAGTTCCCTGACCAGGGATCGAATCTGGGACCCTGCACTAGGAGCAGGGAGTCTTAGTTACTGGACCACCAGGGAATTCCCGGAAACCTCACCTTTAGAATATGATTAAGAGAAGCAGTCATGGATGGTCCTACATTTAAACACAGGGAAGTTCAGAGTAACATTTTCATAATAGCAAAAAATGTTGAAAACAACTAAATGCTCAATACAGATGGTCAGGTGAGCATATTGCATTTCTGCATATAGTGAAATAGCTGGAGGCAGTTAAAAAATTCAGTACTATCCCTGTGATAGCCTGTATTTTTTAAATCTACAATAAAATGCTTTAGTGTGTAAAAGAATAGTTAATGATATAGAAAAATGCCCAAAATATATTCTGGATTGTAAAAACAGGATACAAAACAATATATGCCAGATTATCTAATCCTGAGGATCTACGCTAATGGCATCAATTGCATTTGAGAGATAGTTTTATGCCAATGCCCATCATGAATTTCAAGGTGGAGATTCCTGTAACATGTGAGAAATCATCAGGTGCTCAGAAAGGCCAAGACTATTATTCTACAAGGAGCAAGTCTACTGTAACATGAAGTAGAAGAATAAAATGTTATAGGATAACCCTGAATGGTGTTGTTTCGAAGAAAATGAAAATAGTGCTTGCTTTGGTGAAATATTCTTGCTTCTTAAAAAAACAACTGATTTTTAAAACAACAATTTCCTACAATTTTTCTTGTAAGAGGAGGGAGCTATGCATCAAAACATCCATCATCTCCCCCTTGTGCGACCAAAACCCACCTCTGACCCCCAGAGCCCTCAGAAGGAGACATTTCACCAGCACCTGCCCAGCACTCAAGGAGCAGAGATGGGGAGGGAGGGGACTTCCCAAGGAGAGCTGTGGACATAAGGCTGAGGTCTAGGGGATGACAGTGAGCTCTGAGATGAGATAGGGCTGCACGGAGTCTCAGCCAGATCAGCACCCACATCTGAGAAAGCTGCCTTCTCCAGGCTGGAGACCAGATTCTCCGCAGCCCCAGCCCTGACACCCGCCGTCCTCTCACTCAGGGGAAACCAGCTCCAGAGAGGAACAGGAGAGGGCGCGAGGCAGAAAGTGCTCCCTACAGAGTCACAGCAGATCCTGGGAGGGGAAAGGACCATCCCAGGGCCCCAGCACATCAGGAAATGTCACAGGGATTGGGGCAGAGACTAGGGAACTCATACACCTGTGGCTGCACATCAACTGATCTCTACAGACAAGAGGTCCCCTCTCCTGGCTGTAGGCTTCTGCTCTGTAATGGACACCTGGTAGGGACAGGTGAGGTAAGCAGGCAGAGCGTCTCACAGAGCCCAGTGCTGGGCAGACACAGCAACAAGCAGCGGGGAGCCTGGGGGATGGGGAGAGAGGAGCCAGAGAGAGGCAGGCAGGTGCACCATTATCTCTGATCTGGTTACATGCAGTGGCCAAGACACCCAGCCCTGTGGGACCCTGTGTGCTTCACAGACCAATGGACTCAGTCCCTGCTGATCAGCTCTGTTCCTCTCACAGAGACAGGATCCACACACTCCTCACACACACACATATACACAAACTCCTCATACACTCCCACTCCACACACACACACACACATACACACACAAACTCCTCACTCACTCCTCACACACACACACCCTCACACACTCCTCACACACCCTTACACATGCCTCACAATCACACACACATACACACTCCACACACACACAACCTCACACACTCCTCACTCACCCGCTCACACACACACACACACTCCTCACCCTCACACACACACACACAAATACAAACACAGAGCCTACAGGAGCATACACACAGGAAACATGGGGACCCAGGGGCAGTGCTCAAACACCAGGCACGTGGAGCATGTGGGAACAGCCCAGAGTCCCAGCTGAGGTCAGTAGCTGGAGCTTCCACACACTGGGAGCCACTGGGCCCTAGAAGCTCCCTGAGGGAGTGGAGGGGACTCAGGCTGACCCAGCTCGGTCCAGAGCAAACCTCACTGCTCTCTAAAATCTGCCACAACTAGCAGTGGACCCCCCACAGGAGACGGACAAGTATTCACAGTCAGCGTGGCCCCTTTTTGGTCAAAAACACTGAGGTTCAGCTCCACAGCTACAGACACCTTTCCCTTCACCAAGGCATGCACTGCCTGGTGTGGACCCAAGGCAGAGGGGCAGCTCTTACCTTGACCACCCACCACGGTGCCGAGGAGGAGGACGCAGAATCCCCACAGGGAGAGGTGTCTGCCCAGAGCCATCCTGACCCCACGTCCTCAAGGTCACAGTCCCAGCTGCAGGATCAGCCTGTGAGGAGGCGTCAGGGTGCCGACCGGGGTCTATATAGACCACCCCTTACACCCTCCCTCCTGGGAGCCAATAGCGACACCTCTCACCATTTCAGGCACTATCGGAGGCTGCATCTGCCACTTTCTGCAGCTCAGACACCAATGAGCTTCTGAATGTTCAACATCTCCTTATATGAGCAACACGGTCCTTTGACCTCCTGCTTCCGTGGTCCTGAGAGCCGGGCCCCCTGACCAGGGCTGGAGTAGAAAAGTCGCGTCAAAAACCATGAGTACCATTCTTTCCTCTGATTACCTTGGCCAATCCCCAAGAACTGTAAAATCTTGCAGGGTCAGGTTGTGGAAATCACCGGACCACGGAGAATAACTTTGGTGGTATCAAGCATTGATCTTCCCCAGCACTGAGCTCAGGATCAAGCAGAGTACTACAAGAAAGCTTCAAGCACAAGAACATTTCTTGGGCCAGCAGAAAATGAGGACAAGGATTTCAGGAATTCACAGGTGACCGTGGAGAAGGTGGGGAGGGAACCATTAAGTTGAGTGGATGAGATTGCAGGTCTTCTCCTCGCAGAATGATCCGGAGATTGGGTCCCAGAGAAGGTGCATGTATGCTCAGTTGTGTCCTACTTTTTGCGACCCCTGAATTGTAATCTGCCAGGATCCTCTGTCCACAGGATTTCCTAGGCAAGAATACTGGACTGGGTTGCCATTTCCTTCTTGAGGGGATCATCTCAACCCAGGCATTGAACCCACGTCTCCTGTGTCTCCTGCATTAGCAGGTAGGTTCTTTATTGCTGAGCCACCTGGGAAGCCCTATAAGGGATTTTCAGACATGCTAAGTCCCTTTCCCTTTATTTCATTAATTTTATGTGAAATATCCCTCTCAGCTAGTCAACAAATGATGCTTCAAGAAAGAAAGAGATTGCTGTTACAGGAAACAAAGAGAAAGTAGAAGTTATCATTCAACTCTAGCCTGCCAAAATAGGATTTGGGGATCTAAGAGAAGAAAATATATAACTTAGAAAGATTTGGGTTTTCTAAACTTCACACTGTCCCTCTTTGCATATTGAGAGTTTGGTTTTATAAGATTCAGAACACCCTTGTATTATAAGCCATAACTAAAGAAGATGTAAAATATAATTTAAAGCAACTGCCCCCAGACAGAAGGATAAATAGAAAGTATTCTGCTGCACAGTGGCTGCATGCAAGGGGCAAAGAAGAGGCAAGTGAAGCAGAAAACAGAACCTTTTCTGAGTCTAAGAGGAAAGGTGGCAGCAAGAATGGAAGCCCAGGTAGATTGGGTGCACAGAGCCAAGCAGAAGGGACTGATGTCCAGTGTGGCCATTGCTGCCTTGTTCTGTTTCCACTGATCAGAGAAGCTCCCAGATGCTTCCCAGAAAGTAGCCCGGGGATGAGTATAGAGATTGAGTAGGGCCATAAGTGATGCAAGATAGAGCTCCCCCATTGAAATTCAAGGTCACTAACATACTGCCTTCATTCCTCATACTCCCTCAGGCTCAAGATTCCCATGATGCCCCTCTGTGGTCCACACAAACCCACCCTGAGGACCCGTCACCCTGACTCTCATCATTTCAGCACAAATGTGGGAAGGACCCACCTGTGACACACATGCCCCAGAGTCCCCACCAGAGCTCAGAAACGGCTTCACACCCTTCCCCTCCCACACCTGAGGGGAGCTGTGGACCAGTCCGCAGCTCTGTCACATCCCCACTGGGAGAACACCTCATCCTGGTCAGCAGACATAGCTTCTCTGTCCTTGAGACTCAGGTAAATGAAAACGGAGAAAGTTCAATTGAACACATGCTTTTCTCCCTCTAAATATGCTAATATTAATCCATTATTTTACAATAGTCACTTATTTGCCCTGTATTCCTCTGACTTCCAAGCCTCCATCTGTACATGAACCCCATCTCCTCTGGATGCTTAAAACAGTGGTGATAACAAGTGATTATAAATATCAAAATCAGAATATAAACTCAGGGACTGGAGTAGGAACAGGATCTGCTCAGTCACTAGAGTCGATGCTGTACTCCCCCTGGGTCCCAGAGTCACCATTCCTTACCCAGTTACAGTCTCTGCAACATCACCAGAAACCACCAGACAAACACCTAGAACACAGGACGTGCTTCCTGGAGTCCAGTCATTCCTCCCACAGGATGACACAGGGATGTGTTTAGTGAACCAGGTACACATGGTCTCACCTCAGGATTGAGATCTCACAAGTGAAATACTGTTATGAACTCCATACCCTGTTACAAGGATGGAGTGGGCTGGAAGGAGGGGTTAATCCAGGGCTGGCAGGCTGTGTCCAGACAACACCCTCTACCCCAGAGCTGGGGATGCAGGTCAACATGGACCAACTCACCCTCTGATGAAGGTTTATCTTCTCTGACACATAAGGAAATCTCAGTGTCCCATCTCATCCAAGATTTCAAGGAGGAAAGCTTTAGGGAGGACACTAAACTTGTTCACGTGAACTTCAGGGGTCAGAACAGGCTCAGGAACCAATCTGCCTGCCTGACTCAGAGCTCAGTCACATACCGTGTGTATGACCTTGAACAGGATCCTTACACTCTCTGTATAGTGGCTTTGTCTGTAAAAGAAGAGTTATACTTGTGTATAGATGACAGAGTTTTGGTTAGAATTAAATGAGTTGGCATTAGTAAGAGATATAACTAGTCAACAATAGTACATCATCTTTGCGGAGAAGCAATATTAGGGCCCCTCTGTCCATCCCATCCCAGGAATCCCAGGACTCTAGAACAGGAATTTAATTCTGTTACCTGGAGCCTTGACTGGAGCTGTCAGAACTCTCCCAGGAACCACATGCTGTGATGGTGATTGGGGCCAGAGTTGTGAGTCTTCCACACATCGCCCCTTCTCTCTGTGCCCCAGAGAGAGGTTCTACTGCTCATGAACCTCGACCTTATCAACTGTGAACTTCATGAATTAAGTTGTTTACTTGCTAATTTTACTTTATAAATAGACTTGGTAAAGTTCTGTGTCTAATTCACCTCCTTATCCCCGATGCCTGTTAATTAAAAATCCTAAATGATGTCTATTGTATACCTGAATGAATGAATATCAGCCAGGTATTTTACACAAATCATTTCAATCCAAAGAAATCTTTTGAGATATAATTTAACTTGATGTGAGGACTTAACAGCACAATGCAAGTTGTGTCACTTGTAATGATATTTCAATATGATTAAATGGTATAAGCTATGTATTGGTTAACTTCTACACTTTTCTACAATGAATGCAGTAAATTGAAATACCAGAAACAAGGCTAGCCCCATTCCAAGAGCAGTGCTGAGACAGCCAGTTCTAAACATGTATAAACACTGCGTCTTTATGTATCTGAAGATAAAGAAGACAAACCTCAGCACACTGACAGGTGAACACCATGAAGCTTCCTATTCTGGTCTTAATCAGATATGGCCATGTGGTCCGGATGTTTATATATTTACCATTTGGCGTATTTTCAGTTCAAACCACACATAACTGTAACAGGAAGAAATTTTGTTATAAAAAATTTTAGTTTAACAGCTCTTTATTGAATTAGAAGTGCAGAAGTAAAGAGCAGGAACAATCCTGTTCTTTAACTTAGACTAACTGTTTATTCAGTCTTATGGATTGTAAAGCAATACAATATGTAGCATTATTATTCCCAAATCACCATAAAATATGGAGGTTTCAGAGGTTCAGCAATCTCTTTGCTAGGAAAGTTAATAATTAAATATCCTTGGTAGAGGGACATTTTTGGGACCAATCAGAGGGACTAATATACAAAATTATTTTTGAATTAAAAAAGAACTATATGACCCTCAAAGGAAACAATCAATTGAGCTGTTACACCAAAGTACTGGTGACCCACCTCACCATCCGTGTTCCTTGCATGGCTGGACCAAGATTTGTAAAGGCTTCTTTACTAAAGACAACTTCTACACAAGGGCATGTGATGAGCTTGGTCATGAGCTGGTCATGAGCTGACTGAGGTCCAACCCATCATATCTTTTCAACCCTTTACAGTATATTACTGGCAACATCAAACAAAGAGTATGGCACTGAATTGGCCTCATTCATTCCTCCATAGTGCAACATCAAATACCCAGAAACCAGCGCAGATCAAAGCTACTAAATCAAAGACAAGCATATTCTAAGTGGTGAGCAAGCCGACCAAGGGCCCTTCCCTGCTGCCGTTGGAAAGGAAGAAGCCCTCCCACCCCAGACACCATCTGTGGGAGGAGAAACAAGAAGATGCTTCCTGAAATAGAGGAAAAGCAGTCTTAGCAGGGAGCTTGAACTGGATTTGACAAGATAATTATTAACATAAATCCAAGCTAACTTGGGGGACAAATTTTAAATGGGAGAGTCTATGCTAACTTCACGGAACTTTCAGTCCATGTAAACACCCCTTGCTACTGCACGAGATGAAATCAGTTATAAAAATAGCGAATATTACATTTATGCATATTTGAATCTAGAGGACACATTTTCAAGCCCACTACAGAAAGAAAATATGTATAACTTCCTTTATTTTTAAAAGCACAGAGTTGTCACTTCTGTGAACGCTTTCTAATTCTTCCAGTTCAGAATTACTGCTGTGTCTATTAATCTGTAAAAACTTTCTTTTTGTCTCTAAGTGGTGTTTTTTGGGAGCAAGTATTGTGTCTTGTTCTTCAATGCCTCCATAAGGTCAAGTAAAGACACATAGAAAGAGCTTAACAAATATCACCCTGCAGTTAGTGATACTGAGTGGGTAAGGAAGAAGGGCAGGGGAGACACAAATCTGATTAATCCCATTCGAACAAGCTGAAGTGGAGTAAGGAGTCAGAGACACACCAAAGGAGCCAGATAGAAAATGCCTTCAAATCCCACTCTGAGAGGGTCAGATCACGTTCAATCTCTGCACAAAGCTGTACCTCAGAAGCTTCTCCAAGGAGAGAAAAAACTGACAGCACTGCTCTCAGGAGTTCCACTGAAGGACGTGGATAGACAGTAATACTCAAATAGCTGTATTTCTACTCCCCGGTGCCTCATTGTGGCCAATGAAACGTGGGCGGTGGCACCTGTGTCACTTCTGAGTGGAGGCAGGAAAAGCCCAAGTGTGACTCTGTAGTCTCTCTCTTTTTCCTGCCCCAGAAGCTGCATGTTCCAGATGGTGCACGTGCGAGAGCCTCACAGACCACAGACGTCTGTAGGTTGTGATGAGTGTGTGTGTATGTGTGTGTCTGATTATGAGTACATAAGTATGTGTTCATTTGTATATGTGTGTGTGTGTGTGTATGTGTGTGTGTGTGTTGCCCCTGAGATTTGGGGGTCACTTTTTCCAGCAGCAGAACAGAGTCTCTTCTGATGGATACCAAGGAGAAAGAAGACTTGCAGACAGAACCTGTCACATGAAGCAGGTCCTTTCCTAGATCTCCTCTTCCTTCTGTGTCTTCGTCTTAAGCTACTCCCTCTGATCTCACCTTGCTTCCTCTGTTGGGCTTGGTTGTTTCTCAGTCGCCATTTCTGATTGACCAACACCTAGATCTAAGTCCTGTTTAAGAGCGCCCGCCCCTGGTGCATCTCCTGTTCCCTTTACATCACTCTGTGCTGACAGTCAGGCTCAGTCTCCCGAATTTGTCTCTTGGCATGTTGACATTCATCCTTAAACAGCTCTTCTTTACTCTGAGTTAGCCTATCCATCATCTTTGATCCTGTTTTTGCCTTCTACCAATCCTATACTGATGAAAAGGCAGCATGTATTTCTAAGCCCCGTAAGTTTTTTTTTTTGATTTCCTGAACACATCTGATTCCTGAGTTTAGTGCTCCATGCAGATAATTAACTACTTCACCTTTGGTTAAGAAATAATTTTACTGAATTTTTCCCCTCAACTCAAGAAAATGGCACATTCAAAACCTATATTCTTATGAGCACAGCCCTAGGGCTCCCCTCACAGGACTTGGAAGGGGCAGGAGTTAGGAGAGGCTGTGAAGGTGAAGCTTTGTTAGCTTCATGATTAATCCACCTCTGTTCAGAGTTGATGTAATTGCCAACTCCAGAGCTATTGAGTTCTTGTGGGTGGTCATTCTTAAGCCACTTACATCCAAGATTAGTGCCACTGGAATGGCACTCAGAGTTCAAAGGCTGAGTGGTTGCTCAGACTTGAACTCCATGACCTGATGCTCTATTGCACATGGAGCATTGGTGCATCTGAGTCCAGTCTGAGGACCAGCCTAAGAACATTGGAAATATAGCAAAATGTGCTCCTTCTTTAACATCTTAAAGTCTGTGAATAGATTCTCTTTTCCTTATCATCAAATCCTTCCCCATCTGGACATGCTACTCAAAGCTCCTATAGGCTACAGGCATCTGCTGAGGCCCTGCCAGGGCCCAGGATTGGAGTGAGGCCTGTACCTGAGTATAAGCTCTGTATTTCCACTCTCTATAAGTTAATAGATGCTCATCTAAGGTTTACTGAATGATTGAATGGCACTATGCTAGATATTTAAGAGAAATTATCTTAACTATGAAGAACTATTTTGGGGGACATTATTTAGCTAATTGACATTTTTGTTTTAAAGATAAATGTTTTCAGCAATTAACAGGCCAAAATTTGATTTTCAAAAAAGAAGGTGCATATCACCACCAGATACATCACAACAAACACTGCAAACCTCTATCTCTAAGGATACACAAGACAAACCACAACACACTCACATGTGGCTTCTTACTAAGTCTTAATCAGACCCAACAGAGGAGACAGGGTATTTGGATGATTTATCACTTGGCAGTTTTTCAATTAAAACCACACAGGAACATCACAAGAAGAAAATTTGCAATTAAAAAAGCACAGCCACACCATCTATACGACATAAGGAAGGAGATGAGGTGCAGATAGAGTTCTTTGGCTTAAAATAACAAACAGACTAATTAGACTTTCACTTTGTAAAAGGAAGGTCCTCTGGGGCTGATACTGAAGGATGCTGCAGAGACCACGATAACTTGACTTTTCTGTACAACAGTTAGAACTGTGAACTGATCGTTTTGGATAATGATGTGCTTTGATTTTTCTCTCTCTACTTTTTGTGAATCTACTGTAGGTTTTTACATTTTTGTTACATGGCTCATTATATCTTAAAGACACAATAGTCTATATTTTACTGATAACAAATTAATTTAAATCACATACAAAAGCTCTACCTTTTGATCCTCTCCTATACTTTCTGCTTTTGATGTCAGAATTTATCTGTATTTATATTGTATATCACTAACAAAATATTTTTCTCTATAGTTACTTTAATGCTCCCCGTAAACTAGAGCTAACTGGTTAGCACACTACCATGCTCAGTGTTAGAATATTCGGAATTGCATTACATATTTACATTTACACGTCTGCTGTATATTTTCACTTCTTTAATATAATAATTAGTATCCTTCATTTGGGTTTCCCTGGTGGCTCAGAGGTTAAAGCATCTGCCTGCAATGTGGGAGACCTAAGAACTCCCCTAAGCAATCTTGTAAGACAAAACTCTGTTGGTGAACTCCCTCAACTGTTAGTTTTGGGGGAAAGTTTGTAACGCATCTTCATTTCTGAAAGACAACCTTCCTGAGAAAAGTATTCTTGGTTTGCAGGTTTTTTTTTTTTCATCAGTTTGAATATACCATCCCTTTCTCTCTTGGCTTGTCAGCTTTCTTCTGAGAAGTCTGCTCATATTCTTAAGGTTCTTCAGAGATTTTTTTGTGTGTGAGCATTTGCTTTTATCTTGATGCTTCTAAAATTCTCTCTTTGTGTTGATTACAAACAATGTGTCTTGGAGACAATCATTTTGAATGAACTCTGAGGAGTGACCTATTAGCTACATGAACTTGGATGTCTAAAAAATAAAAAAAATAAATCTTATCAGATGTGGAACTTATCTGGTATTATTTCTTTAAGTACCATCTCTATCCCTTTCTCCCTCTCTTCTCCTTCTGGGACTCCAATAATGTGCAGGTTGTTACTGTGAATGTTATCCCATAGTTCACACAGGTTCTTTCATGCTTTTTTCATTCTTTTTTCTTCTTTGTCCTCTGGCTGGTTAGTTTCAATTTTCTTGTCTTCTGCCTCAAAGATTCTCCTGCTATTGCTGATGCTTTCTGTAGCATTTTCCATTTTGTTGCATTTCATTCATTGTAATCTTAAAAAGAATTTCTGCTTGATTCCTTCTCTTTTTCTGCCTCATTGCACAGCTTCAGGGATCTCAGTTCTCTGACCAGAATTGAATCCAGGCACAGCAGTGAAAGGATCGAATCCTAACCACTAAACCAACAGCAAACTCCCTGTTTGCTTCCTTTTTTTTATGATTTCTGTCTCTTTAAAAAAAAAAAAAAACTGAATTTATTTCTGTGGAGTGACTCAGAGCCCGTGCACAACAAATGCTGAGCCCATGCTCTAGGACCCACAAACCACAAACAGGAACCTGCATTCTGCAAGTACTGAAGCCTGAGCTCCTAGAGCCTGTGCTCCAAACAAGAGAAGCCCCCGCATAGAGAAGCCTGCTGTCCACAAAGAGAAGTAGTGCCTGCTTGCCGCAACTAGAGAAAGTCCATGTGCAGCAACAAAGACCCAGTAAAGCCAAACATTAAAAACAATAACAATAATTATAATAAATAATTTTTAATCTTATTTTGTTCACATATTCTTTACCTGAATTTGATTGTTTATCTGTGTTTTTTTGGAGTTCACTGAGCTTCTTGGTGGGTATACTTTATTTCTTTCATCATATGTCATTTATTTCATTACTTCCCAATGGTGAATACTTCCCAATGGTGAGCTGCCCTGGGAGAAGTCCTGGGTATCTTCCCATCCCCAAGCACAGCCTAGAACTATGAAGACTACAAGTGTGACTGTAGATCTGAGCACTGGACACCATGCAGAGCCATCAGCCAGAGACTGGGTGGGTTCAGCTTACAACCAGGCCATCACTCTCAGGTCTTATATTAGTTCAGCAGCCTCTCCACATGTCCACAGTGGAATTGGGGGCAGGGGGGTGTTGTGAAATGTAATACTTGGCCACTCCTACATGACAGCTCTCTCTACCCTGAAGAATCACAGCAGTATCACATTTACATTTTCAGTAGTAACCAGATTAAAGCAATCTTGAAACAGTGTGTTTTCAGAGAAGCCTATTAGCCTGAAATTCTTTATTTAAGTTCTAGATTTAATTCATCAAGAGATGGGAATATCAGAAAACCTGACTTGATTCCTGAGAAATCTATATGCAGGTCAAGAAGCAACAGTTAGAATTGGACATGGAACAACAGCCTGGTTCCAAATCCAGACAGGAGTATGTCAAGGCTGTATATTGTCACCTTGCTCATTTAACTTATATGCAGAGTACATCATGAGAAATGCTGGACTGGATGAAGCACAAGCTGGAATCAAGATTGCTGGGAGAAATATCAATCACCTCAGATATACAGATGACACCACCCTTATGGCAGAAAGCGAGGAAGAACTAAAGAGCCTCTTGATGAAAGGGAAAGAGGAGAGTGAAAAAGTTGGCTTAAAGCTCAACATTCAGAAAACTAAGATCATGGCTTCTGGTCCCATCACTTTTATGGGAAATAGATGGGGAAACAGTGGCTGACTTTATTTTGGGGGGCTCAAAAATCACTGCAGATGGTGATTGCAGCCATGAAATTAAAAGACATTTGCTCCTTGGAAGAAAAGCTATGACCAACCTAGAGAGCATATTAAAAAGCAGAAACATTGCTTTGCCAACAAAGGTCCGTCTAGTCAAGGCTATGGTTTTTCCAGTAGACATGTATGGATGTGAGAGTTGGACTATAAAGAAAGCTGAGCGCCGATGTATTAATACTTTTGAAGTGTGGTGTTGGAGAAGACTCTTGAGAGTCCCTGGACAGCAAGGAGATTCAACCAGTCCATCCTAAAGGAAATCAGTCCTGAATGTTCTTTGGAAGGACTGATGCTAAAGCTGAAATTCCAATACTTTGGCCACCTGATGGGAAGAACTGACTCATTGGAAAAGACCCTGATGCTGGGAAAGATTGAAGGTGGGAGGAAAAGGGGACTACAGAGGATGAGGTGTTTGGATGGCATCACTGACTCAATGGACATGAGTTTGAGTAAGCTCTGGGAGTTGGTGATAAACAGGGAAACCTGGCATGCTGCAGTCCATGGGGTCACAAAGAGTCGGACACGACTGAGAGACTGAACTGAACTGAACTTCTTTTAAGAATTCAATCATATCATATCACTCCATCCACATCTTTGAAACATAAATAGACAAACGTACTTGATCTTCCCATCTATATCCCTTCTTCTGGATCCCCTCTGCCTAGGTCTCCACATTCTTGCCCTCTTGTCCCACGTGAATACAGGGTGTGGGTGAGCAACAATTTGCTATCCATCAATTGGAGAGAGATATGAGCTGATATAATTCACTCAGAAGGATAGATAATTGGACAGACAAGAAATGGTAATGTCCTTAATAAAAAGTACGAAGATATGGAAAGAATGGATTCATAAGGATTTGATAACCGACTAGACATGGGAGAGAGCAAGGAGGCGTCTATATCTGCTTGAGAAATAAAAAGATAAAGTAACCTAGGGAATGAGAGATGAAAAAGGGAGAGGTAGTTAGGTAGAGTTAGAGTTTTAATTGGCCCGTGAGCACTTAGGCAGGTTAAGGAAAACTGTATCCCTTTTCTCTGAAGAGCAAACTCCAACTTTGAAACTCACATCCAAGTCTGGTGACCAAGAACAGGTTAAAACAGGTGATGTGACATCTCAAGGAGAACATACAGGAATGTTCAGGATTGGGTTTTTTTCGTGAGTTTGTGAAATAAAAATATCTCCTGCCATATCAATAAACAAGAAATGTCACAGACATCAATGATTTCTGGCCTCCAGTTGTGAATGAGGGCTCCCAAAGCTGATCCAGGGGATGCTGCCACCCCACATGGTGATTGCTGAGGAGCTGGGGAAAGCAAGAAGCAGCCATCTGCCACTCCTTAAGGGGAGCAAGGAAACAGGGTTGGCCCCAGATAGCTGAGCTGCATATGGAAGGATTGAATCAAGTGAGTCCAGAGGCTTGCATCTTCCCAGAAACAGAACACTAAATTCCTTAACTTGGTACCTGATCTTTGATGTTCAGACTGCCTCTCCCTTTGTTGCAAACTTCTATATAACCTGACTTCCCTTCCTGCCTGCTTGGAGCAGTTTTCTCAGAGCTACCGAGATACTGTCTCCAGGGCTTAGAGTCCTAAGCATTCCCACCAAATAAAATAACTCTTTAAGGTTCTGACTATATTTTCTGGTCGGCAAATTCATCTTGCTAGGAAGGAGAGTGTGAATGTGGACCAAGTTTAGATGCTTTTTCTAAGTAAGAGTGACCTGGAGCATTTGTGATCCCAGGCAAAGTCTCATTAGCCTTTGAAGAAGGTGAGAAAATAGGGCAGTGCACTCATCGTGTATTTCCTTTGAGGAAAATGGTGTTTGCGGACCAACCATCTAAAAGCATTTGACATGGAACTTGGTAATTATTAACAAAGCAAAAGAAAAAGTTACTTTAATCAGAATATTTCATTTTGAGCAATTTCCATATAACACCATCACAGGTCAGCCTCTATTGAAATACAGGCAAAGAATATCTGAGGAGAAGGCAATGGCACCCCACTCCAGTACTCTTACTTGCAAAATCTCATGGACGGAGGAGCCTGGTAGGCTGCAGTCCATGGGGTCACGAAGAGCCTAACATGACTGAGTGACTTCCCTTTCACTTTTCACTTTCATGCATTGGAGAAGGAAATGGCAACCCACTCCAGTGTTCTTGCCTGGAGAATCCCAGGGATGGGGGAGCCTGGTGGGCTGCCATCTTGGGGTCACACAGAATCAGAAACCACTGAAGTGACTTAGCAGCAGCAGCAGAATATCTGAGGCATCATCTTGTATTTAATACAACATCACAGGAAAGCCCCTGTGGATGTTCCCGGGACACTGAGTTCAACATCATCATACCCAGGGTCCCCTTTCTCCCCCTGGAGTAGGCAGGGGCTCTGTTCTCCTTCCCCAGGATCAGCTTCCTTTCTAGAGACGTTTAGAGAAGAGCCTGAAAGAGCAAAGAGAAGCATAATTAGAACTGAGAGAAAGGAACTGGACAGTGTGTTGGAAGCCTGTTAAACAAGTGATGATGACAGAGCATCCCTGGGACCCAGGTGTGGGCGGGAGGCTCAGACTATTTCACACCAGCTACAGTGAGGATGGGTCCAGGCCGTCCTCTCAGATCTGGTCCATGTTGCCGGGGTCCAGCCCCGGCTGATCCAGGGAGTTCGAAGCAGGGACGGCGTCAGCGAGGGTAAGGATACAATAGCTTCAATTAGATATTAATTAAAGATATAAAGAGTAATAGAATGAGGATAGCTCAGTAGGAAAATTCAGTGGAGAAAAGAGGCTGAGTAGCTTGGTTTACGCGGGAGACCAATAAAACTTCAAGACAAGAAGTTTGCACCACTTGTGTAGGCCGCAGGCGTCCTTCCGTTCTCCCAAAGGAGAGGAGACACTGAGGCCTCCCCGGTCAGATCTTAGAAGCCCAAGCATAATTAGCAAGCATGGTGGGTTCTGCGCTCCAGATGGAGACTCAGCCAGAATTTGAGAGAGAGCGACATGGGGAGACCAAGTTTCAGTGAACAAGGCCCGCACTTTATTTTCCGAAGTAGTTTTTATACCTAAAGTTGTGCATAGAGGATAATGGGGGAAGGGGTGGAGTCATGCAAGGACAGCAGTTCCTGGTCCTAATCGAAGCCAGGCTTTCAAACTTACCATATGCAAAAGTTCAGGTAAATTACATCATCTTCTGGCCAGGAGGCCTGTTAACATTTTAAGAAACTTATCTTTCTCTGAAGGTGATTATTCCAAAGTCAGGCACCAGCCTCCAAAAAAGCATTGGACAAAGCTGAATTTTACATTTCTATACACTCATTATATCAATCAATACACTGCCAAGGACACAGTAGGTAAGGAGTATGGGGACTTAGCAGCAAACATTGGCCCAACAAGTGAAAAACCCTTCACCAATACAATTTCTAATCAATCTTTTAACTACTCAAAGGAATCTGTGTTTAGACAGTTTAGAACATCTCCTGCCTCTCACAGTTGGGAGGCTCTGGACAATCACATGTGGCCGGAAAAACCTGTTCAGGCAGGCTAGAGGATTTCCAAAGGAGTTTGTAGGTTGAAACACTGTCACACCCAGGAATTATTAACTGGAGCTGTAAGCTAACTCTTTTTTCAGAGAGAGGTAGTGGGGGACAGCCCCCGTAAAGTCAGAGGTGTAGGTGAGAGCACAAAGCCGAAAGTAGGCAGACTCTGGTTTGGGGGTAGATGCTCAAGAATTTCCAGCGGGACTCCTGAGGCTCGATCCCGTCTTTGCGTGTGCCGAGCCTCCTTCCTCATGACCTTTGCCATGGGCGGAGCTCCTGCTCCTAGCAGTGATAGAATTCCAGTTGAGCTATTCCAGATCCTGAAAGATGATGCTGTGGAAAGTGCTGCACTCAATATGCAATATGCACTCAATATGCAATATGCCGGCTCCCAGCACCATGTGGTCTCTGGGGCCTCAGTTCATATGGAAATTCTGCATCACAGGAGACCTGTGCTCACACAGGAGCTCTGGGAAGATCTGCTTCCAGGCTACACACTAGCAAAGAGATGCCCAGGAACAGTAAGAGCATAACAACAAATTTAAATGTTCTCCTCTCACAGCTGACAGATGTGAAATCACAATGAGAGGGAGAGTGGACACAGGGAAAGTCTGAGTTCCTCACTCGTAAACCAACTCTGCTCTTAGTTATCTTGACACATGTTCCCAAATGTCCACAAAGAGTATCACAGGTGCATTCACAGATGGCCCCTCCCAGGGACCACACAGGCCCTCAGATGGATAAATACTCTCTTCCAGAGAAAGAGTGTTTTCTCTTGACAACTGAAATATCTGGAGGAAATTAGACCTTAGCTGACCATCAGCTCCAAGTCAATGATCCACCAACATGGCTTAATGTTAAGGCCACCATATACCATAGACTTTGTACATGCCATTGCAACCTTATGCACAGAGCTCATCTTAAATTATCAGATGATTCACAAATTTCAATACTGCAATACATTTTTAAAATCTCTGTCTTTCACGTTCAGGGCAGCACAGAGATGTTATCAAAACACTTGTCTACTTTTGGATTTGGTAAATATGCTCAATTAATCTATAAGCTATCTATTTCTCTTGACTATTATGCAATGCTTGTGGGATCTTAGTTCCTTGACCAGGGATTGAACCCAGGCCCTAGCAGTGAATGTGTAGAATCCTAACCACTGGATTACCAGAAAAGTCCCTAACCTATAAATTTTAAATATCACAAATAAAATGAAAATGTATGTTGCATTATGGGGACATAAATGCCAAAAGTAGAGTGATTCCTCACCCCCCCAAGGAGTCTGACAGCATTAAAGATGGCATATGGTTGAGAAGTGAAGTGTTAGTTACTCAGTTGTGCCTGACTCTTTGCAACGCTATGAACTGTAGCCCACCAGGCTCCTCTGTCCCTTGGATTCTCCAGGCAAGAATACTGGAGTGAGTAGACATTCCCTTCTTCAGGGGCTCTTCCTGATCCAGTGATCAAACCCAGGTCTCCTGCATTGCAGTTAGATTCCTTACCATCTGAGCCATTAGGGTGGCTCATCAAATGCATGAGATTACCCATATTTTGAAACTGCAGAGGCTGGGCATTGAGGAGCTCAATTCACCTTTTCCAGGACAAAGATCGAAGATTACAGGGGATCAGTTAATCTCCCCACTCACCTGTCTGAGACCTCATCCCATCTTCCTTCTCTGGGAGCACTTCCTCCTCACTCCCCTGAGAGTCAGGAGGAGCCCCAGTCACTGGTACCTCTTCACCATCATCGTAATCCTCACCAAGGGCAACAGTCCTCTGATCTGGCGCTTCTGAGGGCAGAGCAGGGGTCAGATGAAACCACAATAAGGGGGTTGGTCTGAGAAATACCTAGGATCCTTCTGACCCAGAGTTTCTGAGCTGCTAGAGGCACCAGTCACTCCTTGTTTTAAAAGATCTTTTTCTCTAAGACCATGTTTCATTTTGATGTGTCCATAAACCAAAACATGATTTTACATCTTAATATTTCCTGTTTGAAAATATATATTCCAAAGTAACTCTCCTACCATTGAGCGTTACTCAAGTATTTTGACAAATTGTGCTTTACAGAAATTATTTTTAAAACCAGTGTGTGTCTGTTGTGATTCTGGACACAGAGAGCCCTGCCTCAATGTGAGACATCACAGAACAGTCAGAGAAAGGGAAGGACAGACCCCATCTGGACACAAGGGATGCCTCTGGTCCATCAAATGAAGACTGTTCCCCTTGCATCTTGTCTCTATGAGGGAAACTCTTCTCCCCAAAGCCCAGATGAGTCAGGTCTACCTCTATTACCTGGAGCAGATGTGGAGTCATTGTTGTCCTCACCATCTGACAGGAGGCCTAAAGTGGAGACAAACATCACACAACACACAGAATGACTCTCCCCACACGCACGGGACCTGTGTTAAGGCTGGGAAGGGGCAGACCTGGATCCTGCAGTGTAGATGGGGGCTGGGGGCTCACGGGGCTCTGAGAGGCCATCCTGCCACTTTGGAGAGCTGCCTCTGTAAGCCTGGGGCACACGTGGGGTCTGTGGATGCTGAGAAGATGTTCACAGCCAGTGGGAGGTGACAACCAGAGGTCCCAGGAAGGCAGGCAGGGACACCCACCTGGGCTGCCCAGAAGACCCTCCTTCTGAGTCACAAGGTAACCGAGCTCCTCATACACAGCTTCAGCAAGAGCATCTTCATAGCTGGATAAGGCTGAGAGATCCCCTAGCAGGTCAGAGATTCTTCCCCAGACACCCAGATCCAGCAGACCCACCTTCATCTCCCCTATGCTCACACAGAGGCTGCCTGGACCTCAGCATCATCTCTTACCCCGTGCACCGTGTTGGCACCTTCTCTCCTCATCTGACCTGAATCCACAGCTCAGCCCTGACTCTTTCTGGTCTCACAGAAGAGGCCATGACATATGAGAGTTCACACCCCAGTCCTAAAAACCTCTGTATGTTCAGCCCTTAGAGCTCAGCATGGAGCATGTGGAGCTCTACAGACTCAGAACAAAGACCTGGCCCAGGTTCCCCTCCTCACACCTGCCCCATCTCCTGCCTGCACATACTCTCCCTGGTCCCCAGTTCCCCCTGCGGCCCATCTCTGAGCTCTGCTCTCCATCTGAGCAGCTGAGTCACCAGGATGATGAGGACCAGGAAGAGAAGAGACCCCAGAATGAGGCAGAGGACCCCAGGCAGGGAGAAGATGCCAGGGAGAGGATTTGAGGCTGGTCTGGCCCCTAAGGAAAGCAAGGCAACAGGGTGCGAAGAAGGTCCTGGGCACAGAGAAACCCCCTGTACCAGCATTTCTGGGGTCTCTGGATGATGGTGTCCTAGCCTCAGACACAAATATATTAATAGTGACTGGGCTCCTCCAGGTCTCATCCTGAGACAAGTCAACTCCACTCCGGCCAGAGTGGCCCCGAGGCAAAGCTGGGGATTGTCAGGGAGCTGCCCTGCCGGGACAGCCTCTGAGGACCCAGCTCATCCCTTCTCCTTGGGCATCAAACAGTCCTGAGACCCGCACCTCACTGATGAGGAGCAACACTCAGGGGCAGGTAGGAGAATGGGAGAACTTTAGAATCTGCACCACCGGAACTAGACTCTTTTGGATCCTGGGCCTGAGAAACATGTGGCCCTGGGAACTAAGGCAGGGGCATTCCCCAACATAATGCCCCGGCTCCTTCCCAACAGCCAGGACTCCTCAGGCTCTTTCAACTCCTGAGTTGTCAGAGAGCCTACAGAACAGGTTACCAGAATCTGAGTATTCTCCCCTGCCCATGGATGGACCACAGTACCTGCTGTAGTCAGAGGCAATGTTGTCCTTGCACCTAAAGAGAAAAACAGGAGATTGGGTAAACGGAATTGGCCAGATCACAGGGTAACCCATATTCCCCTCCTGAGCCCTGAAATCACCACCTCAGTCTCCATGACATCAGTGTCCAGTCCTCCCAGCTTCACTGTGCTAGATCAGAGCCCCAGCACCCAGACACTCTCTGAACACAAACTCCCCACCACCCCCGGTCCAGCCCACTGTCCCCATGCTGCCCCAGCTCACCCAGGGTGGACCCCGAGCCCCTCACTCACCAGAGCACCTCACACCAGCATCCTCCTTGTGCTTGCAATCTCTCTGCCCCCAGGGCTCCACAGCACAGTCCCACAGGGAAGACTCCCGACCCCCGCACTGCACCTCATCCAGCCAGATGCTCCCATTTCCAGGGCCAAATGCTGCAGACTGCATGGCTTCCAGGGCCTGGTCACAGCCCAGCTGCTGATACACCACCTCGACCTCTGCCAGGCTCCAGGAGTCATCGCACACGGTGCCCCAGGAGCCTCTGTGCCAGACCTCCACCCGCCCTGAGCACTTGCTGTCTCCTCCCCTGAGCCGGAGCTTCTCTCTGTCTGAAAAGGCAGCAGCCCCTCCTGTGACTGCCCTGGTGAGAGGAAGGAGCCCCTGGGAGCCACAGGGGAGGGGGCAGGCTGACGTACCTGTGCAGGGGGCAGCAGTTGGACAGCTCTTGGGTCTTCTTCCTGCACACAACGGGGAAACAGTGGGTCAGGGACAGCTGGGGGTAGTCCTGTCCCCACATAAGATTATCTAAGGTCTGACTCAGTGCAAATGACATGTGAAAACACAGGCTCATTATCTCCTGGTCTGAGACATTCAGTGCATGTGATCATCAGCTGGAATAACTGTAACTGTTCATCATTTATTGGTCTCCACATCCCACAACAAATACAAACACACACAGACACAGGCACATAGATATTTTGTAGACTCAGCTCAAAATCATCACTTAGATTGGAAAGCATAAATCACTCTAAGAACATCCTTCAGGGTTGAGACAGACACAGAAACAGACAGTAAGTCACCTGCACACGAGATATAGGCTTCCTCCTTTGGAGAGCAGGAACTGTATTTCCAAGGGTCAGAAGGACACTGCCAGAGAGAGGTGTCAGTTTTCTGATACTGAATTCCATCTACCCACCAGGGTCTAGAACCTTCTCTAAGAGCAACAAAAGTGTCGAGGGTTCCACTGTCCCCACAGCCAAGCTGTCTGCAGATCACGGACACAGTGATGTCATCTATGGGGTTATGGCAGATACTGCCCCAGGTCCCATTGTAGAAAACTTCCAGCCACCCAGCACACTGCTGGTCCTCGCTCACCATCCTGAGGGACAGGCACTCTAAGATTGAAAGAGAGGAGACAGGACACAGTGAGCACTCCACTCAGGGCTCTGGGTCATCCTCTCTCCCAGAAACTGTGACCATACATCCCTGAACCAACTGCAGAGATGCCCACTAGTTGACAAGACTATTGAGAGGGTAACAGGAAGGAAGGCCATGGGTCTCCAAACGGAGGAAATAGCCTGCAAGTGTCAGACATTTTTATCTCTCTTAAGCAGCAGGAGGAAACAAACTAGTGATATTTTTTCCTTCTCTATACAAATTTAAAAGGAGATTTTTCTTAAAATACTGTGTTGCCATAATGACACCTGGTTTCACCTGAAGTTAACTATTCTCAAACCTAGAGATAACAAATGCCTTTTTCTTAT
The DNA here is from genome assembly GCF_029407905.1 of Bubalus kerabau. Lineage (NCBI taxonomy): Eukaryota > Metazoa > Chordata > Mammalia > Artiodactyla > Bovidae > Bubalus > Bubalus kerabau. The sequence goes on from NC_073624.1 coordinate 19,087,614, forward strand.
GGAAATGTTTGTCTTAAGCTTGCAGAAGACACCACCCTTATGGCAGAATGTGAAGAGGAACTCAAAAGCCTCTTGATGAAAGTGAAAGAGGAGAGTGAAAAAGTTGGCTTAAAGCTCAACATTCAGAAAATGAAGATCATGGCATCCGGTCCCATCACTTCATGGGAAATAGATGTGGAAACAGTGGAAACAGTGTCAGACTTTATTTTTGGGGGGCTCCAGAATCACTGCAGATGGTGACTACAGCCATGAAATTAAAAGACGCTTACTCTTTGGATGGAAAGTTATGACCAACCTAGATAGCATATTCAAAAGCAGAGACATTACTTTGCCAACAAAGGTCCGTCTAGTCAAGGCTATGGTTTTTCCTGTGGTCATGTATGGATCTGAGAGTTGGACTGTGAAGAAGGCTGAGCGCGAAGAATTGATGCTTTTGAACCGTGGTGTTGGAGAACACTCTTGAGCATCCCTTGGACTGCAAGGAGATCCAACCAGTCCATTTTGAAGGAGATCAGCCCTGGGTATTCTTTGGAAGGAATGATGCTAAAGCTGAAACTCCAGTACTTCGGCCACCTCATGCGAAGAGTTGACTCATTGGAAAAGTCTCTGATGCTGGGAGGGATTGGGGGCAGGAGGAGAAGGGGACAACAGAGGATGAGATGGCTGGATGGCATCACTGACTCGATGGACGTGAGTCTGAGTGAACTCCAGGAGTTGGTTGATGGACAGAGAGCCCTGGCATGCTGCAATTCATGGGGTGGCAAAGAGTCGGACATGACTGAGTGACTGAACTGAACTGATGCTAATATACTATGCATTTACCCCAAGCTCCGTCTTCAAGTTGGTTCCGCCTCTTGGCTCAGAACCTACTTGACAAACCAGTATGTTATACTCAGATATTGTTCCCCTAATCTATGTAAATGAAAATATTTGTATGGTGGTCTGCCCTTCTTCAAGATTCAAGTTAATCATTTTATGGCCCAGGATAAACCACTTGGTGCCAAGATTATCCCAAAATGCGTCTTATGGGTGAGGGGCCTGGTGCCATTCTGAATTTTAAGACATTCCTTTCTTTCAATAACAGACTGCTAGTGACTATAGAACATCCAGTTGAAGACTAGCAGGGTGGTACTCTTTCTGCCCCCTTCTGATGCCTATGTCAGAAGCTTTCTCTATCTCCTTTATACTTTAATAAAACTTTATTACACAAAAGCTCTGAGCAATCAAGCCTCGTCTCTGGCCCCGGATTGAATGCTTCTCCTCCGGGGCTCAAGAATCTCGGCGTCTTTGCGCGATTCAACAACAACCTTTCACTATCATTGCCTCACTTCTACCTGACTTTGTCCATTTGTGTCTGTCTTTCTATTTCTACCACGATGATGTAGTGGATACAAACAGAGAAAGACCTACCAGGGCACCTGCGGGATGGAGAACTGCCTCCTGCCTCCTGAGAAAAAACTCTAAAACGGATTGTTGATGGAATGTGATGTGGCTATTTGGGGAGGGAAGCAAAATAACGGAGCCACAAATGTCCACATACCAATCCTTAGTACCTGTGACTATGTTCCTGACCTGGCAAAAGGAACTTTACAGATGTAACAAACTTAAGGACCTTGGGATGTTTAGACCCCAGTTTAAACACCTCAGCTGCACTATCCTTAGAAATGGACAACCTTTCCAGTTCCAGTCAGAGGGAAATGTAAGTGAGGAAGAATGGTCAGAAGAGGTGCTGTTGTTGAAGAAGAAAGACCCAAGCCAAGGAATGAGACCACACAGAAACCAGGAAAGGCTGGGAAAGGGGTCCTCCAGGAAGAATGCAGCCCTGTGGACACTGGGGTGTTGGCCCACAGAGACCCTCATCAGACTCCTAGCACACAGAACTGAACAGAGTAAGTCTGTGCTTTCATTACATCATCCACAGGATCTCCAGACTGTACTACCACAGGGAACTGGAGAGAGAGCCCTGCTTTCATGTGGAAACTGTCAGAAACGGCTCTGCCAGGAAACAGTACTGAGAAAAAAGGACCACAATCTCAGCTGCTGCAGGAGGAAGTGAAAGCACCTCATCTTCTCGTCTGCTGGAAACACAGGCCCCATGGGAGGAAGCCTCCTTCTCTAGTCCTTTCAGCATCTCTCCCTCAGGGCTCAGATCTCCATCCTGCAGAGCCCCACCCCTCCCCCATACTGTGGACAGTGTGGAGTGCTGACCTGAGCAGATGACCCCCGCGTCCTCCTTGTGTCTGCAGTCATGCCGCCCCCAGCCCCGGGAAGGGCACCTCCACACGTGGGACTCCTTTCCTGTTCAGTTCAGGTCGTCCAGCCAGATGGGCCCTGATCCCTCCCTAAAGGGAGCAGACCTCGTGGCATTGAGGGCTTGTCCACAGCCCAGCTGCCTACACACCACGTGGGCATCATCCAGGATCCAGCCGTCATCACAGATGGTGCCCCAGGAGCCCTGGTCAAGGATCTCCACTCTCCCGGCACAGTGACCCCCCCCCCCATCAACCAGGAGGAGGTGTCTGCTGTCTGAGGAGAGAGAAATGGGACAATGGGGTGGTGACGGGTGGTGACGGGGGCTAGGGGACAGTGGGTAAGAAGGGTCTTCTGTCCTGTGGGACCCTCACCTGAGCAGTAGGGGGCGCTCTCCTCTGAGGCTTCAGAGCCTGCTGGTTCGGACACGGAGTCATTGCACTGGGGAAGCACCTGGGTCTGGTTTCCTGCAGAAACACCAATGATCAGAGGGCTGGGAGGGTTGACGTAAAGAAAACTAAATTAAGGTTAAAAAATTACCTAGCAGTGGAGCCTGAAATGAAACCTGTGGCATATCAGTAAAGTTATCATAACTTTAGTATCCACTTTCTCTATGGAGAATTCTGCTTCTGACAGTGCCATAATTTGGGTCTAAGCCAAGTGTTGCACTAAGAATGAGTTGAATAAGGTGTGTTACTCCTAAATCTATCCCTAAGTAGAAGATGCAAAACAAAATCCTTTCTGAAGAATTTCTACAATTTTTCATCTTCGGTGTCTATCATTTAAACAAATACTTATACAAAAGAGATTTCTTGGAAACTCAAGAGGCAAAAGGAAACATTGGAAAGAATATCCCAGGGTATCCAGCTATTAGAGTTACCAGAGAGAGAATTTATTTTATTTTGTTAATTTATTATTCTTATTACTGGAAGATAATTGCTTTACAACGTTGTGTTAGTTTCTGCTGTACAACAACGTGAATCAGCCAAAATTATACATATATACCCTCCCTCTCAAGCCTCCCTCCCACCCCTCCACCATCCCACCCTTTTAGGTCATCACAGAGCATCTAGCTGAGCTCCCTGTGCTATATAGCAGCTTCCTGCTACCATCTGTTTCACATGTGACAGTGAATACATGTCAGTGCTACTGTCTCAATTCATCCTACCCTCTCCTAACCACTGCAGTGTGTTCCCATCTGTTCTCAATGTCTTCATCTCTATTTCTGCCCTGAAAATAGGTTCACCTGTACCCTTTTTCTAGATTCCATTGACAGAGAATTTAAACAGCCATGATTAAAATGCTCATAAAATTAATTCACAAGATATGTATCTTGGCAAGGAAATGATTACAAAAACAAAGATTCTAGAGATAAAAAACTTAATAGCTGGAATTAAGAACTAGAGAATGAGTGTATCTCAGTGTTAGATCAGCATAAGGTAGAAAGAGTACAATGAAAGATCAGAGGACAAATATTCCTCTATTTAGAAATGCTGGTCACATGGTAAGTGCCCCAGTTATCGTGCTGTAAAACAAATTCCCCCCAAAACTTAGCAACTAAAGCAAAACATATATACTTCAGTTTGCTTATGATTTCCTGGGTGTAATCTGAGAAAGACTCAACTTGGCAGTTCTGTCTTGGGGTTTTTCATGTGGTTGCACTTAGATGTCATCTGGGGCTGAAGTTTGCTGAGACTTGACTGAACTGTGGTTAATAACTGTGGAAATTCCCTGAAGTATTTTAGGGATAAAGGGACATCATTTCTGCAACCTAATTCAGAAAGAGTTTACATATTTAGGGATAAATGGAACAGGAGGGGGACGGACAGAAAAAGAGAGGGAGACAAACAAAGAGATAAAGATTAAAGCAAAATAGGACTTCCAATTCAAGATGGCAGAGTAGAAAGAGTGAATATGAAACAGAAGAAGTGAAACATACTAGATAAAAGTAAAAGATCATGTTTCACTTTTTCTATTTCATATTCAGTGCTCCCATTTCATTTAGTTTATGTTCTCTAATTTCTCCATCTCTTATTTTTTTTTGATGTTCTTACTCAAGCCTTTATCAAGTGTAGTAGAAAAGCTTTTGTACACATATATAATTATGTATAATATGTATATTTTAGAAAACATACATTTTTGCCTAACTAAAAAGTTTATGACATTTTGATTCCACTTGTTTGACTTAGTATGAATAGAATGCTAGATTTCTTTTTTTTTTTTTTTTTCCTTATAAATTACTGATTTTCTGTTAGGCTTATTGTACATTGACTCAAATATCCATTCAACAAGCATTTATAAAACATTTATGATACACCAGGCACTGTGTATATTGTGTTGAATAAGGCACTGTCTAGTGAGGTTTCATAGTCAAGAACAATAAATTATAGCACAATTTGATAAGTGTGCTTTCATTGAGAAATAAACAAAGCATTGTGGAAGGCCAGATTAATAGTATATACAAGTGATTTATATTCCTTTTTCTCTGACTACTGCCTAATCTCCCTTCTTTTCTGATTTGCCCATAAGCAGGGAAGCCAAAGAAGGAATGAAAGCTGAGTAGGATAATTTGCATGTCAAATGGTCAAGTCAGATGAAGACTGATGACTTGATGATATCAACGGATTTGGTACTTAGAAGGTCAAAAAAAAACCTTTTTTTGAATACTGCAATCTTTGCATCTCAGGGTTAGGACCTAAAATAAAGGTGTCTTTTGGTAGAATTTAATAAAGAAATGTTGCTAATTCTGGCGGAGAAGGCAATGGCATCCCACTCCAGTACTCTTGCCTGGAAACTCCCATGGATGGAAGAGCCTGGCAGGCTGCAGTCCATGGGGTCCCCAAGAGTCGGACACGACTGAGCGACTTTACTTTCACTTTTCACTTTCATGCATTGGAGAAGGAAATGGCAACCCACTCCAGTATTCTTGCCTGGAGAATCCCAGGGACGGGGGAGCCTGGTGGACTGCAGTCTATGGGATCTCACAGAGTCAGACACGACTGAAGCGACTTAGCAGCAGCAGCAGCAGCTAATTCTAGGGATTTACACAAATAGTAGTTTTTATTAGTCTACTTCTATATCTCTTCCACCTTCCCTCTCCATCAGAGCAAAGGGAATCATCTACTTTCTCCTTTTGGAAGGACTTCCCTGGTGGCTCAGACAGTAAAGAATCTGCCTGCAATGCAGGAAGACCTGGGTTCGATCCCTGGGTTGAGAAGATGCCCTGGAGAAGGGAATGGCAACCCACCCCAGTATTCTGGCCCAGAGAATCCCATGGACAAAGGAAGCCTAGTAGGCTGACAAAGAGTTGGACAGAACTCAGCAACTAACACTTTCACTTTATTCGCTGCTTTTGGAAACCTCCTTTGTCTCCCAGGGCAAAGGAAGGGATGGTCTTGCCTCACTCAGAGGACCTCACTCCCCTCTTTCTTGGCAGCCAGGGCCCCTCCTCTCTAGTTGATATAGTTTGCATATGTGAAGAAGGTTTTGTCTAAGGAGTTTAAGGGGTTAGAGCTCAGCCTTGAAAAAAAACAAAGGGAATTTTTTCATTTTTCACTCAGTAACCATTACTCTTCTCTGTCAACCAACCCCTCTAGACTGTGAATTTAAAAATATATATGCAACAAGTAACAGTGGTTTACTGTACAGCATAGGGAACTATAGTCAATATCTTGTAATAAGCTATGATGGAAAATAATTTCAAAAATAATGATGTGTATTTGTGTAACTGAATCACTTTGATGTGCACCTGAAACATTGTAAGTATAAATCAACTACACTTCAATAAAAAATATGTATTTAAAATATATGTATTTTTTAAAAAGATTAAAGCAAAATACTAATATTGGGAAATCCAGGTAAAGGTCATCTGGGAATTTTTATATTATTCTTACAACTTTTCTGTAAGTCTCAAAAAAAAATATTAAAAGGTGAAACAAGTCCAAAAAATTCATCCTTAGGACACTTTTACACACAAAAAATATGAATAGCATCAAAAACAAAATGCCTAGGAGAAAACCTAGTAGAAGATGGGCAAAACCTCTGAGGGAAATTCAAGACCTAACTGAATGGAGGGATATACAATGTCAATGAATTGGGAGACTCAAAATTGTTAATCATCCTCAAATTTATACATAGATTCAATCTAGTCACAATCAAAATACATTTAGGCTTTTTTTTGGGGGGGGGGGGTGAAAAGTGACAAGCTGATTCCAAAACTTATACAAAATCCAAAATGCCTAGAAATACCAACACAGTTGGCAAGAAAAGAAACAGTGTTAGAGGAGTTAATAAAAAGTAACACTCATAAATTAAAATCATTCAGACAGTGTAAAGATACAATACTTAAGAAATACAGTGTTGGTGCCAGGACAGACAAGTAATACAACGGAACAGAGTAGACTGTCATAAAGGACAGACACATATGCCCTTCTGCTTATGACAAAGGTTACACTGCAATGGGGAAAACAGCCTGTTTAGTAAAAGATTCTGGGTCAGTTGGACGTCCATATGAATCCTGGAGAAGGAAATGGCAACCTGACCCTTATCTTACACAGATATCAATCCCAGAAGAAATGTACAATTATATGCAAGAGAAAATAATTAAATTGCTATAATATTTCACCATGAAATACCTACCTTTTGAGACACAGATGCAAGAACAGACATTTGGACTCACTGGGAGGAGTTGTTGTTGTTCAGTCGCTCAGTCATGTCTGATTCTTTGCAACTTCACGGACTGCAGCACACCAGTCTTTCCTGTAGTTCACCATCTCCCAGAGCTTACTCAAACTCATGTCCACTGAATCAGGGATGCTATCCAACCATCTAAACCTCTGTCATCCCCTTCTCCTCCTGCTTTCAATCTTTCCCAGCATAAAGATCTTTTCTAATGAGCCAGCTTTTCGAATCAGGTGGCCAAAGTATAGGAGCTTTAGCTTTAGCATCCGTCCTTCTAATGAATATTCAGGACTGATTTCCTTTAGGATTGATGGGTTTGATCTCCTTGCAGTCCAGGGGACTCTCAAGAGATTTCTCCAATACCAGAACTCAAAAGCATCAATTCTTCAGCATTCAGCCTTCTTTATGGTCCAACTCTCACATCCATACATGACTACTGGAAAAACCATGGCTTTGACTATATGGACCTTCGTTGACAAAGTAATGTCTCTGCTTTTTAATATGCTGTCTAGGTTGGTCATAGCTTTTCCTTCAAGGAGCAAGCGTCTTTTAATTTTGTGGCTGCAGTCATCATCTGCAGTGGTTTTGGAGCCCAAGAAAATAAAGTCTGCCACTGGTTCCATTGTTTCCCCCATCTATTTGCCACGAAGTGATGGGACCAGATGCCATAATCTTCATTTTTTTGAATGTTGAGTTTTAAGCCAGCTTTTTCACTCTCCTCTGTCACCTTCATCAGGAGGCTCTTTAGTTCCTCTTCACATTCTGCCATAAATGTGGTGTCATCTGCACATCTCAGGTTATTGATATTTCTCCTGGAAATCTGATTCCAGCTTGTGCTCCACCCAGCCTGTCATTTCTCATGATGTACTCTGCATATAAGTTAAATAAGCAGGGTGACAATATATGGCCTTGGCGCACTCCTTTCCCAATTTGGAACCAGTCCATTGTTCCATATCCTGTGGTCACTGCTGAGTTTTCCATATTTTCTGGCATATTGAGTGCAGCATTTTCACAGCATCATTTGAAATAGCTCAGCTAGAATTCCATCTAGCTTTGTTGGTAGTGATGCTTTCTAAAGCCCATTTGACTTTGGACTCCAAGATGTCTGGCTCAAGGTGAGTGATTATCTGAGTTATTAAGATTATCTGGGTCATTAAGATTTTTTGTGTAGCTCTTCTGTGTATTCTTGCCACCTCTTCTTAATATCCTCTGGTCTGTTAGGTCCATACTGTTTCTGTCCTATATTGTGCCCATCTTTGCATGAAATGTTCCCTTGGTATCTCTAATTTTCTAGAAGAGATCTCTAGTGTTCCCCATTCTATTGTTTTCCTCTATTTCTTTGCATTCTTCACTTAGGATGGCTTTCTTATCTCTCCTGGATATACCTTGGACCTCTGCATTCAGATGGGTATATCTTTCCTTTTCTCCTTTGCTTTTCATTTCTATTCTTTTCTCAGCTATTTGTAAGGCCTCCTCGGACAGCCATTTTGCCTTTTTGCATTTCTTTTTCTTGGGGATGGCTTTGATCACCACCTCCTGTACAACGTCATGAACCTCTGTCCGTAGTCCTTCAGACACTCTATCAGATCTAATCTCTTGAATCTATTTGTTGACGGGGGGGATGATTTGAGAGAATACCATTGAAATATATACATTACCATATGCAAAATAGATAGACAAGAGTTTGATGTATAATGCAGGGCTCCCAAATCTGGTGATCTGTGACAATCTGGAGGGATGGGGTAGGGAGGAAGATGGGAGGAGCGGACAGGATGGAGGGGACAAATGGATGCCTACTGTCAATCCATACTGATGTATGGTGAAAAAAAATCACAATAATATAAAGTAGTTATTAAAAAGAGAAATTACCTTTTAAAGCCAGTTTTCCCTCACCCTCTGTTCTTGGGGACATTTCACACCAGAAGCATCCTAAGTACCAGTAGCCTTTCCCTCTCTCTTACCTGAGCAAATCACAGAGGCTGTGTTACCACGGGAACAGTCAGGACCACCCAGAGCAGTCACAGGGCAACTCCACAGGAAGGACTCAGCCCCTGAGCAGTGTAATCGGGCTGTTGATATCCGATCACCTCCTTCCATAAAGTGTGGTCCTCCGGGGGTGGAGATGGCGACTCCACAGCCAAGCTGAGGACAGACAACATTGGCATTGGCCAGACTCCAGTGGGAGGCACAGAGCACTCTCCATTGTCCAGAAATGTTCATCTCCAACTGCCCCTCACACTAAGAGGAGCCGTTTGTCATGAGCCGGACTTCTGAGTATGCTGGATACGAGATAATAGAATTTCAGAAATATCTCATGATTTCTGACCTGAACAGAGTGTGCAGGGAGGTTAGTCCTGACCTACATCTCACCTGAACAGACAAGCTGAACAGCTCCACTGTGGTGACAAGTGCCCCCTGGACAGGGCACTCTGAGGCAGGACCAGAGCTTAGGCTCCTCCCCCTCACAACTGAACTCTTCAGCCCAGACTCGGCCATCTGAGTCTCTGAAGAGCTCATGTCCCACGACTGACACAGCTTTGCCACACCCCAGCTCTGCACAGAAGACTTAGGCAGTGGGGAATGTGAAGTTTCTATCAGACACTGGGATCCAGTCTTCTCCAGAATAAACTTCTACTCGCCCTGAGCAGGGTCCATCCTCTCCAACCAGATGCACAAATCCTGAGAGAAACAAATAAATAAACCCACTGCACGTTCATGATCCTGGCTTGGCAACTGGAAACATGTCACAGGCAATGGTGTGAAAGCTTTTTTTTCCAGGACTGAGGCATGAACAGAAAATTTGACAGTGTCAGAATTGCATTTTCATGGGTGAGTGTCAGAAGAGAAATCCAGAAGGATTTGCAGAGTCAGTTTAGAATGGCTGAATTCCAAAAACCAAATTTGATGTTGGTTATGATGTGAATTCCTCATTTAAGGGTCTGGAAACTATAGGGCCCAAGGAAACTGCACTGCAATGGGCATCAGACTTGGGTGCAGAACTGAACTAACCCAGAGTGAAATAGGTCCTTGGGATTCAAGAGTTTAGAGAACTAAGATCCAGACAAGGTTAGAAGGCCATCTGACATTTCTGGGGCTAGAAGTCCAGCCAGATTTTTCTCAGGAGTCAATACTCAAGTCACTGATACAAGGGAAATCAATTGAGAGATCTGAGTGCAGGTCAGTCTATAAACAGACTTATGGCTAATGGAAGGAAAGCTAGATATTATAACAAGTCTACTTCTTATGTTTCCCATATATTTCTCATAATCTCTGATAGTGAAAAATTCCAAGAATTTCTTATCCAACTTGAATTGTGAAAAGAAATTGTCCAAAGATGAGTTTGAATATGAAGAAAGGTCAGAGTCATAGGAGAAAGGGTTGGTCCTAGCCATCTTTCAAGAAAGCCTAGGATTTACCAATGAACCCAGGAGAGAATGAGTTCTCAGTGGGACTATACAAGATGACTAACTGTGTTGATTAGTTCATATTACTGGTTTTCTTCCAACACATGAGAATCTTAGCAAATGCTATGGAGTGAAGGTAATTTAATGTTTTTAAATTCTATCTATATGCTAAATGGAACTTCCCAGGTGGCACTAGTGGTAAAGAAGCCCCCTGCCAATGCACAAGTTAAATCCCTGGGAGGAGAGCATAGCAACCACTCCAGTATTCTGTCGTGGAGAATCCCATGGATGAGGGAGCCTGATGGGCTACAGTTCATAGAGTCACAAAGAGTCAGACATGACTGAAGAGACCTAACACGCACTCATATGCTAACTACAAACTACTTTCCTATTTCTTGAGAAAAAGTCATCATGCTGTAAAAAAAAAAAAAAAAAAAAAGGAGAGGGAGAAGAAGAGAAGACAGAGCAAACAGCCATGTATAATTTACAGATTTCTACATTACAAAAGCCTCAATATGGATGAACAAAGATTTGGGGAAAATATTTGTCCAGCAAGTTTTTAACACATTTTACCCATGTGCTCCTTCCATCTGCGACCTAACCCTGTTTCCCTTTCCCATTTCTCCCACTGCAGACAAGAGAAAACAATCCTAAAAGCTACAAATGGATGGAAAAGAGACTCTGAAAGGGAAGAACTTCTGTAGGAGTGGAGTGTGGGTGGGGTGAGGGGTAGGTTAAACTGGGAGTGGATGGAGTATGAAACTGAAAGAGGGAGACTAAGGGAAAGACTCACAACATGATTTGACCTTCAGGGACCACATTTTGGAGAGAGGAAAGGTAACCTAATGAAAAAAATAAAACTTCTCATCATAAAGAACAACTTTTAAATACATTTGCCTGATTCCTGACTGTGCTTATAATTATTTATGTACACGGTGGAATTCTTTCTGGTAAAGGACTCTGATTTCATAAGTATGAGAACATTGAAGGTTCAGAAAGAATATGTCAACAGAATAAAAATCTACTATAGAGAACAGGAGAGAATAGAAAAGACACTATAGAAATTAATGAATCAAAGGACCATCTTGACCACTTATCCAAGAGGGAATGGTAAGAGCCAGGATGATCTGCTAGCCTTTTGTTACTTACCCACTTTCAACTCCCCAGTCCAGGTTAGAACATCTGGTGTGGTCTGGCTGGGAGTTTGGTCATAGGATACACATTCTAATTAAAACATTTTTACTTAACAGGTTGTTAGTTTCTATATCAATCCCATGAGATTACAAATTTAAAAAGAACAAGAAAGAAATATTTCTTGTATGCTGTTTCATATACCAAGATACATGCTAAACACTCAAATATATGCTGAATAATCCATAAAGTCTTGTACACATCAGGATAGATACTTCTGAGACATATTATTATTTCTTTTTTATTTTCTACTTGATTTTAAATTTTATATGAAAGGATATGTGTGTGAAAATTGTAAGAAAATTTGTGCAATAGGAGGCTGGTGTGAGTGGATAAAGGTATTAAATATAACAAAAATACATCCTTGTCTGGTCTCTTGCTGTACAGACCTCCTGTATCCTTAGGCACACATAGCATCCTCCACACCACACCTGGACCCGCAGTGATGCTCAGAGAACCCCATATGGCCTTTGACATCTCCCATTGCTCTTCTTTTTCCTCTTAGCTACTATAAGTCTCCTCCACCTTCTTCAAAAATTACAGGTGTCCTCTTACTCCTGTTCCTATCAAACAAGCCCCCAAACACAATTCTCTTATATCATTGAAGACATCAGGTATAAAATATAATTTATTACCACAAAACATAGAAATTCACATTTTATTGACTATATCTTTGACTTGTCAGTGTGTGGCTAAGTGTTCCTCCAAAATTTTGGTTTATACAGAGGTTTTAAAGAAAAAAAAGAACAGACAATCCTTTCTAGTAACAATGAAAGGAGAACCCAGACTCAGAACATTTCATCCACAACTCTATTGTCCTACCAGTCAAAGAGCTATGAATATTCAAATCTAAATTTTCAAAGGGGACTTGCAATTTGGCACAAATCCATAAGTTCCTCTCTGATTTGTTTGGTGATGTCCCCTGTGCCTCCACAACTAACCTAGCACAAAAATGTGTCTCGCACTATATATACAGAAAGGACTCCATCCTGGAAGGTACATCCTCATTCTACCCCTTTCCTCCCATGGGCTCACTGTGCAAAGCAGGTGCATGTGGTGATTTGCAAATGTTTCACTCTTCCAAAAGTAAATTATATAAAAATGAGTATCAATTTTTATTGGGATATAGATTAAGCTATATCAGGTAAGATCACTGGAGAAGAAATAGCAGAGACTTGTAAGAGGAAAAGTAGAAACAAATGAAGCCCATCAGGAAATCAATCCTGAATATTCATTGGAAGGACTGATGCTGAAGCTGAAACTCCAATACTTTGGACACCTGATGGGAAGAACTGACTCCTTTGAAAAGACCCTGATTCTAGACAAGATTGAAGATGGGAGAAGAAGGGGAAGACAGAGGATGAGATGGTTGGATGGCATCACTGACTCAATAGACATGAGTTTGAGTAAGCTTCAGCAGTTGGTGATGGACAGGGAAGCCTGGCATGCTGTGGTCCATGGGGTAGCAGAGTCGGACACCACTGAGCGACTGAACTGAACTGATCACTCACAGATACTTTATGCATTCAAGGAGGATATCTCAGACGTCTCTAGCTTACACATCTATTGCCCTGGTGATCAGACACCAGCTTCCCTGGAGCTTTCTGTTCTTTCAGTCAGTGGGCAATTCACTGATCATACCTGAGCAGATAACTCCTGCATCCTCGTCATGACCGCAGTTTTGCCACCCCCAGCCCCAGGAAGCCCACTGCCACACGTGGGACTCCATTCTTCCACAATACATATGATCCAGCCAGATGGGTCCTGATCCCGCCCCAAAGGGAGCAGACTCCACGGCACTGAGGGCTTCTCCACAGCCCAGCTGCCTGCACACCACACGGGCATCGTCCAGGTCCCAGCTGTCATCACAGATGGTGCCCCAGGAACCCTGGTGAAGGATCTCCACTCTCCCGGCGCAGGGTCTGCCCCCGTCCACCAGGCGGAGCTGTCTGCTGTCTGAGGAGACAGAAATGGGGCAATGGGGCGCTGACCAGGAGATGAGAAAGATCTTCTGTCCTGTGGGACCCTCACCCGAGTAGTTGGGGGCGCTCTCTTCAGAAGCTGATGCTGCGGAGTCATTGCCCTGTGGAACATTTGGATCTGGATTCTTATAGAAGTGATAAGAGCATAACAAGGATGAAAATGGACAAAAACAGGAAATATTACTACTAGATAGTCTGAGACAGATGGTGTTACAAGGTCCTATCAGAGTTAACATTCTGATTTGTAGAGCTCTGCACAGAATCTGAAAAAGATTTACAGGAAATGTTGGTCTCTCTACCCTGAGGGGTTAAATGAGTTCAGAGTCACAGGATTAGGCTGGTAGCTGGATGTATTCTTTATAAGCTACACACTCTTGGTCCTTGACTTTAGAGTCAGGCAGTGGCCTCATCAGAAGCCTCGGGGAGCAGCCATGAATCCTCTATCATTAAAATCGTTCTCCTTGGTATAATCATGAGAACTGAAAAACAAATGGTCTGTGAGACACCATGGTTTACCCTAGAATAGTTCACTTATGATTCTAAGCTTCAAACTCCAGATCTGGATACTTAGTTTCAAAAAGTATAATCTCTTTGAGTAGATTAAACAACCCTGCATGAGAGATGATGTCAGAAGATATTGATTGACATTGGCCAGATTCCACTGGGAATCACAGAATGTAGCTTCTTCTCCCAAATGAATATAATCTCTCCTTGGACTTTGTGTCAGGAATTGCTATTATCTAAAATTTGGAGTTATTTGTTCTCTAGGGGAAAATATGTATTTCTAACTTTCAGAGCAAAAATATGTTATATTCCTGCCTTGAAAGCCTTTGAACAAACAATATTGACAGACACACTGCATTGTTCTCTCTTTTGATACATAACCAGTCATGGAAAGAAAGGTTAAATGATGTCTATCACTGTTGTAGTTTAAGTAAGTGAAAAGTAGAGAATAAAACCTCAAATTCTGTACTTCCATGAAGAATGGAAGAGAAAGCAGACCAATGGTCTTGTTAGACACAACTTTAAATGCTGGAAATTTTCTTTAAGTAAAGGTATCATTGGAAAAGACTCCGATGCTGGGAGGGATTGAGGGCAGGAGGAGAAGAGGACGACAGAGGATGATACGGCCGGATGGCATCACCAACTCGATGGACATGAGTTTGAATGAACTCTGGGAGTTGGTGATGGACAGGGAGGCCTGGCGTGCTGCAATTCATGCGGTGGCAAAGAGTCGGACATGACTGAGCTACTGAACTGAACTGAAAGGTATCAGACATGTGTGGACACAACATGGACTAAATATGTTAAAATTCTAGAGAGTGGAGATCATGTAATATGTTTCAATGTTAGCCAAGGATCTACAGTTTCTTTTTCTCTGGAGGAATTTCCCAATTTGGTGCCTAGGTTAAGGCTCAGAATCTGGGCTCAGAGAAACAGAGGACTCCTATTTGGACAGAGAAGCCAGCATAATTTGGGGTTACCTGGTGGTGAGACAGAATTGGGAGACCTGAAATCCTTTCTCACACAACAGATTTTTTTCCTCGAATATGTGCTCATTATACAAGCCATGAAGCTGGCAGAAAGCCAAAGATTTATGTCAAAAGTCTTGGAGAGCAGAGTGGCTATTCCCTTACTCTCTTGGGTGCTGAGCTACCAAAATACCCAGGTTATCAACCAAAATCTTTGAAGGCCCATGCCACATGGACAGAGAGATAAGAGATGGATGGAGTGCTACCAAAACCGCAACCTAGACTTGTTACAGCTCAGTTCTCAGTTGTATTTATATATTTGAGTGATCTTCAACCCTTCTCCTACTTGCTTAACTAAACAGAATATGAATCCTCTCAAGGGTTAGAAAATGTATCTGGAGGATCCTTTTTTCAATGCTGAAGACATGGGATGACATGACATATTAACAAAGTGAAATAAAAGAAAATAAGAGAAGGCAGAGACTCACATGATAGAGGTGCTGGAGTTAGCAGATATAGATTTTAACTATGATCAATATATTGAGGAAAAAAGAGGAAATGAGAGAATAAATGGGTGAAAAGATGAAAAACATTAACAACTAATTATAACTATAAAAATCAAGGAACAGTTACCAACTGAAAATAAAATGTCTAGAGAGTTGAATTAATAAGTTTAGAAGAATTTTAGATAGAACTCAACTCAAAATTACTGACTTAGAGGAGCCCTAGAGATGAGAGATGAGAAGAAGGAGGAGTGGGATAGGAGGAGAAGAGAAGCTAAGACAGAGAGACAGAGCAGCAGAAGTAATACTTGAAGATATAATAACTGAGAGTTTTTTAAAAATGGATGGATGGGCATGAAAACTCCCACACCTAGTAAAGCTGCTGAAAATCAAGGAAAAAGGAAAATTTGGAATAATAACAGATCTGTTTAATACAAAAGAAGGGGGGAAAGAGAGGAAAAAGGAACATAAAGCACGTGGGTCAATTAAAAGTAAATGATAGATACTAGCCCAACAATACCAATAACTGCACTTAGAGTAAATTGATTAGACACTTCAAATTAATGCCCATCTTGATAAAACCACAAAATCCATGTAAATACTACCATGAAGATATTCAGCTTATATATGAGGGTAAAGAAAGGTTGACAGTAAAATGATGGGGAAAATGTACATACTGTGTGAATCCTAACTGTAAGAAAACTGGAATAGCTATATAAATGTCACAGAAAGTAGACTTCAAAGCAAGATGTGCTAATTGAGTTAAAGAGGGCATTTTCATGATTATAACAGGATACACCCTTAATGAAGATATTATAGATATTAAAATCCAAGAAAATGTCAAAACATTGCTTTGAAATATAGAATAATACTTGACAGAATGAAGAACAGAAATAGACAAAATCATAATCAAAATGCGGGAACTTTAACATGCATTTTGCAATAGCATGCAGACCAAGTATACAAAAAAGAATGAGGAATATAGCAGATGTAAACAACAGTTAGCTAAATAACATATATAGAGCAATACACCCAACAATGACACAACTTGTTATTTACTTTATTGTAAATTCACTGGAAACTTTCATTTTTAAATGATCATCAGTTCAGTTCAGTTCAGTCTCTCAGTCGTGTCTGACTGCAACTCCATGGGCTGCAGCACGCCAGGCCTCCCTGTCCATCACCAACTCCCAGAGTTTACTCAAACTCATGTCCATCGAGTCAGCGATGCCATCCAACCATTTCATCCTCTGTTGTCCCCTTCTCCTCCCACCTTCAACCTTTCCCAGCATCAGAGTCTTTTCAAATGAGTCATTTCTTCCCATCAGGTGTCCAAAGTATTGGAATTTCAGCTTCAGCATCAGTCCTTCCAATGAATATTCAGGACTGATTTCCTTCAGAATGGACTGGGTGGATCTCCTTGCAGTCTAAGGGACTCTCAAGTGTCTTCTCCAACACCACAGTTCAAAAGCATCAACTCTTCAGTGCTCAGCCTTCTTCACAGTCCAACTCTCACATCCATACATGACTACTGGCAAAACCATAGCCTTGACTAGATGGACCTTTGTTCACAAAGTAATGTCTCTGCTTTTTAATATGCTGTCTAGGTTGTTCATAGCTTTTCTTCCAAGGAGTAAGTGTCTTTTAATTTCATGGCTACAGTCACCATCTGCAGTGATTTTGGAGCCCCCCAAAATAAAGTCTGTCACTGATTCCACTGTTTCCCCATCTATTTGCCATGAAGTGATGGGACCGGATGCCATGATCTTAGTTTTCTGAATGTTGAGCTTTTTTCACTTTCCTCCTTCACTTTCATCAAGAGGCTCTTTAGTTCTTCACTTTCTGCCATAAGGTGGTGTCATCTGCATATCTGAGGTTATTGATATTTCTCCCAGCAATCTTGATTGCAGCTTGTGCTTCATCCAGCCCAGAATTTCTCATGATGTACTCTGCATATTAGTTAAATAAGCAGGGTGACAATATACAGCCTTGACTTACTCCTTTCCCTATTTGGAACTAGTCTGTTGTTCCATGTCCAGTTCTAACTACTGCTTCCTGACCTGCATACAGATTTCTCAAGAGGTAGGTCAGGTGGCCTGGTATTCCCATATCTTGAAGAATTTTCCACAGTTTGTTGTGATCCACATAGTCAAAGACTTTGGCATAGTCAACAGAGCAGAAGTAGATGTTTTGATGATCATGTGATAGAACAAAAACCTTCAGAGAATTGAATTTATACAGAATATTTACTTTGAACAGAGTGAAATTAAGTATTAATAAGAAGATATACTTAGCCATCCCTACTGAGAAAATTAAGAAATATTCTTCCAAAGAATTCCTGGGTCTGGAAATAACTTTCAAACTTGAAAATATTGTGAAATAATGGTAACAAAGGTATGCTGTAACTAAATTCTTCCAATGCAACTAAAGTAGTGTCTAAGGGAAATTTATACCCTAGATTTAGAAAAGAGGAGAGACAGAAAATGAAAAAATGTAAGCTTTCATTTAAGAAGCTAGGATATGAGACATAAAGCCTAAAGGATGTACAAGATTGGAATTAATAAAGAAAGAAATAAAGTTAATCTAAAAAAGAAAGTAAGCATAAGACAAAGACAACAGAGGAAAGCTGTTCAAACATGGCTCACTGAAAACTGATCAACACTGAGCAATACTAATCAAGAGCAGAGAGAAAAAACAATACCAGAACGAAAAGGCAAATCACTATAAATTATACAGGTTTTTTGGTCATAGTTTTGAGATGCAATATACACATTTAATGTGGATAAATATCCAGAAGAGTTCCAGTTTCTCCACAACCTTGTCAACATTTGTCTTTTTTTAAATTATAGCCATTTTGACAGGTGTAAGATGACATCTCATTGTGGTTTTCATTTACATTTCTCTGATGATTAAAGATGTCAGTGTATTTTCATATACCTGTTAGCTATCCATATGTCTTATTTGGAGAAATGGCTAGTTCCTGACTAATTTTTTTAATCAGTTTATTAGAGGTTTTGCTGTTGTTGCTTTTGTTTTGCTCTTGAGCTGTAGGATTCTTATATATTTTGCAAATTAATCCCTTATATGATTTGCTGTAAGGTGCCTTTTCACTCTACTGTTGTTTCTTTTACTGTCCTGCTGGTGTTTAGTCATTCAGTCGTGTCCAACTCATTGCAACCCCATGGAGTATAGCCTGCCAGGCTCCTCTGTCCATGAGATTCCCCAGGCAAGAATACTGGCGTGAGTTGCATTTCCTTCTCCAGTGTATCTTCCTGACCCAGGCGTTGAATCCATGTCTTGTGTGTCTCCTCCACTGGCAGGTGAACTCTTTACCACTGAGCCATCTGAGATATTCTCACGTGTCTATTTTTACCTATTCTTTTGGTGTCATACCCATGAGGTCATGAAATAATATACTTTTATTTTGAAATTTTAAGTAAAAATACCACATATCTAAGATATAATTCCTAACTGGTGACAATATTACACCATCATACACAATAAAATAAATTTATATGCAGTAAGGTTTTAAATATTACTTAGTGGAATTATAAAATCACTTGTAGAAAATAAACTTGATTAAAAGTTATTTTGAGATGAAGAATGGCATTTGAAACATTGCATTAAAGGCATAGTCAAAAAACTAAAACGTTATAAATTTGATCACATAACCTCCCATACACATATACAAACCTAAAAGCATACACAAAAGATGGGGAAATATTTCCAAATAATGTTAGAAAAATGGTAAATGATGTTAGTTTATAGAGTTCCTAAAAATAAATAAGAAAATTTGTAAAATATTCTAGAGAAAAAAATTAAAGACAGAGAAAGATATCTGAAACACCTATAAAAATTTACTTATTAATCACTCTCCACATTCAATAACAAATATAAACACAGGTGTCTATAAAGGCACACACACACACTAACACACCCCTGAATGAAGGAAAGACCTTGCATACTTTAATTACCCTGTGTTTCTTCTATTAAGACAGTGCTTGCACATTGTATGCACTCATTCAACAAGTATGGACGGAGAACATATTCTAAATACCATGATAAGTGCTTGTTAAATGTTTATTAAATAAATAAGCAGATGAATAAAGTTCAGTGAAATATATTTTCTTTAAATCAATGCTGATCAACAAAATAGTGAAGCAAATATAAATTAATGATAATGGTTTATGAAAATAAAGTGTATTAAAGAAAATTAGTCCATAAACACAGAATAAATTTATATTTAAAATTTCACTTACATACTTTTTAATATTAACGTATTTCTTTTAATTGGAGGCTAATTACTTTACAATATTGTTTTGGTTTTGCCATACATCAACATGAATCCTCCATGGGTTTCAGTGGAAAATTGTTAAATAGATTCTAAACTACTCTCATCTATTATTCAACATGACACATGCACAAGAGAATATTTCTGTAGTAAGAAGAAACTCTTAAGGGGAATATACAGATTTACCAAGTAGACTTCAGAAAAAGATAGATAAATGGCTACTGAGTAAAGCAAAACCCTCCTTGCTATTCATTGGAACTCTGCATTCAAATGGGTATACCTTTCCTTTTCTCCTTTGCTTTTTGCTTCTCTTCTTTTCACAACTATTTGTAAGGCCTCCTTGACAGTCATTTTGCTTTTTTGCATTTGTTTTTCTTGGGGATGGTCTTGCTCCATGTCTCCTGTACAATGTCATGAACCTCCATCCATAGTTCATCAGGCACTCTGTCTATCAGATCTAGTGCCTTAAATCGATTTGTCACTTCCACTGTATAATCGTAAGGGATTTTATTTAGGTCATACCTGAATGGTCTAGTGGTTTTCCCTACTTTCTTCAATTTAAGTCTGAATTTGGCAATAAAGAGTTCATGATCTGAGCCACAATCAGCTCCTGGTCTTCTTTTTGCTGACCATATAGAGCTTCTCCATCTTTGGCTGCAAAGAATATATAATCAATCTGATTTTGGTGTTGACCATCTGGTGATGTCCATGTGTAGAGTCCTCTCTTGTGTTGCTAGAAGAGGGTATTTGCTATGACCAGTGCATTCTCTTGGCAAAACTCTGTTAGCCTTTGCCCTGCCTTCATTCCTTACTCCAAGGCCAAATTTGCCTGTTACTCCAGGTGTTTCTTGACTTCCTACTTTTGCCCTCCAGTGCCCTATAATGAAAGGGACTTCTTTTGGGGGTGTTAGTTCTATAAGGTCTTGTAGGTCTTCATAGAAGCTTTCATAGAAGCTTCATAGCTTCAACTTCAGCTTCTTCAGCATTACTGGTTCGGGCATGCTACTACTTCTGCTAAGTTGCTTCAGTCGTGTCCAACTCTGTGTGACCCCATAGATGGCAGCCCACCAGGCTCCCCTGTCCCTGGGATTCTCCAGGCAAGAATACTGGAGTGGGTTGCCATTTCCTTCTCCAATTCATGAAAGTGAAAACTGAAAGTGAAGTCACTCAGTCATCTCCAACTCCCAGAGACCCCATGGACTGCAGCCTACCAGGCTCCTCCATCCATGGGATTTTCCAGACAAGTGTACTGGAGTGGGTTGCCATTGCATAAACTTGGAATACTGTGATATTGAATGGTTTGCCTTGGAAATGAACAGAGATCATTCTGTCATTTTTGAGATTGCATCCAAGTACTGCATTTTGGACTCATTTGTTTGCTATGATGGCTACTTCATTTTTTCTAAGGGATTCTTGCCCACAGTAGCAGATATAATGGTCATTTGAGTTAAATTCACCCATTCCAGTCCATTTTAGTTCGCTGATTCCTAAAATGTCTATGTTCACTTTTGCCATCTCCTGTTTGACCACTTGCAATTTGCCTTGATTCATGGACCTAACATTCCAGGTTCCTATGCACTATTGCTCTTCACAGCATTGGACTTTGCTTCTATCCCCAGTCACATCCACAGCTGAGTGTTGTCTTTGCCTTGACTCCAGCTCTTCATTCTTTCTGGAGTTATTGCTCCACTGATCTCCGGTAGCAATTTGGGCACCTACCAAACTGGGGAGTTCATCTTTCAGTGTCCTATCTTTTTGTCTTTTCATACTGTTCATGGGCTTCTCAAGGCAGGAATACTGAAGTGGTTTGCCATTCCCTTCTCCAGTGGACCACATTTTGTCAGGACTCTCCACCATGACTCGTCCATCTTGGGTGGCCAAATTGGCATGGCTCATAGTTTCACTGAGTTAGGCAAGGCGTGGTCCATATGATCAGATTGGTCAGTTTTCTGTAATTGTGGTTTTCAGTTTGTCTGCCCTCTGATGGAGGAGGATAAGAGGCTTATGGAAGTTCCCTGAAGGGAGAGAATAACAAGGAAAGATAAGAAGCCTTCCTCAGTGACCAGTGCAAAGAAATAGAGGAAACCGATAGAATGCAAAAGACTAGAGATCTCTTCAAGAAAATTAGAGATACCAAGGGAATATTTAATGCAAAGATGGGCTCAATAAAGGACAGAAATGGTATGGACCTAACAGAAGCAGAAGATATTAAGAAGAGGTGGCAAGAATACACAGAAGAACTGTACAAAAAAGATCTTCATGACCCAGATAATCATGATAGTATGATCACTCACCTAGAGCCAGACATCCTGGAATGCAAAGTCAAGTGGGCCTTAGGAAGCATCACTACGAACAAAGCTAGTAGAGGTGATGGAATTCCAGTTGAGCTATTTCAAATCCTAAAAGATGATGCTGTGAAAGTGCTACACTCAATATGCCAGCAAATTTGAAAACTCAGCAGTGGCCACAGGACTGGAAAGGGTCAGTTTTCATTCCAATCCCAAAGAAAGGCAATGTCTACAAATGTTTAAACTACCACACAATTGCACTCATATCACACACTAGCAAAGTAATGCTGAAAATTCTCCAAGCTAAGCTTCGACAGTACATGAACCATGAACTTCCAGATGTTCAAGCCGGTTTTATAAAAAGCAGAGAAACCAGAGATCAAATTGCCAACATCTGTTGGATCATCGAAAAAGCAAAAGAGTTCCAGAAAAACATCTGTCTCTGTTTTATTGACTATGCCAAAGCCTTTGACTGCGTGGATCACAACAAACTGTGGAAAATTCTTCAAGAGATGGGAATACCAGACCACCTGACCTGCCTCTTGAGAAATTTGTATGCAGGTCAGGAAGAAACAGTTAGAACTGGACATGGAACAACAGACTGGTTCCTAATAGGGAAAGAAATACATCAAGGCTGTATATTGTCACCCTGCTTATTTAACTTATATGCAGAGTACATCATGAGAAATGCTGGGCTGGATGAAGCACAAGCTGGAATCAAGATTGCCGGGAGAAATATCAATCACCTCAGATATGCAGATGACACCACCCTTATGGCAGAAAGTGAAAAAGAACTGAAGAGCCTCTTGATGAAAGTGAAAGTGGAGAGTGAAAAAGTTGGCTTAAAGCTCAACATTCAGAAAACTAAGATCATGGCATCTGGTCCCATCACTTCATGGCAAATAAATGGGGAAACAATGGAAACAGTGACAGACTTTATTTTGGAGGGCTCCAAAATCACTGCAGATGGTGACTGCAGCCATGAAATTATAAGATGCTTACTCCTTGGAAGAAAAGTTATGACCAACCTATACAGCATATTACAAAGCAGAGACATTACTTTGTCAACAAAGGTCCGTCTAATCAAGAGTATAGTTTTTCCAGTAGTCATGTATGGATGTGAGAGTTGGACTATAAAGAAAGCTGAGCACCAAAGAATTGATGCTTTTGAACTGTAGTGTTGGAGAAGGCTCTTGAGAGTCCGTTGGACTGCAAGGAGTTCAAACCAGTCCATCCTAAAGGAAATCAGTCCTGAATATTCATTGGAAGGACTGATGCTGAAGCTGAAACTCCAATACTTTGATCACCTGATGTGAAGAACTGACTCATTGGTGAAAACCCTGATGTTGGGAAAAATTGAAAGGGGGAGGATAAGGGGACAACAGAGGATGAGATGATTGAATGACATCACTGATTCAGTGGACATGAGTTTGAGCAAACCCTGGGAGTTGGTGATGGACAGGGAGTCCTGGTGTGCTGCAGTCCATGGGGTTACAAGGAGTTGGACACGACTGAGCGACTAAACTGAACTGAAAGTAAAACTGTCTGCAATAGACTCAAATAGGTATACTGAGAAAGCTAAGTAATCAGAGGAAATAGAAATTACAAACAAAACACCAAGAAAAGGGCACAAAAGCCTGAAACTGAAAGAAATATACATAAGTGTAAAATGTACCTGTTAAAAAATATCAGAATTAATGTATTCTTTCCACATCATCCTATCAAACCTCCTACCCAATCTATACAGAGATCCTGGAGAAAGTGACAGCAGGATCTCTGCTTTCTGACACTTTCAGAGTCAGACACTTAACCACCTCCCACTTTCTCGTGCTTTACTGTAGGAAAAATGTCATCAATAAAAGATTTAATAGTTTAATGCTTCTTTAGCCTTCAAGTGGAGAAGACAAATAGATGAGGCAAGAGAGTCAAGGAGTGGTATATATATATATATATATATATATATATATATATATATATATATATGTTTTTGAAATATCTATCACCACATTCTCTCAGGCAACACCCAGCGTATCATTCAAGATATATCTGAATGGGGTGTGTGTGTTTGTGTATGTAGGAAAGAGAGAGATAGAGAAATGTTGCAGGGAATAAGCACTTTGGTTTGAATATCTGTCACCCCCCAATATTTAGTTACTTCATTCAGCACTTGCTGTTGAAATCCCAACTCCCAGTGTAATGGTATTAAGTGGTGGAACCTTCTCAGACTCTTCAAAAAGCAGAAGAAAAGAACACTGCCAAACTCATTTTATGAGACCAACAAGGTTCTGATATCAAAACCAGACAAGAAATATCTCTGATAAACAGAGGGACAAAAATCCTCAACAAAATATTAAAAAACATAATTCAATAATGCATCCAAAGGATCATGCACAATGATCAAGTGAGATTTGTTCCAAAGGATGCAAGGATGGTTCAATATTCACAGATTAATCAATGTGATACACCAAGTAAACAAAATGAAAATGAAAATCATATCCTCTCAGTAGATGTAGAAAAAACAGTTGGAAATATTAACATCCATTTCTGATTTTAAAAACCTCTATAAAGTAGATACAGAGGGATTATATCTCAGTATAATAAAGACCATATGTCAAACTCACAGCTAACCTCATACTCAACAGTAAACAGCTGAATATTTTTTCTCTGAGATCAGATGCAAGACAAAGATGCCTAATCACCACTTTTATTCAACATAGGTTTGGTATTCCTAGCCAAAACAATCCGGCAAGGAAAAAAAATAAGGACACACAAATCTGAAAGGAAAAGGCAAAACTGATGCTATTTGGAGATTTCATAATATTATATATAGAAAACCCTAAAGCCCCCCCAAAAATTTGTTAGAACTAATACACTCAGTGAAGTCATAAGATATAAAATTCATATACAAAAATCAGTTGCATTTCGATACACTAATAACAAATTGCCATAAGGAAAAATTAAGAAAACAATTCTATTTACAGTTGAACAAAAAACTGATAAATTATTAGGAACAAATTTAACCAAAGAGGTGATAGTCCTGTACACTGAAACTCTAAGACATTGATGAAAGATAGTGGATTTTGTTATCAAAATTCCAAAGGAAATTTTCACAGACATGGAACAAACAATCCTAAAATTTGTATGGAACCACAAAGGACCCTGAATAGCCAAAGCAATCTTGAGAAAGAACAATATTGGAGGTGCCATGTTTCCGGATTTAAAACTATATTTCAAAGCTGTATTAAGCAAAACAGTATAGTGTTGGTATAAAAATGGGTGCAGAGATCAACAGAATAGAATAGAGAGCCCAGAAATAAACCCAAATACATATAGTTAATTAATTTTTGACAGAGGAACTAGGAATATGCAATGCCGAAAGGACATTCTCTTCAATAAATGGTGTTGGGAAAGCTGGACAGCTACATGCAAAAAATAAAACTGGACCACTCTCTCGTAGCATTCACAGAAATTAATTCAAAATGGATCAAAGACTTAATCATAAGTCCTGAAGCCGTAAAAATCCTGGAAGAAAAAGTTATAGACATCAGTTTTGGTGGTGGCTTTTTGCATTAGGCAACAAGAGCAAAACTAACTAAGTGGGATGACATAAAACTAAAAAGCTTCTGCACAACAAAGGACACCATCAGCAACACGAGGAACTCGCCGGGCAGTCCAGTGGTCAGGACTCAGTGCTGTCACTGCCATGGCCCAGATTAATTCTCTGTTTGGGGAACTAAGATCCAGTAGGGCATGCAGGTTGGTAAATATATAAATAAAGGGCGAAGATATCGTGGTGAAAAATATTTTTTAAAAAATGGAAAGACAATCTTTAGTATCAGAGAAAATATTTGCAAAATACATTTCTGATGTGGGTTAATATGTGGAATACATAAAGAACTCATACAACTCAATAGCAAAAGAATACAGTCTTATTTACAAATGGGCAGAGGACCTGAATAGACATTTTTTCAAAGAAAACATACAGTTGTTCATGAAAAGGTACATGAAAAGATATGCAACATTACTAATCATCAGGAAAATGCAAATCAAAACCACAGTGAGATATCACCTCATAGAGTTGTTTTTATCAAAAAGACAAGAAATAACAAGAATTTTTGAGACTGTGGTGAGAAGAGAAAGCTTGTGCACAGTTGGGGGAAAGATAAGTTGGTGCAGCCACCATGGAAAACAGTATTAAGGTTCCTCAATAGAAACTCAGACCTAAAAATAAAACTGCCATGTGAGGTAGTAATTTCACTTCGGGGTATTTATCTGAAGAAAATAAAAACACTAACTTAAAAAGATATGTGCAACCCAATGTTCATTGCAGAATTATTTAAAATAGCCAAACAACATTAAGCCTTTTTTGATGGATGAATGGATAAATAAAATTTGCTATGTACATATATCCAGCCATAAAAAAAGAAGAAAATCTTGCCATTTGCAACATGGATGGAACTTGAGGGCCTTATGCTAAATGAACTAAATCAGATAGAGAAAGAAAAATACCATTTAGTCTTATTTACATGTGCATTATTTAAAAAAAAAAAAAAAAAAAACAGAAAAATGAGTTCAGAGGTGCAAAGAACAGTTTGGTGGTCTCCAGAGGGTCAATGTGGTCAAAATGGGATGGGTGAAGGTAGCCAAAAAATACAAACTTCCAGGTCTAAAATTAATGTCATGAGGATGTAATGTACAGCATGGTGACTACAGTTAACCCTGTACTTTATACTTGAGAGTAGGTAGGAAAATACATCTTAAAGCTTTCATCATAAGAAAAAAATTGTAACTACATGTTGTGATGAATATTACTATACATGTGTTGATTATTTACCAATATGTACAAATACGTAAATACTATGTTGTACACTTAGGACTAGTACAATGTTACAAGAATTACATCTCAAAAATTTTAACAATCAAGGTTGGAATATATGAATTAAATTAGTTCCATCCTTACCTCATTTAGGTTTCTCTGGTGGCTCAAACAGTAAAGAATCTGACTGCAATGTGGAAGACCAATTTTGATACCTGGGGTCAGGATGATCCCCTGGAGAAGGGAATGGCAACCCATAACAGTATTCTTGCCTGGAGAATTCCATGGACAGACGAACTTGGCAGGCTATACAGTCCATGGAGTCGCAAAGGGTCAGACATGACTGAGTGACTAACATTTTTACTTAATGTCATTTTTGTGGACCCAAATTAAACTTAGATTACTAAAATATCACTTAGATTTTAAAATATCGAATCTCACTGCATCCTACAGGGATTGGGACAGACACACAGAAGCAGACAGTGAGTTACCTGCACACGAAATATAGGCTTCCTCCTTTGGAGAGCATGAAGTGTAATTCCAAGGGTCAGAAGGACACTGCCAGAGAGAGGTGTCAGTTTTCTGACAGCAGATTCCATCCACCCACCGGGGTCTAGAACCTTCTCTGAGACCAACAGAGGAGTTGAATGTTCCACTGTCCCCACAGCCAAGCTGTCTGCAGATCACGGACACAGTGATGTCTTCCATGGGGCTGTGGCAGACACTGCCCCAGGTCCCATTGTAGAAAACTTCCAGCCACCCAGCACACTGCTGGTCCTTGCTCACCATCCTGAGGGCCAGGAACTCTAAGGTTGAAAGGGGAGGAGACAGGACACAGTAAAATCTTTCCTGGATGTTCTAGGTTTTCCTTTCTTCTAGAAATAGTGAACATTCATCTCTGACCTTGTTCAAGAGATACCCACTAGATTACAAGACTGACATCGCCTCCCTTTTAACTGACTTTGTCCATTTGTGTCTGTCTTTCTATTTCTACCACAATGGTGTAGTGGAAATGAACTGAGAGGAAGACCAAACTTCGCAGGTGCTAGTGAGGGAGGGAAGCTGAATCCTGCTCCCTGACAAAATCTTTAGAGTATGTCAAAGTGATGTGATGTGGATACTGAGGAGATAGGTAGAATAATTAACCCCAGAATGTCCACATCCCAATCTCTGCAACTTGTGAATCTGTTACCATATCTGACAAGAGGGATTTACAAATGTGATTAAGATAAGGACCGTGGGATGGTGAGTTTAAGCTAGAATATTGTATTAACAATGTGAGCCGAGTCTAACCACATCCTTAGACCCACTGTCTTTAAAAGTAGAATACTTTTCTTAGCTCTGGTTAGAGAGAGAGATGTGACTCCGGATAATGGTTGAAGACAGGCAGCATTGCTGATCTGAAAATGGATGAAGGGGGCTATGAACCAAAGAATGTAGGCAGTTTCTAGAAGCTTGAAAAGACAAGAAACAGATTCGCCCCTAAAGCTGCAAAAGTGATGCAGCACTGCTAAAGCCTTGATCCCAGCCCAGTGAGATTCCTGCTGGACATCTAAGCTACAGAAGTAAGGCAATAAACACATATTGTTTTAAACCACTAGTTGGTATGTTGTTAACTAAGCAAATGAAAACTAGTACTGTGGGTTTAAATTTTTTGTATGTAACTGAAGAGAGAGCCCTGCTTTCAAGAAAACCTGTGAGAAAAGGCTCTGCCAGGAAACACTGCTGAAACGAAAGGGCCAGAACCTCAGCTGCTGCAGGAGGAAGTGAAAGCACCTCATCTTCATATCTTCTGGAAAGACAGGCTCCATGGAAGGAAGCCTCCTTCTCTGATCCTTTCAGCATCTCTCCCTCAGGGCTCAGACCCCCGTCCTCCAGGGCCCCACCCCTCTCCCAGCCTGTGGACAGTGTGCAGCACAGACCTGAGCAGATGACCCCCGCGTCCTGCTTGTGTCTGCAGTCGTGCTGCCCCCACTCCCGGGAAGGGCACCTCCACACGTGGGACTCCTTTCCTATGCAGTTCAGGTCGTCCAGCCAGATGGGCCCTGATCCTGCCCCAAAGTGAGTAGACCCCGTGGCATTGAGGGCTTCTCCACAGCCCAGCTGCCTGCACACCACGTGGGCATCGTCCAGGTCCCAGCCGTCATCACAGATGGTGCCCCAGGAGCCCTGGTCAAGGATCTCCACTCTCCCGGCACAGAGACCTCCTCCGTCCACCAGGCGGAGCTGTCTGCTGTCTGAGGAGAGAGAAATGGGACAATGCGGCGGTGACCCCAAGGGTTGAGAAGGGTCTTCTGTCCTGTGGGACCCTTACCTGAGCAGTAGGGGACGCTCTCCTCTGAGGCCGTAGAGCCTGCTGGTTCAGATATGGAGTCGTTGCACTGCGGCAGCACCTGGGTGTGATTTCCTGCAGAAACAGCAATGATCAGAAGTCTGGAAGGGTTGAATAATAAGAAACTGTTAAAGGAAATAATGACCTAGTGATGGAGCCTAAGATGAAAGTTGTGACCCAGTAGTAAAGTTATCATAATCTTAGTGTTCACCTTCTCCAAGGAGAGTTCTGCTTCTGACAGTACCACAATTTCTGTTTTAACCCAAGTGTTGCTGTAAGAATGAGTTAAGTAAGATGTTTTATCACTAAATCTATCCCTGAGCTGTGCTTAGTCACTCAGTCTTGTCTGACTCTTTGCAACCCTATGGACTGTAGCCCTCCAGGCCCCTCTGTCCATGCTGATTCTCCAGGCAAGAATACTGGAGTGGGTTGCCACACCCTCCTCTAGGGGATCTTCCCAACCCAGGGATGTAACCCACGTCTCCAGCTTTGATGCTTTACCGTCTAAGCCACCAGGGAAGCCCAAATCTACACCTAAGTAGAAGCAAAACAAAATTCTTTCTGAAGGAGTTCTACAATTTCTTCAATATCTATCTTTAAAACAAACACATATAAAATAGATCTCATGAAAAACAGAAAGGAAAAAGGAGACGCTAGAAAGAATTTCCCAGAGTTTTCAGCTGCTAGAGTTACCTGACAGAGAATTTAAATAGCCATGATTAAAGTGCTTGTGGAATTAAGCACTGACAAAATGTGTATCTTTGTAGAGAAATGATAACAAAAACCAAATCCTTCTAGAGCACAAAAACTTGTTACCAGAAACTAAGAACTAAAGAATAAGTGTAGCCACACATTAGCTCAGCATAAGGCACAAACATCAAAATGCAAGATCAGAGGATATTCTTCAGATTAGAAATTCAGGTTCTGGTTATATTGTTGTATAGCAGATTTTTCCCCCAAAATTAGTTCAGTCACTCAGTCATGTCCGACTCTTTGTGACCCATGGACTGCAGAATACCAGGCTTCGCTGTCCATCACCAACTCCCGGAGCTTGCTCAAACTCATATTCATCGAGTCACTGATGCCATCCAACCATCTCATCCTCTGTTGTCCCCTTCTCCTCGTGCCTTCAATCATTCCCAGCATCAGAGTCTTTTCAGATGAGTCAGTTCTTCACATCAGGTGGCCAAAGTATTGGAACTTCAGCTTCAGCAACAGTCCTTCCAATGAATATTCAGGACTGATTTCCTTTAGGACTGACTGGTTTGATTTCCCTGCAGTCCAAGGGACTCTCAAGAGTCTTCTTCAACACCACAGTTCAAACACATCAGTTCTTTAGCACTCAGCCGTCTTTATGGTCCACCTCTCACATTCATACATGACTACTGGAAAAACTATAGCTTTGACTAGACGGGTCTTTGTTGGCAAACCAATGTCTCTGCTTTTTAACATGCTGTCTAGGGTGGTCATAGCTTTTCTTCTAAGGAGTAAGCATCTTTTAATTTCATGGCTACAATCATCATCTGCAGTGATTTTGGAGCCCCCAAAAATAAAGTCTGTCACTGTTTCCACTGTTTCCCCATCTATTTGCCATGACGTGATGGGACCAGATGTCATGATCTTTGTTTTTTGAATGTTGAGTTTTAAGCCAACTATTTCACTCTCCCCTTTCACTTTCATCAAGAGGCTCTTCAGTTCCTGTTCACTTTCTGCCTTAAGGGTAGTGTCATTAGCATATCTGAGGTTTGTGATATTTCTCTTTGCAATCTTGATTCCAACTTGTGATTCATCCACCCTGTCATTTCTCATGATGTACTCTGCATATAAGTTAAATAAGCAGGGTGACAATATACAGCCTTGACATTCACCTTTCCCAATTTGGAAACAGTCTGTTGTTCCATGTCCAGTTCTAACTGTAGCTTCTTGACCTGCATACAGATTTCCCAGAAGGTAGGTAAGATGGTCTGGTATTCCCATCTCTTGAAGAATTTTCCACAGTTTGTTATGATCCACATAGTCAAAAGTTTGGTGTAGTTAATAAGCAGAAGTAGATGTTTTTCTGGAACTCTCTTGCTTTTTCTGTGATCCAACGGATGTTAGCAATTTGATCATTATGAAAAGGCAAAATTTAGTAGCTGAAGGAAAATATATATATATATATACTTCATTTTGCTTATGACTTTGGGTCATTAATCAGAAAAAGACTCAGTTTGGCAGTCTTTCAGTCAGGCCTTTCAGTGCTGCAATTAGATGTTACCTGGAGCTGAAGTCATTTAAAGATTTGACTGAACCCTGGTTCTGTAAGGAAATTCCCAGAAGTGTCCTAAAGGTAAAGGAACCTCATGTCTTCAACTTAAATCAGAAAGATTTTGCATACTCAGGAAAAAACGGGGCAGAAGGGGAACAGAGAAAGAAGGACAGAGAGAGAGATTAAAGAAAATGTTTATACTAACATTGAGAAATCCAGGTAAAGATCATCAGGATATTTTTATATTACTTTCCCAATACTTTTATAAGTCCCAATTACATCAAAATTAAAAAAATTAAAAGATGAAAACAGTCAAAGATAATTCATTGCCAGGACACTTTCACAAAAACACTCGTAACATCAAAAATAAAATACCTAGGGAAAACGTAGTAGAAAACGGGCAAAATCTCTGAGAGAAATTCAAGATCTAACTGAATGGAGGGATGTATTATGTCAATGATTTGGGGAGCTCAAAAAGATATAAGCATCTGAATGCAGAGTTCCAAAGAATAGCAAGAAGAGATAAGAAAGCCTTCCTCAGTGATCAATGCAAAGAAATAGAGGAAAATAATAGAATGGGAAAGACTAGAGGTCTCTTCAAGAAAATTAGAGATACCAAGGGAAGGTTTCATGCAAAGATGGGCTCGATAAAGGACAGAAATGTTATAGACCTAACAGAAGCAGAAGATATTAAGAAGAGGTGACAGGAATACACAGAAAAACTGAACAAAAAAGATCTTCATGACCAAGATAATCAAATGGTGTGATCACTCACCTAGAGCCAGACATCCTGGAATGTGAAGTCAAGTGGGCCTTAGAAAGCATCACTACGAACAAAGCTAGTGAAGGTGATGGAATTCCAGTTGAGCTATTTCAAATCCTGAAAGATGATGCTGTGAAAGTGCTGCACTCAATATGTCAGCAAATTTGGAAAATGCAGCAGTGGCCACAGGACTGAAAAAGTCAGTTTTTATTCCAATCCCAAAGAAGGGCAATGCCAAAGAATGCTCAAACTACTGCACAATTACACTCATCTCACACACTGGTAAAGTAATGCTCAAAATTCTCCAAGCCAGGCTTCAGCAATATGTGAACCGTGAACTTCCTGATGTTCAAGCTGGTTTTAGAAAAGGCAGAGGAACCAGAGATCAAATTGCCAACATCCGCTGGACCATTGAAAAAGCAAGAGAGTTCCAGAAAAACATCTATTTCTGCTTTATTGACCGTGCCAAAGCCTTTAACTATGTGGATCACAATAAACTGTGGAAAATTCTGAAAGAGATGGGAATACCAGACCACCTGACCTGCCTCTTGAGAAACCTATATGCAGGTCAGGAAGCAACAGTTAGAGCTGGACATGGAACAACAGACTGGTTCCAAATAGGAAAAGGAGTATGTCAAGGCTGTATATTGTCACCCTGCTTATTTAACTTCTATGCAGAGTACATCATGAGAAACCCTGGGCTGGAAGAAGCACAAGCTGGAATTAAGATTGCCGGGAGAAATATCAATAGCCTCAGATATGCAGATGACACCACCCTTATGGCAGAAAGTGAAGAGGAACTAAAAAGCCTCTTGATGAAAGTGAAAGTGGAGAGTGAAAAAGTTGGCTTAAAGTTCAACATTCAGAAGACAAAGATCATGGCATCTGGTCCCATCACTTCATGGGAAATAGATGGGGAAACAGTGGAAACAGTGTCAGACTTAATTTTGGGGGGCTCCAAAATCACTGCAGATGGTGACTGCAGCCATGAAATTAAAAGATGCTTACTCCTTGGAAGAAAAGTTGTGACCAACCTAGATAACATATTGAAAAGCAGAGACATTACTTTGCCAACAAAGGTCCATCTAGTCAGTGGTCATGTATGGATGTGAGAGTTGGACTGTGAAGAAAGCTGAGTGCCAAAGAATTGATGCTTTTGAACTGTGGTGTTGGAGAAGACTCTTGAGAGTCCCTTGGACTGCAAAGAGATCCAACCAGTCCATTCTGAAGGAGATCAGCCCTGGGATTTCTTTGGAAGGAATGGTGCTAAAGCTGAAACTCCAGTACTTTGGCCACCTCATGCAAAGACTGACTCATTGGAAAAGTCTCTGATGCTGGGAGGGATTGGGGGCAGGAGGAGAAGGGGACAACAGAGGATGAGATGGCTGGATGGCATCACTGACTTGATGGACGTGAGTCTGAGTGAACTCCGGGAGTCGGTGATGAACAGGGAGGCCTGGCGTGATGCGATTCATGGGGTCACAAAGAGTCGGACATGACTGAGCAACTGAACTGACTGACTGACTCAGGGAAAACCTAGTAGAAAACGGGCAAAATCTCTGAGAGAAAATCAAGATCTAACTGAATGGAGGGATGTATTATGTCAATGATTTGGGGAGCTCAACATTGTCAATGTCAATCATCCTCAAATTTCTATGTCTCCTCTCAAATTTCTAAGCCTATTCTCAATGTAAATACCCTTAAGCTTTTCTTTTGGTGAAAAATGACAAACTGATTTCTAAATTCATACAAAACACAAGCAACCAAGAGCGACCAGCACAGTTGGTAAGAAAAGCAATGATGTTAGAGGAGTTAATATAAAGTAACTCTTGTAAATTAAAATTATTCAGACTTACTACAAAGTTTGAAACTCGGGGAAATACTGAAGGGCACGGAAGCCTGGTGTGCTGTAGTCACATGGGGTCACCAGGAGTCAGACATGACTTAGCAATTGAACAACAACTATGACGTTATCATAATTAAGAAAATACAGTATTAGAGCAAGGATAGGCAAATGATAACATGGAACAGAATAGAGAGTCTCAAATAAGACAGACATACTTGCCCTTCTGCTTATGACGAAGGCAGCACTGCAGTGGGGAAGAGTCTTTCCAGAAGAAGATTCTGAGTCAGTTGGATGTCCATATGAAAGCTGACCCTTATCTTACACAGATGTCAATCCCAGAAGGAATGCACAATAATATGCAAGAGGAAAATGATAAAAATTTCCATAAGATACTCTTAGAGAATGATTTTAAGATCTTTGAGTAGGCAAAATTCTTTTTTAAAGTATATAAGAAGCATTAAATGTACAGAAAAAAGTTGGTAAGTTATGTTTACATAAGATTAAGAAATAAGTTCATCAAAGGACACCATCTGATTAAGAATATGAAAACAAAAGACCAAGGGTTAAACATGGAAAATAAGTAACACATATTTGCGTCCAAAGACACTGTCATGGTAAGTCATCACAACATATTTGCAATAGTCAAGAACTGGAAATAGCTCAGATATCTACTGTCAGTCTAATGGATCAGTACATGGTTCTGTACTGATACTCTAAAGTAATAAAAAATAGGTGCTACAATAAACAACATCATGTGTGAATCCCAAACATAATTTTGAGGCTTAGAAATTAGATACAAAAGATGCCACATACAGCATCCTTTTATAGAAAGTTCAAACATTGATAAAACACTATGTTAGCAGAAGTTAGCTAAGTGATTTTCCCTTTAGAGGAGGGAGGACACAGTTACTGGGGACGGCAGTGACTGTGGTGCTGGGGCATTCTCTGTGTTGCTCTGGGTTGGGGCTCATACTGAGGTCTATACTTTCTGCCCCTACATTGTTTTCTATGATTATATGTAAGCAACAATGTTGCTTAAAAATATATTATTCCCCTTCACATTTCTTGCCCTGATCTGAAAAATGAATGAACAATGAGAAGATCGACATTTCACCACGAAATATCTAACTTTCGAAGTCCATTTTCCCTCCCTCTCTGCTACTGGGGACATTTCACTCCAGGAGCATCCTGAGTACAGCTAGCCCTTTCCTCTCTCTTACCTGAGGAGATCACAGAGGCCATGTTGCCATGGGAACAGTCAGGACAACCCAGGGCAGTCACAGGACAACTGCACAGGAAGGACTCATCCCCTGAGCAGTGAAATCGGGCTGTTAGGATCTGATCACCTCCTTCCACCAAGTGTGGTCCTCCGGGGGTGGAGATGGCGACTCTACAGCCGAGATGATGACAGACAACATTGGCATTGGCCAGACTCCAGTGGGAGGCACAGAGCGCTCTCCATCGTCCAGAAATGTTCATCTCCACCTGCCCCTCACACTGAGAGGAGCCGTTTGTCATGAGCCGGACTTCTGAGTATGCTGGTAGAAGAAGACAGAGTTTCAGCAAAATCACATTAGTTTCTCACCTGAGCAGGGTGTTCACAGAGGTGAAAGGCCTGACCTGCATCTCACCTGAACAGACAAGCTGAACAGCTCCACTGTGGTGACAAGTGCCCCCTGGACAAGGCACTCTAGGCCAGACCGAGAGCTCAGGCTCCTCCCCCTCACACCTGAACTCTTCAGCCCAGACCTGGGCACTGGACTCTCTGAAGAGCTCATGTCCTAGAACAGACACAGCCTTGCCACACCCCAGCTCTGCACAGATGACCTGGGCAGTGGGGAGTGTGAAGTTCCCATCAGACACCGGGGTCCAGACTTCTCCAGAATACACTTCTACTCGCCCTGAGCAGGGTCCATCCCCTCCAGCCAGATGCACAAATCCTAAGAGGAAACAACAAAACCAGTGAGCATTGATGGTACTGACTTGAAACCACACATTACAGGCCGTGGTGTGAAAGTTTTTCTTTTTAGCAGTGGAGCATGTAGAGAGTCTTTGACAGTTGGTGTCCTAATTGAATTTTCATCAGCAGATTTCTGAAGAGAAATCCAGGAGGATTACAAGGTCAGTTTGCAATGGCTGAATCCCAAGAACAGACACTTTGAGACTGGTTAGAAATATGAATTCCTAGGTCTAGGAGCCTAGAAACTACAGAGCCCAATTCAGATCATTGGAATGGCTGAATACTGGAAACACATCTTTTAGCATTGGTTGGAGAAGTGAATTTCTCATTTAGCAGCCTAGGACCTACAGATCCAAGGATAATATATAATATGAAGGCATTGAACATAGAGATAAGTAGAACAGAAGCCACCCAGAGGGATGTGGGCTATGAGATGAGAGACCTAGCACCCAGACAAGTTTAGAAAGCTTTCATGGGACTTGTGGGGCTGATATTCTGACCAGTTTTATCTC
Source organism: Bubalus kerabau (assembly GCF_029407905.1). Lineage (NCBI taxonomy): Eukaryota > Metazoa > Chordata > Mammalia > Artiodactyla > Bovidae > Bubalus > Bubalus kerabau. Next base: position 19,124,152 of record NC_073624.1, read on the forward strand.
TCAGGAGCTAGTCCTCAAGTGACTTAAGTTAGGGAAAGTCCTGAGGCTGGACCCATGAGGGCATGCCAACTTGTAGGCAAGTGACAGTTCCAGAGAAGAAATATGGACACTATCACTAATTCACATTCATGTCATCACATCTTGTCTTTCTGATACTTTTTGATGCCAAAATATTCCATGAATTTCTTCAGTGACCTCAGTGGGAAAGAAAATGAATTAAGAAAACTCAGAGAGTCCTAGAGAGTCCCAGCCATCTCTCTTGAAATCCTACAATTTAAAAGAAGAAGAAAAGAGAAAAAAAGAGAGGAAAACTCCACAGAACTGCAAAAGCCCAATGTAGAGGCAGAGGTTAATGATGACAATAAAAATGTGACTGAGGACAAAAAAATCAAAAGCTTAATTGGATTTCTTAGTGCCAATAAAATTGATAACTACAATGAGGCAGGGGGGAGGGGGAAAAAAGAGAAAAAATCCAAAAGAATCTACCAAAAAAATCAAAAAATAAGAATAATAAATATTTTTCTTGAGTCAAAAAAAAAAAAGAAATCCTAGAATTTGTCAAAGAACCTGGGAGAGAGTGTGTTCTCAGTTGAAGTTTACCACATAGCTCAGTTTCCAGATCGTCTCCTATTAAAGGTTTTTCTTCTCAAATAGGACTCATAGAAAATGCTAAGGGCTGATAATAATTGATTTTAATGCTATCATTGTACTAATTCTAACCACAGAAAAATATACATTCTTCTCAAGCGCACATGGAATAATCTCCAAGCTAGGTTACAAATAAGTCTTAACAAACTCAAAAATATTAAAATAATTCCAAGTATCTTGCATGAACATAATGGAATGGAACTAAAATTCAATAATGATAAGAAAATAGGAAATTCATGAATATATAAAAATTAAACCACATGCTCATATTCTAAGATTGTTTGCTCTATTTCTATAAAGAATGTCTTTAGGATTTAGATAGGACTTTCTTTAAATCTGTAGATCACTTTACAAGTATAAGCATATTAACAATATTAATTCTTCCAGGCCAGAAGCACAGAATGACTTTCTATTGATCATATTGTCTTTTATTTATTTCATGAATGTTTTACAATTCTAAAAGAAGATGGCATGTTGAATGTTTTACAATTCTAGAAGAAGGAGGAAGAAGAAGGAAGAGGAAGAGGAAGTGAGCAAACAAGCCGTAATTTGGAGAGTTTCAAGTTGAAAAAGCCTCAATATGGATAAATATGCAAATATTTGTGGGAAAGACTCGTTGAATAAGTTGTTAGCATACTACATCACCCTCTGCTCCCATCTACTACCTAAGCTGCTATTCTTTCTCATTTCTCCCACTTCAGACAAGCAAGCACCATTTTAAAAGATACAGATGGATGGAAAAGAAAATCAGAAAGAATAGCTACTGCTGAAGAAGTAGGATGTAGCTGGGGCATATGGCAGGCAAGGTGAGATCAAGGAAGTTTTGAAACTAAAGGAGGAAAACCAAAATAAAAGTTCATCATTTGGTCATCAACGGAACACATTTTGAACTGAATGAAGATAATCCAATGAAAAAAAACTTTATTTAATTCACCAAGTACAATTCCCTGATTTCTGGGTGTGTTTTGATTATTTACTTCTGAAGTTCTTCCTGGGAAAGGACTGCTTAGTGATGCCCAAAATCCAACCAAAATATTATTAGAATTTCCAAAAGAGGGAAATGTAACACATAACACATTTTTTTAAAACAATCATTTAAAGCAGCTTCAGAAGTTACAGAAATGATTGAATTGACTGAAGAGGTCCTTAAACCCCTAATATCAATATGCTTAATGAAGCATAAAAATAAACAGGGAGAAAAACTAGGAAAAATAAACAAATGAGACTTCTGAAACTGAAAAATATAGTATTGGAATGAACATTTGGATTAATTACACAAGAGACTAGACATTGCAGAATAAAAGAACTGGGAAGTAAAACACAGCAGTAGAGACTATCTAAACTGAACCAAAGAGAGTAAAAAGGCAGAAAATATGAATGGAAACTCAATGGCATGTGGGATAATATAAAAATATGTGTATTTGGAGATTCAGAATAAGGGATGTGTAGAAAAATATTAAGAAAAGATAAATGAAATTTTCCCAAATTTACTGAAAACTGTAAACCCATTGATCCAAAAAGCTAAACAAACTCCAGACAAGATAGTGAAACCATTCTCAGAAAATTTGACAATGTAATTACTGAAATTCAATAAACAAAACAAAAATATGTTAAGAGCAGCCAGGGAAGTTTGACACATTATATACAGGGAACAAAAGGATAAATATTACTTGCTGACTTTTTGTTGGAGGCAATGAAAGTCGGATGACAATGTAAAAACATATGTCAAGTATTGGGGTTGGGCATTTGTTAACCTAGAATTGAATCACCCAAGAAAATACTTTTCAAAACTGAAAGAAAATTAAAATGATTTCAGGTAAATGAGAGATGATAGAATTGGAGGCCACCAGACACACACTACACAAAACTGCCTCAGAAAGTTCTTCAAGCTAAAGGGAGATGACAGCAGGTGAAAACATGGATCCTATCAAAGCTATAGAGACTGTGCTAAACGTTGGTTCTCTATTAGAAGAGTTAAGGCAAAAATATTAGCAGCAAACTATAAGATTCATAATAAGTTTATGAGTAGAATGTATGACAATGATAGCACCAAACACAAGAACAGGGAAGTGGAAGAAAACTATAGTGACTGACATTGCATGTTGTGACATTATATCATCTCAAAGTAACATGTAATTAAAGATTAATAATTCAACATTGGGCTTCCCAGGTGGTTCAGTGCTGAAGACCCCACCTGACAATGCAGAAGACACAGTGGTCTAGGAAAATCGACTCCTAGTCTAGGAAAATCCCACATACCATGGAACAACTAAGCCCATGTGCACCATAACTAGTGAGCCTGTACTCTAGAGCCCAGGGATCATGACTACTGAAGCTTGTGCACCATAGAGCCTGTGCACCACAGCAAGAGAGGCCACTGCAATGAGAACCTCGTGCACTGAAACTGGAGAGTAGCCTCTGATCTCCGCAACTAGAGAAAAGCCCATGCAGCAGTGAAGACCCAGCACAACCAAAAATAAATAAAAATTATTTTAAAAATGAAAAAATAATTCAGCATTATAATCTCCTAAAAATCTTATATGATTAATAAACCAATAGAGTATTTAAAATAAAATAATAAAATAAACTTGAAGATTAAAATAGGAACAAAAAAAGATATAACAAATAGCAGGCAAGTACACTTAATTTCAATTATATCAACAACTACATTAAATGTAAATAATTTAAGTACTCCAAATAAAAAAACAAGATGATCAGACCAGATAAAATAAGACAAAACAATGTACTGTCTATAAATATATATATGTGTAAATATAAACACAGAAACATATTAAAGAGGTAAAAAATTATATACCATGCAAACACAAATCAGAGTAGGCTGTGTATAGTATCTATATTAATATCATACAAAATCAGAGTGTAAGACAAAGAATACATTCAAAGAAATAGAAATATTTTATGGTAATAAAATACAAAAGAAATTATATACTATCAAAACTGGTGGGTTAAAAAGAAAGTTGCTTAGAAGAAAATTTATTACCTTGAAGTTTCCATGATGCCTACATTAGAATAAAAATAGAAACAGAAGGAAATGATCCAAGCCTTAAGAATCTACAAAAGCAACAACAATCATAACTGAAAAGTGAAAGTGAAAGTGAAAGTTGCTCAGTCACGTCTGACTCTTTGTGACCCCATGGTCTATACAGTCCTTGGATTCTCCAGGCAAGAATACTGGAGTGGGTAGCTTTTCCCTTCTCCAGGAGATCTTCCCAACCCAGGGATCGAACACAGGTCTCCCACATTGCAGGTGGATTCTTTACCAACTGAACCCCAAAGGAAGCCCAAAAATACTGGAGTGGGTAAACTATCCCTTCTTCCCACCCAGGGGATCTTCCCAAGCCAGGAATCAAACCAGGATCTCCTGCATTGCAGGCAGACTGTTTACCAACTGAGGTATCAGGGAAAACCATAACTGAAAAAGGAATGAAAACTGAGTATAGAAATCAATTAAGTAGAAAGCAAATACACGATCAAGAAAATCAACAGAGTCCATTAGTGATTCTCTTTAAAAGAACATTAACACCGATAATCTTTTAGCAAAACCAATTAAGAAAAAAAGAGGGAATACACATTAACAAAACCAGTAACAAAAGGAGGAATATCATTATGGATCTTCCCAACATCTAAAGATACGAGATATGAACCAGTGCTACTTAGATCTTGCCAACATCTAAAGAGATAAGATATGAAACAGTGTTATTCTAATTTGAAAAAATTTTTATAAAATGGACCAAGTCCTTGAAGACAAATTACTTGTGAAGTACGACTCACCAAAATCTGATACAAAAAAGAGAGAAATATGAGTAATCTTATATTTGTTAAATAAACAGAATCCACTAAGAAAACATCAACCTCCAAATGCTAGCACTACCACAGAGCTCAGGAATGACTCCCACGAGAGGGAGGGAAGGAAGGAGGGCAGGAAGGAAGGGTAACACAGAGGCTACACTGTGAATGTGTGAGTTGACCTGGATCTTGATCTCCTTGAACTCCCCTCCTGCAATCCTTGTATTTTCATCCCCTCACCATTTTGCACTTCAGTACTGTAGTCCCTGGTGGTTAGGACAATAATCAAGACTCTGTCTGCAATGTATGGGTCCCAGGTTTGATCCCTGGGTGAGGAAGATCCCTGCAGAAAGAAACGGCAACCCACTCCACTATTCTTGCCTGGAAAATTCAATGGACAGAGGACCCTGGTGGGTTACAGTCCATGGGGTTGCAAAAAGTAGGACAGGACTGAAGCAGATTAGCACACTTGCACCACAGTCCTTCTCAATTTGTATAGCCCCTCCCAAATCCTTTTCCTGAACCCCACGAAATCTCCTTATTTCAAACAAGCTTCTCTAGATTCTTCTTGGGTCATTGTTTCTACTCTAGATTTCTCCTAAACATGGTACTTCACTTCCAACAATCCACTACTGAGGCTGAAATTTCTCTTCCGTACCTGACTCCTAAGTGTTCAATTCTGATTAAGATAATGAAAAGACATGCTATTCTAATATTATCTTGCTACATCACCACCACTTTGACTTCTCTTCACATCATTAAAACATGTCTGAAAATACAGAAAAGACAGAACAGGGGGAGGAAACTAGTGACAGAAAGAGAAATAGAAGAAACCTGGCGCCATTCATAAAAATGTGAGAGCCTAAGTTAGAGCAATGGTAGTCAGGGAATACAAAACACAATCAGTGCTTAAATATCAGAGCACTCTTCAATTCTCTACTTTTAAGTGTATCTTAACTGAAATAATATCAAGACATCAGTATTCTTAGGATGGTAACATTGGGACTTCTAATTTCACACAAAGTTCCAACATCACACACTCCATTTTCATTCAGATGCTGATTTATCAAAATATGGTAGAGACACCTGTAGTGTTTCCATAAATTTATCTGCAGTTGGAACCATCATTAGGACTTTGTGACAATGAGGAAGTTTACTTGAGATGCCAGAAAACAGGCTTGTTTAAAACAAAATCTAACTAAAATTCAAATGCACCTTGAAAATAATTATTTTTAATAAGAATGAAAAAGAGAATGGAAGGAAATGTTTTGAAGAGATGAATAGATTTATGACATAAGTGTTGTAACAGTTTCACAAATGTATGTATACTTATCAAGCAGTCTTGTATGTCAGTCATACCTCAATAAAGTACTTTTTATTTTTTTTTCATTCCTAGTATTGTTTATTCATGCCTCTGTTTATTTTTTAAATTTTATTTTATTTTTAAACTTTACATAATTGTATTAGTTTTGCCAAATATCAAAATGAATCTGCCACAGGTATACATGTGTTCCCCATCCTGAACCCTCCTCTCTCCTCCCTCCCCATACCATCCCTCTGGGTCATCCCAGTGCACCAGCCCCAAGCATCCAGTATCGTGCATCGAACCTGGACTGGCAACTCGTTTCATACATGATATTTTACATGTTTCAATGCCAATCTCCCAAATATTCCCACCCTCTCCCTCTCCCACAGCGTCCATAAGACTGTTCTATACATCAGTGTCTCTTTTGCTGTCTCGTACACAGGGTTATTGTTACCATCTTTCTAAATTCCATATATATGCGTTAGTAGACTGTATTGGTGTTTTTCTTTCTGGCTTACTTCACTCTGTATAATAGGCTCCAGTTTCATCCACCTCATTAGAACTGATTCAAATGTATTCTTTTTAATGGCTGAGTAATACTCCATTGTGTATATGTACCACTGCTTTCTTATCCATTCATCTGCTGATGGACATCTAGGTTGCTTCCATGTCCTGTCTATTATAAACAGTGCTGCGATGAACATTGGGGTACACGTGTTTCTTTCCCTTCTGGTTTCCTCAGTGTGTATGGCCAGCAGTGGGATTGCTGGATCATAAGGCAGTTCTATTTCCAGTTTTTTAAGGAATCTCCACACTGTTCTCCATAGTGGCTGTAGTAGTTTGCATTCCCACCAACAGTGTAAGAGGGTTCCCTTTTCTCCACACCCTCTCCAGCATTTATTACTTGTAGACTTTTGGATCGCAGCCATTCTGACTGGTGTGAAATGGTACCTCATAGTGGTTTTGATTTGCATTTCTCTGATAATGAGTGATGTTGAGCATCTTTTCATGTGTTTGTTAGCCATCGGTATGTCTTCTTTGGAGAAATGTCTATTTAGTTCTTTGGCCCATTTTTTGATTGGGTCATTTATTTTTCTGGAGTTGAGCTGTAGGAGTTGCTTGTATATTCTCGAGATTAGTTGTTTGTCAGTTGCTTCATTTGCTATTATCTTCTCCCATTCTGATGGCTGTCTTTTCACCTTGCTAATAGTTTCCTTTGATGTGCAGAAGCTTTTAAGGTTAATTAGGTCCCATTTGTTTATTTTTGCTTTTATTTCCAATATTCTGGGAGGTGGGTCATAGAGGATCCTGCTGTGATGGATGTCAGAGAGTGTTTTGCCTATGTTCTCCTCTAGGAGTTTTATAGTTTCTGGTCTTACGTTGAGATCTTTAATCCATTTTGAGTTTATTTTTGTGTATGGTGTTAGAAAGTGTTCTAGTTTCATTCTTTTACAAGTAGTTGACCAGATTTCCCAGCACCACTTGTTAAAGAGATTGTCCTTAATCCATTGTATATTCTTGCCTCCTTTGTCAAAGATAAGGTGTCCATAGGTGCGTGGATTTATCTCTGGGCTTTCTATTTTGTTTCATTGATCTATATTTCTGTCTTTGTGCCAGTACCATACTGTCTTGATAACTGTGGCTTTGTAGTAGAGCCTGAAGTCAGGAAGGTTGATTCCTCCACTTCCATTCTTCTTTCTCAAGATTGCTTTGGCTATTCGAGGTTTTTTGTATTTCCATACAAATTGTGAAATTATTTGTTCTAGCTTTGTGAAGAATACTGATGGTAGCTTGATAGGGATTGCGTTGAATCTATAAATTGCTTTGGGTAGTATACTCATTTTCACTATATTGATTCTTCCAACCCATGAACATGGTATATTTCTCCATCTGTTAGTGTCCTCTTTGATTTTTTTCACCAGTGTTTTGTAGTTTTCTATATATAGGTCTTTAGTTTCTTTAGGTAGATATATTCCTAAGTATTTTATTCTTTCCATTGCAATGGTGAAAGGAATTGTTTCCTTAATTTCTCTTTCTGTTTTCTCATTATTAGTGTATAGGAATGCAAGGGATTTCTGTGTGTTGATTTTATAGTCTGCAACAATAAAGTACTTTTTAAAAAGGAAAAGAATTGTTTCCTTAAGGGCCTCAACTAGAATCATCAAATATGCTGAAGGTGAGATTAGAAAGATCACTTTTCCAAAGATCTTCCTAGATATAACACCCAATAGCTGACTGGCTGTGGTGTTAAGGGCCTACTGCAGATGACCTCAGGGCTGCCCTGTCTCATCAGATGCGATGATACTCCCCTAAGCCCAGCCTCTCACCTTAGGGAATTCACTGTGATAACTGAAAATATCTTCCCCCAGCCCAGCTGCTCTGATGGGATTAATACCCTGGACATCCAATCTGCAATTGTGATAACAACTAGAAGCCCCTGACAAATACTGTGATTACCCACTCACACCATAGTTTCATTGCTGTCTTTACTGTATCCAACTTTGCACATGTCAACACACTTCAGTTCAGTTCAGTCGTTCAGTCGTGTCTGACACTTTTGACCCCATGAATTGCAGCACGCCAGGCCTCCCTGTCCATCACCATCTCCCAGAGTTCACTCAAACTCACGTCCATCTAGTGGGTGATGCCATTCAGCCTTATCATCCCCTGTCGTCCCCTTTTCCTCCTGCCCCCAATCCTTCCCAGGATCAGACTCTTTTCCAATGAGTCAACTCTTCGCATGAGGTGGCCAAAGTACTGGAGTTTCAGCTTTAGCATCATTCCTTCCAAAGAAATCCCAGGGCTGATCTCCTTCAGAATGGACTGGTTGGATCTCCTTGCAGTCCAAGGGACTCTCAAGAGTCTTCTCCAACACCACAGTTCAAAAGTATCAATTCTTCGGCACTCAGCTTTCTTCATAGTCCTTTGCTCACATCCATACATGACCACTGGAAAAACCATAGCCTTGACTAGACAGACCTTAGTTGGCAAAGTAATGTCTCTGCTTTTCAATATGCTATCTAGGTTGGTCATAACTTTCCTTCCAAGGAGTAAGTGTCTTTTAATTTCATGGCTGCAATCACCATCTGCAGTGATTTTGGAGCCCCCCAAAATAAAGTCTGACACTGTTTCCAATGTTTCCCCATCTATTTCCCATGAAGTGATGGGACCAGATGCCATGATCTTCGTTTTCTGAATGTTGAGCTTTAAGCCAACTTTTTCACTCTCCTCTTTCACTTTCATCAAGAGGCTTTTTAGTTCCTCTTCACTTTCTGCCATAAGGGTGGTGTCATCTGTATATCTGAGACTATTGATATTTCTCCCAGCAATCTTGATTCTAGCATGTGCTTCTTCCAGCCCAGCATTTCTCATGATGTACTCTGCATAGAAGTTACATAAGCAGGATGACAATATACAGCCTTGACATACTCCTTTCCCTATTTGGAACCAGTCTGTTGTTCCATGTCCAGTTTTAACTGTTGCTTCCTGACCTGCATATAGGTTTCTCAAGAGGCAGGTCAGGTGGTCTGGTATTTCCACCTCTTTCAGAATTTTCCACAGTTTATTGTGATCCACACAGTCAAAGGCTTTGGCACAGTCAATAAAGCAGAAATAGATGTTTTTCTGGAACTCTCTTGCTTTTCAATGATCCAGCAGATGTTGGCAATTTGATCTCTGGTTCCTCTGCCTTTTCTAAAACCAGCTTGAAAATCTGGAATTTCATGGTTCACATACTGCTGAAGCCTGGCTTGGAGAATTTTGAGCATTACTTTACTAACGTGTGAGATGAGTGCAATTGTGCGGTAGTTTGAGCATTCTCTGGCATTGCCTTTCTTTGGGATTGGAAAGAAAACTGACCATTTCCAGTCCTGTGGCCACTGCTGAGTTTTCCAAATTTTCTGGCATATTGAGTGCAGCACTTTCACAGCATCATCTTTCAGGATTTGAAATAGCTCAACTGGAATTCCATTACTTCCACTAGCTTTGTTCATAGTGATGCTTTCTAAGGCCCACTTGACTTCACATTCCAGGATGTCTGGCTCTAGGTGAGTGATCACACCATCGTGATTATCTTGGTCATGAAGATCTTTTTTGTAGAGTTCTCTGTATTCTTGCCATCTCTTCTTAATATCTTCTGCTTCTGTTAGGTCCATACCATTTCTGTCCTTTATCGAGCCCATCTTTGCATGAAATGTTCCCTTGGTATCTCTAATTTTCTTGAAGAGATCTCTAGTCTTTCCCATTCCTCTATTTCTTTGCATTGATCTCTGAGGAAGGCTTTCTTATCTCTTCTTGGTATTCTTTGGAACTCTACATTCAGATGCTTATATCTCTCCCTTTCTCCTTTGCTTTTCAGTTCTCTTCTTTTCACAGCTATTTGTAAGGCCTCACAAGACAGCCATTTTGCTTTTTTTTTTTTTTTTTTTTTTGCATTTCTTTTCCATGAGGATGGTCTTGATCCCTGTCTCCTACTGTACAATGTCACAAACCTCCGTCCATAGTTCATCAGGCACTCTATCTATCAGATCTAGTCCCTTAAATCTATTTCTCACTTCCACTGTATAATCATAAGGGATTTGATTTTTTTTTATTTTATTTTATTTTTAAACTTTACATAACTGTATTAGTTTTGCCAAAGGGATTTGATTTATTTAGGTCATACCTGACACATTTAGACAGCACTGAACACTTCTTAGGAGTCACTTCAGGTCCTCTTACTTTCACTAACTCATATACGTGATGTGCTTCAGGTATTGTGTTGTAAACTTCAAGACTTCATTTTCCTACTCCCTCAATATCCCTACAAATGTGATGTGAGCTCCCCACTCTCTTGATCAGGTGCACCAGTGTGATGAGACTGTTCCCTGCCATGAGTCCCACTTCTGGCTTCCTCTGACTGTGACCTAGGGACATTTAAATGCACCAGTGAAATCCCTTCACACCTTTTCCTTGTGTAACTGCATCTTGACCCCCAGTATGGTCATTTGTCCACGAGTCTTCACATGCCATTTAGGGTCACCATTGCTTGGTTGAGCCTATTCTATTGTCACATCCTCCACATACCAACCTGATGGAGTGTGTGACTCTGACATTTAGACCCTGTGAGTATGATAAACCTTGTTGCCCACAACTCTTCTATGACCCCTCCCCCCACCATGTAGCCACACCCTAATGATCATTACATCAAAGAAAACGGAACAATTACCATGATGAGACTACGTCACAGAAGTCGAACCCTGAAGCTGTATGTGTATGAAACTTTTGACCTCACCTTTCTGCCTCTTGTGACACATCACAATGATCCTTCACCCAAGTATGCTCTAAAGGCTGTATCCATAATCTCTAGTCATTCTGGTAATAAGACGGAGGCTTTTCCTGCTAGAGATCCCCACACAGACCAGACAGGACTTACCTGAGCAGACTACTCCAGCATCCCAATCATGGGTATAGCTATCATTACGACGGTCTTTAATATTAGAATGCTTACAGTCACTGACAGTTGACTCCACCCCTTCACATGAAGTATACAAAAGCCAAATGGGGCCAAGTCCTGGTCCAAAATAAGCCCCTCCAGGAAAACCAATGGCAGCTCCACACCCCAGCTGTCTGCACACTACAGATGCATCCTTCAGTCTCCACGCGTAACAATCCACTGTGCCCCATTCTCCTTGGTGCTTCACTTCCACTCTCCCCTCACAACGGTTGGCTCCATCCTTCAACCTCAGCTCCAGAGCTGCAAAAGAGACACAGACACAGGACACAGGAAAGATTTTAGGAGATTTGCAGTGATATAAGTATTTAAAATATTAGTTCTCTGAGGAGCAAAAAAGTGCATGGTATATAGTATTTGTTGACTTCGGTGGTATAAATATTCCCACTGTGGCCAACTCTAGGCTCCCACTGTGCCATCACTGAACCTGGAGCAAGAAGGGAGGCACCAGGTGTTTCTCATGAGCCTGTAGAAGCCGCTCCAGGGACACCACCAAGGACAGGCCTTCAGAGACTCTGGATGCTGCCCTCCCTGTAGATGTGCCCAAGTCTACTAGGGCCCAGCTTCTTTGACTCAGTTACAGCTCATGGCCTGGGATCCAGGGAGGAATCCTCCCTCTACTTCCCTGTCCATAGGGAGCATCTCATCAAGCTTAGAAACAGAGGGCTGTGGAAACAGGCTCTAAAATGTCCTGGCTATTCCTGCCATCTGGTGTTCATGTCCTTGTGTAATCCACACTCAAATGTACCTAGTAACATGCATCTAACAAATGGAATTTGACAAAAGTGATCAGATGTCACTTTAGCAATTAAGTTAGACAACTCTGGTTTCTGCATATAAAAAGGAGTTCATTTGTAAGAACATCATAGATGGAGACATTACTAGTGTTCAGCAACACTTTATGAACATGTGGAAATAGTAATACTTCCTTCCACTGTTTGAAGTTAAGCATAACCCTGTGATCTGGATCATTCAATGAAGTCAAGAACAAATGATGTCAGTTCCACACAGAAACAGCCAGTATATTTTTCTACCACAGCAAATACTGAAACCTTGTGTTACAGTGGTAGCATAATGAAATTGTGGAGCATTCAACAGCCTGAGTGCTTGAAGAATTATGATAGCAGAAGTCCTGCCAAAGTGAACAGAACTTGTCATACAAGGATAAATTTGGGTTTTTTTTATTTTTTACTACAACATACCTAGCTTAACTTATATGCAGAGTACATCATGAGAAACGCTGGGCTGGAAGAAGCACAAGCTGGAATCAAGATTGCGAGGAGAAATATCAATCACTTCAGATATGCAGATGACACCACCCTTATGGCAGAAAGTGAAGAGGAACTAAAAAGCCTCTTGATGAGAGTGAAAGAGGAGAGTGAAAAAGTTGGCTTAAAGATCAACATTCAGAAACTAAGATCATGGCATCTGGTCCCATCACTTCATGGGAAATAGATGGGGAAACAGTGGAAACAGTGCCAGACTTTATTTTTGGGGGCTCCAAAATCACTGCAGATGGTGATTGCAGCCATGAAATTAAAAGACACTTACTCCTTGGAAGGAAAGTTATGACCAACCTAGAAAGCATATTGAAAAGCAGAGACATTACTTTGCCAACAAAGGTCTGTCTAGTCAAGGCTATGGTTTTTCCAGTGGTCATGTATGGATGGGAGAGTTGGACCATGAAGAAAGCTGAGTGCCGAAGAATTGATACTTTTGAACTGTGGTGTTGGAGAAGACTCTTGAGAGTCCCTTGGACTGCAAGGAGATCCAACCAGTCCATTCTGAAGGAGATCAGCCCTGGGATTTCTTTGGAAGGAATGATGCTAAAGCTGAAACTCCAGTACTTTGGCCACCTCATGCGAAGAGTTGACTCATTGGAAAAGAGTCTGATCCTGGGAAGGATTGGGGGCAGGAAGAAAAGGGGAGGACAGAGGATGAGATGGCTGATGGCATCACCCACTCGATGGACGTGAGTTTGAGTGAACTCCGGGAGTTGGTGATGGACAGGAAGGCCTGGCGTACTGCGATTCATGGGGTCACAAAGAGTTGGACACAACTGAGCGACTGAACTGAACTGACCTGAACCTAACTTACTTTTACTAAAATGGACAATAACAGCAGAACATTGACAAAAAGAAAAACACTGAGATAAAGATTAGGTATATAAAATTGAGAAACACCTATACTAACATCTAAATCCCCAAGAACAAAAAGAGATGCCAGGGTAGAGTAGATTGAAACTTTTAATTTATCGAAAGGAAAAAAAAAATTGCCAACCTAAAATTCTACACTCAAAACCAGTCTCTCAAGGAATAAAGACCTCAAACGTGCCATTACCAAAATGCTGATGTAGGAGACAGCAGCCTCCATCCTCTTAAAAAAAAGACCGAAAGGTAGACAGTGATCAGTAATAAAAACAGCTCCAGAAAGATCTGGAGTACTCTAAGAAGCTTGACTATGCCAAGACACTCTCATTTTGGTGGCATCATTCCATCCTTCAAACCAGCATCACTCAGAATTTCTCTCACCAGGAGAGTAAGAGCAGGCTGAGTAATCAGTGTCCCTAGCCTTTGGGGGCACCATATGAAAGTCCTGCTTCAGGTTCGCTTCACGCAGACCTGAAAAGCTGAGCCAGTCTTATAGAGATGGCTAGGCATAAGGAAGAAGAGCAAAGGACCAATAGCAACCACATGACAGGATAAATCACAGTTCACAGTGACCTTCTCTGCAGACAGATGCAGCAGATTTTACCCCTGAAAGAATAAATAACAGCACAGATGATGGTTTCCAGTAGTCAGTCATGTATGGATGTGAGAGTTGGACCATAAATAAGGCTGAGTGCTGAAGAATGGATGCTTTCAAACTGTGGTGCTAGAGAAGACTCTTGAGAGGTCTTTGGACAGCAAGGATATCAAACCACTCAATCCTAAAGGGAATCAATCCTGAATATTGATTGAAAGGATGGATGCTGAGGCTGAAGGTCCAATACTTTGGCCACCTGGTGCAAAGAGCTGACTCGTTGGAAAAGACCCTGATGCTGGGGAAGACTGAAGGACAAGGAGAAGAGCAGCACAGGATCAGATGGTCATATAGAACCACAAACTCAATAGACATGAGTTTGAGCAATGAACCATTGTTGGTCTCAGTCTTTGCTGCCTTCCTAGGCCTTCCCACAACCTGAGCACCTGCAACCATCATCTCCCCACACAGAGGCACCTGCAACAGGCCCCTAAAGCCTAATGTGTGCACCCCATTGCCTCTGGCCACCACCACTGCTGGTCATGATTTCTAGGCTTTGGAGCCAGAGGCACTGTTGAGGATACCAACAACCATTCCAGTGACAGCAAGCCCCCTGCAACACTTGCAAGACACCACACATTTGTCAATGCTATGGACATTAGCAGCCTGAGCCAAACGGATCTCATGTCCTCCCAGACCCAGTGCCAACTTATGCCTCTGCTTTTGGCACCCTGCTGAACATTCCAGTGTTCCCCTACCCAGAGGTGAAAGGCTTTCCCTACTGAAATCATAATATAGATTCTGGTACAGATGACTGCTTTTTTAAATGTGCAGACATCTACAAGAGAATAAGATATCAAAAAGAATCAGAGAAGCAAAATCCCACCAAAGGAATACAGTAAGCCTCCTGGGAAACTTGTTCTGGGATGGTGGAGGAATAGGACAGGGAGACCACTTTCTCCGCCACAAATTCATCAAAAGAACATTTAAACACCGAGTAAATTACACAAAACAACTTCTGAATGCTGACAGGGGACATCAGGCATCCAGAAAAGCAGCCCATGGTCTTCGAAAGGAGATTTTGAATTTTTGCTTTTTGGTATTTGTTATCATTTTTTTTTTCCTCAGAAGTGACAATTTTATTGTTTTTATTGTTTTTTTTATTTTATTTTATTTTTAAACTTTACAAAATTGTATTAGTTTTGCCAAATATCAAAATGAATCCACCACAGGTATACATGTGTTCCCCGTCCTGAACCCTCCTCTCTCCTCCCTCCCCATACCATCCCTCTGGGTCGTCCCAGTGCACTAGCCCCAAGAATCCAGTATCATGCATTAAACCCGGACTGGCAACTCGTTTCATACATGATATTTTACATGTTTCAATGCCAGTCTCCCAAATCTTCCCACCCTCTACCTCTCCCACAGAGTCCATAAGACTGTTCTATACATCAGTGTCTCTTGCTGTCTCGTACACAGGGTTATTGTTACCATCTTTCTAAATTCCATATATATGCGTTAGTAGACTGTATTGGTGTTTTTCTTTCTGGCTTACTTCACTCTGTTTAATAGGCTCCAGTTTCATCCACCTCATTAGAACGGATTCAAATGTATTCTTTTTAATGGCTGAGTAATACTCCATTGTGTATACGTACCACTGCTTTCTTATCCATTCATCTGCTGATGGACATCTAGGTTGCTTCCATGTTCTGGCTATTATAAACAGTGCTGCGATGAACATTGGGGTACACGTGTTTCTTTCCCTTCTGGTTTCCTCAGTGTGTATGGCCAGCAGTGGGATTGCTGGATCATAAGGCAGTTCTATTTCCAGTTTTTTAAGGAATCTCCACACTGTTCTCCATAGTGGCTGTAGTAGTTTGCATTCCCACCAACAGTGTAAGAGGGTTCCCTTTTCTCCACACCCTCTCCAGCATTTATTACTTGTAGACTTTTGGATCGCAGCCATTCTGACTGGTGTGAAATGGTACCTCATAGATATTTGTCTATTTAGTTCTTTGGCCCATTTTTTGATTGGGTCATTTATTTTTCTGGAGTTGAGCTGTAGGAGTTGCTTGTATATTCTCGAGATTAGTTGTTTGTCAGTTGCTTCATTTGCTATTATCTTCTCCCATTCTGAAGGCTGTCTTTTCACCTTGCTAATAGTTTCCTTTGATGTGCAGAAGCTTTTAAGGTTAATTAGGTCCGATTTGTTTATTTTTATTTTTATTTCCAATATTCTGGGAGGTGGGTCATAGAGGATCCTGCTGTGATGATGTCAGAGAGTGTTTTGCCTATGTTCTCCTCTAGGAGTTTTATAGTTTCTGGTCTTACATTGAGATCTTTAATCCATTTTGAGTTAATTTTTGTGTATGGTGTTAGAAAGTGTTCTAGTTTCATTCTTTAACAAGTAGTTGACCAGATTTCCCAGCACCACTTGTTAAAGAGATTGTCCTTAATCCATTGTATATTCTTGCCTCCTTTGTCAAAGATAAGGTGTCCATAGGTGCGTGGATTTATCTCTGGGCTTTTATCAATTTTGTACCTATTTTTTTTTAATAATTTTTGTGACTTTTTTTTCTCTTCCTTTTTCTTCTTCTTTTCTTTAACATTGTATTTTTGAAATTCCAAACTCTACTCTAGATTTTTAAATTTTGCTTTTTATTATTTTTTATCAATTTTGTACTTTTAATAACCCAATCTTCAGTACCCATTTTTACTTGGGAGCAAGATTACTGGCTTGACTGCTCTCTCCCTTTGGCCTCTCCTTTTTCTCCTCCAGGTTGCCTGTGTCTCTTCTTTAACCCCTCTCTGCTGTACCCAACTTTGTGAATTTCTGTGTGTTCCAGAAGGTGGAGAACACTTAGGGAGCTGATTACTGGCTGGATCTGTCTCTCTCCTTTTCATTCCCCCCTTTTATCCTCCTGGACACCTCTATCTCCTTCCTCCTTCTTCTCTTCTCTGTATAACTCCGTGAACATCTCTGAGTGGTCCAGTTGTGGAGTGCACATAAGGAAGTGATTACTGGCTAGCCTGCTATCTCCTCTGTTGATTCCACCTCATCTCATTTGGGTCACCTCTAACTCCCTCCTCCCTCTTCTCTTCTCCGTGTAACTCTCTGGGTGTCACTCACTGTGGAGAAACTTTTCATCTTTAACCTAGATGTTTTATCAATGGTGTTGTATAGAAGGAGAAGTTTTGAGACTACTAAAAAAAAGACTGAAAACCAGAAGCAGGAGGCTTAAGTCCAAATCCTGACTCCAGGGAACTCTTGACTCCAGGGAACATTAATTGACATGAGCTCATCAAACGCCTCCATACCTACACTGAAACCAAGCACCACACAAGGGCCAACAAGCTCCAGAGCAAGACATACCACGCAAATTCTCCAGCAACACAAAAACACAGCACTGAGCTCCAATATACAGGCTGCCTAAAGTTGCTACAAAACCGTAGACATCTCATAACTCATTACTGGACACTTCAGTGCACTCCAGAGAGAAGAAATACAGCTCCATCCACCAGAACACCGACACAAGCCTCCCTAACCAAGAAACCTTGACAAGCCACCTGTACAAACCCACACACAGTGAGGAAACGCCACAATAAAGAGAACTCCACAAACTGACCGAATACAGAAAGGACACCCCAAACTCAGCAATTTAAACAAGATGAAGAGACAGAGGAATACCCAGCAGATAAAGGAACAGGATAAATGCCCAACAAACCAAACAAAAGAGGAAGAGATAGGGAATCTACCTGATAAAGAATTCTGAATAATGATAGTGAAAATGATCCAAAATCTCGAAAGCAAAATGGAATCACAGATAAATAGCCTGGAGACAAGGATTGAGAAGATGCAAGAAAGGTTTAACAAGGACCTAGAAGAATTAAAAAAGAGTCAATATATTATGAATAATGCAATAAATGAGATCAAAAACACTCTGGAGGCAACAAATAGTAGAATAACAGAGACAGAAGATAGAATTAGTGAATTAGAAGATAGAATGGTAGAAATAAATGAATCAGAGAAGAAAAATGAATTAAAAGAAATGAGGACAATCTCAGAGACCTCCAGGACAATATTAAATGCTACAACATTCGAATCATATGGGTCCCAGAAGAAGAAGACAACAAGAAAGACCATGAGAAAATACTTGAGGAGATAATAGTTGAAAACTTCCCTAAAATGGGGAAGGAAATTATCACCCAAGTCCAAGAAACCCAGAGAGTCCCAAACAGGATAAACCCAAGGCTAAACACCTCAAGACACATATGAATCAAGTTAACAAAGATCAAACACAAAGAACAAATATTAAAAGCAGCAAGGGAAAAACAACAAATAACACACAAGTGAATTCCCATAAGGATAACAGCTGATCTTTCAACAGAAACTCTTCAAGCCAGGAGGGAATGGCAAGACATACTTAAAATGATGAAAGAAGATAACCTACAGCCCAGATTACTGTACCCAGCAAGGATCTCATTCAAATATGAAGGAGAAATCAAAAGCTTTACAGATCAGCAAAAGCTGAGAGAATTCAGCACCACCAACCAGCTCTCCAACAAATACTAAAGGATATTCTCTAAACAGGAAACACAAAAAGGGTGTATAAATTCGAACCCAAAACAATAAAGTAAATGGCAATGGGATCATACTTATCAATAATTACCTTAAATGTAAATGGGTTGAATGCCCCAAACAAAAGACAAAGACTGGTTGAATGGATACAAAAACAAGACCCCTACATATGTTGTCTACAAGAGACCCACCTCAAAACAGGGGACACATACAGACTGAAAGTGAAGGGCTGGAAAAAGATTTTCCATGCAAATAGGGACCAAAAGAAAGCAGGAGTAGCAATACTCATATCAGATAAAATAGACTTTAAAACAAAGGCTGTGAAAAGAGACAAAGAAGGTTACTACATAATGATCAAAGGATCAATCCAAGAAGAAGATATAACAATTATAAATATATATGCACCCAACATAGGAGCACCGCAATATGTAAGACAAATACTAACAAGTATGAAAGGGGAAATTAACAATAACACAATAATAGTGGGAGACTTTAATACCCCACTCACACCTATGGATAGATCAACTAAACAGAAAATTAACAAGGAAACACAAACTTTAAATGATACAATAGACCAGTTAGACCTAATTGATGTCTATAGGACATTTCACCCCAAAACAATGAGTTTCATTTTTTTCTCAAGCGCACATGGAACCTTCTCCAGGATAGATCACATCCTGGGCCATAAATCTAGCCTTGGTAAATTCAAAAAAAATTGAAAGCATTCGAAGCATCTTTTCTGACCACAATGCAGTAAGATTAGATGTCAATTACAGGAGAAAAACTATTAAAAATTCCAACATATGGAGGCTGAACAACACGCTGCTGAATAACCAACAAATCGCAGAAGAAATCAAAAAAGAAATCAAAATTTGCATAGAAATGAATGAAAATGAAAACACAACAACACAAAACCTGTGGGACACTGTAAAAGCAGTCCTAAGGGGAAAGTTCATAGCAATACAGGCACACCTCAAGAAGCAAGAAAACACTCAAATAAATAACCTAACTCTACACCTAAAGCAACTAGAAAAGGAAGAAATGAAGAACCCCAGGGTTAGTAGAAGGAAAGAAATCTTAAAAATTAGGGCAGAAATAAATGCAAAAGAAACAAAAGAGACCATAGCAAAAATCAACAAAGCCAAAAGCTGGTTCTTTGAAAGGATAAATAAAATTGACAAACCATTAGCCAGACTCATAAGAAACAAAGGGAGAAAAATCAAATCAATAAAATTAGAAATGAAAATAGAGAGATCACAACAGACAACACAGAAATACAAAGGATCATAAGAGACTACTATCAGCAATTATATGCCAATAAAATGGACAACGTGGAAGAAATGGACAAATTCTTAGAAAAGTACAACTTTCCAAAACTGGACCAGGAAGAAATAGAAAATCTTAACAGACCCATCACAAGCACGGAAATTGAAACTGTGATCAGAAATCTTCCAGCAAATAAAAGCCCAGGTCCAGATGGCTTCACAGCTGAAGTCTACCAAAAATTTAGAGAAGAGCTAACACCTATCCTGCTCAAACTCTTCCAGAAAATTGCAGAGGAAGGTAAACTTCCAGACTCATTCTATGAGGCCACCATCACCCTGATCCCAAAACCTGACAAAGATGCCACAAAAAAAGAAAACTACAGGCCAATATCACTGATGAACATAGATGCAAAAGTCCTTAACAAAATTCTAGCAATCAGAATCCAACAACACATTAAAAAGATCATACACCATGACCAAGTGGGCTTTATCCCAGGGATGTAAGGATTCTTCAATATCTGCAAATCAATCAATGTAATGCACCACAGTAACAAACTGAAAAATAAAAACCATATGATTATCTCCATAGATGCAGAGAAAGCCTTTGACAAAATTCAACATCCATTTATGATAAAAACTCTCCAGAAAGCAGAAATAGAAGGAACATACCTCAACATAATAAAAGCTATGTATGAAAAACCCACAGCAAGCATTATCCTCAATGGTGAAAAATTGAAAGCATTTCCCCTAAAGTCAGGAACAAGACAAGGGTGCCCACTCTCAGCACTACTATTTGACATAGTTTTGGAAGTTTTGGCCACAGCAATCAGAGCAGAAAAAGAAATAAAAGGAATCCAAATTGGAAAAGAAGAAGTAAAACGCTCACTGTCTGCAGATGACATGATCCTCTACATAGAAAACCCTAAAGACTCCACCAGAAAATTACTAGAACTAATCAATGGATATAGTAAAGTTGCAGGATATAAAATCAATACACAGAAATCCCTTACATTCCTATACACTAATAATGACAAAATAGAAAGAGAAATTAAGGAAACAATTCCATTCACCATTGCAATGAAAAGAATAAAATACTTAGGAATATATCGACCTAAAGAAACTAAAGACCTATATATAGAAAACTATAAAACACTGGTGAAAGAAATCAAAGAGGACACTAGTAGATGGAGAAATATACCATGTTCATGGGTTGGAAGAATCAATATAGTGAAAATGAGTATACTACCCAAAGCAATCTATAGATTCAATGCAATCCCTATCAAGTTACCAACGGAATTCTTCACAGAATTAGAACAAATAATTTCACAATTTGTATGGAAATACAAAAAACCTCAAATAGCCAAAGCAATCTTGAGAAAGAAGAATGGAACTGGAGGAATCAACCTTCCTGACTTCAGGCTCTACTACAAAGCCACAGTTATCAAGACAGTATGGTACTGGCACAAAGACAGAAATATAGATCAATGAAACAAAATAGAAAACCCAGAGATAAATCCACGCACCTATGGACACCTTATCTTTGACAAAGGAGGCAAGAATATACAATGGATTAAAGACAATCTCTTTAACAAGTGGTGCTGGGAAAACTGGTCAACCATTTGTAAAAGAATGAAACTAGAACACTTTCTAACACCATACACAAAAATAAACTCAAAATGGATTAAAGATCTAAACGTAAGACCAGAAACTATAAAACTCCTAGAGGAGAACATAGGCAAAACACTCTCTGACATACATCACAGCAGGATTCTCTATGACCCACCTCCCAGAATATTGGAAATAAAAGCAAAAATAAACAAATGGGACCTAATTAAACTTAAAATCTTCTGCACAACAAAGGAAACTATTAGCAAGGTGAAAAGACAGCCTTCAGAATGGGAGAAAATAATAGCAAATGAAGCAACTGACAAACAACTAATCTCAAAAATATACAAGCAACTCCTACAGCTCAATTTCAGAAAAATAAATGACCCAATCAAAAAATGGGCCAAAGAATTAAATAGGCATTTCTCCAAAGAAGACATACAGATGGCTAACAAATGCATGGAAAGATGCTCAACATCACTCATTATCAGAGAAATGCAAATCAAAATCACTATGAGGTACCATTTCACACCAGTCAGAATGGCTGCAATCCGAAAGACTACAAGCAATAAATGCTGGAGAGGGTGTGGAGAAAAGGGAACCCTCTTACACTGTTGGTGGGAATGCAAACTAGCACAGCCACTATGGATAACAGTGTCAGATCAGATCAGATCTGCTGAATCATAGAAAAAGCAAGAGAGTTCCAGAAAAACATCTATTTCTGCTTTATTGACTATGCCAAAGCCTTTGACTGTGTGGATCACAATCAACTGCGGAAAATTCTTCAAGAGATGGGAATACCAGACCACCTGACCTGCCTCTTGAGAAATTTGTATGCAGGTGAGGAAGCAACAGTTAGAACTGCACATGGAACAACAGACTGGTTCCAAATAGGAAAAGGAGTTTGTCAAGGCTGTATATTGTCACTCTGTTTATTTAAATTATATGCAGAGTACATCATGAGAAACGCTGGACTGGAAGAAACACAAGCTGGAATCAAGATTTCCAGGAGAAATATCAATCACCTCAGATATGCAGATGAAAGCACCCTTATGGCAGATAGTGAAGAGGAGAACAATGTGGAGATTCCTTAAAAAACTGGAAAAGAACTGCCTTATGATCCAGAAATCCCACTGCTGGCCATACACACCGAGGAAACCAGAATTGAAAGAGATACGTGTACCCCAATGTTCATCACAGCACTGTTTATAATAGCCAGAACATGGAAGCAACCTAGATGTCCATCAGCAGATGAATGGATAAGAAAGCAGTGTTACATATACACAATGGAGTATTACTCAGCCATTAAAAAGAATACATTTAAATCAGTTCTAATGAGGTGGATGAAACTGGAGCCTATTATACAGAGTGAAGTAAGCCAGAAAGAAAAACACCAATACAGTATACTAACGCATATATGTGGAATTTAGAAAGATGGTAACAATAACCTTGTATACAAGACAGCAAAAGAGACACTGAAGTATAGAACAGTATTGTGGACTCTGTGGGAGAGGGAAAGGGTGGGATGATTTGGGAGAATGGCATTGAAACATGAGTAATATCATATATGAAACGAGTTCCCAGTCCAGGTTCAATGAACGATACTGGATGCTTGAGGCTGGTGCACTGGGACAACTCAGAGGGATGGTACAGGGAGGGAGGAGGGAGGAGGGTTCAGGATGGGGAACACATGTATACCTGTGGCGGATTCATGTTGATATATGGCAAAACCAATACAATATTGTAAAGTTAAAAAAGAAAAGAAAAGAAAAAAAATAACAGAACTATTAAAAAAAAAAAAACCCTCCTGTAACCAGCTCAAAGTAATGGAGATCCAGGAATTGCCTGATGAAGAATTCAAAATAATACTTCAAAAGATGATCAGAGTGTTACAAGATAACTCAAATATTTAATGATACCAATAAAACAATGCAAATATAATAAGAACAATAAAGATATATAAAATATTTTTTATTTTTTTATTTTATTTTATTTTTAAACTTTACATAATTGTATTAGTTTTGCCAAATATCAAAATGAATCCACCACAGGTATACATGTGTTCCCCATCCTGAACCCTCCTCCCTCCTCCCTCCCCATTCCATCCCTCTGGGTCGTCCCAGTGCACCAGCCCCAAGCATCCAGTATCGTGCATCGAACCTAGGCTGTCAACTCGTTTCATACATGATATTTTACATGTTTCAATGCCATTCTCCCAAATCTTCCCACCCTCTCCCTCTCTCACAGAGTCCATAAGACTGTTCTATACATCAGTGTCTTTTTTGCTGTCTCGTACACAGGGTTATTGTTACCATCTTTCTAAATTCCATATATATGTGTTAGTATACTGTATTGGTGTTTTTCTTTCTGGCTTACTTCACTCTGTATAATAGGCTCCAGTATTTTTTAAAAGAACTAACCAGATATTTTGAAGCTGAATAATAAATGAATGGGCTTCCCAGTTGGCAATAGTGGTAAAGAAGCCACCTGCAAATGCAAGAGATGTAAGAGACTCGGGTTCAATCCCTGGGTCCAGAAGATCCCCTGGAGGAGGGCATGGCAACCCACTCCAGTGTTCTTGCCTGAAGAATCCCATGGACAGAAGAGTCTACAGTTCATAGGGTCACAAAGAGTCAGACATGACTGAGGCGACTTAGCATCCACACATAATGAGTAATCTGAAAAGCTCAATACAGAGATTTAACAACAGACGACCAAAGGAAAGAAAAAGAAAAAAGAATCAATGAGTTAGAAGAAAGATCAGTTGAAAGTATCCACATAAAGAAGCAAAAAAAGAATGAAAGGAATATAGAAAGCCAGTGGGAACTATGGACACCATAAAGAGGAACAATGTATGCAATGGAGTCAGGACAGGAGAAGTGAGGGAGAAAAGAATTAAGGGCTGAGGACTTCCCTGGTGGTGCAGTGGATAAGAGTCCACCTGCCAGTGCAGGGGACATCAGTTCAATCCCTGGTCCAGGAAAATCCCACATGCCACAGGGCAACTAAGCCAGTGTGCCACAGCTACTGAAACCTGTGCACCTAGAGCCTGTGGTCCCCAGCAAGAGAAGCCACTGCAGTGAGAAGCCTGTGCACTGCAGCGAAGAGTAGCCCCTGCTTACCACAACTAGAGAAATCCTGTATACAAGGAAGGAGACCTAGCACAGCCAAAAATAAATAATTAAAACAGAAAAGAGAAAACACAGGCTGAGAATTTCCCAAACCTAGGGAAAGATCTGGACATCTAAGTTCAAGAAGCTAATAAGTCACCCCAAAATTTCAATCCAAAGCAACTTTTTCTAAGACTCACAGAGTTAACTGTCCAAATGCAAAGACAAAGAATTCTAAAGGTCTAAAGAGAAGAAAAAATTCTGTGACCCAAGAGGACTCCCATAAGGAGATCAGCGGATTTGTCCAAGGAAACCCTGCAGACCATGAAGAAAGATTAATACACTCCACCCTCACTCAGTGGAAAGCAGCTCCAGGGAGGGACAGGAGAGGGCACGAGAGAAAGTGCTCCCTACAGAGTCACAGCAGATCCTGGGAGGGGAAGGGACCGTCCCAGGCCCCCAGCACATCAGGAAACATCACAGGGACTGGGGCAGGGACTTGGGAACTTATACACCTGAGGCTGTGCTTCAACTGATCTCTACAGACAAAAGGTCCCCTCTCCTGGCTGCAGGCTCCTCTGTTCCACAATGAACACCTGGTGGGAACAGGTGAGGCCAGCAAGCAGAGCGTCTCACAGAGCCCAGTGCTGGGCAGACAGGGCAACAAGCAGAGGAGAGCCCAGGGGATGGGGGAGAGGAGCCAGAGAGAGGCAGGCAGGTGCGCCATTATCTCTGATCTGGTCACATGCAGCGGCATGACACCCAGCCCTGTGGACATCCTGTGTGCTTCACAGACCAATGGACTCACTCCCTGCTCAGTAGCCCCGTTCCTGTCACACAGACAGGCTATACCACCCCTTACACACACATGCACACACACACACACATCACACACCCTCACACACTCCTCACACACTCCACAAACACACACACTCTTCACACCCTCACTCACACATTCTATTCACACACACTCACAGCTTCACATACACACACCCTCACACATTCCTCACATACTCACAGACATACTCCTCATACCCTTACAAACACACACCCTCACATACTCCTTACCTTCACACACACACACATACAGAGCCTACAGGAGCACAGACACAGGAAACATGGGGACCCAGCGGGAGTGGTCAAACACCAGGCACATGGAGTGTGTGGGAACAGCCCAGAGTCCCAGCTGAGGTCAGTCGCTGGACCTTCCACACACTGGGAGCCACTGGGACTTCTAGAAGCTCCCTGAGAACAAGGGAGACAGTGGAGGGACTCAGGCTGACCCAGCTAGGTTCAGACCAAACCTCACTGCTCTGTAAAATCTGCCTCTATGACCAGTGGACCCCCCACAGGAGACGGACCAGTGTTCACAGTCAGCGTGGCTCCTTTTTGGTCAAAATTACTGAGACCATGGCTCCACAGATCCAGACACCTTTCCTTTCACCACAATGTCCACTCCCTGCTGTGGACCCAGGACAGAGGGGCAGCCCTTACCTTGACCACCCACCATGGTACCAAGGAGGAGGACACAGAGTCCCCGCAGGGAGAGATGTGTGCCCAGAGCCATCCTGACCCCACGTCCTCAAGATCACAGTCCCAGCTTCAGGATCAGCCTGTGAGGAGCGTCAGGGTGCTGACTGGGTCTATATAGACCACCCCTTACACCCTCCCTCCTGAGAGCCAATAGAAACAGCTTTCACCATTTCAGCCACTATCGGAGGCTGCATCTGCCCCTTTCTGAACACCAGTGAGCTTTTGAATCTTCCACATCTCCTTAAATGAGCAGCATGGTCCTTTGACCTCCTGCTTCCGTGGTCCTGAGAGCGGGGTCCCATGACCGGGACTGGGATAGAAAAGGTGCATCAAAAACCATGAGTGCCTTTCTCTCTCCTAATCACCCTGGTCGACGTCTGCAGACTGTGAGATCTCACAGGGCCTGGGTGTGGGATCTGTTGACCTGCGGAGAATATCTTTTGTACAATCAAGTAATGATTTTCCCCAGCACTGAGCTCAGGGTGGAAGCAGAGACCTACAAGAAGTCTTGAAATACAATAATATTTATCAGGTCAGCAGAAAATGAGGGCCAGGAGTACATGAATTCACAGGTGACTGTGGAGGCATGAAGTGAGACCCATCAAGTTGGGGGGATGAGATTTCAGGTCTTTTCCCCCTTCTCAGAATGATCTGGAGATTGGGTCCTGGAGCACGTGCCTGCGTGCTCAGTCGTGTCTGACTCTTTGCAACCCCTGCACTGTAGCTTGCCAACCCCCTCTGTCCAACAGATTTCCCAGGCAAGAGTACTGGAGTCGGTGGCTATTTCCTTCTAAAGGGATCTTTCTGACTCAAGGATCAAAACCATGTCACCTGTGTCTCCTGCATTGGCAGGCAGGTTCCCTATAGGGACGCTCAGACATGTTAAATCTCTGTCCCTTTATTGCATTTCATTTTATGTGAAGTATCTCTTTCAGCTATTCACCAAAAAATGTTTATGGAGAGAAAGAGATTGCTATTAAAGGAAACAAAGAGAGGAGGAATCATCATTGAACTCTAGTCTTCCAAAATTGTAGCAGGGATCTCTAGAAGAAAGCACGGAGCTTCCCTGATGGCTCAGCAGTAAAGAATCCGCCCCCAAAGCAGGAGATGTGGGTTTGATCCCTGGGTCAGGAAGATCCCCTGGATAAGGAAATAGCAACCCACTCCAGTGTTCTGGCCTGGAGAATTCTGTGGACAGAAGGGACTGATGGTCCTTTCATGTCCAATGCAGTCCATCGAATTGAAGAGAGTCAGACACAACTAAGGAACTAAACAACAACAAGAAAATTATAGTTTAGAAAGACTAAAGTTTTCTAAACTTCACATTTATCCCCCTCATAAGCTGAGAGTATGGTTTGATAAGATTCAGAATACATTTGTATTATAAATCATAACTAAAGATGATGCAAAATGTAATTTAAGGCCACAGCTCCAGACAGAAGGGGAAATAGAAATTCTTCTTCTACATGATAGCTGCATGTGATGGGGAAAGAAGGGGTGAGTGAAGCAGAGAATAGAAGGGGTTCATGCTTCCTGGAACCATCAGTTGACCCCACCTTCTCAGTTTTGCATTTAAGAAGAAAGGTGGCGGCAAGAATGGAATCCCAGGTGGGTTGATGGGACAGATACAAGCAGAAGGGACTGATGTCCAGTATAGCCACTGATGCCTTGTTTTGTTTCCACCGATCAGAGAAGCTCTCAGATGCTTCCCAGAAAGTAATCCTGGGATGAGTATAGAACAGAGAAGGACCATAAGAGATGCAAGAGAGAGCTCCCCCATCAAAATTCAAGGTCACTAATGTGCTGCCCCCTTTCCTCATGCCCCCTCAGGCTCAAGATTCCCATGATGCAGCCCTGCGGTCCAAACAACCCCAGACTGAGGCCCCCTCGTCCTGACTCTTTCTTTTCAGCACAGACGTGGAAGGAAGCATCTGTGACACACAGGCCCCAGGGTCCCCACCAGAGCTCAGAGACAGCTTCATGAGCCACACACACATGCCCACCTTAATGTCTCAGCCTGGCCAACACCCAGGGCAGCTGCTGGCCATTTAACAGCCCTGCCATATCCCACACCAGAAGGACCCTCATCCTGGTCCACAGACACAGCTTCTCTGTCCTGTAATACCCATCCTTTCTTCTTGAGACTCAGGAGAAAAGATAATTAAACACAAGCTTTCCTCCCTCCAAGTATGTTAATATTTACCCATTATTTATACAAGATTCACTTCCTTGTCATCTGATCCTCTCACTCTCAAGCCCAGTGACTGTACCTGAGCCCCATCTCCTATATCTGGACCTTTAACACATTAATGATAAAAACTGATTATAAATATCAAAACCAAAATTTAAAGTCAGGGGCTGGAGAAGGACCAAGATCTGCTCAGTTACTTAGAATTGATGCTCTGCTCCCTCTGGGCCCAAAGTCATCATTCCTTACCCAGTTATAGACTCCACACCATCACCAGAAGCCACCAGACAGACACCTAGAACACAGGACGTGCTTTCTGGGGTCCAGTATCCCTCCCACGGGATGACACACAGATGCATTTAGTGAACAAGGTACACACGGTCTCACTCACCTTGGGATTGAGATCTCACAGGTAAGACACTGTTGAGGGTCCCAGACTCTGTTGTAGGGAAGGAGGGGCTGGAAAGGAGGGGCTAACTCAGGGCTGGCAGGCTGTCCCCAGGCAGCACCCTCTACCCCAGAGCTGGGGGTGCAGGGTCAACATGGACCAACTCACCCTTGGAAGAAGTTACTTCTTCTCTGACACATAAGAAAATCTCAGTGTCCAATCTCATTCAAGATTTGAGAAGGAAAGTTTTAGAGAGGACACTAACCCAGCTGTGTCCACAGTGAACTTGAGAGAGTGGAGGGCAGGGGTCAGGAGAACCGACTCGGGAGCCAGACTGCCTGGTCTTGACTCACAGTTTAGCTGCATGCCATGTGTGGACCTTGAACAGGGTTCTTACACTCTGATTAGTAAAAGGAGTGTTGTGATCGTGCCTAGATTACTGAGTTTTGCTGAGGATTAAGTGAGTTGGCATGAGCACGTGATATTACAACACTAGTTCACAGCAGTACATGCGCTGACGCTGATGTGCTCAGTCATGGCCGACTCTGCGACCCCATGGACTGTAGCCCACCAGCTTCCCCTGTCCATGGAATTTTCCAGACAATAACAGTAGTACATAGTAGCAGTATTATGTACTACTGTTATCTTGCCTTCCTGATGACTCAGATGGTAAAGAATCTGCCTGCAATGCAGATCTTGGTTCGATCCCTGGGTCAGGAAGATCCTCCGGAGAAGGAAATGGGAACCCACTTCAATATTCTTGCCTGAGAAATCCCATGGGCAGAGGAGCCTGGAAGGGCTACCGTCCATGGAGTCGCAAAGAGTTAGTCATTACTGAGTGACTAACACACACACACACACACACACACACACACACACACACACAGTAGTAGTAAAGAAGCAGAGTTAGGGCATCTCCCACCATCTCATCGCAGGAATCCCAGGACTCTAGAACAGGAATTCAATTCTGTTACCTGGAGCCTTGGCTGTGGCTCTTGGAATTCTCTCAGGAACTATAGGCTGTGATGGTGATTGGTGACAATCAGAGTTGTGAGTCTTCTACACATCACCCCTTCTCTCTTTGTCCCATGCAAATGGTCAAGAACCTCAAACTTACCATTGGAGAGCTTTTGTGAATTAAGTGGTTTACTTAATCATTTTACTTTATAAACTCGAATGTACTTGGCAAAGCATTTTGCATCTAATTCCCTTTCATATCCCCAATGCCTGGCTAATTAAAAATCCTAAATGATGTCTTTTGTGTACCTGAATGAATGAATGTCAGCCTGATATTTTACACAAATCATTTCAATCAAAAAGAAATCTTTTGAGAAATAATTTAACTTGTGAGGATGTACCAGCACAATGCAAGCTGCATCATTTGTTTTAATGACATTTCAATACTGTTAAATGGTATGAGCTATATATGGTTCACTTCAACACATTTCTGCAATGAATGCAGTAAATTACAATAACTAGAAACAACCTTGGAGAAGGCAATGGCACCCCACTCCAGTACTCTTGCCTGGAAAATTCCATGGACGGAGGAGTCTGGTAAGCTGCAGTCCATGGGGGCTCAAAGAGTTGGACACGACTGAGCGACTTCCCTTTCACTTTTTTTTTTTTTGACTGAACTGATATTGCTTTTTAATTGAAGTATAGTTGATTTACAATGTGTTAGCTTCTAGTACCGAGCAAAGTGATTCAGTTATACATATATATATACATATATCCTTTTTAATATTCTTTTTCATTATGATTTACTATAAGATATTGAATATAGTTCCCTGTGTTGTACAGTAGGACTTTGTTGTATAGATGTTAGTGTGTATCTGCTAATTCCCAACTCCTAATTTATCCCTCCCTGCTCCTCTTTCCCACATTGGTAACCATAAGAGTGTTTTCTATGTCTGTGAGTCTGTATCTGTTTTTTTTTTTTTAACTTTACAATATTGTATTGGTTTTGCCATATATCAAAATGAATCTGCCACAGGTATACATGTGTTCCCTATCCTGAACACTCCTCCCTCCTCCCTCCCCATACCATGCCTGTGGGTCGTCCTTTTCACTTTCATGCATTGGAGAAGGAAATGGCAACCCACTCCAGTGTTCTTGCCTGGAGAATCCCAGGGACGGGGGAATCTGGTGGGCTTCCATCTATGGGGTCGCACAGAGTTGGATACGACTGAAGCGACTTAGCAGCAGCAGCAGCAGAAACAACCTAGCTCCAGTACAAGAGCAGTGCTGAGACAGCCAGTTCTAAACGTGTAAATGCTGCAAATTTCTTTGAATATCTGAAGATTAAAGAAGACAAACCACGGTGCACTGACAGGTGAAGACCATGAAGCCTCCTGTTCTGGTCTTAATCAGATATGGCCAAGTGGTCAGGATGTTTACGTATTTATCATTTGGCACTTTTTCAATTCAAACCACACACAACTGTAACAGGAAGCAATTTTGTTATAAAAAATGTGAACAGCTTCCTTGTTGAATTAGAAGTGCAGAAGCAAAGAGCAGAAAAAATCTTGTTCTTTGACTTAGGCTAACTATTTGTCCTTATGGATTGTAAAGAAATACAATGTGTAGCATTATTATTCCCAAATCACCATGAGAATATGGCGGTTTCAGAGGTTCAATGATCTCTTTGCTAGGAAAGTTAATAATTAAACATTCTTTCTTGAGGAAAATTTCCTCAGGACCAATCAGAGTGACTAAAATACAAAATATAAAGAGGCATACAACTCTAAGGGAATATTATTAACTGAGTTGTTATACCAAAGCGTTGGAGACCTGCCTCACCATCTGTGTTCTTTGCATGGATGGGACCAAGGTTCGTAAAGACTCATTTACCAAAGACCACTTCATCACCAGGGCATGAAGAAAAGCGAGGTTATGAGCTGGTGATGTCCAGCCCATCACCTCTGTTCAGCCCTTTACAGTCTGTACCCATCAAACAAAGAGCGTGGCACTGAACTGGCTTCATTCATTCCTCCATAGTGCAACATCAGATACCCAGAGACAAGAGCAGATCAAAGCTAAGAAATCAAAAACAAGCAGATTCTAAGTGGAGAGCATGCACACAAAGGGTCCTTCCCTACTGCTGTTGGAAACAAAGAAGCCCTCCCACCCCAGACACCATCTGTGGGAGGAGAGACAAGAAGGTGCCTCCTTAAATATAGAAAAATCAGTCTGAGCAGGGAGCTTGAACTAGAAATGACAAAACAATTATACAATGAACCCGAGCTAAGTTGAGAGACAAATTTTAAATAGGAGAGTCTGTGTTAATGTTATGGAATTTTCAATCCACACAAACATCCCTTGCTAGTGCACAAGATGAAATCAGTGATAAAAATAGAGTATATTACATTTTTGTATATTTGAATTCTAGAGGACACATTTTTAAGCCCACTACAGAAAGAAAACTCATAAATCTTCTCGTTTTTAAATGCACAGAGTTGTCGCCTCTGTGAACTCTTTTTAATTTCTCCAGCTCAAAATTACTACTGTGTCTGTTTAATCTATAAAATCTTGCCCAGTGTCTTTAAAGTGGGGGCTTCTTGAGAGCAAGTATTGTGTCTTATTCTTCAATATCTCTTTAAAGTCAAGTAAAGACACATAGAAAAAGCTTAACAAATAGTGGATAAATAAAGAAATGAATGCATGAACAAATGCTGAAAATCACCCTGAGTTAATGATACTGAGCGGGAAAGGGACAGGGGAGACACAAATCTGACTAATCCCACTCGGCACAGACTGAAGTGGAGTAAGGAGTCAGAGACACACCAGACAAAGGAACTAGATAGAAAATGCCTTCTTCAAATCTCACTCTGGGGAGGGTCCAATCACATTTAATTTCTGCACAAAGCTGTAGCTCAGAAACCTTACCAAGGGAAGAAAAAAACTGACAGCATTGCTATCAAGGATGTGGCATCGACAATAATACTCATCAAATAGCTGTTTTTCTAGCTCCCAGTGACTCATTCTGGCCAATGAAGCGTGGGTGGTGTCACATGTGTCTCTTCCAAGTGGAGACATGAAAACCCCATGTGACTCTCTAGTCTCTCTCTTTTCTGCCCCAGAAGTTGTGTGCTCCAAATGGTGCACATGCGAGCTGATTGTGCTTCACTGACCACGGTACATGTGTAGGCTGGTAATGAATGTGTGTATGCATGTATGTGGTGCCTCTGAGATTTGGGGGTCAGTTGTTCCAGTAGCAGAACAGAGTCTATTCTGACAGATCCAAAGGGGAAGGAAGACTTGAAAAAAAGAATCTGTCATGTGAATCAGGTACTTACCTGGATCTCCTCTTCCTTCTGGGTCTTCATTCCAAGCTACTCCCTCCGGTGGTCAGCTTGCATCCTCTGTTGGGCCTGGTTGGTTCTCAGTCACCATTTCTGATTGACCAACAACTAGATCTAAGTCCTGTTTAAGAGCACCCACCCCTGGTGCATCTCCTGTTCCCTTTACATCACTCTGTGCTGACAGTCAGGCTCAGTTTCCCAAATTTGTCTCTTAGCATCTCGACCTTCATCCTTAAACAGCTCTCCTCTGCTCTGAGTTAGTCAGTTCATCATATTTTTACTTTCCACCAATCCTGTACTAATGAAAAGGCAGCATGTACTTTCTAAACCTCTTTAGTTTCTTCTTGATTTCCTGAACAAATCTGATTCCTGGATGTAGTGCTCTATGTAGTTAATTAATTTCTTCACCTTTGGGTAAGAAATAATTTTGCTGAATTTTTCCCCCTCAACTGAAGAAAATGGCACATTCAAAGCCTATCTCTTTGTGACCATGTTACTGAAAGGTATGTGTGTGGGGTCTGGCTGCTCACTGCTTAAAAGCCAGTATACAGGGCAGGTTGGTGGAAAAGAAAGTTTGCTTTATTTCATATGCCAGCAACTGGCAGGAGCAGCGGCAGCCATCTGTTCAAAGGCCAAAGTTCACCCCCATGACAAGCAGGTGGTGAGTTTTATAGACAAAGTGGGAGGGGGATTACATGCAGAAATAGTACAGTCATCTTCAAATTGGTCATGAGTGGTCTGACTAGTGTCATCTTGGTTACTTTCAATTCAGTTCAGTCGTTCAGTCGTGTCCAACTCTTTGCTACCCAGTGGACTACAGCACACCAGGCTTCCCTGTCCATCACCAACTCCTGGAACTTGCTCAAACTCATGTCCATTGAGTCAGTGATGCCATCCAAAACAACCACTGGTTGTTTTAGGTACAGTTGGTCTTTAGTGCCTGTGTGTACTTGTTCCCATGTCTTTGTGGTCAGTTCTCAGAATTGTGGACGCTCAAGTACTGGGTACAGTGTGGTCATCGTGTAGTCCACTGCTCCGCCTGGTGTTTTGTGTCTATAAGGCAGCTCACAGGACATGGCTCAGAATATCATCTATAACCCTTGAGAAAGAATTAAAGGTCCTTGACTGTGCTTAATGACTACATTGTTATTATTTAGTCTCCTCTGACTGTTTTCCTTTGATTCCACATTTCTCGCTTCTCCAATTAAACATTTTCTTTGACTAAAGTTTTCCACAGGCAAAAGGCAGGCAGAAGACACGGTGAGGGGGCAAGGATCATAGAGTCCTCTCTGTTGCAACCACAGCCCTAGGGCCCCTTTTGGACTTGGAAGGGGCTGGTGCAAGGAGAGGCTCTGAAAAACACACTTCATTAACTTCATGATTAACCCACCTCTGCTCAGAGCTGATGTAATTACCAACTGCAGAACTATTGAGTTCTTGTGGGTGGTGATTCTTAAACCACTGCAACCTAAGGTTAGTGCCTCTGGGGTGGCACTCAGAGTTCAAAGCCTGAGTGATTGCTCAGACTCAAAGTCTATGAACTGAGGCTCTATTGCACATGGAGCTTTGGTGCAGCTGAGTCCTGCCCGCAGACCAGCCTAAGAACACTGGAAATACAGCAAAATGTGTTCCTCCTTTAACATCAAAGACTCTGTGAACAGATCTCTTTTCCTTGTCATCGAATGCTTCCCAATCTGGGCATGCTAACCAAGCCACCTGCAGTCTGCAGGCATTGTCTGAGGCCTTGCCAGGGCCCAGGATTGGAGTGAGGCCTGTGCCTGTGTATAAGCTCTATATTTCCCCTCTCTATAACTTCACAGATGCTCAGCTAATATTTATTGAATGGCTGAATGGCACTGTACTAAATATTGAAGATAAATTGTCTTAAATAGAAAGAAATATTTCTGAGAACATCATTTAGCTAATATTTTTGTGTTAAAGGCAAATGTTTCTGGCAATTAGCAAGGCAAAATTTGATTTTCAAAAACAAGCAGCTATCATCAACAAATATGCCACAACGAACACTGCAAATCTCTATCTCTAAGGATACACAAGACAAACCACAAAGTACCTACATGTGGCTTCTTAATAAGTCTTAATCCAACACAACTGAGGAGACAGGATATTCATATGATTTATCATTGGCAGTTTTTTCATTAAAACCACACAGCAATATCACATGAAGAAAACTTGTGATTAAAAAAGTACAGCTGCACCATCGATATGACATAAGGAAGCAGATGAGGTGCCCAAAGACTTCTTTGGCTTAAAATAACAGACAGCTTAATTAGAGTTTCCCTTTTAGAAGGAGAGTCCTCTTTGGCTGATCTTGAAAGATGATGTGGAGACCAGGAAAACTCAAGTGTTCTGCACAACAGTTAGAACTGTGAATTGATAATTTTGGATAATGTTGTTCTTTGAGTCCCTTCTTGTTACTTTTTGTGAATCTACTGTAGGTTTTTACATTTTTGTTGCCACATGGCTCACATAAAACATCTTAGAGGGACAACAGTAAATACTATACTGATAACAAATTAATTCCAATGACATTCAAAAGCTCTACCTTTTTATCCCCTTCTACACATTTTGTTTTAGATGTCACAATTTACCTCTCTCTATATTGTATATCCACTAACAAAATATTTTTCTCTATAGCTATTTTAATACTTTCTTTAGACTAAAGCTACCTGACTAGCACACTACCATATTACAGTGTCAAAGTATGCTGAATTGGATTCAGTATTTACATTTACAAGTCTGTTGCATATTTTCACTTCTTTCATATAAAAATTAGCATCCTTCATTTAGTTTGAGGAACTCCCCTCAGCAATCTTGTAAGACAAGCCTAATATTGGTGAATGTCCTCAACTGTTGTTTGTTTGGGAAAGTCTTTATATCATCTTCATTTATGAAAAACAGCCTTCTTGAGAAAAATATTCTTGGTTGGTAGGCTTTTTTTTCTTTCTAAAGTTTCAATATATCATCCTTTCTCTCCTGGACAGTCAGGTTTCTACTAAAACGTCCACTGATATTTTTAAGGGAATTTCTTTTTTGTGAGCACTTACATTTCTCTTGATGCTTATAAAATTCCCTCTTTTTCTTGATTACAAGCAATGTGTCTTGGGGATGATCATTTTGAATGAACTCTGAGGAGTGACCTATTAGCTACATGAACTTGGATGTCTAAATCTCATCAGATTTGTGACTTATCCGGTATTATTTCTTTAAGTACAATCTGTGTCCCTTTCTCCCTCTCTTCTCCCTCTGGGACTCCAATAATGTGCAGGTTGTTTCTGTGAATGTTACCCCATAGTTCACACAGGTTCTTTCACACTTTTTCATTCCTCTTTTTCTTTGTTCCCTGGCTGGGTAATCTCAATGGCCCTGCCTTCTAAGTTACAGAGTCTTCTGCTGTTGTTGATGCCCTAGGTAGCATTTTTCATTTTGTTGCATTCCATTCATTGTAGTTTTAAGCAACTAATCCAACCAGTCCATCCTAAAGGAAATCAGTCCTGAATATTCATTGGAAGGACAGATGCTGAAGCTGAAACTCCAATATTTTGACAACCTGATGTGAAGAACTGACTCACAGGAAAGACCCTAATGCTATGAAAGATTGAGGGCAGGAGGAGAAGGGAATGACAGGGGATGAAACAGTTGGATGATGGCATCACTGACGCAATGGACATGAGTTTGGGCAAGATCTAGGAGTTGGTGATGGACAGGGAAGCCTGGAGTGCTGTGGTCCATGGGGTCACAAAGAGTCGGACACGACTGAACCACTGAACTGAACTAAATCTTAAGCAACTGAATCTCTGTTTGGTTCATTTTTCTGTTTTGTTCCTTCTGTTATTCTCTTTGCCTCACTGCAAAGCTTGAGGGGTCTCAGTTCCCCTACTGGGACTGAATCCAGACAACAGCAGCAAATGCATCAAATCCTAACCACTAAACCATCAGCAAACTCCCTGTTTACTTCTTTTTTATGATTTCTATCTCTGTTTAAAAAAATCTGAGTTTATTCTGTGAAGTAACACCCTAGCTCAACAATTACTGAGCCCTAGCTCAATAATTACTGAGCCTGAGCTCTAGGACCCACAAATCACAAATAGGAGGCGATGCTGCAACCCCTGAAGCCTGGGTGCCTAGACCATGTTCACAATAAGAGAAGCCCGGGCATAGAGAAACCTGCTGCCCACTAAGAAGAGTAGTGCCTGCTTGTTTCATTTGAAGAAAGCCCATGTGCAGCAACAAAGACTCATGCAACAAAAATTGAAAACAATAATAATGATGATGAGAAATTTTTTTTAATCTTATTTTCTTCTTATATTGTCTTCCTGAATTTCATTGTTTATCTGTGTTTTCTTGGAGTTCACTGAGCTTCTTCGTGTGTGTGCCTTATTTCATCATATGTCATCTATTTCATCACTTCCCAAGTGAATAGCCATGTGAGCTGCCCTGGAAGAAGCCCTGGGCATCTTCCCATCCCCAAGCACAGTCTAGAACTATGAAGACTGCAAGCGTGAGTGTAGGTTGGAGCCCTAGAAACCATCCAGAGTCGTCAACCAAATAACTGGGTCGGTCCAGCTCACAACCAGGCCAACACTTTCAGGTTTTATATTAGTGCAGCAGCTTCTCCACATGTCCACAATGGAATTGGCTGGGGGTGGGGGTGGGATTGGGGGGTAGGGAGGGTTGCTGGGGTAGTGCTGTGTAAACATAATGTTTACTTTGACACTTCTTCATGACAGCTCTCTCTACACTGAGGAGTCACAGCAGGATCACAATTACATTTTCAGTTCAGTTCAGTTCAGTCACTCAGTTGTGTCCCACTCTTTGTGACCCCATGAATCACAGCACGCCAGGCCGCCCTGTCCATCACCAGTTCCTGAAGTTCACCAAACTCATGTCCATCGAGTCAGTGATGTCATCAACCATCTCACCCTCTTTTGTCCCCTTCTCCCCCTGCCCCCAATCATTCCCAGCATCAGGGACTTTTCCAGTGAGTCAACTCTTCGCATGAGGTGGCCAAAATATTGGAGTTTCAGCTTCAGCATCAGTCCCTCCAATGAACACCCAGGACTGATCTCCTTTAGGATGGACTGGTTGGATCTCCTTCAGTCCAAGGGACTCTCAAGAGTCTTCTCCAACTCCACAGTTCAAAAGCATCAATTCTTCAGCCCTCAGCTTTCTTCAGAGTCCAACTGTCACATCCATACACGACCACTAGAAAAACCATAGCCTTGACTAGATGGACCTTTGTTGGCAAAGTAATGTCTATGCTTTTAATATGCTATCTAGGTTGGTCATAAGCTTCCTTCCAAGGAGTAAACGTCTTTTAATTTCATGGCTGCAATCACCATCTGCAGTGATTTTGGAGCCCAGAAAAATAAAGTCTGACACTGTTTAAGCAATCTTGAAACATCTGAAAAATAGATGTTTTCAAAGAATCCCCTTGGTCTGAAATTCTTCCTCTAAGAGATCAGTCATGTCAGATGCCTCCATTCATATCTCTGAAACATAAATAGCCAAATGTTCCTGATCTTTATATCTACATCCATTCTTCTGAATCCCCTCTGCCTAGGTCTCCACTTTCTTGCCTTCTTGTCCCATCTGAATACAGGGTGTGGATGAGCACCAATTTGCCTTCCATCAACTTGAAGACATATATGAACTGATATAATTCACTTAGAAGGAGAGATCCTTGGAGAGACAAGAAATAGCAGCATCCTAAAGAAATAGTAAGAAGAGATGGAGAAGAAAGAATGGATTTATAAGGATTGGCTAATCAAACAGACATGGGATACGAGCAAAGAGGTGTCTGTACCACTAAAGGAATAAATGAAAGATGAAAAAGGAAGAGGTAGTTATGTTTAGTTAGATTTTTAATTGGCCTGTGAATATTGAGGCAGGATAAGGAAAGCTGTATTCATTCTCTTCCACCAGCCAACCTTCCACTTTGAAACTCACACACAGTCTGGTGTCCAAGAACAAGTTACAAACTGGTGATGTGACATCTCAGAGGTGTTTAGAACTGTTTATTTTTTTTTCCCCCATGAGCTCATCTTGTTAGAAAGGAGTGTGTGAATGTAGACCAAGTTTACATCCTTTTCTAAATAAGAGTGACCTGGAACATTTTTGAGCATGCCCTCATTAGCCTCTAAGACAGGTGAGAAAGCAGGTCAGCTCACTCATCTTGCACTTCCTTTGAGAAAGATGGCATTTGAGGACCAATCCTCTAAAAGCATTTGACATGGAGCTTGCTAAGTTAACAGCACAGCAAAAAGTTAATTTATTCAGAATATTTCATTTTGAGCAATTTTCATATGACACAATTACAGGTCAGCACTACTCTATTGAAATACAGGCAATTAGACTATCTGAGGCTTCATCTCATATTTAATACAGCATCACGAGAAAGTCACTGGGGATGTTCCCAGGGCACTGAGTTCAACATCATCGTACCCAGCACCTCTTTCTTCCCCTGGAGCAGCCAGAGGCTCTCTTCTCCTTGCCCAGGATCAACTGCCTCTCTGGAGAAGTTCAGATAAGAGCCTGAAGTAGAAAAGAGAAGTGATTAGAACTGAGACACAAGGATGGAACAGAACCCTCTGGTGGAAGGGAGTCAAGCAAGTGCTTATGACAAAGCATCCCTGGGACCCAGGTGTGGGGAGGGAGGCTCAGGCTATTTCACATGAGTTCCAGTGAGGATGGATCCCAGCTCTCCTCTCAGATCCAGTTCATGTGGTCTCCTGGGCCTCAGTGCATGGGGAAATCCTGCATCACAGGAGACCTGTGCTCAGGAGCTCTGGGAGACCTGCTTCCAGGCAACACAATACCAAGGAGATGCCCAGCAACAGTAAGAATTATGAAAAGGAATTTAAATATTCTCCTTTCACAGGTGACAGATGCAAATTCATAATAAGAGTGAGACTGGAAACAGGAAAAATCAGAATTCCTCACTCACAACCCAAGTCTGCTCTTAGTTGACTTGACTCCTGTTCCCAAATGTCCACAAATAGTATCACAGGGGCACCCACAGATATCTCCTCCCCAGAAACTACACAGGCCCTCAGATGGAGAATACTCTTTTCTAGAGAATGAGTGTCTTCTCACAGCTACTGAAATATCAGTTTATTGTGATACACACAGTCAAAGGCTTTGGCATAGTTAATAAAGCAGAAATAGATATTTCTCTGGAACTCTCTTGCTTTTTTGATGATCCAGCGAATTTTGGCAATTTGATCTCTGGTTCCTCTGCCTTTTCTAAAACCAGCTTGAACATCTAGAATCTCACAGTTCATGTCCTGCTGAAGCCTGGCTTGGAGAATTTTGAGCATTACTTTGCTAGTGTGTGAGATGAGTGCAATTGTGTGGTGGTTTGAACACTCTTTGGCATTGCCTTTCTTTGGGATTGGAATGAAAACTGACCTTTTCCAGTCCTGTGGCCACTGCTAAGTTTTCCAAATTTGCTGGCATATTGAGTGCAGCACTCTCACAGCATCATCTTTTAGGATTTGAAAGAACTCAACTGGTATTCCATCACCTCCACTAGCTTTGTTCATAGAGATGTTTCCTAAGGCCCACTTGACTTCACATTCCAGGATATCTAGCTCTAGGTGAGTGATCACACCATCGTGATTATCTGGGTCATGAAGATTTTTTTGTATAGTTCTTCTGTGTGTTCTTACCACCTCTTCTTAATACCTTCTGCTTCTGTTAGGTCCATAACATTTCTGTCCTTTATTGTACCCTTCTTTGCATGAAATATTGCCTTGGTATCTGTAATTTTCTTGACCAGATCTCTAGTCTTTCCCATTCCATTGTTTTCCTCTGTTTCTTTGCATTGATCAGTGAGGAAGGCTTTCTTATCTCTCCTTGCTATTCTTTGGAACTCTATATTCAAATGGATATCTCTTTCCTTTTCTCCTTTGGTTTCACTTCTTGTATTTTCTCAGCTATTTGTAAGGCCTCCTCAGACAACCATTTTGCCTTTTGGCATTTCTTTTTTTTGGGGATGGTCTTGATCCCTGCCTCCTGTACAATGTCACGAACCTCCGTCCATAACTCATCAGGCACTCTGCTTATCAGACGTAATCCCCTGAATCCATTTGTCACTTCTACTGTATAATCATAAGGAATTTGATTTAGGTCATACCTGAATGGTCTAGTGGGTTTCTCTACTTTCTTCAGTTTAAGTCTGAATTTGGCAATAAGGAGTTCATGATCTGAGCCACAGTCAGCCCCTGGTCTTGTTTTTGCTGAGAGTATAGAGCGTCTCCATCTTTGGCTGCAAAGAATATAATTAATCTGATTTTGATACTGACCATCTGATGATGTTCACGTGTAGAGTCCTCTCTTGTGTTGTTGAAAGAGGCTGTTTGTTATGACCAGTGCGTTCTCTTGGCAAAACTCTATTAGCCTTTGCCTTGCCTCATTTTGTACTCCAAGGCCAAATTTGGCTGTTACTCCAGGTATCTCTTGACTTCCTACTTTTGCATTCCAGTCCTTTATAATCAAAAGGACATCTTTTTTAGGTGATAGCTCTAAAAGGTCATGTAGGTCTTCACAGAATGGCAACTTCAGCTTCTTCAGCATTACTGATTCGGCATAGACCTGGATTACTGTGATATTGAATGGTTTGCCTTCATGTATGC
This sequence comes from Bubalus kerabau, assembly GCF_029407905.1. Classification (NCBI taxonomy): domain Eukaryota; kingdom Metazoa; phylum Chordata; class Mammalia; order Artiodactyla; family Bovidae; genus Bubalus; species Bubalus kerabau. Next base: position 19,165,769 of record NC_073624.1, read on the forward strand.
AACAATGCAAAGATATTATTAAAACACTTGTTCCATTTTTGAATTTGCTTTAGTTCAGTTCAGTCACTCAGTCATGCCTGACTCTCTGTGACCCCATGGACTGCAGCACACCAGGCTTCCTTGTCTATCGCCAACACCCGGAGCTTGCTCAAACTCATATCCATTGAGTCGGTGATGCCATCCAACCATTGCATCCTCTGTCATCTCCTTCTCCTCCTGCCTTCAATCTTTACAGCATCAGGGTCTTTTCTAAGGAGTCAGTTCTTCGCATCAGGTGGCCAAGGTATTGGAGCTTCTACTTCGGCTCAGTCTTACCAATGAATATTCAAGACTGATTTCCTTTAAATTGACTGGGTTGATCTCCTGGCCATCCAAGGGTCTCTGTAGAGTCTTCTCCAATGCTACAGTTCAAAAGCATCAATTCTTCAGCACTTAGCTTTCTTTTACATATGCTCGATTAATTGATACGTTTCTCTTTCGGCCATGACACAATGCTTGCAGGATCTTAGTTCCTTGACCAGGGTTGAACCTAGGCCCTAGCAGTGAAAGTGCAGAATCCTAACCTCTGGACCACCAGGAAATTCCATAATCTATAAATCTTCATGCAAGTATATCACATACAGAGTGATAAGTTTATGTCACATTATGGAGACATAAATGCCAAAAGCAGAGTGATTCCTCACTCCTTGCAAAGGGTCTGACAGCATTAAATATGGCATATGGTCAAGATGATGCTACCAAATATATGAGATTACCTGTATTTTGACTCTCTAGGGAGGCTGGGCATTGAGGAGCACAAATTCACTCTTTTCAGATAGAAAGATTGCAGGAGATCAACTGACCCCACTCACCTGTCTGAGAGGACCTCACCCTATTCTCCTCTGGGGACACTTCCTCCTCGCTCCCCTGAGAGGCAGAAGGAGTTCCAGGCACTGGTACTTCTTCAGCATCATCGTAATTTTCAGCAGGGACATCAGTCCTCTGATCTGGGGGTTCTAAGAGCAGACAAGGGAGTGGATGAAACTGCAGTAAGTGGGTTGGTCTGGGGAATACCTAAGATACCTTCTGACCCAGGGTTTCTGAGTTTCTGAATAGAGGCACCAGTCACTCCTTGTTTCAAAAGACTTTTTTCTCTAAGACCATATTTCATTTTGACGTGTCCATAAGCCAAAACACAATTTTACTTATCTCAATATTTTCTGGTGAAAAGTACATATCTCAAAGCAACTCTTCCACCATTGAGCATTGCTAAAGTATTTTGATAAATTGTGCTTTACAGATGTTATTTTTTTAAATCATTGTGTGCCTGTTGTGATTCTGGACACAGAGAGACCAGTCCCAACGTGACACATCACAGAACAGCCAGAGAAGGAGAAGGACGAACCCCATCTGGACACAAGGGATGCCTCTGGTCCATCAAAGGAAAACCATTCCCCTTAAATCTCCTCTCAATGAGGGAAACTCTCCTCCCCAGAGCCCAGCCGAGGCAGGTCCACCTCTATTTCCTGGAGCGGATCTGTAGTCACTGTTGTCCTCACCATCCCTGGTGTAATACAGCAGTTTAGTCAGTGAGAAATCTGACGGAAAGCCTCATGTGGAGACAAACATCACACAACACACAGCATGACCCTCCCCACACCCACGGGACCTGTGTTAAGGCTGAGAAGGGACAGGCCTGGCTTCTGCAGTGTAGACAGAGGCTGAGAGGTCACAGGGCTCTGAGACGTCAACCTGCCTCTTTGGAGGAGCCGGGGCACACAGGGGGTTTGCAGATGCTGAGATGTGCATAGCCAGTGGGTAGTGACAACCAGAGATCCCAGGAGGGCAGACAGAGACACTCACCTGGGCTGCCCAGACCTTCCTTCTGGGTCAGAAGGTAATCGAGCTCCTCATACACAGCTTCAGCAAGAGCATCTTCATAGCTGGATAAGGCTGAGAGATCCTCCAGCAGGTCAGAGAAGCTTCCACAGATACCCCAATCCAGCCAGCCCACCTTCATCTCCCTGGTGCTCATATGGGGGCTGCCAGGACCTCAGCATCGTCTCCTACCCCATGAACCATGTCATCACCTTCTCCCTCATCTGACCCTGATTACAGCTTAGTGCCAACTGTGTCTGGTCTCACAGGAGAGGCCATGGCTTATGAGAATTCACACCCCAGTCCTAAGAACCTCTGTCTACTCAGCCCTTAGAGCTCAGCACGGAGCACATGGAGTCTGCAACTCAGAACAGTACCTGGCCCAGGTTCCCCTCCTCACACCTGCCCCATCTCCTGCCTCCACACACTCTCCCTGGTTCCCAGTTCCCCCTGAAGCCCACCTCTGTTCTCTGCTCTCCATCTGAGCAGCTGAGTCACCAGGATGACGAGGACCAGGAAGAGAAGGGCCCCCAGGATGAGGCAGAGGATCCCCGGCAGGGAGAAGATGCCAGGGAGAGAATTTGAGGTTGTTCTGGTCCCTAAGGAGAACAGGGAAAAGGGCTGGAGATAGTCTTTGGCACAGAGAAATCTCTGTGTCAGCATTTTCAGGAGTTCCGGACAATGGTGTCTCAGCCTCAGACAGTGTCAGGGCTCATCTGGGTCTCCTCCTGAGACAAGTCAACTCCACCCTGGCCAGTGTGGCCCTGAGGCAGACATGGGGATTGTCAGGGAGCTGCCCTGCCGAGACAGCCTCTGAGGACCCAGCGCATCCCTTCTCCTTGGGCTTCAGGAGACAGAGCATCAAACAGTGCAGGGACTTGCACCTCTCTGATGAGGAGCAACACTCAAGGGCAGGTGGGAGATCCTTAGATTCTACAACATGGAAACCAGACTTTCTTGGACCCCGGGCATGAGAACATTTGACCCTGGACATCAAGGCAGGGGATTTCCCCAGTATAATGCCCTGGCTCCTCCCCAACATCCACAGCTCCTCAGACTCTTTCCTCTTCTGAGTTGTCAGAGAGCCCACAGAACAGGTCCCCAGTATTTGAGTATCCTCTCCTGCCCGTGGATGGATCACAGTACCTGCTGTAGTTGTGGGCAATGTTGTCCTTACACCTAAAGAGAAAAACAGTAGTGTGGGGAAGAAGAATTGGTCAGAACACAGGGCAAACCTTTTCTGTCCTGAGCCTGAAATCAGACCTCAGTCTGCACAACATCAGTGTCCAGTCCTCCCAGCTCCCTCATCCTAGATCAGAGCCCCAGCACCCGGGATGTCTGAACACAAACTCCTCACTATGCCCGGCCCACCCCAGTGCCCCTGTGCTGCCCCGACTCACCCAGGGTGGACCCCAAGCCCCTCACTCACCAGAGCACCTCACACCAGCATCCTCCTCGTGCTTGCAGTCGCTCTGCCCCCAGGGCTCCGCAACACAGTCCCACAGGGAGGACTCCTGGCCCCCACACCGCACCTCATCCAGCCAGATGCTCCCATTTCCAGGGCCAAATGCTGCAGACCGCACAGCTTCTAGGGCCTGGCCACAGTCCAGCTGCTGACACACCACCTCGGCCTCTGCCAGGCTCCAGGAGTCATCGCACACGGTGCCCCAGGTTCCACTGTGCCAGACCTCCACCCGCCCTGAGCACTCGGTGTCTCCTCCCCTGAGTCTCAGCTTCTCTCTGTCTGAAAAGGCAGCAGCCCCTCCTGTGACTGCCCTGGTGGGAGGAAGGAGCCCCTGGGAGCCACAGGGGAGGGGGCGTGCTGATGTACCTGTGCAGGGGGCAGCAGTTGGGCAGCTCTTGGGTCTTCTTCCTGCACACAACGGGGAAACAGTGGGTCAGGAATAGCTGAGGGTGTTCCTGACCCCACATAAGATTATCTAAGGTCCATGGCTCAGTGCAAATGACATGTGAAAACACAGGCTCATTATCTCCTGGGCTGAAACATTCACTGCATCTGATCACCAGCTGAAATTACTTTAAATATTTACTTGTTTATCAGTCTTCACACCCCACAGCAAATATAAACACAGACATCTACGAATGTACACACACTCCTCTGAATGAAAGTTCCATTAGAAGAAGGACCTTGTATATCTTATATGTGCCATGTTTCTGCTATTATGAGAATGCCTGCACATTGTATGCACTCATTCAACAAATATCTATGGAAAACCATTTTGAAATACCTAGATAGGGGCTTGATAAATATTTATTAAATGAATGAATAGACAAAATTCAGTGAAATAAAATTTCTTTTTTAAAATTCATACTAATCAGTGAAATAGTAAACCAAATATAAATGAATGGTAACAGTCTATGATAATAGTTCATATTAAAAATAATCAGTGCAGAAGCACAGAGTCAATTTATATTCAAAATCTAATGTACATAATTTTAATGGAAAATTATTAGATAGATTATAAACTACTCTTACCTATTATTCAGTGTGACAAGTGGGCAAGTGAAGACTACTGTTGTAAAAGGAAACTCTTTTCTAAATTTATTTTGAATTGGAAGATAATTGCTCCACAATGTAGTGTTGGTTATGTGTGTGTGTGTGTGTTAGTCACTCAGTCATGTCCAACTCTTTGTGACCTTTTGGACTGCAGCCTACCAGGCTCCTCTGTCCATAGGATTTTCCAAACATACTGGAGTGGATTGCTATTCACTTCTCCACTGGATCCTCCCTACCCAGGGATCAAACCCAGGTCTCCCACACTGCAGGCAGTTTCTTTGCTGTCTGAGCCACCAGAAAAGCTCGTAGTGTTTAGGAATGTCTTAAAAAGAAAGTATACAGGAAAGACTTAGTAGAATTCTGAGAAGATATATGGACACATATATGTACACACTGAGTAAGCCAGAAATTTTTGCAATAGTTAAAAAATGCCTACTGAGAACAATTTGTATTGAGAAGATGCAGAAATAATAAACAAAAGACTGAAAATATATATAAAAGAATTGAAGCTGAGAGAAATATAAATTCAAAAAAACCAGAAGGGTAAATAGTACCTGTCATAAAGTATCAATATTTATATATTCTTTCCAGATCTTCCTATCAAAACTACTACCCACTCTATGCAGAGAACCTCTGAGAAAACAATGGCAGGACCTCTATGAGCGGGTTGCTCATTTTCATGGTCAAAGACTTTACCACCTCTCAATTCACAGGGTTTAATTATAGGAAAAATACCATCAATAAAAGGTCTCACAGTTTAATGCCTCTTTGGCAAGGCAAATTGGAAGTGGTCAAACAAGAGATGGCAAGAGTGAATGTCAACATTCTAGGAATCAGCGAACTGAAATGAACTGGAATGGGTGAATTTAACTCAGATGACCATTATATCTACTACTGCAGGCAGGAATCCCTCAGAAGAAATGGAGTGGCCATCATGGTCAACAAAAGAGTCTGAAATACAGTACTTGGATGCAATCTCAAAAATGACAGAATGATCTCTGTTCGTTTCCAAGGCAAACCATTCAATATCACAGTAATCCAAGTCTATGCCCCAACCAGTAACGCTGAAGAAGCTGAAGTTGAAAGGTGCTATGAAGACCTACAAGACCTTTTAGAACCAACACCCAAAAAAGATGTCCTTTTCATAATAGGGGACTGGAATGCAAAAGTAGAAAGTCAAGAAACACCTGGAGTAACAGGCAAATTTGGCCTTGGAATACGGAATGAAGCAGGGCAAAGACTAATAGAGTTTTGCCAAGAAAATGCACTGGTCATAGCAAACACCCTCTTCCAACAACACAAGAGAAGACTCTATACATGGACATGACCAGATGGTCAACACCGAAATCAGATTGATTATATTCTTTGCAGCTAAAGATGGAGAAGCTCTATACAGTCAGGAAAAACAAGACCAGGAGCTGACTGTGGCTCAGACCATGAACTCCTTATTGCGAACTTCAGACTTAAATTGAAGAAAGTAGGGAAAACCACTAGACCATTCAGGTATGACCTAAATCAAATCCCTTATGATTATACAGTGGAAGTGAGAAATAGATTTAAGGGCCTAGATCTGATACATAGAGTGCCTGATGAGCTATGGAATGAGGTTCATGACATTGTACAGGAGACAGGGATCAAGACCATCCCCAAGAAAAAGAAATGCAAAAAAGCAAAATGGCTGTCTGGGGAGGCCTTACAAATAGCTGTGAAAAGAAGAGAAGAAAAAAGCAAAGGAGAAAAGGAAAGATATAAACATCTGAATGCAGAGTTCCAAAGAATAGCAAGTAGAGATAAGAAAGCCTTCTTCAGCGATCAATGCAAAGAAATAAAGGAAAACAACAGAATGGGAAAGACTAGAGATCTCTTCAAGAAAATCAGAGATATCAAAGGAACATTTCATGCAAAGATGAGCTCGATAAAGGACAGAAATGCTATGGACCTAACAGAAGCAGAAGATATTAAGAAGAGATGGCAAGAACACACAGAAGAACTGTACAAAAAAGATCTTCATGATCCAGATAATCATGATGGTGTGATCACTGACCTAGAGCCAGACATTCTGGAATGTGAAGTCAAGTGGGCCTTAGAAAGCATCACTACGAACAAAGCTAGTGGAGGTGATGGAATTCCAGTTGAGCTATTTCAAATCCTGAAAGATGATGCTGTGAAAGTGCTGAACTTAATATGCCAGCAAATTTGGAAAACTCAGCAGTGGCCACAGGACTGGAAAAGGTCAGTTTTCATTCCAATCCCAAAGAAAGGCCATACCAAAGAATGCTCAAACTACCGCACAACTGCACTCATCTCACACGCTAGTAAAGTAATGCTCAAAATTCTCCAAGCCAGGCTTCAGCAATATGTGAATGTGAACTTCCAGATGTTCAAGCTGGTTTTAGAAAAGGCAGAGGAACCAGAGATCAAATTGCCAACATCCGCTGGATCATGGAAAAAACAAGAGAGTTCCAGAAAAACATCTATTTCCTCTTTATTGACTATGCCAAAGCCTTTAACTGTGTGGATCACAATAAACTGTGGGAAACTCTGAGAGATGGGAATACCAGACCACCTGATCTGCCTCTTGAGAAACCTCTATGCAGGTCAGGAAGCAACAGTTAGAACTGGACATGGAACAACAGACTAGTTCCAAATAGGAAAAGGAATTCATCAAGGCTGTATATTGTCACCCTGTTTATTTAACTTATATGCAGAGTACATCATGAGAAACGCTGGACTGGAAGAAACACAAGCTGGAATCAGGATTGCCGGGAAAAATATCAATAACCTCAGATATGCAGATGACACCACCCTTATGGCACAAAGTGAAGAGGAACTAAAAAGCCTCTTGATGGAAGTGAAAGTGGAGAGTGAAAAAGTTGGCTTAAAGTTCAACATTCAGAAAACAAAGATCATGGCATCTGGTCCCACTACTTCATGGGAAATAGATGGGGAAACAGTGGAAACAGTGTCAGACTTTATTTTTCTGGGCTCCAAAATCACTACAGATGGTGACTGCAGCCATGAAATTAAAAGACGCTTACTCCTTGGAAGGAAAGTTATGACCAACCTAGATAGCATATTCAAAAGCCAAGACATTACTTTGCCAACAAAGGTTCATCTAGTCAAGGCTATGGTTTTTCCTGTGGTCATGTATGGATGTGAGAGTTGGATTGTGAAGAAGGCTGAGCGCCGAAGAATTGATGCTTTTGAACTGTGGTGTTGGAGAAGACTCTTGAGAGTCCCTAGGACTGCAAAGAGATCCAACCAGTCCATTCTGAAGATCAGCCCTGGGATTTCTTTGGAGGGAATGATATTGAAGCTGAAACTCCAGTACTTTGGCCACCTCATGCAAAGAGTTGACTCATTGGAGAAGACTCTGATGCTGGGAGGGATTGGGGGCAGGATGAGAAGGGGATGACAGAGGATGAGATGGCTGGATGACATCACTGACTCGATGGACGTGAGTCTCAGTGAACTCCGGGAGTTGGTGATGGACAGGGAGGCCTGGCGTGCTGCAATTCATGGGGTCGCAAAGAGTCAGACACGACTGAGCAACTGATCTCATCTTATCTGATCTGGCCTTCAAATGAAAAAGACAAAGAGATGAGCAAAGAGAGGCAAGGAATGGAGTGAGCCTCTGATTTTGAAATATCTGATCCCACATTCTCTTAGCTATGGGTTTCAGGCAACATCCAGCATACCATTCAAGGTGTACCTGAATGGGGTGTGTGTGTTTGTGTATGTGAAGGAGGAGGGAAGGAGAAAGAGAAACAGAGAGAGAAATGTTGAGGGAATAAGTTGCTATGGTTTAACTATTTGTCACCTTCACAAACATTTATTTATTTCATTCAAAATTTACTGTTGAAATCTCAGTTCCCAGTGTAACAGTATTTAGTGGTGGAGCCTTCTCCAACTCTTCCAAAAACAGAAGAAAAGATCACTTCCAAATTCATGTTATGAAGCCAACATCAGTCTGATACTAAAGCCAGATAAGGACACCATGAGAAAAGAAAATTATGGGCTAATACTCTGATAAGTACAGGTGAATAAATCGTCAACAAAATATTAGAAAACAGAATTTGACAATACACTACAAGAATCATACACCATGATCAAGTGATATTTGTTCCAAGGATACAAGGATAGTTCAACATTCACAAATTAATAAATGTGATACACCAAATAAACAAAATGAAGGTAAAAATCATATCCTCAAAGGATGCAGGAAAAGTGTTTGACAAATTCAACATCCACTTACAGTAAAAACTCTTTTACAAAGTATATATAGAAAAGGATTGCATCTCAACATAATTAAGGCCATATGAAAAGTACACAGCTAACATCATACTTGACTGTAAAAAACCAAAAGCTTTTCCTCTGAAATCAGACACAAGACAAAAATGTCTACTCTCACCACTTTTATTCAACTTAGTTTTGGTAGTCCTATCCAGATCCATCAGGCAATAAAAAGAAAATCAAGACATCCAAATCTGGAAGGAAGAGGCAAAACTGACACTATTTGAAGATGGAAAAGTGAAAGTGTTAGTCACTCAGTCGTGTCTGACTCTTCACAACCCCAAGGACTGCAGCCTGCCAGGCTCCTCTGTCCATTGGGATTCTCCAGGCAAGAATACTGGAGTGGGTTGCCATTCCCTCCTCCAGGGGGTCTTCCTGACCCAGGGAGTGAACTCGGGTCTCTTGCATTGCAGACAGATTCTTTACCATCAGAGTCATGAGGCAAGAACCCCCCTTACATGATATTATATGTAGAAAACACTAAAGACTTCAGCAAAAATATGAGAATTAATATACTCAGTAAAGTTGTAGAAGAAAAATCTGTATACAAAAATCATATGCATTTCTTTACACTAACAACAAATTGCTATAAGAGAAACTGAGAAAATAATTCTACTTATTTGCATGAAAATGAATAAAATATCTAGGAATAAATTTAACCAAGGAGGTGAAAGACCTGTACACTGAAAACTATAAACACATTGATGAAAGATACTGAAGATGACTCAAATAAATGGAAAGATATTCTGTGCTCATGGATTGGAAGATCTAATACTATTAATATGGCCATACTACCGAAAGCATCTACAGATTCACCACAATCCTTATCAAAATTCCAATGGAAATTTTCACAGATACAGAAGAAACAATCCTAAAATTTGCATGGAACCACAAAAGTCACTCAATACCAAAGCAATCCTGAGAAAGAATAACAAAGCTAGAGGTGTCCTGCTTCCTGATTTCAAACTATATTACAAAGCTATATTAATCAAAACAGTATGTCGTTGGTATAAAAATGAACACAGAGATCAATGGAACAGAACAGAGAGTCCATAAATAAACCCACATTTCTATGATCAATTAATTTTTTACAAAGAAGCCAAGAATATACAGTGGGAAAAGGACAGTTTTTTCAGGAAATGGCATTGGGAACACTGGACAGCCACATGAAAAAAATGAAACTGGACCACTATCTTACACCATTCACAAAAATTATCTCAAAATAGATTAAAGACTTGATCACAAGTCCTGAAGCCATAAAATTCCTACAAGAAAAAACAGAAAATAAAATCCTCAACTCCAGTTTTTGTGACGATTTTTTGGATCTGACACCAAAAGCAAAGGGAACAAGAGTAAAAACAAGCAGTTGTGATGACATAAGGCTAAAAAGCTTCTTCCAAATTAAGGAAACCATCAACAAAGTGAAAAAGCAACCTATGGAATTGGAGAAAATATTTGCATATTATATTTCAGGTAAGGATTATTATCCAAAATACACAAGGAACTCATACAACTCAGTAGCAAAAAACAAACAGTCTGATTTTTTTTAATGGGCAGAGAACCTGAATAGATATTTTTTAAAGAATACATACAACTTGCCAATAGGTACATGAAAACGTGCTCAACACTATTAATCATCAGAAAATACAAATCAAAACCACAATGAGGTATGACCTCATATCCTCTAGAAAGGCTTTTATCAAAAAGAAGAAATAACAGGAGTTGAGGAGAATGTGAAGAGACAGGAAAGCTTTTGCACAGTTAGAGGGAATGTAAGTTGATGCAGCCCCTATGGAAACAGTATTGAGGTGCATCAAAAATTAAAAATAGAACTGCCATATGATTTAGGAATTTCACTTTGGGGTATTTATCTGAAGGAAACAAAAACACTAACTTGAAAACCCAATGTTCATTGCAGCAACATATGTTCAGTTGCTAGGTTGTGTCTGACTCTTTGCAACCCCATGGACTGCAGCATGCCAGGCTCCTCTGTCCTTCACTAACTCCCAAAGTTTGCTTAAATTCATGTCCACTGAACTGGTGATGCTATCTAACTACCTCATCCTCTGTGGCCCCCTTCTTCTTTTGCCTTCAGTCTTTCCCAGCATCAGGGTCTTTTCCAACGAGTCAGCTCTTCTCATCACGTGACCAAAGTATTGGAGCTTCAGCTTCAGCATCAGTCCTTCCAATGACTATTCAGGGTTGATTTCCTTTAGGATTGATTGGTTTTATCTCCTTGCTGCCCAAAGGACTCTCAATTCAATTGCGGCATCCAAGTACCACAATTCAAAAGAATCAACTCTTTTTAGCTTCTTCTATAGCCCGGCTCTCATGTCCAGACTTGACTACTGGAAAAAAATATAGCTTTGACAATATGGACCTTTGTCAGCAAAGCGATGTCTCTGCTTTTTAATACTCTGTCTAGGTTTGTCACAGAGGAGCAAGCCTCTTTTAATCTCATGGCTGCAGTCACCATCAGCAGTGATTTGGGAGTCTGTCACTGTTTCCACTTTCTCCCCTTTTAATTGCCATGAAGTGCTGATGATCTTAGGTTTTAGAATGTTGAGCTGTAAGCCAGCTTTTTCACTCTCTTCTTTCACTCTCAATGAGAGGCTCTTTAATTCCTCTTTGCTTTCTGCCATTAGAGTGGTATCATCTGTGTATCTGAGGTTGTTGATATTTCTCACAGCAATCTTGATTCCAGCTTGTGATTCATCCAGCCTGGCATTTCCTATGATGTTCTCTGCATATAAGTTAAATAAACAGGGTGACAATATACAGCCTTGATGAACTCTTTTCCCAATTTGGAACCAGTCGATTGTTTCATGTCTGGTTCCAACTGCTGCTTTTTGATCTGCATACAGGTTTCTCAGGAGGCAGGTAAGGTGCCCTGGTATTCTCATCTCTTTAAGAATTTTCCACAGTTCATTGTGATCCACATGGTCAAAGGCTTTATATAGTCAATGAAGCAGATGTTTTTCTGGAATTCTCTGGCTTACTCCATGATCCAACAAATGTTGGCAATTTGATCTCTGGTTTCTCTGCCTTTTCTAAACCCAGCTTGTACATCTCGGAAGTTCTCAGTTCACTTACTGCTGAAGCCTAGCTTGAAAGACTTTGAGCATAACCTTACTAGCATGTGAAATGAGCACAATTGTGAGGTAGTTGACCATTCATTGGCATTGGCCTTCTTTGAGATTGAAATGAAAACTGACCTTCTCCAGTCTTGTGCCCACTGATGAATTTTCCAAATTTGCTGACGTATTGACTCCAGCACTTTAACAGTATTACCTTTTAGTATTTTATAACAATATATATTAGTCAAACAATGTAAGACTTCACTGATGAATGGATAAAGAAAATGTAGTATAGACTTATACCCACCCATAAAAAAGAAGAAAATCTTGCCAGTTTCAACAACATGGATGGACCTCGAGGGCATTATGTTAAGTGAAACAAATCAGACAGAGAAAGAAAAATACCATATAATCTCATTTATATGTGTCATATTAAAAAAAAAGCAAGTTAAGAGATGCTGAGTATTTGGTGGTTGCCAGAGGTGGGGGATTTGGTGTGGGCAAAGGTAATCAAAAGGTATAAATTTGAATTATAAAATTAATAGGTGAAGAGATATAACATACAGCATGGTGAATACTGTATTGTCTATTTGAAAGAGGGCAAGAAAATACATCTTAAACATTCTCATCATGTAAGAAAAAATTTTAACTATATATATGGATCTATATGGAAAAGGCAATGGCAACCCACTCCAGTACTCTTGCCTGGAAAATCCCATGGATGGAGGAGCCTGCTAAGCTGCAGTCCATGGGGTCCCTGAGGGTCAGACATGACTGAGCAACTTCACTTTCACTTTTCACTTTCACGCATTGGAGAAGGAAATGGCAACCCACTCCAGTGTTCTTGCCTGGAGAACCCCAGGGACGGGGGAGCCTGGTGGGCTGCCGTCTATGGGGTCGCACAGAGTCGGACACGACTGAAGTGACTTAGCAGTATCTGCATGGATCTATATATATGGAGCTATATATATAGAGATATAACTAGACTTAATGTAGTGATCATTTATCAATACACACAAATATATAAACATTGTGTTGTACACAGCAAAAATATAATGTTGTATCAATTATATCAATTAAAAAATTTTAATAAAGCAAGTTTAGAACATATAGATTAAATTAGCTCCATGCAAACTTCATTTTATAAACTCAATTTAAACCCATCACTTAGATTTTAATATATCAAATCTCACTAACAACATCCTACAGGGTTGGGAAAGACACAGAAACAGACATAAGTCACCTTCACATGAGATGTAGGCTTCCTCCTTTGGAGAGCATGAACTGTATTTCCATGGGCCAGAAGGACACTGCCAGAGAGAGGTATCCATTTTCCGACACCGAATTAAATTTACCCACCGGGGTCTAGAACCTTCCCTGAGACCAATAGAGGTGTTGAGACTTCCACTGTCCCCACAGCCAAGCTGTCTGCAGATGATGGACACGGTGACATCATCCATGGGGCTGCGGCAGACACTGCCCCAGGTCCCGTTGTAGAAAACTTCCAGCCACCCAGCACACTGCTGGTCCTCGCTGACCATCCTGAGGGCCAGGAACTCTAAGATCAAAAGAGAGGAGACAGGACACAGTGACACCCCACTCAGTGTTCTGGGTTTTCCTCTCTCCCCAAAATTCTGAACATTCATCTGTGACCCAGCTGGGGAAGCAAATCCATTAGATGACCGGAGTGAAACTTGTCTCCTTTTCACCTGACTTTGTCCATTTGTGTCTGTCTTTCTAAATATTTCTACCACAATGATGTAGTGGATATGAACTGAGAAAAGACCAACCTGGACACCTGCAGGGAGAGGGAGCTGACTCCTGCTTCCTGACAAAACATTTAAAAGAGTGTATGAAAGGGATGTGATGTGGACAGTGTGGAGGCAGATGGAATAATGGACCCACAGATGTCTACATGGAACCCGTGTCTATGTTTCCTTATCTGGCAAAAAGGACTTTACATATGTGATTACGGTATGGTCCTTGGGATGCTAAGAGTAACCTGAAATATGGCAGATTAACCACCTGAGCATGGTCTAATCACATTCTTAGACTCACTATGCTTTAAAGTGGAATCCTTTTCCTCGTTCTGGTTAGAGGGAGATGTGAATGTGGATAATAGTTAGAGAGGCAGAGCGTTGATAGTCTGATGATGAACAGAATGGGATTATGAGTGAAGGAGGGCAGGCGGTTTCTAGAAGCTTGAAAAGACAGGAAACAGATTCTTTCCCAGAGGCTCAGAAGTGATGTGGCCCTGCTGAAACTTTTATCACAATCCAGTGAGATCCCTGCTGGACAACTAAGCTACAGAAGTGCAAGGAAATAAACATGTTGTTTTAAACTATCAACAATGTAGCAGTTTGTTATAGAACAAACAAAAACTAGCACAGTGGCTTTAAGACTTCTCTACTATATGTACCAGGAGGGTGAGCCCTGATTTCAAGAAAAACTGTAAGAAAAGGCTCTGCCGGGAAACACTACTGAGAAGAAAGGACCAGAATCTCAGCTGCTGCAGGAAGCAGTGAAAGCACCTCATCTTCACCTCTGTTGGAAACACGGGCTTCATGGGAGGAAGCCTCCTTCTCTGGTCCTTTCAGCATCTCTCCCTCAGGGCTAAGACCCCCGTCCTCCTGGGCCCCACCCCTGCCCCAAACTGTGGACAGTGTGCAGCACAGACCTGAGCAGATGACCCCGGCGTCCTCCTTGTGTCTGCAGTCGTGCCGCCCCCAGCCCCGGGAAGGGCACCTCCACACCTGGGACTCATTTCCAGCGCAGTTCAGGTCGTCCAGCCAGATGGGCCCTGATCCCGCCCCAAAGTGGGCAGAACCCGTGGCATTAAGGGCTTCTCCACAGCCCAGCTGCCTGCACACCACGTGAGCATCATCCAGGTCCCAGCCATCATCACAGATGGTGCCCCAGGAGCCCTGGTCAAGGATCTCCACTCTCCCGGCGCAGGGACCGCCCCCATCCACCAGGCGGAGCTGTCTGCTGTCTGAGGAGAGAGAAATGGAACAATGCAGCGTTGACCTGGGGAATGAGAAGGGTCTTCTGTCCTGTGGGACACTCACCTGAGCAGTAGGGGGCGCTCTCCTCTGAGGCCGCAGATCCTGCTGGTTCAGACACAAAGTGGTCGCAGTGGGGCAGCAGCACCTGGGTCTGGTTTCCTGAAGAAACAGCAATGATTAGAGGGTTGGGAGGGTTAAAGAACAGGAAAGTCAATTAAACTAAATAATTTTTAGGAGGGGAGGGAAGTTTGGGGGAAAATGGATACATGTATGTGTATGGCCGAGTCCCTGGCTGTTCACCTGAAACTATAACAACTTTGTTAATCGGCTATACACCAATACAAAGTAAAAAATTCAAAAGAAAAAAAACAATAATGACCTAGTGATGGAGCTGAGATGAAAGCTGGAACATACTGGTAAAGTTACCATAATCTTCATGTTCCCTTTCTCCATGAAGAGCCCTGGTCCTGACAATGGCACGATTCCTGTTTTAAGCCAAGCTTTGCCCTAAGAATGAGTTAAACAAGTTGTTCTGTCCTTCAGTTCAGTCCAGTTCAGTTCAGTTCAGTCGCTCAGTCGTGTCCGACTCTTTGCGACCCCATGAATTGCAGCCAGGCCTCCCTGTCCAGCACAAACTCCCGGAGTTCACTCAAACTCACGTCCATCGAGTCTGTAATGCCATCCAGCGATCTCATCCTCTGTCATCCCCTTCTCCTCCTGCCCCCAATCCATCCCAGCATCAGAGTCTTTTCCAATGAGTCAACTCTTCCCATGAGGTGGCCAAAGTACTGGAGTTTCAGCTTTAGCATCATTCCTTCCAAAGAACACCCAGAACTGATCTCCTGTAGAATGGACTGGTTGGATCTCCTTGCAGTCCAAGGGACTCTCAAGAGTCTTCTCCAACACCACAGTTCAAAAGCATCAATTCTTTGGTGCTCAGCTTTCTTCACAGTTCAACTCTCACACCCATACATGACTACTGGAAAAACCATAGCCTTGACTAGATGAACCTTTGTTGGCAAAGTAATGTCTCTGCTTTTGAATATGCTATCTAGGTTGGTCATAACCCTCCTTCCAAGGAGTAAGTGTCTTTTAATTTCATGGCTGCAATCACCATCTGCCTTGGTGATTTATTTTTTGGAGCCCCCAAAAATAAACTCTGACACTGTTTCCACTGTTTCCACATCTATTTCCCATGAAGTGATGGGACCAGATGCCATGATCTTCGTTTTCTGAATGTTGAGCTTAATCTACCCCTAAATAGAAGAAGCAAAACAAAAACCTTTCTGAAGGAGTTGTACAATTATTTATCTACAATGTTTGTGATTTTAAAAATACTTATATAAAAGAGATCTCATGGAAAACCAGAGCAAAAAGAAACATTAAAAAATTTCCCAGGGTATTTGGCTCTTAAAGTTACCTGACAAAGAATTTATTTTATTTAATTTATTAATTTTTGAGTATAATTGCTTTACAATGTTGTGGTAGCTTCTGCTGTACAGAAAATTTAGTAAGTTATACATATACATATGGGCCTCCCAGGTGACTCAGTGGTAAAGAATCTGCCTGCTGAACAGGAGACTGGGGTTCCATCCCTGGGTTGGGAAGAGCCTTTGGAGAAAAAAATGGCAATCCACTCCAGTATTCTTGCCTGAGAAATCCTATGGGCAAAGGAGCATGGCAGTCCATGAGGTCACAAAAGAGTCAGACACAACTCAGTGACTAAACAACAACAACTCTATCTATCTATCTATTTATATCTATCTATCTATTTATATCTATCTATCTATCTATTTATATGCACATATATATATATATACACACATATCCCCTCTTTCTCGGATTTACTTCCTATTTAGGTCACCACAGAACACTGAGTAGAGTCCCCTGTACTATAAAAAAGTTATTATTTATCTATGTATATGTGCATGCATGCTAAGACACTTCGGTAGTGTCTGACTCTGTCAGTAGTGTCTGACTCTGGATTGTAGCCCATCAGGCTCCATGTCTATGGGATTCTCCAAGCAATATCTATTTTGTACTTAGTATCAATAGTGTAGGGCTTCTGAGTCTGGTGGCTCAGACAGTAAAGAATCCGCCTGCAATGTGGGAGACCTGGCTTTGATCCTTGGTTTGGAATGTCCCCTGCAGGAGGGCATGGCAACCCACAGTAGTTGTACCAATTTACATACCCATATGTAAGAGAATTCCCTTTTCTGCACATCCTCTCCAGCATTTATTTGTGGATTTTTTTAATGATAGACATTCTAACTGGAGTGAAGTATTACCTGCCTGTAGTTTTGACTTGCATCTCTCTAATAGTGATGTTGTATTTGTTAGCCATCTGTATGTCTGGAAAAAATGTCTATGTAGGCCTTTTTCCCATCTTTTCATTGGATTGTTTGGTTTGTTGATATTGAGTTGTTTGTGTATTTTGAAGATTAATCCCTTGTTAATTACTTCATTTGCAAATATTTTCTCCCATTCTGAGAGTTGTCTTTTTGTTCTGTTTATGGTTTCCTTTGATATGTAAAAGCTTTTAAGTTTACTTAGGTCCTAGTTTTTTTATTTTTGTTTTTATTTTCTTTAGGAGGTTGATCAAAAAAGATCTTGTTGCAACTTATGTCAAAGAATGTTCTGCCTATGTTTTCCTCTAAGAGTTTTATAGTCTGACAGAGAATTTAAATAGCCATGATTAAAGTGCACAAAGAATTAATTAACACGATGTGTATCTTGGCAGAGAAACGATAACAAAAACAAATGAAAATTCTACAGCTGAAAAAGTTAACAACTGAAATTAAGAACTAGAGAATGAGTGTATCAGCACATTAGATCAACATAAAGTAGAAAGAGTAAAATGGAAAATCAGAGGATAAATATTCCTCTATTCAGAAATGCTGGTCCTATGGTAAGTGCTGGGTTAATAATGCTATATAACAAAATTTCCCCACAAACTTAGTCGTTGAAGGAATATGTTTTTTTTTTAATTTTGCTCATGATTTCCCAGGTCAGTAATTTGGGAAAGACTCAACTTGGCAGTTCTATCTTTGGGGTTTCTCATGTGGTTGCATTTAGATGTCATCTGGGACTGACATCTCTAAAGGTTTGACTGAACTGTGGTTATGTAAGGAAATTCCCAGAAGTATTTTTGTTGTTGTTGGGAGGGAGGGATAAAGGAGCATCGTGTCTGCAACCTAATCCAGAAAGATTTTACATACTCCGGGAAAAACAGGGCAGGAGGGGAACAAATAAGGAGAGAAAGGGAAAGCTAGAGCAAGGGAGAGAGAGAAAAGAAAGAAAGAAGGATTAAAGCAAAATACTAATCTAACATTTGGGGAATCTAGGTAAAGTTCAGAGAGAATTCATTCCTAGAAAACCTTCACTAAAAGAAATACTAATAACATCAAACCCATAAAATGCCTAGGAGAAAACCTAGTTAAAGATGTGCAAAACATCGGAGAGAAATTCAAGACCTAACTGAATGAAAGGATATATTTTGTCAGTGAATTGGGAAACTCAGTGTTGTCAAAGTCAGTCATTCTCAAATTTATATACAGATTAAATCTAACCTCAATCAAATTCCCTTGTGCTTTTGTTTGCCTGAAACATGACAAGTTGATTCCAAATTTATGTTGCTGTTGTTCAGTCACTTAGTCATGTCTGACTCTTTGTGACCCCAAGGACTGCAGCACACCAGTCCTCCCTGTCCATCACCAACTCCTGGAGCTTGCTCAAACTCATGGCCTCTGAGTCAGTGATGCCATCCAACCATCTCATCCTCTGTCATCCCCTTCTCCTCTTGCCTTCAGTCTTTCCTAGCATCAGGGTCTTTTCTAGTGAGTCAGCTCTTCGCATCAGGTGGCCAAAGTATTGGAGCTCAAAATGTATACAAAATACAAAAACCAAGACTGACCAAAGCAGTTGGCAAGAAAAGCAACAACATAACTTCTTTAAATTTAAGTTACCCAGACTTACTATGTGTGCTTAGTCAATCAATCATGTCCAACTCTTTGTGACCCAATAGACTATAGCCCGCCAGGCTCCTCTGTCCACAGGGATTCTCCAGGCAAGAATAATGGAGTGGATTCTCATGCCCTTCTCCAGGAGATCTTCCCAACCCAGCGATCAAATCCAGGTCTCCTGCCTTGCAGGCAGATTCTTTACTCTCTGAGACACCAGGGAAGGTTCAAGACTTACTATAAAATTACAATAATTAAGAAAATGTGGTACAGGTGCAAGGAGAGACAAAGGATACAGTGGAACAGAATAGAGAGTATAAAAAATGTATTCAGACATATGTGCCCTTTCACTTATCACAAAGGTGTCACTGCAGTGGGGAATAGTCTTTTCAGAAAAAGATTTTGAGTCAACTGGATACCCATATGAAAATAGAATACTTGACCCTTATCCTACACAGATGTCAATCCTAGAAGCAATGTACAATTATATTCAAAAAAAAAAAAAGTAATTACAGTTCTGTGAGATACTCTCAGAGAACATTTTTTGTAATTTTGGAGTAGACAAAGTTCATTTAAGAAGAATATAAGGAGTTCTAGGGACTGGATCAATGGACTAGCTCAAAACTGAGACAGAAGTACGTCAAGGCTGTATATAGTCACTCTGCTTATTTAATTTATATGCAGAGTACATCATGCAAAATGCTGGGTGGGATTAAGCACAAACTGGAGTCAAGATTTCTGGTGGAAATATCAATAACCTCAGATATGCAGATGACACCACCTTTATGGCAGAAGGTGAGGAGAAATTAAAGAGACTCTTTTTTAAATTTATTTTTTAATTTTTTCTTTTTTTTTTACTTTAAAATATTATATTGGTTTTGCCATACATCATGAAACTGAAAGAGGAGAGTGAAAATGTTGGCTTAAAACTCAACATTCAAGAAACTAATATCATGGCATCTGGTCCCATCATTTTATGGCAAAAAGATGGGGAAACAGGGACAGACTTTATTTCCTTGGGCTCCAAAATCACTGCAGATTATGTCTACAGCCATGAAATTAAAAGATGCTTGCTGCTTGGAAGAAAAGCTATGACCAACCTAGTCAACATATTAAAAAGCAGAGACATTACTGACAAAGGCCCATCTAGTTAAAGCTATGATTTTTCCAGTAATCATGTATGGCTGTGAGAGTTGGACCATAAAGAAAGCTGAATGCTGAATAATTGATGCTTTTGAACTGTGGTGTTGGAGAAGACTCTTGACAGTCCGTTGGATGGCAAGGAGGTCCAATCAGTCTATCCTAAAGGAAATCAGTCCTGAATATTCATTGGAAAAACTGACACTGAAGCTGAAGCTCCAATACTTTGGCCACATGATGGGAAGAACTGACTCATTGGAAAAGACCCTGAAGCTGAGAAAGATTGAAGACAGGAAGAGAAGGGGACGACAGAGAATCAGATGACTGGATGGTTTCACCGACTCAATGGATACGAGCTTGAGCAAGCTCCAGGAGATGATGAAGGACAGGAAAGCTTGGCATGCTGCAGTCCATGGGGTTGCAAAGAGTCAGACATGACTGAGTGATTGAACTGAACTGACTGACTGAAAGAGCACTACTTGTACAGAAAAAAAGTTGATAAATTAAACCTAAGATGAGTAACTTGGCTCATTGAAGTACAGCATACCATTAAGAAAACAAAAATATAAGACCAAGAATTAAACACACAAAAATCATAATAAATACTTTTGCCAAAAGTCATCATCATGGTAATTTGCACCATTGTATTTGTAATAGTCAAGAACTGGAAATAAACTCAAATCTCTGCCATTAGTTGAATGGTTCAACGCAGGGTCATGTGATCATTCAAAGGAATACTCTATAATAATAAAAGTGAATGAAATGTTGCCATAAACAACATCATGAGTGAATCTCAAACACAGTTTGGACTCAAAGAAATTAGACACAAAAGAAAACATAGTGTATGAATTTACATAAAGTTCAAAAACTGAGAAAATATTCTACAGCAGTACAAGTCTTAGGTAAGCAGTCTTCCCTGGAGAGGAGGAGGACACAGCTATTGGGAGGCGATAGTGATTCTGTGGTGCTGTGCATGTTCTCTTTGTAGATCTGGGTTGGAGAACATGACCTAGGTATACACTTATTGTTTGTACTTTGTTCTCTATTATTATCCTTAAATAATATTGTTTCATAAAAAATATTCATCTAGGTGTTTCTTTCCCTGACATAGCACTTCTTAGCATTTCTTAGCACTTCTTTCCCCTGAAAAAAAAAAAAAGAGTGAACAATGAGAATGCTATGGAGCAGGACCTTACAGAGCCTTCTCAGGACAGACCACCCTCATGTCCTCACCTGCCTCTGTTTGTAGAAAAACCTAGCTAAAGAATAAATTTGATCACAGAAATGAAAAACAATCAGAAACAAAGGAAAACAGTCAAATAGTACAAAATAATAATAGTTTAGCCCTAAACAAAGTCAAGGACCTTTAGTTCCTTCTTATGGGCTATAGATAACATTCTGAGCCATATCTTTTGAGCTATTTTGCAGATACTGAAATCCCAAACAGGTGGTAGCAATAAATTACATGATGACCAGACTAGTGGGGAGCCAGTTCCTTCTCCAGGGGATCGTCCCAACCCAGGGATCAAACCCAAGACTCTTGCATTGCAGGCAGGTTCTTTACCATCTGAGCCAACAGGGAAGTTCATAATCTTCATCTTACACAATTCCAAGATTGGCCTCAAGGAAATGGGAACAAACCAGCACTAGAACTGATGATTAACTGTAATTCAAACAATAAAGGTGACACTGACCAGATCTATTTCAAGATGATTGTCGGAGCTAGCTGTGCTACTCTGCAGGTAACCTGTCCCCTACTTTCACCTGTGTACTCCTGATTAGCAAGGAGCTGGTTCTTTGGTGCATTAGTCCTCTATCTCCCCAGAACTGCTGGTTTCCTCAATAAAGCTGTCTTTAATTTTACCCCACACTTGTCTCTCACTGTTGGATTCTTGAGTAATGAGCAGTTGAAACTCGAGTTCAGTAACAAGATTAAACATTTCACTACAGAATATCTTTCTTTTTAAGCCTGTTTTCCCTTACTTTCTGCTCTGGGGACATTTCACTCCAGGAACATCCTAAGTATAGTAGCCCTTCCCTGTCTTACCTGAGCAGATCACAGAGGCCGTGTCACCATGGGAACAGTCAGGAACACCCAGGGCAGTCACAGGGCATTTCCACAGGAAGGACTCAGTCCCTGAGCAGTGAAATCGGGCTTTCCAGAGTTGATCACTTCCTTCTGCTCCATTTGGGGTGGAGATGGCGACTCCACAGCCGAGCTGATGACAGACAACATTGGCATTGGCCAGACTCCAGTGGGAGGCACAGAGCGCTCTCCATTGTCCAAAAACGTTCATCTCCACCTGACCCTCACACTGAGAGGAGCCGTTTGTCATGAGCCGGACATCTGTGTACACTGATAGAAACAGACAGGATTTCAGAAAAATCATATTTCTTTTTTAGCTTGAAGTGAGTGTACACAGAGGCTAAATCCTGATGTGCATCTCACCTGAACAGACAACCTGAACAGCTCCACTGTGGTGGCAAGTGCCCCCTGGACAGGGCACTCTGGGACAGAACTGGAGCTCAGGCTCCTCCCCCTCACACCTGAACTCTTCAGCCCAGACCCGGGCATTGGACTCTCTGAAGGGCACATGTCCCAGGATAGACACAGCCTTGCCACACCCCAGCTCTGCACAGATGACCTGGGCAGTGGGGAGTGTGAAGTTTCCATCAGACACTGGGGTCCAGGCTTCTCCAGAATGCACTTCAACTCGCCCTGAGCAGGGTCCATCCCCTCCAGCCAGACGCAAAAATCCTAAGAGAAACAAAGAACAAACCCAGTGACTGTTCATGAAACTGGCTTGACAATTGGAAACAACACCTCACAGGCAATGGTGGGAAAGCTTTTTCCAGCAGTGGAATAAGAGGGGATAAGAAGAGAGAATTTGACTGTCGTTGTCAAATTGCATTTTCATGAGCAAGTTTTTGAAGAGATATCCAGTAGGATTGCAGGGTCAGTTTGGAATGGCTGAATCCTGAGAATATATATTGGTTAGGAATGTTAATTCTTATGTGGGGGGCTAGAAACTACAAAGGCCCAAAGAAACTGCACAGTGGTAGACATTCAAACTTGAGTGCATAGCTGATCTAACTGAGAGTGAAAGAAGATCATGGGATTCAAGAGGTTAGAGGCCTAAGAGTCAGAGAAGTTTAGGTCATCCTGAAATTTCTGGGGCTAGAATTTTGGGCAGTTTTCTCTGAGCCAGTATTCAAGTCACTGGGGATGGGAACATCATGCGGGCTGGATCTGAGTGCAGGCATTAGGTCACAATTAGGTAACCTAATTGTGAAAGAAGTTGTTCACAGATAAGTTTGGAAGTGATGAAAGCTCAGAGAGTCATAGGAGAGGAAGGGAATGATGCTATCCATCTTTCTTAAAAACCTAGGATTTATGAACACACCTGAGAGAAAGTGAAGTCTCAGTGGGATTATGCAAGACAACTGAGTTAGTTGATTACTTCATCCTAGACATGAGATTCTTAGCAAATGTGAAGGAGTGATGAGAATTTAATGTATTCTAACCCTATCTATATGCCTACTGCATATTCCTTTCCTGTTTGGATTTCTGAGATAAGAAGCCAGCAAGCTACGAAAAAGGAGAGTGAGAGGAAGATAGCAGAGAGTAAGCGAGCCATATATATTTTAGAGATTTCTAAATTGCAAAAGCCTCAGTAGTGATGAAACATAGATTTGGAAACCAAATATTTGTTCAACAAGATTTTAACACCTTTTATCCCCTGGGCTGCTCCCATTTGCCACTTAACACTCCTACCCTTTCCAAATTTCCCCAATGCAGAAAAGAAGAAATGATCTTAAGAGCTACAAATAGATGGAAAGGATACTCCAAAAGGGAAGAACTTCTGTAGGGAGTGAGGTGGGGTGAGTGGTAGGTTAAATGGGGAGTGGATGGAGTATGAGAGAGAGACCAAAGAAAAGACACATGATCATGATTTCATCCTTCAGGGACCATATTTGGACAGAGAAAAGGTAGTCCAATGGGAAAAAAACCTGCAAATCATAAAGAACAATTTTTAAAATAATTTTCCTGATTTCTGAGTGTGCTCATGGTTATGTACGTAATGGTGGAATTTGTCCTGGTAAAGGACTCTGATTGCATAAGTATGTGAACTTTGAAGTCTCAAAAAGAATGATGTAACAGAATAAAAATCTACTATAGAGAGCAGGAGAGGACAGAAAAGACACCACAGAAATTAAAGAATTGAAGGATTAGCTTGACCACTGATATAAGAATGAATGATGAGGGAGAGGATGGTCTGCTTGCTTTTTATTATTTACCCACTTCCATCTCCCCAGAGAGGCCCAGGTGAGGACCCCTAGGCTCCTCTGGCTGGGAGTTTGGGTCACAGGCTACACATTCTAATTAAAGCATTTTTATTTAACTGGTTGTTTTGTTGCTTAGTCACTCAGTCATGTCCAACTCTTTGTGACCCCATGGACTGCAGCACTCCAGTCTTCCCTGTCTTCACTATCTCCCTGAGTTTACTCAAACTCATGTTCATTGAGTCAGTGATGCCATCCAATCATCTCATTCTCTGTTGTCCCCTTCTTCTCTGGTCTTCAGTCTTTCCCAGCCTCAGGGTCTTTTCCAATGAGTCATTTCTTCTTATCATGTGGCCAAAGTATTGGAGCTTCAGCTTCAGCTTACATCCTTTCAATGAATTATTCAGGGTTGATTTCCTTTAGGATTGACTGATTTGATCTCCTTGCTGTCCAAGGGACTCTCCAGAGTCTTCTCCAGCACCACAGTTCAAAAGCATCAATTCTTCACCGCTCAGCCTTCTTTATGATCCTACTCTCACATCCATATATAACTACCAGAAAAAAAAAAAAAAAAAAAAAAAAAAAAAACATAGCTTTGACTATATGGACATTTGTCACAAAGTAATGTCTCTGCTTTTTAATCTGCTGTCCAGGTTTGTCATAGCTTTTCTTCCAAGGAGCAAGCGTCTTTTAATTTCATGGCTGCAGTCACACTCTGCAGTGATTTTGGAGCCCAAGAAAATAAGTCTGTTGCTGTTTCCATTTTTTCCTCATCTCTTGGCCATGAAGTGCTGGGACTGGATGCCATGATATTAGTTTTTTGAATGCGGAGTTTCAAGCCAGCTTTTTCACTCTTCTCTTCCACTTTCATCAAGCGGCTCTCCTCTATTCCTCTTTACTTTCTGCTATTAGGGTGGTGTCATCTGCATATATGAGGTTATTGATATTGTTATATTAATTCTATGAGATTAAAAATTTAGAAAGAACAAGAAAAAAGTATTTCTTGTATTCTGTTTTATATACCCTGATACATGGGAAATATTCAAATATATGCTGAATACTCAATAAAGTCTTATACATATCAGGATAGAGACGTCTGAGATATAGTATATCTTTTTTATTTTCTATTTGATTTTAAAATTTACATGGAAGAATAAGTGCGTGATAATTCCAAAAAAATTATTAAATAGAAGGCCAATGTGAGTAATAGTAAAGACATATCCTTGTCTGGCCTCTTGCTGTGTACACATCCTGTGTCCTTAGACACACGTAGCATCTTTCACACCACACCTGGCCCCTCAGTGCTGCTCAGAGAACCTCACAGTTACCTTCATCAGCTCCCATTGCCATTCGCCTTCCTCCCAGCTACTATAAAACCTTTTCCACCTTTTTCAAAAATTAAATTTGTCCACTTACCCCAAATAAGCCCCCAAATGCAATTCTCTTATATTTTTGAAGCCATCAGATATAAACTTTATAATCTCTTAACATAAAACACAGAAATTCAAGTTTTATTACCTCCGCCTTTGACTTGTCAGTGCATGGCTAAGTGTTCCTCCAAAGTTTGCCTTTATACAGATGTTTTACAGGAAAAATTGGAGAGAGAGACTTTTCTAGTAACAATGGAAGAATATATGACTCAGAGCATTTCATCAACAATTCTCTACCATCAAAGAACTATAAACATTTATGCCTAAATTTGCAAAGGAAACTTGAAATCTGGCACAAATCCATAAGAATCTCTGATCTGTTAAATGATAACCCTTGTAGGGATACCCTCTATACATGTAAATGATATCCTCCTATAGTAGGAGTAGCCTCCACTCATACTAACCTAGTGCAAAATAATGTCTCACACTGTTTGTATAGAAACAACTCCACCCAGGAAAGTACATCCTCATTTTTTGTCCCTCCCTCTCATAGCCTTCCAGTGCAAAGGGAGTGTGTATGTGGCTGTTAGCAAATGTTTCACTTTTACAAAAAGTGAATTATGAAAAAAATATGAGGATTTATTTTAACTGGGAGAGTAAATAAAGCTATTTTAGTGTCAGGTAAGACCACTGGAGAAGGAAAGAATAGCAGAGACTTGTAAGAAGAAAGTATATGAAGCTCATTGCTCACAGCTACAGGGCACTCACGGAGGATGGGTAGTTGTCTCAGCCCTCTCTAGCCCACCCATCCCCTATTGTCCCTCTGATCAGACATCAGCTTTATTGGAACTTTCCATTCTCTCAGCTGGTGGGCAATGAACTGACCATACCTGAGCAGATGACTCCTGCATCCCGGCTATGATCGCAGTGGTGCTTCCCCCAGCCCCGGGAAGGGCACCTCCACACGTGGGACTCCTTTCCTGTGCACCTCACGTTGTCCAGCCAAATGGGCCCTGATCCCGCCCCAAACGAAGAAGAGACAGTGGCATCGAGGGCTTTTCCACAGCCCATCTGTCTGCACACCACGCGGGCATCGTCCAGGTCCCAGCTGTAATCACAGATGGTGCCCCAGGAGCCCTGGTTAAGGATCTCCACTCTCCCGGCGCAGTGACCGCCCCCGTCCACCAGGCGGAGCTGTCTGCTGTCTGAGGAGAGAGAAATAGGACATGGGGCGTTGACCTGGAGAATGAGAAGGGTCTTCTGTCCTGTGGGACCCTCACCTGAGCAGTAGGAGGCGCTCTCCTCTGAGGCTGCAGACCCTGCTGGTTCTGCTATAGAGTCTTTGCACTCGTGCAGAAGGCAATGGCAACCCACTCCAGTACTCTTGCCTGGACAATCCCATGGACAGAGGAGCCTGGTAGGCTGCAGTCCATGGGGTCGCTAAGAGTCGGACACGACTGAAGCGACTTGGCAGCAGCAACAGCAGCATTGCACTGGGGCAGCAGCTGGGTCTGGTTTCTTATAGCAGTGGCAAGAGAATTAATAAGGTTGAAAAGTAGGAGGAAAGGTTAAAAAAAAAAAAGTAGGTAAAGAAAGGTTAAATAATGTCTATCAGTGCTGCACTTTAAGTAAATAAAGAAATAGAGAATTAAACCTAAAATTTTCCACTTCCAGGGAGAATGGAGTTCACAGCAGGCCAATGTGTCTTGCTGGGTCTTTCTGGATACAACTTTAAAAGCTGGAAACTATTTTTTAAGAAACAGTAAATGTATTCGACATTTGTTAACACAACATGGACTAAATATGCTAAAATTCTAAAGAGTGGAGATTATTTCAATGTTAGTCCAGGATCTATAGCTTCTTTTTCTCTGTGGGAATTTGCCAATTCATTGCATAATTTAATGATTCAGAATCTGGGCTCGGACAAGCAGAGGACTACTGTTGTGACAGGAAGCAGCATAATCTGGGGGCTACCTGGTGCTGGAGACAAAACTAGAGTCTTGAGAGCCTCTCTCACACAGCAGCTTTTCTCCTCCAATATTTGCCCAGTATATAAGCTGTGAAGGGCAGGAAGCTAGAGAACTATATAAAAAGACTTGGAAAGCAGAGTCTTTTTCATTATTTTGGGTACTTAGCTACCAAAGAATATAGGCTCTGAACTGAAATCTCTGAAGGCTTATGTCATAGGGACAGAGGAATCAGAGGTGGACTGAATGCTACCAAAACTGCAACCCATACTGTTGCAGTTCAGTTTTAGGTTATATTTAGATGTTTGAGTGAGACACACCCCCTCCCCCTACCTGCCTAGGAAAACAAAGGGTAAATCCTTTCAGGTATTAGAAAATGTATCAGGAGTATCTTACTTTTTCATATATAATTTATAGCATTCAATAAAAAGTGACATGACATTTGACAAGCTAGGATAACATGACAAATGACCAAAGTGAAAAAAAGATAAGAGAATGCAGAGACACCTATGATAGAAATGCTGGACTTAGCAGATAAGGATTTTAACTACAATCAGTGTATTTAGGGGAAAAGAGAGAACAAGAGAATAAACAGGTAAAAAGATGAAAAAATAACAAATAATCATAAATAAATAAAAATATCTAAGGAACTATTGCCAACCTAAAATAAAATATCTAGGTTTAAAAAGTGAATGAATAAGTTAAAAGAATTTTATATAGAACTTAGAATATAGTGATTTAGAGGAGTTCTAAAGATGAGAGATGAGAAAGAGAAGAAAGAGGAGGAGGAGAGGTAGAAGAGATACACAGACAGAGAGACAGAACTGCAGAAGTAATATCTGATGATATAACAATAGAGAACTTTTTAAAAAAATAAATGAAGGAGTATGAAAACCCCCACTCTTAGTAAAGCTGCTTAAAATCAAACGGAAAAAGGAAAATCTGGAATAATAACAGATCTATTTAATACAAAAGGAGGAAAAATAAGGAGACAAAGGGGGACATAAAGCAGGTGGATCAATTAAAAACAAATGGCAGATACCAACATATCAATATCAGTAATTGCATTTATAGTAAATGGATTAAGATAAAACAAAATTGATACAAATGTTACTTGCAAAATGCCCACCTTATATTATGAAAGCAAAGAATGGTTGAAAGTGAAATGATGGAAAAAATGTACTAACTGTAACAAAACTGGAGTAGCTTTATCAGTGTCCCAGAAAGCAGATTTTAAGCCAAGATGCACTAATTGAATTAAAGAGGGAATTTTCATGATTATAATGAGATGCACCTTTAATAAAGATATTTTAGACAAGAAAATTCAAGAATGGTAACAGAACATAACTTTGAAACATACTTGACAGAGTGAAAAGAAGAAATAGACAAAATCACAATCAAAATGGGGGATTATTACCATATCTTTTCCAGTAGCATGCACACCAAACATACAAAAAACAAAGAATACAGTAGATGTACAACAACATAATCAGTACATCTAACTAAGTAACACAGAGAGCAATGCACCCAACAATGCAAGAGTTCACATTACTGTAAATGCACTAGGAACTTTTATCAAAATGACCATATAATAGGACAAAATCTTTCACTCTTTGAATTCATACAGAATATTTACTCTGGACACAGTGGAATAAAATTAAGAACTAATAAGAAAATATTTATATATTTCTATTTGGGGAAATTCAGCAAGATCCTTCCAAAAGCCACATGAGTCTGGGAATAAATTTAAAACTTACAAAATACTGTGAAATAATGATAATAAACACAAAATAATGGTATGATAAATTCTTCTAATGAAACTCAAGTAGTGCCTAAGGGAAATTTATTCCCTAGATTTAGAGAAGAGGAAAGACTGAAAGTGAAAAAAAAGTAAGCTTCCAATTAAGAAACTAGATGAGAAAGTCAACAATGTAGAATGTTGGGGTTAATTTAAAAAGGAACAAAAATTAATGGAAAAGAAGGTAAGCATAAGGTATAAAATATAGAAGAAAACCCTTTAAATGTGGCTCATTGAAAATTGATGAACACTGAGCAATACTAATGCAGAGCAGAGAGAAAAGGAAGTTGACAATACCAAGAATGAAAAGGGACATCAGTATAAATCATACAGATATTTTGGTCATAGTTTTTGTGCTGGTGTTTGTTTGTGTTTTGGCTGTGCTGTTGCTCATGGGATCATAGTTTCCAGGTTAGGGATTGAACCTGGACCCATGACAGTGAAAGCCCAGAGATTTAACCCCTGGATTACATAGCTTTATTAGTACAATTTATACATTTAATGTGGATAAGTACACATAAAGTGTCAATTTCTCCACAGCCTTGCCAACACTAAGTGTCTTTAAAAAAAAAAAACAACAGTCATTCTGACATGTGTGAGATGATATCTCTTTGTGGTTTTAATTTACATTTCCCTGATGATTGACAATGTCAAGCATTTTTTTATATACCTATTTCCATTTGTATGTCTTCTTCAGAGAAATGTCTATTCAAGCCCATGGCCAATTTTTTAATTTAGTTATTAGGTTTTAAGTTTGTTGGGTTTTTTTTCTCTTAAGTTATAGGACTTCCTTATTATTTTTGGAAAGTAATACCTTATATAATTTGTGCTAGCTTGCTTTTTCACTCTGTTGATCTTTCATTTGGTTTGCAGAAGCTTTTTAGTTTGCTGTATCTGCACTTGTCTATTTTTGCTTTGTTGCCTGTACTTTTGATGTCCTTTCCATGAACTCATGAGACATGTGCTTTTATTTTGTGATGGAGCTAAGATATCACATATCTAAAATGTAATTTCTATCTGGTGATGATGTTTCACCATCACACATAGTAAAATAAATTCAGATAAATACATAAATTTTAAATTAGGTTTTTAATAGTGGAACTATTAAATTGTTTGCAGAAAATAAAACTTGATTCAATGTTATTTTGAGATGAAGAATGGCATTTGAAACATTGCACTAAAGGCAGAAGTCAAAAAAGTAAAACATTACAGATGTGATCACATAACCCACCCATACACATATACAATCTTAAAAATATATGTAAAATATGGGGAAAATCTTACAAAAATATTTAAGAGAAACAGTAAGTGATGTTTGTTTATAAAGATTTCCTATGAATAAATAAGAAATTTTAAAACATTCTAGAGAAAAAATATTGTCATGAAAGATATCTTAAGACAGTAATATAGCAAAGAAGAAAATATTTTTGTATATAGTGTTCGTGAAAGTCACTTAGTCATGTCCAACTCTTTGAGACCCCATGAAGTATACAGTCCATGGAATTCTCTAGGCGAGAATACTGGAGTGGGTACCCATTCCCTTCTCCAGGGGGTCTTCCCAACCCAGGGATCAAACCCAGGTCTGCCACATTGCAGGCAGATTCTTTACCAGCTGAGTCACAAGGGAAGCCCAAGAATACTGTAGTGAGTAGCCTATCCTTCTCCAGCAGATTTTCCAGACTCAGGAATCAAACCAGGGTCTCCTGCATAGCAGGCAGATTCTTTACCAGTTGACCTACCAGGGAAGCCCTTATGTGGATAAAAAACCATGATGCTATGAAGAAAACAATACTCTCTTTTAAAATTAAGTATTTATTAGGTTGTGCTGGGTCTTAGTTGCAGCATGCAAATTCTTACTTGTGGGATCATATGAGAAAAAAATTGTAACTGCATGTGGTGATGGATATTACTGTATGTGTGGTGATTTACCAATATGTACAAATATATAAACACTATGTTTTACACTTAGAACTAATATAATGTTATGAGAATTACGTCTCAATTAAAAATTTTAACAAACAAGGTTGGAATATGTGCATTAAATTAGTTTCATTCTTTCCTCATTTCAGCTTCTCTGATGGCTCAGACAGTAAAGAATCTGACTGCAGTGTAGGTGACCCGATTTTCATACCTGGGTCAGGATGATCCCCTGAAGAAGGGAATGGTAACCCATTCCAGCATTCTTGCCTGGAGAATCCCATGGACAGAGGAGCCTGGCGGACTACAGTCCACGTGGTCGCAAAGAACACAACTGAGCAACTAACATTTTCACTTTATATCATTTTGTGGACCCAAATTAAACTCATCACTTAGATTTTAAAATATCAAATCTCACTGCATTCTATAGGGTTGGGAAAGACACACAGAAATAGTAAGTCACCTGCACACGAGATATAGGCTTCCTCCTTTGGAGAGCATGAAGTGTAATTCCAAGGGTCAGAAGGACACTGCCAGAGAGAGGTGTCAGTTTTCTGACAGCGGATTCCATCCACCCACTGGGGTCTAGAACCTTCCCTGAGACCAACAGAAGAGTTGAGGGTTCCACTGTCCCCACAGCCAAGCTGTCTGCAGATCACGGACACAGTGATGTCTTCCATGGGGCTGCGGCAGACACTGCCCCAGGTCCCATTGTAGAAAACTTCCAGCCACCCAGCACACTGCTGGTCCTCATTCACCATCCTGAGGGCCAGGAACTCTAAGGTTGAAAGGGGAGGAGACAGGACAGAGTGAAAATTTTGCTGGATGTTCTAGGTTTTCCTTTCTTCTAGAAATGGTGAACATTCATCTCTGATCTTGTTCAAGCGATACTGACTAGATGACAAGACTGACATCTCCTCCCTTTTAACTGCCTTTGTCCATTTGTGTCTCTCTTTCTATTTCTACCACAATGGTGTAGTGGATATGAACTGAGAGGAAGACCAAACTTCATGGATGCTAGTCAGAGAGGGGCAGCTGAATCCTGCTTCCTGACGATATATTTAAAGAATACGTCAAAGGGATGTGATGTGGATATTAGGGAGATAGGGATAATAATTAACCCAAAAATGTAAATGTCCACATCCCAATCTTTGCAACCTGTGAATATGTTACCATACCTGACAAGAGGGATTTACAGATGTGATTAAGATAAGGACCATGGGTTGGTGAGATGATGTATTAACAATTTGAGCCCAGTCTAATCACATCCTTAGACCCACTATCCTTAAACATGGAATACTTTTCTTAGCTCCGGCTAGAAAGAGAGATGGGATTCTGGATAATGGTTGAGGGCCTGCAGCATTGCTGGTCTGTTAATGGATGAAGGGTGCTGTGAAGGAAGGAATGTAGGTGGTTTCAAGAAGTTTGAAAAGGCAAGAAACAGATTCTCCCCTAGAGCCACAAAAATGATGTGGCCATGCTGAAGCCTTGATCCCAGTCCAGTGAGATCCCTGCTGGGCATCTAAGCTAGAGAAGAGTAATGAAATAAATATATGCTGTTTTATACCACTAATTGGTAAATTATTAGGGAAGCAAACAGAAACTAGTACCATGGGTTCAAATTTTTTGTATGTAACTGGAGAGAGAGCCCTGCTTTCAAGAAAAACTGTAAGAAACGCCTCTGCCAGGAAACACTGCTGAGAAGAAAGGACCAGAACCTCAGCTGATGCAGAAGGAAGTGAAAGCACCTCGTCTTCACATCTGCTGCAAAGACAGGCTTCATGGGAGGAAGCCACCTTCTCTGGTCCTTTCAGCATCTCTCCCTCAGCGCTGAGACCCCCGTCCTCCAGGGCCCCACCCCTCCCCCAGCCTGTGGACAGTGTGCAGCGCAGACCTGAGCAGATGACCCCCGCGTCCTGCTTGTGTCTGCAGTCGTGCCGCCCCCAGCCCCGGGAAGGGCACCTCCACACGTGGGACTCCTTTCCTGTGCAGTTCAGGTCGTCCAGCCAGATGGGCCCTGATCCTGCCCCGAAGTGAGCAGACCCCGTGGCATTGAGGGCTTCTCCACAGCCCAGCTGCCTGCACACCACGTGGGCATCGTCCAGGTCCCAGCCGTCATCACAGATGGTGCCCCAGGAGCCCTGGTCAAGGATCTCCACTCTCCCGGCGCAGGGACTGGCTCCGCCCACCAGGCGGAGCTGTCTGCTGTCTGAGGAGAGAGAAAGGGAACAATGCGGCAGTGACCCCAAGGGTTGAGAAGGGTCTTCTGTCCTGTGGGACCCTTACCTGAGCAGTAGGGGGCGCCCTCCACTGAGGCTGCAGAGCCTGCTGGTTCTGCCATAGAGTCGTTGCACTGGGGCAGCACCTGGGTCTGGTTTCCTGAAGAAACAACAATGATCAGAAGTCTGGAAGGGTTGAAGAACAAGAAACTGAATTAAGGAAAATAATGACCTACTGATGGAGCCTAAGATGAAGGCTGTGACCCTGCAGTAAATTATCATACTCTTAGTGTTCACCTTCTCCCTGGAGAGTTCTGCTTCAGACAGTACCACAATTTCTGTTTTAACCCAGTG
Source organism: Bubalus kerabau (assembly GCF_029407905.1). NCBI lineage: Eukaryota > Metazoa > Chordata > Mammalia > Artiodactyla > Bovidae > Bubalus > Bubalus kerabau. The sequence continues at coordinate 19,199,527 of NC_073624.1, forward strand.
TTGCTGTAAGAATGAGTTAAGTAAATTGTATCCCTAAATTTATCCCTGTGCTGGGCTTAGTTGCTCAGTCATGGCCGACTCTTTGTAACCCCTTGGACTGTAGCCCGCCAGATTTTTCAGGCAAGAATATTCGAGTGGGTTTCCAAGCCCTCCTCCATGGGATCTTCCCAACCCAGGGATCAAAGCCAGGTCTCCCGCACTGCAGGCGGATTTTTTTACCATCTGAGCCACCAGGGAAGCCCAAATCTATCCCTAAGTAAAAGCAAAACAAAATTCTTTCTGAAGGATTTCTACAAGTTCTTTAATGTGTATCTTAATTTTTTTTAATTTTATTTATTTTTATTTTTTTAAATTTTATTTTATTTTTAAATTTTACATAATTGTATTAGTTTTGCCAAATATCAAAATGAATCCACCACAGGTATACATGTGTTCCCCATCCTGAACCCTCCTCCCTCCTTAAATTTTATTTTATTTTTAAACTTTACATAATTGTATTAGTTTTGCCAAATATCAAAATGAATCCACCACAGGTATACATGTGTTCCCCATCCTGAACCCTCCTCCCTCCTCCCTCCCCATACCATCCCTCTGGGTCGTCCCAGTGCACCAGCCCCAAGCATCCAGTATCGTGCATCGAACCTAACCTTTAATGTGTATCTTTAAAACAAACACTTATATAAAATAGATCTCATGAAAAATGGAAAGGAAAAAGGAGACATTAGAAAGAATTTCCCAGGGTTTTCAGCTGCTAGAGTTACCTGATGAGAATATATATAGCCACGGTTAAAGTGCTTATGGAATTAATTGACAAAATGTGTATCTTTGCAGAGAAATGATAACAAAAACCAAATACTTCTGAAAAACTTGTTAGCTGAAATTAAGAACTAAAGAATAAGTGTAGCCACACATTAGCTCAACGTAAACTAGAAACATCAAAATGCAAAATCAGAGGATATACTTCAATTAATTCAGGTCACGTAGCAAGAGTTCTGGTCATATTGTTGTATGGCAGTTTTTCCAAAAAACTTGGTTCACTTCAGTTCAGTCCTTCAGTCATGTCCAACACTTTGTGACCCAATTAACTGCAGCTTGCCAGGCTTCCCTGTTCATCTCCAACTTCTGGAGCTTGCTCAAACTCATGTCCATCAAGTCGGTGATGCCACCCAACCATCTCATCCTCTGTCATCCCCTTTTCCTCCTGCCCTCAATCTTTCCCAGCATCCGGGTGTTTTCCAAAGAGTCAGCTCTTCTCATCAGGTGGCCAAAGTATTGAAGATTCAGCTTCAGTATCAGTCCTTCCAATGAATATTCAGGACTAATTTCCATTAGGATCCACCGGTTTGATCTCTTTGCAGTCCAGGGGACTCTCAAGAGTCTTCTCCAACACCACAGTTCAAAAGCATCAGTTCTTCGGTGCTCAACTTTCTTTATGGTCCAAATCTCACATCCGTACATAACTACTGGAAAAATCACAGATTTGAATAGATGGACCTTTGTCAGCAAAGTAATGTCTCTGCTTTTTAATACGCTGTCTAGGTTGGTCATAGCTTTTCTTCCAAGGAGCAAGCATCATTTAATTTCATGGCTGCAGTCACCATCTGCAGTGATTTTGGAGCCCAAGAAAATAGTCTGTCACTGTTTCCATTGTTTCCCCATCTATTTGCCATGAAATGATAGGACCAGATACCATGATCTTTGTTTTTTGAATGTTGAGTTTTAAGCCAGCATTTTCACTCTCCTCTTTCACTTTCATCAAGAGGCTCTTCAGTTCCTGTTTGCTTTCTGCCATAAAGGTGGTGTCATAAGCATATCTGAGACTATTGTGACTAGGGCTAGGGCTAGGGCTAGGGCTATTGATATTTCTCCTGACAATCTTGATTTCAGATTGTGCTTCATCCAGTCCAGCATTTCACTTGATGTACTCTGCATATAAGTTAAATAATCAGGGTGACTATACACAGTCTTGACGTACTCCTTTCCCACTTTGGAAACAGTCTGTTGTTCCATGTCCAATTCTAACTGTTGCTTCTTGACCTGCACACAGATTTATCAGGAGGCAGATAGGTGGTCTAGTATTCCCATTTCTTTAAGAATTCTCCACATATTGTTGTGATCCACAAAGTCAAAGGCTTTGGCATAGTCAATAAAGCAGAAGTAGAGGTTTTTCTGGAACTCTTTTGCTTTTTCTGTGATCCAACGGATGTTGGCAATTTCATCAATATGAAAAGGTAAAACTTAGTAGCTGAAGAAAAAAAAATATGTACTTAATTTTGCTTATGACTTTGGGTCATTAATCAGAAAAAACTCAGTTTGGCAGTCTTTCAGTGGGGTCTTTCAGTGCTGCAATTAGATGTCACCTGGAGCTGAAGTCATTTAAAGACTTGCCTGAACTCTGGTTCTGTAATGAAATTCCCAGAAATGTTCTAAGGATAAAGGAGCATCATGTCTTCAACTGAATTCAGAAAGAATTTACATATTCAGGAAGAAATGGGGCAGAAGGGGAACAGAGAAGGAAGGACACACACAGATTAAAGCAAAATATTGATATTAACATTTAGAAACCCACATAAAGTTCATAAAGGAATTTTTATATTGTTTTCCCAACATTTTTATGTCTCAACATACATCAAAATTGAAAGAATTAAAAGATGAAAACAAGTCAAAGATAATTCATTGCCAGGACACTTTCACAAAAATACTCATAACATCAAAAATAAAATTCCTAGGAGAAATCTTAGTAGAAGATGGGCTGCTGCTGCTGCTAAGTCACTTCAGTCATGTCCAACTCTGTGCGACCCCATAGATGGCAGCCCACTAGGCTCCCCCATCTCTGGGATTCTCCAAGCAAGAATACCGGAGTGGGTTGCCATTTCCTTTTCCAATGCATGAAGTTGAAAAGTGAAAGTGAAGTCGCTCAGTCCTGTTCGACTCTGAGTGACCCCATGGACTGCAGCCTACCGGGCTCCTCCGTCCATGGGATTTTCCAGGCAAGAGTACTGGAGTGGGGTGCCATTGCCTTCTCCAAGAAGATGGGCAAAACCTCTGACATTCAGGATCTAACTGAATGGAGGGATGTATTATGTCAATGATTTGGAAAACTCAACATTGTCAATGTCAATCATCCTCAAATTTCTATGTCTACTCTCAAATTTTTAAATCTAATCTCAATGATACCCTTAAGCTTTTCTTTTGGTTAAAATGACAAGCTGACTTCTAAATTCATACAAAATACAAGCAACCAAGAATGAACAGCACAGTTGGTAAGAAAAGCAACGATATTAGAGGAGTTAATATAAAGTAACTCTTGTAAATTATAATTATTCAGACTAACCACAAAGTTTGAAATTCAGGGAGATAGTGAAGGACAGGGAAGCCTGGTGTGCTGTAGTCCATGGGGTCACAAAGAGTCAGACATGACTTAGCGATTGAACAACAACAACTCCGAAGTTATGATAAATAAGAAAATGCAGTATTGGTGCAAGGATAGACAAATGATAACATGGAACAGAATAGAGAGTCTCAAATAAGACAGACATAATTGCCCTTCTGCTTATGACGAAGGCAGCACTGCAGTGGGGAAGAGTCTTTCCAGAAGAAGATTCTGAGTCAACTGGATGTCCATATGGAACCTGACCCTTATCTTACACAGATACCATCCTAGGAATGCACAATAATATGCAAGAGAAATATAGAAAATTTCCATAAGATACTCTTAGAGAATGTTTTTAAGATCTTCCAGTAGGCAAAAAAATTTTTAAAGGATATAAGAAACATTAAATGTACAGAAAAATGTTGGTAAGTTATATTTACATAAGATTAAGAAATGAGTTCATCGAAGGACACCATTTGATTAAGAAAATAAAAATAAAAGACCAAGGGTTAAACATGGAAAATAAGTAACACATATTTGCATCCAAAGACATTGTCATGGTAAGTTATAATATCATATTTGTAATAGTCAAGAACTGGAAATAACTCAGATATATACTGTCAGTAGAATGGATGAGTACATGGCCATGTGATCATTCAAAGCATACTCTACACTAGTAAAAAAAATAAAGTGCTACAATATACAACATCATGTGTGAATCCCAAACATAATTTTGAGTCTATGAAATTAGATACAAAAGATGAAACATATGGCATCATTTTATATAAAGTTCAAACACTGATAAAACTCCCTATGTTAGTAGAAGTTGGGTAAGCGCTTTTCCCCGTCGAGAGGGGATGGCAGTGACTGTGGGGCTGGGACATTCTCTGTGTTGCTCTGGGTTGGGGTTCATACTGAGGCCTATACTTACTGCTCCTACATTGTTTTCTATGATTTTATGTAAGCAACAGTGTTGCTTAAAAATATATTATTCCCCTTCACACTTCTTGCCCTGACCTGAAAAATGAATGAACAATGAGAAGATCCATATTTCACCACAAAATCTCTGGCTTTGAAGCCTGTTTAACCTCACTCTCTACTCTTGGAGACATTTCGCTCCAGGAGCATCCTGAGTACCAGTAGCCCTTCCCTCTCTCTTACCTGAGCAGATCACAGAGGCCATGTTGCCATGGGAACAGTCAGGACCTCCCAGGGCAGTCACAGGACAACTCCACAGGAAGGACTCAGCCCCTGAGCAGTGAAATCGGGCTGTTAGGATCTGATCTCCTCCTTCCACCAAGTGTGGTCCTCCAGGGGTGGAGATGGCAACTCCACAGCCAAGCTGACGACAGACAACATTGGCATTGGCCAGACTCCAGTGGGAGGCACAGAGCGCTCTCCATCGTCCAGAAATCTTCATCTCCACCTGCCCCTCACACTGAGAGGAGCTGTTTGTCATGAGCCGGACTTCTGAGTATGCTGGTAGAAGAAGACAGAGTTTCAGCAAAGTAACATGAGTTTCTCACCTGAGCAGGGTGTTCACAGAGATGAAAGGCCTGACCTGCATCTCACCTGAACAGACAAGCTGAACAGCTCCACTGTGGTGACAAGTGCCCCCTGGACAGGGCACTCTAGGGCAGACTGAGAGCGCAGGCTCCTCCCCCTCACACCTGAACTCTTCAGCCCAGACCTGGGCACTGGACTCTCTGAAGAGCTCATGTCCCTGGACAGACACAGCCTTGCCACAACCCAGCTCTGCACAGATGACCTGGGCAGTGGGGAGTGTGAAGTTCCCATCAGACACTGGGATCCAGGCTTCTCCAGGATACACTTCTACTCGCCCTGAGCAGGGTCCATCCCCTCCAGCCAGACGCACAAATCCTAAGAGGAAACAACAACAAAACCAGTGAGTGTTCATGGTACTGACTTGGCAACTAGAAACCACACATCACAGGCAGTGGAGTGAAAGTTTTCGTTTTAGGAGTGGAGCATGTAGAGAGTCTTTGACAGTTAGTGTCATCATTGAATTTTCATGAGCAGGTTTCTAAAGAGAAATCCAGGAGGATTACAAGGTCAGTTTGGAATGGTTGAATCCCAAGAACATACACTTTGAAACTGGTTAGAAATGTGAATTCCTTGGTCTAGGAGCCTGGAAACTACAGAGCCCAATTCAGATCATTGGAATGGCTGAATACTGGAAACACATCTTTTAGCATTGGTTGGAGAAGTTGATTTCTCATTTAGCAGCCTAGGACCTATATACAGATCCAAGGACACTGTATAATATTCAGGCACTTAAACTTGAACATAGAGATATGCAGACCAGAAGCCACTGAGGGGAATGTGGGCTATAAGATTAGAGACCTAGCATCCAGACAAGCTTAGAAGCTTTCATGGGACTTGTGGGGCTAATATTCTGACCAGTTTTCTCTCCCAGAAGCTAGTCCTCAAGTGACTTAGGTTAAGGAAAGTCCTGAGGCTGAATCGATGAAGGCATGCCAACCTGTAGATGGGTGACGGCTCCAGAGAAGAAATATGGACACTATCACTAATTCAAGTTTATGGCATCATATCTTGTCTTTCTGATACTTTTTGATGCCAAAAAATTCCATGAATTCCTTCAATGACCTCAGTGGGAAGGAAAATGAGTTAAGAAAACTCAGAGAGTCATAGAGAGACAGTCCCAGCCATCTCTCTTGAAATCCTAGGATTTGTCAAAGAATCTGGGGGAGAGTGTGGTCTCAGTGGGAGTTTACCAGATAGCTGAGTTTCCACATCATCTCCTATTAAAGGTTTTTCTTCTCAAACAGGACTCATAGAAAATGCTAAGGGCTGATAATAATTGATTTTAATACTATCATTGTACTAACTCTAACCACAGAAAAATATGCATTCTTCTCAAGCACACATGGAATAGTCTCCAGGCTAGGTTATAAATAAGCCTTAACACATTCAAAAATATTAAAATAATTCCAAGTATCTTACATGACCATAATGGAATGGAACTAAAATTCAATAATGATCAGAAAACAGGAATTCATGAATCTATAAAAATTAAACCACACACTTATATTTTAACATTGTTTTCCTATTTCTATAAAGAATGCTATTTAGATAGGAATTGCATTAAATCTATAGATCACTTTAAGAACCACAGGCATTTTAACAATACTAATTCTTTCAGGCCAGAAACACAGAATGACTTTCCATTGATCATATTGTCTTTAATTTCTTTCATGAATGTTTTACAATTCTAAAAGAAGATGGCATTTTGCCAAAAAGAGGGAGGAAGAAGGAGAAGGAGGAGGAAATGAGCAAACAAGCCATAATTTGGAGAGTTCCAAGTTGAAAAAGCCTCAATATGGATAAATATGCAAATATTTGTGGGAAACATTTGTTGAATAGGTTGTTAGCATACTACATCACCCCCTGCTCCTCCCATCTACCACCTAAACTGTTATCCTTTCTCATTTCACCCACTTCAGACAAGCAAACACCATTTTAAAAGATACAGATGGATGGAAAAGAAAATCAGAAAAGGTAGCTACTGCTGAAGAAGTAGGATGTAGCTGGGGTATATGGCATGCAAGGTGGGATCAAGGAAGTTTTGAAACTAAAGGAGGAAAACCAAAATAAAAGTTCATCATTTGGTCATCAAAGGAACACATTTGGAACTGAATGAAGATAACCCAATGAAAAAACTTTATTTAATTCATCAAGTACAATTCCCTGATTTCTGGGTATGTTCTGATTATTTGCTTCTGAAGTTCTTCCTGGTGAAGGACTGCTTAGTGATGCCCAACATCCAACCAAAAAATTATTAGAATTTCAAAAAGAGAGAAATGTAACACATAGCACATTTTTTAAAAAACAATCATTTAAAGCAGGTTCAGAAATTACAGAAATGATTGAATTGGCTGAAGAGCTCCTTAAACCCCTAATATCAATATGCTTAATGAAGCATAAAAATAAACAGGGAGAAAAACTAGGAAAAATAAACAAATGAGACTTCTGAAACTGAAAAATATATTATTGGAATGAACATTTGGATTAATTACACAAGAGACTAGACATTGCAGAATAAAAGAACTGGGAAGTAAAACACAGCAGTAGAAACTATCTAAATTGAACCAAAGAGAGTAAAAAGGCAGAAAATATGAACGGAAATTCAATGGCATGTAGGATAATATAAAATATGTGTATTTGGAGATTCAGAATAAGGGATGTGCAGAAAAATATTAAGAAAAGATAAATGACATTTTCCCAAAGTTTTTGAAAACTGTAAACCCACTTATCCAAAAAGCTAAACAAACCCCAGACAAGATAGTGAAACCATTCTCAGAAAACTTGACAATGTAATTACTGATGTTCATTGGTAAATAAACAAACAAAAATACGTTAAGAGCAGCCAGGGAAGTTTGACACATTATATACAGGGAACAAAAGAATAAATATTACTTGCTGACTTTTTGTTGGAGGCAATGAAAGTCAGATGACAATGTAAAAACATATGTCAAGTATTGAGATTAGACATTTGTTAACCTAGAATGGAATCACCCAAGAAAATACTTTTCAAAACTGAATGAAAATTAAAATGATTTCAGGTAAATGAGAGATGATAGAATTGGAGGCCACCAGACACACACTACACAAAACTGCCTCAGAAAGTTCTTCAAGCTAAAGGGAGATGACAGCAGATGAAAACATGGATCCTCTCAAAACTATAGAGACTGTGCTAAATGTTGATCCTCTATTAGAAGATTTAAGCAAAAATATGGGCAACAAACTATAAGATTCATAATAAATTTATAAATAGAATGTATGACAATGATAGCACCAATGACAGGGACAGGAAAGTGGAAGAAAAGTATAGTGACTGACATTGCGTGTTGTGACATTATATCATTTCAAGGTAAAATGTAATTGAGGATTAATAATTCAACATTGGGCTTTCCCGGTGGTTCAGTGGTGAAGACTCCACCTGACAATGCAGGAGACGTGGGTTCAATCCGTGGTCTAGGAAAAGCCCACATACCACAGAGCCACTAAGCCTGTGCACCAAAACTAGTGAGCCTGCACTCTAGAGCCCAGGGGCCACGACTACTGAAGCTTGTGCACCATAGAGCCTGTGCACTACAGCAAGAGAGGCCACCGCAGTGAGAAACTCATGCCTGCAACCAGAGAGCAGCCTCTGATCTCCACAACTAGAGAAAGGCCCATGCAGCAATGAAGACCCAGCCAGCAAAAAATAAAAATTACTTAAAATTTTTTAATTAAACATTATAATCACCTAAAAATCTGATACAATTAATAAATCAATACAGTATTTAAATTAAAATAATAAAATATACTCGAAGATTAAAATAAGAACAAAGATATAACATATAGCAGCTGCTGCTGCTACTGCTGCTAAGTCAGTTCAGTCGTGTCCGACTCTGTGCGACTCCATAGATGGCAGCCCACCAGGCTCCCCGGTCCCTGGATTTCTCAAGGCAAGAACACTGGAGTGGGTTGCCATTTCTTTCTCCAATGTATAAAAGTGAAAAGTGAAAGTGAATTTGCTCAGTCGTGTCCAATTCTTAGCGACCCCATGGACTGCAGCCTACCAGGCTCCTCCGTCCATGGGACTTTCCAGGCAAGAGTACTGGAGTGGGGTGCCATTGCCTTCTCGGACAAATAGCAGGCAAGTACACTTAAACCCAGTTATATCAATAATAACATTAACTGTAAATAATTTAAGTACTCCAAATAAAAAACAAGATAATCAGAGCAGATAAAATAAGACAAAACACTATACTGTCTACAAACTTATATGTGTTTAAATATAAACACAGAAACATATTAAAGAGGTAAAAATTACATACCATGCAAACACAAATCAGAGAAAACTCTATATAATATCTAAATTAATATCATACAAAGTCAGACTATAAGACAAAGAATTCATTCAGAGAAAAAGAAACATTTTATGATAATAAAATACAAAAGAAATTATATAGTATTGAAACTGGTGGGTTAAAAATAAAGTGATGCTTAGAAGAAAATTTAGAACCTTGAGGCTTCCTTGATGATTACATTAGAATAAAAATAGAAACACAAGGAAATGATGCAAGACTCCACCTCAAGAATCTACAACAGCAATCACAATCATAACTGAAAAAGAGGAACGAAAACTGAACATAGAAATCAATTAAGAAGAAAGCAAATACACAAGAAAATCAATACAGTCCATTAGTGATTCTCTTAAAAAGAACATTAACACTGATAATCTTCTAGCAAACCAATTAAGAAAAAAGAGGGAACACATTGACAGCACCAGTAACAAAAGGAGGAATATCATTGTAGATCTTCGCAACATGTAAAGATATGAGATATGAACCAGTGTTACTACTTTGAAAATTTTTTGTAAAATGGGCCAAGTCCTTAAAAACACATTACTTGTGAAACACAATTCACCAAAATCTGATACAAAAAAAGAGAAAAATATGAGTAAACTTATTTGTTAAATAAACAGAATCCATATTATAAAAATTTTCCACTAGAAAACTGCCAGCTACAAATGCTAGCACTTCCACAGAGCTGAGAAATGACTCCCACAACAGGATAAAGGAAGAGAGGGAGGGAAGGAATGAGGGCAGGAAGGAAGTGTAACACAGAGGCTGTGGTGAATGTACGAGTTGACCTGCATCTTTCCAACCCTCCCCTCCTGCAATCCTTGCATCTTTATCCTGTCACCATTTTGCACTTCAGTACTGTAGTCCCTGGTGGCTCAGAAGATAATCAAGACTCTGCCTGCAATGCGGGAGACCCAGGTTTGATCCCTGGGTGAGGAAGATCCCCTAGAGAAAGAAATGGCAACCCACTCCAGTATTCATGCCTGGAGAATCCTATGGTCCATGGGGTCACAAAGAGTAGGACAGGACTGAAGGAACTTGGAATGCTTGCACCACAGTCCTTCACAATTTGTGTGTTCCCTCCCAGATCTTCCACTTGAACTCCATGAAATCTCCTCATTATTTCAAACAAGCTTCTCTACGTTCTCCTCTGGTCATTGTTTCCACTCTAGATTTATCCTAAACAAGGTACTTCACTTTCAGCAATCCACTACTGAGGCTGAAATTTCTCTTCCTTACCTGACTCCTAAGGTTGAGCAGAAGAAAACCCAAGAGTTTTGATTAAAGTAATGAAAATACATGGTATTCTAATCTTATTTCTGGTATATCACCACCACTTTGACTTATCCTCACATCATTAAAATATGCCTGAAAATACAGAAAAAACAGACCAGGAGGAGGAAACTAGTGACAAAAAGAGAAATAGAAGGAACCTGGAACCGTTCATAAAAATGTGAGAGTCTAAGTTAGAGCAATGGTAGTCAGGGTGTACAAACCACAACCAGGGTTTAAATATTAGTTCAGTTCAGTTCAGTCACTCAGTCATGTCCGACTCTTTGTGACCCCATGAATCGCAGCATGCCAGGCCTCCCTGTCCATCACAAACTCCCGGAGCTCACTCAAACTCATGGCCATCGAGTCAGTGATGCCATCCAGCCATCTCATCCTCTGTCGTCCCCTTCTCCTCCTGCCCCCAATCCTTCTCAGCATCAGAGTCTTTTCCAATGAGTCAACTCTTTGCATGAGGTGGCCAAAGTATTGGAGTTTCAGCTTTAGCATCAGTCTTTCCAATAAACACCCAGGACTGATCTCCTTTAGAATGGACTGGTTGGATCTCCTTGCAGTCCAAGCGACTCTCAAGAGTCTTCTCCAACACCACAGTTAAAAAGCATCAATTCTTCAGCCCTCTGCTTTCTTCACAGTCTAACTCTCACATCCATACATGACCACTGGAAAACCACAGCCTTGACTAGACAGACCTTTGTTAAATATCAGAGCACTTCCAATTCTATACTTCTAAGTATATCTTAACTGGAATTAATAACAAGACATCAGTATTCTTAGGATAACATTGGGAGTTCTAATTTCACATAAAGTTTAAACATCACAAACTCAGATGCTGATTTATCAAAATATGGTTGAGACACCTGTAGTATTTCCACAAATTTATCTTCAGTTGGAACCATGATTATGACATTGTGACAATGAGGGAGGTTACTTGAGATGCCAGAAAACAGGTTTGTTTAAAACAAAAGTTTCTAACTAAAATTCAAATTCACCTTGAAAATAATTATTTTTAATAAGAATGATAAAGAGAATGGAAGGAAACATTTTGAAGAGATGAATAGATTTATGACATAAGTGCTGTAGTGGTTTCACAAATGCATACTTATCAAGCAGTTTTGTATATCAGACATACCTCAATAAAGTACTTTTTAAAAAGGAAAAGAATTCTTTCCTTAAGGGCATCAACTAGAATAATGAAAGATCTGCTGAAGGTGAGATTAGAAAAGATCACTTTTTCAATGATCTTCCTGTACATAAACACCCAAGAGCTGATTGGCTGTGGCTGTTAAGGACCTACTGCAGATGTCTTCAGGGCTCCCGTGTCCCACCATCCCATTAGATGGGGTGGTACTATCCTAAGAACAGGCTTCTACCTTAGGGAATTCACTGTGATAACTGACAATATCTTCCTCCAGTCCAGTTGTTCTGATGTGATTAATAACCTGGACATCCAATCTGAAATTGTGATAACAACTAGAAGCATCTCTGCCAAATACTGTGAGCACCCATTCACACCCTGGTTTCACTTCTTTCCTGCATCCACCTTGGCATAAGTCAAACACACTTAGATAACACTGAGTACTTCTTAAGAGTCATATCAGGTCCTCTTAGCTTCAATTCAGTTCAGTTCAGTTCCTCAGCCATGTCTGATTCTTTGCAACACCAAGGACTGCAGCATGCCAGGCCTCCCTGTCCATCACCAACTCCTGGGATTTACTCTATCTCATGTCCATTCAGTTGGTGATGCCATCCAACCACCTCATCCTCTGCCATCCCTTTCTCCTCCCACCTTCAGTCTTTCCCAGAATCAGGGCCTTTTCCAGTGAGTTGGTTCTTCACATGAGGTAGCCAAAGTACTGGAGGTTCAGCTTCAGCATCAGTCCTTCCAGTGAACACCCAGGACTGATTTCCTTTAGGAGTGACTGGTTGGATCTCCTTGCAGTCCAAGGGACTCTCAAGAGTCTTCTCCAACACCACAGTTCAAAAGCATCAATTCTTCGGTGCTCAGCTTTCTTTATAGTCCAACTCTCACATCCATACAGGACTACTGGAAAAACCATAGCTTTGACTAGACCGGTCTTTTTTGGCAAAGAAATGTCTCTGCTTTTTAATATGCTGTCTAGGTTGGTCATAGCTTTTCTTCCAAGGAGCAAGTGTCTTTTAATTTCATGGCTGCAGTCACCACCTGCAGTAATTTTGGAGCCAAAAAAAAAAAGTCTGTCACTGTTTCCACTGTTTCCCCATCTATTTGCCAGGAAGTGATGGGACCAGATGCTATGATCTTAGTTTCTGAATGTTGAGTTTTAAGCCAACTTTTTCACCTCCTCTTTCATTATCATCAAGAGGTTCTTTAGTTCTTTGCTTTTAGCCATAAGTGTGATGTAATCTGCATCTAAGGTTATTGATATTTCTCCTGACAATCTTGATTCCAACTTGTGCTTCATCCAGTCCAACATTTCTCATGATGTACTCTGCATATAAGTTAAATAAGCAGGGTGACAATATACAGCCTTAACGTACTCCTTCCCCGATTTGGAACCAGTCTTTTGTCCCATGTCCAGTTCTAACTGTTGCTTCTTGACCTACATACAGATTTCTCAGGATGCAGGTCAGATGGTCTGGTATTCCCATCTCTTGAAGAATTTTCCAGTTTGTTGTGATCCACACAGTTAAAGGCTTTGGCATAGTCAATAAAGTAGAAGTAGATGTTTTTCTGGAACTCTCTTGCATTTTCAGTGATCAAACAGATGTTGGCAATTTGACCTTTGGTTCCTCTGTCTTTTCTAAATCCAGCTTGAACATCTGGAAGTTCACAGTTCATGGACCACAGCCTTGTCTAACTCAATGAAACAATGAGCCATGCCATGTAGGGCCACCCAAGACAGACAGGTCTTAGTGGACAGTTCTGACAAGACATGGTCCACTGGAGAAGGAAAGGCAAACCACTTCAGTATTCTTGCCTTGAGAACCCCATGAACTCTTAGCTTCACTGCCTCTTATATGTGATGCGCTTCAGCTACTGTGTTGTAAACTTCAAGACTTCATTTCCCTGCTCCCTCAACATCCCTGCAAATGTGGTGTGAGCTCCCCACTTGATTCATCAGGTACACCAGTGTGATGAGATTTTCCCCGCCACAAGTCCCGCTTCTGGACTCCTCTGACTGTGACCTAGGGACATTTAAATGCACCACTGAATTTCTCTCACACCTTTTCCTTGAGTAACTGCACCATGACTTCGGGTATGGTCACCTGTCCATGGGTCTTCACATGCCCTTGTGGGGTCACCATTGCTTGGTTGAGCCTGTTCTATTGGCACATCACCCACATACCAACCTGATGGAGTGTGGTGACCCTGACTTTTAGGACCAATGAGGATAATACACCTTGTTGCCTACAACTCTCCTATGACACCACCCCCCCCCACCATCAATGTAGCCACACCCTACTGACCATTATGTCAAAGAATACAGAACAATTACCATGCTGAGACTGTGCCACAGAGGTCGAATCCAGAAGCTAATCTGTATGAAACTTTTGACCTCACCTCTGCCTCCTGTGACACGTCACAAAGACCCTTCACCCAAGTATGTCCTAAAGGCTGTATCCGTAATCTCAAGTCATTCTGGTAATAAGGCAGAGGCTTTTCCTGCTAGAGATCCCTACACAGACCAGACAGGACTTACCTGAGCAGACTACTCCAGCATCGCAATCATGTGAAAGGCTATCATTACGATAGTCTTTAATATCAGAATGCCTACAGTCACTGACAGTTGACTCCACCCCTTCACATGAAACATACAAAAGCCAAATGGGGCCAAGTCCTGGTCCAAAATAAGCCCCTCCAGGAAAACCAATGGCAGCTCCACACCCCAGCTGTCTGCACACTACAGATGCATCCTTCAAGGTCCATTCCATATCATCCACTGTGCCCCATTCTCCTTGGTGCTTCACTTCCACTCTCCCCTCACAGCGGTGCACTCCATCCTTCAGCCTCAGCTCCAGAGCTGCAAGAGAGACCCGCAACAGGAAAGATTTTAGGAGACTTAGAGTGGCATAATATTTAAAACATTAGCTCTCTGAGGAACAAAACAGTGCATGGGATATAGTATTTCCTGACCTCTGTGGTATAAACATTCCCAGCGTGGCCAACTCTAAGCCCCCAGTGTGCCATCACTGAACACAGAGCAGGAAGGGAGCCACCAAGTATTTCTCAGGAGCCTGTAGAACCAGCTCCAGGGACACCACTGAGGACAGGCCTTCAGAGACTCTGGATGCTGCCCTCCCTGTAGATGTTCCCAAGGCTACTAGGGCCCAGCTTCTCCATCTCAGTTGCAGCTCATGGCCCGGGATCCAGGGAGGAATCCTCCCTCTCCTTTCCTGTCCATAGGAAGCATCTCATCCAGCTCAGGAACAGAGGGCTGGGGTAACAGGCTCTAAAATGTCCTGGTTATTCCTGCCATCTGGTGTTCATGTCTTTGGGTAATTCCACACTCCAATGTACCTCTTAACATGCGTCTAACAAATGGAATTTGAGGAAAGTGATCAGATGTCACTTTAGTGATTAAGTCATAAGATGACTCTGGTTTCTGCATATAAAAAGGAGTTCATTAGTAGGAACATCATAGATGGAGACATTCCCAGGGTTCAGTTCAGTTCAGTTCAGTCACTCAGTCGTGTCTGATTCTTTGAGACCTCATGGAGTACAGTACGCCAGGCCTCCCTGTCCATCACCAACTCATGGAGTTTACTCAGATTCATATCCATTCAGTCAGTGATGCCATGCAAGCATCTCATCCTCTGTCATCCCCTTCTCCTCCCACCTTCAATCTTTCTCAGCATCAGAAGACTCTATTTAAAAAAAAAAGAACTAACCAGATATGTTGTGATTCTCTGATAGCTCAGTTGGTAAAGAATCCACCTGCAATGCAGGAGATCCCGGTTCAAATCCTGCATCAGGAATATCTGCTGGAGAAGGAATAGGCTACCCACTCCAGTCTTCTCTTGTGGCTCAGCTGGTAAAGAATCAGACTGCAATGGAGGAGACCTGGGTTTGATCCTTGGGTTGGGAACACCCCCTGGAGAAGGGAAAGACTACCCACTCCACTAAGGCCTGGAGAATTCCATGGACTGTGTACAAAGAGTCAAACATGACTGAGTGACTTTCACTTCTTCAATTCTTCAACCAGATATTTTGAAGCTGAATAACAAATGAATGGTCTTCCCAGGTGATGCTAGTGGTAAAGAACCTGTCTGCAAGTGCAAGAAATGTAAGACTCGGGTTTGATCCCTGGGTCTGGAAGATCCCCTGGAGGAGTGCATGGCAACCCACTTCAGTATTCTTGCCTGGAGAATCCTATGGACAGAGCATCCTGGTGGGCTACAGTCCATAGGGTCACAAAGAGTCAAACATGACTGAGGTGACTTAATATGCACAATACAATGCATAAACTGAAGAATTCAACACAGAGATTCAACAACAGACTTGACCAAGGGAAAGAAAAAGAAACAAGAATCAATGTTTTAGAAGAAAGATTAATTGAAAGCATCCAAATAGAGGAGCCAAAAGAGAATGAAAGGAATATAGAAAGCCAGTGGACACCATAAAGAGAAACAATGTATGGACTGGAGTCATAACAGAAGTGAAGGAGAAAAAAATTAAGGTCTGAGGACTTCCTGGTGGTGTAGTGGTTAAGAATCCACCTGCCAGTGTAGGGGACATGGGTTCAATCCCTGGTCCAGGAAGATTCCACATGCCACAGAGCAACTAAGCCAGTGTGCCACAGCTGCTGGAACGTGTGCACCTAGAGCCTGGGGTCTCCAGCAAGAGAGGCCACTGCAGTGAGAAGCCTGTGCACTGCAGCGAAGAGTAGCCCCTGCTTGCCACAGCTAGAGAAAGCCCACATGCAGCAAGGAGACCTAGCACAGCCAAAAATAAATAATTATAAAAAAGAAAGAAAGACAGGCTGCGAATTTCCAAACCTGGGGAAAGATCTGGGCACCTAAGTTCAAGAAGCTAATAAGTCACCCCAAATTTTCTTTTTTTTTTTATTTTAAAAAGTTATTTTTAATTGAAGGATAATTGCTTTACAATGTTGTATTGGTTTTTGCAATACATCAACATGAATCAGCTAAAATTTCAATCCAAACAACCTTCTCCAAGACTCACAGAGTAAACTGTCCAAATGCAAAGAGATAGAGAGAATTCTGAAAGTCTAAAGAGAAGAAAAAAATGCTGTCACCCAAGAGAACTCCCATAAGGAGATCAGCGGATTTGTCCAAAGAAACCTTGCAGACCACGACAGAAGGATTGGTAACATACTCCACCCTCACTCAGGGGAAAGCAGTCCCCAGGGAGGGACAAGAGAGGGCACGAGAGAAAGTGCTCCCTACAGAGTCACAGCAGATCCTGGGAGGGGAAAGACCATCCCAGGCCCCCAGCACATCAGGAAATGAGTCACAGGGACCGGGGCAGGGACTTGGGAACTTATACATGTGAGGCTGCACATCAACTGATCTTTACAAACAGAGGGACAAGTCATTCATTGGAAGGACTGATGTGGAAGCTGAAACTCCAATACTTTGGCCACCTGATTGGAAGAGCTGACATATCTGTAAAGACCCTGAAGCTGGGAAAGAGAGAAGGTGGGAGGAGAAGGGGATGACAGAGGATGAGATGGTTGCATGGCATCACCGACTCAATGGACATGAGTTTGGGTAGACTCTGGGAGTTGGTGATGGACAGGAAGGCCTGGCGTGCTGCGGTCCATGGGATCACAGAGTCAAACACCAGTGAGCAACAGAACTGAACTGAACTGAACTGAACAGACAAGAGGTCCCCTCTCCTGGATGCAGGCTTCTCTGCTCCCTAATGGACCCTGGTGGGAACAGGTGAGGCCAGCAGGCAGAGCCTCTCACAGAGCCCAGTGCTAGGCAGACATGGCAACAAGCAGAGGGGATCCCGAGAGATGAGGGAGAGGAGCCAGAGAGAGGGAGGCAGGTGTATGATTATCTCTGATCCAGTTACATGCAGCAGCCATGACACCCAGCCCTGTGGACACCCCGTGTGCTTCACAGAGCAACGGACTCACTCCCTGCTCAGCAACTCTGTTCCTCTCACACAGACAGGCTCCACCTCCCCTCATACACACACACACACACACACACACACACAGATATACACACAGGCTCACACACTCCCCACACACACACAGCCTCACACAGCCTCACACACAACTCACACACTCCTCACTCACCCTCACTCACCCACACTCACCCACACATACTCCTCACACACCTTAATACTTGCACACTCCTCACACACTCCACAAACACATACACTCTTCACACCCACATACACCCTCACACATACACACCCTCACACACTCACACACACACATTTTTCATACCCTCACACACACACACCCTCACGCATTCCTCACTTGCACACATACACACACATACACACACAATCACAAAGCCTACAGGAGCGAAGACATAGGAAACACAGGGACCCAGGGGCAGTGCTCATGCACCAGACACGTGGAGCATGTGGGAACAGCCCAGAGTCCCAGCTGAGCTCAGTCACTGGACCTTCCTCACACTGGGAGCCACTGGGACTCCTAGAAGCTCCCTGAAAACAAGGGAGACTGTGGAGGGGACTTAGGCTGACTCAGCTCAGTCCAGACAAAACCTCACGGCTCTGTAAAATCTGCCTCTGTGACCAATGGATCCCCCCCCCCCCATAGGAAAGGAACCAGTATTCACATCAATATGGTTCTTTTTTGGTCAGAAACACTGAGGCCAGGTTCCACAAGTCCAGACACCTTTCCCTTCATCAAGGCATCCACTCCCCTGCTGTGAACCAGGAGAGAGGGGCAGCTCTTACCTTGACCACCCACCACGGTGCCGAGGAGGAGGACACAGAGGCCCCACAGGGAGAGGTGTCTGCCCAGAGCCATCCTGACCCCGCGTCCTCAAGGTCACAGTCCCAGCTGCAGGATCAGCCTGTGAGGAGGCATCAGGGTGCCGACTGGGGTCTATATAGACCACCCATTACACCCTCCCTCCTGAGAGCCAATAGCGACACCTTTCACCATTTCAGGCACTATCAGAGGCAGCATCTGCCACTTTCTGCAGCTCAGACACCAATGAGCTTCTGAATCTTCAACATCTCCTTATATGAGCAACATGGTCCTTTGAGCTCCTGCTTCCGTAGTCCTGACAGCCGGGTCCCACCACTGGGACTGGGGTAGAAACGGTTCATCAAAAATCATGAGTGCCTTTCTCTCCCCTGATTGCCCTGGTCAATATCTTCAGACTGTGAGATCTCACAGGATCTGGGTGTGGGATCTGTTGACCCGTGGAGAATAACTTTTGTAGAATCAAGTATTGATCTTCCCCGGCACTGAGCTCAGGGTGGAAGCAGAGAACTACAAGAAGTCTTGAAATACAAGAGTATTTATC
This sequence comes from Bubalus kerabau, assembly GCF_029407905.1. NCBI lineage: Eukaryota > Metazoa > Chordata > Mammalia > Artiodactyla > Bovidae > Bubalus > Bubalus kerabau. The sequence continues at coordinate 19,218,544 of NC_073624.1, forward strand.
AGGTCAGCAGAAAATGAGGACCAGGAGTACAGGAATTCACAGGTGACTGTTAAGGCATGAAGTGAGACCATCAAGTTGGGCGGATGAGATTGCAGGGTTTTCCCCCTTCTCAGAATGATCTGGAGACTGGGTCCTGGAGCACATGCCTAGATGCTCAGTCGTGTCTAACTCTTTGCAACCCATGGACTGTAGCTCGCCAGCCTCCTCTGTTCAGTGGATTTCCCAGGCAAGAATACTGGAGGGGGTTCCCATTTCCCTCTAAAGGGATCTTTCTGACTCAAGGATCAAATCTGCTTCTCCTGCATTGGCAGGCGGGTTCCCTATAGGGACATTCAGACGTGTTAAATCCCTTTCCCTTTATTGCATTTCATTTTATGTGAAGTATCTCTTTCAGCTAGTCACTAAATGATGCTGACAGAGAGAAAGAGATTGCTATTACAGGAAACAAAGAGAAAGTAGGAATCGTCATTCATTTCTAGCGCACCAACTTAGGAGCAGGGATCTCTAGAAGAAAACATGGGGCTTCACTGATGGCTCAGCAGTAAAGAATCCACCCACAAAGCAAGAGACGTGGATTCGATTCTTGGGTCAGGAAGATCCCCTGGAGAAGGAAATGGCAACCCACTCCAGTATTCTTGCCTGGAGAATTCCGTGGACAGAATGGCCTGGGCAGCTAAGTCCACCGTGTCAAAATGAGTTGGACACGACTAAGTGACTAAACAATGAAAACAAGAAGAAAATTATACTTTAGAAAGACTAAAGTTTTCTAAACTTCACATGTACTCCCTTTATATGCTGAGAGTATGGTTTGATAAGATTCAGAATACATTTGTATTATAAAACCATAACTAAAGAAGATGCAAAATATAATGTAAGGGAACAGCTCCAGAGAGATGGGGAAATAGAAAGTCTGCTACATGATAGCTGCAGGCAGGGGGCAAAGAAGGGGTGAGTGAAGCAGAGAAGAGAAAGGGGTTCATGCTGCCTGAAACCACCAATGAACCCACCTCCTCTGTTCTGCATTTAAGAGGAAATGTGATGGCAAGAATGGAATCCCAGGTGGGTTGAGGGGACAGATCCAAGCAGAAGGGATGATGTCCAATGTAGCCATTGCTGCCTTGTTCTGTTTCCACTCATCAGAGAAGCTCCCAGATGCTCCCCCAGAAGGTACCCCAGGGATGAATAGAGAGACTGAGAAGGGCCATAAGTGATGCAAGATAGAGCTCCCCCATCGAAATCCAAGGTCACTAATGTGCTGCCCCCTCATGCCCCCTCAGGCTCAAGATTTCCATGATGAAGCCCTGTGGTCCACACAAGCCCACCCCGAGGCCCCCTCACCCTGATTCCGTCTTTTCAGCACAGATGTGGAAGGAAGCATCTGTGACACACAAGCCCCAGGGTCCCCACCGGAGCTCAGAGACAGCTTCAAGAGCCACCCACGGCCCACATTAAGGTCTCAGTAGGGCCAACACTGAGGGCAGCTGCAGGTTAGTCCACAGCCCTGCCACATCCCCCACCAGAGGAACCCCTCATCCCAGTCAGCAGACACAGCTTCTCTGTCCCGCCATGCCTGTCCTTCATACTTGAGACGGGAGAAAAGACAGTTGAACACATGCTTCTCTTCCTCTAAATATGCTAATATTTATCCATTATTTATGCAAGAATCACTTCCTTGTCATCTGGTCCTCTCACTCTCAAGCCCCGTGACTGTACCTGACCCCGTCTCCTTCTATATCTGGACTTTAACACATTAATGATAAAAACTTATTATAAATATCAAAACCAAAATTTACACTCAGTTGCTGAAGGAAGACCAGGATTTGCTCAGTCACTTAGAATTGATGCTCTACTCCCTCTGGGCCCAGAGTCATCATTCCTTACCCAGTTGTGGAGTCCACACCATCACCAGAAACCACCAGCCAGACACAAAGAACACAGGACATGCTTCCTGAGGTCCAGTCATCCCTCCCACAGGGTGACACAGGGATGCGTTTAGTGAACCAGGTACACATGGTCTCAACTTGGGATGGAGATCTCACAGGTAAGATGCTGTTAGCAGCTCCAGACCCTTTATAGAAAGGGATGGGCTATAAGGAGCGGCAAACTCAGGGCTGGCAGCCTGTCCCCACAGCACCCTCTACCCCAGAGCTGGGGGTGCAGGGTCAACATGGACCAACTCACCCTTGGAAGAAGCTACATCTTTCTGACACATAAAGAAATCTCAGTATCCAATCTCATCAAAGATTTGAAGGAGGAAAGTTTTAAGGAGGACACTAACCCAGCTGTGTCCACAATGAACATGAGAATATGCAGTACAGGGTCAGGAAAACAGGCTCGGGAGCCAGACTGTCTGGTCTTGACTCACAGTTTAGCCACACGCCAAGTGTGGGCCTTGAACAGGGTTCTTACAGTCTCTGATTAGTAAAAGGAGGGTGATGATCCCACCAAGATGACTGATTTTGGTGAGGATTAGGTGAGTTGGCATTAGCATGTGATATTACAACACTAGTTAACAGTAGTACACGTGCTGATGCTGATGTGCTCAGTCGTGGCCAACGCCTTGTGAACCCATGCCAGGTTCCTCTGTCCATGGAACTTTCCAGGCAACAGCAGTAGTACATATTCGTAGTATTATGTACTACTGTTAACTTGCTTTCCTGATGGCTCAGATGATAAAGAATCTGCCTGCAATGCAGGAGATCTGAGTTCGATACACAGGAAGATTCTCTGGAGAAGGAAATGACAACCCACTTCAGTATTCTTTCCTGGGAAATCCCATGGACAGAGGAGCCTGGAGGGGCTACAGTCCATGGAGTCACAATGAGTTGGTCACAGCTGAGTGACTAACACACACACATACTTACACACGTAGTAGTAGTAGAGAAGCAGTGTTAGGGCATCTCCCACCATCTCATCCCAGGAATCCCAGGACTCTAGAGCAGGAATTCAATTCTGTGACCTGGAGCCTTGACTGAGGCTGTCAGAACTCTCCCAGGACACCAAATATTGTGATGGTCGTTGGTGCCAATCAGAGTTGTGAGTCTTCCACACATCACTCCGTCTCTCTGTGCCCCATGTAACTGCTCAAGAACCTTGACCTTACCACTGGTGAGCTTTTGTGAATTAAGTTGTTTACTTAATCATTTTACTTTATAAACTCGAATGTACTTGGTAAAACATTTTGTGTCTAATTCACCTCCATATCCCCAGTGCTTGGCTAACTAAAAATCGTAATGATGTCTCTTGTATACCTGAATGAATGAATGTCAGCCTGGTATTTTGCACAAATCATTTCAATCAAAAAGAAATCTTTTGAGAAATAATTTAGCGTGTTGTGAGGATGTAACAGCACAATGCAAGCTGCATCATTTGTTTTAATGATATTTCAATACTGTTAAATGGTATGAGCTATATATGGTTCACTTCAATGCCTTTCTGCAATGAATGCAGTAAATTTCAATAACTAGAAACAACCTAGCCCCAGTACAAGAGCAGTGCTGAGACAGCCAGTTCTAAACATGTATAAACGCTGCAAATTTCTTTGCATATCTGAAGATAAAGAAGACAAACCACAGAACACTGACAGGTGAAGACCATGAAGCCTCCTGTTCTGGTCTTAATCAGATATGGCCAAGAGCTCAGGATGTTTATGTATTTGTCATTTGGCATATTTTCAATTCAAACCACACACAACTGTAACAGGAAGACATTTAGTTATAAAAAAATTTAAACATCTTCCACGTTGAATTAGAAGTACAGAAGTAAAGAGCAGAATCTTGTTCTTTTACTTAGGGTAAATATTTGTCCTTATGGATTGTGAAGCAATACAACATGTAGCATTATTATTCCCAAATCACCATGAGAAAATGGTGGTCAGAGGTTCAGTAATCTCTTTGCCAGGCAAGTTAATAATTAAACCTGCTTGCTTGAGGAAAATTTCCTCAGGACCAATCAGACAGACTAAAATACAAAATATTTTTAAATTAAAAAAGAGGTGTATAACTCTAAAGGAAAATGATTAACTGAGTTGTTACACCAAAGCGTTGGAGACCCCCTTCACCATCTGTGTTCCTTGCATGGATGGGACCAAGGTTAGTAAAGACTCCTTTACCAAAGACCACTTCATCACAAGAGAATGAAGGAAAGAGCAAAGTCATGAGCTGGCTTAGGTCCAGCCCATCATCTCTGTTCAGCCCTCTACAGTCTATAACCAGAAACATCGAACAGAGTGTGGCACTGAATTGGCCTCATTCACTCCTCCATAGTGCAACATCAAATACCCAGAGACAAGAGCAGATCAAAGCTAAGAAATCAAAGCAGATTCTAAGTGGAGAGCAAGCAGACAAAGGGTCCTTCCCTACTGCTGTTGGAAAGGAAGAAGCCCTCCCACCCCAGGCACCACCTGTGGGAGGAGAGACAAGAAGATGCCTCCTGAAATAGAGGAGAACCAGTCTCAGCAGGGAGCTTGAACTAGAAATGACAAGACAGTTATTACCATGAACCCAAGCTAAGTTGAGGGATAAATTTTAAATGGGAAAGTCTGTGTTAACTTTATGGAACTTTCAATCCACACAAACATCCCTTGCTAGTGCACAAGATGAAATCCGTGATAAAAATAAAGAATATTACATTTATGTATATTTCAATTCTAGGCTAGGCTAAGGCTAAGTCACTTCAGTCGTGTCCGACTCTGTGCGACCCCATAGATGGCAGCCCACCAGGCTCCCCCGTCCCTGGGATTCTTCAGGCAAGAACACTGGAGGGGGTTGCCATTTCCTTCTCCAATGCATGAAAGTAAAAAGTGAAAGTGCAGTCGCTCAGTCGTGTCCGACTCTTAGCGACCCCATGGACTGCAGCCCACCAGGCTCCTCTGTCCATGGATTTTCCAGGCAAGAGTACTGGAGTGGGGTGCCATTGCCTAGGGACACATTTTTAAGCCCATTACAGAAAGAAAATTCATAAATCTTCTCTTGTTTTTAAAAGCACAGGGTTGTCACATCTATGAACTCTTTCTAATTCCTCCAGCTCAAAATTACTGCTGTGTTTATTTAATCTGTAAAACCTTTCCCACTGTCTCTAAAGTGGGGGCTTCTTGAGAGGAAGTATTGTGTCTTACTCTTCTATATCTCTTTAAAGTCAAGTAAAGACACATAGAGAAAGCTTAACAAATAGTGGATAAATAAAGAAATGAATGCATAAACAAATGCTGAAAACCACCCTTCAGTTAGTGATACTGAGTGGGGAGGGTGGTGGGGGCAGGGGAGACACGAATCTGACTACTCCCACTCAGCACAGACAGAAGTGCAGTAAGGAGCCAGAGACACACCAGACGAAGGAACCAGATACAGAAGGCCTTCTTCAAATCCCATTCTGGGGACGGTCTAATGACATTTAATTTCTGCACAAAATTGTACCTCAGAAACTTCACCAAGGCAAGAAAAAAAAGAAAAAAAACAACTGACAGCATTGCTACCAAGGATGTGGCATCAATAGTAATATTCATCAAATAGCTGTTTTTCTATCTCCCAGTGACTCATTCTGGCCAATGAAACGTGGGTGTTGTCACCTGTGTCACTTCTGAGTAGAGGCATGAAAACCCCATGCGAGAGGGGAGGAGCTAAATGGTGGAGGAGTAGGACGCGGGGAACACTTTCTCCCCCACAAATTCATCAAAAGAACATTTAAATGCAGAGTAAATTCCAGAAAACAACTTCTGAATGCCGGCAGAGGACATCAGGCACCCAGAAAAGCAACCCAAGTCTTCGAAAGGAGGTAGGAAAAAAATATAAAAGACAAAAAAAGGGACAAAAGAGGGAGGGACGGAGTTCTGTCCCGGGAAGGGAGTCTTAAAAAGAGAGAAGTTTCCAAACACCAGGAAACCTTCTCACTGCCGAATCTGTGCCGAGCCTTGGAAGCACAGAGGGCAACATAACAGGGAGGAAAAATAAATAAACAATTAAAACCCGCACATTGCGATCCCTACAGTAACTCACCCAGCGGAGAAGCAGCGCAGACGCCTGCATCCGCCATTAGCAAGCAGGGGTTGGGCAGGGAGGCGCGGCGCGGGCTGCATTGCAAGGATTTGGCCTGAATACCCCAAGCGCTATCTGAGGGAAATAATTTGGGCTAGCAAACCAGACTGTGGGATATCTACCACACGAAAAGCCAGCCCTAACCTAAGACACCACCAGGCCCGCGCATGGAACAAAGGACTGAACAGAGATAGCCGGCGGCAGACCATCCCCCTCCGGTGACAGGCAGCCAGAGCTGGAAGAGGACAATCGCAGCCCCAGAGAGGCATTATCTGTAAAACTGTAAGCAGGCTTCTTTGCTAACTAAAACTTCTTGGGGGTCTGGATGGTCAACATCTGCCTGAGAAGGTGCGCCGGTTGCATACCTAGATAACCGAGCGGCGGGGAGGCGATAAGTCGCAGCAATCACGTGTGCCAAACACCTCATCACCTGAGCTGCTCGGATCTGGGAAGGGCACAAAACGCAGGCCCAACCGAGAGTCTGCGCCTCTGAGGACTACCCGAGTGCCTGAACCTGAGCGGCTTGGACCTGGGAAGTGCAGGAAGCCCAGGGCCGGCCTCGGATGGTTCCCGGCGGAGCAACCTAGAGCCTGAGCAGCGTGGGCAGGGAGGCTACACGCGCTGTGAACGGAGGGCAGACCCAGTGTGGCTGAGGCACTGCGAGCATACACCAGTATTATTAGTTTGCAGCATCCCTCCCTACCTCCCCACAGCGCGACTGAACAAGTGAGCCTAAAAAAAAAAAAAAAAAAAAAAAAAAGTGTCCTCCACCGTGCCCTTTGTGTCAGGGAGGAAACCAGACACTGAAGAGACCAGCAAACAGAAGAAGCTATAACAGAGGGAACCGCCTTGGAAGCTACAGGCAATAGATTAAAACCCTGTGGTTACTGCCAACTACGAAGGAAGGGGCCTATGAATCTTGAGAAATATAAGTCGGACCAAGGAACTAGCCAAAAATGAACTGAACCCACAATACTCACAACAAAACCGGAGAAAGTCCTAGATACATTTTTCCTATTTTTATGATCATTCTTTCTTTCTTTTTTTCATTTTTATTTTTTTTAATTTCAAAAAAAAATTTTAAGTCCTCTTTTATTCCTTTAATTTTCACTTTTATAACCGATTACTTTGGAAAAAAAAAAAAAAAGAGAAGACCCTATTCTTGTTTAAAGCAAACTTCATATATATATTTTTTATAATTTTTTTGACCTTGGTTTTTTTTTTCTTTTTTTTCCCCTTCTTTTGTTTAACATTGTATTTTTGAAATTCCAAACTCTACTCTAGATTTTTAATTTTAGCTTTTTGGTATTTGTTATCAATTTTGTACCTATAGTTTTTTTTATAATTTCTGTGACCCTTTTTTAATTTTTCTTTTTCTCTGTTTCTTTCTCTTCTTCTTTTAAATAACATTGTATATCTGAAATTCCAAACTCTACTGTAGATTTTTAATTTATGCTTTTTGGTATTTGTTATCAATTTTGTACCTGTATTTTCTTTATAATTTATATGACTTTGTTTGTTCTTGTTTGTTAGTTTGTTTCTCTCTCTTTCTTTTTCTTCTTCTTTTTTTAACATTGTATTTTTGAAATTCCAAGCTCTACTCTAGATTTTTAACTTTTGCTTTTTGGTATTAGTTATCAATTTTGTACCTATATTTTCTTTATAATTTTCACGACCTTGTTTGTTTTTGTTTGTTCGTTTTTTCTCTCTTTCTTTTCCTTCTTCTTTTCTTTAACATCGTATTTTTGAAATTCAAAACTCTACTCTAGATTTTTAATTTTTGCTTTTATGTATTTGTTACCAATTTTGTACCTTTAAGAACCCAATCTTCAGTACCCATTTTTCAATAGGGAGCAAGATTACTGGCTTGACTGCTCTCTCTCCCTGTGGACTCTCCTTTTTCTCCACCAGGTCGCCTGTGTTGCCTCCCTAACCCCTCTCTACTCTACCCAACTCTGTGAATTTCTGTGTGTTCCAGACAGTGGAGAACACTTGGGGAACTGATTACTGGCTGGATCTGTCTCCCTCCTTTTCATTCCCCCCATTTATCCTCCTGGCCACCTCTGCCACCTTCCTCCTTCTTCTCTTCTCTGTATAACTCTGTGAACAACTCTGAGCGGTCCAGTTGTGGAGTGCACATAAGGAAGAGATTACTGAATAGCCCACTCTCTCCTCTATTGACCCCACCTCATCTCATTCGGGTCACCTCTAATTCCGTCCTCACTCTTCTCTTCTCCATGTAACACTGTGAGCCTCTTTGGGTGACCCTCATGGTAGAGAAACTTTTCATCTTTAACATAGATGTTTTATCAATGGTGCTGTATAGAAGGAGAAGCTTTGAAACTACTGTAAAAATAAGACTGATAACTGGAAGCAGGGGGCTTAAGTCCAAACCATGACTCCAGGGAGCTCCTGACTCCAAGGAACATTAATTGACAGGAGCTCATCAAATGCCTCCATACCTGCACTGAAACCAAGCACCACACAAGGACCAACAAGTTTCAGGGCAAGACATACCAAGCAAATTCTCCAGCAACAAGGAACACAGCCCTGAGCTCCAAGATACAGGCAGCCCAAAGTCACCCCAAAACTATAGACATCCCATAACTCATTACTGGACATTTCATTGCACTCCAGAGAGAAGAAATACAGCTCCACCCACCAGAACACTGACACAAGCTTCCCTAACCAAGAAACCTTGACAAGCCACCTGTACAAACCCACACAGAGCGAGGAAATGCCACAATAAAGACAACTCCACAAACTGCCAGAATACAGAAAGAACACCCCAAACTCAGCAATTTAAACAAGATGAAGAGACAGAGGAATACCCAGCAGATAAAGGAACAGGATAAAACCCCACCAAACCAAACAAAAGAGGAAGAGATAGGGAATCTACCTGATAAACAATTCCGAATAATGATATTGAAATTGATCCAAAATCTTGAAATTAAAATGGAATCACAGATAAATAGCCTGGAGACAAGGATTGAGAAGATGCAAGAAAGGTTTAACAAGGACCTAGAAGAAATAAAAAAGAGTCAATATATAATGAATAATGCAATAAATGAAATTAAAAACACTCTGGAGGCAACAAATAGTAGAATAACAGAGGCAGAAGATAGGATTAGTGAATTAGAAGATAGAATGGTAGAAATAAATGAATCAGAGAGGATAAAAGAAAAACGAATTAAAAGAAATGAGGACAATCTCAGAGACCTCCAGGACAATATTAAACGCTACAACATTCGAATCACAGGGGTCCCAGAAGAAGAAGACAAAAAGAAAGACCACGAGAAAATACTTGAGGAGATAATAGTTGAAAACTTCCCTAAAATGGGGAAGGAAATTATCACCCAAGTCCAAGAAACCCAGAGAGTCCCAAACAGGATAAACCCAAGGTGAAACACCCCAAGACACATATTAATCAAATTAACAAAGATCAAACACAAAGAACAAATATTAAAAGCAGCAAGGGAAAAACAACAAATAACACACAAGGGAATTCCCATAAGGATAACAGCTGATCTTTCAATAGAACGTCTTCAAGCCAGGAGGGAATGGCAAGACATACTTAAAATGATGAAAGAAAATAACCTACAGCCCAGATTATTGTACCCAGCAAGGATCTCATTCAAATATGAAGGAGAAATCAAAAGCTTTTCAGACAAGCAAAAGCTGAGAGAATTCAGCACCACCAAACCAGCTCTCCAACAAATACTAAAGGATATTCTCTAGACAGGAAACACAAAAACTGTGTATAAAATCTAACCCAAAACAATTAAGTAAATGGCAACAGGATCATACTTATCATTAATTACCTTAAACGTAAATGGGTTGAATGCCCCAACCAAAAGACAAAGACTGGCTGAATGGATACAAAAACAAGACCCCTACATATGTTGTCTACAAGAGATCCACCTCAAAACAGGGGATTCATACAGACTGAAAATGAAGGGCTGGAAAAAGATTTTCCATGCAAATAGGGACCAAAAGAAAGCAGGAGTAGCAATACTCATATCAGATAAAATAGACTTTAAAACAAAGGCTGTGAAAAGAGACAAAGAAGGTCACTACATAATGATCAAAGGATCAATCCAAGAAGAAGATATAACAATTATAAATATATATGCACCCAACACGGGAGCACCACAATATGTAAGACAAATGCTAACAAGTATGAAAGGAGAAATTAACAATAACACAATAATAGTGGGAGACTTTAATACCCCACTCACACCTATGGATAGATCAACTAAACAGAAAATTAACAAGGAAACACAAACTTTAAATGATACAGTAGACCATTTAGGCCTAATTGATATTTTTAGGACATTTCATCCCAAAACAATGAATTGCACCTTTTTCTCAAGTGCACATGTAACCTTCTCCAGGATAGATCACATCCTGGGCCATAAATCTAGCCTTGGTAAATTCAATAACATAGAAATCATTCCAAGCATCTTTTCTGACCACAATGCAGTAAGATTAGATCTCAATTACAGGAGAAAAACTATTAAAAATTCCAACATATGGAGGCTGAACAACACGCTGCTGAATAACCAACAAATCACAGAAGAAATCAAAAAAGAAATCAAAACTTGCATAGAAACTAATGAAAATGAAAACACAAAAACCCAAAACCTATGGGACACTTTATTTTTTTTTTTATTTTATTTTTAAATTTTACATAATTGTATTAGTTTTGCCAAACATCAAAATGAATCTGCCACAGGCATACATGTGTTCCCCATCCTGAACCCTCCTCCCCACTCCCTCCCCATACCATCCCTCTGGGTCGTCCCAGTGCACCAGCCCCAAGTATCCAGTATCGTGCATCGAACCTGGACCAGCAACTCATTTCATACATGATATTTTACATGTTTCAATGCCATTCTCCCAAATCTTCCCACCCTCTCCCTCTCCCACAAGAGTCCATAAGACTGTTCTATACATCAGTGTCTCTTTTGCTGTCTCGTACACAGGGTTATTGTTACCATCTTTCTAAATTCCATATATATGCGTTAGTATACTGTATTGGTGTTTTTCTTTCTGGCTTACTTCACTCTGTATAATAAGCTCCAGTTTCATCCACCTCATTAGAACTGATTCAAATGTATTCTTTTTAATGGCTGAGTAATACTCCATTGTGTATATGTACCACTGCTTTCTTATCCATTCATCTGCTGATGGACATCTAGGTTGCTTCCATGTCCTGGCTATTATAAACAGTGCTGCGATGAACATTGGGGTACACGTGTCTCTTTCCCTTCTGGTTTCCTCAGTGTGTATGGCCAGCAGTGGGATTGCTGGATCATAAGGCAGTTCTATTTCCAGTTTTTTAAGGAATCTTCACACTGTTCTCTATAGTGGCTGTACTAGTTTGCATTCCCACCAACAGTGTAAGAGGGTTCCCTTTTCTCCACACCCTCTCCAGCATTTATTACTTGTAGACTTTTGGATCGCAGCCCAACAGTGTAAGAGGGTTCCCTTTTCTCCACACCCTCTCCAGCATTTATTACTTGTAGACTTTTGGATCGCAGCCATTCTGACTGGTGTGAAATGGTACCTCATAGGGGTTTTGATTGGCATTTCTCTGATAATGAGTGATGTTGAGCATCTTTTCATGTGTTTGTTAGCCATCTGTATGTCTTCTTTGGAGAAATATCTATTTAGTTCTTTGGCCCATTTTTTGATTGGGTCATTTATTTTTCTGGAGTTGACCTGTGGGAGTTGCTTGTATATTCTCGAGATTAGTTGTTTGTCAGTTGCTTCATTTGCTATTATCTTCTCCCATTCTGAAGGCTGTCTTTTCACCTTGCCAATAGTTTCCTTTGATGTGCAGAAGCTTTTAAGTTTAATTAGGTCCCATTTGTTTATTTTTGCTTTTATTTCCAATATTCTGGGAGGTGGGTCATAGAGGATCCTGCTGTGATGTATGTCAGAGAGTGTTTTGCCTATGTTCTCCTCTAGGAGTTTTATAGTTTCTGGTCTTACATTTAGATCTTTAATCCATTTTGAGTTTATTTTTGTGTATGGTGTTAGAAAGTGTTCTAGTTTCATTCTTTTACAAGTGGTTGACCAGATTTCCCAGCACCACTTGTTAAAGAGATTGTCTTTAATCCATTGTATATTCTTGCCTCCTTTGTCAAAGATAAGGTGTCCATATGTGCGTGGATTTATCTCTGGGCTTTCTATTTTGTTCCATTGATCTATATTTCTGTCTTTGTGCCAGTACCATACTGTCTTGCTAATACAATATTGTAAAGTTTAAAAATAAAATAAAATTTAAAAACATAATTAAAAAAAAAAAAAAAAGAAAACCCCATGTGAATCTGGTTTCTCTCTTTCCTGCCCCAGAAGCTGCGTGTTCCACATGGTACACGTGTAAGCTAATGGAGCCTCACTGACCACAGTACGTTTTCAGGTTGGTAATGAATGTGTGTATGCATGTGTGTGTGCCTTCTGAGATTTGGGAGTCAGTTGTTCCAGCATCAGAACAGAGCCTATTCTGAAGACTTGAAAGGAAGACAAAATCTGTCACATGAAGCAGGTACTTTTCTGGATCTCCTCTTCCTTCTGTGTCTTCATCCCAAGCTGCTCCCTCAGGTCTCAACTTGATTCCTCTCTGGGGCTTTGTTGATTCCTAGTCACCATCACTGATTGACCAACAACTAGATCCAAACTTCTGCGTAAGAGCATCCACACCTGGTGCAGCTCCTCCTCCCTTTACATCAGTCTGCGCTGACTGTTGTGCTTCCATTTCCCCATTTTTGTCTCTAAGCATCTTGACCTTCATCCTTAAACAGCTCTCCTTTGCTCTGAGTTAGTCAGTTCATCATCTTAGATCTTATTTTTACATTCCACCAATCCTGTACTAATGAAAAAACAGCATGTACTTTCCAAACCTCTTCTGTTTCTTCTTGATTTCTGGAACAAATCTGATTCCTGGATTTAGTTCTCCATGTAGTTCATTAAATTCTTCACCTTTGGGTAAGAAATAATTTTGCTGAATTTTTTCTTTCCTCAACTGAAGCAAATGGCACATTCAAAACCTATCTCCTTGAGACCATGTAACCGAAAGTTATGTGTGAGGGGTCCGGCTGCTAACCGCTCAAAAGCCAGTATACAGGCCAGGTTGGTGGAAAGGAAAGTTTGTTTTATTTCAGATGCCAGCAACTGGTGGGGAGGGTGGTGGACATCTGTACAAGGGCCAACTCCGCCCACCCCGTGAGAGGGTGAGAGCTTCTATAGCAGAGCTGGGGTTGGGGGAGGTTATATGCAGAAACAGCACAGTCATCTCTAACAGTCATCTTCAAATTGGTCATCAGTGGTCTGATTAGCTTCATCTTGGTTGTCTTCAGTTCATTTCAGTCACTCAGTCGAGTCCAACTCTTTGCGACCCCATGGGCAGCCGCACACCAGGCTTTCCTGTCCATCACCAACTCCCAGAGCTCGCTCATACTCAAGTCCATCAAGTTGGTGATGCCATCCAAAGCATCCAGTGGTTGTTTTAGGTACAGTTGATCTTTAATGCCTGGGTGTACTTGTTCCCATGTCTTTGTGGTCAGTTCTCAGAATTGTGGACGCTCAAGTCCTGGGTACAGTGTGGTCACCATGTAGTTCACTGCTCCGCCTGGTGTTTTGTGTCTATATGACAGCTCACAGGACACGGCTCAGAATATCATCTATAACCCTTGAGAAAGAACTAAAGGTCCTTGACTGTGCTTAATGACTACATTATTATTATTTAGTCTCCTCTGACTGTTTTCCTTTGTTTCCACATTTCTCGCTTCTCCAATTCAACATATTCTTTGACTAAAGTTTTCCACAGGCAAAAGGCAGGCAGAAGACACGGTGAGGGGGCAAGGATCATAGAGTCCTCTCTTCTTCAACCACAGCGCTAGGGCCCCCCTCGGGACTTGGAATGGGCTGGTGCAAGGAGAGGCTCTGAAGAACACGCTTCATTAACTTCATGATTAACCCACCTCTGCTCAGAGCTGATGTAATTACTAACTGCAGAGCTATTGAGTTCTTGTGGGTGGTGATTCTTAAACCACTGCAACCTAAGGTTAGTACCTCTGGGGTAGCACTCAGAGTTCAAAGCCTGAGTGATTGCTCAGATTCAAAGTCTATAAACAGAGGCTCTATTGCACATGGAGCTTTGGTGCAGCTGAGTCCTGCCCACTGACCAGCCTCAGAACACTGGAAAATACAACAATGTGTTCCTCCTTTAACATCAAAGACTCTGTGAACAGATCTCTTTTCCTTGTCATCGAATGCTTCCCAATCTGGGCATGCTAACCAAGGCACCTGCAGTCTGCAGGCATTGTCTGAGGCCTTACCAGGGCCCAGGATTGGAGTGAGGCCTGTGCCTGTTTATAAGCTCTATATTTCCCCTCTCTGTAACTTCACAGATGCTCAGCTAATATTTATTGAATGGCTGAATGGCACTGTACTAAATATTGAAGATAAATTGTCTTAAATATAAAGAAATCTTTCTGAGAACATCATTTAGCTAATATTTTTGTGTTAAAGGCAAATGTTTCTGGCAATTAGCAAGGCAAAATTTGATTTTCAAAAACAAGCAGCTATCACCAACAAATATGCCACAACGAACACTGCAAATCTCTATCTCTAAGGATACACAAGACAAACCACAAAGTACCTACATGTGGCTTCTTAATAAGTCTTAATCCAACACAACTGAGGAGACAGGATATTCATATGATTTATCATTGGCAGTTTTTTCATTAAAACCACACAGCAATATCACATGAAGAAAATTTGTGATTAAAAAAGTACAGCTGCACCATTGATATGACATAAGGAAGCAGATGAGGTGCCCAAAGATTTCTTTGGCTTAAAATAACACACAGCTTAATTGGTGTTTCACTTTTCGAAGGAGAGTCCTCTTCGGCTGATCTTGAAAGATGATGTGGAGACCAGGACAACTCAACTGTTCTGCACAACAGTTAGAACTGTGAACTGATAAATTTGGATACTGTTGCTCTTTGAGTCCCTTCTTGTTACTTTTTGTGAATCTACTGTAGGTTTTTACATTTTTGTTGCCACATGGCTCACATAAAACATCTTAGAGGGACAACAGTAAATACTACACTGATAACAAATGAATTCCAATGACATGCAAAAGCTCTACCTTTTTATCCCCTTCTACGCATTTTGTTTTAGATGTCACAATTTACCTCTCTCTATATTGTATATCTACTAACAAAATATTTTCTCTCTTTAGCCATTTTAATACTTTCTTAAGACTACAGCTACCTGATTAGCACACTACCATATTACAGTGTCAGAGGATGCTGAATTGGATTCAGTATTTATATTTACAAGTCTGTTGCACATTTTCACTTCTTTCATATAAAAATTAGCATCCTTCATTTAGTTTGAGGAACTCCCCTCAGCAATCTTGTAAGACAAGCCTAGTGTGGTGAATTCCCTCAACTGTTGTTTGTTTGGGAAAGTCTTTATATCATCTTCATTTATGAAAAACAACCTTCCTGAGAAAAGTATTCTTGGGTAGTAGGGTTTTGTTTTTTTTTTTTTTCCCCATAAGTTTGAATATATCATCCTTTCTCTCCTGGACAGTCAGGTTTCTACTAAAAAGTCCACTGATATTTTTAAGGGAATTTCTTTTTTTGAGCATTTACTTTTCTCTTGGAGAAGGAAATGGCAACCCACTCCAGTGTTCTTGCCTGGAAAATCCCAGGGATGGGGGAGCCTGGTGGGCTGCCATCTATGGGGTCGCACAGAGTCGGACACGACTGAAGCGACTTAGCAGCAGCAGCACTTTTCTCTTGCTGCTTGTAAAATTCTTTTTCTTGATTACAAGCAATGTGTCTTAGGGATGATCATTTTGAATGAACTCTGAGGAGTGACCTATTAGCTACATGAACTTGGATGTCTAAATCTCATCAGATTTGGGACTTATCTGGCATTATTTCTTTAAGTACAATCTGTGTCCCTTTCCCCCTCTCTTGTCCTTCCGGGACTCCAATAATGTACAGGTTGTTTCTGTGAATGTTACCCCAGAGTTCACACAGGTTCTTTCACTCTTTTTCATTCCTCTTTTTCTTTGTCCCCTGGCTGCGTAATCTCAATGGTCCTGCCTTCTAAGTTACAGAGTCTTCTGCTGTTGTTGATGCTTTGGGTAGCATTTTTCATTTTGTTGCATTTCATTCATTGTAGTCTTAAGCAACTGATCTAACTAGTCCATCCTAAAGGAATTCAGTCCTGAATTTTCATTGGAAGGACTTATGCTGAAGCTGAAACTCCAATATTTTGACAACCTGATGTGAAGATCTAATGCATTAGGAAAGACCCTAATGCTGCAAAAGATTGAGGGCAGGAGGAGAAGGGAACGACAGGGGATGAAACGGTTGGATGATGGCATCAGTGACTGAATGGACATGAGTTTGGGCAAGCTCTAAGAGTCGGTGATGGACAGGGAAGCCTGGTGTGCTGCAGTCCATGGGGTTGCAAAGAGTCGGACACGACTGAACCACTGAATTGAACTGAATCTTAAGCAACGGAATCTCTGTTTGGTTCATTTTTCTGTTTTGTTTCTCCTGTTATTCTCTTTGCCTCACTGCAAAGCTTAAGGGATCTCAGTTCCCCTACTGGGATTAAATGCAAACAACAGCAGCAAATGCATCAAATCCTAACCACTAAACCATCAGCAAACTCCCTGTTTATTTCCTTTTTTATGCTTTCTATCTCCGTTTTTAAAAAAACTCTGAATTTATTCTGTGAAGTAACACCCTAGCTCAAAAATTACTGAGCCCTAGCTCAATAATTACTGAGCCTGAGCTCTAGGACCCACAAATCACAAATAGGAGGCAATGTTGCAACCCCTGAAGCCTGGGTGCCTAGAACCTGTTCACAATAAGAGAAGCCCGCGCATAGAGAAACCTGCTGCCCACAAAGAAGAGTAGTGCCCGCTTGCTGCATTTAGAGAAAGCCCATGTGCAGCAACAAAGACTCATGCAACCAAAAATTAAAAACAATAATAATGATGATGAGAAATTTTTTAAAATCTTATTTTCTTCATATATTGTCTTCCTGAATTTAATTGTTTATCTGTGTTTTCTTGGAGTTCACTGAACTTCTTCGTGTGTGTGCCTTATTTCATCATATGTCATCTATTTCATCATGTCCCAAGTGAATAGCCATGTGAGCTGACCTGGAAGAAGCCCTGGGCATCTTCCCATCCCCAGCACAGCCTAGAACTATGAAGACTGCAAGCGTGAGTGTAGGTTGGAGCTCTAGAAACCATCCAGTTATGGGTGGGTCCAGCTCACAACCAGGCCAGCACTCTCAGGTTTTATATTAGTTCAGCAGCTTCTCCACATGTCCACAATGGAATTGGCCAGGGGTGGGGATAGGGGTGGGGGGCAGGGGGAGTTGCTGGGGTAGTGCTGTGTAAACGCAATCTTTACTTTGTCACTTCTTCATGACAGCTCTCTCTGCACTGAGGAGTCACAGCACGATCACAATTACTTTTTCAGTTCAGTTCAGTCACTGAATCCTGTCCCACTCTTTGTGACCCCATGAATCACAGCACGCCAGGCCTCCCTGTCCATCACCAACTCCCAGAGTTCACCCAAACTCATGTCCATTGAGTCAGTGATGTCATCCAGCCATCTCATCCTCTGTCGTCCCCTTCTCCTCCGGCCCCCAATCCCTCCCAGCATCAGGGTCTTTTCCAATGAGTAAACTCTTTGCATGAGGTGGCCAAAATATTGGAGTTTCAGCTTCAGCATCAGTCTCTCCAATGAACACTGGACTGATCTCCTTTAGGATGGACTGGTTGGATCTCCTTGAAGTCCAAGGGACTCTCAAGAGTCTTTTCCAACACTACAGTTCAAAAGCATCAATTCTTCAGCACTCTGCTTTCTTCACAGTCCAACTCTCACATCCATACACAACCACTGTAAAAACCATAGCCTTGACTGGATGGACCCTTGTTGGCAAAGTAATATCTCTGCTTTTGAATATGCTATCTAGGTTGGTCATAACTTTCCTTCCAAGGAGTAAGCGTCTTTTAATTTCATGGCTGCAGTCACCATCTGCAGTGATTTTGGAGCCAAAAAAAATAAAGAATGACACTGTTTAAGCAATCTTGAAACAATCTTGAAACATCTGAAAAATAGATGTTTTCAAAGAAGCCTCTTGGTCTGAAATTCTTCCTCTAAGAGATCAGTCATGTCAGATGCCTCCATCCATATCGCTGAAACATAAATAGCCAAATGTTCCTGATCTTTCTATCTACATTCATTCTTTTGGATCCCCCCTGCCTAAGTCTCCACTTTCTTGCCTTCTTGTCCCATCTGAATATAGGGTGTGGGTGAGCACCAATTTGCCTTCCATCAACTTGAAGATATATATGAACTGATATAATTCACTTAGAAGGAGAGATCCTTGGAGAGACAAGAAATAGCAGCATCCTAAAGAAATAGTAGGAAGATATAGAGAAGAAAGAATGGATTTATAAAAATTGGATAATCAAATAGACATGGGAGATGAGCAAAGAGGTGTCTGTATCCACTAAAGAAATAAAAGAGAGATGAAAAAGGAAGAGGTAGTTCTGTGCAGTTAGATTATTAATTGCCCTGTGAATATTGAGGCAGGATAAGGAAAGCTGTATCCATTCTCTCCCACGAGCCAACCTTCCACTTTGAAACTCATACCAGGCTGGTGTCCAAGAACAAGTTACAAACTGGTGATGTGACATCTCAGAGGTGTTTAGAACTGTTTTGTTTTGTTTTTTCATGAGTTCATCTTGTTAGGAAGAAGTGTGAGAATGTAGACCAAGTTTATATCCTTTTCGAAATAAGAGTGACCTGGAGCACTTGTGAGAATGCCCTCATTAGCTTCTAAGACAAGTGAGAAAGCAGGTCAGCCAACTAATCTTGCATTTCCTTTGAGAAAGATGGCATTTGAGGACTAATCCTCTAAAAGCATTTGACATGGAGCTTGCTAAATTAACAGCACAGCAAAAAGTTAATTTATTCAGAATATTTCATTTTGGGCAATTTTCATATGCCACAATTACAGGTCAGCACTACTCTATTGAAATACAGGCAATTAGAATATCTGAGGCTTCACCTCCTAGTTAATACAGCATCACGAGAAAGTCACTGGGGATGTTCCCAGGGCACTGAGTTCAACATCATCGTACCCAGCATCCTCTTTCTTCCCCTGGAGAAGCCAGAAGCTCTCTTCTCCTTCCCCAGGATCAGCTGCCTCTCTGGAGAAGTTCAGACAAGAGCCTGAAGTAGAAAAGAGAAGTTTGATTAGAACTGAGACACGAGGATGGGACAGAACCCTCTGGTGGAAGGGAGTCAGGCAAGTGCTTATGACAAAACATCCCTGGGACCCAGGTGTGGGGAGGGAGGCTCAGGCTATTTCACATGAGTTCCAGTGAGGATGGATCCCAGCTCTCCTCTCAGATCCAGTTCATGTGGTCTCCTGGGCCTCAGTGCATGGAGAAATCCTACATCACAGGAGACCTGTGCTCAGGAGCTCTGGGAGACCTGCTTCCAGGCAACACAATACCAAGGAGATGCCCAGCAACGGTAAGAATCATAAAAAGGAATTTAAATGTTCTCCTTTCACAGGTGATAGATGCAAATTTACAATAAGAGGGAGACTGGAAACAGGAAAAATCAGAATTCCTCACTCACAACCCAAGTCTGCTCTTAGTTGACTTGACTCCTGTTCCCAAATGTCCACAAATAGTATCACAGGTGCACCCACAGATATCTCCTCCCCAGAAACTACACAGGCCCTCAGATGGAGAAATACTCTTTTCTAGAGAATGAGTGTCTTCTTGCAGCTACTGAAATATCAGTTTATTGTGATCCACACAGTCAAAGGCTTTGGCATACTTAATAAAGCAGAAATAGATGTTTCTCTGGAACTCTCTTGCTTTTTCGATGATCCAGCGAATTTTGGCAATTTAATCTCTGGTTCCTCTGCCTTTTCTAAGTGCAGCTTGAACATCTAGAATTTCATGGTTCATGTCCTGCTGAAGCCTGGCTTGGAGAATTTTGAGCATTACTTTGCTACCATGTGAGATGAGTGCAATTGTGTGGTGGTTTGAACACTCTTTGGCATTGCCTTTCTTTGGAATTGAAATGAAAACTGACCTTTTCCAGTCCTGTGGCCACTGCTAAGTTTTCCAAATTTGCTGGCATATTGAGTGCAGCACTTTCACATTATCTTTTAGGATTTGAAAGAACTCAACTGGTATTCCATCACCTCCACTAGCTTTGTTCAGAGTGATGCTTCCTAAGGCCCACTTGACTTCACATTCCAGGATATCCGGCTCTAGGTGAGTGATCACACCATCGTGATTATCTCGGTCATGAAGATTTTCTTGTATAGTTCTTCTGTGTGTTCTTGCCACCTCTTCTTAATATCTTCTGTTTCTGTTAGGTCCATAACATTTCTGTCCTTTATTGTACCCATCTTTGCATGAAATATTGCCTTGGTATCTGTAATTGTCTTAACCAGATCTCTACTCTTTCCCATTCCATTGTTTTCCTCTGTTTCTTTGCATTGATCAGTGAGGAAGGCTTTCTTATCTCTCCGTGCTATTCTTTGGAACTCTGTATTCAAATGGATATCTCTTTCCTTTTCTCCTTTGCTTTCACTTCTTGTATTTTCTCAGCTATTTGTAAGGCCTCCTCAGACAACCATTTTGCCTTTTTACATTTCTTTTTCTTGGGGATGGTCTTGATCCCTGCCTCCTGTACAATGTCATGAACCTCCGTCCATAATTCATCAGGCATTCTGCCTATCAGACGTAATCCCCTGAATCTATTTGTCACTTCTACTGTATAATCATAAGGAATTTGATTTAGGTCATACCTGAATGGTCTAGTGGGTTTCTCTACTTTCTTCAATTTAAGTCTGAATTTGGCAATAAGGAGTTCTTGATCTGAGCCACAGTCAGGTCCTGGTCTTGTATTTGCTGACAGTATAGAGTGTCTCCATCTTTGGTTGCAAAGAATATAATTAATCTGATTGCGGTACTGACCATCTGATGATGTCCATGTGTAGAGTCCTCTCTTGTGTTGTTGGAAAAGGGTGTTTGTTATGACCAGTGTGTTCTCTTGGCAAAACTCTATTAGCCTTTGCCTTGCCTCATTTTTGTACTCCAGGCCAAATTTGCCTGTTACTCCAGGCATCTCTTGACTTCCTTCCTACTTTTGCATTCCAGTCCCTTATAATCAAAAGGACATCGTTTTTAGGTGATTGTTCTAAGAGCTCATGTAGGTCTTCACAGAACAGCAACTTCAGCTTCTTCAGCATTACTGATTCGGCATAGACCTGGATTACTGTGATATTGAATGGTTTGCCTTCATGTATGTGACAGTGCAAAGATATTATTAAAATATTTGTTCTACCTTTGAATTTGGTTCAGTTCAGTTCAGTCAGTCAGTCATGCCTGACTCTGTGACCCCATGGACTGCAGCACACCAGGCTTCCCTGTCTATCACCAACTCCCAGAGCTTGCTCAAACTCATATCCATCGAGTTGGTGATGCCATCAAATCATCTCATCCTGTGTCATCTCCTTCTCCTCCTGCCTTCAATCTTTCCCAGCATCAGGGTCTTTTCTAAGGAGTCAGTTCTTCGCATAAGGTGGCCAAGGTATCGATGCTTCTACTTCAGCTCAGTCCTACCAATTAATATTCGAGATTGATTTCCTATAAATTGACTGGGTTGATCTCCTTGCCATCCAAGGGTCTGTGAAGAATCTTCTCCAACACTACAGTTCAAAAGCATCAATTCTTCAGTGCTTAGCTTTCTTTTAAACATGTTGAATTGGTAAGTTTCTCTTTTGGCCATGACACAATGTTTGTGGGATCTTAGTTCCTTGACCAGGGTTGAACCTAGGCCCTAGCAGTGAAAATGCAGAATCCTAACCTCTGGACCACCAGGAAATTCCATAATCTATAAATGTTCATGCAAGTATATCACATATAAAGTGATAAGTTTATGTCACATTATGGAGACATAAATGCCAAAAGCAGAGTGATTCCTCACTCCTTGAGAGGAGTCTGACAGCATTAAATATGGCATATGGTCAAGATGATGCTACCAAATATATGAGATTACCTATATTTTGACTCTCTAGGGAGGCTGGGCATTGAGGAGCACAAATTCACTCTTTTCAGATAGAAAGATTGCAGGAGATCAACTGACCCCACTCACCTGTCTGAGAGGACCTCACCCCATTCTCCTTCTCTGGGGGCACTTCCTCCTCGCTCCCCTGAGACGCAGAAGGAGTTCCAGGCACTGGTACTTCTTCAGCATCATCATAATTTTCATCAAGGACATCAGTCCTCTGATCTGGGGGTTCCAAGAGCAGACAAGGGAGTGGAGGAAACCACAGTAAGTGGGTTGGACTGGGGAATACCTAAGATACCTTCTGACCCAGAGTTTCTGAGTTTCTGAATAGAGGCACCAATCACTCTTTGTTTCAAAAACTTTTTTCTCTAAGACCATGTTTCATTTTGATGTGTCCATAAGCCAAAACACAATTTTACATATCTTAATATTTTCTGGTGGAAACTACATATCTCAAAGCAACTCTTTCACCATTGAGCATTGCTAAAGTATTTTGACAAATTGTGCTTTACAGATGTTATTTTTTAAAACATTGTGTGCCTGTGGTGATTCTGGACACAGAGAGACCAGCCCTGACATGAGACATCACAGAACAGCCAGAGAAGAAGGACGAACCCCATCTGGACACAAGGGATGCCTCTCGTCCATCAAAGGAAAACCATTCCCCTTAAATCTCCTCTCTATGAGGGAAACTCTCCTCCCCAGAGCCCAGCCGAGGCAGGTCCACCTCTATTTCCTGGAGCGGATCTGTAGTCACTGTTGTCCTCACCATCCCTGGTGTAATACGGCAGTTTAGTCAGTGAGAACTCTGACGGGAAGCCTCATATGGAGACAAACATCACACAACACTCAGAATTTTTCCTCCCCACACCCACGGGACCTGTGTTAAGGCTGAGAAGTGACAAGCCTGGCTTCTGCAGTGTAGTCAGAGGCTGGGAGGTCACGGGGCTCTGAGAGGCCATCCTGCCTTTTTGGAGGAGCCGTCTCTGTGAGCCTTGGCACACATGGGGTCTGCAGATGCTGAGAAGATGTGCACAGCCAGTGGGTGGTGACAACCAGAGATCCCAGGAGGGCAGACAGAGACACTCACCTGGGCTGCCCAGACCTTCCTTCTGGGTCAGAAGGTAATCGAGCTCCTCATACACAGCTTCAGCAAGAGTATCTCCATAGCTAGATAAGGCTGAGAGATCCCCCAGCAGGTCAGAGAAGCTTCCCCAGATACCCCGATCCAGCCAGCCCACCTTCATCTCCCTGGTGCTCACATGGGGGCTGCCAGGACCTCAGCATCATCTCCTACCCCATGCACCATGTCAGCACCTTCTCCCCTCGTCTGACCCTGATTACAGCTCAGCGCCAACTCTGTCTGGTCTCACAGGAGAGGCCATGACTTATGAGAGTTCACACCCCAGTCCTAAGAACCTCTGTCTACTCAGCCCTTAGAGCTCAGCACGGAGCACATGGAGTCTGCAACTCAGAACAGTAGCTGGCCCAGGTTCTCCTCCTCACACCTGCCCCATCTCCCGCCTCCACACACTCTCCCTCGTCCCCAGTTCCCCCTGCAGCCCACCTCTGCGCTCTGCTCTCCTTCTGAGTAGCTGAGTCACCAAGATGATGAGGACCAGGAAGAGAAGGGCCCCCAGGATGAGGCAGAGGATCCCAGGCAGGGAGAAGATGCCAGGGAGAGGATTTGAGGTTGTTCTGGTCCCTAAGGAGAACAGGAAAAAGGGCTGGAGATAGTCTTGGGCACAGAGAAATCTCCTGTGTCAGCATTTTCAGGAGCTCCGGACAATGGCGTCTCAGCCTCAGACAGTGTCAGGGCTCACCTGGGTCTCGTCCTGAGACAAGTCAACTCCACCCTGGCCAGTGTGGCCTCGAGGCAGAGGTGGGGATTGTCAGGGAGCTGCCCTGCTGAGACAGCCTCTGAGGACCCAGGTCATCCCTTCTCCTTGGGCTTCAGGAAACAGGAATCAAACAGTGCAGGGACTTGCACCTCTCTGATGAGGAGCAACACTCAAGGTCAGGTGGGAGATCCTTAGATTCTACAACATGGAAACCAAACTTCCTTGGACCCCAGGCGTGAGAATATTTGACCCTGGACATCAAGGCAGGGGATTTCCCCAGTGTAATGCCCTGGCTGCTCCCCAACAGCCACAGCTCCTCCAACTCTTTCTTATTCGGAGCTGTCAGAGAGCCCACAGAACAGGTCCCCAGTACTCAGTATTCTCCCTTGCCCGTGGATGGATCACAGTACCTGCTGTAGTCGTGGGCAATGTTGTCCTTACACCTAAAGAGAAAAACAGTAGTGTGGGGAAGAAGAATTGGCCAGAACACAGGGCAAATCTTTTCCCTCCTGAGCCTGAAATCACCCCTCAGTTTCCACAACATCAGTGTTCAATCCTCCCAGCTCCCTCATCTTAGATCAGATCCCCAGGACATGGACACTGTCTGAATACAAACTCCCCACCACGCCCAGTCCAGCACAGTGCCCCTGTGCTGCCCCAGCTCACCCATGGTGGACCCTGAGCCCCTCACTCACCAGAGCACCTCACACCAGCATCCTCCTCGTGCTTGCAGTTGCTCTGCCCCCAGGGCTCCGCAGCACAGTCCCACAGGGAGGACTCCCGGCCCCCACACCGCACATCGTCCAGCCAGATGCTCCCATTTCCAGGGCCGAATGTCGCGGCCCGCACGGCTTCCAGGGCCTGGCCACAGCCCAGCTGCTGACACACCACCTCGGCCTCTGCCAGGCTCCAGGAGTCATCACACACGGTGCCCCAGGAGCCGCTGTGCCAGACCTCCACCCGCCCTGAGCACTCGTTGTCTCCTCCTCTGAGCCGGAGCTTCTCCCTGTCTGAAAAGGCAGCAGCCCCTCCTGTGACTGCCCTGGTGGGAGGAAGGAAGCCCTGGGAGCCAAAGGGGAGGGGGCAGGCTGACGTACCTGTGCAGGGGGCAGCAGTTGGACAGCTCTTGGGTCTTTTTCCTGCAGAAGCAACAATGGGAAGCTATAGTTCAGGGACAGCTGGGGGAGGTCTTGTCCCCAAACATGAGTATCTAAGGTTTTTTTTGTCACAGTCAAATGACAAGAGACCACAGAAGCTTCATCATCTACTTGGCTGAGAGGTTCACTGCATGTTATCAGCAGCTGAATTTACTTTATCTAATTAGTTGTTTACCATAACAACAGCAAACAAACAGACACAGAGACAAATACAAACATACACCTACATTTTGTAGACTCAACCAAATCAGTTAGATTTGGAAATATGAAATCATACTGATGACATCCTACATGGTTGGGAGTGACACAGAAACAGACAGTAAGTCACCTGCACACGAGATGTAGGCTTCCTCCTTTGGAGAGCATGAGTTGTAATTCCAAGGGTCAGAAGGACACTGCCAGAGAGAGGGGTCAGTTCTCTGGCACTGGATTCCATCTACCCAGTGGGGTCTAGAACCTTCCCTGAGACCAACAGAGGTGTTGAGACTTCCGCTGTCCCCACAGCCAAGCTGACTGCAGATGATGGACACGGTGACATCATCCATGGGGCTGCGGCAGACACTGCCCCAGGTCCCGTTGTAGAAAATTTCCAGCCACCCAGCACACTGCTGGTCCCCACTGACCATCCTGAGGGCCAGGAACTCTAAGATCAAAAGGGAGGAGACAGGACACAATGAGCACCCCCCTCAGAGCTCTGGGTTTTCCTCTCCCCCAGAAATAGTGACCATACACCCCTGACCCAGGGGAGGAGATGCCCACTGGGTGACAAGACTGACTTTTACCTCCCTTTCACCTGATTTTGTCCATTAATGTCTGTATGCCTATTTCTACCACAACAATGTAGATATGAACAGAAGGGAAGACCAAACTGGGCAGCTGCAGTGATGGGAGCTGAATCCTGATTCCTGACAAAACTTCTAAAAGAACAGAAAATGATGTGGACAGAGAGGTGGTTGACAAATAATGGACCCCCAGAGATGTCCACAGCCTAATCCCCGAACATGTGACAGTTACCTTACATTTCAAAAGAGATTTTACAGACGTGATTAATAAGGACCTTGGGATGGAGACATAAAACTCAAATATTGTGGATTAACCATGTGAGCCCAGCCTTACACATCTTTAAACCCGCTATTCTGAGAAATGTATCATCTTTCCCAGCTCCAGTCAGAGGGAAATGTGAGTGAGGGAGAACGCTTGGAAAGGCACTGTTTTCTGAAGAAGAAGAATAAAGAGGGCTCTGAGCCAAGAAATGAGGCCACATGGGAAACCAGAAAAAGCTGGGAGAAGAGTTCTGCCCAGAGACTCCAGAAGAACACAGCCCTGTGGACACTGGGATGTTGGCCCATGGAGACTCTCTTCAGACTCCTAGCAAACAGAACTGTAAGGAAAAGTATGAGTTTTCACTATGTCAGGCTCCGCTGTCCATGGGATTCTCAGGCAAGAATACTGGAATGGTTGCCATGCCCTCCTCCAGGGGATCTTCCTAACCCAAGGACTGAACCCACATCTTTTACATCTCCTGCAATGGCAGGCAGGTTCTTGACCACTAGCACAACCTGGGAAGCCTAGGATTTCCAGGTGTTACTTCCACAGATAACTGCAGAGTGAGCCCTGCTTTCAAATGTTAACTGTAAGAAACAGCTCTGTCAGGAAACATTACTGAGAATAAAGGACCAGAATCTCAGCTGCCTCAGGAGGAAGTGAAAGCACCCCGTCTTCACGTCTGTTGGAAAGACAGGCTCCATGGGAGGAAGCCTCCTTCTCTGGTCCTTTCAGCATCTCTCCATCAGGGCTCAGACCCCTGTCCTCCAGGGCCCCACTCCTCCCCCTGCCTGTGGACAGCGTGCAGCACAGACCTGAGCAGATGACCCCTGCATCCTCCTTGTGTCTGCAGTCGTGCCGCCCCCAGCCCCGGGAAGGGCACCTCCACACGTGGGACTCCTTTCCTGTGCAGTTCAGGTCGTCCAGCCAGATGGGCCCCGGCCCTTCCCCAAAGTGAGCTGACCTCGTGGCATTGAGGGCTTCTCCACAGCCCAGCTGCCTGCACACCACGCGGGCATCGTCCAGGTCCCAGCCGTCATCACAGATGGTGCCCCAGGAGCCCTGGTCAAGGATCTCCACTCTCCCAGCGCAGGGACCACCCCCGTCCACCAGGCGGAGCTGCCTGCTGTCTGAGGAGAAAGAAATGGGACGATGGGGTGGTGACCTCAGGGGTTGAGTAGCATCTTCTGTCCTGTGGGACTCTCACCTAAGCAGTAGGGGGCGCTCTCCTCTGAGGCCGCAGAGCCTGCTGGTTCAGACACGGAGTCGTTGCACTGGGGCAGCACCCAGGTCTGGTTTCCTGCAGAAACAGCAATGATCAGGGGTCTGGTTGGGTTGAAGAACAGGAAACTGAATTAAACTAAATAATAACCTAGTGATGGAGTTTGAGATGAAAGCTGTAACAGCAGTGAAGTTAGTATAGAGCTCAGTTTCTCCAAGCAGAGGTCTGCTTCTGACACTGCCACAATTTTTGTTTAAGCCAAGCTTTACACTGAGAACGAGTTAAATAGTGGGTTCTATACCTAAATCTATATCTAAATAGAAGAAACAAAACAAAATCTTTTCTGAAAGATTTCTAAAAGTTTTTGTCTTCCTTGTCTGTCGCTAACAGAAGGGAAAAAACTCATATAAAAGACATCAAATGGAAAACCAAAAGGAAAAAGAAGACATTGCCAAAAATTACCCAAATACTCAACTATTAGAGTTATCTGACAGAGAATTTAAATAGCCCTGATTAAAGTGCTCTTAAGATTAATTGACAAGATGTTTTTCTTGGCAGAGAAATTTTAACAAAAAAGAAATAAAAGTTCTAGAGCTAAGAATATTTGAATTTAAGAACTAAAGAATGAATATATAAGCACTTTAGATCAGCATAAAGCAGTTACTAATACAGAAGATCAGAGGACAAATATTCTATTAGGTTGGTGCAAACATCACTGCGGTTTCAGACCATGAATTTTAAATCATTATAATTAGGCTCAGACATATCTTTATTAATCAAAATAGGAACCATTACAATCAACACATTTTTGCCAATGAGAAACTAGTTTGTTTTTTCCTGTAGTGTAAAGCTGTGCTTTGGGATTTGATGAACTCTTGGAAAGCATTTTCTGCCTCCTGTTGGTTGTGGAAGCATTTTCTCTGCAAAAAGTTGTCGAGATGCTTGAAGAAGTGATATTCAGTTGACGGGAGGTCAGGTGAATATGGCAGATGAGGCAAAACTTCGTAGCCCAACTCGTTAAACTTCTGAAGCTTTGGTTGTGTGATGTGTGGCCAGGCATTGCCATGGAGAAGAATTGGCACCTTTCTGTTGGCCAATGCCGACTGCACGTGTTGCAGTTTTTAGTGCATCTCAGTGATTTGCTGAGCAAACTTCCCAGATGTAATGGTTTTGTTGGGATTCAGAAAGCTGTAGTGGATCAGACTGGCAGCAAGTTTGGCCTTGGGAAGTGCTTTGCAGCTTCTTCTCAGTCCCACCACTGAGCTGGTCATCGCCAGTTGTCATATAAAATCCACTTTTCATCACAGGTCACAATTCAATTGAGAAATGGTTCATTGTTGTTGTGTAAAATAAGAGAAGATGTTTCAAAATGACCAGTTTTTTGATTTGTGGTCAGCTCATGAGGCACCCACTTATCAAGTTTTTTCACCTTTCGGCATTTGCTTCAAATGCCAAACGACTGTAGAAAGGTCAACATTCAGTTCTTAGGCAACTTCTCATGTAATTGCAAGAGGATCAGCTTTGATGATTGCTCTAATTGGTTGTTGTCAACTTTCAATGGCAGGCCATTGCACTCCTCATCTTCAAGGTTCTCATCTCCTTTGCAAAACTTCATTTTTAAAAAAAATTATTTATTATTTATTTATTTTTGGCTTTGCAGGGTCTTTGCTGCTCCTCAGGCTTTTCTCTAGTTGTGGCGAGTGGGGACTAGTCTTTGTTACAGTGCGCAGGCTTCTCACTGTGGT
Source organism: Bubalus kerabau (assembly GCF_029407905.1). Taxonomy (NCBI): domain Eukaryota; kingdom Metazoa; phylum Chordata; class Mammalia; order Artiodactyla; family Bovidae; genus Bubalus; species Bubalus kerabau. The sequence goes on from NC_073624.1 coordinate 19,247,745, forward strand.
GGTTCTCATGTTACGGAGAACAAGCTCTAGGGCTTCTGGGCTTCAGTAGTTGTGGTTCCCAGGCTCTAGAGCACAGGCTCAATAGTTGTGGTGCACAGGCTTAACTGCTCTGCAGCATGTGGCGTCTTCCTGGACTAGGGATTTAACCCATGTCTCCCGCATTGGCAGGCGGATTCTTTACCACAGAGCCACCAGGGAAGCCCTGCAAATCTTCCTGAACAACCACTGCACTATATGTTCATTAGCAGTTCCTGGACCAAATGCATTGTTGATGTTGCAAGTTGTCTCTGCTGCTTTACGACCCATTTTGAACTCGAATAAGAAAATCACTTGAAATTGCTTTGTGTCTAACATCATGTCTATAATCTAAAATACATATGAAATAAGCAGCAAGTAATAAACCATAGCAAAATAAAAAGCAAGAAATACACATTAAATGATGTGTAACATAACCACATTTATTTAAGAATACATTCCAATATCAAATGGCAAATTTCAATAATGCAAAACGGCAATTACTTTTGCACCAACCTAACTACAGGTCACATGGTAAGTGTTCTGGTTATATTGCTATGTAACAAATTTCCCCCCAAAATTTAGCCACTGGAGGAAAAAATATATACTTCATTTTGCTTAAGACTTCCTGAGTCAGCAATTTGGGAAAGACTCAACAGTTCTGTCTTGGGGTCTTTCAGTGCTTGCACTTAGGTATCATCTGGGGCTGCAATCAGCTGAGAACTGGACTGAGCCTGTGGTTACATAAGGAAATTCCTCATAATATTTTAGTGGTAAAGGGACATCATGACAGCAACCTAATGCAGAAAGATTTTATATGTTCAGAGAGAAATGAGACAGAATGAACCAAAAACTAGCATTGAGGGATTCCAGTTAAAGGTCATCTGGAAATGTTTATATTATTCTTCTAACTTTGCAGTAAGTCTCAAATTACATCAAAATTTAAAAAAAAAATGTTAAAAGGTGAAAACAAGTCAGAGATAATTCATTCCTAGGACATCGTCCATAAAAGAAATACTAATAACATAAAAAATAAATAAAATGCTTAGGAAAAATGTAGAAGAAGGTGGACAAAACTTCTGAGAGAAATTCAAGACCTAGCTGAATGGAGGGATATATTATGTCAATGGCTTCCCAGATGGCTCAGTAGTAAAGAATCTGCCTGCCACTGCAGAAGTGGGTTCAATATCTGGGTCAGGAAGAAGCCCTGGAGGAGAGCATGGCAACCCACTCCAGTATTCTTGCCTGGGGATCCCATGAACAATGGAGCCTGGGCAGACTGCAGTCCATGGGTCACAAAACAGTTGGATGCAACTTTGTGACTAAACAACAATAAAAATTATGTCAATGAATTGAGAGATCCAAAATTGTCAAAGTCAGTCATTCTCAAATTTTTGTGTAGATTAAATCTAATTTTAATCAAAATACCCTTATGCTAATTTTTTAGGGAGTGTGAAAAATAACAAGCAGATCCCAAAATTTAGACAAAATACAAAATACCAAGAATGACCAACACAGTCAGTAAGAAAAGGAACAAAGTTAAAGGAATTAATATAAAGTAACCCCTGTAAATTAAAATTATCCAGACTTATTATAAAGTTATAGTAATTAAGAAAATGCAGTATTGGTGCAAAGATAGACAAATGATACAGTGGAACAGAATACAGAGTCTTTAAAAGGACTCAGACATATGTGCTCTTCTGCTTAAGATAAAGGTAGCACTGCAGTGGGGAAAAAAGTCTCTCCAGAAAAAGATTCTGAGTGAATTGGATGTCCATGTGAAACATGACTCATCTTACACAGATATCAATCCCAGAAGGAATGTACAATTATATGCAAAAGAAAAAGAAACTTTTGTGAGATACTCTAAGAGAATATTTTCATGATCTTGGAGAAGGGAAAGTTCTTTTTAAAGGGATATAAGAAGTATTAAATATACAGGGAAAAGTTGGCAAGTTATATTAATATTTCCTTCAAATTAAAAACTTGCTTTATCAAAGGATCCTGTACCATTTAGAAAAAGAAAAGACCAAATGTTAAACACACAAAATAAGTAACATATATTTGCACCCCAAGTCATTGTCATGCTACATTCTAGCATCATATTTATAATAGTCAAGAGCAGGAAACAACTCAAATCTCTAACATCAGTTGAATGGATCAATGGCCATGTTATCAATGAAAGCAATATTCTACAGAAATAAAAATGAATAAAGTACTGCTATAAACAACATCATGAGTGAATCCTAAACATAATGCTGAGTCGAAGAAGTCACACACAAAAGAAAACACACTGCATGATTTTATATAAAGTTCAAAAACTGATAAAACCCTCTATGGTAGTAGAAGTTAGATAAGCAGTTTTCCCTGGAGAGAAGGGAGGCCAGTTATTGGAGGCAACAGTGACTCTTGGGGCTGGGAATGTTCTCTTTGCTGCCCTGGGTACATGACTGAAGTCTACATGTATTGCTTATACACTGTCTTCTATGATCATATGTCAATAACAATGTTGCTTTAAATTATATTATTCCCCTTCACACTTCTTGCCCTAACCTGAAAAATGAGTGAACAATGAGGAGCACCATATTTCATCATGAAATATCTTCCAAAGCCAGTTTTCCCTCACTCTCTGCTCTTGGGGACATTTCACTCCAGGAGCATCCTAAGTACCAATAGCCCTTCCCTGTCTCTTACCTGAGCAGGTCACAGAGGCCATGTTGCCATGGGAACAGTCAGAACCACCCAAGGCAGTCACAGGGCAACTCCACAGGAAGGACTCTGCCCCCGAGCAGTGAAATCGGACTGTTGAGATCTGGTCACCTCTCTCCACCAAGTGTGGTCCTCTGGGAGTGGAGATGGCGATTCCACAGCCGAGCTGACGACAGACAACATTGGCATTGGCCAGACTCCAGTGGGAGGCACAGAGCGCTCTCCATCGTCCAGAAATCTTCATCTCCACCTGCCCCTCACATTGAGAGGAGCCATTTGTCATGAGTCGGACTTTTGAGTATGCTGGTAGAAGAGAAATTCGGAAAAATCTCATGATTTCTCACCTGAACAGAGTGTGCAGGGAGGTTAGTCCTGACCTGCATCTCACCTGAACAAACAACATGAGCAGCTCCACTGTGGTGACAAGTGCCCCCTGGACAAGGCACTCTGGGGCACCACCAGAGCTTACGTTCCTCCCCCTCACACCTGAACTCTTCAGCCCAGACCTGGCCATCAGACTCTCTGAAGAGCTCGTGTCCCAGAACAGACACAGCCTCGCCGCACCCCAGCTCTGCACAGATGACCTGGGCAGTGGGGAGTGTGAAGTTTCCATCAGACACTGGGGTCCAGTCTTCTCCAGGACGTACTTCTACTCGTCCTGAGCAGGGTCCGTCGTCTCCAACCAGACGCACAAATCCTAAGAAAACAACAACAAGAAATCAAGTGAGTGCCCATAGTCCTGGTTTGCAATTGGAAACAATGTCACAGGCAATAATGTGAAATTTTTTCTTTTCCAGGAGTGGTGCCTGGAAAGAGAATTGGACAGTTATTCTCAGAATTTCATGAGCAAGTATTTTCAAGACCAAGTTTCTGAAAAGAAACCCTGAAGGATTTTCAGGGTCAGTTTCAAATGGCTGATTTCCAAAAACATGGATTTTGAGGTTAATTAGGAATGTGAATTCCTCATCTAGAGGCCTGGAAACTACAGAGCTCAAGGATACTGCTCTGTAGTGGGCACCAGGCTCAGGTTCAGAGCTGTACTAACCCAGAGTGAAGTAGCTCCATGGGCCTCAAGAGGTTAGAAGACTAAGAGCCACACAAGGTTAGAGGGCCATCCTGAGATTTCTGGGGCCAGAATACTGGCCAGTTTTCTCTCAGGAACCAACACTTAAGTCTCTGAAGATAAGGAAAATCATGCAGGCTGGATCTGTGAGTGCTCGCTGACAGTAGACAGACTTCTGGCTTAACAGGAGGAAAGCTAGACATCATAACAAGATTTCACACATGCTTCTTACAATTCTTCACGGTGAAAAATTCCAAGAATTTCTTAGGTGACCTGATTTTGGAAAGTCGTCCAGAGATCAGTTTGGATAGGAAGAAAGCTCAGAGTCATAGGAGAAGGGGCTGGTCATAGCCATCTTTCTTGAAAGCTTAGAATTTATCAAAGAACCTGGGAGAGAGTGAGTTCTCAGTGGGAGCATGCAAAACAGCTGAGGTTTTTAATTACTTCATACTAGACATGTGAACTTTAGGAAATGCTAAAGAGTGAAGATGAGTTAAAGTATTTTAACCCTGTCTATATGCTCTTTGTTCCTTTCCTATTTGGGTTCTTGCGAAATAGCTACTGTGCTGTAAAGAAAGAGAGTAAGAGGAAGAGAGCAGAGGGCAAATAGTGAAATGAAGTGAAAGTCACACAGTCATGTCTGACTCTCTGCGACCCCATGGACTATACAGTCCATGGAATTCTCCAGGCCAGAATACTGGAGTGGGTAGCCTTTCCCTTTTCCAGGGGATCTTCCCAATCCAGGGATCGAACCCAGGTCTTCCACATTGCAGGCAGATTCTTTACCAGCTGAGCTACAAGGGAAGCCCAAGAATACTGGAATGGATAGCCTATCCCTTCTCCAGTGGATCTTCCCAATCCAGGGGTCTAATTAGGGTCTCCTGCCCTGGAGGTGGATTTTTTGCCAACTGAGCTATGAGGGAAGCTCAGAGAGTGAATACGCCATACATAATTTAGAAATTTTCAAATTGCAAAAGTCTCAATATGGATGAAAGATAGAATATATGGGGTAAATATTTGTCCAACAAGTTTTTGACACATTTTATCCCCTGTGCTCCTCCCATCAACCACTTCACCCTGCCACCTTTCCCATTTCTCCCACTGCAGACAAGAGAAAACTATCTTAAGAACCACAAATGGGTAGAAAGGAAATTCTGAATGGGAAGAACTTCTGTAGGAGCGGAGTGAGGTAGGGTGTGTGGTAGGTTAAATGGGGAGTGGATGGGGTATGAAACTGAGGGAGAGGCCAAAGGAAAAAACTCATGATCATGGTTTGAGCTTCAGGGACCATATTTTGGGCAGAGGAAGGTAATCCAAATAATAAAGAAACCCACAACATAAAACACTTTATTTAACACACTTGTCTGGTTTTGAAGTATGCTCATGATAATTTATGTACATGGTGAAATTCTATCCGGTAAAGGATTCTGATTATATAAATATGTGAACTTTGATGGTTCAGAAAGAATATTCTAACAAAATAAAAATCTACTGCAGAAAACAGAAAAGACCTAAAAGAAATTAAAGACTTGAAGGATCAGCTTGACCACTTATACAAGAGTGAATGGTGAGAGAGAAGATGGTCTGCTTGCCTTTTATTTATTTATCACTTTCATTTCCCCAGAGAGACACAGGTTAGAACTCCTACTCTGGTCTGGTTGGGAGTTCACTCATAGGCAACACATTCTAATTAAAGCATTTTCAGTCAACACTTTTTAGTTGCTATATTAACCCCATAAGATTACAGATTAGGCAGAACACGAAAGAAATATTTGTTATATGCTGTTTTATGTACCCTGATACATGTTAAATGCTCGAATATACACCGAATAATCAATAAAGTCTTATACACATAAGGATAGACTCTTCTGAGACAAATTATGACTTCTTTTTTGTTTTTATTTGATTTTAAAATTTATGTGGAAGACTATGTGTGTGAAAACTGTGAGAAAGTTTGTGGGATAGAAGGCTGATGTCAGTGGATAAGGATACTAAATATAATAAAAATATATCCTTCTCTGGTCTCTTGCTGTACAGACGTCCTGCATCCTTAGGCACACACAGCATCCTCCCACCACTCCTGGACCATCAGTGCTGCTCAGAACACCCCACATGTGCCTTTTTCAGTTCCTATTACAGTCCCTCTCCCTCCCAGCTGCCATAACTCTCTTCTACCTTCTTCAAAAATTACATCTGTCCCATTACTCCTATTCATATCAAATAAACCCCCAAATTCTATTTTCTTAAATCATTGAAGTCATCAGGTATAAACTATATAATTTCTTACCATAAAACACAGAAATTGTATTGCTTCCACTTTTGACTTGTCAGTGTATGGCTAAGTGTTCTTCCAAAGTTTTGTCCTATACAGATGTCTTAAAAGAAAAAATGGGCAGACAATCTCTGATAGTAACAATCAAAGGAGAACCTATGACTCAGAGCACTTCATCCAAAGTCCTCTGGTCTTACCTGCAAAGGCCTATGAATATTTACATCTAAAATTTCAAAATAGACTTGCAATTTGGCACAAATCCATCAATTCCTGTCTGATCTGTTTCGTGACATCCTCTGTGCCTCCACTCCTACTAACCTAGTGTAAAATAATGTCTCACCCTGTACATACAGAAACAACTCCATCCACGAAGCTGTGTCCTCATTCTAGCCCTCCCTTCCCATAGGCTAACTGTGCAAAGGGATTTGTGTGGTGATTTGAAAATGTCTCATGTGATTGATCTTCATCTTCATTATGAAGATCAATATTCATTGGAATAGTTTAATCTACTATGTCAGGTAAGATCACTGGAGAAGAAATAGCAGAGACTTACAGCAGAAAAGTATATGGAGCACATCACCCACAGAAGCTTTGTGCATTCAGGGAGGATGTGTCTGTCTCAGTCCTTTCTAGCCCATCTATATCCTATTGCCCCAGTGATCAGACACCAGCTTCCATGGCACTTTTCATTCTGCCATCACAGGGCAATACATTGACCATACCTGAGCAGACGACTCCTGCATCGTTCTCATGACTGCAGTTGTGCACTCCCCAGCCCTGGGAAGGGCACTTCCACACGTGGGATTCCTTTCCTCTGCAGTCCAATGTGTTCAGCAAGATGCGCCCTGATCCTGCCCCAAAATGAGCAGACCCCATGGCATTGAGGGCATCTCCACAGCCCAGCTGCCTGCACACCACGCGGGCATCGTCCAAGTCCCAGCCGTTATCACAGATGGTGCCCCAGGAGCCCTGGTCAAGGATCTCCACTCTCCCGGCGCAGGGACCTCTTCCGTCCACCAGGCGGAGCTGTCTGCTGTCTGAGGAGAGAGAAATGGGACAACCGGGCATTGACAAGGGGGATAAGGGTCTTCTGTCCTGTGGGACCTTCACCTGAGCAGTAGACGGCGCTCTCCTCTGAGGCTTCAGAGTCCCCTGGTTCTGACAGGGAGTCGTTGCACTGGGGCAGCACCTGAGTCTGGTTTCTTACAGCAGTGATAAGAGAATAATAACATTGAAAATGGGCAAAAACAGGAAATATTACACTACTGAGTAGGGTGAGACAGAAGTGTTAACCTCTGATTGGTAGAGTTCTGCACAGCATCTGAGAAAGATTTACCAGAAATGTTAGTCTCTCTACCCGGAGCAGTTGAATGAGTTTAGAGTCACAGGAATGGGCTGGCTGCTGGATGGATTCCTTATAAACCACACACGTGTTGGTGCCCTTGACCTTAGAGTTAAAGGGATTAGATGAAAGGAAATGGAGTCAGGAACCGGCCTCATCAGAAGCCTCAGGTAGCAGCCATGAATCCTCTATCGTTAGAATCATTCTCCTTGGTACAGTCATGCAGAATTGAAAAACAAAATGGACTCCAGTATTCTTGCCTGGAGAATCCCATGGACAGAGGAGACTGGCTGGCTACAGTCCTTAGCAAAGAGTTTTGACTTAGCAAGCCCACACACATGTGAATACTAACTATAAGAAAGCTGCAGTAGCTATAGCAAGGTCACAGAAAGGAGATTTTAAGGGAAGATGTGCTAATTTAAAGAGGATATTTTCATGATTATACAGTGGTACGCCCTTAATAAAGATATTACAGATATCAGAATCCAGAGAAGATATCAAAACATGGCTTTGAAATACAGAATAATACTTGACAGAATGAAAAGAAGAAATAGACAAAATAACAATCAACCTGGGGGAACTTTAACAAACCTTTTTCAATACCATGCAGACCAGGCATACAAAAAAGAAGGAAGACTATAGTAGATGTAAAACACCACAATCAACACATTTAGCTAAATAACATATAAAGAGCAATGCACCCAATAATGAAAGAATTCACATTATTGTAAATGCACTAGGAACATTTATCTAAAATGACCGTATGGTAGGACAAAAACCTTCAGATAATTGAATTTATACAGAGTATTTACTCTGACCACAGTGTAATTAAATTAAGAATTAATAAGAAAATACAGTTAGCCATCCTTATTTGGAGAAATTAAGCAACATCCTTCCGAAACAGTACCCGGGCCTGGGAATAAATTTAAACCTTAGAAAATATTGTGAAATAGTGATAGCAAAGATATAATATAACTAAATTCTTCTAATGCAACTAAAGTAGTGCTTAAGGGAAATTTATACCTTAGATTTAGAAAAGAAGAAAGGCTGAAAATGAAAAAACGTGTAAGCTTCTATTTAAGAAACCAGGAGAAGAGAAAATAAAGCCTAAAGGATATGGAAATTGGGATTAACAAAGAAAAGAACAAAAATTAATTTTAAAAAAGAAGGTAAGCATGGTGGTAGTGACGGTGGTTTAGCCCCTAAGTCAAGTCCTGCTCCTGCGACTCCATGGACTGTGGCCACCAGGCTCCTCTGTCCATGGGATTTTAGGCAAGAATATTGGAGTGGGTTGCTGTTTCCTTCTCCACGGGATCTTCTTAACCCAGAGATTCAACCTGCTTCTCCTGCACTGTAGGTGGTCTCCTGCATTGCAAGTGGATTCTTTACTGCTGAGCCACCAGGGAAGCCCAAGGTAAGCATGATAGAGAAAACAGAGGAAAACCTTTCAAACATGGCTACTTGAAAATTGATAACCACTGAGCAATACTAAACAAGAACAAAGAGAAAATGAACTTAACAATACCAAGAATGAAGAAACATCACTATAAATCATACAAATTTTTTGGTCATAGTTTTATTGAGATTAAATTTACATATCTAATGTGGATGAATACTCAGAAGATTTTCAATTTCTCCACAACCTTGCCAACACTTATTTTTTTTTTTAATCATAGCCATTTTGAGAGGTGTGAGATGATATCTTTTATGGTTTTGATTTACATTTCTCTGATGACTAATAATATTGAGCATATTTTCCTGTACCTATCGGCTATTTCTATATCTTCTTTGGAGAAATGTCCATTCAAGTCTCTGTTAATTTTTTAATTGGGTTATTATGGTTTTTTTCTTGTTTTGCCCTTGAGTTGTAGGATTTCCTTATATATTTTGCAAATTGTCTATTTTTGCCTGTTCTTTTGGTGTCATATCCATGAAATCATGAAATAATGTATATTTATTTGGTGAGGAAATAAATTATTAGGTATCTAAAATGTAATTTGTATCCGTTGATGATATTACAATATCACACACAGTAAAATAAATTCAGATTCAGTAAGGTTATAAATATTCTTTACTCAAATTATAAAGTTATTTGAAGAAAATGAAATGATTAAAAGCTATTTTGAGATGAAGAATGGCATCTGAAACACTGCATTAAAGGCGGAATTCATAAAAGTAAAACATAGTATATTTGATCATATAACCACACCACATACACAACCCTAAAGACATATGCAAAAAATGGGGTAAATACTTTCAGTAGTATTTAAGAAAAGCAGTAAGTGGTGTTAATTTGTAGAGAGTTCCTATAAATAAATGAAATTTTAAACATTATAGAGAAAAAATATAAACGATGATGGAAGATATCGTAAAGATATCTGAAATATCTTTGAGTATTTACTTGTTTATCATGTCCACATTCCACGACAAATACACACACATATATACCCCTGAATGAAGGTTCCACTAGAGGAAGGAACTTGCATATCTTATTAACCCTGTGTTTCTGCTATTAGGATGGTGATTGCACATTCACCGTTCAACAAGAATGCATGGAGAAGCTTTTCTAAATACCATGATGGGGCTTGATAAATATTTATTGAATGAATATGTAGATGAATAAAATTCAGTGAAATAGAATTTCTTTAAATTCGTGGTAATCAGCAAAATAGTAAAGCAAATATAAATGAATGGTAAAGTTTTCTGCTAATAAATGGTGCATATAAAAAATGATTAGTGCATAAGCACAGAATTAATTGATATTCAAATTTCCACTTATGTGATTTTTTTTAAGTTTTTCTTAAATTTATTTTTGGCTGTACTGGGTCTTGGTGCTGCACATGGGCTTTCTCTAGTTGTGGTGCACAGGCTTAGTTTTCCCATGGCATATGAAATCTTCCTGGTGTGTGCGCATGTGTGTGCTGTTTCTTCAGTCATGTCCAACTCTTGTGACCCAGTGGACTGTAGCCTGCCAGGCTCACCTGTTCATGGGATTCTCCAGGCATGAATACTGGAGTGAGTTCCCATGCCCTCCTCCAGAGAATCTTCCAGACCCAGGGATCAAACCTGCATCTCTTATATCTTCTGCACTGGCAGGCAGGTTCTTTACTACTTCTTAGATGGGAGATCAGATTCATGTCCTCTGCATTGACAGGTGGATTTTTAACCACTGGACCACCAGGGAAGGCCCACTTATGCAATTTTCAATGGACAATTATTAAATGAATTCTAAGCTACTGTTATGTGTTATTCAGTATGACATTGGTCAAGCAAAGATTGCTGTAAAGAGAGAAAACTCTTTAAAAAGGGAATATATAGAAAAAGTCAGAAAAAAAAACACAAATAGCTACCTAGTAAGGCAGAAATGTGTGCAGTAGACGCAAATAAATTTTCTAAGAAAGATTTGTATTTAAAGGAAGCAAAATTAACCAAAAAAAGATACAAAAGAATTGTAAGTGAAAGAAATACACATAAGTTCAAAAAACACAAGAAAATGGAAGTGTAAATGGTTCTTGTCATAAAATATGAGAACTTGTGTACTCTCTCCACATCATCCTACCAAACTTTCTACCCACTTCAAGCAGAGAACCTCTGAAAAAATGATGGCAGGGCCTCTGTGTGTGATTGCTCACTTTCAGGGTCAGAGACATCACCACAACCCATTTTATGGTGCTTTATTGTCAAAAAAGTATAATAAATAAAAGTCCAATAGTTTAACACTACTTTGGCCTTTGAATGAAAAGACAAAGAAATTAAGAAACAGAGGCAAGGAAAGGGACAAATCTCTGCTTTTGAAATATCTATCTCATTTACTTTAATCTATCTTATTCTCTCATTTGTAGATTTCAGGCAATGCCCAACACCTGAATGGGGTGTGTGTGGAAGGTGGGGGATAAGAGAGAGAGAAATGTTGAAGGAAGTAAGGTGCTACGGTTTGACTATTTGTCACCCCACCAACATTTTTTTTAATTCCAATTTCCAGTGTAATGGTATGAAGCGGTGGAGCCTTCTCAAACTCCTCCAAAAAGGATGAAAGGAACACTTCCAAAGCCATTTTATGAGGCTGAGATTATCCTGATACCAAAACCAGACAAGGACACCACAAGAAAAGAAAATACTGGCTAATATCCCAAATAAATATAGATGCAAAATCTTCAACAAAATATTAGAAAACCAAATTCAACAATGCATGAAGAGAATACTGGACAACCCACTCCAGTATTCTTGCCTGGGAAATCTAAGACAGAGGAGCCTAGAGAGCTATAGTCCATTGGACCACAAAGTATCAGGCATAACTTAGTGACTAACCAACAACAATAATAACAACACCAAGATCAACAGAGATTTGTTCCAAGGATTCAAGGATGGTTCAATATTCACAAGTTAATCAATGTGATACACCAAATAAGATAAAGGCAAAAATCATACCCTTTCAACAGATGAAGAACAGATATGTGACAAAGTTCAACAGCCGTTTATGATACAAAAGATCTTTACAAAGTAGATATAAAGGGATTATACCTCAACAAAATAAATATCATGACAAACCCTCAGCAAACATCCTACTCAACTGTAAAAAGCTGAAAGCTTTTCTTCTGAGATCAAACACAAGGCAAAAATGCCTACTCTCATCACTTTTATTCAACATAGTTTTGGTAGTTCTAGTCAGAATCATCAAGCAAGGAAAAGGAAATAAGAACACCCAAATCTGAAAGGAAGAGTCAAAACTGAGACACTATTGAAAACTTTAAGACATTGTGAAAGATATTAAAGAAGGCACAAATAAATTGAAAGATATTCTGTGCTCATGGATTGGAAGACCTAATATTGTTAAAATGATCACACTACATAAAGCAACCTACAGATTCACTACAATCCTTATCCAAATTTTTCAATGAAAATTTTCACAAATATGGAACAAAGAGTTCTGAAATTTGTGTGGAACCACAAAAGAGAGTGAATAGCCAAAGAAATCTTGAGAAAGAATGACAGAAGGATCGTGCTTCTTGATTTCAAACTATATTACAAAGCTGTATTAATCAGCAGTATGGTATTGCGATAAAAATGGACACAAAAATCACTGGAGAAGAATAGAGATCCCAGAAATAAACCCAAATATATGTGGTCAATTAATTTATGACAAAAAAGTAGAGATTATAGCATCAGGAAAGGACTGTCTCTTCAAAAATGGTGTTGTGAAAGCTGGATGGTTACATGCAAAAGAATGAAACTGAAAAACTCTTACACCATTCACAAAAATTAACTCAAAATGGATTAAAGACTTGATCATAAGTCCTGAAGCCATAAAAATCCTAGAAGAGGGGCTTCCCTTGTGGCTGTGGTAAAGAATCCACCCACCAATGCAAGAGATTCAAGTGTGATCCTTGATCCAGGAAGATCCCAGATGCCACGGAGCAACTCAGCCCATTCGCCAGAACTGTTGAGCCTGTGCTTTAGAGCCCAGGAATGGCAACTGTCGAGCCCACGTGCCACAACTACTGAAGCTCGGTGCCCTCCAGCCTGTTCTCCTCAACAAAACAAGCCCCTGCAATAAGAAGACTGTGCAATGCAATGAAGAGTAGCCCCTGCTCACTGCAATTAGAGAAAAGCCCATGCAGCAACAAAGACCCAGCACAGCCAAAAATAAATAAATTTTAAAAATTATTTTAAAAATCCTAGAATAAAAATTAGGATGAAAAGGTCCTGACATCAATCATCATGAGGATATTTTGGGTTTGATGCCAAAAGCAAAAGCAACAAGAGCAAAAATAAGCATTGAAACTACAGAAAACTAAAAAACTTCTGCACAACAAAGGAAAAAGGTCAACAAAATTAAAAGGTAATTTATGGAGTTGGAGAAAATATTTGCAAATTACATTTCTGACAAGGGTTAATATCCAAAATACTTAACGAATTCATACATCTCAATAGCAAAAGCAAACCAACAAACAATCATTAAAAAACGGGCAGAAGACCTGAATAGACATTTTTTTTTTCAAAGAAGACATAAAGAGGGCCAACAGGTACATGAAAAGGCGCACAAGGTTATGTCATCAGAAAAATGCAAATCAAACTATAATGGGGTAACATCTCACATCTGTTAGAATGGCTTTTATCCAAAAGACAAGAAATAACAGGAGCTGGTGAAAACGCGGAGAGAAGGCAAACCTTATGCCCAGCTGGGCGGGGCGGGGAGGGGGGAATGTGAGTTGATGCAACCCCTATGGAGAACAGTATTGAGGTTCTCCAAAAATTAAAAATAAAACCGTCATATGGCTCATCAATTTCACTTCTGGGTATTTATCTGAAGGAAACAAAATACCAACTTGAAAAAACTGTGCAACCAAATGTTCATTGCAGCATTATTTACAATAGCCAAACAACGTAAGTCTTCTCTGATGGATAAATGGTGATATGTACGTATGTCCAGCCAACAAAAAGAAGAAAATCCTGCCATGTGTAGCAACATGGATGAACCTTGAGGGCATTATGCTAAGTGAAATAAATACCATATCATCTAATTTATATGTGGAATATTAAATCAAATACCAAAAAAAGAGGGGGTTCAGAGATGCAGAGAACAGTTCGGTGGTGGCAAAAGGTGGATTGATGTGGGCAAAACAAGTGGAGGTAGTCAAAAGGTACAAACTTGCCGTTCTAAAGTGAATTCCATGAAGATGTAATGTCCAGCATGGTGACTACAATGAATCTGTATTATATACTTGAAAGTTGGTAAGAAAAATTCTCCTCACAATCAAAAAATTGTAATGATACATGGTGATGGATATTACTAGACTTACTGTGGTGATCATTTACCAACATACAGAAATATATAAGCTTTACATTTAACACCTGAAACTAATACAGTATTATGTGAATTATAGCCAAATTAAAAGTCTAAATAACAAGGTTGAAATGTGGATTAAATTAGCTCCATCCTAACATCATTTTGTGGACCCAACTTAAACTCATCACTTAGACATTTTAAAATATAAAATCTCACTACTGACATCCTACAGGATTGGGAAAGACACACAGAAACATACATCAAGTCACCTGCACATGAGATATAGGCTTCCTCCTTGGGAGAGCAGGAAGTGTAATTCCAAGGGTCAGAAGGACACTGCCAGAGAGAGGTGTCAGTTTTCTGACACCGGATTCCATCCACCCACTGGGGTCTAGAACCTTCCCTGAGACCAACAGAAGAGTTGAGGGTTCCACTCTCCCCACAGCCAAGCTGTCTGCAGATCACGGACACAGTGATGTCTTCCATGGGGCTGCGGCAGACACTGCCCCAGGTCCCATTGTAGAAAACTTCCAGCCACCCAGCACACTGCTGGTCCTCGCTCACCATCCTGAGGGCCAGGAACTCTAAGATTGAAAGGGGAGGAGACAGGACACAGTGAGCATTCCTCTCAGTGCTCTGGGGTTTGCTCTTTCCCAGAAATCGTGAACACTCACCCCTGACCCAGCTGAGGAGATACCCACTAGGTGACAAGACTGAAATCTGTCTCCCTTTTACTTGACTTTGTCCATTAATGTCTGTCTTTCTATTTCTACCACAATGATGTAGTGAATACGAACAGAAAGAAAGACCAACATAGGCACCTGCAGGGAAGGGCCCTGAGCCTTGTTTCCTGATAACACCTGTAAAAGACCATGTGAAAAGGATGTGGGTAGTGGAGAAACAGGCAGAACAGTGAACCCACAAATGTCTATGTTCCAGTCTTTCAATCCTGTGAATGTTGCCTTATATTTCAAAAGGGATTTTACAGACATTATTAAGACAAGAAACTTAAGAGCTTGGGATGGTGAAACTAACCTGCAACATTATGAATTAACCATATAAACCCAATCTAATTATCCCTAAAATTGGAATACTCTTCCTGGGTGTGGTTAGAGGAAGATGAGACACTGAAGAATGGCCAGGGGAGGGAATGTTGTCTGAAGAAGAAGATGGGCTCCAATCCAAGGAATGAGGCCACATAGGAAGCAGAAAAGACTGGCAAAGGAGTTCTCCCCAGGGCCTCCAGGAAGAACGCAGCCCTGTGGACACTGGGGTGTTGGTCTGGTCAGATCCCTTGTCAGACTCCTAGTGTACAGAACTGAACAGAGTAAATCTGTGCTTTCATTCCAACGTCAACAGGATCACCAGACTGTACTACCACAGGGAACTGAAGGAGAGCCCTGCTTTCATGTGGAAACTGTAAGAAATGGCTCTACCAGGAAACATTGCTGAGAACAAAGGACCAGACTCTCAGCTGCTGCAGAAGGAAGTGAAAGCACTTAGTCCTCACGTCTGCTGGAAACACAGGCTCCATGGGAGGAAGCCTTCTTCTCTGGTCCTTTCCGCATCTCTCTCTCAGGGCTCAGACCCCCATCTTCCAGTGCCCCACCCCTCCCCCAAACTGTGGACAGTGTGCAGCCCAGACCTGAGCAGATGACCCCCGCATCCTGCTTGTGTCTGCAGTCGTGCTGCCCCCAGCCCCGGGAAGGGCACCTCCACACATGGGACTCCTTTCCTCTGCAGTTCAGGTCATCCAGCCAGATGGGTCCTGATCCTGCCCCGAAGTGAGCAGACCTCGTGGCATTGAGGGCTTCTCCACAGCCCAGCTGCCTGCACACCACGTGAGCATCATCCAGGTCCCAGCCATCATCACAGATGGTGCCCCAGGAGCCCTGGTCAAGGATCTCCACTCTCCCGGCACAGTGACCGCCCCCGTCTACCAGGCGGAGCTGTCTGCTGTCTGAGGAGAGAGAAATGGGACAATGGGGTGGTGACCCGGCGGGTGGACAGGGTGGCGGGCGGCAGACAAGCGCCTTCTGTCGTGTAGGACCCTCACCTGAGCAGTAGGGGGCGCTGTTCTCTGAGGCTGCAGAGCCTGTTGGTTCAGAGAGGGAGTCGCTGCACTGGGGTAGCACCTGGGTCTGGTTTCCTGCAGAAATAGCAATGATCAAAGGGACATGAGTTAAAGCAAACTCCGGGAGATAGTGAAGGATAGAGAAGCCTGGCGTGCTGCACTCCAGGGGATCGAAAAGAATTAGACACGACTGAGTGTTCTTGCCTGGAGAATCCCAGGGACGGGGGAGCCTGGTGGGCTGCCGTCTATGGGTTCACACAGAGTCAGACACGACTGAAGCGACTTAGCAGCAGCAGCAGCAGAGCGACTGAACAGCAGCACATAATCTTTGCTGTTACATGTCACTGAGAAGTGAGGTCTGTGCCTCCTTCCCTTAAAGTTCTGCTGACCTTCGTGAATTTCTAGTAAGTAATGCTGCTGCTGCTAAGTCGCTTCAGTCGTGTCTGACTCTGTAGTAATAGAAAGGAGTTCTCCAAGCTAGGCTTCAGCAATACGTGAACCGTGAAGTTCCTGATGTTCAAGCTGCTTTTAGAAAAGGCAGAGGAACCACAGATCAAATTGCCAACATCCTCTGGGTCATCGAAAAAGCAAGAGAGTTCCAAAAAAACATCTATTTCTGTTTTATTGACTATGCCAAAGCCTTTGACTGTGTGGATCACAATAAACTGTGGAAAATTCTGAAAGAGATGGGAATACCAGACCACCTGACCTGCCTCTTGAGAAACCAATATGCAGGTCAGGAAGCAACAGTTAGAACTGGACATGGAACAACAGACGGGTTCCAAATAGGAAAAGGAGTACGTCAAGGTTGTATATTGTCACCCTGCTTATTTAACTTGTATTCAGAGTACATCACAAGAAACGCTGGGCTGGAAGAAGCACAAGTTGAAATCAAGATTGCTGGGAGAAATATCAATAACCTCAGATATGCAGATGACACCACCCTTATGGCAGAGAGTGAAAAGGAACTAAAAAGCCTCTTGATGAAAGTGAAAGACGAGAGTGAAAAAGTTGGCTTAAAGCTCAACATTCAGAAAACAAATATCATGGCATCCGGTCCCATCACTTCATGGGAAATAGATGGGGAAATACTGGAAACAGTGTCAGACTTTATTTTGGGGGGCTCCAAAATCACTGCAGATGGTGATTTCAGCCATGAAATTAAAAGACGCTTACTCCTTGGAAGGAAAGTTATGACCAACCTAGACAGCATATTGAAAAGCAGAGACATTACTTTGCCAACAAAGGTCCATCTAGTCAAGGCTATGGTTTTTCCAGTGGTCATGTATGGATGTGGAGTTGGACTGTGAAGAAAGCTGAGTGCCAAAGAATTGATACTTTTGAACTGTGGTGTTGGAGAAAACTCTTGAGAGTCCCTTGGACTGCAAGGAGACCCAACCAGTCCATTCTGAAGGAGATCAGCCCTGGGATTTCTTTGGAAGGAATAATGCTAAAGCTGAAACTCCAGTACTTTGGCCACCTCATGTGAGGAGTTGACTCATTGGAAAAGACTCTGATGCTGGGAAGGATTGGGGGCAGGATGAGAAGGGGACGACAGAGGATGAGATGGCTGGATGGCATCACTGACTCGATGGACATGAGTCTGAGTGAACTCCAGGTGTTGGTGATGGACAGGGAGGCCTGGCGTGCTGTGATTCATGAGGTCGCAAAGAGTCAGACATGACTGAGCGACTGAACTGAACGGAACTGAACGTAAATTTGCTTGACTCTCAGCACTAGGTCTGAAAACTTTTGCAACCTCCTATGAAATCACTGAGGACTTTTGCTTTAGGGTAAGTCTGTCCTGTTGAGACTCTTGTCCTGCGGAGACTGTCATATGCAGGTCTCTGGTCACTCAGTTCAACCCAGCTGACCTTCCAGTTGCCAGGCTTGTCCTCATGAACCATCCTGGATCCCCAGCCCAGTTGTGTCCTCAGATGATGTCAGCCCCAGCTGATACTGGGCTGCAACCTGATAAGACTCCAAGACAATACAAATCAGAACACTTTCCAAATTCCTTCCCAAACTCCAGGAAATCATGAGCAAAAGTAAAAAGGGGTTTTAAGATGCTAAGTTTTGTGGGAAATTTGGTTATGCAGCCATAGTAACCAAACACTTATAATTACCATACTACTAACTATTTACTGAAGACAAATGAAGTATTTGTTTTCAGAAGAAAAGTATATGCATTTTATATGCATATATTTGTATATGCAAATTTGTATATGCATATATACCAAGGAATGAGGCCACATACAAATACAAATGGCCACATACAAATGAGGCCACTATACAAATCATATAAATTTGTATATGCATATGCATAGCATCTTTATCCATAATGGCCCAAATTTGGGATACCACCTAAAACATGTGACATTGCTTTTAGAACAAAGTAACAGGCAGAAGCTAGAAGGAGTGGAGGAGGTTATTAGCAGAAGCCTGATGGGCTTGGGCAATGCTGTCAATGAGGATTGAAAGGAAGTGAAGAAATACAATTGGGGCTGAAGGAAAAATATATGGTGATATTTATGCAAAATAAAATGGTTGCCATAAGTGACTAGATTTTGAAGTACTTTGTTACCAGGCAACAGTAACCAGAAACACCTTTCTTCAGTCTCAGTAACTATAGACCAAAACAAGCAAAGCCAGTCACTAAATATTTAGAACATTTGAGTGGGGTGATTTAACAAACATACCTCTCAAAACTAGAGAATACACCTTATTCCAAGCACTTACAGGTCATTTTCCAAGGCTGATCATATATTATACAAAAAGTGAGATCCAAAAAATTTTCAAAGGGTAAAATAATTAAAAATATGTTTTTTTATTAAAGTAGACTTAAGCTAAAAACAAAAGACAAATAGTAAAATCTTCCGTTGTTTGTTTAGTAGCTAAGTCATGTCTGACTCTTTTACAGCCTCCAGGGCTGTAGCTCATCAGTCTCCTCTATCCATGGGATTTCCCAGGCAAGAATACTGGAGTGGGTTGCCATTTCCGTCTCCAAAAACCTTCTGTAGTGAGGTATAATTTTCATGCATTAAAATACACATATTTTGAGTATGTTTTCGTAAGTTTTGACAGTTGCATGTGCCAGCATAACCGTTACCACAGTTAAAATTCAGAATATATAGCATTATTCACAAAGTTCCTATATGCCTCTTGCAACCAATAAAAGCCCCACAACCAGGGGCTCTTGCCTGCCAGAACCAGGCAAATACTGATCTGTCTTTTATCATAAATAGATTAGTTGTGTTTTTTAAGAATTTAATAAAATCACAGAGTATGTAATCCCTTTTAGATGGTTTCTTTCACTTAGCATACTTTGAGATTTTCTGTGTAGTTGGATTTATGAGTAGCTTTTTCTTTCTATTGTTAAAGTCTTACATTGTATGAATATGCCAAAGAAAGTTTTCCTTTCTTTCATTAAAGAAAATTAGAGTGGCTTATACTTTTTTACTCTTTTAAATAAACATGTCTGATTTTTCTGCCTAAATTTTTTGTGGATATCTTTTCATCCCTCTTGGGTAACAGAAATTTTGGGTGACATAGAGTTGCTAAGAATTGTTTTCTATTATGTTATCATCAGCAATGTATAAAGGTTCTTGTGGATCAATAACCTTCCCCAAACTTGGAATTGTCAGTCTCCTTAATTGTAGCCAGTCTAATTTGTGAATTTATATCTCATATTTTAATTTGAATTTCTTTAATAACTAATGATATTTGGTATCTTTTCATTTACTTATTGGCCATTTGTATATCATCTTTGGGAAAGTGTCTTTCTTAATATTTTGCCCATGCTTAAACTGGATAGTTCTTTTCTTATTTTTCTGTTATAAATTTTTCACTTATTCTTGTTACAAATCCTTTATTAGATATATGTATTGCAATTAATTTCCCCCTATCAGTTGAATGCCTTTTCATTTTCTTATTTTTTTTCCAAAAAGAAAAAAGTATTAATTTTAATGAAAATCACATCTCATTATTTTTTTTGAGATGAAAACAGGTTTTTTAATATTGGAACCCCCCAACAGCCACTGGAACCTAAGTGCTCCTTAATTTTTATCCTTGTATTTGTGAGTATCACAGACAACAACAAAAACAGGTTGGCACCAGTTTCTTCTGTTAGTGCCCTGTGTCTTCAGGGAGGCAGTCGCCCCTCCTGGGAGAGGAAAAGGCTCCTTTTGGAGGAACACAGGGCCCTCCCTGGCTGTCCTCATCACCAGCATCCTCAGAACTCACAGATATTAATGGACAGCACTTCCTGAGGTTTCCAGGACTTTAATTTTCCCTGCTTTATCCCCACCACCCCTGACTTTCTATTTTTTTTTTTTTCCTTTTTTAAAAATAATCAAATTGGCAGAAAACTGGCCGGGGCTGGTGGCCACTGGGCAAGGGGGAATCCACTGAAAAATCCCCCAAATTCACACTGAGGTTTCAGGTCATGGTTGCTGAGGTGGGGCCAGTCCATTGGGGTAGCTCAAATAAATGGTTATTCCCATATAAAATTTAATTATAAAACTGGTAGAAGAAAATGTAAGAAAAATTATTATGATTGTGGACTGGGCAAACATTTCCTAAGTTAGATAAGACATATCTTAGGAAATGTTTGCCCAGTCCACCAATCAATAATTTTTCTTACATTTTCTTCTACCAGTTTTATAATTAAATTTTATATGGGAATAACCATTTATTTGAGCTACCCTGATGAACTGGGGTTTTCCTTCAGGGTGAGGATGGGGTAATGGCGCTTATGATGTGAAATAAGGATAACAGTTTATTTTGCCCCCCATGCAGATATTCAATTAGCAGATCATTTTTTGAAGAGAATGTGTTTTCCCCTTTGAAATATCTCTATGCTTTTGTAGAATTTCAACACATACATGGGTTTGGGTCTGTTACTAAACTTTATTGTGCTCTGTTGATCTGTTTAGCTATTCTTATTCAATGGCCATGTTGCTGTGGATATGTAGTAGGAAACTTGAAGTTAGCTTACTTCTCTTGGGGCCTTCTTTTTCAAAATTGTTTTGTCCATTCCACTTCTTTCACATTTAAATAAATGTTTAGAATTTGCTTGTAAATTTCTACAAAAATATTGCTTGGCTTTTTATTAGGATTAGATTTAGTTTGTATGTTAAGGGAAGAGAGTTGACAGCCTATTAAGTTTTCTAATCCATGAACATAGTATATGTCTTTATTTTTTTAGATGCTCTGTGACTTTCAATGCAAGCCCTTTAGATATTTTAAGTTTCTTCCTACATATTTAATAGTTTTCATACTATAATAAATGGGATTTTCCCCTATATTTTTCTAGTATAAAGAAGTACCACTTATATTTATGCTTCACTGGTCACTAGTGAAGACAGTCTGTCCACATGGATGAACTATATGTAAGTCATCAATCTGCAACCCTAAGCAATGTGAAAATGCTGGTCCTGCATCTGACCAGCAGTTTCAAATTTTAAACAGCACACTAAATAATCATTTAGTTATTCCACTTTATTCAATATTTTTTCTCCTACTTTTATTGATTTTTTACAGTTTAACTATAATGTTTCTGAGAAAAGGTCTTTTACATTAGGGTTATAAGGTGACCTATTAGTTTTATCAGCTTGAATTTTCAAGCCCCTCCCCAAGTTAGAAATTATTCATTTAAATACACCTTTTCCCACCCTCTCCCTCTCTTCTCCTAGATATTTTTATGTTAGTGTAGATGCATAAATCACATAGGATATATTCTTCCTTTTTTACTCATTTTTAACCACTGATTCTATCTTTAATTTGATCTACTCTGTTGTAGATGCTCTCAGTTGCAATTTTCCCCATTTCATTTATTAAACTCTTCAGCACCAGAATTTCTGTTTGGTTCTTTTTAGGACTTCTCTTTGTTAAACTTCTCATTTTTTCATCTATTGTTTCCCTGATTTCATTGAATTGCCTTTCTGTCTTTTCTTACAGTTCATTCAGTTTCCTCAAAACAGCTGTGTTGGGTTCTTTATAAGCTAGATTACAAAGATCCATGTCATTGACATGTGTCTTTGTCAGTTTTGAAAAGGTACTGTTACTCTTTGGTGATGACTACTTTCTTTAATTCTTCAAGTTTCTTGAAATTTTGCATTGCTGCTTTTGCTTTAGATGTAGCAGACACCACATTAAATCTTTACTGATTACCTTCAGGTGGTATATACTGTTCTCTGACCTTGTATAGAGCCACTCTACATTTCTTGCTCTACATTTCTTGCTTCCTCTTATAGAAAATACCTTAAGTTTTTATGTCTTCTTTGGTCCTTAAAACTCAGCAGGTTGCTGAAAACCTCTCTTCTGTTTTGCAGAATGGTGTACTACAGCTGAAGCCTGTGGTTACCTCCCTGCCCACAGACCCTAGTCTGTTTTTGGAGATCACTCCATTTACTCGAGTTTGCTTTCATCTCCATACTTGGAAACACATAAAAGCAGCTGTCAGAAAGGTGGCAGTAAAGATGATTTACTAAAGATTTAGTACCCTCAGGGACTTGGAGTACCTACAGGCCCAGGGAGAGAGATCTTCGGGTGACATTCTCCCAGAGGCTTATGGATGGGCTTCCTGCTGAAGCCCTGAGTGTAGTCACAGGAATTGCATCCCTTTTGCACTTTTTGACCTTCTTAATGATCTTTCATTTTTCCTCTCTCGCCTCAGTCATGGAGGTTCAGCCCCAGAACTCTGGGTGCTGCTGGAGAGAAATTGGTTTCCCCAGCAATATCAAGTGGGCACTAGCTCACTGCTTTCCTTTTCACCCATAAGAGAGGGCCCACTGGCTAGTTCAAATTTATGCTGTGTCACCTTGGGGTAAGGAGCAGCACTGGCAAAATCCTTTAATCCTCCCCAATAATTCAAACTTACTTTTTTTTGCCTCCAACAGAGTAATGAAATCTCCCTTCAGGAATCCTGGACTTCTAACAATTTCTATAAGTATTTGACCAAATGAGCACTCACCACATTTCTCCATGTTTTCCCTGACCATGGCCCAGGGGGCTGGGACAGCTTCACTACTGCTGGCTCCAGTCTGTACCAATGTCTACCTGCCTATTACTGGATGCCCAGGTGAGTGACCATCTTCCTGGTTCTTTGATATAAGTTATGGGATCCAACAACTTTCACAGAGGCACTTTTAATCATGGACGTATGGTTAATTAGTTGTTAAGAAGAGAAGCAAATAGGAAGGAAGCAAACCACCATGATGCTGACATCACTCCCTCTTTGCCAAAACTTTTACACAATTAGCTGAGTAGAGAAATTCTTTGAATAGTTCCATTTGAAATAACACAAGGATGAATAGAAAATCTGAATAATTCTGATTTATTAAAAATACTGAATTTTTAGTTAAACCTTTCTACTATAACTTCAAAACAAAACAATTTCAAGTTCAGGTGTATTTCAAAATAGTTAATAATGTTGTGTGAAATTGAAATTTCCTGAATTTGAATGAATGTCTTAAGAAATACATACTGAGGTTATCAGGTAAAGGAATCTGATGGGTATAGAAATTCTCACATGGTTCAGTGGGGGAAAATCCCTGACTGAGGTATACCATTTTTGCTTATACATTGTTCACTATGATTATACTTAAATAGCTATGTTTACTTAAAATATGTATTCTCCTTTATGCTTCTTGCCCTGATCTGAAACATGAATGAATAATAACAAAACCCATATTTTATCATGAAATATCTAACTTTTGAAGTCAATTTTCCCTCCCTCTCTGCTCTTGGAGACATATCACTCCAAGAGCCTCCTGAGTATCAATAGCCCTTCCATCTCTCTTACCTGAGCAGATCACAGAGGCCGTGTTGCCATGAGAACAGTCGGAACCACCCAGGGCAGTCACAGGGCAACTCCACAGGAAAGACTCAGCCCCCAAACAGTGAAATCGGACTGTTGAGATCTGGTCATCTCTGCCCACCAAGTGTGGTCCTCCAGGGGTGGAGATGGCGACTCCACAGCCGAGCTGACGACAGACAACATTGGCATTGGCCAGACTCCAGTGGGAGGCACAGAGCGCTCTCCATCGTCCAGAAATGTTCATCTCCACCTGCCCCTCACACTGAGAGGAGCCATTTGTCATGAGCCGGACTTCCGAGTAAGCTGGTAGAAGAAGACAGGATTTCAGCAAAATCTCATGATTTTCTTACCCCAACAAGAGTGCAGGGAGGTTAGTCCTGATCCACATCTCACCTGAACAGGCAACCTGAGCAGCTCCACTGTGGTGACACGTGCCCCCTGGACAGGGCACTCTGGGGCAGACCCGGAGCTCAGGCTCCTCCCCCTCACACCTGAACTCCTCAGCCCAGACCTGGCCATCAGACTCTCTGAAGGGCATGTGTTTCAGGACAGACACGGCCTTGCCGCATCCCAGCTCTGCACAGATGACCTGGGCAGTGGGGAGTGTGAAATTCCCATCAGACACTGGGATCCAGGCTTTTCCAGAATGTACTTCTACACGCCCTGAGCAGGGTCTATCCCCTCCAAACAGACGCACAGATCCTAAGATAAAAATAATGACAAATACAGTGAGCATTCATTTTCCTTGCTTGCAAATTGAAAACACTATGCCACAGGCAATGGTGTGAAAACTTTCCAGGAGTTGAGCACAAACTGAGAATTTAACAGCTAGTGTCAGAGTTGCATTTTCATGATCAAGTTTCTAAAGAGAAACCCAGAAGCAGGGTCAATTTGGAATGACTGGATCCCAGCAAGGTATACTTTGAGGTTGGTTAGAAATGTGAATTCCTTATCTAAGGTCAAGGAAACTACAGGGACCAAGACAGATAATCTGTAATGGCTGAATACCAGGAACATATATTTTATTTTGGTTGGAGAAGTTTCTCATTTAGGAGCCTGGGATCTACAGAGCCCAAGAAAATAATGCGTAATATGTGGCACTCAAACGTTGAGTATAGAGACATGAAGAGCAGAACCAAACCAGAGCAAAATGGCTATGAGAGTGTAGAGATCTCTCCTTTAGACAAAGTTAGAAAGCTTTTCTGAGACTTTCTGCTACTAGTCTGATCAGATTTTTTCCCCCATGAGCCACTCCTCAAGTGGCTTGGCATTCAGAAAATTGTATAGGCTGGATCCATTAGTGCATGCCAACCTGTAGACAGATAATGGCTCAAGAGAAGAAATACTTACATAATAACTAATGCACTTTTAAAGTAACAAATTTTATTTTTCTGATAATTTTTTATGACACAATATTCCAAGAATTTCTTAGATGACCTAAATGGGGAAAAAGATGAGTCTGTTCTGTTAAGTAAGCTCAGAGAGAAAAAGGACAACTTGATTTATAAAGCCCAAAAGTTCATAGGTAGGTAGAAGCAAGACTTTCTATAATTAAATTATCAAAATTCAAACACAAAGATAATTTTGAAAGCATTAAAAGAAAAGTGACTTGTTACATATAAGGGAGTTTCTGTTATAAAGCAGATTTCTCAGCAGAAACCTTTCTGACCAGAGAGAGCAGGGTAACGTATACAAAGCACTTAGTGAAAAAAATCTGCCAACAATCAACTCTTCATCTAGCAAACTGTCCTTTAAAAATGAAGAGAGATTTTTTTAATTTTAAAAAGCAAAAACTGAGGGGTTTCATCACCACTAATGTTGTCTTGCCTCTCATTAGTAAAGATAAATATGAAGAGAAGTACAGAATACTAATATATTGTAATTTCAGCACGTGATTTTAACCATGTTTTGTAAATCAAAAGTCAAACACAGCAAGAATAACTACAACCACAGAAATTTGCTGGTGGAAAAAGAATATGTAAAGAAATAAAATCTGACATCAATGATATAAAGTATTGCAGAGATAGTAAAATATAGAGTTTCAATTTGCTAGTAAATTTAATTCGTTACCTTAATTGTACTTAACTTCAGTTATAGACTATTATAGCTATCAATTGCTTGATGCAAGTTCCCAGGTAACCTTAAAAGTATAGTGGATAACAAGATAAGGAGAAAAGAGGCAGAGTATACCACTATGAAAAATCACTTCACAAAGAAAGCAACGGAAGAGAAGAACAAGAGAACTACAAAACAGACAGAAAACAATGAACAAAGTAATAACAGTAAGTCCTGACCTTTCAATAATGACTTTAAATGTAAACATATTAAACCTTCCAGTTGAAAAATGGTGAGTTGCCTGAGTAGATTAAAAAACAAGACCCAGCTACATACTCTAGATTTCATGACACATATAGGATGAAAGTGAAGAGATAGAGACAGAGATTCCATGCAAACAGTAATCAAAAGAAAGCAAAGTCAGGCAAAAGAGAAGTTAAGCCAAAACCATCAGAGGAGACATAATGATAAGTCAGTTCAATAAGAATCGATAAACCATGTAATTACATATATATTCAATATATGCCCCCAACATCAAAAAATGTAAATAAACAAAGCCAACATTGACAGATCTTAAGGAGAAACAGAAGCAATACAAAAATATCCCACTGTTTATAATGGATGGACCATTCAGACAGAAAATCGATAAGAAAACAACAGAACTGAGCAACACTATAGGCTAAATGGCATTACCAGACACATAGTGCCCATTCACCCAATACACTGACCCATAGAGCACATTTTTACCCAATGTACAGAAAAATACACATTATTCTCAGTCACACATGAAATATTCTCCAGGACATTCTAGATCACAAACAAGTCTCAGAAAATTTAAGAATATCAAATTATCAAAACACACATCCAAGTCTCTTTGCTGACCACAATGGTAGCTAGAAATCAAGAATGAAAGAAAACAGGAAAAATTCATAAATACATGAAAATGAAATGACACATGCATATTTTGAGGCTTTTCTCTATTTATATAAAGAATGCTATTGAGATTTTGATAGGGATTGCATCAAGTCTATAGATTACATTTTTTATGTAAAATGTAAATGTAAATGTAAAATGTAAATTTTTATGTAAAAAAAAAATATTATAGATTTGAGCAGTATAGACATTTTAGCAATATCAATTCTTTCAATCTATTAAAAGAATGATTTTCCAGTTATTAGTATTTTTTTAATTTTCCTTCATGCAGGTTTAATGTATTAAACATTTTATAATTTTAAAAGAAATTGACATTTTTTTAAAAAGGTAGAAGATGAAAATAGAAAGCAATCAACCCATTATTTGGAGAGCTCCCAGTTGGAGAAAACTAAGATCATGGCATCCGTTCCCATCACTTCATGGCAAATAAATGGGAAAACAATGGAAACAGTGACAGACCTTATTTTGGGGGGGATCCAAAATCACTACAGATGATGACTGCAGCCATGAAACTAAAAGATGTTTGCTCCTTGGGAGAAAAGCTATGACCAATCTAGACAGCATATTAAAAAGCAGAAACATTACTTTGCTAACAAAGTTCCATCTAGTCAAAGCTATGGTTTATCCAATAGTCATGTATGGATGTGAGAGTTGGACTAAAAAGAAAGCTGAGCATCGAAGAATTGATGCTTTTGAACTGTGGTGCTGGAGAAGACTCTTGAGAGTCCCTTGGACCACAAGGAGATCCAACCAGTCCATCCTATAGGAAATCAGTCTTGAATATTTATTGGAAGGACTGATGCTGAAGCTGAAACTCCAATACTTTGGCCACATGTTGTAAAGAACTGACTCATTGGAAAAGACCATGATGCTGGGAAAAATTGAAGGTTAGAGGAGAAGGGGATGACATAGGATGAGATGGTTGGATGTCATCACTGACTCAGTGGCTATGAGTTTGAGTAAGCTCTGGGAGTAGATGATGGACAGGAAAGTCTGGCATGCTACAGTCCATGGGGTTGCCAAGTCAGACATTACTGAGAGACTGAACTGAAGTTGCATAAGCCTCAATACTGATAAGGCACATAAGTATTGGGGGAAAATATTAGTTGAATCAGTTTTTAGCATATTTCATCACCCTCTGCTCCTCCTATCTATCACCTAACCCTGGATTTTGTCATTTCTCCCACTTCACACAAGTAAACATGATCTTAAACATACAAATGTTTATTGATTTAAAGATGGGTTTGTTGAAAAGGGAAGCAACTGCTATAGAAGTGAAGGGTAGGTATACAGGTGGGGTTTGTGGCAAGTAAGGTGAGATTATAAAAAGTTTTGAAGCTAAGGAGGGAAACCAAAATAACAATGTATCATTGGTCATCCAAGGAACATATTTTGAAAAGAATAAATGGGAATCAATTGCTTAATTTTTAAAATTCCCTTGTTTCTGAGTATATTCTGATTATTTATCACTAGAGTTCTTCCTGGTAAAAGACTACCTAGTAATGCCTGAATCCAGTCAAAAAACTAGACTTCCAAAGAAGAAAAATATAACCCATAAAAATTTTTTTAAATAAGCAATCATTAAAAGCAAATTCAGAAATTACAGAGGTGATTTAATTGGCTGATAAGGTCTTTAAACCTCTAATGTAAATGTACCTACTGAGGCATACAAACAAAGTAGAGAAAAAATAAGCAAATGGAGCTTCTAAAACTAAAATACAATATCTTGAATGAAAAATTGTCTGGATTAACTTAACAAGAGAGTAGACATTGCAGAATAAAACAATTGGAAATTCAACACATAGCAATTGACTATCCAAATAGAAGTAGAGAAAAATATGAGTGGAAATTAGTATCATTAAGGATAATATCAAACCATGTAAAATATGTTATTTGGAGATTCAGAATAAGGGATGAGTAGAAAAAAATATTTTAAAATGATAGATGGAATTTTTCCAAATTTAATGAAGCTATAAACCCACTGATCCAAGAGGCTAAACAAACCTCAAACAAGATAAACTAAATAAAACCACCTAGGGCACTTGATAATATATTGCTGAAATCCATTCATAAACAAAAATAACTCTTAAGAGCATCCAGGAAATTTTGATACACTATATATAGGGGAACAATGCTAAGTATTACTGACTTCTTGTTTGAAGTAAGGCAAGCCAGATAATAATGCAAAAAACATCTTTAGAGTACTCGGTGGGGGGCAAATATTAACATAGAATTCAGACACTTTCGAAAATAACATTCAAACCTGAAAGAAAATTAAAGTGTTTTCAGATGACTAACAGATGATAGAATGTGAGGCTATCAGACATACACTACACAAAAATGTTATCTAAAGGTCTAAAAGTTAAAGGAAAGTGATAATAAACGAAAGCTTGGATCTACCCAAAGCTATAAGAACTGTGTTAAATGATAATTCTGCAAGTAAATATTTTAAAAACTTATTCTCATTTTAAAAATACTACAATATTTAAGACAAAAATAACAATTTTGTATTACAAAATTCATAATATATTTATTAGTAGAATATATGACAATAGTAACATAAATAACAAGAATAGGGAAATAGAAGTATACTATAATAAGGTCTTACATTATCTATTAAGTAACATGATATCTAAATAAAAACATGATTAAAGAGTAATATTTTCAACATTATGATAAGCTCTGCAAAAAGAGATGTAACCAATAAACCAACAGAGTACATAAAATAGAGTATTAAAATGCTCAATTAAAGATTAAAATAGGAACAAAAAAGCATAAAACAAACAGCAAGCTAGTAAACTTAAACACAAGTATATAAATAATTGTTAAGTAAGACAAAATCAAACACTGCATAAACACAGAAACATAGGGTCACAAAGATATACCATGCAAACACTGATTAGAGAAAGCTGTATTATATATATTAATATTATACAAAGTAAGCCTATAGGATAAAGAATATATTCAGAGAGAAAAGAACATTTCGTGATGATAAAATACAAAAGAAATTATGTAGTTTCAAAATCAGTGAGAAGCAACTGAAATGGTGTTTAGAGGAAAATTTACAGCACTAATGCTTCCTTGAGGCTCACATTAGAAAAGAAAAGAAAACTGAGAGCAAATGATCTAAGATTCCACCTCAAGAATCTATAAAAATACAGCAAATCAAAACCAAACGAGAAGAACAAAAACTAATAGAAATCAATGAAATAGGAAACATACACAATAAAGAAAATCAACAAATTCACCTGGTAATTCTTTTTGAAAGGCTAATGAAACTGATAGTCCTCTAGCAGAAAATTCAATCAAGAAAAACTAAGAGAACACAAATTTAACGACACCAAGAATTGCTGGGAGCAGGAGCTCCACCCGTGGCAAAGGTCATGAGGAAGGAGGCTTGGCATACGCAAAGGCGGGATCGAGCCTCAGAAGTCCCCCTGGAAATTCTTGAGCATCTACCGCCAAAACCAGAGTCTGCCTACTTTCTGCTTTGTGCTCTCACCTACACCTCTGACTTTACTGGGGGCTGTCCCCCACTACCTTTCTCTGAAAAAAAGAGTTAACTTACAGCTCCAGTTAATAAAGTTCCTGGGTGTGATAGTGTTTCAACCTACAAACTCCTTTGGAAGTCCTCTAGCCTGCCTGAAAAGGTTTTTCCGGCCACATGTGATTGCTCAGAGCCTCCCAACTGTGAGAGGCATGAGATGTTCTAAACTGTCTAAATACAGAGTCCTTTGAGCAGGTAAAAGATTGATTAGAAATTGTATTGGTGAAGGGTTTTTCACTTCTTGGGCCAATGTTTGCTGCTACGTCTCCATGTCCCTTACCTGCCGTGTTCCTGGCAGTGTATTGATTAATATAATTGGTGTAAGTAGTAGCTTTAATGTTTGTAACCTTGGGCCCTTGAGTTAATTCTTTTTCTTGTTATAGTCCACCACACCTTTGCCCTATAGGAATGCAACTTTAATGCTTTTGGAGGGTGGCGCCTGACTAATCACCTTTAGAGAAAAATAAGTTTTCTGAAGAAAGGGTCTTAAAATGTTAACAGGCCTCGGGGCCAGAAGATGATGCAAATCACCTAAACTTTTGCATATGATAAGTTTGCAGGAAGAAAGCCTGGCTTACTGCATGACTCTACCCCTTCCCCCATTATCCTCTATCCATAACTTAAGGTATAAAAACTACTTTGGAAAATAAAGTGCGGGCCTTGTTCACTGAAGCTTGGTCTCCCCATGTTGTTCTTTCTCTCACCTTCTGGCTGAATTATTCAGCCTCTTTTCTCCACTGAATTTCCTCACTGAGCTATCCTTATTTCAGCCTCTTTTCTCCACTGAATTTCCTCACTGAGCTATCCTTATTTCAGCCTCTTTTCTCCACTGAATTTCCTCACTGAGCTATCCTTATTTCAGCCTCTTTTTTCCACTGAATTTCCTCACTGAGCTATCCTTATTTAACCACTCTTTATATCCTTAATTAACTTTTAATTAAGCAATTGTTTCCTGATCCTCGCCGATGCCGTCTCCCCTTCGAATTCCCTGGATCCACCGGGGCTGGACCCCGGCAAAGAATGAAAGGGAGGTTATCACTTTAGATCTTACCAATATTTAAAAGATACATTGTTGTTCAGTCGCTAAGTCATATCCATTCTGGGACCTGCGACCCTGTGGACTGCAGCACCCATGGCTTCCCTGTCGTTCACTATCTTCTGGAGTTTGCTCAGATTTATATCCATTGAGTCAGTGATGCCATCCAACCATCTCATCCTCTGTAGCCCCCCTTCTCCTCCTGCTCTCAGTCTTTCCAAGCATCAGGGTCTAGTCCAATGAGTTGGCTCTTCACATCAGGTGGTCAAAGTATTGCAACTTCAGCTTCAGCATCAGTCCTTTCAATGAATATTCAAGGTTGATTTCCTTTAGGATTGACTGGTTTGATCTCCTTGTTGTCCAAGGGATTCTCAAAAGTCTTCTCCAGCACCACAGTTCAAAAACATTAATTCTTTGGTGCTCAGTCTTCTTTATGGTCCAACTCTCACATCCATACTGGACTACTGGAAAAAAAACATAGCTTTGACCTTTGTCAGCAAAGTGATGTTTCTGCTTTTTAATATGCTGTCTAGGTTTATCATAGCTTTTCTTCCAAGGAGCAAGCATCTTTTAATTTCATGGTTGAAGTCACCGTCTGCAGTGCTTTTGGAGCCCAAGAAAATAAAATCTGCCACTGTTTCCATTTCTCCCCCATATATTTGCTTTCCAAGTGATGCCAGTGGTAAAGAACCTTCCTACCAATGCAGGTAGACATAAGAGATGTGGGTTTGATTACCTTCCATCCTGGGAAGATTCCCTGGAGGAGGAAATGGAAACCCACTTCAGTATTCTTGCCTGGAAAATCCCATGAACAGAGGAGCCTGGCAGGCTACAGTCCATACGTTTGCACAGAGTTGGACACAACTGAAGCGACTTAGCACTGCACATTTGCCATGAAGTGATGGGACTGGATGCCATGATCTTAGTTTTTTAACAATATCGGGCATGTTCAGGGTGATGTGACCATAAACTGATCTTAGTTTTTGAATGTTGTGTTTTAAGTCAGCTTTCTCACCCTCCTTTCACCTTCATCAAGGGGTTCTTTAGTTCCTCTTCACTTTCTATCACTAGAGCAATAACATCTGCATATCTGAGGTTGTTGATATTTCTCCTGAATATCTTGATTCCAGCTTGTGCTTCATCCAGTCCAGCATCTCACATGATGTACTCTGCATATAAATTAAATAAGCGGGTGACAACATACAGCCTTGTCATACTCCTTTTCCTGTGTTGAACCAGTCCATTGTTCCATGTTTGGTTCTAACTGCTACTTCTTGACAGGTAAGGTAGTCTGATATTCCCACCTTTTTAAGAATTTTCTACAGTTTGTTGTGATGCACACAACATCAAAAGATTTATCATAGTCAATAAAGCAGAAGTAGATTTTTTTTCTGGAATTAAATTGCTTTTTCTATGATCCAACAGATGTTGGAAATCTGATCTCTGGTTCCTCTTCCTTTTCTAAATCCAGCATGTACATCTGGAAGTTCTCAGTTCGTGTACAGTTGAAGCCTAGCTTGAAGGATTTTGAGTATTACCTTGCTAGCATATGAAATGAGTGCAGTTGTATGGAACTTTAAACTTTCTTGGAATTGTCCATCTTTGGGAATGAAATGAAAACAACCTGATCTTTTCCAGTCCTGTGAAACTCCATTGCTGAGTTTTCCAAATTTGCTGGCATATTGAGTGCAGCACTCTAACAGCGTCATCTTTTAGGATTTGAACTAGCTCAGCTGGAATTCCATCACCTTCACTAGCTTTTTTCATCTTAATGCTTCCTAAGGCCCACTTCGGAGAAAGCAATGGCACCCCACTCCAATATTCTTGCCTGGCAAATCCCATGGACGGAGGAGCCTAGTAGGCTGCAGTCCATGGGGTCGCTAAGAGTCAGACACGACTGAGCGACTTCACTTTCACTTTTCACTTTCATGCATTGGAGAAGGAAATGGCAACCCACTCCAGTGTTCTTGCCTGGAGAATCCCAGGGATGGGGGAGCCTGGGGGGCTGCCATCTATGGGGTCGCACAGAATTGGACACGACTGAAGCAACTTAGCAGCAGCAGCAGCAGCATGTCTGTTAGGTCCTTGCCATGTCTTTCCTTGAAAATACAACTACCAATATCTGAAAGCACAAAAAATGGAAAATCTGAAAAAAACTGAAGTTTCTTAAAAACTTCCCATTAAGAAAATTGCAGTCCTCCAATGTCAGCTCTTCCACAGAGCTCAGAAATGATTTCTACTCTGGATTTATCCTAAAAACAGTACTTCACTTTCAACAATCTGATAAAGAGGGTGAAATTCTCTTTCACACCACTTTCCTAAAACTGAGAAAAAACTCCAAGACTTCAGTTTCAATTAGAGAATTGGAATAGACATGCTATTCTCTTCTTACTTCTCCTGTGTCACCACTTTGACCTGCCTTCACTAAAACATGTTTCTGAAAATATAGAAGGGATTGACCAGAGGGAAGAAACTGACAAAGAGATTAGCACAAAAAAACTGGAACAGTTCATAAACATGTGAAAGTCTAAATTAGAGCAGCGTTAGGGAGTAAAAACCATAATCAAGTTTAAAATGCCATATCACCCTGTTAATTTTTAAGTGTATCCTAACTGAAATTAATATTGAAAAATTGATTTTCTCAAAACAGTAACATTAGGAGCTCCAACATCACATAAACTTACAGCACCACACACTGCATTTTTACTCAGATGCTGATTTATCAGAATAAGGTGGAAACCCATGTAGTGTTTCCACAAGTTTATCTGCAGTTGAAACCATGATTCGGGCATCATGACAATAGAAATGTTACTTGAAATGCCAGAAAACAAATTTTCTTAAAACAAAAAATTCCTATCTGAAACTCAAATGCCCCTTGAAACTAATTATTTTTAATAATAATAACAGAAGAAAACATTTGCAGTGATAAATATGTTTTTGCATCAATCATGGTAATGATTTCACAGATGTATACTTACCTCCCAAAGTTCTAAGTTGTATTCATTAAATATATACAGCTTTTTGTATGTCAGTCATACCTCAATAAAGTAGCTTAAAATGAAAGTAATTCTTTTCTTAGGGATCTCAACTAGTATCATCAAAGATCTTCTGAGGGTGAGACTGGAAAAGTCACTTTTCCGGTGATCTTCCCCAAAAGAGCTGATTAGCCATGAGCTGCTAGAAATGTACTGCAAATATTCTCAGGGCTCCCCCTGTCTCACCCACCAGATGGCTGACCATTTTTAAAGACTCAACTACCTACATTAGGAACTCACTATGATATCTGACTTTTCCTCTAGTCCACCTGGTCTGATGGGATTAATGTGTAAAGCATCTAGATCTTCCACCATTGAAATAACCACTGGAAACTGACCACCTACTCATACCCTAGTCTCACTGCTATCTTTACTGTCTCCACCTTGGCACAATCCAATGTGCTTAGCACTGAGCACTTCTCATGAGTCACTTCAGGTCCTATTAGCCTCACTGACTGTTACACTTGATGTGCGTCAGCTACTGTGCTGTTAATTTCCAAGCTTCATATTTTGGTTCTCCTTCAACAACCCCACAAACAGAATGTGAGCTCCCCACCGAGGTGGCCAGGTGATGAGACTAGCTCCTGCCACAAAAACTCCTTCTTGCCCTGACTGTGACCTGGGACCTTCAAATGCACCACTGAAATCCTCTCATGCCTTTTCCTTGTGTTGACCCTGACTCCAGGTGTTGTCACTTCTCCATGTGTCTTCACTCTCTCTTTTGGCTTCTCATGCTTTGTTGAGTCAACCTCCTTGCAGCCTCCCTGATATGATCCCTTCATACCTCTGGTGACTCTGTTTCTTTAAGACCAGAGAGTGTAATAAACTATGCTTGCCCTCTCTTATGCCTTCTCTAGTGGCCAAACCTGACTGGCCATCTCAATAGAATAAAAAACAATCATGATGAAACTAATCTGTCACATCATTTTATAAAAGTATAACCCAGCAGTTGTACCTGTTTGTAACATTTGACCTCACCTCCCCGCCTCTTATGACACATCACAGAGATCTGAAGAGTCCAGCTGTCCACAAGTCTGAAGTTTTTACTGTCCAGGGCCAAGCAAACCCTTAATCCCTTTGAGAACCTAATGCTCTAAGAATCAAGTGTGACCAGAGTCTTCCCCGAAGGGTGCTCTAAAGCATGTGATCTGGTTTCCCCATGATCATTCTGTGAATGAGACAGAGGTGTTTCCTACTGGGAACCCCTCCCAGATCAGACAGGCCTTACCTGAGCAGACTGCTCCAATATCCTGGTCATGAGAGAAGGTGTCATTATAGTTTTTAAAATCAATATGAACACACTCAGAGAGACTCAAAGTTGATTCAACCTCTCTACTCTCACAAGAAACATATAAAAACCAAATGGGGCCAAGTCTTGGTCCAAAATAAGACCCTCTGGGAGCATCAATGGCAACTCCACATTCCAGTTGTCTGCACACCTCTTCTACAGTTTCTATGAGCCAGTACTCAATATACACTGTGCCCCATTCTCCTTTGTACTTCATTTCCACTCTCCCTTCACAGCGGTGGGCTCCGTCCTTCAGCCTCAGCTCCAAAACTGCAAGAGAGACAGACACAGACCAGAGGAGAGATTTTAAGAGAAATTGCAGTGGCGTGCTGGTAAGTATTAAAAAAAAAAAAAATCTCTCTGAGGGGAAAAAAACATCCCTGCATTTGATGACTTTTATGGTATAAATATTCCCACATGGTCAACTCTAAGCCCCCAATGTTCCATCACTGAACCTGGAGCAGGAAGGCAGGCACCAGGTGTTTCTCAGGAGCCTGTAGAACCAGCTCCAGGGACACCACCGAGGACAGGCCTCCAGAGACTCTGGATGCTGCCCTCCCTGTAGATGTGCCCAAGGTGCCTAGGGCCCAGCTTCCCTGTCTCAGTTACAGCTCATGGCCCAGGATCCAGGGAGGAATCCTCCCTCTCCTTCCCTGTCCATAGGGAGCATCTCTTCCAGCTCAGGAACAGAGGGCTCAGGCAACAGGCTCTACAGTGTCCTGATCGTTCCTGTCACCTGGTGTTCACATCCTTGTGTAATCCCCACACTTGAATGTATCTAGTAACATGCACATAACAAATGGAATTTGGCAAAAGTGATAAGATGTCACTTAAGTGATTAGGTTTCAAGATGACTCTGGTTTCCCTTTGGTGACCTATCTCTCTCTGTTTTATTTCTGCTTTATTGACTATGCCAAAGCCTTTGACCGTGTGGCTCACAATAAACTGTGGAAAATTCTTAAAGAGATGGGAACACCAGACCATCTGACCTGTCTCTTGAGAAACATATATGCAGGTCAGGAAGCAACAGTTAGAACTGGACATGGAACAACAGACTGGTTCCAAATAGGAAAAGGAGTATGTCAAGGCTGTATATTGTCACCCTGCTTATTTAACTTATATGCAGAGTACATCATGAGAAACACTGGGCTGGAAGAAGCACGAGGTGGAATCAAATTTGCCGGGAGAAGTATCAATAGCAGACAATACCACCCTTATGGCAGAAAGTGAAGAGGAACTAAAAAGCCTCTTGATGAAAGTGAAAGAGGACAGTGAAAAAGTTGACTTAAAGCTCAACATTCAGAACATTCACAAAACTAAGGTCATGGCATCTGGTCCCATCACTTCATGGCAAATAGATGGGGAAACAGTGGAAAGAGTGTCAGACTTTATTTTGGGGGGCTCTAAAACCACTGCAGATGGTGATTGAAGCCATGAAATTAAAAGACACCTACTCCTTGGAAAGAAAGTTATGACCAACCTAGATAGTATATTTAAAAGCAGAGACATTACTTTGCCTACAAAGGTCTAATTAATTTAGAATTAATAGTGCTAAAATGTCTATACTGCTCAAAGTAATCTATAGACCTGATGCTTTTGAACTGTTGTGCTGGAGAAGACTCTTGAGAGTCCCTTGGACTGCAAGAAGATCCAACCAGTCCATCCTAAAGGAGATCAGTCCTGGGTGTTCATTGGAAGGACTAATGTTGAAGCTGAAACTCCAATACTTTGACCACCTCATGCAAAGAGTTGACTCATCGGAAAAGACCCTAACACTGGGAAGGATTTGGGGCATGAGAGGAAGGGGACGACAGGACGAGATGGCTGGATGGCATCACTGACTCGATGGACGTGAGTCTGGGTGAACTCTGGGAGTTGGTGATGGACAGGGAGGCCTGGCGTGCTGCGATTCATGGGGTTGCAAAGAGTCGGACATGACTGAGTGACTGGACTGAACTGAACTGAACTGAACTGAATAAAGTCAATCTTAAAAGGTCTCATAACATACACACAGCAACTATGTGATGTGATAAATGTATTAACTAACTTAATTATGCTAATAGTTTCAAAATATATATGTATTTCTTTTTTAATACTTTAATTTTTGGAGTATAGTTGATTTACAATGTTGTGTTAGTTTCAGGTGTACAGTAAAGTGACTTGGTTATATATTTTAATACATGTAAACTTTCTTTTTTAGATTCTTTTCTCTTATAGTTTATCACAGAATACTGATTAGACTTCCCTGTGCTATACAGTAGGTCCACGTTGATTATTTATCATATATATAGTAAGGTGTTAATTTCAAATTCCTGATTCATCCCTCTCCCCAACTCCCAACATTTCCTCTTGTGTAACCATAAGTTGTTTTGGATATCTGTAAGTCTGCTTCTGTTTTGTAAATAAGTTCATTTGTATCCTTTTAAAATTAATTTTTATTGGAGTATAGTTGCCTTACAATGTCGTATTTCCTCTGTACGGCAAAGTGAATCAGTTATTTGTTGTTGTTCAGTTGCTAAGTCATGTCTAACTCTTTGTGAATTCATGGACTGACACACTCCAGGCTCACCTGTCCTCTACTATGTCCTGAAGCTTGCTCAAATTCATGTTTATCGAGTTGGTGATGCTATCTAACCATCTCCTCCTCTGCCACCTCCTTCTCCTCTTGTCTTCAATGTTTCCCAGCATCTCCAATGAGTCTGCTCTTGGTTGAGTCCCTTTTTTTCCACACCATCCCCAGCATTTATCGTTTGTAGAATTTTTGATGATAGCCAATTCTGACTGTTGTGAGGTGATGCCTCATTGTACTTTTGATTTGCATTTCTCTGTTAATTAGTGATGTTCAGCATCTTTTCATGTGTTTTTTGGACACCTGTATGTCTTCATTGGAGAATATATACATATGTATTTTTCAAGTCATCATACTGTACACCTTTCACTTATATCCTATTATTTGGTGATCACCTTCCAATAAAGCTGGAAACAATAGATAAGAAAACTATATATAGAGAAAAAAAAACTTTTGCCAATGCAAGGGAAAAAAAGATAGGAATAATAATAATGGGAGCTTGAAATATATTTCTCAGCTTTTAATACTTGAAATGGTCATCTGAACTAAATCCAATGGGGAAAAATTGGAAGTAGTGACAGATTTTATTTTCTTGGGTTCCAAAATCCCTGTGGACAATGACTGCAGCCACGAAATTAAAAGACACTTGCTCTTTGGAAGAAAAGTCATAACAAACCTAGTCAGCATATTAAAAAACAGAGACATCACTTTGCCAACAAAAGTCCATATAGTCAAAGCTGTGTTTTTTCCTGTGGTCAAGTATGGATGTGAGAGTTGAACTATAAAGAAAGCTGCGTGCATGCATGCTAAGTCGTTTCAGTAGTGTCCAACTCTTTGTGACCCTTTGGACCACAGCCTGCCAGGTTTCTCTATCCATGGGATTCCCCAGGCAAGAATACTGGAGTGGATTGTCATTTCCATCTTCAGGGGATCTTCCCAAGCCAGGGATCGAAACTGCATCTCTTATGTCTCCTGCATTGGCAGGCGGGTCCTTTACCACTAGCACCACCCGGGAAGCAGCACCGAAGAATTGATGCTTTTGAACTGTGGTGTTGGAGAAGATTCTTTTTTTTTTTTTAATTTTATTTTATTTTTAAACTTTACATAATTGTATTAGTTTTGCCAAATATCCAAATGAATCCGCCACAGGTATACATGTGTTCCCCATCCTGAACCCTCCTCCCTCCTCCCTCCCCATTCCATCCCTCTGGGTCGTCCCAGTGCACCAGCCCCAAGCATCCAGGATCGTTCATCGAACCTGGACTGGCAACTCATTTCATACATGATATTTTACATGTTTCAATGCCATTCTCCCAAATCTTCCCACCCTCTCCCTCTCTCTCAGAGTCCATAAGACTGTTCTATACATCAGTGTCTCTTTTGCTGTCTTGTACACAGGGTTATTGCTACCATCTTTCTAAATTCCATATATATGCATTAGTATACTGTATTGGTGTTTTTCTTTCTGGCTTACTTCACTCTGTATAATAGGCTCCAGTTTCATCCACCTCATTAGAACTGATACAAATGTATTCTTTTTAATGGCTGAGTAATACTCCATTGTGTATATGTACCACTGCTTTCTTATCCATTCATCTGCTGATGGACATCTAGGTTGCTTCCATGTCCTGGCTATTATAAACAGTGCTGCGATGAACATTGGGGTACACATGTCTCTTTCCCTTCTGGTTTCCTCAGTGTGTATGCCCAGCAGTGGGATTGCTGGATCATAAGGCAGTTCTATTTCCAGTTTTTTAAGGAATCTCCACACTGTTCTCCATAGTGGCTGTACTAGTTTGCATTCCCACCAACAGTGTAAGAGGGTTCCCTTTTCTCCACACCCTCTCCAGCATTTATTACTTGTAGACTTTTGGATCGCAGCCATTCTGACTGGTGTGAAATGGTACCTCATAGTGGTTTTGATTGGCATTTCTCTGATAATGAGTGATGTTGAGCATCTTTTCATGTGTTTGTTAGCCATCTGTATGTCTTCTTTGGAGAAATGTCTATTTAGTTCTTTGGCCCATTTTTTGATTGGGTCATTTATTTTTCTGGAGTTGAGCTGTAGGAGTTGCTTGTATATTTTGGAGATTAGTTTTTTGTCAGTTGCTTCATTTGCTATTATCTTCTCCCATTCTGAAGGCTGTCTTTTCACCTTGCTAATAGTTTCCTTTGATGTGCAGAAGCTTTTAAGGTTAATTAGGTCCCATTTGTTTTGAGAGTGCCTTGGACTGTCAGGAAATCGAACCAGTCAATCCTAAAAGAAATGAACCCTAAATATTCATTGGAAGGACTGATACTGAAGTTGAAGCTCCAGTACTTTGGCCACTTGATGAGAAGAGCCAACTCATTGGGAAAAAAAAAAAAAAACACCCTGCTGGTGTCCCCGCTGATGACACTTATCTGAGTTTATTATAATTTCTAGTTTTAGTGTCCAGCTTCACTAGACTATCAGTTAATATGGACTAGGGAGCTTTATTCACCATCATTAGGGCCTCAGCATCTGGTGAATTGCAAAGGGTATGGATTGAATGCCCCACAAACCGATC
The DNA here is from genome assembly GCF_029407905.1 of Bubalus kerabau. Lineage (NCBI taxonomy): Eukaryota > Metazoa > Chordata > Mammalia > Artiodactyla > Bovidae > Bubalus > Bubalus kerabau. The sequence goes on from NC_073624.1 coordinate 19,288,838, forward strand.
TTTAAATCAATAAACATTTGTGGAATGAAAGTCTAAATAAATTCTGAAAAGAAGGTATGGAAGTGATATAACTTAGCACATTTATGGCATTCAAATCAGTAAGAAAAGAAAAAGAAATAATTCAGGAATGACATTGGGAAAAATAAAATTAGGTAGAATATCATATCATATATAAAATAACTTACACAATTATTTAGTATTTACACATTTAAATATATTCATAAAATTATTACAGATAAAAATAATTTATTTAAATTTGAAGTGGGGAAGAACATGCTTGACAAGGCTCTGAAAGTGGAAACAAAAACTGGAAATTTTAACAGGAAATTAATGTTATTAGAAACTTCTGTGAGGGACTTCCCTGATGGTCCAACAATTAGGACTCTGCACTTCCAGTGAAGGTAACACAGGCTTGATTCCTGGTCTGGTTTGGTACAGCCAAAAAAATCAAACAGTAAACTGAAGGAAGCGTCTTCAGTCTATACATAATGTAATTCAAAGGACAGGGACTTGCACCCCAACTGCTTGGTTTCAAGTCTTACCTCTGTTTCTTACAACTGACTCATCTTGGGCAAGTGACTTTGCTTTGCCTCAGTGATCCGTTCGGTGGATAAAAAATATATTCTGCTTATTGGACTCTTGTGTGCTCAAACGAGTTCATATAAGTAAGTGCACTGTAGGTTGTTGCAGTAGATGATAGTAGTAGTATAAAGAGCTTCAATACAAATCATGACAAAAATGATAGCCATCACCAGGTAAAAAGGACAAATGCAATCAGCAAAGTAATTCACAAAGGAAGGATTAAATTAGCTAATATATGCCAGTATTTGCCTACCAAACTGGCTAAGATTTTAGAACCTCGTAAGAAGACAAAGTTGGTGAAGCTATGTGGAAACTAACATTCTCATTCACCATTTGTAGAACTAAAGTTTAGTGCAGCTATTTCTGGCAAGCATTAATCTCTATGTACCAAAAACCGTAAAGGTATAGGTACAAAGCCTTAAAACCCTAGAGGTACTCAGCCTATAAAGCAGCAACTCCACTTTTTTTCCCAACATTTAAATATTTGTTTATTTATCTATTTATTTGACCACCTAGGTCTTAGTTGCCATATGCAGGATATTTAGCTGCAGCATGCGAACTCTCAGTTGCCACATGTGGAATCTAGTTCCCTGACCAGGGATCAAATCTGGGACCCTGCACTAGGAGCATGGAGTCTTAGTTATGATTAAGAGAAGCAGTCATGGATGGCCCTACATTTAAACACAGGGAAGTTCAGAGTAACATTTTCATAATATCAAAAAAATGTTGAAAACAACTAAATGTTCAATACAGACGGTCAGGTGAGCATATTGCATTTCTACATATAGTGAAATAGCTGGAGGCAGTTAAAAAATTCAGTACTATCCCTGTGATAGCCTGTATTTTTTAATTCTACAATAAAATGCTTTAGTGTGTAAAAGAATAGTTAATGATATAGAAAAATGCCCAAAATATATTCTGGATTGTAAAAACAGTATACAAAACAATATATGCCAGATTATCTAATCCTGAGGATCCACGTTTTTGTGTCTAATGGCATCAATTGCATTTGAGAGATTTATGCCAATGCCCATCATGAATTTCAAGGTGGAGATTCCTGTAACATGTGAGAAATCATCAGGTGCTCTGAAAGGCCAAGACTATTATTCTACAAGGAGCAAGTCTACTGTAACTATGAAGTAGGAGAATAAAATGTTATAGGACAACTCTGAATGGTGTTGTTTCAAAGAAAATGAAAATAGTGCTTGCTTTGGTGAACTATTCTTGCTTCTTAAAAAACAACTGATGAAATTTCCTACAATTTTTCTTGTAAGAGGAGGGGGCCATGCATCAAAACATCCATCATCTCCCCCTTGTGCGACCAAAACCCACCTCTGACCTCCAGAGCCCTCAGAAGGAGACGTTTCACCAGCACCTGCCCAGCACTCAAGGAGCAGAGATGGGGAGGGAGGGGACTTCCCAAGGAGAGCTGTGGACTCAAGGCTGAGGTCTAGGGGATGACAGTGAGCTCTGAGACGAGATAGGGCTGCATGGAGTCTCAGCCAGATCAAAACATAAAATGTTTTGAGAAAGCTGCCTTCTCCAGGCTGGAGACCAGATTCTCCACAGCCCCAGCCCTGGCGCCTACTGTCCTCTCACTCAGGGGAAACCAGCTCCAGGGAGGAACAGGAGAGGGCTCAAGGCAGAAAGTGCTCCCTACAGAGTCACAGCAGATCCTGGGAGGGGAAAGGACCATCCCAGGGCCCCAGCACATCAGGAAATGTCACAGGGACCGGGGCAGAGACTAGGGAACTTAGACACCTGCGGCTGCACATCAACTGATCTCTACAGACAAGAGGTCCCCTCTCCTGGCTGTGGGCTTCTGCTCTGTAATGGACACCTGGTGGGGACAGGTGAGGTAAGCAGGCAGAGCCTCTCACAGAGCCCAGTGCTGGGCAGACAGGGCAACAAGCAGAGGGGAGCCTGGGGGATGGGGAGAGAGGAGCCAGAGAGAGGCAGGCAGGTGCACCATTATCTCTGATCTGGTTACATGCAGTGGCCAGGACACCCAGCCCTGTGGGACCCTGTGTGCTTCACAGACCAATGGACTCAGTCCCTGCTCATCAGCTCCGTTCCTTTCACAGAGACAGGATCCACACACTCCTCACACACACACACATACACACAAACTCCTCATACACTCCGACTCCACACACACACAAATTCCTCACTCACTCCTCACACACACATACTCTCACACACACTCCACACACACATACCCTCACACACTCCTCACACACCCTCACACATGCCTCACAATCACACACACACACACTCCACACACACACAACCTCACACACTCCTCACTCACCCACTCACACACACACTCCTCACCATCACACACACACACACAAACACAAACACAGAGCCTACAGGAGCATACACACAGGAAACATGGGGACCCAGGGGCAGTGCTCACACACCAGGCACGTGGAGAGTGTGGGAACAGCTCAGAGTTCCAGCTGAGGTCAGTCGCTGGAGCTTCCACACACTGGGATCCACTGGGCCCTAGAAGCTCCCTGAGGGAGTGGAGGGGACTCAGGCTGACCCAGCTCGGTCCACAGCAAACCTCACTGCTCTCTAAAATCTGCCACAACTAGCAGTGGACCCCCCACAGGAGACGGACAAGTATTCACAGTCAGCGTGGCTCCTTTTTGGTCAAAAACACTGAGGCTCAGCTCCACAGCTACAGACACCTTTCCCTTCACCAAGGCGTGCACTGCCTGGTATGGACACAGGGCAGAGGGGCAGCTCTTACCTTGACCACCCACCACGGTGCCGAGGAGGAGGACACAGAGTCCCTGCAGGGCGACGTGTCTGCCCAGAGCCATCCTGACCCCACGTCCTCAAGGTCACAGTCCCAGCTTCAGGATCAGCCTGTGAGGAGGCGTCAGGGTGCCGACCGGGGTATATATAGACCACCCCTTACACCCTCCCTCCTGGGAGCCAATAGCGACACCTCTCACCATTTCAGGCACTATTGGAGGCTGCATCTGCCACTTTCTGCAGCTCAGACACCAATGAGCTTCTGAATCTTCAACATCTCCTTATATGAGCAACACGGTCCTTTGACCTCCTGCTTCCGTGGTCCTGAGAGCAGGGCCCCCTCACCAGGGCTGGAGTAGAAAAGTCACATCAAAAACTATGTGCACCATTCTTTCCTCTGATTACCTTGGCCAATCCCCAAGAACTGTAAGATCTTGCAGGGTTGGGTTGTGGAATTCACTGGAACACGGAGAATAACTGGTGGTATCAAGCATTGATCTTCCCCAGCACTGAGCTCAGGATCAAGCAGAGTACTACAAGAAAGCTTCAAGCACAAGAACATTTCTCAGGCCAGCAGACAATGAGGACAAGGATTTCAGGAATTCACAGGTGACCGTGGAGAAGGTGGGGAGGGAACCATTAAGTTGAGTGCATGAGATTGCAGGTCTTCTCCTCGCAGAATGATCTGGAGACTGTGTCCCAAAGAAGGTGCATATATGCTCAGTTGTGTCCTACTTTTTGCGACCCCTGGACTGTAACCCGCAAGGCTCCTCTGTCCACAGGATTTCCTAGGCAAGAATATTGGAGTGGGTTGCCATTTCCTTCTTGAGCAGATTGTCTCAACCCAGGCATCGAACCCACGTCTCCTGCGTCTCCTGCATTAGCAGGCAGGTTCTTTATTGCTGAGCCACCTGGGAAGCCCTATAAGGGATTTTCAGACATGCTAAGTCCCTTTCCCTTTATTGCATTAATTTTATGTGAAATATCCCTCTCAGCTAGTCAACAAATGATGCTTCAAGAGAGAAAGAGATTGCTGTTACAGGAAACAAAGAGAAAGTAGGAGTTATCATTCAACTCTAGCCTGCCAAAATAGGATTTGGGGATCTAAGAGAAGAAAATATATAACTTAGAAAGATAACTTAGAAAGACAAAAACTTCACATTGTCCCTCTTTGCATATTGAGAGTTTGGTTTTATAGGATTCAGAACACCCTTGTATTATAAGCCATAACTAAAGAAGATGTAAAATATAGTTTAAAACAACTGCCCCCAGACAGAAGGATAAATAGAAAGTATTCTGCTGCACAGTGGCTGCATGCAAGGGGCAAAGAAGAGGCAAGTGAAGCAGAAAACAGAAGAGGGTTCATTCATTCTAGTCTAAGAGGAAAGGTGGCAGCAAGATTGGAAGCCCAGGTAGATTGGGTGCACAGAGCCAAGCAGAAGGGTCTGATGTCCAGTGTGGCCATTGCTGCCTTGTTCTGTTTCCACTGATCAGAGAAGCTCCCAGATGCTCTCCAGAAAGTAGCCCAGGGATGAATATAGAGACAGAGTAGGGCCATAAGTGATGCAAGATAGAGCTCCCCCATTGAAATTCAAGGTCACTAACATACTGCCTTCATTCCTCATACTCCCTCAGGCTCAAGATCCCCATGATGCCCCTCTGTGGTCCACACAAACCCACCCTGAGGACCCGTCACCCTGACTCTCATCATTTCAGCACAAATGTGAGAAGGATCCACCTGTGACACACATGCCCCAGAGTCCCCACCAGAGCTCAGAAACGGCTTCACACCCTCCCCCTCCCACACCTGAGGGCAGCTGTGGACCAGTCCACAGCCCTGTCACATCCCCACTGGGAGAACACCTCATCCTGGTCAGCAGACACAGCTTCTCTGTCCTTGAGACTCAGGTAAATGAAAAGGGAGAAAGGTCAATTGAACATATGCTTTTCTCCCTTTAAATATGCTAATATTAATCCATTATTTTACAATAGTCACTTATTTGCCCTGTGTTCCTCTGACTTCCAAGCCTCCATCTGTACATGAACCCCATCTCCTCTGGATGCTTAAAACAGTAGTGATAATAACTGATTATAAATATCAAAACCAGAATACAAACTCAGGGACTGGAGTAGGAACAGGATCTGCTCAGTCACTAGAGTCGATGCTGTACTCCCCCTGGGTCCCAGAGTCACAATTCCTTACCCAGTTACGGTCTCTGCACCATCACCAGAAACCACCAGACAAACACCTAGAACACAGGACGTGCTTCCTAGAGTCCAGTCATTCCTCCCACAGGATGACACAGGGATGTGTTTAGTGAACCAGGTACACATGGTCTCACCTCGGGATTGAGATCTCACAAGAGAAATACTGTTATGGACTCCATACCCTGTTATAAGGATGGAGTGGGCTGGAAGGAGGGGTTAACCCAGGGCTGGCAGGCTGTGTCTAGGCAGCACCCTGTACCCCAGAGCTGGGGATGCAGGTCAACATGGACCAACTCACCCTCTGATGAAGGTTTATCTTCTCTGACACATAAGGAAATTTCAGTGTCCCATCTCATCCAAGATTTCAAGGAGGGAAGCTTTAGGGAGGACACTAACCTAGCTGCATCCATGTGAACTTCAGGGGTCAGGAGAACAGGCTCAGGAACTAGTCTGCCTGGCCTGACTCAGAGCTCAGCCACATATCATGTGTGTGACCTTGAACAGGATCCTTACACTCTCTGTATAGTGGCTTTGTCTGTAAAAGAAGAGTTATACTTGTGTATAGATGACAGAGTTTTGGTTAGAATTAAATGAGTTGGCATTAGTAAGAGATATAACTATTCAACAATAGTACATCATCTTGGTGGAGAAGCAATATTAGGGCCCCTCTGTCCATCCCATCCCAGGAACCCCAGGACTCCAGAACAGGAATACAATTCTGTTACCTGGAGCCTTGACTGGAGCTGTCAGAACTCTCCCAGGAACCACATGCTGTGATCGTGATTGGGGCCAGAGTTGTGAGTCTTCCACACATCACCCCTTCTCTCTGTACCCCAGAGAGAGGTTCTACTGCTCACGAACCTCGACCTTATCAACTGTGAACCTCATGAATTAAGTTGTTTACTTGCTAATTTTACTTTATAAATGGACTTGGTAAAGTTCTGGGTCTAATTCACCTCCTTATCCCCGATGCCTGTTAATTAAAAATCCTAAATGATGTCTATTGTATACCTGAATGAATGAATGTCAGCCAGGTATTTTACACAAATCATTTCAATCAAAAGAAATCTTTTGAGATATAATTTAACTTGATGTGAGGACTTAACAGCACAATGCAAGTTGTGTCACTTGTTGTAATGATATTTCAATATGATTAAATGGTATAAGCTATGTATTGGTTAACTTCTACACTTTTCTGCAATGAATGCAATAAATTGAAATACCAGAAACAAGGCTAGCCCCATTCCAAGAGCAGTGCTGAGAGAGCCAGTTCTAAACATGTATAAACACTGTGTCTTTGTGTATCTGAAGATAAAGAAGACAAACCTCAGCACACTGACAGGTGAACACAATGAAGCCTCCTGTTCTGGTCTTAATCAGATATGGCCATGTGGTCCGGATGTTTATATATTTATCATTTGGCATATTTTCAGTTCAAACCACACATAACTGTAGCAGGAAGAAATTTTGTTATAAAAATTTTTAGTTTAACAGCTTCTGTATTGAATTAGAAGTGCAGAAGTAAAGAGCAGGAAGAATCCTGTTCTTTAACTTAGACTGTTTATTCAGTCTTATGGACTGTAAAGCAATACAATATGTAGCATTATTATTCCCAAATCACCATGAAAATATGGAGGTTTCAGAGGTTCAGTAATCTCTTTGCTGCTGCTGCTGCTAAGTCGCTTCAGTCGTGTCCGACTCTGTGCGACCCCATAGACCGCAGCCCACCAGGCTCCCCCATCCCTGGGATTCTCCAGGCAAGAACACTGGAGTGGGTTGCCATTTCCTTCTCCAATGCATGCAAGTTAAGAGTGAAAGTGAACTCCCTCAGTTGTGTCCGACTCTTAGCGACCCCATGGACTGCAGCCTACCAGGCTCCTCCATCCATGGGATTTTCCAGGCAAGAGTACTGGAGTGGGGTGCCACTGCGTTCGGTATATAAAATTGAGAAACACCTATACTAACATCTAAATCCCCAAGAACAAAAAGAGATGCCACGGTAGAGTAGATTGAAACTTTTAATTTATTGAAAGGAAAAAAAAATTGTCAATCTAAAATTCTTCACTCAAAACCAGTCTCTCAAGGAATAAAGATTCAAACGTGCCATTAACAAAATGCTGATGTAGGAGACAGCAGCCTCCATCCTCTTAAAAAAAAGACCAAAAGGTAGAAAGTGATCAGTAATAAAAACAGCTCCAGAAATATCTGGAGTACTCTAAGAAGCTTGACTATGCCAAGACACACTCATTTTGGTGGCATCATTCCATCCTTCATCCAGCATCACTCAGAGTTTCTCTCACCAGGAGAGTAAGAGCAGGCTAAGTAACCAATGTCCCTAGGCTTTGGGGGGCACCATATGAAAGTCCTGCTTCAGGTTCACTTCACGCAGACCTGCAAAGCTGAGCCAGTCTTATAGAGATGGCTAGGCATAAGAAAGAAGAGCAAAGGACCAATAGAAACCACATGGCAGGAGAAATCACAGTTCACAGTGACCTTCTCTGCAGACAGATGCAGCAGATTTTACCCCTGAAAAAATTAATAACAGCACAGATGATTGTTTCGAGTAGTCAGTCATGTATGGATATGAGAGTTGGACCATAAATAAGGCTGAGCACTGAAGAATGGATGCTTTCGAACTGTGGTGCTAGAGAAGACTCTTGAGAGTTCTTTGGACAGCAAGGAGATCAAACCAGTCAATCCTAAAGGGTATCAACCCTGAATATTGATTGAAAGACGGATGCTGAGGCTGAAGGTCCAATTCTTCAGCCACCTGGTGCAAAGAGCTGACTCATTGGAAAAGACCATGATGCTGGGAAAGACTGAAGGACAAGAAGAGCAGCACAGGATCAGATGGTCAGATAGCATCACCAACTCAATGGACATGAGTTTGAGCAATGAACCATTGTTGGTCTCAGTCTTTGCTGCCTTCCTAGGCCTTCCCACAACCTGAGCACCTGCAACCATCATCTCCCCCCACAGAGGCACCTGCAACAGGCCCCTAAAGCCTAATGTGTGCACACCATTGGCTCTGGCCACCACCACTGCTGGTCATGATTTCTAGGCTTTGGAGCCAGAGGCACTGTTGAGGATACCAACAACCATTCCAGTGACGGCAAGCCCCCTGCAACACTTGCAAAACACCACACCGTTGTCAATGCTGTCGACATCAGCAGTCTGAGCCAAATGGATCCCATGTCCTCCCAGGCCCAATGCTACCTTATGCTTCTGCTTATGGCACCCTGCTGAACATTCCAGTGTTCCCCTACCCAGAGGCGAAAGGCTTCCCCTACTGAAATCAAAATATAGATTCTGGTACAGACGACTGCTTTTTTAAATGTGCAGACATCTACAAGAGCATAAGACATCAAGAAGAATTGGAGAAGCAAAATCCCACCAAAGGAATACAGTAAACCTCCTGGGAAACTTGTTCTGGGATGCGGAGGAATAGGACGGGGAGACCATTTTCTCCCCCACAAATTCATCAAAAGAACATTTAAACACCAAGTAGATTCCACAAAACAACTTCTGAATGCTGGCAGAGGACATCAGATATCCAGAAAAGCAGCCCATTGTCTTCGAAAGGAGATTTTGAATTTTTGCTTTTTGGTATTTGTTATCAATTTTGTACCTATATTTTTTTTAATAATTTTTGTGACTTTGGTTTTTTTTCTCTTTCTTTTTCTTCTTCTTTTCTTTAACATTGTATTTTTGAAATTCCAAACTCTACTCTAGATTTTTAAATTTTGCTTTTTGGTATTTTTTATCAATTTTGTACTTTTAAGAACCCAATCTTCAGTACCCATTTTTACTTGGGAGCAAGATTACTGGCTTGACTGCTCTCTCCCCTTTGGACTCTCCTTTTTCTCCACCAGGTCGCCTGTGTTTCTTCCCCAACCCCTCTCTGCTCTACCCAACTCTGTGAATTTCTGTGTGTTCCAGAAGATGGAGAACACTTAGGGAACTGATTACTGGCTGGATCTGTCTCTCTCCTTTTCATTCCCCCCTTTTATCCTCCTGGACACCTCTGTCTCCTTTCTCCCTCTTCTCTTCTCTGTATAACTCCGTGAACATCTCTGAGTGGTCCAGTTGTGGAGTGCACATAAGGAAGTGATTACTGGCTAGCCTGCTCTCTCCTCTATTGATTCCACCTCATCTCATTTGGGTCACCTCTAACTCCCTCCTCCCTCTTCTCTTCTCCATGTAACTCTGTGAACCTCTCTGGGTGTCCCTCAATGTGGAGAAACTTTTCATCTTTAACCTAGATGTTTTATCAATGGCGTTGTATACAAGGAGAAGTTTTGAGACTACTGGAAAAAAGACTGAAAACCGGAAGCAGGAAGCTTAAGTCCAAACCCTGACTCCAGGGAACATTAATTGAAGGGAGCTCATCAAACGCCTCCATACCTACACTGAAACCAAGCACCACACAAAGGGCCAACAAGCTCCAGAGCAAGACATACCACGCAAATTCTCCAGCAACACAAAAACACAGCACTGAGCTCCAATATACAGGCTGCCCAAAGTTACTACAAATCCATAGACATCTCATAACTCATTACTAGACACTTGATTGCACTCCAGAGAGAAGAAATCCAGCTCCATCCACCAGAACACCGACACAAGCTTCCCTAACCAAGAAACCTTGACAAGCCACCTGCACAAACCCACACACAGCGAGGAAACTCCACAATAAACAGAACTCCACAAACTGACCGAATACAGAAAGGACACCCCAAACTCAGCAATATAAACAAGATGAAGAGACAGAGGAATACCCAGCAGGTAAAAGAACAGGATAAATGCCCACTAAACCAAACAAAAGAGGAAGAGATAGGGAATCTACCTGATAAAGAATTCCAAATAATGATAGTGAAAATGCTGCAAAATCTCAAAAGCAAAATGGAATCACAGATAAATAGCCTGGAGACAAGGATTGAGAAGATGCAAGAAAGGTTTAACAAGGACCTAGAAGAAATAAAAAAAAAAAAAAAGAGTCAATATATAATGAATAATGCAATAAATTAGATCAAAAACACTCTAGAGGAAACAAATAGTAGAATAACAGAGGCAGAAGATAGAATTAGTGACTTAGAAGATGGAATGGTAGAAATAAATGAATCAGAGAGGAAAAAAGAAAAACGAATTAAAAGAAATGAGGACAATCTCAGAGACCTCCAGGACAATATTAAATGCTACAACATTCGAATCATAGGGGTCCCAGAGGAAGAAGACAAAAAGAAAGACCATGAGAAAATACTTGAGGAGATAATAGTTGAAAACTTCCCTAAAATGGGGAAGGAAATTATCACCCAAGTCCAAGAAACCCAGAGAGTCCCAAACAGGATAAACCCAAGGCGAAACACCCCAATACACATATGAATCAAGTTAACAAAGATCAAACACAAAGATCAAATATGAAAAGCAGCAAGGGAAAAACAACAAATAACACACAAGGGAATTCCCATAAGGATAACAGCTGATCTTTCAATAGAAACTCTTCAAGCCAGGAGGGAATGGCAAGACATACTTAAAGAGATGAAAGAAAATAACCTACAGCCCAGATTACTGTACCCAGCAAGGATCTCATTCAAATATGAAGGAGAAATCAACAGCTTTACAGACAAGCAAAAGCTGAGAGAATTCAGCACCACCAAACCAGCTCTCCAACAAATACTAAAGGATATTCTCTAGACAGGAAACACAAAAACGGTGGGTAAACTCGAACCCAAAACAATAAAGTAAATGGCAACAGGATCATACTTATCAATAATTACCTTAAATGTAAATGGGTTGAATGCCCAACCAAAAGACAAAGACTGGTTGAATGGATACAAAAACAAGACCCCTATATTTGTTGTCTACAAGAGACCCACCTCAAAAAAGGGAACACATACAGACTGAAAGTGAAGGGCTGGAAAAAGATTTTCCATGCAAATAGAGACCAAAAGAAAGCAGGAGTAGCAATACTCATATCAGATAAAATAGACTTTAAAACAAAGGCTGTGAAAAGAGACAAAGAAGGTCACTACATAATGATCAAAGGATCAATCCCAGAAGAAGATATAACAATTATAAATATATACGTGCCCAACATAGGAGCACTGCAATATGTAAGACAAATACTAACAAGTGTGAAAGGGGAAATTAACAATAACATAATAATAGTGGGAGACTTTAATACCCCACTCACACCTATGGATAGATCAACTAAACATAAAATTAACAAGGAAACACAAACTTTAAATGATACAATAGATCAGTTAGACCTAATTGATATCTATAGGACATTTCACCCCAAAACAATGAATTTCACTTTTTTCTCAAGAGCACATGGAACCTTCTCCAGGGTAGATCACATCCTGGGCCATAAATCTAGCCTTGGTAAATTCAAAAAAAATTGAAATCATTCCAAGCATCTTTTCTGACCACAATGCAGTAAGATTAGATCTCAATTACAGGAGAAAAACTATTAAAAATTCCAACATATGGAGGCTGAACAACACGCTGCTGAATAACCAACAAATCGCAGAAGAAATAAAAAAAGAAATCAAAATTTGCATAGAAACGAATGAAAATGAAAACACAACAACCCAAAACCTGTGGGACACTGTAAAAGCAGTCCTAAGGGGAAAGTTCATAGCAATACAGGCATACATCAAGAAACAAGAAAAAAGTCAAGTAAATAACCTAACTCTACACCTAAAGCAACTAGAAAAGGAAGAAATGAAGAACCCCAGGGTTAGTAGAAAGAAAGAAATCTTAAAAATTAGGGCAGAAATAAATGCAAAAGAAACAAAAGAGACCATAGCAAAAATCAACAAAGCCAAAAGCTGGTTCTTTGAAAGGATAAATAAAATTGACAAACCATTAGCCAGACTCATCAAGAAACAAAGGGAGAAAAATCAAATTAATAAAATTAGAAAGGAAAATGGAGAGATCACAACAGACAACACAGAAATATAAAGGATCATAAGAGACTACTATCAGCAATTATATGCCAATAAGATGGACAACGTGGAAGAAATGGACAAATTTTTAGAAAAGTACAACTTTCCAAAACTGGACCAGGAAGAAATAGAAAATCTTAACAGACCCATCACAAGCACGGAAATTGAAACTGTGATCAGAAATCTTACAGCAAATAAAAGCCCAGGTCCAGACGGCTTCACAGCTTAATTCTACCAAAAATTTAGAGAAGAGCTAACACCTATCCTACTCAAACTCTTTCAGAAAATTGCAGAGGATGGTAAACTTCCAAACTCATTCTATGAGGCCACCATCACCCTAATCCCAAAATCTGACAAAGATGCCACAAAAAAAGAAAACTACAGGCCAATATCACTGATGAACATAGATGCAAAAATCCTTAACAAAATTCTAGCAATCAGAATCCAACAACACATAAAAAGATCATACACCATGACCAAGTGGGCTTTATCCCAGGGATGCAAGGATTCTTCAATATCCACAAATCAATCAATGTAATACACCACATTAACAAATTGACAAATAAAAAACATATGATTAACTCAATAGATGCAGAGAAAGCCTTTGACAAAATTCAACATCCATTTATGATAAAAACTCTCCAGAAAGCAGGAATAGAAGGAACATACCTCAACATAATAAAAGCTATATATGACAAACCCACAGCAAACATCCTCAATGGTGAAAAATTGAAAGCATTTCCCCTAAAGCCAGGAACAAGACAAGGGTGCCCACTCTCACCACTACTATTCAACATAGTTTTGGAAGTTTTGGCCAAAGCAATCAGAGCAGAAAAAGAAATAAAAGGAATCCAAATTGGAAAAGAAGAAGTAAAACTCTCACTGTTTGCAAATGACATGATCCTCTACATAGAAAATCCTAAGGACTCCACCAGAAAATTACTAGAACTAATCAATGAATATAGTGAAGTTGCAGGATATAAAATCAACACACAGAAATCCCTTGCATTCCTATACACTAATAATGACAAAATAGAAAGAGAAATTAAAAAAAAAAGAAAGAGAAATTAAGGAAACAATTCCATTCACCATTGCAACGAAAAGAATAAAATACTTAGGAATATACCTACCTAAAGAAACTAAAGACCTATATATAGAAAACTATAAAACACTGGTGAAAGAAATCAAAGAGGACGCTAATAGATGGAGAAATATACCATGTTCATGGATTGGAAGAATCAATACAGTGAAAATGAGTATACTACCCAAAGCAATCTATAGATTCAATGCAATCCCTATCAAGTTACCAACGGAATTCTTCACAGAATTAGTACAAATAATTTCACAATTTGTATGGAAATACAAAAAACCTCGAATAGCCAAAGCTATCTTGAGAAATAAGAATGGAACTGGAGGAATCAATCTGCCTGACTTCAGGCACTACTACAAAGCCACAGTCATCAAGACACTATGGTACTGGCACAAAGACAGAAATATAGGTCAATGGAACAAAATAGAAAGCCCAGAGATAAATCCATGCACCTATGGACACCTTATCTTTGACAAAGGCGGCAAGAATATACAATGGATTAAAGACAATCTCTTTAACAAGTGGTGCTGGGAAAACTGGTCAACCACTTGTAAAAGAATGAAACTAGAACACTTTCTAACACCATACACAAAAATAAACTCAAAATGGATTAAAGATCTAAACGTAAGACCAGAAACTATAAAACTCCTAGAGGAGAACATAGGCAAAACTCTCTCTGACATACATCACAGCAGGATTCTCTATGACCCACCTCCCAGAATATTGGAAATAAAAGCAAAAATAAACAAATGGGACCTAATTAAACTTAAAGGCTTCTGCACAACAAAGGAAACTATAAGCAAGGTGAAAAGACAGCCTTCAGAATGGGAGAAAATAATAGCAAATGAAGCAACTGACAAACAACTAATCTCCAAAATATACAAGCAACTCCTACAGCTCAATTTCAGGAAAATAAATGACCCAATCAAAAAAATTGGCCAAAGAACTATATAGACATTTCTCCAAAGAAGACATACAGATGGCTAAGAAACGCATGAAAAGATGCTCAACATCACTCATTATCAGAGAAATGCAAATCAAAACCACTATGAGGTACCATTTCACGCCAGTCAGAATGGCTGCAATCCAAAAGACTACAAGCAATAAATGCTGGAGAGGGTGTGGAGAAAAGGGAACCCTCTTACTGTTGGTGGGAATGCAAACTAGCACAGCCACTATGGAGAACAGTGTCAGATCAGATCAGATCCGCTGGATCATAGAAAAAGCAAGAGAGTTCCAGAAAAACATCTGTTCTGCTTTATTGACTATGCCAAAGCCTTTGACTGTGTGGATCACAAAAAAACTGTGGAAAATTCTTCAAGAAATGGGAATACCAGACCACCTGATCTGCCTCTTGAGAAATTTGTATGCAGGTCAGGAAGCAACAGTTAGAACTGGACATGGAACAACACACCGGTTCCAAATAGGAAAAGGAGTTTGTCAAGGCTGTATATTGTCACCCTGTTTATTTAACTTATATGCAGAGTACATCATGAGAAACGCTGGACTGGAAGAAACACAAGCTGGAATCAAGATTGCCGGGAGAAATATCAATAACCTCAGATACGCAGATGACACCACCCTTATGGCAGAAAGTGAAGAGGATAACAGTGTGGAGATTCCTTAAAAAACTGAAAATAGAACTGCCTTATGATCCAGCAATCCCACTGCTGGGCATACACACTGAGGAAACCAGAATTGAAAGAGACACATGTACTCCAGTGTTCATCACAGCACTGTTTATAATAGCCAGGACATGGAAGCAACCTAGATGTCCATCAGCAGATGAATGGATAAGAAAGCTGTGGTACATATACACAATGGAGTATTACTCAGCCATTAAAAAGAATACATTTGAATCAGTTCTAATGAGGTGGATGAAACTGGAGCCTATTATACAGAGTGAAGTAAGCCAGAAAGAAAAACACCAATACAGTATACTAACGCATATATATGGAATTTAGAAAGATGGTAACAATAACCTTGTATACGAGACAGCAAAAGAGACACTGATGTATAGAACAGTCTTGTGGACTCTGTGGGAGAGGGAGAGGGAGAGGATGGGATGATTTGGGAGAATGGCATTGAAACATGAATAATATCATATATGAAACCAGTTGCCAGTCCAGGTTCGATGAACGATACTGGATGCTTGAGGCTGGTGCACTGGGACGACTCAGAGGGATGGTACAGGGAGGGAGGAGGGAGGAGGGTTCAGGATGGGGAACACGTGTATACCTGTGGTGGATTCATGTTGATATATGGCAAAACCAATACAATATTGTAAAGTTAAAAAATAAAATAAAAAGAAAAAAAATAACAGAACTATTAAACAAAACAAAACAAAAAAAAACCTCCCATAACCTGCTCAAAGTAATGGAGATCCAGGAATTGCCTGATGAAGAATTGAAAATAATACTTCAAAAGATGATCAGAGTGTTACAAGATAACTCAAATATTTAATGATACCAATAAAACAATGCAAATAAAATAAGAAGAACAATAAAGATATATAAAATATTTTTTTTAAAAGAACTAACCAGATATTTTGAAACTGAATAATAAATGAATGGGCGTCCCAGTTGGCACTAGTGGTAAAGAAGCCGCCTGAAAATGCAAGAGATGTAAGAGACTCGGGTTCAATCCCTGGGTCCAGAAGATCCCCTGGAGGAGGGCATGGCAACCCACTCCAGTGTTCTTGCCTGAAGAATCCCATGGACAGAAGAGTCTACAGTCCATAGGGTCACAAAGAGTCAGACATGACTGAGGCGACTTAGCATCCACACATAATGATTAATCTGAAAAGTTCAATACAGAGATTCAACAACAGACTTGACCAAGGAAAAGAAAAAAGAATCAATGAGTTAGAAGAAAGATCAGTTGAAAGTATGCACATAAAGAAGCAAAAAGAGAATGAAAGGAATATAGAAAGCCAGTGGGAATTATGGACACCATAAAGAGGAGCAACGTATGCAATGGAGTCAGGGCAGAAGAAGTGAGGGAGAAAAGAATTAAGGGCTGAGGACTTCCTGGTGGTGCAGTGGATAAGAGTCCACCTGCCAGTGCAGGGGACATCAGTTCAATCCCTGGTCCAGGAAGATTCCACATGCCGCAGAGCAACTAAGCCAGTGTGCCACAGCTACTGAAACCTGTGCACCTAGAGCCTGTGGTCTCCAGCAAGAGAAGCCACTGCAATGAGAAGTCTGTGCACTGCAGCGAAGAGTAGCCCCTGCTTACCACAGCTAGAGAAATCCTGTGTGCAAGGAAGGAGACCTAGCACAGCCAACAATAAATAATTAAAACAGAAAAGAGAAAACACAGGCTGAGAATTTCCCAAACCTAGGGAAAGATCTGGACACCTAAGTTCAAGAAGCTAATAAGTCACCCCAAAATTTCAATCCAAAGCAACCTTTTCTAAGACTCACAGAGTTAACTGTCCAAATGCAAAGACAAAGAATTCTAAAGGTCTAAAGAGAAGAAAAAATTCTGTCACCCAAGAGGACTCCCATAAGGAGATCAGCGGATTTGTCCAAGGATACCCTGCAGACCATGAAGAAAGATTAACACACTCCACCCTCACTCAGTGGAAAGCAGCTCCAGGGAGGGACAGGAGAGGGCACGAAAGAAAGTGCTCCCTATAGAGTCACAGCAGATCCTGGGAGGGGAAAGGACCATCCCAGGCCCCCGGAACATCAGGAAACATCACAGGCACTGGGGCAGGGACTTGGGAACTTATACACCTGAGGCTGTGCTTCATCTGATCTCTACAGACAAAAGGTCCCCTCTCCTGGCTGCAGGCTCCTCTGCTCCACAATGAACACCTGGTGGGAACAGGTGAGGCCAGCAAGCAGAGCGTCTCACAGAGCCCAGTGCTGGGCAGACAGGGCAACAAGCAGAGGGGAGCCCAGGGGATGGGGGAGAGGAGCCAGAAAGGCAAGCAGGTGCACGATTATCTCTGATCTGGTCACATGCAGCGGCATGACACCCAGCCCTGTGGACACCCTGTGTGCTTCACAGACCAACGGACTCAGTCCCTGCTAATCAGCCCCATTCCTGTCACACAGACAGGCTATACCGCCCCTTACACACACATGCACACACACACATCACACACCGTCAAACACTCCTCCCATACTCCACAAACACACACACTCTTCACACCCTCACTCACACATTCTATTCACACACACACACACAGCTTCACATACACACACCCTCACACATTCCTCACATACTCACAGACATACTCCTCATACCCTTTCAAACACACACCCTCACAATGCTCCTTACCTTCACACACACACACAAAGGTACAGAGCCTACAGGAGCACAGACATAGGAAACACGGGGACCCAGCGGCAATGCTCACACACCAGGCACATGGAGTGTGTGGGAACAGCCCAGAGTCCCAGCTGAGCTCAGTCACTGGACCTTCCACACACCAGGAGCCACTGGGACTCCTTGAAGCTCCCTGAGAACAAGGGAGACAGTGGAGGGACTCAGGCTGACCCAGCTCAGTCTAGACCAAACCTCACAGCTCTGTAAAATCTGCCGCTACGACCAGTGGACCCCCCCCACAGGAGACGGACCAGTGTTCACAGTCAGCGTGGCTCCTTTTTGGTCAAAAATACTAAGACCGTGGCTCCACAGGTCCAGACACCTTTCCTTTCACCACAGTGTCCACTCCCTGCTGTGGACCCAGGACAAAGGGGAAGCCCTTACCTTGACCACCCACCACGGTGCCGAGGAGGAGGACACAGAGTCCCTGCAGGGAGAGGTGTGTGCCCAGAGCCATCCTGACCCCACGTCCTCAAGGTCACAGTCCCAGCTGCAGGATCAGCCTGTGAGGAGCATCAGGGTGCCGACTGGGTCTATATAGACCACCCCTTACACCCTCCCTCCTGAGAGCCAATAGAAACAGCTTTCACCATTTCAGGTGCTATCGGCGGCTGCATCTGCCCCTTTCTGAACACCAATGAGCTTCTGAATCTTCAACATCTCTTTATATGAGCAACACGGTCCTTTGACCTCCTGCTTCCGTGGTCCTGAGAGCCGGGTCCCATGACCAGTACTGGGATAGAAAAGGTACATCAAAAACCATGAGTGCCTTTCTCTTTCCTAATCACGCTGGTCAACATCTGCAGACTGTGAGATCTCACAGGGTCTGGGTGTGGGATCTGTTGACCCGTGGAGAATATCTTTTGTACAATCAAGTAATGATTTTCCCCAGCACTGAGCTCAGGGTGGAAGCAGAGACCTACAAGAAGTCTTGAAATACAATAATATTTATCAGGTCAGCAGAAAATGAGGGCCAGGAGTATATGAATTCACAGGTGACTGTGGAGGCATGAAGTGAGACCCATCAAGTTGGGGGGATGAGATTGCAGGTCTTTTCCCCCTTCTCAGAATGATCTGGAGATTGGGTCCTGTAGCACGTGCCTGCGTGCTCAGTCGTGTCTGACTCTTTGCAACCCCTGCACTGTAGCTCGCCAGCCTCCTCTGTCCAACGGATTTCCCAGGCAAGAGTACTGGAGTTGGTGGCTATTTCCTTCTAAAGGGATCTTTCTGACTCAAAGATCAAAACCATGTCACCTGTGTCTCCTGCATTGGCAGGCGGGTTCCCTATAGGGACATTCAGACATGTTAAATCCCTGTCCCTTTATTGCATTTCATTTTATGTGAAGTATCTCTTTCAGCTATTCACCAAAAAATGTTTATGGAGAGAAAGAGATTGCTATTAAAGGAAACAAAGAGAGGAGGAATCATCATTGAACTCTAGTCTTCCAAAATTGTAGCAGGGATCTCTAGAAGAAAGCACGGAGCTTCCCTGATGGCTCAGCAGTAAAGAATCCGCCCCCAAAGCAGGAGATGTGGGTTTGATCCCTGGCTCAGGAAGATCCCCTGGATAAGGAAATGGCAACCCACTCCAGTGTTCTTGCCTGGAGAATTCTGTGGACAGAAGGGCCTGGTGGTCCTTTCATGTCCAACACAGTCCATCGCTTTGAAAAGAGTCAGACACAACTAAGGAACTAAACAACAAGAAAATTATAGTTTAGAAAGACTAAAGTTTTCTAAACTTCACATTTATCCTCCTCATAAGCTGAGAGTATGGTTTGATAAGATTCAGAATACATTTGTATTATAAACCATAACTAAAGACGATGCAAAATGTAATTTAAGGCCACAGCTCCAGACAGAAGGGGAAATAGAAAGTCTTCTTCTACATGATAACTGCATGTGATGGGGAAAGAAGGGGCAAGTGAAGCAGAGAATAGAAGGGGTTCATGCTTCCTGGAACCATCAGTTGAGCCCACCTCCTCAGTTTTGCATTTAACAATAAAGGTGGCAAGAATGGAATCCCAGGTGGGTTGATGGGACAGATACAAGCAGAAAGGACTGATGTCCAGTATAGCCACTGATGCCTTGTTCGGTTTCCACTGATCAGAAAAGCTCTCAGATGCTTCCCAGAAAGTAATCCTGGGATGAGTAGAGAACAGAGAAGGACCATAAGGGATGCAAGAGAGAGGTCCCCCATCAAGACTGAAGGTCACTAATGTGCTGCCCCCATTCCTCATGTCCCCTTAGGTTCAAGATTCCCATGATGCAGCCCTGTGGTCCAAACAAGCCCAGACTGAGGCCCCCTCATCCTGACTCTTTCTTTTCAGCACAGACTTGGAAGGAAGCATCTGTGACACACAGGCCCCAGGGTCCCCACCAGAGCTCAGAGACAGCTTCGTGAGCCACACACACATGCCCACCTTAATGTCTCAGCCTGGCCAACACCCAGGGCAGCTGCTGGCCATTTAACAGCCCTGCCACATCCCACACCAGAAGGACCCTCATCCTGGTCCACAGACACAGCTTCTCTGTCCTGTAATACCCATCCTTCCTTCTTGAGACTCAGGAGAAAAGATAATTAAACACAAGCTTTCCTCGCTCTAAATATGTTAATATTTACCCATTATTTATACAAGATTCACTTCCTTGTCATCTGGTCCTCTCACTCTCAAGCCCAGTGACTGTACCTGAGCCCCATCTCCTATATCTGGACCTTTAACACATTAATGATAAAAACTGATTATAAATATCAAGACCAAAATTTAAAGTCAGGGGCTGGAGAAGGACCAAGATCTGCTCAGTTACTTAGAATTGATGCTCTACTCCCTCTGGGCCCAAAGTCATCATTCCTTACCCAGTTATGGACTCCACAGCATCACCAGAAACCACAGGACAGACACCTAGAACACAGGATGTGCTTTCGGGGGTCCAGTATCCCTCCCACGGGATGACACACGGATGCATTTAATGAAAGGGTACACACGGTCTCACTCACCTTGGGATTTAGATCTCACAGGTAAGACAATGTTGAGGGTTCCAGACTCTGTTGTAGGGAAGGAGGGGCTGGAAAGGAGAGGCTAACTCAGGGCTGGCAGGCTGTCCCCAGGCAGCACCCTCTACCCCAGAGCTGGGGGTGCAGGGTCAACATGGACCAACTCACCCTTGGAAGAAGTTACTTCTTCTCTGACACATAAGAAAATCTCAGTGTCCAATCTCATTCAAGATTTGAGAAGGAAAATTTTAGAGAGGACACTAACCCAGCTGTGTCCACAGTGAACTTGAGAGAGTGGAAGGCAGGGGTCAGGAGAACCAACTCGGGAGCCAGACTGCCTGGTCTTGACTCACAGTTTAGCTGCATGCCATGTGTGGACCTTGAACAGGGTTCTTACACTCTCTGATTAGTTAAAGGAGGGTTGTGATCATGCCTAGATTACTGTTTTGGTGAGAATTAAGCGAGTTGGCATGAGCACGTGATATTACAACACTAGTTCACAACAGTACATGCGCTGATGCTGATGTGCTCAGTCATGGCCGACTCTGCGACCCCATGGACTGTAGCCCACCAGGTTCCTCTGTCCATGGAATTTTCCAGACAATAACAGTAGTACATAGTAGTAGTATTATGTACTACTGTTATCTTGCCTTCCTGATGACAAAGATGGTAAAGAATCTGCCTGCAATGCAGAAGATCTGAGTTCAATCCCTGGGTCAGGAAGATCCTCTGGAGAAGGAAATGGCAACCCACTTCAATATTCTTGCCTGGGAAAACCCATGGGCAGAGGAGCCTGGAAGGGCTACCATCCATGGAGTCGCAAAGAGTTAGTCATTACTGAATGACTAACACACACACACACACACACACACACACACACACACAGTAGTAGTAAAGAAGCAGAGTTAGGGCATCTCCCACCATCTCATCGCAGGAATCCCAGGACTCTAGAACAGGAATTCAATTCTGTTACCTGGAGCCTTGGCTGTGACTCTTGGAATTCTCTCAGGAAATATAGGCTGTGATGGTGATTGGTGACAATCAGAGTTGTGAGTCTTCTACACATCACCCCTTCTCTCTTTGTCCAATGCAACTGGTCAAGAACCTCAATCTTAC
This sequence comes from Bubalus kerabau, assembly GCF_029407905.1. Classification (NCBI taxonomy): domain Eukaryota; kingdom Metazoa; phylum Chordata; class Mammalia; order Artiodactyla; family Bovidae; genus Bubalus; species Bubalus kerabau. The sequence continues at coordinate 19,310,877 of NC_073624.1, forward strand.
CATTGGAGAGCTTTTGTGAATTAAGTCGTTTACTTAATCATTTTACTTTATAAACTCGAATGTACTTGGCAAAACATTTTGCATCTAATTCCCCTTCATATCCCCAATGCCTGGCTAATTAAAAATCCTAAATGATGTCTTTTGTGTACCTGAATGAATGAATGTCAGCCTGATATTTTACACAAATCATTTCAATCAAAAAGAAATCTTTTGAGAAATAATTTAACTTGTGAGGATGTAACAGCACAATGCAAGCTGCATCATTTGTTTTACTGTTAAATGGTATGAGCTATATATGGTTCACTTCAACACCTTTCTGCAATGAATGCAGTAAATTACAATAACTAGAAACAACCTCGGAGAAGGCAATGGCACCCCACTCCAGTACTCTTGCCTGGAAAATTCCATGGACAGAAGAGCCTGGTAAGCTGCAGTCCATGGGGGCGCGAAGAGTTGGACACGACTGAGCAACTTCCCTTTCGCTTTTTTTTTTTTTGGACTGAACTGATATTGCTTTTTAATTGAAGTATAGTTGATTTACAGTGTGTTAGTTTCTAGTATAGAGCAAAGTGATTCAGTTATACATATATATATACATATATCCTTTTTAATATTCTTTTTCATTATGATTTACTATAAAATATTGAATATAGTTCCCTGTGTTGTACAGTAGGACTTTGTTGTATAGATGTTAGTGTGTATCTGCTAATTCCCAACTCCTAATTGATCCCTCCCTGCTCCCCTTTCCCCCATTGGTAACCGTAAGAGTGTTTTCTATGTCTGTGAGTCTGCATCTGTTGTTTTTGTTTTTTTTTTTTAACTTTACAATATTGTATTGGTTTTGCCATATATCAAAATGAATCTGCCACAGGTATACATGTGTTCCCCATCCTGAACACTCCTTCCTCCTCCCTCCCCATACCATCCCTCTGGGTTGTCCTTTTCACTTTCATGTATTGGAGAAGGAAATGGCAACCCACTCCAGTGTTCTTGCCTGGAGAATCCCAGGGACGGGGGAATCTGGTGGGCTTCCATCTATGGGGTCGCAAAGAGTTGGATATGACTGAAGCAACTTAGCAGCAGCAGCAGCAGAAACAATCTAGCCCCAGTACAAGAGCAGTGCTGAGACAGCCAGTTCTAAACACATATAAATGCTGCAAATTTCTTTGAATATCTGAAGATTAAAGAACACAAACCATGGTGCACTGACAGGTGAAGACCATGAAACCTCCTGTTCTGGTCTTAATCAGATATGGCCAAGTGGTCAGGATGTTTACGTATTTATCACTTGGCACTTTTTCAATTCAAACCACACACAACTGTAACAGGAAGCAATTTTGTTATAAAAAAAAGTGAACAGCTTCCATGTTGAATTAGAAGTGCAGAAGCCAAGAGCAGAAAAAATCTTGTTCTTTGACTTAGGCTAACTATTTGTCCTTATGGATTGTAAAGAAATACAACGTGTAGCATTATTATTCCCAAATCACCATGAGAATATGGTGGTTTCAGAGGTTCAGTAATCTCTTTGCTAGGAGAGTTAATAATTAAACCTTCTTGCTTGAGGAAAATCTCCTCAGGACCAATCAGAGTGACTAAAATACAAAATACAAAGAGGCATACAACTCTAACGGAAAACTATTAACTGAGTTGTTATACCAAAGCGTTGGAGACCTGCCTCACCATCTGTGTTCTTTGCATGGATGGGACCAAGGTTCGTAAAGACTCATTTACCAAAGACCACTTCATCACCAGAGCATGAAGGAAAGCAAGGTTATGAGCTGGTGATGTCCAGCCCATCACCTCTGTTCAGCCCTTTACAGGCTGTACGCATCAAACAAGAGTGTGGCACTGAATTGGCCTCATTCATTCCTCCATAGTGCAACATCAGATACTCAGAGACAAGAGCAGATCAAAGCTAAGAAATCAAAGACAAGCAGATTCTAAGTGGAGAGCATGCAGACCAAGGACCCTTCTCCACTACTGCTGGAAACAAAGAAGCCCTCCCACCCCAGACACCATCTGTGGGAGGAGAGACAAGAAGATGCCTCCTGAAATAGAGGAAAACCAGTCTCAGCAGGGAGCTTGAACTAGAAATGACAAAACAATTATACAATGAACCCGAGCTAAGTTGAGGGACAAATTTTAAATAGGAGAGTCTGTGTTAATGTTATGGAACTTTTAATCCACACAAACATCCCTTGCTAGTGCACAAGATGAAATCAGTGATAAAAATAGAGTATATTACATTTTTGTATATTTGAATTCTAGAGGACACATTTTTAAGCCCACTACAGGAAGAAAACTCATAAATCTTCTCATTTTTAAATGCACAGAGTTGTCACCTCTGTGAACTCTTTCTAATTTCTCCAGCTCAAAATTACCACTGTGTCTATTTAATCTATAAAATCTTGCCCACTGTCTTTAAAGTGGGGGCTTCTTGAGGGCAAGTATTGTGTCTTACTCTTCAATATCTCTTTAAAGTCAAGTAAAGACACATAGAAAGAGCTTAACAAATAGTGGATAAATAAAGAAATGAATGCATGAACAAATGCTGAAAATCACCCAGAGTTAATGATACTGAGCGGGAAAGGGACAGGGGAGACACAAATCTGACTAATCCCACTCGGCACAACTGAAGTGGAGTAAGGAGTCACAGACACACCAGACAAAGGAACCACACAGAAAATGCCTTCTTCAAATCTCACTCTGGGGAGGGTCCAATCACATTTAATTTCTGCACAAAGCTGTAGCTCAGAAACTTTACCAAGGGAAGAAAAAAACTGATAGCGTTGCTATTAAGGATGTGGCATCAACAATAATACTCATCAAATAGCTGTTTTTCTAGCTCCCAGTGACTCATTCTGGCCAATGAAACGTGGGTGGTGTCACATGTGTCTCTTCCAAGTGAAGACATGAAAACCCCATGTGACTCTCTAGTCTCTCTCTTTTCTGCCCCAGAAGTTGTGTGTTCCAAATGGTGCACATGCGAGCTGATGGTGCTTCACTGACCACAGTACATGTGTAGGCTGGTAATCAATGTGTGTATGCATGTATGTGTTGCCTCTGAGATTTGGGGGTCAGTTGTTCCAGTAGCAGAACAGAGTCTATTCTGACAGATCCAAAGGGGAAGGAAGACTCGAAAAAAAGACAGACTCTGTCACATGAATCAGGTACTTTCCTGGATCTCCTCTTCCTTCTGGGTCTTCATCCCAAGCTACTCCCTCCGGTGGTCAGCTTGCATCCTCTGTTGGGCCTGGTTGGTTCTCAGTCACCATTTCTGATTGACCAACAACTAGATCTAAGTCCTGTTTAAGAGCACCCACCCCTGGTGCCTCTCCTGTTCCCTTTACATCACTCTGTGCTGACAGTCAGGCTCAGTTTCCCGAATTTGTCTCTTAGCATCTCGACCTTCATCCTTAAACAGCTCTCCTTTGCTCTGAGTTAGTCAGTTCATCATATTTTTACTTTCCACCAATCCTGTACTAATGAAAAGGCAGCATGTACTTTCTAAACCTCTTTAGTTTCTTCTTGATTTCCTGAACAAATCTGATTCCTGGATGGAGTGCTCTATGTAGTTAATTAATTTCTTCACCTTTGGGTAAGAAATAATTTTGCTGAATTTTTCCCCCTCAACTGAAGAAAATGGCACATTCAAAGCCTATCTCCTTGCCATGTTACTGAAAGGTATGTGTGTGGGGTCTGGCTGCTCACTGCTTAAAAGCCAGTATACAGGGCAGGTTGGTGGAAAAGAAAGTTTGCTTTATTTCATATGCCAGCAACTGGCAGGAGCAGTGGCAGCCATCTGTTCAAAGGCCAACGTTCACCCCCATGACAAGCAGGTGGTGAGAGTTTTATAGACAAAGTGGGAGGGGGGTTACATGCAGAAATAGTACATGCAGAAAAAGTGGGAGGGGGGTTACATTCAAATTGGTCATGAGTGGTCTGACTGCTGTCATCTTGGTTACTTTCAATTCAGTTCAGTCGCTCAGTCGTGTCCAACTCTTTGCTACCCAGTGGACTACAGCACACCAGGCTTCCCTGTCCATCACCAACTCCTGGAACTTGCTCAAACTCATGTCCATTGAGTTGGCAATGCCATCCAAAACATCCATTGATTGTTTTAGGTACAGTTGGTCTTTAGTGCCTGGGTGTACTTGTTCCCATGTCTTTGTGGTCAGTTCTCAGAATTGTGGACGCTCAAGTCCTGGGTACAGTCTGGTCATCATGTAGTTCACTGCTCCACCTGGTGTTTTGTGTCTATAAGGCAGTTCACAGGACACGGCTCAGAATATCATCTATAACCCTTGAGAAAGGACTAAAGGTCATTGACTGTGCCTAATGACTACTTTATTATTATTTAGTCTCCTCTGACTGTTTTCCTTTGTTTCCAGGTTTCTCGCTTCTCCAATTAAACATATTCTTTGACTAAAGTTTTCCACAGGCAAAAGGCAGGCAGAAGACACGGTGAGGGGGCAAGGATCATAGAGTCCTCTCTGCTTCAACCACAGCCCTAGGGCCCCCTCGGACTTGGAAGGGGCTGGTGCAAGGAGTCTCTGAAGAACACGCTTCATTAACTTCATGATTAACCCACCTCTGCTCAGAGCTGATGTAATTACCAACTGCAGAGCTATTGAGTTCTTGTGGGTGGTGATTCTTAAACTACTTAAGCCTAAGGATAGTGCCTCTGGGGTGGCACTCAGAGTTCAAAGCCTGAGTGATCGCTCAGACTCAAAGTCTATGAACTGAGGTTCTATTGCACATGGAGCTTTGGTGCAGCTGAGTCCTGCCTGCAGACCAGCCTCAGAACACTGGAAAATACAGCAATGTGTTCCTCCTTTAACATCAAAGACTCTGTGAATAGACCTCTTTTCCTTGTCATCGAATGCTTCCCAATCTGGGCATGCTAACCAAGGCTCCTGCAGTCTGCAGGCATTGTCTGAGGCCTTGCCAGGGCCCAGGATTGGAGTAAGGCCTGTGCCTGTTTATAAGCTCTATATTTCCCCTCTCTGTAACTTCACAGATGCTCAGCTAATATTTATTGAATGGCTGAATGGCACTGTACTAAATATTGAAGATAAATTGTCTTAAGTATAAAGAAATGTTTCTGAGAACATGATTTAGCTAATATTTTTGTTTTAAAGGCAAATGTTTCCTACAATTAGCAAGGCAAAATTTCATTTTCAAAAACAAGCAGCTATCACCAACAAATATGTCACAACGAACACTGCAAATCTCTATCTCTAAGGATACACAAGACAAACCACAAAGTACCTACATGTGGCTTCTTAATAAGTCTTAATCAAAGCCAACTGAGGAGACAGGATATTCATATGATTTATCATTGGCAGTTATTTCATTAAAACCACACAGCAATATCACAGGAAATAAATTTGCGATTAAAAAAGTACAGCTGCACCATCGATATGACATAAGGAAGCAGATGAGGTGCCCAAAGATTTCCTTGGCTTAAAATAACAGACAGCTTAATTAGTGTTTCACTTTTCGAAGGAGAGTCCTCTTCGGCTGATCTTGAAAGATGATGTGGAGACCAGGACAACTCAACTGTTCTGCACAACAGCTAGAACTGTGAACTGATAATTTTGGATACTGTTGCTCTTTGAGTCCCTTCTTGTTACTTTTTGTGAATCTACTGTAGGTTTTTACATTTTTGTTGCCACATGGCTCACATAAAACATCTTAGAGGGACAACAGTAAATACTATACTGATAACAAATTAATTCCAATGACATGCAAAAGCTCTACCTTTTTATCCCCTTCTACGCATTTTGTTTTAGATGTCACAATTTACCTCTCTCTATATTGTATATCCACTAACAAAATATTTTTCTCTATAGCTATTTTAATACTTTCTTTAGACTAAAGCTAACTGATTAGCACACTACCATATTACAGTGTCAGAGGATGATGAATTGGATTCAGTGTTTACATTTACAAGTCTGTTGCATATTTTCACTTCTTTCATATAAAAATTAGCATCCTTCATTTAGTTTGAGGAACTCCCCTCAGCAATCTTGTAAGACAAGCCTAATGTTGGTGATCCCCTCAACTGTTGTTCATTTGGGAAAGCCTTTATATAGTCTTCATTTATGAAAAACAACCTTCCTGAGAAAAATATTCTTGGGTGGTAGGCTTTTTTTTTTTCCATAAGTTCGAATATATTATCTTCTCTCTCCTGGACAGTCAGGATTCTACTAAAAAGTCCACTGATATTTTTAAGGGAATTTCTTTTTTGTGAGCATTTACTTTTCTCCTACTGCTTATAAAATTCTCTCTTTTTCTTGATTACAAGCAATGTGTCTTGGGGATGATCATTTTGAATGAACTCTGAGGAGTGACCTATTAGCTACATGAACTTGGATGTCTAAATCTCATCAGATTTGTGACTTATCTGGTATTATTTCTTTTTTTTTTAATTTTATTTTATTTTTAAACTTTACATAACTGTATTAGATTTGCCAAATATCAAAATAAATCCGCCACAGGTATACATGTGTTCCCCATCCTGAACCCTCCTCCCTCCTCCCTCCCCATTCCATCCCTCTGGGTCGTCCCAGTGCACCAGCCCCAAGCATGCAGTATCGTGCATCGAACCTGGACTGGCAACTCATTTCATACATGATATTTTACATGTTTCAATGCCATTCTCCCAAATATTCCCACCCTCTCCCTCTCCCACAGAGTCCATAAGACTGTTCTATACATCAGTGTCTCTTTTGCTGTCTCGTATACAAGGTTATTGTTACCATCTTTCTAAATTCCATATATATGCGTTAGTATACTGTATTGGTGTTTTTCTTTCTGGCTTACTTCACTCTGTATAATAGGCTCCAGTTTCATCCACCTCATTAGAACTGATTCAAATGTATTCTTTTTAATGGCTGAATAATACTCCATTGTGTATATGTACCACTGCTTTCTTATCCATTCATCTGCTGATGGACATCTAGGTTGCTTCCATGTCCTGGCTATTATAAACAGTGCTGCGATGAACACTGGGGTACTCGTGTCTCTTTCCCTTCTGGTTTTCTCAGTGTGTATGCCCAGCAGTGGGATTGCTGGATCATAAGGCAGGTCTATTTCCAGTTTTTTAAGGAATCTCCACACTGTTCTCCATAGTGGCTGTACTAGTTTGCATTCCCACCAACAGTGTAAGAGGGTTCCCTTTTCTCCACACCCTCTCCAGCATTTATTACTTGTAGACTTTTGGATCGCAGCCATTCTGACTGGTGTGAAATGGTACCTCATAGTGGTTTTTTTTTTTTTTTTTTTTTTTTTTTTTTTTTCCATGTTTATATGATTTTTATTTGGGGGGTGGTGCTATGGGTCAGGGAGTTAGAGTAATGATTTTATTGACATCAACAAGTTGAAACAACTTGAAACTTTAACAGATATTTAATGGCTTTCTTTTTTGATGATTGGTTATTAATTAGAAACCAATATTACTATTTTTTTTTAAATAAGTATGTTGGAGTAAAAGAGACATTTGTGCATCGGCATTTCTCTGATAATGAGTGATGTTGAGCATCTTTTCATGTGTTTGTTAGCCATCTGTATGTCTTCTTTGGAGAAATGTCTATTTAGTTCTTTGGCCCATTTTTTGATTGGGTCATTTATTTTTCTGGAGTTGAGCTGTAGGAGTTGCTTGTATATTCTCGAGATTAGTTGTTTGTCAGCTGCTTCATTTGCTATTATCTTCTCCCATTCTGAAGGCTGTCTTTTCACCTTGCTAATAGTTTCCTTTGATGTGCAGAAGATTTTAAGGTTAATTAGGTCCCATTTGTTTATTTTTGCTTTTATTTCCAATATTCTGGGAGGTGGGTCATAGAGGATCCTGCTGTGATGTATGTCAGAGAGTGTTTTGCCTATGTTCTCCTCTAGGAGTTTTATAGTTTCTGGTCTTACGTTTAGATCTTTAATCCATTTTGAGTTTATTTTTGTGTATGGTGTTAGAAAGTGTTCTAGTTTCATTCTTTTACAAGTGGTTGACCAGATTTCCCAGCACCACTTGTTAAAGAGATTGTCTTTAATCCATTGTATATTCTTGCCTCCTTTGTCGAAGATAAGGTGTCCATATGTGCGTGGATTTATCTCTGGGCTTTCTATTTTGTTCCATTGATCTATATTTCTGTCTTTGTGCCAGTACCATACTGTCTTGATAACTGTGGCTTTGTAGTAGAGCCTGAAGTCAGGTAGGTTGATTCCTCCAGTTCCATTCTTCTTTCTCAAGATCGCTTTGGCTATTCGAGGTTTTTTGTATTTCCATACAAATTGTGAAATTATTTGTTCTAGCTCTGTGAAGAATGCTGTTGGTAGCTTGATAGGGATTGCATTGAATCTATAGATTGCTTTGGGTAGTATACTCATTTTCACTACATTGATTCTTCCAATCCATGAACATGGTATATTTCTCCATCTGTTAGTGTCTTCTTTGATTTCTTTCACCAGTGTTTTATAGTTTTCTATATATAGGTCTTTAGATTCTTTAGGTAGATATATTCCTAAGTATTTTATTCTTTCCGTTGCAATGGTGAATGGAATTGTTTCCTTAATTTCTCTTTCTGTTTTCTCATTATTAGTGTATAGGAATGCAAGGGATTTCTGTGTGTTGATTTTATATCCTGCAACTTTACTATAGTCATTGATTAGTTCTAGTAATTTTCTGGTGGAGTCTTTAGGGTTTTCTATGTAGAGGATCATGTCATCTGCAAACAGTGAGAGCTTTACTTCTTCTTTTCCAATTTGGATTCCTTTTATTTCTTTTTCTGTTCTGATTGCTGTGGCCAAAACTTCCAAAACTATGTTGAATAGTAATGGTGAAAGTGGGCACCCTTGTCTTGTTCCTGACTTTAGAGGAAATGCTTTCAATTTTTCACCATTGAGGATAATGTTTGCTGTGGGTTTGTCATATATAGCTTTGATTATGTTGAGGTATGTTCCTTCTATTCCTGCTTTCTGGAGAGTTTTTATCATAAATGGATGTTGAATTTTGTCAAAGGCTTTCTCTGCATCTATTGAGATAATCATATTGTTTTTATTTTTCAATTTGTTGATGTGGTGTATTACGTTGATTGATTTGCGGATATTGAAGAATCCTTGCATCCCTGGGATAAAGCCCACTTGGTCATGGTGTATGATCTTTTTAATGTGTTGTTGGATTCTGATTGCTATAATTTTGTTAAGGATTTTTGCATCTATGTTCATCAGTGATATTGGCCTGTAGTTTTCTTTTTTTGTGGCATCTTTGTCAGGTTTTGGTATTAGGGTGATGGTGGCCTCATAGAATGAGTTTGGAAGTTTACCATCCTCTGCAATTTTCTGGAAGAGTTTGAGTAGGATAGGTGTTAGCTCTTCTCTAAATTTTTGGTAGAATTAAGCTGTGAAGCCGTCTGGACCTGGGCTTTTGTTTGCTGGAAGATTTTTTATTACAGTTTCAATTTCCGTGCTTGTGATGGGTCTGTTAAGATTTTCTATTTCTTCCTGATCGAGTTTTGGAAAGTTGTACTTTTCTAAGAATTTGTCCATTTCTTCCTCATTGTCCATTTTATTGGCATATAATTGTTGATAGTAGTCTCTTATGATCCTTTGTATTTCTGTGTTGTCTGTTGTGATCTCTCCATTTTCATTTCTAATTTTATTGATTTGATTTTTCTCCCTTTGTTTCTTGATGAGTCTGGCTAATGGTTTGTCAATTTTATTTATCCTTTCAAAGAACCAGCTTTTGGTTTTGTTGATTTTTGCTATGGTCTCTTTTGTTTCTTTTGCATTTATTTCTGCTCTAATTTTTAAGATTTCTTTCCTTCTACTAACCCTGGGGTTCTTCATTTCTTCCTTTTCTAGTTGCTTTAGGTGTAGAGTTAGGTTATTTATTTGACTTTTTTCTTGTTTCTTGAGGTGTGCCTGTATTGCTATGAACTTTCCCCTTAGGACTGCTTTTACAGTGTCCCACAGGTTTGGGGTTGTTGTGTTTTCATTTTCATTCGTTTCTATGCAAATTTTGATTTCTTTTTTGATTTCTTCTGTGATTTGTTGGTTATTCAGCAGTGTGTTGTTCAGCCTCCATATGTTGGATTTTTTAATAGTTTTTCTCCTGTAATTGAGATCTAATCTTACTGCATTGTGGTCAGAAAAGATGCTTGGAATGATTTCTATTTTTTTGAATTTACCAAGGCTAGCTTTATGGCCCAGGATGTGGTCTATCCTGGAGAAGGTTCCATGTGCGCTTGAGAAGAAGGTGAAATTCATTGTTTTGGGATGAAATGTCCTATAGATATCAATTAGGTCTAACTGGTCTATTGTATCGTTTAATGTTTGTGTTTCCTTGTTAATTTTCTGTTTAGTTGATCTATCCATAGGTGTGAGTGGGGTATTAAAGTCTCCCACTATTATTGTGTTATTGTTAATTTCTTCTTTCATACTTGTTAGCATTTGTCTTACATACTGCGGTGCTCCTGTGTTGGGTGCATATATATTTATAATTGTTATATCTTCTTCTTGGATTGATCCTTTGATCATTATGTAGTGACCATCTTTGTCTCTTTTCACAGTCTTTGTTTTAAAGTCTATTTTATCTGATATGAGTATTGCTACTCCTGCTTTCTTTTGGTCCCTATTCGCATGGAAAATCTTTTTCCAGCCCTTCACTTTCAGTCTGTATGTGTCCCCTGTTTTGAGGTGGGTCTCTTGTAGACAACATATGCAGGGGTCTTGTTTTTGTATCCATTCAGCCAGTCTTTCTCTTTTGGTTGGAGCATTCAACCTATTTACGTTTAAGGTAATTACTGATAAGTATGACCCCGTTGCCATTTACTTTATTGTTTTGGGTTCGAATTTATACACAATTTTTGTGTTTCCTGTCTAGAGAATATCCTTTAGTATTTGTTGGAGAGCTGGTTTGGTGGTGCAGAATTCTCTCAGCTTTTGCTTGTCTGAAAAGCTTTTGATTTCTCCTTCATACTTGAATGAGATCCTTGCTGGGTACAATAATCTGGGCTGTAGGTTATTTTCTTTCATCATTTTAAGTATGTCTTGCCATTCCCTCCTGGCTTGAAGAGTTTCTATTGAAAGATCAGCTGTTATCCTTATGGGAATTCCCTTGTGTGTTATTTGTTGTTTTTCCCTTGCTGCTTTTAATATTTGTTCTTTGTGTTTGATCTTTGTTAATTTGATTACTATGTGTCTTGGGGTGTTTCGCCTTGGGTTTATCCTGTTTGGGACTCTCTGGGTTTCTTGGACTTGGGTGATTATTTCCTTCCCCATTTTAGGGAAGTTTTCAACTATTATCTCCTCAAGTATTTTCTCATGGTCTTTCTTTTTGTCTTCTTCTTCTGGGATCCCTATGATTCGAATGTTGTAGCGTTTAATATTGTCCTGGAGGTCTCTGAGATTGTCCTCATTTCTTTTAATTCGTTTTTCTTTTATCCTCTCTGATTCATTTATTTCTACCATTCTATCTTCTAATTCACTAATCCTATCTTCTGCCTCTGTTATTCTACTATTTGTTGCCTCCAGAGTGTTTTTAATTTCACTTATTGCATTATTCATTATATATTGACTCTTTTTTATTTCTTCTAAGTCCTTGTTAAACCTTTCTTGCATCTTCTCAATCCTTGCCTCCAGGCTATTTATCTGTGATTCCATTTTAATTTCAAGATTTTGGATCAATTTCACTATCATTATTCGGAATTCTTTATCAGGTAGATTCCCTATCTCTTCCTCTTTTGTTTGGTTTGGTGGGCATTTATCCTGTTCCTTTATCTGCTGGGTATTCCTCTGTCTCTTCATCTTGTTTAAATTGCTGAGTTTGGGGTGTCCTTTCTGTATTCTGGCAGTTTGTGGAGTTCTCTTTATTGTGGCGTTTCCTCGCTGTGTGTGGGTTTGTACAGGTGGCTTGTCAAGGTTTCCTGGTTAGGGAAGCTTGTGTCGATGTTCTGGTGGATGGAGCTGTATTTCTTCTCTCTGGAGTGTAATGAAATGTCCAGTAATGTTATGAGATGTCTATGGTTTTGGGGTGACTTTGGGCAGCCTGTATCTTGAAGCTCAGGGCTGTGTTCCTTTGTTGCTGGAGAATTTGCTTGTTATGTCTTTCCCTGGAACTTGTTGGCCTTTGTGTGGTGCTTGGTTTCAGTGTCAGTATGGAGGCGTTTGATGAGCTCCTGTCAATTAATGTTCCTTGGAGTCAGGAGTTCCCTGGAGTCAGGGTTTGGACTTAAGCCTCCTACTTCCAGTTATCGGTCTTAATTTTACAGTAGTTTCAAAACTTCTCCTTCTATACAGCACCACTGATAAAACATCTACGTTAAAGATGAAAAGTTTCTCTACTGTGAGGGTCACTCAGAGAGGTTCACAGCGTTACATGGAGAAGAGAAGAGGGAGGAGGGAGTTAGAGGTGACCCAAATGAGATGAGGTGGAATCCATAGTGGAGAGAGTGGGCTAGCCAGTAGCACTTCCTTATGTGCACTCCACAACTGGACCGCTCAGAGATGTTCACAGAGTTATACAGGGAAGAGAAGAAGGAGGCAGGAGACAGAGGTGGCCAGAAGGATAAAAGGGGGAAATGAAAAGGAGGGAGACAGATCCAGCCAGTAATCAGTTCCTTAAGTGTTCTCCACCGTCTGGAACACACAGAAATTCACAGAGTTGGGTAGAGTAGAGAGGGGTTAGGGAGGAGATACAGGTGACCTGGTGGAGAAAATGGAGAGTCCAAAGGGAGAGAGAGCAGTCAAGCCAGTAATCTCGTACACTAGTGAAAAATGGGTCCTGAAGATTGGGTTCTTAAAGGTACAAAATTGGTAACAAATACATAAAAACAAAAATTAGAAATCTAGAGTAGAGTTTGGAATTTCAAAAATGCGATGTTAATGAAAAGAAGAAGGAAAAGAAAGAGAGAAAAAACGAACAAAGAAAAACAAACAAGGTCGTGAAAGTAATAAAGAAACTACAGGTACAAATTTGATAAATAATACCAAAAAGCAAAAATTAAAAATCTAGAGTTTGGAATTTCAAAAATACAACGTTAAAAAAAAAAAAAAGAAGAAGAAGAAGAAAAATAAAGAGAGAAAACAAACAAACCAACAAAAACAATGTCGCAAAAATTATAAAGAAAATACAGGTACAAAATTGATATCAAATACCAAAAAGCATAAATTAAAAATCTTGAGTAGAGTTTGGAATTGCAGATATACGATGTTATATAAAAGAAGAAGAGAAAGAAACAGAGGGAAAAAAAAGTCACAGAAATTATGAAAAAAACTATAGGTACAAAATTGATAACATATATCAAAAGGCTAAAATTAAAAATCTAGAGTAGAGTTTGGAATTTCAAAAATACAATGTTAAATAAAAGAAGAAAAAGAAAAAAGAAAAAAAAAACCACAGTCAAAAAATTATAAAATATATATATGAAGTTTGCTGAAGAAGAAAAAAAAAATAGGGTCTTTTTTTTTTTTTTTTTGCAAAGTAATAGTTATAAAAGTGAAAATTAAAGGACAATAGAGGACTTAAAAAAATTTTTTTTTAATTAAAAAAAAAAGAAAGAAAGATTGATCGTAAAAATAGTAAAAATATATCTAGGTCTTTCTCTGGTTTTGTTGTGAGTATTGTGGGTTCAGTTCATTTTTGGCAGTTCCTTAGTCCGACTTATATTTCTCAAGATCTATAGGCCCCTTCCTATGTAATCCATAGTAACCACAGGGTTTTAATCTATGGCCTGTAGCTTCCAAGGCGTTTCCCTCTGTTATAGCTTCTTCTGTTTGCTGGTCTCTTCAGTGTCTGGTTCCCGCCCTGACACAAAGGGGACGGTTGAGGACACTATTTTTTTTTATTTAGGCTCACTTGTTCAGCAGCGCTGTGGGGAGGGAGGGAGGGATGCTGCAAACAGATAACACTGGCGTGCGGTCGCAGTGCCTCAGCCACACTGGGTCTGCCCCCGCTCACAGTGCGTGTAGCCTCCCTGCCCACACTGCTTGGGCTCTAGGTTGTTCAGCCGGGAACAATCAGAGGCCGGCCCTGGGCTGAGCTCCCAGGTCCAAGCCACTCAGGTTCAGGCACTCGGGTAGTCCTCAGAGGCGCAGACTCGGTTGGGCCTGCGTTTTGTGTTCTTCCCAGATCCGAGCAGCTCAGGTGATGAGGTGTTTGGCGGGCGCCAGTGCTGCGACTTATCGCCTCCCCGCCACTCGGTTATCTGGGTGTAAAACCGGCGCACCTTCTCAGGCAGCTGTTGACCGTCCAGACCCCCAAGAAGTTTTAGTTAGCAAAGAAGCCTGCTTACAGTTTTATAGATAGTGTCTCTCTGGGGCTGCGATTGCCCCCTTCCGGCTCTGGCTGCCTGTCACCGGAGGGGGAAGGTCTGCAGCCGACTATCTCTGTTCAGTCCTTTGTTCTGTGCGCGGGCCTGGCGGTGTCTTAGGTTAGGGCTGGCTTTTCGCGTGGTAGATATCCCACAGTCTGGTTTGCTAGCCCAAATTATTTCGCTCAGATAGCGCTCAGGACATTCGGCCGGATTCTTACTCTAAGGGACACAGCCGGCGCCGCGCTGCCCTGCCCAGCCCCCGCTTGCTAATGCCGTGTGCAGGCATCTGCGCTGCTTCTCCGCTGGGGGAGTTACCGTAGGGCTCACAATCCGCGATTTTTAATTGTTTATTTTTTTTCCTCTCCCTTTTATGTTGCCCTCTGTGCTTCCAAAGCTCGGCACAGATTCGGCAGTGAGAGGGTTTCCTGGTGTTTGGAAACTTCTCTCTTTTTAAGACTCCCTTCCCGGGACGGAACTCCGTCCCTCCCTCTTTTGTCTCTTTTTTTGTCTTTTATATTTTTTCCTACCTCCTTTCGAAGAGTTGGGCTGCTTTTCTGGGTGCCTGATGTCCTCTGCCGGCATTCAGAAGTTGTTTTGTGGAATTTACTCGACGTTTAAATGCTCTTTTGATGAATTTGTGGGGGAGAAAGTGTTCCTCCCGTCCTACTCCTCCACCATCTTGGCTCCTCCCCTGGTATTATTTCTTTAAGTACAATCTGTGTCCCTCTCTCCCTCTCTTCTCCTTCTGGGACTCTAATAATATGCAGGTTGTTTCTGTGAATGTTACCCTAGAGTTCACACAGGTTCTTTCACACTTTTTCATTCCTCTTTTCCTTTGTTCCCTGGCTGGGTAATCTCAATGGTCCTGCCTTCTAAGTTACAGAGTCTTTTGCTGTTGTTGATGCTCTAGGTAGCATTTTTCATTTTGTTGCATTCCATTCATTGTAGTCTTAAGCAACTGATCCAACCAGTCCATCCTAAAGGAAATCAGTCCTGAATATTCATTGGAAGGACTGATGCTGAAGCTGAAACGCCAATATTTTGACAACCTGATGTGAAGAACTGACTCATTAGGGAAGACCGTAATGCTGAGAAAGATTGAGGGCAGGAGGAGAAGGGAACGACAGGGGATGAAACAGTTTGATGATGGCATCACAGACTCAATGGACATGAGTTTGGGCAAGCTCTAGAAGATGGTGATGGAGAGGGAAGCCTGGTGTGCGGTGGTCCATGGGGTCATAAAGAGTCAGACACGACTGAACCACTGAACTGAATCTTAAGCAGCTGAATCTCTGTTTGGTTCATTTTCCTGTTTTGTTTCTTCTGTTATTCTCTTTGCCTCACTGCAAAGCTTGAGAGATCTCAGTTCCCCTACTGGGACTGAATACAAAAACAGCAGCAAATGCATTGAATCCTAACCACTAAACCATCAGCAAAGTCCCTGTTTACTTACCTTTTTATGATTTCTATCTCTGTTAAAAACTCTGAATTTATTCTGTAAAGTAACACCCTAGCCCAACAATTACTGAGCCCTAGCTCAATAATTACTGAGCCTGAGCTCTAGGACACGCAAATCACAAAAGGAGGCGATGCTGCAACCCCTGAAGCCTGGGTGCCTAGAACCTGTTCACAATAAGAGAAGCCCATGCATAGAGAACCTGCTGCCCACAAAGAAGAGTAGTGCCTGCTTGCTGCATTTGGAGAAAGCCCATGTGCAGCAACAAAGACTCATGCAACAAAAAATTGAAAACAATAATAATGATGATGAGAATTTTTTTTTAAATCTTATTTTCTTCATATATAGTCTTCCAGAATTTCATTGTTTATCTGTGTTTTCTTGGAGTTCACTGAGCTTCTTCGTGTGTGTGCCTTATTTCATCATATGTCATCTATTTCATCACTTCCCAAGTGAATAGCCATGTGAGCTGCCCTGGAAGAAGCCCTGAGCTTCTTCCCATCCCCAAGCATAGCCTAGAACTATGAAGACTGCAAGCATGAGTGTAGGTTGGAGCCCTAGAAACCATCCAGAGTCACCAACCAAGTAACTGGGTGGGTCCAGCTCACAACCAGGCCAGCACTCTCAGGTTTTGTATTAGTTCAGCAGCTTCTCCACATGTCCACAATGGAATTGGCTGGGGGTGTGGGTGGGGAGCAGGGGGTGTTGCGGGAGTAGTGCTGTGTAAACATAATCTTTACTTTGTCACTTCTTCATGCCAGCTCTCTCTATACTGAGGAGTAACGGCAGGATTACAATTACATTTTCAGTTCAGTTCAGTTCATTTCAGTCACTCAGTCGTGTCCCACTCTTTGTGACCCCATGAATCACAGCACGCCAGGCCTCCCTGTCCATCACCAACTCCCAGAGTTCACCCAAACTCATGTCCAACCAGTCGGTGATGCCATCAAGCCATCTCATCCTCTTTTGTCCCCTTCTCCTCCTGCCCCCAATCATTCCCAGCATCAGGGACTTTTCCAATGAGTCAACTCTTCACATGAAGTGGCCAAAATATTGGAGTTTCAGCTTCAGCATCAGTCCTTCCAATGAACACCCAGGACTGATCTCCTTTAGGATGGACTAGTTGAATCTCCTTGCAGTCCAAGAGACTCTCAAGAGTCTTCTCCAACACCACAGTTCAAAAGCATCAATTCTTCAGCACTCAGCTTTCTTCACAGTCCAACTCTCACATCCATACGTGACCATTGGAAAAACCATAGCCTTGAGTAGACGGACCTTTATTGGCAAAGTAATATCTCTGCTTTTGAATATGCTATCTAGGTTGGTCATAACCTTCCTTCCAAGGAGTAAGCATCTTTTAATTTCATGGCTGCAATCACCATCTGCAGTGATTTTGGAGCCAAAAAAAAAAAATAAAGTCTGACACTGTTTAGGCAATCTTGAAACATCTGAAAAACAGATGTTTTCAAAGAAGCCTCTTGGTCTGAAATTCTTCCTCTAAGATATCAGTCATGTCAGATG
Organism: Bubalus kerabau; assembly: GCF_029407905.1. Taxonomy (NCBI): domain Eukaryota; kingdom Metazoa; phylum Chordata; class Mammalia; order Artiodactyla; family Bovidae; genus Bubalus; species Bubalus kerabau. Next base: position 19,328,163 of record NC_073624.1, read on the forward strand.
CCTCCATCCATATCTCTGAAATATAAATAGCCAAATGTTCCTGATCTTTCTATATATATATCCATTCTTCTGGATCCCCTCTGCCTAGGTCTCCACTTTTTTGCCCTCTTGTCCCATCTGAATACAGGGTGTGGGTTAGCACCAATTTGCCTTCCATCAACTTGAAGACATATATGAACTGATATAAATCACTTAGAAGGAGAGATCCTTGAAGAGAGAAGAAATAGTAGCATCCTAAACAAATAGTATGAAGAGATGGAGAAGAAAGAATGGGTTTATAAGGATTGGATAATCAAACAGACATGGGATACGAGCAAAGAGGTGTCTGTATCCACTAAAGGAATAAATGAGAGATGAAAAAGGAAGAGGTAGTTATGTTCAGTTAGATTTTCAATTGGCCTGTGAATATTGAGGCAGGATAAGGAAAGCTGTGTCCATTCTCTTCCACCAGCCAACCTTCTACTTTGAAACTCACACCCAATCTGGTGTCCCAGAACAAGTTACAAACTGGTGATGTGACATCTCAGAGGTGTTTAGAACTGTTTTTTTTTTTCCCCCATGAGTTCATCTTGTTAGGAAGGAGTGTGAGAATGTAGACCAAGGTTACATCCTTTTCTAAATAAGAGTGACCTGGAGCACTTGTGAGCATGCTCTCATTAGCCTCTAAGACAGGTGAAAAAGCAGGTCAGCTCACTCACTTGCATTTCCTTTGAGAAAGATGGCATTTGAGGACCAATCCTCTAAAAGCATTTGACATGGAGCTTGCTAAGTTAACAGCACAGCAAAAAGTTAATTTATTCAGAATATTTCATTTTGAGCAATTTTCATATGGCACAATTACAGGTCACCACTACTCTGTTGAAATACTGGCAATTAGAATATCTGAGGATTCATCTCATATTTAATACAGCATCATGAGAAAGTCACTGGGGATGTTCCCAGGGCACTGAGCTCAACATCATCGTACCCAGCATCCTCTTTCTTCCCCTGGAACAGCCAGAGGCTCTCTTCTCCTTGCCCAGGATCAGCTGCCTCTCTGGAGAAGTTCAGACAAGAGCCTGAAGTAGAAAAGAGAAGTTTGATTAGAACTGAGACACGAGGATGGGACAGAACCCTCTGGTGGAAGGGAGTCAGGCAAGTGCTTATGACAAAACATCCCTGGGACCCAGGTGTGGGGAGGGAGGCTCAGGCTATTTCACATGAGTTCCAGTGAGGATGGATCCCAGCTGTCCTCTCAGATCCAGTTCATGTGGTCTACTGGGCCTCAGTGCATGGGGAAATCCTGCATCACAGGAGACCTGTGCTCAGGAGCTCTGGGAGACCTGCTTCCAGGCAACACAATACCAAGGAGATGCCCAGCAACGGTAAGAATCATAAAAAGGAATTTAAATGTTCTCCTTTCAAAGGTGATAGATGCAAATTCACAATAAGAGGGAGACTGGAAACAGGAAAAATCAGAATTCCTCACTCACAACCCAAGTCTGCTCTTAGTTGACTTGACTCCTGTTCCCAAATGTCCACAAATAGTATCACAGGGGCACCCACAGATATCTCCTCCCCAGAAACTACACAGGCCCTCAGATGGAGAAATACTCTTTTCTAGAGAATGAGGGTCTTCTTGCAGCTACTGAAATATCAGTTTATTGTGATACACAGTTTCTCTGGATACAGATGTTTCTCTGGAACTCTCTTGCTTTTTCGATGATCCAGCGAATTTTGGCAATTTGATCTCTGGTTCCTCTGCCTTTTCAAAGTCCAGCTTGAACATCTATAATTTCACAGTTCACGTCCTGTTGAAGCCTGGCTTGGAGAATTTTGAGCATTACTTTGCTGGTGTGTGAGATGAGTGCAATTGTGTGGTAGTTTGAACATTCTTTGGCATTGCCTTTCTTTGGGATTGGAATGAAAAACCGACCTTTTCCAGTCCTGTGGCCACTGCTAAGTTTTCCAAATTTGCTTTCATATTGAGTGCAGCACTCTCACAGCATCATCTTTTAGGATTTGAAAGAACTCAACTGGTATTCCATCACCTCCACTAGCTTTGTTCAGAGTGATGCTTCCTAAGGCCCACTTGACTTCACATTCCAGGATATCTAGCTCTAGGTGAGTGATCACACCATCGTGATTATCTGGGTCATGAAGATTTTTTTGTATAGTTCTTCTGTGTGTTCTTGCCACCTCTTCTTAATATCTCTGCTACTGTTAGGTCCATAATATTTCTGTCCTTTATTGTACCCATCTTTGCATGAAATATTCCCTTTGTATCTTTAATTGTCTTGACCAGATCTCTAGTCTTTCCCATTCCATTGTTTTCTTCTGTTTCTTTGCATTGATCAGTGAGGAAGGCTTTCTTATCTCTCCTTGCTATTCTTTGGAATCAAATGGATATATCTTTCCTTTTCTCCTTTGGTTTCACTTGTCGTCTTTTCTCAGCTATTTGTAAGGCCTTCTCAGACAACCATTTTGTCTTTCTGCATTTCTTTTTCTTTGGATGGTCTTGATCCCTGCCTCCTGTACGATGTCACAAACCTCCATCCATAATTCATCAGGTACTCTGCCTATCAGACATAATCCCCTGAATCTATTTGTCACTTCTACTGTATAATCATAAGGAATTTGATTTAGGTCATACTGGAATGGTCTAGTGGGTTTCTCTACTTTCTTCAATTTAAGTGTGAATTTGGCTATAAGGAGTTCATGATCTGAGCCACAGTCAGCTCCCGGTCTTGTTTTTGCTGACAGTACAGAGCATCTCCATCTTTGGCTACAAAGAATATAATTAATCTGATTTCAGTACTGACCATCTGATGATGTCCACGTGGAGAGTCCTCTCTTGTGTTGTTGGAAGAGGGTGTTTGTTATGACTGGTGCATTCTCTTGGCAAAACTCTATTAGCCTTTGCCTTGCCTCATTTTGTACTCCAAGGCCAAATTTGGCTGTTACTCCAGGTATCTCTTGACTTCCTACTTTTGCATTCTAGTCCCTTATAATCAAAAGGACATCTTTTTTAGGTGATAGTTCTAAAAGGTCATGTAGGTTTTCATAGAACGGCAACTTCAGCTTCTTCAGCATTACTGATTCAGCATAGACCTGGATTACTGTGATATTGAATGGTTTGCCTTCATGTATGTGACAGTGAAAAGATATTATTAAAATACTTGTTCCATCTTTGAATTTGGTTTAGTTCAGTTCAGTCAGTCATCATGCCTGACTCTCTGTGACCCCAGGGACTGCAGCACACCAGGCTTCCCTGTCTATCACCAACACCCAGAGCTTGCTCAAACTCATATCCATTGAGTCGGTGATGCCATCCAACCATTTCATCCTCTGTCATCTCCTTCTCCTCCTCCTGCCTTCAATCTTTCCCAGCATCAGGGTCTTTTCTAAAGAGTCAGTTCTTCGCATCAGGCGGGCAAGTTATTGGAGCTTCTACTTCGGCTCAGTCCTACCAATGAATATTCAAGATTGAATTCCTTTAAATTGTCTGGGTTGATCTTCTTGCCATCCAAGGGTCTCTGAAGAGTCTTCTCCAACACTACAGTTCAAAAGCATCAATTCTTCAGCGCTTAGCTTTCTTTTACTGCTGCTACTGCTAAGTCACTTCAGTTGTGTCCGACTCTGTGTGACCCCATAGACGGCAGCCCACCAGGCTCCCCATTCCCTGGGATTCTCCAGGCAAAAACACTGGAGTGGGTTGCCATTTCCTTCTCCAATGCATCAAAGTGAAAAGTGAAAGTAAAGTCACTAAGTCTGGTCTGACTCTTAGCAACCCCATGGACTGCAGCCTACCAGTCTCCTCCATCCATGGGATTTTCCAGGCAAGAGTACTGGAGTGGGGTATGCTCAATTAATCGATAAGTTTCTCTTTCGGCCATGGCACAATGCTTGTGGGATCTTAGTTCCTTGACCATGGTTGAACCTAGCCCCTAGCAGTAAAAGTGCAGAATCCGAACCTCTGGACCACCAGGAAATTCTGTAATCTATAAATCTTCATGCAAGTATATCACAAAGTGATAAGTTTATGTCACATTATGGAGACATAAATGCCAAAAGCAGAGTGATTCCTCACTCCTTGCAAGGAGTCTGACAGCATTAAATATGGCATATGGTCAAGATGATACTACCAAATATATGAGATTACCTATATTTTGACTCTCTAGGGAGGCTGGGCATTGAGGAGCACAAATTCACTCTTTTCAGATAGAAAGATTGCAGGAGATCAACTGACCCCACTCACCTGTCTGAGAGGACCTCCCCCCATTCTCCTTCTCTGGGGACACTTCCTCCTCGCTCCCCTGAGAGGCAGGAGGAGTTCCAGGCACTGGTACTTCTTCAGCATCATCGTAATTTTCATCAGGGACATCAGTCCTCTGATCTGGGGGTTCCAAGAGCAGACAAGGGAGTGGATGAAACTGCAGTAAGTGGGTTGGTCTGGGGAATACTTAAGATACCTTCTGACCCAGAGTTTCTGAGTTTCTGAATAGAGGCACAAGTCACTCCTTGTTTCAAAAGACTTTTTTCTCTAAGACCATGTTTCATTTTGATGTGTCCATAAGCCAAAACATGATTTTACATATCTTAATATTTTCTGGTGGAAACTACATATCTCAAAGCAACTCTTCCAACACTGAGCATTGCTAAAGTACTTTGAAAAATTGTGCTTTACAGATGTTATTTTTTAAAAAACGTTGCGTGCCTGTGGTGATTCTGGACACAGAGAGACCAGCCCTGACATGAGACATCACAGAACAGCCAGAGAAGGAGAAGGACGAACCCTATCTGGACACAAGGGATGCCTCTGGTCCGTCAAAGGAAAACCATTCCCCTTAAATCTCCTCTCTATGAGGGAAACTCTCCTCCCCAGAGCCCAGCCGAGGCAGGTCCACCTCTATTTCCTGGAGCGGATCTGTAGTCACTGTTGTCCTCACCATCCCTGGTGTAATACGGCAGTTTAGTCAGTGAGAACTCTGACGGGAAGCCTCATATGGAGACAAACATCACAGAACACACAGAATTTTTCCTCCCCACACCCACGGGACCTGAGTTAAGGCTGAGAAGGGACAGGCCTGGCTTCTGCAGTGTAGACAGAGGCTGGGAGGTCACGGGGCTCTGAGAGGCCATTCTGCCTCTTTGGAGGAGCCGTCTCTGTGAGCCTGGGGCACACATGGGGTGTGCAGATGCTGAGAAGATGTGCACAGCCAGTGGGTGGTGACAACCAGAGATCCCAGGAGGGCAGACAGAGACACTCACCTGGGCGGCCCAGACCTTCCTTCTGGGTCAGAAGGTAATCGAGCTCCTCATACACAGCTTCAGCAAGAGCATCTTCATAGCTGGATAAGGCTGAGAGATCCCCCAGCAGGTCAGAGAAGCTTCCCCAGATACCCCGATCCAGCCAGCCCACCTTCATCTCCCTGGTGCTCACATGGGGGCTGCCAGGACCTCAGCATCGTCTCCTACCCCATGCACCATGTCAGCACCTTCTCCCCTCATCTGACCCTGATTACAGCTCAGCGCCAACTCTGTCTGGTCTCACAGGAGAGGCCATGACTTATGAGAGTTCACACCCCAGTCCTAAGAACCTCTGTCTACTCAGCCCTTACAGCTCAGCAAGGAGTACATGGAGTCTGCAACTCAGAACAGTACCTGGCCCAGGTTCCCGTCTTCATACCTGCCCCATCTCCTGCCTCCACACACTCTCCCTGGTCCCCAGTTCCCCCTGCAGTTCACCTTTGTGCTCTGCTCTCCATCTGAGCAGCTGAGTCATCAGGATGATGAGGACCAGGAACAGTAGGGCCCCCAGGATAAGGCAGAGGATCCCAGGCAGGGAGAAGACACCAGGGGGAAAATTTGAGGTTGTTCTGGTCCCTAAGGAGAACAGGAAAAAGGGCTGGAGACAGTCTTGGGCACAGAGAAATATCTGTGTCAGCATGTTCAGGAGCTCCGGACAATGGCGTCTCAGCCTCAGACAGTGTCAGGGTTCCCTTGGGTCTCATATTGAGACAAGTCAACTCCACCCTGGCCAGTGTGGCCCCGAGGCAGACATGGGGATTGTCAGGGAGCTGCCTTGCCGAGACAGCCTCTGAGGATGCAGCTCATCCCCTCTCCTTGGGCTTCAGGAGACAGAGCATCAAACAGTCCAGGGACCTGCACCTCTCTGATGAGGAGCAACACTCAAGGGCAGGTGGGAGATCCTTAGATTCTACAACATGGAAACCAGACTTTCTTAGACCCTGGGCATGAGAACATTTGACCCTGGACATCAAGGCAGGGGATTTCCCCCGTATAATGCCCTGGCTCCTCCCCAACAGCAACGGCTCCTCAGACTCTTTCCTCTTCTGAGTTGTCAGAGAGCCCACAGAATAGGTCCCCAGTATTTGAGTATTCTCTCCTGCATGTGGATGGATCACAGTACCTGCTGTAGTCGTGGGCAATGTTGTCCTTACACCTAAAGAGAAAAACAGTACTGTGGGGAAGAAGAATTGGCCAGAACGCAGGGCAAACCTTTTCCGTCCTGAGCCTGAAATCACCCCTCAGTCTGCACAACATCAGTGTCCGGTCCTCCCAGCTCCCTCATCCTAGATCAGAGCCCCAGCACCTGGGATGTCTGAACACAAACTCCCCACCATGCCCGGACCACCCCAGTGCCTCTGCGCTGCCCCAGCTCACCCAGGGTGGACCCCGAGCCCCTCACTCACCAGAGCACCTCACACCAGCATCCTCCTCGTGCTTGCAGTCGCTCTGCCCCCAGGAATCCGCAGCACAGTCCCAAAGGGAAGACTCCCGGCCCCCACACCGCACCTCGTCCAGCCAGATGCTCCCATTTCCAGGGCCAAATGCTGCAGACCGCACGGCTTCCAGGGCCTGGCCACAGCCCAGCTGCTGACACACCACCTCGGCCTCTGCCAGGCTCCAGGAGTCATCGCACACGGTGCCCCAGGAGCCGCTGTGCCACACCTCCACCCGCCCTGAGCACTTGCTGTCTCCTTCCCTGAGCCGGAGCTTCTCTCTATCCGAAAAGGCAGCAGCCCCTCCTGTGACTGCCCTAGTGGGAGGAAGGAGCCCCTGGGAGCCATGGGAGGAGGCGGGGCCGACATACCTGTGCAGGGGGCAGCAGTTGGACAGCTCTTGGGTCTTCTTCCTGCACACAACGGGGAAACAGTGGATCAGGGACAGCTGAGGGTGTTCCTGTCCCCACATAAGATTATCTAAGATCCATGGCTCAGTGCAAATGACATGTGAAAACACAGGCTCATTATCTCCTGGGATGAAACATTCACTGCATCTGATCACCAGCTGAAATTACTTTAAATATTTACTTGTTTATCAGTCTTCACACCCCACAGCAAATATAAACACAGACATCTACGAATGTACACACACTCCTCCGAATGAAAGTTCCATTAGAAGAAGGACCTTGTATATCTTATATGTGCCATGTTTCTGCTATTAGGACAGTGCCTGCACATTGTATGCACTCATTCAACAAACATCTATGGAAAACCATTTTGAAATACCTAGATAGTGGCTTGATAAATATTTATTAAATGAATGAATAGACAAATACAATTCAGTGAAATAAAATTTCTTTTTTTAAATTCATACTAATCAGTGAAATAGTAAACCAAATATAAATGAATGGTAACAGTCTATGATAATAGTTGATATTAAAAATAATCAGTCCAGAAGCACAGAGTCAATTTATATTCAAAATCTCATGTATACAATTTTAATGGAAAATTACTAGATAGATTATAAACTACTCTTACCTATTATTCAGTGTGACAAGTGGGCAAGTGAAGACTACTGTTGTAAAAGGAACCTCTCTTTTCTAAATTTATTTTTAATTGGAAGAAATTGCTCCACAATGTAGTGTTGGTTATGTGTGTGTGTGTGTTAGTCGCTCAGTCTTGTCCAACTCTTTTTGACCTATGGACTGCAGCCCACCAGGCTCCTCTGTCCATAGGATTTTCCAAACAAACATGGTGGAGTGGATTGCTATTCACTTCTCCACTGGATCCTCCCTACCCAGGGATCAAACCCAGGTCTCCCACACTGCAGGCAGTTTCTTTGTTGTCTGAGCCACCAGAAAAGCCCATAGTGTTGGTTAGGAATCTCTTAAAAGGAAGTATACTGGAAAGACTTAGTAGAATTCTGAGAAGATATATGGATACATATATGTACACACTGAGTAAGCCAGAAATTTTTGCAATGGTTAAAAAAAGCCTACTGAGAACAATTTGTATTGAGAAGATGCAGAAATAATAAACAAAAGACTGAAAATACATATAAAAGAATTGAAGCTGAGAGAAATAGAAATTCAAAAAAACAGAAGGGTAAATAGTACCTGTCATAAAGTATCAATATTTATATATTCTTTCCAGATCATCCTATCAAAACTCCTACCCATTCTATGCAGAGAACCTCTGAGAAAACGATGGCAGGACCTCTGTGAGCGGGTTGCTCATTGTCATGGTCAAAGATTTTACCACTTTCAATTCACAGGGTTTAATTGTAGGAAAAATATCATCAATAAAAGGTCTCACAGTGTAATGCCTCTTTGGCCTTCAAATGAAAAAGACAAAGAGATGAGCAAAGAGAGGCAAGGAAGAGAGTGAGCTTCTGCTTTTGAAGTATCTGATCCCACATTCTCTTAGCTATGGGTTTCAGGCAACATCCAGCATACCATTCAAGGTGTACCTGAAGGGGGTGTGTGTGTTTGTGTATGTGGAGGGGGAGGGAAGGAGAAAGAGAAACAGAGAGAGAAATGTTGAAGGAATAAGGTGCTATGGTTTGACTATTTGTCGCCCTCGCCAACATATATTTATTTCATTCCAAATTTATTGCTGAAATCTCAGTTCCCAATGTAACAGTATTTAGTGGTGGAGCCTTCTCAAACTCTTCCAAAAACAGAAGAAAAGAACACTTCCAAATTCATTTTATGAAGCCAACATCAGTCTGATACCAAAGCCAGATAAGGACACCATGAGAAAAGAAAATTATGGGCTAATACTCTGATAAGTACAGGTGCAAAAATCATCAACAAAATATTACAAAACTGAATTTGACAAGACACTAAAAGAATCATACACCATGATCAAGTGATATTTGTTCCAAGGATACAAGGATAGTTCAACATTCACAAATTAATCAATGTGATACACCAAATAAACAAAATGAAGATAAAAAGAAGGGAAAGAGACACCTGTACCCCAATGTTCATCGCAGCACTGTTTATAATAGCCAGGACATGGAAGCAACCTAGATGTCCATCAGCAGATGAATGGATAAGAAAGCTGTGGTACATATACACAATGGAGTATTACTCAGCCATTAAAAAGAATACATTTGAATCAGTTCTAATGAGGTGGATGAAACTGGAGCCTATTATACAGAGTGAAGTAAGCCAGAAAGAAAAACACCAATACAGTATACTAATGCATATATATGGAATTTAGAAAGATGGTAACAATAACCCTGTGTACGAGACAGCAAAAGAGACACTGATGTATAGAACAGTCTTATGGACTACGGGAGAGGGAGAGGGTGGGAAGATTTGGGAGAATGGCATTGAAACATGTAAAATATCATGTATGAAACGAGTTGCCAGTCCAGGTTTGATGCAAGATACTGGATGCTTGGGGCTAGTGCACTGGGATGACCCAGAGGGATGGTATGGGGAGGGAGGAGGGAGGAGGGTTCAGGATGGGGAACACATGTATACCTGTGGCGGATTCATTTTGATATTTGGCAAAACTAATACAATTTTGTAAAGTTTAAAAATAAAATAAAATTAAAAAAAAGAAAAAAACAAAACAAAAAAAATCATATCCTCAAAGGATGCAGAAAAAGTGTTTGACCAATTCAACATCCACTTACAGTAAAAACTCTTTTACAAAGTAGGTATAGAAGGATTGCATCTCAATATAATTAAGGCCATATGAAAAGTACACAGCTGACATACTTGACTCTAAAAAACTGAAAGCTTTTCCTCTGAAATTAGACACAAGACAAAAATGTCTACTCTCACCACTTTTATTCAACTTAGTTTTGGTAGTCCTATCCAGATCCATCAGGCAATAAAAAGAAAATCAAGATATCCAAATCTGAAAGGAAGAGACAAAACTGACACTATTTGCACATTGAAAAGTGAAAGTGTTAGTCACTCAGTCGTGTCTGACTCTTCACAACCCCAAGGACTGCAGCCTGCCAGGCTCCTCTGTCCATTGGGATTCTCCAGGCAAGAATACTGGAGTGGGTTGCCATTCCCTCCTCCAGGGGATCTTCCTGACCCAGGGACTGAACCCAGGTCTCTTGCATTGCAGACAGATTCTTTACCATCAGAGTCATGAGGAAAGAAACCCCCTTACATGATATTATATGTAGAAAACACTAAAGACTTCAGCAAAAATATGAGAACTAATACACTCAGTAAAGTTGTAGAAGAAAAATCTGTATACAAAAATCATATGCATTTCTTTTTTTTTTTCCATTTTTCTTTTTTTTTTAATTTTATTTTATTTAACTTTACAATACTGTATTGGTTTTGCCATATATCAAAATGAATCATATGCATTTCTTTATACTAACAACAAACTGCTATAAAAGAAACTGAGAAAACAATTCTACTTACATTTGCATGAAAATGAATAAAATATCTAGGAATAAATTTAACCAAGGAGGTGAAAGACCTGTACACTGAAAAATATAAACACATTGATGAAAGATACTGCAGATGACACAAATAAAGGGAAAGATATTCTGTGCTCATGGATTGGAAGATCTAATATTATTAATATGGCCATACTGCCCAAAGCATCTACAGATTCACTGCAATCCTTATCAAAATTCCAATGGAAATTTTCACAGATACAGAAGAAACAATCCTAAAATTTGCATGGAACCACAAAAGACGCTCAATACCAAAGCAATCTTGACAAAGAATAACAAAGCTAGAGGTGTCGTGCTTCTTGATTTCAAACTATATTACAAAGCTATATTAATAAAAACAGTATGTCGTTGGTATAAAAATGAACACAGAGATCAATGGAACAAAGTAGAGAGTCCATAAATAAACCCACATTTCTATGGTCAATTAATTTTTGACAAAGAAGCCAAGAATATACTGTGGGAAAAGGAGCGTTTTTTCAGTAAATGGCATTGGGAAACCTGGACAGCCACATGCAAAAAGTGAAACTGGACCACTATCTTACACCATTAACAAAAATTAACTCAAAATAGATTAAAGACTTGATCACAAGTCCTGACGCCATAAAATTTCTACAGGAAAAAAACAGAAAATAAAATCCTTAACGCCAGTCTTTGTGATGATTTTTTGGATCTGACACGAAAAGCAAAGGGAACAAGAGTAAAAACAAGCAGTTGTGATGACATAAGGCTAAAAATCTTCTGCCCAATTAAGGAAGCCATCAACAAAGTGAAAAAGCAACCTATGGAATTGGAGAAAATATTTGCATATTATATCTCTGGTAAGGATTATTATCCAAAATACACAAGGAACTCATACAACTCAGCAGCAAAAAACAAACAATCTGATTTTTTTTTAATGGGCAGAGAACCTGAATAGACACTTTTTTAAAGAATACATACAACTTGCCAATAGGTACATGAAAACATGCTCAACACTATTAATCATCAGAAAATACAAATCAAAACCACAATGAGAAGACCTCATATCCTCTAGAAAGGCTTTTATCAAAAAGAAGAAATAACAGGAGTTGAAGAGAACGTGAAGAGACAGGAAAGCTTTTGCACAGTTAGAGGGAATGTAAGTTGATGCAGCCCCTATGGAAACAGTATTGAGGTGCATCAAAAATTAAAAATAGAACTGCCATATGATTTAGCAATTTCACTTTTGAGGTGTTTATCTGAGGAAAACAAAAACACTAACTTGAAAACCCAATGTTCACTGCAGCAACATGTGTTCAGTTGCTAGGTTGTGTCTGACTCTTTGCAACCCCATGGACTGCAGCATGCCAGGCTCCTCTGTCCTTCACTAACTCCCAAAGTTTGCTTAAATTCATGTCCACTGAACTGGTGATGCTATCTAACTACCTCATCCTCTGTGGCCCCCTTCTTCTTTTGCCTTCAGTCTTTCCCAGCATCAGGGTCTTTTCCAATGAGTCAGCTCTTCTCATCACGTGGCCAAAGTATTGGAGCTTCAGCTTCAGCATCAGTCCTTCCAATGACTATTCAGGGTTGATTTCCTTTAGGATTGATTGGTTTTATCTCCTTGCTGCCCAAAGGACTCTCAATTCAATTGCAGCATCCAATCACCACAATTCAAAAGAATCAACTCTTTTTAGCTTCTTCTATAGCCCGGCTCTCATGTCCAGACTTGACTACTGGAAAAAAATATAGCTTTGACAATATGGACCTTTGTCAGCAAAGCAATGTCTCTGCTTTTAATACTCTGTCTAGCTTTGTCACAGAGGAGCAAGCCTCTTTTAATCTCATGGCTGCAGTCACCATCAGCAGTGATTTGGGAGTCCAAGAAAAGAAAATCTGTCACTGTTTACACTTTTTCCCCTTTTATTTGCCATGAAGTGCTGATGATCTTAGGTTTTAGAATGTTGAGCTGCAAACCAGCTTTTTCACTCTCCTCTTTCACCCTCAATGAGAGGCTCTTTAGTTCCTCTTGGCTTTCTGCCATTAGAGTGGTATCATCTGTGTATCTGAGGTTGTTGATATTTCTCACAGCAATCTTGATTCCAGCTTGTGATTCATCCAGCCTGGCATTTCCTATGATGTTCTCTGCATATAAGTTAAATAAACAGGGTGACAATCTACAGCCTTGATGAACTCTTTTCCCAATTTGGAACCAGTCGGTTGTTTCATGTCCAGTTCCAACTGCTGCTTTTTGATCTGCATACAGGTTTCTCAGGAGGCAGGTAAGGTGCTCTGGTATTCTCATCTCTTTAAGAATTTTCCACAGTTCATTGTGATCCACATGGTCAAAGGCTTTATGTAGTCAATGAAGCAGATGTTTTTCTGGAATTCTCTGGCTTACTCCATGATCCAACAAATGTTGGCAATTTGATCTCTGGTTTCTCTGCCTTTTCTAAAGCCAGCTTGTACATCTCGGAAGTTCTCAGTTCACTTACTGCTGAAGCCTAGCTTGAAAGACTTTGAGTATAACCTTGCTAGCATGTGAAATGAGCACAATTGTGAGGTAGTTGACCATTCATTGGCATTGCCCTTCTTTGAGATTGAAATGGAAACTGACCTTCTCCAGTCCTGTGGCCACTGATGAATCTTCCAAATTTGCTGACGTATTGACCGCAGCACTTTAACAGTATTACCTTTTAGTATTTTATAGCAATATATATGAGTCAAACAATGTAAGTCTTCACTGATGAATGGATAAAGAAAATGTAGTATAGACTTATATCCACCCATAAAAAAGAAGAAAATCTTGCCAGTTTCAACAACATGGATGGACCTCAAGGGCATTATGCTAAGTAAAACAAATCAGACAGAGAAAGAAAAATACCATATAATCTCATTTATATGTGTAATATTAAAACAAAAAGCAAGTTCAGAGATGCTGAGTAGTTGGTGGCTGCCAGAGGTGGGGGATTTGGTGTGGGCAAAGGTAATCAAAAGGTATAAATTTGAATTATAAAATTAATGGGTGAAGAGATATAACATACAGCATGGTGAATACTGTATTGTCTATTTGAAGGAGGGCAAGAAAATACATCTTAAACATTCTCATCATGTAAGAAAAATTTTTAACTATATATATGGATCTACATATATGGATCCATATATAGAGATATAACTAGACTTACTGTAGTGATCATTTATCAATACACACAAATATATAAGCATTATGTTGTACACAGCAAAAAATATAATGTTGTATCAATTATATCAATTAAAAATTTTCATAAAGCCAGTTTGGAACATGTAGATTAAATTAGCTCCATCCAAACTTCATTTTATAAACTCAATTTAAACCCATCACTTAGATTTTAATATATCAAATCTCACTAACAACATCCTACAGGGTTGGGAAAGACACAGAAACAGACATAAGTCACCTGCACACGAGATGTAGGCTTCCTCCTTTGGAGAGCATGAACTGTATTTCCATGGGCCAGAAGGACACTGCCAGAGAGAGGTATCAGTTTTCCGACACTGAATTAAATCTACCCACTGGGGTCTAGAACCTTCCCTGAGACCAATAGAGGTGTTGAGACTTCCACTGTCCCCACAGCCAAGCTGTCTGCAGATGATGGACACGGTGACATCATCCATGGGGCTGCGGCAGACACTGCCCCAGGTCCCGTTGTAGAAAACTTCCAGCCACCCAGCACACTGCTGGTCCTCGCTGACCATCCTGAGGGCCAGGAATTCTAAGATTGAAAGAGAGGAGACAGGACACAGTGAACACTCCATTCAGTGCTCTGGGTTTTCCTCTCTCCCCAAAATTGTGAACATTCATCTGTGACCCAGCTGAGGAAGCAAATACATTATAAGACCAGAGTGAAACTTGTCTCCTTTTCACCTGACTTTGTCCATTTGTGTCTGTCTTTCTAAATATTTCTACCACCATGATGTAGTGGATATGAACTGAGAGGAAGATCAACCTGGACACCTGCAGGGAGAGGGAGCTGACTCCTGCTTCCTGACAAAACATCTAAAAGAGTGTATGAAAGGGGTGTGATGTGGACAGTGTGGAGGCAGATGGAATAATGGACCCACAGATGTCTACATGGAACCCGTGTCTATGTTTCCTTATCTGGCAAAGAGGACTTTACATATGTGATTACGGTATGGTGCTTGGGATGCTAAGAGTAACCTGAAATACGGCAGATTAACCTCCTGAGCATGGTCTAATCACATTCTTAGACTCACTATCCTTTAAAGTGGAATCCTTTTCCTCGTTCTGGTTAGAGGGAGATGTGAATATGGATAATGGTTAGAGAGGTGGAGCATTGCTGGTCTGATGATGAACAGAATGGGATTATGAGTGAAGGAAGGCAGGTGGTTTCTAGAAGCTTGAAAAGACAGGAAACAGATTCTTTCCCAGAGGCTCAGAAGTGATGTGGCCCTGCTGAAACTTTTATCACAATCCAGTGAGATCCCTGCTGGACATCTAAGCTACAGAAGTGTAAGGAAATAAATATGTTGTTTTAAACCATTAACAATGTAGCAATTTGTTATAGAACAAGCAAAAACTAGCACAGTGGCTTTAAGATGTCTCTACTATACGTACCAGAAGGGTGAGCCCTGATTTCAAGAAAAACTGTGACAAAAGACTCTGCCAGGAAACACTACTCAGAAGAAAGGACCAGAATCTCAGCTGCTGCAGGAGGCAGTGAAAGCACCTCGTCTTTACCTCTGTTGGACAGGCTTCATGGAAGGAAGCCTCCTTCTCTGGTCCTTTCAGCATCTCTCCCTCAGGGCTCAGACCCCCGTCCTCCTGGGCCCCACCCCTCCCCCAAACTGTGGACAGTGTGCAGCACAGACCTGAGCAGATGACCCCGGCGTCCTCCTTGTGTCTGCAGTCGTGCCGCCCCCAGCCCCGGGAAGGGCACGTCCACACCTGGGACTCATTTCCAGCACAGTTCAGGTCGTCCAGCCAGATGGGCCCTGATCCTGCCCCAAAGTGAGCAGATCCCGTGGCATTAACGGCTTCTCCACAGCCCAGCTGCCTGCACACCACGTGGGCATCGTCCAGGTCCCAGCCGTCATCACAGATGGTGCCCCAGGAGCCCTGGTCAAGGATCTCCACTCTCCCAGCGCAGTGACCGCCCCCGTCCACCAAGCGGAGCTGCCTGCTGTCTGAGGAGAGAGAAATGGGACAATGGGGCGTTGACCTAGGGAATGAGAAGAGTCTTCTGTCCTGTGAGACCCTCACCTGAGCAGTATGGGGCCCTCTCCTCTGAGGCCGCAGATCCTGCTGGTTCAGACACAAAGTGGTCGCACTGGGGCAGCACCTGGGTCTGGTTTCCTGAAGAAACAGCGACGATTAGAGGGTTGGGAGGGTTAAAGAACAGGAAAGTCAGTTAAACTAAATAATTTTTAGGAGGGGAGGGAAGTTTGGGGGAAAATGGATGCATATATGTGTATGGCCAAGTCCCTGGCTGTTCACCTGAAACCATAACAACGTTGTTAATCAGCTATACCCCAAGACAAAGTAAAACGTTCAAAAGAAAAAAATAAATAATGACCTAGGGATGGAGCTGAGATGAAAGCTGGAACATACTGGTAAAGTTACCATAATCTTCATGTTCCCTTTCTCCATGAAGAGCCCTGGTACTGACAATGGCACGATTCCGGTTTTAAGCCAAGCTTTGCCCTAAGAATGAGTTAAACAAGTTGTTCTATTCTTCAATTCAGTTCAGTTCAGTCGCTCAGTGGTGTCCGACTCTTTGCGACCCCATGAATTGCAGCACGCCAGGCCTCCCTGTCCATCACCAACTCCCGGAGTTCACTCAAACTCACGTCCATCAAGTCTGTGATGCCATCCAGCCATCTCATCTTCTGTCGTCCCCTTCTCCTCTTGCCCCCAATCCCTCCCAGCATCAGAGTCTTCTCCAATGAGTCAACTCTTCGCAAGAGGTGGTCAAAGTACTGGAGTTTCAGCTTTAGCATCATTCCTGCCAAAGAACACTCAGGACTGATCTTCTTTAGAATGGATTTGTTGGATCTCCTTGCAGTCTAAGGGACTCTCAAGAGTCTTCTCCAACACCACAGTTCAAAAGCATCAATTCTTTAGCCCTCAGCTTTCTTCACAGCCCAACTCTCACACCCATACATGACCACAGGAAAAACCATATCCTTGACTAGATGAACCTTTGTTGGCAAAGTAATGTCTCTGCTTTTGAATATGCTATCTAGGTTGGTCATAACCCTCTTTCCAAGGAGTAAGTGTCTTTTAATTTCATGGCTGCAATCACCATCTGCCGTGATTTGAAGCCCCCAAAAATAAAGTCTGACACTGTTTCCACTGTTTCCACATCTATTTCCCATGAAGTGATGGGACCAGATGCCATGATCTTAGTTTTCTGAATGTTGAGCTTAATCTACCCCTAAATAGAAGAAGCAAAACAAAAACCTTTCTGAAGGAGTTGTACAATTATTTATCTACAATGTTTGTGATTTTAAAAATACTTATATAAAAGAGATCTCATAGAAAACCAGAGCAAAAAGAAACATTAAAAAATTTCCCAGGGTATTTGGCTCTTAAAGTTACCTGACAAAGAATTTATTTTATTTAATTTATTAATTTTTGAGTATAATTGCTTTACAATGTTGTGGTAGCTTCTGCTGTACAGCAAACTTAGTAAGTTATACATATACATGTGGGCCTCCCAGGTGACTCAGTGGTAAAGAATCTGCCTGCCGAACAGGAGACTGGGGTTCCATCCCTGGGTTGGGAAGAGCCTTTGGAGAAAAAAATGGCAATCCACTCCAGTATTCTTGCCTGAGAAATCCTATGGACAAAGGAGCATGGCAGTCCATGAGGTCACAAAAGAGTCAGACACAACTCAGTGACAAGTCTTAGGTACAAGTCTTAGGTAAGCAGTCTTCCCTGGAGAGGAGGACGACACAGCTATTGGGAGGCGATAGTGACTCTGTGGTGCTGTGCATGTTCTCTTTGTAGATCTGGGTTGGAGAACATGACCTAGGTATACACTTATTGTTTGTACTTTGTTCTCTATTATTATCCTTAAATAATAATGTTTCATAAAAAATATTCATCTAGGCGTTTCTTTCCCTGACATAGCACTTCTTAGCATTTCTTAGCACTTCTTTCCCCTGAAAAAAAATGAGTAAACAATGAGAATGCTATGGAGCAGGACCTTACAGAGCCTTCTCAGGACAGACCACCCTCATGTCCTCCACCTGCCTCTGTTTGTAGAAAAACCTAGCTAAAGAATAAATTTGATCACAGAAATGAAAAAAAATTAGAAAAAAAAAGGAAAACAGTCAAATGGTACAAAATAATAATAGTTTAGCCCTAAACAAAGTCAAGGACCTTTAGTTCCTTCTTATGGGCTATAGATAACATCCTGAGCCATATCTTTTGAGCTATTTTGCAGATACTAAAATCCCAAACAGGTGGTAGCAATAAATTACATGATGACCAGACTAGTGGGGAGCCAGCTCCTTCTCCAGGGGATTTTCCCAACCCAGGGATCAAACCCGAGACTCTTGCATTGCAGGCAGGTTCTTTATCATCTGAGCCAACAAGGAAGTTCATAATCTTCATCTTACACAATTCCAAGATCGGCCTCAAGGAACTGGGAACAAACCAACACTAGAACTGATGATTAACTGTAATTCAAACAATAAAGGTGACACTGACCAGACCTATTTCAAGATGATTGTCGGGGCTAGCTGTGCTACTCTGCAGGTATCCTGTCCCCTACTTCCACCTGTGCACTCCTGATTAGCAAGGAGGAGCTGGTTCTTTGGTGCATTAGTCCTCTGTCTCCCCAGAACGGCTGGTTTCCTCAATAAAGCTGTCTTTAATTTTACCCCACACTTGTCTCTGTGTTGGATTCTTGAGTAATGAGCAGCTGAAACTCGAGTTCAGTAACAAGATTAAACATTTCACTACAGAATATCTTTCTTTTTAAGCCTGTTTTCCCTTAGTCTCTGCTCTGGGGAAATTTCACTCCAGGAGCATCCTAAGTATAGTAGCCCTTCCCTGTCTTACCTGAGCAGATCACAGAGGCCGTGTTGCCATGGGAACAGTCAGGAACACCCAGGGTAGTCACAGGGCATTTCCACAGGAAGGACTCAGTCCCTGAGCAGTGAAATCGGGCTTTCCAGAGTTGATCACTTCCTTCTGCTCTGTTCAGGGTGGAGATGGCGACTCCACAGCCGAGCTGACGACAGACAACATTGGCATTGGCCAGACTCCAGTGGGAGGCACAGAGCGCTCTCCATTGTCCAAAAACGTTCATCTCCACCTGCCCCTCACACTGAGAGGAGCCGTTTGTCACGAGCCGGACATCTGTGTACACTGATAGAAACAGATAGGATTTCAGCAAAATCATATTTCTTTTTTAGCTTGAAGTAAGTGTACACAGAGGCTAAATCCTGATGTGCATCTCACCTGAACAGACAACCTGAACAGCTCCACTGTGGTGGCAAGTGCCCCCTGGACAGGGCACTCTGGGACAGAACTGGAGCTCAGGCTCCTCCCCCTCACACCTGAACTCTTCAGCCCAGACCCGGGCATTGGACTCTCTGAAGGGCACATGTCCCAGGACAGACACAGCCTTGCCACACCCCAGCTCTGCACAGATGACCTGGGCAGTGGGGAGTGTGAAGTTTCCATCAGACACTGGGGTCCAGGCTTCTCCAGAATGCACTTCTACTCGCCCTGAGCAGGGTCCATCCCCTCCAGCCAGACGCACAAATCCTAAGAGAAACAAAGAACAAAGCCAGTGACTGTTCATGAAACTGGCTTGACAATTGGAAACAACACCTCACAGGCAATGGTGGGAAGGCTTTTTCCAGCAGTGGAATAAGAGGGGATAAGAAGAGAGAATTTGACTGTCATTGTCAAATTGCATTTTCATGAGCAAGGTTCTGAAGAGATATCCAGAAGGACTGCAGGGTCAGTTTGGAATGGCTGAATCCCGAGAATATATATTGGTTAGGAATGTTAATTCTTATCTGGGGGCCTAGAAACTACAGAGGCCCAAAGAAACTGCACAGTGGTAGACATTCAAACTTGAGTGCACAGCCGAACTAAATGAGAGTGAAAAAAGATCATGGGATTCGAGAGGTTAGAGGCCTAAGAGTCAGAGAAGTTTAGAAGGTCATCCTGAAATTTCTGGGGCTAGAATTTTGGGCACGTTTCTCTGAGCCCATATTCAAGTCACTGGGGATGGGAACAGCATGCGGGCTGGATCTGAGTTGCAGGCATTAGGTCACAATTAGGTAACCTAATTGTGAAAGAAGTTGTTCACAGATAAGTTTGGAAGTGATGAAAGCTCAGAGAGTCATAGGAGAGGAAGGGAATGATGCTAGCCATCTTTCTTAAAAACCTAGGATGTATGAACACACCTGAGAGAAAGCGAAGTCTCAGTGGGATTATGCAAGACAACTGAGTTAGTTGATTACTTCATCCTAGACATGAGATTCTTAGCAAATGTGAAGGAGTGATGAGAATTTAATGTATTCTAACCCTATCTATGTGCCTACTGCATATTCCTTTCCTATTTGGATTTCTGAGATAAGAAGCCAGCAAGCTACGAAAAAGGAGAGTGAGAGGAAGATAGCAGAGAGCAAGCAAGCCATATATATTTAAGAGATTTCTAAATTGCAAAAGCCTCAATAATGATGAAACATAGATTTGGAAACCAAATATTTGTTCAACAAGATTTTAACACCTTTTATCCCCTGGGCTGCTCCCATTTGCCACTTAACACTACTACCCTTTCCAAATTCCCCCAATGCAGAAAAGAAGAAATGATCTTAAGAGCTGCAAATAGATGGAAAGAATACTCCAAAAGGGAAGAACTTCTGTAGGGAGTGAGGTGGGGTAAGTGGTAGGTTAAATGGGGAGTGGATGGAGTATGAGAGAGAGACCAAAGAAAAGATTCATGATCATGATTTCGTGCTTCAGGGACCATATTTGGACAGAGAAAAGGTAATCCAATGGGGAAAAAACCCCTGCAAATCATAAAGAACAATTTTTAAAATAATTTTCCTGGTTTCTGAGTGTGCTCATGGTTATGTATGTAATGGTGGAATTTGTCCTGGTAAAGGACTCTGATTGCATAAGTATGTGAACTTTGAAGTCTCAAAAAGAATGATGTAACAGAATAAAAATCTACTATAGACAGCAGGAGAGAACAGAAAAGACACCACAGAAATTAAAGAATTGAAGGATTAGCTTGACCACTGATATAAGAATGAATGATGAGGGAGAGGATGATCTGCTTGCCTTTTATTATTTATCCACTTCCATCTCCCCAGAGAGGCCCAGGTTAGGACCCCTAGCCTCCTCTGGCTGGGAGTTTGGGTCACAGGCTACACATTCTAATTAAAACATTTTTATTTAACTGGTTGTTTTGTTGCTTAGTCACTCAGTCGTGTCCGACTCTTGGTGACCCCATGGACTGCAGCACTCCAGGCTTCCCTGTCTTCACTATCTCCCTGAGTTTACTCAAACTCATGTCCATTGAGTCAGTGATGCCATCCAATCATCTCATCCTCTGTCATCCCCTTCTTCTCTGGTCTTCAATCTTTCCCAGCCTCAGGGTCTTTTCCAATGAGTCATTTCTTCTTATCATGTGACCAAAGTATTAGAGCTTCAGCTTCAGCATACATCCTTCCAATGAGTTATTCAGGGTTGATTTCCTTTAGGATTTACTGATTTGATCTCCTTGCTGTCCAAGGGACTCTCCAGAGTCTTCTCCAGCACCACAGTTCAAAAGCATCAATTCTTAAGTGCTCAGCCTTCTTTATGATCCATACATAACTACCATACATAACTACCGGAAAAAAACAAAACAAAACATAGCTTTGACTATATGGACATTTGTCACAAAGTAATGTCTCTGCTTTTTAATCTGCTGTCCAGGTTTGTCATAGCTTTTCTTCCAAGGAGCAAGCGTCTTTTAATTTCATGGCTGCAGTCACAGTCTGCAGTGATTTTGGAGCCCAAGAAAATAAGTCTGTTGCTGTTTCCATTTTTTCCTCATCTCTTAGCCATTAAGTGCTGGGACTGGATGCCATGATATTAGTTTTTTGAATGCAGAGTTTCCAGCCAGCTTTTTCACTCTTCTCTTCCACTTTCATCAAGAAGCTCTCCTCTATTCCTCTTTACTTTCTGCTATTAGGGTGGCATCATCTGCATATATGAGGTTATTGATATTGTTATATTAATTCTATGGGATTAAAAATTTAGAAAGAACAAGAAAAAAGTATTTCTTGTATTCTGTTTTATATACCCTGATACATGTGAAATATTCAAATATATGCTGAATACTCAATAAAGTCTTATACATATCAGGATAGAGACTTCTGAGATATAGTATATCCTTTTCATTTTCTACTTGATTTTAAAATTTACATGGAAGAATAAGTGTGTGATAATTCCAAGAAAATTATTAAATAGAAGGCCAATGTGAGTAAAGATATTAAATATAGTAAAGACATATCCTTGTCTGGCCTTTTGCTGTGTACACATCCTGTGTCCTTAGACACACGTAGCATCCTTCACACCACACCTGGCCCCTCAGTGCTGCTCAGAGAACCTCACAGTTACCTTCATCAGCTCCCATTGCCATTCACCTTCCTCCCAGCTACTATAAAACCTTTTCCACCTTCTTCAAAAATTATATTTGTCCACTTACCCCAAATAAGCCCCCAAATGCAATTCTCTTATATTATTGAGGCCATCAGATATAAACTTTATAATCTCTTAACATAAAACACAGAAATTCAAGATTTATTACCTCCACCTTTGACTTGTCAGTGCATGGCTAAGTGTTCCTCCAAAGTTTGCATTTACACAGATGTTTTACAGGAAAAATTGGAGAGAGAGACTTTTCTAGTAACAATGGAAGAATATATGACTCAGAGCATTTCATCAATAATTCTCTACCATCAAAGAACTATAAACATTTATGTCTAAATTTGCAAAGGAAACTTGAAATCTGGCACAAATCCATAAGAATCTCTGATCTGTTAAATGATGACCCTTGTAGGGATACCCTCTATACATGTAAATAATATCCTCCTATAGTAGGAGTAGCCTCGACTCATACTAACCTAGTGCAAAATAATGTCTCACACTGTTTGTATAGAAACAACTCCACCCAGGAAAGTACATCCTCATTGTTTGTCCCTCCCTCTCATAGCCTTCCTGTGCAAAGGGAGTGTGTATGTGGCTGTTAGCAAATGTTTCACTTTTACAAAAAGTGAATTATGAAAAAATTATGAGGATTTATTTTAACTGGGAGAATAAATAAAGCTATTTTAGTGTCAGGTAAGACCACTGGAGAAGAAAAGAATAGCGGAGACTTGTAAGAGGAAAGTATATGAAGCTCATTGCTCAAGCTACAGGGCACTCATGGAGGAAGGGTAGTTGTCTCAGCCCTCTCTAGCCCACCCATCCCCTATTGTCCCTCGGATCAGACACCAGCTTTCTTGGAACTTTCCATTCTCTCACCTTGTGGGCAATGGACTGACCATACCTGAGCAGATGACTCCTGCATCCAGGCTATGATCGCAGTAGTGCTTCCCCCAGCCCCGGGAAGGGCACCTCCACACGTGGGACTCCTTTCCTGTGCACCTCACGTTGTCCAGCCAAATGGGCCCTGATCCCGCCCCAAAGGAAGAAGAGAGAGTGGCATCGAGGGCTTTTCCACAGCCCAGCTGTCTGCACACCACGCGAGCATCGTCCAGGTCCCAGCTGAAATCACAGATGGTGCCCCAGGAGCCCTGGTTAAGGATCTCCACTCTCCCGGCGCAGTGACTGCCCCCGTCCACCAGGCGGAGCTGTCTGCTGTCTGAGGAGAGAGAAATGGGACACGGGGCGTTGACCTGGAGAATGAGAAGGGTCTTCTGTCCTGTGGGACCCTCACCCGAGCAGTAGGAGGCGCTCTCCTCTGAGGCTGCAGACCCTGCTGGTTCTGATATAGAGTCTTTGCACTCGTGCAGAAGGCAATGGCAACCCACTCCAGTACTGTTGCCTGGACAATCCCATGGACAGAGGAGCCTGGTAGGCTGCAGTCCATGGGGTCGCTAAGAGTCGGACACGACTGAAGCGACTTGGCAGCAGCAACAACAGCATTGCACTGGGGCAGCAGCTGGGTCTGGTTTCTTATAGCAGTGGCAAGAGAATTAATAAGGTTGAAAAGTAGGAGGAAAGGTTAAAAAAGAAAAAAAGTAGGTAAAGAAAGGTTAAATAATGTCTATTAGTGCTGCACTTTAAGTAAATAATGAAGTAGAGAATTAAACCTAAAATTTTCCACTTCCAGGGAGAATGGAGTTCACAGCAGGCCAATGTGTCTTGCTGGGTCTTTCTGGATACAACTTTAAAAGCTGGAAACTATTTTTTAAGAAACAGTAAATGTATTCGACATTTGTTAACACAACATGGACTAAATATGCTAAAATTCTAAAGAGTGGAGATTATTTCAATGTTAGTCCAGGATCTATGGCTTCTTTTTCTCTGTGGGAATTTGCCAATTCATTGCATAATTTAATGATTCAGAATCCGGGCTTGGACAAGCAGAGGACTACTGTTGTGACAGGAAGCAGCATAATCTGGGGGCTACCTGGTGCTGGAGACAAAACTCGAGTCTTGAGAGCCTCTCTCACACAGCAGCTTTTCCCCTCCAATATTTGCCCAGTATATAAGCTGTGAAGGGCAGGAAGCCAAGAACTTTATAAAAAGACTTGGAAAGCAGAGTCTTTTTCATTATTTTGGGTACTTAGCTACCAAAGAATATAGGCTCTGAACTGAAATCTCTGAAGGCCTATGTCATAGGGACAGAGGAATCAGAGGTGGACTGAGTGCTACCAAAACTGCAACCCATACTGTTACAGCTCAGTTTTAGGTTATATTTAGATGTTTGAGTGAGACACACCCCCTCCCCCTACCTGCCTAGGAAAACGAAGGGTAAATCCTTTCAGGTATTAGAAAATGTATCAGGAGTATCTTACTTTTTCATATATAATTTATAGCACTCAATAAAAAATGACATGACATTTGACAAGCTAGGATAACATGACGAATGACCAAAGTGAAAAAAAATCAGCACATTTAACTAAGTAACACAGAGAGCAATGCACCCAACAATGCAAGAGTTCACATTACTGTAAATGCACTAGGAACTTTTATCAAAATGACCATATAATAGGACAAAATCTTTCACTCTTTGAATTCATACAGAATATTTACTCTGGACACAGTGGAATAAAATTAAGAACTAATAAGAAAATATTTATATATTTCTATTTGGGGAAATTCAGCAAGATCCTTCCAAAAGCCACATGAGTCTGGGAATGAATTTAAAACTTACAAAATATTGTGAAATAATGATAATAAACACAAAATAATGGTATGATAAATTCTTCTAATGAAACTCAAGTGGTGCCTAAGGGAAATTTATACCCTAGATTTAGAGAAGAGGAAAGACTGAAAGTGAAAAAAAGTAAGCTTCCAATTAAGAAACTAGATGAGAAAGTCAACAATGTAGAATGTTGGGGTTAATTTAAAAAGGACCAAAAATTAATGGAAAAGAAGGTAAGCATAAAGTATAAAATATAGAAGAAAACCCTTTAAACGTGGTTCATTGAAAATTGATGAACACTGCGCAATACTAATGCAGAGCAGAGAGAAAAGGAAGTTGACAATACCAAGAATGAAAAGGGACATCAGTATAAATCATACAGATATTTTGGTCATAGTTTTTGTGCTGGTGTTTGTTTGTGTTTTGGCTGTGCTGTTGCTCATGGGATCATAGTTTCCAGGTCAGGGATTGAACCTGGACCCATGACAGTGAAAGCCCAGAGATTTAACCCCTGGAGTACATAGTTTTATTAGTACAATTTATACATTTAATGTGGATAATTACACATAAAGTGTCAATTTCTCCACAGCCTTGCCAACACTAAGTGTCTTTAAAAAAAAAAAATCAACAGTCATTCTGACATGTGTGAGATGATATCTCTTTGTGGTTTTAATTTACATTTCCCTGATGATTGACAATGTCAAGCATTTTTTTATATACCTATTGCTATTTGTACGTCTTCTTTAGAGGAATGTCTATTCAAGCCCTTGGCCAATTTTTTAATTGAGTTATTAGGTTTTAAGTTTGTTGGGTTTTTTTTCTCTTAAGTTATAGGAGTTCCTTATTATTTTTGGAAATTAATACCTTATATAATTTGCGCTAGCTTGCTTTTTCACTCTGTTGATCTTTCATTTGGTTTGCAGAAGCTTTTTAGTTTGCTATATCCTCACTTGTCTATTTTTGCTTTGTTGCCTGTACTTTTGGTCATATCCATGAACTCATGAGACAATGTGCTTTTATTTTGTGATGGAGCTAAGATATCACATATCTAAAATGTAATTCCTATCCGGTGATGATGTTTCACCATCACACATAGTAAAATAAATTCAGATAAATATATAAATTTTAAATTAGGTTTTGAATATTCTTTAGTGGAACTATTAAATTGTTTGCAGAAAATAAAACTTGATTCAATGTTATTTTGAGATGAAGAATGGTGTTTGAAACATTGCACTAAAGGCAGAAGTCAAAAAAGTAAAACATTACAGATTTGATCACATAACCCACCCATACACATATACAATCTTAAAAATATATGTAAAATATGGGGAAAATCTTACAAAAATATTTAAGGAAAATAATAAGTGATGTCAATACCAAGAATGAAAAGGGACTTTTTCATAAATGAGTTTATAAAGAGTTCCTATGAATAAATAAGAAATTTTAAAACATTCTAGAGAAAAAATATTGTCATGAAAGATATCTTAAGACAGTAATATAGGAAAGAAGAAAATATTTTTGTATAAAGTGTTTGTGAAAGTCACTTAGTCATGTCCAACTCTTTGCAACCCCATGGAGTATACAGTCCATGGAATTCTCCAGGCGAGAATACTGGAGTGGGTAGCCATTCCCTTCTCCAGGGGGTCTTCCCAACCCAGGGATCAAACCCAGGTCTCCCACATTGCAGGCAATTCTTTACCAGCTGAGTCACAAGGGAAGCCCAAGAATACTGTAGTGACTAGCCTATCCTTCTCCAGCGGATATTCCAGACAAAGGAATCAAACCAGGGTCTCCTGCATGGCAGGCGGATTCTTTACCAGTTGACCTACCAGGGAAGCCCTTATGTGGATAAAAAACCATGATGCTATGAAGAAAATAATACTCTCTTTTAAAATTCAGTATTTATTTGGTTGTGCTGGGTCTTAGTTGCAGCATGCAAATTCTTACTTGTGGGATCATATGAGAAAAAAATTGTAACTGCATGTGGTGATGGATATTACTGTATGTGTGGTGATTTACCAATATGTACAAATACATAAACACTATGTTTTACACTTAGAACTAATATCATGTTATGAGAATTACATCTCAATTAAAAATTTTAACAAACAAGGTTGGAATATGTGGATTAAATTAGTTTCATTCTTTCCTCATTTCAGCTTCTCTGGTGGCTCAGACAGTAAAGAATCTGACTGCAGTGTAGGAGACCCGATTTTCATACCTGGGTCAGGATGATCCCCTGAAGAAGGGAATGGTTACCCATTCCAGCATTCTTGCCTGGAGAATCCCATGGACAGAGGAGCCTGGCAGGCTATAGTCCATGTGGTCGCAAAGAACACAACTGAGCAACTAACATTTTCACTTTGTATCATTTTGTGGACCCAAATTAAACTCATCACTTAGATTTTAAAATATCAAATCTCACTGCATCCTACAGGGTTGAGAAAGACACACAGAAATAGTAAGTCACCTGCACACGAGATATAGGCTTCCTCCTTTGGAGAGCATGAAGTGTAATTCCAAGGGTCAGAAGGACACTGCCAGAGAGAGGTGTCAGTTTTCTGACAGCGGATTCCATCCACCCACTGGGGTCTAGAATCTTCCCTGAGAACAACAGAAGAGTTGAGGGTTCCACTGTCCCCACAGCCAAGCTGTCTACAGATCACGGACACAGTGATGTCTTCCATGGGGCTACGGCAGACACTACCCCAGGTCCCGTTGTAGAAAACTTCCAGCCACCCAGCACACTGCTGGTCCTCATTCACCATCCTGAGGGCCAGGAACTCTAAGGTTGAAAGGGGAGGAGACAGGACACAATGAAAATTTTGCTGGATGTTCTAGGTTTTCCTTGCTTCTAGAAATGGTGAACATTCATCTCTGACCTTGTTCAAGAGATACCCACTAAATGACAAGACTGACATCGCCTCCCTTTTAACTGACTTTGTCCATTTATGTCTGTCTTTCTATTTCTATCACAATGGTGTACTGGATATGAACTGAGAGGAAGACCAAACTTCATGGATGCTAGTCAGAGAGGGGCAGCTGAATCCTGCTTCCTGACGAAATCTTTAAAGAATATGTCAAAGGGATGTGATGTGGATATTAGGGAGATAGGGATAATAATTAATCCAAAAATGTAAATGTCCACATCCCAATCTTTGCAACCTGTGAATATGTTCCCATACCTGACAAGAGGGATTTACAGATGTGATTAAGGTAAGGACCTTGGGATGGTGAGATGATGTATTAACAATATGAACCCAGTCTAATCACATCCGTAGACCCACTATCCTTAAATGTGGAATACTTTTCTTAGCTGCAGCTACAAAGAGAGATGTGATCCTGGATAATGGTTGGAGGCCTGCAGCATTGCTGGTCTGATAATGGATGAAGGGTGCTGTGAAGAAAGGAATGTAGGTGGTTTCAAGAAGTTTGAAAAGGCAAGAAACAGATTCTCCCCTGGAGCTGCAAAAGTGATGCGGCCCTGCTGAAGCCTTGATCCCAGCCCAGTGAGATCCCTGCTGGACATCTAAGCTAGAGAAGAGTAAGGAAATAAATATATGCTGTTTTAAACCACTAATTGGTAAATTGTTAGGGAAGCAAACAGAAACTAGTACCGTGGGTTTAATTTTTTTGTATGTAACTGGACAGAGAGCCCTGCTTTCAAGAAAAACTAAGAAATGGCTCTGCCAGGAAACACTGCTGAGAAGAAAGGACCAGAACCTCAGCTGATGCAGAAGGAAGTGAAAGGACCCCATCTTCAAGTCTGCGGCAAAGACAGGCTCCATGGGAGGAAGCCTCCTTCTCTGGTCCTTTCAGCATCTCTCCCTCAGGGCTCAGACCCCCGTCCTCCAGGGCCCCACCCCTCCCCCACCTGTGGACAGTGTGCAGCGCAGACCTGAGCAGATGACCCCCGCGTCTTGCTTGTGTCTGCAGTCGTGCCGCCCCCAGCCCCGGGAAGGGCACCTCCACACGTGGGATTCCTTTCCTGTGCAGTTCAGGTCGTCCAGCCAGATGGGCCCTGATCCTGCCCCGAAGTGAGCAGACCCCTTGGCATTGAGGGCTTCTCCACAGCCCAGCTGCCTGCACACCACGTGGGCATCGTCCAGGTCCCAGCCGTCATCACAGATGGTGCCCCAGGAGCCCTGGTCAAGGATCTCCACTCTCCCGGCGCAGGGACTGGCTCCGCCCACCAGGCGGAGCTGTCTGCTGTCTGAGGAGAGAGAAATGGGACAATGGGGCGGTGACCCCAAGGGTTGAGAAGGGTCTTCTGTCTTGTGGGACCCTTACCTGAGCAGTAGGGGGCGCTCTCCACAGAGGCTGCAGAGCCTGGGGGTTCTGCCATAGAGTCGTTGCACTGGGGCAGCACCTGGGTCTGGTTTCCTGAAGAAACAACAATGATCAGAAGTCTGGAAGGGTTGAAGAACAAGAAACTGAATTAAGGAAAATAATGACCTACTGATGGAGCCTAAGATGAAGGCTGTGACCCAGCAGTAAATTATCATACTCTTAGTGTTCACCTTCTCCCTGGAGAGTTCTGCTTCTGACAGTACCACAATTTCTGTTTTAACCCAAGTGTTGCTGTAAGAATGAGTTAAGTAAATTGTATCCCTAAATTTATCCCTGTGCTGGGCTTAGTTGCTCAGTCATGTTCGACTCTTTGTAACCCCTTGGACTGTAGCCCGCCAGATTTTTCAGGCAAGAATACAGGAGTGGGTTGCCATTCCCTTCTCCAGGGGGTCTTACCAACCCAGGGATCAAACCCAGGTCTCCCACACTGCAGACGGATTTTTTACCATCTGAGCCACCAGGGAAGCCCAAAAGTATCTATCCCTAAGTAAAAGCAAAACAAAATTCTTTCTGAAGGATTTCTACAAGTTCTTTAATGTGTATCTTTAAAACAAACACATATAAAATAGATCTCATGAAAAATGGAAAGGGAAAAGGAGACATTAGAAAGAATTTCCCAGGGTTTTCAGCTGCTAGTTACCTGATGAAAATATATATAGCCACGGTTAAAGCGCTTATGGAATTAATTGACAAAATGTGTATCTTTGCAGAGAAATGATAACAAAAACCAAATACTTCTAGAGCTGAAAAACTTGTTAGCTGCAATTAAGAACTAAAGAATAAGTGTAGCCGCATATTAGCTCAACATAAACTAGAAACATCAAAATGCAAAATCAGAGGATATTCTTCAATTAATTCAGGTCACGTAGCAAGAGTTCTGGTCATATTGTTGTATGGCAGTTTTTCCAAAAAACTTGATTCACTTCAGTTCAGTCCCTCAGTCATGTCCAACTCTTTGTGACCCAATTAACTGCAGCTTGCCAGGCTTCCCTGTTCATCTCCAACTTCTGGAGCTTGCTCAAACTCATGTCCATCAAATCGGTGATGCCATCCAACCATCTCATCCTCTGTCATCCCCTTTTCCTCTTGCCCTCAATCTTTCCCAGCATCAGGGTCTTTTCCAATGAGTCAGCTCTTCTCATCAGGTGGCCAAAGTATTGAAGATTCAGCTTCAGTATCAGTCCTTCCAATGAATATTCAGGACTAATTTCCATTAGGATCCACCGGTTTGATCTCTTTGCAGTCCAGGGGACTCTCAAGAGTCTTCTCCAACACCACAGTTCAAAAGCATCAATTCTTTGGTGCTCAACTTTCTTTATGGTCCAACTCTCACATCCATACATAACTACTGGAAAAATCACAGATTTGACTAGATGGACCTTTGTCAGCAAAGTAATGTCTCTGCTTTTTAATATGTTGTCTAGGTTGTTCATAGCTTTTCTTCCAAGGAGCAAGCATCATTTAATTTCGTGGCTGCAATCACCATCTGCAGTGATTTTGGAGCCCAAGAAAATAGTCTGTCACTGTTTCCATTCTTTCCCCATCTATTTGCCATGAAATGATAGGACCGGATACCATGATCTTTGTTTTTTGAATGTTGAGTTTTAAGCCAGCGTTTTCACTCTTCTCGTTCACTTTCATCAAGAGGCTCTTCAGTTCCTGTTTGCTTTCTGCCATAAAGATGGTGTCATAAGCATATCTGAGATTATTGATATTTCTCCTGACAATCTTGATTTCAGCTTGTGTTTCATCCAGTCCAGCATTTCACTTGATGTACTCTGAGTACAAGTTCAATAAGCAGGGTGACTATATACAGTCTTGACGTACTCCTTTCCCAATTTGGAAACAGTCTGTTGTTCCATGTCCAATTCTAACTGTTGCTTCTCGACCTGCACACAGATGTATCAGGAGGCAGGTAGGTGGTCTAGTATTTCCATTTCTTTAAGAATTTTCCACACATTGTTGTGATCCACAAAGTCAAAGGCTTTGTCATAGTCAATAAAGCAGAAGTAGAGGTTTTTCTGGAACTCTTTTGCTTTTTCTGTGATCCAACGGATGTTGGCAATTTGATCAATATGAAAAAGTAAAACTTAGTAGCTGAAGAAAAAAATAGGTACTTAATTTTGCTTATGAGTTTGGGTCATTAATCAGAAAAAACTCAGTTTGGCAGTCTTTCAGTGGGGTCCTTCAGTGCTGCAATTAGATATCACCTGGAGCTGAAGTCATTTAAAGACTTGCCTGAACTCTGGTTCTGTAAGGAAATTCCCAGAAATGTTCTAAGGATAAAGGAACATCATGTCTTCAGCTAAATTCAGAAAGAATTTACATATTCAGGAAGAAATGGGGCAGAAGGGGAACAGAGAAGGAAGGACACACATACACAGATTAAAGCAAAATATTGATATTAACATTTAGAAACCCACATAAAGTTCATAAAGGAATTTTTATATTGTTTTCCCAACATTTTTATGTCTCAACATACATCAAAATTGAAAGAATTAAAAGATGAAAACAAGTCAAAGATAATTCATTGCCAGGACACTTTCACAAAAATACTCATAACATCAAAAATAAAATACCTAGGATAAATCCTAGTAGAAGATGGGCAAAACCTCTGAAATTCAGGATCTAACCGAATGGAGGGATGTGTTATGTCAATGATTTGGAAAACTCAACATTGTCAATGTCAATCATCCTCAAATTTCTATGTCTACTCTCAAATTTTTAAATCTAATCTCAATGATACCCTTAAGCTTTTCTTTTGGTTAAAATGACAAGCTGACTTCTAAATTCATACAAAATACAAGCAACCAAGAATGAACAGCACAGTTGGTAAGAAAAGCAATGATATTAGAGGAGTTAATATAAAGTAACTCTTGTAAATTATAATTATTCAGACTAACTACAAAGTTTGAAATTCAGGGAGATAGTGAAGGACAGGGAAGCCTGGTGTGCTGTAGTCCACGGGGTCACAAAGAGTCAGACATGACTTAGCGATTGAACGACAACAACTACAAAGTTATGATAAATAAGAAAATGCAGTATTGGTGCAAGGATAGACAAATGATAACATGGAACAGAATAGAGAGTCTCAAATAAGACAGACATGATTGCCCTTCTGCTTATGACAAAGGCAGCACTGCAGTGGGGAAGAGTCTTTCCAGAAGAAGATTCTGAGTCAACTGGATGTCCATACGGAACCTGACCCTTATCTCACACAGATACCATCCTAGGAATGCACAATAATATGCAAGAGGAATATAGCAAAATTTCCATAAGATACTCTTAGAGAATGTTTTTAAGATCTTCCAGCAGGCAAAAAAATTTTTAAAGGATATAAGAAGCATTAAATGTACATTAAAATGTTGGTAAGTTATATTTACATAAGAGTAAGAAATGAGTTCATCAAAGGACACCATTTGATTAAGAAAATAAAAATAAAAGACCAAGGGTTAAACATGGAAAATAAGTAACACATATTTGCATCCAAAGACATTGTCATGGTAAGTTATAATAACATATTTTTAATAGTCAAGAACTGAAAATAACGCATCCAAAGACATTGTCATGGTAAGTTATAATAACATATTTTTAATAGTCAAGAACTGAAAATAACTCAGATTTATACTGTCAGTAGAATAGATCAGTACATGGCCATGTGATCATTCAAAGCATACTCTACAGTAATAAAAAAAATAAAGTGCTACAATATACAACATCATGTGTGAATCCCAAACATAATTTTAAGTCTATGAAATTAGATACAAAAGATGAAACATATGGCATCATTTTATATAAAGTTCAAACACTGATAAAACTCTCTATGTTAGTAGAAGTTGGGTAAGCACTTTTCCCCGTCGAGAGGGGACGGCAGTGACTGTGGGGCTGGGACATTCTCTGTGTTGCTCTGGGTTGGGGTTCATACTGAGGTCTATACTTACTGCTCCTACATTGTTTTCTATGATTTTATGTAAGCAACAATGTTGCTTAAAAATATATTATTCCCCTTCAAACTTCTTGCCCTGGCCTGAAAAATGAATGAACAATGAGAAGATGCATATTTCACCACAAAATCTCTGACTTTGAAGCCTGTTTAACCTCACTCTCTACTCTTGGAGACATTTCACTCCAGGAGTATCCTGTGTACCAGTAGCCCTTCCCTCTCTCTTACCTGAGCAGATCACAGAGGCCCTGTTGCCATGGGAACGGTCAGGACCACCCAGGGCAGTCACGGGACAACTCCACAGGAAGGACTCAGCCCCTGAGCAGTGAAATCGGGCTGTTAGGATCTGATCACCTCCTTCCACCAAGTGTGGTCCTCCGGGGGTGGAGATGGCAACTCCACAGCCAAGCTGACGACAGACAACATTGGCATTGGCCAGACTCCAGTGGGAGGCACAGAGCGCTCTCCATCGTCCAGAAATCTTCATCTCCACCTGCCCCTCACACTGAGAGGAGCTGTTTGTCATGAGCCGGACTTCTGAGTATGCTGGTAGAAGAAGACAGAGTTTCAGCAAAATCACATGAGTTTCTCACCTGAACAGGGTGTTCACAGAGGTGAAACACCTGAACTGCATCTCACCTGAACAGACAACCTGAGCAGATCCACTGTGCTGACAAGTGCCCCCTGGACAGGGCACTCTGGGGCAGACCCGGAGCTCAGGCTCCTCCCCCTCACACCTGAACTCTTCAGCCCAGACCCGGGCACTGGACTCTCTGAAGAGCTCATGTCCCTGGACAGACACAGCCTTGCCACAACCCAGCTCTGCACAGATGACCTGGGCAGTGGGGAGTGTGAAGTTCCCATCAGACACTGGGATCCAGGCTTCTCCAGAATACACTTCTACTCGCCCTGAGCAGGGTTCATCCCCTCCAGCCAGACGCACAAATCCTAAGAGGAAACAACAACAAAACCAGTGAGTGTTCATGGTACTGACTTGGCAACTAGAAACCACACATCACAGGCAGTGGAGTGAAAGTTTTTTGTTTTAGGAGTGGAGCATGTAGAGAGTCTTTGACAGTTAGTGTCATAATTGAATTTTCATGAGCAGGTTTCTAAAGAGAAATCCAGGAGGATTACAAGGTCAGTTTGGAATGGTTGAATCCCAAGAACATACACTTTGAGACTGGTTAAAAAGGTGAATTCCTTGGTCTAGGAGCCTGGAAACTACAGAGCCCAATTCAGATCATTGGAATGGCTAAATACTGGAAACACATCGTTTTAGCATTGGTTGGAGAAGTGAATTTCTCATTTAGCAGCCTAGGACCTATATACAGATCCAAAGACACTGTATAATATTCAGGCACTTAAACTTGAACATAGAGATATGTGGACCAGAAGCCACCCAGAGGGACATGGGCTATGAGATTAGAGACCTAGCATCCAGACAAGCTTAGAAGCTTTCATGGGACTGGTGGCGCTAATATTCTGACCAGTTTTCTCTCCCAGAAGCTAGCCCTCAAGTGACTTAGGTTAAGGAAAGTCCTGAGGCTGGATCGATGAGGGCATGCCAACCTGTAGATGGGTGACGGCTCCAGAGAAGAAATATGGACACTATCACTAATTCACGTTTATGTCATCACATCTTGTGTTTCTGATACTTTTTGATGCCAAAAAATTCCACGAATTCCTTCAGCGACCTCAGTGGGAAGGAAAATGAGTTAAGAAAACTCAGAGAGTCATAGAGAGAAAGTCCCAGCCATCTCTCTTGAAATCCTAGGATTTGTCAAAGAATCTGGGGGAGAGTGTGCTCTCAGTGGGATTTTACCAGATAGCTCAGTTTCCATATCGTCTCCTATCAAAGGTTTTTCTTCTCAAACAGGACTTACAGAAAATGCTAAGGGCTGATAATAATTGATTTTAATACTATCATTGTACTAATTCTAACCACAGAAAAATATGCTCTCTTCTCAAGCACACATGGAATAGTCTCCAGGCTAGGTTACAAATAAGCCTTAACACATTCAAAAATATTAAAATAATTCCAAGTATCTTACATGACCATAATGGAATGGAACTAAAATTCAATAATGATCATAAAACAGGAATTCATGAATCTATAAAAATTAAACCACACACTCATATTTTAACATTGTTTTCCTATTTCTATAAAGGCATGTATACCTGTGGCGGATTCATTTTGATATTTGGCAAAACTAATACAATTATGTAAAGTTTAAAACTAAAAAATAAAATAAAATAAAAAAAAAGAATGCTATTTAGATAGGAATTGCATTAAATCTATAGATCACTTTGAGAAGCACGGGCATTTTAACAATACTAATTCTTTCAGGCCAGAAACACAGAATGACTTTCCATTGATGATATTATCTTTAATTTCTTTCATGAATGTTTACAATTCTAAAAGAAGATGGCATGTTGCCAAAGAGAAGGAGGAATAAGAAGGAGGAGGAGGAGGAAATGAGCAAATAAGCCATAATTTGGAGAGTTCCAAGTTGAAAAAGCCTCAGTATGGATAAATATGCAAATATTTGTGGGAAACACTTGTTGAGTAGGTTGTTAGCATACTTCATCACCCCCTGCTCCTCCCATCTACCACCTAAATGGCTATCCTTTCTCATTTCTCCCACTTCAGACAAGCAAACACCATTTTAAAAGATACAGATGGATGGAAAAGAAAATCAGAAAGGGTAGCTACTGCTGAAGAAGTAGGATGTAGCTGGGGTATATGGCATGCAAGGTGGGATAAAGGAAGTTTTGAAACTAAAGGAGGAAAACCAAAATAAAAGTTCATCATTTGGTCATCAAAGGAACACATTTGGAACTGAATGAAGATAACCCAATGAAAAAACTTCATTTAATTCACCAAGTACAATTCCCTGATTTCTGGGTGTGTTCTGATTATTTGCTTCTGAAGTTCTTCCTGGTAAAGGACTGCTTAATGATGCCCAACATCCAACCAAAAAATTATTAGAATTTCAAAAAGAGAGAAATGTAACCCATAGCACATTTTTTTTAAAAAACAATCATTTAAAGCAGGTTCAGAAGTTACAGAAATGATTGAATTGGCTGAAGAGCTCTTTAAACCCCTAATATCAACATGCTTAATGAAGCATAAAAATAAACAGGGAGAAAAACTAGGAAAAATAAACAAATGAGACTTCTGAAACTGAAAAATATAGTATTGGAATGAACATTTGGATTAATTACACAAAAGACTAGACATTGCAGAATAAAAGAACTGGGAAGTAAAACACAGCAGTAGAGACTATCTAAACTGAACCAAAGAGAGTAAAAAGGCAGAAAATATGAATGGAAACTCAATGGCATGTGGGATAGTATCAAAATATATAAAATATGTGTATTTGGAGATTCAGAATAAGGGATGTGCAGAAAAATATTAAGAAAAGATAAATGACATTTTCCCAAAGTTATTGAAAACTGTAAACCCACTTATCCAAAAAGCTAAACAAACCCCAAACAAGGTAATGAAATCATTCTCAGAAAACATGACAATGTAATTACTGATATTCATTGGTAAACAAACAAACAAAAATATGTTAAGAGCAGCCAGGGGAGTTTGACACATTATATACAGGGAACAAAAGGATAAATATTACTTACTGATTTTTTTGTTGGAGGCAATGAAAGTCAGATGACAATGTAAAAACATATGTCAAGTATTGAGATTAGACATTTGTTAACCTAGAATGGAATCACCCAAGAAAATACTTTTCAAAACTGAATGAAAATTAAAATGATTTCAGGTAAATGAGAGATGATAGAATTGGAGGCCACCAGACACACACTACACAAAACTGCCTCAGAAAGTTCTTCAAGCTAAAGGGAGATGACAGCAGATGAAAACATGGATCCTCTCAAAACTATAGAGACTGTGCTAAACGTTGGTTCTCTATTAGAAGATTTAAAGCAAAAATATTAGCAACAAACTATAAGATTCATAATAAATTTATAAATAGAATGTATGACAATGATAGCACCAATGACAGGGACAGGAAAGTGGAAGAAAAGTATAGTGACTGACATTGCGTGTTGTGACATTATATCATTTCAAGGTAAAATGTAATTGAGGATTAATAATTCAACATTGGGCTTTCCTGGTGGTTCAGTGCTGAAGACTCCACCTGACAATGCAGGAGACGTGGGTTCAATCCGTGGTCTAGGAAAAGCCCACATACCACAGAGCCACTAAGCCTGTGCACCAAAACTAGTGAGCCTGCACTCTAGAGCCCAGGGGCCACGACTACTGAAGCTTGTGCACCATAGAGCCTGTGCACCACAGCAAGAGAGGCCACCGCAGTGAGAAACTCATGCCTGCAGCTAGAGAGCAGCCTCTGATCTCCACAACTAGAGAAAAGCCCATGCAGCAATGAAGACCCAGCCAGCAAAAAATAAAAATTACTTAAATTTTTTTATTAAACATTATAATCACCTAAAAATCTGATACGATTAATAAATCAATACAGTATTTAAATTAAAATGATAAAATATACTTGAAGATTAAAATAAGAGCAAAGATATAACATATAGCAGCTGCTGCTGCTACTGCTGCTAAGTCACTTCAGTCGTGTCCGACTCTGTGAGACCCCATAGATGGCAGCCCACCAGGCTCCCCGGTCCCTGGATTTCTCAAGGCAAGAACACTGGAGTGGGTTACCATTTCTTTCTCCAATGTATAAAAGTGAAAAGTGAAAGTGAATTTGCTCAGTCGTGTCCGACTCTTAGGGACCCCATGGACTGCAGCCTACCAGGCTCCTCCGTCCATGGGACTTTCCAGGCAAGAGTACTAGAGTGGGGTGCCATTGCCTTCTCCGACAAATAGCAGGCAAGTACACTTAAACCAAGTTATATCAAATAAAAAACAAGATAATCAGACCAGATAAAATAAGACTAAACAATATACTGTCTACAAACTTATATGTGTTTAAATATAAACATAGAAATATATTAAAGAGGTAAAAATTACATACCATGCAAACACAAATCAGAGAAAACTCTATGTAATATCTAAATTAATATCATACAAAGTCAGACTATAAGACAGAGAATTCATTCAGAGAAAAAGAAAAATTTTATGCTAATAAAATATAATAATATAATAAATATAAATAAAATATAATAAAGAAATTATATAGTATTGAAACTGGTGGGTTAAAAATAAAGTGATGCTTAGAAGACAATTTAGAACCTTGATGCTTCCTTGATGATTACATTAGAATAAAAATAGAAACAGAAGAAAATGATCCAAGACTCCACCTTAAGAATCTACAAAAGCAACCACAATCATAACTGAAAAAGAGGAATGAAAACTGAGCATAGAAATCAATTAAGAAGAAAGCAAATACAAGATCAAGAAAATCAATACAGTCCATTAGTGATTCTTTTAAAAAGAACATTAACATTGTTAATCTTCTAGCAAACCAATTAAGAAAAAAGAGGAACACGTTAACAGCACCAGTAACAAAAGGAGGAATATCATTGTAGATCTTCCCAACATGTAAAGATATGAGATATGAACCAGTGTTACTACTTTGAAAATTTTTTGTAAAATGGGCCAAGTCCTTAAAAACACATTACTTGTGAAACACAATTCACCAAAATCTGATACAGAAAAAAGAGAAAAATATGAGTAAACTTATTTGTTAAATAAACAGAATCCATATTATAAAAACTTTCCACTAAGAAAACTATTAGCTGCAAATGCTAGCACTTCCACGGAGCTCGGAAATGACTCCCACAACAGGATAAAGGAAGAGAGGGAGGGAAGGAATGAGGGCAGGGAGGAAGTGTAACACAGAGGCTGTGGTGAATGTATGAGTTGACCTGCATCTTTCCAACCCTCCCCTCCTGCAATCCTTGCACCTTCATCCCTTCACCATTTTGCACTTCAGTACTGTAGTCCCTGGTGGCTCAGAAGATAATCAAGACTCTGCCTGCAATGCAGGAGACCCAGGTTTGATCCCTGGGTGAGGAAGATCCCCTAGAGAAAGAAATGGCAACCCACTCCAGTATTCATGCCTGGAGAATCCTATGGTCCATGGGGTCACAAAGAGTAGGACAGGACTGAAGGAACTTGGAACGCTTGCACCACAGTCCTTCACAATTTGTGTGTTCCCTCCCAGATCTTCCACCTGAACTCCATGAAATCTCCTCATTATTTCAAATAAGCTTCTCTACATTCTCCTCTGGTCTTTGTTTCCACTCTAGATTTCTCCTAAACATGGTACTTCACTTCAGCAATCCACTACGGAGGCTGAAATTTCTCTTCCATACCTGACTGCTAAGGTTGAGCAGAAGAAACTTCAAGAGTTTTGATTAAAATAATGAAAATACATGCTATTCTAATCTTATTTCTGCTACATCACCACCACTTTGACTTATCTTCACATCATTAAAATATGTCTGAAAATACAGGAAAAAAAAAAAAAAAAAAACAGACCAGAAGGAGGAAACTAGTGACAAAAAGAGAAATAGAAGGAACCTGGAACCATTCATAAAAATGTGAGCGTCTAAGTTACAGCAATGGTAGTCAGGGTGTACAAACCACAATGAGGGTTTAAATATTAGTTCAGTTCAGTTCAGTTCAGTCACTCAGTCATGTCCGACTCTTTGCGACCCCATGAATCGCAGCATGCCAGGCCTCCCTGTCCATCACCAACTCCCAGAGTTCACTCAAACTCATATCCATCGAGTCAGTGATGCCATCCAGCCATTTCATCCTCTGCCGTCCCCTTCTTCTCCTGCCCCCAATCCCTCCCAGCATCAGGGTCTTTTCCAAGGAGTCAACTCTTCACATGAGGTGGCCAAAGTAATGGAGTTTCAGCTTTAGCATCAGTCTTTCCAATAAACACCCAGGAGTGATCTCCTTTAGAATGGACCTGTTGGATCTCCTTGCAGTCCAACGGACTCTCAAGAGTCTTCTCCAACACCACAGTTAAAAAGCATCAATTCTTTGGCCGTCTGCTTTCTTCCCAAACCAACTCTCACATCATACATGACCACTGGAAAACCATAGCCTTGACTAGACAGACCTTTGTTGAATATCAGAGCACTTCCAATTCTTTACTTCTAAGTATATCTTAACTGGAATTAATAACAAGACATCAGTATTCTTAGGATAACATTGGGAGTTCTAATTTCACATAAAGTTTCAACATCACACACTCCATTTTCACTCAGATGCTGATTTATCAAAATATGGTTGAGACACCTGTAGTATTTCCACAAATTTATCTTCAGTTGGAACCATGATTATGACATTGTGACAATGAGGAAGGTTACCTGAGATGCCAGAAATCAGGTTTGTTTAAAACAAAAGTTTCCAACTAAAATTCAAATTCACCTTGAAAATAATTATTTTTAATAAGAATGATAAAGAGAATGGAAGAAAACTTTTTGAAGAGATGAATAGAGTTATGACATAAGTGCTGTAGTGGTTTCACAAATGCATACTTATCAAGCAGTTTTGTATGTCAGGCATACCTCAATAAAGTACTTTTTAAAAAGGAAAAGAATTGTTTCCTTAAGGGCATCAGCTAGAATCATCAAAGATCTGCTGAAGGTGAGATTAGAAAAGATCACTTTTCCAATGATCTTCCTGTACATAAAGACCCAACAGCTGATTGGCTGTGGCTGTTAAGGACCTACTGCAGATGTCTTCAGGGCTCCCCTGTCCCACCATCCCATTAGACGGGGTGCTACTATCCAAAGACCAGCCCTCTACCTTAGGGAATTCACTGTGATAACTGACAATATTTTCCTCCAGTCCAGTTGTTCTGATGTGATTAATAACCTGGACATCCAATCTGCAATTGTGATAACAACTAGAAGCATCTCTGCCAAATACTGTGAGCACCCATTCACACCCTGGTTTCACTGCTGTCTTTCCTGCATCCGCCTTTGCATAGGTCAAACACACTTAGATAGCACTGAGTACTTCTTAGGAGTCACATCAGGTCCTCATAGCTTCAATTCAGTTCAGTTCAGTTCCTCAGTCATGTCTGACTCTTTGCAACACCATGGACTGCAGCATGCCAAGCCTCCCTGTCCATCATCAACTCCTGGGGTTTACTCTATCTCATGTCCATTCAGTTGGTGATGCCATCCAACCACCTCATCCTCTGTAATCCCTTTCTCCTCCCACCTTCAATCTTTCCCAGCATCAGGGTCTTTCCAATGAGTCGGTTCTTCTCATGAGGTGGCCAAAGTACTGGAGTTTCAGCTTCAGCATCAGTCCTTCCAATGAACACCCAGGACTGATTTCCTTTAAGAGGGACTGGTTTGACCTCCTTGCAATCCAAGGGACTCTCAAGAGTCTTCTCCAGCACCACAGTTCAAAAGCATAAATTCTTCAGTGCTCAGCTTTCTTTATAGTCCAACTCTCACATACATACAGGACTCCTGGAAAAACCATAGCTTTGACTACACCGGTCTTTTTTGGCAAAGAAATGTCTCTGCTTTTTAATATGCTGTCTAGGTTGGTCATAGCTTTTCTTCCAAGGAGCAAGTGTCTTTTAATTTCATGGCTGCAGTCACCACCTGCAGTAATTTTGGAGCCAAAAAAAAAAAAAAGTCTGTCACTATTTCCACTGTTTCCCCATCTATTTGCCAGGAAGTGATGGGACCAGATGCTATGATCTTAGTTTCTGAATGTTGAGTTTTAAGCCAACTTTTTCACTCTCCTCTTTCACTTTCATGAAGAGGCTCTTTAGTTCTTTGCTTTCGGCCATAAGTGTGATGGAATCTGCATC
Organism: Bubalus kerabau; assembly: GCF_029407905.1. Lineage (NCBI taxonomy): Eukaryota > Metazoa > Chordata > Mammalia > Artiodactyla > Bovidae > Bubalus > Bubalus kerabau. The sequence continues at coordinate 19,370,264 of NC_073624.1, forward strand.
TAAGGTTATAGATTTTTCTCCTGACAATCTTGATTCCAACTTGTGCTTCATCCAGTCCAACATTTCTCATGATGTACTCTGCATATAAGTTAAATAAGCAGGGTGACAATATACAGCCTTGACGTACTCCTTCCCCGATTTGGAACCAGTCTTTTGTTCCATGTCCAGTTTTAACTGTTGCTTCTTGACCTACATACAGATTTCTCAGGACGCAGGTCAGATGGTCTGGTATTCCCATTTCTTGAAGAATTTTCCAGTTTGTTGTGATCCACACAGTTGAAGGCTTTGGCATAGTCAATAAAGTAGAAGTAGATGTTTTTCTGGAACTCACTTGCATTTTCAGTGATCAAACGGATGTTGGCAATTTGACCTCTGGTTCCTCTGTCTTTTCTAAATCCATCTTGAACATCTGGAAGTTCACAGTTCATGGACCACAGCCTTGTCTAACTCAATGAAACTATGAGCCATGCCATGTAGGGCCACCCAAGACAGATGGGGGTCGTAGTGGAGAGTTCTGACAAGATGTGGTCCACTAGAGAAGGAAAGGCAGACCACTTCAGTATTCCTGCCTTGAGAACCCCATGAACTCTTAGCTTCACTGCCTCCTATATGTGATGCGCTTCAGCTACTGTGTTGCAAACTTCAAGACTTCATTTTCCTGCTCCCTCAACATCCCTGCAGATGTGGTGTGAGCTCCCCACTCGATTCATCAGGTACACCACTGTCATGAGATTTTCCCTGCTACAAGTCCCACTTCTGGCCTCCTCTGACTGTGACCTAGGGACATTTAAATGCACCACTGAATTTCTCTCACACCTTTTCCTTGTGTAACTTCACCATGACTTCGGGTATGGTCACTTGTCCATGGGTCTTCACATGCCCTTGTGGGGTCACCATTGCTTGGTTGAGCCTGTTCTATTGGCACATCACCCACATACCAACCTGATGGAGTGTGGTGACTCTGACTTTTGGGACCAATGAGGATAATAAACCTTGTTGCCTACAACTCTCCTATGACACCCCACCCCCATCAATGTAGCCACACCCTACTGACCATTATGTCAAAGAATACAGAACAATTACCATGCTGAGACTGTGCCACAGAGGTCGAATCCAGAAGCTAATCTGTATGAAATTTTTGACCTCACCTCTGCCTCCGTGACACATCCCAAAGACCCTTCACCCAAGTATGTTCTAAAGGCTGTATCCATAATCTCAAATCATTCTGGTAATAAGACAGACGCTTTTCCTGCTAGAGATCCCCACACAAACCAGACAGGACTTACCTGAGCAGACTACTCCAGCATCCCAGTCGTGGGAATAGCCATCATTACGATAGTCTTTAATATCAGAATGCCTACAGTCACTGACAGTTGACTCCACCCCTTCACATGAAATATACAAAAGCCAAATGGAGCCAAGTCCTGGCCCAAAATAAGCCCCTCCAGGAAAACCGATGGCAGCTCCACATCCCAGCTGTCTGCACACTACAGATGCATCCTTCAAGCTCCATTTCAGATCATTCACTGTGCCCCATTCTCCTTGGTGCTTCACTTCCACTCTCCCCTCACAGCGGTGTGCTCCATCCTTCAGCCTCAGCTCCAGAGCTGCAAAAGAGACACACGACAGGAAAGATTTTAGGAGACTTAGAGTGGTATAATATTTAAAACATTAGCTCTTTGAGGAGCAAAACAGTGCATGGGATATAGTATTTCCTGACCTCTGTGATATAAACATTCCCAGCGTGGCCAACTCTAAGCCCCCAATGTGCCATCACTGAACACGGAGCAGGAAGGGAGGCACCAAGTCTTTCTCAGGAGCCTGTAGAACCAGCTCCAGGGACACCACTGAGGACAGGCCTTCAGAGACTCTGGATGCTGCCCTCCCTGTAGATGTGCCCAAGGCTACTAGGGCCCAGCTACTCCATCTCTGTTGCAGCTCATGGCCCGGGATCCAGGGAGGAATCCTCCCTCTCCTTTCCTGTCCATAGGAAGCATCTCATCCAGCTCAGAAACAGAGGGCTGGGTAACAGGCTCTAAAATCTCCTGCTTATTCCTGCCATCTGGTGTTCATGTCTTTGTGTAATTCCACACTCCAATGTACCTAGCAACACGCATCTAACAAATGGAATTTGAAGAAAGTGATCAGATGTCACTTTAGTGATTAAGTCATAAGATGACTCTGGTTTCTGCATATAAAAAGGAGTTCATTAGTAGGAACATCATAGATGGAGACATTCCCAGTGTTCAGTTCAGTTCAGTTCAGTTGCTCAGTCATGTCTGATTCTTTGAGACCCCATGGACTACAGTACACCAGGCCTCCCTATCCATCACCAACTCACGGAGTTTACTCAGACTCATATCCATTCAGTCAGTGATGCCATGCAAGCATCTCATCCTCTGTTGTCCCCTTCTCCTCCCACCTTCAATCTTTCCCAGCATCAGAAGACTTTATTAAAAAAAAAAAAAAAAGAACTAACCAGATATTTTGTGATTCTCTGATAGCTCAGTAGGTAAAGAATCCACCTGCAATGCAGGACACCCTGGTTCAAATCCTGCATCAGGAATATCTGCTGGAGAAGGAATAGGCTACCCACTCCAGTCTTCTCTTGTGGCTCATCTGGTCAAGAATCAGTCTGCAATGCTGGAGACCTGGGTTTGATCCTTGGGTTGGGAAGACCGCCTGGAGAAGGGAAAGACTACCCACTCCAGTAAGGCCTGGAGAATTCCATGGACTGTGTACAAAGAGTCAAACATGACTGATGACTTTCACTTCTTCAATTCTTCAACCATATATTTTGAAGCTGAATAATAAATTAATGGGCTTCCCAGGTGGGGCTAGTGGTAAAGAACCTGTCTGCAAGTGCAGGAAATGTAAGAGACTGGGGTTTGATCCCTGGGTCCGGAAGATCCCCTGGAGGAGTGCATGGCAACCCACTTCAGTATTCTTGCCTGGAGAATCCTATGGATGGAGCAGCCTGGTGGGCTACAGTCCATAGGGTCACAAAGAGTCAGACATGCCTGAGGCGACTTAACAGTCACAATACAATGAGTAAACTGAAGAATTCAACACAGAGATTCAACAACAGACTTGACCAAGGGAAAGAAAAAGAAAAAAGAATCAATGTGTTAGAAGAAAGATTAGTTGAAAGCATCCAAATAGAGGAGCCAAAAGAGAATGAAAGGAATATAGAAAGCCAGTGGACACCATAAAGAGAAACAGTGTATGGACTGGAGTCATAGCAGAAGTGAAGGAGAAAAGAATTAAGGGCTGAGGACTTCCCTGGTGGTGTAGTGGCTAAGAATCCACCTGCCAATGTAGGGCACATGGGTTCAATCCCTGGTCCAGGAAGATTCCACATGCCGCAGAGCAACTAAGCCAGTGTGCCACAGCTGCTCAAACCTGCGCACCTAGAGCCTGTGGTCTCCAGCAAGAGAAGCCACTGCAGTGAGAAGCCTGTGCACTGCAGCAAAGAGTAGCCCCTGCTTCCCACAGCTAGAGAAAGCCCGCATGCAGCAAGGAGACCTAGCACAGCCAAAAATAAATAATAATAAAAAAGAAAGAAAGACAGGCTGCGAATTTCCAAACCTGGGGAAAGATCTGGACATCTAAGTTCAAGAAGCTAATAAGTCACCCCAAAATTTCAATCCAAACAACCTTCTCCAAGACTCACAGAGTAAACTGTCCAAATGCAAAGAGAAAGAGAATTCTAAAAGTCTAAGAAGAAGAAAAAAATTGTCACCCAAGAGAACTCCCATGAGGAGATCAGCGGATTTGTCCAAAGAAATCTTGCAGACCATGAAGAAGGATTGATAACAAACTCCACTCTCACTCAGTGGAAAGCAGCTCCCAGGGAGGGAGGGACAGGAGAGGGCACGAGAGAAAGTGCTCCCTACAGAGTCACAGCTGATCCTGGGAGGGGAAAGGACCATCCCAGGCCCCCAGCACATCAGGAAATGAGTCACAGGGACTGGGGCAGGGACTTGGGAACTTATACACGTGGGGCTGCACATCAACTGATTTTTACAAACAGAGGGACAAGTCGTTCATTGGAAGGACTGATGTGGAAGCTGAAACTCCAATATTTTGGCACCCTGATGTGAAGAGCTGACACATCTGTAAAGACCCTGAAGCTGAGAAAGAGAGAAGGTGGGAGGAGAAGGGGACGACAGAGGATGAGATGGTTGGATGGCATCACCGACTCAATGGACATGAGTTTGGGTAGACTCCGGGAGTTGGTGATGGACAGGAAGGCCTGGCGTGCTGTGGTCCATGGGATTGCAGAGTCAGACACCAGGGAGCAACTGAACTGAACTGAACTGAACTGAACAGACAAGAGGTCCCCTATCCTGGATGCAGGATTTTCTGCTCCCTAATGGACACCTGGTGGGAACAGGTGAGGCCAGCAGGCAGAGCCTCTTACGGAGCCCAGTGCTAGGCAGACATGGCAACAAGCAGAGGGGAGCCCGAGAGATGGGGGAGAGGAGCCAGAGAGAGGCAGGCAGGTGTATGATTATCTCTGATCCAGTTACATGCAGCGGCCATGACACCCAGCCCTGTGGACACCCCGTGTGCTTCACAGACTAACGGACTCACTCCCTGCTCAGCAGCTCTGTTCCTCTCACACAGACAGGCTCCACCTCCCCCCCCCACACACACACACACAAACACACACAGGCTCACACACTACTCACACACTCCTCACTCAAAATCACTCACCCACACTCACCCACACATACTCCTCACACACCTTAATACATCACACTCTTCACACACTCCACAAACACATACACTCTTCACACCCACATACACCCTCACACATACACACCCTCACACACTCACACACACACACTCTTCATACCCTCACACACACACACCGTCACGCACTCCTCACCTGCACACATACACACACATACACACACACAATCACAGAGCCTACAGGAGTGAAGACATAGGAAGCACAGGGACCCAGGGGCGGTGCTCACACACCAGGCACGTGGAGCGTGTGTGAACAGCCCAGAGTCCCAGCTGAGCTCAGTCACTGGACCTTCTACACACTGAGAGCCACTGGGACTCCTAGAAGCTCCCTTAAAACAAGGGAGACTGTGGAGGGGACATAGGCTGACCCAGCTCGATCCAGACAAAACCTCACGGCTCTGTAAAATCTGCCGCTATGACCAATGGACACCTACCCCCTCCCCACCATAGGAAAGGAACCAGTATTCACATCAGCATGCTTCTTTTTTGGTCAGAAACACTGAGGCCAGGTTCCACAACTCCAGACACCTTTCCCTTCATCAAGGCGTCCTCTCCCCTGCTGTGAACTGGGACAGAGGGGCAACTCTTACCTTGACCACCCACCACGGTGCCGAGGAGGAGGACACAGAGTCCCCGCAGGGAGAGGTGTCTGCCCAGAGCCATCCTGACCCCACGTCCTCAAGGTCACAGTCCCAGCTGCAGGATCAGCCTGTGAGGAGGCATCAGGGTGCCGACTGGGGTCTATATAGACCACCCCTTACACCCTCCCTCCTGAGAGCCAATAGCGACAACTTTCACCATTTCAGGCACTATCAGAGGCTGCATCTGCCACTTTCTGAAGTTCAGACACCAATGAGCTTCTGAATCTTCAACATCTCCTTATATGAGCAACACGGTCCTTTGAGCTCCTGCTTCCGTAGTCCTGACAGCTGGGTCCCACCACTGGGACTGGGGTAGAAACGGATCATCAAAAATCATGAGTGCCTTTCTCTCCCCTGATCACCCTGGTCAATATCTGCAGACTGTGAGATCTCACAGGGTGTGGGTGTGGAATCTGTTGACCCGTGGAGAATAACTTTTGTAGAATCAAGTATTGATCTTCCCCAGCACTGAGCTCAGGGTGGAAGCAGAGAACTACAAGAAGTCTTGAAATACAAGAGTATTTATCAGGTCAGCAGAAAGTGAGGACCAGAAGGACATGAATTCACAGGTGACTGTGAAGCCATGAAGTGAGACCCATCAAGTTGGGGGGATGAGATTGCAGGGTTTTCCCCCTTCTCAGACTGATCTTGAGACTTGGTCCTGAGGCAAGTGCCTGCATGCTCAGTCGTGTCTGACTCTTTGCAACCCATGAACTGGAGCTCGCCAGCCTCCTCTGTCCAGTGGATTTCCCAGGCAAGAATACTGGAGGGGGTTGCCATTTCCTTCTAAAGGGATCTTTCTGACCCAAGGATCAAATCTGCTTCTCCTGCATTGGAAGGTGGGTTCCCTATAGGGACATTCAGACGTGTTAAATCCCTTTCCCTTTATTGCATTTCATTTTATGTGAAGTATCTCTTTCAGCTAGTCACTAAACGAGGCTGACAGAGAGAAAGAGATTGCTATTACAGGAAACAAAGAGAAAGTAGGAATCGTCATTCAACTCTAGACCACCAAATTAGGAGCAGGGATCTCTAGAAGAAAACATGGGGCTTCACTCTTGGCTCAGCAGTAAAGAATCCGCCCACAAAGCAAGAGACGTAGATTTGATCCCTGGGCCGGGAAGATCCCCTGGAGAAGGAAATGGCAACCCACTCCAGTATTCTTGCCTGGAGAATTCCGTGGACAGAATGGCCTGGCCAGCTACAGTCCATCGTGTCGAAATGAGTTGGACATGACTAAGTGAATAAACAACGAAAACAAAAAGAAAATTATACTTTGGAAAGACTAAAGTTTTCTAAACTTCACATGTACCCCCTTTATATGCTGAGAGTATGGTTTGATAAGATTCAGAATACATTTGTATTATAAAACCATAACTAAAGAAGATGCAAAATATAATTTAAGGGAACAGCTCCAGAGAGATGGGGAAATAGAAAGTCTGCTACATGATAGCTGCAGGCAGGGGGCCAAGAAGGGGTGAGTGAAGCAGAGAAGAAAAAGGGGTTCATGCTGCCTGAAACCACCAATGAACCCACCTCCTCTGTTCTGCATTTAAGAGGAAAGGTGGTGGCAAGAATGGAATCCCAGGTGGGTTGAGGGGACAGATCCAAGCAGAAGGGATGATGTCCAATGTAGCCATTGCTGCCTTGTTCTGTTTCCACTCATCAAAGAAGCTCCCAGATGCTCCCCCAGAAGGTACCCCAGGGATGAATAGAGAGACTGAGAAGGGCTGTAAGTGCTGTAAGTGATGCAAGATAGAGCTCCCCCATCGAAATTCAAGGTCACTAATGTGCTGCCCCCTTTCCTCGTGCCCCCTCAGGCTCAAGATTCCCATGATGCAGCCGTGTGGTCCACACAAGCCCATCCTGAGGCCCCCTCACCTTGACTCCATCTTTTCAGCACAGATGTGGAAGGAAGCATCTGTGACACACAGGTCCGAGGGTCCCCACCGAAGCTCAGAGACAGTTTCAAGAGCCACCCACAGCCCACCTTAAGGTCTCAGTAGGGCCAACACTGAGGGCAGCTGCAGGTTAGTCCACAGCCCTGCCACATCCCCCACCAGAGGGACCCCTCATCCCAGTCAGCAGACACAACTTCTCTGTCCCGCAATGCCTGTTCTTCCTACTTGAGACGGGAGAAAAGACAGTTGAACACATACTTTTCTTCCTCTAAATATGCTAATATTTACCCTTTGTTTATTTAAGTATCACTTCCTTGTCATCTGGTCCTCTCATTCTCAAGCCCCATGACTGTACCTGATCCCATCTCCTTCTATATCTGGAGCTTTACCACATTAATTATAAAAACTTATTGTAAATATCAAAACCAAAATTTACACTCAGTTGCTGAAGTAAGACCAGGATCTGCTCAGTCACTTAGAATAGATGCTCTACTCCCTCTGGGCCCAGAGTCATCATTCCTTACCCAGTTGTGGAGTCCACACCATCACCAGAAACCACCAGCCAGACACCGAGAACACAGGACGTGCTTCCTGAGGTCCAGTCATCCCTCCCACAGGGTGACACAGGGATGCCTTTAGTGAACCAGGTACACATGGTCTCAACTTGGGATGGAGATCTCACAGGTAAGATGCTGTTAGCAGCTCCAGACCCTTTATAGAAAGGGATGGGCTATAAGGAGCGGCAAACTCAGGGCTGGCAGCCTGTCCCCACAGCACCCTCTATCCCAGAGCTGGGGGTGCAGGGTCAACATGGACCAACTCACCCTCGGATGAAGCTACATCTTTCTGACACATAAAGAAATTTCAGTATCCACTCTCATCAAAGATTTGAAGGAGGAAAGTTTTAGGGAGGAAACTAACCCAGCTGTGTCCACAATGAACATGAGAATATGCAGTACAGGGTCAGGAAAAGAGGCTCGGGAGCCAGACTGCCTGGTCTTGACTCACAGTTTAGCCACATGCCAAGTGTGAGCCTTGAACAGGATTCTCACACTCTCTTATTACTAAAAGGAGGGTGATGATCCCACCAAGATGACTGAGTTTGGTGAGGATTAGGTGAGTTGGCATTAGCATGTGATATTACAACACTAGTCAACAGTAGTACACGTGCTGATGCTGATGTGCTCAGTCGTGGCCAGCACCTTGCGAACCCATGCCAGGTTCCTCTGTCCATGGAACTTTCCAGGCAACAGCAGTAGTACATATTCGTAGTATTATGTACTACTGTTAACTTGCTTTCCTGATGGCTCAGATGATAAAGAATCTGCCTGCAATGCAGGAGATCTGAGTTCGATACCTGGGTCAGGAAGATTCTCTGGAGAAGGAAATGACAACCCACTTCGGTATTCTTTCCTGGGAAATCCCCTGGACAGAGGAGCCTGGAGGGGCTACAGTCCATGGAGTCACAATGAGTTTGTCACAGCTGAGTGACTAACACACACACATACTTACACACGTAGTAGTAGTAGAGAAACAGTGTTAGGGCATCTCCCACCATCTCATCCCAGGAATCCCAGGACTCTAGAGCAGGAATTCAATTCTGTGACCTGGAGCCTTGACTGAGGCTGTCAGAACTCTCCCAGGAACCACATGCTGTGATGGTCATTGGTGCCAATCAGAGTTGTGAGTCTTCCACACATCATTCCTTCTCTCTGTGCCCCATGTAACTGCTCAAGAACCTCGACCTTACCACTGGTGAGCTTTTGTGAATTAAGTTGTTTACTTAATCATTTTACTTTATAAACTCGAACGTACTTGGTAAAACATTTTGTGTCTAATTCACCTCCATATCCCCAGTGCTTGGCTAGATAAAAATTGTAATGATGTCTCTTGTATACCTGAATGAATGAATGTCAGCCTGGTATTTTACACAAATCATTTCAATCAAAAAGAAATCTTTTGAGAAATAATTTAACTTGTTGTGAGGATGTAACAGCACAATGCAAGCTGCATCATTTGTTTTAATGATATTTCAATACTGTTAAATGGTATGAGCTATATATGGTTCGCTTCAATGCCTTTCTGCAATGAATGCAGTAAATTTCAATAACTAGAAACAACCCAGCCCCAGTACAAGAGCAGTGCTGAGACAGCCAGTTCTAAACATATATAAATGCTGCAAATTTCTTTGCATATCTGAAGATAAAGAAGATAAACCACAGAACACTGACAGGTGAAGACCATGAAGCCTCCTGTTCTGGTCTTAATCAGATATGGCCAAGTGGTCAGGATGTTTATGTATTTGTCATTTGGCATATTTTCAATTCAAACCACACACAACTGTAACAGGAAGAAATTTAGTTATAAAAAAATTTAAACATCTTCCACGTTGAATTAGAAGTACAGAAATAAAGAGCAGAAAGAATCTTGTTCTTTTACTTAGCCTAACTATTTGTCCTTATGGATTGTGAAGCAATACAACATGTAGCATTTTATTCCCAAATCACCATGAGAAAATGGTGGTCAGAGGTTCAGTAATCTCTTTGCTAAGAAAGTTAATAATTAAACCTGCTTGCTTGAGGAAAATTTCCTCAGGACCAATCAGACAGACTAAAATACAAAATATTTTTAAATTAAAAAAGGGGTGTACAACTCTAAAGGAAAATGATTCACTGAGTTGTTACACCAAAGCGTTGGAGACCCCCTTCACCATCTGTGTTCCTTGAATGGATGGGACCAAGGTTAGTAAAGACTCCTTTACCAAAGACCACTTCATCACAAAAGCATGAAGGAAAGAGCAAGGTTATGAGCTGGCTTAGGTCCAGCCCATCATCTCTGTTCAGCCCGTTACAGTCCATAACCAGAAACATCGAACAGAGTGTGGCACTGAATTGGCCTCATTCACTCCTCCATAGTGCAACATCAGATACCCAGAGACAAGAGCAGATCAAAGCTAAGAAATCAAAGACAAGCAGATTCTAAGTGGAGAGCATGCAGACAAAGGGTCCTTCCCTACTGCTGTTGGAAAGGAAGAAGCCCTCCCACCCCAGGCACCACCTGTGGGAGGAGAGACAAGAAGATGCCTCCTGAAATAGAGGAAAACCAGTCTCAGCAGGGAGCTTGAACTAGAAATGACAAGACAGTTATTACCATGAACCCCAGCTAAGTTGAGGGATAAATTTTAAATGGGAGAGTCTGTGTTAACTTTATGGAACTTTCAATCCACACAAACATCCCTTGCTAGTGCACAAGATGAAATCCATGATAAAAATAGAGAATATTACATTTATGTATATTTCAATTCTAGGCTAGGCTAAGGCTAAGTCACTTCAGTCCTGTCCGACTCTGTGTGACCCCATAGATGGCAGCCCACCAGGCTCCCCCGTCCCTGGGATTCTCCAGGCGAGAACACTGGAGTGGGTTGCCATTTCCTTCTCCAATGCAAGAAAGTAAAAAGTGAAAGTGAAGTCGCTCAGTCATGTCCGACTCTTAGTGACCCCATGGACTGCAGCCCACCAGGCTCCTCCGTCCATTGATTTTCCAGGCAAGAGTACTGGAGTGGGGTGCCATTGCCTAGGGACACATTTTTAAGCCCATTACAGAAAGAAAATTCATAAATCTTCTCTTGTTTTTAAAAGCACAGAGTTGTCACGTCTATGAACTCTTTCTAATTCCTCCAGCTCAAAATTACTGCTGTGTTTATTTAATCTGTAAAACCTTGCTCATTGTCTCTAAAGTGGGGGCTTCTTGAGAGAAAGTATGTGTCTTACTCTTCAATATCTCTTTAAAGTCAAGTAAAGACACATAGAGAGAGCTTAACAAATAGTGGATAAAGAAAGAAATGAATGCATAAACAAATGCTGAAAATCACCCTGCAGTTAGTGATACTGAGTGGGGAGGGTGGTGGGGGCAGGGGAGACACGAATCTGACTACTCCCACTCAGCACAGACAGAAGTGCAGTAAGGAGCCAGAGACACACCAGACGAAGGAACCAGATACAGAAGGCCTTCTTCAAATCCCATTCTGGGGATGGTCTAATGACATTTAATTTCTGCACAAAATTGTACCTCAGAAACTTCACCAAGGCAAGGAAAAAAAAAAAAAACTGACAGCATTGCTACCAAGGATGTGGCATCAATAGTAATATTCATCAAATAGCTGTTTTTCTATCTCCCAGTGACTCATTCTGGCCAATGAAACGTGGGTGTTATCACCTGTGTCACTTCTGAATAGAGGCATGAAAACCCCATGCGACTCTCTGGTTTCTCTCTTTCCTGCCCCAGAAGCTGCGTGTTCCACATGGTACACGTGTAAGCTAGTGGAGCCTCGCTGACCACAGTACGTTTGCAGGTTGGTAATGAATGTGTGTATGCATGTGTGTATGCATGTGTGTGTTCCTTCTGAGATTTGGGAGTCAGTTGTTCCAGCATCAGAACAGAGCCTATTATGAAGACTTGAAAGGAAGACAAAATCTGTCACATGAAGCAGGTACTTTTCTGGATCTCCTCTTCCTTCTGTGTCTTCATCCCAAGCTGCTCCCTCAGGTCTCAACTTGATTCCTCTTTGGGGCTTGGTTGATTCCTAGTCACCATCACTGATTGACCAACAACTAGACCTAAACTTCTGCATAAGAGCATCCACACCTGGTGCAGCTCCTCCTCCCTTTACATCAGTCTGTGCTGACAGTTGTGTTTCCATTTCCCCATTTTTGTCTCTGAGCATCTTGACCTTCATCCTTAAACAGCTCTCCTTTGCTCTGAGTTAGTCAGTTCATCATCTTTCATCTTATTTTTACATTCCACCATTCCTGTACTAATGAAAAAGCAGCATGTATGTTCCAAACCTCTTCTGTTTCTTCTTGATTTCCGGAACAAATCTGATTCCTGGATTTAGTTCTCCATGTAGTTAATTAAATTCTTCACCTTTGGGTAAGTAATAATTTTGCCGAATTTTTATTTCCCTCAACTGAAGCAAATGGCACATTCAAAACCTATCTCCTTGTGACCATGTAACCGAAAGGTATGTGTGAGGAGTCCGGCTGCTAACCACTCAAAATCCAGTATACAGGCCAGGTTGGTGGAAAGAAAAGTTTGTTTTATTTCAGATGCCAGCAACTGGCGGGGAGGGTGGTGGACATCTGTATAAAGGCCGACTCCGCCCATCCCATGACAAGAAGAGGGTGAGAGCTTCTACAGCAGAGCTGGGGTTGGGGGAGGTTATATGCAGAAACAGCACAGTCATCTCTAACAGTCATCTTCAAATTGGTCATCAGTGGTCTGAATAGCATCATCTTGGTTGTCCTCAGTTCATTTCATCACTCAGTCGAGTCCAACTCTTTGCGACCCCATGGGGTGCCCCACACCACGCTTTCCTGTCCATCACCAACTCCCAGAGCTTGCTCATACTCATGTCCATCAAGTTGGTGATGCCATCCAAAGCATCCACTGGTTGTTTTAGGTACAGTTAATCTTTAGTGCCTGTGTGTACTTGTTCCCATGTCTTTGTGGTCAGTTCTCAGAATTGTGGACGCTCAAGTCCTGGGTACAGTGTGGTCATCATATAGTTCACTGCTCCACCTGGTGTTTTGTGCCTATAAGACAGCTCACAGGACACGGCTCAGAATATCATCTATAACCCTTGAGAAAGAACTAAAGGTCCTTGACTGTGCTTAATGACTACATTATTATTATTTAGTCTCCTCTGACTGTTTTCCTTTGTTTCCACGTTTCTTGCTTCTCCAATTAAACATATTCTTTGACTAAAGTTTTCCACGGGCAAAAGGCAGGCTGAAGACACGGTGAGGGTGCAAGGATTGTAGAGTCCTCTCTGCTTCAACCACAGCCCTAGGGCCCCCCTCAGGACTTGGAAGGGGCTGGTGCAAGGAGAGGCTCTGAAGAACACGCTTCATTAACTTCATGATGAACCCACCTCTGCTCAGAGCTGATGTAATTACCAACTGCAGAGCTATTGAGTTCTTGTGGGTGGTGATTCTTAAACTACTTAAGCCTAAGGATAATGCCTCTGGGGTGGCACTCAGAGTTCAAAGCCTGAGTGATTGCTCAGATTCAAAGTCTATGAACTGAGGCTCTATTGCACATGGAGCTTTGGTGCAGCTGAGTCCTGCCCACTGACCAGCCTCAGAACACTGGAAAATACAGCAATGTGTTCCTCCTTTAACATCAAAGACTCTGTGAACAGACCTCTTTTCCTTGTCATCGAATGCTTCCCAATCTGGGCATGCTAACCAAGGTTCCTGCAGTCTGTAGGCATTGTCTGAGGCCTTGCCAGGCCCCAGGATTGGAGTGAGGCCTATGCCTGTGTATAAGCTCTATATTTCCCCTCTCTGTAACTTCACAGATGTTCAGCTAATATTTATTGAATGGCTGAATGGCACTGTACTAAATATTGAAGATAAATTGTCTTGAATATAAAGAAATCTTTCTGAGAACATCATTTAGCTAATATTTTTGTTTTAAAGGCAAATGTTTCTGACAATTACCAAGGCAAATTTTCATTTTCAAAAACAAGCAGCTATCACCAACAATATGTCACAACGAACACTGCAAATCTCTATCTCTAAGGATACACAAGACAAACTACAAAGTACCTACATGTGGCTTCTTAATAAGTCTTAATCAAACCCAACTGAGGAGACAGGATATTCATATGATTTATCATTGGCAGTTATTTCATTAAAACCACACAGCAATATCACAGGAAGAAAATTTGCGATTAAAAAAGTACAGCTGCACCATCGATATGGGAAGCAGATGAGGTGCCCAAAGATTTCCTTGGCTTAAAATAACACACAGCTTAATTAGTCTTTCACTTTTTGAAGGAGTGTCCCCTTCAGCTGATCTTGAAAGATGATGTGGAGACCAGGACAACTCAACTGTTCTGCACAACATTTAGAACTGTGAACTGATAATTTTGGAGAATGTTGCTCTTTGAGTCCCTTCTTGTTACTTTTTGTGAATCTACTGTAGGTTTTTACATTTCTGTTGCCACATGGCTCACATAAAACATCTTAGAGAGACAACAGTAAATACTATACTGATAACAAATTAATTCCAATGACATGCAAAAGCTCTACCTTTTCATCCCCTTCTACACATTTTGTTTTAGATGTCACAATTTACCTCTCTCTATATTGTATATCTACCAACAAAATATTTTTCTCTATAGCTATTTTAATACTTTCTTTAGACTAAAGCTACCTGACTAGCACACTACTATATGACAGTGTCAGAGGATGCTGAATTGGATTCAGTATTTACATTTACAAGTCTGTTGCATATTTCCACTTCTTTCATATAAAAATTAGCATCCTTCATTTAGTTTGAGGAACTCCCCTCAGCAATCTTGTAAGACAAGCCTAGTGTGGTGAATCCCCTCAACTATTGTTTGTTTGGGAAAGTCTTTATATCATCTTCATTTATGAAAAACAACCTTCCTGAGAAAAGTATTCTTGGGTGGTAGGCTTTTTTTTCCCATAAGTTTGAATATATCATCCTTTCTGTCCTGGACAGTCAGGTTTCTACTAAAAAGTCCACTGATATTTTTAAGGAAATTTATTTTTCGTGAGCATTTACTTTTCTCTTGGAGAAGGAAATGGCAACCCACTCCAGTGTTCTTGCCTGGAGAATCCCAGGGATGGGGGAGCCTGGTGGGCTGCTGTCTATGGGGTCGCACAGAGTCGGACACGACTGAAGCGACTTAGCAGCAGCAGCAGCACTTTTCTCTTGCTACTTGTATAATTCTGTTTCTTGATTACAAGCAATGTGTCATGGGGATGATCATTTGAATCAACTCTGAAGAGTAATCTATTAGCTACATGAACTTGGATGTCTAAATCTCATCAGATTTGGGACTTATCTGGTATTATTTCTTTAAGTACAATCTGTGTCCCTTTCTCCCTCTCTTGTCCTTCCGGGACTCCAATAATGTGCAGGTTGTTTCTGTGAATGTTACCCCAGAGCTCACAAAGGTTCTTTCACTCTTTTTCATTCCTTTTTTTCTTTGTCCCCTGGTTGGGTAATCTCAATGGTCCTGCCTTCTAAGTTACAGAGTCTTCTGTTGTTGTTGATGCTCTAGGTAGCATTTTTCATTTTGTTGCATTCCATTCATTGTAGTCTTAAGCAACTGATCTAACCAGTCCATCCTAAAGGAATTCAGTCCTGAATATTCATTGGAAGGACTTATGCTGAAGTTGAAACCAATATTTTGACAACCTGATGCGAAGAACTAACTCTTTAGGAAAGACCCTAATGCTGAGAAAGATTGAGGGCAGGAGGAGAAGGGAACGACAGGGGATGAAATGGTTGGATGATGGCATCACCGACTCAATGGACATGAGTTTGGGCAAGCTCTAAGAGTCGGTGATGGACAGGGAAGCCTGGTGTGCTGCGGTCCATGGGGTCACAAAGAGTTAGACATGACTGAACCACTGAACTGAACTGAATCTTAAGCAACTGAATCTCTGTTTGGTTCATTTTTCTGTTTTGTTTCTTCTGTTATTCTCTTTGCCTCACTGCAAAGCTTAAGGGATCTCAGTTCCCCTACTGGGACTGAATCCAGACAACAGCAGCAAATGATTCGAATCCTAACCACTAAACCATCAGCAAACTCCCTGTTTACTTCCTTTTTTATGATTTCTATCTCTGTTTTTAAAAAAGCTCTGAATTTATTCTGTGAAGTAACACCCTAGCTCAACAATTACTGAGCCCTAGCTCAATAATTACTGAGCCTGAGGTCTAGGACCCGCAAATCACAAATAGGAGGCGATGCTGCAACCCCTGAAGCCTGGGTACCTAGAACCTGTTCACAATAAGAGAAGGCCACGCATGGAGAAACCTGCTGTCCACAGAGAAGAGTAGTGCCTGCTTGCTGCATTTAGAGAAAGCCCATGTGCAGCAACAAAGACTCATGCAACCAAAAATTGAAAACAATAATAATGATGATGAGAAATTTTTTTTAATCTTATTTTCTTCATATATTGTCTTCCTGAAATTCATTGTTTATCATGTTTTATTGGAGTTCACTGAGCTTCTTCGTGTGTGTGCCTTATTTCATCATATGTCATCTATTTCATCACTTCCCAAGTGAATAGCCATGTGAGCTGACCTGGAAGAAGCCCTAGGCATCTTCCCATCCCCAAGCACAGCCTAGAACTATGAAGACTGCAAGCGTGAGTGTAGGTTGGAGCCCTAGAAACCATCCAGAGTCATCAACCAAGTAACTGGGTGGGTCCAGTTCACAACCAGGCCAGCACTCTCGGGTTTTATATTAGTTCAGCAGCTTCTCCACATGTCCACAATGGAATTGGCCAGGGGTGGGGATAGGGGTGGCGGGCAGGGGGTTTGTGGGGGTATTGCTGTGTAAATGTAATCTTTACTTTGTCGCTTCTTCATGACAGCTCTCTCTGCACTGAGGAGTCACAGCACAATCACAATTACTTTTTCAGTTCAATTCAGTCACTGAGTCCTGTCCCACTCTTTGCGACCCCATGAATCACAGCACGCCAAGCCTCCATGTCCGTCACCAACTCCTGGAGTTCACCCAAACTCATGTCCATCGAGTCAGTGATGTCATCCAGCCATCTCATCCTCTGTCGTTTCCTTCTCCTCCTGTCCCCAATCCCACCCAGCATCAGGGTCTTTTCCAATGAGTAAACTCTTTGCATGAGGTGGCCAAAATATTGGAGTTTCAGCTTCAGCATCAGTCCCTCCAATGAACACCCAGGACTGATCTCCTTTAGGATGGACTGGTTGGATCTCCCTGAAGTCCAAGGGACTCTCAAGAGTCTTGTCCAACACCACAGTTCAAAAGCATCAATCCTTCAGCACTCTGCTTTCTTCACAGTCTAACTCTTACATCCATACACGACCACTGTAAAAACCATAGCCTTGACTAGATGGACCCTTGTTGGCAAAGTAATATCTCTGCTTTTGAATATGCTATCTAGGTTGGTCATAACTTTCCTTCCAAGGAGTAAGCATCTTTTAATTTCATGGCTGCAGTCACCATCTGCAGTGATTTTGGAGCCAAAAAAAAAAAAAAAAGTCTGACACTGTTTAAGTAATCTTGAAACAATCTTGAAACATCTGAAAAATAAATGTTTTCAAAGAAGCCCCTTGGTCTGAAATTCTTCCTCTAAGAGATCAGTCATGTCAGATGCCTCCATCCATATCTCTGAAACATAAATAGCCAAATGTTCCTGATCTTTCTATCTACATTCATTCTTTTGGATCCCCTCTGCCTAAGTCTCCACTTTCTTGCCTTCTTGTCCCATCTGAATATAGGGTGTGGGTGAGCACCAATTTGCCTTCCATCAACTTGAAGATATATATGAACTGATATAATTCACTTAGAAGGAGAGATCCTTGGAGAGACAAGAAATAGCAGCATCCTAAAGAAATAGTAGGAAGATATAGAGAAGAAAGAATGAATTTATAAAATTTGGATAATCAAATAGACATGGGGGATGAGCAAAGAGGTGTCCGTACCCACTAAAGAAATAAAAAAGAGATGAAAAAGGAAGAGGTAGTTATGTACAGTTAGATTATTAATTGCTCTGTGAATACAGAAAAGCTGTAGCCATTCTCTTCCACCAGCCAACCTTCCACTTTGAAACTCATACCAGGCTGGTGTCCAAGAACAAGTTACAAACTGGTGATGTGACATCTCAGAGGTGTTTAGAACTGTTTTATTTTGTTTTGTTTTTCCATGAGTTCATCTTGTTAGGAAAGAGTGTGAGAATGTAGACCAAGTTTACATCCTTTTCAAAATAAGAGTGACCTGGAGCACTTGTGAGAATGCCCTCATTAGCCTCTAAGACAAGTGAGAAAGCAGGTCAGCCAACTAATCTTGCATTTCCTTTGAGAAAGATGGCATTTGAGGACCAATCCTCTAACAGCGTTTGACATGGAGCTTCCTAAATTAACAGCACAGCAAAAAGTTAATTTATTCAGAATATTTCATTTTGGGCAATTTTCATATGCCACAATTACAGGTCAGCACTACTCTATTGAAATACAGGCAATTAGAATATCTGAGGATTCATCTCCTAGTTAATACAGCATCACAAGAAAGTCACTGGGGATGGTCCCAGGGCACTGAGTTCAACATCATCGTACCCAGCATCCTCTCTCTTCCCCTGGAGTAGCCAGAGGCTCTCTTCTCCTTCCCCAGGATCAGCTGCCACTCTGGAGAAGTTCAGACAAGAGCCTGAAGTAGAAAAGAGAAGTTTGATTAGAACTGAGACACGAGTATAAGACAGAACCCTCTGGTGGAAGGGAGTCAAGCAAGTGCTTATGACAAAGCATCCCTGGGACCCGGGTGTGGGGAGGGAGGCTCAGGCTATTTCACATGAGTTCCAGTGAGGATGGATCCCAGCTGTCCCTTCAGTTCATGTGGTCTCCTGGGCCTCAGTGTTGGGGAAATCCTGCATCACAGGAGACCTGTGCTCAGGAGCTCTGGGAGACCTGCTTCCAGGCAACACAATACCAAGGAGATGCCCAGAAACGGTAAGAATCATAAAAAGGAATTTAAATGTTCTCCTTTCACAGGTGATAGATGCAAATTCACAATAAGAGGGAGACTGGAAACAGGAAAATTCAGAATTCCTCACTCACAACCCAAGTCTGCTCTTAGTTGACTTGACTCCTGTTCCCAAATGTCCACAAATAGTATCACAGGGGCACCCACAGATATCTCCTCCCCAGAAACTACACAGACCCTCAGATGGAGAAATACTCTTTTTCTAGAGAATGAGGGTCTTCTCGCAGCTTCTGAAATATCAGTTTATTGTGATACACACAGTCAAAGGCTTTGGCATAATTAATAAAGCAGAAATAGATGTTTCTCTGGAACTCTCTTGCTTTTTCGATGATCCAGCGAATTTTGGCAATTTGATCTCTGGTTCCTTTGCCTTTTCTAAGTGCAGCTTGAACATCTAGAATATCATGGTTCGTGCCCTGTTTAAGCCTGGCTTGGAGAATTTTGAGCATTACTTTGCTAGAGTGTGAGATGAGTGCAATTGTGCAGTAGTTTGAACATTCTTTGGCATTGCCTTTCTTTGGGATTGGAATGAAAACTGACTTTTCCAGTCCTGTGGCCACTGCTAAGTTTTCAAAATTTGCTGGCATATTGAGTGCAGCACTTTCACAGCATCATCTTTTAGGATTTGAAAGAACTCAACTGGTATTCTATCACCTCCACTATCTTTGTTCATAGAGATGTTTCCTAAGGCCCACTTGACTTCACATTCCAGGATATCTGGCTCTAGGTGAGTGATCACACCATCATGATTATCTGGGTCATGAAGATTTTTTTGTATAGCTCTTCTGTGTGTTCTTGCCACCTCTTCTTAATATCTTCTGCTTCTGTTAGGTCCATAACATTTCTGTCCTTTATTGTACCCATCTTTGCATGAAATATTTCCTTTGTATCTGTATTTTCTTGACCAGATCTCTAGTCTTTCCCATTCCATTGTTTTCCTCTGTTTCTTTGCATTGATCAGTGAGGAAGGCTTTCTTATCTCTCCTTGCTATTCTTTGGAACTCTGCATTCAAATGGATATAACTTTCCTTTTCTCCTTTGGTTTCACTTCTCGTCTTTTCTCAGCTATTTGTAAGGCCTCCTCAGACAACCATTTTGTCTTTTTGCATTTCTTTTTCTTGGGGATATTTTTGATCACTGCCTCCTATACAATGTCACGAACCTCCGTCCATAATTCATCAGGCACCCTGCCTATCAGACATAATCCCCTGAATCTATTTGTCACTTCTACTGTATAATCATAAGGAATTTGATTTAGGTCATACCTGAATGGTCTAGTGGGTTTCTCTACTTTCTTCAATTTAAGTCTGAATTTGGCAATAAGGAGTTCTTGATCTGAGCCACAGTCAGCTCCTGGTCTTGTTTTTGCTGACAGTATAGAGCGTCTCCATCTTTGGCTGCAAAGAATATAATTAATCGGATTTCGGTACTGACCATCGGATGATGTCCACATGTAGAGTCCTCTCTTGTGTTGTTGGAAGAGGGTGTTTGTGTGTTCTCTTGGCAAAACTCTATTAGCCTTTGCCTTGCCTCATTTTGTACTCCATGGCCATATTTGGCTCTTACTCCAGGTATCTCTTGACTTCCTACTTTGCATTCCAGTCCCTTATAACGAAAAGGACATCTTCTGTAGGTGATAGTTCTAAAAGGTCATGTAGGTCTTCATAGAACGGCAACTTCAGCTTCTTCAGCATTACTGATTCGGCATAGACCTGGATTACTGTGATATTGAATGGTTTGCCTCCGTGTATGTGACCGTGCAAAGATATTATTAAAACACTTGTTTCATTTTTGAATTTGGTTTAGTTCAGTTCAGTCACTCAGTCATGCCTGACTCTCTGTGGCCCCATGGAATGCAGCACACCCGGCTTCCCTGTCTATCACCAACTCCCAGAGCTTGCTCAAACTCATATCCATCGAGTTGGTGATGCCATCCAACCATCTCATCCTCTGTCATCTCCTTCTCCTCCTGCCTTCAATCTTTCCCAGCATCAGGGTCTTTTCTAAGGAGTCAGTTCTTCGTATCAGGTGGCCAAGGTATTGGAGCTCTAGTTCAGCTCAGTCCTACCAATGAATATTCAAGATTGATTTCCTTTATTTTTTTATTTTTTTTTTTTAGGTTGTGAATATATTTTTTTTAATTTTATTTTATTTTTAAACTTTACATAACTGTATTGGTTTAAATTGACTGGGTTGATCTCCTTGCCATCCAAGGGTCTCTGAAGAGTCTTCTCCAACACTACAGTTCAAAAGCATCAATTCTTCAGCGTTTAGCTTTGTTTTAAATATGCTCAATTAATCGATAAATTTCTGTTTCAGCCATGACACAATGCTTGTGGGATCTTAGTTCCTTGACCAGGGTTGAACCTAAGCCCTAGCAGTGAAAGTGCAGAATCCTAACCTCTGGACCACCAGGAAATTCTGTAATCTATAAACCATTATGCAAGTATATCACATATAAAGTGATAAGTTTATGTCACATTATGGAGGCATAAATGCCAAATGCAGAGTGATTCCTCACTCCTTGCAAGGAGTCTGACAGCATTAAATATGGCATATGGTCAAGATGATGCTACCAAATATATGAGATTACCTATATTTTGACTCTCTAGGGAGGCTGGGCATTGAGGAGCACAAATTCACTCTTTTCAGATAGAAAGATTGCAGGAGATCAACTGACCCCACTCACCTGTCTGAGAGGACCTCACCCCATTCTCCTTCTCTGGGGGCACCTCCTCCTCGTTCCCCTGAGAGGCAGAAGGAGTTCCAGGCACTGGTACTTCTTCAGCATCATCGTAATTTTCATCAGGGACATCAGTCCTCTGATCTGGGGGTTCCAAGAGCAGACAAGGGAGTGGATGAAACCACAGTAACTGGGTTGGACTGGGGAATACCTAAGATACCTTCTGACCCAGAGTTTCTGAGTTTCTGAATAGAGGCACCAGTCACTCCTTGTTTCAACAGACTTTTTTCTCTAAGACCATGTTTCATTTTGATGTGTCCATAAGCCAAAACATGATTTTACATATCTCAATATTTTCTGGTGGAAACTATGTATCTCAAGCAACTCTTCCACCATTGAGCATTGCTAAAGTACTTTGACAAATTGTGCTTTACAGATGTTATTTTTTAAAAACATTGTGTGCCTGTGGTGATTCTGGACACAGAGAGACCAGCCCCAACATGAGACATCACAGAACAGCCAGAGAAGGAGAAGGACGAACCCCATCTGGACACAAGGGATGCCTCTGATCCATCAAAGGAAAACCATTCCCCTTAAATCTCCTCTCTATGAGGGAAACTCTCCTCCCCAGAGCCCAGCCGAGGCAGGTCCACCTCTATTTCCTGGAGCGGATCTGTAGTCACTGTTGTCCTCACCATCCCTGGTGTAATACGGCAGTTTAGTCAGTGAGAACTCTGACGGGAAGCCTCATGTGGAGACAAACATCACAGAACACACAGAATTTTTCCTCCCCACACCCACGGGACCTGTGTTAAGGCTGAGAAGGGACAGGCCTGGCTTCTGCAGTATAGACAGAGGCTGGGAGGTCACGGGGCTCTGAGAGGCCTTCCTGCTTCTTTGGAGGAGCCGTCTCTGTGAGCCTGGGGCACACATGGGGTCTGCAGATGCTGAGAAGATGTGCACAGCCAGTGGGTGGTGACAACCAGAGATCCCAGGAGGGCAGACAGAGACACTCACCTGGGCGGCCCAGACATTCCTTCTGGGTCAGAAGGTAATCGAGCTCCTCATACACAGCTTCAGCAAGAGCATCTTCATAGCTGGATAAGGCTGAGAGATCCCCCAGCAGGTCAGAGAAGCTTCCCAGATACCCCAATCCAGCCAGCCCACCTTCATCTCCTTGGTGCTCACATGGGAGCTGCCAAACCTCAGCATCATCTCCTACCCCATGCACCATGTCAGCACCTTCTCCCCTCGTCTGACCCTGATTACAGCTCAGCGCCAACTCTGTCTGGTCTCACAGGAGAGGCCATGACTTATGAGAGTTCACACCCCAGTCCTAAGAACCTCTGTCTACTCAGCCCTTAAAGCTCAGCATAGAGCACATGGAGTCTGCAACTCAGAACAGTACCTGGCCCAGGTTCCCCTCCTCACACCTGCCCCATCTCCTGCCTCCACACACTCTCCCTGGTCCCCAGTTTCCCCTACAGCCCACCTCTGCGCTCTGCTCTCCATCTGAGTAGCTGAGTCACCAGGATGACGAGGACCAGGAAGAGAAGGGCCCCCAGAATGAGGCAGAGGACCCCAGGCAGGGAGAAGATGCCAGGAAGAGAATTTGAGGTTGTTCTGGTCCCTAAGGAGAACAGGAAAAAGGGCTGGAGAGAGTCTTGGGCACAGAGAAATCTCCTGTGTCAGCATTTTCAGGAGCTCCAGACAATGGTGTCTCAGTCTCAGACAGTGTCAGGGCTCCCCTGGGTCTCGTCCTGAGACAAGACAAATCCACGCTGGCCAGTGTGGCCCCGAGGCAGAGGTGGGGATTGTCAGGGAGCTGCCCTGCCAAGACAGCCTCTGAGGACCCAGGTCATCCCTTCTCCATGGGCTTCAGGAGACAGAGCATCAAACAGTGCAGGGACTTGCACCTCTCTGATGAGGAGCAACACTCAAGGGCAGGTGGGAGATCCTTAGATTCTGCAACAAGGAAACCAAACCTCCTTGGACCCTGGGCATGAGAACATTTGACCCTGGACATCAAGGCAGGGGATTTCCCAGTGTAATGCACTGGGTCCTCCCCAACAGCCACAGCTCCTCAGACTCTTTCCTCTTCTGAGTTGTCAGAGGGCCCACAGAATAGGTCCCCAGTATCTGAGTATCCTCTCCTGCCCGTGGATGGATCACAGTACCTGCTGTAGTCGTGGGCACTGTTGTCCTTACACCTAAAGAGAAAAACAGTAGTGTGGGAAGAAGAATTGGCCAGAACACAGGGCAAACCTTTTCCCTCCTGAGCCTGAAATCACCCCTCTCAGTCTCCACAGCATCAATGTCCAGGCCTCCCAGCACCCTCATCCTAGATCAGAGCCCCAGCACCCGGGATGTCTGAACATAAACTCCCCACCACGCCTGGTCCAGCCAACTGCCCCTGCGCTGCCCCAGCTCACCCAGGGTGGACCCCGAGCCCCTCACTCACCAGAGCACCTCACACCAGCATCCTCCTCGTGCTTGCAGTCGCTCTGCCCCCAGGGCTCCGCAGCACAGTCCCACAGAGAGGACTCCCAGCCCCCGCACTGCACCTCGTCCAGCCAGATGCTCCCATTTCCAGGGCCAAATGCTGCAGACCACACGGCTTCCAGGGCCTGGCCACAGCCCAGCTGCTGACACACCACCTCGGCCTCTGCCAGGCTCCAGGAGTCATCGCACACGGTGCCCCAGGTTCCGCTGTGCCACACCTCCACCCGCCCTGAGCACTCGGTGTCTCCTCCCCTGAGTCTCAGCTTCTCTTTGTCTGAAAAGGCAGCAGCCCCTCCTGTGACTGCCCTGGTGGGAGGAAGGAGTCCCTGGGAGCCACAGGGGAGGGGGCATGCTGATGTACCTGTGCAGGGGGCAGCAGTTGGACAGCTCTTGGGTCTTCTTCCTGCACACAAAGGGGAAACAGTGGATCAGGAACAGCTGAGGGTGTTCCTGTCCCCACATAAGATTATCTAAGGTCCATGGCTCAGTGCAAATGACATGTGAAAACACAGGCTCATTATCTCCTGGGATGAAACATTCACTGCATCTGATCACCAGCTGAAATTACTTTAAATATTTACTTGTTTATCAGTCTTCACACCCCACAGCAAATATAAACACAGACATCTACGAATGTACACACACTCCTCTGAATGAAAGTTCCATTAGAAGAAGGACCTTGTATATCTTATATGTGCCATGTTTCTGCTATTAGGACAGTGCCTGCACATTGTATGCACTCATTCAACAAATATCTATGGAAAACCATTTCAAAATACCTAGATAGGAGCTTGATAAATATTTATTAAATGAATGAATAGACAAATAAAATTCAGTGAAATAAAATTTCTTTTTTTTTAATTCATACTAATCAGTGAAATAGTAAACCAAATATAAATTAATGGTAACAGTCTATGATAATAGTTGATATTAAAAATAATCAGTCCAGAAGCACAGAGTCAATTTATATTCAAAATCTCATGTACACAATTTTAATGGAAAAGTATTAGATAGATTATAAACTACTCTTACCTATTATTCAGTGTGACAAGTGGGCAAGTGAAGTCTACTATTGTAAAAGGAAACTCTCTTTTCTAAATTTATTTTTAATTGGAAGATAATTGCTCCACAATGTAGTGTTGGTTATGTGTGTGTGTGTGTTAGTCGCTCAGTCATGTCCAACTCTTTGTGACCCTATGGACCCACCAGGCTCCTCTGTCCATAGGATTTTCCAGACAAACATACTGGAGTGGATTGCTATTCACTTCTCCACTACCACTACCTGGATCCTCCCTACCCAGGGATCAAACCCAGGTCTCCTGCACTGCAGGCAATTTCTTTGCTGTCTGTGACACCAGAAAAGCCCATAGTGTGGATTAGGAATCTCTTAAAAAGGACGTATACAAGAAAGACCTGGTAGAATTCTGAGAAGATATATGGACACATATACGTACACACTGAGTAAGCCAGAAATTTTTGCAATGGTTAAAAAAAGCCTACTGATATACCTGTGGCAGATTCATGTTGATGTATGGCAAAACCAATACAATATTGTAAAGTAATTAACCTCCAATTAAAATACATAAATTTATATTTAAAAAAGAAAAAATAAAAATCTATTATCAACTTGAAAAAAAAAACTACAGGGGAAAAGTGATGGGGGACGGGAAAAAAAAAAAAGCCTACTAAGAAAAATTTGTATTGAGAAGATGCAGAAATAATAAACAAAAGACTGAAAATATATACAAAAGAATTGAAGCTGAGAGAAATAAATATAAATTCAAAAAAACAGAAGGATAAATAGTACCTGTCATAAAGTATCAATATTTTTATATTCTTTCCAGATCATCCTATCAAAACTCCTACCCACTCTATGCAGAGAATCTCTGAGAAAACAATGGCAGGACCTCTGTGAGCAGGTTGCTCATTTTCATGGTCAAAGACTTTACCACCTCTTAATTCACAGGGTTTAATTGTAGGGAAAATATCATCAATAAAAGGTCTCACAGTTTAATGCCTCTTTGGCCTTCAAATGAAAAAGACAAAGAGATGAGCGAAGAGAGGCAAGGAAGGGAGTGAGCCTCTGCTTTTGAAGTATCTGATCCCACATTCTCTTAGCTATGGGTTTCAGGCAACATCCAGCATACCATTCAAGGTGCACCTGAATGGGGTGTGTGTGTTTGTGTATGTGGAGGGGGAGGGAAGGAGAAAGAGAAACAGAGAGAAATGTTGAAGGAATAAGGTGCTATGGTGTGACTATTTGTCGCCCTCGCCAACATTTATTTCGTTCAAAATTTATTGCTGAAATCTCAGTTCCCAGTGTAACAGTATTTAGTGGTGGAGCTTTCTCAAACTCTTCCAAACACAGAAGAAAAGAACACTTCCAAATTAATTTTATGAAGCCAACATCAGTCTGATACCAAAGCCAGATAAGGATACCATGAGAAAAGAAAATTACGGGCTAATACTCTGATAAGTACAGGCGCAAAAATCATCAACAAAATATTAGAAAACTGAATTTGACGATACACTAAAAGAATCATACACCATAATCAAGTAATATTTGTTCCAAGGATACAAGGATAGTTCAACATTCACAAATTAATCAATGTGATACACCAAATAAACAAAATGAAGGTAAAAATCATATCCTCAAAGGATGCAGAAAAAGTGTTTGACCAATTCAACATCCACTTACAGGAAAAACTCTTTTACAAAGTAGGTATAGAAGGATTGCATCTCAACATAATTAAGGCCATATGAAAAGTACACAGCTAACATCATACTTGACTGTAAAAAACCAAAAGCTTTTCCTCTGAAATTAGACACAAGACAAAAATGTCTACTCTCACCACATTTATTCAACTTAGTTTTGGTAGTCCTATCCAGATCGATCAGGCAATAAAAAGAAACTCAAGACATCCAAATCTGAAAGGAAGAGGCAAAACTGACACTATTTGCAGATTGAAAAGTGAAAGTGTTAGTCACTCAGTCGTGTCTGACTCTTCACAACCCCAAGGACTGCAGCCTGACAGGCTCCTCTGTCCATTGGGATTCTCCAGGCAAGAATACTGGAGTGGGTTGCCATTCCTTCCTCCAGGGGATCTTCCTGACCCAGGGACTGAACCCGGGTCTCTTGCATTGCAGACAGATTTTTTACCATCAGAGTCATGAGGAAAGAAATCCCCTTACATGATATTATATGTAGAAAACACTAAAGACTTCAGCAAAAATATGAGAACTAATACACTCAGTAAAGTTGCAGAAGAAAAATCTGTATACAAAAATCATATGCATTTCTTTACACTAACAACAAACTGCTATAAAAGAAACTGAGAAAACAATTCTATTTACATTTGCATGAAAATGAATAAAATGTCTAGGAATAAATTTAACCAAGGGGGTGAAAGACATGTACACTGAAAACTAAAAACACATTGATGAAAGATACTGAAGATGACTCAAATAAATGGAAAAATATTCTGTGCTCATGGATTGGAAGATCTAATATTATTAATATGCCCATACTACCCAAAGCAATCTACAGATTCACTGCAATCCTTATCAAAATTCAATGGAAGTTTTCACAGATACAGAAGAAACAATCCTAAAATTTGCATGGAACCACAAAAGACGCTCAATACCAAAGCAATCTTGAGAAGAATAACAAAGCTGGAGGTGTCGTGCTTCTTGATTTCAAACTATATTACAAAGCTATATTAATCAAAACAGTATGTCGATGGTATAAAAATGAACACAGAGATCAATGGAATAGAATAGAAAGTCCATAAATAAACCCACATTTCTATGGTCAATTAATTTTTGACAAAGAAGCCAAGAATATACACTGGGAAAAGGACAGTTTTTTCAGTAAAGGGCATGGGGAACACTGCACAGCCACATGCAAAAAATGAAACTGGACCACTATCTTACACCATTCACAAAAATTAACTCAAAATAGATTAAAGACTTGCTCACAAGTCCTGAAGCCATAAAATTTCTAGAAGAAAAAACAGAAAATAAAATCCTTGACACCAGTCTTTGTGATGATTTTTTGGATTTGACACCAAAAGCAAAGGGAACAAGAGTAAAAACAAGCAGTTGTGATGACATAAGGCTAAAAAGCTTCTGCCCAATTAAGGAAGCCATCAACAAAGTGAAAAAGCACCTATGGAATTAGAGAAAATATTTGCACATTATATTTCTGGTAAGGATTATTATCCAAAATACACAAGGAACTCATACAACTCAGTAGCAAAAAACAGTCTGATTTTTTAAAAATGGGCAGAGAACCTGAATAGATATTTTTTTAAAGAATACATACAACTTGCCAATAGGTACATGAAAACATGCTCAACACTATTAATCATCAGAAAATACAAATCAAAACCACAATGAGATATGACCTCATATCCTCTAGAAAGGCTTTTATCCAAAAGAAGAAAGAACAGGAGTTGAGGAGAATGTGAAGAGACAGGAAAGCTTTTGCACAGTTAGAGGGAATGTAAGTTGATGCAGCCCCTATGGAAACAGTATTGAGGTGCATCAAAAATTAAAAATAGAACTGCCATATGATTTAGGAATTTCACTTTGGGATATTCATCTGAAGAAAACAAAAACATTAACTTGAAAACCCAATGTTCACTGCAGCAACATATGTTCAGTTGCTAGGTTGTGTCTGACTCTTTGCAACCCCATGGACTGCAGCATGCCAGGCTCCTCTGTCCTTCACTAACTCCCAAAGTTTGCTTAAATTCATGTCCACTGAACTGGTGATGCTATCTAACTATCTCATCCTCTGTGGCCCCCTTCTTCTTTTGCCTTCAATCTTTCCCACCATCCGGGTCTTTTCCAATGAGTCAGCTCTTCTCATCACGTGGCCAAAGTATTGGAGCTTCAGCTTCAGCATCAGTCCTTCCAATGAATATTCAGGGTTGACTTCCTTTAGGGTTGATTGGTTTGATCTCCTTGCTGCCCAAAGGACTCTCAATTCAATTGTGGCATCCAAGCACCACAATTCAAAAGAATCAACTCTTTTTAGCTTCTTCTATAACCCGGCTCTCACGTCCAGATTTGACTACTGGGAAAAATATAGCTTTGACCATATGGACCTTTGTCAGCAAAGTGATGTCTCTGCTTTTTAATACTCTGTCTAGCTTTGTCACAGAGGAACAAGCCTCTTTTAATCTCATGGCTGCAGTCACCATCAGCAGTGATTTGGGAGTCCAAGAAAAGAAAATCTGTCACTGTTTCCACTTTCTCCCCTTTTATTTGCCATGAAGAGCTGATGATCTTAGGTTTCAGAATGTTGAGCTGTAAGCCAGCTTTTCACTCTCCTCTTTCACCCTCAATGAGAGGCTCTTTAGTTCCTCTTGGCTTTCTGCCATTAGAGTGGTATCATCTGTGTATCTGAGGTTGTTGATATTTCTCACAGCAATCTTGATTCCAGCTTGTGATTCATCCAGCCTGGCATTTCCTATGATGTTCTCTGCATATAAGTTAAATAAACAGGGTGACAATATACAGCCTTGATGAACTCTTTTCCCAATTTGGAACCAGTCGGTTGTTTCATGTCCAGTTCCAACTGCTGCTTTTTGATCTGCATACAGGTTTCTCAGGAGGCAGGTAAGGTGCCCTGATATTCTCATCTCTTTAAGAATTTTCCACAGTTCATTGTGATCCACATGGTCAAAGGCTTTATGTAGTCAATGAAGCAGATGTTTTTCTGGAATTCTCTGGCTTACTCCATGATCCAACAAATGTTGGCAATTTGATCTCTGGTTTATCTGCCTTTTCTAAACCTAGCTTGTACATCTCGGAAGTTCTCAGTTCACTTACTGCTGAAGCCTAGCTTGAAAGACTTTGAGTATAACCTTGCTAGCATGTGAAATGAGCACAGTTGTGAGGTAGTTTGACCATTCATTGGCATTGGCCTTCTTTGAGATTGAAATGAAAACTGACCTTCTCCAGTCCTGTGGCCACTGATGAATCTTCCAAATTTGCTGACATATTGACTGCAGCACTTCAACAGTATTACCTTTTAGTATTTTATAGCAATATATATGAGTCAAACAATGTAAGTCTTCACTGATGAATGGATAAAGAAAATGTAATATAGACTTATATCCACCCATAAAAAAAGAAGAACATCTTGCCAGTTTCAACAACATGGATGGACCTCAAGGGCATTATGCTAAGTAAAACAAATCAGACAGAGAAAGAAAAATACCATATAATCTCATTTATATGTGTAATATTAAAACAAAAAGCAAGTTCAGAGACGTTGAGTAGTTGGTGGCTGCCAGAGGTGGGGGATTTGGTGTGGGCAAAGGTAATCAAAAGGTATAAATTTGAATTATAAAATTAATAGGTGAAGAGATATAACATACAGCATGGTGACTATAGTGAATACTGCATTGTCTATTTGAAGGAGGGCAAGAAAATACATCTTAAACATTCTCATCATGAAGGAAATTTTTAACTATATATATGGATCTATATATATGGATCCATATATATAGATATAACTAGACTTACTGTAGTGATCATTTATCAATACACACAAACATATAAGCATTTTGTTGAACACGGCAAAAAATATAATGTTGTATCAATTATATCAATTAAAAAATTTTCATAAAGCAAGTTTGGAACATGTAGATTAAATAAGCTCCATCCAAACTTCATTTTATAAACTCAACTTAAACCCATCACTTAGATTTTAATATATCAAATCTCACTAACAACATCCTACAGAGTTGGGAAAGACACAGAAACAGACATAAGTCACCTTCACACGAGATGTAGGCTTCCTCCTTTGGAGAGCATGAACTGTATTTCCATGGGCCAGAAGGACACTGCCAGAGAGAGGTATCAGTTTTCCGACACTGAATTAAATCTACCCACCGGGGTCTAGAACCTTCCCTGAGACCAACAGAGGTGTTGAGACTTCCACTGTCCCCACAGCCAAGCTGACTGCAGATGATGGACACAGTGATGTCTTCCATGGGGCTGCGGCAGACACTGCCCCAGGTCCCATTGTAGAAAACTTCCAGCCACCCAGCACACTGCTGGTCCTCGCTGACCATCCTGAGCGACAGGAACTCTAAGATCAAAAGAGAGGAGACAGGACACAGTGACACCCCACTCAGTGCTCTAGGTTTTCCTCTCTCCGGAAAAATGTGAACACTGATCTCTGTCAGCTGAGGAAGCAAATCCATTAGATGACCAGAGTGAAACCTGCCTCCTTTTTATCTGACTTTCTCCATTTGTGTCTGTCTTTCTAAATATTTCTACCACTATGATGTAGTGGATATGAACTGAGAGGAAGACCAACCTGGACACCTGCAGAGAGAGGGAGCTGACTCCTGCTTCCTGACAAAACATCTAAAAGAGTGTATGAAAGGGATGTGATGTGGACAGTGTGGAGGCAGATAAAATAATGGACCTGTGACTGTTTCCTTATCTGGCAAAGGGGACTTTACAGATGTGATTAAGGTAAGGACCTTGAGATTACCCTGAAATATGATGGATTAACCACCTGCTGCTGCTAAGTCGCTTCAGTCATGTCCGACTCTGTGCAACGCCATAGACGGCAGCCCACCAGGCTCCTCCGTCCTTGGGATTCTTCAGGCAAGAAAACTGGAGTGGGTTGCCATTTACTTCTCCAGTGCATGAAAGTGAAGTCGCTCAGTTGTGTCTGACTCCTAGGGACTCCATAGACTGCAGCCTACCAGGCTCCTCCATCCATGGGATTTTCCAGGCAAGAGTACTGGAGTGGGTTGCCATTGCCTTCTCCCACCTGAGCACAGTCTAATCACAATCTTAGACTCACTATCCTTTAGAGTGGAATACTTTTCCTCGTTCTGGTTAGAGGGAGATGTGAATGTGTATAACAGTTAGAGAGGTGGAGCGTTGCTGGTCTGATGATGAACAGAAGGGGGTTATGACCGAAGGCAGGCAGGCAGTTTTTAGAAGCTTGAAAAGACAAGAAACAGATTCTTTCCCAGAGGCTCAGAGGTGATGTGACCCTACTGAAACCTTAGTCCCCATCCTGTGAGATTCCTGCTGGACATCTAAGCTACAGAAGTGTAAGGAAGTAAATGTGTTGTTTTAAACCATTAACTATGTGGTGGTTTGTTACAAAACAAAAAAACTAGCACCTTGGCTTTAAGACTTCTCTACCATATGTACCAGAAGAGTGAGCCCTGATTTCAAGGAAAACTGAGAAAAGGCTCTGCCAGCAAACACTACTGAGGAGAAAGGACCAGAATCTCAGCTGCTGCAGGAGGCAGTGAAAGCACCTCATCTTCACGTCTGCTGGAAAGACAGCCTTCATGGGAGGAAGCCTCCTTCTCTGGTCCTTTCAGCATCTCTCCCTCAGGGATCAGACCCCCGTCCTCCTGGGCACTCCCCTCCCCTAGCCTGTGGACAGTGTGGAGTGCTGACCTGAGCAGATGACTCCGGCGTCCTCCTTGTGTCTGCAGTCGTGCCGCCCCCAGCCCCGGGAAGGGCACCTCCACACGTGGGACTCCTTTCCTGTGCAGTTCAGGTCGTCCAGCCAGATGGGCCCTGATCCTGCCCCAAAGTGAGCAGACCCCGTGGCATTGAGGGCTTCTCCACAGCCCAGCTGCCTGCACACCACGCGGGCATCCTCCAGGTCCCAGCCGTCATCACAGATGGTACCCCAGGAGCCCTGGTCAAGGATCTCCACTCTCCCGGCGCAGGGACCGCCCCCATCCACCAGGCGGAGCTGTCTACTGTCTGAGGAGAGAGAAATGGGACAATGAGGCCTTGACCTGGGGGGTGAATAGGATCTTCTGTCCTGCGGGACCCTCACCTGAGCAGTAGGGGGCGCTCTCCTCTGAGGCTGCAGACCCTGCTTGTTCAGACACAGAGTCATTGCACTGGGGCAGCACCTGGCTGTGATTTCCTGAAAAAAGAGCGATGATTAGAGGGTTGGGAGGGTTGAAGAACAGGAAACTCAGTTAAGCAAAATAATTTTTAGGAGGGGAGGGGAGTTTGGGGGGAAATGGGTACATGTATATGTATGGCTGAGTCCCTGCCTGTTCACCTGAAACAGTAACAACATTGTTAATCGGCTAAACCCAATACAAAGTAAAAAATTCAAAATAAAATAATAATAATAATAATGATCTAGTGATGGAGCTGAGATGAAAGCTGTAACATACCAGTAAAGTTACCATAATCTTAGTGTTCCCTTTCTCTATGAACAGCCCTGGTCCTGACAATACCATGATTCCTGTTTTAAGCCAAGCTTTGCCCTAAGAATGAGTTAAATAAGTTGCTCTATCCTTAATCTACCCCTAAATAGAAGAAGCAAAACAAAATCCTTTCTGAAGGCTTTGTACAATTTTTTATCTACAATGTTTGTGATTTTTAAAAACACTTATATAAAAGAGAT
Organism: Bubalus kerabau; assembly: GCF_029407905.1. Lineage (NCBI taxonomy): Eukaryota > Metazoa > Chordata > Mammalia > Artiodactyla > Bovidae > Bubalus > Bubalus kerabau. The sequence continues at coordinate 19,403,733 of NC_073624.1, forward strand.
CTCATGGAAAACAAGAGGAAAAAGAAACATTAAAAAATTTTCCCAGGGTATTTGGCTCTTAAAGTTACCTGACAGAGAGTTTATTTTATTTTTATTAATTTTTATTTGAGCATAATTGCCTTACAATGTTGTGGATGCTTCTGCTGTACAGCAAATTCAATACGTTATATATACATGTAAGGGTTTCCTAGGTGACTCAGTGGTTAAAAAAAAAAAATCTGCCTGCCAAATAGGAGACTGGGGTTCCATCCCTAGTTGGGAAGATCCTCTGGGGAAAGAAATGGCAACCCACTCCAGTATTCTTGCCTGGGAAATCCTATGGACAAAGGAGTGTCTTGGGCTACAGTCCATGAGGTCACAAAAGAGTCAGACGCAACTAGGCAACCAAACAACAAGATATATATATATATATATATATATATATATATATATATCCCCTCTTTCTTGGATTTACTTCCTATTTACATCACCACAGAGCACTGAGTAGAGTTCGCTGTGCTATACAATAGGTTATTATTTATCTATTTTATGTGTTCAGTTCAGTAGCTCAGTAGTGTCTGACTCTTTGTGACCCCATGCATCACAGCATGCCAGGCCTCCCTGTCTATCACCAACTCCCGGAGTCCACCCAAACCCATGTCCATCAAGTCGATGATGCCATCCAACCATCTCATCTTCTGTCATCCCCTTCTCTTCCTGCCCTCAATCTTTCCCAGCATCAGTGTCTTTACCAATGAGTCAGCTCTTCACATCAGGAGGCCAAAGTATTGGAGCTTCAGCTTCAACATCAGTCCTTCCAGTGAACACCCAGGACTGATTTCCTTTAGGATGGACTGGTTGGATCTCTTTGCACTCCAAGGGACTCTCAAGCGTCTTCTCCAACACCACAGTTCAAAAGCATCAATTCTTTGGTGCTCAGCTTTCTTTATAGTCCAATTCTCACATCCATACATGACCACTGGAAAAACCATAGCCTTGACTAGATAGACCTTTGTTGGCAAAATTTATGTGTGTGTGCATGCTAAGTCACTTCAGTCATGTCTGACTCTGTGACACTATGGATTGTAGCCCATCAGGCTCCATGTCTATGGGATTCTCCAGGCAATATCTATTTTATACTTAGTATCAATAATGTAGGGCTTCTGAGTCTGGTGGCTGAGGCAGTAAAGAATCCGCCTGCAATGCAAGAGAGCCTTGGGTTGGGAAGATCCCCTGGAGGAGGGTATGGCAACCCACTCCACAATTCTTTCCCGGAGAATCCCCATGGACAGAGGAGCCTGGCAGGCTACAGTCCATGGGGTTGCAAAGAGTCGGATACGACTAAGCGCACAGCACAGCACATCAATAGTGTCTATATGTCATATATGTCAATCTCAATGTCCCAATTCATCCCACTCTTCATTTCCCCTCTTAGTATCCATGTGATGTTCTCTAGGTTGATGTCTCTACTTCTGCTTTGCAGTAAGTTCATCGCTACCATTTTTTCTAGATTCCACATATAAGTGATGTTATACCATATTTGTTTTTCTCTTTCTGATTTACTTCATTCTACATAACAATCCTATTTCAAATCCTAAAAGATGATGCTGTGAAAGTGCTGCATTCAATATGCCAGCAAATTTGGAAAACTCAGCAGTGGCCACAGGACTGGAAAAAGTCACTTTTCATTCCAATCCCAAAGAAAGACAATGCCAAAGAATGCTCAAACTACCACACAATTGCACTCATCTCACTAGCAAAGTAATGCTCAAAATTCTCCAAGCCAGGCTTCAACAACACGTGAACTGTGAACTTCCAGATGTTCAAGCTGGTTTTAGAAAAGGCAGAGGAACCAGAGATCAAATTGCCAACATCCACTGGATCATCGAAAAAGCAAGAGAGTTCCAGAAAAAACATCTATTTCTGCTTTATTGGCTATGCCAAAGCCTTTGACTGTGTGCATTACAATAAACTGTGGAAAATTCTAAAAGAGCTGGGAATACCAGACCATGTGACTTGCCTCTTGTGAAATCTGTATGCAGGTCAGGAAGCAACATTTAGAACTGGACATGGAACAACACACTGTCTCCAAACAGGAAAAGGAGTACGTCAAGGCTGTATATTGTCACCCTGCTTATTTAACTTATATGCAGAGTACATCATGAGAAACGCTGGGCTGAATGAAGCACAAGCTGGAATCAAGATTGCTGGGAGAAATATCAGTAACCTCAGATATGGAGATGACATCACCCTTATGGCAGAAAGTGAAGAGGAACTAAAGAGCCTCTTGGTGAAAGTGAAAGAGGAGAGTGAAAAAGTTGGCTTAAAGCTCAACATTCAGAAAATAAAGATCATGGCATCAAGTCCCATCACTTCATGGCAAATAGATGGGAAAACAGTGGAAACAGTGGCTGACTTTATTTTTTTGAGCTCCAAAATCACTGTAGATGGTGACTGCAGTCATGAAATTAAAAGATGCTTACTCCTTGGAAGAAAAGTTATGACCAACCTAGACAGCATATTAAAAAGCAGAGACATTACTTTGCCAACAAAGATCTATCTAGTCAAGGCTATGGTTTTTCCAATAGTCATGTATGGATATGAGTTGGACTATAAAGAAAGCTGAGCACCAAAGAATTTATGCTTTTGAACTGTGGTGTTGGAGAAGACTCTTGAGAGTCCCTTGCACTGCAAGGAGATCCAACCAGTCCATCCTAAACGAAATCAGTCCGGAATGTTCATTGGAAGGACTGATGCTGAAGCTGAAGCTCCAGTACTTTGGCCACCTGATGATGTGAAGAACTGACTCATTTGAAAAGACCCTGATGCCGGGAAAGATTGAAGGCGAGAGGTGAAGGGGACGACAGAGGATGAGTTGGTTGGATGGCATCACCAACTCAGTGAACATGAGTTTGAGTAATCTCTGGGAGTTGGTGATGGACAGGGAGCCCTCTTGTGCTACAGTCAATGGGGTGGCAAAGAGTCGGACATGACGAGGGACTGAACTGAACTAAACCGAACATAACAATCTCTAGGTCTATCCATGTTTCTGCAAATTTCACAACTTTATTCTTTTATGGCTGAGTAATATTCCATTTTATATATGTACAACTTCTTCTCTATCCATTCCTCCTGTGAGGACATTTAGGTTGCTTCTGTGTCCTGGCTGTTGTAAATAGTGCTGCAGTGAACATTAGGATGAATGTGTCTTTTTGAATGGTGATTCTCTCCAGGTATGTGCCCAGGAGTGGGATTGCTGAGTCATACGATAGTTCTATTTTTAGTTTTTTGAGGAACCTCCATACTGTTCTCCATAGTAGTTGTGCCAATTTACATACCCATATGTAGGAGGATTCCCTTTTCTGCACATTCTCTCCAGCATTTATTGTTCATAGATTTTTTTAATGATAGACATTCTGACTGGTGTGAAGTAATACCTGACTGCAGTTTTGCATCTCTCTAGTAATTAGTGATGTTGAACATCTTTTCATGTACTTGTTAGCCATCTGTATGTCTGGAGAAATGTCTGTTTAGGTCTTTTTCCCATTTTTCAATTGGGTTGTTTGGTTTGTTGATATTGAGTTATTTGTGCATTTTGAAGATTAGTCGCCTGTTAGTTGTTTCATTTTAGTTGCAAATATTTTCTCCCATTCTGACAGTTGTCTTTTTGTTCTGTTTATGGTTTCCTTTGCTATGCAAAGCCTTTTAAGTTTAATTAGGTCTTATTTGTTTATTTTTTTTTTTATTTTATTTACTCTAGAAGGTTGGTCAAAAAAGATCTTGTTGCAATTTATGTCAAAGAATCTTCTGCCTATGTTTTCCTCTAAGAGTTTTATAGTCTGACAGAGAATTTAAATGCCATGATTAAAGTCCTCAAAGAATTAATTAACAAGATGTGTGTCTTGGCAGAGAAATGATAACAAAAACAAATGAAAATTCTACAGTGAAAAAGTTAACAGCTGAAATTAAGAACTAGAGAATGAGTCTATAGCACATTAGATCAATATAAAGTAGAAATAGTAAAATGGAAGATGAGAGGATAAATATTCCTCTATATACAAAAGCTAGTTTCATGGTAAGTGCCTGGTTAACAATACTGTATAACAAAGTTTCTCCCCAAACTTAGCAGTTGAAGGAATTTTTTTTTTAATTTTGATCATAATTTCCTGGTCAGTAATTTGGGAAAGACTCAACTTGGCAGTTCTATCTTTGGGGTCTTTCATGTGGTTGCACTTAGATGTTATCTGGGGCTGATATCTCTAAAGGTTTGATTGAACTGTAGTTATGTAAGGAAATTCCCTGAAGTATTTTTTTTGTTGGGGAGATGGAGGGATAAAGAAGCATCCTATCTGCAACTTAATCCAGAAAGATTTTACATACTCAGGGAGGAAATGGGGCAGGAGAGGGACAAAGGAGGAGAGAGGGGGAAAGCTAGAGCAAGACAGAGAAAACTAGAGTGAGAGAGAGAGGGAGAGAAAAGAAAGAAGGATTAAAGCAAAATACTAACCTAACATTTGGGGAATCCAGATAAAGTTCAGAGAGAATTCACTCCTAGAAAACCTTCACTAAAGGAAATACTAGTAACATCAAACCCATAAAATGCCTAGGAGAAAACCTAGGTAAAGACATGCAAAACATCTGAGAGAAATTCAAGACTGAACTGAATGAAGGGATGTATATTTTGCCAATGATTTGGGAAACTCAATGTTGTCAAAATAAATCATTCTCAAATTTATATACAGATTAAAGCTAACCTCAATAAAATTCCCTGATGCTTTTGTGTGTGTGAAACATGACAAGATGATTCAAAATTTATGTTGTCGTTCAGTCACTCAGTCATGTCTGACTCTTTGCAACCCCATGGACTGCAGCACGCCAGGCTTCCCTATCCATCACCAACTCCCAGAGTTTACCCAAACTCATGTCCATTGAGTCAGTGATGCCATCCAACTATCTCATCTTCTGTTGTCCTTTTCTCCTCCTGCCTTCAATCCTTCCAAGCATCAGGGTCTTTTCTAATGAGTCAGCTCTTCACATAAGGTGGCAGAGTATCCGAGCTTCAGCTCAAAAATGTATACAAAATACAAAAACCAAGAATGACCAAGGCAGTTAGGAAGAACAGCAACAACATAACTTCTTTAAATTAAAGTTACCCAGACGTACTCTGTGTTTTTAGTCACTCAGTCATTTCCAATTCTTTGTGACCCAGTGGACTATAGCCCAACAAGCTCCTCTCTTCATGGGGACTCCCCAGGCAAGAATACTGGAGTGGGTTGCCATGCACTTCTCCAGGGGATCTTCCCAACCCAGGGATCAAACCCAGGTCTCCCACCTTGCAGACAGATTCTTTACCATCTCAGCAACCAGGGAAGGTTCAAGATTTACTATAAAATTACAATAATTAAGAAAATGTGGTACAGCTGAAGGATAGACAAATGACACAGTGGAATAGAATAGAAAGTCTAAAAGAAGTACTCAGACATATGTTCCCTTTTGTTTATCACAAAGGTGGCACTGCAGTAGGGAATAGTCTTTCCAGAAAAATATTTTCAGTCAACTGTATGCCCATATGAAAACATGACACTTGACCCTTATCCTACACAGTTATCAGTCCTAGAGGCACTGTATGATTACATGCAAAATAAAAGTAATTACACTTCTGTGAGATACTCTCAGAAAACATTTTTGTGATTTTGGAGTGGACAAAGTTCTTTCTAGAAGGATATAAGGAGCTCTATGGACTGGAACAAAGGACTGGTTCAAAACTGAGACAGGAGTACGTCAAGCCTGTATATCGTCACCCTGATTATTTAACTTCTATGCAGAACACGTCATGCGAAATGCCAGGATGGATGAAGCACAAGCTGGAGTCAAGATTGCTGGGAAACATATCAATAACCTCAGATATGCAGATGACACCACCCTTATGGCAGAAAGTGAAGAGGAACTAAAGAGCCTCTTGATGAAGGTGAAAGAGGTGAGTGAAAATGTTGGCTTAAAACTCAACGTTCAGAAAAGGAAGATCATGGCATCTGGTCCCATCCCTTCATGGCAAATAGATGGGGAAACAATGAAAACAGTGACAGACTTTATTTTCTTGGACTCTAAAATCATGGCAAATGGTGACTGCAGCCATGAAATTAAAAGATACTTGCTCCTTGGGAGAAAAGCTATGACAAACCTAGATAGCATATTAAAAAACAGAGATGTTACTTTGCCAACAAAGGTCCAACAAAGCTATAGTTTTTCCAGTAGTCATGTATGGATGTGAGAGTTGGACCATAAAGAAAGCTGAGCACTGAAGAATTGATGTTTGTGAACTGTGGTGTTGGAGAAGACTTTTGAGAGTCCCTTGGACTTCCAGGATATTAAACCAGTCAATCCTAAAGGAAATCAGTGCTGAATATTCATTGGAAGGACTGATGCTGAGGTTGAAGCTCTAATACTTTGGCCACATGATGGGAAGAACTGACTCATTGGAAAAGACCCTGATGCTGAAAAATACTGAAGGCAGGAGAAGGAGATGACAGAGGATGACATGATTGGGTGGTATCACCAACTCAATTGATATGAGCTTGAGCAAGCTGCGGGAGATGATGAAGGACAGGGAAGTTTGATGTGCTGCAGTCCATGGGATTGCAAAGAGTCGGATATGACTGAGTGACTGAACTGAACTGGCTGACTGAAGGAGCACTACATGTACAGTAAAAAAGGTGAATGAATTCACTTAAGATTAGTAACTTGACTCATTGAAGTACACCATACCATTAAGAAAATTAAAATATAAGACAGAATTAAACACACAAAAAACATAATAAATATTTATTCCAAAAGTCATCATCATGGTAACTTGCACCACTGTATTTGTAATAGTCAAAACCTGGCAACAAACTCAAATTTCTGCCACTAGTTGAATGGATCAATGCATGGTCATGTGATCATTCAAAGGAATACTCTATAGTAATAAAATTGAATACAATGTTGCCATAAACAACATCAGGAGTGAGAAATTAGACACGAAAGAAAACATTCTGTATGGTTATACATAAAGTTCAAAAACTGGGAAAATATTCTATGGCAGTACAAGTCTTAGGTAAGCAGTCTTCCCTGGAGAGGAGGAGGACACAGCTATTGGGAGGCGATAGTGACTCTGTGGTGCTGTGAATGTTCTCTTTGTAGAGCTGGGTTGGGGAACATGATCTAGGTATACACTTATTGTTTGTACTTTGTTCTCTATTATTGTCCTTAAATAATAATGTTTCATAAAAATATTATTCATCTAAGCATTTCTTTCCCTGACATAGCACTTCTTAGCATTTCTTAGCACTTCTTTCCCCTGAAAAAATGAGTGAACAATGAGAAGTTTATGGAGCAGGACCTTACGGAGCCTTCTCAGGACAGATCACCCTCATGTCCTGCACCTACTTCTGTCTGTAGAAAAGCCTTAGCCAAAGAATAAATTTAATCACAGAAATGAAAATTTTTTCAGAAACAAAGGAAAACAGTCAAATAGGATAAAATAATAATAGTTTAGCCCTAAACAAAGTCAAGGATTTTTAGTTCCTCCTCATGGGCTATAGCTAACATTCTGAGCCATATCCTTTGAGCTGTTTTGCAGATGCTGAAATCCCAACCAGGAGGTAGAAGTAAATTACATGATGACCAGACTAGTGGGGTGCCATTTCCTTCTCCAGGGGATCTTCCCACCCCAGGGATCAAACCTGAGTCTCTTGCATTGTAAGCAGATTCCTTACCATCTGAGTCAACAGGGAAGCCCTTCTTCATCTTACACAATTCCAATAATTGGCCTCAAGGAAATGGGAACAAACCAACACTAGAACTGATGATTAACTGTATTTCAAACAATAAAGGTGACACTGATCAGACCTATTTCAAGATGATTGTCAGGGCTAGCTGTGCTATTCTGCAGTAACCTCTCCCCTACCTCCACCTGTGCACTCCTGAAATTCCCATTTAAAAACTCTTGTCCCTGATCAGCAAGGGGGAGCTGGTTCTTTGGTACATTAGTCCTCTGTCTCCCCAGAACTGCTGGTTTTCTCAAAAAAGCTATCTTTAATTTTACCCCATGCTAATCTCTCAGGATTGGATTCTTGAGTAATGAGCAGTTGAAACCTGAGTTCAATAATTTCACTACAGAATATCTTCCTTTCTAAGCCTGTTTTCCCTTACTCTCTGCTTTGGGGAAATTTCACCCCAGGAGCATCCAAAGTATAGTAGCCCTTCCCTGTCTTACCTGAGCAGATCACAGAGGCCGTGTTGCCATGGGAACAGTCAGGAACACCCAGGGTAGTCACAGGGCATTTCCACAGGAAAGACTCAGCCCCTGAGCAGTGAAATCGGGCTTTCCAGAGTTGATCACTTCCTCCTGCTCCATTTGGGGTGGAGATGGCGACTCCACAGCCGAGCTGACGACAGACAACATTGGCATTGGCCAGACTCCAGTGGGAGGCACAGAGAGCTCTCCAATGTCCAGAAATATTCATCTCCACCTGCCCCTCACACTGAGAGGTGCCATTTTTCATGAGCCGGACTTCTGTGTACACTGATAGAAAAAGACAGGATTTCAGCACAATCTGATTTCTTTTTTACCTTGAACTGAGTGTACACAGAGGTTAAGTCCTGATGTGCATCTCACCTGAACAGACAACCTGAGCAGCTCCACTGGGGTGACACATGCCCCCTGGACAGGGCACTCTGGGGCAGGACCAGAGCTCAGGCTCCTCCCCCTCACACCTGAACTCTTCAGCCCAGACCTGGCCATCGGACTCTCTGAATGGCACATGTCCCAGGACAGACACAGCCTTGCCACATCCAAGCTCTGCACAGATGACCTGGGCAGTGGGGAGTGTGAAGTTCCCATCAGACACTGGGGTCCAGGCTTCTCCAGAATGCACTTCTACTCGCCCTGAGCAGGGTCCAACCCCTCCAGCCAGACGCACAAATCCTAAGAGAAACAAAGAACAACAAATGCAGTGAGTGTTCATGAACCTGGCTTGGCAATTGGAAACAACATTCACAGGCATGAGATGGTGTGAAAGTTTTTCTTTCCAACAGTGGAATAAGAGGGGATAAGAAGAGAGAATTTGACTGTCATTGTCAAACTGCATTTTCATGAGCAAGTTTCTGAAGAGATATCCAGAAGGATTGAAGAATCAGTTTGGAATGGCTGAATCCCGAGAATATATATTGGTTAGGAACGTTAATTCCTATCTGGGGCATGGAAACTACAGTGCCCAAAGAAACTGCACAGTGGTAGTCATTCAAACGTGGGTGCAGAGCTGAAGTGAGAGTGAAAAAGGTCCATGGGGTTCAAGAGCTTACAGGCCTAAGAGCCAGAGAAGTTTAGAAGTTTAGAGGACCATCCTGAGATTTCTGGGGCTAAACTTCTGGCCAGTATTCTCTCAGAGCCAATATTCAAGTCACTGAGGACAGGGAATATCACACGGGCTGGATCTGAGTGCAGGTATTATAATCTAATTGTGAAAGAAGTTGTCCACAGGCAAGTTTAGAAATGACAAAAGCTCAGAGAGTCATAGGAGAGGGAGGGAATGCTCCTAGCCATCTTTCTTAAAAACCTAGGATTTATCAAGACACCTGGGAGAAAGTGAGGTCTCAGTGGGATTATGCAAGAGAATTGAGTTAGTTGATTACTTCATACTAGATATGAGATTCTCAGCAAATGTGAAAGAGTAATGATAATTTAATGTATTCTAACCTTATCTATATGCTAACTGCATATGCCTTTCCTATTTGGATTTCTGAGATAAGAAGCCAGCAAGGTATAAAAAAGGAGAATGAGAGGAAGAGAGCAGACAGCAAACAACCCATGTGTGCTTTCAGTTCAGTTCAGTTCAGTTCACTTCAGTCGCTCAGTCGTGTCCAACTCTTTGTGACCCCATGAATCACAGCACGCCAGGCCTCACTGTCCATCACCAACTCCCTGAGTTCACCCAAACTCGTGTGCATCGAGTCAGTGATGCCATACAGCCATCTCATCCTCTGTCATCCCCTTCTCCTCCTGCCCTCAATCCCTCCCAGCATCAGGGTCTTTTCCAATGAGTCAACTCTTCGAATGAGGTGGCCAACGTATTGGAGTTTCAGCCTCAGCATCAGTCTTTCCGATGAACACCCAGGACTGGTGTGTCCAAGGGACTCACAAAAGTCTTCTCCAGCACCACAGTTCAAAAGCATCAATTTTTCAGCGCTCAGCTTTCTTCACAGTCCAACTCTTACATCCATACATGACCACTGGAAAAACCACAGCCTTGACTAGGTGGAACTTTGTTGACAAAGTAATATCTCTGCTTTTTAATATGCTATCTAGGTTGGTTACTAGGTTGCTGTCTAGGAAGGTTACTTTCCCTCCAAGGAGTAAGTGTCTTTTAATATATACTTTAGAGATTTCTAAACTGCAAAAGCCTCAATAGGAATGAAACATAGAAAGATTTGGGGGTGAAAAAGACTCGTTCAACGAGATTTTAACACTTTTTATCCCCTGTGCTCCTCCCATTTGCCACCTAACCCTGCTACCCTTTCCCATTTCTCCCAAAGCAGAAAAGAAAAAAAAAAAAAAGCTTAAGAGCTACAAATAAATGGAAAGGAGATTCCAAAAGGAGATAACTCCTGTAGGGAATGAGGTGGAATGAGTGGCAGGTTAAACAGGGAGTGGATGACATATGAGAGACAGACCAAAGAAAAGACTGATGATAATGATTTCATCCTTCAGAGCCCATATTTTGGACAGAGAAAAGGTAATCCAATAGGGGAAAACCTGCACATCATAAAGAACAACTTTTTAAATAATTTTCCTGGTTTCTGAGTGTGCTCATAATTATTTATGTACATGGTGGAATTTGTTCTGATGAAAGACTCTGATTGCATAAGTTTGTGAACTTTGAAGCCTCAAAAAGAATGATGTAACAGAATAAAAATCTACTATAGAGAGCAGGTGGAAAAAGCAATGGCAACCCACTCCAGTGTTCTTGCCTGGAGAATCCCAGGGACGGCAGAGCCTGGTGGGGTCACACAGAGTCAGAGATGACTGAAGCAACTTAGCAGCAGCAGCAGAAGCATAGAGAGCAGGAGATTAAAGAACTGCAGAAATTAAAGAACTGAAGGATTAGCTTGACCACTCATACAAGATAGCATATTCAAAAGCAGAGACATAACTTTGCCAACAAAGGTCCATCTAGTCAAGGCTATGGTTTTTCCAGTAGTCGTGTATGGATGTGTATTAAGAAAGCTGAGCGCCGAAGAATTGATGCTTTTGAACTGTGGTGTTGGAGAAGACACTTGAGAGTCCCTTGGACTGCAAGGAGAACCAACCAGTCCATTCTAAAGGAGATCAGCTCTGGGTGTTCTTTGGAAGGAATGATGCTAAAACTGAAACTCCAGTACTTTGGCCACCTCATGTGAAGAGTTGACTCATTGGAAAAGACTCTGGTGCTGGGAGGGATTGGCAGGAGAAGAAGGGGACGACAGAGGATGAGATGGCTGCATGGTATCACCAACTCGATGGACGTGAGTTTGAGTGAATTCCGGGAGTTGGTGATGCACAGAGAGGCCTGGCGTGCTGCAATTCATGGGGTCGCAAAGAGTCGGACATGACTGAGCGACTGAACTGAACTGAACTGATGTGAATGAGTAAAGATATTAAATATAATTAAGATATATCCTTGTCTGGTCTCTTGCTGCGTAGACATCTTGTGTCCTTAGGCACTCATAGCATCTTCCACACCACAGCTGGACTTTCAGTGCTGTTCAGAGAACCTCACAGTTGCCTTCATCAGCTCCCATTGCCATTCCCCTTCCTCCCAGCTACTATAAAACCTGTTCCACCTTCTTCAAAAATTACATTTGTCCTCTTGCTCCAAATAAGCCCCCAAACACAAGTCTCTTATATCATTGAAATCATCAAATATAAACTACATAATCTCTTATCATAAAACACAGAAATTCATGTTTTATTACCTCCACCTTTGACTTGCCAGTGCATGGCTAAGTGTTCCTCCAAAGTTTGCATTTATACAGATATCTTAAAGGAAAAATTGGGGAAAGAGACTTTTCTAGTAACAATGAAAGAATATAAGACTCAGAACATTTCATTCACAGTTCTCTAGTTCTACCATCAAAGAACTATGAACATTTACATCTAAATTTACAAAGGAAACTTGAAATCTGCCACAAATCCATAAGAATCTCTGATTTGTTAAATAATATCCCTTTAGGGATCATCTCTATATATGTAAATGATATCCTTCTATAGTAAGAGTAACCTCCACTCCTACTAGCTTAGTGCAAAATAATGTCTCATATTGTTTGTACAGAAACAACTCCACCCAGGAAAGTGCATCCTCATTTGTGTCCCTGCCTCTCATAGCCTCCCTGTGCAAAGAGAATGTGTATGTGGCAGTTAGCAAATGTTTCACTCTTACAAAAAGTGAATTATGAAAAAAATTATGAGAATTTATTTTAATTGGGAGAATGAATAAAGCTATTTTACCGTCAGGTAAGTCCACTGGAGATGAAAAGAATAGCAGAGACTTATAAGAGGAAAGTATATGAAGCTCATCAATCATAGCCACAGTGCACTCAGGGAGGATGGGTAAGCGTCTCAGTCCTCTCTAGCCCACCTATCTCCCATTGCCCTGCTGATCAGACACCAGCTTTCTTGGAACTTTCCATTTTCTCAGCCTGTGGACAAAGAACTGACCATACCTGAGCAGATGACTCCTGCATCTTCTTGATGATCGCAGTTGTGTTGCTGCCATCCCCAGGTAGGGCACCTCCACACCTGGGACTCCTCTCCTCTGCAGTTCACTTCATCCAGCCAGATGGGCCCTGATCCCGTCCCGAAAGAGGAAGAGACAGTGGCGTCCAGGGCTTCTCCACAGCCTAGCTGCCTGCACACCACGCGGGCATCGTCCAGGTCCCAGCTGTCATCACAGATGGTGCCCCAGGAGCCCTGGTCAAGAATCTCCACTCTTCCGGAGCAGCGACCACCTCCGTCCACCAGGCGGATCTGTCTACTGTCTGAGCAGAGAGAAATGGGATACCAGGGGTTGGGAAGGGTTTTCTGTCCTGTGGGACCCCCACTTGAGCAGTAGGGGGCGCTCTCCTCTGAGGCTGCAGACCCTGCTGGTTCAGACAGGGAGTCGTTGCAATGGGGCAGCAGCTGGGTCTGGTTTTTTATACCAGTGGCAAGAGAATAATAAGGTTGAAAAATAGGAAGAAAATAAAACAGGAAGTATTAAGTTGAAAACACTCTAGTGAGTAGTCTGAGACAGAAGGTGGTACAAGGTCCTATCAGAGTTAACATTCTGATCTGTAGAGTTCTGCACAGCATCAGAGAAAGATTTACAGGAAATGTGAGTCTCTCTAACTGGAGCAGTTAAATGATTTCAGAGTCTCAGGAATGAGCTGGCAGCTGGATGGATTCCTTTCAAAGCACACATATTTTGATGCCGTTGACCTAAGAGTTAAAGGGGTTGATTAAAGGGAGTAGAGTCAGGAACTGGCCTTATCAGATGCCTCAGATAGCAATCATGAATCCTCTACCATTAGAATCCTTCTCCTTGGTACAGTCATTCAGAACTGAAAAACAAATGGATTCTGTGATATCTTGGTATACCCCAGAATATTTCATTTGTGGTTCTAAGCTTCAGACTTCAGATCTGGATACTTACTTTCAAAGAATGTGATCTCTTTGAGTAGACTGAACAACTTTGCCTGAGAGATGATGTCAAGGAACATTGACACTGCCCAGATTCCACTGGAAAACATAGAATGTTGCTTCTTTTTTTTTTCTTTTTAAACTTTACAATATTGTATTGGTTTTGCCAAATATCGAAATGAATCCACCACAGGTATACATGTGTTCCCCATCCTGAACCCTCCTCCCTCCTCCCTCCCCATACCGTCCCTCTGGGTCGTCCCAGTGCACCAGCCCCAAGCATCCAGTATCGTGCATCGAACCTGGACTGGCGACTCATTTCATATATGATAGTATACATGTTTCAATGCCATTCTCCCAAATCTTCCCACCCTCTCCCTCTCCCACAGAGTCCATAAGAAGAATGTTGCTTCTTCTTCCAAAAAAATATAATCCGTCCTTGGACTTTGTGTCAAGAATCTCTGTTATTCAAATTTTGGAGTTATGTGATCTTTAGGGGGAAATAGTGTGTATGTTTGCTTAGTCATTTCAGTCATGTTCAACTCTTTAAGACCCTATAAACTGTAGCCCACCAGGCTCCTCTGCCCATGGGATTCTCCAGGCAAGAATACTGGAGTGGTTGTCATGCCCTCCTCCAGGGGATCTGCCTGACCCAGCGATCTAATCAGTGTCTCCTGCATTGCAGATGGATTCTTTACAGCTGAGCCACCAGAAAAATCTTCTAGTTCTATAACTGAGCAGAAATAAGTCACATTCCTGCAAGCCCTTGAACAAATAACATTAACAAGCTCACTGTACTCTCCTCTCCTTTTATACATAAAAGTGATGTAAAGAAAGGTTAAAGGATGTCTATCAATGTTGCACTTTAAGTAAATGAGGAAGTAGAGAATTAAACCTAAAATTTTCCACTTCCATGGAGAATGGAGGAATTCACAGCAGGCCAATGTGTTTTGCTGGGTCTTGCTGGACACAGCTTAAAAAGCTGAAAAATGTTTTTTAAGAAACAGTAAATGTTACTTTCCCAACAAAGGTCTGTCTAGTCAAGGCTATGGTTTTTCCAGTGGTCATGTATGGATGTGAGAGTTGGACTGTGAAGAAAGCTGAGTGCCGAAGAATTGATGCTTTTGATCTGTGGTGTTGGAGAAGACTCTTGAGAGTCCCTTGGACTGCAAGGAGATCCAACCAGTCCATTCTAAAGGAGATCAGCCCTGGGTGTTGTTTGGAAGGAATGATGCTAAAGCTGAAACTTCAGTACTTTGGCCACCTCATACGAAGAGAAGACTCATTGGAAAAGACTCTGATGCTGGGAGACATTCAGGCAGGAGGAAAAGGGAATGGCAGAGGATGAAATGGCTGCATGGCATCACTGACTCGATGGACGTGAGTTTGAGTGAACTCCGGGAGATGGTGATGGACAGGGAGGCCTGGCATGCTGCAATTCATGGGGTCGAAAAGAGTTGGACATGACTGAGGGATGAACTGAAGTGAAATGTATTCAACATTTGTTGACACAACATGGACTAAATATGCTAAAATTCTAAAGAGTGGAGGTTATTTCAATATTAGCCAAGGATCTACAGCTTCTTTTTCTCTGGGAATTTGCTGATTCATTGCATAATTTAATGATTCAGAATCCGGGCTCGGGCAAGCAGAGGACTACTGTTGTGACAGGAAGCAGCATAATCTGGGGGCTACCTGGTGCTGGAGACAAAACTCGAGTCTTGAGAGCCTCTCTCACACAGCACGTTTTCTCCTCAAATATCTGCCCAGTATATAAGCTGTGAAGGACAGGAGGCTAAAGAACTACATAAAAAGACTTGGAAAGCAGAGTCTTTCTCATTCTCTTGGGTGCTGAGCGACCAAAGAATCCAGGCTCTGAACTGAAATCTCTGAAAGCCCCTGTCATAGGGACAGAAAAATCAGAGGTGGACTGGGTGCTACCAAAACTGCAACCCACACTTATTACAGCTCAGTTTTAGGTTATATTTAGATGTTTGAGTGATATACACCCCTTCCCCCTATCTGCCTAGCAAATCAAAGGGTAAATCCTTTCAGGTATTAGAAAATGTATCAGGAGTATCTTACTTTTTCATATATAATTTATAGCATTCAATAAAACATGACATGACATTTGACAAGTTAGGATAACATGACAAATGACCAAAGTGAAAAAAAGAGATAAGAGAATGCAGAGACACACATGATAGAAATGAATAAGGATTTTAACTACGATCAGTGTATTTAGGGGAAAAGAGAGAAGGGGAGAATATACAGGTAAAAAAATGAAAAAATTAACAAAAATCATAAACAAATAAAAATAGCAATGGAACCATCGCCAACCTAAAATAAAATGTCCAGGATTAAAAAGTGAATGAATAAGTCAAACAAATTCTAGATAGAACTTAGAATATAGTGATTTAGAGGAGTCCTAAAGATGAGAGATGAGAAGGAAAATAAAGAGTAGGAGAGGGAGAAGAGATACACAGACTGAGAGACAGAACTGCAGAAGTCATAGTTGAACATATAATAATAGAGAATTTATTTTAATATAAACAAGAGCATGAAAACCCCCACTCCTAGTAAAGCTGTTGAAAATCAAAATGAAAAAGGAAAACCTGAAATCATAGCAGATTTATTTAATACGAAAGGAAGAAAAAAAAGAGAGAGAGAAAGGAACATAAAGCATGTGGATCAATTAAAAGCAAATGGCAGATACCAATACATCAATATCAGTAATTGCATTTACAGTGAATGGATTAAGATAAAACAAAACTGATGCAAATGTTACTTGCAAAACGATCACCTTATATTATGAAAACAAAGAAAGGTTGAAAGTAAAATGCTGGAAAAAAATGTACTAACTATAAGAAAACTGGAGTAACTTTATTGATGTCCCAGAAAGGAGACTTTAAGAAAAGATACACTAACTGACAGTAGTGCTGAGAGGGCATCAGAGGGCAGACAGACTGAAACCACAATCACAGAAACTAGCCAACCTGATCACATGGACCACAGCCTTGTCTAACTCAGTGAAACTAAGCCATGCTGTATAGGGCCAACCAAGATGGACAGGTCATGGTGGAGAGTTCTGACAAAATGTGGTCCACTGGAGAAGGGAATGGCAAACCACTGCAGTATTCTTGCCTTGAGAACCCCATGAACAGTATGAAAAAGCAAAAACATAGGACACTGAAAGATGAATTCCCCAGGTCAGTAGGTGCCGAATTTGTTACTGGATATCAGTGGAGAAATAACTCCAGAAAGAATGAAGGTAGGGAGCCAAGGCAAAAACAACACCCATTTGTGGATGTGACTGGTGATAGAAGCAACGTCCAATGGTGTAAAGAGCAATATTGCTTAGGAACCTGGAATGTTAGGTCCATGAATGAAGGGAAATTGGAAATGGTCAAACAGGAGATGGCAACAGTGAACGTCGACATTCTAGGAATCGGTGAACTAAAATGGACTGGAATAGGTGAATGTAACTCATATGACCATTATATCTACTACTGTGGGGAGGAATCACTTAGAAGAAATGGAGTAACCATCATAGTCAACAAAAGAGTCTGAGATGCAGTACTTGGGTGCAATCTCAAAAACAACAGAATGATCTCTCTGTTCGTTTCCAAGGCAAACCATTCAATATCACGGTAATCCAAGTCCATGCCCCAACCAGTAATGCTAAAGAAGCTGAAGTTGAATGGTTCTATGAAGACCTACATGACTTTTTAGAACTAACACCCAAAAAAAGATGTCCTTTTCATTATAGGGGACTGGAATGCAAAAGTAGGAAGTCAAGAAACACCTGGAGTAACAGGCAAATTTGATCTTGGAGTACAGAATGAAGCAGGGCAAAGGCTAAGAGAGTTTTGCCAAGAGAACACACTGATCATAGCAAACACCCTCTTCCAACAACACAAGAGAAGACTCTACACATGGACTTCACCAGATGGCTGACACCGAAATCAGATTGATTATATTTTTGCAGCCAAAGATGGAGAAGCCCTATACAGGCAGCAAAAACAAGAACAGTAGCTGGCTGTGGCTCAGATCATGAACTCCTTATTTCCAAATTCAGTCTTAAGTTGAAGAAAGTGGGGAAAACCACTAGACCATTCAGGCATGACCTAAATCAAATCCCTTATGACTATACAGTGGAAGTGAGAAATAGATTTAAGGGACTAGATCTGATAGAGTGCCTGATGAACTATGGACAGAGGTTCGTGACACTGTACAGGAGACAGGAATCAAGACCATCCCCAAGAAAAAGAAATACAAAAAAGGAAAATGGCTGTCTGAGGAGGCCTTACAAATAGCTGTGAAAAGAAGAGAAGCAAAAAGCAAAGGAGATAAGGAAAGATATACCCATGTGAATGCAGGATGTCAAAGAATAGCAAGGAGAGATAAGAAAGCCTTCCTCAGAGATCAGTGCAAAGAAACAGAGGAAAACAACAAAATGGGAAAGACTAGAGATCGCTTCAAGAAAATTAGAGATAAAGGGAACATTTCATGAAAAGATGAGGTCAATAAAAGAAATGGTATGGACCTAACAGAAGTAGAAGATATTAAGAAGCGGTGGGAAGAATAAACAGAAGAACTGTACAAAAAAAGATCTTCATGACCAGATAATCACGATGGTGTGATCACTGACCTAGAGCCGGACATCCTGGAATGTGAAGTAGAGTGGGCCTTAGGGAGCATCACTACGAACAAAGCTAGTGGAGGTGATGGAATTCCAGTTGAGTTATTTCAAATCCTGAAAGATGATGCTGTGAAGGTGCTGCACTCAATATGCCAGCAAATTTGGAAAACTCAGCAGTGGCCACAGGACTGGAAAAGGTCAGTTTTCATTCCAATCCCAAAGAAAGGCAATGCAAAAGAATGCTCAAATTACCACACAATTGCACTCATCTCACACGCTAGTATAGCAATGCTCAAAATTCTCCAAGCCAGGCTTCAGCAATACATGAACCATGAAATTCCAGAGGTATAAGCTGGTTTTAGAAAAGGCAAAGGAACAAGAGATCACATTGCCAACATCTGCTGGATCGTTGAAAAAGCAAGAGAGTTCCAGGAAAACATCTATTTCTGCTTCATTGACTATGCCAAAGCCTTTGACTGTGTGGATCACAATAAACTGTGGAAAATTCTTCAAGAGATGGGAATACCAGACCACCGAACCTGCCTCTTGAGAAACCTGTATGCAGGTCATAAAGCAACATTTAGAACTGGACATGGAACAACAGACTGGGTCCAAATAGGAAAAGGACTACATCACGGCTGTATATTGTTATCCTGCTTATTTAACTTATATACAGAGTACCTCATGAGAAATGCTGGGCTAGATGAAGCACAAGCTGGAGTCAAGATTGCTGGGAGACATATCAATCACCTCAGATATGCAGATGACATAACCCGTATCTCAGAAAGTGAAGAAGAACTAAAGAGCCTCTTGATGAAAGTGAAAGAGGGGAGTGAAAAGTTGGCTTAAAGCTCAACATTCAGAAAACTAAGATCATGGCATCCGGTCTCATCACTTCATGGCAAATAGATATGGAAACAGTGGAAACAGTGGCTGACTTTATTTTGGGGGCTCCAAAATCACGGCAGATGGTGACTGCAGCCATGAAATTAAAAGACACTTGCTCCTTGGAAGGAAAGTTATAATCAACCTAGACAGCATATTAAAAAGCAGAGACATTACTTTGCCAACAAAGGTCCATCTAGTCAAAGCTATGGTTTTTCTAGTAGTCATGTGTGGATGTGAGAGTTGGACTGTAAAGAAAGTTGAGCAACAGAGAATTGATTCTTTTGAACTGTGGTGTTGGAGAAGACTCTTGAGAGTCCCTTGGACTGCAAGGAGAGCCAACCAGTCCATCCTAAAGGAGATCAGTCCTGAGTGTTCACTGGAAGGACTGATGCTGAAGCTGAAACTCCAATATTTTGGCCACCTGATGTGAAGAGCTGAATCATTTCAAAAGACCCCGATGCTGAGAAAGATAGGGGGCAGAAGGAGAAGGGGATGACAGAGGATGAGATTGCTGGATGGCATCACTGACTCAATGGACATGAGTTTGGGTAAACTTTGGGAGTTGGTGGTGGACAGGGCAGCCTGGCATGCTACAGTCCATCGGGTCGCAAAGAGTTGGACACAACTGAGCAATTGAACTGAACTGAACTGAACACTAATTGAATTAAAGAGGGAATTTTCAAGATTATAATGAGATGCACCCTTAATAAAGATACAGACATCAAAATTCAAGAAAGGTAACAGAACATATTTTGAAATATACTTGACAGAATGAAAAGAAGAAATATGCAAAATCACAATCAAAATGGGGGATTTTTACTGTATCTTTTTCAATAGCATACAAACCAGACATACAAAAAACAAAGAATACAGTAGATGTACAACAAAGTAATCAGCACATTTAACTAAGTAACACATAGAGCAATGCACCCAACAATGCAAGAGTTCACATTATTGTAAATGCACTAGGAACATTTATCAAAAATGACCACATAATAGGACAAAATATTTCACTCTTTGAATACATACAGAGTATTTACTCTGACCACATGGAATAAAATTAAGAATTAAAAAGAAAATATTGTTAGCCATCCCTATTTTGGGAAATTCAGCAACACCCTTCCAAAAAACACCTGAGTCTGGGAATAAATTTAAAATTTACCAAATATTGTGAAATAATGATAATAAAAATACAATAATAATGATAATAAACACAAAATAATGATATTATCATAAATTCTTCTAATGAAACTCAAGTAGGGCCTAAGGGACATTTATACCCTAGATTTAGAGAAGAGGAAAGACCGAAAGTGAAAAAAAATGTAAGCTTCAATTAAGAAACTAGGAGATAAGAAAAAAATATAGAATGTTGGGGTTAATTAAAAAAGGAATAATAATGAATGGAAAAGAAGTTAAGTATAAGATGGAAAACATAGGAAAAAACCCTTTAAACATGGCTCATTGAAAATTGATGAACACTGATCAATACCAATGAAGAGCAGAGAGTAAATGAAGTTAACAATACCAAGAATGAAAAGGGACATCACTACAAATCATACAGATTTTTTGGTCATAGTTTTTGTGTTGTTGTTTGTTTTTGGCTGTGCTGTGGCTTGGGGGATCTTAGTTCACAGGTCAGGGATTGAACCTGGACCCATGACAGTGAAAGTCCAGAGATTTAACCCCTGGATTGCATAGCTTTATTAATAAAATTTATACATTTCATGTGGATAAGTACACAAAAAGTGTCAATTTCTCCACAGCCTTGCAAACAGGTAGGTATCTTTAAAAAAAAAAAACAACAACAGTCATTCTGACATGTGTGAGATGATATCTCTTTCTGGTTTTGATTTACATTTCCCTGATGATTGACAATGTCAACCATTTTTCATACACCCACTGGCCATTTGTATGTCTTCTTTAGAGAACTGTCTATTCAAGCCCTTGGCTAATTTTTCAAATGAGTTATTAGGTTTTGGATTTTTTTTTCTTGAGTTGCAGGAATTCCTTATTTGTTTGGAAATTAATACCTTATATAATTTGTGCTAGCTTGCTTTTTCACTCTGTTGATGTTTCCTTTGGCTTGAAGAAGATTTTTAGTTTGATATATTCCCACTTGTCTATTTTTGCTTTGTTGCCTGTACTTTTGACATCATATCCATGAAATCATGAAGCAATGTGTTTTTATTTTGTGATGAAGCTATCACATATCTAAAATGTAATTTTTATCTGGCGATGATATTATACAATCACACATAGTAAAATAAATTCAGATAAATAAATGAATTCAAAATTAGGTTTTGAATATTCTTTAGTGGAACTGTAAAATTATTTGCAGAAAATAAAACTTGATTCAATATTATTTTGAGATTAAGAATGGCATATGAAGCATTTCATTAAAGGCAGAAGTCAAAAAGTAAACCATTATAGATTTGATAACATACCCCCCCATTCACATATTAACCTTAAACATATATGCAAAAAATGGGGGAAATATTTACAAAAATATTTAAGAAAAAGTAAGTGATGTTTCTTTATAAGACTATAAAGAAAGCTGAGCACTGAAAAATTGATGCTTTTGAACTGTGGTGTTGGAGAAGACTCTTGAGAGTCCCTTGGACTGCAAGGAGATCCAACCAGTCCATCTTAAAGGAGATCAGTCCTGAGTGCTCATTGGAAGGACTGATGCTGAAGCTGACACAACTGAGTGACTGAACTGAAGTGATGTTGGTTTATAAAGGATTCCTATAAATAAATAAAAAATTTTAAAACAGTCTAGAGGAAAAAAAATATTGTCATGAAAGATATCATAAAATTGTAATATAGGAAAGAAGATAATATTTTTGTATACAGTGTTTGTGAAAGTCGCTCACTCATGTCCAACTCTTTACGACCCCATGGAGTATACAGTCCATGGAATTCTCCAGGCCAGAATACTGGAATGGGTAGCCTTTCCCTTCTCCAGGGGTCTTCCCAAGCCAGGGTTCGCACCTAGGTTTCCCACATTGCAGGCAGATTCTTTACCTGCTGAGTCATCAGGGAAGCCCAAGAATACTGGAGTGAGTAGCCTATCACTTCTCCAGTGGATCTTCCCGACCCAGGAATCAAACCGGGGTCTCCTGCATTGTAGGCAGATTCTTTACCAGCTTAGATACCAGGGAAGCCCTAATGTGGATTTAAAAAAAAAAAAAAAAAAGCACAATGCATGTTCTTATGTCAAGACTATGAAGAGAATAATACTCTTTTAAAATTAATTATTTATTTGGTTGTCCTGGGTCTTAGTTGCAGCATGCAAATTCTTACTTGTGGGATCAAAAGAAAAAAAATTGTAACTACATGTGGTGATGGATATCACTGTATGCGTGGTGATGATTTACCAATATGTCCCTTATGATTATATAGTGGAAGTTAGAAATAGATTTAAGGGCCTATATCTGATAGATACAGTGCCTGATGAACTATGGAATGAGGTTCATGACATTGTACAGGAGACAGGGATCAAGACCATCCCCATGGAAAAGAAATGCAAAAAAGCAAAATGGCTGTCTGGGGAGGCCTTACAAATAGCTGTGAAAAGAAGAGAAGTGAAAAGCAAAGGAGAAAAGGAAAGATATAAGCATCTGAATGCAGAGTTCCAAAGAATAGCAAGAAGAGATAAGAAAGCCTTCCTCAGAGATCAATGCAAAGAAATAGAGGAAAACAACAGAATAGGAAAGACTAGAGATCTCTTCAAGAAAATTAGAGATACCAAGGGAACATTTCATGAAAAGATGGGCTCGATAAAGGACAGAAATGGTATGGACCTAACAGAAGCAGAAGATATTAAGAAGAGATGGCAAGAATACACAGAAGAACTGACAAAAAAGATCTTCACGACACAGATAATCACAATGGTGTGATCACTGACCTAGAGCCAGACATCCTGGAATGTGAAGTCAAGTGGGCCTTAGAAAGCATCACTACGAACAAAGCTAGTGAAGGTGATGGAATTCCAGTTGAGCTATTTCAAATCCTGAAAGATGATGCTGTGAAAGTGCTGCACTCAATATGCCAGCAAATTTGGAAAACTCAGCAGTGGCCACAGGACTGCAAAAGGTCAGTTTTCATTACAATCCCAAAGAAAGGCCATGCCAAAGAATGCTCAAACTACCTCACAGTTGCACTCATCTCACACGCTAGTAAAGTAATGCTCAAAATTCTCCAAGCCAGGCTTCAGCAATACGTGAACCGTGAACTTCCAGATGTTCAAGCTGGTTTTAGAAAAGGCAGAGGAACCAGAGATCAAATTGCCAACATCGCTGGATCATCAAAAAAGCAAGAGAGTTCCAGAAAAACATCTATTTCTGCTTTATTGACTGTGCCAAAGCCTTTGACTGTGTGGATCACAATAAACTGTGGAAAATTCTGAAAGAGATGGGAATACCAGACCACTGATCTGTCTCTTGAGAAATTTGTATGCAGGTCAGGCAGCAACAGTTAGAACTGGACACAGAATAACAGACTGGTTCCAAATAGGAAAAGGAGTACATCAAGGCTGTATATTGTCACCCTGCTTTTTTAACTTATATGCAGAGTACATCATGAGAAACACTGGACTGGAAGAAACACAAGCTGGAATCAAGATTGCTGGGAGAAATATCAGTCACCTCAGATATGCAGATGACACCATCCTTATGGCAGAAAGTGAAGAGGAACACAAAAGCCTCTTGATGAAAGTGAAAGTGGAGAGTGAAAAAGTTGGCTTAAAGCTCAACATTCAGAAAACTAAGATCATGGCATCCGGTCCCATCACTTCATGGGAAATAGATGGGGAAACAGTGGAAGCACTGTCAGACTTTATTTTTTTGGGCTCCAAAATCACTGCAGATGGTGACTGCAGCCATGAAATTACAAGACGCTTACTCCTTGGAAGGAAAGTTATGACCAACCTAGATAGCATATTCAAAAGCAGAGACATTACTTTGCCAACAAAGGTTCGTCTAGTCAAGGCTATGGTTTTTCCTGTGGTCATGTATGGATGTGAGAGTTGGACTGTGAAGAAGGCTGAGTGCTGAAGAATTGTGTTGGAGAAGACTCTTGAGAGTCCCTTGGACTGCAAGGAGATCCCACCAATCCATTCTGAAGGAGATAAGCCCTGGGATTTCCTTGGAAGGAATGATGCTAAAGCTGAAGCTCCAGTGCTTTGGCCACCTCATGGGAAGAGTTGACTCATTGGAAAAGACTATGATGCTGGGAGGGATTGGGGGCAGGAGGAAAAGGGGACGACAGAGGATGAGATGGCTGGATGGCATCACTGACTCGATGGACGTGAGTCTGGGTGAAATCCGGGAGTTCATGATGGACAGGGAGGCCTGGCGTGCTGCGATTCATGGGGTGGCAAAGAGTCGGACACGACTGAGCGACTGAACTGAACTGAAGAAAAACATAAACACTATGTTTTACACTTAGAACTAATATAATGTTACAAGAATTACATCTCAATTAAAAATTTTAACAAACAAGATTGGAATATGTAGATAAAAATTAATTTCATCCTTACCTCATTTAGGCTTCTCTGGTGGCTCAGACAGTAAAGAATCTGACTGCAGTGTGGGAGACTCACTTGTGATACCTAGGTTGGGATGAGCCCCTGGAGAAGGGAATGGAAACCCATTCCAGTATTCTAGCCTGGAGAATTCTGTGGACAGAGGAGCCTGGCAGGCTACAGTCCATGCAGACACAAAGAGTCGGACACTAGCATTTTCACTTAATGTCATTTTGTGGACCCAAACTAAACTCATCACTTAGATTTTAAAATATCAAATCTTACTGGATCCTACAGGGTTGGGACAGACACACAGAAATATACAGTAAATCACCTGCACACCAGATATAGGCTTCCTCCTTTGGAGAGCATGAGTTGTAATTCCAAGGGTCAGAAGGACACTGCCAGAGAGAGGTGTCAGTTTTCTGACACTGGATTCCATCCACCCACTGGGGTCTAGAACCTTCTCTAAGAGCAACAGAAGAGTTGAGGGTTCCACTGTCCCCACAGCCAAGCTGTCTGCAGATCACGGACACAGTGATGTCTTCCATGGGGCTGTGGCAGACACTGCCCCAGGTCCCGTTGTAGAAAACTTCCAGCCACCCAGCACACTGCTGGTCCTCACTCACCATCCTGAGGGCCAGGAACTCTAAGGTTGAAAGAGAGGAAACAGGACACAATGAAAACTTTGCTGCATGTTCTAGGTTTTCCTTTCTTCTAGAAATGGTAAACATTCATCTCTGACCTTGTTCAAGAGATACCCACTAGATGACAAGACTGACATTGCCTCCCTTTTAACTGACTTTGTCCATTTGTATCTGTCTTTCTATTTCTACCACAATGGTGTAGTGGATATGAACTGAGAGGAAGACCAAACTGTGTGGGCGCTAGTCAGGGAGGGACAGCTGAATTCTGCTTCCTAACAAAATCTTTGAAGAGTATGTTAAGGGATGTGATGTGGATATTAGGGAGATAGGCAGAATAATTAACCCAAAATGTCCACATCCCAATCTCTGCAATCTGTGAATATGTTACCATAGCTGAGAAAAAGGATTTACAGATGTGATTAAGATAAGGACCTTGGGATGGTGAGATTAAGCTAGAATATTGTATGAACAATGTGAGCCCAGTCTGAGCACATCCTTAGACCCACTATCCTTAAACATGGAATACATTTCTTAGCTCTGCCTAGAGAGAGAAATGTGACTCTGGATAATATCTGGAGGCCTGTAGCATTGCTGGTCTGATAATGGATGAAGGAGGCTGTGAACCAAGGGATGTAGGCAGTTTCTAGAAGCTTGAGAATTCCATGGACAGAGGGGCAGGGCAGGATACAGTCCATGGGATCGCAAAGAGTCAGACACGACTGTGGGACTAACTTTCTTTTTTTTTTTATCTAGAAGATTGAAAAGACAAGAAATAGATTCTCCCCCAGAGCCGCAGAAGTCATGCAGCCCCGCTGAAGCCTTGATCCAGGCCCAGGGAGATCCCTGCTGGACATGTAAGCTACAGAAGTGTAAGGAAATAAATACATGTTGTTGTAACCCACTAATTGGTCAATTGTTACTGAAGCAAAAGGAAACTATTACTATGGATTTAAAACTTTTGTATGTAACTGGAGAGAGCCCTGCTTTCAAGAAAAACTGTAAAAAACGGCTCTGCCAGGAAACACTGCTGAGAAGAAAGGACCAGATCCTCAGCTGCTGCGGGAGGAAGTGAAAGCACCTCGTCTTCACGTCTGCTGGAAAGACAGGCTCCATGGGAGGAAGCCTCCTTCTCTGGTCCTTTAGGCATCTCTCCCTCAGGGCTCAGACCCCGTTCTCCAGGGCCCCACCCCTCCCCCACCTGTGGACAGTGCGCAGCGCAGACCTGAGCAGATGACCCCCGCGTCCTGCTTGTGTCTGCAGTGGTGCCGCCCCCAGCCCCGGGAAGGGCACTTCCACACTTGGGACTCCTTTCCTGTGCAGTTCAAGTTGTCCAACCAGATGGGCCCTGATCCTGCCCCGAAGTGAGCAGACCCCATGGCATTGAGGGCTTCTCCACAGCCCAGCTGCCTGCACACCACGCGGGCATCGTCCAGGTCCCAGCCGTCATCACAGATGGTGCCCCAGGAACCCTGGTCGAGGATCTCCACTCTCCCGGCGCAGGGACCGCCCCTGTCCACCAGGCGGAGCTGCCTGCTGTCTGAGGAGAGAAAAATGGGACAATGGGACGTCGACCTGGGGAATGAAAAGGGTCTTCTGTTCTGTGGGACCCTCACCTGAGCAGTAGGGGGCGCTCTCCTCGGAGGCCGCAGAGCCTGCAGGTTGAGACACGGAGTCGTTGCACTGGGAAAGCACCTGGATCTGGTTTCCTAAAGAAACAACAATGATCAGAAGTCTGGAAGGGTTGGAGAACAGGAAACTGAATTAAGGGAAATGATGACCTGGTTAGTTAGTTAGTTCAGTCGCTCAGTCGTGTCCGACTCTTTGCAACCCCATGAACCGCAGCACACAAGGCCTCTTTGTCCATCACCAACTCCCAGAGTCCACCCAAACCCATGTCCATCCAGTCAGTGACACCATCCAACCATCTCCTCCTCTGTCATCCCCTTCTCCTCTTGCCCTTAATCTTTCTTCACATGATAGAGTTCTTCACATCAGGTGGCCAAAGTACTGGAGTTTCAGCTTCATCAGTCCTTCCAATGAACACCCAGGACTGATCTCCTCTAAGATGGACTGGTTGGATCTCCTTGCAGTGCAAGGGACTCTCAAGAGTCTTCTCCAACACCACAGTTCAAAAGCATCAATTCTCCATTGCTCAGCTTTCTTTATGGTCCAACTCTCATATAGCCATACATGACTACTGGAAAAACCATAGCCTTGACTAGACGGAACTTTGTTGACAAAGTATTGTCTCTGCTTTGTAATATGCTGTCTAGGTTGGTCATAACTTTCCTTCCAAGAAGTAAGTGTCTTTTAAGTTCTTGGCTGCAGTCACCACCTGCAGTGATTTTGTGGCCCAAAAAAATAAAGTCAGACACTGCTTTCATTGTCTCCCCATCCATTTGCCATGAAGTGATGGGAACAGATGCCATGATCTTAGTTTTCTGAATGTTGAGCTTTAAACCAACTTTTTCACTCTCCGCTTTCACTTTCATCAAGAGGCTCTTTAGTTCCTCTTCACTTTCTGCCATAAGGGTGGTGTCATCTCCATATCTGAGGTTATTGGTATTTCTCCCAGCAATCTTGATTCCAGCTTGTGCTTCTTCCAACCCAGCGTTTCTCATGAGGTACTCTGCATATAAGTTAAATAAGCAGGATGACAATATACAGCCTTGAGGTACTCCTTTTCCTATTTGAAACCAGTCTGTTGTTCCATGTCCAGTTTTAACTGTTGCTTTATGACCTGCATACAGGTTTCTATAGAGGAAGGTTAGGTGGTCTGATATTCCCATCTCTTGAAGAATTTTCCACAGTTTATTGTGATCCACACAGTCAAAGGCTTTGGCATAGTCAATAAAGCAGAAATAGATGTTTTCCTGGAACTCCCTTGCTTTTTCAATGATCCAATAGATGTTGGCAATTTAATCTCTGGTTCCTCTGCCTTTTCTAAAACCAGCTTGAACATCTGGAAGTTCACGATTCACGTATTGCTGAAGCCTGGCTTGGAGAATTTTGAGCATTACTTTACTAGCGTGTGAGATGAGTGCAATTGTGTGGTAGTTTGAGCATTCTTTTGCATTGCCTTTCTTTGGGATTGGAATGAAAACTGACCTTTTGCAGTCCTGTGGCCACTGCTGAGTTTTCTAAATTTGCTGACATATTTCGTGCTGCACTTTCACAGCATCATCTTTTAGGATTTGAAATAGCTCAACAGGAATTCCATCACCTGCACTAGTTTGTTAGTAGTGATGCTTCCTAAGGCCCACTTGACTTCTCATTCCAGGAGCTCTGGCTCGAGGTGAGTGTGAGTGATCACACCATCATCAATATCCAGGTCGTGAAGATTTTT
Organism: Bubalus kerabau; assembly: GCF_029407905.1. Lineage (NCBI taxonomy): Eukaryota > Metazoa > Chordata > Mammalia > Artiodactyla > Bovidae > Bubalus > Bubalus kerabau. Next base: position 19,432,452 of record NC_073624.1, read on the forward strand.
TTTGTACAGTTCTTCTGTGTATTCTTGCCATCTCTTCTTAATATCTTCTGCTTCTATTAGGTCCATATGATTTCTACCCATTATTGAGCCCATCTTTGCATGAAACGTTCCCTTGGTATCTCTAATTTTCTTGAAGAGATCTCTAGTCTTTCCCATTTTGTTGTTTTCCTCTATTTCCTTGCATTGATTGCTGAGGAAGGCTTTCTTATCTCTCCTTGCTATTCTTTGGAACCCTGCATTCAAATGGGTATATCTTTCCTTTTCTCCTTTGCTTTTTGCTTCCCTTCTTTTCACACCTATTTGGAAGGCCTCCTCAGAGAGCCATTTTCCTTTTTTGCATTTCTTTTTTTGGGGGATGGTCTTGATTCCTGTCTCCTGTACAGTGTCACGAACCTCTGTCCATAGTTCATCAGGCACTCTGTCTATCAGATCTAGTCCCTTAAATCTATTTCTCACTTCCACTGTATAGTCATAAGGGATTTGATTTAGGTCATACCTGAATGGTCTAGTGGTTTTCCCCACTTTCTTCCATTTAAGACTGAATTTGGCAATAAGGAGTTCATGATCTGCAGTCAGCTCCCAGTCTTGTTTTTGCTGCCTGTATAGAGCTTCTCCATCTTTGGCTGCAAAGAATATAATCAATCTGATTTCGGTGTTGACCATCTGGTGATGTCCATGTGTAGAGTCTTCTCTTGTGGTGTTGGAAGAGGATGTTTGCTATGAAAGCTGTGACCCAGCAGTAAAGTAATCATACTCTTATTGTTCACCTTCTCCGTGCAGAGTTTTCCTTCTGACAGTATCACAATTTTTGTTTTAACCCAAGTGTTGCTATAAGAATGAGTTAAGTAAGTTGTTGTATCCCTAAATCTATCCCTGTGCTTTGCTTAGTCGCTCAGTCATGTCAGACTGTTTGTGACTCCCATGGACTATAGCCCACCAGGCTCCTCTGCCCATAGGATTTTTCAAGCAAGAATACTGGAGTGGGTTGCCATGCCCTCCTCCAGGGGATCTTCCCAATCCAGGGATCAAACCCAGGTCTCCTGCATTGCAGGCAGATTCTTTACCATCTGAGCCACCGGGAAGGCCAAATCTATCCCTAAGTAAAAGCAAAACAAAATTCTTTCTGAAGGATTTCTACAATTTCTTCAATGTCTAACTTTAAAACAAACACTTAAATAAAATAGATCTCGTGAAAAACAGAAAGGAAAAAGGAGACATTGGAAAGAATTTCCCAAATTTTTCAGCTGCTAGATTTACCTGACAGAGAATTTAAATAGCCACGATTAAAGTGTTTACAGAAATAATAGACAAAATGTGTATCTTTGCAGAGAAATAACAAAAGTGAAGTACTTCTAGAGCTGAAAAATGTGTTAGCTGAAATTAAGAACTAAAGAATAATAGTAGCTGTGCACTAGCTCAGCATAAGGTAGAAACATCACAGTGCAAGATCAGAGGATAGTCTTCAAACTAGAAATTCAGGTCACATGACAAGAGTTCTGGTTATATTGTTGTATAGAAGATTTTCCCCCCAAATTTAGCCCAGTTCAGTTCAGTCACTCATTCATGTCCAACTCTTTGTGACCCCATTGGCTGCAGCTCACCAGACTTCCCTGTCCATCACCAACTCCTGGAGCTTGCTCAAACTCATGTCCATCAAGTCGGTGATGCCATCCAACCATCTCATCCTCTGTCATCCCTTTCTTCTCCCACCCTCAATCTTACAGCATCAGGGTCTTTTCCAGTGAGTCAATTCTTCTCATCAGGTGGCCAAAGTATTGCAGCTTCAGCTTCAGAATCAGTCCTTCCAATGAATATTCAGGACTGATTTCCATTAGGATCCACTAGTTTGATCTCCTTGAAGTCCAGGGGACTCTGAACAGTCTTCTCCAACACCACAGTTCAAAAGCATCAATTCTTTGGAGCTCAGTCTTCCTTATGGTCCAACTCTTACATCCATACATGACTACTGGAAAAGCCATAGATTGACTAAATGGACAATTGTCAGCAAAGTAATGTCTCTGCTTTTTAATATTCTGTCTAGGTTTGTCATAGCTTTTCTTCCAAGGGACAGATGTCTTTTAATTTCATGCCTGCAGTCACCATCTACAGTGACTTTGGAGCCCAAGAAAATAAAGTCTGTCACTGATTCCATTATTTCCCCATCTATTTGTCATGAAGTAATGGGGCTGGATGCCTTGATCTTAGTTTTTTGAATGTTGAGTTTTAAGCCAGCTTTTTTCACTCTACTCTTTCACTTTCATCAAGAGGCTCTTCAGCTCTTCTTTGCTTTCTGCCATAAAGGTGGTGTCATCAGCGTATCTGAGGTTATTGATATTTCTCCTGGCAATCTTGATTCCAGCTCGTGCTTCACCCAGCCCAGCAGTTCACATGATGTACTCTGCATATAAGTTAAATAAGCAGGGTGACAACATACAGCCTTGACATACACCTTTCCCGGTTTGGAACCAGTCTCTTTTTCCATGTCCAGTTCTAACTATTGCTTCTTGATCTGCGTACAGGAGGCAGGTCAGGTGGTCTGGTATTCCCATCTCTTTAAGAATCTTCCAGTTTGTCATGATCCACACAGTCAAAGGTTTGGCATGGTCAATAAAGCAGAATAGATGTTTTTCCGGAACTCTCTTGCTTTTTCTGTGATTCAACGGATGTTAGCAATTTGATCAATATGAAAAGGCAAAACTTTTAGCTGAAGAAAAAGAATATATACTTCATTTTGCTTATGACTTTGGGTCATTAATCAGAAAAAGACTCAGTTTGGCAGTCTTCCAGTGGGGTCTTTCAGTGCTGCAATTAGATGTCACCTGGGGCTGAAGTCATTTAAAGACCTGACTGAACTCTGGTTCTGTAAGGAAATTCCCCGAAGTGTCCTAAGGGTAAAGGAACATCATGGCTTCAACTTATTCAGAAAGATTTTACATATTCAGGAAGAAATGGGGCAGAAGGGGAATCGAGAAGGAAAGACACTCACACACACAGAGATTAAAGTGAAATATTGATACTAACATTTAGAAACCCAGGCAAAGGTCATAAAGAAATTTTTATATAACTTTCCCAACATTTTAATGTCTCAAATGATAACAAAATTTTAAAAATTAAAAGGTGAAAACAACTCAAAGAGAATTCATTGCCAGGACACTTTCACAAAAATACTCATAACATCAAAAATAAAATAGCTAGGAGAAATCCTAGTAGAAGATGGGCAAAATCTCTGAGAGAAATTCAAGATATAACTGAATGGAGGGATGTATTATGTCAATGATTTGGAAAACTCAACATTGTCAGTGTCAATCATCCTCAAATTTCTTTGTCTCCTCTCAAATTTTTAAATCTAATCTCAGTGAAAATACCCTTAAGCTTTTCTTTTGGTGAAAATGACAAGCTGATTTCTAAATTCATACAAAATACAAGCAACCGAGAATGACCATCACAGTTGGTAAGAAAAGCAACAAAGTCAGAGGAGTTAATATAAAGTAACTCTTGTAAATTAAAATTATTAAGACTAACTACAAAGTTTGAAACTCTGGGAGATAGTGAAGGACACGGAAGCCTGGTGAGCTGTAGTTCATGGGGTCAGAGTCAGACATGCCTTAGCAATTGAACAACAACAATGACAAAGTTATGACAATTAAGAAAATGCAGTATTGGTGCAAGCATAGACAAATGATAACATGGAACAGAATAGAGAGTCTTAAAAAGCACAGACATACTTGCCCTTCTGCTTATGACGAAGGCGGCACTGAAGTGGGGAAAAGAGTCTTTTCAGAACAAGATTGACTCAATTGGATGTCCATATGAAACTTATCTTACACCAATATCAATCCCAGAAGGAATGCACAATTATATGTAAGAGAAAATACTAAAATTTCCATAAGACACTCTTGGAGAATGTTTTTATGATCTTGGAGTAGGCAAAAATTCTTTTTTAAAGGCTATAAGAAGCATTAAATGTACAGGGAAAAGTTGGCAAGTTATGTTTCCATAAGATTAAGAAATGAGTTCATCAAAGGACACCACTGGATTAAGAAAAAGAAAATAAAAGACCAAGGGTTAAACATGGAAAGTAAGTAACACATATTTGCATCCAAAGACATTGTCATGGTAAGTAGTAGTATCATATCTGTAATAGTCAAGAACTGGAAACAACTCAGATTCATACTGTCAGTAGAATTGATTAGTACATGGCCATATGATCAAAGTCATACTTTACAGTAATAAAAAAAATAAAGTGCTACAATATACAATATCATGCTGCTGCTGCTGCAGCTAAGTCGCTTCAGTCATGTCCAACTCTGTGTAACCCCATAGACAGCAGCCCACCAGGCTCCCCTGTTCCCGGGATTCTCCAGGCAAGAACACTGGAGAGGGTTGCCATTTCCTTCTCCAATGCAAGAAAGTGAAAAGTGAAAGTGAAGCCACTCAGTCATGTCCAAGTCTTTGCGATCCCATGGACTGCAGCCTACCAGGCTACTCCATCCATGAGATTTTCCAGCCAAGAGTACTGGAGTGGGGTGCCATCACCTTCTCCAACAACATCATGAGTGAATCCCAAACATAATTTTGAGTCTAAGAAATTAGATACAAAAGATGCAACATACTGCATCATTTTATATAAAGTTCAAAAATTGATAAAACTCTCTATGTTAGTAGAAGTTGGGTAAGCGCTTTTCCCCGTCGAGGAGAGGGGATGACAGTGACTGTGGGGCTGGGGACATTCTCTTTGTTGCTCTGGGTTGGGGTTCATACTGAGGTCTATACTTACTGCTCCTACATTGTTTTCTATGATTATAAGTAAGCAACAATGTAGCTTAAAAATATATTATTCCCCTTCACACTTCTTGCCCTGGCCTGAGAAATGAAGGAACAATGAGAAGATCCATATTTCACCATGAAATATCTGACTTTGAAGTCCATTTTCCCTCACTCTCTGCTCTTGGGGACATTTCACTCCAGGAGCATCCTGAGTACCAGTAGCCCTTCCCTGTCTCTTACCTGAGCAGATCACAGAGGCTGTGTTGCCATGGGAACAGTCAGGACCACCCAGGGCAGTCACAGGACAACTCCACAGGAAGGACTCAGCCCCTGAGCAGTGAAATCGGGCTGTTAGGATCTGATCACCTCCTTCCACCAAGTGTGGTCCTCTGGGGGTGGAGATGGCGACTCCACAGCCAAGCTGACGACAGACAACATTGGCATTGGCCAGACTCCAGTGGGAGGCACAGAGCACTCTCCATCGTCCAGAAATGTTCATCTCCACCTGCCCCTCACATTGAGAGGAGCCGTTTGTCATGAGCCGGACTTCTGAGTATGCTGGTAGGAGAAGACAGAGTTTCAGCAAAATCACATGACTTTCTCACCTGAACAAGGTGTTCACAGAGGTGAAAGGCCTGACCTGCATCTCACCTGAACAGACAACCTGAGCAGCTCCACTGTGGTGACAAGTGCCCGCTGGACAGGGCACTCTGGGGCAGACCCTGAGCTCAGGCTCCTCCCCCTCACACCTGAACTCTTCAGCCCAGACCCGGGCACTGGACTCTCTGAAGAGCTCATGTCCCAGGACAGACACAGCCTTGCCACACCCCAGCTCTGCACAGATGACCTGGGCAGTGGGGAGTGTGAAGTTCCCATCAGACACTGGGGTCCAGACTTCTCCAGAATGCACTTCTACTCGCCCTGAGCAGGGTCCATCCCCTCCAGCCAGACGCACAAATCCTAAGAGGAAACAACAAAACCAGTGAGTGTTCATGGTACTGACCTCAAACCACACATTACAGGCCGTGGTGTGAAAGTTTTTCTTTTTAAAAATGGAGCATGTAGAGAGCCTTTGACAGTTAGTGTCCTAATCGAATTTTCATCAGCAGGTTTCTGAAAAGAAATCCAGGAGGATTACAAGGTCAGTTTGGGATGGCTGAATCCCAAGAACATACACTTTGAGACTGATTAGAAATCTGAATTCCTAGGTCTAGGAGCCTAGAAACTACAGAGCACAATTCAGATCATTGGAATGGCTGAATGCTGGAAACACATCTTTTAGCATTGGTTGGAGAAGTGAATTTCTCATTTAGCAGCCTAGGACTTACAGATCCAAGGATAATGTGTAATATGCCAGCACTTAAAAGTGGAGATATGCAGAACAGAACCCACCCAGAGGAACATGGGCTATGATATGAGAGACCTAGCATCCAGACAAGCTTAGAAAGCTTTCCTGGAACTTGTTGGGCTAATATTCCGATCAGTTTTCTCTCCCAGGAGCTAGTCCTCAAGTGACTTAGGTGAGGGAAAGTCTTGAGGCTGGATCCATGAGGGGATGCCAACCTGTAGACGGGTGACGGCTCCAGAAAAGAAATATAGATGCTGTCACTAATTCGTGTTTATGTCATCACATCTTGTCTCTTCGATGGCAAAAATTCCATGAATTTCTTCAGTGACCTCAGTGGGAAAGAAGATGAGTTAAGAAAACTCAGAGAGTCATAGAGAGAGAGTCCCAGCCATCTCTCTTGAAATCCTAGGATTTGTCAAAGAACCTGGTAGAGTGTGTGTTCTCAGTGGGAGCTTACCAGACAGCTGAGTTTCCAGATCATCTCCTATTAAAGGTTTTTCTTCTGAAACAGGACTTATAGAAAATGCTAATTGATTTTAATACTATCATTGTACTAATTCTAACCACAGAAAAATATGCATTCTTCTCAAGCACAAATGGAATATTCTCCAGGCTAGGCTACAAATAAGTCTTAACAAATTCAAAAATATTAAAGTAATTCCAAGTATCTTTCATGACCATAATGGAATGGAAATAAAACTCAATAGTGGTAAGGAAACAGGAAATTCATGAATATATAAAAATTAAACCACACACTCCTATTTTAAGATTGTTTTCTCTACTTCTATTAAGAATGCCATTGGGATTTAGATAGGAATTGCATTAAATCTGTAGATCACTTTGACAAGTACAGGCATTTTAACAATATTACTTCTTCCAGGCCAGAAGCACAGAATGACTTTCCATTGATTAGATGGTCTTTAATTTCTTTCATGGATGTTTTACAATTCTAAAAGATGGCATGTTGAATGTTTCACAATTCTAAAAGGAGGAAGAAGAAGGAGAAGGAGGAGGAAGTGAGCAAACAAGCTATAATTTGGAGAGTTCCAAGTTGAAAAAGCCTCAATATGGACAAAATATGTAAATATTTGTGGGAAACACTTGTTGGATAGGTTGTTAGCATATTGCATCGCCCTCTGCTCCTCCCATCTACCACTTAAGCTGCTATCCTTTTTCATTTCTCCCACTTCAGACAAGCAAACACAATTTTAAAAGACACAGATGAATGCAAAAGAAAATCAGAAAGGATAGCTACTGCTGTAGAAGCAGGGTGTAGGTGGGGTATATGGCAGGCAAGGTGGGATCAAGGAAGTTTTAAAACTAAAGGAGAGAAAAATAAAAGTTTTTTTTTATTTTTATTAAAAATAAAGTTCATCATTTGGTCATCAGAGGAACACATTTTGAACAGAATGAAAATAACCCAATGAAAAAACTTTATTTGATTCATCAAGTATAATTCCCTGATTTTTAGATGTGTTCTGATTATTTATTTCTAAAGTTCTTACTGGTAAAGGACTGCTTAGTGATGCCCAACATCCAACCAAAAAATTCTTAGAATTTCCAAAGGGGAAAAATGTAACCCATAACACATTTTAAAAAAATAATCATTTAAATCAGCTTCAGAAATTGCAGAAATTATTGAACTGGCTGAAGAGATCTTTAAACTACTAATATCAATATGCTTAATGAACAATAAAAATAAACATGGAGGAAAACTAGCAAAAATAAACAAATGAGACTTCTAAAACTGAAAAAATATAGTATTGGAATGAACAATTATTTGGATTAATTACACAAGAGACTAGACATTGCAGAATAAAAGAATTGGGAAGTAAAACACAGCAGTAGAGACTATCTAAACTGAACCAAAGAGAGTAAAAAGGCAGAAAAATATGAATGGAAACTCAATGGCATGTGGGATAATATAAAAATATATAAAATATGTGTATTTGGAGATTCAGAATAAGGGATGTGTAGAAAAATATTAAGAAAAGATAAATGAAATTTTTTCCAAATTTATTGAAAACTATAAATCCACTGATTCAAAAAGCTAAACAAACCCCAAACAAGGTAATGAAATCATTCTCAGAAAACATGACAATGTAAATACTGAAATTCAGTGGTAAACAAACAAACAAAAATATCTTAAGAGCAGCCAGGGAAATTTGACACATTATATACAGCAGAACAAAAGGATAAGTATTATTTACTGACTTTTTGTTGGAGGCAGTGAAAGTCAGATGACAATGTAAAAACATATTTAAAGTATTGGGGTTGGGCATTTGTTACTCTAGAATTGAATCACCTATAAAAATACTTTTCAAAACTGAATGAAAATTAAGATGACTTCAGGTAAATGAAAAATGATAGAATTGGAGGCCACCAGACACACACTACACAAAACTGCCTCAGAAAGTTCTTCAAGCTAAAGGGAGATGACAGCAGATGAAAACAGGGATCCACTCAAAGGTATAGAGTCTGTGCTAGATGTTGATTCTCTGTAAGAAGATTTAAGGCAAAAATATTAGCAACAAACTATAAGATTCATAATAAATTTATAAGTAGAATGTATGACAATGATAGCACCAATGACCAAAGTGGAAGAAAGCTATGGTGACTGACATTGCATGTTGTGACATAACATCATTTCAAGGTAGAATGTAATTAAAGATTAGTAATTCAACATGGGCTTCCCCAATGGTTCAGTGGCGAACAATCCATCTGCCAATGTAGGAGATGCAGTTTCGATCCCAGGTCTAGGAAAATCCCACATACCATGGAGCACCTAAGCCCATGCACCACAGTGAGCCTGTGCTCTAGAGCCCGGGAGCCATGACTACTGAAGCTTGAGCACCATAGAGCCTTGCTCCACAGCAAGAGAGGCCACCGCAGTGACCACCTCGTGCACTGCAACTAGAGAGTAGCCTCTGATCTCCGCAACTAGGGAAAAATCTATGCAGCAATGAAGACCCAGCACGGCCAAAAATAAATAAAAATTATTTTAAAATTTAAAAAATAATTCAACATTATTATCACCTAAAAATCTGATATGATTAATAAGCCAATAGAGTTTTAAGATAAAATAATATACTCAAAGATTAAAATAGGAACAAAGATATAACAAATAGCAGTCAAGTACACTTAAACACAATTATATCAATAATTACATTAAAGGTAAATAATTTAAGTACTCCAAATAAAAAACAAGATGATCAGACCAGATAAAATAAGACAAAACAATATACTGTCTATAAATATATATGTGTTTGAATATAAACACAGAAACATATTAAAAAGGTAAAAAATTATATACTATGCAAATACAAATCAGAGAAGGCTGTATACAGTATCTATACTAATATCATACAAAGTCAGACTATAAGACAAAGAATACATTCAGAGAAAAAGAAACATTTTATGGTAATAAAATACAAAAGAAATTATATACTAGCAAAACTGGTGGCTTAAAAACAAAGTGAGGCTTAGAAGAAAATTTAGAACCTTGATGCTTCCTTGATGCCTACATTAAAATAAAAATAGAAACAGAAGAAAATGATCCAAGACTCAAGAATCTACAAAAGCAACAATGATCATAATTGGAAAGTGAAAGTCGCTCAGTCGTGTCTGACTCTGTGACCCCCATGGTCTATACAATCCATGGAATTCTGCAGGCCAGAAAACTGGAGTGGATAGCCTTTCCCTTCTTCAGGGGTCTTCCCAACCCAGGGATCAAACCCAGGTGCCCCCTGTTGCAGGCAGATTCTTTATCAGCTGAGCCACAAGGGAAGCCCAAGAAAACCGGAGTGGGTAGCCTATCCCTTCTCCAGGGGATCTTCCTGACCCAGGAATCAAACAGGGGTCTCCTGCATTGCAGGCAGACTGTTTACCAGCTGAGCTATCAGGGAAAATCATAACTGAAAAAGAGGAGTGAAAAGTGAATACAGAAATCAATTAAGTAGAAAGCAAATACAAATCAAAAAAATCAATAGGGTCCATTAGTGATTCTTTTAAAAAGAACATAAACACGGATAATCTTCTAGCAAAACCAATTAAGAAAAAAGATGAAACACAAATTAACAACACCAGTAACAAAAGGAGGAATATCATTATAGATCCTCCCAACATTTAAAGATAAGAGATATGAACCAGTGTTATTCTAATTTGAACATTTTTTGTAAAGTGGGCCTAGTCCTTGAAAACGCATTACTTGTGAAACACAACTCACCGAAATCTGATACAAAAAAAGAGAAAAATATGAGTAAACTTGTATTTGTTAAATAAACAGAATCCGTATTATAAAAACTTTCCTCTAAGAAAACTGCAACCTCCAAATGCTAGCACTTCCACAGAGCTCAGAAATGACTCCCACAACAGGATAAAGGAAGAGAGGGAGGGAAGGAATGAGGGCAGGAAGGAAGTGTAACACAGAGGCTGTGGTGAATGTACAAGTTGACCTGCATCTTTCCAACCCTCCGCTCCTGCAATCCTTGCATCTTCACCCCCTCACCATTTTGCACTTCAGTACTGTAGTCCCTAGTGGCTCAGAAGATAATCAAGACTCTGCCTGCAATTCAGGAGACCCAGGTTTGATCCCTGGGTGAAGATGATCCCCTGGAGAAGGAAATGGCAACCCACTCCAGTATTCTTGCCTGGAGAATCCCATGGACAGAGGAGCTTGGTGGACTAGGGTCCATGGTGTCACAAAGAGTAGGACAGGACTGAAGCAACTTGGAACACTTGCACCACAGTCCTTCTCAATTTGTTTAGCCCCTCATTGAAATCTCCTCCTTATTTCAAACAGGCTTCTCTACAGTCTTCTCTAGTCATTGTTTCTACTCTAGATTTCTCCTAAACACAGTACTCCACTTCCAACAATCCACTACTGAGGCTGAAATTTCTCTTCCATACCTGACTCCTAAGATTAAGCAGAAGAAACTCCAAGAGTTCAATTTTGATTAAGATAATGAAAAGACAAGCTATTCTAATCTTATCTCTACTAAATCACCACCACTTAACTTTGCATCATTAAAACATGTCTGAAAATACAGAAAAGACAGACCAAGGGGAGGAAACTAGTGACAAAAAGAGAAATAGAAGGAACCTGGAACCATTCATAAAAATGTGAGAGCCTAAGTTAGAGCAATGGTAGTCAGGGAGTACAAACCACAAGCAGTGTTTAAATATCAGAACATCCTCCAATTCTTTACTTTTAAGTGTATCTTAACTGGTATTAATATCAAGACATCAATCTTCTTAGGATGATAACATTTGGAGTTCTAATTTCACAGAAAGTTCAAACATCACACACTCCATTTTCATTCAGATGCTGATTTATCAAAATATGGTAGAGACACCTGTAGTGTTTCCACAAATTTATCTGCAGTTAGAACCATGATTAGGACATTGTGACGATGACAAAGGTTACTTGAGATGCCAGAAGACAGGTTTGCTTAAAGCAAAAGTTTCTAACTAAAATTTAAAAGCACCTTGAAAATAATTATTTTTAATAAGAATAATAAAGAGAATGGAAGAAAACTTTTTGAACAGATGAATAGATTTATGACATAGTGCTGTAATGGTTTCACAAATGCATACTTATCAAGCAGTTTTGTATGTCAGTGATACCTCAATAAAGTACCTTTTAAAAAGGAAAAGAATTGTTTTCTTAAGGGCTTCAACTAGAATCATCAAAGATCTGTCGAAGGTGAGATTAGAAAAGATCACTTTTCCAATGATCTTCCTCAACATAAACACCCAAGAGTTGATTGGCTGTGGCTGCTAAGGACCTACTGCAGATGTCCTCAGGGCTCCCTTGTCCCATGATCACATCAGATGGGGTGATTCTTGCTTAAGACCAGCTCCCTACTTGAGGAAACTCACTGTGATAACCGACAATATCTTCCTCCAGTCCAGCTGCTCTGATGGGATTAATATCCTGGACATCCAATCCACAATTATAATAACAACTAGAAGCCTCTCTGTCAAATACTGTGACCACCCACCCACACCCTAGTTTCACTGCTGTCTTTACTGCATCCACCTTGGCAAGGTCAAACATATAGACAGCACTGAGCACTTCTGAGCAGTCACTTCAGATCCTCTTAGTGTCACTGCCTCTTATACGTGATGAACTTCAGCTGCTGTGTTGTAAACTTCAAGACTACATTTTCCTGCTCCCTCAACATCCCTGCAAATGTGATGTGAGCTCCCCACTCGGTTGATCAGGTGCACCAGTGTGATGAGATTGTTTTCTGCCACAAGTTCCACTTCTGGCTTCCTCTGACTGTGACCTGCTGCTGCTGCTGCTGCTGCTGCTGCTAAGTCGCTTCAGTCGTGTCCGACTCTGTGCAACCCCATAGATGGCAGCCCACCAGGCTTCCCCATCCCTGGGATTCTCCAGGCAAGAACACTGGAGTGGGTTGCTATTTCCTTCTCCAATGCATGAAAGTGAAAAGTGAAAGTGAAGTCGCTCAGTCGTGTCTGACTCTAGCGATCCCATGGACTGCAGCCTACCAGGCTCCTCCGTCCATGGGATTTTCCAGGCAAAAGTACTGCAGTGGGTTGCCATTGATTGTGACCTAGAGACATTTAAATGCACCAGTGAAATCCCTTCACACCTTTTCCTTGTGTAACTGCACCCTGACCCCCAGTGTGGTCACTTGTCCACAGGTCTTCACATGCCCTTTTGGGTCACCATTGCTTGGTTGAGCCTATTCTATCATCACATCCTCCACATAACAACATGGAGGAGTGTGTGACTCTGACATTCAGACCCTATGAGTATGATAAACCTTGTTCCCCCAACTCTTCTATGACCCCTCCCCCACCATGTAGCCACACCCTAGTGACCATTACGTCAAAGAAAACAGAACAATTACCATGATGAGACTATGTCACAGAAGTCAAACCCAGAAGCTGTATCTGTATGAAACTTTTGATCTCACCTCTCTGCCTCTTGTGACACATCACAAAGATCCTTTATCCAAGTATGTTCTAAAGGCTGTATCTGTAATCTCGAGTCATTCTGGTAATAAGACAGAGGCTTTTCCTGCTAGAGATCCCCACACAGACCAGACAGGACTTACCTGAGCAGACTACTCCAGCATCCCAATCATGAGTATAGCTATCATTACGATAGTCTTTAATATTAGAATGCTCACAGTCACTGACAGTTGACTCTGTCCCTTCACATGAAGTATACAAAAGCCAAATAGGGCCAAGTCCTGGTCCAAAATAAGCGCTTCCAGGAAAACCAATGGCAGCTCCACACCCCAGCTGTCTGCACACTACAGATGCATCCTTCAAGCTCCACGTGTAACAATCCACTGTGCCCCATTCTCCTTGGTGCTTCACTTCCACTCTGCCCTCACAGCGATGGGCTCCATCCTTCAACCTCAGCTCCAGAGCTGCAAAAGAGACACAGACACAGGACACAGGAGAGATTTTAGGAGACCATGTAGTGGTGTATATTTAAAATGTAAGCTTTCTGAGGAGTAAAAGAGTGCATGGGATATAGTATTTCCTGACCTCTGTGGTATAAACATTCCCACCGTGGCCAACTCTAAGCTCCCAATGTGCCATCACTGAACCTGGAGCAGGAAGGGAGGCACGAGGTGTTTCTCACGAGCCTGTAGAACCAGCTCCAGGGACACCACCGAGGACAGGCCTTCAGGGACTCTGGATGCTGCCCTCCCTGTAGATGTGCCCAAGGCTACTAGGGCCCAGCTTCTCTATCTCAGTTACAGCTCGTGGCCCCAGATCCAGGGAGGAATCGTTCCTCTCCTTCCCTGCTCATAGGGAGCATCTCATCCAGCTCAGGAACAGAGGCTGGGGTAACAGGCTCTGAAATGTCCTGGCTATTCCTGCCACCTGGGGTTCATGTCCTTGTGTAATCCACACTTGAATGTACCTAGTAACACGCATCTAACAAATGGAATTTGACAAAAGTGATCAGATGTCACTTTAGCGATTAAGTTTTAAGACGACTCTGGTTTCTGCATTAAAAAGGAGTTCATTTGTAGGAACATTATAGATGGAAACATTACTAGTGTTCAGCAACATTTAAAATTCTCTTTTTATGAGCATGTGGAAATAGTAATACTTCATTGCCTATTTGAAGTTAAGCATAACCATGTGATCTGGCTCATTCAACAAAGTGGCAGAACAAATGATGTCACTTCCACATAGAAACATTTAGGAGCCAGTATATTTTTCTACCACAGCGAATACTGCAGCCTTGTATCACAGTGGGATATAATACAATGGTGGAGAATCCAACAACCTGAGTGCTTGAAGAATTACAATAGCAGAAGTCCTGCCAAAGTGAACAGAACATGTTATGTAAGGATACATTTTGTTTTTTTACTACACCATACCTAGCTTACTTTTACTAAAATGGAAAATAACAGCAGAAAATTGACAGAAAAATACTAAGATAAAGACTAGGTATACAAAATTGAGAAACATCTATACTAACATCTAAAACCCCAAGAACAAAAAGAGATGTCAGGGTAGAGTAGACTGAAGCCTTAGATTTACTGAAACAAAAAAATAAAATTGCCAATATAAAATTCTACACTCAAAACCATTCTTTCCAAGAATGAAGACCTCAAATGTGCCATTACCAAAATGCTGATGTAGGAGACAGCAGCCTCCATCCTCTTAAAAAAGACCAAACTTAGACAGCAATCAGTAAGAAAAACAGCTCCAGAAAGATGTGGAGTACCTTAAGAAGTCTGACCATGCCAAGATACTATCATTTTGGAGGCATCAGTACATCCTCCAAACCAGAATTACTCAGTGTCAAGGGTGCCAGGAGAGTTCCTCTCACCAGGAGGGTAAGAGCAGGCTGAGTAACCAGTGTCCCTAGCCTTTGAGGGCACCATATGAAAGTCCGGCTTCAGGTTCACTTCATGCAGACCTCCAAAGCTGAGCCAGTCTTATAGAGATGGTTAGGCATAAGAAAGAAGAGCAAAGGACCAATAGCAACCACATGGCAGGAGAAATCACAGTTCACAGTGACCTGCTCTGCAGACAGATGTAGCAGATTTTACCCCTGTAAGAATTAATAACCAGCTCAGATGATGGTTTCCAGTAGTCATGAATGGATGTGAGAGTTGGACAGTAAATAAGGCTGAGCCCTGAAGAATCAATGCTTTCGAACTGTGGTGCTTGAGAAGACTCTTGAGAGTTCTTTGGACAGCAAGGAGATCAAACCAGTCAATCCTAAAGGAAATCAACCCTGAATATTTATTGAAAAGACTTATGCTGGAGCTGAAGCTCTAATACTTTGGCCACCTGCTGCAAAGAGCTGACTCATTAGAAAAGACCCTGATGCTGGGAAAGACTGAAGGATAAAGAGAAGAGCAGCACAGGATCAGATGTTAGATAGCATCACCAACTCAATGGACATGAGTTTGAGCAATGAGCCATTGTTGGTCTTGGCCTTTGCTGCCTTCCTAGGCCTTCCCACAACCTGAGCACCTGCAACCATCAACTCCCCCACAGAGGTACCTGCAACAGGCCCCCAAAGCCAAATGCGTGCACACCATTGGCTCTGGCCACCACCACTGCTGGTCATGACCCTAGGCTCTGGAACCAGAGGCACTGCTGAGAACACTAACTACCATTCCAGTGACAGCAGACCCCCTGCAACACTTGCCAAACACCACACAGTTGTCAGTGCTGTGAACATCAGCAGCCTGAGCCAAACAGCCTCATGCCCTCCTGGACCCAGTGCCACCTTATGCCTCTGCACTTGGCACCCTGCAGTACATTCCAGTGTGCCGCTACCCAGAAGTGAAAGGCTTTCTCTACTGAAATCAGGACATAGAGTCTGGCAGAGGTGACAGCTTTTTTAAATGTGCAGACATCTACAAGAGAATAAGACATCAAGAAGAATCTGGGAAACAAAATCCCACCAAAGGAATACAGTAAACCTCTTGTAACCAGCTCAGATTAATGGAGATCTAAGAATTGCCTGACAAAGAATTCAAAATAATACTTCAAAAGAGGCTCAGAGAGTTACAAGAGAATTCAAATATTTATTGATAACAGGAAAATAATACAAATAAAATAAGAACAATAAAGACATATACTTTAAAAAAAAAAAGAACTAACCAGATATTTTGAAGCTGAATAATAAATGAATGGGTTTTCCAGGTGATGCTAGGGGTAAAGAACCCGTATGCCAGCGCAGGAGATGTAAGAGACTCAGGTTCGATCCCTGGGTCTGGAAGATCCCCTGGAGGAGTACATAGCAACCCACTACAGTATTCTTGCCTGGTGAATCCCATGGACAGAGGACCCTGGTGGGCTACAGTCCATGGGGTCACAAAGAGTCACACATGACGGAGGTGATTTAGCATGAACACAATACAATGAGTAAACCGAAGAATTCAGTACAGAGATTCAACAACAAACTTGACCAAGGAAAAGAAAAAAAAAAAAAAAAAAGAACCAATAAGTTAGAAGAAAGATCAGTTGAAAGTATCCAATTAAAGGAACAAAAAGAGAATGAAAAGAATATGGAAAGCAGTGGGAACTATGCACACCATAAAAAGAAACAATGTATTGAATGGAGCCATAGAAGAAGTGAAAGAGAAAAGAAATAATGGCTGAGGACTTCCCTGGTGGTGAAGTGGATAAGAATACGCCTGCCAACGCAGGGGACATGAGTTCAATCCCTGGTCCAGGAAGACTCCACATGCCGCAGGGCAACTAAGCCAGCGTGCCACAGCTGCCGAAACCTGTGCACCTAGAGCCTGTGCTCTGCACCAAGAGACGCCACCACAATGAGAAGTCTATGCACTGCAGCGAGGAGCAGCCCCTGCTTACCACAGCTAGAGAAAGCCCGCATGCAGCAAGGAGACCTAGCAAAGAAAGAAAGAAAGACTGAGAATTTCCCAAACCTGGGGGAAATCTGGAAAGATGATGCTGTGAAAGTGCTGCACTCAATATGCCAGCAAATTTGGAAAACTCAGCAGTGGCCACAGGACTGGAAAAGTCAGTTTTCATTCCAATCCCAAAGAAAGTCAATGCCAAAGAATGCTCAAGAAGCTAATAAGTAACCCCAAAATTTCAATTCAAAACAACCTTCTCCAAGACGCACAGAGTAAACTGTCCAAAAGCAAAGACAAAGAGAGAATTCTAAGTCTAAAGAGAAGAAAAAAATTGTCACCCAAGAGGACTCCCATAAGGAGATCAGCATATTTGTCCAAAGAAACCTTGCAGACCATGAAGAAGGATTGGAAACATACTCCACTCTCACTCAGTGGAAAGCAGCTCCCAGGAAGGGACAGGAGAGGGCACGAGAGAAAATGCTCCCTACAGAGTCACAGCAGATCCTGGGAGGGGAAAGGACCATCCCAGGCTCCCAGCACATCAGGAAATGAGTCCCAGGGACCGGGGCAGGGACTTGGGAATTTATACACCTGAGGCTATGCATCAACTGATCTCTACAGACAAGAGGTCACCTCTCCTGAATGCGGGCTTCTCTGCTCCCTAATGACACCTGGTGGGAACAGGTGAGGCCAGCAAACAGAGCCTCTCACAGAGCCCAGTGCTGGGCAGACAGTCAACAAGCAGAGGGGAGCCCGGCAGATGGGGGATAGGAGCCAGAGAGAGGCAGGCAGGTGCACGATTATCTCTGATCCAGTTACAAGGAGTGGCCATGACACCCAGCCCTGTGGACACCCTGTGTGCTTCACAGGCCAATGGACTCAGTCCATGCTCTGCAGCCCCGTTCCTCTCACACAGACAGGCTCCATCCCCCTTACACACACAGCCTCACACTCTCCCACATACACATACATATTCTCACACAAATACACACAATCTCCCACGCTACTCAAACACTCCTCACACACCCTCACTCACCCTCACATACTCCTCACACACCCTCATACACCACTCACACACTGCTCACATACTCCACACACACACATACACACTCTTCACACCCTCACACACACAAATACATAAACTCCTCACACACACATACACCCTCACACACTCCTCACACACTCACACACACACACACACTCCTCATACCGTCACACACACACACTCTCACACAGTCCTCACCTGCACACATACACACACACACACAAACACAAGCACAAAGCCTACAGGGGCACAGACACAGGAAACACGGGGACCCAGGGGCAGTGCTCACACACCAGGCACGTGGAGCATGTGGGAACAGCCCAGAGTCCCAGCTGGGGTCAGTCGCTGGAACTTGCACACACTGGGAGCCACTGGAACCCTAGAAGCTCCCAGAGGACAAGTGAGACAGCCGAGGGGACTCAGGCTGACCCAGCTCTGTCCAGACCAAAACTCACTGCTCTGTAGAATCTGCCACTATGACCAGTGGACCCCCCACAGGAGATGGACCAGTATTCACAGCCGGAGCGCTTCCTTTTCAGTGAAAAACACTAAGACTGCAGCTCCACAACTCCAGACACCTTTCCCTTCATCAAGGCCTGCACTCCCTGCTACGGACCCAGGAAAGAGGGGCAGCTCTTACCTTGACCACCCACCACGGTGCTGAGGAGGAGGACACAGAGTCCCCACAGGGAGAGGTGTCTGCCCAGAGCCATCCTGACCCCACGTCCTCAAGGTCACAGTCCCAACTGCAGGATCAGTCTGTGAGGAGGCGTCAGGGTGCCGACCAGGGTTTATATAGATCACCCCTTACACCCTCCCTCCTGAGAGCCAATAGCGACACCTTTCACCATTTCAGGCACTATCGGAGGCTGCATCTGCCACTTTCTGAAGCTCAGACACCAATGAGCTTCTGCATCTTCAACATCTCCTTATATGAGCAACACGGTCCTTGGACCTTCTGCTTCCGTGGTCCTGAGAGCCGGGCCCCATAATCAGGACTGGCGTAGAAAACTATGAGTACCTTTCTTTCTTCTGATCACCCTGGCCGATCCCCAAGGACTGTGAGATTTTTCAGTCAGGTTGTGGAATCGATTGGCCCACAGGGAATAACTCTAGTGGAATCAAGCACTGATCTTCCAAGTACTGAGCTCAGGGTGGAAGCCAAGTACTAGAAGAAGGTTTGAAATACAAGGATATTTGTCAGGCCAGAAGAAAATGAGGACAAGGATTGCAGGAATTCACAGGTAACCATGGAGAGGGTGAGGCGGAAACCATTAAGTTGAGGGGATGAGTCTGCAGGTCTTTCTTCTCTTCTCAGACTGATCTGGAGACTGGATCCTGGAGAAGGTGTATTTATGCTCAGTTGTGTCCTACTCTTTGTGACCCCTGGGATGTAACCCACCAGGCTGCTCTGTCCATAGGCTTTCCCAAGCAAAAATACTAGAGTGGATTGCCATTTCCTTCTCGAGGGGTTCCTCTAGACCCAAGGATCAAATCCACATCTCCTGTGTCTCCTGCATTGACAGGGAGGTTCTTTATTGCTGAACCACCTGGGAAGCCCTATAAGGGATTTTCACATATGCTAAATCCCTTTCCTTTTATTGCATTTCATTTTATGTGAAATACTCCTTTCACCTAGTCAACAAATGATGCTTCATGAGAGAAAGAGATTGCTGTTACAGGAAACAAAGAGAAAGTAGTGGTCATCATTCAACCCTAGCCCTCCAAAATAGGAGTGGGGATCTCTAGAAGAAATTATGTAGCTTAGAAAGATTAACATTTTCTAAACTTCACGATTTCCACCTTTGGAAAGGGAGAGTTTGGTTTAATAGGATTCAGAACCCACCTGTGTTATTAGCCATAACTAAAGAAGATGCAAAATATTATTTAAGGGAACTGCCCCCAGAGAGGAGGGTAAATAGAAAGTATTCTGCTGCACAGTGGCTGCAGGCAAGGGGCAAAGAAGAGGCAAATGAAGCAAAAAAGAGAAGAGGGTTCATTCATTCTGAGTTCAAGAGGAAAGTTGGTGGCAAGAATGGAATTCCAGGTGGATTGAGGGCACAGAGCCAAGCAGGAGGGACTGATGTGCAGTGTGGCCATTGCTGCCTTGTTGTGTCCCACTGGTCAGAGAAGCCCCCAGATGCTCTCCAGAAAGTAGCCCAGGGATGCATATAGAGACTGAGAAGGGCAGTAAGGATGCAAGACAGAGCTCCCCCATCGAAAGTCAAGGTCACTAACATACTGCCCTCATTCCTCATACTCCCTCAGGCTCAAGATTCCCAAGATACACCTTCTGGTCCACACAAACCCACCGTGAGGCCCCTCACCCTGACTCGCATCATTTCAGCACAAACTTGGGAAGGACTCATCTGGGACACAAACGCCACAGAGTCCCCACCAGAGCTCAGAGATGGTGTCACACCCTTCCCCACCCACACACGAAGGTCTTAATGAAGCCAACATGGAGGGAAGCTGTGGGCCAGTCCACAGGCCTGTCACATCCCCCACTGGAAGGACCCCTCATCCCGGTCAGCAGACACAGCTTCTCTGTCCTGCCATACCCATCCTTCCTACTTGAGACTCAGGTAAATGAAAAGGGAGAAAAGTCAATTGAACACATGCTTTTCTCCCTCTAAATATGTTAATATTAACCTGTTATTTTATAACACTTACTTTTCCTGTGTTCCTCTGACTTCCAAGCCCCCATCTGTACATGAACCCCATCTCCTTCTGGATGCTTAATGCAGTGGTGATAATAACCGATTATAAATGTCAGAACCAGAATATAAACTCAGGTGCTAGGGTAGGAACAGGATCTGCTCAGTCACTAGAGTCGATGCTCTACTCCCCCTGGGACCCAGAGTCACCATTCCTTAACCAGTTATGGACTCTGCAGCATCACCAGAAACCACCAGACAAACACGTAGAACACAGGACGTGCTTCCTGGAGTCCAGTCATTCCTCCCACAGGATGACACAGGGATATGTTTAGTGAACCAGGTGCACATGGTCTCACCTCAGGATTGAGACCTCCTAGGTAACATACTGTTAGGGACTCCATACCCCGTTATAAAGATGGAGTGGGCTGGAAGGAGGGGCTCAGCCAGCGCAGGCAGGCTGTGCCCAGGCAGCACCCTCTACCCCAGAGTTGGGGATCCAGGGTCAGCATGGACCAACTCACCCTCTGATGAAGGTTCGTCTTCTCTGACACATAAGGAAATCTCAGTGTCTAATCTCATCCAAAATTTGAAGGAGGGAAGCTTTAGGGAGGACACTAACCCAGCTGTGTCCACGTGAACTTCAGGGGTCCACGTGAACTTCAGGGGTCAGGAGAACAGGCTCAGGAATCAGTCTGCCTGGCCTGACTCAGAGCTCAGCCACATACCATGTGTGTGACCTTGAACAGGGTCCTTACACTCTCTGTATAGTGGCTTTGTCTGTAAAAGAAGAGTTATGCTTGTGTATAGATGACAGAGTTTTGGTTAGAATTAAATGAGTTGGCATTAGTAAGAGATATAACTAGTCAACAGTAGTACATCATCTTGGCGGAGAAACAATATTAGGGCCCCTCTCTCCATCCCATCCCAGGAACCCCAGGACTCCAGAACAGGAATTCAATTCTGTTACCTGGAGCCTTGACTGGAGCTGTCAGAACTCTCCCAGGAACCACATGCTGTGATGGTGATTGGGGCCAGAGTTGTGAGTCTTCCACACATCGCCCCTTCTCTCTGTGCCCCAGAGAGAGGTTCTACTGCTCATGAACCTCGACCTTACCAACTGTGAACCTCATGAACTAAGTTGTTTACTTGCTAATTTTACTTTATAAATGGACCTGGTAAAGTTCTGTGTCTAATTCACCTCCTTATCCCCAATGCCTGCTAATTAAAAATCCTAAATGGTGTCTCTTGTATACCTGAATGAATGAACGTCAGCCAGGTATTTTACACAAATCATTTCAATCAAAAGAAATCTTTTGAGATATAATTTAACTTGATATGAAGACTTAACAGCACAATGCAAGTTGTGTCAATTGTTGTAATATTTCAATATGATTAAATTGTATAAGCTATGTATGGTTCACTTCTACACTTTTCTGCAATGAATGCAATCAATTGCAATACCAGAAACAAGGCTAGCCCCATTCCAAGAGCAGTGCTGAGAGAGCCAGTTCTAAACAAAAATGCTGCATCGTTGTATATCCGAAGATAAGAAGACAGACCTCAGCACACTGACAGGTGAACACCATGAAGCCTCCTGGTCTGGTCTTAATCAGATATGGCCATGTGGTCCAGATGTTTATATACTTATCTTTTGGCATATTTTCAGTTCAAACCACACATAACTGTAACAGGAAGAAATTCTGTTATAAAAAAATTTAGTTTAACAGCTTCTGTATTGAATTAGAAGTGCAGAAGTAAAGAGCAGGAAGAATCCTGTTCTTTAACTTAGACTGTTTATTTCATCTTATGGATTGTAAAGCAATACAGTATGTACCATTATTATGCCCAAATCACCATGAAAATATGGAGGTTTCAGAGGTTAAGTAATCTCTTTGCTGGGAAAATTAATAATTAAATATCCTTGGTAGAGGGACATTTTCAGGACCAATCAGAGTGACTAATATACAAAATATTTTTGGGTTAAAAAATAACTATACAACTTTAAAAGGAAACAATTAATTGATTTGTTACACCAAAGTTTTGGAGACCCACCTCACCATCTGTGTTCCTTGTATGGATGAGACCAAGGTTGGTAAAGGCTTCTTTACTAAAGACCACTTCATCACAAGGGCATGTGATGAGCTTGGTCATGAGCTGGCTGAGGTCCAGCCCATTATCTCTCTTCAGCCCTTTACAGTCTATAACCAGCAACATCTAACAGAGAGCGTGGCACTGAATTGACCTCATTCATTCCTCCATAGTGCAGCTTCAGATACCCAGAGACCAGAGCAATCAAAGCTACTAAATCAAAGACAAGCAGATTCTAAATGGAGGGCATGCACACCAAGGACCCTTCCGCACTGCTGTTGGGAAGTAAGAAACCCTCCCACCCCAGACACCATCTGGGGGAGGAGAGACAAGAAGATGTCTCCTTAAATAGAGAAAATCAGTCTCAGCAGGGAGCTTCAACTAGAGTTGACAAGATAATTATTACCATAAACCCGAGCTAACTTGGGGGACAAATTTTAAATGGGAGAGTCTGCAATTTTAAATGGGAGAGTCTGTGTTAACTTTGTGGAACTTTCAATCCATGCAAACACCACTTGCTACTGCACAAGATGAAATCAGTTATAAAAATAGTGAATATTACACTTATGCATATTTGAATTCTAGAGGGCACATTTTCAAGCCCACTACAGAAAGAAAATATGTGTATCTTTCCCTGTTTTTAGATGCACAGAGTTGTCACCTCCGTGAACTCTTTCTAATTCCTCCAGCTCAAAATTACTGCTGTGTCTCTTCAATCTGTAAAAACTTTCTTATTGTCTCTAAAGTGGGGGCTTCTTGAGAGCAAGTATTGTGTCTTGTTCTTCAATATCTCTATAAGGTCAAGTAAAGACACATAGAAGGAGTATAACAAACATTGGATAAGAAATGAACGCATGAACAAATGCTGAAAATCACTATGCAGTTAGTGATACTGAGTGGGAAAGGGAGGTGGGGGCACAAATCTGACTAATCCCACTTGGCACAGACTGAGATGGAGTAAGGAGTCAGAGGCACACCAGCCAAAGGATCAAAATAGAAAATGCCTTCAAGCCCACTCTGAAGGGTCAGATCACGTTCAATCTCTGCACAAAGCTGTACCTCAGAAGCTTCTCCAAGGAGAGAAAAAACTGACAGCACTGCTCTCAGGAGTTCTACTGAAGGACGTGGATAGACAGTAACACTCGTCAAATAGCTGTATTTCTACTCCTCAGTGACTCATTGTGGCCAATGAAACGAGGGTGGTGTCACCTGTGTCACTTCTGAGTGGAGGCAGGAAAAGCCCAGATGTGACTCTCTAGTCTGTCTCTTTTTCCTGCCCCAGAGGCTGCATGTTCCAGATGGTGCATGTGCAAGAGCCTCACTGACCACAGATGTCTGTAGGTTGTGATGAGTGTGCGTGTGTCTGTATATGAGTGTGTGTGTATGTGTGCATTTCTGTCTGTGTGTGTGTATATGTGTGAGATTTGGGGGTCACTTTATCCAGCAACAGAGCAGAGTCTCTTCTGATGGATACAAAGGAGAAAGAAGACTTGAAAAGAAGACAGAATCTGTCACATGAAGCAGGTACTTTCCTGGATCTCCCCTTCCTTCTGTGTCTTCATCCCAAGCTGCTCCCTCAGGTCTCACCTTGTTTCCTCTGTTGGGCTTGGTTGTTTCTCAGTCACCATTTCTGATTGACCAACAACTAGATCTAAGTCCTGTTTAAGAGCACCCACCCCTGGTATATCTCCTGTTCCCTTTACATCACTCTGTGCTGACAGTCAGGCTCAGTTTCCCGAATTTGTCTCTTAGCATCTTGACCTTCACCCTTAAACAGCTCTTCTTTCCT
Organism: Bubalus kerabau; assembly: GCF_029407905.1. Taxonomy (NCBI): domain Eukaryota; kingdom Metazoa; phylum Chordata; class Mammalia; order Artiodactyla; family Bovidae; genus Bubalus; species Bubalus kerabau. The sequence continues at coordinate 19,456,990 of NC_073624.1, forward strand.
CTGAGTTAGTCAGTTCATCATCTCTGATCCTGTTTTTACCTTCCACCAATCCTGTACTAATGAGAAGGCAACATATACTTTCTAAGCCCCCTGTCTTTTCTTGATTTCCTGAACAAATCTGATTCCTGGATTTAGTGCTCCATGCACTTAATAACGGAGAAGGCAATGGCACCCCACTCCAGTACTCTTGCCTGGAAAATCCCATGGACGGAGGACCCTGGTAGGCTGCAGTCCATGGGGTTGCTAAGAGTGGGACACGACTGAGTGACTTCACTTTCACTTCTCACTTTCATGCGTTGGAGAAGGAAATGGCAACCCACTCCAGTGTTCTTGCCTGGAGAATCCCAGGGATGGGGGAACCTGGTGAGCTGCTGTCTATGGGGTCGCATAGAGTCGGACACGACTGAAGCGACTTAGCAGCAGCAGCAGCAGCCCTTAATAAACTACTTCATCTTTGGTTAAGAAATGATTTTGCTGAATATTTTTTCCTCATCTCAAGAAAATGGCTGTTTCAAAACCTATATCCTTGTGAGCACAGCCCTAGGGCTTCCCTCATGGGACTTGGAAGGGGCTGGTGTAAGGAGAGGCTGTGAAAGTGAAGCTTCATTAGCTTCATGATTAATCCACCTCTGCTCAGAGTTGATGTAATGACCAACTCCAGAGCTATTGAGCTCATGTGGGTGGTCATTCTTAAGCCTCTTAAACCCAAGATTAGTGCCACTGGGATGGCCCTCATAGTTCAAAGCCTGTGTGGTTGCTCAGACTTGAACTCTATGAACTGGTGATCTATTGCACATGGAGCTTTGGTGCAGCTGAGTCCAGGCTGCAGACCAGGAAAAGAACACTGGAAACACAGAAAAATGTGCTCCTCCTTTAACATCTAAAAGTCTGTGAACAGTTTCTCTTTTCCTTATCATCCAATCCTTCCACATCTGGGCATGCTCTCCAAGGCTCCTACAGACTGCAGGCATCTGCTGAGTCCCTGCCAAGGCCCAAGATTGGAGTGAGGCCTGTTCCTGTGTATAAGCTCTGTATTTCTGCTCTCTATAAGTTAATAGATGCTCAGTTCAGTTCAGTTCAGTCCCTCAGTCGTGTCCAGCTCTTTGTGACCCCATGAATCGCAGCACGCCAGGCCTCCCTGTCCATCACCAACTTCCAGAGTTCACTCAAACTCATGTCCATTGAGTCGGTGATGCCATCCAGCCATCTCATCCTCTGTCATCCCCTTCTCCTCCTGCCCCCAATCCCTCCCAGCATTAGGGTCTTTTCCAATGAGTCAGCTCTTTGCATCAGGTGGCCAAAGTATTGGAGTTTCAGCTTCAACATCAGTCCTTCCAATGAACACCCAGGACTGATCTCCTTTAGAATGGACTGGTTGGATCTCCTTGCAGTCCAAGGAACTCTCAAGAGTCTTCTCCAACACCACAGTTCAAAAGCATCAATTCTTCAGCGCTCAGCTTTCTTCACAGTCCAACTCCCACATCCATACATGACCACTGGAAAAACCATAGCCTTGACTAATAGATGCTCAACTAATGTTTATTGAATGACTGAATGGTACTATTCTAGACTTTTAAAAGAAAGTATCTTAAATATAAAGAACTAGTTTTGAGGACATCATTTAGCTAATTGATACCTTTTTTTTTAAGTCAAATGCTTTCAGCAATTAACAGGGCAAATTTTTATTTTCTTTTTTTTTTTTAATTTTTTTAATTTAATTTTATTTTTTAACTTTACAATATTGTATTGGTTTTGCCATATATCAAAATGAATCCGCCACAGGTATACATGTGTTCCCCATTCTGAACCCTCCTCCCTCCTCCCTCCGCATACCATCTCTCTGGGTGGTCCCAGTGCACCAGTCCCAAGCATCCAGTATCGTGCATCGAACCTGTAGTGGTGACTCATTTCATATATGATATTATACATGTTTCAATGCCATTCTCCCAAATCATCCCACCCTCTCCCTCTCCCACAGAGTCCACAAGACTGTTCTACACATCAGTGTCTCTTTTGCTGTCTCGTACACAGGGTTATGGTTACCATCTTTCTAAATTCCATATATACGCGTTAGTATACTGTATTGGTATTTTTCTTTCTGGCTTACTTCACTCTGTATAATAGGCTCCAGTTTCATCCACCTCATTAGAACTGATTCAAGTGTATTCTTTTTCATGGCTGAGTAATACTCCATTGTGTATATGTACCACTGCTTTCTTATCCATTCATCTGCTGATGGACATCTAGGTTGCTTCCATGTCCTGGCTATTATAAACAGTGCTGCGATGAACATTGGGGTACACATGTCTCTTTCAATTCTGGTTTCCTCAGCGTGTATGCCCAGCAGTGGGATTGCTGGATCATAAGGCAGTTCTATTTCCAGTTTTTTAAGGAATCTCCACACTGTTCTCCATAGTGGCTGTACTAGTTTGCATTCCCACCAACAGTGTAAGAGGGTTCCCTTTTCTCCACACCCTCTCCAGCATTTATTATTTGTAGACTTTTGGATCACAGCCATTCTGACTGGCGTGAAATGATACCTCATAGTGGTTTTGATTTGCATTTCTCTGATAATGAGTGAAAAGAGGAGTTACCCCACGTCCGTGGTCAGGGGCAGCAGTCGAGAGTACCAGGCTGTGACGGCGCAGGAACAGCCGAGAGGAGTTACCCCGCATCAGCGGTCAGGGGGGACAGCCGAGAGAAGTTACCCCGCGTCTGAGATCAGGGGCGGTGGGCAAGAGGGGATACCCCACGCCCCTAAGCCCAAGGCCAGGGGCGATGGGCGGGAGGAGCTACCCCATGCTCCCACGCCTGAGGTCAAGGGCGGTGGCCAGGAGGAGCAACCCCATGCCCGAGGCCAGGGGCGGTGGCTGGGAGGACCAACCCCACGTCCAAGGAGCCATGGCTGCACAGGCACAGGAGGGCCTAGAGGAGCTATCCCACGTTGAAGGAAAGGAAGGGCTGCGGTGAGGGAGATACCCCTCGTCCAAGGTAAGGAACAATGGCTGCGCTTTGCTGGAGCAGCTGTGAAGAGATACCCCACGCCCAAGGTAAGAGAAACCCAAGTAAGACGGTAGGTGTTGCAAGAGGGCATCAGTGGGTAGACACACTGAAACCATACTCACAGAAAACTAGTCAATCTAATCACACTAGGACCACAGCCTTGTCTAACTCAATGAAACTAAGCCATGCCTGTGGGGCAACCCAAGAACGGCGGGTTATGGTGGAGAGATCTGACCGAATGTGGTCCACTGGAGAAGGGAATGGCAAACCATTTCAGTATTCTTGCCTTGAGAACCCCATGAACAGTATGAAAAGGCAAAATGATAGGATACTGAAAGAGAAACTCTCCAGGTTAGTAGGTGCCCAATATGCTACTGGAGATCAGTGGAGAAATAACTCCAGAAAGAATGAAGGGATGGAGCCAAAGCAAAAAGAATACCCAGCTGTGGATGTGACTGGTGATAGAAGCAAGGTCCGATGGTGTAAAGAGCAATATTGAATAGGAACCTGGAATGTCAGGTCCATGAATGAAGGCAAATTGGAAGTGGTCAAACAAGAGATGGCAAGAGTGAATGTTGACATTCTAGGAATCAGCGAACTGAAATGGACTGGAATGGGTGAATTTAACTCAGATGACCATTATATCTACTACTGCAGGCAGGAATCCCTCAGAAGAAATGGAATGGCCATCATGGTCAACAAAAGAGTCTGAAATGCAGTGCTAGGATGCAATCTCAAAAACGACAGAATGATCTCTGTTCGTTTCCAAGGCAAACCATTCAATATCACAGTAATCCAAGTCTATGCCCCAACCAGTAACGCTGAAGAAGCTGAAGTTGAATGGTTCTATGAAGACCTACAAGACCTTTCAGAACAAACACCCAAAAAAGATGTCCTTTTCATTATAGGGGACTGGAATGCAAAAGTAAGAAGTCAAGAAACACCTGGAGTAACAGGCAAATTTCGCCTTGGAATACAGAATGCAGCAAGGCAAAGACTAATAGAGTTTTGCCAAGAAAATGCACTGGTCCAACAATACAAGAGAAGACTCTACATGGACATCACCAGATGGTCAACAGCAAAATAAGATTGATTATATTTTTTGCAGCCAAAGATGGAGAAGCTCCATAGACTCAGCAAAAACAAGACCAGGAGCTGATTGTGGCTCAGATCATGAACTCCTTATTGCCAAATTCAGACTTAAATTGAAGAAAGTGTGGAAAACCTCTAGACCATTCAGGTATGACCTAAATCAAATCCCTTATGATTATACAGTGGAAGTGAGAAATAGATTTAAGGGCATAGATCCGATAGATAGAGTGCCTGATGAACTATGGAATGAGGTTCGTGACATTGTACAGGACACAGGAATCAAGACCATCCCCATGGAAAAGAGATGCAAAAAAGCAAAATGGCTGTGTGGGGAGGCCTTACAAAAAGCTGTGAAAAGAAGAGAAGCAAAAAGCAAAGGAGAAAAGGAAAGATATAAACATCTGAATGCCGAGTTCCAAAGATTAGCAAGGAGAGATAAGAAAGCCTTCTTCAGCGATCAATGCAAAGAAATAAAGGAAAACAACAGAATGGGAAAGACTAGGGATCTCTTCAAGAAAATCAGAGATACCAAAGGAACATTTCATGCAAAGATGGGCTCGATAAAGGACAGAAATGGTATGGGCCTAACAGTAGCAGAAGATATTAAGAAGAGAAGGCAAGAATACACAGAAGAACTGTACAAAAAAAATCTTCACGACCCAGATGATTACAATGGTGTGATCACTGACCTAGAGCCAGACATCCTGGAATGTGAAGTCAAGTGGGCCTTAGAAAGCATCACTACGAACGAAGCTAGTGGAGGTGATGGAATTCCAGTTGAGCTATTCCAAGTCCTGAAAGATGATGCTGTGAAAGTGCTGCACTTAATACGCCAGCAAATTTGGAAAACTCAGCAGTGGCCACAGGACTGCAAAAGGTCAGTTTTCATTCCAATCCCAAATAAAGGTCATGTCAAAGAATGCTCAAACTACCACACAGTTGCACTCATCTCACAGGCTAGTAAAGTAATGCTCAAAATTCTCCAAGCCAGGCTTCAGCAATATGTGAACCTTGAACTTCCAGATGTTCAAGCAGGTTTTACAAAAGGCAGAGGAACCAGAGATTTAATTGCCAACATCCGCTGGATCATGGAAAAAGCAAGAGAGTTCCAGAAAAGCATCTATTTCTGCTTTATTGACTATGCCAAAGCCTTTGACTGTGTGGATCACAATAAACTGTGGAAAATTCTGAAAGAGATGGGAATACCAGACCACCTGATCTGCCTCTTGAGAAATTTGTATGCAGGTCAGGAAGCAACAGTTAGAACTGGACATGGAACAACAGACTAGTTCCAAATAGGAAAAGGAGTTCGTCAAGGCTGTATATTGTCACCCTGTTTATTTAACTTATATGCAGAGTACATCATGAGAAATGCTGGACTGGAAGAAACACAAGCTGGAATCAAGATTGCCAGGAGAAATAGCAATAACCTCAGATATGCAGATGACACCGCCCTTATGGCAGAAAGTGAAGAGGAACTAAAAAGCCTCTTGATGAAAGTGGAGAGTGAAAAAGCTGGCTTAAAGCTCAACATTCAGAAAACAAAGATAATGGCATCTGGTCCCATCACTTCATGGGAAATAGATGGGGAAACAGTGGAAACAGTGTCAGACTTCATTTTTCTGCAAATCACTGCAGATGGTGACTGCAGCCATGAAATTAAAAGACGCTTACTCCTTGGAAGGAAAGTTATGATCAACCTAGATAGCAAATTCAAAAGCAGAGACATTACTTTGCCAACAAAGGTTCGTCTAGTCAAGGCTATGGTTTTTCCTGTGGTCATGTATGGATGTGAGAGTTGGAGTGTGAAGAAGGCTGAGCGCTGAAGAATTGATGCTTTTGAACTGTGGTGTTGGAGAAGACTCTTGAGAGTCCCCTGGACTTCAAGGAGATCCAACCAGTCCATTCTGAAGGAGATCAGCCCTGGGATTTCTTTGGAAGGAATGATGCTAAAGCTGAAACTCCAGTACTTTGGCCACCTCATGCGAAGAGTTGACTCATTGGAAAAGACTCTGATGCTGGGAGGGATTGGGGGCAGGAGGAGAAGGGGACGACAGAGGATGAGATGGCTGGATGGCATCACTGACTCGATGGACGTGAGTCTGAGTGAACTACGGGAGTTGGTGATGAACAGGGAGGCCTGGCGTGCTGCGATTCATGGGGTGGCAAAGAGTCGGACACGACTGACTGACTGATCTTATCTGATCTGATCTGATAATGAGTGATGTTGAGCATCTTTTCATGTGTTTGTTAGCCATCTGCATGTCTTCTTTGGAGAAATGTCTATTTAGTTCTTTGGCCCATTTTTTGATTGGGTCATTTATTTTTCTGGAATTGAGCTGTAGGAGTTGCTTGTATATTTTTGAGATTAGTTGTTTGTCAGTTGCTTCATTTGCTATTATTTTCTCCCATTCTGAAGGCTGTCTTATCACCTTGCTTATAGTTTCCTTTGTTGTGCAGAAGCTTTTAAGTTTAATTAGGTCCCATTTGTTTATTTTTGCTTTTATTTCCAATATTCTGGGAGGTGGGTCATAGAGGATCCTGCTGTGATGTATGTCGGAGAGTGTTTTGCCTATGTTCTCCTCTAGGAGTTTTATAGTTTCTGGTCTTACGTTGAGATCTTTAATCCATTTTGAGTTTTTTGTGTGTATGGTGTTAGAAAGTGTTCTAATTTCATTCTTTTACAGGTGGTTGATCAATTTTCCCAGCACCACTTGTTAAAGAGATTGTCTTTAATCCATTGTATATTCTTGCCTCCTTTTTCAAAGATACGGTGCCCATATGTGCGTGGATTTATCTCTGGGCTTTCTGTTTTGTTCCGTTGATCTATATTTCTGTCTTTGTGCCAGTACCATACTGTCTTGATGACTGTGGCTTTGTAGTAGAGCCTGAAGTCAGGCAGGTTGATTACTCCAGTTCCATTCTTCTTTCTCAAGATCGCTTTGGCTATTCGAGGTTTTTTGTATTTCCATACAAATTGTGAAATTATTTGTTCTAGCTCTGTGAAGAATATTGTTGGTAGCTTGATAGGGATTGCATTGAATCTATAGATTGCTTTGGGTAGTATACTCATTTTCACTATATTGATTCTTCCAATCCATGAACATGGTATATTTCTCCATCTATTAGTGTCCTCTTTGATTTCTTTCACTCGTGTTTTATAGTTTTCCATATATAGGTCTTTAGTTTCTTTAGGTAGACATATTCCTAAGTATTTTATTCTTTTTGTTGCAATGGTGAATGGAATTGTTTCCTTACTTTCTCTTTCTATTTTCTCATTATTAGTGTATAGGAATGCAAGGGATTTCTGTGTGTTGATTTTATATCCTGAAACTTTACTATATTCATTGATTAGCTCTAGTAATTTTCTGGTGGAGTCTTTAGGGTTTTCTATGTAGAGGATCGTGTTATCTGCAAACAGTGAGAGTTTTACTTCTTCTTTTCCAATTTGGATTTCTTTTATTTCTTTTTCTGCTCTGATTGCTGTGGCCCAAACTTCCAAAACTATGTTGAATAGTAGTGGTGAAAGTGGGCACCCTTGTCTTGTTCCTGACTTTAGAGGAAATGCTTTCAGTTTTTCACCATTGAGGATAATGTTTGCTGTGGGTTTGTCATATATAGCTTTGATTATGTTGAGGTATGTTCCTTCTATTCCTGCTTTCTGGAGAGTTTTTATCATAAATGGATGTTGAATTTTGTCAAAGGCTTTCTCTGCATCTATGGAGATAATCATATGGTTTTTATTTGTCAATTTGTTACTGTGGTGTATTACATTGATTGATTTGCAGATATTGAAGAATCCTTGCATCCCTGGGATAAGGCCCACTTGGTCATGGTGTATGATCTTTTTAATGTGTTGTTGGATTCTGATTGCTAGAATTTTGTTAAGGATTTTTGCATCTATGTTCATCAGTGATATTGGCCTGTAGTTTTCTTTTATTGTCGCATCTTTGTCAAGTTTTGGGATTAGGGTGATGGTGGCCTCATAGAATGAGTTTGGAAGTTTACCTTCCTCTGCAATTTTATGGGAGAGTTTGAGTAGGATAGGTGTTAGCTCTTCTCTAAATTTTTGGTAGAATTCAGCTGTGAAGCCATCTAGACCTGGGCTTTTGTTTGCTGGAAGATTTCTGATTACAGTTTCAATTTCCGTGCTTGTGATGGGTCTGCTAAGATTTTCTATTTCTTCCTGATTCAGCTTTGGAAAGTTGTATTTTTCTAAGAATTTGTCCATTTCTTCCACGTTGTCCATTTTATTGGCATATAATTGCTGATAGTAGTCTCTTATGATCCTTTGTATTTCTGTGTTGTCTGTTGTGATCTCTCCATTTTCATTTCTAATTTTATTGATTTGATTTTTCTCCCTTTGTTTCTTGATGAGTCTGGCTAATGGTTTGTCAATTTTATTTATCCTTTCAAAGAACCAGCTTTTGGCTTTGTTGATTTTTGCTATGGTCTCTTTTGTTTCTTTTGCATTTATTTCTGCCCTAATTTTTAAGATTTCTTTCCTTCTACTAACCCTGGGGTTCTTCATTTCTTCTTTTCTAGTTATGTGTAGCGTTAGGTTATTTATTTGACTTTTTTCTTGTTTCTTGAGGTATGCCTGTATTGCTATGAACTTTCCCCTTAGGACTGCTTTTACAGTGTCCCACAGGTTTGGGGTTGTTGTGTTTTCATTTTCATTCGTTTCTATGCAAATTTTGATTTCTTTTTTGATTTCTTCTGTGATTTGTTGGTTATTCAGCAGCGTGTTGTTCAGCTTCCATATGTTGGAATTTTTAATATATTTTCTCCTGTAATTGAAATCTAATCTTACTGCATTGTGGTCAGAAAAGATGCTTGGAATGCTTTCAATTTTTTTGAATTTACCAAGGCTAGATTTATGGCCCAGGATGTGATCTATCCTGGAGAAGGTTCCGTGTGCGCTTGAGAAAAACGTGAAATTCATTGTTTTGGGATAAAATGTCCTATAGATATCAATTAGGTCTAACTGGTCTACTGTATCGTTTAAAGTTTGTGTTTCCTTGTTAATTTTCTGTTTAGTTGATCTATCCATAGGTGTGAGTGGGGTATTAAAGTCTCCCACTATTATTGTGTTATTGTTAATTTCTCCTTTCATACTTGTTAGCATTTGTCTTACATATTGCAGTGCTCCTATTTTGGGTGCATATATATTTATAATTGTTATATCTTCTTCTTGGATTGATCCTTTGATCATTATGTAATGACCTTCTTTTTTTTTTTTTTGTAGATTTATTTTTATTCAGAAATACTTTCATATTCTCTAACTGTTCATCAAAAGTTTAAAAATTCAAAAGGGACACAAAAAAATTACATGGGTCTTAGAAGCTATGTCAAACATGTGAGTTTTAAGAGTGACATTTTATACAGTGTAATTTAGCCCTCATAATTTTCTTATAATCAAATTATAACAGGAACACAAACATACCATATATTACTCTTTAAAATTTTTGTTTTACTATATGTTCTTGTCAATGGGACACTTCAAAATGTTTAAACCTGACAGAAAAGCATTAAAAAAAAAAAAAAAAAAAGTACCAATGGAAGAAAAAAGTGTCAGAAACACACCTGTCCTTTACCTGGTGTGAAGATGGGAACCACTGCAATAAAAAAACTCTGAATCCATTCTCCTGGGGAGCACGCTCTGAACATCCACACTTGGGTCTATTGTTCTTTAAAATCATTTCAGACTTAAAATCAATTCTTTGTTACCAAGTGAGAAAGAGGCCCACTTTTAATATTCACTTTCACTGATGCCGTCTGCATTTCCTCTTAAGCGGTTGGTTTCTGGGACAGAGTTAGGCAGGGACACGCTGTTTGAAGGATACCCAGTCTCACAGCTAACCACAGACTCAGTGGTGAAAACAGTGAGCAGAACCGCTTTAGGAGTGAACCCGGGCATCGGAACCGTCCCTCGGATACTGTTCACTGGGGGAAGTAACCCTGGGTTTGACGTTTGGGAAGCTTGACGGGTTGGAGAAGCGGCCTCCGGAAGGAAGAGAGGGCTCCTCAGCTAAACGTGCGGGCAGTCCTCCATCACCTCCTTGGCCCCGAGGGACGAGCCCTTCGCAATCCCCCTGCCCACGGGGAGGGGCCTAAAAGGGGTCTGGGGGGCTCAGAGGAGGGGGAGCCCGAGACGCCCGCAGGGGTGAAGCTAGAGGAGTGAGGCGAGGAAACCCCGGGACATCCTGGACACCACAGTCATCTCCCATGGCCCCACAGGTCTGGGCTGTGGTTTGGGAAGAAGAGGTGAGACTATTAACAAACTCTTCCCTTCTTTCAGCCAAAAGGAAACAAAGCCTCTTCACAGCTTCTTTTAATAATAATATAAACCTGATTTGTTTTTGTTTTTGTTTTTAAAGAAAGAGTTGTAGGCGGAAGAACTTCAAGGAAACAGAGGGAGCTGTTACCCGTGACAGGCCCTGAGTCTCCCGGGGGGTGCCTACGGTGTGTGTGGTGGGGGGGGGGGCGGTCACCCACTCTTCCTGAACCCCGCTCCGCAGGCGGCTCAGTGTGAGTGCAGGTGACACTGCGTGCTTTGTAAAGACCAAGGCAACTTGCATTTACCGTCCTGCGCTTCCTCTGCATGTAATCTCCTCCTAGTCATCCTCTGTACTCTTACCCCTGATCCCTTCCAAAACACTTTCAATATGTCTGCTGTTACGTACTGTTTCACCTATAAAGCAACATATATATTAAAAACAGATTTGTTTGCAACCAAAAAAAGTGCTTAAAACCATCTTATGCAACTGTTTTCACTTCATTTTCAACCAAAAAAAAAAAAAAATCAAACACATTTGGGTTTATGAATAATACTGAAAAAAAAAAAAACAGTGAATCTGATTATTCTCATACATGTATTTAAAAAATGTGCCTTTATTCCCCATGTTAACTTACAGTAACTGACTCATTTCCGTACCTTAATGAGTTGAACTCTTGCTTGGAAAATATAGAAGGTACAAATATATAGAACTTTTAGGATTAAAAAATTTTCTGAATATAAAAATGCTTTCTATGTTTCAAAAATAACACTTTTGGATTCTCATTGTAGTTTTGGGTTTGGTAACTTAGCTGTTAAGTACCCAAGGGTTTTTTTAAAAAATAACATGGTTTTAAATACAAAGTTATCCAAAAACCACTCATATCTGTGGATCAGCCCCATGAAAAGTTTAGTTTCTCAACAAGAAAACCCCAAATATTCTCATCATAAAACAAAATTCCATTATCAAAAAATAGCTTAAGATAGAAAACTGTATGTCTTAGTGATTGTGACCTTCTTTGTCTCTTTTCACAGCCTTTGTTTTAAAGTCTATTTTATCTGATATGAGTATTGCTACTCCTGCTTTCTTTTGGTCCCTATTTGCATGGAAAATCTTTTTCCAGCTCTTCACTCTCAGTCTGTACGTGGCCCCTGTTTTGAGGTGGGTCTCTTGTAGACAACATATGTAGGGGCCTTGTTTTTGTATCCATTCAGCCAGTCTTTCTCTTTTGGTTGGGGCATTCAACCCATTTACGTTTAAGATAATTATTGATAAGTATGATCCCATTGCCATTTACTTTATTGTTTTGGGTTCGAATTTATACACCCTTTTTGTGTTTCCTGTCTAGAGAATATCCTTTAGTATTTGTTGGAGAGCTGGTTTGTTGGTGCCGAATTCTCTCAGCTTTTGCTTGTCTGTAAAACTTTTTATTTCTCCTTCATTTTTAAATGAGATCCTTGCTGGGTACAATAATCTGGGCTGTAGGTTATTTTCTTTCATTGCTTTAAATATGTCTTGCCATTCCCTCCTGGCTTGAAGAGTTTCTATTGAAAGATCAGCTGTTATCCTTATGGGAATTCCCTTGTGTGTTATTTGTTGTTTTTCCCTTGCTGCTTTTAATATTTGTTCTTTGTGTTTGATCTTTGTTAATTTGATTAATATGTGTCCTGGGGTGTTCTGTCTTGGGGTTATCCTGTTTGCGACTCTCTGGGTTTCTTGGACTTGAGTGATGATTTCCTTCCCCATTTTAGGGAAGTTTTCAACTATTATCTCCTCAAGTATTTTCTCATGGTCTCTCTTTTTGTCTTCTTCTTCTGGGACCCCTATGATTCAAATGTTGTAGCATTTAATATTGTCCTGGAGGTCTCTGAGATTGTCCTCATTTCTTTTAATTCGTTTTTCTTTTTTCCTCTCTGATTCATTTATTTCTACCATTCTATCTTCTAATTCACTAATCCTATCTTCTGCCTCTGTTATTCTACTCTTTGTTGCCTCCAGAGTGTTTTTGATCTCATTTATTGCAGTATTCATTATATATTGACTCTTTTTTATTTCTTCTAGGTCCTTGTTAAACCTTTCTTGCATCTTCTCAAACCTTGTCTCCAGGCTATTTATCTGTGATTCCATTTTGATTTCAAGATTTTGGATCAATTTCACTATCATTATTCGGAATTCTTTATCAGGTAGATTCCCTATCTCTTCCTCTTTTATTTGGTTTGGTGGGCATTTATCCTGTTCCTTTACCTGCTGGGTATTCCTCTGTCTCTTCATCTTGTTTAAATTGCCGAGTTTGGGGTGTCCTTTCTGTATTCTGGCAGTTTGTGGAGTTCTCTTTATTGTGGCATTTCCTCACTGTGTATGGGTTTGTACAGGTGGCTTGTCAAGGTTTCTTGGTTAGGGAAGCTTGTGTCGGTGTTCTGGTGGGTGGAGCTGGATTTCTTCTCTCTGGAGTGCAATGAAGTGTCCAGTAATGAGTTATGAGATGTCTATGGTTTTGGAGTGACTTTGGGCAGCCTGTATATTGGAGCTCAGGGCTGTGCTCCTGTGTTGCTGGAGAATTTGCATGGTATGTCTTGCCCTGGAACTTGTTAGCCCTTGTGTGGTGCTTGGTTTCAGTGTAGGTATGGAGGCATTTGATGAGCTCCTGTCAATTAATATTCCCTGGAGTCAGGAGTTCCCTGGAGTCAGGGTTTGGACTTAAGCCTCCTGCTTCCAGTTATCGGTCTTATTTTTACAGTAGTCTCAAAACTTCTCCTTCTATACAGCACCATTGATAAAACATCTCGTTGAAGCCCAACGCCACAGAAGTAGCTGCAGGTTCTTTGGAGTCAAAAAGGTACAGTCACTGGCTAAGGAAACTTTTTAGTCCTCTGGTTATATGTGAAAGCAACTGAAGAGCCCATAGGTTTAAGTTTCATTTGCTGCAAAAAGTATTTTCCTCCTTGACTGCAGAGTTCTCAAAATTTGATTTTCAAAAAGAAGGTGCATATCACCACCAGATACATCACAACAAACTCTGAAAATCTCTCTCTCTAAGGATACACAAGACAAACCACAACACACTCACATGTCTTCTTAGAGGAGACAGGGTATTGGGATGATTTATCATTTGGCAGTTTTTCAATTAAAACCACACAGGAATGTCACAGGATGAAAAATTGCAATTAAAAAAGTACAGCTGCACCATCTATATGATATAAGGAAGGAGATGAGGTGCAGAAAGATTTCTTTGGCTTATATAACAGACTAATTAGTTTTTCACTTTGTGAAAGGAGAGTCCTCTGGGGCTGATCTTAAAGGATGCTGTAGAGAGCAGGACAACTCAACTGTTCTGTACAACAGTTAGAACTGTGAACTGATGATTTTGGATAATGATGTGCTTTGATTTTTTTCTCTTTACTTTTCATGAATCTACTGTAGGTTTTTACATTTTTATTGCCACATGGTTCACATAAAATATCTTATAGATACAGTAGTCTCTATTACACTGATAACAAATTAATTTCAGTCACATAAAAAAGCTCTACCCTTTGATCCCCTCCCTACACTTTCTGTTTTTGATGTCAGAATTTACCTCTCTTTATATTGTGTATCACTAACAAAATATTTTTCTCTATAGTTATTTTATTCTTCCCCCTAGACTAGAGCTAACTGGTTAACACACTACCATATTCAGTGTTAGAGTACTCTGTATTGGATTACACATTTACATTTACAACTCTGTTGTAAAATTTCACTTCTTTCATAAAATGATTAACATCCTTCATTTAGCTTGAAGAACTCCCTTCAGCAATCTTATAAGACAAACCTGTGATGGTGAACTCCCTCAACTGTTGTTTGTTTGGGAAAGTCTTTATCTCATCTTCATTTCTGAAAGACAACCTTCCTGAAAAAAAGTATTCTTGGCTGGCAGGTTTACTTTCATCAGTTTGAATATATAATCCCTTTCTCTCCTGGCTTGACAGGTTTCTTCTCAGAAGTCCACTGATATTCTTAAGGGAATTCCTTTTTTGTGAGCATTTGCTTTTATCTTGATGCTTCTAAAATTCTCTCTTTGTCTTGATTATAAATGATGTGTCTTGGAGACGATCATTTTGAGTGAACTCTGAGGGGTGACCTATTAGTTACATGAACTTGGAGGCCTAAGTCTCATCAAATGTGTAACTTATCTAGTGTTATTTCTTGAAGTACAATCCCTGTCTCCTCCTTCTGGGACTCCAATAATGTGCAGGTTGTTACTGTGAATGTTATCCCAAAGTTCGCACAGGTTCTTTCACACCTTTTCATTCTTTTTGCTTCTTTGTCCTCTGGCTGGCTAATTTCAATTTTCTTGTCTTGTGCCTCAAAGATTTTTCTGCTGTTGCTGATGCTCTCTGTAGCATTTTTTATTTTGTTGCATTTCATTCATTGTAACCTTAAGCAACAGAATTTCTGTTTGGTTCCTTCTCTTTTTGTGCCTCATTGCACAGCTTGAGGGATCTCTTTTTTTGCCTCATTGCACAGTTGCCTGACCAGGATAGAATACAAGCACAGCAGTGAAAGCATCGAATCCTAACCACTAAACCATCAGCAAACTCCCTGTTTGCTTCCATTTTTATGATTTCAGTCTCTGTACAGAAAAAAAAAAAAAAAAAAAAAAAACTGAATTTATTCTGCAGAGCAACTCAGAGCCTGTGCACCACTACTCTGTGCTCTAGGACCCGCAAAGTGCTAATAGGAGCCGGCATGCTACAAGTACTGAAGCCTGTGCACCTAGAGCCTATGCTCCACAACAGGAGAAGCCCCCACACTGTGAGGCCTGCTGTCCACAAAGAAGAGTAGTGCCTGCTTGCCGCAACTAGAGAAAGCCCATGTGTGTCAACAAAGACCCAGTGAAACCAAAAATTGAAAACAATAATAATAATAAATAATTTTTTAATCTTATTTTGTTCACATATTCTTTCCCTGGATTTGATTGTTTATCTGCATTTTTTGGAGCTCCCTGAGCTTCTTGGTGGGTATACTTTATTTCTTTCATCATATGTCATTTATTTCATCACTTCCCAGTGGTGAATAGCCATGTGAGCTGCCCTGGGAGAAGTCCTGGGCATCTTCCCATCCCCAAGCACAGCCTAGAACTATGAAGACTGCAAGCGTGACTGTAGGTCGGAGCCCTGGACACCATGCAGAGCCATCCGCCAGGAACTGGGTGGGTTCAACTCACAACCAGGCCATCACTCTCAGGTCTTAGATTAGTTCAGCAGCCTCTCCACATGTCCACAGTGGAATTGGGGGGGAGGGGGGTGTTGTGAAATGTAATCTTTACTTGGCCACTCCTACGTGACAGCTCTCTCTACCCTGAAGAATCACAGCAGGATCACGTTTACTTTTTCAGTAGTAACCATATTAAAGAAACATTGAAACAGTATGTCTTCAGAGGAGCCCATTAGTCTGAAATACTTCCTTTAAGAATTCAGTCATATCAGACCCCCTCCATCCACATCTTTGAAATGTAAATAGACAAACGTACCTGATTTTCACATCTATCCCTTCTTCTGGATCCCCTCTGTCTAGGTCTCACTTTCTTGCCCTCTTGCCCCACGTGGATGCAGGGTGTGGGTGAGCACAAATTTGCCATCCATCAACTAGAGAGAGATATGAGCTGATATAATTTGCTCAGAAGGATAGCTAATTGGACAGACAAGAAATGACAATGTTCTGAAGAAATAGTAGGCAGGGATGGGAAGAATGGATTCATAAGGATTTGATAACCAACTAGACATGGGAGAAGAGCAAGGAGGAAACTATATCTGCTTGAGGAATAAACAGATAAAGTAACCTAGGGAATGAGAGATGAAAAGGCAGAGGTAGTTACCTAGAGTTAGAGTTTTAAGTGATCCATGAACACTTAAGCAGGATAAGGAAAGCTGTATCCATTCTCTCCCACCAGCAAATTCCTGCTTTGAAACCCACACCCAAGTCTGGCGCCCAAGAATAGGTTAAAAACAGGTGATGTGACATTTCAGGGAAGAACATACAGGAATGTTCAGGATTGGGTTTTTTCCATGAGTTTGCGAAATGAAAATATCTCCTGCCATATCAATAAACAAGAAATATCACAGCCATCAATGATTTCTGGTCTCCAGTTGTGAAGGAGGGCTCCCAAAACTGGTCCAGGGGATACTGCCACCCCCCATGGTGACGGCTGAGGAGCTGGGGGATGCAAGAAGCAGCCATCTGCTGCTGCTTAAGGTGAACAGGGAAACAGGGTTGGCCCCAGATAGCTGAGCTGCATATGAAAGGAATGAATCCAGTGAGACCAGAGGCTTGCATCTTCCCATACATAGAACGCTACATTCCTTAACTTGGTACCTGATCTTTGATGTTCACATTCCCTGCTCCCTTTGCTGCAAACTTGTATACAGCCTGACTACCCCTGCTGCCTCTTTGGAGCAGTTTTCTCAGAGCTACTGAGATGCTATATCTCCAGGGCTTCAAGTCTTAAGCATTCCCACCAAATAAAATAACTCTACCAGGTTCTGACTATACTTTTTGGCCAACAAAGTCATCTTGCTAGGAAGGAGGGTGTGAATGTGGACCAAGTTTAGATACTTTTTCTAAGCCAGAGTGACCTGGAGCATCTGTGATCTCGAACAAATTCATGCCCTCATTAGCCTTTGAAGAAGATGAGAAAACAGGGCAGTGCACTCATCGTGTATTTCCTTTGAGGAAAATGGTGTTTGAGGACCAATCCTCTAAAAGCATTTGACATGGAATGTGGTAATTATTAACAAAGCAAAAAAAAATTTACTTTATTCAGAATAGTTCATTTTGAGCAATTTCCATATAACACAGAGGTCAGCACTATTCTATTGAGATACAGGCAATTAGAATATCTGCGGCATGATCTTGTATTTAATACAACATCATGGAAAAGTCACCGTGGATGTTCCCAGGGCACTTAGTTCAACATCATCATACCCAGGGTCCCCTTTCTCCCCCTGGAGCAGCCAGGGGCTCTCTCCTCCTTCCCCAGGATCAGCTTCCTCTGTAAAGATGTTTAGAGAAGAGCCTGAAAGAGGAAAGAGAGGTATGATTTAGAACAGAGACAAGGGGGCCAGACAGTGAGGAGGAAGCTAGTTAAGCAAGTGGTGATGAAAAAGCATCCCTGGGACCCAGGGGTGGGCAGGGAGGCTCAGACTATTTCATATCAGCTACAGTGAGGATGGATCCCAGCTGTCCTCCCAGGTCCAGTCCATTTACTCTCTGGGGCCTCAGCTCATGTGGAAACCCTGCATCACAGGAGACCTGTGCTCACACAGGAGCTCTGAGAAGACCTACCTCCAGGCAGTGAAGTGCTAGTTATTCAGTTGTGTCTGACTCTTTGCATCCCTATGAACTGTAGCCTGCCAGGCTCCTCTATCCATGGGATTCTCCAGGCAAGAATACTGGAGTGGGTAACCATTCCCTTCTCCAGGGGATATTCTTGCTCAAGGGATCAAACCCCAGTCTACTGCATTGCAGGCAGATTCTTTACCATCTGAGCCACCAGGGAAGCCCATCAAATGCATGAGATTACCCATGTTTTGAAACTGTAGAAAGGTTTGGCATTGAGGAGCTCAAATTCACCCTTTCCTGGACAGAGACCAAAGATTACAGGGGATCAGCTAATCCCCACTCACCTGTCTGAGACCTCATCCCATCTTCTTTCTTTGGGAGCCCTTCCTCCCTGCTCCCCTGAGAGGCAGGAGGAGCCCCAGACACTGGTACTTCTTCAGCATCATCATAATCCTCACCAGGGGCATCAGTCCTTTGATCTGGGGCTTCTGAGGGCAGAGCAGGGATCAGATGAAACCACAGTAAGTGGGTTGATCTGGGAAATACCTAAGATCCCTTCTGACCCAGAGTTTCTGAGCTGCTAAATAGAGGCACCAGTCACTCCTTGTTTCAAACGATTTTTTTATCTGAGACCATGTTTCATTTTGATGTGTCCATAAACCAAAACATGATTTTACATATCTTAATATTTCCTGACTGAAAATATATATGTCAAAGCAACTCTCCCACCTTTGAGCATTATTAAATATTTTGACAAACTGTGCTTTACAGATGTTATTTTTAAAACCAGCATGTGTCACTTGTGATTCTGAACACAGAGAGCCCAGCCCCAAATGTGCAACATCACAGAATAGCCAGAGAAGGAGAAGGACAGACCAGATCCGGACACAAGGGATCCCTCTGGTCCATTCAAGGAACTGTAAAGGAAGACTTCCCTTACATCTCCTCTCTATGAGGAGGGAAACTCTCCTCTGCAACACTCAGCTGAAGCAGGTCCACCTCTATTACCTGGAGCAGATCTGGAGTCAATTTTGTCCTCACCATCTGACAGGAAGCCTAAAGTGGAGACAAACATCACACAACACACAGAATGACCCTCCCACACCCACGGGACCAGTGTTCAGGCTGAGAAGGGATGGGTCTGGCTCTTGCAGTGTAGACAGAGGCTGGGGCTCATGGGGCTGTAAGAGGCCATCCTGCCACTTTGGAGAGCTGCCTCTGTGAGCCTGGGGAATGTGTGGGGTCTGCAGATGCTGAGAAAATGCACACACCCAGTGGGTGTGACAACCAGAGGTCCCAGGAGGGCAGACAGAGACACCCACCTGGGCTGCCAAGAAGACCCTCCTTCTGAGTCACAAGGTGATCAAGCTCTTCATACATGGCTTCAGCAAGAGCATCTTCATAGCTGGATAAGGCTGAGAGATCCCCAAGCAGGTCAGATGCTGCCCCAGACACCCTGGTCCAGCAGGCCCACCCTTTATCTCCCTGATGTTCACACAGAGGCTGCCTGGACCTCAGGAGCATCTCCCACCCCGTGCACCATGTCAGCACCTTCTTTCCTCGTCTGACCTGAATTCACAGCTCAGCCCCGACTCTCTGGTCTCATAGGAGAGGCTATGAATTATAAGAGTTCATGCCCCAGTCCTAAGAACCTCTGTATACTCACCCCTTAGAGCTCAGCACGGAGCACATGGAGTTCTTCAGACTCACAACAGAGACCTGGCCTAGGTTCTCCTCCTCACACCTGCCCCATCTCCTGCCTCCACACACTCTCCCTGGTCACTGGTTCCCCTTGCAGCCCACCTCTGCACTCTGCTCTCCATCTGAACACCTGAGTCACCAGGATGATGAGGACCAGGAAGAGAAGGGACCCCAGGATGAGGCAGAGGACCCCAGGCAAGGAGAAGATGCCAGGGAGAGGACTTGAAACTGGTCTGGACCCTAAAGAGAACAAGGCAACAGGGGTGGGAGAAGGTCCTTGGCACAGAGAAACCCCCTGTGCCAGCATTTCCAGGGGCTCCAGACAATAGCCTCCCAGCCTCAGACACAAGTGCACTGACAGTGACCTGGCTCCCCCAGGTCTCATCCTGAGATGCGTCAACTCCACTCAGGCCAGTGTGGCCCCGAGGCAGAGCCGGGGATTGTCAGGGAGCTGCTCTGCCAGGACAGCCTCTGAGGACCCGGCTCATCTCTTCTCCTTGGACTTCAGGAGACAGAGCATCAAACGGTCCTGGGACCCGCACCTCAATGATGAGGAGCAACACTCAGGGGCAGGTGGGAGAACCTTAGATTCTGCAACACAGGAACCAGTCTCCCTTGGACCCCAGTCATGAGAAAAATGCGGCCCCAGGAACCAAGGCAGAGGAGTTCCCCAACATAACGCACTGGGCTCCTCCCCAACAGCCAGGGCTCCTCAGGCTCTTTCCTCTCCTGAGCTGTCAGAGGGCCCACAGAACAGGTCCCCAGACCTGAGTATTCTCTCCTGCCCATGGGTGTTCACAGTACCTGCGACAGTTGGGGGCAATGTTTTCCTTACACCTAAAGAGAAAAACAGCAGTATGAGGAAAAGAAATTGGCCAGAAAGCAGGGCAAACCCATTTTTCCCTCCTGAGCCTGAAATCAGACCTCAGTCTCCACAACACCAGTGTCCCGTCCTCCCAGCTCCCTCGTCCTAGATGAGAGCCCCAGGACCTGGACACTGTCTGAATACAAACTCCCCACCACCCCCGGCCCAGCCCACTGTCCTTGCGCTGCCCCAGCTCACCCAGGGTGGACCCCGAGCGCCTCACTCACCAGAGCACCTCACACCAGCATCCTCCTCGTGCTTGCAGTCACTCTGACCCCAGGGCTCCGCAGCACAGTTCCACAGGGAGGACTCCCGGCCCCCGCACCGCACCTCATCCAGCCAGACGCTCGCATTTCCAGGACCAAATGCCGCGGCCTGCACAGCTTCCAGGGCCTGGCCACAGCCCAGCTGCTAACACACCACCTCGGCCTCTGCCAGGCTCCAGGAGTCATCACACACGGTGCCCCAGAGGCCACTGTGCCAGACCTCCACCCGCCCTGAGCACTTGCTGTCTCCTCCCCTGAGCCGGAGCTTCTCTCTGTCTGAAAAGGCAGCAGCCCCTCCTGTGACTACCCTGGTGGGAGGAAGGAGCCCCTGGGAGCCACAGGGGAGGGGGAGGGGCTGACATACCTGTGCAGGGGGCAGCAGTTGGACAGCTCTTGGGTCTTCTTCCTGCACACAACGGGGAAACAGTGGATCAGGGACAGCTGGGGGTGATCTTGTCCCCAAATAAGATTATCTAAGGTCCATGGCTCAGTGCAAATGACACATGAAAACACAGGCTCATTCATTAACTCCTGGGCTGAAACTTTCACTACATCTGATCACAGCTGAAATTACTTAAATATTTACTTGTTTATCAGTCTTCACATCCCACAGCAAATATAAACATGGACATCTACAAATGTACACATCAGTTCAGTTCAGTTCAGTCGCTCAGTCGTGTCTGACTCTTTGCGACCCCATGAATCGCAGCACACCAGGCCTCCCTGTCCATCACCAACTCCCGGAGTTCACTCAGACTCATGTCCATCGAGTCAGTGATGCCATCCAGCCATCTCATCCTCTGTCACCCCCTTCTCCTCCTGCCCCCAATCCCTCCCAACATCAGAGTCTTTTCCAATGAGTCAACTCTTCGCATGAGGTGGCCAAACTCTTAATGAAAGTTCCATTAGAAGAAGGACCTTGTATATCTTATATGTGCCATGTTTCTGCTATTAGGACAGTGCCTGCACATTGTATGCGCTCGTTCAACAAATATGTATGGAAAACCTTTTCTAAATGCCTAGATAAGGACTTCATAGTTATTGAATGAATGGATGAATAAAATTCAGTAAAATAAAACTTTAAATTCACACTAATCAGTGAAATAGTAACCAAATATAAGTGCATGGTAATAGTCTATGATAATAGCTCATATTAAAAATAATCAGTCCAGAAGCACAGAGTTAATTTATACTCAAAATCTCACATACGTAATTTTAATGGAAAATTATTAGATAGATTATAAGCTACTCTTACCTACTATTCAGTGTGACAAGTGGGCAAGTGAAGACTACTGTTGTAAAAGGAAACGCTTTTTTAAATTTATTTTTAATTGGAAGATAATTGATCTACAATGCAGTGTTGGTTGTGTGTGTGTGTGTTAGTCGCTCAGTCGTGTCTGACTGTTTGTGACCTATGGAATGCAGCCCACCAGGCTACACTGTCCATAGGATTTTCCAGGCAAGAATACTGGAGTAGATTGCTATTCCTTTCTCCACTGGATCTTCCCTATCCAGAAATCGAACCCAGGTCTCCTGCACTGCAGGTAGTTTCTTTGCTGTCTGAGCCACCAGAAAAGCCCATAGTGTTGGTTAGGAATCTCTTCAAAAGGAAATATACAGGAAAGACTTAGTAGAATTCTAAGAAGATATATGTACACATATATGTACACACTGAGTAAGGCAGAAATTTTTGCAATAGAGTAAAAAAAAAAAAAAAACCTGCTGAGAAAAATTTGTATTGAGAAGATGCGGAAATAACAAACAAAAGACTGAAAAGTATATATAAAAGAATTGAAGCTGAGAGAAATAAATACAAATTCAAAGCAACACAAAAAACCAGAAGGGTAAATAGTACCTGTCATAAAGTATCAAAATTTGTATATTCTTTCCAGATCATCCTATCAAACCTCATACCCACTCTATGCAGAGAACCTCTGAGAAAATGATGGCAGGACCTTTGTGAGCAGGTTGCTCATTTTCATGGTCAAAGACTTTACCACCTCTCAATTCTCAGTGTTTAATTATAGGAAAAATATCATCAATGAAAGATCTAATAGTTTAATGCCTCTTTGGCCTCAAATGGAAAAGACAAAGAGATGAAAAAAGAGGCAAGGAAGGGAGTGAGCCTCTGCTTTTGAAATATCTCTTGCCACAGTCTTAGCTGTGGGTTTCAGGCAACATTCAGCGTACCATTCAAGGTGTACCTGAATGGGGGGGTATGTGTTTGTGTATGTGGAGGGGGAGGGAAGGAGAGAGAAAAACAGAGAGAGAAATGTTGAAGGAAGTAAGGTGCTATGGTTTAACTATTTGTCGCCCTCCCCAACATTTATTTATTTCATTCAACATTTATTTTCAAAATCCCAGTTCCCAATGTAACAATATTTAGTGGTGGGGCCTTCTCAAACACTTCTAAAAACAGAAGAAAGAAACACTTCCAAACTCATTTTATGAGGCCAACATTATTCTGATACCAAAACTAGATAAGGACACCACAAGAAAATAAAATTACAGGCTAATACTCTGATAAATACAGGTGCAAGAATCCTCAACAAAATATTAGAAAACTGAATTTGAGAATACACTAAAAGAATCATACACCATGATCAAGTGATGTTTGTTCCAAGGATGCAAAGATAATTCAACATTCATAAATTAATCAATGTGATACACCAAATAAAGAAAATGAAGGTAAAAGTCATATCTCAAAGGATGAAGAAAAAATGTTGACAAATTCAAAATCCATTTATGATAAAAACTCTTTTACAAAGTAGTTATAGAAGGATTGCATCTCAATATAATTAAGGACATATGAGAAGTTCACAGCTAACATCATATTTGACTGTAAAAAAACAAAAGCTTTCCCTCTGAAATCAGACACAAGACAAAATTATCTACTCTCACCACTTTTATTCAACTTAGTTTTGGTAGTCCTATCCAGATCCATCAGGCAATAAAAAGAAAATCAAGACAACCAAATCTGAAAGGAAGAGGCAAAACTGACACTATTTTCACATTGAAAAGTGAAAGTGTTAGTCGCTCAGTCATGTCTGACTCTTCACAACCCCAAGGACTGCAGCCTGCCAGGCTCCTCTGCCCATCGGGATTCTCCAGGCAAGAATACTGGAGTGGATTGCCATTCCCTCCTCCAGGGGACCTTCCCAACCCAGGGATCAAACCCGGGTCTCTTGCATTGCAGATGGATTCTTTACCATCAGAGTCATGAGAAAGGAGACTCCCTTACATGATATTATATATAGAAAACCCTAAAGACTTCACCAAAAATATGAGAACTAATACACTCAGTAAAGTTGTAGAATGAAAAATCTATATACAAAAATCAGTTGCATTTCTATGCACTAACAACAAACTGCCATGAGGAGAAACTGAGAAAACAATTCTATTTACATTTGCATGAAAATGAATAAAATATCTAGGAATAAATTTAACCAAGGAGGTGAAAGACCTGTACACTGAAAACTATTAGATACTGATGAAAGATACTGAAGATGACTCAAGTAAATGGAAAGATATTCTGTGCTCGTGGAGTGGAAGATCTAATATTATTAACATGCCCATACTACCCAAAGCAATCTACAGATTCACTGCAATCCTTACCAAAATGTCAATGGAAATTTTCACAGATACAGACAAACAATCCTAAAATTTGCATGGAACCACAAAAGACGCCGAATACCAAAGCAATCTTGAGAAAGAGTAATAAAGCTGGAAGTGTCATACTTCCTGTTTTCAAACTATATTACAAAGCTATATTAATCAAAACAGTATGTTGTTGGTATAAAAATGGACACAGAGATCAATGGAACAGAATAGAGAGCCCAGAAATAAACCCATATTTGTATGGTCAATTAATTTTTGACAAAGAAGCCAAGAAGATACAATGAGGAAAGGACAGTTTTTTCAGTAAATGGCATTGGGAAAACTGGACAGCCGCATGCAAAAGAATGAAACTGAACCACTATCTTACACCACACAAAAATCAACTCAAAGTAGATTAAAGACTTGATCACAAGTCCTGAAGCCATAAAATTTCTACAGGAAAAAACAGAAAATAAAATCGTTGACATCAGTCTTCATGAGGATTTTTTGGATTTGACACCAAAATCAAAGGGAACAAGAGTAAAAACAAGCATTTGGGACCACATAAGGCTACAAAGCTTCTGCCCAATTAAGGAAACCATCACCAAAATGAAAAAGCAACCTATGGAACTGGAGAAAATATTTACATATTATATTTCTGATAAAGATTATTATCCTAAATATGCAAGGAACTCACACAACTCAGTAGCAAAAATCAAACAATACAACTTTCAAACAATGGGCAGAGAAACTGATAAATATTTTTTTAAAGAATACATACAACTTGACAATAGGTACATGAAAATGTGCTCAACACTACTAATCATCAGAACATACAAATCAAAACCACAATGAGATATCACCTCATATCCTCTAGAAAGGCTTTTATCAAAAAGAAGAAAGAACAGGAGTTAAGGAGAATGTGAAGAGACAGGAAAGCTTTTGCACAATTAGAGGGAATGTAAGTTGATGCAGCCCCTGTGGAAAAAGTATTGAGGTGCATCAAAAATTAAAAATAGAATTGCCATACGATTTAGCAATTTCACTTTGGGGCATTTGGGGCTGAAGGAAACACTAACTTGAAAACCCAATGTTCAATGCAGCAATATTTGTTCGGTTGCTAGGTTGTGTCTGACTTTTTGCAACCCCATGGAGTGCAGCATGCCAGGTTCTTCTGTCCTTCGCTATCTCCCAAAGTTTGCTCAAATTCATGCCCACTGAATTGGTGATGCTAACTATCTCATCCTCCGTGGCCCACTTCTCCTTTTGCCTTCAGTCTTTCTCAGCATCGGGGTATTTTCCAATGAGTCAGCTCTTCTCATCAGGTGGCAGAAGTACTGGAGCTTCAGCTTCAGCATCAGTCCTTCCAATGAATATTCAGAGTTGATTTCCTGAATGGACTGGTTGGATCTCCTTGCTGTCCAAGGGACTCGCAATTCATTTGTGGCATCCAAGCACCACAATTCAAAAGCATCAACTCTTTGGCACTCAGCTTCTTTATAATCCAACTCTCACATCCATACATGACTACTGAAATAAACATAACTTTGACTATATGGACCTTTGTCAGCAAAGTGATGTCTCTGCTTTTTAATACTCTGTGTAGGTGTGTCATAGCTTTCCTTCCAGGGAGCGAGCCTCTTTTAATCTCATGGCTACCATCACCACCAGCAGTGATTTTGGAGCCCAAGAAAAGAAAATCTGTCTGTATCCACTTTCTCCCTTTTTATTTGCCATGAAGTGATGGGGCCAGATGCCATGATCTTAATTTTTAGAATGTTGAATGTTGAGCTTTATGCCAACTTTTTCACTCTCCTCTTTCACCCTCAAAAAGAAGCTCTTTAGTTCCTCTTCTCTTTCTTCCAATAGAGTAGTATCATCTGCATATCTGAGGTTGTTGATATCTCTCACGGCAATCTTGATTCCAGCTTGTGATTCATTCAGCCTGGCATTTCCCATGATGTATTCTACATATAATTTAAATAAACAGGGTGACAATATACAGCCTTGACGAATTCCTTTCCCAATTTTGAACAAGTCAGTTGTTTATATTCAGTTTCAACTGTTGCTTCCTGACCTGCATACAGGTTTCTCAGGAGGTAGGTAAGGTGGTCTGGTGAATTTTCCACAGTTTGTTGTGATCCACATAGTCAAAGGCTTTAGTCTAGTCAATGAAGCAGATATTTTTCTGGAATTCTCTTGCTTACTCTATGATCCAACAAATGTTGGCAATTTGATCTCTGGTTCCTCTGCCTTTTCTAAACCCAGCTTGTACATCTTGGAAGTTCTCAGTTCACTTATTGCTGAAACCTAGCTTGAAAGACTTTGAGCATAACCTTGCTAGCATGTGAAATGAGCACAACTGTGCAGTAGTTTGAACATTCTTTGGCACTGCCCTTCTTCAGGATTGGAATGAAAATTGACCTTCTCCAGTCCTGTGGCCACTGATGAATTTTCCAAATTTGCTGATATATTGACTGCAGCACTTTAACAGCATTACTTTTTAGTATTTTATAGCAATATATACAAGAGCCAAACAAGGTAAGTCTTCACTGATGGATGAATGGATAAAGAAAATGTAATATAGACATATATCCACCCATAAAAAAGGAGAAATTTTGCCAGTTTCAACAAGGATGGACCTTGAGGGCATTATGCTAGGTGAAACAAATCAGACAGAGAAAGAAAAATACCATAAAATCTCATTTATATGTGTAATCTTAAAACAAAAAGCAAGTTCAGAGATGTGAGTAGTTGGTGGCTGCCAGAGGTGGGGAATTTGGTGTGGCAAATGTAGTCAAAAGGTATAAACTTGAGTTGTAAAATTAATAGGTGAAGAGATATAACATACAGCATGGTGACTATAGTGAATACCATACTGTCTATTTGAAAGATGATGAGAAAATACATCTTAAACATCCTCATCATATAAGAAAAATATTTAACTATATATATATGGTTATGGATATAACTAGACTTACTCTAGTGATCATTTATCAATATATAAGCATTATGTTGTACACAGCAAACAATTATATCAATTAAAAACTTTTAATAAAGCAAGTTTGGAACATGTGGATTAAATTAGCTCCATCATTTTAGAAACTCAATTTAAACGTATCACTTAGATTTTAAAATATCAAATCTCAATACTATCCTACAGGGTTGGGACAGACGCAGAAACAGATAGTAAGTCACCTGCACATGAGATGTAGGCTTCCTCCTTTGGAGAGCAGGAACTGTATTTCCAAGGGTCAGAAGGACACTGCCAGAGAGAGGTATCAGTTTTCCGACATTGGATTAAATCTACCTACTGGGGTCTAGAACCTTCCCTGAGACTAACAGAAGAGTTGAGGGTTCCACTGTCCCACAGCCAAGCTGTCTGCAGATCACGGACACAGTGAAGTCTTCCATGGGGCTGCGGCAGACACTGCCCCAGGTCCCGTTGTAGAAAACTTCCAGCCACCCAGCACACTGCTGGTCCTCGCTCACCATCCTGAGGGCCAGGAACTCTGAGATTGAAAGGGAGGCGATGGGACACAGTGAGCACCCCACTCAGTGCTCTGGGTTTTCCTCTCTCCCCAGAATTGTGAACACTCATCTCTGACTCAGCTGAGGAAGCAAATCCACTAGATGACCAGAGTGAAATCTGTCTCCTTTTTATCTGACTTTGTCCATCTGTGTCTGTCTTTCTAAATATTTCTACCACCATGATGTAGTGGATATGAACTGAGAGGAAGACCAACCTGGACACCTTCAGGGAGTGGAAGCTGATACCTGCTTCCTGACAAAACATCAAAAAGAGTGTATGAAAGGGGTGTGATGTGGACAGTGTGGAGGCAGATAGAATAATGGACCTGTGACTGCTTCCTTATCTGGCAAAGGGGACTTTACAGATGTGATAAAGGTAAGGACCTTGAGATTACCCTGAAATAGGATGGATTAACCACCTGAGCACAATCTAATCACAATCTTAGACTCACTATCCTTTAGAGTGGAATACTTTTCCTCGTTCTGGTTAGAGGGAGATGTGAATATAACAGTTAGAGATGTGGAGTGTTGCTGGTCTGATGATGAACAGAAGCAGGTTATGAACAAAAGCAGGCAGGCAGTTTTTAGAAGCTTGAGAACACAAGAAACAGATTATTTCCCAGAGGCTGAGAGGTGATGTGACTCTACTGAAACCTTGATCCCCATCCTGTGAGATTCCTGCTGGACATCTAAGCTACAGAAGTGTAAGGAAGTACATGTGTTGTTTTAAACCATTAACTATGTGGAAATTTGATACAAAACAAAAAAACTAGCACCTTGGCTTTAAGACTTCTCTACCATATGTACCAGAAGAGTGAGCCCTGATTTCAAGGAAAACTGAGAAAAGGCTCTGCCAGCAAACACTACTGAGGAGAAAGGACCAGAATCTCAGCTGCTGCAGGAGGCAGTGAAAGCACCTCGTCTTCACGTCTGCTGGAAAGACAGGTTCTATGGGAGGAAGCCTCCTTCTCTGATGCTTTCAGCATCTCTCCCTCAGGGATCAGACCCCCGTCCTCCTGGGCCCTCCCCTCCCCTAGTCGGTGGACAGTGTGGAGTGCTGACCCGAGCAGATGACCCCCGCGTCCTCCTTGTGTCTGCAGTCGTGCCGCCCCCAGCCCCGGGAAGGGCACCTCCACACGTGGGACTTCTTTCCTGTGCAGTTCAGGTCGTCCAGCCAGATGGGCCCTGATTCTGCCCCGAAGTGAGCAGACCCCGTGGCATTGAGGGCTTGTCCACAGCCCAGGTGCCTGCACACCACGCGGGCATCGTCCAGGTCCCAGTTGTCATCACAGATGGTACCCCAGGAGCCCTGGTCAAGGATCTCCACTCTCCCGGCGCAGGGACCGCCCCCATCCACCAGGCGGAGTTGTCTGCTATCTGAGGAGAGAGAAATGGGACAATGAGGCGTTGACCTGGGGAATGAAATGGTCTTCTGTCCTGTGGGACCTTCACCTGAGCAGTAGGGGGCGCTCTCCTCTGAGGCTGCAGACCCTGCTTGTTCAGACAGGGAGTCATTGCACTGGGGCAGCACCTGGGTGCGGTTTCCTGAAAAAAGGGCGATGATTAGAGGGTTGGGAGGGTTGAAGAGCAGGAAATTCAGTTAAGCAAAATAATTTTTAGGAGGGGAGGGGAGTTTGGGGGGAAACAGTCCCTGGCTGTTCACCTGAAACTGTAATAACATTGTTAATCGGCTAAACCCAATACAAAGTAAAAAGTTCAAAATAAAATAATAATAATAATAATGACCTAGTGATGGAGCTGAGATGAAAGCTGTAACATACCAGTAAGGTTACCATAATCTTAGTGTTTCCTTTCTCTATGAACAGCCCTGGTCCTGACAATGCCACAATTCCTGCTTTAAGCCAAGCTTTGCCCTAAGAATGAGTTAAATTAGTTGCTCTATCCTTAATCTACCCCTAAATAGAAGAAGCAAAACAAAATCCTTTCTGAAGGGTTTGTTCAATTTTTTTATCTACAATGTTTGTGATTTTAAAAATACTTCTATAAAAGAGATCTCAAAAAATAAAAATAAAAGAGATCTCATGGAAAACAAAAGGAAAAAGAAACATTAAAAAAATTTCCCAGGGTATTTGGCTCTTAGAGTTACCTGACAGAGAGTTTATTTTATTTATTTTTATTAATTTTTATTTGAGCATAATTGCTTTACAACGTTGTGGATGCTTCTGCTGTACAGCAAATTCAATAGACCCCATGAACCGCAGCACACCAGGCCTCCCTGTCCATCACCAACTCCCGGAGTTCACCCAAACCCATGTCCATCGAGTCGATGATGCCGTCCAACCATCTCATCCTCTGTCGTCCCCTTCTCCTCCTACCGTCAATCTTTCCCAGCATCAGTGTCTTTTCCAATGAGTCAGCTCTTCACATCAGGTGGCCAAAGTATTGGAGTTTCAGCTTGAACATCAGTCCTTCCAATGAACACCCAGAACTGATTTCCTTTAGGATGGACTGGTTGGCTCTCTTTGCAGTGCAAGGGACTCTCAAGAGTCTTCTCCAACACCACCGTTCAAAAGCATCAATTCTTTGGTGCTCAGCTTTCTTTATAGTCCAACTCTCACATCCATACATGACCACTGGAAAAACCATAGCCTTGACTAGATAGACCTTTGTTGGCAAAGTTTATGTGTGCGTGCATGCTAAGTCACTTCAGTCGTGTCTGACTCTGTGACACTATGGATTGTAGCCCATCAGGCTCCATGTCTACGGGATTCTCCAGGCAATATCTATTTTATACTTAGTATCAATAGTGTAGGGCTTCTGAGTCTGGTGGCTGAGGCAGTAAAGAATCCACCTGCTGTGCAAGAGACCTGGGGTGATCCTTGGGTTGGGAAGATCCCCTGGAGGAGGGTATGGCAACCCACTCCACAATTCATTCCTGGAGAATCCCCATGGACAGAGGAGCCTGGCAGGCTACAGTCCATGGGGTTGCAGAGTCAGATACAACTAAGTGCACAGCACAGCACATCAATAGTGTCTATATGTCATATATGTCAATCTCAATGTCCCAATTCATCCCACTCTTCATTTCCCCTCTTAGTATCCATATGATGTTCTCTATGTTGGTGTTGTCTCTATTTCTGCTTTGCAGTAAGTTCATCTCTATCATTTTTCTAGATTCCACATATAAGTGATGTTATACAGTATTTGTTTTACTCTTTCTGATTTACTTCATTCTACATAACAATCCTATTTCAAACCCTAAAGATGATGCTGTGAAAGTGCTGCACGCAATATGCCAGAAAATTTGGAAAACTCAGCAATGGCCACAGGACTGGAAAAGGTCAGTTATCATTCCAATCCCAAAGAAAGACAATGCCAAGAATGCACAAACTACCACACAATTGCACTCATCTCACTAGCAAAGTAATGCTCAAAATTCTCCAAGCCAAGCTTCAACAACACGTGAACCGTGAACTTCCAGATGTTCAAGCAGGTTTTACAAAAGGCAGAGGAACCAGAGATCAAATTGCCAACATCCACTGGATCATCAAAAAAGCAAGAAAGTTCCAGAAAAACATCTTTTTCTGCTTTATTGGCTATGCCAAAGCCTTTGACTGTGTGCATTACAATAAACTGTGGAAAATTCTAAAAGAGATGAGAATACCAGGGCACCTGAACTGCCTCTTGAGAAATTTGTACGCAGGTCAGGAAGCAACAGTTAGAACTGTACATGTAACAACAGACTGGCTCCAAACAGGAAAAGGAGTACGTCAAGGCTGTATTTGTCACCCTCCTTATTTAACTTCTATGCAGAGTACATTATGAGAAATGCTGGGCTGGATGAAGCACAAGCTGGAATCAAGATTGCTGGGAGAAATATCAATAACCTCAGATATGGAGATGACACCACCCTTATGGCAGAAAGTGAAGAGGAACTAAAGAGCCTCTTGGTGAAAGTGAAAGAGGAGAGTGAAAAAGTTGGCTTAAAGCTCAACATTCAGAAAACAAAGATCATGGCATCCAGTCCCATCACTTCATGGGAAACAGATGGGGAAACAGTGGCTGACTTTATTTTTTTTTTGAGCTCCAAAATCGCTGTAGATGGTGACTGAAGCCATGAAATTAAAAGATGCTTACTCCTTGGAAGAAAAGTTATGACCAACCTAGACAGCATATTAAAAAGCAGAGACATTACTTTGCCAACAAAGGTCCTACTAATCAAGGCTATGGTTTTTCCAGTAATCATGTATGGATACGAGAGTTGGACTATAAAGAAAGCTGAGCACCAAAGAATTGATGCTTTTGAACTGGGGTGTTGGAGAAGACTCTTGAGAGTCCCTTGGACTGCAAGGAGATCCAACCAGTCCATCCTAAAGGAAATCAGTGCTGAGTATTCACTGGAAGGACTGATGCTGAGGTTGAAGCTCTAATACTTTGGCCACATGATGTGAAGAACTGATTCATTTGAAAAGCCCCTGATGCTGAGAAAGATTGAAGGCGAGAGGAGGCGGGGACGACAGAGGATGAGACGGTTGGATGGCATCACCAACTCAGTGAACATGAGTTTGAGTAATCTCTGGGAGTTGGTGATGGACAGGGAGCCCCCTTGTGCTACAGTCAATGGGGTCGCAAAGAGTCGGACATGACGAGCGACTGAACTGAACTAAACCGAACATAACAATCTCTAGGTCTATCCATGTCTCTGCAAATTTCACAACTTTATTCTTTTATGGCTGAGTAATATTCCATTTTATATATGTACAACATCTTCTCTATCCATTCCTCCTGTGAGGGACATTTAGGTTGCTTCTGTGTCCTGGCTGTTGTAAATAGTGCTGCAGTGAACATTAAGATGAATGTGTCTTTTTGAATGGTGATTCTCTCCAGGTATGTGCCCAGGAGTGGGATTGCTGAGTCATACGATAGTTCTATTTTTAGTTTTTTGAGGAACTTCCAGACTGTTCTCCATAGTAGTTGTGCCAATTTACATACCCATATGTAGGAGGTTTCCCTTTTCTGCACATTCTCTTCAACATTTATTGTTCGTTAGTTTTTTTAATGATAGACATTCTGACTGGTGTGAAGTAATACCTGACTGCAGTTTTGCATCTCTCTAGTAATTAGTGATGTTGAACATCTTTTCATGTATTTGTTAGCCATCTGTATGTCTGGAGAAATGTCTGTTTAGGTCTTTTCCCCATTTTTCAACTGGGTTGTTTGGTTTGTTGATATTGAGTTGTTTGTGCATTTTGAAGATCAGTTGCTTGTTAGTTGTTTCATTTTAGTTGCAAATATTTTCTCCCATTCTGACAGTTGTCTTTTTGTTCTGTTTATGGTTTCCTTTGCTATGCAAAACCTTTTAAGTTTAATCAGGTCCTATTTGTTTATTTTTGTTTTTATTTTCTTTACTCTAGAAGGTTGGTCAAAAAAGATCTTGTTGCAATTTATGTCAAAGAATCTTCTGCCTATGTTTTCCCCCAAGAGTTTTATAGTCTGACAGAGAATTTAAATAGCCATGATTAAAGTCCTCAAAGAATTAATTAACAAGATGTGTGTCTTGGCAGAAAAACGATAATAAAAACAAATGAAAATTCTACAGATGAAAAAGTTAACAGCTGAAATTAAGAACTAGAGAATTAATCTATCAGCACATTAGATCAATATAAAGTAGAAATAGTAAAATGGAAGATGAGAGGATAAATATTCCTCTATATAGAAAAGCTAGTTACATGGTAAGTGCCTGGTTAAACAATACTGTATAACAAAGTTTCCCCCCAAATTTAGCAGCTGAAGGAATTTTTTTTTTTTTAATTTTGATCATAATTTCCTGGTCAGTAATTTGGGAAAGAATCAACTTGGCAGTTCTATCTTTGGGGTCTCTCATGTGGTTGCACTTAGATGTTATCTGGGGCTGATATCTCTAAAGGTTTGATTGAACTGTGATTATGTAAGGAAATTTCCTGAAGTATTTTTTTGGTTGGGGATTAGGAGGGATAAAGGAGCATCCTGTCTGCAACTTAATCCAGAAAGATTTTACATACTCAGGGGGGAAATGGGGCAGGAGAGGGACAAAGGAGGAGAGAGAGGGAAAGCTAGAACAAGACAGAGAAAGAGAGAGAAAACTAGAGAGAGAGAGAGGGGGAGAGAAAATAAAGAAAGAAAGAAGAATTAAAGCAAAATACTAACCTAACATTTGGGGAATCCAGATAAAGTTCAGAGAGAATTCACTCCTAGAAAACCTTCACTAAAGGAAATACTAGTAACATCAAACCCATGAAATGCCTAGGAGAAAACCTAGGTAAAGATGTGCAAAACATCGGAGAGAAATTCAAGACCAAATTGAATGAAGGGATATATTTTGCCAATGATTTGGGACACTCAATGTTGTCAAAATAAATCATTCTCAAATTTATATACAGATTAAAGCTAACCTCAATAAAATTCCCTGATGCTTTTGTGTGTATGAAACATGACAAGATGATTCAAAGTTTATGTTGTTCAGTCACTCAGTCATGCCTGACTCTTTGCAACCCCATGGACTGCAGCACGCCAGGCTTCCCTATCCATCACCAACTCCCAGCGTTTACCCAAACTCATGTCCATTGAGTCAGTGAGGCCATCCAACTATCTCATCTCCTGTTGTCCCCTTCTCCTCCTGCCTTCAATCTTTCCAAGCATCAGGGTCTTTTCTAATGAGTCAGCTCTTCACATCAGGTGGCAAAGTATCGGAGCTTCAACTCAAAAATGTATACAAAATACAAAAACCAAGAATGACCAAGGCAGTTAGGAAGAACAGCAACAACATAACTTCTTAAAGTTACCCAGACTTACTATGTGTTTTTAGTCACTCAGTCATTTCTGATTCTTTGTGATCCAGTGGACCATAGCCCAGCAAGCTACTCCCTCCATGGGGACTCTCCAGGCAAGAATACTGGAGTGGGTTGCCATGCACTTCTCCAGGGGAATCTTCCCAACCCAGGGATCAAACCCAGGTCTCCTGCCTTACAGACAGATTCTTTACCATCTGAGCCACAATGGAAGGTTCAAGATTTACTATAAAATTACAATAATTAAGAAAATGTGGTACAGGTGGAAGGATAGACAAATGACACAGTAGAACAGAATAGAAAGTCTAAAAGAAGTACTCAGACATATGTGCCCTTTCGTTTATCACAAAGGTAGCACTGCAGTGGGGAATAGTCTTTCCAGAAAAAGATTTTCAGTCAACTGTATGCCCATATGAAAACATGACACTTGACCCTTATCCTACACAGTTATCAGTCCTAGAGGCACTGTATGATTACATGCAAAATAAAAGTAATTACACTTCTGTGAGATACTCTCAGAGAATATTTTTGTGATTTTGGAGTAGACAAAGTTCTTTCTAGGAGGATATAAGGAGCTCTATGGACTGGAACAAGGGACTGGTTCAAAACTGAGACAGGAGTACGTCAAGCCTGTATATCGTCACCCTGATTATTTAACTTCTATGCAGAGCACGTCATGCGAAATGCTGGGATGGATGAAGCACAAGCTGGAGTCAATATTGCTGGGAGACATATCAATAACCTCAGATATGCAGATGACACCACCCTTATGGCAGAAAGTGAAGAGGAACTAAAGAGCCTCTTGATGAAGGTGAAAGAGGTGAGTGAAAATGTTGGCTTAAAACTCAGCGTTCAGAAAAGGAAGATCATGGCATCTGGTCCCATCACTTCATGGCAAATAGATGGGGAGACAATGAAAACAGTGACAGACTTTATTTTCTTGGACTCTAAAATCATGGCAAATGGTGACTGCAGCCATGAAATTAAAAGATACTTGCTCCTTGGGAGAAAAGCTATGACAAACCTAGATAGCATATTAAAAAACAGAGATATTACTTTGCAGACAAAGGTCCAACAAAGCTATAGTTTTTCCAGTAGTCATGTATGGATGTGAGAGTTGGACCATAAAGAAAGCTGAGCACTGAAGAATTGATGTTTGTGAACTGTGGTGTTGGAGAAGACTTTTGAGAGTCCCTTGGACTTCAAGGATATTAAACCAGTCAATCCTAAAGGAAATCAGTGCTGAATATTCATTGGAAGGACTGATGCTGAGGTTGAAGCTCTAATACTTTGGCCACATGATGGGAAGAACTGACTCAATGGAAAAGACCCTGATGTGGAAAAATTCTGAAGGCAGGAGGAGAAGGAGATGACAGAGGATGACATGATTGGGTGGTATCACCAACTCAATTGATATGAGCTTGAGCAAGCTGCGGGAGATGATGAAGGACAGGGAAGTTTGATGTGCTGCAGTCCATGGGATTGCAAAGAGTCGGACATGACTGAGTGACTGAACTGAACTGACTGACTGAAGGAGCACTACATGTACAGTAAAAAAGGTGAATGAATTCACTTAAGATTAGTAACTTGGCTCATTGAAGTACACCATACCATTAAGAAAATTAAAATATAAGACAGAATTAAACACAAAAAATAATAATAAATATTTATTCCAAAAGTCATCATCATGGTAATTTGCACCTTTGTATTTGTAATAGTCAAAACCTGGCAACAAACTCAAATTTCTGCCACTAGTTGAATGGATCAATGCATGGTCATGTGATCATTCAAAGGAATACTCTATAGTAATAAAATTGAATACAATGTTGCCATAAACAACATCATGAGTGAGAAATTAGACATGAAAGAAAACATTCTGTATGGTTACACATAAAGTTCAAAAACTGGGAAAATATTCTATGGCAGTACAAGTCTTAGGTAAGCAGTCTTCCCTGGAGAGGAGGAGGACACATCTATTGGGAGGCGATAGTGATTCTGTGGTGCTGTGCATGTTCTCTTTGTAGATCTGGATTGGGGAACATGACCCTAGGTATACACTTATTGTTTGTACTTTGTTCTCTATTATTGTCCTTAAATAATAATGTTTCATAAAAATATTATTCATCTAAGCATTTCTTTCCTGACATAGCACTTCTTAGCATTTCTTAGCACTTCTTTCCCCTGAAAAAAAATGAGTAAACAATGAAAATGCTATGGAGCAGGACCTTACGGAGCCTTCTCAGGACAGACCACCCTCATGTCCTGCACCTGCTTCTGTCTGTAGAAAAGCCTTAGCCAAAGAATAAATTTAATCACAGAAATGAAAAATTTTCAGAAACATAGGAAAACAGTCAAATAGGATAAAATAATAATAGTTTAGCCCTAAACAAAGTCAAGGATTTTTAGTTCCTCCTCATGGGCTATAGCTAACATTCTGAGCCATATCCTTTGAGTTGTTTTGCAGATGCTGAAATCCCAACCAGGAGGTAGAAGTAAATTACATGATGACCAGACTAGTGGGGTGCCATTTTCTTCTCCAGGGGATCTTCCCACCCCAGGGATCAAACCTGAGTCTCTTGCATTGCAAGCAGATTCTTTACCATCTGAGTCAACAGGGAAGCCCATAATCTTCTTCATCTTGCACAATTCCAAGAATTGGCCTCAAGGAAATGGGAACAGATCAACACTAGAACTGATGATTAACTGTATTTCAAATAATAAAGGTGACACTGATCAGACCTATTTCAAGATGACTGTCGGGGCTAGCTGTGTTATTCTGCAGGTAGCCTGTCCCCTACCTCCACCTGTGCACTCCTAAAATTCCCATTTAAAAACTCTTGTCCCTGATCAGCAAGGGAGAGCTGGTTCTTTGGTACATTAGTCATCTGTCTCCCCAGACCTGCTGGTTTACTCAACAAAGCTATCTTTAATTTTACCCCACGCTTGTCTCTCAGTATTGGATTCTTGAGTAATGAGCAGTTGAAACCTGAGTTCAATAATTTCACTACATAATATCTTCCTTTTGAAGCCTGTTTTCGCTTATTCTCTGCTCTGGGGAAATTTCACTCCAGGAGCATCCTAAGTATAGTAGCCTTTCCCTGTCTTACCTGAGCAGATCACAGAGGCCATGTTGCCATGGGAACAGTCAGGATCACCCAGGGCAGTCACAGGGCATTTCCACAGGAAGGACTCAGTCCCTGAGCAGTGAAATCGGGCTTTTCAGAGTTGATCACTTCCTTCTGCTCCATTTGGGGTGGAGATGGTGACTCCACAGCCGAGTTGACGACAGACAACATTGGCATTGGCCAGACTCCAGTGGGAGGCACAGAGTGCTCTCCATTGTCCAGAAATATACATCTCTACCTGCCCCATACACTGAGGGGTGTCATTTTTCATAAGCCGGACTTCTGTGTACACTGATAGAAAAAGACAGGATTTCAGCACAATCTGATTTCTTTTTTAGCTTGAACTGAGTGTACATGGAGGTTAAGTCCTGATGTGCATCTCAACTGAACAGACAACCTGAGCACCTCCACTGTGGTGACAAGTGCCCCCTGGACAGGGCACTTTGGGGCAGGACCAGAGCTCAGGCTCCTCCCCCTTACACCTGAACGCTTCAGCCCAGACCTGGTGATCTGACTCTCTGAATGGCACATGTCCCAGGACAGACACAGCCTTACCACATCCCAGCTCTGCACAGATAACCTGGGCAGTGAGGAGTGTGAAGTTTCCATCAGACACTAGGGTCCAGGCTTCTCCAGAATGCACTTCTACTCACCTTGAGCAGGGTCATCCCCTCAAGCCAGACACACAAAACCTAACAGAAACAAAGAACAATAAACACAGTGAGTGTTCATGAACCTGGCTTGACAATTGGAAACAACATTCACAGGCATGAGATGGTGTGAAAGCTTTTCTTTCCAACAGTGGAATAAGAGGGGACAAGAAGAGAGAATTTGACTATCATTGTCAAACTGCATTTTCATGAGCAAGTTTCTGAAGAGATATCCAGAAGGATTGAAGGATCAGTTCGGAATGGCTGAATCCCGAGAATATATATTGGTTAGGATTGTTAATTCCTATCTGGGGCATGGAAACTACAGTGCCCAAAGAAACTGCACAGTGGTAGTCATTCAAACGTGGGTGCAGAGCTGAAGTGAGAGTGAAAAAGGTCCATGGGGTTCAAGAGCTTACAGGCCTAAGAGCCAGAGAAGTTTAGAAGTTTAGAGGACCATCCTGAGATTTCTGGGGCTAAACTTCTGGCAGTATTCTCTCAGAGCCAATATTCAAGTCACTGAGGACAGGGAATATCACACGGGCTGGATCTGAGTGCAGGTATTATAATCTAATTGTGAAAGAAGTTGTCCACAGGTAAGTTTAGAAATGACAAAAGCTCAGAGAGTCATAGGAGAGGGAGGGAATGGTCCTAGCCATATTTCTTAAAAACCTAGGATTTATCAAGACACCTAGGAGAAAGTGAGGTCTCAGTGGGATTATGCAAGACATTTGAGTTAGTTGATTACTTCATACTAGACATGAGATTCTCAACAAATGTGAAAGAGTAATGATAATTTAATGTATTCTAACCTTATCTATATGCTAATTGCATATGCCTTTCCTATTTGGATTTCTGAGATAAGAAGCCAGCAACCTATAAAAAAGGAAAATGAAAGGAAGAGAGCAGACAGCAAACAACCCAATATACTTTCAGTTCAGCCACTCAGTCGTGTCCGACTCTTTGCGACCCCATGAATCGCAGCATGTCAGGCCTCCCTGTCCATCACCAACTCCCAGATTTCACCCAAACTCGTGTACATCGAGTCGGTGATGCCATCCAGCCATCTCATCCTCTGTCGTTCCCTTCTCCTCCTGCCCCCAGTCCCGCCCAGCATCAGGATCTTTTCCAATGAGTCATCAGGGTCTTTTTGCATGAGGTGGCCTAAGTATTGGAGTTTCAGCCTCAGCATCAGTCCTTCCAATGAACATCCAAGACTGGTCTGCTTTATAATGGTCTGGTTGGATCTCCTTGCAGTCCAAGGGACTCACAAGAGTCTTCTCCAGCACCACAGTTCAAAAGCATCAATTTTTCAGCGCTCAGCTTTCTTCACAGTCCAACTCTCACATCCATACACGACCACTGGAAAAACCATAGGCTTGACTAGATGGACTTTTGTTGGCCAAGTAATAGCTCTGCTTTTTAATATGCTTTCTAGGTTGGTTACTAGGTTGCTGTCTAGGAAGATTACTTTCCTTCCAAGGAGTTAGAATCTTTTAATATATACTTTAGAGATTTCTAAATTGCAAAAGCCTCAATAGGAATGAAACATAAAAAGATTTGGGGGAAAAAAGACTTGTTCAACAAGATTTTAACACTTTTTATCCCCTGTGCTCCTCCCATTTACCACATAACCCTGCTACCCTTTCTGATTTCTCCCAATGCAGAAAAGAAAAAACAAGCTTAAGAGCTACAAATAGATGGCAAGGAGACTCCAAAAGGAAAGAACTTCTGTAGGGAGTGAGGTGGAGTGAGTGGCAGGTTAAATGGGGAGTGGATGGAATATGAGAGAGAGAGACCAAAAAAAGACTGATGATAATGATTTCATCCTTCAGAGACCATATTTTGGATAGAGAAAAGGTAATCCAATAAGAAAAAAACCAGCACATCATAAAGAACAACTTTTTAAATAATTTTTCTGGTTTCTGAGTGTGTTCATAATTATTTATGTACATGGTGGAATTTGTTCTGGTGAAGGACTCTGATTGCATAAGTTTGTGAACTTGAAGTCTCAAAAAGAATGATGTAACAGAATAAAAATCTACTATAGAGAGCAGGTGGAGAAGGCAATGGCAATCCACTCCGGTGTGCTTGCCTGGACAATCCCAGGGACAGCAGAGCCTGGTAGGCTGCCATCTATGGGGTCGCACAGAGTCAGAGATGACTGACGTGACTTAGCAGCAGCAGCAGCAGCAGCATAGAGAGCAGGAGAGAACAGAAAAGGCACTGCAGAAATTAAAGAATTGAAGGGTTCGCTTGACCACTCATACAAGAATGAATGATGAGAGAGAGGATGATCTGCTTGCCTTTTATTATTTATCCATTTCCATCTCCCCAGAGAGGCCCAGGTTAAGCCCCCTAATCTATTCTGGCTGGTAGTTTGGTCACAGGCTACACATCCTAGATAAACCATTTTTATTTAACTGGTTGT
This sequence comes from Bubalus kerabau, assembly GCF_029407905.1. Lineage (NCBI taxonomy): Eukaryota > Metazoa > Chordata > Mammalia > Artiodactyla > Bovidae > Bubalus > Bubalus kerabau. The sequence continues at coordinate 19,497,634 of NC_073624.1, forward strand.
TGTTGTTGTTGTTGCTCAGCCACTCAGTCGTGTATGACTCTTTGCTACCCCATGGACTGAAGAATGACAGGCTCCCCTGTCCTTCACTATCTTCCTGAGTTTGCTCAAACTCATGTCCATCAAGTCGGTGATACCATCTAATTATCTCATCTTCTGTCGTCCCTTTCTCCACCAGCCTCCAATCTTTCCCAGCATCAGGGTCTTTTCCAGTGAATCAGTTCTTCATATCAGGTGGCCAAAGTATTGGAGCTTCAGCTTCAGCATCAGTCCTTTTAGGGAATATTCAGGGTTGATTTCATTTAGAATTGAGTGGTTTGATCTCCTTGCAGTGCAAGGGACTCTCAAGAGTCTACTCCAACATCACAGTTGAAAAGCATCAGTTTTTCAGTGTTCAGCCTTCTTTATGGTCCAACTCTCACATCCATACATGACTATTGAAAAAAACCATAGCTTTGACTAGATGGACCTTTGTCTCAAAGTAATGTCTCTGTTTTTTAATATACTGTCTAGGTTTGTCAGCTTTTCTTCCAAAGAGCAAGCATCTTTTAATTTCATGATTGCAGTCACTGTCCACAGTGATTTTGGAGCCCAAGAAAAAAAAGTCTGTCACGCTTTCCATTTTTCCCCCATCTGTTTGCCATGAAATGATGGGACAGGATGCCATGATCTTAGTTTTCTGAATGCTGAGTTTCAAGTCAGCTTTTTCACTCTCCTCTTTCACTTTCATCAAGAGGCACTTTAGTTCCTCTTCACTTTCTGCCATTTAGGGTGATGTAATCTGCATATCTGAGGTTGTTGATATTATATTAATTCCATGAGATTAAAGATTTAGAATAACAAAGAGAGAAGTATTTCTTGTATTCTGTTTTATATACCCTGATAAAAGTTACATATTCAAATATGTGCTGGATAATCAATAAAGTCTTCGGACATATTAAGATAGAGACTTCTGAGATATCTTATTTCTTTTTTATTTTCTACTTGATTTTAAAATTTACATAGAAGAATAAATGTGTGAAAATTCTAAGAAAATTATTAAATAGAAGGCTGAATAGGAAAAGGAGTACATCAAGGCTGTATAATGTCCCCCTGCTTATTTAACTTATATGCAGAGTACATCACGAGATATTCTGGGCCGGAAGAAGCACAAGCTGGACTCAAGATTGCTGGGAGAAATATCAATAACCTCAGATATGCAGATGACACCACCCTTATGGCAGAAAGTGAAGAGGAACTAAAAAGCCTCTTGATGAAAGTGGAAGAGGAGAGTGAAAAAGTTGGCTTAAAGCTCAACATTAAGAAAACTAAGATCATGGCATCTGGTCCCATCACTTCATGGGAAATAGATGGGAAACTGTGGAAACAGTGGCTGACTTTATTTTGGAGGCTCCAAAATCACTGCAGATGGTGATTGCGGCCATGAAATTAAAAGACACTTACTCCTTGGAAGGAAAGTTATGACCAACCTAGATAGTATATTCAAAAGCGGAGCCATTACTTTGCCGGCAAAGGTCCGTCTAGTCAAGCCTGTGGTTTTTCCAGTAGTCGTGTATGGATGTGAAAGAAGGACTATGAAGAAAGCTGAGCGCTGAAAAAATTGATGCTTTTGAGCTGTGGTGTTGGAGAAGACTCTTGAGAGTCCCTTGGACTGCAAGAAGATCCAACCAGTCCATTCTGAAGGAGATCAGCCCTGGGATTTCTTTGGAAGGAATGATGCTAAAGCTGAAACTCCAGTACTTTGGCCACCTCATGCGAAGAGTTGATTCATTGGAAAAGACTCTGATGCTGGGAGGGATTGGGGGCAAGAGGAGAAGGGGACGACAGAGGATGAGATGGCTAGATGGCATCACCAACTCAATGGACGTGAGTTTGAGTGAATTCCGGGAGTTGGTGATGGACAGGGAGGCCTGGCATGCTGCGATTCATGGGGTGGCAAAGAGTTGGACACAACTGAGTGACTGAACTGAACTGAACTGAACTGAACTGAAATGTATTCAACATTTGTTGACACAACATGACTAGATATGCTAAAATTCTAGAGTGGAGATTATTTCAATGTTAGCCAAGGATCTACAGCTTCTTTTTCACTGGGAATTTGCTGATTCATTGCATAATTTAATGATTCAGAATCTGGGCTTGGGCAAGCAGAGGACTATTGTGACAGGAAGCCAGCATAATTTGGGGGTTACCTGGTGCTGGAGTGACAAAATTAGAGTCTTGAGAGCCTTTCTCACACAGCATGTTTTCTCCTCAAATATCTGCCCATTATATAAGCTGTGAAGGATAGGAGGCTAAAGAACTATATAAAAAGACTTGGAAAGCAGAGTCTTTCTCATTCTCTTGGGTACTGAGCTACCATAGAATCTAAGCTCTGAACTGAACTCTCTGAAAGCCCCTGTCATAGGGACAGAAAAATCAGAGGTGGACTCAGTGCTACCAAAACTGCAACCTACACTTATTACAGCTCAGTTTTAGGTTATATTTTGATGTTTGAGTGCTATACACCCCTTCCCCCTATCTGCCTAGCAAATCAAAGGGTAAATCCTTTCAGGTATTAGAAAATGTATCAGGAGTATCTTACTTTTTCATATATAATTTATAGCATTCAATAAAACATGACATGATATTTGACAAGTTAGGATAACATGACAAATGACCAAGGTGAAAAAAAGAGATAAGAGAATGCAGAGACACACATGATAGAAATGCATAAGGATTTTAACTATGATCAGTGTATTTAGGGGAAAGGAGAGAAGGGGAGAATATACAGATAAAAAGATGAAAAAATTAACAAATAATCATAAACAAATAAAAATAGCAATGGAACCATTGCCAACCTAAAATAAAATATCTAGGTTTAAAAAGTGAATGAATACATCAAACAAATTTTAGATAGAACTTAGAATATAGTGATTTAGAGGAGTCCTAAAGATGAGAGATGAGAAGGAAAATAAAGAGTAGGAGAGGGAGAACAGATACAGAGACCGAGAGGCAGAACTACTTGAAGATGTAATAATAGAGAATTTTTTAATTATAAACTAAAGAGTATGAAAAGCCCCACTCCTAGTAAAGCTGCTGAAAATCAAAAGGAAAAAGGAAAATCTGAAATAATAACAGATTTATTTAATACTAAAGGAAGGGAAAAAAAGGGAGAGAAAAAGGAACATAAAGCATGTGGATCAATTAAAAGCAAATGGCAGATACCAACACATCAATATTAGTAATTGCATTTACAGTGAATGGGTTAAGATAAAACAAAACTGATGCAAATGTTACTTGCAAAATGATCACCTTATATTATGAAAACAAAAAAGGTTGAAAGTAAAATGATGGAAAAAATGTACTAACTATAAGAAAACTCGAGTAGCTTTATCGATGTCCCAGAAAGGAGACTTTAAGAAAAGATATACTAATTGACAGTAGTGCTGAGAGGGCATCAGAGGGCAGACAGACTGAAACCACAATCACAGAAACTAGCCAACCTGATCACATGGACCACAGCCTTGTCTAACTCAATGAAACTAAGCCATGCCATGTAGGGCCAACCAAGATGGATGGTTATGGTGGAGAGTTCTGACAAAATGTGGTCCACTGGAGAAGGGAATGGCAAACCACTCTAGTATTCTTGCCTTGAAAAACCCCATGAACAGTATGAAAAGGCAAAAAGATAGGACACTGAAAGATGAACTCCCCAGGTCAGTAGGTGCCCAATATGTTACTGGAAATCAGTGGAGAAATAACTCCAGAAAGAATGAAGGTAGGGAGCCAAGGCAAAAACAATACCCAGTTGTGGATGTGACTGGTGATAGAAGCAAGGTCCAGCAGTGTAAAGAGCAATATTGCATAGGAACCTGGAATGTTAGGTCCATGAATGAAGGGAAATTGGAAGTGGTCAAACAAGAGATGGCAAGAGTGAACGTCAACATTCTAGGAATCGGTGAACTAAAATGGACTGGAATAGCTGAATTTAACTCATATGACCATTATATCTACTACTGTGGGCAGGAATTACTTAAAAGAAATGGAGTAACCATCATAGTCAACAAAAGAGTCTGAAATGCAATTGCTGCTAAGTCGCTTCAGTCGTTTCCAACTCTGTGCGACCCCATAGACGGTAGCCCACCAGGCTTCCCTGTCCCTGGGATTCTCCAGACAAGAACACTGGAGTGGGTCACCATTTCCTTCTCCAATGCATGAAAGTGAGAAGTGAAAGTGAAGTCATTCAGTCGTGTCCGACTCTTAGCGACCCCATGGACTGTAGCCCTTCAGGCTCCTCCATCCATGGGATATCCATGGGATTTTCCAGGCAACAGTACTGGAGTGGGGTACCATTGCCTTCTCCGCTGAAATGCAGTACCTGGATGCAATCTCAAAAACAACAGAATGATCTCTCTGTTTGTTTCCAAGGCAAACCATTCAACATCACGGTAATCCAAGTCTATGCCCCAACCAGTAATGCTGAAGAAGCTGAAGTTGAATGGTTCTATGAAGACCTACATGACTTTTTAGAACTAACACCCAAAAAAGATATCTTTTTCATTATAGAGGACTGGAATGCAAAAGTATGAAGCCAAGAAACACCTGGAGTAACAGGCAAATTTGACCTTGGAGTACAGAATGAAGCAGGGCAAAGGCTAATAGAGTTTTGATCATAGCAAACACCCTCTTCCAACAACACAAGAGAAGACTCTACACATGGACATCACCAGATGGCTGACACCAAAATCAGATAGATTATATTCTTAGCAGCCAAAGATGGAAAAGCTCTATAAAGGCAGAAAAACAAGACCAGGAGTTGACTGAGGCTCAGATCATGAACTCTTTATTGCCAAATTCAGACTTAAATTGAAGAAAGTGGGGAAAAACACTAGACCATTCAGGTATGACCTAAATCAAATCCCTCATGACTATACAGTGGAAGTGAGAAATAGATTTAAGGGACTACATCTGATAGACAGAGTGCCTGATGAACTACAGACAGAGGTTCCTGATACTGTACAGGAGACAGGAATCAAGACTATCCCCAAGAAAAAGAAATACAAAAAAGCAAAATGGCTGCCTGAGGAGGCCTTAAAAATAGCTGTAAAAAGAAGGGAAGCAAAAAGCAAAGGGGAAAAGGAAAGATATACCCATGTGAATGCAGAGTTCCAAAGAATAGCAAGGAGAGATAAGAAATCCTTCCTTGGCAATCAGTGCAAAGAAATAGAGGAAAACGACAGAATGGACAAGACTAGAGATCTCTTCAAGAAAATTAGAGATACCAAGGGAATATTTCATGCAAAGATGGGGTCAATAAAAGACAGAAATGGTATGGACCTAACAGAAGCAGAAGATATTAAGAAGAGGTGCAAGAATACACAGAAGAACTGTACAAAAAAGATCTTCATGACCCAGATAATCACGATGGTGTGATCACTTACCTCGAGCCAAACATCCTGGAATGTGAAGTCAAGTGGGCCTTAGGAAGCATCACTACTAACAAAGCTAGTGGAGGTGATGGCATTCTAGTTGACCTATTTCAAATCCTGATGATGCTGTGAAAGTGCTGCACTCAATATTCCAGCAAATTTGGAAAACTCAGCAGTGGCCACAGGACTGGAAAAGGTCACTTTTCATTCCAATCCCAAAGAAAGGCAATGCCAAAGAATGCTCAAACTACCACACAATTGCACTCATCTCACACGCTAGTAAAGTAATGCTCAAAATTCTCCAAGCCAGGCTTCAGCAATACGTGAACCGTGAACTTCCAGATGTTCAGGCTGGTTTTAGAAAAGGCAGAGGAACCAGAGATCAAATTGCCAACATCTGTTGGATCATTGAAAAAGCAAGAGAGTTCCAGGAAAACATCTACTTCTGCTTTATTGACTATGCCAAAGCCTTTGACTGTGTGGATCACAATAAACTGTGGAAAATTCTTCAAGAGATGGGAATACCAGACCACCTAACCTGCCTCTTGAGAAACCTGTATGCAGGTCAGGAAGCAACAGTTAGAACTGGACATGGAACAACAGACTGGTTCCAAATAGGAAAAGGAGTACCTCAAGGCTGTATATTGTCATTCTGCTTACTTAACGTATATACAGAGTACCTCATGAGAAATGCTGGGCTGGATGAAGCACAAGCTGGAATCAAGATTTCTGGGAGACATATCAATAACCTCAGATATGCAGACGACACCACGCTTATGGTAGAAAGTGAAGAAGAACTAAAGAGCCTCTTGATGAAAGTGAAAGAGGAAAGCGAAAAAGTTGGCTTAGAGCTCAACATTCAGGAAACTAAGATCATGGCATCCGGTCCCATCACTTCATGGCATATAGATATGGAAACAGTGGCTGACTTTATTTTGTGGGCTCCAAAATCACGGCAGATGGTGACTGCAGCCATGAAATTAAAAGACGCTTGCTCCTTGGAAGGAAAGTTATAACCAACCTAGACAGCATATTAAAAAGCAGAGACATTACTTTGCCAACAAAGGTCCATCTAGTCAGAAGCTATGGTTTTTCTAGTAGTCATGTGTGGATGTGAGAGTTGGACTGTAAAGAAAGCTGAACAATGGAGAATTGGTGCTTTTGAACTGTGGTGTTGGAGAAGACTCTTGAGAGTCCCTTGGACTGCAAGGAGATCCATCCAGTCCATCCTAAAGGAAATCAGTCCTGAGTGTTCACTGGAAGGACTGATGTTGAAGCTGAAACTCCAATATTTTGGCCACCTGATGTGAAGAGCTGACTCATTTCAAAAGACCCCGATGCTGAGAAAGATTGGGGGCAGAAGGAGAAGGGGATGTCAGAGGATGAGATTGCTGGATGGCATCACTGACTCAATGGACATGAGTTTGGGTAAACTCTGGGAGTTAGTAATGGACAGGGTGGCCTGGCATGCTGCAGTCCATGGGGTCACAAAGAGTCGGACACAACTGAGCAATTGAACTGAACTGAACTGAACACTAATTGAATTAAAGAGGGAATTTTCAAGATTATAATGAGATGCACCCTTAATAAAGATATAGACATCAAAATTCAAGAAAGGTAACAGGACATAGCTTTGAAATATACTTGACAGAATGAAAAGAATAAATAGGCAAAATCACAATCAAAATGGGGGATTTTTACTGTATCTTTTTCAATAGCATACAAACCAGACATACAAAAAACAAAGAATACAGTAGATGTACAAGAAAATAATCAGCACATTTAACTAAGTAACACATAGAGCAATGCACCCAACAATGCAAGAGTTCACATTATTGTAAATGCACTAGGAACATTTATCAAAAATGACCACATAATAGGACAAAATATTTCACTCTTTGAATTCAAACAGAGTATTTACTCTGGACACAGTGGAATAAAATTAAGAATTAAAAAGAAAATATTGTTAGCCATTCCTATTTTGGGAAATTCAGCAACACCGTTCCAAAAAACACCTGAGTCTGGAAATAAATTTAAAATTTACCAAATATTGTGAAATAATGATAATAAAAATACAATAATAATGATAATAAACACAAAATAATGATATTATCATAAATTCTTCTAATGAAACTCAAGTAGTGCCTAAGGGAAATTTATACCTTAGATTTAGAGAAGAGGAAAGACCAAAAGTGAAAAAAATGTAAGCTTCAATTAAGAAACTAGGAGATGAGAAATCCTAAAGAATATAGAATGTTGGGGTTAATTAAAAAAGGAACAATATTGTTACCATCTTTCTAAATTCCATACATATGTGTTAGTATACTGTATTGGTGTTTTTCTTTCTGGCTTACTTCACTCTGTAAAATAGGCTCCAGTTTCATCCACCTCATTAGAACTGATTCAAATGTATTCTTTTTAATGGCTGAGTAATACTCCATTGTGTATATGTACCACAGCTTTCTTATCCATTCATCTGCTGATGGACATCTAGGATGGTAACAATAACCCTGTGTACGAGACAGCAAAAGAGACACTGATGTATAGAACAGTCTTATGGACTCTGTGAGAGAGGGAGAGGGTGGGAAGATTTGGGAGAATGGCATTGAAACATGTAAAATATCATGTATGAAACGAGTTGCCAGTCCAGGTTCGATGCACGATACTGGATGCTTGGGGCTGGTGCACTGGGACGACCCAGAGGGATGGAATGGGGAGGGAGGAGGGAGGAGGGTTCAGGATGGGGAACACATATATACCTGTGGCGGATTCATTTTGATATGCGGCAAAACTAATACAATTATGTAAAGTTTAAAAATAAAATAAAATTTAAAAAAAAATTAACAAAAAATAAAAAAGGAACAATAATGGACGGAAAAGAAGGTAAGCATAAGATAGAAAACATAGGAAAAAACCCTTTAAACATGGCTCATTGAAAACTGATGAACACTGATCAATACCAATGAAGAGCAGAGAGTAAAGGAAGTTAACAATACCAAGAATGAAAAGGGACATCACTATAAATCATACAGATTTTTTGGTCATAGTTTTTGTGTTGTTGTTTGTTTGTTTTTGGCTGTGCTGTGTCTTGTGGGATCTTAGTTCTCAGGTCAGGGATTGAACCTGGACCCATGACAGTGAAAGTCCAGAGATTTAACCCCCGGATTGCATAGCTTTATTAATAAAACTTATACATTTAATGTGGATAAGTACACGGAAAGTGTCAATTTCTCCACAGCCTTGCAAACACTTAGGTGTCTTAAAAAAAAAAAAGTCATTCTGACATGTGTGAGATGATATCTCTTTCTGGTTTGATTTACACTTCCCTGATGATTGACAATGTCAAGCATTTTTCATATACCCGCTGGCCATTTGTATGTCTTCTTTAGAGAAATGTCTATTCAAGCCCATGGCCAATTTTTTGGGTGTGTTCTGATTATCTACTCCTGAAGTTCTTCCTGATAAAGGACTGCTTAGTGATGCCCAACATCCAACCAAAAAATTATTAGAATTTCCAAAAGAGAGAAATATAACCTATAACACATTTTTTAAAAACAATCATTTAAAGTAGGTTCAGAAATTACAGAAATGATTGAATTGACTGAAGAGCTCCTTAAACCCCTAATATCAATATGCTTAATGAACAATAAAAATAAACAGGGAGGAAAACTAGGACAAATAAACAAATGAGACTTCTGAAACTGAAAAATATAGTATTGGAATGAATAGTCATCTGGATTAATTACACAAGAGACTAGACATTGCAGAATAAAAGAACTGGGAAGTAAGACACAGCAGTAGAAGCTAGTTAAAGGGAACCAAAGAGTAAAAAGGCAGAAAAATAAGAATGGAAACTCAATGACACATGGGATAACATCAAAATGTATAAAATATGTGTATTTGTTGATTCAGAATAAGGGATGTGCAGAAAAATATTAAGATAAGATAAATGACATTTTCGCAAAGTTATTGAAAACTGTAAACCCACTAATCCAAAAAGCTAAACAAATCCCAAACAAGATAATGAAACCATTCTCAGAAAACTTGACAATGTTATTACTGAAATTTATTGGTAAACAAACAAACAAAAATATGTTAAGAGTAGCCAGGGAAGTTTGACATATTATATACAGGGAACAAAAGGAAAAGTATTATTTACTGACATTTTGTTGAAGGCAATAAAAGTCAGATGACAATGTAAGAACATATTTAAAGTATTGGGATTGGGCATTTGTTACACTAAAATTGAATCAGCTATGAAAATACTTTTCAAAACTGAATGAAAATTAAAATGATTTCAGGTAAATGAGAGATGCTAGAATTGGAGGCCACCGGACACACACTACACAAAACTGCCTCAGAAAGTTCTTCAAGCTAAAGGGAGATGACAGCAGATGAAAACATGGATCCTCTCAAAGCTATAGAGACCGTGCTAAATGTTGATCCTCTATTAGAAGATTTAAGCAAAAATATGGGCAACAAACTATAAGATTCATAATAAATTTATAAATAGAATGTATGACAATGATAGCACCAATGACAGGGACAGGAAAGTGGAAGAAAAGTATAGTGACTGACATTGCGTGTTGTGACATTATATCATTGCAAGGTAAAATGTAATTGAAGATTAATAATTCAACATTGGGCTTTCCCGGTGGTTCAGTGGTGAAGACTCCACCTGACAATGCAGGAGACGTGGGTTCAATCCGTGGTCTAGGAAAATCCCACATACCTCAGAGCCACTAAGCCTGTGCACCAAAACTAGTGAGCCTGCACTCTAGAGCCCAGGGGCCACGACTACTGAAGCTTGTGCACCATAGAGCCTGTGCACTACAGCAAGAGAGGCCACCGCAGTGAGAAACTCATGCCTGCAGCTAGACAGTAGCCTCTGATCTCCACAACTAGAGAAAAGCCCATGCAGCAATGAAGACCCAGCCAGCAAAAAATAAAAATTACTTAAAAAAATTTTTAATTAAACATTATAATCACCTAAAAATCTGATGCAATTAATAAACCAATACAGTATTTAAATTAAAATGATAAAATATACTCGAAGATTAAAATAAGAACAAAGATATAACGTATAGCAGCAGCTGCTGCTGCTGCTGCTGCTAAGTCACTTCAGTCATGTCCAACTCTGTGAGACCCCATAGACAGCAGCCCACCAGGCTCCCCCGTCCCTGGAATTCTCAAGGCAAGAACACTGGAGTGGGTTGCCATTTCCTTCTCCAATGCATAAAAGTGAAAAGTGAAAGTGAATTTGCTCAGTCGCGTCCAACTCTTAGCAACCCCATGGACTGCAGCCTACCAGGTTCCTCCGTCCATGGGATTTTCCAGGCAAGAGTACTGGAATGGGTTGCCATTGCCTTCTCGGACAAATAGCAGGCAAGTACACTTAAACCCAATTATATCAATAATTACATTAAATAAATAACTTAAGTACTCCAAATAAAAAACAAGATAATCAGACCAGATAAAATAAGACAAAACAATATACTGTCTACAAACTTCTATGTGTTTAAATATAACATAGAAACATATTAAAGAGGTAAAAATTAAAACCATGCAAACACAATTCAGAGAAAACTCTGTATAATATCTAAATTAATATCATACAAAGTCAGAGTATAAGACAAAGAATTCATTCAGAGAAAAAGAAACATTTTATGATAATAAAATACAAAAGAAATTATATAGTATTGAAACTGGTGGGTTAAAAATAAAGTGATGCTTAGAGGAAAATTTAGAACCTTGATGCTTCCTTGATGACTACATTAGAATAAAAATAGAAACAGAAGGAAATGATCCAAGACTCCACAAAAGCAACCACAATCATAACTGAAAAAGAGAAATGAAAACTGAGCATAGAAATCAATTAAGAAGAAAGCAAATACACGATCAAGAAAATCAATACAGTCCATTAGTGATTCTTTTAAAAAGAACATTAACACTGATAATCTTCTAGCAAACCAATTAAGAAAAAGAGGGAACACATTAACAGCACCAGTAACAAAAGGAGGAATATCATTGTAGATCTTCCCAACATGTAAAGATATGAGATATGAACCAGTGTTACTAACTTGAAATTTTTTTGTAAAATGGGCCAAGTCCTTAAAAACACATTACTTGTGAAACACAACTCACCAAAATCTGATACAGAAAAAAGAGAAAAATATGAGTAAACTTATTTGTTAAATAAACAGAATCCATATTATAAAAATTTTCCACTAAAAAAACTGCCAGCTACAAATGCTAGCACTTCCACAGAGCTGAGAAATGACTCCCACAACAGGATAAAGGAAGAGAGGGAGGGAAGGAATGAGGGCAGGAAGGAAGTGTAACACAGAGGCTGTGGTGAATGTACGAACTGACCTGCATCTTTCCAACCCTCCCCTCCTGCAATCCTTGCATCTTTATCCCATCATCATTTTGCACTTCAGTACTGTAGTCCCTGGTGGCTCAGAAGATAATCAAGACTCTGCCTGCAATGCGGGAGACCCAGATTTGATCCCTGGGTGAGAAGATCCCCTGGAGAAGGAAATGGCAACCCACTCCAATAGGGTCACAAAGAGTAGGACAGGACTGAAGGAACTTGGAACGCTTGCACCACAGTCCACAATTTGTGTGTTCCCTCCCAGATCTTCCACCTGAACTCCTTGAAATCTCATTTTTTCAAACAAACTTCTCTACATTCTCCTCTGGTCATTGTTTCCACTCTGCTGCTGCTGCTGCTGCTACTGCTAAGTCACTTTAGTCGTGTCTGACTCTGTGCGACCCCATAGACAGCAGCCAACCAGGCTCCCCCATATCTGGGATTCTCCAGGCAAGAACACTGGAGTCGGTTGCCATTTCCTTCTCCAATGCATGAAAGTGAAAAGTGAAAATTGAAAGTCAAGTCGCTCAGTCGTATCTGACTCTTCGCGACCCTATGGACCACAGCCTACCGGACTCCTCCATCCATGGGATTTTCCAGGCAAGAGTACTGGAGTGGGGTGCCATTGCCTTCTCCTGTTTCCACTCTAGATTTCTCCTAAACACGGTACTTCACTTCCAGCAATCCACTACTTAAGCTGGAATTTCTCTTCCATACCTGACTGCTAAGGATGAGCAGAAGAAACTCCGAGTTTTGATTAAGATAATGAAAACACATGCGATTCTAATCTTATTTCTGCTACATCACTACCACTGACTTATCTTCACATCATTAAAATATGTCTGAAAATACAGAAAAAACAGACCAGGAAGAGGAAACTAGTGACAAAAAGAGAAATAGAAGGAACCTGGAACCCTTCATAAAAATGTGAGAGTCTAAGTTAGAGCAATGGTAGTCAGGGTGTACAAACCACAATCAGGGTTTAAATATTAGTTCAGTTCAGTTGCTCAGTCATGTCTGACTCTTTGTGATCCCATGAATCACAGCACGCCAGGCCCCGCTGTCCATCACCAACTCCCGGAGTTCACTCAAACTCATATCCATGGAGTTGGTGATGCCATCCAGCCAACTCAGCCTCTGTCATCCCCTTCTCCTCCTGTCCCCAATCCCTCCCAGCATCAGAGTCTTTTCCAATGAGGCAACTCTTCGCATGAGGTGGCCAAAGTATTGGAGTTTCAGCTTTAGCATCAGTCCTTCCAATGGACACCCAGGACTGAATTCCTTTAGAATGGACTGGTTGGATCTCCTTGCAGTCCAAGGGACTCTCAAGAGTCTTCTCCAACACCACAGTTCAAAAGCATCAATTCTTCAGCGCTCAGCTTTCTTCACAGTCCAACTCTCACATCCATACATGAGCACTGGAAAACCATAGTCTTGACTAGACAGACCTTTGTTAAATATCAGAGCACTTCCAATTCTCTACTTCTAAGTATATCTTAACTGGAATTAATAACAAGACATCAGTTTTCTTAAGATAACATTGGGAGTTCTAATTTCACACAAAGTTTCAACATCACACACTCCATTTTAATTCAGATGCTGATTTATCAAAATATGGTAGACACACCTGTAGTATTTCCACAAATTTATCTTCAGTTGGAACCATGATTATGACATTGTGACAATGAGGAAGGTTACCTGAGATGCCAGAAAACAGGTTTGTTTAAAACAAAAGTTTCTAACTAAAATTCAAATTCACCTTGAAAATAATTATTTTTAATAAGAATGATAAAGAGAAAACATTTTGAAGAGATGAATAGATTTATGACATAAGTGCTGTAGTGGTTTCACAAATGCATACTTATCAAGCAGTTTTGTATGTCAGACATACCTCAATAAAGTACTTTTTAAAAAAGAAAAGAATTGTTTCTTTAAGGGCATCAACTAGAATCATCAAAGATCTGCTGAAGGTGAGATTAGAAAAGATCACTTTTCCAGTGATCTTCCTGTACATAAAGACCCAAGAGCTGATTGGCTGTGGCTGTTAAGGACCTACTGCAGATGTCTTCAGGGCTCCCCTGTCCCACCATCCCATTAGATGGGGTGGTACTATCCTAAGACCAGCCTTCTATCTTAGGGAATTCACTGTGATAACTGACAATATCTTCCTCCAGTCCAATTGTTCTGATGTGATTAATAACCTGGACATCCAATCTGCAATTGTGATAACAACTAGAAGCATCTCTGCCAAACACTGTGAGCACCCATTCACACCCTAGCTTCACTTCTGTCTTTCCTGCATCCACCTTGGCATAGGTCAAACACACTTAGGTAGCACTGAGTACTTCTTAGGAGTCACATCAGGTCCTCTTAGCTTCAATTCAGTTCAGTTCAGTTCCTCAGTCATGTCTGACTCTTTGCAACACCATGGACTGCAGCATGCCAGGCCTCCCTGTCCATCACCAACTCCCAGGGTTTACTCTATCTCATGTCCATTCAGTCGGTGATGCCATGCATCCACCTCATTCTGCCATCCCTTTCTCCTCCCACCTTCAATCTTTCCCAGCATCAGGGTCTTTTCCAATGAGTTGGTTCTTCGCATGAGGTGGCCAACATACTGGAGTTTCAGCTTCAGCATCAGTCTTTCCAATGAACACCCAGAACTGATTTCCTTTAGGAGGGACTGGTTGGATCTCCTTGCAGTCCAAGGTACTCTCAAGAGTCTTCTCCAACACCACAGCTCAAAAGTATCAGTTCTTCAGTGCTCAGCTTTCTTTAGAGTCCAACTCTCACATCCATACAGGACTACTGGAGAAACCGTAGCTTTGACTAGACCGGTCTTTGCTGGCAAAGAGATGTCTCTGCTTTTTAATATGCTGTCTAGGTTGGTCATAGCTTTTCTTCCAAGGAGCAAGTGTCTTTTAATTTCATGTCTGCAGTCACCATCTGCAGTAATTTTGGAGCCAAAAAAAAAAGTCTGAAACTATTTCCACTGTTTCCCCATTTGCCAGGAAGTGATGGGACCAGATGCTATGATCTTAGTTTCTGAATGTTGAGTTTTAAGCCAACTTTTTCACTCTCCTCTTTCACTATCATCAAGAGGCTCTTTAGTTCTTTGCTTTCGGCCATAAGTGTGATGTAATCTGCATCTATGGTTATTGATATTTCTCCCGACAATCTTGATTCCAACTTGTGCTTTATCCAGTCCAACATTTCTCATGATGTACTCTGCATATAAGTTAAATAAGCAGGGTGACAATATACAGCCTTGACATACTCCTTCCCCGATTTGGAACCAGTCTTTTGTTCCATGTCCAGTTCTAACTGTTTGCTTCTTGACCTACATACATATTTCTCAGGATGCAGGTCAGATGGTCTGGTATTCCCATCTCTTGAAGAATTTTCCAGTTTGTTGTGATCCACACAGTTTAAGGCTTTGGCATAGTCAATAAAGTAGAAGTAGATGATTTTCCGGAACTCTCTTGCCTTTTCAGTGATCGAACGGATGTTGGCAATTTGACCTCTGTTCCTCTGTCTTTTCTAATTCCAGCTGAACATCTGCAAGTTCACAGTTCATGGACCACAGCCTTGTCTAACTCAATGAAACTATGAGCCATGCCATGTAGGGTCACCCAAGACAGACGGGTCTTAGTGGGGAGTTCTGACAAGACGTGGTCCACTGGAGATGGAAAGGCAGACCACTTCAGTATTCTTGCCTTGAGAACCCCACGAACTCTTAGCTTCACTGCCTCCTATATGTGATGTGCTTCAGCTACTGTGTTGTAAACTTCAAGACTTCATTTTCCTGCTCCCTCAACATCCCTGCAAATGTGGTGTGAGCTCCCCACTCGATTCATCAGGTACACCAGTGTGATGAGATTTTCCCTGCCACAAGTCCCGCTTCTGGCCTCCTCTGACTGTGACCTAGGGACATTTAAATGCACCACTGAATTTCTCTCACAGCTTTTCCTTGTGTAACTGCACCATGACTTCGGGTATGGTCACCTGTCCATGGGTCTTCACATGCCCTTGTGGGGTCACCATTGCTTGGTTGAGCCTGTTCTATTGGCACATCACCCACATACCAACCTGATGGAGTGTGGTGACTCTGACTTTTAGGACCAATGAGGATAATGAACCTTGTTGCCTACAACTCTCCTATGACACCACCCCCCCATCAATGTAGCCATACCCTACTGACCATTATGTCAAAGAATACAGAACAATTACCATGCTGAGACTGTGTCACAGAGGTCGAATCCAGAAGCTGAATCTGTATGAAACTTTTGACCTCACCTCTGCCTCCTGTGACATCACAAAGACCCTTCACCCAAGTATGTTCTAAAGGCTGTATCCGTAATCTCGAGTCATTCTGGTAATAAGACAGAGGCTTTTCCTGCTAGAGATCACCACACAGACCAGACAGGACTTACCTGAGCAGACTACTCCAGCATCCTCATCTTGGGAATGGCTATTATTATGATAGTCTTTAATATTAGAATGCCTACAATCACTGACAGTTGACTCCACCCCTTTACATGAAGTATACAAAAGCCAAATGGGGCCAAGTCCTGGCCCAAAATAAGCCCCTTCAGGAAAACCAATGGCAGCTCCACACCCCAGCTGTCTGCACACTACAGATGCATCCTTCAAGCTCCATTCCAGATTATCCACTGTGCCCCATTCTCCTTGGTGCTTCACTTCCACTCTCCCCTCACAGCGGTGGGCTCCATCCTTCAGCCTCAGCTCCAGAGCTGCAAGAGAGACACACAACAGGAAAGATTTTAGGAGACTTAGAGTGGCATAATATTTAAAACATTAGCTGTCTGAGGAGAAAAACAGTGCATAGGATATAGTATTTCCTGTCCTCTGTGGTATAAGCATTCCCAGTGTGGCTAACTCTAAGCCCCCAATGTGCCATCACTGAACACAGAGCAGGAATGGAGGCACCAAGTATTTCTCAGGAGCCTATAGAACCAGCTCCAGGGACACCACCGAGGACAGGCCTTCAGAGACTCTGGATGTTGCCCTCCCTGTAGATATGCCCAAGGATACTAGGGTCCAGCTTCTCCATCTCAGTTGCAGCTCATGGCCCGGGACCCAGGGAGGAATCCTCCCTCTCCTTCCCTGTCCATAGGAAGCATCTCATCCAGCTCAGGAACAGAGGGCTGGGGTAACAGGCTCTAAAGTGTCCTGCTTATTCCTTCCATCTGGTGTTCATATCTTTGCGTAATTCCACACTCCAATGTACCTGTAACACGCATCTAACAGATGGAATTTGACAAAAGTGATGAGATGTCACTTTAGCAATTAAATCATAAGATGACTCTGGTTTCTGTACATAAAAAGGAGTTCATTAGTAGGAACATCATAGATGGAGACATTCCCAGGGTTCAGTTCAGTTCAATTCAGTCACTCAGTCATGTCTGATTCTTTGAGACCCCATGGACTACAGTACACCAGGCCTCCCTGTCCATCACCAACTCACCGAGTTTACTCAGACTCATATCCATTCAGTCAGTGATGCCATTCAAGCATCTCATCCTCTGTTGTCCCCTTTTCCTCCCACCTTCAATCTTTCCCAGCATCAGAAGACTCTACTTAAAAAAAAAAAAAAAGAAAAAAAAAAGAACTAACCAGATATTTTGCAATTCTCTGATAGCTCAGTTGGTAAAGAATCCATCTGCAATGAAGGAGACCACGGTTCAATTCCTGCATCAGGAATATCTGCTGGAGAAGGAATAGGCTACCCACTCCAGTATCTTGGTCTTCTCTTGTGGCTCAGTTGGTGAAGAATCAGTCTGAAATGCTGGTGACTTGGGTTTGATCCGTGGGTTGGGAAGACCCCCTGGAGAAGGGGAAGACTAACCACTCCAGTAAGGCCTGGAGAATTCCATGGACTGTGTACCCATGGGGTCACAAACAGTCAAACATGACTGAGTGACTTTCACTTCTTCAATTCTTCAGATATTTTGAAGCTGAATAATGAATGAATGGGCTTCCCAGGTGGCTCTAGTGGTAAAGAACCTGTCTGCAAGTGCAGGAAATCTAAGAGACTCGGGTTTGATCCCTGGGTCTGGAAGATCCCCTGGAGGAGTGCATGGCAACCCACTTCAGTATTCTTGCCTGGAGAATCCTATGGACAGAGGAGCCTGGTGGGCTACAGTCCATAGGGTCACAAAGAGTCAGACATGACTGAGGCAACTTAACATGCACAATATAATGAGTAAACTGAAGAATTCAACACAGAGATTCAACAGACTTGACCAAGGGAAAGAAAAAGAAAAAGGAATCAATGTGTTAGAAGAAAGATTAGTTGAAAGCATCCAAATAGAGGAGCCAAAAGAGAATGAAAGGAATATAGAAAGCCAGTGGACACCATAAAGAGAAACAGTGTATGGACTGGAGTCATAACAGAAGAAGTGAAGGAGAAAAGAATTAAGGGCTGAGGACTTCCCTGGTGGTGTAGTGGTTAAGAATCCACCTACCAATGTAGGGGACATGGGTTCAATCCCTGGTCCAGGAAGATTCCACATGCCGCAGAGCAACTAAGCCAGTGTGCCACAGCTGCTCAAACATGTGCACCTAGAGCCTGGGGTCTCCAGCAAGAGAAGCCACTGCAGTGAGAAGCCTGTGCACTGCAGAGAGGAGTAGCCCCTGCTTGCCACAGCTAGAGAAAGCCCGCATGCAGCAAGGAGACCTAGCACAGCCGAAAATAAATAATTATAAAAAAGAAAGAAAGACAGGCTGCGAATTTCCAAACCTGGGGAAAAATCTGGGCATCTAAGTTTAAGAAGCTAATAAGTCACCCCAAAATCTCAATCCAAAACAACCTTCTCCAAGACTCACAGAGTAAATTGCTCAAATGCAAAGAGAAAGAGAGAATTCTGAAAGTCTAAAGAGTAGAAAAAAATGCTGTCACCCAAGAGAACTCCCATAAGGAGGTCAGCGGATTTGTCCAAAGAAACCTTGCAGACCATGACAGAAGGATTGGTAACATACTCCACCCTCACTCAGGGGAAAACAGCTCCCAGGGAGTGAGGGACAGGAGAAGGCATGAGAGAAAGTGCTCCCTACAGAGTCACAGCAGATCCTGGGAGGGGAAAGACCATCCCAAGCCCCCAGCACATCAGGAAATGAGTCACGGGGACCGGGGCAGGGACTTGGGAACTTATACACGTGGGACTGCACATCAACTGATCTTTACAAACAGAGGGACAAGTCTTTCATTGGAAGGACTGATGTGGAAGTGGAAACTCCAATACTTCGGCCACCTGATGTGAAGAGCTGACACATCTGTAAAGACCCTGAAGCTGGGAAAGAGAGAAGGTGGGAGGAGAAGGGGACAACAGAGGATGAGATGGTTGGATGGCATCACCGACTCAATGGACCTGAGTTTGGGTAGACTCCGGAAGTTGGTGATGGACAGGAAGGCCTGGCGTGCTGCAGTCCATGGGATCGCAAAGAGTCAGACATCAGTGAGCGACTGAACTGAACTGAACTGAACAGACAAGAGGTCCCCTCTCCTGAATGCAGGCTTCTCTGCTCCTTAATGGACACGTGGTGGGAACAGGTAAGGCCAGCAGGCAGAGCCTCTCACAGAGCCCAGTGCTGGGCAGACATGGCAACAAGCAGAGGGGAGCCCGAGAGATGGGGGACGGAGCCAGAGAAAGGCATACAAGTGCATGATTATCTCTGATCCAGTTACATGCAGCGGCCATGACACCCAGCTCTATGGACACCCCTTGTGCTTCACAGACCAGCGGACTCACTCCCTGCTCAGCAGCTCTGTTCCTTTCACACAGACAGGCTCCACCTCCCCTCACACAGACACACACACAGCCTCACACACCCTCATACACTCCTCACACACTCCTCACTCACCCACACTTACCCACACATACTCCTCACACACCTTAATACATCATTTGAACACTCCTCACACACTCCACAAACACATACACTCTTCACACCCACATACACCCTCACACATACACACCCTCACATACTCACACACACACACTCTTCATACCCTCACACACACACACCCTCACACACCTCTCACCTGCACACATACACACACACACACACACAATCACAGAGCCTACAGGAACGAAGACACAGGATACACGGGGACCCAGGGGCAGTGCTCACACACCAGGCACATGGAGCATGTGGGAACAGCCCAGAGTCCCAGCTGAGCTCAGTCACTGGACCTTCCACATACTGGGAGCCACTGGGACTCCTAGAAGCTCCCTGAAAACAAGGAAGACCGTGGAGGTGACTTAGGCTGACCCAGCTTGGTCCAGAACAAACCTTACTGCTCTGTAAAATCTGCTGCTATGACCAATGGACCCCCCATAGGAGATGGACCTGTATTCACATCAGCTTGGTTCTTTTTTGGTCAAACACACTGAGGCTCGGCTTGAGAACTCCAGACAACTTTCCCTTCACCAAGGAATTCACTCCCTGCTGTGGACCCAGGACAGAGGGGCAGCTCTTACCTTGATCACCCACCACGGTGCCGAGGAGGAGGACACAGAGTCCCCACAGGGAGAGGTGTCTGCCCAGAGCCATCCTGACCCCACATCCTCAAGGTCACAGTCCCAGCTGCAGGATCAGCCTGTGAGGAGGCGTCAGGGTGCCGACTGGGGTCTATATAGACCACCCCTTACACCCTCCCTCCAGAGAACCAATAGCGACACCTTTCACCATTTCAGGCACTATTGGAGGCTGCATCAGCCACTTTCTGAAGCTCAGACACCAATGAGCTTCTGAATCTTCAACATCTCCTTATATGAGCAACACAGTCCTTTGACCTCCTGCTTCCGTAGTCCTGACAGCTGGGTCCCACCAGTGGGACTAGGGTAGAAACGGTTCATCAAAAACCATGAGTGCCTTTCTCTCCCCTGATCACCCTGGTCAATATCTTCAGACTGTGAGATCTCACAGGGTCTGGGTGTGGAATCTGTTGACCCGTGGAGAATAACTTTTGTAGAATCGAGTATTGATCTTCCCCCGCACTGAGCTCAGCGTGGAAGCAGAGAACTACAAGAAGTCTTGAAATACAAAAGTATTTACCAGGTCAGCAGAAAATGAGGACCAAGAGTACAGGAATTCACAGGTGACTGTGGAGGCATGAAGTGAGACCCATCAAGTTGGGGGGATGAGATTGCAGGGTTTTCCCTCTTCTCAGAATGATCTGGAGACTTGGTCCTGGAGCAAGTGCCTGCGTGCTCAGTCGTGTCTGACTATTTGCAACCCATGGACTGTAGCTCGCCAGCCTCCTCTGTCCAATGGATTTCCCAGGCAAGAATACTGGAGGGGGGTGCCATTTCCTTCTAAAGGGATCTTTCTGACTCAAGGATCAAAACCACGTCACCTGTGTCTCCTGCATTGGCAGGCGGGCTCCCTATAGGGACATTCAGACGAGTTAAATCCCTTTCTGTTTATTGCATTTCATTTTATGTGAAGTAGCTCTTTCAGCTAGTCACTAAATGATGCTGACAGAGAGAAAGAGATTGCTATTACAGGAAACAAAGAGAAATTAGGAGTCGTCATTCAACTCTAGCCCACCAAATTAGGAGCAGGGATCTCTAGAAGAAAACATGGGGCTTCACTGATGGCTCAGCAGTAAAGAATCCACCCACAAAGCAAGAGACGTGGATTCGATCCCTGGGTCAGGAAGATCCCCTGGAGAAGGAAATGGCAACCCACTCCAGTATTCTTGCCTGGAGAATTCCATGGACAGAATGGCCTGGGCAGCTAAGTCCATCGTGTCAAAATGAGTTGGACACGACTAAGTGACTAAACAACGAAAACAAAAATAAAATTATACTTTGGAAAGACTAAAGTTTTCTAAACTTCACATGTACCCCCTTTATATGCTGCGAGTATGGTTTGATAAGATTCAGAATACATTTGTATTATAAAACCATAACTAAAGAAGATGCAAAATATAATTTAAGGGAACAGTTCCAGAGAGATGGGGAAATAGAAAGTCTGCTACATGATAGCTGCAGGCAGGGGGTAAAGAAGGGGTGAGTGAAGCAGAGAAGAAAAAGGGGTTCATGCTGCCTGAAACCACCAATGAACCCACCTCCTCTGTTCTGCATTTAAGAAGAAAGGTGGCGGCAAGAATGGAATCCTGGGTGGGTTGAGGGGACAGATCCAAGCAGAAGGGATGATGTCCAGTGTAGCCATTGCTGCCTTGTTCTGTTTCCACTCATCAAAGAAGCTCCCAGATGCTCCCCCAGAAGGTACCCCAGGGATGAATAGAGAGACTGAGAAGGGCCATAAGTGATGCAAGATAGAGCTCCCCCATCGAAATCCAAGGTCACTAATGTGCTGCCCCCTTTCCTCGTGCCCCCTCAGGCTCAAGATTCCCATGATGAAGCCCTGTGGTCCACACAAGCCCACCCTGAGGCCCCCTCACCCTGACTCCATCTTTTCAGCACAGACGTGGAAGGAAGCATCTGTGACACACAGGCCCGAGGGTCCCCACCAGAGCTCAGAGACAGCTTCAAGACCACCCACGGCCCACCTTAAGGTCTCAGTAGGGCCAACACTGAGGGCAGCTGCAGGTTAGTCCACAGCGCTGCCACATCCCCCACCAGAGGGACCCCTCATCCCAGTCAGCAGACACAGCTTCTCTGTCCTGCCATGCCTGTCCTTCATATTTGAGACGGGAGAAAAGACAGTTGAACACATGCTTCTCTTCCTCTAAATATGCTAATATTTATCCACTATTTATTCAAGAATCACTTCCTTGTCATCTGGTCCTCTCACTCTCAAGCCCCGTGACTGTACCTGACCCCATCTCCTTCTATATCTGCAGCTTTACCACATTAATGATAAAAACTTATTATAAATATCAAAACCAAAATTTACACTCAGTTGCTGAAGTAAGACCAGGATCTGCTCAGTCACTTAGAATTGATGCTGTACTCCCTCTGGGCCCAGAGTCATCATTCCTTACCCAGTTGTGGAGTCCACACCATCACCAGAAACCACCAGCCAGACACCAAGAACACAGGACGTGCTTCCTGAAGTCTAGTCATCCCTCCCACAGGGTGACACAGGGATGTGTTTACTGAACCAGGTACATATACACATGGTCTCAACTTGGGATGGAGATCTCACAGGTAAGATGCTGTTAGCAGCTCCAGACCCTATATAGAAAGGGATGGGCTATAAGGAGCGGCAAACTCAGGACTGGCAGCCTGTCCCCACCCTGGCACCCTGGTGCCCCACTGGCACCCTGACCCTCTACCCCAGAGCTGGGGGTGCAGGGTCAACATGGACCAACTCACCCTTGGAAGAAACTACATCTTTCTGACACATAAAGAAATCTCAGTATCCGATCTCATCAAAGATTTGAAGGAGGAAAGTTTTAGGGAGGACACTAATCCAGCTGTGTCCACAATGAACATGAAAGAGTGCAGTACAGGGTCAGGAAAACAGGCTCAGGAGCCAGACTGTCTGGTCTTAACTCACAGTTTAGCCACAGGTCAAGTGTGGGCCTTGAACAGGGTTCTTACACTCTCTGATTAGTAAAAGGAGGGTGATGATCCCACCAAGATGACTGATTTTGGTGAGGATTAGGTGAGTTGGCATTAGCACGTGATATTACAACACTAGTTAACAGTAGTACATGTGCTGATGCTGATGTGCTCAGTCGTGGCCAGCACCTTGCGAACCCATGCCAGGTTCCTCTGTCCATGGAAATTTCCAGGCAATAGCAGTAGTGCATAGTCGTAGTATTATGTACTACTGTTAACTTGCTTTCCTGATGGCTCAGATGATAAAGAATCTGCCTGCAATGCAGGAGATTTGAGTTAGATCCCTGGGTCAGGAAGAGTCTCTGGAGACGGAAATGACAACCCACTTCGGTATTCTTTCCTAGGAAATCCCATGGACAGAGGAGCCTGGAGGGGCTACAGTCCACAGAGTCACAATGAGTTTGTCACAGCTGAGCGACTAACACACACACATACTTATACACGTAGTAGTAGTAGAGAAGCAGTGTTAGGGCATCTCCCACCATCTCATCCCAGGAATCCCAGTACTCTAGAACAGGAATTCAATTCTGTGACCTGGAGCCTTGACTGAGGCTGTCAGAACTCTCCCAGGAGCCACATGCTGTGATGGTCATTGGTGCCAATCAGAGCTGTGAGTCTTCCACACATCACTCCTTCTCTCTGTGCCCCATGTAACTGCTCAAGAACCTCGACCTTACCACTGGTGAGCTTTTGTGAATTAAGTTGTTTCCTTAATCATTTTACTTTATAAACTCAGATATACTTGGTAAAACATTTTGTGTCTAATTCACCTCCATATCCCCAGTGCTTGGCTAACTAAAAATCGTAATGATGTCTCTTGTATACCTGAATGAATGAATGTCAGCCTGGTATTTTACACAAATTATTTCAATAAAAAAGGAATCTTTTGAGAAATAATTTAACTTGTTGTGAGGATGTAACAGCACAATGCAAGCTGCATCATTTGTTTTAATGATACTTCAATACTATTAAATGGTATGACCTATATATGGTTCACTTCAACGCCTTTATGCAATGAATGCAGTAAATTTCAGTAACTAGAAACAACCTAGCCCCAGTACAAGAGCAGTGCTGAGACAGCCAGTTCTAAACATGTATAAACGCTGCAAATTTCTTTACATATCTGAAGATAAAGAAGACAAACCACAGAACACTGACAGGTGAAGACCATGAAGCCTCCTGTTCTGGTCTTAATTAGATATGGCCAAGTGGTCAGGATGTTTATGTATCGGTCATTTGGCATATTTTCAATTCAAACCACACACAACTGCAACAGGAAGAAATTTAGTTATAAAAAAATTTAAACATCTTCCACCTTGAATTAGAAGTACAGAAGTAAAGAGCAGAATCTTGTTCTTTCACTTAGGCTAACTATTTGTCCTTATGGATTGTGAAGTAATACAACATGTAGCATTATTATTCCCAAATCACCATGAGAAAATGGTGGTCAGAGGTTCAGTAATCTCTTTGCTAGGAAAGTTAATAATTAAACCTGCTTGCTTGAGGAAAAGTTCCTCAGGACCAATCAGACAGACTAAAATACAAAATATTTTTAAATTAAAAAAGAGGTGTACAACTCTAAAGGAAAATGATTAACTGAGTTGTTACACCAAAGCGTTGGAGACCCCCTTCACCATCTGTGTTCCTTGCATGGATGGGACCAAGGTTAGTAAAGACTCCTTTACCAAAGACCACTTCATCACAAGAGCATGAAGGAAAGAGCAAGGTCATGAGCTGGCTGATGTCCAGCCCATCATCTCTCTTCAGCCCTTTACAGTCTATAACCAGAAACATCGAACAGAGTGTGGAACTGAATTGGCCTCATTCATTCCTCCATAGTGCAACATCAGATACTCAGAGACAAGAGCAGATCAAAGCTAAGAAATCAAAGACAAGCAGATTCTAAGTGGAGAGCATGCAGACAAAGGGTCCTTCCCTACTGCTGTTGGAAAGGAAGAAGCCCTCCGACCCCAGGCACCACCTGTGGGAGGAGAGACAAGAAGATGCCTCCTGAAATAGAGGAAAACCAGTCTCAGCATGGAGCTTGAACTAGAAATGACAAGACAGTTATTACCATGAACCCAAGCTAAGTTGAGGGATAAATTTTAAATGGGAGAGTCTGTGTTAACTTTATGGAACTTTCAATCCACACAAATATCCCTTGCTAGTGCACAAGATGAAATCCATGATAAAAATAGAGCATATTACATTTATGTATATTTCAATTCTAAGCTAGGCTAAGGCTAAGTCACTTCAGTCGTGTCCAACTCTGTGTGACCCCGTAGACGGCAGCCCACCAGGCTCCCCCGTCCCTGGGATTCTTCAGGCATGAACACTGGAGTGGGTTGCCATTTCCTTCTCCAATGCATGAAAGTAAAAAGTGAAAGTGAAGTCGCTCAGTCGTGTCCAACTCTTAGCGACCCCATGGACTGCAGCCCACCAGGCTCCTCTGTCCATGGATTTTCCAGGCAAGAGTACTGGAGTGGGGTGCCATTGCCTAGGGACACATTTTTAAGCCCACTACAGAAAGAAAATTCATAAATCTTCTCTTGTTTTTAAAAGCACAGAGTTGTCACGTCTATGAACTCTTTCTGATTCCTCCAGCTCAAAATTACTGCTGTGTTTATTTAATCTGTAAAACTTTGCTCACTGTCTCTAAGGTGGGTGCTTCTTGAGAGGAAGTATGTGTCTTACTCTTCAATATCTCCTTAAAGTCAAGTAAAGACACATAGAGAGAGCTTAACAAATAGTGGATAAATAAAGTAATGAATGCATAAACAAATGCTGAAAATCACCCTGCAGGTAGTGATACTGAGTGGGGAGGGTGGTGGGGGCAGGGGAGACACGAATCTGACTACTCCCACTCAGCACAGACAGAAGTGCAGTAAGGAGCCAGAGACACGCCAGAAGAAGGAACCAGATACAGAAGGCCTTCTTCAAATCCCATTCTGGGGACGGTCTAATGACATTTAATTTCTGCACAAAATTGTACCTCAGAAACTTCAACAAGGCAAGAAAAAAAAAAAAAAAAAAACAAACTGACAGCATTGCTACCAAGGGTGTGGCATCAATAGTAATATTCATCAAATAGCTGTTTTTCTATCTCCCAGTGACTCATTCTGGCCAATGAAACGTGGGTGTTGTCACCTGTGTCACTTCTGAGTAGAGGCATGAAAACCCCATGCGACTCTGGTTTCTCTCTTTCCTGCCCCAGAAGCTGCGTGTTCCACATGGTACACGTGTAAGCTAGTGGAGCCTCACTGACCACAGTACGTTTGCAGGTTGGTAATGAATGTGTGTATGCATGTGCGTGTTCCTTCTGAGATTTGGGAGTCAGTTGTTCCAGCATCAGAACAGAGCCTATTCTGAAGACGTGAAAGGAAGACAAAATCTGTCACATGAAGCAGGTACTTTTCTGGATCTCCTCTTCCTTCTGTGTCTTCATCCCAAGCTGCTCCCTCAGGTCTCAACTTGATTCCTCTTTGGGGCTTGGTTGATTCCTAGTCACCATCACTGATTGACCAACAACTAGACCTAAACTTCTGCGTAAGAGCATCCACACCTGGTGCAGCTCCTCCTCCCTTTACATCAATCTGTGCTGACAGTTGTGTTTCCATTTCCCCATTTTTGTCTCTGAGCATCTTGACCTTCATCCTTAAACAGCTCTCCTTTGCTCTGAGTTAGTCAGTTCATCATCTTAGATCTTATTTTTACATTCCACCAATCCTGTACTAATGAAAAAGCAGCATGTACTTTCCAAACCTCTTCTGTTTCTTCTTGATTTCTGGAACAAATCTGATTCCTGGATTTAGTTCTCCATGTAGTTCATTAAATTCTTCACCTTTGGGTAAGAAGTAATTTTGCCGAATTTTTTTTTCCCTCAACTGAAGCAAATGGCACATTCAAAACCTATCTCCTTGTGACCATGTAACCGAAAGGTATGTGTGAGGGATCCGGCTGCTAACCGCTCAAAAGCCAGTATACAGGCCAGGTTGGTGGAAAGGAAAGTTTGTTTTATTCCAGATGCCAGCAACTGGCGGGGAGGGTGGTGGACATCTGTACAAGGGCCGACTCCGCCCACCCCATGACAAGAAGAGGGTGAGACCTTCTATAGCAGAGCTGGGATTGGGGGAGGTTATATGCAGAAACAGCACAGTCATCTCTAACAGTCATCTTCAAATTGGTCATCAGTGGTCTGATTAGCTTCATCTTGGTTGTCTTCAGTTCATTTCAGTCCCTCAGTCGAGTCTGACTCTTTTCGACTCCATGGGCTGCAGCACACCAGGCTTTCCTGTCCATCACCAACTCCCAGAGCTCGCTCATACTCAAGTCCATCAAGTTGGTGATGCCATCCAAAGCATCCACTGGTTGTTTTAGGTACAGTTGATCTTTAGTGCCTGGGTGTACTTGTTCCCATGTCTTTGTGGTCAGTTCTCAGAATTGTGGACGCTCAAGTCCTGGGTACAGTGTGGTCATCATGTAGTCCACTGCTCCACCTGGTGTTTTGTGTCTATAAGACAGCTCACAGGACACGGCTCAGAATATCATCTATAACCCTTGAGAAAGAACTAAAGGTCCTTGACTGTGCTTAATGACTACATTATTATTATTTAGTCTCCTCTGACTGTTTTTCTTTGTTTCCACATTTCTCGCTTCTCCAATTCAACATATTCTTTGACTAAAGTTTTCCACAGGCAAAAGGCAGGCAGAAGACACGGTGAGGGGGCAAGGATCATAGAGTCCTCTCTGCTTCAGCCGCAGCCCTAGGGCCCCCCTCAGGACTTGGAAGGGGCTGGTGCAAGGAGAGGCTCTGAAGAACATGCTTCATTAACTTCATGATTAACTCACCTCTGCTCAGAGCTGATGTAATTACCAACTGCAGAGCTATTGAGTTCTTGTGGGTGGTGATTCTTAAACCACTTAAACCTAAGGTTAGTGCCTCTGGGGTGGCACTCAGAGTTCAAAGCCTGAGTGATTGCCCAGACTCAAAGTCTATGAACTGAGGCTCTATTGCACATGGAGCTTTGGTGCAGCTGAGTCCTGCCCGCAGACCAGCCTAAGAACACTGGAAATACAGCAAAATGTGTTCCTCCTTTAACATCAAAGACTCTGTGAACAGACCTCTTTTCCTTGTCATCGAATGCTTCCCAATCTGGGCATGCTAACCAAGGTGCCTGCAGTCTGCAAGCATTGTCTGAGGCCTTGCCAGGGCCCAGGATTGGAGTGAGGCCTGTGCCTGTGTATAAGCTCTATATTTCCCCTCTCTGTAACTTCACAGATGCTCAGCTAATATTTATTGAATGGCTGAATGGCACTGTACTAAGTATTGAAGATAAATTGTCTTAAATATAAAGAAATCTTTCTGAGAACATCATTTAGCTAATATTTTTGTTTTAAAGACAAATGTTTCTGGCAATTAGCAAGGCAAAATTTGATTTTCATAAACAAACAGCTATCACCAACAAATATGTCACAACGAACACTGCAAATCTCTATCTCTAAGGATACACAAGACAAACCACAAAGTACCTGCATGTGGCTTCTTAATAAGTCTTAATCAAACCCAAGTGAGGAGACAGGATATTCATATGATTTACCATTGGCAGTTTTTTCATTAAAACCACACAGCAATATCACAGGAAGAAAATTTTCGATTAAAAAATGCAGCTGCACCATCTATATGACATAAGGAAGGAGATGAGGTGCCCAAAGATTTCTTTGGCTTAAAATAACAGACAGCTTAATTAGTCTTTCACTTTTCTAAGGAGTCCTCTTTGGCTGATCTTGAAAGATGATGTGGAGACCAGGACAACTCAACTGTTCTGCACAACAGTTAGAACTGTGAACTGATAAATTTGGATACTGTTGCTCTTTGAGTCCCTTCTTGTTACTTTTTGTGAATCTACTGTAGGTTTTTACATTTTTGTTGCCACATGGCTCACATAAAACATCTTAGAGGGACAACAGTAAATACTACACTGATAACAAATTAATTCCAATGACATGCAAAAGCTCTACCTTTTTATCCCCTTCTACGCATTTTGTTTTTGATGTCACAATTTACCTCTCTCTATATTGTATATCCACTAACAAAATATTTCTCTTTTTAGCTATTTTAATACTTTCTTTAGACGAAAGCTACCTGATTAGCACACTACCATATTACAGTGTCAGAGTATGCTGAATTGGATTCAGTATTTACCTTTACAAGTCTGTTGCATATTTTCACTTCTTTAATATAAAAATTAGCATCCTCATTTAGTTTGAGGAACTCCCCTCAGCAATCTTGTAAGACAAGCCTAATGTTGGTGAATCCCCTCAACTGTTGTTTGTTTGGGAAAGTCTTTATATCATCTTCATTTATGAAAAACAACCTTCCTGAGAAAAGTATACTTGGGTGATAGGCTTTTTTTTTTTTTTTTTTTCATAAGTTTGAATATATCATCCTTTCTCTCCTGGACAGTCAGGTTTCTACTAAAACGTCCACTGATATTTTTAAGGGAATTTCTTTTTTGTGAGCATTTACTTTTCTCTTGGAGAAGGAAATGGCAACCCACTCCAGTGTTCTTGTCTGGAGAATCCCAGGGACGGGGGAGTCTGGTGGGCTGCCGTCTGTGGGGTCTCACAGAGTCGGATGACTGAAGTGACTTAGAAGCAGCAGTAGCACTTTTCTCTTGCTGCTTGTAAAATTATTTTTCTTGATTACAAGCAATGTGTCTTGGGGATGATCATTTGAATCAACTCTGAAGAGTGATCTATTAGCTACATGTACTTGGATGTCTAAATCTCATCAGATTTGGGACTTATCTGGTATTATTTCTTTAAGTACAATCTGTGTCCCTTTCTCCCTCTCTTGTCCTTCTGGGACTCCAATAATGTGCAGGTTGTTTCTGTGAATGTTACCCCAGAGCTCACACAGGTTCTTTCACTCTTTTTCATTCCTCTTCTTCTTTGTCCCCTGGCTGGGTAATCTCAATGGTCCTGCCTTCTAAGTTACAGAGTCTATTGCTGTTGTTGTTGATGCTCTAGGTAGCATTTTTCATTTTGTTGCATTTCATTCATATTAGTCTTAAGCAACTGATCTAACCAGTCCATCCTAAAGGAATTCAGTCCTGAATATTCATTGGAAGGACTTATGCTGAAGTTGAAACTCCAATATTTTGACAACCTGATGCGAAGAACTAACTCATTAGGAAAGACCCTAATGCTGCGAAAGATTGAGGGCAGGAGGACAAGGGAACGACAGGGGATGAAACGGTCGGATGATGGCATCACTGACTCAATGGACATGAGTTTGGGCAAGCTCTAAGAGTCGGTGATGGACAGGGAAGCCTGGTGTGCTGCAGTCCATGGTGTCGCAAAGAGTCGGACATGACTGAACCACTGAACTGAACTGAATCTTAAGCAACTGAATCTCAAGCAACTGAATCTCTGTTTGGTTCATTTTTCTGTTTTGTTTCTTTTGTTATTCTCTTTGCCTCACTGCAAAGCTTAAGGGATCTCAGTTCCCCTACTGGGACTGAATCCAGGCAACAGCAGCAAATGCATTGAATCCTAACCACTAAACCATCAGCAAACTCCCTGTTTACTTCCTTTTTTATGGTTTCTATCTCTGTTTTGAAAAAAACTCTGAATTTATTCTGTGAAGTAACACCCTAGCTCAACAATTACTGAGCCCTAGCTCAATAATTACTGAGCCTGAGCTCTAGGACCCACAAATCACAAATAGGAGGCGATGCTGCAACCCCTGAAGCCTGGGTGCCTAGAACCTGTTCACAATAAGAGAAGGCCATGAATGGAGAAACCTGCTGTCCACAGAGAAGAATAGTGCCTGCTTGCTGCATTTAGAGAAAGCCCATGTGCAGCAACAAAGACTCATGCAACCAAAAATTAAAAACAATAATAATGATGATGAGAAATTTTTTAAAATCTTATTTTCTTCATATATTGTCTTAATGAATTTTATTGTTTATCTGTGCTTTCTTGGAGTTCACTGAGCTTCTTCATGTGTGTGCCTTATTTCATCATTTGTCATTTATTTCATCACTTCCCAAGGGAATAGACATGTGAGCTGACCTGGAAGAAGCCCTGGGCATCTTTCCATCCCCAAGCACAGCCTAGAACTATGAAGACTGCAAGGGTGAGTGTAGGTTGGAGCCCTAGAAACCATCCAGAGTCATCAACCAAGTAACTGGGTGGGTCCAGCTCTCAACCAGGCCAGCACTCTCAAGTTTTATATTAGTGCAGCAGCTTGTCCACATGTTCACAATGGAATTGGCCGGGGGTGGGGATAGGGGTGGGGGGCAGCGGGGTTGCGGGGGTAGTGCTGTGTAAACGCAATCTTTACTTTGTCACTTCTTCATGACAGCTCTCTCTGCACTGAGGAGTCACACCATGATCACAATTACTTTTTCAGTTCAGTTCAGTCACTGAGTCCTGTCCCACTCTTTGCAACCCCATGAATCACAGCACGCCAGGCCTCC
Organism: Bubalus kerabau; assembly: GCF_029407905.1. Lineage (NCBI taxonomy): Eukaryota > Metazoa > Chordata > Mammalia > Artiodactyla > Bovidae > Bubalus > Bubalus kerabau. Next base: position 19,529,459 of record NC_073624.1, read on the forward strand.
ATGTCCGTCACCAACTCCCGGAGTTCACCCAAACTCATGTCCATTGAGTCAGTGATGTCATCCAGCCATCTCATCCTCTGTCGTCCCCTTCTCCTCCTGCCCCCAATCCCTCCCAGCATCAGGGTCTTTTCCAATGAGTCAACTCTTCGCACGAGGTGGCCAAAATATCGCAGTTTCAGCTTCAGCATCAGTCCCTCCAATGAACACCCAGGACTGATCTCCTTTAGGATGGACTGGTGGATCTCCCTGAAATCCAACGGACTCTCAAGAGTCTTGTCCAACACCACAGTTCAAAAGCATCAATTCTTCAGCACTCTGCTTTCTTCACAGTCCAACTCTCACATCCATACATGACCACTGTAAAAACCATAGCCTTGACTAGATGGACCCTTGTTGGCAAAGTAATATCTCTGCTTTTGAATATGCTATCTAGGTTGGTCATAACTTTCCTTCCAAGGAGTAAGCGTCTTTTAATTTCATGGCTGCAATCACCATCTGCAGTGATTTTGGAGCCAAAAAAAAAAAAAAAAAAAAAAAAGTCTGACACTGTTTAAGCAACCTTGAAACATCTGAAAAATACATGTTTTCAAAGAAGCCCCTTGGTCTGAAATTCTTCCTCTAAGAGATCAGTCATGTCAGATGCCTCCATCCATATCTCTGAAACATAAATAGCCAAATGTTCCTGATCTTTCTATCTACATTCATTCTTTTGGATCCCCTCTGCCTAAGTCTCCACTTTCTTGCCTTCTAGTCCCATCTGAATATAGGGTGTGGGTGAGCACCAATTTGCCTTCCATCAACTTGAAGATATATATGAACTGATATAATTCACTTAAAAGGAGAGATACTTGGAGAGACAAGAAATAGCACCATCCTAAAGAAATAGTAGGAAGATATAGAGAAGAAAGAATGGATTTATAAAATTTGGATAATCAAATAGACATGGGAGATGAGCAAAGAGGTGTCTGTATCCATTAAAGAAATAAAAGAGAGATGAAAAAAGAAGAGGTAGTTATGTACAGTTAGATTATTAATTGCCCTGTGAATATTGAGGCAGGATAAGGAAAGCTGTAGCCATTCTCTTCCACCAGCCAACCTTCTGCTTTGAAATTCATACCAGGCTGGTGTCCAAGAACAAGTTACAAACTGGTGATGTGACATCTCAGAGGTGTTTAGAACTGTTTTATTTTGTTTTGTTTTTCCATGAGTTCATCTTGTTAGGAAGGAGTGAGAGAATGTAGGCCAAGTTTACATCCTTTTCGAAATAAGAGTGACCTGGAGCACTTGTGAGAATGCCCACATTAGCCTCTAAGACAAGTGAGAAAACAGGTCAGCCAACTAATCTTGCATTTCCTTTGAGAAAGATGGCATTTGAGGACCAATCCTCTAAAAGCATTTGACATGGAGCTTGCTAAATTAACAGCACAGCAAAAAGTTAATTTATTCAGAATATTTCATTTTGGGCAATTTTCATATTCCACAATTCCAGGTCAGCACTACTCTATTGAAATACAGGCAATTAGAATATCTGAGGCTTGATCTCATATTAAATACAGCATCACGAGAAAGTCACTGGGGATGTTCCCAGGGCACTGAGTTCAACATCATCGTACCCAGCATCCTCTTTCTTCCCCTGGAGCAGCCAGAAGCTCTCTTCTCCTTCCCCAGGATCAGCTGCCTCTCTGGAGAAGTTCAGACAAGAGCCTGAAGTAGAAAAGAGAAGTTTGATTAGAACTGAGGCACGAGGATGGGACAGAACCCTCTGGTGGAAGGGAGTCAAGCAAGTGCTTATGACAAAACATCCCTGGGACCCAGGTGTGGGGAGGGAGGCTCAGGCTATTTCACATGAGTTCCAGTGAGGATGGATCCCAGCTGTCCTCTCAGATCCAGTTCATGTGATCTCCTGGACCTCAGTGCATGGGGAAATCCTGCATCACAGGAGACCTGTGCTCAGGAGCTCTGGGAGAACTCTTCCAGGCAACACAATACCAAGGAGATGCCCAGCAACGGTAAGAATCATAAAAAGGAATTTAAATGTTCTCCTTTCACAGGTGATAGATGCAAATTCACAATAAGAGGGAGACTGGAGACAGGAAAAATCTGAATTCCTCACTCACAACCCAAGTCTGCTCTTAGTTGACTTGACTCCTGTCCCCAAATGTCCACAAATAGTATCACAGGTGCACCCACAGGTATCTCCTCCCCAGAAACTACACAGACCCTCAAATGGAGAAATACTCTTTTCTAGAGAATGAGTGTCTTCTCGCAGCTACTGAACTATCAGTTTATTGTGACACACAGTCAAAGGCTTTGGCGTAGTTAATAAAGCAGAAATAGATGTTTCTCTGGAACTCTCTTGCTTTTTCGATGATCCAGCGAATTTTGGCAATTTGATCTCTGGTTCCTCTGCCTTTTCTAAGTGCAGCTTGAACATCTAGAATTTCACAGTTCATGTCCTGCTGAAGCCTGGCTTGGAGAATTTTGAGCATTACTTTGCTAGCGTGTGAGATGAGTGCAATTGTGTGGTGGTTTGAACACTCTTTGGCATTGCCTTTCTTTGGGATTGGAATGAAAACTGACCTTTTCCAGTCCTGTGGCCACTGCTGAGTTTTCCAAATTTGCTGGCATATTGAGTGCAGCACTTTCACAGCATTGTCTTTTAGGATTTGAAAGAACTGAACTGGTATTCCATCACCTCCACTAGCTTTGTTCAGAGTGATGCTTCCTAAGGCCCACTTGACTTCACATTCCAGGATATCTGGCTCTAGGTGAGTGATCACACCATCATGATTATCTGGGTCATGAAGATTATTTTGTATAGTTCTTCTGTGTGTTCGTGCCACCTCTTCTTAATATCTTCTGCTTCTGTTAGGTCCATAACATTTCTGTCCTTTATTGTACCCATCTTTGCATGAAATATTCCCTTGGTATCTGTAATTGTATTGACCAGATCTCTAGTCTTTCCCATTCCATTGTTTTCCTCTGTTTCTTTGCATTGATCAGTGAGGAAGGCTTTCTTATCTCTCCTTGCTATTCTTTGGAACTCTGCATTCAAATGGATATATCTTTCCTTTTCTCCTTTGCTTTCACTTTTCGTCTTTTCTCAACTATTTGTAAGGCCTCCTCAGACAACCATTTTGCCTTTTTACATTTCTTTTTCTTGGGGATGGTCTTGATCCCTGCCTCCTGTACAATGTCACGAACCTCCATCCATAATTCATCAGGCATTCTGCCTATCAGACGTAATCCCCTGAATCTATTTGTCACTTCTACTGTATAATCATAAGGAATTTGATTTAGGTCATACCTGAATGGTCTAGTGGGTTTCTCTACTTTCTTCAATTTAAGTCTGAATTGGGCAATAAGGAGTTCATGATCTGAGCCACAGTCAGCTCTTGATCTTGTATTTGCTGACAGTATAGAGTGTCTCCATCTTTGTTTGCAAAGAATATAATTAATCTGATTGCGGTACTGACCATCTGATGATGTCCATGTGTAGAGTCCTCTCTTGTGTTGTTGGAAAAGGGTGTTTGTTATGACCAGTGCGTTCTCTTGGCAAAACTCTATTAGCCTTTGCCTTGCCTCATTTGTACTCCATGGCCATATTTGGCTCTTACTCCAGGTATCTCTTGACTTCCTACTTTTGCATTCCAGTCCCTTATAATCAAAAGGACATCTTCTGTAGGTGATAGTTCTAAAAGGTCATGTAGGCCTTCATAGAATGGCAACTTCAGCTTCTTCAGCATTACTGATTCGGCATAGACCTGGATTACTGTGATATTGAATAGTTTGCCTTCATGTATGTGACCCTGCAAAGATATTATTAAAACATTTGTTCCACCTTTGAATTTGATTCAGTTCAGTTCAGTCAATCAGTCATGCCTGACTCTCTGTGACCCCATGGACTGCAGCACATCAGGCTTCCCTGTCTATCATCAACTCCCAGAGCTTGCTCAAACTCATATCCATCGAGTCGGTGATGCCATCCAACCATCTCATCCTCTGTCATCTCCTTCTCCTCCTGCCTTCAATCTTTCCCAGCATCAGGGTCTTTTCTAAGGAGTCAGTTCTTTGCATCACGTGGCCAAGGTATTGGAGCTTCTACTTCAGCTCAGTCCTACCAATGAATATTCAAGGTTGAAATCCTTTAAATTGACTGGGTTGATCTCCTTGCCATCCAAGGGTCTCGGAAGAGTCTTCTCCAACACTACAGTTCAAAAGCATCAATTCTTCAGCGCTTAGCTTTCTTTTAAACATGTTGAATTAATTGATAAGTTTCTCTTTCAGCCATGACACAATGCTTGCGGGATCTTAGTTCCTTGACCAGGGTTGAACCTAGGCCCTAGCAGTGAAAATGCAGAATCCTAACCTCTGGAAAACCAGGAAATTCCATAATTTATAAATCTTCATGCAAGTATATCACATATAAAGTGATAAGTTTATGTCACATTATGGAGACATAAATGCCAAAAAGCGGAGTGATTCCTCACTCCTTGCAAGGAGTCTGACAGCATTAAATATGGCATATGTTCAAGATGATGCTACCAAATATATGAGATTACCTATATTTTGAATCTCTAGGGAGGCCTGGACATTGAGGAGCACAAATTCACTCTTTTCAGATAGAAAGATTGCAGGGGATGAACTGACCCCACTCACCTGTCTGAAAGGACCTCACCCCATCCTCCTTCTCTGGGGGCACCTCCTCCTCGCTCCCCTGAGAGGCAGAAGGAGTTCCAGGCACTGGTACTTCTTCAGCATCATCGTAATTTTCAGCAGGGACATCAGTCCTCTGATCTGGGGGTTCCAAGAGCAGACAAGGGAGTGGATGAAACCACAGTAAGTGGGTTGTTCTGGGGAATACCTAAGATACCTTCTAACCCAGAGTTTCTGAGTTTCTGAATAGAGGCACCAATCACTCCTTGCTTTAAAAGACTTTTTTCTCTAAGACCATGTTTCCTTTTGATGTGCCCATAAGCCAAAACACGATTTTACATATCTAAATATTTTCTGGTGGAAACTACATATCTCAAAGCAACTCTTTCACCACTGAGCATTGCTAAAGTATTTTGACAAATTGTGCTTTACAGATGTTATTTTTTTAAAAACATTGTGTGCCTGTGGTGATTCTGGACACAGAGAGACCAGCCCCAACATGAGACATCACAGAACAGCCAGTGAAGAAGGACGAACCCCATCTGGACACAAGGGATGCCTCTGGTCCATCAAAGGAAAACCATTCCCCTTAAATCTCCTCTCTATGAGGGAAACTCTCCTCCCCAGAGCCCAGCCGAGGCAGGTCCACCTCTATTTCCTGGAGCGGATCTGTAGTCACTGTTGTCCTCACCATCCCTGGTGTAATACGGCAGTTTAGTCAGTGAAAAATCTGACGGAAAGCCTCATGTGGAGACAAACATCACACAACACACAGAATTTTTCTTCCCCACACCCACGGGACCTGTGTTAAGGCTGAGAAGGGACAAGCCTCGCTTTGGCAGTGTAGACAGAGGCTGGGAGGTCACGAGGCTCTGAGAGGCCATCCTGCCTCTTTGGAGGAGCCGTCTCTGTGAGCCTGGGGCACACATGGGGTCTGCAGATGCTGAGAAGATGTGCACAGCCAGTGGGTGGTGACAACCAGAGATCCCAGGAGAGCAGACAGAGACACTCACCTGGGCTGCCCAGACCTTCCTTCTGGGTCAGAAGGTAATCGAGCTCCTCATACACAGCTTCAGCAAGAGCATCTCCATAGCTAGATAAAGCTGAGAGATCCCCCAGCAGGTCAGAGAAGCTTCCCAGATACCCCGATCCAGCCAGCCCACCTTCATCTCCCTGGTGCTCACATGGGGGCTGCCAGGACCTCAGCATCATCTCCTACCCCATGCACCATGTCAGCACCTTCTCCCCTCGTCTGACCCTGATTACAGCTTAGTGCCAACTCTGTCTGGTCCCACAGGAGAGGCCATGACTTATGAGAGTTCACACCCCAGTCCTAAGAAGCTCTGTCTACTCAGCCCTTAGAGCTCAGCACGGAGCACATGGAGTCTGCAACTCAGAACAGTAGCTGGCCCAGGTTCCCCTCCTCACACCTGCCCCATCTCCCGCCTCCACACACTCTCCCTCGTCCCCAGTTCCCCCTGCAGCCCACCTCTGCGCTCTGCTCTCCTTCTGAGTAGCTGAGTCACCAAGATGATGAGGACCAGGAAGAGAAGGGCCCCCAGGATGATGCAGAGGATCCCAGGCAGGGAGAAGATGCCAGGGAGAGGATTTGAGGTTGTTCTGGTCCCTAAGGAGAAAAGGAAAAAGGGCTGGAGATAGTCTTGGGCACAGAGAAATCTCTGTGTCAGCATTTTCAGGAGCTCTGGACAATGGCGTCTCAGCCTCAGACAGTGTCAGGGTTCCCCCGGGTCTTGTCCTGAGACAAGTCGACTCCACTCTGGCCAGTGTGGCCCCGAGGCAGAGATGGGGATTGTCAGGGAGCTGCCCTGCTGAGACAGCCTCTGAGGACCCAGCTCATCCCTTCTCCTTGGGCTTCAGGAAATAGAACATCAAACAGTCCAGGGACCTGCACCTCTCTGATGAGGAGCAACACTCAAGGTCAGGTGGGAGTTCCTTAGATTCTATAACATGGAAACCAGACTTCCTTGGACCCCAGGCATGAGAATATTTGACCCTGGACATCAAGGCACGGGATTTCTCCAGTGTAATGCCCTGGCTGCTCCCCAACAGCCACGGCTCCTCAGACTCTTTCTTATTCGGAACAGGTCCCCAGTACTGAGTATTCTCCCTTGCCCGTGGATGGATCACAGTACCTGCTGTAGTCGTGGGCAATGTTTTCCTTACACCTAAAGAGAAAAACAGTAGTGTGGGGAAGAAGAATTGGCCAGAACACAGGGCAAACCTTTTCCGTCCTGAGCCTGAAATCACCCCTCAGTCTCCACAACATCAGTGTCCAGTCCTCCCAGCTTCTGCATCATAGATCAGGGCCCTAGGACCTGGACACTGTCTGAATACAAACTCCCTACCACGCCCGGTCCAGCCCAGTGCCCCTGTGCTGCCCCGGCTCACCCAGGGTGAACCCTGAGCCCCTCACTCACCAGAGCACCTCACACCAGCATCCTCCTCGTGCTTGCAGTCGCTCTGCCCCCAGGGCTCCGCAGCACAGTCCCACAGGGAGGACTCCCGGCCCCCACACTGCACATCGTCCAGCCAAATGCTCCCATTTCCAGGGCCGAATGTCGCGGCCCGCGTGGCTTCCAGGGCCTGGCCACAGCCCAGCTGCTGACACACCACCTCGGCCTCTGCCAGGCTCCAGGAGTCATCACACACAGTGCCCCAGGAGCCGCTGTGCCAGACCTCCACCCGCCCTGAGCACTCGCTCTCTCCTCCTCTAAGCCGGAGCTTCTCTCTGTCTGAAAAGGCAGCAGCCCCTCCTGTGACTGCCCTGGTGGGAGGAAGGAGCCCATGGAAGCCACAGGGGAGGGGGCTGACATACCTGTGCAGGGGGCAGCAGTTGGACAGCTCTTGGGTCTTCTTACTGCAAACAACAGGGATACAGTGGATCAGGAATAGCTGGGGGAGGTCTTCTCCCCAGACATGAGTATCTAAGGTTTTTTTGTCACAGTCAAATGACAAGAGACCACAGAAGCTTCATCATCTACTTGGCTGAGAGGTTCACTGCATGTTATCAGCAGCTGAATTTACTTTATCTAATTAGTTGTTTACCATAACAACAGCAAACAAACAGACACAGAGACAAATACAAACATACACCTACATTTTGTAGACTCAACCAAAACCCATCAGTTAGATTTGAAAATATGAAATCATACTAATGACATCCTACATGGTTGGGAGTGACACAGAAACAGACAGTAAGTCACCTGCACACGAGATGTAGGCTTCCTCCTTTGGAGAGCATGAGTTGTAATTCCAAGGGTCAGAAGGACACTGCCAGAGAGAAGGGTCAGTTCTCTGGCACTGGATTCCATCTACCCAGTGGGGTCTAGAACCTTCCCTGAGACCAACAGAGGTGTTGAGACTTCCGCTGTCCCCACAGCCAAGCTGACTGCAGATGATGGACACGGTGACATCATCCATGGGGCTGCGGCAGACACTACCCCAAGTCCCATTGTAGAAAACTTCCAGCCACCCAGCACACTCCTGGTCCCCACTGACCATCCTGAGGGCCAGGAACTCTAAGATCGAAAGGGAGGAGACAGGAGACACAGTGAGCATTCCACTCAGAGCTCTGGGTTTTCCTCTCCCCCAGAAATAGTGACGGGAAGACCAAACTGGGCAGCTGCAGTGATGGGAGCTGAATCCTGATTCCTGACAAAACTTCTAAAAGAACAGAAAATGATGTGGACAGTGAGGTGGTTGACAGAATAATGGACCCCCAGAGATGTCCACAACCTAATCCCCGAACATGTGACAGTTACCTTACATTTCAAAAGAGATTTTACAGACATGATTAATAAGGACCTTGGGATGGAGACATAAAACTCAAATATTGTGGATTAACCATGTGAGCCCAGCCTTACACATCTTTAAACTCGCTATTCTGAGAAATGCATCATCTTTCCCAGCTCCAGTCAGAGGGAAATGTGAGTGAGGGAGAACGGTTGGAAAGGCACTGTTGTCTGAAGAAGAAGAATAAAGAGGGCTCTGAGCCAAGAAATGAGGCCACATGGGAAACCAGAAAAGGCTGGGAAAAGAGTTCTGCCCAGAGACTCCAGGAAGAACACAGCCCTGTGGACACTGGGATGTTGGCCCACGGAGACTCTCTTCAGAATCCTAGCAAACAGAACTGTAAAGGAAAAATATGAGTTTTCACTATGTCAGGCTCCTCTGTCCATGGGATTCTCAGGCAAGAATACTGGAATGGATGCCATGCCCTCCTCCAGGGGATCTTCCTAACCCAAGGACTGAACCCACATCTTTTACATCTCCTGCAATGGCAGGCAGGTTCTTTACCACTAGCACAACCTGGGAAGCCTAGGATTTCCGGGTGTTACTTCCACAGATAACTGCAGAGTGAGCCCTGCTTTCAAGTGTTAACTGTAAGAAACAGCTCTGTCAGGAAACACTATTGAGAATAAAGGATCAGCATCTCAGCTGGGATCAGAATCTCAGCTGCCTCAGGAGGAAGTGAAAGCACCCAGTCTTCATGTCTGTTGGAAAGACAGGCTCCATGGGAGGAAGCCTCCTTCTCTGGTCCTTTCAGCATCTCTCCATCAGTGCTCAGACCCCTGTCCTCCAGGGTCCCACCCCTCTCCCAGCCTGTGGACAGTGTGCAGCACAGACCTGAGCAGATGACCCCGGCGTCCTCCTTGTGTCTACAGTCGTGCCGCCCCCAGCCCCGGGAAGGGCACCTCCACACGTGGGACTCCTTTCCTGTGCAGTTCAGGTCGTCCAGCCAGATGGGCCCTGATCCTGCCCCGAAGTGAGCAGACCCCATGGCATTGAGGGCTTCTCCACAGCCCAGCTGCCTGCACACCACGCGGGCATCGTCCAGGTCCCAGCCGTCATCACAGATGGTGCCCCAGTAGCCCTGGTCAAGGATCTCCACTCTCCCAGCGCAGGGACCACCCCCGTCCACCAGGCGGAGCTGTCTGCTGTCTGAGGAGAGAGAAATGGGACGATGGGGTGGTGGTGACCTCAGGGGTTGAGTAGCATCTTCTGTCCTGTGGGACTCTCACCTAAGCAGTAGGGGGCGCTCTCCTCTGAGGCCGCAGAGCCTGCTGGTTCAGACATGGAGTCGTTGCACTGGGGCAGCACCCAGGTCTGGTTTCCTGCAGAAACAGCAATGATCAGGGATCAGGGATCAGGGATCTTCTGGGTTGAAGAACAGGAAACTGAATTAAACTAAATAATAACCTAGTGATGGAGTTTGAGATGAAAGCTGTAACAGCAGTGAAGTTAGTATAGAGCTCAGTTTCTCCAAGCAGAGGTCTGCTTCTGACACTGCCACAATTTTTGTTTAAGCCAAGCTTTACACTGAGAACGAGTTAAATAGTGGGTTCTATACCTAAATCTATATCTAAATAGAAGAAACAAAACAAAATCTTTTCTGAAAGATTTCTAAAAGTTTTCATCTTCCGTTGTCTGTTGCTAACAGAAGGGGAAAAACTCATATAAAAGACATCAAATGGAAAACCAAAAGGAAAAAGAAGATATTGCCAAAAATTACCCAAATACTCAACTATTAGAGTTATCTGACAGAGAATTTAAATAGCCCTGATTAAAGTGCTCTTAAGATTAATTGACAAGATGTTTTTCTTGGCAGAGAAATTTTAACAAAAAAGAAATAAAAGTTCTAGAGCTAAGAAACTTAATATTTGAATTTAAGAACTAAAGAATGAATGTATAAGCACATTAGATCAGCATAAGGCAGCTATTAAAACAGAAGATCAGAGGACAAATATTCTATTAGGTTGGTGCAAACATCACTGCGGTTTCAGACCATGAATTTTAAATCATTATAATTAGACTCAGACATATCTTTATTAATCAAAATAGGAACCATTACAATCAACACATTTTTGCCAATGAGAAATTAGTTTGTTTTTTCCTGTAGTGTAAAGCTGTGCTTTGGGATTTGATGAACTCTTGGAAAGCATTTTCTGCCTCCTGTTGGTTGTGGAAGCATTTTCTCTGCAAAAAGTTGTCGAGATGCTTGAAGAAGTGGTATTCAGTTGACAGGAGTTCAGGTGAATATGGCAGATGAGGCAAAACTTGGTAGGCCAACTCATTAAACTTATGAAGCATTGCTTGTGTGATGTGTGGCCACGCGTTGCCATGGAGAAGAATTGGCACCTTTCTGTTGACCAATGCCAACTGCACGTGTTGCAGTTTTTAGTGCATCTCAGTGATTTGCTGAGCATACTTCCCAGATGTAATGGTTTTGCTGGGATTCAGAAAACTGTAGTGGATCAGACTGGCAGCAAGTTTGGCTTTGGGAAGTGCTTTGCAGCTTCTTCTCAGTCCCACCACTGAGCTGGTCATCGCCAGTTGTCATATAAAATCCACTTTTCATCACAGGTCACAATTCAATTGAGAAATGGTTCATTGTTGTTGTGTAAAATAAGAGAATATGATGCTTCAAAATGACCAGTTTTTTGATTTGTGGTCAGCTCATGAGGTACCCACTTATCAAGGTTTTCCACCTTTCAGCATTTGCTTCAAATGCCAAACGACTGTAGAAAGGTCAACATTCATTTCTTAGGCAACTTCTCATGTAATTGTAAGAGGATCAGCTTTGATGATTGCTGTAATTGGTTGTTGTCAACTTTCAATGGCGGGCCATTGCACTCCTCATTTTCAAGGTTCTCATCTCCTTTGCAAAACTTCATTTCTTAAAAAAATTCTTTATTATTTATTTATTTTTGGCTTTGCAGGGTCTTTGCTGCTGCTCAGGCTTTTCTCTAGTTGTGGCGAGTGGGGACTAGTCTTTGTTACAGTGTGCAGGCTTCTCACTGTGTTGGTTCTCATGTTATGGAGAACAAGCTCTAGGGCTTCTGGGCTTCAGTAGTTGTGGTTCCCAGGCTCTAGAGCACAGGCTCAATAGTTGTGGTGCACAGGCTTAACTGCTCTGCAGCATGTGGCGTCTTCCTGGACTAGGGATTGAACCCGTGTCTCCCGCATTGGCAGGCGGATTCTTTACCACAGAGCCACCAGGGAAGCCCTGCAAATCTTCCTGAACAACCACTGCACTATATGTTCATTAGCAGTTCCTGGACCAAATGCATTGTTGATGTTGCAAGTTGTCTCTGCTGCTTTATGACCCATTTTGAACTCGAATAAGAAAATCACTTGAAATTGCTTTGTGTCTAACATCATGTCTATAATCTAAAATACATATGAAATAAGCATCAAGTAATAAACCATAGCAAAATAAAAAGCAAGAAATACACATTAAATGATGTGTAACATAACCACATTTATTTAAGAATACATTCCAATATCAAATGGCAAATTTCAACAATGCAAAATGGCAATTACTTTTGCACCAACCTAACTGCAGGTCACATGGTAAGTGTCCTGGTTATACTGCTATGTAACAAATTTCCCCCCCAAAATTTAGCCACTGGAGGAAAAAATATATACTTCATTTTGCTTAAGACTTCCTGAGTCAGTAATTTGGGAAAGACTCAACAGTTCTGTCTTGGGGTCTTTCAGTGCTTGCACTTAGGTATCATCTGGGGCTGCAATCAGCTGAGAACTGGACTGAACCTGTGGTTACATAAGGAAATTCCTCATAGTATTTTAGTGGTAAAGGGACATCATGACAGCAACCTAATCCAGAAAGATTTTATATGTTCAGAGAGAAATGAGACAGAATGAACCAAAAACTAGCATTGAGGGATTCCAGTTAAAGGTCATCTGGAAATGTTTATATTATTCTTCTAACTTTGCAGTGTCTCAAATTACATCAAAATTTTAAAAAAAATGTTAAAAGGTGAAAACAAGTCAGAGATAATTCATTCCTAGGACATCGTCCATAAAAGAAATACTAATAACATAAAAAATAAATAAAATGCTTAGGAAAAATATAGAAGAAGGTGGACAAAACTTCTGAGAGAAATTCAAGACCTAGCTGAATGGAGGGATATATTATGTCAATGGCTTCCCAGATGGCTCAGTAGTAAAGAATCTGCCTGCCAGTGAAGAAGTGGGTTCAATATCTGGGTCAGGAAGAAGCCCTGGAGGAGAGCATGGCAACTCACTCCAGTATTCTTGCCTGGGGATCCCATGGACAATGGAGCCTGGGCAGACTGCAGTCCATGGGTCACAAAACAGTTGGATGCAACTTTGTGACTAAACAACAATAAAAATTATGTCAATGAATTGAGAGATCCAAAATTGTCAAGGTCAGTCATTCTCAAATTTCTGTGTAGATTAAATCTAATTTTAATCAAAATACCCTTATGCTAATTTTTTAGGAAGTGTGAAAAATAACAAGCAGATTCCAAAATTTAGACAAAATACAAAATACCAAGAATGACCAACACAGTCAGTAAGAAAAGGAACAAAGTTAAAGGAGTTAATATAAAGTAACCCTTGTAAATTAAAATTATCTAGACTTATTATAAAGTTATAGTAATTAAGAAAATGCAGTATTGCTGCAAAGATAGACAAATGATACAGTGGAACAGAATACAGAGTCTTTAAAAGGACTCAGACATATGTACTCTTCTGCTTAAGATAAAGGTAGTACTGCAGTGGGGAAAAAAGTCTCTCCAGAAAAAGATTCTGAGTGAATTGGATGTCCATGTGAAACATGACTCATCTTACACAGATATCAATCCCGGAAGGAACATACAATTATATGCAAGAGAAAAAGAAACTTTTGTAAGATACTCTAAGAGAATATTTTCATGATCTTGGAGAAGGGAAAGTTCTTTTTAAAGGGATATAAGAAGTATTAAATATACAGGGAAAAGTTGGCAAGTTATATTAATATTTCCTTCAAATTAAAAACTTTCTTTATCAAAGGATCCTGTACCATTTAGAAAAAGAAAATACCAAATGTTAAACACACAAAATAAGTAACATATATTTGCGCCCCAAGTCATTGTCATGCTACATTCTAGCATCATATTTATAATAGTCAAGAGCAGGAAACAACTCAAATTTCTAACATCAGTTGAATGGATTAATGGCCATGTTATCAATGAAAGCAATATTCTACAGTAATAAAAATGAATAAAGTACTGCTATAAACAACATCATGAGTGAATCCTAAACATAATGTTGAGTCGAAGAAGTCACACACAAAAGAAAACACACTGCATGATTTTATATAAAGTTCAAAAACTGATAAAACCCTCTATGGTAGTAGAAGTTAGATAAGCAGTTTTCCCTGGAGAGGAGGGAGGCCAGTTATTGGAGGCAACAGTGACTCTTGGGGCTGGGAATGTTCTTTGCTGCTCTGGGTACATGACTGAAGTCTACATGTATTGCTTATACACTGTCTTCTATGATCATATGTCAATAACAATGTTGCTTTAAATTATATTATTCCCCTTCACACTTCTTGCCCTAACCTGAAAAATAAGTGAACAATGAGGAGCACCATATTTCATCATGAAATATCTTCCAAAGCCAGTTTTCCCTCACTCTCTGCTCTTGGGGACATTTCACTCCAGGAGCATCCTAAGTACCAATAGCCCTTCCCTGTCTCTTACCTGAGCAGGTCACAGAGGCCATGTTGCCATGGGAACAGTCAGGACCACCCAAGGCAGTTACAGGGCAACTCCACAGGAAGAACTCTGCCCCCGAGCAGTGAAATCGGACTGTGGAAATCTGGTCACCTCTCTCCACCAAGTGTGGTCCTCTGGGAGTGGAGATGGCGATTCCACAGCCGAGCTGACGACAGACAACATTGGCATTGGCCAGACTCCAGTGGGAGGCACAGAGTGCTCTCCATCGTCCAGAAATCTTCATCTCCACCTGCCCCTCACATTGAGAGGAGCCATTTGTCATGAGTCGGACTTCTGAGTATGCTGGTAGAAGAAGACAGAGTTTCAGCAAAATCACATGACTTTCTCACCTGAACAGAGTGTGCAGGGAGGTTAGTCCTGATCTGCATCTCACCTGAACAAACAACATGAGCAGTGCCACTGTGGTGACAAGTGCCCCCTGGACAAGGCACTCTGGGGCACCACCAGAGCTTACGTTCCTCCCCCTCACACCTGAACTCTTCAGCCCAGACCTGGCCATCAGACTCTCTGAAGAGCTTGTGTCCCAGAACAGACACAGCCTCGCCGCACCCCAGCTCTGCACAGATGACCTGGGCAGTGGGAAGAGTGAAGTTTCCATCAGACACTGGGGTCCAGTCTTCTCCAGGACGTACTTCTACTCGTCCTGAGCAGGGTCCGTCGTCTCCAACCAGACGCACAAATCCTAAGAAAACAACAACAAGAAATCCAGTGAGTGCCCATAGACCTGGTTTGGCAATTGGAAACAATGTCACAGGCAATAATGTGAAATTTTTTCTTTTCCAGGAGTGGTGCCTGGAAAGAGAATTGGACAGTTATTTTCAGAATTTCATGAGCAAGTATTTTCAAGACCAAGTTTCTGAAAAGAAACCCTGAAGGATTTTCAGGGTCAGTTTCAAATGGCTGATTTCCAAAAACATGGATTTTGAGGTTAATTAGGAATGTGAATTCCTCATCTAGAGGCCTGGAAACTACAGAGCTCAAGGATACTGCTCTGTAGTGGGCACCAGGCTCAGGTTCAGAGCTGTACTAACCCAGAGTGAAGTAGATCCATGGGCCTCAAGAGGTTAGAGGACTAAGAGCCACACAAGGTTAGAGGGCCATCCTGAGATTTCTGGGGCCAGAATACTGGCCAGTTTTCTCTCAGGAACCAACACTTAAGTCTCTGAAGATAAGGAAAATCATGCAGGCTGGATCTGTGAGTGCTCGCTGACAGTAGACAGACTTCTGGCTTAACAGGAGGAAAGCTAGACATTATAACAATATTTCACACGTTTCTTAAAATTTTTCACAGTGAAAAATTCCAAGAATTTCTTAGGTGACCTGATTTTGGAAAGTTGTCCAGAGATCAGTTTGGATAGGAAGAAAGCTCAGAGTCATAGGAGAAGGGGCTGGTCATAGCCATCTTTCTTGAAAGCTTAGAATTTATCAAAGAACCTGGGAGACAGTGAGTTCTCAGTGGGAGCATGTAAAACAGCTGAGGTTTTTAATTACTTCATACTAGACATGTGATGGAGAAGGCAATGGCAACCCACTCCAGTACTCTTGCCTGGAAAATCCCATGGACGGAGGAACCTGGTAGGCTGCAGTCCATGAGATCGCTAAGAGTTGGACATGACTGAGCGACTTCACTTTCACTTCACTTTCATGAATTGGAGAAGGAAATGGCAACCCACTCCAGTGTTCTTGCCTGGAGAATCCCAGGGATGGGGGAGCCTGGTGGGCTGCCGTCTATGGGGTCGCACAGGGTTGGACACGACTGAAGCGACTTAGCAGCAGTAGCAGCAGCAGATATGTGAACTTTAGGAAATGCTAAAGAGTGAAGATGAGTTAAAGTATTTTAATCCTGTCTATATGCTGTTTGTTCCTTTCCTATTTGGGTTCTTGAGAAATAGATACCATGCTGTAAAGAAAGAGAGTAAGAAGAAGAGAGCAGAAGGCAAATAGTGAAGTGAAGTGAAAGTCACTCAGTCATGTCTGACTCTCTGCGACCCCATGGACTATATAGTCCATGGAATTCTCCAGGCCAGAATACTGGAGTGGGTAGCCTTTCCCTTTTCCAGGGGATCTTCCCAACCCAGGTATTGAACCCAGGTCTCCCACATTGCAGGCAGATTCTTTACCAATTGAGCTACAAGGCAAGTCCAAGAATACTGGAGTGGATAGCCTATCCCTTCTCCAGTGGATCTTCCCAATCCAGGGGTCTAACTGGGGTCTCCTGCACTGGAGGTGGATTCTTTGCCAACTGAGCTATGAGGGAAGCCCAGAGACAAAATAAGCCATACATAATTTAGAAATTTTCAAATTGCAAAACCCTCAATATGGATGAAAGATAGAATATTTGGGGGAAATATTTGTCCAACAAGTTTTTGACACATTTTATCCCCTGTGCTCCTCCCATCAACCACTTCACCCTGCCACCTTTCCCATTTCTCCCACTGCAGACAAGAGAAAACAATCTTAAGAACCACAAATGGGTGCAAAGGAAATTATGAATGGGAAGAACTTCTGTAGGAGTGGAGTGGGGTAGGGTGTGTGGTAGGTTAAATGGGGAGTGGATGGGGTATGAAACTGAGAGAGAGACCAAAGAAAAAACTCATGATCATGGTTTGAACTTCAGGGACCGTATTTTGGGTAGAGGAAGGTAATCCAAATAAAAAAGAAACCCACAACATAAAACACTTTATTTAACACACTTGTCTGGTTTCAAAGTATGCTCATGATAATTTATGTACATGGTGAAATTCTTTCTGGTAAAGGATTCTGATTATATAAATATGTGAACTTTGAAGGTTCAGAAAGAATATTCTAACAAAATAAAAATCTACTACAGAAAAACAGGAAAGAACAGAAAAGACCTAAAAGAAATTAAAGACTTGAAGGATCAGCTTGACCACTTATACAATGGTGAGAGAGAAGATGGTCTGCTTGCCTTTTATTATTTATCACTTTCATCTCCCCAGAGAGACACAGGTTAGAACTCCTAGTCTGGTCTGGTTGGGAGTTTGCTCATAGGCAACACATTCTAATTAAAGCATTTTCAGTCAACACTTTTTAGTTGCTATATTAACCCCATAAGATTACAGATTAGGCAGAACACAAAAGAAATATTTGTTATATGCTGTTTTATGTACCCTGATATATGTTAAATGCTCGAATATACACTGAATAATCAAAAAAGCCTTATACACATAAGGATAGACTCTTCTGAGACAAATTAAGACTTTTTTTGTTTTCTATTTGATTTTAAAATTTGTGTGGGAGATTATGTGTGTGAAAACTGCGAGAAAGTTTGTGGAATAGAAGGCTGATGTCAGTGGATAAGGATATTAAATATAATAAAAATATATCCTTCTCTGGTCTCTTGCTGTACAGACGTCCTGCATCCTTAGGCACACACAGCATCCTCCCACCACTCCTGGACCATCAGTGCTGCTCAGAACACCCCACATGTGCCTTTTTCAGTTCCTATTACAGTCCCTCTCCCTCCCAGCTGCCATAACTCTCTTCTACCTTCTTCAAAAATTACATCTGTCCCATTACTCCTATTCATATCGAACAAACCCCCAAATTCAATTCTCTTAAATCATTGAAGTCATCAGGTATAAACTATATAATTTCTTATGATAAAACACAGAAATTGTATTGCTTCCACTTTTGACTTGTCAGTGTATGGCTAAGTGTTCTTCCAAAGTTTTGTCCTATACAGATGTCTTAAAAGAAAAAATGGGCAGAGAATCTCTGATAGTAAAAATCAAAGGAGAACCTATGACTCAGAGCACTTCATCCAAAGTTCTCTGGTCTTACCTGCAAAGGCCTATGAATATTTACATCTAAAATTTCAAAAGAGATTTGCAATTTGGCACAAATCCATCAATTCCTATCTCATGTGATTGATCTTCATCTTCATTATGAAGATCAGTTTTCATTGGAATAGTTTAATCTACTATGTCAGTAAGATCACGGGAGAAGAAATAGCAGAGACTTACAGCGGGAAAGTATATGAAGCACATCACCCACAGAAGCTTTGTGCATTCACAGAGGATGGGTCTGTCTCAGTCCTCTCTAGCCCATCTATATCCTATTGCCCCAGTGATCAGACACCAGCTTCCATGGCACTTTTCCTCTGCCATCACAGGGCAATACACTGACCATACCTGAGCAGACGACTCCTGCATCGTTCTCATGGCTGCAGTTGTTCAGTCCCCAGCCCCGGGAAGGGCACTTCCACACGTGGGATTCCTTTCCTCTGCAGTTCAATGTGTCCAGCAAGATGGGCCCTGATCCTGCCCCAAAGTGAGCAGACCCCATGACATTGAGGGCAGCTCCACAGCCCAGCTGCCTGCACACCACGCGGGCATCGTCCAAGTCCCAGCCATCATCACAGATGGTGCCCCAGGAGCCCTGGTCAAGGATCTCCACTCTCCCGGCGCAGGGACCTCCTCCGTCCACCAGGCGGAGCTGTCTGCTGTCTGAGGAGAGAGAAATGGGACAACGGGGCATTTACAAGGGGGATAAAGGTCTTCTGTCCTGTGGGACCTTCACCTGAGCAGTAGGGGGCGCTCTCCTCTGAGGCTTCAGAGTCCCCTGGTTCTGACAAGGAGTCATTGCACTGGGGCAGCACCTGAGTCTGGTTTCTTACAGCAGTGATAAGAGAATAATAACGTTGAAAATGGGCAAAAACAGGAAATATTACACAACTGAGTAGGGTGAGACAGAAGTGTTAACCTCTGATTTGTAGAGTTCTGCACAGCATCTGAGAAAGAGTTGAAATGTTAATCTCTACCAGGAGCAATTGAATGAGTTCAGAGTCACAGATATGGGCTGGCTGCTGAATGGATTCCTTATAAACCACACACGCGTTGGTGCCCTTGACCTGAAAGTTAAAGGGATTAGATTAAAGGAAATGGAGTCAGGAACCGGCCTCATCAGAAGCCCTAGGTAGCAGCCATGAATCCTCTATCGTTAGAATCATTCTCCTTGGTACAGTCATGCAGAATTGAAAAACAAATGGACCTTGAGATGTCTTGGTTTGCCCCAGAATATTTCACTGATGGCTCTAAGCTTCAGACTCCAGATCTGGATACTTTGTTTTAAGAAAATGTGATCTCTTTGAGTGGATTGGGCAACCTTGCATAAGAAATGTCTCAGGTGATATTGATTGACATTGACCAGATTCCACTGGGAATCTTGGAATGCTGCTGCTTCTCTCAAGTAAATATTATCTTTTCATGCACTTTGTGTCAGGAATCGCTATTATTCAAAGTTAGGGGTTATTTGTTCTCCAGGGGGAAAATATTATGCATTTCTAACTTTACCATAGAGCAGAAATAGGTTAAATTCTTGCTCTGAAAGCATTTGAACAAACGATACTGACAGACTCACTGCATTGTTCTTCTTTAATACATAAAAAGCAATATAAAGAAAGGTTAAATGATGTCTATTCAGTGTTGCATTTTAAGTAAATGATGAAGTAGAGAATAAAATTTAGAATTTTGTACTTTCATGAAGAAGGTTCCAATGGAGGGGTTCACAGCAGGCCAGTGGTCTGGATACAACTTTAAATGCTATAAAACGTTAGATAAAAAATGAAGATATTAGACATTTGTGGACACAATATGAACTAAACATGCTAAAATTCTAAAGAATGGAGATCATTTCATTGTTAACCAAGGATCTGAAGCTTCTCTTTCTCTATGGGAATTTCCCAATTTGTTGCCTGGGTTAATGGATCAAAGTGGGACAGAGAAGCCTGCATGATTTGGGGGTTACCTGGTGCTGCAGTGACAAAATTGGAGACTTGAGAGCCTCTCTCATATAGCAGGTTTTCTCCTCAAATATCTGCCCAGTAAACACGCTGTCAATGGCAGGAGGCCAAAGAACTGTGTCAAACACCTTGGAAACAGAGTGGATATTCCCTCATCCTCCTGACTGCTGAGCTACCAAAACATTCAGGTTTTCAATTATAAACTCTAAAAGCCCATAACACAGGGGCAGAGAAATCAGAGGTAGACTGATTACTACAAATACTGCAACCCAGACTTGTTACTGCTCAACCCTAGCTAGTATTTAGACATCTGGGTGGTCTGAACCCCTTCTCCCACTTGCTTAACAAAACAGAATATGAATCCTTTCAGGTGTTAGAAAATATATCTGGGATATCATATTTTCTTATGCATCATTTTTCTCATTCAGTTAAAAATTGCATGGTATGTAAAGAGATGGATGACATGACAAATTTAAAAATTGAAAAAAGGAAGGTAAGAGAAGGCAGAGACACACATGCTAGATATGCTGGAGTTAGCGGATAAGGATTTTAACTATGAACAATGTGTTTAGGGGAAAAGGGGAAAGGAAAGAATCAGTAGGTGAAAAATGTTAACAAATAATTGTAACTATAAGAAAATCAAAGGAACAGTTGCCAACTGAAAATAAAATATCTAGAATTAAGAACTGAATGAATAGGTTTAAAAGAATTTTAGACAGAACTGAACACAGAATTAGTGTCTTAGAGGAGCCCTAGAGTTGAGAGATGAGGAGGAAAAAGAGAAGGATGAGAAGGAAAAAGAGGGGGAATAGGAGGAGAAGAGAAACAGAGACAGTGCAGCAGAAGTAATATTTGAAGATATAATAATTAAGAATTTTTTAAATGGATCGAAGTCTATGAAAACCTCCACATCTAGTAAAGCTGCAAAAAATCAAAGGAAAATCTGGAATAAATTTTTTTAATACCAAAGAAAGAAAAAAAGGAGAGAAAAAGGAACATGAAGCACATGGGTCAATTAAAAGGAAATGGTATACTGTATTGGGATGACCCAGAGGGATGATATGGCGAGGGACGTGGGAGGGGGGTTCAGGATTGGGAACACGTGTACACCTGTGGTGGATTCATGTTGATGTATGGCAAAACCAAAAACAATATTGTCAAGTAATTAGCCTCTAATTAAAATAAATAAATTTAATTTAAAAAAAAAAGGAAATGGTAGATACTAACCCAACAATATCAGTAATTGGATTTGCAATCTAATTACAATGGATTAGATACTTCAAATTAAAGCCACTCTACTAACTGATAAGGAGAAGGAAATGGCAACCCACTCCAGTGTTCTTGCCTGGAGAATCCCAGGGACGGGGGAGCCTGGTGGGCCGCTGTCTATGGGGTCGCACAGAGTCGGACATGACTGAAGTGACTTAGCAGCAGCAGCACTAACTGATAAACCAACAAAATTCATGTAAATGCTACCTGCAAGATACTCACGTTTTATATGAGAGCGAAGAAAGGTCAAAAGTAAAATGATGGAGGAAAATGTATATATTATGTGAATACTAGGCTTCCCAGGTGGTGCTAGTGGTAAAGAACCTGACTGCCAATGTAGGAGACATATGAGATGTGAGTTCAATCCCTAGGTCAGGAAGATCACCTGGAGGAGGGCATGGCAACCCACTCCAGTATTCTTGCCTGGAGAATCCCATGGACAGAGGAGCCTGGCTGGCTACAGTCCTTAGCAAAGAGTTGGACATGACTGAAACGACTTAGCAAGCCTGCACACATGTGAATACTAACTATAAGAAAGCTGCAGTGGCTATAGCAAGGTCACAGAAAGGAGATTTTAAGGGAAGATGTGCTAATTTAGTTAAAGAAGTTATTTTCATGATTATACAGTGGTACGCCCTTAATAAAGATATTACAGATATCAGAATCCAGGGAAGATATCGAAACATAGCTTTGCTTTGAAATACAGAATAATACTTGACAGAATGAAAAGAAGAAATAGATAAAATAACAATCAACCTGGGGGAACTTTAACAAAACTTTTTCAATACCATGCAGACCAGGCATACAAAAAAGAAGGAAGACTATAGTAGATGTAAAACACCACAATCAACACATTTAGCTAAATAACATATAAAGAGCAATGCACCCAATAATGAAAGAATTCACATTATTGTAATTGCACTAGGAACATTTATCAAAAATGACCGTATGGTAGGACAAAAACCTTCAGATAACTGAATCTATACAGAGTATTTACTCTGACCACAGTGTAATTAAATTAAGAATTAATAAGAAAATACGGTTAGCCATCCTTATTTGGAGAAATTAAGCAACACCCTTCCGAAACAGTACCTGGGTCTGGGAATAAATTTAAACCTTAGAAAATATTGTGAAATAGTGATTGCAAAGATATGATATAACTAAATTCTTCTAATGCAACTAAAGTAGTGCTTAAGGGAAATTTATACTTTAGATTTAGAAAAGAAGAAAGGCTAAAAATGAAAAAACATGTAAGCTTCTATTTAAGAAACTAGGGGAAGAGAAAATAAAGCTTAAAGGATACGGAAGTTGGGATTAACAAAGAAAAGAACAAAAATTAATTTTAGAAAAGAAGGTAAGCATGGTGGTAGTGACGGTGGTTTAGCCCCTAAGTCAAGTCCTGCTCCTGCGACCCCATGGGCTGTGGCCACCAGGCTCCTCTGTCCATGGGATTTTAGGCAAGAATATTGGAGAGGGTTGCCGTTTCCTTCTCCACAGGATCTTCCTAACCCAGAGATTGAACCTGCGTCTCCTGCGTTGCAGGTGGTCTCCTGCATTGCAGGCAGACTCCTGCATTGCAAGTGGATTCTTTACTGCTGAGCCACCAGGGAAGCCCAAGGTAAGCATGATAGAGAAAGCAGAGGAAAACCTTTCAAACATGGCTCCTTGAAAACTGATAACCACTGAGCAATACTAACGAGAACAAAGAGAAAATGAAGTTAACAATACCAAGAATGAACAAATGTCACTATAAATCATACAAATTTTTGGTCATAGTTTTATTGAGATTAAATTTACATATCTAATGTCGATAAATACTCAGAAGATATTCAATTTTTCCACAACCTTGCCAACACTTATTCTTTTTTTTTTTTTTAAATAATAGCCATTTTGAGAGGTGTAAAATGATATCTCATGGTTTTGATTTACATTTCCCTGATGACAAATAATGTTGAGCATATTATCCTATACCTATTGGCTATTCTATATCTTCTTTGGAGAAATGTCCATTCAAGTCTCTGGTTAATTTTTTAATTGGGTTATTATGCTTTTTTCTTGTTGTTGTTTTGCACTTGAGTTTTAGGATTTCCTTATATATGTTGCAAATTGTCTATTTTTGCCTGTTCTTTTGGTGTCATATCCATGAAATCATGAAATAATGTATATTTATTTGGTGAGGAACTAAATTATCAGGTATCTAAAATGTAATTTGTATATGTTGATGATATTACAACATCACATGCAATAAAATAAATTCAGATTCAGTAAGGTTATAGATTCATCTCACATGCTAGTAAAGTAATGCTCAAAATTCTCCAAGCCAGGCTTCAGCAATACATGAATCATGAACTTCCTGATGTACAAGCTGGTTTTAGAAAAGGCAGAGGAACCAGAGATCAAATTGCCAACATCTCCTGGATCATTGAAAAATCAAGAGAGTTCCAGAAAAACATCTATTTCTGCTTTATTGACTATGCCAAAGCCTTTGACTGTGTGGATCACAATAAACTGTGGAAAATTCTTCAAGAGATGGGAATACCAGACCACCTGATCTGCCTCTTGAGAAATCTGTATGCAGATCAGGAAGAAACAGTTAGAACTGGACATAGAACAACAGACTGGTTCCAAAGAGGAAAAGGAGTATGTCAAGGCTGTATATTGTCACCCTGTTTATTTAACTTATATGCAGAGTACATCATGAGAAACGTTGGACTGGAAGAAAAACAAGCTGGAATCAAGATTGCCGGGAGAAATATCAATCACCTCAGATATGCAGATGACACCACCCTTATGGCAGAAAGTTAAGAGGAACTAAAGAGCCTCTTGATTAAAGTGAAAGAGGAGGGTGACAAAGTTGGCTTAAAGCTCAACATTCAGAAAACGAAGATCATGGCATCTGGTCCTATCACTTCATGGGAAATAGATGGGGAAACAGTGGAAACAGTGTCAGACTTTATTTTTGGGGGCTCCAAAATTACTGCAAATGGTGACTGCAGCCATGAAATTAAAAGACACTTGCTCCTTAGAAGGAAAGCTATGACCAACCTAGATAGCATATTCAAAAGCAGAGACATTACTTTGCCAACAGAGGTTCGTCTAGTCAAGGCTATGGTTTTTCCTGTGGTCATGTGTGGATGTGAGAGTTGGACTGTGAAGAAGGCTGAGCGCCGAAGAATTGATGCTTTTGAACTCTGGTGTTGGAGCAGACTCTTGAGAATCCCTTGGACTGCATGGAGATCCTACCAGTCCATTCTGAAGAAGATCAGCCCTGGGATTTCTTTGGAAGGAATGATGCTAAAGCTGAAACTCCAGTACTTTGGCCACCTCATGCGGAGAGTTGACTCATTGGAAAAGACTCTGATGCTGGGAGGGATTGGGGGCAGGAGGAGGAGGGGCCGACAGAGGATGAGATGGCTGGATGGCATCACTGACTTGATGGACGTGAGTCTGAGTGAACTCCGGGAGTTGGTGATGGACAGGGAGGCCTGGCGTGCTGCAATTCATGGAGTCACAAAGAGTCGGACATAACTGAGTGACTGAACTGAACTGAAGGTTATAGATATTCTTTACTCAAATTATAAAATTATTTGAAGAAAATAGTATGATGCTTGGGGCTGGTGCACTGGGACGACCCAGAGGGATGGTATGGGGAGGGAGTGGGGAGGAGGATTCAGGATGGGGAACACATGTATACCTGTGGCAGATTCATTTTGATATATGGCAAAACCAATACAATATTGTAAAGTTAAAAAAAAAAGAAATAATTTTTTGTAAAAACAAACAAACAAAAAAAAAAAAACTCCTATATCCTCAAAGAAAATAATCTGATTAAAAGCTATTTTGAGATGGAAAATGGCATCTGAAACACTGCATTAAATGCAGAATTCATAAAAGTAAAACATAGTATATTTGATCATATAACCACACCACATACACAACCCTAAAGACATATGCAAAAAATGTGGTACTTTCAGAAATATTTAAGAAAAGCGGTAAGTGGTGTTAATTTGTAGAGAGTTCCTATAAATAAATGAAATTTTAAACATTCTAGAGAAAAAATATAAACGATGATGGAAGATATCTTATCTGAAATACCTTTAAGTATTTACTTGTTTATCTTGTCCACATTCCACGACAAATACACACACATATATACCCCTGAATGAAGGTTCCACTAGAGCAAGGACCTTGCATATCTTATTTACCCCGTGTTTCTGCTTTTAGGATGGTGATTGCACATTCACCGTTCAACAAGAATGCATGGAGAAGCTTTTCTAAATACCATGATGCGGCTTGATAAATATTTATTGAATGAATGTGTAGACGAATAAAATTCAGTGAAATAGAATTTCTTTAAATTCATGGTAATCAGCAAAATAGTAAAGCAAATATAAATTAATAGTAATGTTTTCTGATAATGGTGCATATAAAAAATAATTAGTACATAAGCAAAGAATTAATTTATATTCAAATTTCCACTTTTACGATTTTTAAAAAGTTTTTCTTAAATTTATTTTTGGCTGTACTGGGTCTTGGTGCTGCACGTGGGCTTTCTCTAGTTGTGGTGCACAGGCTTAGTTTTTCCATGGCATATGAAATCTTCCTGGTGTGTGCTGTTTCTTCAGTCATGTCCAACTCTTGTGACCCAATGGGATTCTCCAGGCAAGAATAGTGGAGTGAGTTCCCATGCCCTCCTCCAGAGGATCTTCCAGACCCAGGGATCAAACCTGCATCTCGTATATCTTCTGCACTGGCAGGCAGGTTCTTTACTACTTCCTGGATGGGAGATCAGATCCATGTCCTCTGCATTGACAGGTGGATTTTTAACCACTGGACCACCCAGGAAGCCCCACTTATGCAATTTTCAATGGACAATTATTAAATCAATTCTAAGCTACTGTTATGTGTTATTCAGTATGACATTGGTCAAGCAAAGATTGCTGTAAAGAGAGAAAACTCTTTAAAAAGGGAATATATAGTAAAAGTCAGGGGGAAAAAAAAACAAATAGCTACCTAGTAAGGCAGAAATGTGTGCAGTAGACTCAAATAAATTTTCTAAGAAAGATTTGTATTTAGAGGAAGCAAAATTAACCAAAAAAAGACACAAAAGAATTGTAAGTGAAAGAAATACATGTAAGTTCAAAAAACACAAGAAAATGGAAGTGTAAATGTTTCTTGTCATAAAATATGAGAACTTGTATATTCTTTCCACATCATCCTACCAAACTTGCTACCCACTTCATGCAGAGAACCTCTGAAAAAATGATGGCAGGGCCTCTGTGAGGTGATTGCTCACTTTCAGGGTTAGAGATTTCACCACAACCCATTTTATGGTGCTTTATTGTTGAAAAAATATCATAAATAAAGGTCCAATAGTTTAACACTACTTTGGCCTTTGAATGAAAAGACAAAGAAATGAAGAAACAGAGGCAAGGAAAGGGACAAATCTCTGCTTTTGAAATAGCTATCTCATTTACTTTAATCTATCTCATTCTCTCATTTGTAGATTTCAGGCAATGCCCAACATATCATTCAAGGTATACCTGCATGGGGTGTGTGTGGAAGGTGGGGGATAAGAGAGAGAGAAATGTTGAAGGAAGTAAGGTGCTACGGTTTGACTATTTGTCACCCCACCAACATTTTTTGTTGAAATTCCAATTCCCAGTGTAATGGTATGAGGCACTGGAGCCTTCTCAAAGTCTTCCAAAAAGGATGAAAGGAACACTTACAAAGCCATTTTATGAGGCCGAGATTATCCTGATACCAAAACCAGACAAGGACACTGCAAGAAAAGAAAATACTGGCTGACATCCCAAATAAATATAGATGCAAAAATCCTCAACAAAATATTAGAAAACCAAATTCAATAATACATGAAGAGAATACTGGACAACCCACTCCAGTATTCTTGCCTGGGAAATCTAAGACAGAGGAGCCTAGCTAGCTATAGTCCATTGGATCACAAAGTATCAGACACAACCTAATGACTAAACAACCATAATAATAACACCAAGACCAACAAGGATGCAAGGATGGTTCAATATTCACAAGTTAATCAATGTGATACACCAAATAAGATAAAGGCAAAAATCATACCCTTTCAACACATGAAGAACAAATATTTGACAAAATTCAACAGCTGTTTATGATACAAAAGGTCTTTACAAAGTAGATATAAAGGGATTATACTTCAACAAAATAAATATCATATGACAAACCCTCAGAAAACATCCTACTCAACTGTAAAAAGCTGAAAGCTTTTCTTCTGAGATCGAACACAAGGCAAAAATGCCTACTCTCATCACTTTTATTCAACATAGTTTTGGTAGTTCTAGTCAGAATCATCAAGCAAGCAAAAGAAAATACGAACATCCAAATCTGAAAGGAAGAGTCAAAACTGAGACACTATTGAAAACTTTAAGACATTTTGAAAGATATTAAAGAAGGCACAAATAAATTGAAAGATATTCTGTGCTCATGGATTGGAAGACCTAATATTGTTAAAATGATCACACTACACAAAGCAACCTACAGATTCACTACCATCCTTATCCAAATGTCAATGAAAATTTTCACAAATATGGAACAAAGAATTCTGAAATTTGTGTGGAACCACAAAAAAAAAGTGAAGAGCCAAAGAAATCTTGAGACAGAATGACAGAAGGGTCGTGCTTCCTGATTTCAAACTATATTACAAAGATGTATTAATCAAACAGTATGGTATTGCTATAAAAAATGGACACAAAAATCACTGGAACAGAATAGAGATCCCAGAAATAAATCCAAATATATGTGGTCAATTAATTTATGACAAAAAAGTAGAGATTATAGCATCGGGAAAGGACTGTCTCTTCAAAAATGGTGTTGTGAAAGCTGGACGGTTACATGCAAAAGAATGAAACTGAAAAACTCTTACACCATTCCCAAAATTAACTCAAAATGGATTAAAGACTTTGATCATAAGTCCTGAAGCCATAAAAATCCTAGAAGAGGGACTTCCCTTGTGGCTGTGGTAAAGAATCCACCAACCAATGCAGGAGACTCAAGTGTGATCCTTGATCCAGGAAGATCCCAGATGCCACGGAGCAACTCAGCCCATTCGCCAGAACTGTTGAGCCTGTGCTTTAGAGCCCGGGAACAGCAACTATCGAGCCCACGTGCCACAACTACTAAAGCTCGGTGCCCTCCAGCCTGTTCTCCTCAACAAAACAAGCCCCTGCAATAAGAAGCCTGTGCAATGCAATGAAGAGTAGCCCCTGCTCACTGCAATTAGAGAAAAGCCCATGCAGCAACAAAGACCCAGCACAGCCAAAAATAAATAAATTTTTAAAATTATTTAAAAAATCCTAGAAGAAAAATTAGGATGAAAAGAGCCTGACATCAATCATAATGAGGATATTTTGGGTTTGATGCCAAAATAAAAGCAACAAGAGCAAAAATAAGCATTGAAACTACAGAAAACTAAAAAACCTCTGCACAACAAAGGGAAAAGGTCACAAAATGAAAAGGTAATTTATGGAGTTGGAGAAAGTATTTGCAAATTACATTTTTAACAAGAGTTAATATCCAAAATACTTAAAGAATTCATACATCTCAATAGCAAAAGCAAACCAACAAACAATCTGATTAAAAAACGGGCAGAAGACCTGAATAGACTTTTTTTTTTTTTCAAAGAAGACATAAAGAGGGCCAACAGGTACATGAAAAGGCGCACAAGGTTATGTCATCAGAAAAATGCAAATCAAACTATAATGGGGTAACATCTCACATCTGTTAGAATGGCTTTTATCCAAAAGACAAGAAATAACAGGAGTTGGTGAAAACGCGGAGAGAAGGCAAACCTTGTGCACAGCTGGGCAGGGTGGGGAGGGGGGAATGTGAGTTGATGCAGCCCCTATGGAGAACAGTATTGATGTTCTCCAAAAATTAAAAATAAAACTGTCATATGGTTCATCAATTTCACTTCTGGGTATTTATCTGAAGGAAACAAAATACCAACTTGAAAAAACTGTGCAACCAAATGTTCATTGCAGCATTATTTACAATAGCCAAACAATGTAAGTCTTCTCTGATGGATAAATGGTGATATGTATGTATGTCTAGCCAACAAAAAGAAGAAAATCCTGCCATGTGTAGCAACATGGATGAACCTTGAGGGCATTATGCTAAGTGAAATAAATACCATATGATCTAATTTATATGTGGAATCTTAAATACAAATAAAAGGGGGTTCAGAGATGCAGAGAACAGTTTGGTGGTTGCCAGAGGTGGATTGATGTGCGCAAAACAAGTGGAGTTAGTCTAAGGTACAAACTTGCCATTCTAAAGTGAATTCCATGAAGATGTAATGTCCAGCATGGTGACTACAATGAATCTGTATTATATACTTGAAAGTTGGTAAGAAAAATTCTCCTCATAATCAAAGAATTGTAATGATACATGGTGATGGATATTACTAGACTTATTGTGGTGATCATTTACCAATATACAGAAATATATAAGCTTTACATTTAACACCTGAAACTAATACAATGTTCTATGAATTATATCCAAATTAAAACTCTAAATAACAAGGTTGAAATGTGGATTAAATTAGCTCCATCCTAACGTCATTTTGTGGACCCAACTTTAACTCATCACTTAGATATTTTAAAATATAAAATCTCACTACTGACATCCTACAGGGTTGGGACAGACACAGAGAAACAGACAGCAAGTCACCTTCACACGAGATATAGGCTTCCTCCTTGGGAGAGCAGGAAGTGTAATTCCAAGGGTCAGAAGGACACTGCCAGAGAGAGGTATCAGTGTTCCGACACCGAATTCCATCTAACCACTGGGGTCTAGAACCTTCTCTGAGACCAACAATAGTGTTGAGGGTTCCACTCTCCCCACAGCCAAGCTGTCTGCAGATCACGGACACAGTGATGTCTTCCATGGGGTTGCGGCAGACACTGCCCCAGGTCCCATTGTAGAAAACTTCCAGCCACCCAGCACACTGCTGGTCCTCACTCACCATCCTGAGGGCCAGGAACTCTAAGGTTGAAAGGAGAGGAGACAGGACACAGTGAGCATTCCTCTCAGTGCTCTGGGGTTTGCTCTTTCCCAGAAATCGTGAACACTCACCCCTGACCCAGCTGAGGAGATACCCACTAGGTGACAAGACTGAAATCTGTCTCCCTTTTACTTGACTTTGTCCATTAATGTCTGTCTTTCTATTTCTACCACAATGATGTAGTGAATATGAACAGAGAGAAAGACCAACATAGGCACCTGCAGGGAAGGGCCCTGAGCCTTGTTTCCTGATAAAACCTGTAAAAGAGCATATGAAAGGGATGTGGGTGGTGGAGAAACAGGCAGAACAGTGAACCCACAAATGTCTATGTTCCAGTCTTTCAATCCTGTGAATGTTGCCTTATATTTCAAAAGGGATTTTATAGACATTATTAAGACAAGAAACTTAGGAGCTTGGGATGGTGAAACTAACCTGCAATATTATGAATTACCCATATAAACCCAATCTAATTATCCCTAAAATTGGAATACTCTTCCTGAGTGTGGTTAGAGGAAGATGAGACACTGAGGAATGGTCAGGGGAGGGAATGTTGTCTGAAGAAGAAGATGGGCTCCAAGCCAAGGAATAAGGCCACATAGGAACCAGAAAAAACTGGCAAATGAGTTCTCCCCAGGGCCTCCAGGAAGAACGCAGCCCTGTGGACACTGGGGTGTTGGTCTACGGAGACCCTTGTCAGACTCCTAGGGTATAGAACTGAACAGAGTAAATCTGTGCTTTCATTCCAACGTCAACAGGATCACCAGACTGTACTACCACAGGGAAGTGAAGGAGAGCCCTGCTTTCATGTGGAAACCGTAAGAAATGGCTCTACCAGGAAACACTGCTGAGAACAAAGGACCAGACTCTCAGCTGCTTCAAAAGGAAGTAAAAGCACTTAGTCTTCACGTCTGCTGGAAACACAAGCTCCATGGGAGGAAGCCTTCTTCTCTGGTCCTTTCAGCATCTATCCCTCAGGACTCAGACTCCTGTCTTCCAGGGCCCCACCCCTCCCCCTGCCTGCAGACAGTGTGCAGCCCACACCTGAGCAGATGACCCCCGCGTCCTGCTTGTGTCTGCAGTCGTGCCGCCCCCAGCCCCGGGAAGGGCACTTCCACACGTGAGACTCCTTTCCTGTGCAGTTCAGATCGTCCAGCCAGATGGGTCCTGATCCTGCCCCAAAGTGAGCAGACGTCGTGGCATTGAGGGCTTGTCCACAGCCCAGCTGCCTGCACACCACGTGGGCATCGTCCAGGTCCCAGCCGTCATCACAGATGGTGCCCCAGGAGCCCTGGTCAAGGATCTCCACTCTTCCGGCGCAGGGACCGCCCCCGTCTACCAGGCGGAGCTGTCTGCTGTCTGAGGAGAGAGAAATTGGACAATGGGGCAGTGACCCAGGCAGGGGTGGGAGTGGTGGGGGGCTGCGGATGAGAAGCGTCTTCTGTCCTGTAGGACCCTCACCTGAGCAGTAGGGGGCGCTGTCCTCTGAGGCTGCAGAGCCTGTTGGTTCAGAAAGGGAGTCGCTGCACTGGGGCAGCACCTGGGTCTGGTTTCCTGCAGAAATAGCAACGATCAGAGGGACATGAGTTACCGGGAAATAGTGAAGGATAGAGAAGCCTGGCGTGCTGCAGTCCAGGGGATAGAAAAGAATTGGACACGACTGAGCGACTGAACAGCAGCACATAATCTTTGCTGTTACATTCACTGAGAAGTGAATGTGTCTCCTTCCCTTGAAGTTCTGCTGACCTTTGTGAATTACTAGTAAGTAATAATGCTGCTGCTGCTGCTAAGTCACTTCAGTCGTGTCTGAAAGCAGCCCACCAGGCCCCTCTGTCCCTGGGATTCTCCAGGCAAGAATACTGGAGTGGGCTTCCATTTCCTTCTCCAATGCATGCCTGCATGCCAAGCCGTCCCAGTCATGCCCGACTCTGTAGTAACAGAAGGGAATTAAGGTAAAGTTGCTTGACTTTCAGCACTAGGTCTGAAAACGCATGCAGCCTCTTGTGAAATCACTGAGGACTTTTGCTTTTAGGGCAAGTCTGCTCTGTTGAGACTCTCATCCTGTGGAGACGGTCATATGCAGGTATCTGGTCACTCAGTTCAACCCAGCTGACCTTCCAGTTGCCAGGCTTGTCCTCATGAACCATCCTGGATCCCCAGCCCAGTTGTGTCCTCAGATGATGTCAGCCCCAGCTGATACTGGACTACAACCTGATGAGACTCCAAGACAATACAAATCAGAGCACTTCCCAAATTCCTTCCCAAACTCGAGGAAAACGTGAGCAAAAGTAAAACGGGGTTTTAGGATGGTAAGTTTTGTTGGAAATTTGGTTATGCAGCAATAGTAATCAAACACTTATAATTACCACACTACTAAGTATTTACTGGAGAAGGCAATGGCACCCTACTCCAGTACTCTTGCCTGGAAACTCCCATGGACTGAGGAGCCTGGTAGGCTGCAGTCCATGGGGTCGCAAAGAGTCAGACACGACTGAGTGGCTTCACTTTCACTTTTCACTTTCCTGCATTGTAGAAGGAAATGGCAACCCACTCCAGTCTTCTTGCCTGGAGAATCCCAGGGACGGCGGAGCCTGGTGGGTTGCCGTCTATGGGGTCACACAGAGTCGGACACGACTGAAGCGACTTAGCTTAGCTTAAGTATTTACTGAAGACAACTGAAGTGTTTGTTTTCAGAACAACCTGTATATGCATATGTATAGCATCTTTATCCATAATGGCCCAAATTTGGGATGCCACCTAAAACACATGGCATTGCTTTTGGAATAAAGTAACAGGCAGAAGCTAGAAGGGGTGAAGGAGGTTATTAGCAGAAGCCTGATGGGCTTGGGCAATGCTGTCAATGAGGATTGAAAGGAAGTGAGGAAATACAATTGGGGCTGAAAGAAAAATATATGTTGATATTTATGCAAAATAAAATGGTTGCTGTAAGTGACTAGATTTTGAAGTACTTTGTTACCTGGCAACAGTAAACGGAAACACCTTTTTTCAGTCTCAGTAACTATAGAGCAAAACAAGCAAAGCCAGTCACTAAATATTTAGAATATTTGAGTGGGGTGATTTAACAAACATACCTCTCAAAACTAGAGAATACACCTTATTCTAAGCACTTACAGGTCATTTTCCAAGGCTGATCATACATTATACAAAAAGTGAGATCCAAAAATTTTTCAAAGGGTAAAATATTTAAAAATATGTTTGTGTGTGTGTGTGTGTGTGTGTGTGTGTGTGTGTTTTACTAAAATGGAATTAAGCTAAAAACAAAAGACAAATAGTAAAATCTCCTGTTATTTGTTTTGTGGCTAAGTCATGTTTCACTCTTTTGCAGCCTCAAGGGCTGTAGCCCATCAGTCTCCTCTATCCATGGAATTTCCCAGGCAAGAATACTGGAGTGGGTTGCCATTTCCTTCTCCAAAACCTTCTGTAGTGAGGTATAATTTTCATGCATTAAAATACACATATTTTGAGTATGTTTTCATAAGTTTCACAATTGCCTATGCCAGCATAACCATTACCACAGTTAAAATTCAGAATATATAGGATTATTTGCAAAGTTCCTATGTGCCTCTTACAACCAATAAAAGCCCCACAAACCCAGATCCAGGCAAATACTGATCTATCTTTTATCATAATAGATTAGTTGAATTTTTTAAGAATTTAATAAAATCATACAATATGGAATCCCTTTTAGATGGCTTCTTTCATTTAGCATGCTTTGAGATTTTCTGTGTAGTTGGATTTATGAGTAGCTTATTCTTTCTATTGTTAAAGTCTTACATTGTTTGACTATGCCAAAGAAAATTTTCCTTTCTTTCATTAAAGAAAATTAGAACATGGAAGCAACCTAGATGCCCATCAGCAGATGAATGGATAAGAAAGCTGTGGTACATATACACAATGGAGTATTACTCAGCCATTAAGAAGAATACATTTGAATCAGTTCTAATGAGGTGGATGAAACTGGAGCCTATTATACAGAGTGAAGTAAGCCAGAAAGAAAAACACCAATACAGTATACTAACGCATACATATGGAATTTAGAAAGATGGTAACAATAACCCTGTGTACGAGACAGCAAAAGAGACACTGATGTATAGAACAGTCTTATGGACTCTGCGGGAGAGGGAGAGGGTGGGGAGATTTGGGAGAATGGCATTGAAACATGTATAATATCATGTATGACACAAGTCGCCAGTCCAGGTTTGATGCACTATCCTGGATGCTTGGGGCTGGTGCACTGGGACGACCCAGAGGGAGGGTATGGGGAGGGAGGAGGGAAGAGGGTTCAGGATGGGGAACACAGGTATACCTGTGGCGAATTCATTTTGATATTTGGCAAAACTAATACAATATTGTAAAGTTTAAAAATAAAATAAAATTTAAAAAAAAAAGAAAATTAGAGTGGCTTGTACTTTCTTACTCTTTAAATAAACATGTCTGACTTTTCTGCCTAAATTTTTGTGGACATATCTTTTCATCCCTCTTGGGTAACAGAAATTTTGGGTAACATAGAGTTGCTAAGAGCTGTTTTCTCTTACTTTATCATAAGCAATGTATTTCTAGTGGATCAATAACCTTCTCCATACTTGGAATTGTCAGTCTCCTTAATTCTAGCCAGTCTAATTTGTGAATTTATATCTCATACTTTAATTTGAATTTCTTTAATAGCTAATGATATTTGGTATCTTCTCATTTACTTATTGGCCATTTATATATCATCTTTGGGAAAGTGTCTTTCTTAATATCTTGCCCATGTTTAAACTGGATAGTTCTTTACTTATTTTTCTGTTATAAATTTTTCACTTATTGTTGTTACAAGTCCTTTGTTAGATATCAGTTCAGTTCAGTCACTCAGTTGTGTCCGACTCTTTGCAACCCCATGAACTGCAGCATGTCAGGCCTCCCTGTCCAACACCAACTCCCGGAGCTCACTCAAACTCATGGCCATCGAGTCAGTGATGCCATCCAGCCATCTCATCCTCTGTCGTCCCCTTCTCCTCCTGCCCCCAATCCCTCCCAGCATCAGAGTCTTTTCCAATGAGTCAACTCTTCACATGAGGTGGCCAAAGTACTGGAGTTTCAGCTTAAGCATCATTCCTTCCAAAGAACACCCAGGACTGATCTCCTTTAGAATGGACTGGTTGGATCTCCTTGCAGTCCAAGGGACTCTCAAGAGTCTTCTCCAACACCACAGTTCAAAAGCATCAGTTCTTCAGTGCTCAGCTTTCTTCACCGTCCAACTCTCACATCCATACATGACTACTGGAAAAACCATAGCCTTGACTAGACGGACCTCTGTTGGCAAAGTAATGTTTCTGCTTTTGAATATGCTATCTAGGTTGGTCATAACTTTCCTTCCAAGGAGTAAGCGTCTTTTAATTTCATGGCTGCAATCACCATCTACAGTGATTTTGGAGCCCCAGAAAATAAAGTCTGACACTGTCTCCACTGTTTCCCCATCTATTTGCCATGACGTGATGGGACCAGATGCCATGATCTTCGTTTTCTGAATGTTGAGCTTTAAGCCAACTTTTTCACTCTCCTCTTTCACTTTGATCAAGAAGCTTTTTAGTTCCTCTTCACTATGTATTGCAATTAATTTTTCCCTATCAGTTGAATGCCATTTTATTTTCTTAATTTTTTTTCAAAAATCAAAAAGTTTTAATTTTAATGAAAATCACATCTCATTTTTTACATGACTTCGTATTATTGTTACAAGGTATAATTGAGTGCAAAAAAGATCAAAAACCTCAACAAAACTTGAGGCAAACGGAAGTGTTACTATGTCATTGAAATAAAGACATTTTATAATTAAAAAAAAAAAAAGAAAATCACATCTCATTTTTTAATGGTTAATGTCTTATCTGACTTAGGAAATGTTTGCCTACTCCACAATCATAATAATTTTTCTTATGTTTTCTTCTACCAGTTTTATAATTAAATGTTATATGGGAATAACCATTTATTTGAGCTACCCTGATGGACTGGGATTTTTCTTCAGGGTGAGGTTGGGGGGAATGGTGCTTATGATGTGAAATCAGGATCATGGTTCATCCCCGCCTCCCATGAAGATATTCAATTAGCAGATCATTTTTGAAGAGAATATGTTTTCCCCTTTGAAATATCTCTATGCCTTTGTACAATTTCAACACATACATGGGTTTGG
Source organism: Bubalus kerabau (assembly GCF_029407905.1). Taxonomy (NCBI): domain Eukaryota; kingdom Metazoa; phylum Chordata; class Mammalia; order Artiodactyla; family Bovidae; genus Bubalus; species Bubalus kerabau. Next base: position 19,565,950 of record NC_073624.1, read on the forward strand.
GTCTGTTACTAAACTTTATTGTGTTCTGTTGATCTATTTAGCTATTCTTATTCAATGGCCATGTTGCTGTGGATATGCAGTAGGAAACTTGAAGTTCTTTTTGGCCCTTATTTTTCAAAATTGTTTTGTCCATTTCACTTCTTTCACATTTAAATAAATATTTAGAATTTGCTTGTAAAGTTCTACAAAAATATTGCTTGGCTTTTTATTAGGATTAGATTTATTTTGTATATTAATTGAAGAGAATTGACAGCCTATTAAGTTTTCTAATCCATGAACATAGTATACATTTTTATTTTTTTAGATGCTCTGTGACTTTCAATGTAAGCCCTTTAGATATTTTAAGTTTCTTCCTACATATTTAATAGTTTTTATACTATAATAAATGGAATCTTCCCAATTTCCCCCTAGATTTTGCTAGTATAAAGAAGTACCACTTATTTTGGTTTATGCTTCATTGGTCATTAGTGAAGACAGTCTGTGTACATGGATGAACTATATGTTAGTCATCAATCTAAGCAATCACATCAACCCTAAGCAATGTGAACTAGCTGGTCCTGCATGTGACCAGCAGAGTTTCAAATTTTAAACAGTATGCTAAATAATCATTTAGTTATTTCACTTTATTCAATATTTTTTCTGCTACTTTTATGATTCTTTGTCTTTGGTTTTTACAGTTGAATTATGTTTCTGAGAAAAGGTCTTTTGCATTAGGATTATAAGGTTTCCTATTAGTCTTATCAGTTTGAATTTTCAAGCCTCTGCCCAAGTTAGAAAAATTCACAGCTATTATTCATTTAAATACAATTTCCCCCACCCTCTCCCTCTCTTCTCCTAGACATTTTTATGTTAACATAGACCCATAAGTCACATAGGATATATTCTTCCCTTTTTACTCATTTTTAACCACTGATTCTATCTTTAACTTGATCTACTCTGTCGTATATGCTCTTTGCTGCATGTTTCTCCATTTCATTCATTAAACTCTTCAGCACCAGAATTTCTGTTTGGTTCTTTTTATAACTTCTCTTTATTAAACTTCTTATTTTTTCATCTATTGTTTCCCTTATTTCATTGAATTGCCTTTCTGTCTTTTCTTACAGCTCATTCAGTTTCCTCAAAACAGCTGAATTGGGTTCTTTATAAGCTAGATTGCAAAGATCCATGTCATTGACATGTGTCTTTGTCAGTTTTGAAAAGTTACTGTTACTCTTTGGTGATGACTACTTTCTTTAATTCTTCAAGTTCCTTGAAATTTTGCTTTGCTGCTTTTGCCTTAGATGTAGCAGACACCACATTAAATTTTTACTGATTACCTTCAGGTGGTATATACTCTTCCCTGACCTTATATAGACTCACTCTACATTCCTTGCTTCATCTTATAGAAAATATCTTAAGCTTTTATGTCTTCTTTGGTCCGTAAAACTCAACAGGCTGCTGAAAAGCTCTCTTCTGTTTTGCAGAATGTTGAGCTACAGCTCAAGCCTGTGGTTACCTCCCTGCCCATAGACCCTAGTCTGTTTTTTAAGATCACTCCATTTACTGGAGTTTGCTTTCATCTCCACACTTGGAAACACACAAAAGCAGCTGTCAGAAGGGTGGTAGTAAAGATGATTTTCTAAAGATTTAGTACCCTCAGGGACTTGGAGTACCTACAGGCCCAGGGAGAGAGATCTTTGGGTGACATTCTCCTAGAGGCTTATGGATGGGCTTCCTGCTGAAGCCCTGAGTGTAGTCGCAGGAATTGCATCCCTTTTACACTCTTTGACATTTTTAATGATCTTTCATATTTCCTCTCTCGGCTCAGTCATGGAGGTTCAGCCCTAGAACTCTGGGTGCTTCTGGAAAGAAATTGGTTTCCCCAGCAATATCAAGTGGGCACTAGCTCATTGCTTTCCTTTTCACCCATGAGAGAGGCCCCACCAGCTAGTTCAAATTTATGCTGTGTCACCTTGGGGTAAGGAGCAGCACTGGCAAAATCCTTTAATCCTCCCCAATAATTCAAACTTAACTTTTTTGGCTCCAACAGAGTAATGAACTCTCCCTTCAGGAATCTTGAACTTCTAACAATTTCTATAGGTATCTGACCAAATGAGCACTCACCATGTTTCTCCATGTTTTCCCTGACCATGGCCCAGGGGGCTGGGACAGCTTCACTAGCTCCTGCTGGCTCCAGTCTGTACCACTGTCTACCCGCCTATTACTGGATGCCCAGGTGAGTGACCATCTTCCTGGTCCTTTGATATAAGTTATGGATCCCACAACTTTCACAGAGGCACTTTTAATCATGGATGTATGGTTAATTAGTTGTTAAAAAGAGAAGCAAATAGGAAGGAAGCAAACCACCATGATGCTGACATCACTCCCTCTTTGCCAAGACTTTTACACAATTAGCTGAAGTAGAGAAATTCTTTGAATAGTTCCATTTGAAATGACATATGGATGAATAGAAAATCTGAATAATTCTGATTTATTAAAAATACTGAATTTGTAGTTAAACCTTTCTACTATAACTTCAAAACAAAACAATTTCAAGTTCAGATGTATTTCAAAATTGTTAATAATGTGTGCAATTGAAATTTCCTGATTTTGAATGATGTCTTAAGAAATACATGCTGAGGTTATCGGGTAAAGGAAACTGATGGGCATAGAAATTCTCACATGGTTCAGTGAGGAAAAATCCCTGACTGAGGTATACCCTTTTTGATTATATATTGTTCACTATGATTATAGTTATATAGCTATGTTTACTTAAAATATGTATTCTCCTTTATGCTTCTTGCCCTGATTTGAAACATGAATGAATAATGACAAAACCCATATTTCGTCATGAAATATCTAACGTTTGAAGTCAGTTTTCCCTCCCTCCCTGCCCTTGGAGACATATCACTCCAGGAGCATCCTGAGTACCAACAGCCCTTCCCTCTCTCTTACCTGAGCAGATCACAGAAGCCGTGTTGCCATGAGAACAGTCAGAACCACCCAGGGAAGTCACAGGGCAACTCCACAGGAAAGACTCAGCCCCCAAACAGTGAAATCGGACTGTTGAGATCTGGTCATCTCTGCCCACCAAGTGTGGTCCTCTGGGGGTGGAGATGGCAACTCCACAGCCAAGCTGACGACAGACAACATTGGCATTGGCCAGACTCCAGTGGGAGGCACAGAGCACTCTCCATCGTCCAGAAATGTTCATCTCCACCTGCCCCTCACACTGAGAGGAGCCGTTTGTCATGAGCCGGATTTCTGAGTATGCTGGTAGAAGAAGACAGGATTTCAGCAAAATCTCATGATTTTCTTACCCCAACAAGAGTGCAGGGAGGTTAGTCCTGATCTACATCTCACCTGAACAGGCAACCTGAGCAGCTCCACTGTGGTGACACGTGCCCCCTGGACAGGGCACTCTGGGGCAGACCCGGAGCTCAGGCTCCTCCCCCTCACACCTGAACTCCTCAGCCCAGACCTGGCCATCAGACTCTCTGAAGGGCATGTGTTTCAGGACAGATGCAACCTTGCCGCATCCCAGCTCTGCACAGATGACCTGGGCAGTGGGGAGTGTGAAATTCCCATCAGATAGTGGGATCCAGGCTTTTCCAGAATGTACTTCTACACGCCCTGAGCAGGGTCTATCCCCTCCAAACAGACGCACAGATCCTAAGATAAAAATAACGACAAATACAGTGAGCATTCATTTTCCTTGCTTGCAAATTGAAAACAATATGCCACAGGCAATGGTGTGAAAACTTTCCAGGAGCTGAGCACGAACTGAGAATTTAACAGTTAGTGTCAGAGTTGCATTTTCATGACCAAGTTTCTAAAGAGAAACCCAGAAGCAGGGTGAGTTTTGAATGACTGGATCCCAGCAAGGTATACTTTGAGGTTGGTTAGAAATGTGAATTCCTTATCTGAGGTCCAGAAAACTACAGGGACCAAGACAGATCATCTGTCTGGTTGAATGCCAAGTACATATATTTTATTTTGGTTAGAGAAGTTTCTCATTTAGGAGCCTGGGATCTACAGAGCCCAAGAAAATAATGTGTAATGTGTGGCACTCAAAGTTGAGTATAGATACATGAAGAACAGAATCAAACCAGAGCAAAATGGCTGAGAGTGTAGAGATCTATCGTCTGGACAAAGTTAGAAAGCTTTTCTGAGACTTTCTGCTACTAATATAATCAGTTTTTTCTCCCATGTGCCGCTCCTCAAGTGGCGTGGTGTAGAGAAAATCATATAGGCTGGATCCATTAGTGCATGCCAACCTGTAGACAGATAATGGCTCAAGAGAAGAAATACTGACATAATAACTAATTCACTTTTAATGTACCAAATTTTATTTTTCTGATAATTTTTGATGACAAAATATTCCAAGAATTTCTTAGATTACCTAAATGGGAAAAAAGATGAGTCTGTTCTCTTAAGTAAGCTCAGAAAGTCACAGGAGAGAGAAGGAATAGTCTTAGACATTTCTCTTGAAAACTTGGTATTTGTCAACAAACCTGGGAGAGAATGAGTTCTGAATGGAAATTTATAAAACAGTGAATTTGCCAAAGAGTTCCTACTACAGACTTTTCTTCTGAAACAGAAATCATAAAGAACCATAAAGAGTGATATTAATTGATTTTAATTCTATCATCATGCTAATTCTGTATTCATATCTGACATCAGTGAGATGATAAAAAAAGGAGGGTCCCCAACCCTCATTCTCCCACAGAAACAGTGTGCCCCCAGCAACATGCCTGCCAACTTCAGACAGAACTGACTCAGAAACTGCTCCCTGATGTGGCACCAACCCTGCACCACCATGGTCCTGGGCAGTCCTGTCTGCCCAGACATCCAGAAGGAGTCACACCATTTGGCATCCCTGACAACAGGACTGTCAACTGTGGACATGAGTATGAGTGCAGATTCTAGTGCACCCTGCAACCTAGGCTCAGTCTCACTCTACTACACTAGGGAAGCAATCCTGCCCACCTCAGCACCCAGAGGAAGCAACACTCATCCATGTACCTGCCAACAGGGCCACTGACCAGAGACACAACAGCAGCCCCAGAAGAAGCCACATAACCTGACTCCAGCTTTGCTGGACCACAAGACCAAGGGCAGTCCTATCAGTTCAAGGACAAGGCAGTAGATCTTTATTGGTTGAAATCAGATTTCAACAAATCTTTATTTGTTGAAATTCTGGAAGAAGTGTCTGCTCCTTCAAATGCACACTCACCAATGCAAGACTACACAGATCATGAAGAATCTGCAAAATAAGATGCCACTTAAGGAAACCAATAAAACTCCAGCAACTACTTTGAAGAAATAAAGATTTATGAACTGCTTGAGAAAAAATTCAAAATAATTGGTTCAAACTCAATGGCTACAATAGAACAGAAACAGACAACTGAACACCATCTGGAAAAGTACATGAACAAATGGCAAAGTTTAATTAAAAAATAGAAAACACAGTGCTCACTTCAGCAGCACATATACTAAAAAACAGAAAACACAAGAAGAAACCAGACAGAATTGCTGAAACTCAAAAATACAATAACTGAACTGAAAAGAGGGAGGAGCCAAGTTGGCGGAGGAGTAGGATGGGGAGAACACTTTCTCCCCCACAAATTCATCAAAAGAGCATTTAAACGTCGAGTAAATTCCACAAAACAACTTCTGAATGCCGGCAGAGGACATCAGGCACCCAGAAAAGCAACCCAACTCTTCGAAAGGAGGTAGGAAAAAATATAAAAGACAAAAAAAGAGACAAAAGAGGGAGGGATGGAGTTCCGTCCCGGGAAGGGAGTCTTAAAAAGGAGAAGTTTCCAAACACCAGGAAACCTTCTCACTGCCGAATCTGCGCTGAGCTTTGGAAGCACAGAGGGCAACATAACAGAGAGAAAAAATAAATAAACAATTAAAACTCACAGATTGTGAGCCCTACGGTAACTCCCCCAGCGGAGAAGCAGCGCAGACGCCTGCACACGCCATTAGCAAGCGAGGGCTGGGCAGGGAGCCGCGGCATGGGCTGCATCACTTAGAGTAAGAGTCTGGCCTGAACGCCCTGAGTGCTATCTGAGCGAGATAGTTTGGGCTAGCAAACCAGACTGTGGGATATCTACCACGCAAAAAGCCAGCCCTAACCTAAGACACCGCCAGGCCCACACACGGAACAAAGGACTGAACAGAGATAGCCGGCTGCAGACCTTCCCCCTCCGGTGACAGGCAGCCAGATCCGGAAGGGGGCAATCGCAGCCCCAGAGAGACATTATCTATAAAACTGTAAGCAGGCTTCTTTGCTAACTAAAACTTCTTGGGGGTCTGGATGGTCAACATCTGCCTGAGAAGGTGTGCCGGTTTTACACCCAGATAACTGAGTGGCTGGTAGGCGATAAGTTGCAGCATTGGTGCTCGCCAAACACCTCATCACCTGAGCTGCTTGGACTTGGGAAGAGCACAAAACGCAGGCCCAACTGAGTCTGCGCCTCTGAGGACTACCCGAGTGCCTGAACCTGAGCGGCTTGGACCTGGGAGGTACATGCAGCCCAGGGCTGGCTTCGGATTGTTCCCAGCGGAACAACCTAGAGCCCAAGCAGTGTGGGCAGGGAGGCTACACGCGCCATGAGCGGGGGCAGACCCAGTGTGGCTGAGGCACTGCGAGCACACGCCAGTGTTATTTGTTTGCAGCATCCCTCCCTACCTCCCCTCAGCGCGACTGAACAAGTGAGCCTTAAAAAAAAAAAAAAAAAAGTGTCCTCCACCGTCCCCTTTGTGTCAGGGCGGAAACCAGACACTGAAGACAGCGGCAAACAGAAGAAGTTATAACAGAGGGAAACGCCTGGGAAGCTAAGGCCATAGATTAAAACCCTGTGGTTACTATGGACTACATAGGAAGGGGCCTATAGACCTTGAGAAATATAAGTCAGACAAAGGAACTAGCCAAAAATGAACTGAACCCGCAATACTCACAACAAAACTAGAGAAAGTCCTAGATATATTTTTACTATTTTTTTAATTAAAAAAATTTTTTTAAGTCCTCTATTGTTCCTATAATTTTCACTTTATAACCTATTACTTTAAAAAAAAAAAAGACCCTATTTTTTTCTTCTTCAGCAAACTTAATATATATATATTTTATAATTTTTTGACCTTGTTTTTTTTCTTTCTTCTTTTCTTTAACATTGTATTTTTGAAATTCCAAACTCTACTCTAGATTTTTAATTTTAGCTTTTTGGTATATGTTATCAATTTTGTACCTATAGTTTTTTTTATAATTTCTGTGACTTTTTTTTTCTCTGTTTCTTTCTCTTCTTTTAAATAACATTGTATATCTGAAATTCCAAACTCTACTCTAGATTTTTAATTTATGCTTTTTGATATTTGATATCAATTTTGTACCTTTATTTTCTTTATAACTTTTGAGACATTGTTTGTTTTTGTTTGTTTTTTTGTTTGTTTTCTCTCTTTATTTTTCTTCTTCCTTTTTTTAACATTGTATTTTTGAAATTACAAACTCTACTCTAGATTTTTAATTTTTGCTTTTTGGTATTAGTTATCAATTTTGTAACTGTGTTTTCTTTATAATTTTCACGACCTTGTTTGTTTTTCTTTGTTCGTTTTTTCCTCTTTCTATTCCTTCTTCTTTTCTTTAACATCCTATTTTTGAAATTCAAAACGCTACTCTAGATTTTTAATTTTTGCTTTTATGTATTTGTTACCAATTTTGTACCTTTAAGAACCCAATCTTCAGGACCCATTTTTCACTAGGGAGCGAGATTACTGGCTTGACTGCTCTCTCTCCCTTTGGACTCTCCTTTTTCTCCACCAGGCCATCTGTGTCTCCTCCCTAACCCCTCTCTACCTTACCCAACTCTGTGAATTTCTGTGTGTTCCAGACGGTGGAGAACACTTAGGGAACTGATTACTGGCTGGATCTGTCTCCCTCCTTTTCATTCCCCACTTTTATCCTTCTGGCCACCTCTGTCTCCTTCCTCCTTCTCCTCTTCTCTGTATAACTCCGTGAACATCTCTGAGTTGTCCAGTTGTGGAGTGCACATAAGGAAGTGACCACTGGCTAGCCCACTCTTTCCACTATTGATTCCACCTCATCTCATTTGGGTCACCTCTAACTCCCTCCTCCCTCTTCTCTTCTCCATGTAATGCTGTGAACCTCTCTGAGTGACCCTCACAGTAGAGAAACTTTTCATCTTTAACGTAGATGTTTTATCAATGGTGCTGTATAGAAGGAGAAGTTTTGAAACTACTGTAAAAATAAGACCGATAACTGGAAGCAGGAGGCTTAAATCCAAACCCTGACTCCAGGGAACTCCTGACTCCAAGGAACATTAATTGACAGGAGCTCATCAAATGCCTCCATACCAACACTGAAACCAAGCACCACACAAGGGCCAACAAGTTCCAGGGCAAGACATACCAAGCAAATTCTCCAGCAACAAAGGAACACAGCCCTGAGCTTCAAGATACAGGCTGCCCAAAGTCACCTCAAAACCATAGGCATCTCATAACTCATTACTGGACATTTCATTGCACTCCAGAGAGAAGAAATCCAGCTCCACCCACCAGAGCACCGACACAAGCTTCCCTAACCAGGAAACCTTGTCAAACCACCTGTATAAACCCACACACAGCGAGGAAACGCCACAATAAAGCACAACTCCACAAACTGCCAGAATACACAAAGGACACCCCAAACTCAGCAATTTAAACAAGATGAAGAGACAGAGGAATACCCAGCAGATAAAGGAACAAGATAAATGCCCACCAAACCAAACAAAAGAGGAAGAGATAGGGAATCTACCTGATAAAGAATTCCGAATAATGATAGTGAAATTGATCCAAAATCTTGAAATTAAAATGGAATCACAGATAAATAGCCTGGAGACAAGGATTGAGAAGATGCAAGAAAGGTTTAATAAGGACCTAGAAGAAATAAAAAATAGACAATATATAATGAATAATGCAATAAGTGAAATTAAAAACACTCTGGAGGCAACAAATAGTAGAATAACAGAGGCAGAAGATAGGATTAGTGAATTAGAAGATAGAATGGTAGAAATAAATGAATCAGAGAGGATAAAAGAAAAACGAATTAAAAGAAATGAGGACAATCTCAGAGACCTCCAGGACAATATTAAACACTACAACATTCGAATCATAGGGGTTCCAGAAGAAGAAGACAAAAAGAAAGATCATGAGAAAATACTTGAGGAGATAATAGTTGAAAACTTCCCTAAAATGGGGAAGGAAATCATCACCCAAGCCCAAGAAACCCAGAGAGTCCCAAACAGGATAAACCCAAGGCAAAACACACCAAGACACATATTAATCAAATTAACAAAGATCAAACACAAAGAACAAATATTAAAAGCAGCAAGGGAAAAACAACAAATAACACACAAGGGAATTCCCGTAAGGATGACAGCTGATCTTTCAATAGAAACTCTTCAAGCCAGGAGGGAATGGCAAGACATACTTAAAATGATGAAAGAAAATAACCTACAGCCCAGATTATTGTACCCAGCAAGGATCTCATTCACGTATGAAGGAGAAATCAAAAGTTTTTCAGACAAGCAAAAGCTGAGAGAATTCTGCACCAACAAACCAGCTCTCCAACAAATACTAAAGGATATTCTCTAGACAGGAAACACAAAAAGGGTGTATAAATTCGAACCCAAAACAATAAAGTAAATGGCAACGGGATCATACTTATCAGTAATTACCTTAAACGTAAATGGATTGAATGCCCCAACCAAAAGACAAAGACTGGCTGAATGGATACAAAAACAAGACCCCTACATATGCTGTCTACAAGAGACCCACCTCAAAACAGGGGACACATACAGACTGAAAGTGAAGGGCTGGAAAAAGATTTTCCATGCAAATAGGGACCAAAAGAAAACAGGAGTAGCAATACTCATATCAGATAAAATAGACTTTAAAACAAAGGCTGTGAAAAGAGACAAAGAAGGTCACTACATAATGATCAAAGGATCAATCCAAGAAGAAGATATAACAATTATAAATATATATGCACCCAACACGGGAGCACCGCAGTATGTAAGACAAATGCTAACAAGTATGAAAGAAGAAATTAACAATAACACAATAATAGTGGGAGACTTTAATACCCCACTCACACCTATGGATAGATCAACTAAACAGAAAATTAACAAGGAAACACAACTTTAAATGATACAATAGACCAGTTAGACCTAATTGATATCTATAGGACATTTCATCCCAAAACAATGAATTTCACCTTTTTCTCAAGCGCACATGGAACCTTCTCCAGGATAGATCACATCCTGGGCCATAAATCTAGCCTTGGTAAATTCAAAAAAATAGAAATCATTCCAAGCATCTTTTCTGACCACAATGCAGTAAGATTAGAGCTCGATTACAGGAGAAAAACTATTAAAAACTCCAACATATGGAGGCTGAACAACACACTGCTGAATAACCAACAAATCACAGAAGAAATCAAAAAAGAAATCAAAATTTGCATAGAAACGAATGAAAATGAAAACACAACAACCCAAAACCTGTGGGACACTGTAAAAGCAGTCCTAAGGGGAAAGTTCATAGCAATACAGGCACACCTCAAGAAACAAGAAAAAAGTCAAATAAATAACCTAACTCTACACCTAAAGCAACTAGAAAAGGAAGAAATGAAGAACCCCAGAGTTAGTAGAAGGAAATAAATCTAAAAAATTAGAGCAGAAATAAATGCAAAAGAAACAAAAGAGACCGTAGCAAAAATCAACAAAGCCAAAAGCTGGTTCTTTGAAAGGATAAATAAAATTGACAAACCATTAGCCAGACTCATCAAGAAACAAAGGGAGAAAAATCAAATCAATAAAATTAGAAACGAAAATGGAGAGATCACAACAGACAACACAGAAATACAAAGGAACATAAGAGACTACTATCAACAATTATATGCCAATAAAATGGACAACGTGGAAGAAATGGGCAAATTCTTAGAAAAGTACAACTTTCCAAAACTGGACCAGGAAGAAATAGAAAATCTTAACAGACCCATCACAAGCACGGAAATTGAAACTGTAATCAAAAATCTTCCAGCAAACAAAAGCCCAGGTCCAGACGGCTTCACAGCTGAATTCTACCAAAAATTTAGAGAAGAGCTAACACCTATCCTACTCAAACTCTTCCAGAAAATTGCAGAGGAAGGTAAACTTCCAAACTCATTCTATGAGGCCACCATCACCCTAATACCAAAACCTGACAAAGATCCCACAAAAAAAGAAAACTACAGGCCAATATCACTGATGAACATAGATGCAAAAATCCTTAACAAAATTCTAGCAATCAGAATCCAACAACACATTAAAAAGATCATACACCATGACCAAGTGGGCTTTATCCCAGGGATGCAAGGATTCTTCAATATCCGCAAATCAATCAATGTAATACACCACAGTAACAAATTGACAAATAAAAACCATATGATTATCTCAATAGATGCAGAGAAAGCCTTTGACAAAATTCAACATCCATTTATGATAAAAACTCTCCAGAAAGCAGGAATAGAAGGAACATACCTCAACATAATCAAAGCTATATATGACAAACCCACAGCAAACATTATCCTCAATGGTGAAAAATTGAAAGCATTTCCTCTAAAGTCAGGAACAAGACAAGGGTGCCCACTTTCACCATTACTATTCAACATAGTTTTGGAAGTTTTGGCCACAGCAATCAGAGCAGAAAAAGAAATAAAAGGAATCCAAATTGGAAAAGAAGAAGTAAAACTCTCACTATTTGCAGATGACATGATCCTCTACATAGAAAACCCTAAAGACTCCACCAGAAAATTACTGGAACTAATTAATGACTATAGTAAAGTTGCAGGATATAAAATCAACACACAGAAATCCCTTGCATTCCTATACACTAATAATGAGAAAACAGATAGAGAAATTAAGGAAACAATTCCATTCACCATTGCAACAGAAAGAATAAAATACTTAGGAATATATCTACCTAAAGAAACTAAAAACCTATATATAGAAAACTATAAAACACTGGTGAAAGAAATCAAAGAGGACACTAATAGATGGAGAAATATACCATGTTCATGGATTGGAAGAATCAATATAGTGAAAATGAGTATACTAACCAAAGCAATTTATAGATTCAATGCAATCCCTATCAAACTACCAACAGTGTTCTTCACAGAGCTAGAACAAATAATTTCACAATTTTTATGGAAATACAAAAAACCTCCAAGAGCCAAAGCTATCTTGAGAAAGAAGAATGGAACTGGAGGAATCAACCTACCAGACTTCAGGCTCCACTACAAAGCCACAGTTATCAAAACAGTATGGTACTGGCACAAAGACAGAAATATAGATCAATGGAACAAAATAGAAAGCCCAGAGATAAATCCACGCACATATGAACACCTTATCTTTGACAAAGGAGGCAAGAATATACAATGGATTAAAGACAATCTCTTTAACAAGTGGTGCTGGGAAATCTGGTCAACCACCTGTAAAAGAACGAAACTAGAACACTTTCTAACACCATACACAAAAATAAACTCAAAATGGACTAAAGATCTAAACGTAAGACCAGAAACTATAAAACTCCTAGAGGAGAACATAGGCAAAACACTCTCTGACATACATCACAGCAGGATCCTCTATGACCCACCTCCCAGAATATTGGAAATAAAAGCAAAAATAAACAAATGGGACCTAATTAACCTTAAAAGCTTCTGCACATCAAAGGAAACTATTAGCAAGGTGAAAAGACAGCCTTCAGAATGGGAGAAAATAATAGCAAATGAAGCAACTGACAAACAACTAATCTCAAAAATATACAAGCAACTCCTACAGCTCAACTCAAAAAAATAAATGACCCAATCAAAAAATGGGCCAAAGAACTAAATAGACATTTCTCCAAAGAAGACATACAGATGGCTAACAAACACATGAAAAGATGCTCAACATCACTCATTATCAGAGAAATGCAAATCAAACCCACTATGAGGTACCATTTCACGCCAGTCAGAATGGCTGAGATCCAAAAGTCTACAAGCAATAAATGCTGGAGAGGGTGTGGAGAAAAGGGAACCCTCTTACACTGCTGGTGGGAATGCAAGCTAGTACAGCCACTATGGAGAACAGTGTGGAGATTCCTTAAAAAACTGGAAATAGAACTGCCTTATGATCCAGCAATCCCACTGCTGGGCATACACACTGCGGTAACCAGAAGGGAAAGAAACACGTGTACCCCAATGTTCATCACAGCACTGTTTATAATAGCCAGGACATGGAAGCAACCTAGATGTCCATCAGCAGATGAATGGATAAGAAAGCAGTGGTACATATACACAATGGAGTATTACTCAGCCATTAAAAAGAATACATTTGAATCAGCTCTAATGAGGTGGATGAAACTGGAGCCTATTATACAGAGGGAAGTAAGCCAGAAGGAAAAACACCAATGTAGTATACTAACGCATATATATGGAATTTAGAAAGATGGTAACAATAACCCTGTGTATGAGACTGCAAAAGAGACACTGATGTATAGAACAGTCTTATGGACTCTGTGGGAGAGGGAGAGGGTGGGAAGATTTGGGAGAATGGCATTGAAACATTTAAAATATCATGTAGGAAACGAGTCGCCAGTCCAGGTTCGATGCACGATACTGGATGCTTGGGGCTAGTGCACTGGGACAACCCAGAGGGATGGTATGGGGAGGGAGGAGGGTGGAGGGTTCAGGATGGGGAACACATGTATACCTGTGGCAGATTCATTTTGATGTTTGGCAAAACTAATACAATTATGTCAAGTTTAAAAAAAAAAAAGAATACAATAACTGAACTGAAAAATTCAAAAGAGTGCTTCAGACAAACTATTGTCCAAAACAAAGAATCAGCAAACTTAAGGACAGGTTATTTCAACTTATCTTGTTAGAAGAACAAATCAAGTACTGATGGGAGACTTGGACCATAAAGAAGGCTGAACACCGAAGAATTGATGCTTTTGAATTGTGGTTCTGGAGAAGACTCTTACGAGTCCCTTAGACATTCAAGAGATCAAACCAGTCAATCCTAAGGGAAATCATCCCTGAATATTCATTGAAAGGATTGATGCAGAAGCTGAAGTTCCGCATCAGTTTGCCCACCTGATGTGAAGAGCCGACTCAGTAGAAAAGACCTTGATGCTAGGAAATATTAAGGCAAAGGAGATGGGGGTGGCAGAAGATGAGATAGTTAAATAGCATCACTGGCTTGGACATGAATCTGAGCAAACTCTGGGAGATAGTGAAGGACAGGGGAGCCTGGTGTGCTGCAGTCCATGGTGTCGCAAAGAGTCAGACATGACTTAGTGATTGAACAGCAACAAGATGGAAAAAAGTGAAAATTATTCATACACAATGCATGGGAAACTGTAGAGCAAAATTATTCATGCATGATGAGAGCCCCAATAGTAAAAGAGAAAGAGGCAGAAAGCTTATTTAAAGAACCAACGACTGAAAATTTCCCAAGTTTAAGGAGAGAAAAAAGGACAACTTGATTTATGAAGCCCAAAAGTTCATAGGTAGGTAGAACCTGAAGAATTCCACACCAAGACTCGCTATAGTTAAATTATCAAAAAATTTTGAAAGCATTAAAAGAAAAGTGACTTGTTACATATAAGGGAGTTCCTGTCATAAAGCAGATTTCTCAGCAGAAACCTTGCTGACCAGAGAGAGTAGGGTAACGTATACAAAGCACTTAGAGAGAAAAATTGCCAATCATCAACTCTTTATATAGCAAACTGTCCTTTAAAAATGAAGAGAGATTTTTTTTTAATTTTAAAAAAGCAAAAACTGAGGGGTTTCATCACCACTAATCTTGTCTTGCCTCTCATTAGTAAGGATAAATATGAAGAGAAGTACAGAATACTAATATATTGTAATCTCAGCACATGATTTTAACCATGTTTTGTAATCAAAAGTCAAACACAGCAAGAATAAATATAACCACAGAAATTTGCTGGTGTAAAAAGAATATGTGAAGAAATAAAATCTGACGTCAATGATATAAAGTGTTGGGGGGATAATAAAATATAGAGTTTCCGTGTGCTATTAAATTTAAGTTGTTACCTTAATTGTACTTAACTTCAGTTATAGACTATTACAGCTATCAATTGCTTGATGCAAGTTCCCAGGTAACCACAATTAAAAGTATAGTGGATAACAAGATAAGGAGAAAAGAGTCAGAGCATGGCACTAGGAAAAATCACTTCACAAAGAAAGCAATGGAAGGGAAGAACAAGAGAACTACAAAACAGACATAAAACAATAAACAAGGTAGTAACAAGTCCTGACCTTTCAATAATGATTTTAAATGTAAATGTATTAAACCTTCCAAATGAAAAATGTTGAGTGGCCTGAGTAGATTAAAAAACAAGACCCAACGGCATACTTTAGATTTCATGACACATATAGGATGAAAGTGAAGAGGTAGAGACAGAGATTCCATGCAAATACTAATCAAAAGAAAGCAGTCAGGCAAAAGAGAAGTTAAGCCAAAACCATCACAGGCGACATAATGATTAAATAGTTCAATAAGACTCAATAACCCATGTTATTACATATATATTCAATATATGCCCCCAACATCAAAAATGTAAATAAACAAAGCCAACATTGACAGATCTTAAGGAGAAACAGAAGCAATACAAAAATATCCCACTGTTTATAATGGATGGATCATTCAGAGAGAAAATCAATAAGAAGACAACAGAGCTGAGCAATGATATAGGCTGAATGGCATTACCAGACACATAGTGCCCATTCACCCAGTACACTGACCCATAAAGCACATTTTTACCCAATGTATAGAAAAATACACATTCTTCTCAGTGACACATGAAATATTCTCCAGGACATGCTAGATCACAAACAAGTCTCAGAAAATATAGGAATATCAAAATAATTCAAGTGTCTTTGCTGACCACAATGGAAGCTAGAAATCAAGAATGAAAAGAAAACAGGAAAAATTCATAAATACATGAAAACTAAATGACACACTCATATGTTGAGGCTTTTCTCTATTTATATAAAGAATGCTATTGAGATTTTGATAGGGATTGCATTAAGTCTATAGATTACTTTAAGCAGTATAGACATTTTAACAATATTAATTCTTTCAATCTATTAGCACAGAATGATTTTCCAATTACTTGTATCTTTTTAATTTTCCTTCATGTAGGTTTAATGTATTAAACATTTTATAATGTTAAAATAAATTGACATTTTTTTTTAAAGGTAGAAGATGAAAGTAGAGAGCAAGCAAGCCATTATTTGGAGAGCTCCCGGTTGGAGAAAACTAAGATCATGGCATCAAGTCCCATCACTTCATGGCAAATAGATAGGAAAACAATGGAAACAGTGACAGACTTTATTTTGGGGGGGCTCCAAAATCACTGCAGATGATGACTGCAGCCATGAAACTAAAAGATGTTTGCTCCTTGGAAGAAAAGCTATAACCAATCTAGACAGCATATTAAAAAGCAGAGACATTACTTTGCTGACAAAGGCAATGACAACCCACTCTAGAACTCTTGCCCGGAAAATCCCATGGCGGGAGGAGCCTGGTAGGCTGCAGTCCATGAGGTCCCTAAGAGTCGGACATGATTGAGCAACTTTGCTTTCACTTTTCACTTTCCACTTTCATGCATTGGAGAAGGAAACGGCAACCCACTCCAGTGCTCTTGCCTGGAGAATCCCAGGGACGGAGGAGCCTGGCGGGCTGCTGTCTATGGGGTCGCACAGAGTCGGACATGACTGAAGCGACTTAGCAGTAGCAGCATGGTTTATCCAATAGTCATGTATGGATGTGAGAGTTGGACTAAAAAGAAAGCTGAGCATCGAAGAATTGATGCTTTTGAACTGTGGTGCTGGAGAAGACTCTTGAGAGTCCCTTGGACCACAAGGAGATCCAACCAGTCCATCCTAAAGGAAATCAGTCCTGAATATTCATTGGAAGGACTGATACTGAAGCTGAAACTCCAATACTTTGGCCACATGATGTGAAGAACTGACTCCTTGGAAAAGACCCTGATGTTGGGAAAGATTGAAGGTGGGAGGAGAAGCGGATGACAGAGGATGAGATGATTGGATGGCATCACCAACTCAATGGCCATAAGTAATTTCTGGGAGTTGGTGATGGACAGGAAAGCCTGGCATGCTGCAGTCCATGGGGAGGCAAAGAGTCAGACATGACTGAGCGACTGAACTGAAGTTGCATAAGCCTCAATACTCATAAGACACATAAATATTTGGGGAAAATATTAGTTGAATCAGTTTTTAGCATATATCATCACCCTCTGCCTCTCCTATCTATCACCTAACCCTGGATTTTTGTCATTTCTCCTGTTTCACACAAGTAAACATGATCTTAAATATACAAATGTTTATTGATTTAAAGATGGGTTTGTCACAAAGGTAAGCAACTGCTATAGAAGTGAAGGGTAGGTATACAGGTGGGGTTTGTGGCAAGTAAGGTGAGATCATAAAAAGTTTTGAAGCTAAGGAGGGAAACCAAAATGACAATGTATCTTTGGTCATCCAAGGAACATATTTTGAAAAGAATAAAAGGGAATCAATTACTTAATTTTTTAAATTCCCTTGTTTCTGAGTATATTCTGATTATTTATTGCTAGAGTTCTTTCTGGTAAAAGACTACCTAGTAATGCCTGAATCCAGTTAAAAAACTAGACTTCCAAAGAAGAAAAATATAACCCATAAAAAAATTTTTAAATGAGCAATCATTAAAAGCAAATTCAGAAATTACAGAAATGATTTAATTGGCTGATAAGGTCTTTAAACCTCTAATATAAATATACCTACTGAGGCATAAAAACAAAGTAGGGGAAAAAAAGCAAATGGAGCTTCTAAAACTAAAATACAATATCTGGAATGAAAAATTGTCTGGATTAACTTAACAAGACACAAGACATTGCAGAATAAAAGATTTGGAAATCCAATACATAGCAATTGACTATCCAAATTGAAGTAGAGAGAGAAAAATGCTAGTAGAAATTAGTATCATGAAGGATAATATCAAACCATGTGAAATATGTTATTTGGAGATTCAGAATAAGGGATAAGTAGAAAAAAAAATTTTTAATGATAGATGGAATTTTTCCAAATTTAATGAAGCTATAAACCCACTGATCCAAGAGGCTAAACAAATCTCAAACAAGATAAACTAAATAAAACCACCTAGGGCACTTGATAATATATTGCTGAAATCCATTCATAAACAAAAATAACTCTTAAGAGCAGCCAGGAAATTTTGACACACTATATATAGGGGAGCAATGTTAAGTATTACTGACTTCTTGTTTGAAGTAATGCAAGCCAGATAATTCAGACACTTTTGAAAATAACTCAAACCTGAAAGAAAATTAAAGTGCTTTCAGATGAATAACAGATGATAGAATGTGAGGCTATCAGACATACATTACACAAAAATGTTATCTAAAGGTCTAAAAGTTAAAGGAAAGTGATAATAAATGAAAGCTTGAATCTACCCAAAGCAATAAGAACTGTGTTAAATGATAATTCTGCAAGTAAATATTTTAAAAACTTCTTCTCATTTTTAAAATACTACAATATTTAAGACAAAAATAACAATTTTGTATTACAAAATTATAATATATTTATAAGTAGAATATATGACAACAGTAACATAAATAACAAGAACAGGGAAATAGAAGTATACTATAATAATGTCTTACATTATATATTAAGTGACATGCTATCTAAAGAAAAATGTGATTAAAGAGTAATATTTTCAACATTATGATAAGCTCTGCAAAAAGAGATACAGCCGATAAACCAACAGGGTACATAAAATAGAGTATTAAAATGCTCAATTAAAGATTAAAATATGACCAAAAAGGCATAAAACAAACAGCAAGCTAGTAAACTTAAACACAAGTATATAAATAATTATGCTAAATTTAAATAATTTAAACACTCCAACTAAAAGCAAGATGATAAGACTACATAAAGTAAGACAAAATCATACACTGTATAAACACAGAAACATAGGGTCACAAAGATATACCATGCAAACACTGATCAGAGAAAGCTGTATTATATATATTAACATTATATGAAGTAAGCCTATAGGATAAAGAATATATTCAGAGAGAAAAGAACATTTCATGATGATAAAATACAAAAGGAATTATGTAGTTTCAAAATCAGCATGAAGCAACTGAAATGGTGTTTAGAGGAAAATTTATAGCCTTTATGCTTCCTTGAGGCTTACATTAGAAAAGAAAAGAAAACTGAGAGCAAATGATCTAAGATTCCACCTCAAGAATCTACAAAAATACAGCAAATCAAAACCAAACGAGAAGAACAAAAACTAATAGAAATCAATGAAATAGGAAACATACACAATAAAGAAAATCAACAAAGTCAACTGGTAATCTTTTTGAAAGGCTAATGAAACTGATAATCCTCTAGCAAAAAATTCAATCAAGAAAAACTAAAAGAACACAAATTTAACAACACCAAGAATGAAAGGGGGGTTATCACTTTAGATCCTACCAATATGTAAAAGGTACATTGTTGTTCAGTCACTAAGTCGTTTCCAACTCTGCCACCCTGTGGACTGCAGCACCCAAAGCTTCCCTGTCTTTCACTGTCTTCTGGAGTTTGCTCAGATTTATATCCATGGAGTCAATGATGCCATCCAACCATCTCGTCCTCTGTCGCCCACCTTCTCCTCCTGCTCTCATCTCAATATTTCCCAGGATCAGGGTCTATTCCAATGAGTTGGCTCTTCACATCAGGTGGTCAAACTATTGGAACTTCACCTCCAGCATCAGTCCTTTCAATGAATATTCAAGGTTGATTTCCTTTAGGATTGACTGGTTTGATCTCCTTGTTGTCCAAGGGATTCTCAAAAGTCTTCTCCAGCACCACAGTTCAAAAACATCAGTTCCTTGGTGCTCAGTCTTCTTTATGGTCCAACTCTCACATCCATACCAGACTACTGGAAAAAACATAGCTTTGACCTTTGTCAGCAAAGTGATGTTTCTGCTTTTTAATATGCTATCTAGGTTTATCATAGCTTTTCTTCCAAAGAGCAAGCATCTTTTAATTTCATCGTTGAAGTCACCATCTGCAGTGCTTTTGGAGCCCAAGAAAATAAAATCTGCCACTGTTTCCATTTCTTCCCCATATATTTGCTTCCCAAGTGATGCTAGTGGTAAAGAACCTTCCTACCAATGGAGGTAGACAAGAGATGTGGGTTCGATTCCCTTCCATCCTGGGAAGATTCCCAGGAGGAGGAAATGGAAACCCACCTCAGTATTCTTGCCTGGAAAATCCCATTAACAGAGGAGCCTGGCAGGCTACAGTCCATAGGGTTGTGCAGAGTTGGACACAACTGAAGCGACTTAGCACTGCACATTTGCCATGAAGTGATGGGACTGGATGCCATGATCTTAGTTTTTTAACAATATTGGGCATGTTCAGGGTGGTGTGACCATAGACTGATCTTAGTTTTGGAATGTTGAGTTTTAAGTCAGCTTTCTCACTCTCCTTTCACCTTCATCAAGAGGTTCTTTAGTTCCTCTTCACTTTCTGCCACTAGAGTGATAACATCTGCATATCTGAGGTTGTTGATATTTCTCCTGAATATCTTGATTCCAGCTTGTGCTTCATTCAGTCCAGCATCTCGCATGATGTACTCTGCATATAAATTAAATAAGCAGGGTGACAACATACAGCCTTGTCATACTCCTTTCCCTGCATTGAACCAGTCCATTGTTCCATGTTTGGTTCTAGCTGCTGCTTCTTGACAGGTAAGGTAGTCTGGTATTCCCACCTTTTTAAGAATTTCCTACAGTTTGTTGTGATGCACACAGTCAAAAGATTTAGCATAGTCAATGAAACAGAAGTAGATTTTTTTCTGGAATTCTCTTGCTTTTTCTATGATCCAACAGATGTTGGCAATATGATCTCTGGTTCCTCTTCCCTTTCTAAATCCAGCGTGTACATTTGGAAGTTCTCAGTTCACATACAGTTGAAGCCTAGCTTGAAGGATTTTGAGCATTACCTTGCTAGCATATGAAATGAGTGCTGTTGTGTGGAACTTTAAACTTTCTTTGGCATTGTCCATCTTTGGGATTGAAATGAAAACAACCTGACCTTTTCCAGTCCTGTGGAACTCCATTGCTGAGTTTTCCAAATTTGCTGGAATATTGAGTGCAGCACTCTAACAGCGTCATCTTTTAGGATTTGAACTAGCTCAGCTGGAATTCCATCACTTTCACTAGCTTTTTTTGTCTTAATGCTTCCTAAGGCCCACTTGACTTCAGACTCCAGGATATCTGGCTCTAGGTGAATGACCACATCATCATCGTTATCTGGGTCAATAAGTCCTTTCTTGTGTGGTTCTTCTTTGTATTCCTGCTGCCTCTCTTTTATCCTTTTACTTCTGTTAGGTCTTTGCATGTCTTCCCTTGAAAATACAACTACCAATATTTGAAAGCACAAAAAAAATGGAAAATCTGAAAAAAATCTGAAGTTTCTTAAAAAATTCCCATTAAGAAAATTGCAGTCCTCCGATGTCAGCTCTTCCACAGAGCTCAGAAATGATTTCTACTCTGGATTTATCCTAAACACAGTACTTCACCTTCAACAATCTGATAAGATCAGATCAGATCAGTAGCTCAGTCGTGTCTGACTCTTTGTGACCCCATGAATTGCAGCACGCCAGGCCTCCCTGTCGATCACCAACTCCAAGAGTTCACTAAGACCCACGTCCATCAAGTCAGTGATGCCATCCAGCCATCTTATCCTCTGTCGTCCCCTTCTCCTCTTGCCCCCAATCCCTTCCAGCATCAGAGTCTTTTCCAATGAGTCAGCTCTTCGCATGAGGTGGCCAAAGTACTGGAGTTTCAGCTTTAGCATCATTCCTTCCAAAGAAATCCCAGGGCTGATCTCCTTCAGAATGGACTGGTTGGATCTCCTTGAAGTCCAAGGGACTCTCAAGAGTCTTCTCCAACACCACAGTTCAAAAGCATCAATTCTTCGGCGCTCAGCCTTCTTCACAGTCCAACTCTCACATCCATACATGACCACAGGAAAAACCATAGCCTTGACTAGACGGACCTTTGTTGGCAAAGTAATGTCTCTGCTTTTGAATATGCTATCTAGGTTGGTCATAACTTTCCTTCCAAGGAGTAAGCGTCTTTTAATTTCATGGCTGCAGTCACCATCTGTAGTGATTTTGGAGCCCAGAAAAATAAAGTCTGACACTGTTTCCACTGTTTCCGCATCTATTTCCCATGAAGTGATGGGACCGGATGCCATGATCTTCATTTTCTGAATGTTGAGCTTTAAGCCAACTTTTTCATTCTCCACTTTCACTTTCATCAAGAGGCTTTTTAGTTCCTCTTCACTTTATGCCATAAGGGTGGGTGTCATCTGCATATCTGAGGTGATTGATATTTCTCTCGGCAATCTTGATTCCAGTTTGTGTTTCTTCCAGTCAGCGTTTCTCATGATGTACTCTGCATATAAGTTAAATAAACAGGGTGGCAATATACAGCCTTGACGAACTCCTTTTCCTCTTTGGAACCAGTCTGTTGTTCCATGTCCAGTTCTAACTGTTGCTTCCTGACCTGCATACAAATTTCTCAAGAGGCAGTTCAGGTGGTCTGGTATTCCCATCTCTTTCAGAATTTTCCACAGTTTATTGTGATCCACACAGTCAAAGGCTTTGGTATAGTCAATAAAGCAGAAATAGATGTTTTTCTGGAACTCTCTTGCTTTTTCCATGATCCAGTAGAGGTTGGCAATTTGATCTCTGGTTCCTCTGCCTTTTCTAAAACCAGTTTGAACATCAGGAAGTTCATGGTTCACATATTGCTGAAGCCTGGCTTGGAGAATTTTGAGCATTACTTTACTAGCGTGTGAGATGAGTGCAATTGTGAGGTAGTTTGAGCATTCTTTGGCATTGCCTTTCTTTGGGATTGGAAGGAAAACTGACCTTTTCCAGTCCTGTGGCCACTGCTGAGTTTTCCAAATTTGCTGGCATATTGAGTGCAGCATTTTCACAGCATCATCATTCAGGATTTGGAATAGCCCAACTGGAATTCCATCACCTCCACTAGCTTTGTTCATAGTGATGCTTTCTAAGGCTCACTTAACTTCACATTCCAGGATGTCTGGCTCTAGGTCAGTGATCACACCATCGTGATTATCTGGGTCGTGAAGATCTTTTTTGTACAGTTCTTCTGTGTATTCTTCCCATCTCTTCTTACTATCTTCTGCTTCTGTTAGGTCCCTACCATTTCTGTCCTTTATCGAGCCCATCTTTGCATGAAATGTTCCTTTGGTATCTCTGATTTTCTTGAAGAGATCCCTAGTCTTTCCCATTCTGTTGGTTTCCTCTATTTCTTTGCATTGATTGCTGAAGAAGGCTTTCTTATCTCTCCTTGCTATTCTTTGGAACTCTGCATTCAGATGTTTATATCTTTCCTTTTCTCCTTTGCTTTTGGCTTCTCTTCTTTTCACAGCTATTTGTAAGGCCTCCCCAGACAGCCATTTTGCTTTTTTGCATTTCTTTTCCATGGGGATGATCTTGATCCCTGTCTCCTGTACAATGTCACGAACTTCATTCCATAGTTCATCAGGCAGTCTCTCAGATCTAGGCCATTAAATCTATTTCTCACTTCCACTGTATAATCATAAGGGATTTGATTTAGGTCATACCTGAATGGTCTAGTGGTTTTCCCTACTTTCTTCAATTTAAGTCTGAATTTGGCAATAAGGAGTTCATGGTCTGAGCCACAGTCAGCTCCTGGTCTTGTTTTTGCTGATGGTATACAGCTTCTCCATCTCTGGCTGAAAAGAATATAATCAATCTGATTTCGGTGTTGACCATCTGGTGATGTCCATGTATAGAGTCTTCTCTTGTGTTGTTGGAAGAGGGTGTTTGTTATGACCAGTGCATTTTCTTGGCAAAACTCTATTAGTCTTTGCCCTGCTTCATTCTGTATTCCAAGGCCAAATTTGCCTGTTACTCCAGGTGTTTCTTGACTTCCTACTTTTGCATTCCAGTCCCCTATAATGAAAAGGACATCTTTTTTGGGTATTAGTTCTAAAAGGTCAAGAGGGTGAAATTCTCTTTCACACCACTTTCCTAAAATTGAGAAGAAACTCCAAGACTTCAGTTTCAATTAGAGAATTGGAACAGACATGCTATTCTCTTTTTACTTCTCCTGTGTCACCACTTTGACCAGCCTTCACTAAAACATGTTTCTGAAAATATAGAAGCAATAGACCAGAGGGAAGAAACTGACAAAGAGATTAGCACAAAAAAACTGGAACAGTTCATAAACATGTGAAAGTCTAAATTAGAGCAGCCTTAGGGAGTAAAAACCATAATCAAGGTTAAAATGCCATAGCACCCTGTTAATTTTTAAGTATATCCTGACTGAAATTAATATTGAAACATTGATTTTCTTAAAACAGTAACATTAGGAGCTCCAACATCACATAAGCTTACAGCACCACACACTGTATTTTTACTCAGATGCTGATTTATCAAAATAAGGTGGAAACACATGTGTTTCCACAATTTTATCTGCAGTTGAAACCATGATTAGGGCATGGTAACAATAGAAATATTACTTGAAATGCCAGAAAACCGATTTTCTTAAAACAAAAAATTCCTATCTGAAACTCAAATGCCCCTTGAAACTAATTATTTTTAATAATAATAATAACAGAAGAAAACATTTGCAGATGTATACTTACCTCCCAAAGTTCTAAGTTGTATACATTAAATATATACAGCGTTTTGTATGTCAGTCATACCTCAATAAAGTTGCCTAAATTAAAGTAATTCTTTTCTTAGGGGTCTCAACTAGTATCATCAAAGATCTTTTGAGGGTGAGATTGGAAAAGATCACTTTTCTGGTGATCTTCCCCAAAAGAGCTGATTAGCCATGAGCTGCTAGAAATGTACTGCAAATATTCTCAGGGCTCCCCCTGTCTCACCCACCAGATGGCTGACCATTTTGAAAGACTCAACTACCTACATTAGGAACTCACTGTGATAGCTGACTTTTCCTCTAGTCCACCTGGTCTGATGGGATTAATGTGTAAAGCATCTAGATCTTCCACCATTGTAATAACCACTGGAAACTGACCACCTACTCATACCCTAGTCTCACTGCTATCTTTACTGTCTCCACCTTGGCACAATCCAATGCGCTTAGCACTGAGCACTTCTCATGAGTCACTTCAGGTCCTATTAGCCTCACTGACTGTTACACTTGATGTGTGTCAGCTACTGTGCTGTTAATTTCCAAGTTTCATATTTTCCTTCTCCTTCAACAACTCCACAAACAGAATGTGAGCTCCCCACCGAGGTGGCCTGGTGATGAGACTAGCTCCTGCCACAAATCCTCCTTCTTGCCCTGACTGTGACCTGGGACCTTCAAATGCACCAGTGAGATCCCCTCATGCCTTTTCCTTGTGTTGCACCCTGACTCCCCGTGTTGTCACTTCTCCATGTGTCTTCACTCTTTTGGCTTCTCGTGCTTTGTTGAGTCAACCTCCTTGCAGCCTCCCTGATATGATCCCTTCATACCTCTGGTGACTCTGTTTCTTTAAGACCAGAGAGTGTTATAAACTATGCTTGCCCTCTCTTATGCCCTCTCTTGTGGCCAAACCTGACTGGCCATCTCAATAGAATAAAAAATAATCATGATGAAACTAATCTGTCACATCATTGTATGAAAATATAACCCAGCAGTTGTACCTGTTTGTAAAATTTGACCTCACTTCCCCGCCTCTTATGACACATCACAGAGATCTGAAGGGTCCAGCTGTCCACAAGTCTGAAGTTTTTACTGTCCAGGGCCAAGCAAACCCTTAACCCCCCTTGAGAACCTAATGCTCTAAGAATCAAGTGTGACCAGAGTCTTCCCCCAAGGGTGCTCTAAAGCATGTGATCTGGTTTCCCCATGGTCATTCTGTGAATGAGATGGAGGTGTTTCCTGCTGGGAATCCCCTCCCAGACCAGACAGGCCTTACCTGAGCAGACTGCTCCAATATCCTGGTCATGAGAGAAGGTGTCATTATAGTTTTTAAAATCAATATGAACACACTTATAGATACTCAAAGTTGATTCAGCATCTATACTCTCACAAGAACCATATAAAAACCAAATGGGGCCAAGTCTTGGTCCAAAATAAGACCCTCTGGGAGCATCAATGGCAACTCCACATTCCAGTCGTCTGCACACGTCTTCTACACCATTTATGAGCCAGGTCTCAGTATACACAGTGCCCCATTCTCCTTTGTACTTCGCTTCCACTCTCCCCTCACAGCGGTGGGCTCCATCCTTCAGCCTCAGCTCCAGAACTGCAAGAGAGACACAGACACAGGACACAGGAGAGATTTTAAGAGAGAGTGCAGTGGTGTGCTGGTAAGTATTAAAAAATAATCTTCTCTCTGAGGGGAAAAAAAATCCCTGCATTTGTTGACTTTTATGGTATAAACATTCCCACCGTGGCCAACTCAAAACCCCCAATGTGCCATCACTGAACGTGGAGCAGGAAAGGAGGCACCAGGTGTTTCTCACGAGCCTGTGGAACCAGCTCCAGGGACACCACTGAGGACAGGCCTCCAGAGACTCTGGATGCTGCCCTCCCTGTAGATGTGCCCAAGGCTACTAGGGCCCAGCTTCCCCATCTCAGTTACAGCTCATGGCCCAGGACCCAGGGAGGAATCCTCCCTCTCCTTCCCTGTCCATAGGGAGCATCTCATCCAGCTCAGGAACAGAGGGCTGGGGTAACAGGCTCCACAGTGTCCCAGTTATTCCTGTCACCTGTGTTCATGCCCTTGTGTAATCCCCACACTCCAATGTATCTAGTAACATGCCTGTAACAAATAGTATTTGGCAAAAGTGATGAGATGTCACTTAAGAGATTAGGTTTCAAGATGACTCTGGTTTCCTTTTGGTGACCTCTCTCTCTCTAGCTCACTCTAATGAAGCCAGCTGCCACATTGTGAGCTGTGTATGGAGAGACCCTCATGACAAACAACCAAGGGAGGCCTCTTGGCAACAGCCAGCAAGAGACTGAGGCTCTCAGTTAAACAGTCTCCTAGAGTCTGAATGCTGCCAACAACCAGGTGGGTTTGAGTGGTACCCACCCCTCGTTGAACCTTCAGATGATTGAACCAGTGAGACAACACAAGTCAGAGGACCCTTGCTGATTCCTAGCCCATGGAAATTATAAGGTGCTAGATGTTTGCTGCTTTAAGCTATTGTTTTGTTTTGTTTGTTTATTTTTGGCTGTGCTGGGTTTTTGTTGCCACTCACAGACTTTCTCTAGTTACAGAGTAGAGGCTACTCTTCATTGTGGTGTATGAGCCTCTCCTGCCGGTGGCTTCTCTTGTTGCTGAGCATGGGCTCTAATCATGAGGGCTAAGATGCCTAGCTTTGCAGTAATTTGTAGCACAGCAACACATAATTAATGTAGGAAGGCATTATGCTAAGTGAAAGAAGTAAGACAGAGAAAAGCAAATACTGTTTGGTCTCATTTATATGTGAGCTCTTAAAAAAAAACACACAAATTCATAGATAAGGAGAGTAAATTGGTGGTTGCCTGGGTAGGGATGGGAGTAGGAGGAAAGGATGATGGTGGTACAAACTTCTACTTAGAATATAGATAAGCCCTGGGGATGGAATGTACATGTGACTGTAGTTGACAATTGTTATTTAGTCACCAAGTCATGTCCTACTCTCTGCAAGCCCATAAACTTCAGCATGCCAGGCTTCCCTGTCCTTCACTATTTTCTGGAGTTTGCTCAAACTCATGTCCATTGAGTTGGTGATGCCATCCAACTATCTCATCCTCTGTCACTCCTTTCTTCTCCTGCTCTCAGTCTTTCCCAACATCAGGGTCTTTTCCAGTGAATTGGCTCGTCATATCAGGTGGCCAAAGTATTGTAGCTTCAGCATCGGTCTTCCAATGAATATTCAGGTTGATATCCTTTAGGATCGACAAATTGATCTCCTCATTGCCCAAGGGACTCTCAAGAGTATTCTCCAGCACCACAGTTTGAAAGCATCACTTCATTGGTGCTCAACTTTCTTTATGGTCCAGCTCTCACAACCATACATGACTACTGGAAAGGCCATAGTTTTGATTATAGGGACCTTTGTTGGTAAAGTGATCTCTCTGTTTTTTAATATGCTGCCTAGATTTGCCATAGCTTTTCTTCCAAGGAGAAAACATCTTTTGATTTCATAGCTTCAGTCACCATCTATGGTAATTTTGGAGCCCGAGAAAATAAAATCTGTCACTGTTTCCACTTTTTCCCCATCTTTTTGCCAAGAAATGATGGAATCAGTTGTCATGATCTTAGTTGACAATACCGGATTGTATATTTGATCATTACTGATAAAGTCAATCTTAAAAGTTCTCAAAACATACACACAGTAACTATGTAATGTGATAAATGTGTTAACTAACTTAATTATGTTAATAGTTTCAAAATATATATGTATTTCTTTTTTAATACTTTAATTTGGGGAGTATAGTTGATTTATAATGTTGTGTTAGTTTCAGGTGTACAGTAAAGTGACTCGGTTATATATTTTAATACATACACTCATTCTTTTTTAGATTCTTTTCTCTCATAGCTTACCACAGAATACTGGTTAGACTTCCCTGTACTATACAGTAGGTCCATGTAAATTATCTATCATATATATAGTAAGGTGTGTGTGTGTTAATTTCAAATTCCTGATTTATCCCTCTCCCTAACTCCCAACATTTCCCCTTGTGTAACCATAAGTTGTTTTGGATATCTGTAAGTCTGCTTCTGTTTTGCAAATAAGTTCATTTGTATCCTTTTAAAATTAATTTTTATTGGAGTATAGTTGCTTTGCAATGTTGTATCCTCTGTACAGCAGAGTGAATCAGTTATTTGTTGTTGTTCAGTTGCTAAGTCATGTCTAACTCTTTGTGAATTCATGGACTCACGCACTCCAGGCTCACCTGTCCTCCACTATATCCTGAAGCTTGCTCAAATTCATGATGATTTCTAACCATCATGCTATCTAACCATCTCCTCCTCTGCCTCCCCCTTCTCCTCTTGCCTTCAATGTTTTCCAGCATCATTTCCAATGAGTCTGCTCTTGGTTGAGTCCCTTTTCTCTACACCATCCCCAGCATTTATGCTTTATAGAGTTTTTGATGGCCAATTCTGACTGGTGTGAGGTGATGCCTCTTTGTACTTTTGATTTGCATTTCTCTAATGATTAGTGATGCTCAGCATCTTTTCATGTCTTTTTTTGGACACCTGTATGTCTTCACTGGAGAATATATACATATGTATTTCAAGTCATCATACTGTATACCTTTCACTTATATCTTATTATATGGTGATTACCTTCCAATAAAGCTGGAAACAATAGATAAAAACAACTATATAGAGAGACAAAAACTTTTGCAAATGCAAGGGAAAGAATGACAGGAATAATAGTAATGGGAGCTTGAAATACATATCTCAGCTTTTAATACTTGAAATGGTCATCTGAACTAAATTCAATGGGGAAAAAGTGGAAGTAGTAACAGATTTTATTTTGGGGGGCTCCAAAATCCCTGTGGACAATGACTGCAACCATGAAATGAAAAGACACTTGCTCCTTGGAAGAAAATCCATAACAAACCTAGTCAGCATATTAAAAAGCAGAGACCTCAATTTGCAAACAAAAGTCCGTATAGTCAAAGCTGTGATTTTTCCTGTGGTCATGTATGGATGTGAGAGTTGAACCATAAAGAAAGCTGCGTGCATGCATGCTAAGTCGTTTCAGTAGTGTCCAACTGTTTGTGACCCTATGAACCACAGCCTGCCAGGTTTCTCTATCCATGGGATTCCCCAGGCAAGAATACTGGAGTGGATTGTCATTTCCTTCTCCAGGGGATCTTCCCAAGCCAGGGATTGAAACTGCATCTCTTATGTCTCCTGCATTGGCAGGCGGGTCCTTTACCACTAGCACCACCTGGGAAGCAGCAACGAAGAATTGATGCTTTTGAACCGTGGTGTTGGAGAAGACTCTTGAGAGTGCCTTGGACTGTCAGGAAAGAAATCAACCCTGAATATTCATTGGAAGGACTGATACTGAAGTTGAAGCTCCAATACTTTGGTCACTTGATACGAAAAGCTAACTCATTGGAAAAAAAAAAAAAAAACCCGCTGGTGTCCCCACTGATGGCACTTATCAGAGTTTATTATAATTTCTAGTTTTATTGTCCAGCTTCACTAGACTATCAGTTAATATGGGCCAGGGAGCTTTATTCACCATCATTAGGGCCTCAGCATCTGGTGAATTGCAAAGGGTATGGATTGAATGCCCCACAAACCCACCTTTAAATTAATAAACATTTGTGGAATGAAAGTCTAAATGAATTCTGAAAAGAAGGTATGGAAATGATATAATTTAGCACATTTATGGCATTCAAATCAGTAAGAAAAGAAAAATAATTCAGGAATGACATTGGAAAAAATAAAATTAGGTAGAATGTCATATCATACATAAAATAACTTACACAATTATTTAGTATTTACACATTTAAATATATTCATAAAATTATTACAGATAAAAATAATTTATTTAAATTTGAAGTGGGGAAGAACATGCTTGACAAGGCTCTGAAAGTGGAAACAAAAATGGGAAATTTTAACAGGCAATTAATATTATTAGAAACTTCCATGAGGGACTTCCCTGGTGGTTCAACAATTAGGACTCTGCACTTCCAATGCAGGTACCACAGGCTTGATTCCTGGTCTTGTTTGGTACAGCCAAAAAAATCAAACAATAAACTGAAGGAAGCATATTCAGTCTACAAATAATTTAATTCGATAGGACAGGGACTTGCACCCAAATTGCTTGGTTTCAAGTCTTACCTCTGTGTCTTACAACTGACTCATCTTGGGCAAGTGACTTTGCTTTGCCTCAGTGATCCGTTCGGTGGATAAAAAATATATTCTGCTTGTTGGACTGCTGTGTGCTCAAACGAGTTCATATAAGTAAGTGCACTGTAGGTTGTTGCAGTAGATGATAGTAGTAGTATAAAGAGCTTCAATACAAATCATGACAAAAACGATAGCCATCACCAGGTAAAAAGGACAAATGTAATCAGCAAAGTAATTCACAAAGGAAGGATTAAATTAGCTAATATATGCCAGTATTTGCCTACCAAACTGGCTAAGGTTTTAGAACCTCGTAAGAAGACAAAGTTGGTGAAGCTATGTGGAAACTAACATTCTCATTCACCATTTGTAGAATTAAAGTTCAGTGCAGCTATTTCTGGCAAGCATTAATCTCTATGTACCAAAAACCGTAAAGGTATAGGTACAAAGCCTTAAAGCCTTAGAGGTACTCAGCCTATAAAGCAGCAACTCCACTTTTTTTTTCAACATTTAAATATTTGTTTATTTATCTATTTATTTGACTGCCTAGGTCTTAGTTGCCATATGCAGGATCTTTAGCTGCAGCACGTGAACTCTCAGTTGCCACATGTGGAATCTAGTTCCCTGACCAGGGATCGAATCTGGGACCCTGCACTAGGAGCAGGGAGTCTTAGTTACTGGACCACCAGGGAATTCCCGGAAACCTCACCTTTAGAATATGATTAAGAGAAGCAGTCATGGATGGTCCTACATTTAAACACAGGGAAGTTCAGAGTAACATTTTCATAATAGCAAAAAATGTTGAAAACAACTAAATGCTCAATACAGATGGTCAGGGGAGCATATTGCATTTCTGCGTATAGTGAAATAGCTGGAGGCAGTTAAAAAATTCAGTACTATCCCTGTGATAGCCTGTATTTTTTAAATCTACAATAAAATGCTTTAGTGTGTAAAAGAATAGTTAATGATATAGAAAAATGCCCAAAATATATTCTGGATTGTAAAAACAGGATACAAAACAATATATGCCAGATTATCTAATCCTGAGGAATCGCTAATGGCATCAATTGCATTTGAGAGATAGTTTTATGCCAATGCCCATCATGAATTTCAAGGTGGAGATTCCTGTAACATGTGAGAAATCATCAGGTGCTCATAAAGGCCAAGACTATTATTCTACAAGGAGCAAGTCTACTGTAACATGAAGTAGAAGAATAAAATGTTATAGGATAACTCTGAATGGTGTTGTTTCAAAGAAAATGAAAATAGTGCTTGCTTTGGTGAAATATTCTTGCTTCTTAAAAAACAACTGATTTTTAAAACAATTTCCTACAATTTTTCTTGTAAGAGGAGGGAGCTATGCATCAAAACATCCATCATCTCCCCCTTGTGCGACCAAAACCCACCTCTGACCCCCAGAGCCCTCAGAAGGAGACATTTCACCAGCACCTGCCCAGCACTCAAGGAGCAGAGATGAGGAGGGAGGGGACTTCCCAAGGAGAGCTGTGGACACAAGGCTGAGGTCTAGGGGATGACAGTGAGCTCTGAGACGAGATAGGGCTGCACGGAGTCTCAGCCAGATCAGCACCCACATCTGAGAAAGCTGCCTTCTCCAGGCTGGAGACCAGATTCTCTGCAGCCCCAGCCCTGACACCCGCCGTCCTCTCACTCAGGGGAAACCAGCTCCAGAGAGGAACAGGAGAGGGTGCGAGGCAGAAA
Source organism: Bubalus kerabau (assembly GCF_029407905.1). Taxonomy (NCBI): domain Eukaryota; kingdom Metazoa; phylum Chordata; class Mammalia; order Artiodactyla; family Bovidae; genus Bubalus; species Bubalus kerabau. The sequence goes on from NC_073624.1 coordinate 19,598,660, forward strand.
GTGCTCCCTACAGAGTCACAGCAGATCCTGGGAGGGGAAAGGACCATCCCAGGGCCCCAGCACATCAGGAAATGTCACAGGGATTGGGGCAGAGACTAGGGAACTCATACACCTGCGGCTGCACATCAACTGATCTCTACAGACAAGAGGTCCCCTCTCCTGGCTGTGGGCTTCTGCTCTGTAATGGACACCTGGTAGGGACAGGTGAGGTAAGCAGGCAGAGCGTCTCACAGAGCCCAGTGCTGGGCAGACACAGCAACAAGCAGAGGGGAGCCTGGGGGATGGGGAGAGAGGAGCCAGAGAGAAGCAGGCAGGTGCACCATTATCTCTGATCTGGTTACATGCAGTGGCCAAGACACCCAGCCCTGGGGGACCCTGTGTGCTTCACAGACCAATGGACTCAGCCCATGCTGATCAGCTCTGTTCCTCTCACAGAGACAGGATCCACACATTCCTCACACACACACATATACACAAACTCCTCATACACTCCCACTCCACACACACACACACACATACACACACAAACTCCTCACTCACTCCTCACACACACACACTCTCACACACTCCTCACACACCCTTACACATGCCTCACAATCACACACACATACACACTCCACACACACACAACCTCACACACTCCTCACTCACCCACTCACACACACACACACACACTCCTCACCCTCACACACACACACACACAAATACAAACACAGAGCCTACAGGAGCATACACACAGGAAACATGGGGATCCAGGGGCAGTGCTCAAACACCAGGCACGTGGAGCATGTGGGAACAGCCCAGAGTCCCAGTTGAGGTCAGTAGCTGGAGCTTCCACACACTGGGAGCCACTGGGCCCTAGAAGCTCCCTGAGGGAGTGGAGGGGACTCAGGCTGACCCAGCTCGGTCCAGAGCAAACCTCACTGCTCTGTAAAATCTGCCACAACTAGCAGTGGACCCCCACAGGAGATGGACAAGTATTCACAGTCAGCGTGGCCCCTTTTTGGTCAAAAACACTGAGGTTCAGCTCCACAGCTACAGACACCTTTCCCTTCACCAAGGTATGCACTGCCTGGTGTGGACCCAAGGCAGAGGGGCAGCTCTTACCTTGACCACCCACCACGGTGCCGAGGAGGAGGACACAGAATCCCCACAGGGAGAGGTGTCTGCCCACAGCCATCCTGACCCCACGTCCTCAAGGTCACAGTCCCAGCTGCAGGATCAGCCTGTGAGGAGGCGTCAGGGTGCCGACCGGGGTCTATATAGACCACCCCTTACACCCTCCCTCCTGGGAGCCAATAGCGACACCTCTCACCATTTCAGGCACTATCGGAGGCTGCATCTGCCACTTTCTGCAGCTCAGACACCAATGAGCTTCTGAATGTTCAACATCTCCTTATATGAGCAACACGGTCCTTTGACCTCCTGCTTCCGTGGTCCTGAGAGCAGGGCCCCCTGACCAGGGCTGGAGTAGAAAAGTCTTTCCTCTGATTACCTTGGCCAATCCCCAAGAACTGTAAAATCTTGCAGGGTCAGGTTGTGGAGTTCACCGGACCACGGAGAATAACTTTGGTGGTATCAAGCATTGATCTTCCCCAGCACTGAGCTCAGGATCAAGCAGAGTACTACAAGAAAGCTTCAAGCACAAGAACATTTCTTGGGCCAGCAGAAAATGAGGACAAGGATTTCAGGAATTCACAGATGACCGTGGAGAAGGTGGGGAGGGAACCATTAAGTTGAGTGGATGAGATTGCAGGTCTTCTCCTCACAGAATGATCCGGAGATTGGGTCCCAGAGAAGGTGCATGTATGCTCAGTTGTGTCCTACTTTTTGTGACCCCTGAATTGTAATCTGCCAGGATCCTCTGTCCACAGGATTTCCTAGGCAAGAATACTGGACTGGGTTGCCATTTCCTTCTTGAGGGGATCGTCTCAACCCAGGCATTGAACCCACGTCTCCTGTGTCTCCTGCATTAGCAGGCAGGTTCTTTATTGCTGAGCCACCTGGGAAGCCCTATAAGGGATTTTCAGACATGCTAAGTCCCTTTCCCTTTATTTCATTAATTTTATGTGAAATATCCCTCTCAGCTAGTCAACAAATGATGCTTCAAGAAAGAAAGAGATTGCTGTTACAGGAAACAAAGAGAAAGTAGAAGTTATCATTCAACTCTAGCCTGCCAAAATAGAATTTGGGGATCTAAGAGAAGAAAATATATAACTTAGAAAGATTTGGGTTTTCTAAACTTCACACTGTCCCTCTTTGCATATTGAGAGTTTGGTTTTATAAGATTCAGAACACCCTTGTATTATAAGCCATAACTAAAGAAGATGTAAAATATAATTTAAAGCAACTGCCCTCAGACAGAAGGATAAATAGAAAGTATTCTGCTGCACAGTGGCTGCATGCAAGGGGCAAAGAAGAGGCGAGTGAAGCAGAAAACAGAACCTCTTCTGAGTCTAAGAGGAAAGGTGGCAGCAAGAATGGAAGCCCAGGTAGATTGGGTGCACAGAGCCAAGCAGAAGGGACTGATGTCCAGTGTGGCCATTGCTGCCTTGTTCTGTTTCCACTGATCAGAGAAGCTCCCAGATGCTTCCCAGAAAGTAGCCCAGGGATGAGTATAGAGATTGAGTAGGGCCATAAGTGATGCAAGATAGAGCTCCCCCATTGAAATTCAAGGTCACTAACATACTGCTTTCATTCCTCATACTCCCTCAGGCTCAAGATCCCCATGATGCCCCTCTGTGGTCCACACAAACCCACCCTGAGGCCCCGTCACCCTGACTCTCATCATTTCAGCACAAATGTGGGAAGGACCCACCTGTGACACACATGCCCCAGAGTCCCCACCAGAGCTCAGAAACGGCTTCACACCCTTCCCCTCCCACACCTGAGGGCAGCTGTGGACCAGTCCGCAGCTCTGTCACATCCCCACTGGGAGAACACCTCATCCTGGTCAGCAGACATAGCTTCTCTGTCCTTGAGACTCAGGTAAATAAAAATGGAGAAAGTTCAATTGAACATATGCTTTTCTCCCTCTAAATATGCTAATATTAATCCATTATTTTACAATAGTCACTTATTTGCCCTATATTCCTCTGACTTCCAAGCCTCCATCTGTACATGAACCCCATCTCCTCTGGATGCTTAAAACAGTGGTGATAACAACTGATTATAAATATCAAAATCAGAATATAAACTCAGGGACTGGAGTAGAAACAGGATCTGCTCAGTCACTAGAGTCGATGCTGTACTCCCCCTGGGTCCCAGAGTCACCATTCCTTACCCAGTTATGGACTCTGCAGCATCACCAGAAACCACCAGACAAACACCTAGAACACAGGACATGCTTCCTGGAGTCCAGTCATTCCTCCCACAGGATGACACAGGGATGTGTTTAGTGAACCAGGTACACATGGTCTCACCTCAGGATTGAGATCTCACAAGTGAAATACTGTTATGAACTCCATACCCTGTTACAAGGATGGAGTGGGCTGGAAGGAGGGGTTAACCCAGGGCTGGCAGGCTGTGTCCAGACAACACCCTCTACCCCAGAGCTGGGGATGCAGGTCAACATGGACCAACTCACCCTCTGATGAAGGTTTATCTTCTCTGACACATAAGGAAATCTCAGTGTCCCATCTCATCCAAGATTTCAAGGAGGAAAGCTTTAGGGAGGACACTAAACTTGTTCACATGAACTTCAGGGGTCAGAACAGGCTCAGGAACCAGTCTGCCTGCCTGACTCAGAGCTCAGTCACATACCGTGTGTATGACCTTGAACAGGATCCTTACACTCTCTGTATAGTGGCTTTGTCTGTAAAAGAAGAGTTATACTTGTGTATAGATGACAGAGTTTTGGTTAGAATTAAATGAGTTGGCATTAGTAAGAGATATAACTAGTCAACAATAGTACATCATCTTTGCGGAGAAGCAATATTAGGGCCCCTCTGTCCATCCCATCCCAGGAATCCCAGGACTCTAGAACAGGAATTTAATTCTGTTACCTGGAGCCTTGACTGGAGCTGTCAGAACTCTCCCAGGAACCACATGCTGTGATGGTGATTGGGGCCAGAGTTGTGAGTCTTCCACACATCGCCCCTTCTCTCTGTGCCCCAGAGAGAGGTTCTACTGCTCATGAACCTCGACCTTATCAACTGTGAACCTCATGAATTAAGTTGTTTACTTGCTAATTTTACTTTATAAATAGACTTGGTAAAGTTCTGGGTCTAATTCACCTCCTTATCACCGATGCCTGTTAATTAAAAATCCTAAATGATGTCTATTGTATACCTGAATGAATGAATATCAGCCAGGTATTTTACACAAATCATTTCAACCCAAAGAAATCTTTTGAGATATAATTTAACTTGATGTGAGGACTTAACAGCACAATGCAAGTTGTGTCACTTGTAATGATATTTCAATATGATTAAATGGTATAAGCTATGTATTGGTTAACTTCTACACTTTTCTACAATGAATGCAGTAAATTGAAATACCAGAAACAAGGCTAGCCCTATTCCAAGAGCAGTGCTGAGAGAGCCAGTTCTAAACATGTATAAACACTGCGTCTTTATGTATCTGAAGATAAAGAAGACAAACCTCAGCACACTGACAGGTGAACACCGTGAAGCTTCCTATTCTGGTCTTAATCAGATATGGCCATGTGGTCCGGATGTTTATATATTTACCATTTGGCGTATTTTCAGTTCAAACCACACATAACTGTAACAGGAAGAAATTTTGTTATAAAAAATTTTAGTTTAACAGCTCTTTATTGAATTAGAAGTGCAGAAGTAAAGAGCAGGAACAATCCTGTTCTTTAACTTAGACTAACTGTTTATTCAGTCTTATGGATTGTAAAGCAATACAATATGTAGCATTATTATTCCCAAATCACCATAAAATATGGAGGTTTCAGAGGTTCAGCAATCTCTTTGCTAGGAAAGTTAATAATTAAATATCCTTGGTAGAGGGACATTTTTGGGACCAATCAGAGGGACTAATATACAAAATTATTTTTGAATTAAAAAAGAACTATATGACCCTCAAAGGAAACAATCAATTGAGCTGTTACACCAAAGTACTGGTGACCCACCTCACCATCCGTGTTCCTTGCATGGCTGGACCAAGATTTGTAAAGGCTTCTTTACTAAAGACAACTTCTACACAAGGGCATGTGATGAGCTTGGTCATAAGCTGGTCATGAGCTGACTGAGGTCCAACCCATCATATCTTTTCAACCCTTTACAGTATATTACTGGCAACATCAAACAAAGAGTATGGCACTGAATTGGCCTCATTCACTCCTCCATAGTGCAACATCAAATACCCAGAAACCAGCGCAGATCAAAGCCACTAAATCAAAGACAAGCATATTCTAAGTGGTGAGCAAGCCGACCAAGGGCCCTTCCCTGCTGCTGTTGGAAAGGAAGAAGCCCTCCCACCCCAGACACCATCTGTGGGAGGAGAAACAAGAAGATGCTTCCTGAAATAGAGGAAAAGCAGTCTTAGCAGGGAGCTTGAACTGGATTTGACAAGATAATTATTAACATAAATCCAAGCTAACTTGGGGGACAAATTTTAAATGGGAGAGTCTATGCTAACTTCACGGAACTTTCAGTCCATGTAAACACCCCTTGCTACTGCACGAGATGAAATCAGTTATAAAAATAGCGAATATTACATTTATGCATATTTGAATCTAGAGGACACATTTTCAAGCCCACTACAGAAAGAAAATATGTATAACTTCCTTTATTTTTAAAAGCACAGAGTTGTCACTTCCGTGAACGCTTTCTAATTCTTCCAGTTCAGAATTACTGCTGTGTCTATTAATCTGTAAAAACTTTCTTTTTGTCTCTAAGTGGTGTTTTTTGGGAGCAAGTATTGTGTCTTGTTCTTCAATGCCTCCATAAGGTCAAGTAAAGACACATAGAAAGAGCTTAACAAATATCACCCTGCAGTTAGTGATACTGAGTGGGGAAGGAAGAAGGGCAGGGGAGACACAAATCTGATTAATCCCATTCGAACAAGCTGAAGTGGAGTAAGGAGTCAGAGACACACCAAAGGAGCCAGATAGAAAATGCCTTCAAATTCCACTCCGAGAGGGTCAGATCACGTTCAATCTCTGCACAAAGCTGTACCTCAGAAGCTTCTCCAAGGAGAGAAAAAACTGACAGCACTGCTCTCAGGAGTTCCACTGAAGGACGTGGATAGACAGTAATACTCGTCAAATAGCTGTATTTCTACTCCCCGGTGCCTCATTGTGGCCAATGAAACGTGGGCGGTGGCACCTGTGTCACTTCTGAGTGGAGGCAGGAAAAGCCCAAGTGTGACTCTCTAGTCTCTCTCTTTTTCCTGCCCCAGAGGCTGCATGTTCCAGATGGTGCACGTGCGAGAGCCTCACAGACCACAGACGTCTGTAGGTTGTGATGAGTGTGTGTGTATGTGTGTGTCTGATTATGAGTACATAAGTATGTGTTCATTTGTATATGTGTGTGTGTGTGTGTGTGTATGTGTGTGTGTGTGTTGCCCCTGAGATTTGGGGGTCACTTTTTCCAGCAGCAGAACAGAGTCTCTTCTGATGGATACCAAGGAGAAAGAAGACTTGAAGACAGAACCTGTCACATGAAGCAGGTCCTTTCCTAGATCTCCTCTTCCTTCTGTGTCTTCGTCTTAAGCTACTCCCTCTGATCTCACCTTGCTTCCTCTGTTGGGCTTGGTTGTTTCTCAGTCGCCATTTCTAATTGACCAACACCTAGATCTAAGTCCTGTTTAAGAGCACCCGCCCCTGGTGCATCTCCTGTTCCCTTTACATCACTCTGTGCTGACAGTCAGGCTCAGTCTCCCGAATTTGTCTCTTGGCATCTTGACATTCATCCTTAAACAGCTCTTCTTTACTCTGAGTTAGCCTATCCATCATCTTTGATCCTGTTTTTGCCTTCTACCAATCCTATACTAATGAAAAGGCAGCATGTATTTCTAAGCCCCGTAAGTTTTTTTTTTTTGATTTCCTGAACACATCTGATTCCTGAGTTTAGTGCTCCATGCAGATAATTAACTACTTCACCTTTAGTTAAGAAATAATTTTACTGAATTTTCCCCCTCAACTCAAGAAAATGGCACATTCAAAACCTATATTCTTATGAGCACAGCCCTAGGGCTCCCCTCACAGGACTTGGAAGGGGCAGGAGTTAGGAGAGGCTGTGAAGGTGAAGCTTTGTTAGCTTCATGATTAATCCACCTCTGTTCAGAGTTGATGTAATTGCCAACTCCAGAGCTATTGAGTTCTTGTGGGTGGTCATTCTTAAGCCGCTTACATCCAAGATTAGTGCCACTGGAATGGCACTCAGAGTTCAAAGGCTGAGTGGTTGCTCAGACTTGAACTCCATGACCTGATGCTCTATTGCACATGGAGCATTGGTGCATCTGAGTCCAGTCTGAGGACCAGCCTAAGAACATTGGAAATATAGCAAAATGTGCTCCTTCTTTAACATCTTAAAGTCTGTGAATAGATTCTCTTTTCCTTATCATCAAATCCTTCCCCATCTGGACATGCTACCCAAGGCTCCTATAGGCTACAGGCATCTGCTGAGGCCCTTCCAGGGCCCAGGATTGGAGTGAGGCCTGTACCTGAGTATAAGCTCTGTATTTCCACTCTCTATAAGTTAATAGATGCTCATCTAAGGTTTACTGAATGATTGAATGGCACTATGCTAGATATTTAAGAGAAATTATCTTAACTATGAAGAACTATTTTTGGGGACATTATTTAGCTAATTGACATTTTTGTTTTAAAGATAAATGTTTTCAGCAATTAACAGGCCAAAATTTGATTTTCAAAAAAGAAGGTGCATATCACCACCAGATACATCACAACAAACACTGCAAACCTCTATCTCTGAGGATACACAAGACAAACCACAACACACTCACATGTGGCTTCTTACTAAGTCTTAATCAGACCCAACAGAGGAGACAGGGTATTTGGATGATTTATCACTTGGCAGTTTTTCAATTAAAACCACACAGGAACATCACAAGAAGAAAATTTGCAATTAAAAAAGCACAGCCACACCATCTATATGACATAAGGAAGGAGATGAGGTGCAGATAGAGTTCTTTGGCTTAAAATAACAAGCAGACTGATTAGACTTTCACTTTGTAAAAGGAAGGTCCTCTGGGGCTGATACTGAAGGATGCTGCAGAGACCATGATAACTTGACTTTTCTGTACAACAGTTAGAACTGTGAACTGATCGTTTTGGATAATGATGTGCTTTGATTTTTCTCTCTCTACTTTTTGTGAATCTACTGTAGGTTTTTACATTTTTGTTACATGGCTCATTATATCTTAAAGACACAATAGTCTATATTTTACTGATAACAAATTAATTTCAATCACATACAAAAGCTCTACCTTTTGATCCTCTCCTATACTTTCTGCTTTTGATATCAGAATTTATCTGTATTTATATTGTATATCACTAACAAAATATTTTTCTCTATAGTTACTTTAATGCTCCCCGTAAACTAGAGCTAACTGGTTAGCACACTACCATGCTCAGTGTTAGAATATTCGGAATTGCATTATATATTTACATTTACACGTCTGCTGTATATTTTCACTTCTTTAATATAATAATTAGTATCCTTCATTTGGGTTTCCCTGGTGGCTCAGAGGTTAAAGCATCTGCCTGCAATGTGGGAGACCTAAGAACTCCCCTAAGCAATCTTGTAAGACAAAACTCTGTTGGTGAACTCCCTCAACTGTTAGTTTTGGGGGAAAGTTTGTAACACATCTTCATTTCTGAAAGACAACCTTCCTGAGAAAAGTATTCTTGGTTTGCAGGTTTTTTTCTTTCATCAGTTTGAATATACCATCCCTTTCTCTCTTGGCTTGTCAGCTTTCTTCTGAGAAGTCTGCTGATATTCTTAAGGTTCTTCAGAGATTTTTTTGTGTGTGAGCATTTGCTTTTATCTTGATGCTTCTAAAATTCTCTCTTTGTGTTGATTACAAATAATGTGTCTTGGAGACAATCATTTTGAATGAACTCTGAGGAGTGACCTATTAGCTACATGAACTTGGATGTCTAAAAAATAAAAAAATAAAAAAAATAAATCTTATCAGATGTGGAACTTATCTGGTATTATTTCTTTAAGTACAATCTCTATCCCTTTCTCCCTCTCTTCTCCTTCTGGGACTCCAATAATGTGCAGGTTGTTACTGTGAATGTTATCCCATAGTTCACACAGGTTCTTTCATGCTTTTTTCATTCTTTTTTCTTCTTTGTCCTCTGGCTGGTTAGTTTCAATTTTCTTGTCTTCTGCCTCAAAGATTCTCCTGCTATTGCTGATGCTTTCTGTAGCATTTTCCATTTTGTTGCATTTCATTCATTGTAATCTTAAAAAGAATTTCTGCTTGATTCCTTCTCTTTTTCTGCCTCATTGCACAGCTTCAGGGATCTCAGTTCTCTGACCAGAATTGAATCCAGGCACAGCAGTGAAAGGATCGAATCCTAACCACTAAACCAACAGCAAACTCCCTGTTTGCTTCCTTTTTTTATGATTTCTGTCTCTTTTAAAAAAAAAAAATGAATTTATTTCTGTGGAGTGACTCAGAGCCCGTGCATAACAAATGCTGAGCCCATGCTCTAGGACCCACAAACCACAAACAGGAACCTGCATTCTGCAAGTACTGAAGCCTGAGCTCCTAGAGCCTGTGCTCCAAACAAGAGAAGCCCCCGCATAGAGAAGCCTGCTGTCCACAAAGAGAAGTAGTGCCTGCTTGCCACAACTAGAGAAAGTCCATGTGCAGCAACAAAGACCCAGTAAAGCCAAACATTAAAAACAATAACAATAATTATAATAAATAATTTTTAATCTTATTTTGTTCACATATTCTTTACCTGAATTTGATTGTTTATCTGTGTTTTTTTGGAGTTCACTGAGCTTCTTGGTGGGTATACTTTATTTCTTTCATCATATGTCATTTATTTCATTACTTCCCAATGGTGAATACTTCCCAATGGTGAGCTGCCCTGGGAGAAGTCCTGGGTATCTTCCCATCCCCAAGCACAGCCTAGAACTATGAAGACTACAAGCGTGACTGTAGATCTGAGCACTGGACACCATGCAGAGCCATCAGCCAGGGACTGGGTGGGTTCAACTTACAACCAGGCCATCACTCTCAGGTCTTATATTAGTTCAGCAGCCTCTCCACATGTCCACAGTGGAATTGGGGGCAGGGGGGTGTTGTGAAATGTAATACTTGGCCACTCCTACATGACAGCTCTCTCTACCCTGAAGAATCACAGCAGTATCACATTTACATTTTCAGTAGTAACCAGATTAAAGCAATCTTGAAACAGTGTGTTTTCAGAGAAGCCTATTAGCCTGAAATTCTTTATTTAAGTTCTAGATTTAATTCATCAAGAGATGGGAATATCAGAAAACCTGACTTGCTTCCTGAGAAATCTATATGCAGGTCAAGAAGTAACAGTTAGAACTGGACATGGAACAACAGCCTGGGTCCAAATCCAGAAAGGAGTATGTCAAGGCTGTATATTGTCACCTTGCTCATTTAACTTATATGCAGAGTACATCATGAGAAATGCTGGACTGGATGAAGCACAAGCTGGAATCAAGATTGCTGGGAGAAATATCAATCACCTCAGATATACAGATGACACCACCCTTATGGCAGAAAGCGAGGAAGAACTAAAGAGCCTCTTGATGAAAGGGAAAGAGGAGAGTGAAAAAGTTGGCTTAAAGCTCAACATTCAGAAAACTAAGATCATGGCTTCTGGTCCCATCACTTTTATGGGAAATAGATGGGGAAACAGTGGCTGACTTTATTTTGGGGGGCTCCAAAATCACTGCAGATGGTGATTGCAGCCATGAAATTAAAAGACATTTGCTCCTTGGAAGAAAAGCTATGACCAACCTAGATAGCATATTAAAAAGCAGAAACATTGCTTTGCCAACAAAGGTCCGTCTAGTCAAGGCTATGGTTTTTCCAGTAGACATGTATGGATGTGAGAGTTGGACTATAAAGAAAGCTGAGCGCCGATGTATTAATACTTTTGAAGTGTGGTGTTGGAGAAGACTCTTGAGAGTCCCTGGACAGCAAGGAGATTCAACCAGTCCATCCTAAAGGAAATCAGTCCTGAATGTTCTTTGGAAGGACTGATACTAAAGCTGAAATTCCAATACTTTGGCCACCTGATGGGAAGAACTGACTCATTGGAAAAGACCCTGATGCTGGGAAAGATTGAAGGTGGGAGGAAAAGGGGACTACAGAGGATGAGGTGTTTGGATGGCATCACTGACTCAATGGACATGAGTTTGAGTAAGCTCTGGGAGTTGGTGATAAACAAGGAAACCTGGCATGCTGCAGTCCATGGGGTCACAAAGAGTCGGACACAACTGAGAGACTGAACTGAACTGAACTTCTTTTAAGAATTCAATCATATCAGATCACTCCATCCACATCTTTGAAACATAAATAGACAAACGTACTTGATCTTCCCATCTATATCCCTTCTTCTGGATCCCCTCTGCCTAGGTCTCCACATTCTTGCCCTCTTGTCCCACGTGAATACAGGGTGTGGGTGAGCAACAATTTGCTATCCATCAATTGGAGAGAGATATGAGCTGATATAATTCACTCAGAAGGATAGATAATTGGACAGACAAGAAATGGTAATGTCCTTAAGAAAAAGTACGAAGATATGGAAAGAATGGATTCATAAGGATTTGATAACCGACTAGACATGGGAGAGAGCAAGGAGGAGTCTATATCTGCTTGAGAAATAAAAAGATAAAGTAACCTAGGGAATGAGATATGAAAAAGGGAGAGGTAGTTAGGTAGAGTTAGAGTTTTAACTGGCCCGTGAGCACTTAGGCAGGTTAAGGAAAACTGTATCCCTTTTCTCTGAAGAGCAAACTCCAACTTTGAAACCCACATCCAAGTCTGGTGACCAAGAACAGGTTAAAACAGGTGATGTGACATCTCAAGGAGAACATACAGGAATGTTCAGGATTGGGTTTTTTTCGTGAGTTTGTGAAATAAAAATATCTCCTGCCATATCAATAAACAAGAAATGTCACAGACATCAATGATTTCTGGCCTCCAGTTGTGAATGAGGGCTCCCAAAGCTGATCCAGGGGATGCTGCCACCCCCCATGGTGATTGCTGAGGAGCTGGGGAAAGCAAGAAGCAGCCATCTGCCACTCCTTAAGGGGAGCAAGGAAACAAGGTTGGCCCCAGATAGCTGAGCTGCATACGGAAGGATTGAATCAAGTGAGTCCAGAGGCTTGCATCTTCCCAGAAACAGAACACTAAATTCCTTAACTTGGTACCTGATCTTTGATGTTCAGACTGCCTCTCCCTTTGTTGCAAACTTCTATATAACCTGACTTCCCTTCCTGCCTGCTTGGAGCAGTTTTCTCAGAGCTACCGAGATACTGTCTCCAGGGCTTAGAGTCCTAAGCATTCCCACCAAATAAAATAATTCTATAAGGTTCTGACTATATTTTCTGGTCGGCAAATTCATCTTGCTAGGAAGGAGAGTGTGAATGTGGACCAAGTTTAGATGCTTTTTCTAAGTAAGAGTGACCTGGAGCATTTGTGATCCCAGGCAAAGTCTCATTAGCCTTTGAAGAAGGTGAGAAAATAGGGCAGTGCACTCATCGTGTATTTCCTTTGAGGAAAATGGTGTTTGCGGACCAACCATCTAAAAGCATTTGACATGGAACTTGGTAATTATTAACAAAGCAAAAGAAAAAGTTACTTTAATCAGAATATTTCATTTTGAGCAATTTCCATATAACACCATCACAGGTCAGCCTCTATTGAAATACAGGCAAAGAATATCTGAGGAGAAGGCAATGGCACCCCACTCCAGTACTCTTACTTGGAAAATCTCATGGACGGAGGAGCCTGGTAGGCTGCAGTCCATGGGGTCACGAAGAGCCTAACATGACTGAGTGACTTCCCTTTCACTTTTCACTTTCATGCATTGGAGAAGGAAATGGCAACCCACTCCAGTGTTCTTGCCTGGAGAATCCCAGGGATGGGGGACCCTGGTGGGCTGCCATCTTGGGGTCACACAGAATCAGACACGACTGAAGTGACTTAGCAGCAGCAGCAGAATATCTGAGGCATCATCTTGTATTTAATACAACATCACAGGAAAGCCACTGTGGATGTTCCCGGGACACTGAGTTCAACATCATCATACCCAGGGTCCCCTTTCTCCCCCTGGAGTAGGCAGGGGCTCTGTTCTCCTTCCCCAGGATCAGCTTCCTTTCTAGAGACGTTTAGAGAAGAGCCTGAAAGAGCAAAGAGAAGCATAATTAGGACTGAGAGAAAGGAACTGGACAGTGTGTTGGAAGCCTGTTAAACAAGTGATGATGACAGAGCATCCCTGGGACCCAGGTGTGGGCGGGAGGCTCAGACTATTTCACACCAGCTACAGTGAGGATGGGTCGAGGCCGTCCTCTCAGATCTGGTCCATGTTGCCGGGGTCCAGCCCCGGCTGATCCAGGGAGTTCGAAGCAGGGACGGCGTCGGCGAGGGTAAGGATACAATAGCTTCAATTAGATATTAATTAAAGATATAAAGAGTAATAGAATGAGGATAGCTCAGTAGGAAAATTCAGTGGAGAAAAGAGGCTGAGTAGCTTGGTTTACGAGGGAGACCAATAAAACTTCAAGACAAGAAGTTTGCACCACTTGTGTAGGCCGCAGGCATCCTTCCGTTCTCCCGAAGGAGAGGAGACACTGAGGCCTCCCCGGTCAGATCTTAGAAGCCCAGGCATAATTAGCAAGCATGGCAGGTTCTGTGCTCCAGATGGAGACTCAGCCAGAATTTGAGAGAGAGAGCGACATGGGGAGACCAAGTTTCAGTGAACAAGGCCCGCACTTTATTTTCCAAAGTAGTTTTTATACCTAAAGTTGTGCATAGAGGATAATGGGGGAAGGGGTGGAGTCATGCAAGGACAGCAGTTCCTGGTCCTAATCGAAGCCAGGCTTTCAAACTTATCATATGCAAAAGTTCAGGTAAATTACATCATCTTCTGGCCAGGAGGCCTGTTAACATTTTAAGAAACTTATCTTTCTCTAAAGGTGATTATTCCAAAGTCAGGCACCAGCCTCCAAAAAAGCATTGGACAAAGCTGAATTTTACATTTCTATACACTCATTATATCAATCAATACACTGCCAAGGACACAGTAGGTAAGGAGTATGGGGACTTAGCAGCAAACATTGGCCCAAAAAGTGAAAAACCCTTCACCAATACAATTTCTAATCAATCTTTTAACTACTCAAAGGAATCTGTGTTTAGACAGTTTAGAACATCTCCTGCCTCTCACAGTTGGGAGACTCTGAACAATCACATGTGGCCGGAAAAACCTGTTCAGGCAGGCTAGAGGATTTCCAAAGGAGTTTGTATGTTGAAACACTGTCACACCCAGGAATTATTAACTGGAGCTGTAAGCTAACTCTTTTTTCAGAGACAGGTAGTGGGGGACAGCCCCCGTAAAGTCAGAGGTGTAGGTGAGAGCACAAAGCCGAAAGTAGGCAGACTCTGGTTTGGGGGTAGATGCTCAAGAATTTCCAGCGGGACTCCTGAGGCTCGATCCCGCCTTTGCGTGTGCCGAGCCTCCTTCCTCATGACCTTTGCCATGGGCGGAGCTCCTGCTCCCGGCAGTGATAGAATTCCAGTTGAGCTATTCCAGATCCTGAAAGATGATGCTGTGGAAAGTGCTGCACTCAATATGCAATATGCACTCAATATGCAATATGCTGGCTCCCAGCACCATGTGGTCTCTGGGGCCTCAGTTCATATGGAAATTCTGCATCACAGGAGACCTGTGCTCACACAGGAGCTCTGGGAAGATCTGCTTCCAGGCTACACACTAGCAAAGAGATGCCCAGGAACAGTAAGAGCATAACAACAAATTTAAATGTTCTCCTCTCACAGCTGACAGATGTGAAATCACAATGAGAGGGAGAGTGGACACAGGGAAAGTCTGAGTTCCTCACTTGTAAACAAACTCTGCTCTTAGTTATCTTGACACATGTTCCCAAATGTCCACAAAGATTATCACAGGTGCATTCACAGATGGCCCCTCCCAGGGACCACACAGGCCCTCAGATGGATAAATACTCTCTTCCAGAGAAAGAGTGTTTTCTCTTGACAACTGAAATATCTGGAGGAAATTAGACCTTAGCTGACCATCAGCTCCGAGTCAATGATCCACCAACATGGCTTAATGTTAAGGCCACCATATACCATAGACTTTGTACATGCCATTGCAACTTTATACACAGAGCTCATCTTAAATTATCAGATGACTCACAAATCTCAATACTGCAATACATTTTTAAAATCTCCGTCTTTCACGTTCAGGGCAGCACAGAGATGTTATCAAAACACTTGTCTACTTTTGGATTTGGTAAATATGCTCAATTAATCTATAAGCTATCTATTTCTTTTGACTACTACGCAATGCTTGTGGGATCTTAGTTCCTTGACCAGGGATTGAACCCAGGCCCTAGCAGTGAATGTGTAGAATCCTAACCACTGGATTACCAGAAAAGTCCCTAACCTATAAATTTTAAATATCACAAATAAAATGAAAATGTATGTTGCATTATGGGGACATAAATGCCAAAAGTAGAGTGATTCCTCACCTCCCCCCCCAAGGAGTCTGACAGCATTAAAGATGGCATATGGTTGAGAAGTGAAGTGTTAGTTACTCAGTTGTGCCTGACTCTTTGTAACGCTATGAACTGTAGCCCACCAGGCTCCTCTGTCCCTTGGATTCTCCAGGCAAGAATACTGGAGTGAGTAGACATTCCTTTCTTCAGGGGCTCTTCCTGAGCCAGTGATCAAACCCAGGTCTCCTGCATTACAGTTAGATTCTTTACCATCTGAGCCATTAGGGTGGCTCATCAAATGCATGAGATTACCCATATTTTGAAACTGCAGAGGCTGGGCATTGAGGAGCTCAAATTCACCTTTTCCAGGACAAAGATCGAAGATTACAGGGGATCAGTTAATCTCCCCACTCGCCTGTCTGAGACCTCATCCCATCTTCCTTCTCTGGGAGCACTTCCTCCTCACTCCCCTGAGAGTCAGGAGGAGCCCCAGTCACTGGTACCTCTTCACTATCATCGTAATCCTCACCAAGGGCAACAGTCCTCTGATCTGGCGCTTCTGAGGGCAGAGCAGGGGTCAGATGAAACCACAATAAGGGGGTTGGTCTGAGAAATACCTAGGATCCTTCTGACCCAGAGTTTCTGAGCTGCTAGAGGCACCAGTCACTCCTTGTTTTAAAAGATCTTTTTCTCTAAGACCATGTTTCATTTGGATGTGTCCATAAACCAAAACATGATTTTACATCTTAATATTTCCTGTTTGAAAATATATATTCCAAAGTAACTCTCCTACCATTGAGCGTTACTCAAGTATTTTGACAAATTGTGCTTTACAGAAATTATTTTTAAAACCAGTGTGTGTCTGTTGTGATTCTGGACACAGAGAGCCCTGCCTCAATGTGAGACATCACAGAACAGTCAGAGAAAGGGAAGGACAGACCCCATCTGGACACAAGGGATGCCTCTGGTCCATCAAATGAAGACTGTTCCCCTTGCATCTCGTCTCTATGAGGGAAACTCTCCTCCCCAAAGCCCAGCTGAGGCAGGTCTACCTCTATTACCTGGAGTAGATGTGGAGTCATTGTTGTCCTCACCATCTGACAGGAGGCCTAAAGTGGAGACAAACATCACACAACACACAGAATGACTCTCCCCACGCTCACGGGACCTGTGTTAAGGCTGGGAAGGGGCAGACCTGGATCCTGCAGTGTAGATGGGGGCTGGGGACTCACGGGGCTCTGAGAGGCCATCCTGCCACTTTGGAGAGCTGCCTTTGTAAGCCTGGGGCACATGTGGGGTCTGTGGACGCTGAGAAGATGTTCACAGCCAGTGGGAGGTGACAACCAGAGGTCCCAGGAAGGCAGGCAGGGACACCCACCTGGGCTGCCCAGAAGACCCTCCTTCTGAGTCACAAGGTAACCGAGCTCCTCATACACAGCTTCAGCAAGAGCATCTTCATAGCTGGATAAGGCTGAGAGATCCCCTAGCAGGTCAGAGATTCTGCCCCAGACACCCAGATCCAGCAGACCCACCTTCATCTCCCCTATGCTCACACAGAGGCTGCCTGGACCTCAGCATCATCTCTTACCCCGTGCACCATGTTGGCACCTTCTCTCCTCATCTGACCTGAATCCACAGCTCAGCCCTGACTCTTTCTGGTCTCACAGGAGAGGCCATGACATATGAGAGTTCACACCCCAGTCCTAAAATCCTCTGTATGTTCAGCCCTTAGAGCTCAGCATGGAGCATGTGGAGCTCTACAGACTCAGAACAAAGACCTGGCCCAGGTTCCCCTCCTCACACCTGCCCCATCTCCTGCCTGCACATACTCTCCCTGGTCCCCAGTTCCCCCTGCGGCCCATCTCTGAGCTCTGCTCTCCATCTGAGCAGCTGAGTCACCAGGATGATGAGGACCAGGAAGAGAAGAGACCCCAGAATGAGGCAGAGGACCCCAGGCAGGGAGAAGATGCCAGGGAGAGGATTTGAGGCTGGTCTGGCCCCTAAGGAAAGCAAGGCAACAGGGTGCGAAGAAGGTCCTGGGCACAGAGAAACCCCCTGTACCAGCATTTCTGGGGGCTCTGGATGATGGTGTCCTAGCCTCAGACACAAATATACTAATAGTGACTGGGCTCCTCCAGGTCTCATCCTGAGACAAGACAACTCCACTCCGGCCAGCGTGGCCCCGAGGCAAAGCTGGGGATTGTCAGGGAGCTGCCCTGCCGGGACAGCCTCTGAGGACCCAGCTCATCCCTTCTCCTTGGGCATCAAACAGTCCTGAGACCCGCACCTCACTGATGAGGAGCAACACTCAGGGGCAGGTAGGAGAATGGGAGAACTTTAGAATCTGCACCACCGGAACTAGACTCTTTTGGATCCTGGGCCTGAGAAACATGTGGCCCTGGGAACTAAGGCAGGGGCATTCCCCAACATAATGCCCCGGCTCCTTCCCAACAGCCAGGACTCCTCAGGCTCTTTCAACTCCTGAGTTGTCAGAGAGCCTACGGAACAGGTTACCAGAATCTGAGTATTCTCCCCTGCCCATGGATGGACCACAGTACCTGCTGTAGTCAGAGGCAATGTTGTCCTTGCACCTAAAGAGAAAAACAGGAGATTGGGTAAACGGAATTGGCCAGATCACAGGGTAACCCATATTCCCCTCCTGAGCCCTGAAATCACCACCTCAGTCTCCAGGACATCAGTGTCCAGTCCTCCCAGCTTCACTGTGCTAGATCAGAGCCCCAGCACCCAGACACTCTCTGAACACAAACTCCCCACCACCCCCCGTCCAGCCCACTGTCCCCATGCTGCCCCAGCTCACCCAGGGTGGACCCCGAGCCCCTCACTCACCAGAGCACCTCACACCAGCATCCTCCTCGTGCTTGCAATCTCTCTGCCCCCAGGGCTCCACAGCACAGTCCCACAGGGAAGACTCCCGACCCCCGCACTGCACCTCATCCAGCCAGATGCTCCCATTTCCAGGGCCAAATGCTGCAGACTGCATGGCTTCCAGGGCCTGGTCACAGCCCAGCTGCTGATACACCACCTCGGCCTCTGCCAGGCTCCAGGAGTCATCGCACACGGTGCCCCAGGAGCCGCTGTGCCAGACCTCCACCCGCCCTGAGCACTTGCTGTCTCCTCCCCTGAGCCGGAGCTTCTCTCTGTCTGAAAAGGCAGCAGCCCCTCCTGTGACTGCCCTGGTGAGAGGAAGGAGCCCCTGGGAGCCACAGGGGAGGGGGCAGGCTGATGTACCTGTGCAGGGGGCAGCAGTTGGACAGCTCTTGGGTCTTCTTCCTGCACACAACGGGGAAACAGTGGATCAGGGACAGCTGGGGGTGGTCCTGTCCCCACATAAGATTATCTAAGGTCTGACTCAGTGCAAATGACATGTGAAAACACAGGCTCATTATCTCCTGGTCTGAGACATTCAGTGCATGTGATCATCAGCTGGAATAACTGTAACTGTTCATCATTTATTGGTCTCCACATCCCACAACAAATACAAACACACACAGACACAGGCACATAGATATTTTGTAGACTCAACTTAAAATCATCACTTAGATTGGAAAGCATAAATCACTCTAAGAACATCCTTCAGGGTTGAGACAGACACAGAAACAGACAGTAAGTCACCTGCACACGAGATATAGGCTTCCTCCTTTGGAGAGCAGGAACTGTATTTCCAAGGGTCAGAAGGACACTGCCAGAGAGAGGTGTCAGTTTTCTGATACTGAATTCCATCTACCCACCAGGGTCTAGAACCTTCTCTAAGAGCAACAAAAGTGTCGAGGGATCCACTGTCCCCACAGCCAAGCTGTCTGCAGATCACGGACACAGTGATGTCATCTATGGGGTTATGGCAGATACTGCCCCAGGTCCCATTGTAGAAAACTTCCAGCCACCCAGCACACTGCTGGTCCTCGCTCACCATCCTGAGGGACAGGCACTCTAAGATTGAAAGAGAGGAGACAGGACACAGTGAGCACTCCACTCAGAGCTCTGGGTCATCCTCTCTCCCAGAAACTGTGACCATACATCCCTGAACCAACTGCAGAGATGCCCACTAGTTGACAAGACTATTGAGAGGGTAACAGGAAGGAAGGCCATGGGTCTCCAAACGGAGGAAATAGCCTGCAAGTGTCAGACATTTTTATCTCTCTTAAGCAGCAGGAGGAAACAAACTAGTGATATTTTTTCCTTCTCTATACAAATTTAAAAGGAGATTTTTCTTAAAATACTGTGTTGCCATAATGACACCTGGTTTCACCTGAAGTTAACTATTCTCAAACCTAGAGATAACAAATGCCTTTTTCTTATGGAAATGTTTGTCTTAAGCTTGCAGAAGACACCACCCTTATGGCAGAATGTGAAGAGGAACTCAAAAGCCTCTTGATGAAAGTGAAAGTGGAGAGTGAAAAAGTTGGCTTAAAGCTCAACATTCAGAAAACTAGATCATGACATCCGGTCCCATCACTTCATGGGAAATAGATGTGGAAACAGTGGAAACAGTGTCAGACTTTATTTTGGGGGGGCTCCAGAATCACTGCAGATGGTGACTACAGCCATGAAATTAAAAGACGCTTACTCTTTGGATGGAAAGTTATGACCAACCTAGATAGCATATTCAAAAGCAGAGACATTACTTTGCCAACAAAGGTCCGTCTAGTCAAGGCTATGGTTTTTCCTGTGGTCATGTATGGATGTGACAGTTGGACTGTGAAGAAGGCTGAGCACGAAGAATTGATGCTTTTGAACCGTGGTGTTGGAGAACACTCTTGAGCATCCCTTGTACTGCAAGGAGATCCAACCAGTCCATTTTGAAGGAGATCAGCCCTGGGTATTCTTTGGAAGGAATGATGCTAAAGCTGAAACTCCAGTACTTCGGCCACCTCATGCGAAGAGTTGACTCATTGGAAAAGTCTCTGATGCTGGGAGGGATTGGGGGCAGGAGGAGAAGGGGACAACAGAGGATGAGATGGCTGGATGGCATCACTGACTCGATGGACGTGAGTCTGAGTGAACTCCAGGAGTTGGTTGATGGACAGAGAGGCCTGGCGTGCTGCAATTCATGGGGTGGCAAAGAGTCGGACATGACTGAGTGACTGAACTGAACTGATGCTAATATACTATGCATTTACCCCAAGCTCCGTCTTCAAGTTGGTTCCGCCTCTTGGCTCAGAACCTACTTGACAAACCAGTATGTTATACTCAGATATTGTTCCCCTAATCTATGTAAATGAAAATATTTGTATGGTGGTCTGCCCTTCTTCAAGATTCAAGTTAATCATTTTATGGCCCAGGATAAACCACTTGGTGCCAAGATTATCCCAAAATGCGTCTTATGGGTGAGGGGCCTGGTGCCATTTTGAATTTTAAGACATTCCTTTCTTTCAATAACAGACTGCTAGTGACTATAGAACATCCAGTTGAAGACTAGCAGGGTGGTACTCTTTCTGCCCCCTTCTGATGCCTATGTCAGAAGCTTTCTCTATCTCCTTTATACTTTAATAAAACTTTATTACACAAAAGCTCTGAGCAATCAAGCCTCGTCTCTGGCCCTGGATTGAATTCTTCTCCTCCGGGGCTCAAGAATCTCGGCATCTTTGCGCGATTCAACAACAACCTTTCACTATCATTGCCTCACTTCTACCTGACTTTGTCCATTTGTGTCTGTCTTTCTATTTCTACCACGATCATGTAGTGGATACAAACAGAGAAAGACCTACCAGGGCACCTGCGGGATGGAGAACTGCCTCCTGCCTCCTGAGAAAAAACTCTAAAACGGATTGTTGATGGAATGTGATGTGGGTATTTGGGGAGGGAAGCAAAATAACGGAGCCACAAATGTCCACATACCAATCCTTAGTACCTGTGAATATGTTCCTGACCTGGCAAAAGGAACTTTACAGATGTAACAAACTTAAGGACCTTGGGATATTTAGACCCCAGTTTAAACACCTCAGCTGCACTATCCTTAGAAATGGACAACCTTTCCAGTTCCAGTCAGAGGGAAATGTAAGTGAGGAAGAATGGTCAGAAGAGGTGCTGTTGTTGAAGAAGAAAGACCCAAGCCAAGGAATGAGACCACACAGAAACCAGGAAAGGCTGGGAAAGGGATCCTCCAGGAAGAATGCAGCCCTGTGGACACTGGGGTGTTGGCCCACAGAGACCCTCATCAGACTCCTAGCACACAGAACTGAACAGAGTAAGTCTGTGCTTTCATTACATCATCCACAGGATCTCCAGACTGTACTACCACAGGGAACTGGAGAGAGAGCCCTGCTTTCATGTGGAAACTGTCAGAAAGGGCTCTGCCAGGAAACAGTACTGAGAAAAAAGGACCACAATCTCAGCTGCTGCAGGAGGAAGTGAAAGCACCTCGTCTTCTCGTCTGCTGGAAACACAGGCCCCATGGGAGGAAGCCTCCTTCTCTAGTCCTTTCAGCATCTCTCCCTCAGGGCTCAGATCTCCGTCCTCCAGAGCCCCACCCCTCCCCCAAACTGTGGACAGTGTGGAGTGCTGACCTGAGCAGATGACCCCCGCGTCCTCCTTGTGTCTGCAGTCATGCCGCCCCCAGCCCCGGGAAGGGCACCTCCACACGTGGGACTCCTTTCCTGTTCAGTTCAGGTCGTCCAGCCGGATGGGCCCTGATCCCGCCCTAAAGGGAGCAGACCTCGTGGCATTGAGGGCTTGTCCACAGCCCAGCTGCCTACACACCACGTGGGCATCATCCAGGATCCAGCCGTCATCACAGATGGTGCCCCAGGAGCCCTGGTCAAGAATCTCCAC
The DNA here is from genome assembly GCF_029407905.1 of Bubalus kerabau. Classification (NCBI taxonomy): domain Eukaryota; kingdom Metazoa; phylum Chordata; class Mammalia; order Artiodactyla; family Bovidae; genus Bubalus; species Bubalus kerabau. The sequence continues at coordinate 19,621,120 of NC_073624.1, forward strand.
TCTCCCGGCACAGTGACCGCCCCCCCCCCTCCCCGCATCAACCAGGCGGAGCTGTCTGCTGTCTGAGGAGAGAGAAATGGGACAATGGGGTGGTGACGGGTGGTGACGGGTGGTGACGGGGGCTAGGGGACAGTGGGTAAGAAGGGTCTTCTGTCCTGTGGGACCCTCACCTGAGCAGTAGGGGGCGCTCTCCTCTGAGGCTTCAGAGCCTGCTGGTTCGGACACAGAGTCATTGCACTGGGGAAGCACCTGGGTCTGGTTTCCTGCAGAAACACCAATGATCAGAGGGCTGGGAGGGTTGACGTATAGAAAACTAAATTAAGGTTAAAAAATTACCTAGCAGTGGAGCCTGAAATGAAACCTGTGGCATATCAGTAAAGTTATCATAACTTTAGTATCCACTTTCTCCATGGAGAATTCTGCTTCTGACAGTGCCATAATTTGGGTCTAAGCCAAGTGTTGCACTAAGAATGAGTTGAATAAGGTGTGTTACTCCTAAATCTATCCCTAAGTAGAAGATGCAAAACAAAATCCTTTCTGAAGAATTTCTACAATTTTTCATCTTCAGTGTCTATCATTTAAACAACCCTTATACAAAAGAGATTTCTTGGAAACTCAAGAGGCAAAAGGAAACATTGGAAAGAATATCCCAGGGTATCCAGCCATTAGAGTTACCAGAGAGAGAATTTATTTTATTTTGTTAATTTATTATTCTTATTACTGGAAGATAATTGCTTTACAACATTGTGTTAGTTTCTGCTGTACAACAACGTGAATCAGCCAAAATTATACATATATACCCTCCCTCTCAAGCCTCCCTCCCACCCCATCCACCATCCCACCCTTTTAGGTCATCACAGAGCATCTAGCTGAGCTCCCTTGTGCTATATAGCAGCTTCCTGCTACCATCTGTTTCACATGTGACAGTGAATACACGTCAGTGCTACTGTCTCAATTCATCCTGCCCTCTCCTAACCACTGCAGTGTGTTCCCATCTGTTCTCAATGTCTTCATCTCTATTTCTGCCCTGAAAATAGGTTCACCTGTACCCTTTTTCTAGATTCCATTGACAGAGAATTTAAACAGCCATGATTAAAATGCTCATAAAATTAATTCACAAGATATGTATCTTGGCAAGGAAATGATTACAAAAACAAAAATTCTAGAGATAAAAAACTTAATAGCTGGAATTAAGAACTAGAGAATGAGTGTATCTCAGTGTTAGATCAGCATAAGGTAGAAAGAGTACAATGAAAGATCAGAGGACAAATATTCCTCTATTTAGAAATGCTGGTCACATGGTAAGTGTCCCAGTTATCGTGCTATAAAACAAATTCCCCCCAAAACTTAGCAACTAAAGCAAAACATATATACTTCAGTTTGCTTATGATTTCCTGGGTGTAATCTGAGAAAGACTCAACTTGGCAGTTCTGTCTTGGGGTTTTTCATGTGGTTGCACTTAGATGTCATCTGGGGCTGAAGTTTGCTGAGACTTGACTGAACTGTGGTTAATAACTGTGGAAATTCCCTGAAGTATTTTAGGGATAAAGGGACATCATTTCTGCAACCTAATTCAGAAAGAGTTTACATATTTAGGGATAAATGGAACAGGAGGGGGACGGACAGAAAAAGAGAGGGAGACAAACAAAGAGATAAAGATTAAAGCAAAATAGGACTTCCAATTCAAGATGGCAGAGTAGAAAGAGTGACTATGAAACAGAAGAAGTGAAACATACTAGATAAAAGTAAAAGATCATGTTTCACTTTTTCTATTTCATATTCAGTGCTCCCATTTCATTTAGTTTATGTTCTCTAATTTCTCCATCTCTTATTTTTTTTTTTATATTTAAATTCTTTTTTTTTTTAATTTTATTTTATTTTTAAACTTTACATAACTGTATTAGATTTGCCAAATATCAAAATGAATCCGCCACAGGTTTACATGTGTTCCCCATCCTGAACCCTCCTCCCTCCCCATTCCATCCCTCTGGGTCGTCCCAGTGCACCAGCCCCAAGCATCCAGTATCGTGCATCGAACCTGGACTGGCAACTCGTTTCATACATAATATTTTACATGTTTCAATGCCATTCTCCCAAATCCATCTCTTATTTTTTTTTTGATGTTCTTACTCAAGCCTTTATCAAGTGTAGTAGAAAAGCTTTTGTACACATATATAATTATGTATAATATGTATATTTTAGAAAACATACATTTTTGCCTAACTAAAAAGTTTATGACATTTTGATTCCACTTGTTTGACTTAGTATGAATAGAATGCTAGATTTCTTTTTTTTTTTTTTCCTTATAAATTACTGATTTTCTGTTAGGCTTATTGTACATTGACTCAAATATCCATTCAACAAGCATTTATAAAACATTTATGATATACCAGGCACTGTGTATATTGTGTTGAATAAGGCACTGTCTAGTGAGGTTTCATAGTCAAGAACAATAAATTATAGCACAATTTGATAAGTGTGCTTTCATTGAGAAATAAACAAAGCATTGTGGAAGGCCAGATTAATAGCATATACAAGTGATTTATATTCCTTTTTCTCTGACTACTGCCTAATCTCCCTTCTTTTCTGATTTGCCCATAAGCAGGGAAGCCAAAGAAGGAATGAAGTAGGAATGAGTAGGATAATTTGCATGTCAAATGGTCAAGTCAGATGAAGATGATGACTTGATGATATCAACGGATTTGGTACTTAGAAGGTCAAAAAAAAACCTTTTTTTGAATACTGCAATCTTTGCATCTCAGGGTTAGGACCTAAAATAAAGGTGTCTTTTGGTAGAATTTAATAAAGAAATGTTGCTAATTCTAGCGGAGAAGGCAATGGCATCCCACTCCAGTACTCTTGCCTGGAAACTCCCATGGATGGAAGAGCCTGGCAGGCTGCAGTCCATGGGGTCCCCAAGAGTCAGACACGACTGAGTGACTTTACTTTCACTTTTCACTTTCATGCATTGGAGAAGGAAATGGCAACCCACTCCAGTGTTCTTGCCTGGAGAATCCCAGGGACGGGGGAGCCTGGTGGACTGCAGTCTATGGGATCTCACAGAGTCAGACACGACTGAAGCGACTTAGCAGCAGCAGCAGCAGCTAATTCTAGGGATTTACACAAATAGTAGTTTTTATTAGTCTACTTCTATATCTCTTCCACCTTCCCTCTACATCAGAGCAAAGGGAATCATCTACTTTCTCCTTTTGGAAGGACTTCCCTGGTGGCTCAGACAGTAAAGAATCTGCCTGCAATGCAGGAAGACCTGGGTTCGATCCCTGGGTTGAGAAGATGCCCTGGAGAAGGGAATGGCAACCCACCCCAGTATTCTGGCCCAGAGAATCCCATGGACAAAGGAAGCCTAGTAGGCTGACAAAGAGTTGGACAGAACTCAGCAACTAACACTTTCACTTTATTCACTGCTTTTGGAAACCTCCTTTGTCTCCCAGGGCAAAGGAAGGGATGATCTTGCCTCACTCAGAGGACCTCACTCCCCTCTTTCTTGGCAGCCATGGCCCCTCCTCTCTAGTTGATATAGTTTGCATATGTGAAGAAGGTTTTGTCTAAGGAGTTTAAGGGGTTAGAGCTCAGCCTTGAAAAAAAACAAAGGGAATTTTTTCATTTTTCACTCAGTAACCATTACTCCTCTCTGTCAACCAACCCCTCTAGACTGTGAATTTAAAAATATATATGCAACAAGTAACAGTGGTTTACTGTACAGCATAGGGAACTATAGTCAATATCTTGTAATAAGCTATGATGGAAAATAATTTCAAAAATAATAATGTGTATTTGTGTAACTGAATCACTTTGATGTGCACCTGAAACATTGTAAGTATAAATCAACTACACTTCAATAAAAAATATATATTTAAAATATATGTATTTTTTAAAAAGATTAAAGCAAAATACTAATATTGGGAAATCCAGGTAAAGGTCATCTGGGAATTTTTATATTATTCTTACAACTTTTCTGTAAGTCTCAAAAAAAAATATTAAAAGGTGAAACAAGTCCAAAAAATTCATCCTTAGGACACTTTTACACACAAAAAAATATGAATAGCATCAAAAACAAAATGCCTAGGAGAAAACCTAGTAGAAGATAGGCAAAACCTCTGAGGGAAATTCAAGACCTAACTGAATGGAGGGATATACAATGTCAATGAATTGGGAGACTCAAAATTGTTAATCATCCTCAAATTTATACATAGATTCAATCTAGTCACAATCAAAATACATTTAGGCTTTTTTTTTTGGGGGGGGGGTGAAAAGTGACAAGCTGATTCCAAAACTTATACAAAATCCAAAACGCCTAGAAATACCAACACAGTTGGCAAGAAAAGAAACAGTGTTAGAGGAGTTAATAAAAAGTAACACTCATAAATTAAAATCATTCAGAGAGTGTAAAGATACAATACTTAAGAAATACAGTGTTGGTGCCAGGACAGACAAGTAATACAACGGAACAGAGTAGACTGTCATAAAGGACAGACACGTGTGCCCTTCTGCTTATGACAAAGGTTACACTGCAATGGGGAAAAGAGGCTGTTTAGTAAAAGATTCTGGGTCAGTTGGACGTCCATATGAATCCTGGAGAAGGAAATGGCAACCTGACCCTTATCTTACACAGATATCAATCCCAGAAGAAATGTACAATTATATGCAAGAGAAAATAATTAAATTGCTATAATATTTCACCATGAAATATCTACCTTTTGAGACACAGATGCAAGAACAGACATTTGGACTCACTGGGAGGAATTTTTGTTGTTGTTCAGTCGCTCGGTCATGTCTGATTCTTTGCAACTTCACAGACTGCAGCACACCGGTCTTCCCTGTGGTTCACCATCTCCCAGAGCTTGCTCAAACTCATGTCCACTGAGTCAGGGATGCTATCCAACCATCTAAACCTCTGTCATCCCCTTCTCCTCCTGCTTTCAATCTTTCCCAGCATAAAGATCTTTTCTAATGAGCCAGCTTTTCGAATCAGGTGGCCAAAGTATAGGAGCTTTAGCTTTAGCATCCGTCCTTCTAATGAATATTCAGGACTGATTTCCTTTAGGATTGATGGGTTTGATCTCCTTGCAGTCCAGGGGACTCTCAAGAGATTTCTCCAATACCAGAACTCAAAAGCATCAAATCTTCAGCATTCAGCCTTCTTTATGGTCCAACTCTCACATCCATACATGACTACTGGAAAAACCATGGCTTTGACTATATGGACCTTCGTTGACAAAGTAATGTCTCTGCTTTTTAATATGCTGTCTAGGTTGGTCATAGCTTTTCCTTCAAGGAGCAAGCGTCTTTTAATTTTGTGGCTGCAGTCATCATCTGCAGTGGTTTTGGAGCCCAAGAAAATAAAGTCTGCCACTGGTTCCATTGTTTCCCCCATCTATTTGCCACGAAGTGATGGGACCAGATGCCATAATCTTCATTTTTTGAATGTTGAGTTTTAAGCCAGCTTTTTCACTCTCCTCTGTCACCTTCATCAGGAGGCTCTTTAGTTCCTCTTCACATTCTGCCATAAATGTGGTGTCATCTGCACATCTCAGGTTATTGATATTTCTCCTGGAAATCTGATCCCAGCTTGTGCTTCACCCAGCCTGTCATTTCTCATGATGTACTCTGCATATAAGTTAAATAAGCAGGGTGACAATATATGGCCTTGGCGCACTCCTTTCCCAATTTGGAACCAGTCCATTGTTCCATATCCTGTGGTCACTGCTGAGTTTTCCATATTTTCTGGCATATTGAGTGCAGCATTTTCACAGCATCATTTGAAATAGCTCAGCTAGAATTCCATCTAGCTTTGTTGGTAGTGATGCTTTCTAAAGCCCATTTGACTTTGGACTCCAAGATGTCTGGCTCAAGGTGAGTGATTATCTGAGTTATTAAGATTATCTGGGTCATTAAGATTTTTTGTGTAGCTCTTCTGTGTATTCTTGCCACCTCTTCTTAATATCCTCTGGTCTGTTAGGTCCATACTGTTTCTGTCCTATATTGTGCCCATCTTTGCATGAAATGTTCCCTTGGTATCTCTAATTTTCTAGAAGAGATCTCTAGTGTTCCCCATTCTATTGTTTTCCTCTATTTCTTTGCATTCTTCACTTAGGATGGCTTTCTTATCTCTCCTGGATATACCTTGGACCTCTGCATTCAGATGGGTATATCTTTCCTTTTCTCCTTTGCTTTTCATTTCTATTCTTTTCTCAGCTATTTGTAAGGCCTCCTCAGACAGCCATTTTGCCTTTTTGCATTTCTTTTTCTTGGGGATGGCTTTGATCACCACCTCCTGTACAACGTCCTGAACCTCTGTCCGTAGTCCTTCAGACACTCTATCAGATCTAATCTCTTGAATCTATTTGTTGACGGGGGGGATGATTTGAGAGAATACCATTGAAATATATACATTACCATATGCAAAATAGATAGACAAGAGTTTGATGTATAATGCAGGGCTCCCAAATCTGGTGATCTGTGACAATCTGGAGGGATGGGGTAGGGAGGAAGATGGGAGGAGCGGACAGGATGGAGGGGACAAATGGATGCCTACTGTCAATCCATACTGATGTATGGTGAAAAAAAATCACAATAATATAAAGTAGTTATTAAAAAGAGAAATTACCTTTTAAAGCCAGTTTTCCCTCACCCTCTGTTCTTGGGGACATTTCACACCAGAAGCATCCTAAGTACCAGTAGCCTTTCCCTCTCTCTTACCTGAGCAAATCACAGAGGCTGTGTTACCACGGGAACAGTCAGGACCACCCAGAGCAGTCACAGGGCAACTCCACAGGAAGGACTCAGCCCCTGAGCAGTGTAATCGGGCTGTTGATATCCGATCACCTCCTTCCATAAAGTGTGGTCCTCCGGGGGTGGAGATGGCGACTCCACAGCCAAGCTGAGGACAGACAACATTGGCATTGGCCAGACTCCAGTGGGAGGCACAGAGCACTCTCCATCATCCAGAAATGTTCATCTCCAACTGCCCCTCACACTGAGAGGAGCCGTTTGTCATGAGCCGGACTTCTGAGTATGCTGGATACGAGATAATAGAATTTCAGAAATATCTCATGATTTCTGACCTGAACAGAGTGTGCAGGGAGGTTAGTCCTGACCTACATCTCACCTGAACAGACAAGCTGAACAGCTCCACTGTGGTGACAAGTGCCCCCTGGACAGGGCACTCTGAGGCAGGACCAGAGCTTAGGCTCCTCCCCCTCACAACTGAACTCTTCAGCCCAGACTCGGCCATCTGAGTCTCTGAAGAGCTCATGTCCCACGACTGACACAGCTTTGCCACACCCCAGCTCTGCACAGAAGACTTAGGCAGTGGGGAATGTGAAGTTTCTATCAGACACTGGGATCCAGTCTTCTCCAGAATAAACTTCTACTCGCCCTGAGCAGGGTCCATCCTCTCCAACCAGATGCACAAATCCTGAGAGAAACAAATAAATAAACCCACTGCACGTTCATGATCCTGGCTTGGCAACTGGAAACATGTCACAGGCAATGGTGTGAAAGCTTTTTTTTCCAGGACTGAGGCATGAACAGAAAATTTGACAGTGTCAGAATTGCATTTTCACGGGTGAGTGTCAGAAGAGAAATCCAGAAGGATTTGCAGAGTCAGTTTAGAATGGCTGAATTCCAAAAACCAAATTTGATGTTGGTTATGATGTGAATTCCTCATTTAAGGGTCTGGAAACTATAGGGCCCAAGGAAACTGCACTGCAATGGGCATCAGACTTGGGTGCAGAACTGAACTAACCCAGAGTGAAATAGGTCCTTGGGATTCAAGAGTTTAGAGAACTAAGATCCAGACAAGGTTAGAAGGCCATCTGACATTTCTGGGGCTAGAAGTCCAGCCAGATTTTTCTCAGGAGTCAATACTCAAGTCACTGATACAAGGGAAATCAATCGAGAGATCTGAGTGCAGGTCAGTCTATAAACAGACTTATGGCTAATGGAAGGAAAGCTAGATATTATAACAAGTCTACTTCTTATGTTTCCCATATATTTCTCATAATCTCTGATAGTGAAAAATTCCAAGAATTTCTTATCCAACTTGAATTGTGAAAAGAAATTGTCCAAAGATGAGTTTGAATATGAAGAAAGGTCAGAGTCATAGGAGAAAGGGTTGGTCCTAGCCATCTTTCAAGAAAGCCTAGGATTTACCAATGAACCCAGGAGAGAATGAGTTCTCAGTGGGACTATACAAGATGACTAACTGTGTTGATTAGTTCATATTACTGGTTTTCTTCCAACACATGAGAATCTTAGCAAATGCTATGGAGTGAAGGTAATTTAATGTTTTTAAATTCTATCTATATGCTAAATGGAACTTCCCAGGTGGCACTAGTGGTAAAGAAGCCCCCTGCCAATGCATAAGTTAAATCCCTGGGAGGAGAGCATAGCAACCACTCCAGTATTCTGTCGTGGAGAATCCCATGGATGAGGGAGCCTGATGGGCTACAGTTCATAGAGTCACAAAGAGTCAGACATGACTGAAGAGACCTAACACGCACTCATATGCTAACTACAAACTACTTTCCTATTTCTTGAGAAAAAGTCATCATGCTGTAAAAAAAAAAAAGGAGAGGGAGAAGAAGAGAAGACAGAGCAAACAGCCATGTATAATTTACAGATTTCTACATTACAAAAGCCTCAATATGGATGAACAAAGATTTGGGGAAAATATTTGTCCAGCAAGTTTTTAACACATTTTACCCATGTGCTCCTTCCATCTGCGACCTAACCCTGTTTCCCTTTCCCATTTCTCCCACTGCAGACAAGAGAAAACAATCCTAAGAGCTACAAATGGATGGAAAAGAGACTCTGAAAGGGAAGAACTTCTGTAGGAGTGGAGTGTGGGTGGGGTGAGGGGTAGGTTAAACTGGGAGTGGATGGAGTATGAAACTGAAAGAGGGAGACTAAGGGAAAGACTCACAACATGATTTGACCTTCAGGGACCACATTTTGGAGAGAGGAAAGGTAACCTAATGAAAAAAATAAAACTTCTCATCATAAAGAACAACTTTTAAATACATTTGCCTGATTTCTGACTGTGCTTATAATTATTTATGTACACGGTGGAATTCTTTCTGGTAAAGGACTCTGATTTCATAAGTATGAGAACACTGAAGGTTCAGAAAGAATATGTCAACAGAATAAAAATCTACTATAGAGAACAGGAGAGAATAGAAAAGATACTATAGAAATTAATGAATCAAAGGACCAGCTTGACCACTTATCCAAGAGGGAATGGTAAGAGCCAGGATGATCTGCTAGCCTTTTGTTACTTACCCACTTTCAACTCCCCAGTCCAGGTTAGGACATCTGGTGTGGTCTGGCTGGGAGTTTGGTCATAGGATACACATTCTAATTAAAATATTTTTACTTAACAGGTTGTTAGTTTCTATATCAATCCCATGAGATTACAAATTTAAAAAGAACAAGAAAGAAATATTTCTTGTATGCTGTTTCATATACCAAGATACATGCTAAACACTCAAATATATGCTGAATAATCCATAAAGTCTTGTACACATCAGGATAGATACTTCTGAGACATATTATTATTTCTTTTTTATTTTCTACTTGATTTTAAATTTTATATGAAAGGATATGTGTGTGAAAATTGTAAGAAAATTTGTGCAAGAGGAGGCTGGTGTGAGTGGATAAAGGTATTAAATATAATAAAAATACATCCTTGTCTGGTCTCTTGCTGTACAGACCTCCTGTATCCTTAGGCACACGTAGCATCCTCCACACCACACCTGGACCCGCAGTGATGCTCAGAGAACCCCATATGGCCTTTGACATCTCTCATTGCTCTTCTTTTTCCTCTTAGCTACTATAAGTCTCCTCCACCTTCTTCAAAAATTACAGGTGTCCTCTTACTCCTGTTCCTATCAAACAAGCCCCCAAACACAATTCTCTTATATCATTGAAGACATCAGGTATAAAATATAATTTATTACCACAAAACATAGAAATTCACATTTTTTTTGACTTGTCAGTGTGTGGCTAAGTGTTCCTCCAAAATTTTGGTTTATACAGAGGTTTTAAAGAAAAAAAAGAACAGACAATCCTTTCTAGTAACAATGAAAGGAGAACCCAGACTCAGAACATTTCATCCACAACTCTATTGTCCTACCAGTCAAAGAGCTATGAATATTCAAATCTAAATTTTCAAAGGGGACTTGCAATTTGGCACAAATCCATAAGTTCCTCTCTGATTTGTTTGGTGATGTCCCCTGTGCCTCCACAACTAACCTAGCACAAAAAAGTGTCTCGCACTATATATACAGAAAGGACTCCATCCTGGAAGGTACATCCTCATTCTACCCCTTTCCTCCCATGGGCTCACTGTGCAAAGCAGGTGCATGTGGTGATTTGCAAATGTTTCACTCTTCCAAAAGTAAATTATATAAAAATGAGTATCAATTTTTATTGGGATATAGATTAAGCTATATCAGGTAAGATCACTGGAGAAGAAATAGCAGAGACTTGTAAGAGGAAAAGTAGAAACAAATGAAGCCCATCAGGAAATCAATCCTGAATATTCATTGGAAGGACTGATGCTGAAGCTGAAACTCCAATACTTTGGACACCTGATGCGAAGAACTGACTCCTTTGAAAAGACCCTGATTCTAGGCAAGATTGAAGATGGAAATAGAAGGGGCAGACAGAGGATGAGATGGTTGGATGGCATCACTGACTCAATAGACATGAGTTTGAGTAAGCTTCAGCAGTTGGTGATGGACAGGGAAGCCTGGCATGCTGTGGTCCATGGGGTAGCAGAGTCGGACACCACTGAGCGACTGAACTGAACTGATCACTCACAGATACTTTATGCATTCAAGGAGGATATCTCAGACATCTCTAGCTTACACATCTATTGCCCTGGTGATCAGACACCAGCTTCCTTGGAGCTTTCTGTTCTTTCAGTCAGTGGGCAATTCACTGATCATACCTGAGCAGATAACTCCTGCATCCTCGTCATGACCGCAGTTTTGCCACCCCCAGCCCCAGGAAGCCCACTGCCACACGTGGGACTCCATTCTTCCACAATACACATGATCCAGCCAGATGGGTCCTGATCCCGCCCCAAAGGGAGCAGACTCCACGGCACTGAGGGCTTCTCCACAGCCCAGCTGCCTGCACACCACACGGGCATCGTCCAGGTCCCAGCTGTCATCACAGATGGTGCCCCAGGAACCCTGGTGAAGGATCTCCACTCTCCCGGCGCAGGGTCTGCCCCCGTCCACCAGGCGGAGCTGTCTGCTGTCTGAGGAGACAGAAATGGGGCAATGGGGTGCTGACCAGGAGATGAGAAAGATCTTCTGTCCTGTGGGACCCTCACCCGAGTAGTTGGGGGCGCTCTCTTCAGAAGCTGATGCTGCGGAGTCATTGCCCTGTGGAACATTTGGATCTGGATTCTTATAGAAGTGATAAGAGCATAACAAGGATGAAAATGGACAAAAACAGGAAATATTACTACTAGATAGTCTGAGACAGATGGTGTTACAAGGTCCTATCAGAGTTAACATTCTGATTTGTAGAGCTCTGCACAGAATCTGAAAAAGATTTACAGGAAATGTTGGTCTCTCTACCCTGAGGGGTTAAATGAGTTCAGAGTCACAGGATTAGGCTGGTAGCTGGATGTATTCTTTATAAGCTACACACTCTTGGTCCTTGACTTTAGAGCCAGGCAGTGGCCTCATCAGAAGCCTCGGGGAGCAGCCATGAATCCTCTATCATTAAAATCGTTCTCCTTGGTATAATCATGAGAACTGAAAAACAAATGGTCTGTGAGACACCATGGTTTACCCTAGAATAGTTCACTTATGATTCTAAGCTTCAAACTCCAGATCTGGATACTTAGTTTCAAAAAGTATAATCTCTTTGAGTAGATTAAACAACCCTGCATGAGAGATGATGTCAGAAGATATTGATTGACATTGGCCAGATTCCACTGGGAATCACAGAATGTAGCTTCTTCTCCCAAATGAATATAATCTCTCCTTGGACTTTGTGTCAGGAATTGCTATTATCTAAAATTTGGAGTTATTTGTTCTCTAGGGGAAAATATGTATTTCTAACTCTCAGAGCAAAAATATGTTATATTCCTGCCTTGAAAGCCTTTGAACAAACAATATTGACAAACACACTGCATTGTTCTCTCTTTTGATACATAACCAGTCATGGAAAGAAAGGTTAAATGATGTCTATCACTGTTGTAGTTTAAGTAAGTGAAAAGTAGAGAATAAAACCTCAAATTCTGTACTTCCATGAAGAATGGAAGAGAAAGCAGACCAATGGTCTTGTTAGACACAACTTTAAATGCTGGAAATTTTCTTTAAGTAAAGGTATCATTGGAAAAGACTCCGATGCTGGGAGGGATTGAGGGCAGGAGGAGAAGAGGACGACAGAGGATGATATGGCCGGATGGCATCACCAACTCGATGGACATGAGTTTGAATGAACTCTGGGAGTTGGTGATGGACAGGGAGGCCTGGCGTGCTGCAATTCATGCGGTGGCAAAGAGTCGGACATGACTGAGCTACTGAACTGAACTGAAAGGTATCAGACATGTGTGGACACAACATGGACTAAATATGTTAAAATTCTAGAGAGTGGAGATCATGTAATATGTTTCAATGTTAGCCAAGGATCTACAGTTTCTTTTTCTCTGGAGGAATTTCCCAATTTGGTGCCTAGGTTAAGGCTCAGAATCTGGGCTCAGAGAAACAGAGGACTCCTATTTGGACAGAGAAGCCAGCATAATTTGGGGTTACCTGGTGGTGAGACAGAATTGGGAGACCTGAAATCCTTTCTCACACAACAGATTTTTTTCCTCGAATATGTGCTCATTATACAAGCCATGAAGCTGGCAGAAAGCCAAAGATTTATGTCAAAAGTCTTGGAGAGCAGAGTGGCTATTCCCTTACTCTCTTGGGTGCTGAGCTACCAAAATACCCAGGTTATCAACCAAAATCTTTGAAGGCCCATGCCACATGGACAGAGAGATAAGAGATGGATGGAGTGCTACCAAAACCGCAACCTAGACTTGTTACAGCTCAGTTCTCAGTTGTATTTATATATTTGAGTGATCTTCAACCCTTCTCCTACTTGCTTAACTAAACAGAATATGAATCCTCTCAAGGGTTAGAAAATGTATCTGGAGGATCCTTTTTTCAATGCTGAAGACATGGGATGACATGACATATTAACAAAGTGAAATAAAAGAAAATAAGAGAAGGCAGAGACTCACATGATAGAGGTGCTGGAGTTAGCAGATATAGATTTTAACTATGATCAATATATTGAGGAAAAAAGAGGAAATGAGAGAATAAATGGGTGAAAAGATGAAAAACATTAACAACTAATTATAACTATAAAAATCAAGGAACAGTTACCAACTGAAAATAAAATGTCTAGAGAGTTGAATTAATAAGTTTAGAAGAATTTTAGATATAACTCAACTCAAAATTACTGACTTAGAGGAGCCCTAGAGATGAGAGATGAGAAGAAGGAGGAGTGGGATAGGAGGAGAAGAGAAGCTAAGACAGAGAGACAGAGCAGCAGAAGTAATACTTGAAGATATAATAACTGAGAGTTTTTTAAAAATGGATGGATGGGCATGAAAACTCCCACACCTAGTAAAGCTGCTGAAAATCAAGGAAAAAGGAAAATTTGGAATAATAACAGATCTGTTTAATACAAAAGAAGGGGGGAAAGAGAGGAAAAAGGAACATAAAGCACGTGGGTCAATTAAAAGTAAATGATAGATACTAGCCCAACAATACCAATAACTGCACTTACAGTAAATTGATTAGATACTTCAAATTAATGCCCATCTTGATAAAACCACAAAATCCATGTAAATACTACCATGAAGATATTCAGCTTATATATGAGGGTAAAGAAAGGTTGACAGTAAAATGATGGGGAAAATGTACATACTGTGTGAATCCTAACTGTAAGAAAACTGGAATCGCTATATAAATGTCACAGAAAGTAGACTTCAAAGCAAGATGTGCTAATTGAGTTAAAGAGGGCATTTTCATGATTATAACAGGATACACCCTTAATGAAGATATTATAGATATTAAAATCCAAGAAAATGTCAAAACATTGCTTTGAAATATAGAATAATACTTGACAGAATGAAGAACAGAAATAGACAAAATCATAATCAAAATGCGGGAACTTTAACATGAATTTTGCAATAGCATGCAGACCAAGTATACAAAAAAGAATGAGGAATATAGCAGATGTAAACAACAGTTAGCTAAATAACATATATAGAGCAATACACCCAACAATGACACAACTTGTTATTTACTTTATTGTAAATTCACTGGAAACTTTCATTTTTAAATGATCATCAGTTCAGTTCAGTTCAGTCTCTCAGTCGTGTCTGACAGCAACTCCATGGACTGCAGCACGCCAGGCCTCCCTGTCCATCACCAACTCCCAGAGTTTACTCAAACTCATGTCCATCGAGTCAGTGATGCCATCCAACCATTTCATCCTCTGTTGTCCCCTTCTCCTCCCACCTTCAACCTTTCCCAGCATCAGAGTCTTTTCAAATGAGTCATTTCTTCCCATCAGGTGTCCAAAGTATTGGAATTTCAGCTTCAGCATCAGTCCTTCCAATGAATATTCAGGACTGATTTCCTTCAGAATGGACTGGGTGGATCTCCTTGCAGTCTAAGGGACTCTCAAGTGTCTTCTCCAACACCACAGTTCAAAAGCATCAACTCTTCAGTGCTCAGCCTTCTTCGCAGTCCAACTCTCACATCCATACATGACTACTGGCAAAACCACAGCCTTGACTAGATGGACCTTTGTTCACAAAGTAATGTCTCTGCTTTTTAATATGCTGTCTAGGTTGTTCATAGCTTTTCTTCCAAGGAGTAAGCATCTTTTAATTTCATGGCTGCAGTCACCATCTGCAGTGATTTTGGAGCCCTCCAAAATAAAGTCTGTCACTGATTCCACTGTTTCCCCATCTATTTGCCATGAAGTGATGGGACCGGATGTCATGATCTTAGTTTTCTGAATGTTGAGCTTTTTTCACTCTCCTCCTTCACTTTCATCAAGAGGCTCTTTAGTTCTTCACTTTCTGCCATAAGGTGGTGTCATCTGCATATCTGAGGTTATTGATATTTCTCCCAGCAATCTTGATTGCAGCTTGTGCTTCATCCAGCCCAGAATTTCTCATGATGTACTCTGCATATTAGTTAAATAAGCAGGGTGACAATATACAGCCTTGACTTACTCCTTTCCCTATTTGGAACTAGTCTGTTGTTCCATGTCCAGTTCTAGCTACTGCTTCCTGACCTGCATACAGATTTCTCAAGAGGTAGGTCAGGTGGCCTGGTATTCCCATATCTTGAAGAATTTTCCACAGTTTGTTGTGATCCACATAGTCAAAGACTTTGGCATAGTCAACAGAACAGAAGTAGATGTTTTGATGATCATGTGATAGAACAAAAACCTTCAGAGAATTGAATTTATACAGAATATTTACTTTGAACAGAGTGAAATTAAGTATTAATAAGAAAATATACTTAGCCATCCCTACTGAGAAAATTAAGAAATATTCTTCCAAAGAATTCCTGGGTCTGGAAATAACTTTCAAACTTGAAAATATTGTGAAATAATGGTAACAAAGGTATGCTGTAACTAAATTCTTCCAATGCAACTAAAGTAGTGTCTAAGGGAAATTTATACCCTAGATTTAGAAAAGAGGAGAGACAGAAAATGAAAAAATGTAAGCTTTCATTTAAGAAGCTAGGATATGAGACATAAAGCCTAAAGGATGTACAAGATTGGAATTAATAAAGAAAGAAATAAAGTTAATCTAAAAAAGAAAGTAAGCATAAGACAAAGACAACAGAGGAAAGCTGTTCAAACATGGCTCACTGAAAACTGATCAACACTGAGCAATACTAATCAAGAGCAGAGAGAAAAAACTTAATACCAGAACGAAAAGGCAAATCACTATAAATTATACAGGTTTTTTGGTCATAGTTTTGAGATGCAATATACACATTTAATGTGGATAAATATCCAGAAGAGTTCCAGTTTCTCCACAACCTTGTCAACATTTGTCTTTTTTTAAATTATAGCCATTTTGACAGATGTAAGATGACATCTCATTGTGGTTTTCATTTACATTTCTCTGATAATTAAAGATGTCAGTGTATTTTCATACACCTGTTAGCTATCCATATGTCTTATTTGGAGAAATGGCTAGTTCCTGACTAATTTTTTTAATCAGTTTATTAGAGGTTTTGCTGTTGTTGCTTTTGTTTTGCTCTTGAGCTGTAGTGTTCTTATATATTTTGCAAATTAATCCCTTATATGATTTGCTGTAAGGTGCCTTTTCACTCTACTGTTGTTTCTTTTACTGTCCTGCTGGTGTTTAGTCATTCAGTCGTGTCCAACTCATTGCAACCCCATGGAGTATAGCCTGCCAGGCTCCTCTGTCCATGAGATTCCCCAGGCAAGAATACTGGCGTGAGTTGCATTTCCTTCTCCAGTGTATCTTCCTGACCCAGGCGTTGAATCCATGTCTTGTGTGTCTCCTCCACTGGCAGGTGAACTCTTTACCACTGAGCCATCTGAGATATTCTCACGTGTCTATTTTTACCTATTATTTTGGTGTCAAACCCATGAGATCATGAAATAATATACTTTTATTTTGAAATTTTAAGTAAAAATACCACATATCTAAGATATAATTCCTAACTGGTGACAATATTACACCATCATACACAATAAAATAAATTTATATGCAGTAAGGTTTTAAACATTACTTAGTGGAATTATAAAATCACTTGTAGAAAATAAACTTGATTAAAAGTTATTTTGAGATGAAGAATGGCATTTGAAACATTGCATTAAAGGCATAGTCAAAAAACTAAAACGTTATAAATTTGATCACATAACCTTCCATGCACATATACAAACCTAAAATCATACACAAAAGATGGGGAAATATTTCCAAATAATGTTATAAAAATGGTAAATGATGTTAGTTTATAGAGTTCCTAAAAATAAATAAGAAAATTTGTAAAATATTCTAGAGAAAAAAATTAAAGATAGAGAAAGATATCTGAAACACCTATAAAAATTTACTTATTAATCACTCTCCACATTCAATAACAAATATAAACACAGGTGTCTATAAAGGCACACACACACACTAACACACCCCTGAATGAAGGAAAGACCTTGCATACTTTAATTACCCAGTGTTTCTTCTATTAGGACAGTGTTTGCACATTGTATGCACTCATTCAACAAGTATGGACGGAGAACATATTCTAAATACCATGATAAGTGCTTGTTAAATGTTTATTAAATAAATAAGCAGATGAATAAAGTTCAGTGAAATACATTTTCTTTAAATCAATGCTGATCAACAAAATAGTGAAGCAAATATAAATTAATGATAATGGTTTATGAAAATAAAGTGTATTAAAGAAAATTAGTCCATAAACACAGAATAAATTTATATTTAAAATTTCATTTACATAATGTTTAATATAAATGTATTTCTTTTAATTGGAGGCTAATTACTTTACAATATTGTTTTGGTTTTGCCATACATCAACATGAATCCTCCACGGGTTTCAGTGGAAAATTGTTAAATAGATTCTAAACTACTCTCATCTATTATTCAATATGACATATGCACAAGAGAATATTTCTGTAGTAAGAAGAAACTCTTAAGGGGAATATACAGATTTACTAAGTAGACTTCAGAAAAAGATAGATAAATGGCTACTGAGTAAAGCAAAACCCTCCTTGCTGTTCATTGGAACTCTGCATTCAAATGGGTATGCCTTTCCTTTTCTCCTTTGCTTTTTGCTTCTCTTCTTTTCACAACTATTTGTAAGGCCTCCTTGACAGTCATTTTGCTTTTTTGCATTTGTTTTTCTTGGGGATGGTCTTGCTCCATGTCTCCTGTACAATGTCATGAACCTCCATCCATAGTTCATCAGGCACTCTGTCTATCAGATCTAATGCCTTAAATCGATTTGTCGCTTCCACTGTATAATCGTAAGGGATTTTATTTAGGTCATACCTGAATGGTCTAGTGGTTTTCCCTACTTTCTTCAATTTAAGTCTGAATTTGGCAATAAAGAGTTCATGATCTGAGCCACAATCAGCTCCTGGTCTTCTTTTTGCTGACCATATAGAGCTTCTCCATCTTTGGCTGCAAAGAATATATAATCAATCTGATTTTGGTGTTGACCATCTGGTGATGTCCATGTATAGAGTCCTCTCTTGTGTTGCTGGAAGAGGGTATTTGCTATGACCAGTGCATTCTCTTGGCAAAACTCTGTTAGCCTTTGCCCTGCCTTCATTCCTTACTCCAAGGCCAAATTTGCCTGTTACTCCAGGTGTTTCTTGACTTCCTACTTTTGCCCTCCAGTGCCCTATAATGAAAGGGACTTCTTTTGGGGGTGTTAGTTCTATAAGGTCTTGTAGGTCTTCATAGAAGCTTTCATAGAAGCTTCATAGCTTCAACCTCAGCTTCTTCAGCATTACTGGTTCGGGCATGCTACTACTTCTGCTAAGTTGCTTCAGTCGTGTCCGACTCTGTGTGACCCCATAGATGGCAGCCCACCAGGCTCCCCTGTCCCTGGAATTCTCCAGGCAAGAATACTGGAGTGGGTTGCCATTTCCTTCTCCAATTCATGAAAGTGAAAACTGAAAGTGAAGTCACTCAGTCGTCTCCAACTCCCAGAGACCCCATGGACTGCAGCCTACCAGGCTCCTCCATCCATGGGATTTTCCAGACAAGTGTACTGGAGTGGGTTGCCATTGCATAAACTTGGAATACTGTGATATTGAATGGTTTGCCTTGGAAATGAACAGAGATCATTCTGTCATTTTTGAGATTGCATCCAAGTACTGCATTTTGGACTCATTTGTTTGCTATGATGGCTACTTCATTTTTTCTAAGGGATTCTTGCCCACAGTAGCAGATATAATGGTCATTTGAGTTAAATTCACCCATTCCAGTCCATTTTAGTTCACTGATTCCTAAAATGTCTACGTTCACTTTTGCCATCTCCTGTTTGACCACTTGCAATTTGCCTTGATTCATGGACCTAACATTCCAGGTTCCTATGCAATATTGTTCTTCACAGCATTGGACTTTGCTTCTATCCCCAGTCACATCCACAGCTGAGTGTTGTCTTTGCCTTGACTTCAGCTCTTCATTCTTTCTGGAGTTATTGCTCCACTGATCTCCGGTAGCGATTTGGGCACCTACCAAACTGGGGAGTTCATCTTTCAGTGTCCTATCTTTTTGTCTTTTCATACTGTTCATGGGCTTCTCAAGGCAGGAATTCTGAAGTGGTTTGCCATTCCCTTCTCCAGTGGACCACATTTTGTCAGGACTCTCCACCATGACTCGTCCATCTTGGGTGGCCAAATTGGCATGGCTCATAGTTTCACTGAGTTAGGCAAGGTGTGGTCCATATGATCAGATTGGTCACTTTTCTGTAATTGTGGTTTTCAGTTTGTCTGCCCTCTGATGGAGGAGGATAAGAGGCTTATGGAAGTTCCCTGAAGGGAGAGAATAACAAGGAAAGATAAGAAGCCCTCCTCAGTGACCAGTGCAAAGAAATAGAGGAAACCGATAGAATGCAAAAGACTAGAGATCTCTTCAAGAAAATTAGAGATACCAAGGGAAGGTTTCATGCAAAGATGGGCTCAATAAAGGACAGAAATGGTATGGACCTAACAGAAGCAGAAGATATTAAGAAGAGGTGGCAAGAATACACAGAAGAAATATACAAAAAAGATCTTCATGACCCAGATAATCATGATAGTATGATCACTCACCTAGAGCCAGACATCCTGGAATGCAAAGTCAAGTGGGCCTTAGGAAGCATCACTACGAACAAAGCTAGTGGAGGTGATGGAATTCCAGTTGAGCTATTTCAAATCCTAAAAGATGATGCTGTGAAACTGCTACACTCAATATGCCAGCAAATTTGAAAACTCAGCAGTGGCCACAGGACTGGAAAGGGTCAGTTTTCATTCCAATCCCAAAGAAAGGCAATGTCTACAAATGTTTAAACTACCACACAATTGCACTCATATCACACACTAGCAAAGTAATGCTGAAAATTCTCCAAGCTAAGCTTCGACAGTATATGAACCATGAACTTCCAGATGTTCAAGCCGGTTTTATAAAAAGCAGAGAAACCAGAGATCAAATTTCCAACATCTGTTGGATCATCGAAAAAGCAAAAGAGTTCCAGAAAAACATCTGTCTCTGTTTTATTGACTATGCCAAAGCCTTTGACTGCGTGGATCACAACAAACTGTGGAAAATTCTTCAAGAGATGGGAATACCAGACCACCTGACCTGCCTCTTGAGAAATTTGTATGCAGGTCAGGAAGCAACAGTTAGAACTGGCCATGGAACAACAGACTGGTTCCAAATAGGAAAAGGAGTACGTCAAGGCTATATATTGTCACCCTGCTTATTTTTTTTTTTTTAACATATGCAGAGTACATCATGAAAAACACTGGGCTGGAAGAAGCATAAGCTGGAATCAAGATTGCCAGGAGAAATATCAATCACCTCAGATATGCAGATGACACCACCCTTATGGCAGAAAGTGAAGAACTAAAGAGCCTCTTGATAAAAGTGAAAGAGGAGAGTGAAAAAGTTGGCTTAAAGCTCAACATTCAGAAAACGAAGATCATGGCATCTGGTCCTATCACTTCATGGGAAATAGATGGGGAAACAATGGAAACAGTGACAGACTTTATTTTGGAGGGCTCCAAAATCACTGCAGATGGTGACTGCAGCCATGAAATTATAAGATGCTTACTCCTTGGAAGAAAAGTTATGACCAACCTATACAGCATATTACAAAGCAGAGACATTACTTTGCCAACAAAGGTCCGTCTAATCAAGAGTATAGTTTTTCCAGTAGTCATGTATGGATGTGAGAGTTGGACTATAAAGAAAGCTGAGCACCAAAGAATTGATGCTTTTGAACTGTAGTGTTGGAGAAGGCTCTTGAGAGTCCGTTGGACTGCAAGGAGTTCAAACCAGTCCATCCTAAAGGAAATCAGTCCTGAATATTCATTGGAAGGACTGATGCTGAAGCTGAAACTCCAATACTTTGATCACCTGATGTGAAGAACTGACTCATTGGTAAAAACCCTGATGTTGGGAAAAATTGAAAGGGGGAGGATAAGGGGACAACAGAGGATGAGATGATTGAATGACATCACTGATTCAGTGGACATGAGTTTGAGCAAACCCTGGGAGTTGGTGATGGACAGGGAGTCCTGGTGTGCTGCAGTCCATGGGGTTACAAGGAGTTGGACACGACTGAGCGACTAAACTGAACTGAAAGTAAAACTGTTTGCAATAGACTCAAATAGGTATACTGAGAAAGCTAAGTAATCAGAGGAAATAGAAATTACAAACAAAACACCAAGAAAAGGGCACAAAAGCCTGAAACTGAAAGAAATATACATAAGTGTAAAATGTACCTGTTAAAAAATATCAGAATTAATGTATTCTTTCCACATCATCCTATCAAACCTCCTACCCAATCTATACAGAGATCCTGGAGAAAGTGACAGCAGGATCTCTGCGAGGTGGTTACTCACTTTCAGAGTCAGAGACTTAACCACCTCCCACTTTCTTGTGCTTTACTGTAGGAAAAATGTCATCAATAAAAGATTTAATAGTTTAATGCTTCTTTAGCCTTCAAGTGGAAAAGACAAATAGATGAGGCAAGAGAGTCAAGGAGTGGTATATGTATATGTTTTTGAAATATCTATCACCACATTCTCTCAGGCAACACCCAGCGTATCATTCAAGATATATCTGAATGGGGTGTGTGTGTTTGTGTATGTAGGAAAGAGAGAGATAGAGAAATGTTGCAGGGAATAAGCACTTTGGTTTGAATATCTGTCACCCCCCAATATTTAGTTACTTCATTCAGCACTTGCTGTTGAAATCCCAACTCCCAGTGTAATGGTATTAAGTGGTGGAACCTTCTCAGACTCTTCAAAAAGCAGAAGAAAAGAACACTGCCAAACTCATTTTACGAGGCCAACAAGGTTCTGATATCAAAACCAGACAAGAAATATCTCTGATAAACAGAGGGACAAAAATCCTCAACAAAATATTAAAAAACATAATTCAATAATGCATCCAAAGGATCATGCACGATGATCAAGTGAGATTTGTTCCAAAGGATGCAAGGATGGTTCAATATTCACAGAT
Source organism: Bubalus kerabau (assembly GCF_029407905.1). Classification (NCBI taxonomy): domain Eukaryota; kingdom Metazoa; phylum Chordata; class Mammalia; order Artiodactyla; family Bovidae; genus Bubalus; species Bubalus kerabau. The sequence continues at coordinate 19,643,414 of NC_073624.1, forward strand.
TAATCAATGTGATACACCAAGTAAACAAAATGAAAATGAAAATCATATCCTCTCAGTAGATGTAGAAAAAACAGTTGGAAATATTAACATCCATTTCTGATTTTAAAAACCTCTATAAAGTAGATACAGAGGGATTATATCTCAGTATAATAAAGACCATATGTCAAACTCACAGCTAACCTCATACTCAACAGTAAACAGCTGAATATTTTTTCTCTGAGATCAGATGCAAGACAAAGATGCCTAATCACCACTTTTATTCAACATAGGTTTGGTATTCCCAGCCAAAACAATCCGGCAAGGAAAAAAAATAAGGACACACAAATCTGAAAGGAAAAGGCAAAACTGATGCTATTTGGAGATTTCATAATATTATATATAGAAAACCCTAAAGCCCCCACAAAAATTTGTTAGAACTAATACACCCAGTGAAGTCATAAGATATAAAATTCATATACAAAAATCAGTTGCATTTCTATACGCTAATAACAAATTGCCATAAGGAAAAATTAAGAAAACAATTCTATTTACAGTTGAACAAAAAACTGATAAATTATTAGGAACAAATTAACCTTAAAAGAGGTGATAGTCCTGTACACTGAAACTCTAAGACATTGATGAAAGATAGTGGATTTTGTTATCAAAATTCCAAAGGAAATTTTCACAGACATGGAACAAACAATCCTAAAATTTGTATGGAACCACAAAGGACCCTGAATAGCCAAAGCAATCTTGAGAAAGAACAATATTGGAGGTGCCATGTTTCCTGATTTAAAACTATATTTCAAAGCTGTATTAAGCAAAACAGTATAGTGTTGGTATAAAAATGGGTGCAGAGATCAACAGAATAGAATAGAGAGCCCAGAAATAAACCCAAATACATATAGTTAATTAATTTTTGACAGAGGAACTAGGAATATGCAATGCCGAAAGGACATTCTCTTCAATAAATGGTGTTGGGAAAGCTGGACAGCTACATGCAAAAAATAAAACTGGACCACTCTCTCGTAGCATTCACAGAAATTAATTCAAAATGGATCAAAGACTTAATCATAAGTCCTGAAGCCATAAAAATCCTGGAAGAAAAAGTTATAGACATCAGTTTTGGTGGTGGCTTTTTGCATTAGGCAACAAGAGCAAAACTAACTAAGTGGGATGACATAAAACTAAAAAACTTCTGCACAACAAAGGACACCATCAGCAACACGAGGAACTCGCCGGGCAGTCCAGTAGTCAGGACTCAGTGCTGTCACTGCCATGGCCCAGATTAATTCTCTGTTTGGGGAACTAAGATCCAGTAGGGCATGCAGGTTGGTAAATATATAAATAAAGGGCGAAGATATCGTGGTGAAAAATATTTTTTAAAAAAATGGAAAGACAATCTTTAGTATCAGAGAAAATATTTGCAAAATACATTTCTGATATGGGTTAATATGTGGAATACATAAAGAACTCATACAACTCAATAGCAAAAGAATACAGTCTTATTTACAAATGGGCAGAGGACCTGAATAGACATTTTTTCAAAGAAAACATACAGTTGTTCATGAAAAGGTACATGAAAAGATATGCAACATTACTAATCATCAGGAAAATGCAAATCAAACCCACAGTGAGATATCACCTCATAGAGTTGTTTTTATCAAAAAGACAAGAAATAACAAGAATTTTTGAGACTGTGGTGAGAAGAGAAAGCTTGTGCACAGTTGGGGGAAAGATAAGTTGGTGCAGCCACCATGGAAAACAGTATTAAGGTTCCTCAATAGAAACTCAGACCTAAAAATAAAACTGCCATGTGAGGTAGTAATTTCACTTCGGGGTATTTATCTGAAGAAAATAAAAACACTAACTTAAAAAGATATGTGCAACCCAATGTTCATTGCAGAATTATTTAAAATAGCCAAACAACATTAAGCCTTTTTTGATGGATGAATGGATAAATAAAATTTGCTATGTACATATATCCAGCCATAAAAAAGAAGAAAATCTTGCCATTTGCAATATGGATGGAACTTGAGGGCCTTATGCTAAATGAACTAAATCAGATAGAGAAAGAAAAATACCATTTAGTCTTATTTACATGTGCATTATTAAAAAAAAAAAAAAAAAAACAGAAAAATGAGTTCAGAGGTGCAAAGAACAGTTTGGTGGTCTCCAGAGGGTCAATGTGGTCAAAATGGGATGGGTGAAGGTAGCCAAAAAATACAAACTTCCAGGTCTAAAATTAATGTCATGAGGATGTAATGTACAGCATGGTGACTACAGTTAACCCTGTACTTTATACTTGAGAGTAGGTAGGAAAATACATCTTAAAGCTTTCATCATAAGAAAAAAATTGTAACTACATGTTGTGATGAATATTACTATACATGTGTTGATTATTTACCAATATGTACAAATACGTAAATACTATGTTGTACACTTAGGACTAGTACAATGTTACAAGAATTACATCTCAGAAATTTTAACAATCAAGGTTGGAATATATGAATTAAATTAGTTCCATCCTTACCTCATTTAGGTTTCTCTGGTGGCTCAAACGGTAAAGAATCTGACTGCAATGTGGAAGACCAATTTTGATACCTGGGGTCAGGATGATCCCCTGGAGAAGGGAATGGCAACCCATAACAGTATTCTTGCCTGGAGAATTCCATGGACAGACGAACTTGGCAGGCTATACAGTCCATGGAGTCGCAAAGGGTCAGACATGACTGAGTGACTAACATTTTTACTTAATGTCATTTTTGTGGACCCAAATTAAACTTAGATTACTAAAATATCACTTAGATTTTAAAATATCAAATCTCACTGCATCCTACAGGGATTGGGACAGACACACAGAAGCAGACAGTGAGTTACCTGCACACGAAATATAGGCTTCCTCCTTTGGAGAGCATGAAGTGTAATTCCAAGGGTCAGAAGGACACTGCCAGAGAGAGGTGTCAGTTTTCTGACAGCGGATTCCATCCACCCACCGGGGTCTAGAACCTTCTCTGAGACCAACAGAGGAGTTGAATGTTCCACTGTCCCCACAGCCAAGCTGTCTGCAGATCACGGACACAGTGATGTCTTCCATGGGGCTGTGGCAGACACTGCCCCAGGTCCCATTGTAGAAAACTTCCAGCCACCCAGCACACTGCTGGTCCTCGCTCACCATCCTGAGGGCCAGGAACTCTAAGGTTGAAAGGGGAGGAGACAGGACACAGTAAAATCTTTCCTGGATGTTCTAGGTTTTCCTTTCTTCTAGAAATAGTGAACATTCATCTCTGACCTTGTTCAAGAGATACCCACTAGATGACAAGACTGACATCGCCTCCCTTTTAACTGACTTTGTCCATTTGTGTCTGTCTTTCTATTTCTACCACAATGGTGTAGTGGAAATGAACTGAGAGGAAGACCAAACTTCGCAGGTGCTAGTGAGGGAGGGAAGCTGAATCCTGCTCCCTGACAAAATCTTTAGAATATGTCAAAGTGATGTGATGTGGATACTGGGGAGATAGGCAGAATAATTAACCCCAGAATGTCCACATCCCAATCTCTGCAACTTGTGAATCTGTTACCATATCTGACAAGAGGGATTTACAAATGTGATTAAGATAAGGACCGTGGGATGGTGAGTTTAAGCTAGAATATTGTATTAACAATGTGAGCCGAGTCTAACCACATCCTTAGACCCACTGTCTTTAAAAGTAGAATACTTTTCTTAGCTCTGGTTAGAGAGAGAGATGTGACTCCGGATAATGGTTGAAGACAGGCAGCATTGCTGATCTGAAAATGGATGAAGGGGGCTATGAACCAAAGAATGTAGGCAGTTTCTAGAAGCTTGAAAAGACAAGAAACAGATTCGCCCCTAAAGCTGCAAAAGTGATGCAGCACTGCTAAAGCCTTGATCCCAGCCCAGTGAGATCCCTGCTGGACATCTAAGCTACAGAAGTAAGGCAATAAACACATATTGTTTTAAACCACTAGTTGGTATGTTGTTAACTAAGCAAATGAAAACTAGTACTGTGGGTTTAAATTTTTTGTATGTAACTCAAGAGAGAGCCCTGCTTTCAAGAAAACCTGTGAGAAAAGGCTCTGCCAGGAAACACTGCTGAAACGAAAGGACCAGAACCTCAGCTGCTGCAGGAGGAAGTGAAAGCACCTCATCTTCGAATCTTCTGGAAAGACAGGCTCCATGGAAGGAAGCCTCCTTCTCTGATCCTTTCAGCATCTCTCCCTCAGGGCTCAGACCCCCGTCCTCCAGGGCCCCACCCCTCTCCCAGCCTGTGGACAGTGTGCAGCGCGGACCTGAGCAGATGACCCCCGCGTCCTGCTTGTGTCTGCAGTCGTGCTGCCCCCACTCCCTGGAAGGGCACCTCCACACGTGGGACTCCTTTCCTATGCAGTTCAGGTCGTCCAGCCAGATGGGCCCTGATCCTGCCCCAAAGTGAGCAGACCCCGTGGCATTGAGGGCTTCTCCACAGCCCAGCTGCCTGCACACCACGTGGGCATCGTCCAGGTCCTCCCAGCCGTCATCACTGATGGTGCCCCAGTAGCCCTGGTCAAGGATCTCCACTCTCCCGGCACAGAGACCTCCTCCGTCCACCAGGCGGAGCTGTCTGCTGTCTGAGGAGAGAGAAATGGGACAATGGGGCGGTGACCCCAAGGGTTGAGAAGGGTCTTCTGTCCTGTGGGACCCTTACCTGAGCAGTAGGGGACGCTCTCCTCTGAGGCCGTAGAGCCTGCTGGTTCAGATATGGAGTCGTTGCACTGCGGCAGCACCTGGGTGTGATTTCCTGCAGAAACAGCAATGATCAGAAGTCTGGAAGGGTTGAATAATAAGAAACTGTTAATGGAAATAATGACCTAGTGATGGAGCCTAAGATGAAAGTTGTGACCCAGTAGTAAAGTTATCATAATCTTAGTGTTCACCTTCTCCAAGGAGAGTTCTGCTTCTGACAGTACCACAATTTCTGTTTTAACCCAAGTGTTGCTGTAAGAATGAGTTAAGTAAGATGTTTTATCGCTAAATCTATCCCTGAGCTGTGCTTAGTCACTCAGTCTTGTCTGACTCTTTGCAACCCTATGGACTGTAGCCCTCCAGGCTCCTCTGTCCATGCTGATTCTCCAGGCAAGAATACTGGAGTGGGTTGCCACACCCTCCTCTAGGGGATCTTCCCAACCCAGGGATGTAACCCACGTCTCCAGCTTTGATGCTTTACCGTCTAAGCCACCAGGGAAGCCCAAATCTACACCTAAGTAGAAGCAAAACAAAATTCTTTCTGAAGGAGTTCTACAATTTCTTCAATATCTATCTTTAAAACAAACACATATAAAATAGATCTCATGAAAAACAGAAAGGAAAAAGGAGACACTAGAAAGAATTTCCCAGAGTTTTCAGCTGCTAGAGTTACCTGACAGAGAATTTAAATAGCCATGATTCAAGTGCTTGTGGAATTAAGCACTGACAAAATGTGTATCTTTGTAGAGAAATGATAACAAAAACCAAATCCTTCTAGAGCACAAAAACTTGTTACCAGAAACTAAGAACTAAAGAATAAGTGTAGCCACACATTAGCTCAGCATAAGGCACAAACATCAAAATGCAAGATCAGAGGATATTCTTCAGATTAGAAATTCAGGTTCTGGTTATATTGTTGTATAGCAGATTTTTCCCCCAAAATTAGTTCAGTCACTCAGTCATGTCCGACTCTTTGTGACCCATGGACTGCAGAATACCAGGCTTCGCTGTCCATCACCAACTCCCGGAGCTTGCTCAAACTCATATTCATCGAGTCACTGATGCCATCCAACCATCTCATCCTCTGTTGTCCCCTTCTCCTCGTGCCTTCAATCATTCCCAGCATCAGAGTCTTTTCAGATGAGTCAGTTCTTCACATCAGGTGGCCAAAGTATTGGAACTTCAGCTTCAGCAACAGTCCTTCCAATGAATATTCAGGACTGATTTCCTTTAGGACTGACTGGTTTGATTTCTTTGCAGTCCAAGGGACTCTCAAGAGTCTTCTTCAACACCACAGTTCAAACGCATCAGTTCTTTAGCACTCAGCCGTCTTTAAGGTCCACCTCTCACATTCATATATGATTACTGGAAAAACTATAGCTTTGACTAGACGGGTCTTTGTTGGCAAACCAATGTCTCTGCTTTTTAACATGCTGTCTAGGGTGGTCATAGCTTTTCTTCTAAGCAGTAAGCATCTTTTAATTTCATGGCTACAATCATCATCTGCAGTGATTTTGGAGCCCCCAAAAATAAAGTCTGTCACTGTTTCCACTGTTTCCCCATCTATTTGCCATGACGTGATGGGACCAGATGTCATGATCTTTGTTTTTTGAATGTTGAGTTTTAAGCCAACTATTTCACTCTCCTCTTTCACTTTCATCAAGAGGCTCTTCAGTTCCTGTTCACTTTCTGCCTTAAGGGTAGTGTCATTAGCATATCTGAGGTTTGTGATATTTCTCTTTGCAATCTTGATTCCAACTTGTGATTCATCCAGCCTGTCATTTCGCATGATGTACTCTGCATATAAGTTAAATAAGCAGGGTGACAATATACAGCCTTGACATTCACCTTTCCCAATTTGGAAACAGTCTGTTGTTCCATGTCCAGTTCTAACTGTAGCTTCTTGACCTGCATACAGATTTCCCAGAAGGTAGGTAAGATGGTCTGGTATTCCCATCTCTTGAAGAATTTTCCACAGTTTGTTATGATCCACATAGTCAAAAGTTTGGTGTAGTTAATAAGCAGAAGTAGATGTTTTTCTGGAACTCTCTTGCTTTTTCTGCGATCCAACGGATGTTAGCAATTTGATCATTATGAAAAGGCAAAATTTAGTAGCTGAAGGAAAATATATATATATACTTCATTTTGCTTATGACTTTGGGTCATTAATCAGAAAAAGACTCAGTTTGGCAGTCTTTCAGTTAGGCCTTTCAGTGCTGCAATTAGATGTTACCTGGAGCTGAAGTCATTTAAAGGTTTGACTGAACCCTGGTACTGTAAGGAAATTCCCAGAAGTGTCCTAAAGGTAAAGGAACCTCATGTCTTCAACTTAATTCAGAAAGATTTTGCATACTCAGGAAAAAACAGGGCAGAAGGGGAACAGAGAAAGAAGGACAGAGAGAGAGATTAAAGAAAATGTTTATACTAACATTGAGAAATCCAGGTAAAGATCATCAGGATATTTTTATATTACTTTCCCAATACTTTCATAAGTCTCAATTACATCAAAATTAAAAAAATTAAAAGATGAAAACAGTCAAAGATAATTCATTGCCAGGACACTTTCACAAAAACACTCGTAACATCAAAAATAAAATACCTAGGGAAAACGTAGTAGAAAACGGGCAAAATCTCTGAGAGAAATTCAAGATCTAACTGAATGGAGGGATGTATTATGTCAATGATTTGGGGAGCTCAAAAAGATATAAGCATCTGAATGCAGAGTTCCAAAGAATAGCAAGAAGAGATAAGAAAGCCTTCCTCAGTGATCAATGCAAAGAAATAGAGGAAAATAACAGAATGGGAAAGACTAGAGATCTCTTCAAGAAAATTAGAGATACCAAGGGAAGGTTTCATGCAAAGATGGGCTCGATAAAGGACAGAAATTGTATAGACCTAACAGAAGCAGAAGATATTAAGAAGAGGTGACAGGAATACACAGAAAAACTGAACAAAAAAGATCTTCATGACCAAGATAATCAAATGGTGTGATCACTCACCTAGAGCCAGACATCCTGAAATGTGAAGTCAAGTGGGCCTTAGAAAGCATCACTACGAACAAAGCTAGTGAAGGTGATGGAATTCCAGTTGAGCTATTTCAAATCCTGAAAGATGATGCTGTGAAAGTGCTGCACTCAATATGCCAGCAAATTTGGAAAATGCAGCAGTGGCCACAGGACTGAAAAAGTCAGTTTTCATTCCAATCCCAAAGAAGGGCAATGCCAAAGAATGCTCAAACTACCGCACAATTACACTCATCTCACACACTAGTAAAGTAATGCTCAAAATTCTCCAAGCCAGGCTTCAGCAATATGTGAACCGTGAACTTCCTGATGTTCAAGCTGGTTTTATTTTTTTATTTTATTTTATTTTTAAACTTTACATAACTGTATTAGTTTTGCCAAATATCAAAATGAATCCGCCACAGGTATACATGTGTTCCCCATCCTGAACCCTCCTCCCTCCTCCCTCCCCATTCCATCCCTCTGGGTCGTCCCAGTGCACCAGCCCCAAGCATCCAGTATCGTGCATCGAACCTGGACTGGCAACTCATTTCATACATGATATTTTACATGTTTCAATGCCATTCTCCCAAATCTTCCCACCCTCTCCCTCTCCCACAGAGTCCATAAGACTGTTCTATACATCAGTGTCTCTTTTGCTGTCTCGTACACAGGGTTATTGTTACCATCTTTCTAAATTCCATATATATGCATTAGTATACTGTATTGGTGTTTTTCTTTCTGGCTTACTTCACTCTGTATAATAGGCTTCAGTTTCATCCACCTCATTAGAACTGATTCAAATGTATTCTTTTTAATGGCTGAATAATACTCCATTGTGTATATGTACCACAGCTTTCTTATCCATTCATCTGCTGATGGACATCTAGGTTGCTTCCATGTCCTGGCTATTATAAACAGTGCTGCAATGAACATTGGGGTACTCGTGTCTCTTTCCCTTCTGGTTTCCTCAGTGTGTATGCCCAGCAGTGGGATTGCTGGATCATAAGGCAGGTCTATTTTCAGTTTTTTAAGGAATCTCCACACTGTTCTCCATAGTGGCTGTACTTCAAGCTGGTTTTAGAAAAGGCAGAGGAACCAGAGATCAAATTGCCAACATCCGCTGGATCATTGAAAAAGCAAGAGAGTTCCATAAAAACATCTATTTCTGATTTATTGACCGTGCCAAAGCCTTTGACTATGTGGATCACAATAAACTGTGGAAAATTCTTCAAGAGATGGGAATACCAGACCACCTGACCTGCCTCTTGAGAAACCTATATGCAGGTCAGGAAGCAACAGTTAGAGCTGGACATGGAACAACAGACTGGTTCCAAATAGGAAAAGGAGTATGTCAAGGCCGTATATTGTCACCCTGCTTATTTAACTTCTATGCAGAGTACATCATGAGAAACACTGGGCTGGAAGAAGCACAAGCTGGAATTAAGATTGCCGGGAGAAATATCAATAGCCTCAGATATGCAGATGACACCACCCTTATGGCAGAAAGTGAAGAGGAACTAAAAAGCCTCTTGATGAAAGTGAAAGAGGAGAGTGAAAAAGTTGGCTTAAAGTTCAACATTCAGAAGACAAAGATCATGGCATCTGGTCCCATCACTTCATGGGAAATAGATGGGGAAACAGTGGAAACAGTGTCAGACTTAATTTTGGGGGGCTCCAAAATCACTGCAGATGGTGACTGCAGCCATGAAATTAAAAGATGCTTACTCCTTGGAAGAAAAGTTATGACCAACCTAGATAACATATTGAAAAGCAGAGACATTACTTTGCCAACAAAGGTCCATCTAGTCAAAGCTATGGTTTTCCAGTGGTCATGTATGGATGTGAGAGTTGGACTGTGAAGAAAGCTGAGTGCCGAAGAATTGATGCTTTTGAACTGTGGTGTTGGATAAGACTCTTGAGAGTCCCTTGGACTGCAAAGAGATCCAACCAGTCCATTCTGAAGGAGATCAGCCCTGGGATTTCTTTGGAAGGAATGATGCTAAAGCTGAAACTCCAGTAGTTTGGCCACCTCATGCGAAGACTGACTCATTGGAAAAGTCTCTGATGCTGGGAGGGATTGGGGGCAGGAGGAGAAGGGGACAACAGAGAATGAGATGGCTGGATGGCATCACTGACTTGATGGACGTGAGTCTGAGTGAACTCCGGGAGTTGGTGATGAACAGGGAGGCCTGGCGTGCTGCGATTCATGGGGTCGCAAAGAGTCGGACATGACTGAGCAACTGAACTGACTGACTGACTCAGGGAAAACCTAGTAGAAAACGGGCAAAATCTCTGAGAGAAATTCAAGATCTAACTGAATGGAGGGATGTATTATGTCAATGATTTGGGGAGCTCAACATTGTCAATGTCAATCATCCTCAAATTTCTATGTCTCCTCTCAAATTTCTAAGCCTATTCTCAATGTAAATACCCTTAAGCTTTTCTTTTGGTGAAAAATGACAAACTGATTTCTAAATTCATACAAAACACAAGCAACCAAGAGCGACCAGCACAGTTGGTAAGAAAAGCAATGATGTTAGAGGAGTTAATATAAAGTAACTCTTGTAAATTAAAATTATTCAGACTTACTACAAAGTTTGAAACTCAGGGAAATACTGAAGGACACGGAAGCCTGGTGTGCTGTAGTCACATGGGGTCACCAGGAGTCAGACATGACTTAGCAACTGAACAACAACTATGACGTTATCATAATTAAGAAAATACAGTATTAGAGCAAGGATAGGCAAATGATAGCATGGAACAGAATAGAGAGTCTCAAATAAGACAGACATGATTGCCCTTCTGCTTATGACGAAGGCAGCACTGCAGTGGGGAAGAGTCTTTTCAGAAGAAGATTCTGAGTCAGTTGGATGTCCATATGAAAGCTGACCCTTATCTTACACAGATGTCAATCCCAGAAGGAATGCACAATAATATGCAAGAGGAAAATGATAAAAATTTCCATAAGATACTCTTAGAGAATGATTTTAAGATCTTTGAGTAGGCAAAATTCTTTTTTAAAGTATATAAGAAGCATTAAATGTACAGAAAAAAGTTGGTAAGTTATGTTTACATAAGATTAAGAAATAAGTTCATCAAAGGACACCATCTGATTAAGAATATGAAAATAAAAGACCAAGGGTTAAACATGGAAAATAAGTAACACATATTTGCGTCCAAAGACACTGTCATGGTAAGTCATCACAACATATTTGCAATAGTCAAGAACTGGAAATAGCTCAGATATCTACTGTCAGTCTAATGGATCAGTACATGGTTCTGTACTGATACTCTAAAGTAATAAAAAATAGGTGCTACAATAAACAACATCATGTGTGAATCCCAAACATAATTTTGAGGCTTAGAAATTAGATACAAAAGATGCCACATACAGCATCCTTTTATAGAAAGTTCAAACATTGATAAAACACTATGTTAGCAGAAGTTAGCTAAGTGATGTTCCCTTTAGAGGAGGGAGGACACAGTTACTGGGGACGGCAGTGACTGTGGTGCTGGGGCATTCTCTGTGTTGCTCTGGGTTGGGGCTCATACTGAGGTCTATACTTTCTGCCCCTACATTGTTTTCTATGATTATATGTAAGCAACAATGTTGCTTAAAAATATATTATTCCCCTTCACATTTCTTGCCCTGATCTGAAAAATGAATGAACAATGAGAAGATCGACATTTCACCATGAAATATCTAACTTTCGAAGTCCATTTTCCCTCCCTCTCTGCTACTGGGGACATTTCACTCCAGGAGCATCCTGAGTACAGCTAGCCCTTTCCTCTCTCTTACCTGAGCAGATCACAGAGGCCATGTTGCCATGGGAACAGTCAGGACAACCCAGGGCAGTCACAGGACAACTGCACAGGAAGGACTCATCCCCTGAGCAGTGAAATCGGGCTGTTAGGATCTGATCACCTCCTTCCACCAAGTGTGGTCCTCTGGGGGTGGAGATGGCGACTCTACAGCCGAGATGATGACAGACAACATTGGCATTGGCCAGACTCCAGTGGGAGGCACAGAGCGCTCTCCATCGTCCAGAAATGTTCATCTCCACCTGCCCCTCACACTGAGAGGAGCCGTTTGTCATGAGCCGGACTTCTGAGTATGCTGGTAGAAGAAGACAGAGTTTCAGCAAAATCACATTAGTTTCTCACCTGAGCAGGGTGTTCACAGAGGTGAAAGGCCTGACCTGCATCTCACCTGAACAGACAAGCTGAACAGCTCCACTGTGGTGACAAGTGCCCCCTGGACAGGGCACTCTAGGCCAGACCGAGAGCTCAGGCTCCTCCCCCTCACACCTGAACTCTTCAGCCCAGACCTGGGCACTGGACTCTCTGAAGAGCTCATGTCCTAGAACAGACACAGCCTTGCCACACCCCAGCTCTGCACAGATGACCTGGGCAGTGGGGAGTGTGAAGTTCCCATCAGACACCGGGGTCCAGACTTCTCCAGAATACACTTCTACTCGCCCTGAGCAGGGTCCATCCCCTCCAGCCAGATGCACAAATCCTAAGAGGAAACAACAAAACCAGTGAGCATTGATGGTACTGACTTGAAACCACACATTACAGGCCGTGGTGTGAAAGTTTTTCTTTTTAGCAGTGGAGCATGTAGAGAGTCTTTGACAGTTGGTGTCCTAATTGAATTTTCATCAGCAGATTTCTGAAGAGAAATCCAGGAGGATTACAAGGTCAGTTTGCAATGGCTGAATCCCAAGAACAGACACTTTGAGACTGGTTAGAAATATGAATTCCTAGGTCTAGGAGCCTAGAAACTACAGAGCCCAATTCAGATCATTGGAATGGCTGAATACTGGAAACACATCTTTTAGCATTGGTTGGAGAAGTGAATTTCTCATTTAGCAGCCTAGGACCTACAGATCCAAGGATAATATATAATATGAAGGCATTGAACATAGAGATAAGTAGAACAGAAGCCACCCAGAGGGATGTGGGCTATGAGATGAGAGACCTAGCACCCAGACAAGTTTAGAAAGCTTTCATGGGACTTGTGGGGCTGATATTCTGACCAGTTTTATCTCTCAGGAGCTAGTCCTCAAGTGACTTAAGTTAGGGAAAGTCCTGAGGCTGGACCCATGAGGGCATGCCAACTTGTAGGCAAGTGACAGTTCCAGAGAAGAAATATGGACACTATCACTAATTCACATTTATGTCATCACATCTTGTCTTTCTGATACTTTTTGATGCCAAAATATTCCATGAATTTCTTCAGTGACCTCAGTGGGAAAGAAAATGAATTAAGAAAACTCAGAGAGTCATAGAGAGTCCCAGCCATCTCTCTTGAAATCCTACAATTTAAAAGAAGAGGAAAAGAGAAAAAAAGAGAGGAAAACTCCACAGAACTGCAAAAGCCCAATGTAGAGGCAGAGGTTAATGATGACAATAAAAATGTGACTGAGGACAAAAAAATCAAAAGCTTAATTGGATTTCTTAGTGCCAATAAAATTGATAACTACAATGGGGCAGGGGGGAGGGGGAAAAAAGAGAAAAAATCCAAAAGAATCTACCAAAAAAATCAAAAAATAAGAATAATAAATATTTTTCTTGAGTCAAAAAAAAAAAAGAAATCCTAGAATTTGTCAAAGAACCTGGGAGAGAGTGTGTTCTCAGTTGAAGTTTACCACATAGCTCAGTTTCCAGATCGTCTCCTATTAAAGGTTTTTCTTCTCAAATAGGACTCATAGAAAATGCTAAGGGCTGATAATAATTGATTTTAATGCTATCATTGTACTAATTCTAACCACAGAAAAATATACATTCTTCTCAAGCGCACATGGAATAATCTCCAAGCTAGGTTACAAATAAGTCTTAACAAACTCAAAAATATTAAAATAATTCCAAGTATCTTGCATGAACATAATGGAATGGAACTAAAATTCAATAATGATAAGAAAATAGGAAATTCATGAATATATAAAAATTAAACCACATGCTCATATTCTAAGATTGTTTGCTCTATTTCTATAAAGAATGTCTTTAGGATTTAGATAGGACTTTCTTTAAATCTGTAGATCACTTTACAAGTATAAGCATATTAACAATATTAATTCTTCCAGGCCAGAAGCACAGAATGACTTTCTATTGATCATATTGTCTTTTATTTATTTCATGAATGTTTTACAATTCTAAAAGAAGATGGCATGTTGAATGTTTTACAATTCTAGAAGAAGGAGGAAGAAGAAGGAAGAGGAAGAGGAAGTGAGCAAACAAGCCGTAATTTGGAGAGTTTCAAGTTGAAAAAGCCTCAATATGGATAAATATGCAAATATTTGTGGGAAAGACTCGTTGAATAAGTTGTTAGCATACTACATCACCCTCTGCTCCCATCTACTACCTAAGCTGCTATTCTTTCTCATTTCTCCCACTTCAGACAAGCAAGCACCATTTTAAAAGATACAGATGGATGGAAAAGAAAATCAGAAAGAATAGCTACTGCTGAAGAAGTAGGATGTAGCTGGGGCATATGGCAGGCAAGGTGAGATCAAGGAAGTTTTGAAACTAAAGGAGGAAAACCAAAATAAAAGTTCATCATTTGGTCATCAACGGAACACATTTTGAACTGAATGAAGATAATCCAATGAAAAAAAACTTTATTTAATTCACCAAGTACAATTCCCTGATTTCTGGGTGTGTTTTGATTATTTACTTCTGAAGTTCTTCCTGGGAAAGGACTGCTTAGTGATGCCCAAAATCCAACCAAAATATTATTAGAATTTCCAAAAGAGGGAAATGTAACACATAACACATTTTTTTAAAACAATCATTTAAAGCAGCTTCAGAAGTTACAGAAATGATTGAATTGACTGAAGAGGTCCTTAAACCCCTAATATCAATATGCTTAATGAAGCATAAAAATAAACAGGGAGAAAAACTAGGAAAAATAAACAAATGAGACTTCTGAAACTGAAAAATATAGTATTGGAATGAACATTTGGATTAATTACACAAGAGACTAGACATTGCAGAATAAAAGAACTGGGAAGTAAAACACAGCAGTAGAGACTATCTAAACTGAACCAAAGAGAGTAAAAAGGCAGAAAATATGAATGGAAACTCAATGGCATGTGGGATAATATAAAAATATGTGTATTTGGAGATTCAGAATAAGGGATGTGTAGAAAAATATTAAGAAAAGATAAATGAAATTTTCCCAAATTTACTGAAAACTGTAAACCCATTGATCCAAAAAGCTAAACAAACTCCAGACAAGATAGTGAAACCATTCTCAGAAAATTTGACAATGTAATTACTGAAATTCAATAAACAAAACAAAAATATGTTAAGAGCAGCCAGGGAAGTTTGACACATTATATACAGGGAACAAAAGGATAAATATTACTTGCTGACTTTTTGTTGGAGGCAATGAAAGTCAGATGACAATGTAAAAACATATGTCAAGTATTGGGGTTGGGCATTTGTTAACCTAGAATTGAATCACCCAAGAAAATACTTTTCAAAACTGAAAGAAAATTAAAATGATTTCAGGTAAATGAGAGATGATAGAATTGGAGGCCACCAGATACACACTACACAAAACTGCCTCAGAAAGTTCTTCAAGCTAAAGGGAGATGACAGCAGGTGAAAACATGGATCCTATCAAAGCTATAGAGACTGTGCTAAACGTTGGTTCTCTATTAGAAGAGTTAAGGCAAAAATATTAGCAGCAAACTATAAGATTGATAATAAATTTATGAGTAGAATGTATGACAATGATAGCACCAAACCCAAGAACAGGGAAGTGGAAGAAAACTATAGTGACTGACATTGCATGTTGTGACATTATATCATCTCAAAGTAACATGTAATTAAAGATTAATAATTCAACATTGGGCTTCCCAGGTGGTTCAGTGCTGAAGACCCCACCTGACAATGCAGAAGACACAGTGGTCTAGGAAAATCGACTCCTAGTCTAGGAAAATCCCACATACCATGGAACAACTAAGCCCGTGTGCACCATAACTAGTGAGCCTGTACTCTAGAGCCCAGGGATCATGACTACTGAAGCTTGTGCACCATAGAGCCTGTGCACCACAGCAAGAGAGGCCACGGCAATGAGAACCTCGTGCACTGAAACTGGAGAGTAGCCTCTGATCTCCGCAACTAGAGAAAAGCCCATGCAGCAGTGAAGACCCAGCACAGCCAAAAATAAATAAAAATTATTTTAAAAATGAAAAAATAATTCAGCATTATAATCTCCTAAAAATCTTATATGATTAATAAACCAATAGAGTATTTAAAATAAAATAATAAAATAAACTTGAAGATTAAAATAGGAACAAAAAAAGATATAACAAATAGCAGGCAAGTACACTTAATTTCAATTATATCAACTACATTAAATGTAAATAATTTAAGTACTCCAAATAAAAAACAAGATGATCAGACCAGATAAAATAAGACAAAACAATGTACTGTCTATAAATATATATATGTGTAAATATAAACACAGAAACATATTAAAGAGGTAAAAAATTATATACCATGCAAACACAAATCAGAGTAGGCTGTGTATAGTATCTATATTAATATCATACAAAATCAGAGTGTAAGACAAAGAATACATTCAGAGAAATAGAAATATTTTATGGTAATAAAATACAAAAGAAATTATATACTATCAAAACTGGTGGGTTAAAAAGAAAGTTGCTTAGAAGAAAATTTATTACCTTGAAGTTTCCATGATGCCTACATTAGAATAAAAATAGAAACAGAAGGAAATGATCCAAGCCTTAAGAATCTACAAAAGCAACAACAATCATAACTGAAAAGTGAAAGTGAAAGTGAAAGTTGCTCAGTCACGTCTGACTCTTTGTGACCCCATGGTCTATACAGTCCTTGGATTCTCCAGGCAAGAATACTGGAGTGGGTAGCTTTTCCCTTCTCCAGGAGATCTTCCCAACCCAGGGATCGAACACAGGTCTCCCACATTGCAGGTGGATTCTTTACCAACTGAACCCCAAAGGAAGCCCAAAAATACTGGAGTGGGTAAACTATCCCTTCTTCCCACCCAGGGGATCTTCCCAAGCCAGGAATCAAACCAGGATCTCCTGCATTGCAGGCAGACTGTTTACCAACTGAGGTATCAGGGAAAACCATAACTGAAAAAGGAATGAAAACTGAGTATAGAAATCAATTAAGTAGAAAGCAAATACACGATCAAGAAAATCAACAGAGTCCATTAGTGATTCTCTTAAAAAGAACATTAACACCGATAATCTTTTAGCAAAACCAATTAAGAAAAAAAGAGGGAATACACATTAACAAAACCAGTAACAAAAGGAGGAATATCATTATGGATCTTCCCAACATCTAAAGATATGAGATATGAACCAGTGCTACTTAGATCTTGCCAACATCTAAAGAGATAAGATATGAAACAGTGTTATTCTAATTTGAAAAAATTTTTATAAAATGGACCAAGTCCTTGAAGACAAATTACTTGTGAAGTACGACTCACCAAAATCTGATACAAAAAAGAGAGAAATATGAGTAATCTTATATTTGTTAAATAAACAGAATCCACTAAGAAAACATCAACCTCCAAATGCTAGCACTACCACAGAGCTCAGGAATGACTCCCACGAGAGGGAGGGAAGGAAGGAGGGCAGGAAGGAAGGGTAACACAGAGGCTACACTGTGAATGTGTGAGTTGACCTGGATCTTGATCTCCTTGAACTCCCCTCCTGCAATCCTTGTATTTTCATCCCCTCACCATTTTGCACTTCAGTACTGTAGTCCCTGGTGGTTAGGACAATAATCAAGACTCTGTCTGCAATGTATGGGTCCCAGGTTTGATCCCTGGGTGAGGAAGATCCCTGCAGAAAGAAACGGCAACCCACTCCACTATTCTTGCCTGGAAAATTCAATGGACAGAGGACCCTGGTGGGTTACAGTCCATGGGGTTGCAAAAAGTAGGACAGGACTGAAGCAGATTAGCACACTTGCACCACAGTCCTTCTCAATTTGTATAGCCCCTCCCAAATCCTTTTCCTGAACCCCACGAAATCTCCTTATTTCAAACAAGCTTCTCTAGATTCTTCTTGGGTCATTGTTTCTACTCTAGATTTCTCCTAAACATGGTACTTCACTTCCAACAATCCACTACTGAGGCTGAAATTTCTCTTCCATACCTGACTCCTAAGTGTTCAATTCTGATTAAGATAATGAAAAGACATGCTATTCTAATATTATCTTGCTACATCACCACCACTTTGACTTCTCTTCACATCATTAAAACATGTCTGAAAATACAGAAAAGACAGAACAGGGGGAGGAAACTAGTGACAGAAAGAGAAATAGAAGAAACCTGGCGCCATTCATAAAAATGTGAGAGCCTAAGTTAGAGCAATGGTAGTCAGGGAATACAAAACACAATCAGTGCTTAAATATCAGAGCACTCTTCAATTCTCTACTTTTAAGTGTATCTTAACTGAAATAATATCAAGACATCAGTATTCTTAGGATGGTAACATTGGGACTTCTAATTTCACACAAAGTTCCAACATCACACACTCCATTTTCATTCAGATGCTGATTTATCAAAATATGGTAGAGACACCTGTAGTGTTTCCATAAATTTATCTGCAGTTGGAACCATCATTAGGACTTTGTGACAATGAGGAAGTTTACTTGAGATGCCAGAAAACAGGTTTGTTTAAAACAAAATCTAACTAAAATTCAAATGCACCTTGAAAATAATTATTTTTAATAAGAATGAAAAAGAGAATGGAAGGAAATGTTTTGAAGAGATGAATAGATTTATGACATAAGTGTTGTAACAGTTTCACAAATGTATGTATACTTATCAAGCAGTCTTGTATGTCAGTCATACCTCAATAAAGTACTTTTTATTTTATTTTTTTTCATTCCTAGTATTGTTTATTCATGCCTCTGTTTATTTTTTAAATTTTATTTTATTTTTAAACTTTACATAATTGTATTAGTTTTGCCAAATATCAAAATGAATCCGCCACAGGTATACATGTGTTCCCCATCCTGAACCCTCCTCTCTCCTCCCTCCCCATACCATCCCTCTGGGTCATCCCAGTGCACCAGCCCCAAGCATCCAGTATCGTGCATCGAACCTGGACTGGCAACTCGTTTCATACATGATATTTTACATGTTTCAATGCCAATCTCCCAAATCTTCCCACCCTCTCCCTCTCCCACAGCGTCCATAAGACTGTTCTATACATCAGTGTCTCTTTTGCTGTCTCGTACACAGGGTTATTGTTACCATCTTTCTAAATTCCATATATACGCGTTAGTAGACTGTATTGGTGTTTTTCTTTCTGGCTTACTTCACTCTGTATAATAGGCTCCAGTTTCATCCACCTCATTAGAACTGATTCAAATGTATTCTTTTTAATGGCTGAGTAATACTCCATTGTGTATATGTACCACTGCTTTCTTATCCATTCATCTGCTGATGGACATCTAGGTTGCTTCCATGTCCTGGCTATTATAAACAGTGCTGCGATGAACATTGGGGTACACGTGTTTCTTTCCCTTCTGGTTTCCTCAGTGTGTATGGCCAGCAGTGGGATTGTTGGATCATAAGGCAGTTCTATTTCCAGTTTTTTAAGGAATCTCCACACTGTTCTCCATAGTGGCTGTACTAGTTTGCATTCCCACCAACAGTGTAAGAGGGTTCCCTTTTCTCCACACCCTCTCCAGCATTTATTACTTGTAGACTTTTGGATCGCAGCCATTCTGACTGGTGTGAAATGGTACCTCATAGTGGTTTTGATTTGCATTTCTCTGATAATGAGTGATGTTGAGCATCTTTTCATGTGTTTGTTAGCCATCGGTATGTCTTCTTTGGAGAAATGTCTATTTAGTTCTTTGGCCCATTTTTTGATTGGGTCATTTATTTTTCTGGAGTTGAGCTGTAGGAGTTGCTTGTATATTTTTGAGATTAGTTGTTTGTCAGTTGCTTCATTTGCTATTATCTTCTCCCATTCTGAAGGCTGTCTTTTCACCTTGCTAATAGTTTCCTTTGATGTGCAGAAGCTTTTAAGGTTAATTAGGTCCCATTTGTTTATTTTTGCTTTTATTTCCAATATTCTGGGAGGTGGGTCATAGAGGATCCTGCTGTGATGGATGTCAGAGAGTGTTTTGCCTATGTTCTCCTCTAGGAGTTTTATAGTTTCTGGTCTTACGTTGAGATCTTTAATCCATTTTGAGTTTATTTTTGTGTATGGTGTTAGAAAATGTTCTAGTTTCATTCTTTTACAAGTAGTTGACCAGTTTTCCCAGCACCACTTGTTAAAGAGATTGTCCTTAATCCATTGTATATTCTTGCCTCCTTTGTCAAAGATAAGGTGTCCATAGGTGCGTGGATTTATCTCTGGGCTTTCTATTTTGTTTCATTGATCTATATTTCTGTCTTTGTGCCAGTACCATACTGTCTTGATAACTGTGGCTTTGTAGTAGAGCCTGAAGTCAGGAAGGTTGATTCCTCCACTTCCATTCTTCTTTCTCAAGATTGCTTTGGCTATTCGAGGTTTTTTGTATTTCCATACAAATTGTGAAATTATTTGTTCTAGCTTTGTGAAGAATACTGATGGTAGCTTGATAGGGATTGCGTTGAATCTATAAATTGCTTTGGGTAGTATACTCATTTTCACTATATTGATTCTTCCAACCCATGAACATGGTATATTTCTCCATCTGTTAGTGTCCTCTTTGATTTTTTTCACCAGTGTTTTGTAGTTTTCTATATATAGGTCTTTAGTTTCTTTAGGTAGATATATTCCTAAGTATTTTATTCTTTCCATTGCAATGGTGAAAGGAATTGTTTCCTTAATTTCTCTTTCTGTTTTCTCATTATTAGTGTATAGGAATGCAAGGGATTTCTGTGTGTTGATTTTATATCCTGCAACAATAAAGTACTTTTTAAAAAGGAAAAGAATTGTTTCCTTAAGGGCCTCAACTAGAATCATCAAATATGCTGAAGTTGAGATTAGAAAGATCACTTTTCCAAAGATCTTCCTAGATATAACACCCAATAGCTGACTGGCTGTGGTGTTAAGGGCCTACTGCAGATGACCTCAGGGCTGCCCTGTCTCATCAGATGCGATGATACTCCCCTAAGCCCAGCCTCTCACCTTAGGGAATTCACTGTGATAACTGAAAATATCTTCCTCCAGCCCAGCTGCTCTGATGGGATTAATACCCTGGACATCCAATCTGCAATTGTGATAACAACTAGAAGCCCCTGACAAATACTGTGATTACCCACTCACACCATAGTTTCATTGCTGTCTTTACTGTATCCAACTTTGCACATGTCAACACACTTCAGTTCAGTTCAGTCGTTCAGTCGTGTCTGACACTTTTGACCCCATGAATTGCAGCACGCCAGGCCTCCCTGTCCATCACCATCTCCCAGAGTTCACTCAAACTCACGTCCATCGAGTGGGTGATGCCATTCAGCCTTATCATCCCCTGTGGTCCCCTTTTCCTCCTGCCCCCAATCCTTCCCAGGATCAGAGTCTTTTCCAATGAGTCAACTCTTCCCATGAGGTGGCCAAAGTACTGGAGTTTCAGCTTTAGCATCATTCCTTCCAAAGAAATCCCAGGGCTGATCTCCTTCAGAATGGACTGGTTGGATCTCCTTGCAGTCCAAGGGACTCTCAAGAGTCTTCTCCAACACCACAGTTCAAAAGTATCAATTCTTCGGCACTCAGCTTTCTTCATAGTCCTTTGCTCACATCCATACATGACCACTGGAAAAACCATAGCCTTGACTAGACAGACCTTAGTTGGCAAAGTAATGTCTCTGCTTTTCAATATGCTATCTAGGTTGGTCATAACTTTCCTTCCAAGGAGTAAGTGTCTTTTAATTTCATGGCTGCAATCACCATCTGCAGTGATTTTGGAGCCCCCAAAAATAAAGTCTGACACTGTTTCCAATGTTTCCCCATCTATTTCCCATGAAGTGATGGGACCAGATGCCATGATATTTGTTTTCTGAATGTTGAGCTTTAAGCCAACTTTTTCACTCTCCTCTTTCACTTTCATCAAGAGGCTTTTTAGTTCCTCTTCACTTTCTGCCATAAGGGTGGTGTCATCTGTATATCTGAGACTATTGATATTTCTCCCAGCAATCTTGATTCTAGCATGTGCTTCTTCCAGCCCAGCATTTTTCATGATGTACTCTGCATAGAAGTTACATAAGCAGGATGACAATATACAGCCTTGACATACTCCTTTCCCTATTTGGAACCAGTCTGTTGTTCCATGTCCAGTTTTAACTGTTGCTTCCTGACCTGCATATAGGTTTCTCAAGAGGCAGGTCAGGTGGTCTGGTATTTCCACCTCTTTCAGAATTTTCCACAGTTTATTGTGATCCACACAGTCAAAGGCTTTGGCACAGTCAATAAAGCAGAAATAGATGTTTTTCTGGAACTCTCTTGCTTTTCAATGATCCAGCAGATGTTGGCAATTTGATCTCTGGTTCCTCTGCCTTTTCTAAAACCAGCTTGAAAATCTGGAATTTCATGGTTCACATACTGCTGAAGCCTGGCTTGGAGAATTTTGAGCATTACTTTACTAACGTGTGAGATGAGTGCAATTGTGCGGTAGTTTGAGCATTCTCTGGCATTGCCTTTCTTTGGGATTGGAAAGAAAACTGACCATTTCCAGTCCTGTGGCCACTGCTGAGTTTTCCAAATTTTCTGGCATATTGAGTGCAGCACTTTCACAGCATCATCTTTCAGGATTTGAAATAGCTCAACTGGAATTCCATCACTTCCACTAGCTTTGTTCATAGTGATGCTTTCTAAGGCCCACTTGACTTCACATTCCAGGATGTCTGGCTCTAGGTGAGTGATCACACCATCGTGATTATCTTGGTCATGAAGATCTTTTTTGTAGAGTTCTTCTCTGTATTCTTGCCATCTCTTCTTAATATCTTCTGCTTCTGTTAGGTCCATACCATTTCTGTCCTTTATCGAGCCCATCTTTGCATGAAATGTTCCCTTGGTATCTCTAATTTTCTTGAAGAGATCTCTAGTCTTTCCCATTCTGTTGTTTTCCTCTATTTCTTTGCATTGATCTCTGAGGAAGGCTTTCTTATCTCTTCTTGGTATTCTTTGGAACTCTACATTCAGATGCTTATATCTCTCCTTTTCTCCTTTGCTTTTCAGTTCTCTTCTTTTCACAGCTATTTGTAAGGCCTCACAAGACAGCCATTTTGCTTTTTTTTTTTTTTGCATTTCTTTTCCATGAGGATGGTCTTGATCCCTGTCTCCTACTGTACAATGTCACAAACCTCCGTCCATAGTTCATCAGGCACTCTATCTATCAGATCTAGTCCCTTAAATCTATTTCTCACCTCCACTGTATAATCATAAGGGATTTGATTTTTTTTTATTTTATTTTATTTTTAAACTTTACATAACTGTATTAGTTTTGCCAAAGGGATTTGATTTATTTAGGTCATACCTGACACATTTAGACAGCACTGAACACTTCTTAGGAGTCACTTCAGGTCCTCTTAGTTTCACTAACTCATATACGTGATGTGCTTCAGGTATTGTGTTGTAAACTTCAAGACTTCATTTTCCTACTCCCTCAATATCCCTACAAATGTGATGTGAGCTCCCCACTCTCTTGATCAGGCGCACCAGTGTGATGAGACTGTTCCCTGCCATGAGTCCCACTTCTGGCTTCCTCTGACTGTGACCTAGGGACATTTAAATGCACCAGTGAAATCCCTTCACACCTTTTCCTTGTGTAACTGCATCTTGACCCCCAGTATGGTCATTTGTCCACGAGTCTTCACATGCCATTTAGGGTCACCATTGCTTGGTTGAGCCTATTCTATTGTCACATCCTCCACATACCAACCTGATGGAGTGTGTGACTCTGACATTTAGACCCTGTGAGTATGATAAACCTTGTTGCCCACAACTCTTCTATGACCCCTCCCCCCACCATGTAGCCACACCCTAATGATCATTACATCAAAGAAAACGGAACAATTACCATGATGAGACTACGTCACAGAAGTCGAACCCAGAAGCTGTATGTGTATGAAACTTTTGACCTCACCTTTCTGCCTCTTGTGACACATCACAATGATCCTTCACCCAAGTATGCTCTAAAGGCTGTATCCATAATCTCTAGTCATTCTGGTAATAAGACGGAGGCTTTTCCTGCTAGAGATCCCCACACAGACCAGACAGGACTTACCTGAGCAGACTACTCCAGCATCCCAATCATGGGTATAGCTATCATTACGACGGTCTTTAATATTAGAATGCTTACAGTCACTGACAGTTGACTCCACCCCTTCACACGAAGTATACAAAAGCCAAATGGGGCCAAGTCCTGGTCCAAAATAAGCCCCTCCAGGAAAACCAATGGCAGCTCCACACCTCAGCAGTCTGCACACTACAGATGCATCCTTCAAGCTCCAGTTGTGATCATTCACTGTGCCCCATTCTCCTTGGTGCTTCACTTCCACTCTCCCCTCACAGCGGTGGGCTCCATCCTTCAACCTCAGCTCCAGAGCTGCAAAAGAGACACAGACACAGGACACAGGAAAGATTTTAGGAGATTTGCAGTGATATAAGTATTTAAAATATTAGTTCTCTGAGGAGCAAAAAAGTGCATGGTATATAGTATTTGTTGACTTCGGTGGTATAAATATTCCCACTGTGGCCAACTCTAGGCTCCCACTGTGCCATCACTGAACCTGGAGCAGGAAGGGAGGCACCAGGTGTTTCTCATGAGCCTGTAGAAGCAGCTCCAGGGACACCACCAAGGACAGGCCTTCAGAGACTCTGGATGCTGCCCTCCCTGTAGATGTGCCCAAGTCTACTAGGACCCAGCTTCTTTGACTCAGTTACAGCTCATGGCCTGGGATCCAGGGAGGAATCCTCCCTCTACTTCCCTGTCCATAGGGAGCATCTCATCAAGCTTAGAAACAGAGGGCTGTGCAAACAGGCTCTAAAATGTCCTGGCTATTCCTGCCATCTGGTGTTCATGTCCTTGTGTAATCCACACTCAAATGTACCTAGTAACATGCATCTAACAAATGGAATTTGACAAAAGTGATCAGATGTCACTTTAGCAATTAAGTTAGACAACTCTGGTTTCTGCATATAAAAAGGAGTTCATTTGTAAGAACATCATAGATGGAGACATTACTACTGTTCAGCAACACTTTATGAACATGTGGAAATAGTAATACTTCCTTCCACTGTTTGAAGTTAAGCATAACCCTGTGATCTGGATCATTCAATGAAGTCAAGAACAAATGATGTCAGTTCCACACAGAAACAGCCAGTATATTTTTCTACCACAGCAAATACTGAAACCTTGTGTTACAGTGGTAGCATAATGAAATTGTGGAGCATTCAACAGCCTGAGTGCTTGAAGAATTATGATAGCAGAAGTCCTGCCAAAGTGAACAGAACTTGTCATACAAGGATAAATTTGGGTTTTTTTATTTTTTACTACAACATACCTAGCTTAACTTATATGCAGAGTACATCATGAGAAACGCTGGGCTGGAAGAAGCACAAGCTGGAATCAAGATTGCGAGGAGAAATATCAATCACTTCAGATATGCAGATGACACCACCCTTATGGGAGGAAGTGAAGAGGAAGTAAAAAGCCTCTTGATGAAAGTGAAAGAGGAGAGTGAAAAAGTTGGCTTAAAGATCAACATTCAGAAACTAAGATCATGGCATCTGGTCCAATCACTTCATGGGAAATAGATGGGGAAACAGTGGAAACAGTGCCAGACTTTATTTTTGGGGGCTCCAAAATCACTGCAGATGGTGATTGCAGCCATGAAATTAAAAGACACTTACTCCTTGGAAGGAAAGTTATGACCAACCTAGAAAGCATATTGAAAAGCAGAGACATTACTTTGCCAACAAAGGTCTGTCTAGTCAAGGCTATGGTTTTTCCAGTGGTCATGTATGGATGGGAGAGTTGGACCATGAAGAAAGCTCAGTG
The DNA here is from genome assembly GCF_029407905.1 of Bubalus kerabau. Taxonomy (NCBI): domain Eukaryota; kingdom Metazoa; phylum Chordata; class Mammalia; order Artiodactyla; family Bovidae; genus Bubalus; species Bubalus kerabau. The sequence continues at coordinate 19,669,148 of NC_073624.1, forward strand.
CCGAAAAATTGATACTTTTGAACTGTGGTGTTGGAGAAGACTCTTGAGAGTCCCTTGGACTGCAAGGAGATCCAACCAGTCCTTTCTGAAGGAGATCAGCCCTGGGATTTCTTTGGAAGGAATGATGCTAAAGCTGAAACTCCAGTACTTTGGCCACCTCATGGGAAGAGTTGACTCATTGGAAAAGACTCTGATCCTGGGAAGGATTGGGGGCAGGAAGAAAAGGGGACAACAGAGGATGAGATGGCTGATGGCATCACCCACTCGATGGACGTGAGTTTGAGTGAACTCCGGGAGTTGGTGATGGACAGGAAGGCCTGGCGTACTGCGATTCATGGGGTCACAAAGAGTTGGACACAACTGAGTGACTGAACTGAACTGACCTGAACCTAACTTACTTTTACTAAAATGGACAATAACAGCAGAACACTGACAAAAAGAAAAACACTGAGATAAAGATTAGGTATATAAAATTGAGAAACACCTATACTAACATCTAAATCCCCAAGAACAAAAAGAGATGCCAGGGTAGAGTAGATTGAAACTTTTAATTTATCGAAAGGAAAAAAAAATTGCCAACCTAAAATTCTACACTCAAAACCAGTCTCTCAAGGAATAAAGACCTCAAACGTGCCATTACCAAAATGCTGATGTAGGAGACAGCAGCCTCCATCCTCTTAAAAAAAAGACCGAAAGGTAGACAGTGATCAGTAATAAAAACAGCTCCAGAAAGATCTGGAGTACTCTAAGAAGCTTGACTATGCCAAGACACTCTCATTTTGGTGGCATCATTCCATCCTTCAAACCAGCATCACTCAGAATTTCTCTCACCAGGAGAGTAAGAGCAGGCTGAGTAATCAGTGTCCCTAGCCTTTGGGGGCACCATATGAAAGTCCTGCTTCAGGTTCGCTTCACGCAGACCTGAAAAGCTGAGCCAGTCTTATAGAGATGGCTAGGCATAAGAAAGAAGAGCAAAGGACCAATAGCAACCACATGACAGGATAAATCACAGTTCACAGTGACCTTCTCTGCAGACAGATGCAGCAGATTTTACCCCTGAAAGAATAAATAACAGCACAGATGATGGTTTCCAGTAGTCAGTCATGTATGGATGTGAGAGTTGGACCATAAATAAGGCTGAGCACCGAAGAATGGATGCTTTCAAACTGTGGTGCTAGAGAAGACTCTTGAGAGGTCTTTGGACAGCAAGGATATCAAACCACTCAATCCTAAAGGGAATCAATCCTGAATATTGATTGAAAGGATGGATGCTGAGGCTGAAGGTCCAATACTTTGGCCACCTGGTGCAAAGAGCTGACTCGTTGGAAAAGACCCTGATGCTGGGGAAGACTGAAGGACAAGGAGAAGAGCAGCACAGGATCAGATGGTCATATAGAACCACAAACTCAATGGACATGAGTTTGAGCAATGAACCATTGTTGGTCTCAGTCTTTGCTGCCTTCCTAGGCCTTCCCACAACCTGAGCACCTGCAACCATCATCTCCCCACACAGAGGCACCTGCAACAGGCCCCTAAAGCCTAATGTGTGCACCCCATTGCCTCTGGCCACCACCACTGCTGGTCATGATTTCTAGGCTTTGGAGCCAGAGGCACTGTTGAGGATACCAACAACCATTCCAGTGACAGCAAGCCCCCTGCAACACTTGCAAGACACCACACATTTGTCAATGCTATGGACATTAGCAGCCTGAGCCAAACGGATCTCATGTCCTCCCAGACCCAGTGCCAACTTATGCCTCTGCTTTTGGCACCCTGCTGAACATTCCAGTGTTCCCCTACCCAGAGGTGAAAGGCTTTCCCTACTGAAATCATAATATAGATTCTGGTACAGATGACTGCTTTTTTAAATGTGCAGACATCTACAAGAGAATAAGATATCAAAAAGAATCAGAGAAGCAAAATCCCACCAAAGGAATACAGTAAGCCTCCTGGGAAACTTGTTCTGGGATGGTGGAGGAATAGGACAGGGAGACCACTTTCTCCGCCACAAATTCATCAAAAGAACATTTAAACACCGAGTAAATTACACAAAACAACTTCTGAATGCTGACAGGGGACATCAGGCATCCAGAAAAGCAGCCCATGGTCTTCGAAAGGAGATTTTGAATTTTTGCTTTTTGGTATTTGTTATCATTTTTTTTTTTCCTCAGAAGTGACAATTTTATTGTTTTTATTGTTTTTTTTATTTTATTTTATTTTTAAACTTTACAAAATTGTATTAGTTTTGCCAAATATCAAAATGAATCCGCCACAGGTATACATGTGTTCCCCGTCCTGAACCCTCCTCTCTCCTCCCTCCCCATACCATCCCTCTGGGTCGTCCCAGTGCACTAGCCCCAAGAATCCAGTATCGTGCATTAAACCCGGACTGGCAACTCGTTTCATACATGATATTTTACATGTTTCAATGCCAGTCTCCCAAATCTTCCCACCCTCTCCCTCTCCCACAGAGTCCATAAGACTGTTCTATACATCAGTGTCTCTTTTGCTGTCTCGTACACAGGGTTATTGTTACCATCTTTCTAAATTCCATATATACGCGTTAGTAGACTGTATTGGTGTTTTTCTTTCTGGCTTACTTCACTCTGTTTAATAGGCTCCAGTTTCATCCACCTCATTAGAACTGATTCAAATGTATTCTTTTTAATGGCTGAGTAATACTCCATTGTGTATATGTACCACTGCTTTCTTATCCATTCATCTGCTGATGGACATCTAGGTTGCTTCCATGTTCTGGCTATTATAAACAGTGCTGCGATGAACATTGGGGTACACGTGTTTCTTTCCCTTCTGGTTTCCTCAGTGTGTATGGCCAGCAGTGGGATTGCTGGATCATAAGGCAGTTCTATTTCCAGTTTTTTAAGGAATCTCCACACTGTTCTCCATAGTGGCTGTACTAGTTTGCATTCCCACCAACAGTGTAAGAGGGTTCCCTTTTCTCCACACCCTCTCCAGCATTTATTGCTTGTAGACTTTTGGATCGCAGCCATTCTGACTGGTGTGAAATGGTACCTCATAGTGGTTTTGATTTGCATTTCTCTGATAATGAATGATGTTGAGCATCTTTTCATGTGTTTGTTAGCCATCGGTATGTCTTCTTTGGAGAAATGTCTATTTAGTTCTTTGGCCCATTTTTTGATTGGGTCATTTATTTTTCTGAAATTGAGCTGTAGGAGTTGCTTGTATATTTTTGAGATTAGTTGTTTGTCAGTTGCTTCATTTGCTATTATCTTCTCCCATTCTGAAGGCTGTCTTTTCACCTTGCTAATAGTTTCCTTTGATGTGCAGAAGCTTTTAAGGTTAATTAGGTCCCATTTGTTTATTTTTGCTTTTATTTCCAATATTCTGGGAGGTGGGTCATAGAGGATCCTGCTGTGATGATGTCAGAGAGTGTTTTGCCTATGTTCTCCTCTAGGAGTTTTATAGTTTCTGGTCTTACGTTGAGATCTTTAATCCATTTTGAGTTAATTTTTGTGTATGGTGTTAGAAAGTGTTCTAGTTTCATTCTTTTACAAGTAGTTGACCAGATTTCCCAGCACCACTTGTTAAAGAGATTGTCCTTAATCCATTGTATATTCTTGCCTCCTTTGTCAAAGATAAGGTGTCCATAGGTGCGTGGATTTATCTCTGGGCTTTTATCAATTTTGTACCTATATTTTTTTTTAATAATTTTTGTGACTTTTTTTCTCTTCCTTTTTCTTCTTCTTTTCTTTTTCATTGTATTTTTGAAATTCCAAACTCTACTCTAGATTTTTAAATTTTGCTTTTTATTATTTTTTATCAATTTTGTACTTTTAATAACCCAATCTTCAGTACCCATTTTTACTTGGGAGCAAGATTACTGGCTTGACTGCTCTCTCCCTTTGGACTCTCCTTTTTCTCCACCAGGTTGCCTGTGTCTCTTCCTTAACCCCTCTCTGCTGTACCCAACTTTGTGAATTTCTGTGTGTTCCAGAAGGTGGAGAACACTTAGGGAGCTGATTACTGGCTGGATCTGTCTCTCTCCTTTTCATTCCCCCCTTTTATCCTCCTGGACACCTCTATCTCCTTCCTCCCTCTTCTCTTCTCTGTATAACTCCGTGAACATCTCTGAGTGGTCCAGTTGTGGAGTGCACATAAGGAAGTGATTACTGGCTAGCCTGCTATCTCCTCTATTGATTCCACCTCATCTCATTTGGGTCACCTCTAACTCCCTCCTCCCTCTTCTCTTCTCCACGTAACTCTCTGGGTGTCACTCACTGTGGAGAAACTTTTCATCTTTAACCTAGATGTTTTATCAATGGTGTTGTATAGAAGGAGAAGTTTTGAGATTACTAGAAAAAAGACTGAAAACCAGAAGCAGGAGGCTTAAGTCCAAATCCTGACTCCAGGGAACTCCTGACTCCAGGGAACATTAATTGACGGGAGCTCATCAAATGCCTCCATACCTACACTGAAATCAAGCACCACACAAGGGCCAACAAGCTCCAGAGCAAGACATACCACGCAAATTCTCCAGCAACACAAAAACACAGCACTGAGCTCCAATATACAGGCTGCCTAAAGTTGCTACAAAACCGTAGACATCTCATAACTCATTACTGGACACTTCAATGCACTCCAGAGAGAAGAAATACAGCTCCATCCACCAGAACACCGACACAAGCCTCCCTAACCAAGAAACCTTGACAAGCCACCTGTACAAACCCACACACAATGAGGAAACGCCACAATAAAGAGAACTCCACAAACTGACCGAATACAGAAAGGACACCCCAAACTCAGCAATTTAAACAAGATGAAGAGACAGAGGAATACCCAGCAGATAAAGGAACAGGATAAATGCCCACCAAACCAAACAAAAGAGGAAGAGATAGGGAATCTACCTGATAAAGAATTCTGAATAATGATAGTGAAAATGATCCAAAATCTCGAAAGCAAAATGGAATCACAGATAAATAGCCTGGAGACAAGGATTGAGAAGATGCAAGAAAGGTTTAATAAGGACCTAGAAGAAATAAAAAAGAGTCAATATATTATGAATAATGCAATAAATGAGATCAAAAACACTCTGGAGGCAACAAATAGTAGAATAACAGAGACAGAAGATAGAATTAGTGAATTAGAAGATAGAATGGTAGAAATAAATGAATCAGAGAGGAAAAAAGAAAAATGAATTAAAAGAAATGAGGACAATCTCAGAGACCTCCAGGACAATATTAAATGCTACAACATTCGAATCATATGGGTCCCAGAAGAAGAAGACAACAAGAAAGACCATGAGAAAATACTTGAGGAGATAATAGTTGAAAACTTCCCTAAAATGGGGAAGGAAATTATCACCCAAGTCCAAGAAACCCAGAGAGTCCCAAACAGGATAAACCCAAGGCTAAACACCTCAAGACACATATGAATCATGTTAACAAAGATCAAACACAAAGAACAAATATTAAAAGCAGCAAGGGAAAAACAACAAATAACACACAAGGGAATTCCCATAAGGATAACAGCTGATCTTTCAACAGAAACTCTTCAAGCCAGGAGGGAATGGCAAGACATACTTAAAATGATGAAAGAAGATAACCTACAGCCCAGATTACTGTACCCAGCAAGGATCTCATTCAAATATGAAGGAGAAATCAAAAGCTTTACAGATCAGCAAAAGCTAAGAGAATTCAGCACCACCAACCAGCTCTCCAACAAATACTAAAGGATATTCTCTAAACAGGAAACACAAAAAGGGTGTATAAATTCGAACCCAAAACAATAAAGTAAATGGCAATGGGATCATACTTATCAATAATTACCTTAAATGTAAATGGGTTGAATGCCCCAAACAAAAGACAAAGACTGGTTGAATGGATACAAAAACAAGACCCCTACATATGTTGTCTACAAGAGACCCACCTCAAAACAGGGGACACATACAGACTGAAAGTGAAGGGCTGGAAAAAGATTTTCCATGCAAATAGGGACCAAAAGAAAGCAGGAGTAGCAATACTCATATCAGATAAAATAGACTTTAAAACAAAGGCTGTGAAAAGAGACAAAGAAGGTCACTACATAATGATCAAAGGATCAATCCAAGAAGAAGATATAACAATTATAAATATATATGCACCCAACATAGGAGCACCGCAATATGTAAGACAAATACTAACAAGTATGAAAGGGGAAATTAACAATAACACAATAATAGTGGGAGACTTTAATACCCCACTCACACCTATGGATAGATCAACTAAACAGAAAATTAACAAGGAAACAAAAACTTTAAATGATACAATAGACCAGTTAGACCTAATTGATGTCTATAGGACATTTCACCCCAAAACAATGAGTTTCATTTTTTTCTCAAGCGCACATGGAACCTTCTCCAGGATAGATCACATCCTGGGCCATAAAGCTAGCCTTGGTAAATTCAAAAAAAATTGAAAGCATTCGAAGCATCTTTTCTGACCACAATGCAGTAAGATTAGATGTCAATTACAGGAGAAAAACTATTAAAAATTCCAACATATGGAGGCTGAACAACACGCTGCTGAATAACCAACAAATCGCAGAAGAAATCAAAAAAGAAATCAAAATTTGCATAGAAATGAATGAAAATGAAAACACAACAACACAAAACCTGTGGGACACTGTAAAAGCAGTCCTAAGGGGAAAGTTCATAGCAATACAGGCACACCTCAAGAAACAAGAAAACACTCAAATAAATAACCTAACTCTACACCTAAAGCAACTAGAAAAGGAAGAAATGAAGAACCCCAGGGTTAGTAGAAGGAAAGAAATCTTAAAAATTAGGGCAGAAATAAATGCAAAAGAAACAAAAGAGACCATAGCAAAAATCAACAACGCCAAAAGCTGGTTCTTTGAAAGGATAAATAAAATTGACAAACCATTAGCCAGACTCATAAGAAACAAAGGGAGAAAAATCAAATCAATAAAATTAGAAATGAAAATAGAGAGATCACAACAGACAACACAGAAATACAAAGGATCATAAGAGACTACTATCAGCAATTATATGCCAATAAAATGGACAACGTGGAAGAAATGGACAAATTCTTAGAAAAGTACAACTTTCCAAAACTGGACCAGGAAGAAATAGAAAATCTTAACAGACCCATCACAAGCACGGAAATTGAAACTGTGATCAGAAATCTTCCAGCAAATAAAAGCCCAGGTCCAGATGGCTTCACAGCTGAAGTCTACCAAAAATTTAGAGAAGAGCTAACACCTATCCTGCTCAAACTCTTCCAGAAAATTGCAGAGGAAGGTAAACTTCCAGACTCATTCTATGAGGCCACCATCACCCTGATCCCAAAACCTGACAAAGATGCCACAAAAAAAGAAAACTACAGGCCAATATCACTGATGAACATAGATGCAAAAGTCCTTAACAAAATTCTAGCAATCAGAATCCAACAACACATTAAAAAGATCATACACCATGACCAAGTGGGCTTTATCCCAGGGATGTAAGGATTCTTCAATATCTGCAAATCAATCAATGTAATGCACCACAGTCACAAACTGAAAAATAAAAACCATATGATTATCTCCATAGATGCAGAGAAAGCCTTTGACAAAATTCAACATCCATTTATGATAAAAACTCTCCAGAAAGCAGAAATAGAAGGAACATACCTCAACATAATAAAAGCTATGTATGACAAACCCACAGCAAGCATTATCCTCAATGGTGAAAAATTGAAAGCATTTCCCCTAAAGTCAGGAACAAGACAAGGGTGCCCACTCTCAGCACTACTATTTAACATAGTTTTGGAAGTTTTGGCCACAGCAATCAGAGCAGAAAAAGAAATAAAAGGAATCCAAATTGGAAAAGAAGAAGTAAAACGCTCACTGTCTGCAGATGACATGATCCTCTACATAGAAAATCCTAAAGACTCCACCAGAAAATTACTAGAACTAATCAATGGATATAGTAAAGTTGCAGGATATAAAATCAATACACAGAAATCCCTTGCATTCCTATACACTAATAATGACAAAATAGAAAGAGAAATTAAGGAAACAATTCCATTCACCATTGCAATGAAAAGAATAAAATACTTAGGAATATATCGACCTAAAGAAACTAAAGACCTATATATAGAAAACTATAAAACACTGGTGAAAGAAATCAAAGAGGACACTAGTAGATGGAGAAATATACCATGTTCATGGGTTGGAAGAATCAATATAGTGAAAATGAGTATACTACCCAAAGCAATCTATAGATTCAATGCAATCCCTATCAAGTTACCAACGGAATTCTTCACAGAATTAGAACAAATAATTTCACAATTTGTATGGAAATACAAAAAACCTCAAATAGCCAAAGCAATCTTGAGAAAGAAGAAAGGAACTGGAGGAATCAACCTGCCTGACTTCAGGCTCTACTACAAAGCCACAGTTATCAAGACAGTATGGTACTGGCACAAAGACAGAAATATAGATCAATGAAACAAAATAGAAAACCCAGAGATAAATCCACACACCTATGGACACCTTATCTTTGACAAAGGAGGCAAGAATATACAATGGATTAAAGGCAATCTCTTTAACAAGTGGTGCTGGGAAAACTGGTCAACCATTTGTAAAAGAATGAAACTAGAACACTTTCTAACACCATACACAAAAATAAACTCAGAATGGATTAAAGATCTAAATGTAAGACCAGAAACTATAAAACTCCTAGAGGAGAACATAGGCAAAACACTCTCTGACATACATCACAGCAGGATTCTCTATGACCCACCTCCCAGAATATTGGAAATAAAAGCAAAAATAAACAAATGGGACCTAATTAAACTTAAAATCTTCTGCACAACAAAGGAAACTATTAGCAAGGTGAAAAGACAGCCTTCAGAATGGGAGAAAATAATAGCAAATGAAGCAACTGACAAACAACTAATCTCAAAAATATACAAGCAACTCCTACAGCTCAATTTCAGAAAAATAAATGACCCAATCAAAAAATGGGCCAAAGAATTAAATAGGCATTTCTCCAAAGAAGACATACAGATGGCTAACAAATGCATGAAAAGATGCTCAACATCACTCATTATCAGAGAAATGCAAATCAAAATCACTATGAGGTACCATTTCACACCAGTCAGAATGGCTGCGATCCGAAAGACTACAAGCAATAAATGCTGGAGAGGGTGTGGAGAAAAGGGAACCCTCTTACACTGTTGGTGGGAATGCAAACTAGCACAGCCACTATGGATAACAGTGTCAGATCAGATCAGATCTGCTGAATCATAGAAAAAGCAAGAGAGTTCCAGAAAAACATCTATTTCTGCTTTATTGACTATGCCAAAGCCTTTGACTGTGTGGATCACAATCAACTGCGGAAAATTCTTCAAGAGATGGGAATACCAGACCACCTGACCTGCCTCTTGAGAAATTTGTATGCAGGTGAGGAAGCAACAGTTAGAACTGCACATGGAACAACAGACTGGTTCCAAATAGGAAAAGGAGTTTGTCAAGGCTGTATATTGTCACTCTGTTTATTTAAATTATATGCAGAGTACATCATGAGAAATGCTGGACTGGAAGAAACACAAGCTGGAATCAAGATTTCCAGGAGAAATATCAATCACCTCAGATATGCAGATGAAAGCACCCTTATGGCAGATAGTGAAGAGGAGAACAATGTGGAGATTCTTTAAAAAACTGGAAAAGAACTGCCTTATGATCCAGAAATCCCACTGCTGGCCATACACACCGAGGAAACCAGAATTGAAAGAGATACGTGTACCCCAATGTTCATCACAGCACTGTTTATAATAGCCAGAACATGGAAGCAACCTAGATGTCCATCAGCAGATGAATGGATAAGAAAGCAGTGGTACATATACACAATGGAGTATTACTCAGCCATTAAAAAGAATACATTTAAATCAGTTCTAATGAGGTGGATGAAACTGGAGCCTATTATACAGAGTGAAGTAAGCCAGAAAGAAAAACACCAATACAGTATACTAACGCATATATGTGGAATTTAGAAAGATGGTAACAATAACCTTGTATACGAGACAGCAAAAGAGACACTGAAGTATAGAACAGTATTGTGGACTCTGTGGGAGAGGGAAAGGGTGGGATGATTTGGGAGAATGGCATTGAAACATGAGTAATATCATATATGAAACGAGTTCCCAGTCCAGGTTCAATGAACGATACTGGATGCTTGAGGCTGGTGCACTGGGACGACTCAGAGGGATGGTACAGGGAGGGAGGAGGGAGGAGGGTTCAGGATGGGGAACACATGTATACCTGTGGTGGATTCATGTTGATATATGGCAAAACCAATACAATATTGTAAAGTTAAAAAAGAAAAGAAAAGAAAAAAAATAACAGAACTATTAAAAAAAAAACAACCCTCCTGTAACCAGCTCAAAGTAATGGAGATCCAGGAATTGCCTGATGAAGAATTCAAAATAATACTTCAAAAGATGATCAGAGTGTTACAAGATAACTCAAATATTTAATGATACCAATAAAACAATGCAAATATAATAAGAACAATAAAGATATATAAAATATTTTTTATTATTTTATTTTATTTTATTTTTAAACTTTACATAATTGTATTAGTTTTGCCAAATATCAAAATGAATCCACCACAAGTATACATGTGTTCCCCATCCTGAAACCTCCTCCCTCCTCCCTCCCCATTCCATCCCTCTGGGTCGTCCCAGTGCACCAGCCCCAAGCATCCAGTATCGTGCATCGAACCTAGGCTGTCAACTCGTTTCATACATGATATTTTACATGTTTCAATGCCGTTTTCCCAAATCTTCCCACCCTCTCCCTCTCTCACAGAGTCCATAAGACTGTTCTATACATCAGTGTCTTTTTTGCTGTCTCGTACACAGGGTTATTGTTACCATCTTTCTAAATTCCATATATATGTGTTAGTATACTGTATTGGTGTTTTTCTTTCTGGCTTACTTCACTCTGTATAATAGGCTCCAGTATTTTTTAAAAGAACTAACCAGATATTTTGAAGCTGAATAATAAATGAATGGGCTTCCCAGTTGGCAATAGTGGTAAAGAAGCCACCTGCAAATGCAAGAGATGTAAGAGACTCGGGTTCAATCCCTGGGTCCAGAAGATCCCCTGGAGGAGGGCATGGCAACCCACTCCAGTGTTCTTGCCTGAAGAATCCCATGGACAGAAGAGTCTACAGTTCATAGGGTCACAAAGAGTCAGACATGACTGAGGCGACTTAGCATCCACACATAATGAGTAATCTGAAAAGTTCAATACAGAGATTTAACAACAGACGACCAAAGGAAAGAAAAAGAAAAAAGAATCAATGAGTTAGAAGAAAGATCAGTTGAAAGTATCCACATAAAGAAGCAAAAAGAGAATGAAAGGAATATAGAAAGCCAGTGGGAACTATGGACACCATAAAGAGGAACAATGTATGCAATGGAGTCAGGGCAGGAGAAGTGAGGGAGAAAAGAATTAAGGGCTGAGGACTTCCCTGGTGGTGCAGTGGATAAGAGTCCACCTGCCAGTGCAGGGGACATCAGTTCAATCCCTGGTCCAGGAAAATCCCACATGCCACAGGGCAACTAAGCCAGTGTGCCACAGCTACTGAAACCTGTGCACCTAGAGCCTGTGGTCTCCAGCAAGAGAAGCCACTGCAGTGAGAAGCCTGTGCACTGCAGCGAAGAGTAGCCCCTGCTTACCACAACTAGAGAAATCCTGTATACAAGGAAGGAGACCTAGCACAGCCAAAAATAAATAATTAAAACAGAAAAGAGAAAACACAGGTTGAGAATTTCCCAAACCTAGGGAAAGATCTGGACATCTAAGTTCAAGAAGCTAATAAGTCACCCCAAAATTTCAATCCAAAGCAACTTTTTCTAAGACTCACAGAGTTAACTGTCCAAATGCAAAGACAAAGAATTCTAAAGGTCTAAAGAGAAGAAAAAATTCTGTGACCCAAGAGGACTCCCATAAGGAGATCAGCGGATTTGTCAAAGGAAACCCTGCAGACCATGAAGAAAGATTAATACACTCCACCCTCACTCAGTGGAAAGCAGCTCCAGGGAGGGACAGGAGAGGGCACGAGAGAAAGTGCTCCCTACAGAGTCACAGCAGATCCTGGGAGGGGAAGGGACCGTCCCAGGCCCCCAGCACATCAGGAAACATCACAGGGACTGGGGCAGGGACTTGGGAACTTATACACCTGAGGCTGTGCTTCAACTGATCTCTACAGACAAAAGGTCCCCTCTCCTGGCTGCAGGCTCCTCTGCTCCACAATGAACACCTGGTGGGAACAGGTGAGGCCAGCAAGCAGAGCGTCTCACAGAGCCCAGTGCTGGGCAGACAGGGCAACAAGCAGAGGAGAGCCCAGGGGATGGGGGAGAGGAGCCAGAGAGAGGCAGGCAGGTGCGCCATTATCTCTGATCTGGTCACATGCAGCGGCATGACACCCAGCCCTGTGGACATCCTGTGTGCTTCACAGACCAATGGACTCACTCCCTGCTCAGTAGCCCCGTTCCTGTCACACAGACAGGCTATACCACCCTTTACACACACATGCACACACACACACACACATCACACACCCTCACACACTCCTCACACACTCCATAAACACACACACTCTTCACACCCTCACTCACACATTCTATTCACACACACTCACAGCTTCACATACACACACCCTCACACATTCCTCACATACTCACAGACATACTCCTCATACCCTTACAAACACACACCCTCACATACTCCTTACCTTCACACACACACACATACAGAGCCTACAGGAGCACAGACACAGGAAACATGGGGACCCAGCAGGAGTGGTCAAACACCAGGCACATGGAGTGTGTGGGAACAGCCCAGAGTCCCAGCTGAGGTCAGTCGCTGGACCTTCCACACACTGGGAGCCACTGGGACTTCTGGAAGCTCCCTGAGAACAAGGGAGACAGTGGAGGGACTCAGGCTGACCCAGCTAGGTTCAGACCAAACCTCACTGCTCTGTAAAATCTGCCTCTATGACCAGTGGACCCCCCACAGGAGACGGACCAGTGTTCACAGTCAGCGTGGCTCCTTTTTGGTCAAAAATACTGAGACCATGGCTCCACAGATCCAGACACCTTTCCTTTCACCACAATGTCCACTCCCTGCTGTGGACCCAGGACAGAGGGGCAGCCCTTACCTTGACCACCCACCATGGTACCAAGGAGGAGGACACAGAGTCCCCGCAGGGAGAGGTGTGTGCCCAGAGCCATCCTGACCCCACGTCCTCAAGATCACAGTCCCAGCTTCAGGATCAGCCTGTGAGGAGCGTCAGGGTGCTGACTGGGTCTATATAGACCACCCCTTACACCCTCCCTCCTGAGAGCCAATAGAAACAGCTTTCACCATTTCAGCCACTATCGGAGGCTGCATCTGCCCCTTTCTGAACACCAGTGAGCTTTTGAATCTTCCACATCTCCTTAAATGAGCAGCATGGTCCTTTGACCTCCTGCTTCCGTGGTCCTGAGAGCGGGGTCCCATGACCGGGACTGGGATAGAAAAGGTGCATCAAAAACCATGAGTGCCTTTCTCTCTCCTAATCACCCTGGTCGACGTCTGCAGACTGTGAGATCTCACAGGGTCTGGGTGTGGGATCTGTTGACCTGCGGAGAATATCTTTTGTACAATCAAGTAATGATTTTCCCCAGCACTGAGCTCAGGGTGGAAGCAGAGACCTACAAGAAATCTTGAAATACAATAATATTTATCAGGTCAGCAGAAAATGAGGGCCAGGAGTACATGAATTCACAGGTGACTGTGGAGGCATGAAGTGAGACCCATCAAGTTGGGGGGATGAGATTTCAGGTCTTTTCCCCCTTCTCAGAATGATCTGAAGATTGGGTCCTGGAGCACGTGCCTGCGTGCTCAGTCGTGTCTGACTCTTTGCAACCCCTGCACTGTAGCTTGCCAACCCCCTCTGTCCAACAGATTTCCCAGGCAAGAGTACTGGAGTCGGTGGCTATTTCCTTCTAAAGGGATCTTTCTGACTCAAGGATCAAAACCATGTCACCTGTGTCTCCTGCATTGGCAGGCAGGTTCCCTATAGGGACGCTCAGACATGTTAAATCTCTGTCCCTTTATTGCATTTCATTTTATGTGAAGTATCTCTTTCAGCTATTCACCAAAAAATGTTTATGGAGAGAAAGAGATTGCTATTAAAGGAAACAAAGAGAGGAGGAATCATCATTGAACTCTAGTCTTCCAAAATTGTAGCAGGGATCTCTAGAAGAAAGCACGGAGCTTCCCTGATGGCTCAGCAGTAAAGAATCCGCCCCCAAAGCAGGAGATGTGGGTTTGATCCCTGGGTCAGGAAGATCCCCTGGATAAGGAAATAGCAACCCACTCCAGTGTTCTGGCCTGGAGAATTCTGTGGACAGAAGGGACTGATGGTCCTTTCATGTCCAATGCAGTCCATCGAATTGAAGAGAGTCAGACACAACTAAGGAACTAAACAACAACAAGAAAATTATAGTTTAGAAAGACTAAAGTTTTCTAAACTTCACATTTATCCCCCTCATAAGCTGAGAGTATGGTTTGATAAGATTCAGAATACATTTGTATTATAAATCATAACTAAAGATGATGCAAAATGTAATTTAAGGCCACAGCTCCAGACAGAAGGGGAAATAGAAATTCTTCTTCTACATGATAGCTGCATGTGATGGGGAAAGAAGGGGTGAGTGAAGCAGAGAATAGAAGGGGTTCATGATTCCTGGAACCATCAGTTGACCCCACCTTCTCAGTTTTGCATTTAAGAAGAAAGGTGGCGGCAAGAATGGAATCCCAGGTGGGTTGATGGGACAGATACAAGCAGAAGGGACTGATTTCCAGTATAGCCACTGATGCCTTGTTTTGTTTCCACCGATCAGAGAAGCTCTCAGATGCTTCCCAGAAAGTAATCCTGGGATGAGTATAGAACAGAGAAGGACCATAAGAGATGCAAGAGAGAGCTCCCCCATCAAAATTCAAGGTCACTAATGTGCTGCCCCCTTTCCTCATGCCCCCTCAGGCTCAAGATTCCCATGATGCAGCCCTGCGGTCCAAACAACCCCAGACTGAGGCCCCCTCATCCTGACTCTTTCTTTTCAGCACAGACGTGGAAGGAAGCATCTGTGACACACAGGCCCCAGGGTCCCCACCAGAGCTCAGAAACAGCTTCATGAGCCACACACACATGCCCACCTTAATGTCTCAGCCTGGCCAACACCCAGGGCAGCTGCTGGCCATTTAACAGCCCTGCCACATCCCACACCAGAAGGACCCTCATCCTGGTCCACAGACACAGCTTCTCTGTCCTGTAATACCCATCCTTTCTTCTTGAGACTCAGGAGAAAAGATAATTAAACACAAGCTTTCCTCCCTCCAAGTATGTTAATATTTACCCATTATTTATACAAGATTCACTTCCTTGTCATCTGATCCTCTCACTCTCAAGCCCAGTGACTGTACCTGAGCCCCATCTCCTATATCTGGACCTTTAACACATTAATGATAAAAACTGATTATAAATATCAAAACCAAAATTTAAAGTCAGGGGCTGGAGAAGGACCAAGATCTGCTCAGTTACTTAGAATTGATGCTCTGCTCCCTCTGGGCCCAAAGTCATCATTCCTTACCCAGTTATAGACTCCACACCATCACCAGAAGCCACCAGACAGACACCTAGAACACAGGACGTGCTTTCTGGGGTCCAGTATCCCTCCCACGGGATGACACACAGATGCATTTAGTGAACAAGGTACACACGGTCTCACTCACCTTGGGATTGAGATCTCACAGGTAAGACAATGTTGAGGGTTCCAGACTCTGTTGTAGGGAAGGAGGGGCTGGAAAGGAGGGGCTAACTCAGGGCTGGCAGGCTGTCCCCAGGCAGCACCCTCTACCCCAGAGCTGGGGGTGCAGGGTCAACATGGACCAACTCACCCTTGGAAGAAGTTACTTCTTCTCTGACACATAAGAAAATCTCAGTGTCCAATCTCATTCAAGATTTGAGAAGGAAAGTTTTAGAGAGGACACTAACCCAGCTGTGTCCACAGTGAACTTGAGAGAGTGGAAGGCAGGGGTCAGGAGAACCGACTCGGGAGCCAGACTGCCTGGTCTTGACTCACAGTTTAGCTGCATGCCATGTGTGGACCTTGAACAGGGTTCTTACACTCTCTGATTAGTAAAAGGAGTGTTGTGATCGTGCCTAGATTACTGAGTTTTGCTGAGGATTAAGTGAGTTGGCATGAGCACGTGATATTACAACACTAGTTCACAGCAGTACATGCGCTGATGCTGATGTGCTCAGTCATGGCCGACTCTGCGACCCCATGGACTGTAGCCCACCAGCTTCCCCTGTCCATGGAATTTTCCAGACAATAACAGTAGTACATAGTAGCAGTATTATGTACTACTGTTATCTTGCCTTCCTGATGACTCAGATGGTAAACAATCTGCCTGCAATGCAGATCTTAGTTCGATCCCTGGGTCAGGAAGATCCTCTGGAGAAGGAAATGGGAACCCACTTCAATATTCTTGCCTGAGAAATCCCATGGGCAGAGGAGCCTGGAAGGGCTACCGTCCATGGAGTCACAAAGAGTTAGTCATTACTGAGTGACTAACACACACACACACACACACACACACACACACACACAGTAGTAGTAAAGAAGCAGAGTTAGGGCATCTCCCACCATCTCATCGCAGGAATCCCAGGACTCTAGAACAGGAATTCAATTCTGTTACCTGGAGCCTTGGCTGTGGCTCTTGGAATTCTCTCAGGAACTATAGGCTGTGATGGTGATTGGTGACAATCAGAGTTGTGAGTCTTCTACACATCACCCCTTCTCTCTTTGTCCCATGCAAATGGTCAAGAACCTCAAACTTACCATTGGAGAGCTTTTGTGAATTAAGTGGTTTACTTAATCATTTTACTTTATAAACTCGAATGTACTTGGCAAAACATTTTGCATCTAATTCCCTTTCATATCCCCAATGCCTGGCTAATTAAAAATCCTAAATGATGTCTTTTGTGTACCTGAATGAATTAATGTCAGCCTGATATTTTACACAAATCATTTCAATCAAAAAGAAATCTTTTGAGAAATAATTTAACTTGTGAGGATGTACCAGCACAATGCAAGCTGCATCATTTGTTTTAATGACATTTCAATACTGTTAAATGGTATGAGCTATATATGGTTCACTTCAACACATTTCTGCAATGAATGCAGTAAATTACAATAACTAGAAACAACCTTGGAGAAGGCAATGGCACCCCACTCCAGTACTCTTGCCTGGAAAATTCCATGCACGGAGGAGTCTGGTAAGCTGCAGTCCATGGGGGCGCAAAGAGTTGGACACGACTGAGTGACTTCCCTTTCACTTTTTTTTTTTTTGACTGAACTGATATTGCTTTTTAATTGAAGTATAGTTGATTTACAATGTGTTAGCTTCTAGTACCGAGCAAAGTGATTCAGTTATACATATATATATACATATATCCTTTTTAATATTCTTTTTCATTATGATTTACTATAAGATATTGAATATAGTTCCCTGTGTTGTACAGTAGGACTTTGTTGTATAGATGTTAGTGTGTATCTGCTAATTCCCAACTCCTAATTTATCCCTCCCTGCTCCTCTTTCCCACATTGGTAACCATAAGAGTGTTTTCTATGTCTGTGAGTCTGTATCTGTTTTTTTTTTTTTAACTTTACAATATTGTATTGGTTTTGCCATATATCAAAATGAATCTGCCACAGGTATACATGTGTTCCCTATCCTGAACACTCCTCCCTCCTCCCTCCCCATACCATGCCTGTGGGTCGTCCTTTTCACTTTCATGCATTGGAGAAGGAAATGGCAACCCACTCCAGTGTTCTTGCCTGGAGAATCCCAGGGACGGGGGAATCTGGTGGGCTTCCATCTATGGGGTCGCACAGAGTTGGATACGACTGAAGCGACTTAGCAGCAGCAGCAGCAGAAACAACCTAGCTCCAGTACAAGAGCAGTGCTGAGACAGCCAGTTCTAAACATGTGTAAATGCTGCAAATTTCTTTGAATATCTGAAGATTAAAGAAGACAAACCACGGTGCACTGACAGGTGAAGACCATGAAGCCTCCTGTTCTGGTCTTAATCAGATATGGCCAAGTGGTCAGGATGTTTACGTATTTATCATTTGGCACTTTTTCAATTCAAACCACACACAACTGTAACAGGAAGCAATTTTGTTATAAAAAATGTGAACAGCTTCCTTGTTGAATTAGAAGTGCAGAAGCAAAGAGCAGAAAAAATCTTGTTCTTTTACTTAGGCTAACTATTTGTCCTTATGGATTGTAAAGAAATACAATGTGTAGCATTATTATTCCCAAATCACCATGAGAATATGGCGGTTTCAGAGGTTCAATGATCTCTTTGCTAGGAAAGTTAATAATTAAACATTCTTTCTTGAGGAAAATTTCCTCAGGACCAATCAGAGTGACTAAAATACAAAATATAAAGAGGCATACAACTCTAAGGGAATATTATTAACTGAGTTGTTATACCAAAGCGTTGGAGACCTGCCTCACCATCTGTGTTCTTTGCATGGATGGGACCAAGGTTCATAAAGACTCATTTACCAAAGACCACTTCATCACCAGGGCATGAAGAAAAGCGAGGTTATGAGCTGGTGATGTCCAGCCCATCACCTCTGTTCAGCCCTTTACAGTCTGTACCCATCAAACAAAGAGCGTGGCACTGAACTGGCTTCATTCATTCCTCCATAGTGCAACATCAGATACCCAGAGACAAGAGCAGATCAAAGCTAAGAAATCAAAGACAAGCAGATTCTAAGTGGAGAGCATGCACACAAAGGGTCCTTCCCTACTGCTGTTGGAAACAAAGAAGCCCTCCCACCCCAGACACCATCTGTGGGAGGAGAGACAAGAAGGTGCCTCCTTAAATATAGAAAAATCAGTCTGAGCGGGGAGCTTGAACTAGAAATGACAAAACAATTATACAATGAACCCGAGCTAAGTTGAGGGACAAATTTTAAATAGGAGAGTCTGTGTTAATGTTATGGAATTTTCAATCCACACAAACATCCCTTGCTAGTGCACAAGATGAAATCAGTGATAAAAATAGAGTATATTACATTTATGTATATTTGAATTCTAGAGGACACATTTTTAAGCCCACTACAGAAAGAAAACTCATAAATCTTCTCATTTTTAAATGCACAGAGTTGTCGCCTCTGTGAACTCTTTTTAATTTCTCCAGCTCAAAATTACTACTGTGTCTATTTAATCTATAAAATCTTGCCCAGTGTCTTTAAAGTGGGGGCTTCTTGAGAGCAAGTATTGTGTCTTATTCTTCAATATCTCTTTAAAGTCAAGTAAAGACACATAGAAAAAGTTTAACAAATAGTGGATAAATAAAGAAATGAATGCATGAACAAATGCTGAAAATCACCCTGAGTTAATGATACTGAGCGGGAAAGGGACAGGGGAGACACAAATCTGACTAATCCCACTCGGCACAGACTGAAGTGGAGTAAGGAGTCAGAGACACACCAGACAAAGGAACTAGATAGAAAATGCCTTCCTCAAATCTCACTCTGGGGAGGGTCCAATCACATTTAATTTCTGCACAAAGCTGTAGCTCAGAAACCTTACCAAGGGAAGAAAAAAACTGACAGCATTGCTATCAAGGATGTGGCATCGACAATAATACTCATCAAATAGCTGTTTTTCTAGCTCCCAGTGACTCATTCTGGCCAATGAAGCGTGGGTGGTGTCACATGTGTCTCTTCCAAGTGGAGACATGAAAACCCCATGTGACTCTCTAGTCTCTCTCTTTTCTGCCCCAGAAGTTGTGTGCTCCAAATGGTGCACATGCGAGCTGATTGTGCTTCACTGACCACGGTACATGTGTAGGCTGGTAATGAATGTGTGTATGCATGTATGTGGTGCCTCTGAGATCTGGGGGTCAGTTGTTCCAGTAGCAGAACAGAGTCTATTCTGACAGATCCAAAGGGGAAGGAAGACTTGAAAAAAAGAATCTGTCACGTGAATCAGGTACTTACCTGGATCTCCTCTTCCTTCTGGGTCTTCATTCCAAGCTACTCCCTCCGGTGGTCAGCTTGCATCCTCTGTTGGGCCTGGTTGGTTCTCAGTCACCATTTCTGATTGACCAACAACTAGATCTAAGTCCTGTTTAAGAGCACCCACCCCTGGTGCATCTCCTGTTCCCTTTACATCACTCTGTGCTGACAGTCAGGCTCAGTTTCCCAAATTTGTCTCTTAGCATCTCGACCTTCATCCTTAAACAGCTCTCCTCTGCTCTGAGTTAGTCAGTTCATCATATTTTTACTTTCCACCAATCCTGTACTAATGAAAAGGCAGCATGTACTTTCTAAACCTCTTTAGTTTCTTCTTGATTTCCTGAACAAATCTGATTCCTGGATGTAGTGCTCTATGTAGTTAATTAATTTCTTCACCTTTGGGTAAGAAATAATTTTGCTGAATTTTTCCCCCTCAACTGAAGAAAATGGCACATTCAAAGCCTATCTCTTTGTGACCATGTTACTGAAAGGTATGTGTGTGGGGTCTGGCTGCTCACTGCTTAAAAGCCAGTATACAGGGCAGGTTGGTGGAAAAGAAAGTTTGCTTTATTTCATATGCCAGCAACTGGCAGGAGCAGCGGCAGCCATCTGTTCAAAGGCCAACGTTCACCCCCATGACAAGCAGGTGGTGAGTTTTATAGACAAAGTGGGAGGGGGATTACATGCAGAAATAGTACAGTCATCTTCAAATTGGTCATGAGTGGTCTGACTAGTGTCATCTTGGTTACTTTCAATTCAGTTCAGTCGTTCAGTCGTGTCCAACTCTTTGCTACCCAGTGGACTACAGCACACCAGGCTTCCCTGTCCATCACCAACTCCTGGAACTTGCTCAAACTCATGTCCATTGAGTCAGTGATGCCATCCAAAACAACCACTGGTTGTTTTAGGTACAGTTGGTCTTTAGTGCCTGTGTGTACTTGTTCCCATGTCTTTGTGGTCAGTTCTCAGAATTGTGGACGCTCAAGTACTGGGTACAGTGTGGTCATCGTGTAGTCCACTGCTCCGCCTGGTGTTTTGTGTCTATAAGGCAGCTCACAGGACATGGCTCAGAATATCATCTATAACCCTTGAGAAAGAACTAAAGGTCCTTGACTGTGCTTAATGACTACATTGTTATTATTTAGTCTCCTCTGACTGTTTTCCTTTGATTCCACATTTCTCGCTTCTCCAATTAAACATTTTCTTTGACTAAAGTTTTCCACAGGCAAAAGGCAGGCAGAAGACACGGTGAGGGGGCAAGGATCATAGAGTTCTCTCTGTTGCAACCACAGCCCTAGGGCCCCTTTTGGACTTGGAAGGGGCTGGTGCAAGGAGAGGCTCTGAAAAACACACTTCATTAACTTCATGATTAACCCACCTCTGCTGAGAGCTGATGTAATTACCAACTGCAGAACTATTGAGTTCTTGTGGGTGGTGATTCTTAAACCACGGCAACCTAAGGTTAGTGCCTCTGGGGTGGCACTCAGAGTTCAAAGCCTGAGTGATTGCTCAGACTCAAAGTCTATGAACTGAGGCTCTATTGCACATGGAGCTTTGGTGCAGCTGAGTCCTGCCCGCAGACCAGCCTAAGAACACTGGAAATACAGCAAAATGTGTTCCTCCTTTAACATCAAAGACTCTGTGAACAGATCTCTTTTCCTTGTCATCGAATGCTTCCCAATCTGGGCATGCTAACCAAGCCACCTGCAGTCTGCAGGCATTGTCTGAGGCCTTGCCAGGGCCCAGGATTGGAGTGAGGCCTGTGCCTGTGTATAAGCTCTATATTTCCCCTCTCTATAACTTCACAGATGCTCAGCTAATATTTATTGAATGGCTGAATGGCACTGTACTAAATATTGAAGATAAATTGTCTTAAATATAAAGAAATCTTTCTGAGAACATCATTTAGCTAATATTTTTGTGTTAAAGGCAAATGTTTCTGGCAATTAGCAAGGCAAAATTTGATTTTCAAAAACAAGCAGCTATCATCAACAAATATGCCACAACGAACACTGCAAATCTCTACCTCTAAGGATACACAAGACAAACCACAAAGTACCTACATGTGGCTTCTTAATAAGTCTTAATCCAACACAACTGAGGAGACAGGATATTCATATGATTTATCATTGGCAGTTTTTTCATTAAAACCACACAGCAATATCACATGAAGAAAACTTGTGATTAAAAAAGTACAGCTGCACCATCGATATGACATAAGGAAGCAGATGAGGTGCCCAAAGACTTCTTTGGCTTAAAATAACAGACAGCTTAATTAGAGTTTCCCTTTTAGAAGGAGAGTCCTCTTTGGCTGATCTTGAAAGATGATGTGGAGACCAGGACAACTCAAGTGTTCTGCACAACAGTTAGAACTGTGAATTGATAATTTTGGATAATGTTGTTCTTTGAGTCCCTTCTTGTTACTTTTTGTGAATCTACTGTAGGTTTTTACATTTTTGTTGCCACATGGCTCACATAAAACATCTTAGAGGGACAACAGTAAATACTATACTGATAACAAATTAATTCCAATGACATTCAAAAGCTCTACCTTTTTATCCCCTTCTACACATTTTGTTTTAGATGTCACAATTTACCTCTCTCTATATTGTATATCCACTAACAAAATATTTTTCTCTATAGCTATTTTAATACTTTCTTTAGACTAAAGCTACCTGACTAGCACACTACCATATTACAGTGTCAAAGTATGCTGAATTGGATTCAGTATTTACATTTACAAGTCTGTTGCATATTTTCACTTCTTTAATATAAAAATTAGCATCCTTCATTTAGTTTGAGGAACTCCCCTCAGCAATCTTGTAAGACAAGCCTAATATTGGTGAATGTCCTCAACTGTTGTTTGTTTGGGAAAGTCTTTATATCATCTTCATTTATGAAAAACAGCCTTCTTGAGAAAAATATTCTTGGTTGGTAGGCTTTTTTTTCTTTCTAAAGTTTCAATATATCATCCTTTCTCTCCTGGACAGTCAGGTTTCTACTAAAACGTCCACTGATATTTTTAAGGGAATTTCTTTTTTGTGAGCACTTACATTTCTCTTGATGCTTATAAAATTCCCTCTTTTTCTTGATTACAAGCAATGTGTCTTGGGGATGATCATTTTGAATGAACTCTGAGGAGTGACCTATTAGCTACATGAACTTGGATGTCTAAATTTCATCAGATTTGTGACTTATCCAGTATTATTTCTTTAAGTACAATCTGTGTCCCTTTCTCCCTCTCTTCTCCCTCTGGGACTCCAATAATGTGCAGGTTGTTTCTGTGAATGTTACCCCATAGTTCACACAGGTTCTTTCACACTTTTTCATTCCTCTTTTTCTTTGTTCCCTGGCTGGGTAATCTCAATGGCCCTGCCTTCTAAGTTACAGAGTCTTCTGCTGTTGTTGATGCCCTAGGTAGCATTTTTCATTTTGTTGCATTCCATTCATTGTAGTTTTAAGCAACTAATCCAACCAGTCCATCCTAAAGGAAATCAGTCCTGAATATTCATTGGAAGGACAGATGCTGAAGCTGAAACTCCAATATTTTGACAACCTGATGTGAAGAACTGACTCACAGGAAAGACCCTAATGCTATGAAAGATTGAGGGCAGGAGGAGAAGGGAATGACAGGGGATGAAACAGTTGGATGATGGCATCACTGACGCAATGGACATGAGTTTGGGCAAGATCTAGGAGTTGGTGATGGACAGGGAAGCCTGGAGTGCTGTGGTCCATGGGGTCACAAAGAGTCGGACACGACTGAACCACTGAACTGAACTAAATCTTAAGCAACTGAATCTCTGTTTGGTTCATTTTTCTGTTTTGTTCCTTCTGTTATTCTCTTTGCCTCACTGCAAAGCTTGAGGGGTCTCAGTTCCCCTACTGGGACTGAATCCAGACAACAGCAGCAAATGCATCGAATCCTAACCACTAAACCATCAGCAAACTCCCTGTTTACTTCTTTTTTATGATTTCTATCTCTGTTTAAAAAAATCTGAGTTTATTCTGTGAAGTAACACCCTAGCTCAACAATTACTGAGCCCTAGCTCAATAATTACTGAGCCTGAGCTCTAGGACCCACAAATCACAAATAGGAGGCGATGCTGCAACCCCTGAAGCCTGGGTGCCTAGACCATGTTCACAATAAGAGAAGCCCGGGCATAGAGAAACCTGCTGCCCACTAAGAAGAGTAGTGCCTGCTTGTTTCATTTGAAGAAAGCCCATGTGCAGCAACAAAGACTCATGCAACAAAAATTGAAAACAATAATAATGATGATGAGAAATTTTTTTTAATCTTATTTTCTTCTTATATTGTCTTCCTGAATTTCATTGTTTATCTGTGTTTTCTTGGAGTTCACTGAGCTTCTTCGTGTGTGTGCCTTATTTCATCATATGTCATCTATTTCATCACTTCCCAAGTGAATAGCCATGTGAGCTGCCCTGGAAGAAGCCCTGGGCATCTTCCCATCCCCAAGCACAGTCTAGAACTATGAAGACTGCAAGCGTGAGTGTAGGTTGGAGCCCTAGAAACCATACAGAGTCGTCAACCAAATAACTGGGTCGGTCCAGCTCACAACCAGGCCAACACTTTCAGGTTTTATATTAGTGCAGCAGCTTCTCCACATGTCCACAATGGAATTGGCTGGGGGTGGGGGTGGGATTGGGGGGTAGGGAGGGTTGCTGGGGTAGTGCTGTGTAAACATAATGTTTACTTTGACACTTCTTCATGACAGCTCTCTCTACACTGAGGAGTCACAGCAGGATCACAATTACATTTTCAGTTCAGTTCAGTTCAGTCACTCAGTTGTGTCCCACTCTTTGTGACCCCATGAATCACAGCACGCCAGGCCGCCCTGTCCAACACCAGTTCCTGAAGTTCACCAAACTCATGTCCATCGAGTCAGTGATGTCATCAACCATGTCACCCTCTTTTGTCCCCTTCTCCCCCTGCCCCCAATCATTCCCAGCATCAGGGACTTTTCCAGTGAGTCAACTCTTCGCATGAGGTGGCCAAAATATTGGAGTTTCAGCTTCAGCATCAGTCCCTCCAATGAACACCCAGGACTGATCTCCTTTAGGATGGACTGGTTGGATCTCCTTCAGTCCAAGGGACTCTCAAGAGTCTTCTCCAACTCCACAGTTCAAAAGCATCAATTCTTCAGCCCTCAGCTTTCTTCAGAGTCCAACTGTCACATCCATACACGACCACTAGAAAAACCATAGCCTTGACTAGATGGACCTTTATTGGCAAAGTAATGTCTATGCTTTTAATATGCTATCTAGGTTGGTCATAAGCTTCCTTCCAAGGAGTAAACGTCTTTTAATTTCATGGCTGCAATCACCATCTGCAGTGATTTTGGAGCCCAGAAAAATAAAGTCTGACACTGTTTAAGCAATCTTGAAACATCTGAAAAATAGATGTTTTCAAAGAATCCCCTTGGTCTGAAATTCTTCCTCTAAGAGATCAGTCATGTCAGATGCCTCCATTCATATCTCTGAAACATAAATAGCCAAATGTTCCTGATCTTTATATCTACATCCATTCTTCTGAATCCCCTCTGCCTAGGTCTCCACTTTCTTGCCTTCTTGTCCCATCTGAATACAGGGTGTGGATGAGCACCAATTTGCCTTCCATCAACTTGAAGACATATATGAACTGATATAATTCACTTAGAAGGAGAGATCCTTGGAGAGACAAGAAATAGCAGCATCCTAAAGAAATAGTAAGAAGAGATGGAGAAGAAAGAATGGATTTATAAGGATTGGCTAATCAAACAGACATGGGATACGAGCAAAGAGGTGTCTGTACCACTAAAGGAATAAATGAAAGATGAAAAAGGAAGAGGTAGTTATGTTTAGTTAGATTTTTAATTGGCCTGTGAATATTGAGGCAGGATAAGGAAAGCTGTATTCATTCTCTTCCACCAGCCAACCTTCCACTTTGAAACTCACACACAGTCTGGTGTCCAAGAACAAGTTACAAACTGGTGATGTGACATCTCAGAGGTGTTTAGAACTGTTTATTTTTTTTTCCCCCATGAGCTCATCTTGTTAGAAAGGAGTGTGTGAATGTAGACCAAGTTTACATCCTTTTCTAAATAAGAGTGACCTGAAACATTTTTGAGCATGCCCTCATTAGCCTCTAAGACAGGTGAGAAAGCAGGTCAGCTCACTCATCTTGCACTTCCTTTGAGAAAGATGGCATTTGAGGACCAATCCTCTAAAAGCATTTGACATGGAGCTTGCTAAGTTAACAGCACAGCAAAAAGTTAATTTATTCAGAATATTTCATTTTGAGCAATTTTCATATGACACAATTACAGGTCAGCACTACTCTATTGAAATACAGGCAATTAGACTATCTGAGGCTTCATCTCATATTTAATGCAGCATCACGAGAAAGTCACTGGGGATGTTCCCAGGGCACTGAGTTCAACATCATCGTACCCAGCACCTCTTTCTTCCCCTGGAGCAGCCAGAGGCTCTCTTCTCCTTGCCCAGGATCAACTGCCTCTCTGGAGAAGTTCAGATAAGAGCCTGAAGTAGAAAAGAGAAGTTTGATTAGAACTGAGACACGAGGATGGAACAGAACCCTCTGGTGGAAGGGAGTCAAGCAAGTGCTTATGACAAAGCATCCCTGGGACCCAGGTGTGGGGAGGGAGGCTCAGGCTATTTCACATGAGTTCCAGTGAGGATGGATCCCAGCTCTCCTCTCAGATCCAGTTCATGTGGTCTCCTGGGCCTCAGTGCATGGGGAAATCCTGCATCACAGGAGACCTGTGCTCAGGAGCTCTGGGAGACCTGCTTCCAGGCAACACAATACCAAGGAGATGCCCAGTAACAGTAAGAATTATGAAAAGGAATTTAAATATTCTCCTTTCACAGGTGATAGATGCAAATTCATAATAAGAGTGAGACTGGAAACAGGAAAAATCAGAATTCCTCACTCACAACCCCTGTCTGCTCTTAGTTGACTTGACTCCTGTTCCCAAATGTCCACAAATAGTATCACAGGTGTACCCACAGATATCTCCTCCCCAGAAACTACACAGGCCCTCAGATGGAGAATACTCTTTTCTAGAGAATGAGTGTCTTCTTGAGCTACTGAAATATCAGTTTATTGTGATACACACAGTCAAAGGCTTTGGCATAGTTAATAAAGCAGAAATAGATATTTCTCTGGAACTTTCTTGCTTTTTTGATGATCCAGCGAATTTTGGCAATTTGATCTCTGGTTCCTCTGCCTTTTCTAAAACCAGCTTGAACATCTAGAATCTCACAGTTCATGTCCTGCTGAAGCCTGGCTTGGAGAATTTTGAGCATTACTTTGCTAGTGTGTGAGATGAGTGCAATTGTGTGGTGGTTTGAACACTCTTTGGCATTGCCTTTCTTTGGGATTGGAATGAAAACTGACCTTTTCCAGTCCTGTGGCCACTGCTAAGTTTTCCAAATTTGCTGGCATATTGAGTGCAGCACTCTCACAGCATCATCTTTTAGGATTTGAAAGAACTCAACTGGTATTCCATCACCTCCACTAGCTTTATTCAGAGTGATGCTTCCTAAGGCCCACTTGACTTCACATTCCAGGATATCTAGCTCTAGGTGAGTGATCACACCATCATGATTATCTGGGTCATGAAGATTTTTTTGTATAGTTCTTCTGTGTGTTCTTACCACCTCTTCTTAATACCTTCTGCTTCTGTTAGGTCCATAACATTTCTGTCCTTTATTGTACCCATCTTTGCATGAAATATTGCCTTGGTATCTGTAATTTTCTTGACCAGATCTCTAGTCTTTCCCATTCCATTGTTTTCCTCTGTTTCTTTGCATTGATCAGTGAGGAAGGCTTTCTTATCTCTCCGTGCTATTCTTTGGAACTCTATATTCAAATGGATATCTCTTTCCTTTTCTCCTTTGGTTTCACTTCTTGTATTTTCTCAGCTATTTGTAAGGCCTCCTCAGACAACCATTTTGCCTTTTGGCATTTCTTTTTCTTGGGGATGGTCTTGATCCCTGCCTCCTGTACAATGTCACGAACCTCCATCCATAACTCATCAGGCACTCTGCTTATCAGACGTAATCCCCTGAATCCATTTGTCACTTCTACTGTATAATCATAAGGAATTTGATTTAGGTCATACCTGAATGGTCTAGTGGGTTTCTGTACTTTCTTCAGTTTAAGTCTGAATTTGGCAATAAGGAGTTCATGATCTGAGCCACAGTCAGCTCCTGGTCTTGTTTTTGCTGAGAGTATAGAGCGTCTCCATCTTTGGCTGCAAAGAATATAATTAATCTGATTTTGATACTGACCATCTGATGATGTTCACGTGTAGAGTCCTCTCTTGTGTTGTTGAAAGAGGCTGTTTGTTATGACCAGTGCGTTCTCTTGGCAAAACTCTATTAGCCTTTGCCTTGCCTCATTTTGTACTCCAAGGCCAAATTTGGCTGTTACTCCAGGTATCTCTTGACTTCCTACTTTTGCATTCCAGTCCTTTATAATCAAAAGGACATCTTTTTTAGGTGATAGCTCTAAAAGGTCATGTAGGTCTTCACAGAATGGCAACTTCAGCTTCTTCAGCATTACTGATTCGGCATAGACCTGGATTACTGTGATATTGAATGGTTTGCCTTCATGTATGCAACAATGCAAAGATATTATTAAAACACTTGTTCCATTTTTGAATTTGCTTTAGTTCAGTTCAGTCACTCAGTCATGCCTGACTCTCTGTGACCCCATGGACTGCAGCACACCAGGCTTCCTTGTCTATCGCCAACACCCGGAGCTTGCTCAAACTCATATCCATTGAGTCGGTGATGCCATCCAACCATTGCATCCTCTGTCATCTCCTTCTCCTCCTGCCTTCAATCTTTACAGCATCAGGGTCTTTTCTAAGGAGTCAGTTCTTCGCATCAGGTGGCCAAGGTATTGGAGCTTCTACTTCGGCTCAGTCTTACCAATGAATATTCAAGACTGATTTCCTTTAAATTGACTGGGTTGATCTCCTGGCCATCCAAGGGTCTCTGAAGAGTCTTCTCCAATGCTACAGTTCAAAAGCATCAATTCTTCAGCACTTAGCTTTCTTTTACATATGCTCAATTAATTGATACGTTTCTCTTTCGGCCATGACACAATGCTTGCAGGATCTTAGTTCCTTGACCAGGGTTGAACCTAGGCCCTAGCAGTGAAAGTGCAGAATCCTAACCTCTGGACCACCAGGAAATTCCATAATCTATAAATCTTCATGCAAGTATATCACATACAGAGTGATAAGTTTATGTCACATTATGGAGACATAAATGCCAAAAGCAGAGTGATTCCTCACTCCTTGCAAAGGGTCTGACAGCATTAAATATGGCATATGTTCAAGATGATGCTACCAAATATATGAGATTACCTGTATTTTGACTCTCTAGGGAGGCTGGGCATTGAGGAGCACAAATTCACTCTTTTCAGATAGAAAGATTGCAGGAGATCAACTGACCCCACTCACCTGTCTGAGAGGACCTCACCCTATTCTCCTCTGGGGACACTTCCTCCTCGCTCCCCTGAGAGGCAGAAGGAGTTCCAGGCACTGGTACTTCTTCAGCATCATCGTAATTTTCAGCAGGGACATCAGTCCTCTGATCTGGGGGTTCTAAGAGCAGACAAGGGAGTGGATGAAACTGCAGTAAGTGGGTTGGTCTGGGGAATACCTAAGATACCTTCTGACCCAGGGTTTCTGAGTTTCTGAATAGAGGCACCAGTCACTCCTTGTTTCAAAAGACTTTTTTCTCTAAGACCATATTTCATTTTGACATGTCCATAAGCCAAAACACAATTTTACTTATCTCAATATTTTCTGGTGAAAAGTACATATCTCAAAGCAACTCTTCCACCATTGAGCATTGCTAAAGTATTTTGATAAATTGTGCTTTACAGATGTTATTTTTTTAAATCATTGTGTGCCTGTTGTGATTCTGGACACAGAGAGACCAGCCCCAACGTGACACATCACAGAACAGCCAGAGAAGGAGAAGGACGAACCCCATCTGGACACAAGGGATGCCTCTGGTCCATCAAAGGAAAACCATTCCCCTTAAATCTCCTCTCAATGAGGGAAACTCTCCTCCCCAGAGCCCAGCCGAGGCAGGTCCACCTCTATTTCCTGGAGTGGATCTGTAATCACTGTTGTGCTCACCATCATGGTGTAATACAGCAGTTTAGTCAGTGAGAAATCTGACGGAAAGCCTCATGTGGAGACAAACATCACACAACACACAGCATGACCCTCCCCACACCCACGGGACCTGTGTTAAGGCTGAGAAGGGACAGGCCTGGCTTCTGCAGTGTAGACAGAGGCTGAGAGGTCACAGGGCTCTGAGACGTCAACCTGCCTCTTTGGAGGAGCCGGGGCACACAGGGGGTTTGCAGATGCTGAGATGTGCATAGCCAGTGGGTAGTGACAACCAGAGATCCCAGGAGGGCAGACAGAGACACTCACCTGGGCTGCCCAGACCTTCCTTCTGGGTCAGAAGGTAATCGAGCTCCTCATACACAGCTTCAGCAAGAGCATCTTCATAGCTGGATAAGGCTGAGAGATCCTCCAGCAGGTCAGAGAAGCTTCCCCAGATACCCCAATCCAGCCAGCCCACCTTCATCTCCCTGGTGCTCACATGGGGGCTGCCAGGACCTCAGCATCGTCTCCTACCCCATGAACCATGTCATCACCTTCTCCCTCATCTGACCCTGATTACAGCTTAGTGCCAACTCTGTCTGGTCTCACAGGAGAGGCCATGACTTATGAGAGTTCACACCCCAGTCCTAAGAACCTCTGTCTACTCATCCCTTAGAGCTCAGCACGGAGCACATGGAGTCTGCAACTCAGAACAGTACCTGGCCCAGGTTCCCCTCCTCACACCTGCCCCATCTCCTGCCTCCACACACTCTCCCTGGTTCCCAGTTCCCCCTGAAGCCCACCTCTGTTCTCTGCTCTCCATCTGAGCAGCTGAGTCACCAGGATGACGAGGACCAGGAAGAGAAGGGCCCCCAGGATGAGGCAGAGGATCCCCGGCAGGGAGAAGATGCCAGGGAGAGAATTTGAGGTTGTTCTGGTCCCTAAGGAGAACAGGGAAAAGGGCTGGAGATAGTCTTTGGCACAGAGAAATCTCTGTGTCAGCATTTTCAGGAGTTCCGGACAATGGTGTCTCAGCCTCAGACAGTGTCAGGGCTCATCTGGGTCTCCTCCTGAGACAAGTCAACTCCACCCTGGCCAGTGTGGCCCTGAGGCAGACATGGGGATTGTCAGGGAGCTGCCCTGCCGAGACAGCCTCTGAGGACCCAGCGCATCCCTTCTCCTTGGGCTTCAGGAGACAGAGCATCAAACAGTGCAGGGACTTGCACCTCTCTGATGAGGAGCAACACTCAAGGGCAGGTGGGAGATCCTTAGATTCTACAACATGGAAACCAGACTTTCTTGGACCCCGGGCATGAGAACATTTGACCCTGGACATCAAGGCAGGGGATTTCCCCAGTATAATGCCCTGGCTCCTCCCCAACATCCACAGCTCCTCAGACTCTTTCCTCTTCTGAGTTGTCAGAGAGCCCACAGAACAGGTCCCCAGCATTTGAGTATCCTCTCCTGCCCGTGGATGGATCACAGTACCTGCTGTAGTTGTGGGCAATGTTGTCCTTACACCTAAAGAGAAAAACAGTAGTGTGGGGAAGAAGAATTGGTCAGAACACAGGGCAAACCTTTTCTGTCCTGAGCCTGAAATCAGACCTCAGTCTGCACAACATCAGTGTCCAGTCCTCCCAGCTCCCTCATCCTAGATCAGAGCCCCAGCACCCGGGATGTCTGAACACAAACTCCTCACTATGCCCGGCCCACCCCAGTGCCCCTGTGCTGCCCCGGCTCACCCAGGGTGGACCCCAAGCCCCTCACTCACCAGAGCACCTCACACCAGCATCCTCCTCGTGCTTGCAGTCGCTCTGCCCCCAGGGCTCCGCAACACAGTCCCACAGGGAGGACTCCTGGCCCCCACACCGCACCTCATCCAGCCAGATGCTCCCATTTCCAGGGCCAAATGCTGCAGACCGCACAGCTTCTAGGGCCTGGCCACAGTCCAGCTGCTGACACACCACCTCGGCCTCTGCCAGGCTCCAAGAGTCATCGCACACGGTGCCCCAGGTTCCGCTGTGCCAGACCTCCACCCGCCCTGAGCACTCGGTGTCTCCTCCCCTGAGTCTCAGCTTCTCTCTGTCTGAAAAGGCAGCAGCCCCTCCTGTGACTGCCCTGGTGGGAGGAAGGAGCCCCTGGGAGCCACAGGGGAGGGGGCGTGCTGATGTACCTGTGCAGGGGGCAGCAGTTGGACAGCTCTTGGGTCTTCTTCCTGCACACAACGGGGAAACAGTGGGTCAGGAATAGCTGAGGGTGTTCCTGACCCCACATAAGATTATCTAAGGTCCATGGCTCAGTGCAAATGACATGTGAAAACACAGGCTCATTATCTCCTGGGCTGAAACATTCACTGCATCTGATCACCAGCTGAAATTACTTTAAATATTTACTTGTTTATCAGTCTTCACACTCCACAGCAAATATAAACACAGACATCTACGAATGTACACACACTCCTCTGAATGAAAGTTCCATTAGAAGAAGGACCTTGTATATCTTATATGTGCCATGTTTCTGCTATTATGAGAATGCCTGCACATTGTATGCACTCATTCAACAAATATCTATGGAAAACCATTTCGAAATACCTAGATAGGGGCTTGATAAATATTTATTAAATGAATGAATAGACAAAATTCAGTGAAATAAAATTTCTTTTTTAAAATTCATACTAATCAGTGAAATAGTAAACCAAATATAAATGAATGGTAACAGTCTATGATAATAGTTCATATTAAAAATAATCAGTGCAGAAGCACAGAGTCAATTTATATTCAAAATCTAATGTACATAATTTTAATGGAAAATTATTAGATAGATTATAAACTACTCTTACCTATTATTCAGTGTGACAAGTGGGCAAGTGAAGACTACTGTTGTAAAAGGAAACTCTTTTCTAAATTTATTTTGAATTGGAAGATAATTGCTCCACAATGTAGTGTTGGTTATGTGTGTGTGTGTGTGTTAGTCGCTCAGTCATGTCCAACTCTTTGTGACCCTTTGGACTGCAGCCTACCAGGCTCCTCTGTCCATAGGATTTTCCAAACATACTGGAGTGGATTGCTATTCACTTCTCCACTGGATCCTCCCTACCCAGGGATCAAACCCAGGTCTCCCACACTGCAGGCAGTTTCTTTGCTGTCTGAGCCACCAGAAAAGCTCATAGTGTTGCTTAGGAATGTCTTAAAAAGAAAGTATACAGGAAAGACTTAGTAGAATTCTGAGAAGATATATGGACACATATATGTACACACTGAGTAAGCCAGAAATTTTTGCAATAGTTAAAAAATGCCTACTGAGAACAATTTGTATTGAGAAGATGCAGAAATAATAAACAAAAGACTGAAAATATATATAAAAGAATTGAAGCTGAGAGAAATATAAATTCAAAAAAACCAGAAGGGTAAATAGTACCTGTCATAAAGTATCAATATTTATATATTCTTTCCAGATCTTCCTATCAAAACTACTACCCACTCTATGCAGAGAACCTCTGAGAAAACAATGGCAGGACCTCTATGAGCGGGTTGCTCATTTTCATGGTCAAAGACTTTACCACCTCTCAATTCACAGGGTTTAATTATAGGAAAAATACCATCAATAAAAGGTCTCACAGTTTAATGCCTCTTTGGCAAGGCAAATTGGAAGTGGTCAAACAAGAGATGGCAAGAGTGAATGTCAACATTCTAGGAATCAGCGAACTGAAATGAACTGGAATGGGTGAATTTAACTCAGATGACCATTATATCTACTACTGCAGGCAGGAATCCCTCAGAAGAAATGGAGTGGCCATCATGGTCAACAAAAGAGTCTGAAATACAGTACTTGGATGCAATCTCAAAAATGACAGAATGATCTCTGTTCGTTTCCAAGGCAAACCATTCAATATCACAGTAATCCAAGTCTATGCCCCAACCAGTAACGCTGAAGAAGCTGAAGTTGAAAGATGCTATGAAGACCTACAAGACCTTTTAGAACCAACACCCAAAAAAGATGTCCTTTTCATAATAGGGGACTGGAATGCAAAAGTAGAAAGTCAAGAAACACCTGGAGTAACAGGCAAATTTGGCCTTGGAATACGGAATGAAGCAGGGCAAAGACTAATAGAGTTTTGCCAAGAAAATGCACTGGTCATAGCAAACACCCTCTTCCAACAACACAAGAGAAGACTCTATACATGGACATGACCAGATGGTCAACACCGAAATCAGATTGATTATATTCTTTGCAGCTAAAGATGGAGAAGCTCTATACAGTCAGGAAAAACAAGACCAGGAGCTGACTGTGGCTCAGACCATGAACTCCTTATTGCCAAATTCAGACTTAAATTGAAGAAAGTAGGGAAAACCACTAGACCATTCAGGTATGACCTAAATCAAATCCCTTATGATTATACAGTGGAAGTGAGAAATAGATTTAAGGGCCTAGATCTGATACATAGAGTGCCTGATGAACTATGGAATGAGGTTAATGACATTGTACAGGAGACAGGGATCAAGACCATCCCCAAGAAAAAGAAATGCAAAAAAGCAAAATGGCTGTCTGGGGTGGCCTTACAAATAGCTGTGAAAAGAAGAGAAGAAAAAAGCAAAGGAGAAAAGGAAAGATATAAACATCTGAATGCAGAGTTCCAAAGAATAGCAAGTAGAGATAAGAAAGCCTTCTTCAGCGATCAATGCAAAGAAATAAAGGAAAACAACAGAATGGGAAAGACTAGAGATCTCTTCAAGAAAATCAGAGATATCAAAGGAACATTTCATGCAAAGATGAGCTTGATAAAGGACAGAAATGCTATGGACCTAACAGAAGCAGAAGATATTAAGAAGAGATGGCAAGAACACACAGAAGAACTGTACAAAAAAGATCTTCATGATCCAGATAATCATGATGGTGTGATCACTGACCTAGAGCCAGACATTCTGGAATGTGAAGTCCAGTGGGCCTTAGAAAGCATCACTACGAACAAAGCTAGTGGAGGTGATGGAATTCCAGTTGAGCTATTTCAAATCCTGAAAGATGATGCTGTGAAAGTGCTGCACTTAATATGCCAGCAAATTTGGAAAACTCAGCAGTGGCCACAGGACTGGAAAAGGTCAGTTTTCATTCCAATCCCAAAGAAAGGCAATGCCAAAGAATGCTCAAACTACCGCACAACTGCACTCATCTCACACGCCAGTAAAGTAATGCTCAAAATTCTCCAAGCCAGGCTTCAGCAATATGTGAATGTGAACTTCCAGATGTTCAAGCTGGTTTTAGAAAAGGCAGAGGAACCAGAGATCAAATTGCCAACATCCGCTGGATCATGGAAAAAACAAGAGAGTTCCAGAAAAACATCTATTTCCTCTTTATTGACTATGCCAAAGCCTTTAACTGTGTGGATCACAATAAACTGTGGGAAACTCTGAGAGATGGGAATACCAGACCACCTGATCTGCCTCTTGAGAAACCTCTATGCAGGCCAGGAAGCAACAGTTAGAACTGGACATGGAACAACAGACTAGTTCCAAATAGGAAAAGGAATTCATCAAGGCTGTATATTGTCACCCTGTTTATTTAACTTATATGCAGAGTACATCATGAGAAACGCTGGACTGGAAGAAACACAAGCTGGAATCAAGATTGCCGGGAAAAATATCAATAACCTCAGATATGCAGATGACACCACCCTTATGGCACAAAGTGAAGAGGAACTAAAAAGCCTCTTGATGGAAGTGAAAGTGGAGAGTGAAAAAGTTGGCTTAAAGCTCAACATTCAGAAAACAAAGATCATGGCATCTGGTTCCACTACTTCATGGGAAATAGATGGGGAAACAGTGGAAACAGTGTCAGACTTTATTTTTCTGGGCTCCAAAATCACTACAGATGGTGACTGCAGCCATGAAATTAAAAGACGCTTACTCCTTGGAAGGAAAGTTATGACAAACCTAGATAGCATATTCAAAAGCCAAGACATTACTTTGCCAACAAAGGTTCATCTAGTCAAGGCTATGGTTTTTCCTGTGGTCATGTATGGATGTGAGAGTTGGATTGTGAAGAAGGCTGAGCGCCGAAGAATTGATGCTTTTGAACTGTGGTGTTGGAGAAGACTCTTGAGAGTCCCTTGGACTGCAAAGAGATCCAACCAGTCCATTCTGAAGATCAGCCCTGGGATTTCTTTGGAGGGAATGATATTGAAGCTGAAACTCCAGTACTTTGGCCACCTCATGCAAAGAGTTGACTCATTGGAGAAGACTCTGATGCTGGGAGGGATTGGGGGCAGGATGAGAAGGGGATGACAGAGGATGAGATGGCTGGATGACATCACTGACTCGATGGACGTGAGTCTCAGTGAACTCCAGGAGTTGGTGATGGACAGGGAGGCCTGGCGTGCTGCAATTCATGGGGTCGCAAAGAATCAGACACGACTGAGCAACTGATCTCATCTTATCTGATCTGGCCTTCAAATGAAAAAGACAAAGAGATGAGCAAAGAGAGGCAAGGAATGGAGTGAGCCTCTGATTTTGAAATATCTGATCCCACATTCTCTTAGCTATGGGTTTCAGGCAACATCCAGCATACCATTCAAGGTGTACCTGAATGGGGTGTGTGTGTTTGTGTATGTGAAGGAGGAGGGAAGGAGAAAGAGAAACAGAGAGAGAAATGTTGAGGGAATAAGTTGCTATGGTTTAACTATTTGTCACCTTCACAAACATTTATTTATTTCATTCAAAATTTACTGTTGAAATCTCAGTTCCCAGTGTAACAGTATTTAGTGGTGGAGCCTTCTCCAACTCTTCCAAAAACAGAAGAAAAGATCACTTCCAAATTCATGTTATGAAGCCAACATCAGTCTGATACTAAAGCCAGATAAGGACACCATGAGAAAAGAAAATTATGGGCTAATACTCTGATAAGTACAGGTTAATAAATCGTCAACAAAATATTAGAAAACAGAATTTGACAATACACTACAAGAATCATACACCATGATCAAGTGATATTTGTTCCAAGGATACAAGGATAGTTCAACATTCACAAATTAATAAATGTGATACACCAAATAAACAAAATGAAGGTAAAAATCATATCCTCAAAGGATGCAGAAAAAGTGTTTGACAAATTCAACATCCACTTACAGTAAAAACTCTTTTACAAAGTATATATAGAAAAGGATTGCATCTCAACATAATTAAGGCCATATGAAAAGTACACAGCTAACATCATACTTGACTGTAAAAAACCAAAAGCTTTTCCTCTGAAATCAGACACAAGACAAAAATGTCTACTCTCACCACTTTTATTCAACTTAGTTTTGGTAGTCCTATCCAGATCCATCAGGCAATAAAAAGAAAATCAAGACATCCAAATCTGGAAGGAAGAGGCAAAACTGACACTATTTGCAGATGGAAAAGTGAAAGTGTTAGTCACTCAGTCGTGTCTGACTCTTCACAACCCCAAGGACTGCAGCCTGCCAGGCTCCTCTGTCCATTGGGATTCTCCAGGCAAGAATACTGGAGTGGGTTGCCATTCCCTCCTCCAGGGGGTCTTCCTGACCCAGGGAGTGAACTCGGGTCTCTTGCATTGCAGACAGATTCTTTACCATCAGAGTCATGAGGCAAGAACCCCCCTTACATGATATTATATGTAGAAAACACTAAAGACTTCAGCAAAAATATGAGAATTAATATACTCAGTAAAGTTGTAGAAGAAAAATCTGTATACAAAAATCATATGCATTTCTTTACACTAACAACAAATTGCTATAAGAGAAACTGAGAAAATAATTCTACTTATTTGCATGAAAATGAATAAAATATCTAGGAATAAATTTAACCAAGGAGGTGAAAGACCTGTACACTGAAAACTATAAACACATTGATGAAAGATACTGAAGATGACTCAAATAAATGGAAAGATATTCTGTGCTCATGGATTGGAAGATCTAATACTATTAATATGGCCATACTACCGAAAGCATCTACAGATTCACCACAATCCTTATCAAAATTCCAATGGAAATTTTCACAGATACAGAAGAAACAATCCTAAAATTTGCATGGAACCACAAAAGTCACTCAATACCAAAGCAATCCTGAGAAAGAATAACAAAGCTAGAGGTGTCCTGCTTCCTGATTTCAAACTATATTACAAAGCTATATTAATCAAAACAGTATGTCGTTGGTATAAAAAGGAACACAGAGATCAATGGAACAGAACAGAGAGTCCATAAATAAACCCACATTTCTATGATCAATTAATTTTTTACAAAGAAGCCAAGAATATACAGTGGGAAAAGGACAGTTTTTTCAGGAAATGGCATTGGGAACACTGGACAGCCACATGAAAAAAATGAAACTGGACCACTATCTTACACCATTCACAAAAATTATCTCAAAATAGATTAAAGACTTGATCACAAGTCCTGAAGCCATAAAATTCCTACAAGAAAAAACAGAAAATAAAATCCTCAACACCAGTTTTTGTGACGATTTTTTGGATCTGACACCAAAAGCAAAGGGAACAAG
Source organism: Bubalus kerabau (assembly GCF_029407905.1). Classification (NCBI taxonomy): domain Eukaryota; kingdom Metazoa; phylum Chordata; class Mammalia; order Artiodactyla; family Bovidae; genus Bubalus; species Bubalus kerabau. The sequence continues at coordinate 19,707,932 of NC_073624.1, forward strand.
AGTAAAAACAAGCAGTTGTGATGACATAAGGCTAAAAAGCTTCTGCCAAATTAGGGAAACCATCAACAAAGTGAAAAAGCAACCTATGGAATTGGAGAAAATATTTGCATATTATATTTCAGGTAAGGATTATTATCCAAAATACACAAGGAACTCATACAACTCAGTAGCAAAAAACAAAAGTCTGATTTTTTTTAATGGGCAGAGAACCTGAATAGATATTTTTTAAAGAATACATACAACTTGCCAATAGGTACATGAAAACGTGCTCAACACTATTAATCATCAGAAAATACAAATCAAAACCACAATGAGGTATGACCTCATATCCTCTAGAAAGGCTTTTATCCAAAAGAAGAAAGAACAGGAGTTGAGGAGAATGTGAAGAGACAGGAAAGCTTTTGCACAGTTAGAGGGAATGTAAGTTGATGCAGCCCCTATGGAAACAGTATTGAGGTGCATCAAAAATTAAAAATAGAACTGCCATATGATTTAGGAATTTCACTTTGGGGTATTTATCTGAAGGAAACAAAAACACTAACTTGAAAACCCAATGTTCATTGCAGCAACATATGTTCAGTTGCTAGGTTGTGTCTGACTCTTTGTAACCCCATGGACTGCAGCATGCCAGGCTCCTCTGTCCTTCACTAACTCCCAAAGTTTGCTTAAATTCATGTCCACTGAACTGGTGATGCTATCTAACTACCTCATCCTCTGTGGCCCCCTTCTTCTTTTGCCTTCAGTCTTTCCCAGCATCAGGGTCTTTTCCAACGAGTCAGCTCTTCTCATCACGTGACCAAAGTATTGGAGCTTCAGCTTCAGCATCAGTCCTTCCAATGACTATTCAGGGTTGATTTCCTTTAGGATTGATTGGTTTTATCTCCTTGCTGCCCAAAGGACTCTCAATTCAATTGCGGCATCCAAGTACCACAATTCAAAAGAATCAACTCTTTTTAGCTTCTTCTATAGCCCGGCTCTCATGTCCAGACTTGACTACTGGAAAAAAATATAGCTTTGACAATATGGACCTTTGTCAGCAAAGCGATGTCTCTGCTTTTTAATACTCTGTCTAGGTTTGTCACAGAGGAGCAAGCCTCTTTTAATCTCATGGCTGCAGTCACCATCAGCAGTGATTTGGGAGTCTGTCACTGTTTCCACTTTCTCCCCTTTTATTTGCCATGAAGTGCTGATGATCTTAGGTTTTAGAATGTTGAGCTGTAAGCCAGCTTTTTCACTCTCTTCTTTCACTCTCAATGAGAGGCTCTTTAGTTCCTCTTGGCTTTCTGCCATTAGAGTGGTATCATCTGTGTATCTGAGGTTGTTGATATTTCTCACAGCAATCTTGATTCCAGCTTGTGATTCATCCAGCCTGGCATTTCCTATGATGTTCTCTGCATATAAGTTAAATAAACAGGGTGACAATATACAGCCTTGATGAACTCTTTTCCCAATTTGGAACCAGTCGATTGTTTCATGTCTGGTTCCAACTGCTGCTTTTTGATCTGCATACCGGTTTCTCAGGAGGCAGGTAAGGTGCCCTGGTATTCTCATCTCTTTAAGAATTTTCCACAGTTCATTGTGATCCACATGGTCAAAGGCTTTATGTAGTCAATGAAGCAGATGTTTTTCTGGAATTCTCTGGCTTACTCCATGATCCAACAAATGTTGGCAATTTGATCTCTGGTTTCTCTGCCTTTTCTAAACCCAGCTTGTACATCTCGGAAGTTCTCAGTTCACTTACTGCTGAAGCCTAGCTTGAAAGACTTTGAGCATAACCTTACTAGCATGTGAAATGAGCACAATTGTGAGGTAGTTGACCATTCATTGGCATTGGCCTTCTTTGAGATTGAAATGAAAACTGACCTTCTCCAGTCTTGTGGCCACTGATGAATTTTCCAAATTTGCTGACGTATTGACCGCAGCACTTTAACAGTATTACCTTTTAGTATTTTATAACAATATATATTAGTCAAACAATGTAAGACTTCACTGATGAATGGATAAAGAAAATGTAGTATAGACTTATACCCACCCATAAAAAAGAAGAAAATCTTGCCAGTTTCAACAACATGGATGGACCTCGAGGGCATTATGTTAAGTGAAACAAATCAGACAGAGAAAGAAAAATACCATATAATCTCATTTATATGTGTCATATTAAAAAAAAAGCAAGTTAAGAGATGCTGAGTATTTGGTGGCTGCCAGAGGTGGGGGATTTGGTGTGGGCAAAGGTAATCAAAAGGTATAAATTTGAATTATAAAATTAATAGGTGAAGAGATATAACATACAGCATGGTGAATACTGTATTGTCTATTTGAAAGAGGGCAAGAAAATACATCTTAAACATTCTCATCATGTAAGAAAAAATTTTAACTATATATATGGATCTATATGGAAAAGGCAATGGCAACCCACTCCAGTACTCTTGCCTGGAAAATCCCATGGATGGAGGAGCCTGCTAAGCTGCAGTCCATGGGGTCCCTGAGGGTCGGACATGACTGAGCAACTTCATTTTCACTTTTCACTTTCACGCATTGGAGAAGGAAATGGCAACCCACTCCAGTGTTCTTGCCTGGAGAACCCCAGGGACGGGGGAGCCTGGTGGGCTGCCGTCTATGGGGTCGCACAGAGTCGGACACGACTGAAGTGACTTAGCAGTATCTGCATGGATCTATATATATGGAGCTATATATATAGAGATATAACTAGACTTAATGTAGTGATCATTTATCAATACACACAAATATATAAACATTGTGTTGTACACAGCAAAAATATAATGTTGTATCAATTATATCAATTAAAAAATTTTAATAAAGCAAGTTTAGAACATATAGATTAAATTAGCTCCATGCAAACTTCATTTTATAAACTCAATTTAAACCCATCACTTAGATTTTAAAATATCAAATCTCACTAACAACATCCTACAGGGTTGGGAAAGACACAGAAACAGACATAAGTCACCTTCACACGAGATGTAGGCTTCCTCCTTTGGAGAGCATGAACTGTATTTCCATGGGCCAGAAGGACACTGCCAGAGAGAGGTATCCATTTTCCGACACCGAATTAAATCTACCCACCGGGGTCTAGAACCTTCCCTGAGACCAATAGAGGTGTTGAGACTTCCACTGTCCCCACAGCCAAGCTGTCTGCAGATGATGGACACGGTGACATCATCCATGGGGCTGCGGCAGACACTGCCCCAGGTCCCGTTGTAGAAAACTTCCAGCCACCCAGCACACTGCTGGTCCTCGCTGACCATCCTGAGGGCCAGGAACTCTAAGATCAAAAGAGAGGAGACAGGACACAGTGACACCCCACTCAGTGTTCTGGGTTTTCCTCTCTCCCCAAAATTCTGAACATTCATCTGTGACCCAGCTGGGGAAGCAAATCCATTAGATGACCGGAGTGAAACTTGTCTCCTTTTCACCTGACTTTGTCCATTTGTGTCTGTCTTTCTAAATATTTCTACCACAATGATGTAGTGGATATGAACTGAGAAAAGACCAACCTGGACACCTGCAGGGAGAGGGAGCTGACTCCTGCTTCCTGACAAAACATTTAAAAGAGTGTATGAAAGGGATGTGATGTGGACAGTGTGGAGGCAGATGGAATAATGGACCCACAGATGTCTACATGGAACCTGTGTCTATGTTTCCTTATCTGGCAAAAAGGACTTTACATATGTGATTACGGTATGGTCCTTGGGATGCTAAGAGTAACCTGAAATATGGCAGATTAACCACCTGAGCATGGTCTAATCACATTCTTAGACTCACTATGCTTTAAAGTGGAATCCTTTTCCTCGTTCTGGTTAGAGGGAGATGTGAATGTGGATAATAGTTAGAGAGGCAGAGCGTTGATAGTCTGATGATGAACAGAATGGGATTATGAGTGAAGGAGGGCAGGCGGTTTCTAGAAGCTTGAAAAGACAGGAAACAGATTCTTTCCCAGAGGCTCAGAAGTGATGTGGCCCTGCTGAAACTTTTATCACAATCCAGTGAGATCCCTGCTGGACAACTAAGCTACAGAAGTGCAAGGAAATAAACATGTTGTTTTAAACTATCAACAATGTAGCAGTTTGTTATAGAACAAACAAAAACTAGCACAGTGGCTTTAAGACTTCTCTACTATATGTACCAGGAGGGTGAGCCCTGATTTCAAGAAAAACTGTAAGAAAAGGCTCTGCCGGGAAACACTACTGAGAAGAAAGGACCAGAATCTCAGCTGCTGCAGGAAGCAGTGAAAGCACCTCATCTTCACCTCTGTTGGAAACACAGGCTTCATGGGAGGAAGCCTCCTTCTCTGGTCCTTTCAGCATCTCTCCCTCAGGGCTAAGACCCCCGTCCTCCTGGGCCCCACCCCTGCCCCAAACTGTGGACAGTGTGCAGCACAGACCTGAGCAGATGACCCCGGCGTCCTCCTTGTGTCTGCAGTCGTGCCGCCCCCAGCCCCGGGAAGGGCACCTCCACACCTGGGACTCATTTCCAGCGCAGTTCAGGTCGTCCAGCCAGATGGGCCCTGATCCCGCCCCAAAGTGGGCAGAACCCGTGGCATTAAGGGCTTCTCCACAGCCCAGCTGCCTGCACACCACGCGGGCATCGTCCAGGTCCCAGCCGTCATCACAGATGGTGCCCCAGGAGCCCTGGTCAAGGATCTCCACTCTCCCGGCGCAGGGACCGCCCCCATCCACCAGGCGGAGCTGTCTGCTGTCTGAGGAGAGAGAAATGGAACAATGCAGCGTTGACCTGGGGAATGAGAAGGGTCTTCTGTCCTGTGGGACACTCACCTGAGCAGTAGGGGGCGCTCTCCTCTGAGGCCGCAGATCCTGCTGGTTCAGACACAAAGTGGTCGCAGTGGGGCAGCAGCACCTGGGTCTGGTTTCCTGAAGAAACAGCAATGATTAGAGGGTTGGGAGGGTTAAAGAACAGGAAAGTCAATTAAACTAAATAATTTTTAGGAGGGGAGGGAAGTTTGGGGGAAAATGGATACATGTATGTGTATGGCCGAGTCCCTGGCTGTTCACCTGAAACTATAACAACTTTGTTAATCGGCTATACACCAATACAAAGTAAAAAATTCAAAAGAAAAAAAAACAATAATGACCTAGTGATGGAGCTGAGATGAAAGCTGGAACATACTGGTAAAGTTACCATAATCTTCATGTTCCCTTTCTCCATGAAGAGCCCTGGTCCTGACAATGGCACAATTCCTGTTTTAAGCCAAGCTTTGCCCTAAGAATGAGTTAAACAAGTTGTTCTGTCCTTCAGTTCAGTCCAGTTCAGTTCAGTTCAGTCGCTCAGTTGTGTCCGACTCTTTGCGACCCCATGAATTGCAGCACGCCAGGCCTCCCTGTCCAGCACAAACTCCCGGAGTTCACTCAAACTCACGTCCATCGAGTCTGTAATGCCATCCAGTGATCTCATCCTCTGTCATCCCCTTCTCCTCCTGCCCCCAATCCATCCCAGCATCAGAGTCTTTTCCAATGAGTCAACTCTTCGCATGAGGTGGCCAAAGTACTGGAGTTTCAGCTTTAGCATCATTCCTTCCAAAGAACACCCAGAACTGATCTCCTGTAGAATGGACTGGTTGGATCTCCTTGCAGTCCAAGGGACTCTCAAGAGTCTTCTCCAACACCACAGTTCAAAAGCATCAATTCTTTGGTGCTCAGCTTTCTTCACAGTTCAACTCTCACACCCATACATGACTACTGGAAAAACCATAGCCTTGACTAGATGAACCTTTGTTGGCAAAGTAATGTCTCTGCTTTTGAATATGCTATCTAGGTTGGTCATAACCCTCCTTCCAAGGAGTAAGTGTCTTTTAATTTCATGGCTGCAATCACCATCTGCCTTGGTGATTTATTTTTTGGAGCCCCCAAAAATAAACTCTGACACTGTTTCCACTGTTTCCACATCTATTTCCCATGAAGTGATGGGACCAGATGCCATGATCTTCGTTTTCTGAATGTTGAGCTTAATCTACCCCTAAATAGAAGAAGCAAAACAAAAACCTTTCTGAAGGAGTTGTACAATTATTTATCTACAATGTTTGTGATTTTAAAAATACTTATATAAAAGAGATCTCATGGAAAACCAGAGCAAAAAGAAACATTAAAAAATTTCCCAGGGTATTTGGCTCTTAAAGTTACCTGACAAAGAATTTATTTTATTTAATTTATTAATTTTTGAGTATAATTGCTTTACAATGTTGTGGTAGCTTCTGCTGTACAGAAAATTTAGTAAGTTATACATATACATATGGGCCTCCCAGGTGACTCAGTGGTAAAGAATCTGCCTGCTGAACAGGAGACTGGGGTTCCATCCCTGGGTTGGGAAGAGCCTTTGGAGAAAAAAATGGCAATCCACTCCAGTATTCTTGCCTGAGAAATCCTATGGACAAAGGAGCATGGCAGTCCATGAGGTCACAAAACAGTCAGACACAACTCAGTGACTAAACAACAACAACTCTATCTATCTATTTATATCTATCTATCTATTTATATCTATCTATCTATCTATTTATATGCACATATATATATATATACACACATATCCCCTCTTTCTTGGATTTACTTCCTATTTAGGTCACCACAGAACACTGAGTAGAGTCCCCTGTGCTATAAAAAAGTTATTATTTATCTATGTATATGTGCATGCATGCTAAGATACTTTGGTAGTGTCTGACTCTGTCAGTAGTGTCTGACTCTGGATTGTAGCCCATCAGGCTCCATGTCTATGGGATTCTCCAAGCAATATCTATTTTGTACTTAGTATCAATAGTGTAGGGCTTCTGAGTCTGGTGGCTCAGACAGTAAAGAATCCGCCTGCAATGTGGGAGACCTGGCTTTGATCCTTGGGTTGGAATGTCCCCTGCAGGAGGGCATGGCAACCCACAGTAGCTGTACCAATTTACATACTCATATGTAAGAGAATTCCCTTTTCTTCACATCCTCTCCAGCATTTATTTGTGGATTTTTTTAATGATAGACATTCTAACTGGAGTGAAGTATTACCTGCCTGTAGTTTTGACTTGCATCTCTCTAATAGTGATGTTGTATTTGTTAGCCATCTGTATGTCTGGAAAAAATGTCTATGTAGGCCTTTTTCCCATCTTTTCATTGGATTGTTTGGTTTGTTGATATTGAGTTGTTTGTGTATTTTGAAGATTAATCCCTTGTTAATTACTTCATTTGCAAATATTTTCTCCCATTCTGAGAGTTGTCTTTTTGTTCTGTTTATGGTTTCCTTTGATATGTAAAAGCTTTTAAGTTTACTTAGGTCCTAGTTTTTTTATTTTTGTTTTTATTTTCTTTAGGAGGTTGATCAAAAAAGATCTTGTTGCAACTTATGTCAAAGAATGTTCTGCCTATGTTTTCCTCTAAGAGTTTTATAGTCTGACAGAGAATTTAAATAGCCATGATTAAAGTGCACAAAGAATTAATTAACACGATGTGTATCTTGGCAGAGAAACGATAACAAAAACAAATGAAAATTCTACAGCTGAAAAAGTTAACAACTGAAATTAAGAACTAGAGAATGAGTGTATCAGCACATTAGATCAACATAAAGTAGAAAGAGTAAAATGGAAAATCAGAGGATAAATATTCCTCTATTCAGAAATGCTGGTCCTATGGTAAGTGCTGGGTTAATAATGCTATATAACAAAATTTCCCCACAAACTTAGTCGTTGAAGGAATATGTTTTTTTTAATTTTGCTCATGATTTCCCAGGTCAGTAATTTGGGAAAGACTCAACTTGGCAGTTCTATCTTTGGGGTTTCTCATGTGGTTGCATTTAGATGTCATCTGGGACTGACATCTCTAAAGGTTTGACTGAACTGTGGTTATGTAAGGAAATTCCCAGAAGTATTTTTGTTGTTGTTGGGAGGGAGGGATAAAGGAGCATCGTGTCTGCAACCTAATCCAGAAAGATTTTACATACTCCGGGAAAAACAGGGCAGGAGGGGAACAAATAAGGAGAGAAAGGGAAAGCTAGAGCAAGGGAGAGAGAGAAAAGAAAGAAAGAAGGATTAAAGCAAAATACTAATCTAACATTTGGGGAATCTAGGTAAAGTTCAGAGAGAATTCATTCCTAGAAAACCTTCACTAAAAGAAATACTAATAACATCAAGCCCATAAAATGCCTAGGAGAAAACCTAGTTAAAGATGTGCAAAACATCGGAGAGAAATTCAAGACCTAACTGAATGAAAGGATATATTTTGTCAGTGAATTGGGAAACTCAGTGTTGTCAAAGTCAGTCATTCTCAAATTTATATACAGATTAAATCTAACCTCAATCAAATTCCCTTGTGCTTTTGTTTGCCTGAAACATGACAAGTTGATTCCAAATTTATGTTGCTGTTGTTCAGTCACTTAGTCATGTCTGACTCTTTGTGACCCCAAGGACTGCAGCACACCAGTCCTCCCTGTCCATCACCAACTCCTGGAGCTTGCTCAAACTCATGTCCTCTGAGTCAGTGATGCCATCCAACCATCTCATCCTCTGTCATCCCCTTCTCCTCCTGCCTTCAGTCTTTCCTAGCATCAGGGTCTTTTCTAGTGAGTCAGCTCTTCGCATCAGGTGGCCAAAGTATTGGAGCTTCAGCTCAAAAATGTATACAAAATACAAAAACCAAGACTGACCAAAGCAGTTGGCAAGAAAAGCAACAACATAACTTCTTTAAATTTAAGTTACCCAGACTTACTATGTGTGCTTAGTCAATCAATCATGTCCAACTCTTTGTGACCCAATAGACTATAGCCCGCCAGGCTCCTCTGTCCACAGGGATTCTCCAGGCAAGAATAATGGAGTGGATTCTCATGCCCTTCTCCAGGAGATCTTCCCAACCCAGGGATCAAATCCAGGTCTCCTGCCTTGCAGGCAGATTCTTTACTCTCTGAGACACCAGGGAAGGTTCAAGACTTACTATAAAATTACAATAATTAAGAAAATGTGGTACAGGTGCAAGGAGAGACAAAGGATACAGTGGAACAGAATAGAGAGTATAAAAAATGTATTCAGACATATGTGCCCTTTCACTTATCACAAAGGTGTCACTGCAGTGGGGAATAGTCTTTTCAGAAAAAGATTTTGAGTCAACTGGATACCCATATGAAAATAGGATACTTGACCCCGATCCTACACAGATGTCAATCCTAGAAGCAATGTACAATTATATGCAAAAAAAAAAAAAGTAATTACAGTTCTGTGAGATACTCTCAGAGAACATTTTTGTAATTTTGGAGTAGACAAAGTTCATTTAAGAAGAATATAAGGAGTTCTAGGGACTGGATCAATGGACTAGCTCAAAACTGAGACAGAAGTACGTCAAGGCTGTATATAGTCACTCTGCTTATTTAATTTATATGCAGAGTACATCATGCAAAATGCTGGGTGGGATTAAGCACAAACTGGAGTCAAGATTTCTGGTGGAAATATCAATAACCTCAGATATGCAGATGACACCACCTTTATGGCAGAAAGTGAGGAGAAATTAAAGAGACTCTTTTTTAAATTTATTTTTTAATTTTTTCTTTTTTTTTTTACTTTAAAATATTATATTGGTTTTGCCATACATCATGAAACTGAAAGAGGAGAGTGAAAATGTTGGCTTAAAACTCAACATTCAAGAAACTAATATCATGGCATCTGGTCCCATCATTTTATGGCAAAAAGATGGGGAAACAGGGACAGACTTTATTTCCTTGGGCTCCAAAATCACTGCAGATTATGTCTACAGCTATGCAATTAAAAGATGCTTGCTGCTTGGAAGAAAAGCTATGACCAACCTAGTCAACATATTAAAAAGCAGAGACATTACTGACAAAGGCCCATCTAGTTAAAGCTATGATTTTTCCAGTAATCATGTATGGCTGTGAGAGTTGGACCATAAAGAAAGCTGAATGCTGAATAATTGATGCTTTTGAACTGTGGTGTTGGAGAAGACTCTTGACAGTCCGTTGGATGGCAAAGAGGTCCAATCAGTCTATCCTAAAGGAAATCAGTCCTGAATATTCATTGGAAAAACTGACACTGAAGCTGAAGCTCCAATACTTTGGCCACATGATGGGAAGAACTGACTCATTGGAAAAGACCCTGAAGCTGAGAAAGATTGAAGACAGGAAGAGAAGGGGACGACAGAGATCAGATGACTGGATGGTTTCACCAACTCAATGGATACGAGCTTGAGCAAGCTCCAGGAGATGATGAAGGACAGGAAAGCTTGGCATGCTGCAGTCCATGGGGTTGCAAAGAGTCAGACATGACTGAGTGATTGAACTGAACTGACTGACTGAAAGAGCACTACTTGTACAGAAAAAAAGTTGATAAATTAAACCTAAGATGAGTAACTTGGCTCATTGAAGTACAGCATACCATTAAGAAAATAAAAATATAAGACCAAGAATTAAACACACAAAAATCATAATAAATACTTTTGCCAAAAGTCATCATCATGGTAATTTGCACCATTGTATTTGTAATAGTCAAGAACTGGAAATAAACTCAAATCTCTGCCATTAGTTGAATGGTTCAACGCAGGGTCATGTGATCATTCAAAGGAATACTCTATAATAATAAAAGTGAATGAAATGTTGCCATAAACAACATCATGAGTGAATCTCAAACACAGTTTGGAGTCAAAGAAATTAGACACAAAAGAAAACATAGTGTATGAATTTACATAAAGTTCAAAAACTGAGAAAATATTCTACAGCAGTACAAGTCTTAGGTAAGCAGTCTTCCCTGGAGAGGAGGAGGACACAGCTATTGGGAGGCGATAGTGATTCTGTGGTGCTGTGCATGTTCTCTTTGTAGATCTGGGTTGGAGAACATGACCTAGGTATACACTTATTGTTTGTACTTTGTTCTCTATTATTATCCTTAAATAATAATGTTTCATAAAAAATATTCATCTAGGTGTTTCTTTCCCTGACATAGCACTTCTTAGCATTTCTTAGCACTTCTTTCCCCTGAAAAAAAAAAAAAAAAGAGTGAACAATGAGAATGCTATGGAGTAGGACCTTACAGAGCCTTCTCAGGACAGACCACCCTCATGTCCTCACCTGCCTCTGTTTGTAGAAAAACCTAGCTAAAGAATAAATTTGATCACAGAAATGAAAAACAATCAGAAACAAAGGAAAACAGTCAAATAGTACAAAATAATAATAGTTTATCCCTAAACAAAGTCAAGGACCTTTAGTTCCTTCTTATGGGCTATAGATAACATTCTGAGCCATATCTTTTGAGCTATTTTGCAGATACTGAAATCCCAAACAGGTGGTAGCAATAAATTACATGATGACCAGACTAGTGGGGAGCCAGTTCCTTCTCCAGGGGATTGTCCCAACCCAGGGATCAAACCCAAGACTCTTGCATTGCAGGCAGGTTCTTTACCATCTGAGCCAACAGGGAAGTTCATAATCTTCATCTTACACAATTCCAAGATTGGCCTCAAGGAAATGGGAACAAACCAGCACTAGAACTGATGATTAACTGTAATTCAAACAATAAAGGTGACACTGACCAGATCTATTTCAAGATGATTGTCGGAGCTAGCTGTGCTACTCTGCAGGTAACCTGTCCCCTACTTTCACCTGTGCACTCCTGATTAGCAAGGAGCTGGTTCTTTGGTGCATTAGTCCTCTATCTCCCCAGAACTGCTGGTTTCCTCAATAAAGCTGTCTTTAATTTTACCCCACACTTGTCTCTCACTGTTGGATTCTTGAGTAGTGAGCAGCTGAAACTCGAGTTCAGTAACAAGATTAAACATTTCACTACAGAATATCTTTCTTTTTAAGCCTGTTTTCCCTTACTTTCTGCTCTGGGGACATTTCACTCCAGGAACATCCTAAGTATAGTAGCCCTTCCCTGTCTTACCTGAGCAGATCACAGAGGCCGTGTCACCATGGGAACAGTCAGGAACACCCAGGGCAGTCACAGGGCATTTCCACAGGAAGGACTCAGTCCCTGAGCAGTGAAATCGGGCTTTCCAGAGTTGATCACTTCCTTCTGCTCCATTTGGGGTGGAGATGGCGACTCCACAGCCGAGCTGATGACAGACAACATTGGCATTGGCCAGACTCCAGTGGGAGGCACAGAGCGCTCTCCATTGTCCAAAAACGTTCATCTCCACCTGACCCTCACACTGAGAGGAGCCGTTTGTCGTGAGCCGGACATCTGTGTACACTGATAGAAACAGACAGGATTTCAGAAAAATCATATTTCTTTTTTAGCTTGAAGTGAGTGTGCACAGAGGCTAAATCCTGATGTGCATCTCACCTGAACAGACAACCTGAACAGCTCCACTGTGGTGGCAAGTGCCCCCTGGACAGGGCACTCTGGGACAGAACTGGAGCTCAGGCTCCTCCCCCTCACACCTGAACTCTTCAGCCCAGACCTGGGCATTGGACTCTCTGAAGGGCACATGTCCCAGGACAGACACAGCCTTGCCACACCCCAGCTCTGCACAGATGACCTGGGCAGTGGGGAGTGTGAAGTTTCCATCAGACACTGGGGTCCAGGCTTCTCCAGAATGCACTTCAACTCGCCCTGAGCAGGGTCCATCCCCTCCAGCCAGACGCAAAAATCCTAAGAGAAACAAAGAACAAACCCAGTGACTGTTCATGAAACTGGCTTGACAATTGGAAACAACACCTCACAGGCAATGGTGGGAAAGCTTTTTCCAGCAGTGGAATAAGAGGGGATAAGAAGAGAGAATTTGACTGTCGTTGTCAAATTGCATTTTCATGAGCAAGGTTCTGAAGAGATATCCAGAAGGATTGCAGGGTCAGTTTGGAATGGCTGAATCCTGAGAATATATATTGGTTAGGAATGTTAATTCTTATGTGGGGGGCTAGAAACTACAAAGGCCCAAAGAAACTGCACAGTGGTAGACATTCAAACTTGAGTGCATAGCTGATCTAACGGAGAGTGAAAGAAGATCATGGGATTCAAGAGGTTAGAGGCCTAAGAGTCAGAGAAGTTTAGGTCATCCTGAAATTTCTGGGGCTAGAATTTTGGGCAGTTTTCTCTGAGCCAGTATTCAAGTCACTGGGGATGGGAACATCATGCGGGCTGGATCTGAGTGCAGGCATTAGGTCACAATTAGGTAACCTAATTGTGAAAGAAGTTGTTCACAGATAAGTTTGGAAGTGATGAAAGCTCAGAGAGTCATAGGAGAGGAAGGGAATGATGCTATCCATCTTTCTTAAAAACCTAGGATTTATGAACACACCTGAGAGAAAGTGAAGTCTCAGTGGGATTATGCAAGACAACTGAGTTAGTTGATTACTTCATCCTAGACATGAGATTCTTAGAAAATGTGAAGGAGTGATGAGAATTTAATGTATTCTAACCCTATCTATATGCCTACTGCATATTCCTTTCCTATTTGGATTTCTGAGATAAGAAGCCAGCAAGCTACGAAAAAGGAGAGTGAGAGGAAGATAGCAGAGAGCAAGCGAGCCATATATATTTTAGAGATTTCTAAATTGCAAAAGCCTCAGTAGTGATGAAACATAGATTTGGAAACCAAATATTTGTTCAACAAGATTTTAACACCTTTTATCCCCTGGGCTGCTCCCCTTTGCCACTTAACACTCCTACCCTTTCCAAATTTCCCCAATGCAGAAAAGAAGAAATGATCTTAAGAGCTACAAATAGATGGAAAGGATACTCCAAAAGGGAAGAACTTCTGTAGGGAGTGAGGTGGGGTGAGTGGTAGGTTAAATGGGGAGTGGATGGAGTATGAGAGAGAGACCAAAGAAAAGACACATGATCATGATTTCATCCTTCAGGGACCATATTTGGACAGAGAAAAGGTAGTCCAATGGGAAAAAAAACCTGCAAATCATAAAGAACAATTTTTAAAATAATTTTCCTGATTTCTGAGTGTGCTCATGGTTATGTACGTAATGGTGGAATTTGTCCTGGTAAAGGACTCTGATTGCATAAGTATGTGAACTTTGAAGTCTCAAAAAGAATGATGTAACAGAATAAAAATCTACTATAGAGAGCAGGAGAGGACAGAAAAGACACCACAGAAATTAAAGAATTGAAGGATTAGCTTGACCACTGATATAAGAATGAATGATGAGGGAGAGGATGATCTGCTTGCTTTTTATTATTTACCCACTTCCATCTCCCCAGAGAGGCCCAGGTGAGGACCCCTAGGCTCCTCTGGCTGGGAGTTTGGGTCACAGGCTACACATTCTAATTAAAGCATTTTTATTTAACTGGTTGTTTTGTTGCTTAGTCACTCAGTCATGTCCAACTCTTTGTGACCCCATGGACTGCAGCACTCCAGTCTTCCCTGTCTTCACTATCTCCCTGAGTTTACTCAAACTCATGTTCATTGAGTCAGTGATGCCATCCAATCATCTCATTCTCTGTTGTCCCCTTCTTCTCTGGTCTTCAGTCTTTCCCAGCCTCAGGGTCTTTTCCAATGAGTCATTTCTTCTTATCATGTGGCCAAAGTATTGGAGCTTCAGCTTCAGCATACATCCTTTCAATGAATTATTCAGGGTTGATTTCCTTTAGGATTGACTGATTTGATCTCCTTGCTGTCCAAGGGACTCTCCAGAGTCTTCTCCAGCACCACAGTTCAAAAGCATCAATTCTTCACCGCTCAGCCTTCTTTATGATCCTACTCTCACATCCATATATAACTACCAGAAAAAAAAAAACATAGCTTTGACTATATGGACATTTGTCACAAAGTAATGTCTCTGCTTTTTAATCTGCTGTCCAGGTTTGTCATAGCTTTTCTTCCAAGGAGCAAGCGTCTTTTAATTTCATGGCTGCAGTCACACTCTGCAGTGATTTTGGAGCCCAAGAAAATAAGTCTGTTGCTGTTTCCATTTTTTCCTCATCTTTTGGCCATGAAGTGCTGGGACTGGATGCCATGATATTAGTTTTTTGAATGCGGAGTTTCAAGCCAGCTTTTTCACTCTTCTCTTCCACTTTCATCAAGCGGCTCTCCTCTATTCCTCTTTACTTTCTGCTATTAGGGTGGTGTCATCTGCATATATGAGGTTATTGATATTGTTATATTAATTCTATGAGATTAAAAATTTAGAAAGAACAAGAAAAAAGTATTTCTTGTATTCTGTTTTATATACCCTGATACATGGGAAATATTCAAATATATGCTGAATACTCAATAAAGTCTTATACATATCAGGATAGAGACGTCTGAGATATAGTATATCTTTTTTATTTTCTATTTGATTTTAAAATTTACATGGAAGAATAAGTGTGTGATAATTCCAAAAAAATTATTAAATAGAAGGCCGATGTGAGTAATAGTAAAGACATATCCTTGTCTGGCCTCTTGCTGTGTACACATCCTGTGTCCTTAGACACACGTAGCATCTTTCACACCACACCTGGCCCCTCAGTGCTGCTCAGAGAACCTCACAGTTACCTTCATCAGCTCCCATTGCCATTCGCCTTCCTCCCAGCTACTATAAAACCTTTTCCATCTTTTTCAAAAATTAAATTTGTCCACTTACCCCCAAATAAGCCCCCAAATGCAATTCTCTTATATTTTTGAAGCCATCAGATATAAACTTTATAATCTCTTAACATAAAACACAGAAATTCAAGTTTTATTACCTCCGCCTTTGACTTGTCAGTGCATGGCTAAGTGTTCCTCCAAAGTTTGCCTTTATACAGATGTTTTACAGGAAAAATTGGAGAGAGAGACTTTTCTAGTAACAATGGAAGAATATATGACTCAGAGCATTTCATCAACAATTCTCTACCATCAAAGAACTATAAACATTTATGCCTAAATTTGCAAAGGAAACTTGAAATCTGGCACAAATCCATAAGAATCTCTGATCTGTTAAATGATAACCCTTGTAGGGATACCCTCTATACATGTAAATGATATCCTCCTATAGTAGGAGTAGCCTCCACTCATACTAACCTAGTGCAAAATAATGTCTCACACTGTTTGTATAGAAACAACTCCACCCAGGAAAGTACATCCTCATTTTTTGTCCCTCCCTCTCATAGCCTTCCAGTGCAAAGGGAGTGTGTATGTGGCTGTTAGCAAATGTTTCACTTTTACAAAAAGTGAATTATGAAAAAAATATGAGGATTTATTTTAACTGGGAGAGTAAATAAAGCTATTTTAGTGTCAGGTAAGACCACTGGAGAAGGAAAGAATAGCAGAGACTTGTAAGAGGAAAGTATATGAAGCTCATTGCTCACAGCTACAGGGCACTCACGGAGGATGGGTAGTTGTCTCAGCCCTCTCTAGCCCACCCATCCCCTATTGTCCCTCTGATCAGACATCAGCTTTATTGGAACTTTCCATTCTCTCAGCTGGTGGGCAATGAACTGACCATACCTGAGCAGATGACTCCTGCATCCCGGCTATGATCGCAGTGGTGCTTCCCCCAGCCCCGGGAAGGGCACCTCCACACGTGGGACTCCTTTCCTGTGCACCTCACGTTGTCCAGCCAAATGGGCCCTGATCCCGCCCCAAACGAAGAAGAGACAGTGGCATCGAGGGCTTTTCCACAGCCCATCTGTCTGCACACCACGCGGGCATCGTCCAGGTCCCAGCTGTAATCACAGATGGTGCCCCAGGAGCCCTGGTTAAGGATCTCCACTCTCCCGGCGCAGTGACCGCCCCCGTCCACCAGGCGGAGCTGTCTGCTGTCTGAGGAGAGAGAAATAGGACATGGGGCGTTGACCTGGAGAATGAGAAGGGTCTTCTGTCCTGTGGGACCCTCACCTGAGCAGTAGGAGGCGCTCTCCTCTGAGGCTGCAGACCCTGCTAGTTCTGCTATAGAGTCTTTGCACTCGTGCAGAAGGCAATGGCAACCCACTGCAGTACTCTTGCCTGGACAATCCCATGGACAGAGGAGCCTGGTAGGCTGCAGTCCATGGGGTCGCTAAGAGTCGGACACGACTGAAGCGACTTGGCAGCAGCAACAGCAGCATTGTACTGGGGCAGCAGCTGGGTCTGGTTTCTTATAGCAGTGGCAAGAGAATTAATAAGGTTGAAAAGTAGGAGGAAAGGTTAAAAAAAAAAAAGTAGGTAAAGAAAGGTTAAATAATGTCTATCAGTGCTGCACTTTAAGTAAATAAAGAAATAGAGAATTAAACCTAAAATTTTCCACTTCCAGGGAGAATGGAGTTCACAGCAGGCCAATGTGTCTTGCTGGGTCTTTCTGGATACAACTTTAAAAGCTGGAAACTATTTTTTAAGAAACAGTAAATGTATTCGACATTTGTTAACACAACATGGACTAAATATGCTAAAACTCTAAAGAGTGGAGATTATTTCAATGTTAGTCCAGGATCTATGGCTTCTTTTTCTCTGTGGGAATTTGCCAATTCATTGCATAATTTAATGATTCAGAATCCGGGCTCGGACAAGCAGAGGACTACTGTTGTGACAGGAAGCAGCATAATCTGGGGGCTACCTGGTGCTGGAGACAAAACTCGAGTCTTGAGAGCCTCTCTCACACAGCAGCTTTTCCCCTCCAATATTTGCCCAGTATATAAGCTGTGAAGGGCAGGAAGCTAGAGAACTTTATAAAAAGACTTGGAAAGCAGAGTCTTTTTCATTATTTTGGGTACTTAGCTACCAAAGAATATAGGCTCTGAACTGAAATCTCTGAAGGCTTATGTCATAGGGACAGAGGAATCAGAGGTGGACTGAGTGCTACCAAAACTGCAACCCATACTGTTGCAGTTCAGTTTTAGGTTATATTTAGATGTTTGAGTGAGACACACCCCCTCCCCCTACCTGCCTAGGAAAACAAAGGGTAAATCCTTTCAGGTATTAGAAAATGTATCAGGAGTATCTTACTTTTTCATATATAATTTATAGCATTCAATAAAAAGTGACATGACATTTGACAAGCTAGGATAACATGACAAATGACCAAAGTGAAAAAAAGATAAGAGAATGCAGAGACACCTATGATAGAAATGCTGGACTTAGCAGATAAGGATTTTAACTACAATCAGTGTATTTAGGGGAAAAGAGAGAACAAGAGAATAAACAGGTAAAAAGATGAAAAAATAACAAATAATCATAAATAAATAAAAATATCTAAGGAACTATTGCCAACCTAAAATAAAATATCTAGGTTTAAAAAGTGAATGAATAAGTTAAAAGAATTTTATATAGAACTTAGAATATAGAGATTTAGAGGAGTTCTAAAGATGAGAGATGAGAAAGAGAAGAAAGAGGAGGAGGAGAGGTAGAAGAGATACACAGACAGAGAGACAGAACTGCAGAAGTAATATCTGATGATATAACAATAGAGAACTTTTTAAAAAAATAAACGAAGGAGTATGAAAACCCCCACTCTTAGTAAAGCTGCTTAAAATCAAACGGAAAAAGGAAAATCTGGAATAATAACAGATCTATTTAATACAAAAGGAGGAAAAATAAGGAGACAAAGGGGGACATAAAGCAGGTGGATCAATTAAAAACAAATGGCAGATACCAACATATCAATATCAGTAATTGCATTTATAGTAAATGGATTAAGATAAAACAAAATTGATACAAATGTTACTTGCAAAATGCCCACCTTATATTATGAAAGCAAAGAATGGTTGAAAGTGAAATGATGGAAAAAATGTACTAACTGTAACAAAACTGGAGTAGCTTTATCAGTGTCCCAGAAAGCAGATTTTAAGCCAAGATACACTAATTGAATTAAAGAGGGAATTTTCATGATTATAATGAGATGCACCTTTAATAAAGATATTTTAGACAAGAAAATTCAAGAATGGTAACAGAACATAATTTTGAAACATACTTGACAGAGTGAAAAGAAGAAATAGACAAAATCACAATCAAAATGGGGGATTATTACCATATCTTTTCCAGTAGCATGCACACCAAACATACAAAAAACAAAGAATACAGTAGATGTGCAACAACATAATCAGTACATCTAACTAAGTAACACAGAGAGCAATGCACCCAACAATGCAAGAGTTCACATTACTGTAAATGCACTAGGAACTTTTATCAAAATGACCATATAATAGGACAAAATCTTTCACTCTTTGAATTCATACAGAATATTTACTCTGGACACAGTGGAATAAAATTAAGAACTAATAAGAAAATATTTATATATTTCTATTTGGGGAAATTCAGCAAGATCCTTCCAAAAGCCACATGAGTCTGGGAATAAATTTAAAACTTACAAAATACTGTGAAATAATGATAATAAACACAAAATAATGGTATGATAAATTCTTCTAATGAAACTCAAGTAGTGCCTAAGGGAAATTTATTCCCTAGATTTAGAGAAGAGGAAAGACTGAAAGTGAAAAAAAAGTAAGCTTCCAATTAAGAAACTAGATGAGAAATTCAAGAATGTAGAATGTTGGGGTTAATTTAAAAAGGAACAAAAATTAATGGAAAAGAAGGTAAGCATAAGGTATAAAATATAGAAGAAAACCCTTTAAATGTGGCTCATTGAAAATTGATGAACACTGAGCAATACTAATGCAGAGCAGAGATAAAATGAAGTTGACAATACCAAGAATGAAAAGGGACATCAGTATAAATCATACAGATATTTTGGTCATAGTTTTTGTGCTGGTGTTTGTTTGTGTTTTGGCTGTGCTGTTGCTCATGGGATCATAGTTCCCAGGTCAGGGATTGAACCTGGACCCATGACAGTGAAAGCCCAGAGATTTAACCCCTGGATTACATAGCTTTATTAGTACAATTTATACATTTAATGTGGATAAGTACACATAAAGTGTCAATTTCTCCACAGCCTTGCCAACACTAAGTGTCTTAAAAAAAAAAAAACAACAGTCATTCTGACATGTGTGAGATGATATCTCTTTGTGGTTTTAATTTACATTTCCCTGATGATTGACAATGTCAAGCATTTTTTTATATACCTATTTCCATTTGTATGTCTTCTTCAGAGAAATGTCTATTCAAGCCCTAGGCCAATTTTTTAATTTAGTTATTAGGTTTTAAGTTTGTTGGGGTTTTTTTCTCTTAAGTTATAGGACTTCCTTATTATTTTTGGAAAGTAATACCTTATATAATTTGCGCTAGCTTGCTTTTTCACTCTGTTGATCTTTCATTTGGTTTGCAGAAGCTTTTTAGTTTGCTGTATCTGCACTTGTCTATTTTTGCTTTGTTGCCTGTACTTTTGATGTCCTTTCCATGAACTCATGAGACATGTGCTTTTATTTTGTGATGGAGCTAAGATATCACATATCTAAAATGTAATTTCTATCTGGTGATGATGTTTCACCATCACACATAGTAAAATAAATTCAGATAAATACATAAATTTTAAATTAGGTTTTTAATAGTGGAACTATTAAATTGTTTGCAGAAAATAAAACTTGATTCAATGTTATTTTGAGATGAAGAATGGCATTTGAAACATTGCACTAAAGGCAGAAGTCAAAAAAGTAAAACATTACAGATGTGATCACATAACCCACCCATACACATATACAATCTTAAAAATATATGTAAAATATGGGGAAAATCTTACAAAAATATTTAAGAGAAACAGTAAGTGATGTTTGTTTATAAAGATTTCCTATGAATAAATAAGAAATTTTAAAACATTCTAGAGAAAAAATATTGTCATGAAAGATATCTTAAGACAGTAATATAGGAAAGAAGAAAATATTTTTGTATATAGTGTTCGTGAAAGTCACTTAGTCATGTCCAACTCTTTGAGACCCCATGAAGTATACAGTCCATGGAATTCTCTAGGCGAGAATACTGGAGTGGGTACCCATTCCCTTCTCCAGGGGGTCTTCCCAACCCAGGGATCAAACCCAGGTCTCCCACATTGCAGGCAGATTCTTTACCAGCTGAGTCACAAGGGAAGCCCAAGAATACTGTAGTGAGTAGCCTATCCTTCTCCAGCAGATTTTCCAGACTCAGGAATCAAACCAGGGTCTCCTGCATAGCAGGCAGATTCTTTACCAGTTGACCTACCAGGGAAGCCCTTATGTGGATAAAAAACCATGATGCTATGAAGAAAACAATACTCTCTTTTAAAATTAAGTATTTATTAGGTTGTGCTGGGTCTTAGTTGCAGCATGCAAATTCTTACTTGTGGGATCATATGAGAAAAAAATTGTAACTGCATGTGGTGATGGATATTACTGTATGTGTGGTGATTTACCAATATGTACAAATATATAAACACTATGTTTTACACTTAGAACTAATATAATGTTATGAGAATTACGTCTCAATTAAAAATTTTAACAAACAAGGTTGGAATATGTGGATTAAATTAGTTTCATTCTTACCTCATTTAAGCTTCTCTGATGGCTCAGACAGTAAAGAATCTGACTGCAGTGTAGGTGACCCGATTTTCATACCTGGGTCAGGATGATCCCCCGGAGAAGTGAATGGTAACCCATTCCAGCATTCTTGCCTGGAGAATCCCATGGACAGAGGAGCCTGGCAGGCTATAGTCCATGTGGTCGCAAAGAACACAACTGAGCAACTAACATTTTCACTTTATATCATTTTGTGGACCCAAATTAAACTCATCACTTAGATTTTAAAATATCAAATCTCACTGCATTCTATAGGGTTGGGAAAGACACACAGAAATAGTAAGTCACCTGCACACGAGATATAGGCTTCCTCCTTTGGAGAGCATGAAGTGTAATTCCAAGGGTCAGAAGGACACTGCCAGAGAGAGGTGTCAGTTTTCTGACAGCGGATTCCATCCACCCACTGGGGTCTAGAACCTTCCCTGAGACCAACAGAAGAGTTGAGGGTTCCACTGTCCCCACAGCCAAGCTGTCTGCAGATCACGGACACAGTGATGTCTTCCATGGGGCTGCGGCAGACACTGCCCCAGGTCCCGTTGTAGAAAACTTCCAGCCACCCAGCACACTGCTGGTCCTCATTCACCATCCTGAGGGCCAGGAACTCTAAGGTTGAAAGGGGAGGAGACAGGACAGAGTGAAAATTTTGCTGGATGTTCTAGGTTTTCCTTTCTTCTAGAAATGGTGAACATTCATCTCTGATCTTGTTCAAGCGATACTGACTAGATGACAAGACTGACATCTCCTCCCTTTTAACTGCCTTTGTCCATTTGTGTCTCTCTTTCTATTTCTACCACAATGGTGTAGTGGATATGAACTGAGAGGAAGACCAAACTTCATGGATGCTAGTCAGAGAGGGGCAGCTGAATCCTGCTTCCTGACGATATATTTAAAGAATACGTCAAAGGGATGTGATGTGGATATTAGGGAGATAGGGATAATAATTAACCCAAAAATGTAAATGTCCACATCCCAATCTTTGCAACCTGTGAATATGTTACCATACCTGACAAGAGGGATTTACAGATGTGATTAAGATAAGGACCATGGGTTGGTGAGATGATGTATTAACAATTTGAGCCCAGTCTAATCACATCCTTAGACCCACTATCCTTAAACATGGAATACTTTTCTTAGCTCCGGCTAGAAAGAGAGATGGGATTCTGGATAATGGTTGAGGGCCTGCAGCATTGCTGGTCTGTTAATGGATGAAGGGTGCTGTGAAGGAAGGAATGTAGGTGGTTTCAAGAAGTTTGAAAAGGCAAGAAACAGATTCTCCCCTAGAGCCACAAAAATGATGTGGCCATGCTGAAGCCTTGATCCCAGTCCAGTGAGATCCCTGCTGGACATCTAAGCTAGAGAAGAGTAATGAAATAAATATATGCTGTTTTACACCACTAATTGGTAAATTGTTAGGGAAGCAAACAGAAACTAGTACCATGGGTTCAAATTTTTTGTATGTAACTGGAGAGAGAGCCCTGCTTTCAAGAAAAACTGTAAGAAACGCCTCTGCCAGGAAACACTGCTGAGAAGAAAGGACCAGAACCTCAGCTGATGCAGAAGGAAGTGAAAGCACCTCGTCTTCACATCTGCTGCAAAGACAGGCTTCATGGGAGGAAGCCACCTTCTCTGGTCCTTTCAGCATCTCTCCCTCAGCGCTGAGACCCCCGTCCTCCAGGGCCCCACCCCTCCCCCAGCCTGTGGACAGTGTGCAGCGCAGACCTGAGCAGATGACCCCCGCGTCCTGCTTGTGTCTGCAGTCGTGCCGCCCCCAGCCCCGGGAAGGGCACCTCCACACGTGGGACTCCTTTCCTGTGCAGTTCAGGTCGTCCAGCCAGATGGGCCCTGATCCTGCTCCGAAGTGAGCAGACCCCGTGGCATTGAGGGCTTCTCCACAGCCCAGCTGCCTGCACACCACGTGGGCATCGTCCAGGTCCCAGCCGTCATCACAGATGGTGCCCCAGGAGCCCTGGTCAAGGATCTCCACTCTCCCGGCGCAGGGACTGGCTCCGCCCACCACGCGGAGCTGTCTGCTGTCTGAGGAGAGAGAAAGGGAACAATGCGGCGGTGACCCCAAGGGTTGAGAAGGGTCTTCTGTCCTGTGGGACCCTTACCTGAGCAGTAGGGGGCGCCCTCCACTGAGGCTGCAGAGCCTGCGGGTTCTGCCATAGAGTCGTTGCACTGGGGCAGCACCTGGGTCTGGTTTCCTGAAGAAACAACAATGATCAGAAGTCTGGAAGGGTTGAAGAACAAGAAACTGAATTAAGGAAAATAATGACCTACTGATGGAGCCTAAGATGAAGGCTGTGACCCTGCAGTAAATTATCATACTCTTAGTGTTCACCTTCTCCCTGGAGAGTTCTGCTTCAGACAGTACCACAATTTCTGTTTTAACCCAGTGTTGCTGTAAGAATGAGTTAAGTAAATTGTATCCCTAAATTTATCCCTGTGCTGGGCTTAGTTGCTCAGTCATGGCCGACTCTTTGTAACCCCTTGGACTGTAGCCCGCCAGATTTTTCAGGCAAGAATATTCGAGTGGGTTTCCAAGCCCTCCTCCATGGGATCTTCCCAACCCAGGGATCAAAGCCAGGTCTCCCGCACTGCAGGCGGATTTTTTTACCATCTGAGCCACCAGGGAAGCCCAAATCTATCCCTAAGTAAAAGCAAAACAAAATTCTTTCTGAAGGATTTCTACAAGTTCTTTAATGTGTATCTTAATTTTTTTTAATTTTATTTATTTTTATTTTTATTTTTTTAAATTTTATTTTATTTTTAAATTTTACATAATTGTATTAGTTTTGCCAAATATCAAAATGAATCCACCACAGGTATACATGTGTTCCCCATCCTGAACCCTCCTCCCTCCTTAAATTTTATTTTATTTTTAAACTTTACATAATTGTATTAGTTTTGCCAAATATCAAAATGAATCCACCACAGGTATACATGTGTTCCCCATCCTGAACCCTCCTCCCTCCTCCCTCCCCATACCATCCCTCTGGGTCGTCCCAGTGCACCAGCCCCAAGCATCCAGTATCGTGCATCGAACCTAACCTTTAATGTGTATCTTTAAAACAAACACTTATATAAAATAGATCTCATGAAAAATGGAAAGGAAAAAGGAGACATTAGAAAGAATTTCCCAGGGTTTTCAGCTGCTAGAGTTACCTGAGGAGAATATATATAGCCACGGTTAAAGTGCTTATGGAATTAATTGACAAAATGTGTATCTTTGCAGAGAAATGATAACAAAAACCAAATACTTCTGAAAAACTTGTTAGCTGAAATTAAGAACTAAAGAATAAGTGTAGCCACACATTAGCTCAACGTAAACTAGAAACATCAAAATGCAAAATCAGAGGATATACTTCAATTAATTCAGGTCACGTAGCAAGAGTTCTGGTCATATTGTTGTATGGCAGTTTTTCCAAAAAACTTGGTTCACTTCAGTTCAGTCCTTCAGTCATGTCCAACACTTTGTGACCCAATTAACTGCAGCTTGCCAGGCTTCCCTGTTCATCTCCAACTTCTGGAGCTTGCTCAAACTCATGTCCATCAAGTTGGTGATGCCACCCAACCATCTCATCCTCTGTCATCCCCTTTTCCTCCTGCCCTCAATCTTTCCCAGCATCCGGGTGTTTTCCAAAGAGTCAGCTCTTCTCATCAGGTGGCCAAAGTATTGAAGATTCAGCTTCAGTATCAGTCCTTCCAATGAATATTCAGGACTAATTTCCATTAGGATCCACTGGTTTGATCTCCTTGCAGTCCAGGGGACTCTCAAGAGTCTTCTCCAACACCACAGTTCAAAAGCATCAGTTCTTCGGTGCTCAACTTTCTTTATGGTCCAAATCTCACATCCGTACATAACTACTGGAAAAATCACAGATTTGAATAGATGGACCTTTGTCAGCAAAGTAATGTCTCTGCTTTTTAATATGCTGTCTAGGTTGGTCATAGCTTTTCTTCCAAGGAGCAAGCATCATTTAATTTCATGGCTGCAGTCACCATCTGCAGTGATTTTGGAGCCCAAGAAAATAGTCTGTCACTGTTTCCATTGTTTCCCCATCTATTTGCCATGAAATGATAGGACCAGATACCATGATCTTTGTTTTTTGAATGTTGAGTTTTAAGCCAGCATTTTCACTCTCCTCTTTCACTTTCATCAAGAGGCTCTTCAGTTCCTGTTTGCGTTCTGCCATAAAGGTGGTGTCATAAGCATATCTGAGACTATTGTGACTAGGGCTAGGGCTAGGGCTAGGGCTATTGATATTTCTCCTGACAATCTTGATTTCAGATTGTGCTTCATCCAGTCCAGCATTTCACTTGATGTACTCTGCATATAAGTTAAATAATCAGGGTGACTATATACAGTCTTGACGTACTCCTTTCCCACTTTGGAAACAGTCTGTTGTTCCATGTCCAGTTCTAACTGTTGCTTCTTGACCTGCACACAGATTTATCAGGAGGCAGATAGGTGGTCTAGTATTCCCATTTCTTTAAGAATTCTCCACATATTGTTGTGATCCACAAAGTCAAAGGCTTTGGCATAGTCAATAAAGCAGAAGTAGAGGTTTTTCTGGAACTCTTTTGCTTTTTCTGTGATCCAATGGATGTTGGCAATTTCATCAATATGAAAAGGTAAAACTTAGTAGCTGAAGAAAAAAAAATATGTACTTAATTTTGCTTATGACTTTGGGTCATTAATCAGAAAAAACTCAGTTTGGCAGTCTTTCAGTGGGGTCTTTCAGTGCTGCAATTAGATGTCACCTGGAGCTGAAGTCATTTAAAGACTTGCCTGAACTCTGGTTCTGTAATGAAATTCCCAGAAATGTTCTAAGGATAAAGGAGCATCATGTCTTCAACTGAATTCAGAAAGAATTTACATATTCAGGAAGAAATGGGGCAGAAGGGGAACAGAGAAGGAAGGACACACACAGATTAAAGCAAAATATTGATATTAACATTTAGAAACCCACATAAAGTTCATAAAGGAATTTTTATATTGTTTTCCCAACATTTTTATGTCTCAACATACATCAAAATTGAAAGAATTAAAAGATGAAAACAAGTCAAAGATAATTCATTGCCAGGACACTTTCACAAAAATACTCATAACATCAAAAATAAAATTCCTAGGAGAAATCTTAGTAGAAGATGGGCTGCTGCTGCTGCTAAGTCACTTCAGTCATGTCCAACTCTGTGCGACCCCATAGATGGCAGCCCACTAGGCTCCCCCATCTCTGGGATTCTCCAAGCAAGAATACCGGAGTGGGTTGCCATTTCCTTTTCCAATGCATGAAGTTGAAAAGTGAAAGTGAAGTCGCTCAGTCCTGTTCGACTCTGAGTGACCCCATGGACTGCAGCCTACCGGGCTCCTCCGTCCATGGGATTTTCCAGGCAAGAGTACTGGAGTGGGGTGCCATTGCCTTCTCCAAGAAGATGGGCAAAACCTCTGACATTCAGGATCTAACCGAATGGAGGGATGTATTATGTCAATGATTTGGAAAACTCAACATTGTCAATGTCAATCATCCTCAAATTTCTATGTCTACTCTCAAATTTTTAAATCTAATCTCAATGACACCCTTAAGCTTTTCTTTTGGTTAAAATGACAAGCTGATTTCTAAATTCATACAAAATACAAGCAACCAAGAATGAACAGCACAGTTGGTAAGAAAAGCAACGATATTAGAGGAGTTAATATAAAGTAACTCTTGTAAATTATAATTATTCAGACTAACCACAAAGTTTGAAATTCAGGGAGATAGTGAAGGACAGGGAAGCCTGGTGTGCTGTAGTCCATGGGGTCACAAAGAGTCAGACATGACTTAGCGATTGAACAACAACAACTCCAAAGTTATGATAATTAAGAAAATGCAGTATTGGTGCAAGGATAGACAAATGATAACATGGAACAGAATAGAGAGTCTCAAATAAGACAGACATGATTGCCCTTCTGCTTATGACAAAGGCAGCACTGCAGTGGGGAAGAGTCTTTCCAGAAAAAGATTCTGAGTCAACTGGATGTCCATACGGAACCTGACCCTTATCTCACACAGATACCATCCTAGGAATGCACAATAATATGCAAGAGAAATATAGAAAATTTCCATAAGATATTCTTAGAGAATGTTTTTAAGATCTTCCAGTAGGCAAAAAAAATTTTAAAGGCTATAAGAAACATTAAATGTACAGAAAAATGTTGGTAAGTTATATTTACATAAGATTAAGAAATGAGTTCATCAAAGGACACCATTTGATTAAGAAAATAAAAATAAAAGACCAAGGGTTAAACATGGAAAATAAGTAACACATATTTGCATCCAAAGACATTGTCATGGTAAGTTATAATATCATATTTGTAATAGTCAAGAACTGGAAATAACTCAGATATATACTGTCAGTAGAATGGATCAGTACATGGCCATGTGATCATTCAAAGCATACTCTACACTAGTAAAAAAAATAAAGTGCTACAATATACAACATCATGTGTGAATCCCAAACATAATTTTGAGTCTATGAAATTAGATACAAAAGATGAAACATATGGCATCATTTTATATAAAGTTCAAACACTGATAAAACTCCCTATGTTAGTAGAAGTTGGGTAAGCGCTTTTCCCCGTCGATAGGGGACGGCAGTGACTGTGGGGCTGGGACATTCTCTGTGTTGCTCTGGGTTGGGGTTCATACTGAGGCCTATACTTACTGCTCCTACATTGTTTTCTATGATTTTATGTAAGCAACAATGTTGCTTAAAAATATATTATTCCCCTTCACACTTCTTGCCCTGACCTGAAAAATGAATGAACAATGAGAAGATCCATATTTCACCACAAAATCTCTGGCTTTGAAGCCTGTTTAACCTCACTCTCTACTCTTGGAGACATTTCACTCCAGGAGCATCCTGAGTACCAGTAGCCCTTCCCTCTCTCTTACCTGAGCAGATCACAGAGGCCATGTTGCCATGGGAACAGTCAGGACCTCCCAGGGCAGTCACAGGACAACTCCACAGGAAGGACTCAGCCCCTGAGCAGTGAAATCGGGCTGTTAGGATCTGATCTCCTCCTTCCACCAAGTGTGGTCCTCCAGGGGTGGAGATGGCAACTCCACAGCCAAGCTGACGACAGACAACATTGGCATTGGCCAGACTCCAGTGGGAGGCACAGAGCGCTCTCCATCGTCCAGAAATCTTCATCTCCACCTGCCCCTCACACTGAGAGGAGCTGTTTGTCATGAGCCGGACTTCTGAGTATGCTGGTAGAAGAAGACAGAGTTTCAGCAAAGTAACATGAGTTTCTCACCTGAGCAGGGTGTTCACAGAGGTGAAAGGCCTGACCTGCATCTCACCTGAACAGACAAGCTGAACAGCTCCACTGTGGTGACAAGTGCCCCCTGGACAGGGCACTCTAGGGCAGACTGAGAGCGCAGGCTCCTCCCCCTCACACCTGAACTCTTCAGCCCAGACCCGGGCACTGGACTCTCTGAAGAGCTCATGTCCCCGGACAGACACAGCCTTGCCACAACCCAGCTCTGCACAGATGACCTGGGCAGTGGGGAGTGTGAAGTTCCCATCAGACACTGGGATCCAGGCTTCTCCAGAATACACTTCTACTCGCCCTGAGCAGGGTCCATCCCCTCCAGCCAGACGCACAAATCCTAAGAGGAAACAACAACAAAACCAGTGAGTGTTCATGGTACTGACTTGGCAACTGGAAACTGCACATCACAGGCAGTGGAGTGAAAGTTTTCGTTTTAGGAGTGGAGCATGTAGAGAGTCTTTGACAGTTAGTGTCATCATTGAATTTTCATGAGCAGGTTTCTAAAGAGAAATCCAGGAGGATTACAAGGTCAGTTTGGGATGGCTGAATCCCAAGAACATACACTTTGAAACTGGTTAGAAATGTGAATTCCTTGGTCTAGGAGCCTGGAAACTACAGAGCCCAATTCAGATCATTGGAATGGCTGAATACTGGAAACACATCTTTTAGCATTGGTTGGAGAAGTTGATTTCTCATTTAGCAGCCTAGGACCTATATACAGATCCAAGGACACTGTATAATATTCAGGCACTTAAACTTGAACATAGAGATATGCAGACCAGAAGCCACTGAGGGGAATGTGGGCTATAAGATTAGAGACCTAGCATCCAGACAAGCTTAGAAGCTTTCATGGGACTTGTGGGGCTAATATTCTGACCAGTTTTCTCTCCCAGAAGCTAGTCCTCAAGTGACTTAGGTTAAGGAAAGTCCTGAGGCTGAATCGATGAAGGCATGCCAACCTGTAGATGGGTGACGGCTCCAGAGAAGAAATATGGACACTATCACTAATTCAAGTTTATGGCATCATATCTTGTCTTTCTGATACTTTTTGATGCCAAAAAATTCCATGAATTCCTTCAATGACCTCAGTGGGAAGGAAAATGAGTTAAGAAAACTCAGAGAGTCATAGAGAGACAGTCCCAGCCATCTCTCTTGAAATCCTAGGATTTGTCAAAGAATCTGGGGGAGAGTGTGGTCTCAGTGGGAGTTTACCAGATAGCTGAGTTTCCACATCATCTCCTATTAAAGGTTTTTCTTCTCAAACAGGACTCATAGAAAATGCTAAGGGCTGATAATAATTGATTTTAATACTATCATTGTACTAACTCTAACCACAGAAAAATATGCATTCTTCTCAAGCACACATGGAATAGTCTCCAGGCTAGGTTATAAATAAGCCTTAACACATTCAAAAATATTAAAATAATTCCAAGTATCTTACATGACCATAATGGAATGGAACTAAAATTCAATAATGATCAGAAAACAGGAATTCATGAATCTATAAAAATTAAACCACACACTTATATTTTAACATTGTTTTCCTATTTCTATAAAGAATGCTATTTAGATAGGAATTGCATTAAATCTATAGATCACTTTAAGAACCACAGGCATTTTAACAATACTAATTCTTTCAGGCCAGAAACACAGAATGACTTTCCATTGATCATATTGTCTTTAATTTCTTTCATGAATGTTTTACAATTCTAAAAGAAGATGGCATTTTGCCAAAAAGAGGGAGGAAGAAGGAGGAGGAGGAGGAAATGAGCAAACAAGCCATAATTTGGAGAGTTCCAAGTTGAAAAAGCCTCAATATGGATAAATATGCAAATATTTGTGGGAAACATTTGTTGAATAGGTTGTTAGCATACTACATCACCCCCTGCTCCTCCCATCTACCACCTAAACTGTTATCCTTTCTCATTTCTCCCACTTCAGACAAGCAAACACCATTTTAAAAGATACAGATGGATGGAAAAGAAAATCAGAAAAGGTAGCTACTGCTGAAGAAGTAGGATGTAGCTGGGGTATATGGCATGCAAGGTGGGATCAAGGAAGTTTTGAAACTAAAGGAGGAAAACCAAAATAAAAGTTCATCATTTGGTCATCAAAGGAACACATTTGGAACTGAATGAAGATAACCCAATGAAAAAAAACTTTATTTAATTCATCAAGTACAATTCCCTGATTTCTGGGTATGTTCTGATTATTTACTTCTGAAGTTCTTCCTGGTGAAGGACTGCTTAGTGATGCCCAACATCCAACCAAAAAATTATTAGAATTTCAAAAAGAGAGAAATGTAACACATAGCACATTTTTTAAAAAACAATCATTTAAAGCAGGTTCAGAAATTACAGAAATGATTGAATTGGCTGAAGAGCTCCTTAAACCCCTAATATCAATATGCTTAATGAAGCATAAAAATAAACAGGGAGAAAAACTAGGAAAAATAAACAAATGAGACTTCTGAAACTGAAAAATATATTATTGGAATGAACATTTGGATTAATTACACAAGAGACTAGACATTGCAGAATAAAAGAACTGGGAAGTAAAACACAGCAGTAGAGACTATCTAAACTGAACCAAAGAGAGTAAAAAGGCAGAAAATATGAATGGAAACTCAATGGCATGTAGGATAATATAAAATATGTGTATTTGGAGATTCAGAATAAGGGATGTGCAGAAAAATATTAAGAAAAGATAAATGACATTTTCCCAAAGTTTTTGAAAACTGTAAACCCACTTATCCAAAAAGCTAAACAAACCCCAAACAAGATAGTGAAACCATTCTCAGAAAACTTGACAATGTAATTACTGATGTTCATTGGTAAATAAACAAACAAAAATACATTAAGAGCAGCCAGGGAAGTTTGACACATTATATACAGGGAACAAAAGGATAAATATTACTTGCTGACTTTTTGTTGGAGGCAATGAAAGTCAGATGACAATGTAAAAACATATGTCAAGTATTGAGATTAGACATTTGTTAACCTAGAATGGAATCACCCAAGAAAATACTTTTCAAAACTGAATGAAAATTAAAATGATTTCAGGTAAATGAGAGATGATAGAATTGGAGGCCACCAGACACACACTACACAAAACTGCCTCAGAAAGTTCTTCAAGCTAAAGGGAGATGACAGCAGATGAAAACATGGATCCTCTCAAAACTATAGAGACTGTGCTAAATGTTGATCCTCTATTAGAAGATTTAAGCAAAAATATTGGCAACAAACTATAAGATTCATAATAAATTTATAAATAGAATGTATGACAATGATAGCACCAATGACAGGGACAGGAAAGTGGAAGAAAAGTATAGTGACTGACATTGCGTGTTGTGACATTATATCATTTCAAGGTAAAATGTAATTGAGGATTAATAATTCAACATTGGGCTTTCCCGGTGGTTCAGTGGTGAAGACTCCACCTGACAATGCAGGAGACGTGGGTTCAATCCGTGGTCTAGGAAAAGCCCACATACCACAGAGCCACTAAGCCTGTGCACCAAAACTAGTGAGCCTGCACTCTAGAGCCCAGGGGCCACGACTACTGAAGCTTGTGCACCATAGAGCCTGTGCACTACAGCAAGAGAGGCCACCGCAGTGAGAAACTCATGCCTGCAACCAGAGAGTAGCCTCTGATCTTCACAACTAGAGAAAAGCCCATGCAGCAATGAAGACCCAGCCAGCAACAAATAAAAATTACTTAAAAATTTTTAATTAAACATTATAATCACCTAAAAATCTGATACAATTAATAAATCAATACAGTATTTAAATTAAAATGATAAAATATACTCGAAGATTAAAATAAGAACAAAGATATAACATATAGCAGCTGCTGCTGCTACTGCTGCTAAGTCAGTTCAGTCGTGTCCGATTCTGTGCGACTCCATAGATGGCAGCCCACCAGGCTCCCCGGTCCCTGGATTTCTCAAGGCAAGAACACTGGAGTGGGTTGCCATTTCTTTCTCCAATGTATAAAAGTGAAAAGTGAAAGTGAATTTGCTCAGTCGTGTCCAATTCTTAGCAACCCCATGGACTGCAGCCTACCAGGTTCCTCTGTCCATGGGACTTTCCAGGCAAGAGTACTGGAGTGGGGTGCCATTGCCTTCTCGGAAAAATAGCAGGCAAGTACACTTAAACCCAGTTATATCAATAATAACATTAACTGTAAATAATTTAAGTACTCCAAATAAAAAACAAGATAATCAGAGCAGATAAAGTAAGACAAAACAATATACTGTCTACAAACTTATATGTGTTTAAATATAAACACAGAAACATATTAAAGAGGTAAAAATTACATACCATGCAAACACAAATCAGAGAAAACTCTATATAATATCTAAATTAATATCATACAAAGTCAGACTATAAGACAAAGAATTCATTCAGAGAAAAAGAAACCTTTTATGATAATAAAATACAAAAGAAATTATATAGTATTGAAACTGGTGGGTTAAAAATAAAGTGATGCTTAGAAGAAAATTTAGAACCTTGAGGCTTCCTTGATGATTACATTAGAATAAAAATAGAAACACAAGGAAATGATCCAAGACTCCATCTCAAGAATCTACAACAGCAATCACAATCATAACTGAAAAAGAGGAATGAAAACTGAACATAGAAATCAATTAAGAAGAAAGCAAATACACAAGAAAATCAATACAGTCCATTAGTGATTCTCTTAAAAAGAACATTAACACTGATAATCTTCTAGCAAACCAATTAAGAAAAAAGAGGGAACACATTGACAGCACCAGTAACAAAAGGAGGAATATCATTGTAGATCTTCCCAACATGTAAAGATATGAGATATGAACCAGTGTTACTACTTTGAAAATTTTTTGTAAAATGGGCCAAGTCCTTAAAAACACATTACTTGTGAAACACAATTCACCAAAATCTGATACAAAAAAAGAGAAAAATATGAGTAAACTTATTTGTTAAATAAACAGAATCCATATTATAAAAATTTTCCACTAGAAAACTGCCAGCTACAAATGCTAGCACTTCCACAGAGCTGAGAAATGACTCCCACAACAGGATAAAGGAAGAGAGGGAGGGAAGGAATGAGGGCAGGAAGGAAGTGTAACACAGAGGCTGTGGTGAATGTACGAGTTGACCTGCATCTTTCCAACCCTCCCCTCCTGCAATCCTTGCATCTTTATCCCGTCACCATTTTGCACTTCAGTACTGTAGTCCCTGGTGGCTCAGAAGATAATCAAGACTCTGCCTGCAATGCGGGAGACCCAGGTTTGATCCCTGGGTGAGGAAGATCCCCTAGAGAAAGAAATGGCAACCCACTCCAGTATTCATGCCTGGAGAATCCTATGGTCCATGGGGTCACAAAGAGTAGGACAGGACTGAAGGAACTTGGAACGCTTGCACCACAGTCCTTCACAATTTGTGTGTTCCCTCCCAGATCTTCCACTTGAACTCCATGAAATCTCCTCATTATTTCAAACAAGCTTCTCTACGTTCTCCTCTGGTCATTGTTTCCACTCTAGATTTATCCTAAACACGGTACTTCACTTTCAGCAATCCACTACTGAGGCTGAAATTTCTCTTCCTTACCTGACTCCTAAGGTTGAGCAGAAGAAAACCCAAGAGTTTTGATTAAAGTAATGAAAATACATGGTATTCTAATCTTATTTCTGGTATATCACCACCACTTTGACTTATCCTCACATCATTAAAATATGCCTGAAAATACAGAAAAAACAGACAAGGAGGAGGAAACTAGTGACAAAAAGAGAAATAGAAGGAACCTGGAACCCTTCATAAAAATGTGAGAGTCTAAGTTAGAGCAATGGTAGTCAGGGTGTACAAACCACAACCAGGGTTTAAATATTAGTTCAGTTCAGTTCAGTCACTCAGTCATGTCCGACTCTTTGCGACCCCATGAATCGCAGCATGCCAGGCCTCCCTGTCCATCACAAACTCCCGGAGCTCACTCAAACTCATGGCCATCGAGTCAGTGATGCCATCCAGCCATCTCATCCTCTGTCGTCCCCTTCTCCTCCTGCCCCCAATCCTTCCCAGCATCAGAGTCTTTTCCAATGAGTCAACTCTTTGCATGAGGTGGCCAAAGTATTGGAGTTTCAGCTTTAGCATCAGTCTTTCCAATAAACACCCAGGACTGATCTCCTTTAGAATGGACTGGCTGGATCTCCTTGCAGTCCAAGCGACTCTCAAGAGTCTTCTCCAACACCACAGTTAAAAAGCATCAATTCTTCAGCCCTCTGCTTTCTTCACAGTCTAACTCTCACATCCATACATGACCACTGGAAAACCACAGCCTTGACTAGACAGACCTTTGTTAAATATCAGAGCACTTCCAATTCTATACTTCTAAGTATATCTTAACTGGAATTAATAACAAGACATCAGTATTCTTAGGATAACATTGGGAGTTCTAATTTCACATAAAGTTTAAACATCACAAACTCAGATGCTGATTTATCAAAATATGGTTGAGACACCTGTAGTATTTCCACAAATTTATCTTCAGTTGGAACCATGATTATGACATTGTGACAATGAGGAAGGTTACTTGAGATGCCAGAAAACAGGTTTGTTTAAAACAAAAGTTTCTAACTAAAATTCAAATTCACCTTGAAAATAATTATTTTTAATAAGAATGATAAAGAGAATGGAAGGAAACATTTTGAAGAGATGAATAGATTTATGACATAAGTGCTGTAGTGGTTTCACAAATGCATACTTATCAAGCAGTTTTGTATATCAGACATACCTCAATAAAGTACTTTTTAAAAAGGAAAAGAATTCTTTCCTTAAGGGCATCAACTAGAATAATGAAAGATCTGCTGAAGGTGAGATTAGAAAAGATCACTTTTTCAATGATCTTCCTGTACATAAACACCCAAGAGCTGATTGGCTGTGGCTGTTAAGGACCTACTGCAGATGTCTTCAGGGCTCCCGTGTCCCACCATCCCATTAGATGGGGTGGTACTATCCTAAGAACAGGCTTCTACCTTAGGGAATTCACTGTGATAACTGACAATATCTTCCTCCAGTCCAGTTGTTCTGATGTGATTAATAACCTGGACATCCAATCTGAAATTGTGATAACAACTAGAAGCATCTCTGCCAAATACTGTGAGCACCCATTCACACCCTGGTTTCACTTCTTTCCTGCATCCACCTTGGCATAAGTCAAACACACTTAGATAACACTGAGTACTTCTTAAGAGTCATATCAGGTCCTCTTAGCTTCAATTCAGTTCAGTTCAGTTCCTCAGCCATGTCTGATTCTTTGCAACACCAAGGACTGCAGCATGCCAGGCCTCCCTGTCCATCACCAACTCCCTGGATTTACTCTATCTCATGTCCATTCAGTTGGTGATGCCATCCAACCACCTCATCCTCTGTAATCCCTTTCTCCTCCCACCTTCAATCTTTCCCAGAATCAGGGCCTTTTCCAGTGAGTTGGTTCTTCACATGAGGTAGCCAAAGTACTGGAGGTTCAGCTTCAGCATCAGTCCTTCCAGTGAACACCCAGGACTGATTTCCTTTAGGAGTGACTGGTTGGATCTCCTTGCAGTCCAAGGGACTCTCAAGAGTCTTCTCCAACACCACAGTTCAAAAGCATCAATTCTTCGGTGCTCAGCTTTCTTTATAGTCCAACTCTCACATCCATACAGGACTACTGGAAAAACCATAGCTTTGACTAGACCGGTCTTTTTTGGCAAAGAAATGTCTCTGCTTTTTAATATGCTGTCTAGGTTGGTCATAGCTTTTCTTCCAAGGAGCAAGTGTCTTTTAATTTCATGGCTGCAGTCACCACCTGCAGTAATTTTGGAGCCAAAAAAAAAAAGTCTGTCACTGTTTCCACTGTTTCCCCATCTATTTGCCAGGAAGTGATGGGACCAGATGCTATGATCTTAGTTTCTGAATGTTGAGTTTTAAGCCAACTTTTTCACCTCCTCTTTCATTATCATCAAGAGGTTCTTTAGTTCTTTGCTTTTAGCCATAAGTGTGATGTAATCTGCATCTAAGGTTATTGATATTTCTCCTGACAATCTTGATTCCAACTTGTGCTTCATCCAGTCCAACATTTCTCATGATGTACTCTGCATATAAGTTAAATAAGCAGGGTGACAATATACAGCCTTAACGTACTCCTTCCCCGATTTGGAACCAGTCTTTTGTCCCATGTCCAGTTCTAACTGTTGCTTCTTGACCTACATACAGATTTCTCAGGATGCAGGTCAGATGGTCTGGTATTCCCATCTCTTGAAGAATTTTCCAGTTTGTTGTGATCCACACAGTTAAAGGCTTTGGCATAGTCAATAAAGTAGAAGTAGATGTTTTTCTGGAACTCTCTTGCATTTTCAGTGATCAAACAGATGTTGGCAATTTGACCTTTGGTTCCTCTGTCTTTTCTAAATCCAGCTTGAACATCTGGAAGTTCACAGTTCATGGACCACAGCCTTGTCTAACTCAATGAAACAATGAGCCATGCCATGTAGGGCCACCCAAGACAGACAGGTCTTAGTGGACAGTTCTGACAAGACATGGTCCACTGGAGAAGGAAAGGCAAACCACTTCAGTATTCTTGCCTTGAGAACCCCATGAACTCTTAGCTTCACTGCCTCTTATATGTGATGCGCTTCAGCTACTGTGTTGTAAACTTCAAGACTTCATTTCCCTGCTCCCTCAACATCCCTGCAAATGTGGTGTGAGCTCCCCCACTTGATTCATCAGGTACACCAGTGTGATGAGATTTTCCCTGCCACAAGTCCCGCTTCTGGACTCCTCTGACTGTGACCTAGGGACATTTAAATGCACCACTGAATTTCTCTCACACCTTTTCCTTGAGTAACTGCACCATGACTTCGGGTATGGTCACCTGTCCATGGGTCTTCACATGCCCTTGTGGGGTCACCATTGCTTGGTTGAGCCTGTTCTATTGGCACATCACCCACATACCAACCTGATGGAGTGTGGTGACCCTGACTTTTAGGACCAATGAGGATAATGCACCTTGTTGCCTACAACTCTCCTATGACACCACCCCCCCACCATCAATGTAGCCACACCCTACTGACCATTATGTCAAAGAATACAGAACAATTACCATGCTGAGACTGTGCCACAGAGGTCGAATCCAGAAGCTAATCTGTATGAAACTTTTGACCTCACCTCTGCCTCCTGTGACACGTCACAAAGACCCTTCACCCAAGTATGTCCTAAAGGCTGTATCCGTAATCTCAAGTCATTCTGGTAATAAGGCAGAGGCTTTTCCTGCTAGAGATCCCTACACAGACCAGACAGGACTTACCTGAGCAGACTACTCCAGCATCGCAATCATGTGAAAGGCTATCATTACGATAGTCTTTAATATCAGAATGCCTACAGTCACTGACAGTTGACTCCACCCCTTCACATGAAACATACAAAAGCCAAATGGGGCCAAGTCCTGGTCCAAAATAAGCCCCTCCAGGAAAACCAATGGCAGCTCCACACCCCAGCTGTCTGCACACTACAGATGCATCCTTCAAGGTCCATTCCATATCATCCACTGTGCCCCATTCTCCTTGGTGCTTCACTTCCACTCTCCCCTCACAGCGGTGCACTCCATCCTTCAGCCTCAGCTCCAGAGCTGCAAGAGAGACCCGCAACAGGAAAGATTTTAGGAGACTTAGAGTGGCATAATATTTAAAACATTAGCTCTCTGAGGAACAAAACAGTGCATGGGATATAGTATTTCCTGACCTCTGTGGTATAAACATTCCCAGCGTGGCCAACTCTAAGCCCCCAGTGTGCCATCACTGAACACGGAGCAGGAAGGGAGCCACCAAGTATTTCTCAGGAGCCTGTAGAACCAGCTCCAGGGACACCACTGAGGACAGGCCTTCAGAGACTCTGGATGCTGCCCTCCCTGTAGATGTGCCCAAGGCTACTAGGGCCCAGCTTCTCCATCTCAGTTGCAGCTCATGGCCCGGGATCCAGGGAGGAATCCTCCCTCTCCTTTCCTGTCCATAGGAAGCATCTCATCCAGCTCAGGAACAGAGGGCTGGGGTAACAGGCTCTAAAATGTCCTGGTTATTCCTGCCATCTGGTGTTCATGTCTTTGGGTAATTCCACACTCCAATGTACCTCTTAACATGCGTCTAACAAATGGAATTTGAGGAAAGTGATCAGATGTCACTTTAGTGATTAAGTCATAAGATGACTCTGGTTTCTGCATATAAAAAGGAGTTCATTAGTAGGAACATCATAGATGGAGACATTCCCAGGGTTCAGTTCAGTTCAGTTCAGTCACTCAGTCGTGTCTGATTCTTTGAGACCTCATGGAGTACAGTACGCCAGGCCTCCCTGTCCATCACCAACTCATGGAGTTTACTTAGATTCATATCCATTCAGTCAGTGATGCCATGCAAGCATCTCATCCTCTGTCATCCCCTTCTCCTCCCACCTTCAATCTTTCTCAGCATCAGAAGACTCTATTTAAAAAAAAAGAACTAACCAGATATGTTGTGATTCTCTGATAGCTCAGTTGGTAAAGAATCCACCTGCAATGCAGGAGATCCCAGTTCAAATCCTGCATCAGGAATATCTGCTGGAGAAGGAATAGGCTACCCACTCCAGTCTTCTCTTGTGGCTCAGCTGGTAAAGAATCAGACTGCAATGGAGGAGACCTGGGTTTGATCCTTGGGTTGGGAACACCCCCTGGAGAAGGGAAAGACTACCCACTCCACTAAGGCCTGGAGAATTCCATGGACTGTGTACGAAGAGTCAAACATGACTGAGTGACTTTCACTTCTTCAATTCTTCAA
Organism: Bubalus kerabau; assembly: GCF_029407905.1. Taxonomy (NCBI): domain Eukaryota; kingdom Metazoa; phylum Chordata; class Mammalia; order Artiodactyla; family Bovidae; genus Bubalus; species Bubalus kerabau. The sequence goes on from NC_073624.1 coordinate 19,747,403, forward strand.
CCATATATTTTGAAGCTGAATAACAAATGAATGGTCTTCCCAGGTGGTGCTAGTGGTAAAGAACCTGTCTGCAAGTGCAAGAAATGTAAGACTCGGGTTTGATCCCTGGGTCTGGAAGATCCCCTGGAGGAGTGCATGGCAACCCACTTCAGTATTCTTGCCTGGAGAATCCTATGGACAGAGCATCCTGGTGGGCTACAGTCCATAGGGTCACAAAGAGTCAAACATGACTGGGGTGACTTAATATGCACAATACAATGCATAAACTGAAGAATTCAACACAGAGATTCAACAACAGACTTGACCAAGGGAAAGAAAAAGAAACAAGAATCAATGTTTTAGAAGAAAGATTAATTGAAAGCATCCAAATAGAGGAGCCAAAAGAGAATGAAAGGAATATAGAAAGCCAGTGGACACCATAAAGAGAAACAATGTATGGACTGGAGTCATAACAGAAGTGAAGGAGAAAAAAATTAAGGTCTGAGGACTTCCTGGTGGTGTAGTGGTTAAGAATCCACCTGCCAGTGTAGGGGACATGGGTTCAATCCCTGGTCCAGGAAGATTCCACATGCCACAGAGCAACTAAGCCAGTGTGCCACAGCTGCTGGAACGTGTGCACCTAGAGCCTGTGGTCTCCAGCAAGAGAGGCCACTGCAGTGAGAAGCCTGTGCACTGCAGAGAGGAGTAGCCCCTGCTTCCCACAGCTAGAGAAAGCCCACATGCAGCAAGGAGACCTAGCACAGCCAAAAATAAATAATTATAAAAAAGAAAGAAAGACAGGCTGCGAATTTCCAAACCTGGGGAAAGATCTGGGCACCTAAGTTCAAGAAGCTAATAAGTCACCCCAAAATTTCTTTTTTTTTTTATTTTAAAAAGTTATTTTTAATTGAAGGATAATTGCTTTACAATGTTGTATTGGTTTTTGCAATACATCAACATGAATCAGCTAAAATTTCAATCCAAACAACCTTCTCCAAGACTCACAGAGTAAACTGTCCAAATGCAAAGAGAAAGAGAGAATTCTGAAAGTCTAAAGAGAAGAAAAAAATGCTGTCACCCAAGAGAACTCCCATAAGGAGATCAGCGGATTTGTCCAAAGAAACCTTGCAGACCACGACAGAAGGATTGGTAACATACTCCACCCTCACTCAGGGGAAAGCAGTCCCCAGGGAAGGACAAGAGAGGGCACGAGAGAAAGTGCTCCCTACAGAGTCATAGCAGATCCTGGGAGGGGAAAGACCATCCCAGGCCCCCAGCACATCAGGAAATGAGTCACAGGGACCGGGGCAGGGACTTGGGAACTTATACATGTGAGGCTGCACATCAACTGATCTTTACAAACAGAGGGACAAGTCATTCATTGGAAGGACTGATGTGGAAGCTGAAACTCCAATACTTTGGCCACCTGATTGGAAGAGCTGACATATCTGTAAAGACCCTGAAGCTGGGAAAGAGAGAAGGTGGGAGGAGAAGGGGATGACAGAGGATGAGATGGTTGGATGGCATCACCGACTCAATGGACATGAGTTTGGGTAGACTCTGGGAGTTGGTGATGGACAGGAAGGCCTGGCGTGCTGCGATCCATGGGATCACAGAGTCAAACACCAGTGAGCAACAGAACTGAACTGAACTGAACAGACAAGAGGTCCCCTCTCCTGGATGCAGGCTTCTCTGCTCCCTAATGGACCCTGGTGGGAACAGGTGAGGCCAGCAGGCAGAGCCTCTCACAGAGCCCAGTGCTAGGCAGACATGGCAACAAGCAGAGGGGAGCCCGAGAGATGGGGGAGAGGAGCCAGAGAGAGGCAGGCAGGTGTATGATTATCTCTGATCCAGTTACATGCAGCAGCCATGACACCCAGCCCTGTGGACACCCCGTGTGCTTCACAGAGCAACGGACTCACTCCCTGCTCAGCAACTCTGTTCCTCTCACACAGACAGGCTCCACTTCCCCTCATACACACACACACACACACACACACACACACACACACACACAGATATACACACAGGCTCACACACTCCCCACACACACACAGCCTCACACAGCCTCACACACAACTCACACACTCCTCACTCACCCTCACTCACCCACACATACTCCTCACACACCTTAATACTTGCACACTCCTCACACACTCCACAAACACATACACTCTTCACACCCACATACACCCTCACACATACACACCCTCACACACTCACACACACACATTTTTCATACCCTCACACACACACACCCTCACGCATTCCTCACTTGCACACATACACACACATACACACACAATCACAAAGCCTACAGGAGCGAAGACATAGGAAACACAGGGACCCAGGGGCAGTGCTCATGCACCAGGCACGTGGAGCATGTGGGAACAGCCCAGAGTCCCAGCTGAGCTCAGTCACTGGACCTTCCTCACACTGGGAGCCACTGGGACTCCTAGAAGCTCCCTGAAAACAAGGGAGACTGTGGAGGGGACTTAGGCTGACTGAGCTCAGTCCAGACAAAACCTCACGGCTCTGTAAAATCTGCCTCTATGACCAATGGATCCCCCCCCCCCCCACATAGGAAAGGAACCAGTATTCACATCAATATGGTTCTTTTTTGGTCAGAAACACTGAGGCCAGGTTCCACAAGTCCAGACACCTTTCCCTTCATCAAGGCATCCACTCCCCTGCTGTGAACCAGGAGAGAGGGGCAGCTCTTACCTTGACCACCCACCACGGTGCCGAGGAGGAGGACACAGAGGCCCCGCAGGGAGAGGTGTCTGCCCAGAGCCATCCTGACCCCGCGTCCTCAAGGTCACAGTCCCAGCTGCAGGATCAGCCTGTGAGGAGGCATCAGGGTGCCGACTGGGGTCTATATAGACCACCCATTACACCCTCCCTCCTGAGAGCCAATAGCGACACCTTTCACCATTTCAGGCACTATCAGAGGCAGCATCTGCCACTTTCTGCAGCTCAGACACCAATGAGCTTCTGAATCTTCAACATCTCCTTATATGAGCAACACGGTCCTTTGAGCTCCTGCTTCCGTAGTCCTGACAGCCGGGTCCCACCACTGGGACTGGGGTAGAAACGGTTCATCAAAAATCATGAGTGCCTTTCTCTCCCCTGATTGCCCTGGTCAATATCTTCAGACTGTGAGATCTCACAGGGTCTGGGTGTGGGATCTGTTGACCCATGGAGAATAACTTTTGTAGAATCAAGTATTGATCTTCCCCGGCACTGAGCTCAGGGTGGAAGCAGAGAACTACAAGAAGTCTTGAAATACAAGAGTATTTATCAGGTCAGCAGAAAATGAGGACCAGGAGTACAGGAATTCACAGGTGACTGTTAAGGCATGAAGTGAGACCATCAAGTTGGGCGGATGAGATTGCAGGGTTTTCCCCCTTCTCAGAATGATCTGGAGACTGGGTCCTGGAGCACGTGCCTAGATGCTCAGTCGTGTCTAACTCTTTGCAACCCATGGACTGTAGCTCGCCAGCCTCCTCTGTTCAGTGGATTTCCCAGGCAAGAATACTGGAGGGGGTTCCCATTTCCCTCTAAAGGGATCTTTCTGACTCAAGGATCAAATCTGCTTCTCCTGCATTGGCAGGCGGGTTCCCTATAGGGACATTCAGACGTGTTAAATCCCTTTCCCTTTATTGCATTTCATTTTATGTGAAGTATCTCTTTCAGCTAGTCACTAAATGATGCTGACAGAGAGAAAGAGATTGCTATTACAGGAAACAAAGAGAAAGTAGGAATCGTCATTCATTTCTAGCACACCAAATTAGGAGCAGGGATCTCTAGAAGAAAACATGGGGCTTCACTGATGGCTCAGCAGTAAAGAATCCACCCACAAAGCAAGAGATGTGGATTCGATTCTTGGGTCAGGAAGATCCCCTGGAGAAGGAAATGGCAACCCACTCCAGTATTCTTGCCTGGAGAATTCCGTGGACAGAATGGCCTGGGCAGCTAAGTCCACCGTGTCAAAATGAGTTGGACACGACTAAGTGACTAAACAACGAAAACAAGAAGAAAATTATACTTTAGAAAGACTAAAGTTTTCTAAACTTCACATGTACTCCCTTTATATGCTGAGAGTATGGTTTGATAAGATTCAGAATACATTTGTATTATAAAACCATAACTAAAAAAGATGCAAAATATAATGTAAGGGAACAGCTCCAGAGAGATGGGGAAATAGAAAGTCTGCTACATGATAGCTGCAGGCAGGGGGCAAAGAAGGGGTGAGTGAAGCAGAGAAGAGAAAGGGGTTCATGCTGCCTGAAACCACCAATGAACCCACCTCCTCTGTTCTGCATTTAAGAGGAAATGTGACGGCAAGAATGGAATCCCAGGTGGGTTGAGGGGACAGATCCAAGCAGAAGGGATGATGTCCAATGTAGCCATTGCTGCCTTGTTCTGTTTCCACTCATCAGAGAAGCTCCCAGATGCTCCCCCAGAAGGTACCCCAGGGATGAATAGAGAGACTGAGAAGGGCCATAAGTGATGCAAGATAGAGCTCCCCCATCGAAATCCAAGGTCACTAATGTGCTGCCCCCTCATGCCCCCTCAGGCTCAAGATTTCCATGATGAAGCCCTGTGGTCCACACAAGCCCACCCCGAGGCCCCCTCACCCTGATTCCATCTTTTCAGCACAGACATGGAAGGAAGCATCTGTGACACACAAGCCCCAGGGTCCCCACCGGAGCTCAGAGACAGCTTCAAGAGCCACCCACGGCCCACATTAAGGTCTCAGTAGGGCGAACACTGAGGGCAGCTGCAGGTTAGTCCACAGCCCTGCCACATCCCCCACCAGAGGAACCCCTCATCCCAGTCAGCAGACACAGCTTCTCTGTCCCACCATGCCTGTCCTTCATACTTGAGACGGGAGAAAAGACAGTTGAACACATGCTTCTCTTCCTCTAAATATGCTAATATTTATCCATTATTTATGCAAGAATCACTTCCTTGTCATCTGGTCCTCTCACTCTCAAGCCCCGTGACTGTACCTGACCCCGTCTCCTTCTATATCTGGACTTTAACACATTAATGATAAAAACTTATTATAAATATCAAAACCAAAATTTACACTCAGTTGCTGAAGTAAGACCAGGATTTGCTCAGTCACTTAGAATTGATGCTCTACTCCCTCTGGGCCCAGAGTCATCATTCCTTACCCAGTTGTGGAGTCCACACCATCACCAGAAACCACCAGCCAGACACCAAGAACACAGGATGTGCTTCCTGAGGTCCAGTCATCCCTCCCACAGGGTGACACAGGGATGCGTTTAGTGAACCAGGTACACATGGTCTCAACTTGGGATGGAGATCTCACAGGTAAGATGCTGTTAGCAGCTCCAGACCCTTTATAGAAAGGGATGGGCTATAAGGAGCGGCAAACTCAGGGCTGGCAGCCTGTCCCCACAGCACCCTCTACCCCAGAGCTGGGGGTGCAGGGTCAACATGGACCAACTCACCCTTGGAAGAAGCTACATCTTTCTGACACATAAAGAAATCTCAGTATCCAATCTCATCAAAGATTTGAAGGAGGAAAGTTTTAGGGAGGACACTAACCCAGCTGTGTCCACAATGAACATGAGAATATGCAGTACAGGGTCAGGAAAACAGGCTCGGGAGCCAGACTGCCTGGTCTTGACTCACAGTTTAGCCACACGCCAAGTGTGGGCCTTGAACAGGGTTCTTACACTCTCTGATTAGTAAAAGGAGGGTGATGATCCCACCAAGATGGCTGATTTTGGTGAGGATTAGGTGAGTTGGCATTAGCATGTGATATTACAACACTAGTCAACAGTAGTACATGTGCTGATGCTGATGTGCTCAGTCGTGGCCAACGCCTTGTGAACCCATGCCAGGTTCCTCTGTCCATGGAACTTTCCAGGCAACAGCAGCAGTACATATTCGTAGTATTATGTACTACTGTTAACTTGCTTTCCTGATGGCTCAGATGATAAAGAATCTGCCTGCAATGCAGGAGATCTGAGTTCGATACCTGGGTCAGGAAGATTCTCTGGAGAAGGAAATGACAACCCACTTCAGTATTCTTTCCTGGGAAATCCCATGGACAGAGGAGCCTGGAGGGGCTACAGTCCATGGAGTCACAATGAGTTGGTCACAGCTGAGTGACTAACACACACACATACTTACACACGTAGTAGTAGTAGAGAAGCAGTGTTAGGGCATCTCCCACCATCTCATCCCAGGAATCCCAGGACTCTAGAGCAGGAATTCAATTCTGTGACCTGGAGCCTTGACTGAGGCTGTCAGAACTCTCCCAGGACACCAAATATTGTGATGGTCGTTGGTGCCAATCAGAGTTGTGAGTCTTCCACACATCACTCCGTCTCTCTGTGCCCCATGTAACTGCTCAAGAACCTCGACCTTACCACTGGTGAGCTTTTGTGAATTAAGTTGTTTACTTAATCATTTTACTTTATAAACTCGAATGTACTTGGTAAAACATTTTGTGTCTAATTCACCTCCATATCTCCAGTGCTTGGCTAACTAAAAATCGTAATGATGTCTCTTGTATACCTGAATGAATGAATGTCAGCCTGGTATTTTGCACAAATCATTTCAATCAAAAAGAAATCTTTTGAGAAATAATTTAGCGTGTTGTGAGGATGTAACAGCACAATGCAAGCTGCATCATTTGTTTTAATGACATTTCAATACTGTTAAATGGTATGAGCTATATATGGTTCACTTCAATGCCTTTCTGCAATGAATGCAGTAAATTTCAATAACTAGAAACAACCTAGCCCCAGTACAAGAGCAGTGCTGAGACAGCCAGTTCTAAACATGTATAAACGCTGCAAATTTCTTTGCATATCTGAAGATAAAGAAGACAAACCACAGAACACTGACAGGTGAAGACCATGAAGCCTCCTGTTCTGGTCTTAATCAGATATGGCCAAGAGCTCAGGATGTTTATGTATTTGTCATTTGGCATATTTTCAATTCAAACCACACACAACTGTAACAGGAAGACATTTAGTTATAAAAAAATTTAAACATCTTCCACGTTGAATTAGAAGTACAGAAGTAAAGAGCAGAATCTTGTTCTTTTACTTAGGGTAAATATTTGCCCTTATGGATTGTGAAGCAATACAACATGTAGCATTATTATTCCCAAATCACCATGAGAAAATGGTGGTCAGAGGTTCAGTAATCTCTTTGCTAGGAAAGTTAATAATTAAACCTGCTTGCTTGAGGAAAAGTTCCTCAGGACCAATCAGACAGACTAAAATACAAAATATTTTTAAATTAAAAAAGAGGTGTACAACTCTAAAGGAAAATGATTAACTGAGTTGTTACACCAAAGCGTTGGAGACCCCCTTCACCATCTGTGTTCCTTGCATGGATGGGACCAAGGTTAGTAAAGACTCCTTTACCAAAGACCACTTCATCACAAGAGAATGAAGGAAAGAGCAAGGTCATGAGCTGGCTTAGGTCCAGCCCATCATCTCTGTTCAGCCCTCTACAGTCTATAACCAGAAACATCGAACAGAGTGTGGCACTGAATTGGCCTCATTCACTCTCCATAGTGCAACATCAAATACCCAGAGACAAGAGCAGATCAAAGCTAAGAAATCAAAGCAGATTCTAAGTGGAGAGCATGCAGACAAAGGGTCCTTCCCTACTGCTGTTGGAAAGGAAGAAGCCCTCCCACCCCAGGCACCACCTGTGGGAGGAGAGACAAGAAGATGCCTCCTGAAATAGAGGAGAACCAGTCTCAGCAGGGAGCTTGAACTAGAAATGACAAGACAGTTATTACCATGAACCCAAGCTAAGTTGAGGGATAAATTTTAAATGGGAAAGTCTGTGTTAACTTTATGGAACTTTCAATCCACACAAACATCCCTTGCTAGTGCACAAGATGAAATCCGTGATAAAAATAAAGAATATTACATTTATGTATATTTAAATTCTAGGCTAGGCTAAGGCTAAGTCACTTCAGTCGTGTCCGACTCTGTGCGACCCCATAGATGGCAGCCCACCAGGCTCCCCCGTCCCTGGGATTCTTCAGGCAAGAACACTGGAGGGGGTTGCCATTTCCTTCTCCAATGCATGAAAGTAAAAAGTGAAAGTGAAGTCGCTCAGTCGTGTCCGACTCTTAGCGACCCCATGGACTGCAGCCCACCAGGCTCCTCTGTCCATGGATTTTCCAGGCAAGAGTACTGGAGTGGGGTGCCATTGCCTAGGGACACATTTTTAAGACCATTACAGAAAGAAAATTCATAAATCTTCTCTTGTTTTTAAAAGCACAGAGTTGTCACATCTATGAACTCTTTCTAATTCCTCCAGCTCAAAATTACTGCTGTGTTTATTTAATCTGTAAAACCTTTCCCACTGTCTCTAAAGTGGGGGCTTCTTGAGAGGAAGTATTGTGTCTTACTCTTCTATATCTCTTTAAAGTCAAGTAAAGACACATAGAGAAAGCTTAACAAATAGTGGATAAATAAAGAAATGAATGCATAAACAAATGCTGAAAACCACCCTTCAGTTAGTGATACTGAGTGGGGAGGGTGGTGGGGGCAGGGGAGACACGAATCTGACTACTCCCACTCAGCACAGACAGAAGTGCAGTAAGGAGCCAGAGACACACCAGACGAAGGAACCAGATACAGAAGGCCTTCTTCAAATCCCATTCTGGGGACGGTCTAATGACATTTAATTTCTGCACAAAATTGTACCTCAGAAACTTCACCAAGGCAAGAAAAAAAAGAAAAAAAACAACTGACAGCATTGCTACCAAGGATGTGGCATCAATAGTAATATTCATCAAATAGCTGTTTTTCTATCTCCCAGTGACTCATTCTGGCCAATGAAACGTGGGTGTTGTCACCTGTGTCACTTCTGAGTAGAGGCATGAAAACCCCATGCGAGAGGGGAGGAGCTAAGATGGTGGAGGAGTAGGACGCGGAGAACACTTTCTCCCCCACAAATTCATCAAAAGAACATTTAAATGCAGAGTAAATTCCACAAAACAACTTCTGAATGCCGGCAGAGGACATCAGGCACCCAGAAAAGCAACCCAAGTCTTCGAAAGGAGGTAGGAAAAAAATATAAAAGACAAAAAAAGGGACAAAAGAGGGAGGGACAGAGTTCCGTCCCGGGAAGGGAGTCTTAAAAAGAGAGAAGTTTCCAAACACCAGGAAACCTTCTCACTGCCGAATCTGTGCCGAGCCTTGGAAGCACAGAGGGCAACATAACAGGGAGGAAAAATAAATAAACAATTAAAACCCGCACATTGCGATCCCTACAGTAATTCACCCAGCGGAGAAGCAGCGCAGACGCCTGCATCCGCCATTAGCAAGCAGGGGTTGGGCAGGGAGGCGCGGCTCGGGCTGCATCGCAAGGATCTGGCCTGAATACCCCAAGCGCTATCTGAGGGAAATAATTTGGGCTAGCAAACCAGACTGTGGGATATCTACCACACGAAAAGCCAGCCCTAACCTAAGACACCACCAGGCCCGCGCATGGAACAAAGGACTGAACAGAGATAGCCGGCGGCAGACCATCCCCCTCCGGTGACAGGCAGCCAGAGCTGGAAGGGGACAATCGCAGCCCCAGAGAGACATTATCTATAAAACTGTAAGCAGGCTTCTTTGCTAACTAAAACTTCTTGGGGGTCTGGATGGTCAACATCTGCCTGAGAAGGTGCGCCGGTTGCATACCTAGATAACCGAGCGGCGGGGAGGCGATAAGTCGCAGCAATCACGTGTGCCAAACACCTCATCACCTGAGCTGCTCGGATCTGGGAAGGGCACAAAACGCAGGCCCAACCGAGAGTCTGCACCTCTGAGGACTACCCGAGTGCCTGAACCTGAGCAGCTTGGACCTGGGAAGTGCAGGAAGCCCAGGGCCGGCCTCGGATGGTTCCCGGCGGAGCAACCTAGAGCCTGAGCAGCGTGGGCAGGGAGGCTACACGCACTGTGAACGGAGCGGGGCAGACCCAGTGTGGCTGAGGCACTGCGAGCACACGCCAGTGTTATTAGTTTGCAGCATCCCTCCCTACCTCCCCACAGCGCGACTGAACAAGTGAGCCTAAAAAAAAAAAAAAAAAAAAAAAAGTGTCCTCCACCGTGCCCTTTGTGTCAGGGAGGAAACCAGACACTGAAGAGACCAGCAAACAGAAGAAGCTATAACAGAGGGAACCGCCTTGGAAGCTACAGGATAGATTAAAACCCTGTGGTTACTGCCAACTACGAAGGAAGGGGCCTATGAATCTTGAGAAATATAAGTCGGACCAAGGAACTAGCCAAAAATGAACTGAACCCACAATACTCACAACAAAACCGGAGAAAGTCCTAGATACATTTTTCCTATTTTTATGATCATTCTTTCTTTCTTTTTTTCATTTTTATTTTTTTTAATTTCAAAAAAAAATTTTAAGTCCTCTTTTATTCCTTTAATTTTCACTTTTATAACCGATTACTTTGGAAAAAAAAAAAAAAGAGAAGAAGACCCTATTCTTGTTTAAAGCAAACTTCATATATATATTTTTTATAATTTTTTTGACCTTGGTTTTTTTTTTCTTTTTTTTCCCCTTCTTTTGTTTAACATTGTATTTTTGAAATTCCAAACTCTACTCTAGATTTTTAATTTTAGCTTTTTGGTATTTGTTATCAATTTTGTACCTATACTTTTTTTTATAATTTCTGTGACCCTTTTTTAATTTTTCTTTTTCTCTGTTTCTTTCTCTTCTTCTTTTAAATAACATTGTATATCTGAAATTCTAAACTTTACTGTAGATTTTTAATTTATGCTTTTTGGTATTTGTTATCAATTTTGTACCTGTATTTTCTTTATAATTTATATGACTTTGTTTGTTCTTGTTTGTTTGTTAGTTTGTTTCTCTCTCTTTCTTTTTCTTCTTCTTTTTTTAACATTGTATTTTTGAAATTCCAAACTCTACTCTAGATTTTTAACTTTTGCTTTTTGGTATTAGTTATCAATTTTGTACCTATATTTTCTTTATAATTTTCACGACCTTGTTTGTTTTTGTTTGTTCGTTTTTTCTCTCTTTCTTTTCCTTCTTCTTTTCTTTAACATCGTATTTTTGAAATTCAAAACTCTACTCTAGATTTTTAATTTTTGCTTTTATGTATTTGTTACCAATTTTGTACCTTTAAGAACCCAATCTTCAGTACCCATTTTTCAATAGGGAGCGAGATTACTGGCTTGACTGCTCTCTCTCCCTGTGGACTCTCCTTTTTCTCCACCAGGTCGCCTGTGTTGCCTCCCTAACCCCTCTCTACTCTACCCAACTCTGTGAATTTCTGTGTGTTCCAGACAGTGGAGAACACTTGGGGAACTGATTACTGGCTGGATCTGTCTCCCTCCTTTTCATTCCCCCCATTTATCCTCCTAGCCACCTCTGCCACCTTCCTCCTTCTTCTCTTCTCTGTATAACTCTGTGAACAACTCTGAGTGGTCCAGTTGTGGAGTGCACATAAGGAAGAGATTACTGAATAGCCCACTCTCTCCTCTATTGACCCCACCTCATCTCATTCAGGTCACCTCTAATTCCGTCCTCCCTCTTCTCTTCTCCATGTAACACTGTGAGCCTCTTTGGGTGACCCTCATGGTAGAGAAACTTTTCATCTTTAACATAGATGTTTTATCAATGGTGCTGTATAGAAGGAGAAGCTTTGAAACTACTGTAAAAATAAGACTGATAACTGGAAGCAGGGGGCTTAAGTCCAAACCATGACTCCAGGGAGCTCCTGACTCCAAGGAACATTAATTGACAGGAGCTCATCAAATGCCTCCATACCTGCACTGAAACCAAGCACCACACAAGGGCCAACAAGTTTCAGGGCAAGACATACCAAGCAAATTCTCCAGCAACAAGGAACACAGCCCTGAGCTCCAAGATACAGGCAGCCCAAAGTCACCCCAAAACTATAGACATCCCATAACTCATTACTGGACATTTCATTGCACTCCAGAGAGAAGAAATACAGCTCCACCCACCAGAACACTGACACAAGCTTCCCTAACCAAGAAACCTTGACAAGCCACCTGTACAAACCCACACAGAGCGAGGAAATGCCACAATAAAGACAACTCCACAAACTGCCAGAATACAGAAAGAACACCCCAAATTCAGCAATTTAAACAAGATGAAGAGACAGAGGAATACCCAGCAGATAAAGGAACAGGATAAAAGCCCACCAAACCAAACAAAAGAGGAAGAGATAGGGAATCTACCTGATAAACAATTCCGAATAATGATAGTGAAATTGATCCAAAATCTTGAAATTAAAATGGAATCACAGATAAATAGCCTGGAGACAAGGATTGAGAAGATGCAAGAAAGGTTTAACAAGGACCTAGAAGAAATAAAAAAGAGTCAATATATAATGAATAATGCAATAAATGAAATTAAAAACACTCTGGAGGCAACAAATAGTAGAATAACAGAGGCAGAAGATAGGATTAGTGAATTAGAAGATAGAATGGTAGAAATAAATGAAGCAGAGAGGGTAAAAGAAAAACGAATTAAAAGAAATGAGGACAATCTCAGAGACCTCCAGGACAATATTAAACGCTACAACATTCGAATCATACGGGTCCCAGAAGAAGACAAAAAGAAAGACCACGAGAAAATACTTGAGGAGATAATAGTTGAAAACTTCCCTAAAATGGGGAAGGAAATAATCACCCAAGTCCAAGAAACCCAGAGAGTCCCAAACAGGATAAACCCAAGGCGAAACACCCCAAGACACATATTAATCAAATTAACAAAGATCAAACACAAAGAACAAATATTAAAAGCAGCAAGGGAAAAACAACAAATAACACACAAGGGAATTCCCATAAGGATAACAGCTGATCTTTCAATAGAACGTCTTCAAGCCAGGAGGGAATGGCAAGACATACTAAAATGATGAAAGAAAATAACCTACAGCCCAGATTATTGTACCCAGCAAGGATCTCATTCAAATATGAAGGAGAAATCAAAAGCTTTTCAGACAAGCAAAAGCTGAGAGAATTCAGCACCACCAAACCAGCTCTCCAACAAATACTAAAGGATATTCTCTAGACAGGAAACACAAAAACTGTGTATAAAATCGAACCCAAAACAATTAAGTAAATGGCAACAGGATCATACTTATCATTAATTACCTTAAACGTAAATGGGTTGAATGCCCCAACCAAAAGACAAAGACTGGCTGAATGGATACAAAAACAAGACCCCTACATATGTTGTCTACAAGAGACCCACCTCAAAACAGGGGATTCATACAGACTGAAAATAAAGGGCTAGAAAAAGATTTTCCATGCAAATAGGGACCAAAAGAAAGCAGGAGTAGCAATACTCATATCAGATAAAATAGACTTTAAAACAAAGGCTGTGAAAAGAGACAAAGAAGGTCACTACATAATGATCAAAGGATCAATCCAAGAAGAAGATATAACAATTATAAATATATATGCACCCAACACGGGAGCACCACAATATGTAAGACAAATGCTAACAAGTATGAAAGGAGAAATTAACAATAACACAATAATAGTGGGAGACTTTAATACCCCACTCACACCTATGGATAGATCAACTAAACAGAAAATTAACAAGGAAACACAAACTTTAAATGATACAATAGACCATTTAGGCCTAATTGATATTTATAGGACATTTCATCCCAAAACAATGAATTGCACCTTTTTCTCAAGTGCACATGTAACCTTCTCCAGGATAGATCACATCCTGGGCCATAAATCTAGCCTTGGTAAATTCAGTAACATAGAAATCATTCCAAGCATCTTTTCTGACCACAATGCAGTAAGATTAGATCTCAATTACAGGAGAAAAACTATTAAAAATTCCAACATATGGAGGCTGAACAACACGCTGCTGAATAACCAACAAATCACAGAAGAAATCAAAAAAGAAATCAAAACTTGCATAGAAACTAATGAAAATGAAAACACAAAAACCCAAAACCTATGGGACACTTTATTTTTTTTTTATTTTATTTTTAAATTTTACATAATTGTATTAGTTTTGCCAAACATCAAAATGAATCTGCCACAGGCATACATGTGTTCCCCATCCTGAACCCTCCTCCCCACTCCCTCCCCATACCATCCCTCTGGGTCGTCCCAGTGCACCAGCCCCAAGTATCCAGTATCGTGCATCGAACCTGGACCAGCAACTCATTTCATACATGATATTTTACATGTTTCAATGCCATTCTCCCAAATATTCCCACCCTCTCCCTCTCCCACAGAGTCCATAAGACTGTTCTATACATCAGTGTCTCTTTTGCTGTCTCGTACACAGGGTTATTGTTACCATCTTTCTAAATTCCATATATATGCGTTAGTATACTGTATTGGTGTTATTCTTTCTGGCTTACTTCACTCTGTATAATAAGCTCCAGTTTCATCCACCTCATTAGAACTGATTCAAATGTATTCTTTTTAATGGCTGAGTAATACTCCATTGTGTATATGTACCACTGCTTTCTTATCCATTCATCTGCTGATGGACATCTAGGTTGCTTCCATGTCCTGGCTATTATAAACAGTGCTGCGATGAACATTGGGGTACACGTGTCTCTTTCCCTTCTGGTTTCCTCAGTGTGTATGGCCAGCAGTGGGATTGCTGGAACATAAGGCAGTTCTATTTCCAGTTTTTTAAGGAATCTCCACACTGTTCTCCATAGTGGCTGTACTAGTTTGCATTCCCACCAACAGTCTAAGAGGGTTCCCTTTTCTCCACACCCTCTCCAGCATTTATTACTTGTAGACTTTTGGATCGCAGCCATTCTGACTGGTGTGAAATGGTACCTCATAGTGGTTTTGATTGGCATTTCTCTGATAATGAGTGATGTTGAGCATCTTTTCATGTGTTTGTTAGCCATCTGTATGTCTTCTTTGGAGAAATGTCTATTTAGTTCTTTGGCCCATTTTTTGATTGGGTCATTTATTTTTCTGGAGTTGACCTGTGGGAGTTGCTTGTATATTCTCGAGATTAGTTGTTTGTCAGTTGCTTCATTTGCTATTATCTTCTCCCATTCTGAAGGCTGTCTTTTCACCTTGCCAATAGTTTCCTTTGATGTGCAGAAGCTTTTAAGGTTAATTAGGTCCCATTTGTTTATTTTTGCTTTTATTTCCAATATTCTGGGAGGTGGGTCATAGAGGATCCTGCTGTGATGTATGTCAGAGAGTGTTTTGCCTATGTTCTCCTCTAGGAGTTTTATAGTTTCTGGTCTTACATTGAGATCTTTAATCCATTTTGAGTTTATTTTTGTGTATGGTGTTAGAAAGTGTTCTAGTTTCATTCTTTTACAAGTGGTTGACCAGATTTCCCAGCACCACTTGTTAAAGAGATTGTCTTTAATCCATTGTGTATTCTTGCCTCCTTTGTCAAAGATAAGGTGTCCATATGTGTGTGGATTTATCTCTGGGCTTTCTATTTTGTTCCATTGATCTATATTTCTGTCTTTGTGCCAGTACCATACTGTCTTGCTAATACAATATTGTAAAGTTTAAAAATAAAATAAAATTTAAAAACATAATAAAAAAAAAAAAAAAGAAAACCCCATGTGAATCTGGTTTCTCTCTTTCCTGCCCCAGAAGCTGCGTGTTCCACATGGTACACGTGTAAGCTAATGGAGCCTCACTGACCACAGTACGTTTTCAGGTTGGTAATGAATGTGTGTATGCATGTGTGTGTGCCTTCTGAGATTTGGGAGTCAGTTGTTCCAGCATCAGAACAGAGCCTATTCTGAAGACGTGAAAGGAAGACAAAATCTGTCACATGAAACAGGTACTTTTCTGGATCTCCTCTTCCTTCTGTGTCTTCATCCCAAGCTGCTCCCTCAGGTCTCAACTTGATTCCTCTCTGGGGCTTTGTTGATTCCTAGTCACCATCACTGATTGACCAACAACTAGATCCAAACTTCTGCTTAAGAGCATCCACACCTGGTGCAGCTCCTCCTCCCTTTACATCAGTCTGCGCTGACAGTTGTGCTTCCATTTCCCCATTTTTGTCTCTGAGCATCTTGACCTTCATCCTTAAACAGCTCTCCTTTGCTCTGAGTTAGTCAGTTCATCATCTTTCATCTTATTTTTACATTCCACCAATCCTGTACTAATGAAAAAACAGCATGTACTTTCCAAACCTCTTCTGTTTCTTCTTGATTTCTGGAACAAATCTGATTCCTGGATTTAGTTCTCCATGTAGTTCATTAAATTCTTCACCTTTGGGTAAGAAATAATTTTGCTGAATTTTTTCTTTCCTCAACTGAAGCAAATGGCACATTCAAAACCTATCTCCTTGAGACCATGTAACCGAAAGTTATGTGTGAGGGGTCCGGCTGCTAACCGCTCAAAAGCCAGTATACAGGCCAGGTTGGTGGAAAGGAAAGTTTGTTTTATTTCAGATGCCAGCAACTGGTGGGGAGGGTGGTGGACATCTGTACAAGGGCCAACTCCGCCCACCCCATGACAAGAAGAGGGTGAGAGCTTCTATAGCAGAGCTGGGGTTGAGGGAGGTTATATGCAGAAACAGCACAGTCATCTCTAACAGTCATCTTCAAATTGGTCATCAGTGGTCTGATTAGCTTCATCTTGGTTGTCTTCAGTTCATTTCAGTCACTCAGTCGAGTCCAACTCTTTGCGACCCCATGGGCAGCCGCACACCAGGCTTTCCTGTCCATCACCAACTCCCAGAGCTTGCTCATACTCAAGTCCATCAAGTTGGTGATGCCATCCAAAGCATCCACTGGTTGTTTTAGGTACAATTGATCTTTAATGCCTGGGTATACTTGTTCCCATGTCTTTGTGGTCAGTTCTCAGAATTGTGGACACTCAAGTCCTGGGTACAGTGTGGTCATCATGTAGTTCACTGCCCCGCCTGGTGTTTTGTGTCTATATGACAGCTCACAGGACACGGCTCAAGAATATCATCTATAACCCTTGAGAAAGAACTAAAGGTCCTTGACTGTGCTTAATGACTACATTATTATTATTTAGTCTCCTCTGACTGTTTTCCTTTGTTTCCACATTTCTCGCTTCTCCAATTCAACATATTCTTTGACTAAAGTTTTCCACAGGCAAAAGGCAGGCAGAAGACACGGTGAGGGGGCAAGGATCATAGAGTCCTCTCTTCTTCAACCACAGCGCTAGGGCCCCCCTCGGGACTTGGAATGGGCTGGTGCAAGGAGAGGCTCTGAAGAACACGCTTCATTAACTTCATGATTAACCCACCTCTGCTCAGAGCTGATGTAATTACTAACTGCAGAGCTATTGAGTTCTTGTGGGTGGTGATTCTTAAACCACTGCAACCTAAGGTTAGTACCTCTGGGGTAGCACTCAGAGTTCAAAGCCTGAGTGATTGCTCAGATTCAAAGTGTATAAACAGAGGCTCTATTGCACATGGAGCTTTGGTGCAGCTGAGTCCTGCCCACTGACCAGCCTCAGAACACTGGAAAATACAACAATGTGTTCCTCCTTTAACATCAAAGACTCTGTGAACAGATCTCTTTTCCTTGTCATCGAATGCTTCCCAATCTGGGCATGCTAACCAAGGCACCTGCAGTCTGCAGGCATTGTCTGAGGCCTTGCCAGGGCCCAGGATTGGAGTGAGGCCTGTGCCTGTTTATAAGCTCTATATTTCCCCTCTCTGTAACTTCACAGATGCTCAGCTAATATTTATTGAATGGCTGAATGGCACTGTACTAAATATTGAAGATAAATTGTCTTAAATATAAAGAAATCTTTCTGAGAACATCATTTAGCTAATATTTTTGTGTTAAAGGCAAATGTTTCTGGCAATTAGCAAGGCAAAATTTGATTTTCAAAAACAAGCAGCTATCACCAACAAATATGCCACAACGAACACTGCAAATCTCTATCTCTAAGGATACACAAGACAAACCACAAAGTACCTACATGTGGCTTCTTAATAAGTCTTAATTCAACACAACTGAGGAGACAGGATATTCATATGATTTTTCATTGGCAGTTTTTTCATTAAAACCACACAGCAATATCACATGAAGAAAATTTGTGATTAAAAAAGTACAGCTGCACCATTGATATGACATAATGAAGCAGATGAGGTGCCCAAAGATTTCTTTGGCTTAAAATAACACACAGCTTAATAAGTGTTTCACTTTTCAAAGGAGAGTCCTCTTCGGCTGATCTTGAAAGATGATGTGGAGACCAGGACAACTCAACTGTTCTGCACAACAGTTAGAACTGTGAACTGATAAATTTGGATACTGTTGCTCTTTGAGTCCCTTCTTGTTACTTTTTGTGAATCTACTGTAGGTTTTTACATTTTTGTTGCCACATGGCTCACATAAAACATCTTAGAGGGACAACAGTAAATACTACACTGATAACAAATTAATTCCAATGACATGCAAAAGCTCTACCTTTTTATCCCCTTCTACGCATTTTGTTTTAGATGTCACAATTTACCTCTCTCTATATTGTATATCTACTAACAAAATATTTTCTCTCTTTAGCCATTTTAATACTTTCTTAAGACTACAGCTACCTGATTAGCACACTACCATATTACAGTGTCAGAGGATGCTGAATTGGATTCAGTATTTACATTTACAAGTCTGTTGCACATTTTCACTTCTTTCATATAAAAATTAGCATCCTTCATTTAGTTTGAGGAACTCCCCTCAGCAATCTTGTAAGACAAGCCTAGTGTGGTGAATTCCCTCAACTGTTGTTTGTTTGGGAAAGTCTTTATATCATCTTCATTTATGAAAAACAACCTTCCTGAGAAAAGTATTCTTGGGTGGTAGGGTTTTGTTTGTTTTTTTTTTCCCCATAAGTTTGAATATATCATCCTTTCTCTCCTGGACAGTCAGGTTTCTACTAAAAAGTCCACTGATATTTTTAAGGGAATTTCTTTTTTTGAGCATTTACTTTTCTCTTGGAGAAGGAAATGGCAACCCACTCCAGTGTTCTTGCCTGGAAAATCCCAGGGATGGGGGAGCCTGGTGGGCTGCCATCTATGGGGTCGCACAGAGTCGGACACAACTGAAGCGACTTAGCAGCAGCAGCACTTTTCTCTTGCTGCTTGTAAAATTCTTTTTCTTGATTACAAGCAATGTGTCTTAGGGATGATCATTTTGAATGAACTCTGAGGAGTGACCTATTAGCTACATGAACTTGGATGTCTAAATCTCATCAGATTTGGGACTTATCTGGTATTATTTCTTTAAGTACAATCTGTGTCCCTTTCCCCCTCTCTTGTCCTTCCGGGACTCCAATAATGTATAGGTTGTTTCTGTGAATGTTACCCCAGAGTTCACACAGGTTCTTTCACTCTTTTTCATTCCTCTTTTTCTTTGTCCCCTGGTTGGGTAATCTCAATGGTCCTGCCTTCTAAGTTACAGAGTCTTCTGCTGTTGTTGATGCTTTGGGTAGCATTTTTCATTTTGTTGCATTTCATTCATTGTAGTCTTAAGCAACTGATCTAACTAGTCCATCCTAAAGGAATTCAGTCCTGAATTTTCATTGGAAGGACTTATGCTGAAGCTGAAACTCCAATATTTTGACAACCTGATGTGAAGATCTAATGCATTAGGAAAGACCCTAATGCTGCAAAAGATTGAGGGCAGGAGGAGAAGGGAACGACAGGGGATGAAACGGTTGGCTGATGGCATCAGTGACTCAATGGACATGAGTTTGGGCAAGCTCTAAGAGTCGGTGATGGACAGGGAAGCCTGGTGTGCTGCAGTCCATGGGGTCGCAAAGAGTCGGACACGACTGAACCACTGAATTGAACTGAATCTTAAGCAACGGAATCTCTGTTTGGTTCATTTTTCTGTTTTGTTTCTCCTGTTATTCTCTTTGCCTCACTGCAAAGCTTAAGGGATCTCAGTTCCCCTACTGGGATTAAATGCAAACAACAGCAGCAAATGCATCAAATCCTAACCACTAAACCATCAGCAAACTCCCTGTTTATTTCCTTTTTTATGCTTTCTATCTCCGTTTTTAAAAAAACTCTGAATTTATTCTGTGAAGTAACACCCTAGCTCAACAATTACTGAGCCCTAGCTCAATAATTACTGAGCCTGAGCTCTAGGACCCACAAATCACAAATAGGAGGCAATGCTGCAACCCCTGAAGCCTGGGTGCCTAGAACCTGTTCACAATAAGAGAAGCCCACGCATAGAGAAACCTGCTGCCCACAAAGAAGAGTAGTGCCCGCTTGCTGCATTTGGAGAAAGCCCATGTGCAGCAACAAAGACTCATGCAACCAAAAATTAAAAACAATAATAATGATGATGAGAAATTTTTTAAAATCTTATTTTCTTCATATATTGTCTTCCTGAATTTAATTGTTTATCTGTGTTTTCTTGGAGTTCACTGAACTTCTTCGTGTGTGTGCCTTATTTCATCATATGTCATCTATTTCATCATGTCCCAAGTGAATAGCCATGTGAGCTGACCTGGAAGAAGCCCTGGGCATCTTCCCATCCCCAGCACAGCCTAGAACTATGAAGACTGCAAGCATGAGTGTAGGTTGGAGCCCTAGAAACCATCCAGTTACGGGTGGGTCCAGCTCACAACCAGGCCAGCACTCTCAGGTTTTATATTAGTTCAGCAGCTTCTCCACATGTCCACAATGGAATTGGCCGGGGGTGGGGATAGGGGTGGGGGGCAGGGGGAGTTGCGGGGGTAGTGCTGTGTAAACGCAATCTTTACTTTGTCACTTCTTCATGACAGCTCTCTCTGCACTGAGGAGTCACAGCACGATCACAATTACTTTTTCAGTTCAGTTCAGTCACTGAATCCTGTCCCACTCTTTGTGACCCCATGAATCACAGCACTCCAGGCCTCCCTGTCCATCACCAACTCCCAGAGTTCACCCAAACTCATGTCCATTGAGTCAGTGATGTCATCCAGCCATCTCATCCTCTGTCGTCCCCTTCTCCTTCGGCCCCCAATCCCTCCCAGCATCAGGGTCTTTTCCAATGAGTAAACTCTTTGCATGAGGTGGCCAAAATATTGGAGTTTCAGCTTCAGCATCAGTCCCTCCAATGAACACCCTGGACTGATCTCCTTTAGGATGGACTGGTTGGATCTCCTTGAAGTCCAAGGGACTCTCAAGAGTCTTTTCCAACACTACAGTTCAAAAGCATCAATTCTTCAGCACTCTGCTTTCTTCACAGTCCAACTCTCACATCCATACACAACCACTGTAAAAACCATAGCCTTGACTAGATGGACCCTTGTTGGCAAAGTAATATCTCTGCTTTTGAATATGCTATCTAGGTTGGTCATAACTTTCCTTCCAAGGAGTAAGCGTCTTTTAATTTCATGGCTGCAGTCACCATCTGCAGTGATTTGGGAGCCAAAAAAAATAAAGACCGACACTTTAAGCAATCTTGAAACAATCTTGAAACATCTGAAAAATAGATGTTTTCAAAGAAGCCTCTTGGTCTGAAATTCTTCCTCTAAGAGATCAGTCATGTCAGATGCCTCCATCCATATCTCTGAAACATAAATAGCCAAATGTTCCTGATCTTTCTGTCTACATTCATTCTTTTGGATCCCCTCTGCCTAAGTCTCCACTTTCTTGCCTTCTTGTCCCATCTGAATATAGGGTGTGGGTGAGCACCAATTTGCCTTCCATCAACTTGAAGATATATATGAACTGATATAATTCACTTAGAAGGAGAGATCCTTGGAGAGACAAGAAATAGCAGCATCCTAAAGAAATAGTAGGAAGATATAGAGAAGAAACAATGGATTTATAAAAATTGGATAATCAAATAGACATGGGAGATGAGCAAAGAGGTGTCTGTATCCACTAAAGAAATAAAAGAGAGATGAAAAAGGAAGAGGTAGTTCTGTGCAGTTAGATTATTAATTGCCCTGTGAATATTGAGGCAGGATAAGGAAAGCTGTATCCATTCTCTCCCACCAGCCAACCTTCCACTTTGAAACTCATACCAGGCTGGTGTCCAAGAACAAGTTACAAACTGGTGATGTGATGTCTCAGAGGTGTTTAGAACTGTTTTGTTTTGTTTTTTTCATGAGTTCATCTTGTTAGGAAGAAGTGTGAGAATGTAGACCAAGTTTACATCCTTTTCAAAATAAGAGTGACCTAGAGCACTTGTGAGAATGCCCTCATTAGCTTCTAAGACAAGTGAGAAAGCAGGTCAGCCAACTAATCTTGCATTCCCTTTGAGAAAGATGGCATTTGAGGACCAATCCTCTAAAAGCATTTGACATGGAGCTTGCTAAATTAACAGCACAGCAAAAAGTTAATTTATTCAGAATATTTCATTTTGGGCAATTTTCATATGCCACAATTACAGGTCAGCACTACTCTATTGAAATACAGGCAATTAGAATATCTGAGGCTTCACCTCCTAGTTAATACAGCATCACGAGAAAGTCACTGGGGATGTTCCCAGGGCACTGAGTTCAACATCATCGTACCCAGCATCCTCTTTCTTCCCCTGGAGAAGCCAGAAGCTCTCTTCTCCTTCCCCAGGATCAGCTGCCTCTCTGGAGAAGTTCAGACAAGAGCCTGAAGTAGAAAAGAGCAGTTTGATTAGAACTGAGACACGAGGATGGGACAGAACCCTCTGGTGGAAGGGAGTCAGGCAAGTGCTTATGACAAAACATCCCTGGGACCCAGGTGTGGGGAGGGAGGCTCAGGCTATTTCACATGAGTTCCAGTGAGGATGGATCCCAGCTCTCCTCTCAGATCCAGTTCATGTGGTCTCCTGGGCCTCAGTGCATGGGGAAATCCTGCATCACAGGAGACCTGTGCTCAGGAGCTCTGGGAGACCTGCTTCCAGGCAACACAATACCAAGGAGATGCCCAGCAACGGTAAGAATCATAAAAAGGAAATTAAATGTTCTCCTTTCACAGGTGATAGATGCAAATTTACAATAAGAGGGAGACTGGAAACAGGAAAAATCAGAATTCCTCACTCACAACCCAAGTCTGCTCTTAGTTGACTTGACTCCTGTTCCCAAATGTCCACAAATAGTATCACAGGGGCACCCACAGATATCTCCTCCCCAGAAACTACACAGGCTCTCAGATGGAGAAATACTCTTTTCTAGAGAATGAGTGTCTTCTCGCAGCTACTGAAATATCAGTTTATTGTGATCCACACAGTCAAAGGCTTTGGCATACTTAATAAAGCAGAAATAGATGTTTCTCTGGAACTCTCTTGCTTTTTCGATGATCCAGCTAATTTTGGCAATTTAATCTCTGGTTCCTCTGCCTTTTCTAAGTGCAGCTTGAACATCTAGAATTTCATGGTTCATGTCCTGCTGAAGCCTGGCTTGGAGAATTTTGAGCATTACTTTGCTACCATGTGAGATGAGTGCAATTGTGCGGTGGTTTGAACACTCTTTGGCATTGCCTTTCTTTGGAATTGAAATGGAAACTGACCTTTTCCAGTCCTGTGGCCACTGCTAAGTTTTCCAAATTTGCTGGCATATTGAGTGCAGCACTTTCACATTATCTTTTAGGATTTGAAAGAACTCAACTGGTATTCCATCACCTCCACTAGCTTTGTTCAGAGTGATGCTTCCTAAGGCCCACTTGACTTCACATTCCAGGATATCCGGCTCTAGGTGAGTGATCACACCATCGTGATTATCTCGGTCATGAAGATTTTCTTGTATAGTTCTTCTGTGTGTTCTTGCCACCTCTTCTTAATATCTTCTGTTTCTGTTAGGTCCATAACATTTCTGTCCTTTATTGTACCCATCTTTACATGAAATATTGCTTTGGTATCTGTAATTGTCTTAACCAGATCTCTAGTCTTTCCCATTCCATTATTTTCCTCTGTTTCTTTGCATTGATCAGTGAGGAAGGCTTTCTTATCTCTCCTTGCTATTCTTTGGAACTCTGTATTCAAATGGATATCTCTTTCCTTTTCTCCTTTGGTTTCACTTCTTGTATTTTCTCAGCTATTTGTAAGGCCTCCTCAGACAACCATTTTGCCTTTTTACATTTCTTTTTCTTGGGGATGGTCTCGATCCCTGCCTCCTGTACAATGTCATGAACCTCCGTCCATAATTCATCAGGCATTCTGCCTATCAGACGTAATCCCCTGAATCTATTTGTCACTTCTACTGTATAATCATAAGGAATTTGATTTAGGTCATACCTGAATGGTCTAGTGGGTTTCTCTACTTTCTTCAATTTAAGTCTGAATTTGGCAATAAGGAGTTCATGATCTGAGCCACAGTCAGCTCCTGGTCTTGTATTTGCTGACAGTATAGAGTGTCTCCATCTTTGGTTGCAAAGAATATAATTAATCTGATTGTGGTACTGACCATCTAATGATGTCCATGTGTAGAGTCCTCTCTTGTGTTGTTGGAAAAGGGTGTTTGTTATGACCAGTGTGTTCTCTTGGCAAAACTCTATTAGCCTTTGCCTTGCCTCATTTTTGTACTCTAGGCCAAATTTGGCTGTTACTCCAGGCATCTCTTGACTTCCTTCCTACTTTTGCATTCCAGTCCCTTATAATCAAAAGGACATCGTTTTTAGGTGATTGTTCTAAGAGGTCATGTAGGTCTTCACAGAACAGCAACTTCAGCTTCTTCAGCATTACTGATTCGGCATAGACCTGGATTACTGTGATATTGAATGGTTTGCCTTCATGTATGTGACAGTGCAAAGATATTATTAAAATACTTGTTCTACCTTTGAATTTGGTTCAGTTCAGTTCAGTCAGTCAGTCATGCCTGACTCTGTGACCCCATGGACTGCAGCACACCAGGCTTCCCTGTCTATCACCAACTCCCAGAGCTTGCTCAAACTCATATCCATCGAGTTGGTGATGCCATCAAATCATCTCATCCTCTGTCATCTCCTTCTCCTCCTGCCTTCAATCTTTCCCAGCATCAGGGTCTTTTCTAAGGAGTCAGTTGTTCGCATAAGGTGGCCAAGGTATCCATGCTTCTACTTCAGCTCAGTCCTACCAATTAATATTCGAGATTGATTTCCTATAAATTGACTGGGTTGATCTCCTTGCCATCCAAGGGTCTGTGAAGAATCTTCTCCAACACTACAGTTCAAAAGCATCAATTCTTCAGTGCTTAGCTTTATTTTAAACATGTTGAATTGGTAAGTTTCTCTTTTGGCCATGACACAATGTTTGTGGGATCTTAGTTCCTTGACCAGGGTTGAACCTAGGCCCTAGCAGTGAAAGTGCAGAATCCTAACCTCTGGACCACCAGGAAATTCCATAATCTATAAATGTTCATGCAAGTATATCACATATAAAGTGATAAGTTTATGTCACATTATGGAGACATAAATGCCAAAAGCAGAGTGATTCCTCACTCCTTGCGAGGAGTCTGACAGCATTAAATATGGCATATGTTCAAGATGATGCTACCAAATATATGAGATTACCTGTATTTTGACTCTCTAGGGAGGCTGGGCATTGAGGAGCACAAATTCACTCTTTTCAGATAGAAAGATTGCAGGAGATCAACTGACCCCACTCACCTGTCTGAGAGGACCTCACCCCATTCTCCTTCTCTGGGGGCACTTCCTCCTCGCTCCCCTGAGAGGGAGAAGGAGTTCCAGGCACTGGTACTTCTTCAGCATCATCATAATTTTCATCAAGGACATCAGTCCTCTGATCTGGGGGTTCCAAGAGCAGAGAAGGGAGTGGAGGAAACCACAGTAAGTGGGTTGGACTGGGGAATACCTAAGATACCTTCTGACCCAGAGTTTCTGAGTTTCTGAATAGAGGCACCAATCACTCTTTGTTTCAAAAACTTTTTTCTCTAAGACCATGTTTCATTTTGATGTGTCCATAAGCCAAAACACAATTTTACATATCTTAATATTTTCTGGTGGAAACTACATATCTCAAAGCAACTCTTTCACCATTGAGCATTGCTAAAGTATTTTGACAAATTGTGCTTTACAGATGTTATTTTTTTAGAACATTGTGTGCCTGTGGTGATTCTGGACACAGAGAGACCAGCCCTGACATGAGACATCACAGAACAGCCAGAGAAGAAGGACGAACCCCATCTGGACACAAGGGATGCCTCTGGTCCATCAAAGGAAAACCATTCCCCTTAAATCTCCTCTCTATGAGGGAAACTCTCCTCCCCAGAGCCCAGCCAAGGCAGGTCCACCTCTATTTCCTGGAGCGGATCTGTAGTCACTGTTGTCCTCACCATCCCTGGTGTAATACGGCAGTTTAGTCAGTGAGAACTCTGACGGGAAGCCTCATGTGGAGACAAACATCACACAACACACAGAATTTTTCCTCCCCACACCCACGGGACCTGTGTTAAGGCTGAGAAGTGACAAGCCTGGCTTCTGCAGTGTAGTCAGAGGCTGGGAGGTCACGGGGCTCTGAGAGGCCATCCTGCCTTTTTGGAGGAGCCGTCTCTGTGAGCCTTGGCACACATGGGGTCTGCAGATGCTGAGAAGATGTGCACAGCCAGTGGGTGGTGACAACCAGAGATCCCAGGAGGGCAGACAGAGACACTCACCTGGGCGGCCCAGACCTTCCTTCTGGGTCAGAAGGTAATCGAGCTCCTCATACACAGCTTCAGCAAGAGTATCTCCATAGCTAGATAAGGCTGAGAGATCCCCCAGCAGGTCAGAGAAGCTTCCCCAGATACCCCGATCCAGCCAGCCCACCTTCATCTCCCTGGTGCTCACATGGGGGCTGCCAGGACCTCAGCATCATCTCCTACCCCATGCACCATGTCAGCACCTTCTCCTCTCGTCTGACCCTGATTACAGCTCAGCGCCAACTCTGTCTGGTCTCACAGGAGAGGCCATGACTTATGACAGTTCACACCCCAGTCCTAAGAACCTCTGTCTACTCAGCCCTTAGAGCTCAGCACGGAGCACATGGAGTCTGCAACTCAGAACAGTACCTGGCCCAGGTTCTCATCCTCACACCTGCCCCATCTCCCGCCTCCACACACTCTCCCTTGTCCCCAGTTCCCCCTGCAGCCCACCTCTGCACTCTGCTCTCCTTCTGAGTAGCTGAGTCACCAAGATGTTGAGGACCAGGAAGAGAAGGGCCCCCAGGATGAGGCAGAGGATCCCAGGCAGGGAGAAGATGCCAGGGAGAGGATTTGAGGTTGTTCTGGTCCCTAAGGAGAACAGGAAAAAGGGCTGGAGATAGTCTTGGGCACAGAGAAATCTCCTGTGTCAGCATTTTCAGGAGCTCCGGACAATGGCGTCTCAGCCTCAGACAGTGTCAGGGCTCACCTGGGTCTCGTCCTGAGACAAGTCAACTCCACCCTGGCCAGTGTGGCCTCGAGGCAGAGGTGGGGATTGTCAGGGAGCTGCCCTGCTGAGACAGCCTCTGAGGACCCAGGTCATCCCTTCTCCTTGGGCTTCAGGAAACAGGACATCAAACAGTGCAGGGACTTGCACCTCTCTGATGAGGAGCAACACTCAAGGTCAGGTGGGAGATCCTTAGATTCTACAACATGGAAACCAAACTTCCTTGGACCCCAGGCGTGAGAATATTTGACCCTGGACATCAAGGCAGGGGATTTCCCCAGTGTAATGCCCTGGCTGCTCCCCAACAGCCACAGCTCCTCCAACTCTTTCTTATTCGGAGCTGTCAGAGAGCCCACAGAACAGGTCCCCAGTACTCAGTATTCTCCCTTGCCCGTGGATGGATCACAGTACCTGCTGTAGTCGTGGGCAATGTTGTCCTTACACCTAAAGAGAAAAACAGTAGTGTGGGGAAGAAGAATTGGCCAGAACACAGGGCAAATCTTTTCCCTCCTGAGCCTGAAATCACCCCTCAGTTTCCACAACATCAGTGTTCAGTCCTCCCAGCTCCCTCATCTTAGATCAGATCCCCAGGACATGGACACTGTCTGAATACAAACTCCCCACCACGCCCAGTCCAGCACAGTGCCCCTGTGCTGCCCCAGCTCACCCAGGGTGGACCCTGAGCCCCTCACTCACCAGAGCACCTCACACCAGCATCCTCCTCGTGCTTGCAGTTGCTCTGCCCCCAGGGCTCCGCAGCACAGTCCCACAGGGAGGACTCCCGGCCCCCACACCGCACATCGTCCAGCCAGATGCTCCCATTTCCAGGGCCGAATGTCGCGGCCCGCACGGCTTCCAGGGCCTGGCCACAGCCCAGCTGCTGACACACCACCTCGGCCTCTGCCAGGCTCCAGGAGTCATCACACACGGTGCCCCAGGAGCCGCTGTGCCAGACCTCCACCCGCCCTGAGTACTCGTTGTCTCCTCCTCTGAGCCGGAGCTTCTCCCTGTCTGAAAAGGCAGCAGCCCTTCCTGTGACTGCCCTGGTGGGAGGAAGGAAGCCCTGGGAGCCAAAGGGGAGGGGGCAGGCTGACGTACCTGTGCAGGGGGCAGCAGTTGGACAGCTCTTGGGTCTTTTTCCTGCAGAAGCAACAATGGGAAGCTATAGTTCAGGGACAGCTGGGGGAGGTCTTGTCCCCAAACATGAGTATCTAAGGTTTTTTTTGTCACAGTCAAATGACAAGAGACCACAGAAGCTTCATCATCTACTTGGCTGAGAGGTTCACTGCATGTTATCAGCAGCTGAATTTACTTTATCTAATTAGTTGTTTACCATAACAACAGCAAACAAACAGACACAGAGACAAATACAAACATACACCTACATTTTGTAGACTCAACCAAATCAGTTAGATTTGGAAATATGAAATCATACTGATGACATCCTACATGGTTGGGAGTGACACAGAAACAGACAGTAAGTCACCTGCACACGAGATGTAGGCTTCCTCCTTTGGAGAGCATGAGTTGTAATTCCAAGGGTCAGAAGGACACTGCCAGAGAGAGGGGTCAGTTCTCTGGCACTGGATTCCATCTACCCAGTGGGGTCTAGAACCTTCCCTGAGACCAACAGAGGTGTTGAGACTTCCGCTGTCCCCACAGCCAAGCTGACTGCAGATGATGGACACGGTGACATCATCCATGGGGCTGCGGCAGACACTGCCCCAGGTCCCGTTGTAGAAAATTTCCAGCCACCCAGCACACTGCTGGTCCCCACTGACCATCCTGAGGGCCAGGAACTCTAAGATCAAAAGGGAGGAGACAGGACACAATGAGCACCCCCCTCAGAGCTCTGGGTTTTCCTCTCCCCCAGAAATAGTGACCATACACCCCTGACCCAGGGGAGGAGATGCCCACTGGGTGACAAGACTGACTTTTACCTCCCTTTCACCTGATTTTGTCCATTAATGTCTGTATGCCTATTTCTACCACAACAATGTAGATATGAACAGAAGGGAAGACCAAACTGGGCAGCTGCAGTGATGGGAGCTGAATCCTGATTCCTGACAAAACTTCTAAAAGAACAGAAAATGATGTGGACAGAGAGGTGGTTGACAAATAATGGACCCCCAGAGATGTCCACAGCCTAATCCCCGAACATGTGACAGTTACCTTACATTTCAAAAGAGATTTTACAGACGTGATTAATAAGGACCTTGGGATGGAGACATAAAACTCAAATATTGTGGATTAACCATGTGAGCCCAGCCTTACACATCTTTAAACCCGCTATTCTGAGAAATGTATCATCTTTCCCAGCTCCAGTCAGAGGGAAATGTGAGTGAGGGAGAATGCTTGGAAAGGCACTGTTTTCTGAAGAAGAAGAATAAAGAGGGCTCTGAGCCAAGAAATGAGGCCACATGGGAAACCAGAAAAAGCTGGGAGAAGAGTTCTGCCCAGAGACTCCAGAAGAACACAGCCCTGTGGACACTGGGATGTTGGCCCATGGAGACTCTCTTCAGACTCCTAGCAAACAGAACTGTAAGGAAAAGTATGAGTTTTCACTATGTCAGGCTCCGCTGTCCATGGGATTCTCAGGCAAGAATACTGGAATGGTTGCCATGCCCTCCTCCAGGGGATCTTCCTAACCCAAGGACTGAACCCACATCTTTTACATCTCCTGCAATGGCAGGCAGGTTCTTTACCACTAGCACAACCTGGGAAGCCTAGGATTTCCAGGTGTTACTTCCACAGATAACTGCAGAGTGAGCCCTGCTTTCAAATGTTAACTGTAAGAAACAGCTCTGTCAGGAAACACTACTGAGAATAAAGGACCAGAATCTCAGCTGCCTCAGGAGGAAGTGAAAGCACCCCGTCTTCACGTCTGTTGGAAAGACAGGCTCCATGGGAGGAAGCCTCCTTCTCTGGTCCTTTCAGCATCTCTCCATCAGGGCTCAGACCCCTGTCCTCCAGGGCCCCACTCCTCCCCCTGCCTGTGGACAGCGTGCAGCACAGACCTGAGCAGATGACCCCTGCATCCTCCTTGTGTCTGCAGTCGTGCCGCCCCCAGCCCCGGGAAGGGCACCTCCACACGTGGGACTCCTTTCCTGTGCAGTTCAGGTCGTCCAGCCAGATGGGCCCCGGCCCTTCCCCAAAGTGAGCTGACCTCGTGGCATTGAGGGCTTCTCCACAGCCCAGCTGCCTGCACACCACGCGGGCATCGTCCAGGTCCCAGCCGTCATCACAGATGGTGCCCCAGGAGCCCTGGTCAAGGATCTCCACTCTCCCAGCGCAGGGACCACCCCCGTCCACCAGGCGGAGCTGTCTGCTGTCTGAGGAGAGAGAAATGGGACGATGGGGTGGTGGTGACCTCAGGGGTTGAGTAGCATCTTCTGTCCTGTGGGACTCTCACCTAAGCAGTAGGGGGCGCTCTCCTCTGAGGCCGCAGAGCCTGCTGGTTCAGACATGGAGTCGTTGCACTGGGGCAGCACCCAGGTCTGGTTTCCTGCAGAAACAGCAATGATCAGGGGTCTGGTTGGGTTGAAGAACAGGAAACTGAATTAAACTAAATAATAACCTAGTGATGGAGTTTGAGATGAAAGCTGTAACAGCAGTGAAGTTAGTATAGAGCTCAGTTTCTCCAAGCAGAGGTCTGCTTCTGACACTGCCACAATTTTTGTTTAAGCCAAGCTTTACACTGAGAACGAGTTAAATAGTGGGTTCTATACCTAAATCTATATCTAAATAGAAGAAACAAAACAAAATCTTTTCTGAAAGATTTCTAAAAGTTTTCATCTTCCGTTGTCTGTTGCTAACAGAAGGGGAAAAACTCATATAAAAGACATCAAATGGAAAACCAAAAGGAAAAAGAAGATATTGCCAAAAATTACCCAAATACTCAACTATTAGAGTTACCTGACAGAGAATTTAAATAGCCCTGATTAAAGTGCTCTTAAGATTAATTGACAAGATGTTTTTCTTGGCAGAGAAATTTTAACAAAAAAGAAATAAAAGTTCTAGAGCTAAGAATATTTGAATTTAAGAACTAAAGAATGAATATATAAACACTTTAGATCAGCATAAAGCAGTTACTAATACAGAAGATCAGAGGACAAATATTCTATTAGGTTGGTGCAAACATCACTGCGGTTTCAGACCACGAATTTTAAATCATTATAATTAGGCTCAGACATATCTTTATTAATCAAAATAGGAACCATTACAATCAACACATTTTTGCCAATGAGAAACTAGTTTGTTTTTTCCTGTAGTGTAAAGCTGTGCTTTGGGATTTGATGAACTCTTGGAAAGCATTTTCTGCCTCCTGTTGGTTGTGGAAGCATTTTCTCTGCAAAAAGTTGTCGAGATGCTTGAAGAAGTGATATTCAGTTGACGGGAGGTCAGGTGAATATGGCAGATGAGGCAAAACTTCGTAGCCCAACTCGTTAAACTTCTGAAGCTTTGGTTGTGTGATGTGTGGCCAGGCGTTGCCATGGAGAAGAATTGGCACCTTTCTGTTGACCAATGCCGACTGCACGTGTTGCAGTTTTTAGTGCATCTCAGTGATTTGCTGAGCATACTTCCCAGATGTAATGGTTTTGTTGGGATTCAGAAAGCTGTAGTGGATCAGACTGGCAGCAAGTTTGGCCTTGGGAAGTGCTTTGCAGCTTCTTCTCAGTCCCACCACTGAGCTGGTCATCGCCAGTTGTCATATAAAATCCACTTTTCATCACAGGTCACAATTCAATTGAGAAATGGTTCATTGTTGTTGTGTAAAATAAGAGAAGATGATGTTTCAAAATGACCAGTTTTTTGATTTGTGGTCAGCTCATGAGGCACCCACTTATCAAGTTTTTTCACCTTTCGGCATTTGCTTCAAATGCCAAATGACTGTAGAAAGGCCAACATTCAGTTCTTAGGCAAATTCTCATGTAATTGTTAAGAGGATCAGCTTTGATGATTGCTCTAATTGGTTGTTGTCAACTTTCAATGGCAGGCCATTGCACTCCTCATCTTCAAGGTTCTCATCTCCTTTGCAAAACTTCATTTTTTAAAAAAAATTCTTTATTATTTATTTATTTTTGGCTTTGCAGGGTCTTTGCTGCTCCTCAGGCTTTTCTCTAGTTGTGGCGAGTGGGGACTAGTCTTTGTTACAGTGTGCAGGCTTCTCACTGTGGTGGTTCTCATGTTACAGAGAACAAGCTCTAGGGCTTCTGGGCTTCAGTAGTTGTGGTTCCCAGGCTCTAGAGCACAGGCTCAATAGTTGTGGTGCACAGGCTTAGCTGCTCTGCAGCTTCCAGGCGTCTTCCTGGACTAGGGATTGAACCCGTGTCTCCTGCATTGGCAGGCAGATTCTTTACCACAGAGCCACCAGGGAAGCCCTGCAAATCTTCCTGAACAACCACTGCACAATATGTTCATTAGCAGTTCCTGGACCAAATGCATTGTTGATGTTGCAAGTTGTCTCTGCTGCTTTACGACCCATTTTGAACTCGAATAAGAAAATCACTTGAAATTGCTTTGTGTCTAACATCATGTCTATAATCTAAAATACATATGAAATAAGCATCAAGTAATAAACCATAGCAAAATAAAAAGCAAGAAATACACATTAAATGATGTGTAACATAACCACATTTATTTAAGAATACATTCCAATATCAAATGGCAAATTTCAATAATGCAAAACGGCAATTACTTTTGCACCAACCTAACTGCAGGTCACATGGTAAGTGTTCTGGTTATATTGCTATGTAACAAATTTCCCCCCAAAATTTAGCCACTGGAGGAAAAAATATATACTTCATTTTGCTTAAGACTTCCTGAGTCAGCAATTTGGGAAAGACTCAACAGTTCTGTCTTGGGGTCTTTCAGTGCTTGCACTTAGGTATCATCTGGGGCTGCAATCAGCTGAGAACTGGACTGAGCCTGTGGTTACATAAGGAAATTCCTCATAGTATTTTAGTGGTAAAGGGACATCATGACAGCAACCTAATGCAGAAAGATTTTATATGTTCAGAGAGAAATGAGACAGAATGAACCAAAAACTAGCATTGAGGGATTCCAGTTAAAGGTCATCTGGAAATGTTTATATTATTCTTCTAACTTTTCAGTAAGTCTCAAATTACATCAAAATTAAAAAAAAAATGTTAAAAGGTGAAAACAAGTCAGAGATAATTCATTCCTAGGACATCGTCCATAAAAGAAATACTAATAACATAAAAAATAAATAAAATGCTTAGAAAAAATGTAGAAGAAGGTGGACAAAACTTCTGAGAGAAATTCAAGACCTAGCTGAATGGAGGGATATATTATGTCAATGGCTTCCCAGATGGCTCAGTAGTAAAGGATCTGCCTGCCAGTGCAGAAGTGGGTTCAATATCTGGGTCAGGAAGAAGCCCTGGAGGAGAGCATGGCAACCCACTCCAGTATTCTTGCCTGGGGATCCCATGGACAATGGAGCCTGGGCAGACTGCAGTCCATGGGTCACAAAACAGTTGGATGCAACTTTGTGACTAAACAACAATAAAAATTATGTCAATGAATTGAGAGATCCAAAATTGTCAAAGTCAGTCATTCTCAAATTTTTGTGTAGATTAAATCTAATTTTAATCAAAATACCCTTATGCTAATTTTTTAGGGAGTGTGAAAAATAACAAGCAGATTCCAAAATTTAGACAAAATACAAAATACCAAGAATGACCAACACAGTCAGTAAGAAAAGGAACAAAGTTAAAGGAGTTAATATAAAGTAACCCCTGTAAATTAAAATTATCTAGACTTATTATAAAGTTATAGTAATTAAGAAAATGCAGTATTGGTGCAAAGATAGACAAATGATACAGTGGAACAGAATACAGAGTCTTTAAAAGGACTCAGACATATGTGCTCTTCTGCTTAAGATAAAGGTAGCACTGCAGTGGGGAAAAAAGTCTCTCCAGAAAAAGATTCTGAGTGAATTGGATGTCCATGTGAAACATGACTTATCTTACACAGATATCAATCCCAGAAGGAATGTACAATTATATGCAAGAGAAAAAGAAACTTTTGTGAGATACTCTAAGAGAATATTTTCATGATCTTGGAGAAGGGAAAGTTCTTTTTAAAGGGATATAAGAAGTATTAAATATACAGGGAAAAGTTGGCAAGTTATATTAATATTTCCTTCAAATTAAAAACTTGCTTTATCAAAGGATCCTGTACCATTTAGAAAAAGAAAAGACCAAATGTTAAACACACAAAATAAGTAACATATATTTGCACCCCAAGTCATTGTCATGCTACATTCTAGCATCATATTTATAATAGTCAAGAGCAGGAAACAACTCAAATCTCTAACATCAGTTGAATGGATCAATGGCCATGTTATCAATGAAAGCAATATTCTACAGTAATAAAAATGAATAAAGTACTGCTATAAACAACATCATGAGTGAATCCTAAACATAATGTTGAGTCGAAGAAGTCACACACAAAAGAAAACACACTGCATGATTTTATATAAAGTTCAAAAACTGATAAAACCCTCTATGGTAGTAGAAGTTAGATAAGCAGTTTTCCCTGGAGAGGAGGGAGGCCAGTTATTGGAGGCAACAGTGACTCTTGGGGCTGGGAATGTTCTCTTTGCTGCCCTGGGTACATGACTGAAGTCTACACGTATTGCTTATACACTGTCTTCTATGATCATATGTCAATAACAATGTTGCTTTAAATTATATTATTCCCCTTCACACTTCTTGCCCTAACCTGAAAAATGAGTGAACAATGAGGATCACCATATTTCATCATGAAATATCTTCCAAAGCCAGTTTTCCCTCACTCTCTGCTCTTGGGGACATTTCACTCCAGGAGCATCCTAAGTACCAATAGCCCTTCCCTGTCTTACCTGAGCAGGTCACAGAGGCCGTGTTGCCATGGGAACAGTCAGAACCACCCAAGGTAGTCACAGGGCAACTCCACAGGAAGGACTCTGCCCCCGAGCAGTGAAATCGGACTGTGGAGATCTGGTCACCTCTCTCCACCAAGTGTGGTCCTCTGGGAGTGGAGATGGCGATTCCACAGCCGAGCTGACGACAGACAACATTGGCATTGGCCAGACTCCAGTGGGAGGCACAGAGCGCTCTCCATCGTCCAGAAATCTTCATCTCCACCTGCCCCTCACATTGAGAGGAGCCATTTGTCATGAGTCGGACTTTTGAGTATGCTGGTAGAAGAGAAATTCGGAAAAATCTCATGATTTCTCACCTGAACAGAGTGTGCAGGGAGGTTAGTCCTGACCTGCATCTCACCTGAACAAACAACATGAGCAGCTCCACTGTGGTGACAAGTGCCCCCTGGACAAGGCACTCTGGGGCACCACCAGAGCTTACGTTCCTCCCCCTCACACCTGAACTCTTCAGCCCAGACCTGGCCATCAGACTCTCTGAAGAGCTCGTGTCCCAGAACAGACACAGCCTCGCCGCACCCCAGCTCTGCACAGATGACCTGGGCAGTGGGGAGTGTGAAGTTTCCATCAGACACTGGGGTCCAGTCTTCTCCAGGACGTACTTCTACTCGTCCTGAGCAGGGTCCGTCGTCTCCAACCAGACGCACAAATCCTAAGAAAACAACAACAAGAAATCCAGTGAGTGCCCATAGTCCTGGTTTGCAATTGGAAACAATGTCACAGGCAATAATGTGAAATTTTTTCTTTTCCAGGAGTGGTGCTTGGAAAGAGAATTGGACAGTTATTCTCAGAATTTCATGAGCAAGTATTTTCAAGACCAAGTTTCTGAAAAGAAACCCTGAAGGATTTTCAGGGTCAGTTTCAAATGGCTGATTTCCAAAAACATGGATTTTGAGGTTAATTAGGAATGTGAATTCCTCATCTAGAGGCCTGGAAACTACAGAGCCCAAGGATACTGCTCTGTAGTGGGCACCAGGCTCAGGTTCAGAGCTGTACTAACCCAGAGTGAAGTAGCTCCATGGGCCTCAAGAGGTTAGAAGACTAAGAGCCACACAAGGTTAGAGGGCCATCCTGAGATTTCTGGGGCCAGAATACTGGCCAGTTTTCTCTCAGGAACCAACACTTAAGTCTCTGAAGATAAGGAAAATCATGCAGGCTGGATCTGTGAGTGCTCGCTGACAGTAGACAGACTTCTGGCTTAACAGGAGGAAAGCTAGACATCATAACAAGATTTCACACATGCTTCTTATAATTTTTCACGGTGAAAAATTCCAAGAATTTCTTAGGTGACCTGATTTTGGAAAGTCGTCCAGAGATCAGTTTGGATAGGAAGAAAGCTCAGAGTCATAGGAGAAGGGGCTGGTCATAGCCATCTTTCTTGAAAGCTTAGAATTTATCAAAGAACCTGGGAGAGAGTGAGTTCTCAGTGGGAGCATGCAAAACAGCTGAGGTTTTTAATTACTTCATACTAGACATGTGAACTTTAGGAAATGCTAAAGAGTGAAGATGAGTTAAAGTATTTTAACCCTGTCTATATGCTCTTTGTTCCTTTCCTATTTGGGTTCTTGCGAAATAGCTACTGTGCTGTAAAGAAAGAGAGTAAGAGGAAGAGAGCAGAGGGCAAATAGTGAAATGAAGTGAAAGTCACACAGTCATGTCTGACTCTCTGCGACCCCATGGACTATACAGTCCATGGAATTCTCCAGGCCAGAATACTGGAGTGGGTAGCCTTTCCCTTTTCCAGGGGATCTTCCCAATCCAGGGATCGAACCCAGGTCTTCCACATTGCAGGCAGATTCTTTACCAGCTGAGCTACAAGGGAAGCCCAAGAATACTGGAATGGATAGCCTATCCCTTCTCCAGTGGATCTTCCCAATCCAGGGGTCTAATTGGGGTCTCCTGCCCTGGAGGTGGATTTTTTGCCAACTGAGCTATGAGGGAAGCTCAGAGAGTGAATACGCCATACATAATTTAGAAATTTTCAAATTGCAAAAGTCTCAATATGGATGAAAGATAGAATATATGGGGTAAATATTTGTCCAACAAGTTTTTGACACATTTTATCCCCTGTGCTCCTCCCATCAACCACTTCACCCTGCCACCTTTCCCATTTCTCCCACTGCAGACAAGAGAAAACTATCTTAAGAACCACAAATGGGTAGAAAGGAAATTCTGAATGGGAAGAACTTCTGTAGGAGCGGAGTGAGGTAGGGTGTGTGGTAGGTTAAATGGGGAGTGGATGGGGTATGAAACTGAGGGAGAGGCCAAAGGAAAAAACTCATGATCATGGTTTGAGCTTCAGGGACCATATTTTGGGCAGAGGAAGGTAATCCAAATAATAAAGAAACCCACAACATAAAACACTTTCTTTAACACACTTGTCTGGTTTCGAAGTATGCTCATGATAATTTATGTACATGGTGAAATTCTATCCGGTAAAGGATTCTGATTATATAAATATGTGAACTTTGATGGTTCAGAAAGAATATTCTAACAAAATAAAAATCTACTGCAGAAAACAGAAAAGACCTAAAAGAAATTAAAGACTTGAAGGATCAGCTTGACCACTTATACAAGAGTGAATGGTGAGAGAGAAGATGGTCTGCTTGCCTTTTATTTATTTATCACTTTCATTTCCCCAGAGAGACACAGGTTAGAACTCCTACTCTGGTCTGGTTGGGAGTTCGCTCATAGGCAACACATTCTAATTAAAGCATTTTCAGTCAACACTTTTTAGTTGCTATATTAACCCCATAAGATTACAGATTAGGCAGAACACGAAAGAAATATTTGTTATATGCTGTTTTATGTACCCTGATACATGTTAAATGCTCGAATATACACCGAATAATCAATAAAGTCTTATACACATAAGGATAGACTCTTCTGAGACAAATTATGACTTCTTTTTTGTTTTTATTTGATTTTAAAATTTATGTGGAAGACTATGTGTGTGAAAACTGTGAGAAAGTTTGTGGGATAGAAGGCTGATGTCAGTGGATAAGGATACTAAATATAATAAAAATATATCCTTCTCTGGTCTCTTGCTGTACAGACGTCCTGCATTCTTAGGCACACACAGCATCCTCCCACCACTCCTGGACCATCAGTGCTGCTCAGAACACCCCACATGTGCCTTTTTCAGTTCCTATTACAGTCCCTCTCCCTCCCAGCTGCCATAACTCTCTTCTACCTTCTTCAAAAATTACATCTGTCCCATTACTCCTATTCATATCAAATAAACCCCCAAATTCTATTTTCTTAAATCATTGAAGTCATCAGGTATAAACTATATAATTTCTTACCATAAAACACAGAAATTGTATTGCTTCCACTTTTGACTTGTCAGTGTATGGCTAAGTGTTCTTCCAAAGTTTTGTCCTATACAGATGTCTTAAAAGAAAAAATGGGCAGACAATCTCTGATAGTAACAATCAAAGGAGAACCTATGACTCAGAGCACTTCATCCAAAGTTCTCTGGTCTTACCTGCAAAGGCCTGTGA
The DNA here is from genome assembly GCF_029407905.1 of Bubalus kerabau. Taxonomy (NCBI): domain Eukaryota; kingdom Metazoa; phylum Chordata; class Mammalia; order Artiodactyla; family Bovidae; genus Bubalus; species Bubalus kerabau. Next base: position 19,786,101 of record NC_073624.1, read on the forward strand.
ATATTTACATCTAAAATTTCAAAAGAGACTTGCAATTTGGCACAAATCCATCAATTCCTGTCTGATCTGTTTCGTGACATCCTCTGTGCCTCCACTCCTACTAACCTAGTGTAAAATAATGTCTCACCCTGTACATACAGAAACAACTCCATCCATGAAGCTGTGTCCTCATTCTAGCCCTCCCTTCCCATAGGCTAACTGTGCCAAGGGATTTGTGTGGTGATTTGAAAATGTCTCATGTGATTGATCTTCATCTTCATTATGAAGATCAATATTCATTGGAATAGTTTAATCTACTATGTCAGGTAAGATCACTGGAGAAGAAATAGCAGAGACTTACAGCAGAAAAGTATATGGAGCACATCACCCACAGAAGCTTTGTGCATTCAGGAAGGATGTGTCTGTCTCAGTCCTTTCTAGCCCATCTATATCCTATTGCCCCAGTGATCAGACACCAGCTTCCATGGCACTTTTCATTCTGCCATCACAGGGCAATACATTGACCATACCTGAGCAGACGACTCCTGCATCGTTCTCATGACTGCAGTTGTGCACTCCCCAGCCCTGGGAAGGGCACTTCCACACGTGGGATTCCTTTCCTCTGCAGTCCAATGTGTTCAGCAAGATGCGCCCTGATCCTGCCCCAAAATGAGCAGACCCCATGGCATTGAGGGCATCTCCACAGCCCAGCTGCCTGCACACCACGCGGGCATCGTCCAAGTCCCAGCCGTTATCACAGATGGTGCCCCAGGAGCCCTGGTCAAGGATCTCCACTCTCCCGGCGCAGGGACCTCTTCCGTCCACCAGGCGGAGCTGTCTGCTGTCTGAGGAGAGAGAGATGGGACAACCGGGCATTGACAAGGGGGATAAGGGTCTTCTGTCCTGTGGGACCTTCACCTGAGCAGTAGAGGGCGCTCTCCTCTGAGGCTTCAGAGTCCCCTGGTTCTGACAGGGAGTCGTTGCACTGGGGCAGCACCTGAGTCTGGTTTCTTACAGCAGTGATAAGAGAATAATAACATTGAAAATGGGCAAAAACAGGAAATATTACACTACTGAGTAGGGTGAGACAGAAGTGTTAACCTCTGATTGGTAGAGTTCTGCACAGCATCTGAGAAAGATTTACCAGAAATGTTAGTCTCTCTACCCGGAGCAGTTGAATGAGTTTAGAGTCACAGGAATGGGCTGGCTGCTGGATGGATTCCTTATAAACCACACACGTGTTGGTGCCCTTGACCTTAGAGTTAAAGGGATTAGATGAAAGGAAATGGAGTCAGGAACCGGCCTCATCAGAAGCCTCAGGTAGCAGCCATGAATCCTCTATCGTTAGAATCATTCTCCTTGGTACAGTCATGCAGAATTGAAAAACAAAATGGACTCCAGTATTCTTGCCTGGAGAATCCCATGGACAGAGGAGACTGGCTGGCTACAGTCCTTAGCAAAGAGTTTTGACTTAGCAAGCCCACACACATGTGAATACTATAAGAAAGCTGCAGTAGCTAAAGCAAGGTCACAGAAAGGAGATTTTAAGGGAAGATGTGCTAATTTAAAGAGGATATTTTCATGATTATACAGTGGTACGCCCTTAATAAAGATATTACAGATATCAGAATCCAGAGAAGATATCGAAACATAGCTTTGAAATACAGAATAATACTTGACAGAATGAAAAGAAGAAATAGACAAAATAACAATCAACCTGGGGGAACTTTAACAAAACTTTTTCAATACCATGCAGGCCAGGCATACAAAAAAGAAGGAAGACTATAGTAGATATAAAACACCACAATCAACACATTTAGCTAAATAACATATAAAGAGCAATGCACCCAATAATGAAAGAATTCACATTATTGTAAATGCACTAGGAACATTTATCTAAAATGACCGTATGGTAGGACAAAAACCTTCAGATAATTGAATTTATACAGAGTATTTACTCTGACCACAGTGTAATTCAATTAAGAATTAATAAGAAAATACAGTTAGCCATCCTTATTTGGAGAAATTAAGCAACATCCTTCCAAAACAGTACCCGGGCCTGGGGATAAATTTAAACATTAGAAAATATTGTGAAATAGTGATAGCAAAGATATGATATAACTAAATTCTTCTAATGCAACTAAAGTAGTGCTTAAGGGAAATTTATACCTTAGATTTAGAAAAGAAGAAAGGCTGAAAATGAAAAAACATGTAAGCTTCTATTTAAGAAACCAGGAGAAGAGAAAATAAAGCCTAAAGGATACGGAAGTTGGGATTAACAAAGAAAAGAACAAAAATTAATTTTAAAAAAGAAGGTAAGCATGGTGGTAGTGACGGTGGTTTAGCCCCTAAGTCAAGTCCTACTCCTGCGACTCCATGGGCTGTGGCCACCAGGCTCCTCTGTCCATGGGATTTTAGGCAAGAATATTGGAGCGGGTTGCTGTTTCCTTCTCCACAGGATCTTCCTAACCCAGAGATTGAACCTGCGTCTCCTGCATTGTAGGTGGTCTCCTGCATTGCAAGCGGATTCTTTACTGCTGAGCCACCAGGGAAGCCCAAGGTAAGCATGATAGAGAAAACAGAGGAAAACCTTTCAAACATGGTTCCTTGAAAATTGATAACCACCCGGCAGTACTAAACAAGAACAAAGAGAAAATGAACTTAACAATACCAAGAATGAAGAAACATCACTATAAATCATACAAATTTTTTGGTCATAGTTTTATTGAGATTAAATTTACATATCTAATGTGGATGAATACTCAGAAGATTTTCAATTTCTCCACAACCTTGCCAACACTTATTTTTTTTTTTTAATCATAGCCATTTTGAGAGGTGTGAGATGATATCTTTTATGGTTTTGATTTACATTTCTCTGATGACTAATAATATTGAACATATTTTCCTATACCTATCAGCTATTTCTATATCTTCTTTGGAGAAATGTCCATTCAAGTCTCTGTTAATTTTTTAATTGGGTTATTATGGTTTTTTTCTTGTTTTGCCCTTGAGTTGTAGGATTTCCTTATATATTTTGCAAATTGTCTATTTTTGCCTGTTCTTTTGGTGTCATATCCATGAAATCATGAAATAATGTATATTTATTTGGTGAGGAAATAAATTATTAGGTATCTAAAATGTAATTTGTATCCGTTGATGATATTACAATATCACACACAGTAAAATAAATTCAGATTCAGTAAAGTTATAAATATTCTTTACTAAAATTATAAAGTTATTTGAAGAAAATGAAATGATTAAAAGCTATTTTGAGATGAAGAATGGCATCTGAAACACTGCATTAAAGGCGGAATTCTTAAAGTAAAACATAGTATATTTGATCATATAACCACACCACATACACAACCCTAAAGACATATGCAAAAAATGGGGTAAATACTTTCAGTAGTATTTAAGAAAAGCAGTAAGTGGTGTTAATTTGTAGAGAGTTCCTATAAATAAATGAAATTTTAAACATTATAGAGAAAAAATATAAACGATGATGGAAGATATCGTAAAGATATCTGAAATACCTTTGAGTATTTACTTGTTTATCATGTCCACATTCCAAGACAAATACACACACATATATACCCCTGAATGAAGGTTCCACTAGAGGAAGGAACTTGCATATCTTATTAACCCTGTGTTTCTGCTATTAGGATGGTGATTGCACATTCACCGTTCAACAAGAATGCATGGAGAAGCTTTTCTAAATACCATGATGGGGCTTGATAAATATTTATTGAATGAATACGTAGATGAATAAAATTCAGTGAAATAGAATTTCTTTAAATTCGTGGTAATCAGCAAAATAGTAAAGCAAATATAAATGAATGGTAAAGTTTTCTGCTAATAAATGGTGCATATAAAAAATGATTAGTGCATAAGCACAGAATTAATTGATATTCAAATTTCCACTTATGTGATTTTTTTAAAGTTTTTCTTAAATTTATTTTTGGCTATACTGGGTCTTGGTGCTGCACGTGGGCTTTCTCTAGTTGTGGTGCACAGGCTTAGTTTTCCCATGGCATATGAAATCTTCCTGGTGTGTGCGCATGTGTGTGCTGTTTCTTCAGTCATGTCCAACTCTTGTGACCCAGTGGACTGTAGCCTGCCAGGCTCACCTGTTCATGGGATTCTCCAGGCATGAATACTGGAGTGAGTTCCCATGCCCTCCTCCAGAGAATCTTCCAGACCCAGGGATCAAACCTGCATCTCTTATATCTTCTGCACTGGCAGGCAGGTTCTTTACTACTTCTTAGATGGGAGATCAGATTCATGTCCTCTGCATTGACAGGTGGATTTTTAACCACTGGACCACCAGGGAAGGCCCACTTATGCAATTTTCAATGGACAATTATTAAATGAATTCTAAGCTACTGTTATGTGTTATTCAGTATGACATTGGTCAAGCAAAGATTGCTGTAAAGAGAGAAAACTCTTTAAAAAGGGAATATATAGAAAAAGTCAGAAAAAAAAAACACAAATAGCTACCTAGTAAGGCAGAAATGTGTGCAATAGACGCAAATAAATTTTCTAAGAAAGATTTGTATTTAGAGGAAGCAAAATTAACCAAAAAAAGATACAAAAGAATTGTAAGTGAAAGAAATACACATAAGTTCAAAAAACACAAGAAAATGGAAGTGTAAATGGTTCTTGTCATAAAATATGAGAACTTGTGTACTCTCTCCACATCATCCTACCAAACTTTCTACCCACTTCAAGCAGAGAACCTCTGAAAAAATGATGGCAGGGCCTCTGTGTGTGATTGCTCACTTTCAGGGTCAGAGACATCACCACAACCCATTTTATGGTGCTTTATTGTCAAAAAAGTATAATAAATAAAAGTCCAATAGTTTAACACTACTTTGGCCTTTGAATGAAAAGACAAAGAAATTAAGAAACAGAGGCAAGGAAAGGGACAAATCTCTGCTTTTGAAATATCTATCTCATTTACTTTAATCTATCTTATTCTCTCATTTGTAGATTTCAGGCAATGCCCAACACCTGAATGGGGTGTGTGTGGAAGGTGGGGGATAAGAGAGAGAGAAATGTTGAAGGAAGTAAGGTGCTACGGTTTGACTATTTGTCACCCCACCAACATTTTTTTTAATTCCAATTTCCAGTGTAATGGTATGAAGCGGTGGAGCCTTCTCAAACTCCTCCAAAAAGGATGAAAGGAACACTTCCAAAGCCATTTTATGAGGCTGAGATTATCCTGATATCAAAACCAGATAAGGACACCACAAGAAAAGAAAATACTGGCTAATATCCCAAATAAATATAGATGCAAAATCTTCAACAAAATATTAGAAAACCAAATTCAACAATGCATGAAGAGAATACTGGACAACCCACTCCAGTATTCTTGCCTGGGAAATCTAAGACAGAGGAGCCTAGAGAGCTATAGTCCATTGGACCACAAAGTATCAGGCATAACTTAGTGACTAACCAACAACAATAATAACAACACCAAGATCAACAGAGATTTGTTCCAAGGATTCAAGGATGGTTCAATATTCACAAGTTAATCAATGTGATACACCAAATAAGATAAAGGCAAAAATCATACCCTTTCAACAGATGAAGAACAGATATGTGACAAAGTTCAACAGCCGTTTATGATACAAAAGATCTTTACAAAGTAGATATAAAGGGATTATACCTCAACAAAATAAATATCATGACAAACCCTCAGCAAACATCCTACTCAACTGTAAAAAGCTGAAAGCTTTTCTTCTGAGATCAAACACAAGGCAAAAATGCCTACTCTCATCACTTTTATTCAACATAGTTTTGGTAGTTCTAGTCAGAATCATCAAGCAAGGAAAAGGAAATAAGAACACCCAAATCTGAAAGGAAGAGTCAAAACTGAGACACTATTGAAAACTTTAAGACATTGTGAAAGATATTAAAGAAGGCACAAATAAATTGAAAGATATTCTGTGCTCATGGATTGGAAGACCTAATATTGTTAAAATGATCACACTACATAAAGCAACCTACAGATTCACTACAATCCTTATCCAAATTTTTCAATGAAAATTTTCACAAATATGGAACAAAGAGTTCTGAAATTTGTGTGGAACCACAAAAGAGAGTGAATAGCCAAAGAAATCTTGAGAAAGAATGACAGAAGGATCGTGCTTCTTGATTTCAAACTATATTACAAAGCTGTATTAATCAGCAGTATGGTATTGCAATAAAAATGGACACAAAAATCACTGGAGAAGAATAGAGATCCCAGAAATAAACCCAAATATATGTGGTCAATTAATTTATGACAAAAAAGTAGAGATTATAGCATCAGGAAAGGACTGTCTCTTCAAAAATGGTGTTGTGAAAGCTGGATGGTTACATGCAAAAGAATGAAACTGAAAAACTCTTACACCATTCACAAAAATTAACTCAAAATGGATTAAAGACTTGATCATAAGTCCTGAAGCCATAAAAATCCTAGAAGAGGGGCTTCCCTTGTGGCTGTGGTAAAGAATCCACCCACCAATGCAAGAGATTCAAGTGTGATCCTTGATCCAGGAAGATCCCAGATGCCACGGAGCAACTCAGCCCATTCGCCAGAACTGTTGAGCCTGTGCTTTAGAGCCCAGGAATGGCAACTGTCGAGCCCACATGCCACAACTACTGAAGCTCGGTGCCCTCCAGCCTGTTCTCCTCAACAAAACAAGCCCCTGCAATAAGAAGCCTGTGCAATGCAATGAAGAGTAGCCCCTGCTCACTGCAATTAGAGAAAAGCCCATGCAGCAACAAAGACCCAGCACAGCCAAAAATAAATAAATTTTAAAAATTATTTTAAAAATCCTAGAATAAAAATTAGGATGAAAAGGTCCTGACATCAATCATCATGAGGATATTTTGGGTTTGATGCCAAAAGCAAAAGCAACAAGAGCAAAAATAAGCATTGAAACTACAGAAAACTAAAAAACTTCTGCACAACAAAGGAAAAAGGTCAACAAAATTAAAAGGTAATTTATGGAGTTGGAGAAAATATTTGCAAATTACATTTCTGACAAGGGTTAATATCCAAAATACTTAACGAATTCATACATCTCAATAGCAAAAGCAAACCAACAAACAATCATTAAAAAACAGGCAGAAGACCTGAATAGACATTTTTTTTTTTCAAAGAAGACATAAAGAGGGCCAACAGGTACATGAAAAGGCGCACAAGGTTATGTCATCAGAAAAATGCAAATCAAACTATAATGGGGTAACATCTCACATCTGTTAGAATGGCTTTTATCCAAAAGACAAGAAATAACAGGAGCTGGTGAAAACGCGGAGAGAAGGCAAACCTTATGCCCAGCTGGGCGGGGCGGGGAGGGGGGAATGTGAGTTGATGCAACCCCTATGGAGAACAGTATTGAGGTTCTCCAAAAATTAAAAATAAAACCATCATATGGCTCATCAATTTCACTTCTGGGTATTTATCTGAAGGAAACAAAATACCAACTTGAAAAAACTGTGCAACCAAATGTTCATTGCAGCATTATTTACAATAGCCAAACAACGTAAGTCTTCTCTGATGGATAAATGGTGATATGTACGTATGTCCAGCCAACAAAAAGAAGAAAATCCTGCCATGTGTAGCAACATGGATGAACCTTGAGGGCATTATGCTAAGTGAAATAAATACCATATCATCTAATTTATATGTGGAATATTAAATCAAATACCAAAAAAAGAGGGGGTTCAGAGATGCAGAGAACAGTTCGGTGGTGGCAAAAGGTGGATTGATGTGGGCAAAACAAGTGGAGGTAGTCAAAAGGTACAAACTTGCCGTTCTAAAGTGAATTCCATGAAGATGTAATGTCCAGCATGGTGACTACAATGAATCTGTATTATATACTTGAAAGTTGGTAAGAAAAATTCTCCTCACAATCAAAAAATTGTAATGATACATGGTGATGGATATTACTAGACTTACTGTGGTGATCATTTACCAACATACAGAAATATATAAGCTTTACATTTAACACCTGAAACTAATACAGTATTATGTGAATTATAGCCAAATTAAAAGTCTAAATAACAAGGTTGAAATGTGGATTAAATTAGCTCCATCCTAACATCATTTTGTGGACCCAACTTAAACTCATCACTTAGACATTTTAAAATATAAAATCTCACTACTGACATCCTACAGGATTGGGACAGACACACAGAAACATACATCAAGTCACCTGCACATGAGATATAGGCTTCCTCCTTGGGAGAGCAGGAAGTGTAATTCCAAGGGTCAGAAGGACACTGCCAGAGAGAGGTGTCAGTTTTCTGACAGCGGATTCCATCCACCCACTGGGGTCTAGAACCTTCCCTGAGACCAACAGAAGAGTTGAGGGTTCCACTGTCCCCACAGCCAAGCTGTCTGCAGATCACGGACACAGTGATGTCTTCCATGGGGCTGCGGCAGACACTGCCCCAGGTCCCATTGTAGAAAACTTCCAGCCACCCAGCACACTGCTGGTCCTCGCTCACCATCCTGAGGGCCAGGAACTCTAAGGTTGAAAGGGGAGGAGACAAGACACAGTGAGCATTCCACTCAGTGCTCTGGGTTTTCCTGTTTCCCAGAAATTGTGAACACTCACCCCTGACCCAGCTGAGGAGATACCCACTAGGTGACAAGACTGAAATCTGTCTCCCTTTTACTTGACTTTGTCCATTAATGTCTGTCTTTCTATTTCTACCACAATGATGTAGTGAATACGAACAGAGAGAAAGACCAACATAGGCACCTGCAGGGAAGGGCCCTGAGCCTTGTTTCCTGATAACACCTGTAAAAGACCATGTGAAAGGGATGTGGGTAGTGGAGAAACAGGCAGAACAGTGAACCCACAAATGTCTATGTTCCAGTCTTTCAATCCTGTGAATGTTGCCTTATATTTCAAAAGGGATTTTACAGACATTATTAAGACAAGAAACTTAAGAGCTTGGGATGGTGAAACTAACCTGCAACATTATGAATTAACCATATAAACCCAATCTAATTATCCCTAAAATTGGAATACTCTTCCTGGGTGTGGTTAGAGGAAGATGAGACACTGAAGAATGGCCAGGGGAGGGAATGTTGTCTGAAGAAGAAGATGGGCTCCAATCCAAGGAATGAGGCCACATAGGAAGCAGAAAAACTGGCAAAGGAGTTCTCCCCAGGGCCTCCAGGAAGAACGCAGCCCTGTGGACACTGGGGTGTTGGTCTGGTCAGATCCCTTGTCAGACTCCTAGTGTACAGAACTGAACAGAGTAAATCTGTGCTTTCATTCCAACGTCAACAGGATCACCAGACTGTACTACCACAGGGAACTGAAGGAGAGCCCTGCTTTCATGTGGAAACTGTAAGAAATGGCTCTACCAGGAAACATTGCTGAGAACAAAGGACCAGACTCTCAGCTGCTGCAGAAGGAAGTGAAAGCACTTAGTCCTCACGTCTGCTGGAAACACAGGCTCCATGGGAGGAAGCCTTCTTCTCTGGTCCTTTCAGCATCTCTCTCTCAGGGCTCAGACCCCCATCTTCCAGTGCCCCACCCCTCCCCCAAACTGTGGACAGTGTGCAGCCCAGACCTGAGCAGATGACCCCCGCATCCTGCTTGTGTCTGCAGTCGTGCTGCCCCCAGCCCCGGGAAGGGCACCTCCACACATGGGACTCCTTTCCTCTGCAGTTCAGGTCATCCAGCCAGATGGGTCCTGATCCTGCCCCGAAGTGAGCAGACCTCGTGGCATTGAGGGCTTCTCCACAGCCCAGCTGCCTGCACACCACGTGAGCATCATCCAGGTCCCAGCCATCATCACAGATGGTGCCCCAGGAGCCCTGGTCAAGGATCTCCACTCTCCCGGCACAGTGACCGCCCCCGTCTACCAGGCGGAGCTGTCTGCTGTCTGAGGAGAGAGAAATGGGACAATGGGGTGGTGACCCGGCGGGTGGACAGGGTGGCGGGCGGCAGACAAGCGCCTTCTGTCGTGTAGGACCCTCACCTGAGCAGTAGGGGGCGCTGTTCTCTGAGGCTGCAGAGCCTGTTGGTTCAGAGAGGGAGTCGCTGCACTGGGGTAGCACCTGGGTCTGGTTTCCTGCAGAAATAGCAATGATCAAAGGGACATGAGTTAAAGCAAACTCCGGGAGATAGTGAAGGATAGAGAAGCCTGGCGTGCTGCACTCCAGGGGATCGAAAAGAATTAGACACGACTGAGTGTTCTTGCCTGGAGAATCCCAGGGACGGGGGAGCCTGGTGGGCTGCCGTCTATGGGTTCACACAGAGTCAGACACGACTGAAGCGACTTAGCAGCAGCAGCAGCAGAGCGACTGAACAGCAGCACATAATCTTTGCTGTTACATGTCACTGAGAAGTGAGGTCTGTGCCTCCTTCCCTTAAAGTTCTGCTGACCTTCGTGAATTTCTAGTAAGTAATGCTGCTGCTGCTAAGTCGCTTCAGTCGTGTCTGACTCTGTAGTAATAGAAAGGAGTTCTCCAAGCTAGGCTTCAGCAATACGTGAACCGTGAAGTTCCTGATGTTCAAGCTGCTTTTAGAAAAGGCAGAGGAACCACAGATCAAATTGCCAACATCCTCTGGGTCATCGAAAAAGCAAGAGAGTTCCAAAAAAACATCTATTTCTGTTTTATTCACTATGCCAAAGCCTTTGACTGTGTGGATCACAATAAACTGTGGAAAATTCTGAAAGAGATGGGAATACCAGACCACCTGACCTGCCTCTTGAGAAACCAATATGCAGGTCAGGAAGCAACAGTTAGAACTGGACATGGAACAACAGACGGGTTCCAAATAGGAAAAGGAGTACGTCAAGGTTGTATATTGTCACCCTGCTTATTTAACTTGTATTCAGAGTACATCACAAGAAACGCTGGGCTGGAAGAAGCACAAGCTGAAATCAAGATTGCTGGGAGAAATATCAATAACCTCAGATATGCAGATGACACCACCCTTATGGCAGAGAGTGAAAAGGAACTAAAAAGCCTCTTGATGAAAGTGAAAGAGGAGAGTGAAAAAGTTGGCTTAAAGCTCAACATTCAGAAAACAAATATCATGGCATCCGGTCCCATCACTTCATGGGAAATAGATGGGGAAATACTGGAAACAGTGTCAGACTTTATTTTGGGGGGCTCCAAAATCACTGCAGATGGTGATTTCAGCCATGAAATTAAAAGACGCTTACTCCTTGGAAGGAAAGTTATGACCAACCTAGATAGCATATTGAAAAGCAGAGACATTACTTTGCCAACAAAGGTCCATCTAGTCAAGGCTATGGTTTTTCCAGTGGTCATGTATGGATGTGGAGTTGGACTGTGAAGAAAGCTGAGTGCCAAAGAATTGATACTTTTGAACTGTGGTGTTGGAGAAAACTCTTGAGAGTCCCTTGGACTGCAAGGAGACCCAACCAGTCCATTCTGAAGGAGATCAGCCCTGGGATTTCTTTGGAAGGAATAATGCTAAAGCTGAAACTCCAGTACTTTGGCCACCTCATGTGAGGAGTTGACTCATTGGAAAAGACTCTGATGCTGGGAAGGATTGGGGGCAGGATGAGAAGGGGACGACAGAGGATGAGATGGCTGGATGGCATCACTGACTTGATGGACATGAGTCTGAGTGAACTCCAGGTGTTGGTGATGGACAGGGAGGCCTGGCGTGCTGTGATTCATGAGGTCGCAAAGAGTCAGACATGACTGAGCGACTGAACTGAACGGAACTGAACGTAAATTTGCTTGACTCTCAGCACTAGGTCTGAAAACTTTTGCAACCTCCTATGAAATCACTGAGGACTTTTGCTTTAGGGCAAGTCTGTCCTGTTGAGACTCTTGTCCTGCGGAGACTGTCATATGCAGGTCTCTGGTCACTCAGTTCAACCCAGCTGACCTTCCAGTTGCCAGGCTTGTCCTCATGAACCATCCTGGATCCCCAGCCCAGTTGTGTCCTCAGATGATGTCAGCCCCAGCTGATACTGGGCTGCAACCTGATAAGACTCCAAGACAATACAAATCAGAGCACTTTCCAAATTCCTTCCCAAACTCCAGGAAATCATGAGCAAAAGTAAAAAGGGGTTTTAAGATGCTAAGTTTTGTGGGAAATTTGGTTATGCAGCCATAGTAACCAAACACTTATAATTACCATACTACTAACTATTTACTGAAGACAAATGAAGTATTTGTTTTCAGAAGAAAAGTATATGCATTTTATATGCATATATTTGTATATGCAAATTTGTATATGCATATATACCAAGGAATGAGGCCACATACAAATACAAATGGCCACATACAAATGAGGCCACTATACAAATCATATAAATTTGTATATGCATATGCATAGCATCTTTATCCATAATGGCCCAAATTTGGGATACCACCTAAAACATGTGACATTGCTTTTAGAACAAAGTAACAGGCAGAAGCTAGAAGGAGTGGAGGAGGTTATTAGCAGAAGCCTGATGGGCTTGGGCAATGCTGTCAATGAGGATTGAAAGGAAGTGAAGAAATACAATTGGGGCTGAAGGAAAAATATATGGTGATATTTATGCAAAATAAAATGGTTGCCATAAGTGACTAGATTTTGAAGTACTTTGTTACCAGGCAACAGTAACCAGAAACACCTTTCTTCAGTCTCAGTAACTATAGACCAAAACAAGCAAAGCCAGTCACTAAATATTTAGAACATTTGAGTGGGGTGATTTAACAAACATACCTCTCAAAACTAGAGAATACACCTTATTCCAAGCACTTACAGGTCATTTTCCAAGGCTGATCATATATTATACAAAAAGCGAGATCCAAAAAATTTTCAAAGGGTAAAATAATTAAAAATATGTTTTTTTATTAAAGTAGACTTAAGCTAAAAACAAAAGACAAATAGTAAAATCTTCCGTTGTTTGTTTAGTAGCTAAGTCATGTCTGACTCTTTTACAGCCTCCAAGGCTGTAGCTCATCAGTCTCCTCTATCCATGGGATTTCCCAGGCAAGAATACTGGAGTGGGTTGCCATTTCCTTCTCCAAAAACCTTCTGTAGTGAGGTATAATTTTCATGCATTAAAATACACATATTTTGAGTATGTTTTCGTAAGTTTTGACAGTTGCATGTGCCAGCATAACCGTTACCACAGTTAAAATTCAGAATATATAGCATTATTCACAAAGTTCCTATATGCCTCTTGCAACCAATAAAAGCCCCACAACCAGGGGCTCTTGCCTGCCAGAACCAGGCAAATACTGATCTGTCTTTTATCATAAATAGATTAGTTGTGTTTTTTAAGAATTTAATAAAATCACAGAGTATGTAATCCCTTTTAGATGGTTTCTTTCACTTAGCATACTTTGAGATTTTCTGTGTAGTTGGATTTATGAGTAGCTTTTTCTTTCTATTGTTAAAGTCTTACATTGTATGAATATGCCAAAGAAAGTTTTCCTTTCTTTCATTAAAGAAAATTAGAGTGGCTTATACTTTTTTACTCTTTTAAATAAACATGTCTGATTTTTCTGCCTAAATTTTTTGTGGATATCTTTTCATCCCTCTTGGGTAACAGAAATTTTGGGTGACATAGAGTTGCTAAGAATTGTTTTCTATTATGTTATCATCAGCAATGTATAAAGGTTCTTGTGGATCAATAACCTTCCCCAAACTTGGAATTGTCAGTCTCCTTAATTGTAGCCAGTCTAATTTGTGAATTTATATCTCATATTTTAATTTGAATTTCTTTAATAACTAATGATATTTGGTATCTTTTCATTTACTTATTGGCCATTTGTATATCATCTTTGGGAAAGTGTCTTTCTTAATATTTTGCCCATGCTTAAACTGGATAGTTCTTTTCTTATTTTTCTGTTATAAATTTTTCACTTATTCTTGTTACAAATCCTTTATTAGATATATGTATTGCAATTAATTTCCCCCTATCAGTTGAATGCCTTTTCATTTTCTTATTTTTTTTTTCAAAAAGAAAAAAGTATTAATTTTAATGAAAATCACATCTCATTATTTTTTTTGAGATGAAAACAGGTTTTTTAATATTGGAACCCCCCAACAGCCACTGGAACCTAAGTGCTCCTTAATTTTTATCCTTGTATTTGTGAGTATCACAGACGACAACAAAAACAGGTTGGCACCAGTTTCTTCTGTTAGTGCCCTGTGTCTTCAGGGAGGCAGTCGCCCCTCCTGGGAGAGGAAAAGGCTCCTTTTGGAGGAACACAGGGCCCTCCCTGGCTGTCCTCATCACCAGCATCCTCAGAACTCACAGATATTAATGGACAGCACTTCCTGAGGTTTCCAGGACTTTAATTTTCCCTGCTTTATCCCCACCACCCCTGACTTTCTATTTTTTTTTTTTCCTTTTTTAAAAATAATCAAATTGGCAGAAAACTGGCCGGGGCTGGTGGCCACTGGGCAAGGGGGAATCCACTGAAAAATCCCCCAAATTCACACTGAGGTTTCAGGTCATGGTTGCTGAGGTGGGGCCAGTCCATTGGGGTAGCTCAAATAAATGGTTATTCCCATATAAAATTTAATTATAAAACTGGTAGAAGAAAATGTAAGAAAAATTATTATGATTGTGGACTGGGCAAACATTTCCTAAGTTAGATAAGACATATCTTAGGAAATGTTTGCCCAGTCCACCAATCAATAATTTTTCTTACATTTTCTTCTACCAGTTTTATAATTAAATTTTATATGGGAATAACCATTTATTTGAGCTACCCTGATGAACTGGGGTTTTCCTTCAGGGTGAGGATGGGGTAATGGCGCTTATGATGTGAAATAAGGATCACAGTTTATTTTGCCCCCCATGCAGATATTCAATTAGCAGATCATTTTTTGAAGAGAATGTGTTTTCCCCTTTGAAATATCTCTATGCTTTTGTAGAATTTCAACACATACATGGGTTTGGGTCTGTTACTAAACTTTATTGTGCTCTGTTGATCTGTTTAGCTATTCTTATTCAATGGCCATGTTGCTGTGGATATGTAGTAGGAAACTTGAAGTTAGCTTACTTCTCTTGGGGCCTTCTTTTTCAAAATTGTTTTGTCCATTCCACTTCTTTCACATTTAAATAAATGTTTAGAATTTGCTTGTAAATTTCTACAAAAATATTGCTTGGCTTTTTATTAGGATTAGATTTAGTTTGTATGTTAAGGGAAGAGAGTTGACAGCCTATTAAGTTTTCTAATCCATGAACATAGTATATGTCTTTATTTTTTTAGATGCTCTGTGACTTTCAATGCAAGCCCTTTAGATATTTTAAGTTTCTTCCTACATATTTAATAGTTTTCATACTATAATAAATGGGATTTTCCCCTATATTTTTCTAGTATAAAGAAGTACCACTTATATTTATGCTTCACTGGTCACTAGTGAAGACAGTCTGTCCACATGGATGAACTATATGTAAGTCATCAATCTGCAACCCTAAGCAATGTGAAAATGCTGGTCCTGCATCTGACCAGCAGTTTCAAATTTTAAACAGCACACTAAATAATCATTTAGTTATTCCACTTTATTCAATATTTTTTCTCCTACTTTTATTGATTTTTTACAGTTTAACTATAATGTTTCTGAGAAAAGGTCTTTTACATTAGGGTTATAAGGTGACCTATTAGTTTTTTCAGCTTGAATTTTCAAGCCCCTCCCCAAGTTAGAAATTATTCATTTAAATACACCTTTTCCCACCCTCTCCCTCTCTTCTCCTAGATATTTTTATGTTAGTGTAGATGCATAAATCACATAGGATATATTCTTCCTTTTTTACTCATTTTTAACCACTGATTCTATCTTTAATTTGATCTACTCTGTTGTAGATGCTCTCAGTTGCAATTTTCCCCATTTCATTTATTAAACTCTTCAGCACCAGAATTTCTGTTTGGTTCTTTTTAGGACTTCTCTTTGTTAAACTTCTCATTTTTTCATCTATTGTTTCCCTGATTTCATTGAATTGCCTTTCTGTCTTTTCTTACAGTTCATTCAGTTTCCTCAAAACAGCTGTGTTGGGTTCTTTATAAGCTAGATTACAAAGATCCATGTCATTGACATGTGTCTTTGTCAGTTTTGAAAAGGTACTGTTACTCTTTGGTGATGACTACTTTCTTTAATTCTTCAAGTTTCTTGAAATTTTGCATTGCTGCTTTTGCTTTAGATGTAGCAGACACCACATTAAATCTTTACTGATTACCTTCAGGTGGTATATACTGGTCTCTGACCTTGTATAGAGCCACTCTACATTTCTTGCTCTACATTTCTTGCTTCCTCTTATAGAAAATACCTTAAGTTTTTATGTCTTCTTTGGTCCTTAAAACTCAGCAGGTTGCTGAAAACCTCTCTTTTGTTTTGCAGAATGGTGTACTACAGCTGAAGCCTGTGGTTACCTCCCTGCCCACAGACCCTAGTCTGTTTTTGGAGATCACTCCATTTACTCGAGTTTGCTTTCATCTCCATACTTGGAAACACATAAAAGCAGCTGTCAGAAAGGTGGCAGTAAAGATGATTTACTAAAGATTTAGTACCCTCAGGGACTTGGAGTACCTACAGGCCCAGGAAGAGAGATCTTCGGGTGACATTCTCCTAGAGGCTTATGGATGGGCTTCCTGCTGAAGCCCTGAGTGTAGTCACAGGAATTGCATCCCTTTTGCACTTTTTGACCTTCTTAATGATCTTTCATATTTCCTCTCTCGCCTCAGTCATGGAGGTTCAGCCCCAGAACTCTGGGTGCTGCTGGAGAGAAATTGGTTTCCCCAGCAATATCAAGTGGGCACTAGCTCACTGCTTTCCTTTTCACCCATAAGAGAGGGCCCACTGGCTAGTTCAAATTTATGCTGTGTCACCTTGGGGTAAGGAGCAGCACTGGCAAAATCCTTTAATCCTCCCCAATAATTCAAACTTACTTTTTTTTGCCTCCAACAGAGTAATGAAATCTCCCTTCAGGAATCCTGGACTTCTAACAATTTCTATAAGTATTTGACCAAATGAGCACTCACCACATTTCTCCATGTTTTCCCTGACCATGGCCCAGGGGGCTGGGACAGCTTCACTACTCCTGCTGGCTCCAGTCTGTACCAATGTCTACCTGCCTATTACTGGATGCCCAGGTGAGTGACCATCTTCCTGGTTCTTTGATATAAGTTATGGGATCCAACAACTTTCACAGAGGCACTTTTAATCATGGACGTATGGTTAATTAGTTGTTAAGAAGAGAAGCAAATAGGAAGGAAGCAAACCACCATGATGCTGACATCACTCCCTCTTTGCCAAAACTTTTACACAATTAGCTGAGTAGAGAAATTCTTTGAATAGTTCCATTTGAAATGACACAAGGATGAATAGAAAATCTGAATAATTCTGATTTATTAAAAATACTGAATTTTTAGTTAAACCTTTCTACTATAACTTCAAAACAAAACAATTTCAAGTTCAGATGTATTTCAAAATAGTTAATAATGTTGTGTGAAATTGAAATTTCCTGAATTTGAATGAATGTCTTAAGAAATACATACTGAGGTTATCAGGTAAAGGAATCTGATGGGTATAGAAATTCTCACATGGTTCAGTGGGGGAAAATCCCTGACTGAGGTATACCATTTTTGCTTATACATTGTTCACTATGATTATACTTAAATAGCTATGTTTACTTAAAATATGTATTCTCCTTTATGCTTCTTGCCCTGATCTGAAACATGAATGAATAATAACAAAACCCATATTTCATCATGAAATATCTAACTTTTGAAGTCAATTTTCCCTCCCTCTCTGCTCTTGGAGACATATCACTCCAAGAGCCTCCTGAGTATCAATAGCCCTTCCCTCTCTCTTACCTGAGCAGATCACAGTGTTGCCATGAGAACAGTCGGAACCACCCAGGGCAGTCACAGGGCAACTCCACAGGAAAGACTCAGCCCCCAAACAGTGAAATCGGACTGTTGAGATCTGGTCATCTCTGCCCACCAAGTGTGGTCCTCCAGGGGTGGAGATGGCGACTCCACAGCCAAGCTGACGACAGACAACATTGGCATTGGCCAGACTCCAGTGGGAGGCACAGAGCGCTCTCCATCGTCCAGAAATCTTCATCTCCACCTGCCCCTCACACTGAGAGGAGCCATTTGTCATGAGCCGGACTTCCGAGTAAGCTGGTAGAAGAAGACAGGATTTCAGCAAAATCTCATGATTTTCTTACCCCAACAAGAGTGCAGGGAGGTTAGTCCTGATCCACATCTCACCTGAACAGGCAACCTGAGCAGCTCCACTGTGGTGACACGTGCCCCCTGGACAGGGCACTCTGGGGCAGACCCGGAGCTCAGGCTCCTCCCCCTCACACCTGAACTCCTCAGCCCAGACCTGGCCATCAGACTCTCTGAAGGGCATGTGTTTCAGGACAGACACGGCCTTGCCGCATCCCAGCTCTGCACAGATGACCTGGGCAGTGGGGAGTGTGAAATTCCCATCAGACACTGGGATCCAGGCTTTTCCAGAATGTACTTCTACACGCCCTGAGCAGGGTCTATCCCCTCCAAACAGACGCACAGATCCTAAGAAAAAAATAATGACAAATACAGTGAGCATTCATTTTCCTTGCTTGCAAATTGAAAACAATATGCCATAGGCAATGGTGTGAAAACTTTCCAGGAGTTGAGCACAAACAGAATTTAACAGCTAGTGTCAGAGTTGCATTTTCATGATCAAGTTTCTAAAGAGAAACCCAGAAGCAGGGTCAATTTGGAATGACTGGATCCCAGCAAGGTATACTTTGAGGTTGGTTAGAAATGTGAATTCCTTATCTAAGGTCAAGGAAACTACAGGGACCAAGACAGATAATCTGTAATGGCTGAATACCAGGAACATATATTTTATTTTGGTTGGAGAAGTTTCTCATTTAGGAGCCTGGGATCTACAGAGCCCAAGAAAATAATGCGTAATATGTGGCACTCAAACGTTGAGTATAGAGACATGAAGAGCAGAACCAAACCAGAGCAAAATGGCTATGAGAGTGTAGAGATCTCTCCTTTAGACAAAGTTAGAAAGCTTTTCTGAGACTTTCTGCTACTAGTCTGATCAGATTTTTTCACCCATGAGCCACTCCTCAAGTGGCTTGGCATTCAGAAAATTGTATAGGCTGGATCCATTAGTGCATGCCAACCTGTAGACAGATAATGGCTCAAGAGAAGAAATACTTACATAATAACTAATGCACTTTTAAAGTAACAAATTTTATTTTTCTGATAATTTTTTATGACACAATATTCCAAGAATTTCTTAGATGACCTAAATGGGGAAAAAGATGAGTCTGTTCTGTTAAGTAAGCTCAGAGAGAAAAAGGACAACTTGATTTATAAAGCCCAAAAGTTCATAGGTAGGTAGAAGCAAGACTTTCTATAATTAAATTATCAAAATTCAAACACAAAGATAATTTTGAAAGCATTAAAAGAAAAGTGACTTGTTACATATAAGGGAGTTTCTGTTATAAAGCAGATTTCTCAGCAGAAACCTTTCTGACCAGAGAGAGCAGGGTAACGTATACAAAGCACTTAGTGAAAAAAATCTGCCAACAATCAACTCTTCATCTAGCAAACTGTCCTTTAAAAATGAAGAGAGATTTTTTTAATTTTAAAAAGCAAAAACTGAGGGGTTTCATCACCACTAATGTTGTCTTGCCTCTCATTAGTAAAGATAAATATGAAGAGAAGTACAGAATACTAATATATTGTAATTTCAGCACGTGATTTTAACCATGTTTTGTAAATCAAAAGTCAAACACAGCAAGAATAACTACAACCACAGAAATTTGCTGGTGGAAAAAGAATATGTAAAGAAATAAAATCTGACATCAATGATATAAAGTATTGCAGAGATAGTAAAATATAGAGTTTCAATTTGCTAGTAAATTTAATTCGTTACCTTAATTGTACTTAACTTCAGTTATAGACTATTATAGCTATCAATTGCTTGATGCAAGTTCCCAGGTAACCTTAAAAGTATAGTGGATAACAAGATAAGGAGAAAAGAGGCAGAGTATACCACTATGAAAAATCACTTCACAAAGAAAGCAACGGAAGAGAAGAACAAGAGAACTACAAAACAGACAGAAAACAATGAACAAAGTAATAACAGTAAGTCCTGACCTTTCAATAATGACTTTAAATGTAAACATATTAAACCTTCCAGTTGAAAAATGGTGAGTTGCCTGAGTAGATTAAAAAACAAGACCCAGCTACATACTCTAGATTTCATGACACATATAGGATGAAAGTGAAGAGATAGAGACAGAGATTCCATGCAAACAGTAATCAAAAGAAAGCAAAGTCAGGCAAAAGAGAAGTTAAGCCAAAACCATCAGAGGAGACATAATGATAAGTCAGTTCAATAAGAATCGATAAACCATGTAATTACATATATATTCAATATATGCCCCCAACATCAAAAAATGTAAATAAACAAAGCCAACATTGACAGATCTTAAGGAGAAACAGAAGCAATACAAAAATATCCCACTGTTTATAATGGATGGACCATTCAGACAGAAAATCGATAAGAAAACAACAGAACTGAGCAACACTATAGGCTAAATGGCATTACCAGACACATAGTGCCCATTCACCCAATACACTGACCCATAGAGCACATTTTTACCCAATATACAGAAAAATACACATTATTCTCAGTCACACATGAAATATTCTCCAGGACATTCTAGATCACAAACAAGTCTCAGAAAATTTAAGAATATCAAATTATCAAAACACACATCCAAGTTTCTTTGCTGACCACAATGGTAGCTAGAAATCAAGAATGAAAGAAAACAGGAAAAATTCATAAATACATGAAAATGAAATGACACATGCATATTTTGAGGCTTTTCTCTATTTATATAAAAAATGCTATTGAGATTTTGATAGGGATTGCATCAAGTCTATAGATTACTTTGAGCAGTATAGACATTTTAGCAATATCAATTCTTTCAATCTATTAAAAGAATGATTTTCCAGTTATTAGTATTTTTTTAATTTTCCTTCATGCAGGTTTAATGTATTAAACATTTTATAATTTTAAAAGAAATTGACATTTTTTTAAAAAGGTAGAAGATGAAAATAGAAAGCAATCAACCCATTATTTGGAGAGCTCCCAGTTGGAGAAAACTAAGATCATGGCATCCGTTCCCATCACTTCATGGCAAATAAATGGGAAAACAATGGAAACAGTGACAGACCTTATTTTGGGGGGGATCCAAAATCACTACAGATGATGACTGCAGCCATGAAACTAAAAGATGTTTGCTCCTTGGGAGAAAAGCTATGACCAATCTAGACAGCATATTAAAAAGCAGAAACATTACTTTGCTAACAAAGTTCCATCTAGTCAAAGCTATGGTTTATCCAATAGTCATGTATGGATGTCAGAGTTGGACTAAAAAGAAAGCTGAGCATCGAAGAATTGATGCTTTTGAACTGTGGTGCTGGAGAAGACTCTTGAGAGTCCCTTGGACCACAAGGAGATCCAACCAGTCCATCCTATAGGAAATCAGTCTTGAATATTTATTGGAAGGACTGATGCTGAAGCTGAAACTCCAATACTTTGGCCACATGTTGTAAAGAACTGACTCATTGGAAAAGACCATGATGCTGGGAAAAATTGAAGGTTAGAGGAGAAGGGGATGACATAGGATGAGATGGTTGGATGTCATCACTGACTCAGTGGCTATGAGTTTGAGTAAGCTCTGGGAGTAGATGATGGACAGGAAAGTCTGGCATGCTACAGTCCATGGGGTTGCCAAGTCAGACATTACTGAGAGACTGAACTGAAGTTGCATAAGCCTCAATACTGATAAGGCACATAAGTATTGGGGGAAAATATTAGTTGAATCAGTTTTTAGCATATTTCATCACCCTCTGCTCCTCCTATCTATCACCTAACCCTGGATTTTGTCATTTCTCCCACTTCACACAAGTAAACATGATCTTAAACATACAAATGTTTATTGATTTAAAGATGGGTTTGTTGAAAAGGGAAGCAACTGCTATAGAAGTGAAGGGTAGGTATACAGGTGGGGTTTGTGGCAAGTAAGGTGAGATTATAAAAAGTTTTGAAGCTAAGGAGGGAAACCAAAATAATAATGTATCATTGGTCATCCAAGGAACATATTTTGAAAAGAATAAATGGGAATCAATTGCTTAATTTTTAAAATTCCCTTGTTTCTGAGTATATTCTGATTATTTATCACTAGAGTTCTTCCTGGTAAAAGACTACCTAGTAATGCCTGAATCCAGTCAAAAAACTAGACTTCCAAAGAAGAAAAATATAACCCATAAAAATTTTTTTAAATAAGCAATCATTAAAAGCAAATTCAGAAATTACAGAGGTGATTTAATTGGCTGATAAGGTCTTTAAACCTCTAACGTAAATGTACCTACTGAGGCATACAAACAAAGTAGAGAAAAAATAAGCAAATGGAGCTTCTAAAACTAAAATACAATATCTTGAATGAAAAATTGTCTGGATTAACTTAACAAGAGAGTAGACATTGCAGAATAAAACAATTGGAAATTCAACACATAGCAATTGACTATCCAAATAGAAGTAGAGAAAAATATGAGTGGAAATTAGTATCATTAAGGATAATATCAAACCATGTAAAATATGTTATTTGGAGATTCAGAATAAGGGATGAGTAGAAAAAAATATTTTAAAATGATAGATGGAATTTTTCCAAATTTAATGAAGCTATAAACCCACTGATCCAAG
This sequence comes from Bubalus kerabau, assembly GCF_029407905.1. Classification (NCBI taxonomy): domain Eukaryota; kingdom Metazoa; phylum Chordata; class Mammalia; order Artiodactyla; family Bovidae; genus Bubalus; species Bubalus kerabau. The sequence goes on from NC_073624.1 coordinate 19,808,813, forward strand.
AGGCTAAACAAACCTCAAACAAGATAAACTAAATAAAACCACCTAGGGCACTTGATAATATATTGCTGAAATCCATTCATAAACAAAAATAACTCTTAAGAGCATCCAGTAAATTTTGATACACTATATATAGGGGAACAATGCTAAGTATTACTGACTTCTTGTTTGAAGTAAGGCAAGCCAGATAATAATGCAAAAAACATCTTTAGAGTACTCGGTGGGGGGCAAATATTAACATAGAATTCAGACACTTTCGAAAATAACATTCAAACCTGAAAGAAAATTAAAGTGTTTTCAGATGACTAACAGATGATAGAATGTGAGGCTATCAGACATACACTACACAAAAATGTTATCTAAAGGTCTAAAAGGTAAAGGAAAGTGATAATAAACGAAAGCTTGGATCTACCCAAAGCTATAAGAACTGTGTTAAATGATAATTCTGCAAGTAAATATTTTAAAAACTTATTCTCATTTTAAAAATACTACAATATTTAAGACAAAAATAACAATTTTGTATTACAAAATTCATAATATATTTATTAGTAGAATATATGACAATAGTAACATAAATAACAAGAATAGGGAAATAGAAGTATACTATAATAAGGTCTTACATTATCTATTAAGTAACATGATATCTAAATAAAAACATGATTAAAGAGCAATATTTTCAACATTATGATAAGCTCTGCAAAAAGAGATGTAACCAATAAACCAACAGAGTACATAAAATAGAGTATTAAAATGCTCAATTAAAGATTAAAATAGGAACAAAAAAGCATAAAACAAACAGCAAGCTAGTAAACTTAAACACAAGTATATAAATAATTGTTAAGTAAGACAAAATCAAACACTGCATAAACACAGAAACATAGGGTCACAAAGATATACCATGCAAACACTGATTAGAGAAAGCTGTATTATATATATTAATATTATACAAAGTAAGCCTATAGGATAAAGAATATATTCAGAGAGAAAAGTACATTTCGTGATGATAAAATACAAAAGAAATTATGTAGTTTCAAAATCAGTGAGAAGCAACTGAAATGGTGTTTAGAGGAAAATTTACAGCACTAATGCTTCCTTGAGGCTCACATTAGAAAAGAAAAGAAAACTGAGAGCAAATGATCTAAGATTCCACCTCAAGAATCTATAAAAATACAGCAAATCAAAACCAAACGAGAAGAACAAAAACTAATAGAAATCAATGAAATAGGAAACATACACAATAAAGAAAATCAACAAATTCACCTGGTAATTCTTTTTGAAAGGCTAATGAAACTGATAATCCTCTAGCAGAAAATTCAATCAAGAAAAACTAAGAGAACACAAATTTAACGACACCAAGAATTGCTGGGAGCAGGAGCTCCACCCGTGGCAAAGGTCATGAGGAAAGAGGCTTGGCATACGCAAAGGCGGGATCGAGCCTCAGAAGTCCCCCTGGAAATTCTTGAGCATCTACCGCCAAAACCAGAGTCTGCCTACTTTCTGCTTTGTGCTCTCACCTACACCTCTGACTTTACTGGGGGCTGTCCCCCACTACCTTTCTCTGAAAAAAAGAGTTAACTTACAGCTCCAGTTAATAAAGTTCCTGGGTGTGATAGTGTTTCAACCTACAAACTCCTTTGGAAGTCCTCTAGCCTGCCTGAAAAGGTTTTTCCGGCCACATGTGATTGCTCAGAGCCTCCCAACTGTGAGAGGCATGAGATGTTCTAAACTGTCTAAATACAGAGTCCTTTGAGCAGGTAAAAGATTGATTAGAAATTGTATTGGTGAAGGGTTTTTCACTTCTTGGGCCAATGTTTGCTGCTACGTCTCCATATCCCTTACCTGCCGTGTTCCTGGCAGTGTATTGATTAATATAATTGGTGTAAGTAGTAGCTTTAATGTTTGTAACCTTGGGCCCTTGAGTTAATTCTTTTTCTTGTTATAGTCCACCACACCTTTGCCCTATAGGAATGCAACTTTAATGCTTTTGGAGGGTGGCGCCTGACTAATCACCTTTAGAGAAAAATAAGTTTTCTGAAGAAAGGGTCTTAAAATGTTAACAGGCCTCGGGGCCAGAAGATGATGCAAATCACCTAAACTTTTGCATATGATAAGTTTGCAGGAAGAAAGCCTGGCTTACTGCATGACTCTACCCCTTCCCCCATTATCCTCTATCCATAACTTAAGGTATAAAAACTACTTTGGAAAATAAAGTGCGGGCCTTGTTCACTGAAGCTTGGTCTCCCCATGTTGTTCTTTCTCTCACCTTCTGGCTGAATTATTCAGCCTCTTTTCTCCACTGAATTTCCTCACTGAGCTATCCTTATTTCAGCCTCTTTTCTCCACTGAATTTCCTCACTGAGCTATCCTTATTTCAGCCTCTTTTCTCCACTGAATTTCCTCACTGAGCTATCCTTATTTCAGCCTCTTTTTTCCACTGAATTTCCTCACTGAGCTATCCTTATTTAACCACTCTTTATATCCTTAATTAACTTTTAATTAAGCAATTGTTTCCTGATCCTCGCCGATGCCGTCTCCCCTTCGAATTCCCTGGATCCACCGGGGCTGGACCCCGGCAAAGAATGAAAGGGAGGTTATCACTTTAGATCTTACCAATATTTAAAAGATACATTGTTGTTCAGTCGCTAAGTCATATCCATTCTGGGACCTGCGACCCTGTGGACTGCAGCACCCATGGCTTCCCTGTCGTTCACTATCTTCTGGAGTTTGCTCAGATTTATATCCATTGAGTCAGTGATGCCATCCGACCATCTCATCCTCTGTAGCCCCCCTTCTCCTCCTGCTCTCAGTCTTTCCAAGCATCAGGGTCTAGTCCAATGAGTTGGCTCTTCACATCAGGTGGTCAAAGTATTGCAACTTGAGCTTCAGCATCAGTCCTTTCAATGAATATTCAAGGTTGATTTCCTTTAGGATTGACTGGTTTGATCTCCTTGTTGTCCAAGGGATTCTCAAAAGTCTTCTCCAGCACCACAGTTCAAAAACATTAATTCTTTGGTGCTCAGTCTTCTTTATGGTCCAACTCTCACATCCATACTGGACTACTGGAAAAAAAACATAGCTTTGACCTTTGTCAGCAAAGTGATGTTTCTGCTTTTTAATATGCTGTCTAGGTTTATCATAGCTTTTCTTCCAAGGAGCAAGCATCTTTTAATTTCATGGTTGAAGTCACCGTCTGCAGTGCTTTTGGAGCCCAAGAAAATAAAATCTGCCACTGTTTCCATTTCTCCCCCATATATTTGCTTTCCAAGTGATGCCAGTGGTAAAGAACCTTCCTACCAATGCAGGTAGACATAAGAGATGTGGGTTTGATTACCTTCCATCCTGGGAAGATTCCCTGGAGGAGGAAATGGAAACCCACTTCAGTATTCTTGCCTGGAAAATCCCATGAACAGAGGAGCCTGGCAGGCTACAGTCCATACATTTGCACAGAGTTGGACACAACTGAAGCGACTTAGCACTGCACATTTGCCATGAAGTGATGGGACTGGATGCCATGATCTTAGTTTTTTAACAATATCGGGCATGTTCAGGGTGATGTGACCATAAACTGATCTTAGTTTTTGAATGTTGTGTTTTAAGTCAGCTTTCTCACCCTCCTTTCACCTTCATCAAGGGGTTCTTTAGTTCCTCTTCACTTTCTATCACTAGAGCAATAACATCTGCATATCTGAGGTTGTTGATATTTCTCCTGAATATCTTGATTCCAGCTTGTGCTTCATCCAGTCCAGCATCTCACATGATGTACTCTGCATATAAATTAAATAAGCGGGTGACAACATACAGCCTTGTCATACTCCTTTTCCTGTGTTGAACCAGTCCATTGTTCCATGTTTGGTTCTAACTGCTACTTCTTGACAGGTAAGGTAGTCTGATATTCCCACCTTTTTAAGAATTTTCTACAGTTTGTTGTGATGCACACAACATCAAAAGATTTATCATAGTCAATAAAGCAGAAGTAGATTTTTTTTCTGGAATTAAATTGCTTTTTCTATGATCCAACAGATGTTGGAAATCTGATCTCTGGTTCCTCTTCCTTTTCTAAATCCAGCATGTACATCTGGAAGTTCTCAGTTCGTGTACAGTTGAAGCCTAGCTTGAAGGATTTTGAGTATTACCTTGCTAGCATATGAAATGAGTGCAGTTGTATGGAACTTTAAACTTTCTTGGAATTGTCCATCTTTCGGAATGAAAAGAAAACAACCTGATCTTTTCCAGTCCTGTGAAACTCCATTGCTGAGTTTTCCAAATTTGCTGGCATATTGAGTGCAGCACTCTAACAGCGTCATCTTTTAGGATTTGAACTAGCTCAGCTGGAATTCCATCACCTTCACTAGCTTTTTTCATCTTAATGCTTCCTAAGGCCCACTTCGGAGAAAGCAATGGCACCCCACTCCAATATTCTTGCCTGGCAAATCCCATGGACGGAGGAGCCTAGTAGGCTGCAGTCCATGGGGTCGCTAAGAGTCAGACACGACTGAGCGACTTCACTTTCACTTTTCACTTTCATGCATTGGAGAAGGAAATGGCAACCCACTCCAGTGTTCTTGCCTGGAGAATCCCAGGGATGGGGGAGCCTGGGGGGCTGCCATCTATGGGGTCGCACAGAATTGGACACGACTGAAGCAACTTAGCAGCAGCAGCAGCAGCAGCATGTCTGTTAGGTCCTTGCCATGTCTTTCCTTGAAAATACAACTACCAATATCTGAAAGCACAAAAAATGGAAAATCTGAAAAAAACTGAAGTTTCTTAAAAACTTCCCATTAAGAAAATTGCAGTCCTCCAATGTCAGCTCTTCCACAGAGCTCAGAAATGATTTCTACTCTGGATTTATCCTAAAAACAGTACTTCACTTTCAACAATCTGATAAAGAGGGTGAAATTCTCTTTCACACCACTTTCCTAAAACTGAGAAAAAACTCCAAGACTTCAGTTTCAATTAGAGAATTGGAACAGACATGCTATTCTCTTCTTACTTCTCCTGTGTCACCACTTTGACCTGCCTTCACTAAAACATGTTTCTGAAAATATAGAAGGGATTGACCAGAGGGAAGAAACTGACAAAGAGATTAGCACAAAAAAACTGGAACAGTTCATAAACATGTGAAAGTCTAAATTAGAGCAGCGTTAGGGAGTAAAAACCATAATCAAGTTTAAAATGCCATATCACCCTGTTAATTTTTAAGTGTATCCTAACTGAAATTAATATTGAAAAATTGATTTTCTCAAAACAGTAACATTAGGAGCTCCAACATCACATAAACTTACAGCACCACACACTGCATTTTTAGTCAGATGCTGATTTATCAGAATAAGGTGGAAACCCATGTAGTGTTTCCACAAGTTTATCTGCAGTTGAAACCATGATTCGGGCATCATGACAATAGAAATGTTACTTGAAATGCCAGAAAACAAATTTTCTTAAAACAAAAAATTCCTATCTGAAACTCAAATGCCCCTTGAAACTAATTATTTTTAATAATAATAACAGAAGAAAACATTTGCAGTGATAAATATGTTTTTGCATCAATCATGGTAATGATTTCACAGATGTATACTTACCTCCCAAAGTTCTAAGTTGTATTCATTAAATATATACAGCTTTTTGTATGTCAGTCATACCTCAATAAAGTAGCTTAAAATGAAAGTAATTCTTTTCTTAGGGATCTCAACTAGTATCATCAAAGATCTTCTGAGGGTGAGACTGGAAAAGTCACTTTTCCGGTGATCTTCCCCAAAAGAGCTGATTAGCCATGAGCTGCTAGAAATGTACTGCAAATATTCTCAGGTCTCCCCCTGTCTCACCCACCAGATGGCTGACCATTTTTAAAGACTCAACTACCTACATTAGGAATTCACTATGATATCTGACTTTTCCTCTAGTCCACCTGGTCTGATGGGATTAATGTGTAAAGCATCTAGATCTTCCACCATTGAAATAACCACTGGAAACTGACCACCTACTCATACCCTAGTCTCACTGCTATCTTTACTGTCTCCACCTTGGCACAATCCAATGTGCTTAGCACTGAGCACTTCTCATGAGTCACTTCAGGTCCTATTAGCCTCACTGACTGTTACACTTGATGTGCGTCAGCTACTGTGCTGTTAATTTCCAAGCTTCATATTTTGGTTCTCCTTCAACAACCCCACAAACAGAATGTGAGCTCCCCACCGAGGTGGCCAGGTGATGAGACTAGCTCCTGCCACAAAAACTCCTTCTTGCCCTGACTGTGACCTAGGACCTTCAAATGCACCACTGAAATCCTCTCATGCCTTTTCCTTGTGTTGACCCTGACTCCAGGTGTTGTCACTTCTCCATGTGTCTTCACTCTCTCTTTTGGCTTCTCATGCTTTGTTGAGTCAACCTCCTTGCAGCCTCCCTGATATGATCCCTTCATACCTCTGCTGACTCTGTTTCTTTAAGACCAGAGAGTGTAATAAACTATGCTTGCCCTCTCTTATGCCCTCTCTAGTGGCCAAACCTGACTGGCCATCTCAATAGAATAAAAAACAATCATGATGAAACTAATCTGTCACATCATTTTATAAAAGTATAACCCAGCAGTTGTACCTGTTTGTAACATTTGACCTCACCTCCCCGCCTCTTATGACACATCACAGAGATCTGAAGAGTCCAGCTGTCCACAAGTCTGAAGTTTTTACTGTCCAGGGCCAAGCAAACCCTTAATCCCTTTGAGAACCTAATGCTCTAAGAATCAAGTGTGACCAGAGTCTTCCCCGAAGGGTGCTCTAAAGCATGTGATCTGGTTTCCCCATGGTCATTCCGTGAATGAGACAGAGGTGTTTCCTACTGGGAACCCCTCCCAGATCAGACAGGCCTTACCTGAGCAGACTGCTCCAATATCCTGGTCATGAGAGAAGGTGTCATTATAGTTTTTAAAATCAATATGAACACACTCAGAGAGACTCAAAGTTGATTCAACCTCTCTACTCTCACAAGAAACATATAAAAACCAAATGGGGCCAAGTCTTGGTCCAAAATAAGACCCTCTGGGAGCATCAATGGCAACTCCACATTCCAGTTGTCTGCACACCTCTTCTACAGTTTCTATGAGCCAGTACTCAATATACACTGTGCCCCATTCTCCTTTGTACTTCATTTCCACTCTCCCCTCACAGCGGTGGGCTCCGTCCTTCAGCCTCAGCTCCAAAACTGCAAGAGAGACAGACACAGACCAGAGGAGAGATTTTAAGAGAAATTGCAGTGGCGTGCTGGTAAGTATTAAAAAAAAAAAAAATCTCTCTGAGGGGAAAAAAAAATCCCTGCATTTGATGACTTTTATGGTATAAATATTCCCACATGGTCAACTCTAAGCCCCCAATGTTCCATCACTGAACCTGGAGCAGGAAGGCAGGCACCAGGTGTTTCTCAGGAGCCTGTAGAACCAGCTCCAGGGACACCACCGAGGACAAGCCTCCAGAGACTCTGGATGCTGCCCTCCCTGTAGATGTGCCCAAGGTGCCTAGGGCCCAGCTTCCCTGTCTCAGTTACAGCTCATGGCCCAGGATCCAGGGAGGAATCCTCCCTCTCCTTCCCTGTCCATAGGGAGCATCTCTTCCAGCTCAGGAACAGAGGGCTCAGGCAACAGGCTCTACAGTGTCCTGATCGTTCCTGTCACCTGGTGTTCACATCCTTGTGTAATCCCCACACTTGAATGTATCTAGTAACATGCACATAACAAATGGAATTTGGCAAAAGTGATAAGATGTCACTTAAGTGATTAGGTTTCAAGATGACTCTGGTTTCCCTTTGGTGACCTATCTCTCTCTGTTTTATTTCTGCTTTACTGACTATGCCAAAGCCTTTGACCGTGTGGCTCACAATAAACTGTGGAAAATTCTTAAAGAGATGGGAACACCAGACCATCTGACCTGTCTCTTGAGAAACATATATGCAGGTCAGGAAGCAACAGTTAGAACTGGACATGGAACAACAGACTGGTTCCAAATAGGAAAAGGAGTATGTCAAGGCTGTATATTGTCACCCTGCTTATTTAACTTATATGCAGAGTACATCATGAGAAACACTGGGCTGGAAGAAGCACGAGGTGGAATCAAATTTGCCGGGAGAAGTATCAATAGCAGACAATACCACCCTTATGGCAGAAAGTGAAGAGGAACTAAAAAGCCTCTTGATGAAAGTGAAAGAGGACAGTGAAAAAGTTGACTTAAAGCTCAACATTCAGAACATTCACAAAACTAAGGTCATGGCATCTGGTCCCATCACTTCATGGCAAATAGATGGGGAAACAGTGGAAAGAGTGTCAGACTTTATTTTGGGGGGCTCTAAAACCACTGCAGATGGTGATTGAAGCCATGAAATTAAAAGACACCTACTCCTTGGAAAGAAAGTTATGACCAACCTAGATAGTATATTTAAAAGCAGAGACATTACTTTGCCTACAAAGGTCTAATTAATTTAGAATTAATAGTGCTAAAATGTCTATACTGCTCAAAGTAATCTATAGACCTGATGCTTTTGAACTGTTGTGCTGGAGAAGACTCTTGAGAGTCCCTTGGACTGCAAGAAGATCCAACCAGTCCATCCTAAAGGAGATCAGTCCTGGGTGTTCATTGGAAGGACTAATGTTGAAGCTGAAACTCCAATACTTTGACCACCTCATGCAAAGAGTTGACTCATCGGAAAAGACCCTAACACTGGGAAGGATTTGGGGCATGAGAGGAAGGGGACGACAGGACGAGATGGCTGGATGGCATCACTGACTCGATGGACGTGAGTCTGGGTGAACTCTGGGAGTTGGTGATGGACAGGGAGGCCTGGCGTGCTGCGATTCATGGGGTTGCAAAGAGTCGGACATGACTGAGTGACTGGACTGAACTGAACTGAACTGAACTGAATAAAGTCAATCTTAAAAGGTCTCATAACATACACACAGCAACTATGTGATGTGATAAATGTATTAACTAACTTAATTATGCTAATAGTTTCAAAATATATATGTATTTCTTTTTTAATACTTTAATTTTTGGAGTATAGTTGATTTACAATGTTGTGTTAGTTTCAGGTGTACAGTAAAGTGACTTGGTTATATATTTTAATACATGTAAACTTTCTTTTTTAGATTTTTTTCTCTTATAGTTTATCACAGAATACTGATTAGACTTCCCTGTGCTATACAGTAGGTCCACGTTGATTATTTATCGTATATATAGTAAGGTGTTAATTTCAAATTCCTGATTCATCCCTCTCCCCAACTCCCAACATTTCCTCTTGTGTAACCATAAGTTGTTTTGGATATCTGTAAGTCTGCTTCTGTTTTGTAAATAAGTTCATTTGTATCCTTTTAAAATTAATTTTTATTGGAGTATAGTTGCCTTACAATGTCGTATTTCCTCTGTACGGCAAAGTGAATCAGTTATTTGTTGTTGTTCAGTTGCTAAGTCATGTCTAACTCTTTGTGAATTCATGGACTGACACACTCCAGGCTCACCTGTCCTCTACTATGTCCTGAAGCTTGCTCAAATTCATGTTTATCGAGTTGGTGATGCTATCTAACCATTTCCTCCTCTGCCACCTCCTTCTCCTCTTGTCTTCAATGTTTCCCAGCATCTCCAATGAGTCTGCTCTTGGTTGAGTCCCTTTTTTTCCACACCATCCCCAGCATTTATCGTTTGTAGAATTTTTGATGATAGCCAATTCTGACTGTTGTGAGGTGATGCCTCATTGTACTTTTGATTTGCATTTCTCTGTTAATTAGTGATGTTCAGCATCTTTTCATGTGTTTTTTGGACACCTGTATGTCTTCATTGGAGAATATATACATATGTATTTCAAGTCATCATACTATACACCTTTCACTTATATCCTATTATTTGGTGATCACCTTCCAATAAAGCTGGAAACAATAGATAAGAAAACTATATATAGAGAAAAAAAAACTTTTGCCAATGCAAGGGAAAAAAAGATAGGAATAATAATAATGGGAGCTTGAAATATATTTCTCAGCTTTTAATACTTGAAATGGTCATCTGAACTAAATCCAATGGGGAAAAATTGGAAGTAGTGACAGATTTTATTTTCTTGGGTTCCAAAATCCCTGTGGACAATGACTGCAGCCACGAAATTAAAAGACACTTGCTCTTTGGAAGAAAAGTCATAACAAACCTAGTCAGCATATTAAAAAACAGAGACATCACTTTGCCAACAAAAGTCCATATAGTCAAAGCTGTGTTTTTTCCTGTGGTCAAGTATGGATGTGAGAGTTGAACTATAAAGAAAGCTGCGTGCATGCATGCTAAGTCGTTTCAGTAGTGTCCAACTCTTTGTGACCCTTTGGACCACAGCCTGCCAGGTTTCTCTATCCATGGGATTCCCCAGGCAAGAATACTGGAGTGGATTGTCATTTCCATCTTCAGGGGATCTTCCCAACCCAGGGATCGAAACTGCATCTCTTATGTCTCCTGCATTGGCAGGCGGGTCCTTTACCACTAGCACCACCCGGGAAGCAGCACCGAAGAATTGATGCTTTTGAACTGTGGTGTTGGAGAAGATTCTTTTTTTTTTTTTTTTTTTTTTTTATTTTTAAACTTTACATAATTGTATTAGTTTTGCCAAATATCCAAATGAATCCGCCACAGGTATACATGTGTTCCCCATCCTGAACCCTCCTCCCTCCTCCCTCCCCATTCCATCCCTCTGGGTCGTCCCAGTGCACCAGCCCCAAGCATCCAGGATCGTGCATCGAACCTGGACTGGCAACTCGTTTCATACATGATATTTTACATGTTTCAATGCCATTCTCCCAAATCTTCCCACCCTCTCCCTCTCTCTCAGAGTCCATAAGACTGTTCTATACATCAGTGTCTCTTTTGCTGTCTTGTACACAGGGTTATTGCTACCATCTTTCTAAATTCCATATATATGCGTTAGTATACTGTATTGGTGTTTTTCTTTCTGGCTTACTTCACTCTGTATAATAGGCTCCAGTTTCATCCACCTCATTAGAACTGATTCAAATGTATTCTTTTTAATGGCTGAGTAATACTCCATTGTGTATATGTACCACTGCTTTCTTATCCATTCATCTGCTGTTGGACATCTAGGTTGCTTCCATGTCCTGGCTATTATAAACAGTGCTGCGATGAACATTGGGGTACACATGTCTCTTTCCCTTCTGGTTTCCTCAGTGTGTATGCCCAGCAGTGGGATTGCTGGATCATAAGGCAGTTCTATTTCCAGTTTTTTAAGGAATCTCCACACTGTTCTCCATAGTGGCTGTACTAGTTTGCATTCCCACCAACAGTGTAAGAGGGTTCCCTTTTGTCCACACCCTCTCCAGCATTTATTACTTGTAGACTTTTGGATCGCAGCCATTCTGACGGGTGTGAAATGGTACCTCATAGTGGTTTTGATTTGCATTTCTCTGATAATGAGTGATGTTGAGCATCTTTTCATGTGTTTGTTAGCCATCGGTATGTCTTCTTTGGAGAAATGTCTATTTAGTTCTTTGGCCCATTTTTTGATTGGGTCATTTATTTTTCTGGAGTTGAGCTGTAGGAGTTGCTTGTATATTTTTGAGATTAGTTTTTTGTCAGTTGCTTCATTTGCTATTATCTTCTCCCATTCTGAAGGCTGTCTTTTCACCTTGCTAATAGTTTCCTTTGATGTGCAGAAGCTTTTAAGGTTAATTAGGTCCCATTTGTTTTGAAAGTGCCTTGGACTGTCAGGAAATCGAACCAGTCAATCCTAAAAGAAATGAACCCTAAATATTCATTGGAAGGACTGATACTGAAGTTGAAGCTCCAGTACTTTGGCCACTTGATGAGAAGAGCCAACTCATTGGGAAAAAAAAAAAAAACACCCTGCTGGGGTCCCCACTGATGACACTTATCTGAGTTTATTATAATTTCTAGTTTTAGTGTCCAGCTTCACTAGACTATCAGTTAATATGGACTAGGGAGCTTTATTCACCATCATTAGGGCCTCAGCATCTGGTGAATTGCAAAGGGTATGGATTGAATGCCCCACAAACCGATCTTTAAATCAATAAACATTTGTGCAATGAAAGTCTAAATAAATTCTGAAAAGAAGGTATGGAAATGATATAATTTAGCACATTTATGGCATTCAAATCAGTAAGAAAAGAAAAAGAAATAATTCAGGAATGACATTGGGAAAAATAAAATTAGGTAGAATATCATATCATATATAAAATAACTTACACAATTATTTAGTATTTACACATTTAAATATATTCATAAAATTATTACAGATAAAAATAATTTATTTAAATTTGAGGTGGGCAAGAACATGCTTGACAAGGCTCTGAAAGTGGAAACAAAAACTGGAAATTTTAACAGGAAATTAATGTTATTAGAAACTTCCGTGAGGGACTTCCCTGATGGTCCAACAATTAGGACTCTGCACTTCCAATGAAGGTAACACAGGCTTGATTCCTGGTCTGGTTTGGTACAGCCAAAAAAATCAAACAGTAAACTGAAGGAAGCGTCTTCAGTCTATACATAATGTAATTCAAAGGACAGGGACTTGCACCCCAACTGCTTGGTTTCAAGTCTTACCTCTGTTTCTTACAACTGACTCATCTTGGGCAAGTGACTTTGCTTTGCCTCAGTGATCCGTTTGGTGGATAAAATTATATTCTGCTTATTGGACTCTTGTGTGCTCAAACGAGTTCATATAAGTAAGTGCACTGTAGGTTGTTGCAGTAGATGATAGTAGTAGTATAAAGAGCTTCAATACAAATCATGACAAAAATGATAGCCATCACCAGGTAAAAAGGACAAATGCAATCAGCAAAGTAATTCACAAAGGAAGGATTAAATTAGCTAATATATGCCAGTATTTGCCTACCAAACTGGCTAAGGTTTTAGAACCTCGTAAGAAGACAAAGTTGGTGAAGCTATGTGGAAACTAACATTCTCATTCACCATTTGTAGAATTAAAGTTCAGTGCAGCTATTTCTGGCAAGCATTAATCTCTATGTACCAAAAACCGTAAAGGTATAGGTACAAAGCCTTAAAGCCTTAGAGGTACTCAGCCTATAAAGCAGCAACTCCACTTTTTTTTCCCAACATTTAAATATTTGTTTATTTATCTATTTATTTGACCACCTAGGTCTTAGTTGCCATATGCAGGATATTTAGCTGCAGGATGCGAACTCTCAGTTGCCACATGTGGAATCTAGTTCCCTGACCAGGGATCAAATCTGGGACCCTGCACTAGGAGCAGGGAGTCTTAGTTATGATTAAGAGAAGCAGTCATGGATGGCCCTACATTTAAACACAGGGAAGTTCAGAGTAACATTTTCATAATATCAAAAAAATGTTGAAAACAACTAAATGTTCAATACAGACGGTCAGGTGAGCATATTGCATTTCTACATATAGTGAAATAGCTGGAGGCAGTTAAAAAATTCAGTACTATCCCTGTGATAGCCTGTATTTTTTAATTCTACAATAAAATGCTTTAGTGTGTAAAAGAATAGTTAATGATATAGAAAAATGCCCAAAATATATTCTGGATTGTAAAAACAGGATACAAAACAATATATGCCAGATTATCTAATCCTGAGGATCCACATTTTTGTGTCTAATGGCATCAATTGCATTTGAGAGATTTATGCCAATGCCCATCATGAATTTCAAGGTGGAGATTCCTGTAACATGTGAGAAATCATCAGGTGCTCTGAAAGGCCAAGACTATTATTCTACAAGGAGCAAGTCTACTGTAACTATGAAGTAGGAGAATAAAATGTTATAGGACAACTCTGAATGGTGTTGTTTCAAAGAAAATGAAAATAGTGCTTGCTTTGGTGAACTATTCTTGCTTCTTAAAAAACAACTGATGAAATTTCCTACAATTTTTCTTGTAAGAGGAGGGGGCCATGCATCAAAACATCCATCATCTCCCCCTTGTGCGACCAAAACCCACCTCTGACCTCCAGAGCCCTCAGAAGGAGACGTTTCACCAGCACCTGCCCAGCACTCAAGGAGCAGAGATGGGGAGGGAGGGGACTTCCCAAGGAGAGCTGTGGACTCAAGGCTGAGGTCTAGGGGATGACAGTGAGCTCTGAGACGAGATAGGGCTGCATGGAGTCTCAGCCAGATCAAAACATAAAATGTTTTGAGAAAGCTGCCTTCTCCAGGCTGGAGACCAGATTCTCCACAGCCCCAGCCCTGGCGCCTACTGTCCTCTCACTCAGGGGAAACCAGCTCCAGGGAGGAACAGGAGAGGGCTCGAGGCAGAAAGTGCTCCCTACAGAGTCACAGCAGATCCTGGGAGGGGAAAGGACCATCCCAGGGCCCCAGCACATCAGGAAATGTCACAGGGACCGGGGCAGAGACTAGGGAACTCATACACCTGTGGCTGCACATCAACTGATCTCTACAGACAAGAGGTCCCCTCTCCTGGCGGTGGGCTTCTGCTCTGTAATGGACACCTGGTGGGGACAGGTGAGGTAAGCAGGCAGAGCCTCTCACAGAGCCCAGTGCTGGGCAGACAGGGCAACAAGCAGAGGGGAGCCTGGGGGATGGGGAGAGAGGAGCCAGAGAGAGGCAGGCAGGTGCACCATTATCTCTGATCTGGTTACATGCAGTGGCCAGGACACCCAGCCCTGTGGGACCCTGTGTGCTTCACAGACCAATGGACTCAGTCCCTGCTCATCAGCTCCGTTCCTTTCACAGAGACAGGATCCACACACTCCTCACACACACACACATACACACAAACTCCTCATACACTCCGACTCCACACACACACACACACACAAATTCCTCACTCACTCCTCACACACACATACTCTCACACACACTCCACACACACATACCCTCACACACTCCTCACACACCCTCACACATGCCTCACAATCACACACACACACACTCCACACACACACAACTTCACACACTCCTCACTCACCCACTCACACACACACTCCTCACCATCACACACACACACACAAACACAAACACAGAGCCTACAGGAGCATACACACAGGAAACATGGGGACCCAGGGGCAGTGCTCACACACCAGGCACGTGGAGAGTGTGGGAACAGCTCAGAGTCCTAGCTGAGGTCAGTCGCTGGAGCTTCCACACACTGGGAGCCACTGGGCCCTAGAAGCTCCCTGAGGGAGTGGAGGGGACTCAGGCTGACCCAGCTCGGTTCACAGCAAACCTCACTGCTCTCTAAAATCTGCCACAACTAGCAGTGGACCCCCCACAGGAGACGGACAAGTATTCACAGTCAGCGTGGCTCCTTTTTGGTCAAAAACACTGAGGCTCAGCTCCACAGCTACAGACACCTTTCCCTTCACCAAGGTGTGCACTGCCTGGTATGGACCCAGGGCAGAGGGGCAGCTCTTACCTTGACCACCCACCACGGTGCCGAGGAGGAGGACACAGAGTCCCTGCAGGGCGACGTGTCTGCCCAGAGCCATCCTGACCCCACGTCCTCAAGGTCACAGTCCCAGCTTCAGGATCAGCCTGTGAGGAGGCGTCAGGGTGCCGACCGGGGTATATATAGACCACCCCTTACACCCTCCCTCCTGGGAGCCAATAGCGACACCTCTCACCATTTCAGGCACTATCGGAGGCTGCATCTGCCACTTTCTGCAGCTCAGACACCAATGAGCTTCTGAATCTTCAACATCTCCTTATATGAGCAACACGGTCCTTTGACCTCCTGCTTCCGTGGTCCTGAGAGCAGGGCCCCCTGACCAGGGCTGGAGTAGAAAAGTCACATCAAAAACTATGTGCACCATTCTTTCCTCTGATTACCTTGGCCAATCCCCAAGAACTGTAAGATCTTGCAGGGTTGGGTTGTGGAATTCACTGGAACACGGAGAATAACTGGTGGTATCAAGCATTGATCTTCCCCAGCACTGAGCTCAGGATCAAGCAGAGTACTACAAGAAAGCTTCAAGCACAAGAACATTTCTCAGGCCAGCAGACAATGAGGACAAGGATTTCAGGAATTCACAGGTGACCGTGGAGAAGGTGGGGAGGGAACCATTAAGTTGAGTGCATGAGATTGCAGGTCTTCTCCTCGCAGAATGATCTGGAGACTGGGTCCCAAAGAAGGTGCATATATGCTCAGTTGTGTCCTACTTTTTGTGACCCCTGGACTGTAACCCGCAAGGCTCCTCTGTCCACAGGATTTCCTAGGCAAGAATATTGGAGTGGGTTGCCATTTCCTTCTTGAGCAGATTGTCTCAACCCAGGCATCGAACCCACGTCTCCTGCGTCTCCTGCATTGGCAGGCAGGTTCTTTATTGCTGAGCCACCTGGGAAGCCCTATAAGGGATTTTCAGACATGCTAAGTCCCTTTCCCTTTATTGCATTAATTTTATGTGAAATATCCCTCTCAGCTAGTCAACAAATGATGCTTCAAGAGAGAAAGAGATTGCTGTTACAGGAAACAAAGAGAAAGTAGGAGTTATCATTCAACTCTAGCCTGCCAAAATAGGATTTGGGGATCTAAGAGAAGAAAATATATAACTTAGAAAGATAACTTAGAAAGACAAAAACTTCACATTGTCCCTCTTTGCATATTGAGAGTTTGGTTTTATAGGATTCAGAACACCCTTGTATTATAAGCCATAACTAAAGAAGATGTAAAATATAGTTTAAAGCAACTGCCCCCAGACAGAAGGATAAATAGAAAGTATTCTGCTGCACAGTGGCTGCATGCAAGGGGCAAAGAAGAGGCAAGTGAAGCAGAAAACAGAAGAGGGTTCATTCATTCTAGTCTAAGAGGAAAGGTGGCAGCAAGATTGGAAGCCCAGGTAGATTGGGTGCACAGAGCCAAGCAGAAGGGTCTGATGTCCAGTGTGGCCATTGCTGCCTTGTTCTGTTTCCACTGATCAGAGAAGCTCCCAGATGCTCTCCAGAAAGTAGCCCAGGGATGAATATAGAGACAGAGTAGGGCCATAAGTGATGCAAGATAGAGCTCCCCGATTGAAATTCAAGGTCACTAACATACTTCCTTCATTCCTCATACTCCCTCAGGCTCAAGATCCCCATGATGCCCCTCTGTGGTCCACACAAACCCACCCTGAGGACCCGTCACCCTGACTCTCATCATTTCAGCACAAATGTGAGAAGGATCCACCTGTGACACACATGCCCCAGAGTCCCCACCAGAGCTCAGAAACGGCTTCACACCCTCCCCCTCCCACACCTGAGGGCAGCTGTGGACCAGTCCACAGCCCTGTCACATCCCCACTGGGAGAACACCTCATCCTGGTCAGCAGACACAGCTTCTCTGTCCTTGAGACTCAGGTAAATGAAAAGGGAGAAAGGTCAATTGAACATATGCTTTTCTCCCTTTAAATATGCTAATATTAATCCATTATTTTACAATAGTCACTTATTTGCCCTGTGTTCCTCTGACTTCCAAGCCTCCATCTGTACATGAACCCCATCTCCTCTGGATGCTTAAAACAGTAGTGATAATAACTGATTATAAATATCAAAACCAGAAGACAAACTCAGGGACTGGAGTAGGAACAGGATCTGCTCAGTCACTAGAGTCGATGCTGTACTCCCCCTGGATCCCAGAGTCACAATTCCTTACCCAGTTACGGTCTCTGCACCATCACCAGAAACCACCAGACAAACACCTAGAACACAGGACGTGCTTCCTAGAGTCCAGTCATTCCTCCCACAGGATGACACAGGGATGTGTTTAGTGAACCAGGTACACATGGTCTCACCTCGGGATTGAGATCTCACAAGAGAAATACTGTTATGGACTCCATACCCTGTTATAAGGATGGAGTGGGCTGGAAGGAGGGGTTAACCCAGGGCTGGCAGGCTGTGTCTAGGCAGCACCCTGTACCCCAGAGCTGGGGATGCAGGTCAACATGGACCAACTCA
This sequence comes from Bubalus kerabau, assembly GCF_029407905.1. Lineage (NCBI taxonomy): Eukaryota > Metazoa > Chordata > Mammalia > Artiodactyla > Bovidae > Bubalus > Bubalus kerabau. Next base: position 19,826,707 of record NC_073624.1, read on the forward strand.
CCCTCTGATGAAGGTTTATCTTCTCTGACACATAAGGAAATTTCAGTGTCCCATCTCATCCAAGATTTCAAGGAGGGAAGCTTTAGGGAGGACACTAACCTAGCTGCATCCATGTGAACTTCAGGGGTCAGGAGAACAGGCTCAGGAACTAGTCTGCCTGGCCTGACTCAGAGCTCAGCCACATATCATGTGTGTGACCTTGAACAGGATCCCTACACTCTCTGTATAGTGGCTTTGTCTGTAAAAGAAGAGTTATACTTGTGTATAGATGACAGAGTTTTGGTTAGAATTAAATGAGTTGGCATTAGTAAGAGATATAACTAGTCAACAATAGTACATCATCTTGGCAGAGAAGCAATATTAGGGCCCCTCTGTCCATCCCATCCCAGGAACCCCAGGACTCCAGAACAGGAATACAATTCTGTTACCTGGAGCCTTGACTGGAGCTGTCAGAACTCTCCCAGGAACCACATGCTCTGACGGTGATTGGGGCCAGAGTTGTGAGTCTTCCACACATCACCCCTTCTCTCTGTGCCCCAGAGAGAGGTTCTACTGCTCACGAACCTCGACCTTACCAACTGTGAACCTCATGAATTAAGTTGTTTACTTGCTAATTTTACTTTATAAATGGACTTGGTAAAGTTCTGGGTCTAATTCACCTCCTTATCCCCGATGCCTGTTAATTAAAAATCCTAAATGATGTCTCTTGTATACCTGAATGAATGGATGTCAGCCAGGTATTTCACACAAATCATTTCAATCAAAAGAAATCTTTTGAGATATACTTTAACTTGATGTGAGGACTTAACAGCACAATGCAAGTTGTGTCACTTGTTGTAATGATATTTCAATATGATTAAATGGTATAAGCTATGTATTGGTTAACTTCTACACTTTTCTGCAATGAATGCAATAAATTGAAATACCAGAAACAAGGCTAGCCCCATTCCAAGAGCAGTGCTGAGACAGCCAGTTCTAAACATGTATAAACACTGTGTCTTTGTGTATCTGAAGATAAAGAAGACAAACCTCAGCACACTGACAGGTGAACACCATGAAGCCTCCTGTTCTGGTCTTAATCAGATATGGCCATGTGGTCCGGATGTTTATATATTTATCATTTGGCATATTTTCAGTTCAAACCACACATAACTGTAGCAGGAAGAAATTTTGTTATAAAAATTTTTAGTTTAACAGCTTCTGTATTGAATTAGAAGTGCAGAAGTAAAGAGCAGGAAGAATCCTGTTCTTTAACTTAGACTGTTTATTCAGTCTGATGGACTGTAAAGCAATACAATATGTAGCATTATTATTCCCAAATCACCATGAAAATATGGAGGTTTCAGAGGTTCAGTAATCTCTTTGCTGCTGCTGCTGCTAAGTCGCTTCAGTCGTGTCCGATTCTGTGCCACCCCATAGACCGCAGCCCACCAGGCTCCCCCATCCCTGGGATTCTCCAGGCAAGAACACTGGAGTGGGTTGCCATTTCCTTCTCCAATGCATGCAAGTTAAGAGTGAAAGTGAACTCCCTCAGTTGTGTCCGACTCTTAGCGACCCCATGGACTGCAGCCTACCAGGCTCCTCCATCCATGGATTTTCCAGGCAAGAGTACTGGAGTGGGGTGCCACTGCCTTCGGTATATAAAATTGAGAAACACCTATACTAACATCTAAATCCCCAAGAACAAAAAGAGATGCCACGGTAGAGTAGATTGAAACTTTTAATTTATCGAAAGGAAAAAAAAATTGTCAATCTAAAATTCTTCACTCAAAACCAGTCTCTCAAGGAATAAAGATTCAAAGGTGCCATTAACAAAATGCTGATGTAGGAGACAGCAGCCTCCATCCTCTTAAAAAAAAGACCAAAAGGTAGAAAGTGATCAGTAATAAAAACAGCTCCAGAAATATCTGGAGTACTCTAAGAAGCTTGACTATGCCAAGACACTCTCATTTTGGTGGCATCATTCCATCCTTCATCCAGCATCACTCAGAGTTTCTCTCACCAGGAGAGTAAGAGCAGGCTAAGTAACCAATGTCCCTAGGCTTTGGGGGGCACCATATGAAAGTCCTGCTTCAGGTTCACTTCACGCAGACCTGCAAAGCTGAGCCAGTCTTATAGAGATGGCTAGGCATAAGAAAGAAGAGCAAAGGACCAATAGAAACCACATGGCAGGAGAAATCACAGTTCACAGTGACCTTCTCTGCAGACAGATGCAGCAGATTTTACCCCTGAAAAAATTAATAACAGCACAGACGATTGTTTCGAGTAGTCAGTCATGTATGGATATGAGAGTTGGACCATAAATAAGGCTGAGCACTGAAGAATGGATGCTTTTGAACTGTGGTGCTAGAGAAGACTCTTGAGAGTTCTTTGGACAGCAAGGAGATCAAACCAGTCAATCCTAAAGGGAATCAACCCTGAATATTGATTGAAAGACGGATGCTGAGGCTGAAGGTCCAATTCTTCAGCCACCTGGTGCAAAGAGCTGACTCATTGGAAAAGACCATGATGCTGGGAAAGACTGAAGGACAAGAAGAGCAGCACAGGATCAGATGGTCAGATAGCATCACCAACTCAATGGACATGAGTTTGAGCAATGAACCATTGTTGGTCTCAGTCTTTGCTGCCTTCCTAGGCCTTCCCACAACCTGAGCACCTGCAACCATCATCTCCCCCCACAGAGGCACCTGCAACAGGCCCCTAAAGCCTAATGTGTGCACACCATTGGCTCTGGCCACCACCACTGCTGGTCATGATTTCTAGGCTTTGGAGCCAGAGGCACTGTTGAGGATACCAACAACCATTCCAGTGACGGCAAGCCCCTGCAACACTTGCAAAACACCACACCGTTGTCAATGCTGTGGACATCAGCAGTCTGAGCCAAATGGATCTCATGTCCTCCCAGGCCCAATGCTACCTTATGCCTCTGCTTATGGCACCCTGCTGAACATTCCAGTGTTCCCCTACCCAGAGGCGAAAGGCTTTCCCTACTGAAATCAAAATATAGATTCTGGTACAGATGACTGCTTTTTTAAATGTGCAGACATCTACAAGAGCATAAGACATCAAGAAGAATTGGAGAAGCAAAATCCCACCAAAGGAATACAGTAAACCTCCTGGGAAACTTGTTCTGGGATGCGGAGGAATAGGACGGGGAGACCATTTTCTCCCCCACAAATTCATCAAAAGAACATTTAAACACCAAGTAGATTCCACAAAACAACTTCTGAATGCTGGCAGAGGACATCAGATATCCAGAAAAGCAGCCCATTGTCTTCGAAAGGAGATTTTGAATTTTTGCTTTTTGGTATTTGTTATCAATTTTGTACCTACATTTTTTTTTAATAATTTTTGTGACTTTGGTTTTTTTTCTCTTTCTTTTTCTTCTTCTTTTCTTTAACATTGTATTTTTGAAATTCAAACTCTACTCTAGATTTTTAAATTTTGCTTTTTGGTATTTTTTATCAATTTTGTACTTTTAAGAACCCAATCTTCAGTACCCATTTTTACTTGGGAGCAAGATTACTGGCTTGACTGCTCTCTCCCCTTTGGACTCTCCTTTTTCTCCACCAGGTCGCCTGTGTTTCTTCCCCAACCCCTCTCTGCTCTACCCAACTCTGTGAATTTCTGTGTGTTCCAGAAGGTGGAGAACACTTAGGGAACTGATTACTGGCTGGATCTGTCTCTCTCCTTTTCATTCCCCCCTTTTATCCTCCTGGACACCTCTGTCTCCTTTCTCCCTCTTCTCTTCTCTGTATAACTCCGTGAACATCTCTGAGTGGTCCAGTTGTGGAGTGCACATAAGGAAGTGATTACTGGCTAGCCTGCTCTCTCCTCTATTGATTCCACCTCATCTCATTTGGGTCACCTCTAACTCCCTCCTCCCTCTTCTCTTCTCCATGTAACTCTGTGAACCTCTCTGGGTGTCCCTCACTGTGGAGAAACTTTTCATCTTTAACCTAGATGTTTTATCAATGGCGTTGTATAGAAGGAGAAGTTTTGAGACTACTGGAAAAAAGACTGAAAACCGGAAGCAGGAAGCTTAAGTCCAAACCCTGACTCCAGGGAACATTAATTGAAGGGAGCTCATCAAACGCCTCCATACCTACACTGAAACCAAGCACCACACAAAGGGCCAACAAGCTCCAGAGCAAGACATACCACGCAAATTCTCCAGCAACACAAAAACACAGCACTGAGCCCCAATATACAGGCTGCCCAAAGTTACTACAAATCCATAGACATCTCATAACTCATTACTAGACACTTAATTGCACTCCAGAGAGAAGAAATCCAGCTCCATCCACCAGAACACCGACACAAGCTTCCCTAACCAAGAAACCTTGACAAGCCACCTACACAAACCCACACACAGCAAGGAAACTCCACAATAAACAGAACTCCACAAACTGACCGAATACAGAAAGGACACCCCAAACTCAGCAATATAAACAAGATGAAGAGACAGAGGAATACCCAGCAGGTAAAAGAACAGGATAAATGCCCACTAAACCAAATAAAAGAGGAAGAGATAGGGAATCTACCTGATAAAGAATTCCAAATAATGATAGTGAAAATGCTGCAAAATCTCAAAAGCAAAATGGAATCACAGATAAATAGCCTGGAGACAAGGATTGAGAAGATGCAAGAAAGGTTTAACAAGGACCTAGAAGAAATAAAAAAAAAAGAGTCAATATATAATGAATAATGCAATAAATTAGATCAAAAACACTCTAGAGGAAACAAATAGTAGAATAACAGAGGCAGAAGATAGAATTAGTGAATTAGAAGATGGAATGGTAGAAATAAATGAATCAGAGAGGAAAAAAGAAAAACGAATTAAAAGAAATGAGGACAATCTCAGAGACCTCCAGGACAATATTAAATGCTACAACATTCGAATCATAGGGGTCCCAGAGGAAGAAGACAAAAAGAAAGACCATGAGAAAATACTTGAGGAGATAATAGTTGAAAACTTCCCTAAAATGGGGAAGGAAATTATCACCCAAGTCCAAGAAACCCAGAGAGTCCCAAACAGGATAAACCCAAGGTGAAACACCCCAAGACACATATGAATCAAGTTAACAAAGATCAAACACAAAGATCAAATATGAAAAGCAGCAAGGGAAAAACAACAAATAACACACAAGGGAATTCCCATAAGGATAACAGCTGATCTTTCAATAGAAACTCTTCAAGCCAGGAGGGAATGGCAAGACATACTTAAAGAGATGAAAGAAAATAACCTACAGCCCAGATTACTGTACCCAGCAAGGATCTCATTCAAATATGAAGGAGAAATCAACAGCTTTACAGACAAGCAAAAGCTGAGAGAATTCAGCACCACCAAACCAGCTCTCCAACAAATACTAAAGGATATTCTCTAGACAGGAAACACAAAAACGGTGGGTAAACTCGAATCCAAAACAATAAAGTAAATGGCAACAGGATCATACTTATCAATAATTACCTTAAATGTAAATGGGTTGAATGCCCCAACCAAAAGACAAAGACTGGTTGAATGGATACAAAAACAAGACCCCTACATATGTTGTCTACAAGAGACCCACCTCAAAAAAGGGAACACATACAGACTGAAAGTGAAGGGCTGGAAAAAGATTTTCCATGCAAATAGAGACCAAAAGAAAGCAGGAGTAGCAATACTCATATCAGATAAAATAGACTTTAAAACAAAGGCTGTGAAAAGACACAAAGAAGGTCACTACATAATGATCAAAGGATCAATCCAAGAAGAAGATATAACAATTATAAATATATATGTGCCCAACATAGGAGCACTGCAATATGTAAGACAAATACTAACAAGTGTGAAAGGGGAAATTAACAATAACATAATAATAGTGGGAGACTTTAATACCCCACTCACACCTATGGATAGATCAACTAAACATAAAATTAACAAGGAAACACAAACTTTAAATGATACAATAGATCAGTTAGACCTAATTGATATCTATAGGACATTTCACCCCAAAACAATGAATTTCACTTTTTTCTCAAGAGCACATGGAACCTTCTCCAGGGTAGATCACATCCTGGGCCATAAATCTAGCCTTGGTAAATTCAAAAAAAATTGAAATCATTCCAAGCATCTTTTCTGACCACAATGCAGTAAGATTAGATCTCAATTACAGGAGAAAAACTATTAAAAATTCCAACATATGGAGGCTGAACAACACGCTGCTGAATAACCAACAAATCACAGAAGAAATCAAAAAAGAAATCAAAATTTGCATAGAAACGAATGAAAATGAAAACACAACAACCCAAAACCTGTGGGACACTGTAAAAGCAGTGCTAAGGGGAAAGATCATAGCAATACAGGCATACCTCAAGAAACAAGAAAAAAGTCAAGTAAATAACCTAACTCTACACCTAAAGCAACTAGAAAAGGAAGAAATGAAGAACCCCAGGGTTAGTAGAAGGAAAGAAATCTTAAAAATTAGGGCAGAAATAAATGCAAAAGAAACAAAAGAGACCATAGCAAAAATCAACAAAGCCAAAAGCTGGTTCTTTGAAAGGATAAATAAAATTGACAAACCATTAGCCAGACTCATCAAGAAACAAAGGGAGAAAAATCAAATCAATAAAATTAGAAAGGAAAATGGAGAGATCACAACAGACAACACAGAAATACAAAGGATCATAAGAGACTACTATCAGCAATTATATGCCAATAAAATGGACAACGTGGAAGAAATGGACAAATTTTTAGAAAAGTACAACTTTCCAAAACTGGACCAGGAAGAAATAGAAAATCTTAACAGACCCATCACAAGCACGGAAATTGAAACTGTGATCAGAAATCTTACAGCAAATAAAAGCCCAGGTCCAGACGGCTTCACAGCTTAATTCTACCAAAAATTTAGAGAAGAGCTAACACCTATCCTACTCAAACTCTTTCAGAAAATTGCAGAGGAAGGTAAACTTCCAAACTCATTCTATGAGGCCACCATCACCCTAATCCCAAAATCTGACAAAGATGCCACAAAAAAAGAAAACTACAGACCAATATCACTGATGAACATAGATGCAAAAATCCTTAACAAAATTCTAGCAATCAGAATCCAACAACACATAAAAAGATCATACACCATGACCAAGTGGGCTTTATCCCAGGGATGCAAGGATTCTTCAATATCCACAAATCAATCAATGTAATACACCACATTAACAAATTGACAAATAAAAAACATATGATTAACTCAATAGATGCAGAGAAAGCCTTTGACAAAATTCAACATCCATTTATGATAAAAACTCTCCAGAAAGCAGGAATAGAAGGAACATACCTCAACATAATCAAAGCTATATATGACAAACCCACAGCAAACATCCTCAATGGTGAAAAATTGAAAGCATTTCCCCTAAAGCCAGGAACAAGACAAGGGTGCCCACTCTCACCACTACTATTCAACATAGTTTTGGAAGTTTTGGCCAAAGCAATCAGAGCAGAAAAAGAAATAAAAGGAATCCAAATTGGAAAAGAAGAAGTAAAACTCTCACTGTTTGCAAATGACATGATCCTCTACATAGAAAATCCTAAGGACTCCACCAGAAAATTACTAGAACTAATCAATGAATATAGTGAAGTTTCAGGATATAAAATCAACACACAGAAATCCCTTTCATTCCTCTACACTAATAATGACAAAATAGAAAGAGAAATTAAAAAAAAAAAAGAAAGAGAAATTAAGGAAACAATTCCATTCACCATTGCAACGAAAAGAATAAAATACTTAGGAATATACCTACCTAAAGAAACTAAAGACCTATATATAGAAAACTATAAAACACTGGTGAAAGAAATCAAAGAGGACACTAATAGATGGAGAAATATACCATGTTCATGGATTGGAAGAATCAATACAGTGAAAATGAGTATACTACCCAAAGCAATCTATAGATTCAATGCAATCCCTATCAAGTTACCAACGGAATTCTTCACAGAATTAGTACAAATAATTTCACAATTTGTATGGAAATACAAAAAACCTCGAATAGCCAAAGCTATCTTGAGAAATAAGAATGGAACTGGAGGAATCAACCTGCCTGACTTCAGGCACTACTACAAAGCCACAGTCATCAAGACACTATGGTACTGGCACAAAGACAGAAATATAGGTCAATGGAACAAAATAGAAAGCCCAGAGATAAATCCATGCACCTATGGACACCTTATCTTTGACAAAGGAGGCAAGAATATACAATGGATTAAAGACAATCTCTTTAACAAGTGGTGCTGGGAAAACTGGTCAACCACTTGTAAAAGAATGAAACTAGAACACTTTCTAACACCATACACAAAAATAAACTCAAAATGGATTAAAGATCTAAACGTAAGACCAGAAACTATAAAACTCCTAGAGGAGAACATAGGCAAAACTCTCTCTGACATACATCACAGCAGGATTCTCTATGACCCACCTCCCAGAATATTGGAAATAAAAGCAAAAATAAACAAATGGGACCTAATTAAACTTAAAGGCTTCTGCACATCAAAGGAAACTATAAGCAAGGTGAAAAGACAGCCTTCAGAATGGGAGAAAATAATAGCAAATGAAGCAACTGACAAACAACTAATCTCCAAAATATACAAGCAACTCCTACAGCTCAATTTCAGGAAAATAAATGACCCAATCAAAAAAATGGGCCAAAGAACTATATAGACATTTCTCCAAAGAAGACATACAGATGGCTAAGAAATGCATGAAAAGATGCTCAACATCACTCATTATCAGAGAAATGCAAATCAAAACCACTATGAGGTACCATTTCACGCCAGTCAGAATGGCTGCAATCCAAAAGACTACAAGCAATAAATGCTGGAGAGGGTGTGGAGAAAAGGGAACCCTCTTACACTGTTGGTGGGAATGCAAACTAGCACAGCCACTATGGAGAGCAGTGTCAGATCAGATCAGATCTGCTGGATCATAGAAAAAGCAAGAGAGTTCCAGAAAAACATCTGTTCTGCTTTATTGACTATGCCAAAGCCTTTGACTGTGTGGATCACAAAAAACTGTGGAAAATTCTTCAAGAAATGGGAATACCAGACCACCTGATCTGCCTCTTGAGAAATTTGTATGCAGGTCAGGAAGCAACAGTTAGAACTGGACATGGAACAACACACCGGTTCCAAATAGGAAAAGGAGTTTGTCAAGGCTGTATATTGTCACCCTGTTTATTTAACTTATATGCAGAGTACATCATGAGAAACGCTGGCCTGGAAGAAACACAAGCTGGAATCAAGATTGCCGGGAGAAATATCAATAACCACAGATATGCAGATGACACCACCCTTATGGCAGAAAGTGAAGAGGATAACAGTGTGGAGATTCCTTAAAAAACTGAAAATAGAACTGCCTTATGATCCAGCAATCCCACTGCTGGGCATACACACTGAGGAAACCAGAATTGAAAGAGACACATGTACTCCAGTGTTCACATCACAGCACTGTTTATAATAGCCAGGACATGGAAGCAACCTAGATGTCCATCAGCAGATGAATGGATAAGAAAGCTGTGGTACATATACACAATGGAGTATTACTCAGCCATTAAAAAGAATACATTTGAATCAGTTCTAATGAGGTGGATGAAACTGGAGCCTATTATACAGAGTGAAGTAAGCCAGAAAGAAAAACACCAATACAGTATACTAATGCATATATATGGAATTTAGAAAGATGGTAACAATAACCTTGTATACGAGACAGCAAAAGAGACACTGATGTATAGAACAGTCTTGTGGACTCTGTGGGAGAGGGAGAGGGAGAGGATGGGATGATTTGGGAGAATGGCATTGAATCATGAATAATATCATATATGAAACCAGTTGCCAGTCCAGGTTCGATGCACGATACTGGAAGCTTGGGGCTGGTGCACCGGGACGACCCAGAGGGATGGAATGGGGAGGGAGGAGGGAAGAGGGTTCAGGATGGGGAACACATGTATACCTGTGGCGGATTCATTTTGATATTTGGCAAATCTAATACAGTTATGTAAAGTTTAAAAATAAAATAAAATTTAAAAAAAAATAAAAATTAAAAAAAAAAAATAAATAAAATAAAATAAAAAGAAAAAAAATAACAGAACTATTAAACAAAACAAAACAAAAAAAAACCCCCCATAACCTGCTCAGAGTAATGGAGATCCAGGAATTGCCTGATGAAGAATTGAAAATAATACTTCAAAAGATGATCAGAGTGTTACAAGATAACTCAAATATTTAATGATACCAATAAAACAATGCAAATAAAATAAGAAGAACAATAAAGATATGTAAAATATTTTTTTTAAAAGAACTAACCAGATATTTTGAAACTGAATAATAAATGAATGGGCGTCCCAGTTGGCACTAGTGGTAAAGAAGCCGCCTGCAAATGCAAGAGATGTAAGAGACTCGGGTTCAATCCCTGGGTCCAGAAGATCCCCTGGAGGAGGGCATGGCAACCCACTCCAGTGTTCTTGCCTGAAGAATCCCATGGACAGAAGAGTCTACAGTCCATAGGGTCACAAAGAGTCAGACATGACTGAGGCGACTTAGCATCCACACATAATGATTAATCTGAAAATTTCAATACAGAGATTCAACAACAGACTTGACCAAGGAAAAGAAAAAAGAATCAATGAGTTAGAAGAAAGATCAGTTGAAAGTATGCACATAAAGAAGCAAAAAGAGAATGAAAGGAATATAGAAAGCCAGTGGGAATTATGGACACCATAAAGAGGAGCAACGTATGCAATGGAGTCAGGGCAGAACAAGTGAGGGAGAAAAGAATTAAGGGCTGAGGACTTCCTGGTGGTGCAGTGGATAAGAGTCCACCTGCCAGTGCAGGGGACATCAGTTCAATCCCTGGTCCAGGAAGATTCCACATGCCGCAGAGCAACTAAGCCAGTGTGCCGCAGCTACTGAAACCTGTGCACCTAGAGCCTGTGGTCTCCAGCAAGAGAATCCACTGCAATGAGAAGTCTGTGCACTGCAGCGAAGAGTAGCCCCTGCTTACCACAGCTAGAGAAATCCTGTGTGCAAGGAAGGAGAGCTAGCACAGCCAACAATAAATAATTAAAACAGAAAAGAGAAAACACAGGCTGAGAATTTCCCAAACCTAGGGAAAGATCTGGACACCTAAGTTCAAGAAGCTAATAAGTCACCCCAAAATTTCAATCCAAAGCAACCTTTTCTAAGACTCACAGAGTTAACTGTCCAAATGCAAAGACAAAGAATTCTAAAGGTCTAAAGAGAAGAAAAAATTCTGTCACCCAAGAGGACTCCCATAAGGAGATCAGCGGATTTGTCCAAGGATACCCTGCAGACCATGAAGAAAGATTAACACACTCCACCCTCACTCAGTGGAAAGCAGCTCCAGGGAGGGACAGGAGAGGGCACGAAAGAAAGTGCTCCCTATAGAGTCACAGCAGATCCTGGGAGGGGAAAGGACCATCCCAGGCCCCCGGAACATCAGGAAACATCACAGGGACTGGGGCAGGGACTTGGGAACTTATACACCTGAGGCTGTGCTTCATCTGATCTCTACAGACAAAAGGTCCCCTCTCCTGGCTGCAGGCTCCTCTGCTCCACAATGAACACCTGGTGGGAACAGGTGAGGCCAGCAAGCAGAGCGTCTCACAGAGCCCAGTGCTGGGCAGACAGGGCAACAAGCAGAGGGGAGCCCAGGGGATGGGGGAGAGGAGCCAGAAAGAGGCAGGCAGGTGCACGATTATCTCTGATCTGGTCACATGCAGCGGCATGACACCCAGCCCTGTGGACACCCTGTGTGCTTCACAGACCAACGGACTCAGTCCCTGCTAATCAGCCCCATTCCTGTCACACAGACAGGCTATACCGCCCCTTACACACACATGCACACACACACATCACACACCGTCAAACACTCCTCCCATACTCCACAAACACACACACTCTTCACACCCTCACTCACACATTCTATTCACACACACACACACAGCTTCACATACACACACCCTCACACATTCCTCACATACTCACAGACATACTCCTCATACCCTTTCAAACACACACCCTCACAATGCTCCTTACCTTCACACATACACACAAAGGTACAGAGCCTACAGGAGCACAGACATAGGAAACACGGGGACCCAGCGGCAATGCTCACACACCAGGCACATGGAGTGTGTGGGAACAGCCCAGAGTCCCAGCTGAGGTCAGTCACTGGACCTTCCACACACCAGGAGCCACTGGGACTCCTTGAAGCTCCCTTAGAACAAGGGAGACAGTGGAGGGACTCAGGCTGACCCAGCTCAGTCTAGACCAAACCTCACAGCTCTGTAAAATCTGCCGCTACGACCAGTGGACCCCCCCCCACAGGAGACGGACCAGTGTTCACAGTCAGCGTGGCTCCTTTTTGGTCAAAAATACTAAGACCGTGGCTCCACAGGTCCAGACACCTTTCCTTTCACCACAGTGTCCACTCCCTGCTGTGGACCCAGGACAAAGGGGAAGCCCTTACCTTGACCACCCACCACGGTGCCGAGGAGGAGGACACAGAGTCCCTGCAGGGAGAGGTGTGTGCCCAGAGCCATCCTGACCCCATGTCCTCAAGGTCACAGTCCCAGCTGCAGGATCAGCCTGTGAGGAGCATCAGGGTGCCGACTGGGTCTATATAGACCACCCCTTACACCCTCCCTCCTGAGAGCCAATAGAAACACCTTTCACCATTTCAGGTGCTATTGGAGGCTGCATCTGCCCCTTTCTGAACACCAATGAGCTTCTGAATCTTCAACATCTCTTTATATGAGCAACACGGTCCTTTGACCTCCTGCTTCCGTGGTCCTGAGAGCCGGGTCCCATGACCGGGACTGGGATAGAAAAGGTGCATCAAAAACCATGAGTGCCTTTCTCTCTCCTAATCACGCTGGTCAACATCTGCAGACTGTGAGATCTCACAGGGTCTGGGTGTGGGATCTGTTGACCCATGGAGAATATCTTTTGTACAATCAAGTAATGATTTTCCCCAGCACTGAGCTCAGGGTGGAAGCAGAGACCTACAAGAAGTCTTGAAATACAATAATATTTATCAGGTCAGCAGAAAATGAGGGCCAGGAGTATATGAATTCACAGGTGACTGTGGAGGCATGAAGTGAGACCCATCAAGTTGGGGGGATGAGATTGCAGGTCTTTTCCCCCTTCTCAGAATGATCTGGAGATTGGGTCCTGTAGCACGTGCCTGCGTGCTCAGTCGTGTCTGACTCTTTGCAACCCCTGCACTGTAGCTCGCCAGCCTCCTCTGTCCAACGGATTTCCCAGGCAAGAGTACTGGAGTTGGTGGCTATTTCCTCCTAAAGGGATCTTTCTGACTCAAAGATCAAAACCATGTCACCTGTGTCTCCTGCATTGGCAGGCGGGTTCCCTATAGGGACATTCAGACATGTTAAATCCCTGTCCCTTTATTGCATTTCATTTTATGTGAAGTATCTCTTTCAGCTATTCACCAAAAAATGTTTATGGAGAGAAAGAGATTGCTATTAAAGGAAACAAAGAGAGGAGGAATCATCATTCAACTCTAGTCTTCCAAAATTGTAGTAGGGATCTCTAGAAGAAAGCACGGAGCTTCCCTGATGGCTCAGCAGTAAAGAATCCGCCCCCAAAGCAGGAGATGTGGGTTTGATCCCTGGCTCAGGAAGATCCCCTGGATAAGGAAATGGCAACCCACTCCAGTGTTCTTGCCTGGAGAATTCTGTGGACAGAAGGGCCTGGTGGTCCTTTCATGTCCAACACAGTCCATCGCTTTGAAAAGAGTCAGACACAACTAAGGAACTAAACAACAAGAAAATTATAGTTTAGAAAGACTAAAGTTTTCTAAACTTCACATTTATCCTCCTCATAAGCTGAGAGTATGGTTTGATAAGATTCAGAATACATTTGTATTATAAACCATAACTAAAGACGATGCAAAATATAATTTAAGGCAATAGCTCCAGACAGAAGGGGAAATAGAAAGTCTTCTTCTACATGATAGCTGCATGTGATGGGGAAAGAAGGGGCAAGTGAAGCAGAGAATAGAAGGGGTTCATGCTTCCTGGAACCATCAGTTGAGCCCACCTCCTCAGTTTTGCATTTAACAATAAAGGTGGCAAGAATGGAATCCCAGGTGGGTTGATGGGACAGATACAAGCAGAAAGGACTGATGTCCAGTATAGCCACTGATGCCTTGTTCGGTTTCCACTGATCAGAAAAGCTCTCAGATGCTTCCCAGAAAGTAATCCTGGGATGAGTAGAGAACAGAGAAGGACCATAAGGGATGCAAGAGAGAGGTCCCCCATCAAGACTGAAGGTCACTAATGTGCTGCCCCCATTCCTCATGTCCCCTTAGGTTCAAGATTCCCATGATGCAGCCCTGTGGTCCAAACAAGCCCAGACTGAGGCCCCCTCATCTTGACTCTTTCTTTTCAGCACAGACTTGGAAGGAAGCATCTGTGACACACAGGCCCCAGGGTCCCCACCAGAGCTCAGAGACAGCTTCGTGAGCCACACACACATGCCCACCTTAATGTCTCAGCCTGGCCAACACCCAGGGCAGCTGCTGGCCATTTAACAGCCCTGCCACATCCCACACCAGAAGGACCCTCATCCTGGTCCACAGACAGAGCTTCTCTGTCCTGTAATACCCATCCTTCCTTCTTGAGACTCAGGAGAAAAGATAATTAAACACAAGCTTTCCTCGCTCTAAATATGTTAATATTTACCCATTATTTATACAAGATTCACTTCCTTGTCATCTGGTCCTCTCACTCTCAAGCCCAGTGACTGTACCTGAGCCCCATCTCCTATACCTGGACCTTTAACACATTAATGATAAAAACTGATTATAAATATCAAAACCAAAATTTAAAGTCAGGGGCTGGAGAAGGTCCAAGATCTGCTCGGTTACTTAGAATTGATGCTCTACTCCCTCTGGGCCCAAAGTCATCATTCCTTACCCAGTTATGGACTCCACAGCATCACCAGAAACCATAGGACAGACACCTAGAACACAGGATGTGCTTTCTGGGGTCCAGTATCCCTCCCACGGGATGACACACGGATGCATTTAATGAACAGGGTACACACGGTCTCACTCACCTTGGGATTTAGATCTCACAGGTAAGACAATGTTGAGGGTTCCAGACTCTGTTGTAGGGAAGGAGGGGCTGGAAAGAGAGGCTAACTCAGGGCTGGCAGGCTGTCCCCAGGCAGCACCCTCTACCCCAGAGCTGGGGGTGCAGGGTCAACATGGACCAACTCACCCTTGGAAGAAGTTACTTCTTCTCTGACACATAAGAAAATCTCAGTGTCCAATCTCATTCAAGATTTGAGAAGGAAAATTTTAGAGAGGACACTAACCCAGCTTTGTCCACAGTGAACTTGAGAGAGTGGAAGGCAGGGGTCAGGAGAACCGACTCGGGAGCCAGACTGCCTGGTCTTGACTCACAGTTTAGCTGCATGCCATGTGTGGACCTTGAACAGGGTTCTTACACTCTCTGATTAGTTAAAGGAGGGTTGTGATCATGCCTAGATTACTGTTTTGGTGAGAATTAAGCGAGTTGGCATGAGCACGTGATATTACAACACTAGTTCACAGCAGTACATGCGCTGATGCTGATGTGCTCAGTCATGGCCGACTCTGCGACCCCATGGACTGTAGCCCACCAGGTTCCTCTGTCCATGGAATTTTCCAGACAATAACAGTAGTACATAGTAGTAGTATTATGTACTACTGTTATCTTGCCTTCCTGATGACAAAGATGGTAAAGAATCTGCCTGCAATGCAGAAGATCTGAGTTCAATCCCTGGGTCAGGAAGATCCTCTGGAGAAGGAAATGGCAACCCACTTCAATATTCTTGCCTGGGAAAACCCATGGGCAGAGGAGCCTGGAAGGGCTACCGTCCATGGAGTCGCAAAGAGTTAGTCATTACTGAATGACTAACACACACACACACACACACAGTAGTAGTAAAGAAGCAGAGTTAGGGCATCTCCCACCATCTCGTCGCAGGAATCCCAGGACTCTAGAACAGGAATTCAATTCTGTTACCTGGAGCCTTGGCTGTGACTCTTGGAATTCTCTCAGGAAATATAGGCTGTGATGGTGATTGGTGACAATCAGAGTTGTGAGTCTTCTACACATCACCCCTTCTCTCTTTATCCAATGCAACTGGTCAAGAACCTCAATCTTACCATTGGAGAGCTTTTGTGAATTAAGTCGTTTACTTAATCATTTTACTTTATAAACTCGAATGTACTTGGCAAAACATTTTGCATCTAATTCCCCTTCATATCCCCAATGCATGGCTAATTAAAAATCCTAAATGATGTCTTTTGTGTACCTGAATGAATGAATGTCAGCCTGATATTTTACACAAATCATTTCAATCAAAAAGAAATCTTTTGAGAAATAATTTAACTTGTGAGGATGTAACAGCACAATGCAAGCTGCATCATTTGTTTTACTGTTAAATGGTATGAGCTATATATGGTTCACTTCAACACCTTTCTGCAATGAATGCAGTAAATTACAATAACTAGAAACAACCTCGGAGAAGGCAATGGCACCCCACTCCAGTACTCTTGCCTGGAAAATTCCATGGACAGAAGAGCCTGGTAAGCTGCAGTCCATGGGGGCGCGAAGAGTTGGACACGACTGAGCGACTTCCCTTTCACTTTTTTTTTTTTTGGACTGAACTGATATTGCTTTTTAATTGAAGTATAGTTGATTTACAGTGTGTTAGTTTCTAGTATAGAGCAAAGTGATTCAGTTATACATATATATACATATATCCTTTTTAATATTCTTTTTCATTATGATTTACTATAAAATATTGAATATAGTTCCCTGTGTTGTACAGTAGGACTTTGTTGTATAGATGTTAGTGTGTATCTGCTAATTCCCAACTCCTAATTGATCCCTCCCTGCTCCCCTTTCCCCCATTGGTAACCGTAAGAGTGTTTTCTATGTCTGTGAGTCTGCATCTGTTGTTTTTGTTTTTTTTTTTAACTTTACAATATTGTATTGGTTTTGCCATATATCAAAATGAATCTGCCACAGGTATACATGTGTTCCCCATCCTGAACACTCCTTCCTCCTCCCTCCCCATACCATCCCTCTGGGTTGTCCTTTTCACTTTCATGTATTGGAGAAGGAAATGGCAACCCACTCCAGTGTTCTTGCCTGGAGAATCCCAGGGACGGGGGAATCTGGTGGGCTTCCATCTATGGGGTCGCAAAGAGTCGGATATGACTGAAGCAACTTAGCAGCAGCAGCAGCAGAAACAATCTAGCCCCAGTACAAGAGCAGTGCTGAGACAGCCAGTTCTAAACACATATAAATGCTGCAAATTTCTTTGAATATCTGAAGTTTAAAGAACACAAACCATGGTGCACTGACAGGTGAAGACCATGAAACCTCCTGTTCTGGTCTTAATCAGATATGGCCAAGTGGTCAGGATGTTTATGTATTTATCACTTGGCACTTTTTCAATTCAAACCACACACAACTGTAACAGGAAGCAATTTTGTTATAAAAAAAAAAGTGAACAGCTTCCATGTTGAATTAGAAGTGCAGAAGCCAAGAGCAGAAAAAATCTTGTTCTTTGACTTAGGCTAACTATTTGTCCTTATGGATTGTAAAGAAATACAATGTGTAGCATTATTATTCCCAAATCACCATAAGAATATGGTGGTTTCAGAGGTTCAGTAATCTCTTTGCTAGGAGAGTTAATAATTAAACCTTCTTGCTTGAGGAAAATTTCCTCAGGACCAATCAGAGTGACTAAAATACAAAATACAAAGAGGCATACAACTCTAACGGAAAACTATTAACTGAGTTGTTATACCAAAGCGTTGGAGACCTGCCTCACCATCTGTGTTCTTTGCATGGATGGGACCAAGGTTCGTAAAGACTCATTTACCAAAGACCACTTCATCACCAGAGCATGAAGGAAAGCAAGGTTATGAGCTGGTGATGTCCAGCCCATCACCTCTGTTCAGCCCTTTACAGGCTGTACGCAACAAACAAGAGTGTGGCACTGAATTGGCCTCATTCATTCCTCCATAGTGCAACATCAGATACTCAGAGACAAGAGCAGATCAAAGCTAAGAAATCAAAGACAAGCAGATTCTAAGTGGAGAGCATGCAGACCAAGGACCCTTCTCCACTACTGCTGGAAACAAAGAAGCCCTCCCACCCCAGACACCATCTGTGGGAGGAGAGACAAGAAGATGCCTCCTGAAATAGAGGAAAACCAGTCTCAGCAGGGAGCTTGAACTAGAAATGACAAAACAATTATACAATGAACCCGAGCTAAGTTGAGGGACAAATTTTAAATAGGAGAGTCTGTGTTAATGTTATGGAACTTTTAATCCACACAAACATCCCTTGCTAGTGCACAAGATGAAATCAGTGATAAAAATAGAGTATATTACATTTTTGTATATTTGAATTCTAGAGGACACATTTTTAAGCCCACTACAGGAAGAAAACTCATAAATCTTCTCATTTTTAAATGCACAGAGTTGTCACCTCTGTGAACTCTTTCTAATTTCTCCAGCTCAAAATTACCACTGTGTCTATTTAATCTATAAAATCTTGCCCACTGTCTTTAAAGTAGGGGCTTCTTGAGGGCAAGTATTGTGTCTTACTCTTCAATATCTCTTTAAAGTCAAGTAAAGACACATAGAAAGAGCTTAACAAATAGTGGATAAATAAAGAAATGAATGCATGAACAAATGCTGAAAATCACCCAGAGTTAATGATACTGAGCGGGAAAGGGATAGGGGAGACACAAATCTGACTAATCCCACTCGGCACAACTGAAGTGGAGTAAGGAGTCACAGACACACCAGACAAAGGAACCACACAGAAAATGCCTTCTTCAAATCTCACTCTGGGGAGGGTCCAATCACATTTAATTTCTGCACAAAGCTGTAGCTCAGAAACTTTACCAAGGGAAGAAAAAAACTGACAGCGTTGCTATTAAGGATGTGGCATCAACAATAATACTCATCAAATAGCTGTTTTTCTAGCTCCCAGTGACTCATTCTGGCCAATGAAGCGTGGGTGGTGTCACATGTGTCTCTTCCAAGTGAAGACATGAAAACCCCATGTGACTCTCTAGTCTCTCTCTTTTCTGCCCCAGAAGTTGTGTGTTCCAAATGGTGCACATGCGAGCTGATGGTGCTTCACTGACCACAGTACATGTGTAGGCTGGTAATGAATGTGTGTATGCATGTATGTGTTGCCTCTGAGATTTGGGGGTCAGTTGTTCCAGTAGCAGAACAGAGTCTATTCTGACAGATCCAAAGGGGAAGGAAGACTCGAAAAAAAGACAGACTCTGTCACATGAATCAGGTACTTTCCTGGATCTCCTCTTCCTTCTGGGTCTTCATTCCAAGCTACTCCCTCCGGTGGTCAGCTTGCATCCTCTGTTGGGCCTGGTTGGTTCTCAGTCACCATTTCTGATTGACCAACAACTAGATCTAAGTCCTGTTTAAGAGCACCCACCCCTGGTGCATCTCCTGTTCCCTTTACATCACTCTGTGCTGACAGTCAGGCTCAGTTTCCCAAATTTGTCTCCTAGCATCTCGACCTTCATCATTAAACAGCTCTCCTCTGCTCTGAGTTAGTCAGTTCATCATATTTTTACTTTCCACCAATCCTGTACTAATGAAAAGGCAGCATGTACTTTCTAAACCTCTTTAGTTTCTTCTTGATTTCCTGAACAAATCTGATTCCTGGATGGAGTGCTCTATGTAGTTAATTAATTTCTTCACCTTTGGGTAAGAAATAATTTTGCTGAATTTTTTCCCCCTCAACTGAAGAAAATGGCACAGTCAAAGCCTATCTCCTTGTGACCATGTTACCGAAAGGTATATGTGTGGGGTCTGGCTGCTCACTGCTTAAAAGCCAGTATACAGGGCAGGTTGGTGGAAAAGAACGTTTGCTTTATTTCATATGCCAGCAACTGGCAGGAGAAGTGGCAGCCATCTGTTCAAAGGCCAACGTTCACCCCCATGACAAGCAGGTGGTGAGAGTTTTATAGACAAAGTGGGAGGGGGGTTACATGCAGAAATAGTACAGTCATCTTCAAATTGGTCATGAGTGGTCTGACTAGTGTCATCTTGGTTACTTTCAATTCATTTCAGTCGCTCAGTCGTGTCCAACTCTTTGCTACCCAGTGGACTACAGCACACCAGGCTTCCCTGTCCATCATCAACTCCTGGTACTTGCTCAAACTCATGTCCATTGAGTCAGCGATGCCATCCAAAACATCCATTTGTTGTTTTAGGTACAGTTGATCTTTAGTGCCCGGGTGTACTTGTTCCCATGTCTTTGTGGTCAGTTCTCAGAATTGTGGACACTCAAGTCCTGGGTACAGTGTGGTCATCATGTAGTTCACTGCTCCGCCTGGTGTTTTGTGTCTATAAGACAGCTCACAGGACACGGCTCAGAATATCATCTATAACCCTTGAGAAAGAACTAAACATCCTTGACTGTGCCTAATGACTACTTTATTATTTAGTCTCCTCTGACTGTTTTCCTTTGTTTCCAAGTTTCTCGCTTCTCCAATTAAACGTATTCTTTGACTAAAGTTTTCCACAGGCAAAAGGCAGGCAGAAGACACGGTGAGGGGGCAAGGATCATAGAGGCTTCTCTGCTTCAACCACAGCCCTAGGGCCCCCTCGGACTTGGAAGGGGCTGGTGCAAGGAGAGTCTCTGAAGAACACGCTTCATTAACTTCATGATTAACCCACCTCTGCTCAGAGCTGATGTAATTACCAACTGCAGAGCTATTGAGTTCTTGTGGGTGGTGATTCTTAAACCATGGCAACCTAAGGTTAGTTCCTCTGGGGTGGCACTCAGAGTTCAAAGCCTGAGTGATTGCTCAGATTCAAAGTCTATGAACTGAGGTTCTATTGCACATGGAGCTTTGGTGCAGCTGAGTCCTGCCTGCAGACCAGCCTCAGAACACTGGAAAATACAGCAATGTGTTCCTCCTTTAACATCAAAGACTCTGTGAACAGACCTCTTTTCCTTGTCATCGAATGCTTCCCAATCTGGGCATGCTAACCAAGGCTCCTGCAGTCTGCAGGCATTGTCTGAGGCCTTGCCAGGGCCCAGGATTGGAGTGAGGCCTGTGCCTGTTTATAAGCTCTATATTTCCCCTCTCTGTAACTTCACAGATGCTCAGCTAATATTTATTGAATGGCTGAATGGCACTGTACTAAATATTGAAGATAAATTGTCTTAAGTATAAAGAAATGTTTCTGAGAACATCATTTAGCTAATATTTTTGTTTTAAAGGCAAATGTTTCTGACAATTATCAAGGCAAATTTTCATTTTCAAAAACAAGCAGCTATCACCAACAAATACGTCACAACGAACACTGCAAATCTCTATCTCTAAGGATACACAAGACAAACCACAAAGTACCTACATGTGGCTTCTTAATAAGTCTTAATCAAACACAACTGAGGAGACAGGATATTCATATGATTTATCATTGGCAGTTATTTCATTAAAACCACACAGCAATATCACAGGAAATAAATTTGCGATTAAAAAAGTACAGCTGCACCATTGATATGACATAAGGAAGCAGATGAGGTGCCCAAAGATTTCTTTGGCTTAAAATAACAGACAGCTTAATTAGTGTTTCACTTTTCGAAGGAGAGTCCTCTTCGGCTGATCTTGAAAGATGATGTGGAGATCAGGACAACTCAACTGTTCTGCACAACAGTTAGAACTGTGAACTGATAAATTTGGATACTGTTGCTCTTTGAGTCCCTTCTTGTTACTTTTTGTGAATCTACTGTAGGTTTTTACATTTTTGTTGCCACATGGCTCACATAAAACATCTTAGAGGGAGAACAGTAAATACTATACTGATAACAAATTAATTCCAATGACATGCAAAAGCTCTACCTTTTTATCCCCATCTACGCATTTTGTTTCGGATGTCACAATTTACCTCTCTGTATATTGTATATCCACTAAAAAAATATTTTTCTCTATAGCTATTTTAATACTTTCTTTAGACTAAAGCTAACTGATTAGCACACTACCATATTACAGTGTCAGAGGATGATGAATTGGATTCAGTATTTACATTTACAAGTCTGTTGCACATTTTCACTTCTTTCATATAAAAATTAGCATCCTTCATTTAGTTTGAGGAACTCCCCTCAGCAATCTTGTAAGACAAGCCTAATGTTGGTGATCCCCTCAACTGTTGTTCATTTGGGAAAGTCTTTATATCGTCTTCATTTATGAAAAACAACCTTCCTGAGAAAAGTATTCTTGGGTGGTAGGCTTTTTTTTTTTCCATAAGTTTGAATATATTATCTTCTCTCTCCTGGACAGTCAGGATTCTACTAAAAAGTCCACTGATATTTTTAAGGGAATTTCTTTTTTGTGAGCATTTACTTTTCTCTTGCTGCTTATAAAATTCTCTCTTTTTCTTGATTACAAGCAATGTGTCTTGGGGATGATCATTTTGAATGAACTCTGAGGAGTGACCTATTAGCTACATGAACTTGGATGTCTAAATCTCATCAGATTTGTGACTTATCTGGTATTATTTCTTTAAGTACAATCTGTGTCCCTCTCTCCCTCTCTTCTCCTTCTGGGACTCTAATAATGTGCAGGTTGTTTCTGTGAATGTTACCCTAGAGCTCACAAAGGTTCTTTCACACTTTTTCATTCCTCTTTTCCTTTGTTCCCTGGCTGGGTAATCTCAATGGTCCTGCCTTCTAAGTTACAGAGTCTTCTGCTGTTGTTGATGCTCTAGGTAGCATTTTTCATTTTGTTGCATTCCATTCATTGTAGTCTTAAGCAACTGATCCAACCAGTCCATCCTAAAGGAAATCAGTCCTGAATATTCACTGGAAGGACTGATGCTGAAGCTGAAACGCCAATATTTTGACAACCTGATGTGAAGAACTGACTCATTAGGGAAGACCGTAATGCTGGGAAAGATTGAGGGCAGGAGGAGAAGGGAACGACAGGGGATGAAACAGTTGGATGATGGCATCACAGACTCAATGGACATGAGTTTGGGCAAGCTCTAGGAGTTGGTGATGGACAGGGAAGCCTGGTGTGCTGCGGTCCATGGGGTCATAAAGAGTCAGACACGACTGAACCACTGAACTGAACTGAATCTTAAGCAGCTGAATCTCTGTTTGGTTCATTTTTCTGTTTTGTTTCTTCTGTTATTCTCTTTGCCTCACTGCAAAGCTTGAGGGATCTCAGTTCCCCTACTGGGACTGAATACAAAAACAGCAGCAAATGCATTGAATCCTAACCACTAAACCATCAGCAAACTCCCTGTTTACTTCCCTTTTTATGATTTCTATCTCTGTTAAAAACTCTGAATTTATTCTGTGAAGTAACACCCTAGCTCAACAATTACTGAGCCCTAGCTCAATAATTACTGAGCCTGAGCTCTAGGACCCGCAAATCACAAAAGGAGGCGATGCTGCAACCCCTGAAGCCTGGGTGCCTAGAACCTGTTCACAATAAGAGAAGCCCATGCATAGAGAACCTGTTGCCCACAAAGAAGAGTAGTGCCTGCTTGCTGCATTTGGAGAAAGCCCATGTGCAGCAACAAAGACTCATGCAACCAAAAATTGAAAACAATAATAATGATGATGAGAATTTTTTTTAATCTTATTTTCTTCATATATAGTCTTCCAGAATTTCATTGTTTATCTGTGTTTTCTTGGAGTTCACTGAGCTTCTTCGTGTGTGTGCCTTATTTCATCATATGTCATCTATTTCATCACTTCCCAAGTGAATAGCCATGTGAGCTGCCCTGGAAGAAGCCCTGAGCTTCTTCCCATCCCCAAGCATAGCCTAGAACTATGAAGACTGCAAGCGTGAGTGTAGGTTGGAGCCCTAGAAACCATCCAGAGTCATCAACCAAGTAACTGGGTGGGTCCAGCTCACAACCAGGCCAGCACTCTCAGGTTTTATATTAGTTCAGCAGCTTCTCCACATGTCCACAATGGAATTGGCTGGGGGTGTGGGTGGAGAGAGGGGGTGTTGCGGGAGTAGTGCTGTGTAAACATAATCTTTACTTTGTCACTTCTTCATGCCAGCTCTCTCTATACTGAGGAGTAACGGCAGGATCACAATTACATTTTCAGTTCAGTTCAGTTCAGTCACTCACTCGTGTCCCACTCTTTGTGACCCCATGAATCACAGCACGCCAGGCCTCCCTGTCCATCACCAACTCCCAGAGTTCACCCAAACTCATGTCCATCCAGCCGGTGATGTCATCAAGCCATCTCATCCTCTTTTGTCCCCTTCTCCTCCTGCCCCCAATCATTCCCAGCATCAGGGACTTTTCCAATGAGTCAACTCTTCACATGAAGTGGCCAAAATATTGGAGTTTCAGCTTCAGCATCAGTCCTTCCAATGAACACCCAGGACTGATCTCCTTTAGGATGGACTAGTTGAATCTCCTTGCAGTCCAAGAGACTCTCAAGAGTCTTCTCCAACACCACAGTTCAAAAGCATCAATTCTTCAGCATTCAGCTTTCTTCACAGTCCAACTCTCACATCCATACGTGACCATTGGAAAAACCATAGCCTTGAGTAGACGGACCTTTATTGGCAAAGTAATATCTCTGCTTTTGAATATGCTATCTAGGTTGGTCATAACCTTCCTTCCAAGGAGTAAGCATCTTTTAATTTCATGGCTGCAATCACCATCTGCAGTGATTTTGGAGCCAAAAAAAAAAATAAAGTCTGACACTGTTTAGGCAATCTTGAAACATCTGAAAAACAGATGTTTTCAAAGAAGCCTCTTGGTCTGAAATTCTTCCTCTAAGATATCAGTCATGTCAGATGCCTCCATCCATATCTCTGAAATATAAATAGCCAAATGTTCCTGATCTTTCTATATATATATCCATTCTTCTGGATCCCCTCTGCCTAGGTCTCCACTTTTTTGCCTTCTTGTCCCATCTGAATACAGGGTGTGGGTGAGCACCAATTTGCCTTCCATCAACTTGAAGACATATATGAACTGATATAAATCACTTAGAAGGAGAGATCCTTGAAGAGAGAAGAAATAGTAGCATCCTAAACAAATAGTATGAAGAGATGGAGAAGAAAGAATGGGTTTATAAGGATTGGATAATCAAACAGACATGGGATACGAGCAAAGAGGTGTCTGTATCCACTAAAGGAATAAATGAGAGATGAAAAAGGAAGAGGTAGTTATGTTCAGTTAGATTTTCAATTGGCCTGTGAATATTGAGGCAGGATAAGGAAAGCTGTGTCCATTCTCTTCCACCAGCCAACCTTCTACTTTGAAACTCACACCCAATCTGGTGTCCCAGAACAAGTTACAAACTGGTGATGTGACATCTCAGAGGTGTTTAGAACTGTTTTTTTTTTTCCCCCATGAGTTCATCTTGTTAGGAAGGAGTGTGAGAATGTAGACCAAGGTTACATCCTTTTCTAAATAAGAGTGACCTGGAGCACTTGTGAGCATGCTCTCATTAGCCTCTAAGACAGGTGAAAAAGCAGGTCAGCTCACTCACTTGCATTTCCTTTGAGAAAGATGGCATTTGAGGACCAATCCTCTAAAAGCATTTGACATGGAGCTTGCTAAGTTAACAGCACAGCAAAAAGTTAATTTATTCAGAATATTTCATTTTGAGCAATTTTCATATGGCACAATTACAGGTCACCACTACTCTGTTGAAATACAGGCAATTAGAATATCTGAGGATTCATCTCATATTTAATACAGCATCATGAGAAAGTCACTGGGGATGTTCCCAGGGCACTGAGTTCAACATCATCGTACCCAGCATCCTCTTTCTTCCCCTGGAACAGCCAGAGGCTCTCTTCTCCTTGCCCAGGATCAGCTGCCTCTCTGGAGAAGTTCAGACAAGAGCCTGAAGTAGAAAAGAGAAGTTTGATTAGAACTGAGACACGAGGATGGGACAGAACCCTCTGGTGGAAGGGAGTCAGGCAAGTGCTTATGACAAAACATCCCTGGGACCCAGGTGTGGGGAGGGAGGCTCAGGCTATTTCACATGAGTTCCAGTGAGGATGGATCCCAGCTCTCCTCTCAGATCCAGTTCATGTGGTCTCCTGGGCCTCAGTGCATGGGGAAATCCTGCATCACAGGAGACCTGTGCTCAGGAGCTCTGGGAGACCTGCTTCCAGGCAACACAATACCAAGGAGATGCCCAGCAACGGTAAGAATCATAAAAAGGAATTTAAATGTTCTCCTTTCAAAGGTGATAGATGCAAATTCACAATAAGAGGGAGACTGGAAACAGGAAAAATCAGAATTCCTCACTCACAACCCAAGTCTGCTCTTAGTTGACTTGACTCCTGTTCCCAAATGTCCACAAATAGTATCACAGGTGCACCCACAGATATCTCCTCCCCAGAAACTACACAGGCCCTCAGATGGAGAAATACTCTTTTCTAGAGAATGAGGGTCTTCTTGCAGCTACTGAAATATCAGTTTATTGTGATACACAGTTTCTCTGGATACAGATGTTTCTCTGGAACTCTCTTGCTTTTTCGATGATCCAGCGAATTTTGGCAATTTGATCTCTGGTTCCTCTGCCTTTTCAAAGTCCAGCTTGAACATCTATAATTTCACAGTTCACGTCCTGTTGAAGCCTGGCTTGGAGAATTTTGAGCATTACTTTGCTAGCGTGTGAGGTGAGTGCAATTGTGTGGTAGTTTGAACATTCTTTGGCATTGCCTTTCTTTGGGATTGGAATAAAAAACCGATCTTTTCCAGTCCTGTGGCCACTGCTAAGTTTTCCAAATTTGCTTTCATATTGAGTGCAGCACTCTCACAGCATCATCTTTTAGGATTTGAAAGAACTCAACTGGTATTCCATCACCTACACTAGCTTTGTTCAGAGTGATGCTTCCTAAGGCCCACTTGACTTCACATTCCAGGATATCTAGCTCTAGGTGAGTGATCACACCATCGTGATTATCTGGGTCATGAAGATTTTTTTGTATAGTTCTTCTGTGTGTTCTTGCCACCTCTTCTTAATATCTCTGCTACTGTTAGGTCCATAATATTTCTGTCCTTTATTGTACCCATCTTTGCATGAAATATTCCCTTTGTATCTTTAATTGTCTTGACCAGATCTCTAGTCTTTCCCATTCCATTGTTTTCTTCTGTTTCTTTGCATTGATCAGTGAGGAAGGCTTTCTTATCTCTCCTTGCTATTCTTTGGAATCAAATGGATATATCTTTCCTTTTCTCCTTTGGTTCCACTTGTCGTCTTTTCTCAGCTATTTGTAAGGCCTTCTCAGACAACCATTTTGTCTTTCTGCATTTCTTTTTCTTTGGATGGTCTTGATCCCTGCCTCCTGTATGATGTCACAAACCTCCATCCATAATTCATCAGGTACTCTGCCTATCAGACATAATCCCCTGAATCTATTTGTCACTTCTACTGTATAATCATAAGGAATTTGATTTAGGTCATACTGGAATGGTCTAGTGGGTTTCTCTACTTTCTTCAATTTAAGTCTGAATTTGGCAATAAGGAGTTCATGATCTGAGCCACAGTCAGCTCCCGGTCTTGTTTTTGCTGACAGTACAGAGCATCTCCATCTTTGGCTACAAAGAATATAATTAATCTGATTTCAGTACTGACCATCTGATGATGTCCATGTGTAGAGTCCTCTCTTGTGTTGTTGGAAGAGGGTGTTTGTTATGACTGGTGCATTCTCTTGGCAAAACTCTATTAGCCTTTGCCTTGCCTCATTTTGTACTCCAAGGCCAAATTTGGCTGTTACTCCAGGTATCTCTTGACTTCCTACTTTTGCATTCTAGTCCCTTATAATCAAAAGGACATCTTTTTTAGGTGATAGTTCTAAAAGGTCATGTAGGTTTTCATAGAATGGCAACTTCAGCTTCTTCAGCATTACTGATTCAGCATAGACCTGGATTACTGTGATATTGAATGGTTTCCCTTCATGTATGTGACAGTGAAAAGATATTATTAAAATACTTGTTCCATCTTTGAATTTGGTTTAGTTCAGTTCAGTCAATCATCATGCCTGACTCTCTGTGACCCCATGGACTGCAGCACACCAGGCTTCCCTGTCTATCACCAACACCCAGAGCTTGCTCAAACTCATATCCATTGAGTCGGTGATGCCATCCAACCATTTCATCCTCTGTCATCTCCTTCTCCTCCTCCTGCCTTCAATCTTTCCCAGCATCAGGGTCTTTTCTAAAGAGTCAGTTCTTCGCATCAGGCTGGCAAGTTATTGGAGCTTCTACTTCGGCTCAGTCCTACCAATGAATATTCAAGATTGAATTCCTTTAAATTGTCTGGGTTGATCTTCTTGCCATCCAAGGGTCTCTGAAGAGTCTTCTCCAACACTACAGTTCAAAAGCATCAATTCTTCAGCGCTTAGCTTTCTTTTACTGCTGCTACTGCTAAGTCACTTCAGTTGTGTCCGACTCTGTGTGACCCCATAGACGGCAGCCCACCAGGCTCCCCATTCCCTGGGATTCTCCAGGCAAAAACACTGGAGTGGGTTGCCATTTCCTTCTCCAATGCATCAAAGTGAAAAGTGAAAGTAAAGTCACTAAGTCTGGTCTGACTCTTAGCGACCCCATGGACTGCAGCCTACCAGTCTCCTCCATCCATGGGATTTTCCAGGCAAGAGTACTGGAGTGGGGTATGCTCAATTAATCGATAAGTTTCTCTTTCAGCCATGGCACAATGCTTGTGGGATCTTAGTTCCTTGACCATGGTTGAACCTAGCCCCTAGCAGTAAAAGTGCAGAATCCGAACCTCTGGACCACCAGGAAATTCCGTAATCTATAAATCTTCATGCAAGTATATCACAAAGTGATAAGTTTATGTCACATTATGGAGACATAAATGCCAAAAGCAGAGTGATTCCCCACTCCTTGCAAGGAGTCTGACAGCATTAAATATGGCATATGGTCAAGATGATGCTACCAAATATATGAGATTACCTATATTTTGACTCTCTAGGGAGGCTGGGCATTGAGGAGCACAAATTCACTCTTTTCAGATAGAAAGATTGCAGGAGATCAACTGACCCCACTCACCTGTCTGAGAGGACCTCACCCCATTCTCCTTCTCTGGGGACACTTCCTCCTCGTTCCCCTGAGAGGCAGGAGGAGTTCCAGGCACTGGTACTTCTTCAGCATCATCGTAATTTTCATCAGGGACATCAGTCCTCTGATCTGGGGGTTCCAAGAGCAGACAAGGGAGTGGATGAAACTGCAGTAAGTGGGTTGGTCTGGGGAATACCTAAGATACCTTCTGACCCAGAGTTTCCGAGTTTCTGAATAGAGGCACCAGTCACTCCTTGTTTCAACAGACTTTTTTCTCTAAGACCATGTTTCATTTTGATGTGTCCATAAGCCAAAACATGATTTTACATATCTTAATATTTTCTGGTGGAAACTACATATCTCAAAGCAACTCTTCCAACACTGAGCATTGCTAAAGTACTTTGAAAAATTGTGCTTTACAGATGTTATTTTTTTAAAAACGTTGCATGCCTGTGGTGATTCTGGACACAGAGAGACCAGCCCTGACATGAGACATCACAGAACAGCCAGAGAAGGAAAAGGACGAACCCTATCTGGACACAAGGGATGCCTCTGGTCCGTCAAAGGAAAACCATTCCCCTTAAATCTCCTCTCTATGAGGGAAACTCTCCTCCCCAGAGCCCAGCCGAGGCAGGTCCACCTCTATTTCCTGGAGCGGATCTGTAGTCACTGTTGTCCTCACCATCCCTGGTGTAATACGGCAGTTTAGTCAGTGAGAACTCTGACGGGAAGCCTCATGTGGAGACAAACATCACAGAACACACAGAATTTTTCCTCCCCACACCCACGGGACCTGAGTTAAGGCTGAGAAGGGACAGGCCTGGCTTCTGCAGTGTAGACAGAGGCTGGGAGGTCACGGGGCTCTGAGAGGCCATCCTGCCTCTTTGGAGGAGCCATCTCTGTGAGCCTGGGGCACACATGGGGTCTGCAGATGCTGAGAAGATGTGCACAGCCAGTGGGTGGTGACAACCAGAGATCCCAGGAGGGCAGACAGAGACACTCACCTGGGCGGCCCAGACCTTCCTTCTGGGTCAGAAGGTAATCGAGCTCCTCATACACAGCTTCAGCAAGAGCATCTTCATAGCTGGATAAGGCTGAGAGATCCCCCAGCAGGTCAGAGAAGCTTCCCCAGATACCCCGATCCAGCCAGCCCACCTTCATCTCCCTGGTGCTCACATGGGGGCTGCCAGGACCTCAGCATCGTCTCCTACCCCATGCACCATGTCAGCACCTTCTCCCCTCGTCTGACCCTGATTACAGCTCAGCGCCAACTCTGTCTGGTCTCACAGGAGAGGCCATGACTTATGAGAGTTCACACCCCAGTCCTAAGAACCTCTGTCTACTCAGCCCTTACAGCTCAGCAAGGAGTACATGGAGTCTGCAACTCAGAACAGTACCTGGCCCAGGTTCCCGTCTTCATACCTGCCCCATCTCCTGCCTCCACACACTCTCCCTGGTCCCCAGTTCCCCCTGCAGTTCACCTTTGTGCTCTGCTCTCCATCTGAGCAGCTGAGTCATCAGGATGATGAGGACCAGGAACAGTAGGGCCCCCAGGATAAGGCAGAGGATCCCAGGCAGGGAGAAGACACCAGGGGGAAAATTTGAGGTTGTTCTGGTCCCTAAGGAGAACAGGAAAAAGGGCTGGAGACAGTCTTGGGCACAGAGAAATATCTGTGTCAGCATGTTCAGGAGCTCCGGACAATGGCGTCTCAGCCTCAGACAGTGTCAGGGTTCCCTTGGGTCTCATACTGAGACAAGTCAACTCCACCCTGGCCAGTGTGGCCCCAAGGCAGACATGGGGATTGTCAGGGAGCTGCCTTGCCGAGACAGCCTCTGAGGATGCAGCTCATCCCCTCTCCTTGGGCTTCAGGAGACAGAGCATCAAACAGTCCAGGGACCTGCAACTCTCTGATGAGGAGCAACACTCAAGGGCAGGTGGGAGATCCTTAGATTCTACAACATGGAAACCAGACTTTCTTAGACCCCGGGCATGAGAACATTTGACCCTGGACATCAAGGCAGGGGATTTCCCCCGTATAATGCCCTGGCTCCTCCCCAACAGCAACGGCTCCTCAGACTCTTTCCTCTTCTGAGTTGTCAGAGAGCCCACAGAATAGGTCCCAGTATTTGAGTATTCTCTCCTGCATGTGGATGGATCACAGTACCTGCTGTAGTCGTGGGCAATGTTGTCCTTACACCTAAAGAGAAAAACAGTACTGTGGGGAAGAAGAATTGGCCAGAACGCAGGGCAAACCTTTTCCGTCCTGAGCCTGAAATCACCCCTCAGTCTGCACAACATCAGTGTCCGGTCCTCCCAGCTCCCTCATCCTAGATCAGAGCCCCAGCACCTGGGATGTCTGAACACAAACTCCCCACCATGCCCGGACCACCCCAGTGCCTCTGCGCTGCCCCAGCTCACCCAGGGTGGACCCCGAGCCCCTCACTCACCAGAGCACCTCACACCAGCATCCTCCTCGTGCTTGCAGTCGCTCTGCCCCCAGGGATCCGCAGCACAGTCCCACAGGGAAGACTCCCGGCCCCCACACCGCACCTCGTCCAGCCAGATGCTCCCATTTCCAGGGCCAAATGCTGCAGACCGCATGGCTTCCAGGGCCTGGCCACAGTCCAGCTGCTGACACACCACCTCGGCCTCTGCCAGGCTCCAGGAGTCATCGCACACGGTGCCCCAGGAGCCGCTGTGCCACACCTCCACCCGCCCTGAGCACTTGCTGTCTCCTTCCCTGAGCCGGAGCTTCTCTCTGTCTGAAAAGGCAGCAGCCCCTCCTGTGACTGCCCTAGTGGGAGGAAGGAGCCCCTGGGAGCCATGGGAGGAGGCGGGGCCGACATACCTGTGCAGGGGGCAGCAGTTGGACAGCTCTTGGGTCTTCTTCCTGCACACAACGGGGAAACAGTGGATCAGGAACAGCTGAGGGTGTTCCTGTCCCCACATAAGATTATCTAAGATCCATGGCTCAGTGCAAATGACATGTGAAAACACAGGCTCATTATCTCCTGGGATGAAACATTCACTGCATCTGATCACCAGCTGAAATTACTTTAAATATTTACTTGTTTATCAGTCTTCACACCCCACAGCAAATATAAACACAGACATCTACGAATGTACACACACTCCTCTGAATGAAAGTTCCATTAGAAGAAGGACCTTGTATATCTTATATGTGCCATGTTTCTGCTATTAGGACAGTGCCTGCACATTGTATGCACTCATTCAACAAACATCTATGGAAAACCATTTTGAAATACCTAGATAGGGGCTTGATAAATATTTATTAAATGAATGAATAGACAAATACAATTCAGTGAAATAAAATTTCTTTTTTTAAATTCATACTAATCAGTGAAATAGTAAACCAAATATAAATTAATGGTAACAGTCTATGATAATAGTTGATATTAAAAATAATCAGTCCAGAAGCACAGAGTCAATTTATATTCAAAATCTCATGTACACAATTTTAATGGAAAATTACTAGATAGATTATAAACTACTCTTACCTATTATTCAGTGTGACAAGTGGGCAAGTGAAGACTACTGTTGTAAAAGGAAACTCTCTTTTCTAAATTTATTTTTAATTGGAAGAAATTGCTCCACAATGTAGTGTTGGTTATGTGTGTGTGTGTGTTAGTCGCTCAGTCTTGTCCAACTCTTTGTGACCTATGGACTGCAGCCCACCAGGCTCCTCTGTCCATAGGATTTTCCAAACAAACATGGTGGAGTGGATTGCTATTCACTTCTCCACTGGATCCTCCCTACCCAGGGATCAAACCCAGGTCTCCCACACTGCAGGCAGTTTCTTTGTTGTCTGAGCCACCAGAAAAGCCCATAGTGTTGGTTAGGAATCTCTTAAAAGGAAGTATACAGGAAAGACTTAGTAGAATTCTGAGAAGATATATGGATACATATATGTACACACTGAGTAAGCCAGAAATTTTTGCAATGGTTAAAAAAAGCCTACTGAGAACAATTTGTATTGAGAAGATGCAGAAATAATAAACAAAAGACTGAAAATACATATAAAAGAATTGAAGCTGAGAGAAATAGAAATTCAAAAAAACAGAAGGGTAAATAGTACCTGTCATAAAGTATCAATATTTATATATTCTTTCCAGATCATCCTATCAAAACTCCTACCCATTCTATGCAGAGAACCTCTGAGAAAACGATGGCAGGACCTCTGTGAGCGGGTTGCTCATTGTCATGGTCAAAGATTTTACCACTTTCAATTCACAGGGTTTAATTGTAGGAAAAATATCATCAATAAAAGGTCTCACAGTTTAATGCCTCTTTGGCCTTCAAATGAAAAAGACAAAGAGATGAGCAAAGAGAGGCAAGGAAGGGAGTGAGCTTCTGCTTTTGAAGTATCTGATCCCACATTCTCTTAGCTATGGGTTTCAGGCAACATCCAGCATACCATTCAAGGTGTACCTGAAGGGGGTGTGTGTGTTTGTGTATGTGGAGGGGGAGGGAAGGAGAAAGAGAAACAGAGAGAGAAATGTTGAAGGAATAAGGTGCTATGGTTTGACTATTTGTCGCCCTCGCCAACATATATTTATTTCATTCCAAATTTATTGCTGAAATCTCAATTCCCAATGTAACAGTATTTAGTGGTGGAGCCTTCTCAAACTCTTCCAAAAACAGAAGAAAAGAACACTTCCAAATTCATTTTATGAAGCCAACATCAGTCTGATACCAAAGCCAGATAAGGACACCATGAGAAAAGAAAATTATGGGCTAATACTCTGATAAGTACAGGTGCAAAAATCATCAACAAAATATTACAAAACTGAATTTGACAAGACACTAAAAGAATCATACACCATGATCAAGTGATATTTGTTCCAAGGATACAAGGATAGTTCAACATTCACAAATTAATCAATGTGATACACCAAATAAACAAAATGAAGATAAAAAGAAGGGAAAGAGACACCTGTACCCCAATGTTCATCGCAGCACTCTTTATAATAGCCAGGACATGGAAGCAACCTAGATGTCCATCAGCAGATGAATGGATAAGAAAGCTGTGGTACATATACACAATGGAGTATTACTCAGCCATTAAAAAGAATACATTTGAATCAGTTCTAATGAGGTGGATGAAACTGGAGCCTATTATACGCAGTGAAGTAAGCCAGAAAGAAAAACACCAATACAGTATACTAACGCATATATATGGAATTTAGAAAGATGGTAACAATAACCCTGTGTACGAGACAGCAAAAGAGACACTGATGTATAGAACAGTCTTATGGACTCTGCGGGAGAGGGAGAGGGTGGGAAGATTTGAGAGAATGGCATTGAAACATGTAAAATATCATGTATGAAACGAGTTGCCAGTCCAGGTTTGATGCACGATACTGGATGCTTGGGGCTAGTGCACTGGGATGACCCAGAGGGATGGTATGGGGAGGGAGGAGGGAGGAGGGTTCAGGATGGGGAACACATGTATACCTGTGGCGGATTCATTTTGATATTTGGCAAAACTAATACAATTTTGTAAAGTTTAAAAATAAAATAAAATTTAAAAAAAGAAAAAAACAAAACAAAAAAAATCATATCCTCAAAGGATGCAGAAAAAGTGTTTGACCAATTCAACATCCACTTACAGTAAAAACTCTTTTACAAAGTAGGTATAGAAGGATTGCATCTCAACATAATTAAGGCCATATGAAAAGTACACAGCTGACATACTTGACTGTAAAAAACTGAAAGCTTTTCCTCTGAAATTAGACACAAGACAAAAATGTCTACTCTCACCACTTTTATTCAACTTAGTTTTGGTAGTCCTATCCAGATCCATCAGGCAATAAAAAGAAAATCAAGATATCCAAATCTGAAAGGAGGAGACAAAACTGACACTATTTGCAGACGGAAAAGTGAAAGTGTTAGTCACTCAGTCGTGTCTGACTCTTCACAACCCCAAGGACTGCAGCCTGCCAGGCTCCTCTGTCCATTGGGATTCTCCAGGCAAGAATACTGGAGTGGGTTGCCATTCCCTCCTCCAGGGGATCTTCCTGACCCAGGGACTGAACCCAGGTCTCTTGCATTGCAGACAGATTCTTTACCATCAGAGTCATGAGGAAAGAAACCCCCTTACATGATATTATATGTAGAAAACACTAAAGACTTCAGCAAAAATATGAGAACTAATACACTCAGTAAAGTTATAGAAGAAAAATCTGTATACAAAAATCATATGCATTTCTTTTTTTTTCCATTTTTCTTTTTTTTTAAATTTTATTTTATTTAACTTTACAATACTGTATTGGTTTTGCCATATATCAAAATGAATCATATGCATTTCTTTATACTAACAACAAACTGCTATAAAAGAAACTGAGAAAACAATTCTACTTGCATTTGCATGAAAATGAATAAAATATCTAGGAATAAATTTAACCAAGGAGGTGAAAGACCTGTACACTGAAAAATATAAACACATTGATGAAAGATACTGAAGATGACACAAATAAAGGGAAAGATATTCTGTGCTCATGGATTGGAAGATCTAATATTATTAATATGGCCATACTGCCCAAAGCATCTACAGATTCACTGCAATCCTTATCAAAATTCCAATGGAAATTTTCACAGATACAGAAGAAACAATCCTAAAATTTGCATGGAACCACAAAAGACGCTCAATACCAAAGCAATCTTGACAAGAATAACAAAGCTAGAGGTGTCATGCTTCTTGATTTCAAACTATATTACAAAGCTATATTAATAAAAACAGTATGTCGTTGGTATAAAAATGAACACAGAGATCAATGGAACAAAGTAGAGAGTCCATAAATAAACCCACATTTCTATGGTCAATTAATTTTTGACAAAGAAGCCAAGAATATACTGTGGGAAAAGGAGCGTTTTTTCAGTAAATGGCATTGGGAACACTGGACAGCCACATGCAAAAAATGAAACTGGACCACTATCTTACACCATTAACAAAAATTAACTCAAAATAGATTAAAGACTTGATCACAAGTCCTGACGCCATAAAATTTCTACAGGAAAAAAACAGAAAATAAAATCCTTAACGCCAGTCTTTGTGATGATTTTTTGGATCTGACACGAAAAGCAAAGGGAACAAGAGTAAAAACAAGCAGTTGTGATGACATAAGGCTAAAAATCTTCTGCCCAATTAAGGAAGCCATCAACAAAGTGAAAAAGCAACCTATGGAATTGGAGAAAATATTTGCATATTATATCTCTGGTAAGGATTATTATCCAAAATACACAAGGAACTCATACAACTCAGTAGCAAAAAACAAACAGTCTGATTTTTTTTTAATGGGCAGAGAACCTGAATAGACACTTTTTTAAAGAATACATACAACTTGCCAATAGGTACATGAAAACATGCTCAACACTATTAATCATCAGAAAATACAAATCAAAACCACAATGAGAAGACCTCATATCCTCTAGAAAGGCTTTTATCAAAAAGAAGAAATAACAAGAGTTGAGGAGAATGTGAAGAGACAGGAAAGCTTTTGCACAGTTAGAGGGAATGTAAGTTGATGCAGCCCCTATGGAAACAGTATTGAGGTGCATCAAAAATTAAAAATAGAACTGCCATATGATTTAGCAATTTCACTTTTGAGGTATTTATCTGAGGAAAACAAAAACACTAACTTGAAAACCCAATGTTCACTGCAGCAACATGTGTTCAGTTGCTAGGTTGTGTCTGACTCTTTGCAACCCCATGGACTGCAGCATGCCAGGCTCCTCTGTCCTTCACTAACTCCCAAAGTTTGCTTAAATTCATGTCCACTGAACTGGTGATGCTATCTAACTACCTCATCCTCTGTGGCCCCCTTCTTCTTTTGCCTTCAGTCTTTCCCAGCATCAGGGTCTTTTCCAATGAGTCAGCTCTTCTCATCACGTGGCCAAAGTATTGGAGCTTCAGCTTCAGCATCAGTCCTTCCAATGACTATTCAGGGTTGATTTCCTTTAGGATTGATTGGTTTTATCTCCTTGCTGCCCAAAGGACTCTCAATTCAATTGCAGCATCCAATCACCACAATTCAAAAGAATCAACTCTTTTTAGCTTCTTCTATAGCCCGGCTCTCATGTCCAGACTTGACTACTGGAAAAAAATATAGCTTTGACAATATGGGCCTTTGTCAGCAAAGCAATGTCTCTGCTTTTAATACTCTGTCTAGCTTTGTCACAGAGGAGCAAGCCTCTTTTAATCTCATGGCTGCAGTCACCATCAGCAGTGATTTGGGAGTCCAAGAAAAGAAAATCTGTCACTGTTTACACTTTTTCCCCTTTTATTTGCCATGAAGTGCTGATGATCTTAGGTTTTAGAATGTTGAGCTGCAAACCAGCTTTTTCACTCTCCTCTTTCACTCTCAATGAGAGGCTCTTTAGTTCCTCTTGGCTTTCTGCCATTAGAGTGGTATCATCTGCATATCTGAGGTTGTTGATATTTCTCACAGCAATCTTGATTCCAGCTTGTGATTCATCCAGCCTGGCATTTCCTATGATGTTCTCTGCATATAAGTTAAATAAACAGGGTGACAATCTACAGCCTTGATGAACTCTTTTCCCAATTTGGAACCAGTCGGTTGTTTCATGTCCAGTTCCAACTGCTGCTTTTTGATCTGCATACAGGTTTCTCAGGAGGCAGGTAAGGTGCTCTGGTATTCTCATCTCTTTAAGAATTTTCCACAGTTCATTGTGATCCACATGGTCAAAGGCTTTATGTAGTCAATGAAGCAGATGTTTTTCTGGAATTCTCTGGCTTACTCCATGATCCAACAAATGTTGGCAATTTGATCTCTGGTTTCTCTGCCTTTTCTAAAGCCAGCTTGTACATCTCGGAAGTTCTCAGTTCACTTACTGCTGAAGCCTAGCTTGAAAGACTTTGAGTATAACCTTGCTAGCATGTGAAATGAGCACAATTGTGAGGTAGTTGACCATTCATTGGCATTGCCCTTCTTTGAGATTGAAATGGAAACTGACCTTCTCCAGTCCTGTGGCCGCTGATGAATCTTCCAAATTTGCTGACATATTGACCGCAGCACTTTAACAGTATTACCTTTTAGTATTTTATAGCAATATGTATGAGCCAAACAATGTAAGTCTTCACTGATGAATGGATAAAGAAAATGTAGTATAGACTTATATCCACCCATAAAAAAGAAGAAAATCTTGCCAGTTTCAACAACATGGATGGACCTCGAGGGCATTATGCTAAGTGAAACAAATCAGACAGAGAAAGAAAAATACCATATAATCTCATTTATATGTGTCATATTAAAACAAAAAGCAAGTTCAGAGATGCTGAGTAGTTGGTGGCTGCCAGAGGTGGGGGATTTGGTGTGGGCAAAGGTAATCAAAAGGTATAAATTTGAATTATAAAATTAATGGGTGAAGAGATATAACATACAGCATGGTGAATACTGTATTGTCTATTTGAAGGAGGGCAAGAAAATACATCTTAAACATTCTCATCATGTAAGAAAAATTTTTAACTATATATATGGATCTACATATATGGATCCATATATAGAGATATAACTAGACTTACTGTAGTGATCATTTATCAATACACACAAATATATAAGCATTATGTTGTACACAGCAAAAAATATAATGTTGTATCAATTATATCAATTAAAAATTTTCATAAAGCAAGTTTGGAACATGTAGATTAAATTAGCTCCATCCAAACTTCATTTTATAAACTCAATTTAAACCCATCACTTAGATTTTAATATATCAAATCTCACTAACAACATCCTACAGGGTTGGGAAAGACACAGAAACAGACATAAGTCACCTTCACACGAGATGTAGGCTTCCTCCTTTGGAGAGCATGAATTGTATTTCCATGGGCCAGAAGGACACTGCCAGAGAGAGGTATCAGTTTTCCGACACTGAATTAAATCTACCCACTGGGGTCTAGAACCTTCCCTGAGACCAAGAGAGGTGTTGAGACTTCCACTGTCCCCACAGCCAAGCTGTCTGCAGATGGTGGACACGGTGACATCATCCATGGGGCTGCGGCAGACACTGCCCCAGGTCCCGTTGTAGAAAACTTCCAGCCACCCAGCACACTGCTGGTCCTCGCTGACCATCCTGAGGGCCAGGAACTCTAAGATTGAAAGAGAGGAGACAGGACACAGTGAACACTCCATTCAGTGCTCTGGGTTTTCCTCTCTCCCCAAAATTGTGAACATTCATCTGTGACCCAGCTGAGGAAGCAAATACATTATAAGACCAGAGTGAAACTTGTCTCCTTTTCACCTGACTTTGTCCATTTGTGTCTGTCTTTCTAAATATTTCTACCACCATGATGTAGTGGATATGAACTGAGAGGAAGACCAACCTGGACATCTGCAGGGAGAGGGAGCTGACTCCTGCTTCCTGACAAAACATCTAAAAGAGTGTATGAAAGGGGTGTGATGTGGACAGTGTGGAGGCAGATGGAATAATGGACCCGCAGATGTCTACATGGAACCCGTGTCTATGTTTCCTTATCTGGCAAAGAGGACTTTACATATGTGATTACGGTATGGTGCTTGGGATGCTAAGAGTAACCTGAAATACGGCAGATTAACCACCTGAGCATGGTCTAATCACATTCTTAGACTCACTATCCTTTAAATGGAATCCCTTTCCTCGTTCTGGTTAGAGGGAGATGTGAATATGGATAATGGTTAGAGAGGTGGAGCATTGCTGGTCTGATGATGAACAGAATGGGGTTATGAGTGAAGGAAGGCAGGTGGTTTCTAGAAGCTTGAAAAGACAGGAAACAGATTCTTTCCCAGAGGCTCAGAAGTGATGTGGCCCTGCTGAAACTTTTATCACAATCCAGTGAGATCCCTGCTGGACATCTAAGCTACAGAAGTGTAAGGAAATAAATATGTTGTTTTAAACCATTAACAATGTAGCAATTTGTTATAGAACAAGCAAAAACTAGCACAGTGGCTTTAAGATGTCTCTACTATACGTACCAAAAGGGTGAGCCCTGATTTCAAGAAAAACTGTGACAAAAGACTCTGCCAGGAAACACTACTCAGAAGAAAGGACCAGAATCTCAGCTGCTGCAGGAGGCAGTGAAAGCACCTCGTCTTTACCTCTGTTGGACAGGCTTCATGGAAGGAAGCCTCCTTCTCTGGTCCTTTCAGCATCTCTCCCTCAGGGCTCAGACCCCCGTCCTCCTGGGCCCCACCCCTCCCCCAAACTGTGGACAGTGTGCAGCACAGACCTGAGCAGATGACCCCGGCGTCCTCCTTGTGTCTGCAGTCGTGCCGCCCCCAGCCCCGGGAAGGGCATGTCCACACCTGGGACTCATTTCCAGCACAGTTCAGGTCGTCCAGCCAGATGGGCCCTGATCCTGCCCCAAAGTGAGCAGATCCCGTGGCATTAACGGCTTTTCCACAGCCCAGCTGCCTGCACACCACGTGGGCATCGTCCAGGTCCCAGCCGTCATCACAGATGGTGCCCCAGGATCCCTGGTCAAGGATCTCCACTCTCCCAGCGCAGTGACCGCCCCCGTCCACCAAGCGGAGCTGCCTGCTGTCTGAGGAGAGAGAAATGGGACAATGGGGCATTGACCTAGGGAATGAGAAGAGTCTTCTGTCCTGTGAGACCCTCACCTGAGCAGTATGGGGCCCTCTCCTCTGAGGCCGCAGATCCTGCTGGTTCAGACACAAAGTGGTCGCACTGGGGCAGCACCTGGGTCTGGTTTCCTGAAGAAACAGCGATGATTAGAGGGTTGGGAGGGTTAAAGAACAGGAAAGTCAGTTAAACTAAATAATTTTTAGGAGGGGAGGGAAGTTTGGGGGAAAATGGATGCATATATGTGTATGGCCAAGTCCCTGGCTGTTCACCTGAAACCATAACAACGTTGTTAATCGGCTATACCCCAAGACAAAGTAAAAAGTTCAAAAGAAAAAAATAAATAATGACCTAGGGATGGAGCTGAGATGAAAGCTGGAACATACTGGTAAAGTTACCATAATCTTCGTGTTCCCTTTCTCCATGAAGAGCCCTGGTCCTGACAATGGCACGATTCCGGTTTTAAGCCAAGCTTTGCCCTAAGAATGAGTTAAACAAGTTGTTCTATTCTTCAATTCAGTTCAGTTCAGTCGCTCAGTGGTGTCCGACTCTTTGCGACCCCATGAATTGCAGCACGCCAGGCCTCCCTGTCCATCACCAACTCCCGGATTTCACTCAAACTCACGTCCATCAAGTCTGTGATGCCATCCAGCCATCTCATCTTCTGTCATCCCCTTCTCCTCTTGCCCCCAATCCCTCCCAGCATCAGAGTCTTCTCCAATGAGTCAACTCTTCGCAAGAGGTGGCCAAAGTACTGGAGTTTCAGCTTTAGCATCATTCCTGCCAAAGAACACTCAGGACTGATCTTCTTTAGAATGGATTTGTTGGATCTCCTTGCAGTCTAAGGGACTCTCAAGAGTCTTCTCCAACACCACAGTTCAAAAGCATCAATTCTTTAGCCCTCAGCTTTCTTCACAGCCCAACTCTCACACCCATACATGACTACTGGAAAAACCATATCCTTGACTAGATGAACCTTTGTTGGCAAAGTAATGTCTCTGCTTTTGAATATGCTATCTAGGTTGGTCATAACCCTCCTTCCAAGGAGTAAGTGTCTTTTAATTTCATGGCTGCAATCACCATCTGCCGTGATTTGAAGCCCCCAAAAATAAAGTCTGACACTGTTTCCACTGTTTCCACATCTATTTCCCATGAAGTGATGGGACCAGATGCCATGATCTTAGTTTTCTGAATGTTGAGCTTAATCTACCCCTAAATAGAAGAAGCAAAACAAAAACCTTTCTGAAGGAGTTGTACAATTATTTATCTACAATGTTTGTGATTTTAAAAATACTTATATAAAAGAGATCTCATAGAAAACCAGAGCAAAAAGAAACATTAAAAAATTTCCCAGGGTATTTGGCTCTTAAAGTTACCTGACAAAGAATTTATTTTATTTAATTTATTAATTTTTGAGTATAATTGCTTTACAATGTTGTGGTAGCTTCTGCTGTACAGCAAACTTAGTAAGTTATACATATACATGTGGGCCTCCCAGGTGACTCAGTGGTAAAGAATCTGCCTGCCAAACAGGAGACTGGGGTTCCATCCCTGGGTTGGGAAGAGCCTTTGGAGAAAAAAATGGCAATCCACTCCAGTATTCTTGCCTGAGAAATCCTATGGACAAAGGAGCATGGCAGTCCATGAGGTCACAAAAGAGTCAGACACAACTCAGTGACAAGTCTTAGGTACAAGTCTTAGGTAAGCAGTCTTCCCTGGAGAGGAGGAGGACACAGCTATTGGGAGGCGATAGTGACTCTGTGGTGCTGTGCATGTTCTCTTTGTAGATCTGGGTTGGAGAACATGACCTAGGTATACACTTATTGTTTGTACTTTGTTCTCTATTATTATCCTTAAATAATAATGTTTCATAAAAAATATTCATCTAGGCGTTTCTTTCCCTGACATAGCACTTCTTAGCATTTCTTAGCACTTCTTTCCCCTGAAAAAAAATGAGTAAACAATGAGAATGCTATGGAGCAGGACCTTACAGAGCCTTCTCAGGACAGACCACCCTCATGTCCTCCACCTGCCTCTGTTTGTAGAAAAATCTAGCTAAAGAATAAATTTGATCACAGAAATGAAAAAAAATTAGAAAAAAAAAGGAAAACAGTCAAATGGTACAAAATAATAATAGTTTAGCCCTAAACAAAGTCAAGGACCTTTAGTTCCTTCTTATGGGCTATAGATAACATCCTGAGCCATATCTTTTGAGCTATTTTGCAGATACTAAAATCCCAAACAGGTGGTAGCAATAAATTACATGATGACCAGACTAGTGGGGAGCCAGCTCCTTCTCCAGGGGATTTTCCCAACCCAGGGATCAAACCCGAGACTCTTGCATTGCAGGCAGGTTCTTTATCATCTGAGCCAACAAGGAAGTTCATAATCTTCATCTTACACAATTCCAAGATCGGCCTCAAGGAACTGGGAACAAACCAACACTAGAACTGATGATTAACTGTAATTCAAACAATAAAGGTGACACTGACCAGACCTATTTCAAGATGATTGTCGGGGCTCGCTGTGCTACTCTGCAGGTAACCTGTCCCCTACTTCCACCTGTGCACTCCTGATTAGCAAGGAGGAGCTGGTTCTTTGGTGCATTAGTCCTCTGTCTCCCCAGAACGGCTGGTTTCCTCAATAAAGCTATCTTTAATTTTACCCCACACTTGTCTCTGTGTTGGATTCTTGAGTAATGAGCAGCTGAAACTCGAGTTCAGTAACAAGATTAAACATTTCACTACAGAATATCTTTCTTTTTAAGCCTGTTTTCCCTTAGTCTCTGCTCTGGGGAAATTTCACTCCAGGAGCATCCTAAGTATAGTAGCCCTTCCCTGTCTTACCTGAGCAGATCACAGAGGCCGTGTTGCCATGGGAACAGTCAGGAACACCCAGGGTAGTCACAGGGCATTTCCACAGGAAGGACTCAGTCCCTGAGCAGTGAAATCGGGCTTTCCAGAGTTGATCACTTCCTTCTGCTCTGTTCAGGGTGGAGATGGCGACTCCACAGCCGAGCTGACGACAGACAACATTGGCATTGGCCAGACTCCAGTGGGAGGCACAGAGCGCTCTCCATTGTCCAGAAATGTTCATCTCCACCTGCCCCTCACACTGAGAGGAGCCGTTTGTCACGAGCCGGACATCTGTGTACACTGATAGAAACAGATAGGATTTCAGCAAAATCATATTTCTTTTTTAGCTTGAAGTAAGTGTACACAGAGGCTAAATCCTGATGTGCATCTCACCTGAACAGACAACCTGAACAGCTCCTCTGTGGTGGCAAGTGCCCCCTGGACAGGGCACTCTGGGACAGAACTGGAGCTCAGGCTCCTCCCCCTCACACCTGAACTCTTCAGCCCAGACCCGGGCATTGGACTCTCTGAAGGGCACATGTCCCAGGACAGACACAGCCTTGCCACACCCCAGCTCTGCACAGATGACCTGGGCAGTGGGGAGTGTGAAGTTTCCATCAGACACTGGGGTCCAGGCTTCTCCAGAATGCACTTCTACTCGCCCTGAGCAGGGTCCATCCCCTCCAGCCAGACGCACAAATCCTAAGAGAAACAAAGAACAAAGCCAGTGACTGTTCATGAAACTGGCTTGACAATT
The DNA here is from genome assembly GCF_029407905.1 of Bubalus kerabau. Classification (NCBI taxonomy): domain Eukaryota; kingdom Metazoa; phylum Chordata; class Mammalia; order Artiodactyla; family Bovidae; genus Bubalus; species Bubalus kerabau. The sequence goes on from NC_073624.1 coordinate 19,871,059, forward strand.
GGAAACAACACCTCACAGGCAATGGTGGGAAGGCTTTTTCCAGCAGTGGAATAAGAGGGGATAAGAAGAGAAAATTTGACTGTCATTGTCAAATTGCATTTTCATGAGCAAGGTTCTGAAGAGATATCCAGAAGGATTGCAGGGTCAGTTTGAAATGGCTGAGTCCCGAGAATATATATTGGTTAGGAATGTTAATTCTTATCTGGGGGCCTAGAAACTACAGAGGCCCAAAGAAACTGCACAGTGGTAGACATTCAAACTTGAGTGCACAGCCGAACTAAATGAGAGTGAAAAAAGATCATGGGATTCGAGAGGTTAGAGGCCTAAGAGTCAGAGAAGTTTAGAAGGTCATCCTGAAATTTCTGGGGCTAGAATTTTGGGCACGTTTCTCTGAGCCCATATTCAAGTCACTGGGGATGGGAACAGCATGCGGGCTGGATCTGAGTTGCAGGCATTAGGTCACAATTAGGTAACCTAATTGTGAAAGAAGTTGTTCACAGATAAGTTTGGAAGTGATGAAAGCTCAGAGAGTCATAGGAGAGGAAGGGAATGATGCTAGCCATCTTTCTTAAAAACCTAGGATGTATGAACACACCTGAGAGAAAGTGAAGTCTCAGTGGGATTATGCAAGACAACTGAGTTAGTTGATTACTTCATCCTAGACATGAGATTCTTAGCAAATGTGAAGGAGTGATGAGAATTTAATGTATTCTAACCCTATCTATGTGCCTACTGCATATTCCTTTCCTATTTGGATTTCTGAGATAAGAAGCCAGCAAGCTACCAAAAAGGAGAGTGAGAGGAAGATAGCAGAGAGCAAGCAAGCCATATATATTTAAGAGATTTCTAAATTGCAAAAGCCTCAATAATGATGAAACATAGATTTGGAAACCAAATATTTGTTCAACAAGATTTTAACACCTTTTATCCCCTGGGCTGCTCCCATTTGCCACCTAACACTACTACCCTTTCCAAATTCCCCCAATGCAGAAAAGAAGAAATGATCTTAAGAGCTGCAAATAGATGGAAAGGATACTCCAAAAGGGAAGAACTTCTGTAGGGAGTGAGGTGGGGTGAGTGGTAGGTTAAATGGGGAGTGGATGGAGTATGAGAGAGAGACCAAAGAAAAGATTCATGATCATGATTTCGTGCTTCAGGGACCATATTTGGACAGAGAAAAGGTAATCCAATGGGAAAAAAACCCCTGCAAATCATAAAGAACAATTTTTAAAATAATTTTCCTGGTTTCTGAGTGTGCTCATGGTTATGTACGTAATGGTGGAATTTGTCCTGGTAAAGGACTCTGATTGCATAAGTATGTGAACTTTGAAGTCTCAAAAAGAATGATGTAACAGAATAAAAATCTACTATAGAGAGCAGGAGAGGACAGAAAAGACACCACAGAAATTAAAGAATTGAAGGATTAGCTTGACCACTGATATAAGAATGAATGATGAGGGAGAGGATGATCTGCTTGCCTTTTATTATTTATCCACTTCCATCTCCCCAGAGAGGCCCAGGTTAGGACCCCTAGGCTCCTCTGGCTGGGAGTTTGGGTCACAGGCTACACATTCTAATTAAAACATTTTTATTTAACTGGTTGCTTTGTTGCTTAGTCACTCAGTCGTGTCCGACTCTTGGTGACCCCATGGACTGCAGCACTCCAGGCTTCCCTGTCTTCACTATCTCCCTGAGTTTACTCAAACTCATGTCCATTGAGTCAGTGATGCCATCCAATCATCTCATCCTCTGTTATCCCCTTCTTCTCTGGTCTTCAATTTTTCCCAGCCTCAGGGTCTTTTCCAATGAGTCATTTCTTCTTATCATGTGGCCAAAGTATTAGAGCTTCAGCTTCAGCATACATCCTTCCAATGAGTTATTCAGGGTTGATTTCCTTTAGGATTTACTGATTTGATCTCCTTGCTGTCCAAGGGACTCTCCAGAGTCTTCTCCAGCACCACAGTTCAAAAGCATCAATTCTTAAGTGCTCAGCCTTCTTTATGATCCATACATAACTACCATACATAACTACCGGAAAAAAAAAAACAAAACATAGCTTTGACTATATGGACATTTGTCACAAAGTAATGTCTCTGCTTTTTAATCTGCTGTCCAGGTTTGTCATAGCTTTTCTTCCAAGGAGCAAGCGTCTTTTAATTTCATGGCTGCAGTCACAGTCTGCAGTGATTTTGGAGCCCAAGAAAATAAGTCTGTTGCTGTTTCCATTTTTTCCTCATCTCTTTGCCATGAAGTGCTGGGACTGGATGCCATGATATTAGTTTTTTGAATGCAGAGTTTCCAGCCAGCTTTTTCACTCTTCTCTTCCACTTTCATCAAGAGGCTCTCCTCTATTCCTCTTTACTTTCTGCTATTAGGGTGGCATCTTCTGCATATATGAGGTTATTGATATTGTTATATTAATTCTATGGGATTAAAAATTTAGAAAGAACAAGAAAAAAGTATTTCTTGTATTCTGTTTTATATACCCTGATACATGTGAAATATTCAAATATATGCTGAATACTCAATAAAGTCTTATACATATCAGGATAGAGACTTCTGAGATATAGTATATCCTTTTCATTTTCTACTTGATTTTAAAATTTACATGGAAGAATAAGTGTGTGATAATTCCAAGAAAATTATTAAATAGAAGGCCAATGTGAGTAAAGATATTAAATATAGTAAAGACATATCCTTGTCTGGCCTTTTGCTGTGTACACATCCTGTGTCCTTAGACACACGTAGCATCCTTCACACCACACCTGGCCCCTCAGTGCTGCTCAGAGAACCTCACAGTTACCTTCATCAGCTCCCATTGCCATTCACCTTCCTCCCAGCTACTATAAAACCTTTTCCACCTTCTTCAAAAATTATATTTGTCCACTTACCCCAAATAAGCCCCCAAATGCAATTCTCTTATATTATTGAGGCCATCAGATATAAACTTTATAATCTCTTAACATAAAACACAGAAATTCAAGATTTATTACCTCCACCTTTGACTTGTCAGTGCATGGCTAAGTGTTCCTCCAAAGTTTGCATTTACACAGATGTTTTACAGGAAAAATTGGAGAGAGAGACTTTTCTAGTAACAATGGAAGAATATATGACTCAGAGCATTTCATCAATAATTCTCTACCATCAAAGAACTATAAACATTTATGTCTAAATTTGCAAAGGAAACTTGAAATCTGGCACAAATCCATAAGAATCTCTGATCTGTTAAATGATGACCCTTGTAGGGATACCCTCTATACATGTAAATAATATCCTCCTATAGTAGGAGTAGCCTCGACTCATACTAACCTAGTGCAAAATAATGTCTCACACTGTTTGTATAGAAACAACTCCACCCAGGAAAGTACATCCTCATTGTTTGTCCCTCCCTCTCATAGCCTTCCTGTGCAAAGGGAGTGTGTATGTGGCTGTTAGCAAATGTTTCACTTTTACAAAAAGTGAATTATGAAAAAATTATGAGGATTTATTTTAACTGGGAGAATAAATAAAGCTATTTTAGTGTCAGGTAAGAGCACTGGAGAAGAAAAGAATAGCGGAGACTTGTAAGAGGAAAGTATATGAAGCTCATTGCTCAAGCTACAGGGCACTCACGGAGGAAGGGTAGTTGTCTCAGCCCTCTCTAGCACACCCGTCCCCTATTGTCCCTCGGATCAGACACCAGCTTTCTTGGAACTTTCCATTCTCTCACCTTGTGGGCAATGAACTGACCATACCTGAGCAGATGACTCCTGCATCCAGGCTATGATCGCAGTAGTGCTTCCCCCAGTCCCGGGAAGGGCACCTCCACACGTGGGACTCCTTTCCTGTGCACCTCACGTTGTCCAGCCAAATGGGCCCTGATCCCGCCCCAAAGGAAGAAGAGAGAGTGGCATCGAGGGCTTTTCCACAGCCCAGCTGTCTGCACACCACGCGAGCATCGTCCAGGTCCCAGCTGAAATCACAGATGGTGCCCCAGGAGCCCTGGTTAAGGATCTCCACTCTCCCGGCGCAGTGACTGCCCCCGTCCACCAGGCGGAGCTGTCTGCTGTCTGAGGAGAGAGAAATGGGACACGGGGCGTTGACCTGGAGAATGAGAAGGGTCTTCTGTCCTGTGGGACCCTCACCCGAGCAGTAGGAGGCGCTCTCCTCTGAGGCTGCAGACCCTGCTGGTTCTGATATAGAGTCTTTGCACTCGTGCAGAAGGCAATGGCAACCCACTCCAGTACTCTTGCCTGGACAATCCCATGGACAGAGGAGCCTGGTAGGCTGCAGTCCATGGGGTCGCTAAGAGTCGGACACGACTGAAGCGACTTGGCAGCAGCAACAGCAGCATTGCACTGGGGCAGCAGCTGGGTCTGGTTTCTTATAGCAGTGGCAAGAGAATTAATAAGGTTGAAAAGTAGGAGGAAAGGTTAAAAAAGAAAAAAAGTAGGTAAAGAAAGGTTAAATAATGTCTATTAGTGCTGCACTTTAAGTAAATAATGAAGTAGAGAATTAAACCTAAAATTTTCCACTTCCAGGGAGAATGGAGTTCACAGCAGGCCAATGTGTCTTGCTGGGTCTTTCTGGATACAACTTTAAAAGCTGGAAACTATTTTTTAAGAAACAGTAAATGTATTCGACATTTGTTAACACAACATGGACTAAATATGCTAAAATTCTAAAGAGTGGAGATTATTTCAATGTTAGTCCGGGATCTATGGCTTCTTTTTCTCTGTGGGAATTTGCCAATTCATTGCATAATTTAATGATTCAGAATCTGGGCTCGGACAAGCAGAGGACTACTGTTGTGACAGGAAGCAGCATAATCTGGGGGCTACCTGGTGCTGGAGACAAAACTCGAGTCTTGAGAGCCTCTCTCACACAGCAGCTTTTCTCCTCCAATATTTGCCCAGTATATAAGCTGTGAAGGGCAGGAAGCTAGAGAACTATATAAAAAGACTTGGAAAGCAGAGTCTTTTTCATTATTTTGGGTACTTAGCTACCAAAGAATATAGGCTCTGAACTGAAATCTGTGAAGGCCTATGTCATAGGGACAGAGGAATCAGAGGTGGACTGAGTGCTACCAAAACTGCAACCCATACAGTTACAGCTCAGTTTTAGGTTATATTTAGATGTTTGAGTGAGACACACCCCCTCCCCCTACCTGCCTAGGAAAACAAAGGGTAAATCCTTTCAGGTATTAGAAAATGTATCAGGAGTATCTTACTTTTTCATATATAATTTATAGCACTCAATAAAAAATGACATGACATTTGACAAGCTAGGATAACATGACGAATGACCAAAGTGAAAAAAGATCAGCACATTTAACTAAGTAACACAGAGAGCAATGCACCCAACAATGCAAGAGTTCACATTACTGTAAATGCACTAGGAACTTTTATCAAAATGACCATATAATAGGACAAAATCTTTCACTCTTTGAATTCATACAGAATATTTACTCTGGACACAGTGGAATAAAATTAAGAACTAATAAGAAAATATTTATATATTTCTATTTGGGGAAATTCAGCAAGATCCTTCCAAAAGCCACATGAGTCTGGGAATGAATTTAAAACTTACAAAATATTGTGAAATAATGATAATAAACACAAAATAATGGTATGATAAATTCTTCTAATGAAACTCAAGTGGTGCCTAAGGGAAATTTATACCCTAGATTTAGAGAAGAGGAAAGACTGAAAGTGAAAAAAAGTAAGCTTCCAATTAAGAAACTAGATGAGAAAGTCAACAATGTAGAATGTTGGGGTTAATTTAAAAAGGACCAAAAATTAATGGAAAAGAAGGTAAGCATAAAGTAGAAAATATAGAAGAAAACCCTTTAAACGTGGTTCATTGAAAATTGATGAACACTGCGCAATACTAATGCAGAGCAGAGAGAAAAGGAAGTTGACAATACCAAGAATGAAAAGGGACATCAGTATAAATCATACAGATATTTTGGTCATAGTTTTTGTGCTGGTGTTTGTTTGTGTTTTGGCTGTGCTGTTGCTCATGGGATCATAGTTTCCAGGTCAGGGATTGAACCTGGACCCATGACAGTGAAAGCCCAGAGATTTAACCCCTGGAGTACATAGTTTTATTAGTACAATTTATACATTTAATGTGGATAAGTACACATAAAGTGTCAATTTCTCCACAGCCTTGCCAACACTAAGTGTCTTTAAAAAAAAAAAACAACAGTCATTCTGACATGTGTGAGATGATATCTCTTTGTGGTTTTAATTTACATTTCCCTGATGATTGACAATGTCAAGCATTTTTTTATATACCTATTGCTATTTGTACGTCTTCTTTAGAGGAATGTCTATTCAAGCCCTTGGCCAATTTTTTAATTGAGTTATTAGGTTTTAAGTTTGTTGGGTTTTTTTTCTCTTAAGTTATAGGAGTTCCTTATTATTTTTGGAAATTAATACCTTATATAATTTGCTCTAGCTTCCTTTTTCACTCTGTTGATCTTTCATTTGGTTTGCAGAAGGTTTTTAGTTTGCTACATCCTCACTTGTCTATTTTTGCTTTGTTGCCTGTACTTTTGGTCATATCCATGAACTCATGAGACAATGTGCTTTTATTTTGTGATGGAGCTAAGATATCACATATCTAAAATGTAATTCCTATCCGGTGATGATGTTTCACCATCACACATAGTAAAATAAATTCAGATAAATATATAAATTTTAAATTAGGTTTTGAATATTCTTTAGTGGAACTATTAAATTGTTTGCAGAAAATAAAACTTGATTCAATGTTATTCTGAGATGAAGAATGGTGTTTGAAACATTGCACTAAAGGCAGAAGTCAAAAAAGTAAAACATTACAGATTTGATCACATAACCCACCCATACACATATACAATCTTAAAAATATATGTAAAATATGGGGAAAATCTTACAAAAATATTTAAGGAAAATAATAAGTGATGTCAATACCAAGAATGAAAAGGGACTTTTTCATAAATGAGTTTATAAAGAGTTCCTATGAATAAATAAGAAATTTCAAAACATTCTAGAGAAAAAATATTGTCATGAAAGATATCTTAAGACAGTAATATAGGAAAGAAGAAAATATTTTTGTATATAGTGTTTGTGAAAGTCACTTAGTCATGTCCAACTCTTTGCAACCCCATGGAGTATACAGTCCATGGAATTCTCCAGGCGAGAATACTGGAGTGGGTAGCCATTCCCTTCTCCAGGGGGTCTTCCCAACCCAGGGATCAAACCCAGGTCTCCCACATTGCAGGCAATTCTTTACCAGCTGAGTCACAAGGGAAGCCCAAGAATACTGTAGTGACTAGCCTATCCTTCTCCAGCGGATATTCCAGACAAAGGAATCAAACCAGGGTCTCCTGCATGGCAGGCGGATTCTTTACCAGTTGACCTACCAGGGAAGCCCTTATGTGGATATAAAACCATGATGCTATGAAGAAAATAATACTCTCTTTTAAAATTCAGTATTTATTTGGTTGTGCTGGGTCTTAGTTGCAGCATGTAAATTCTTACTTGTGGGATCATATGAGAAAAAAATTGTAACTGCATGTGGTGATGGATATTACTGTATGTGTGGTGATTTACCAATATGTACAAATACATAAACACTATGTTTTACACTTAGAACTAATATAATGTTATGAGAATTACATCTCAATTAAAAATTTTAACAAACAAGGTTGGAATATGTGGATTAAATTAGTTTCATTCTTTCCTCATTTCAGCTTCTCTGGTGGCTCAGACAGTAAAGAATCTGACTACAGTGTAGGAGACCCGATTTTCATACCTGGGTCAGGATGATCCCCTGAAGAAGGGAATGGTTACCCATTCCAGCATTCTTGCCTGGAGAATCCCATGGACAGAGGAGCCTGGCAGGCTATAGTCCATGTGGTCGCAAAGAACACAACTGAGCAACTAACATTTTCACTTTGTATCATTTTGTGGACCCAAATTAAACTCATCACTTAGATTTTAAAATATCAAATCTCACTGCATCCTACAGGGTTGAGAAAGACACACAGAAATAGTAAGTCACCTGCACACGAGATATAGGCTTCCTCCTTTGGAGAGCATGAAGTGTAATTCCAAGGGTCAGAAGGACACTGCCAGAGAGAGGTGTCAGTTTTCTGACAGCGGATTCCATCCACCCACTGGGGTCTAGAACCTTCCCTGAGACCAACAGAAGAGTTGAGGGTTCCACTGTCCCCACAGCCAAGCTGTCTACAGATCACGGACACAGTGATGTCTTCCATGGGGCTGCGGCAGACACTACCCCAGGTCCCGTTGTAGAAAACTTCCAGCCACCCAGCACACTGCTGGTCCTCATTCACCATCCTGAGGGCCAGGAACTCTAAGGTTGAAAGGGGAGGAGACAGGACACAATGAAAATTTTGCTGGATGTTCTAGGTTTTCCTTGCTTCTAGAAATGGTGAACATTCATCTCTGACCTTGTTCAAGAGATACCCACTAAATGACAAGACTGACATCGCCTCCCTTTTAACTGACTTTGTCCATTTATGTCTGTCTTTCTATTTCTATCACAATGGTGTAGTGGATATGACCTGAGAGGAAGACCAAACTTCATGGATGCTAGTCAGAGAGGGGCAGCTGAATCCTGCTTCCTGACGAAATCTTTAAAGAATATGTCAAAGGGATGTGATGTGGATATTAGGGAGATAGGGATAATAATTAATCCAAAAATGTAAATGTCCACATCCCAATCTTTGCAACCTGTGAATATGTTCCCATACCTGACAAGAGGGATTTACAGATGTGATTAAGGTAAGGACCTTGGGATGGTGAGATGATGTATTAACAATATGAACCCAGTCTAATCACATCCGTAGACCCACTATCCTTAAATGTGGAATACTTTTCTTAGCTCCAGCTAGAAAGAGAGATGTGATCCTGGATAATGGTTGGAGGCCTGCAGCATTGCTGGTCTGATAATGGATGAAGGGTGCTGTGAAGGAAGGAATGTAGGTGGTTTCAAGAAGTTTGAAAAGGCAAGAAACAGATTCTCTCCTGGAGCTGCAAAAGTGATGCGGCCCTGCTGAAGCCTTGATCCCAGCCCAGTGAGATCCCTGCTGGACATCTAAGCTAGAGAAGAGTAAGGAAATAAATACATGCTGTTTTAAACCACTAATTGGTAAATTGTTAGGGAAGCAAACAGAAACTAGTACCGTGGGTTTAATTTTTTTGTATGTAACTGGACAGAGAGCCCTGCTTTCAAGAAAAACTAAGAAATGGCTCTGCCAGGAAACACTGCTGAGAAGAAAGGACCAGAACCTCAGCTGATGCAGAAGGAAGTGAAAGGACCCCATCTTCAAGTCTGCGGCAAAGACAGGCTCCATGGGAGGAAGCCTCCTTCTCTGGTCCTTTCAGCATCTCTCCCTCAGGGCTCAGACCCCCGTCCTCCAGGGCCCCACCCCTCCCCCACCTGTGGACAGTGTGCAGCGCAGACCTGAGCAGATGACCCCCGCGTCCTGCTTGTGTCTGCAGTCGTGCCGCCCCCAGCCCCGGGAAGGGCACCTCCACACGTGGGACTCCTTTCCTGTGCAGTTCAGGTCGTCCAGCCAGATGGGCCCTGATCCTGCCCCGAAGTGAGCAGACCCCGTGGCATTGAGGGCTTCGCCACAGCCCAGCTGCCTGCACACCACGTGGGCATCCTCCAGGTCCCAGCCGTCATCACAGATGGTGCCCCAGGAGCCCTGGTCAAGGATCTCCACTCTCCCGGCGCAGGGACTGGCTCCGCCCACCACGCGGAGCTGTCTGCTGTCTGAGGAGAGAGAAATGGGACAATGGGGCGGTGACCCCAAGGGTTGAGAAGGGTCTTCTGTCTTGTGGGACCCTTACCTGAGCAGTAGGGGGCGCTCTCCACTGAGGCTGCAGAGCCTGGGGGTTCTGCCATAGAGTCGTTGCACTGGGGCAGCACCTGGGTCTGGTTTCCTGAAGAAACAACAATGATCAGAAGTCTGGAAGGGTTGAAGAACAAGAAACTGAATTAAGGAAAATAATGACCTACTGATGGAGCCTAAGATGAAGGCTGTGACCCAGCAGTAAATTATCATACTCTTAGTGTTCACCTTCTCCCTGGAGAGTTCTGCTTCTGACAGTACCACAATTTCTGTTTTAACCCAAGTGTTGCTGTAAGAATGAGTTAAGTAAATTGTATCCCTAAATTTATCCCTGTGCTGGGCTTAGTTGCTCAGTCGTGTTCGACTCTTTGTAACCCCTTGGACTGTAGCCCACCAGATTTTTCAGGCAAGAATACAGGAGTGGGTTGCCATTCCCTTCTCCAGGGGGTCTTACCAACCCAGGGATCAAACCCAGGTATCCCACACTGCAGGCGGATTTTTTACCATCTGAGCCACCAGGGAAGCCCAAAAGTATCTATCCCTAAGTAAAAGCAAAACAAAATTCTTTCTGAAGGATTTCTACAAGTTCTTTAATGTGTATCTTTAAAACAAACACATATAAAATAGATCTCATGAAAAATGGAAAGGGAAAAGGAGACATTAGAAAGAATTTCCCAGGGTTTTCAGCTGCTAGTTACCTGATGAAAATATATATAGCCACGGTTAAAGCGCTTATGGAATTAATTGACAAAATGTGTATCTTTGCAGAGAAATGATAACAAAAACCAAATACTTCTAGAGCTGAAAAACTTGTTAGCTGCAATTAAGAACTAAAGAATAAGTGTAGCCGCGTATTAGCTCAACATAAACTAGAAACATCAAAATGCAAAATCAGAGGATATTCTTCAATTAATTCAGGTCACGTAGCAAGAGTTCTGGTCATATTGTTGTATGGCAGTTTTTCCAAAAAACTTGATTCACTTCAGTTCAGTCCCTCAGTCATGTCCAACTCTTTGTGACCCAATTAACTGCAGCTTGCCAGGCTTCCCTGTTCATCTCCAACTTCTGGAGCTTGCTCAAACTCATGTCCATCACGTTGGTGATGCCATCCAACCATCTCATCCTCTGTCATCCCCTTTTCCTCTTGCCCTCAATCTTTCCCAGCATCAGGGTCTTTTCCAATGAGTCAGCTCTTCTCATCAGGTGGCCAAAGTATTGAAGATTCAGCTTCAGTATCAGTCCTTCCAATGAATATTCAGGACTAATTTCCATTAGGATCCACCGGTTTGATCTCTTTGCAGTCCAGGGGACTCTCAAGAGTCTTCTCCAACACCACAGTTCAAAAGCATCAATTCTTTGGTGCTCAACTTTCTTTATGGTCCAACTCTCACATCCATACATAACTACTGGAAAAATCACAGATTTGACTAGATGGACCTTTGTCAGCAAAGTAATGTCTCTGCTTTTTAATATGTTGTCTAGGTTGTTCATAGCTTTTCTTCCAAGGAGCAAGCATCATTTAATTTCGTGGCTGCAGTCACCATCTGCAGTGATTTTGGAGCCCAAGAAAATAGTCTGTCACTATTTCCATTCTTTCCCCATCTATTTGCCATGAAATGATAGGACCGGATACCATGATCTTTGTTTTTTGAATGTTGAGTTTTAAGCCAGCGTTTTCACTCTTCTCGTTCACTTTCATCAAGAGGCTCTTCAGTTCCTGTTCGCTTTCTGCCATAAAGATGGTGTCATAAGCATATCTGAGATTATTGATATTTCTCCTGACAATCTTGATTTCAGCTTGTGTTTCATCCAGTCCAGCATTTCACTTGATGTACTCTGAGTACAAGTTCAATAAGCAGGGTGACTATATACAGTCTTGACGTACTCCTTTCCCAATTTGGAAACGGTCTGTTGTTCCATGTCCAATTCTAACTGTTGCTTCTTGACCTGCACACAGATGTATCAGGAGGCAGGTAGGTGGTCTAGTATTTCCATTTCTTTAAGAATTTTCCACACATTGTTGTGATCCACAAAGTCAAAGGCTTTGGCATAGTCAATAAAGCAGAAGTAGAGGTTTTTCTGGAACTCTTTTGCTTTTTCTGTGATCCAACGGATGTTGGCAATTTGATCAATATGAAAAAGTAAAACTTAGTAGCTGAAGAAAAAATATGTACTTAATTTTGCTTATGAGTTTGGGTCATTAATCAGAAAAAACTCAGTTTGGCAGTCTTTCAGTGGGGTCTTTCAGTGCTGCAATTAGATGTCACCTGGAGCTGAAGTCATTTAAAGACTTGCCTGAACTCTGGTTCTGTAATGAAATTCCCAGAAATGTTCTAAGGATAAAGGAACATCATGTCTTCAGCTAAATTCAGAAAGAATTTACATATTCAGGAAGAAATGGGGCAGAAGGGGAACAGAGAAGGAAGGACACACATACACAGATTAAAGCAAAATATTGATATTAACATTTAGAAACCCACATAAAGTTCATAAAGGAATTTTTATATTGTTTTCCCAACATTTTTATGTCTCAACATACATCAAAATTGAAAGAATTAAAAGATGAAAACAAGTCAAAGATAATTCATTGCCAGGACACTTTCACAAAAATACTCATAACATCAAAAATAAAATACCTAGGATAAATCCTAGTAGAAGATGGGCAAAACCTCTGAAATTCAGGATCTAACCGAATGGAGGGATGTGTTATGTCAATGATTTGGAAAACTCAACATTGTCAATGTCAATCATCCTCAAATTTCTATGTCTACTCTCAAATTTTTAAATCTAATCTCAATGATACCCTTAAGCTTTTCTTTTGGTTAAAATGACAAGCTGACTTCTAAATTCATACAAAATACAAGCAACCAAGAATGAACAGCACAGTTGGTAAGAAAAGCAATGATATTAGAGGAGTTAATATAAAGTAACTCTTGTAAATTATAATTATTCAGACTAACTACAAAGTTTGAAATTCAGGGAGATAGTGAAGGACAGGGAAGCCTGGTGTGCTGTAGTCCATGGGGTCACAAAGAGTCAGACATGACTTAGCGATTGAACGACAACAACTACAAAGTTATGATAATTAAGAAAATGCAGTATTGGTGCAAGGATAGACAAATGATAACATGGAACAGAATAGAGAGTCTCAAATAAGACAGACATGATTGCCCTTCTGCTTATGACAAAGGCAGCACTGCAGTGGGGAAGAGTCTTTCCAGAAGAAGATTCTGAGTCAACTGGATGTCCATATGGAACCTGACCCTTATCTCACACAGATACCATCCTAGGAATGCACAATAATATGCAAGAGAAATATAGAATATTTCCATAAGATACTCTTAGAGAATGTTTTTAAGATCTTCGAGTAGGCAAAAAAATTTTTAAAGGATATAAGAAGCATTAAATGTACAGAAAAATGTTGGTAAGTTATATTTACATAAGAGTAAGAAATGAGTTCATCAAAGGACACCATTTGATTAAGAAAATAAAAATAAAAGACCAAGGGTTAAACATGGAAAATAAGTAACACATATTTACACCCAAAGACAGTGTCATGGTAAGTTATAATAACATATTTTTAATAGTCAAGAACTGAAAATAACTCAGATTTATACTGTCAGTAGAATAGATCAGTACATGGCCATGTGATCATTCAAAGCATACTCTACAGTAATAAAAAAAATAAAGTGCTACAATATACAACATCATGTGTGAATCCCAAACATAATTTTGAGTCTATGAAATTAGATACAAAAGATGAAACATATGGCATCATTTTATATAAAGTTCAAACACTGATAAAACTCTCTATGTTAGTAGAAGTTGGGTAAGCACTTTTCCCCGTCGAGAGGGGACGGCAGTGACTGTGGGGCTGGGACATTCTCTGTGTTGCTCTGGGTTGGGGTTCATACTGAGGTCTATACTTACTGCTCCTACATTGTTTTCTATGATTTTATGTAAGCAACAATGTTGCTTAAAAATATATTATTCCCCTTCAAACTTCTTGCCCTGGCCTGAAAAATGAATGAACAATGAGAAGATGCATATTTCACCACAAAATCTCTGACTTTGAAGCCTGTTTAACCTCACTCTCTACTCTTGGAGACATTTCACTCCAGGAGTATCCTGTGTACCAGTAGCCCTTCCCTCTCTCTTACCTGAGCAGATCACAGAGGCCCTGTTGCCATGGGAACAGTCAGGACCACCCAGGGCAGTCACGGGACAACTCCACAGGAAGGACTCAGCCCCTGAGCAGTGAAATCGGGCTGTTAGGATCTGATCACCTCCTTCCACCAAGTGTGGTCCTCCGGGGGTGGAGATGGCAACTCCACAGCCAAGCTGACGACAGACAACATTGGCATTGGCCAGACTCCAGTGGGAGGCACAGAGCGCTCTCCATCGTCCAGAAATCTTCATCTCCACCTGCCCCTCACACTGAGAGGAGCTGTTTGTCATGAGCCGGACTTCTGAGTATGCTGGTAGAAGAAGACAGAGTTTCAGCAAAATCACATGAGTTTCTCACCTGAACAGGGTGTTCACAGAGGTGAAACACCTGAACTGCATCTCACCTGAACAGACAACCTGAGCAGATCCACTGTGCTGACAAGTGCCCCCTGGACAGGGCACTCTGGGGCAGACCCGGAGCTCAGGCTCCTCCCCCTCACACCTGAACTCTTCAGCCCAGACCCGGGCACTGGACTCTCTGAAGAGCTCATGTCCCTGGACAGACACAGCCTTGCCACAACCCAGCTCTGCACAGATGACCTGGGCAGTGGGGAGTGTGAAGTTCCCATCAGACACTGGGATCCAGGCTTCTCCAGAATACACTTCTACTCGCCCTGAGCAGGGTTCATCCCCTCCAGCCAGACGCACAAATCCTAAGAGGAAACAACAACAAAACCAGTGAGTGTTCATGGTACTGACTTGGCAACTAGAAACCACACATCACAGGCAGTGGAGTGAAAGTTTTTTGTTTTAGGAGTGGAGCATGTAGAGAGTCTTTGACAGTTAGTGTCATAATTGAATTTTCATGAGCAGGTTTCTAAAGAGAAATCCAGGAGGATTACAAGGTCAGTTTGGAATGGTTGAATCCCAAGAACATACACTTTGAGACTGGTTAAAAAGGTGAATTCCTTGGTCTAGGAGCCTGGAAACTACAGAGCCCAATTCAGATCATTGGAATGGCTAAATACTGGAAACACATCGTTTTAGCATTGGTTGGAGAAGTGAATTTCTCATTTAGCAGCCTAGGACCTATATACAGATCCAAAGACACTGTATAATATTCAGGCACTTAAACTTGAACATAGAGATATGTGGACCAGAAGCCACCCAGAGGGACATGGGCTATGAGATTAGAGACCTAGCATCCAGACAAGCTTAGAAGCTTTCATGGGACTGCTGGCGCTAATATTCTGACCAGTTTTCTCTCCCAGAAGCTAGCCCTCAAGTGACTTAGGTTAAGGAAAGTCCTGAGGCTGGATCGATGAGGGCATGCCAACCTGTAGATGGGTGACGGCTCCAGAGAAGAAATATGGACACTATCACTAATTCACGTTTATGTCATCACATCTTGTGTTTCTGATACTTTTTGATGCCAAAAAATTCCACGAATTCCTTCAGCGACCTCAGTGGGAAGGAAAATGAGTTAAGAAAACTCAGAGAGTCATAGAGAGAAAGTCCCAGCCATCTCTCTTGAAATCCTAGGATTTGTCAAAGAATCTGGGGGAGAGTGTGCTCTCAGTGGGATTTTACCAGATAGCTCAGTTTCCATATCGTCTCCTATCAAAGGTTTTTCTTCTCAAACAGGACTTACAGAAAATGTTAAGGGCTGATAATAATTGATTTTAATACTATCATTGTACTAATTCTAACCACAGAAAAATATGCTTTCTTCTCAGGCACACATGGAATAGTCTCCAGGCTAGGTTACAAATAAGCCTTAACACATTCAAAAATATTAAAATAATTCCAAGTATCTTACATGACCATAATGGAATGGAACTAAAATTCAATAATGATCAGAAAACAGGAATTCATGAATCTATAAAAATTAAACCACACACTCATATTTTAACATTGTTTTCCTATTTCTATAAAGGCATGTATACCTGTGGCGGATTCATTTTGATATTTGGCAAAACTAATACAATTATGTAAAGTTTAAAAATAAAAAATAAAATAAAATAAAAAAAAGAATGCTATTTAGATAGGAATTGCATTAAATCTATAGATCACTTTGAGAAGCACGGGCATTTTACAATACTAATTCTTTCAGGCCAGAAACAGAGAATGACTTTCCATTGATGATATTATCTTTAATTTCTTTCATGAATGTTTACAATTCTAAAAGAAGATGGCATGTTGCCAAAGAGAAGGAGGAATAAGAAGGAGGAGGAGGAAATGAGCAAATAAGCCATAATTCGGAGAGTTCCAAGTTGAAAAAGCCTCAGTATGGATAAATATGCAAATATTTGTGGGAAACACTTGTTGAATAGGTTGTTAGCATACTTCATCACCCCCTGCTCCTCCCATCTACCACCTAAACTGCTATCCTTTCTTATTTCTCCCACTTCAGACAAGCAAACACCATTTTAAAAGATACAGATGGATGGAAAAGAAAATCAGAAAGGGTAGCTACTGCTGAAGAAGTAGGATGTAGCTGGGGTATATGGCATGCAAGGTGGGATAAAGGAAGTTTTGAAACTAAAGGAGGAAAACCAAAATAAAAGTTCATCATTTGGTCATCAAAGGAACACATTTGGAACTGAATGAAGATAACCCAATGAAAAAACTTTATTTAATTCACCAAGTACAATTCCCTGATTTCTGGGTGTGTTCTGATTATTTGCTTCTGAAGTTCTTCCTGGTAAAGGACTGCTTAATGATGCCCAACATCCAACCAAAAAATTATTAGAATTTCAAAAAGAGAGAAATGTAACCCATAGCACATTTAAAAAAAAAAAAAACAATCATTTAAAGCAGGTTCAGAAGTTACAGAAATGATTGAATTGGCTGAAGAGCTCTTTAAACCCCTAATATCAACATGCTTAATGAAGCATAAAAATAAACAGGGAGAAAAACTAGGAAAAATAAACAAATGAGACTTCCGAAACTGAAAAATATAGTATTGGAATGAACATTTGGATTAATTACACAAAAGACTAGACATTGCAGAATAAAAGAACTGGGAAGTAAAACACAGCAGTAGAGACTATCTAAACTGAACCAAAGAGAGTAAAAAGGCAGAAAATATGAATGGAAACTCAATGGCATGTGGGATAGTATCAAAATATATAAAATATGTGTATTTCGAGATTCAGAATAAGGGATGTGCAGAAAAATATTAAGAAAAGATAAATGACATTTTCCCAAAGTTATTGAAAACTGTAAACCCATTTATCCAAAAAGCTAAACAAACCCCAAACAAGATAATGAAACCATTCTCAGAAAACTTGACAATGTAATTACTGATATTCATTGGTAAACAAACAAACAAAAATATGTTAAAAGCAGCCAGGGGAGTTTGACACATTATATACAGGGAACAAAAGGATAAATATTACTTACTGATTTTTTGTTGGAGGCAATGAAAATCAGATGACAATGTAGAAACGTATTTCAAGTATTGGGGTTGGGCATTTGTTAAACTAGAATTGAATCACCCAAGAAAATACTTTTCAAAACTGAATGAAAATTAAAATGATTTCAGGTAAACGAGAGATGATAGAATTGGAGGCCACTAGACACACACTACATAAAACTGCCTCAGAAAGTTCTTCAAGCTAAAGGGAGATGACAGCAGATGAAAACATGGATCCTCTCAAAGCTATAGAGACTGTGATAAATGTTGATCCTCTCTTAGAAGACTTAAGGCAAAAATATTAGCAACAAACTATAAGATTCATAATAAATTTATCAATAGAATGTATGACAATGATAGCACCAATGACAGGGACAGGAAAGTGGAAGAAAAGTATAGTGACTGACATTGCGTGTTGTGACATTATATCATTTCAAGGTAAAATGTAATTGAAGATTAGTAATTCAACATTGGACTTTCCCGGTGGTTCAGTGGTGAAGACTCCACCTGACAATGCACGAGACATGGGTTCAATCCGTGGTCTAGAAAATCCCACATACCACAGAGCCACTAAGCCTGTGCACCACAACTAGTGAGCCTGCACTCTAGAGCCCAGGGGCCACGACTACTGAAGCTTGTGCACCATAGAGCCTGTGCACTACAGCAAGAGAGGCCACCGCAGTGAGAAACTCATGCCTGCAACTAGAGAGTAGCCTCCAATCTCCACAACTAGAGAAAAGCCCATGCAGCAATGAAGACCCAGCCAGCAAAAAATAAAAATTACTTAAATTTTTTTATTAAACATTATAATCACCTAAAAATCTGATACGATTAATAAATCAATACAGTATTTAAATTAAAATGATAAAATATACTCGAAGATTAAAATAAGAACAAAGATATAACATATAGCAGCTGCTGCTGCTACTGCTGCTAAGTCACTTCAGTCGTGTCCGACTCTGTGAGACCCCATAGATGGCAGCCCACCAGGCTCCCTGGTCCCTGGATTTCTCAAGGCAAGAACACTGGAGTGGGTTACCATTTCTTTCTCCAATGTATAAAAGTGAAAAGTGAAAGTGAATTTGCTCAGTCGTGTCCGACTCTTAGGGACCCCATGGACTGCAGCCTACCAGGCTCCTCCGTCCATGGGACTTTCCAGGCAAGAGTACTGGAGTGGGTTGCCATTGCCTTCTCTGACAAATAGCAGGCAAGTACACTTAAACCAAGTTATATCAAATAAAAAACAAGATAATCATACTAGATAAAATAAGACAAAACAATATACTGTCTACAAACTTATATGTGTTTAAATATAAACATAGAAATATATTAAAGAGGTAAAAATTACATACCATGCAAACACAAATCAGAGAAAACTCTATGTAGTATCTAAATTAATATCATACAAAGTCAGACTATAAGACAGAGAATTCATTCAGAGAAAAAGAAAAATTTTATGCTAATAAAATATAATAATATAATAAATATAAATAAAATATAATAAAGAAATTATATAGTATTGAAACTGGTGGGTTAAAAATAAAGTGATGCTTAGAAGACAATTTAGAACCTTGATGCTTCCTTGATGATTACATTAGAATAAAAATAGAAACAGAAGAAAATGATCCAAGACTCCACCTTAAGAATCTACAAAAGCAACCACAATCATAACTGAAAAAGAGGAATGAAAACTGAGCATAGAAATCAATTAAGAAGAAAGCAAATACACGACCAAGAAAATCAATACAGTCCATTAGTGATTCTTTTAAAAAGAACATTAACATTGTTAATCTTCTAGCAAACCAATTAAGAAAAAAGAGGAACATGTTAACAGCACCAGTAACAAAAGGAGGAATATCATTGTAGATCTTCCCAACATGTAAAGATATGAGATATGAACCGGTGTTACTAATTTGAAAATTTTTTGTAAAATGGGCCAAGTCCTTAAAAACACATTACTTGTGAAACACAATTCACCAAAATCTGATACAGAAAAAAGAGAAAAATATGAGTAAACTTATTTGTTAAATAAACAGAATCCATATTATAAAAACTTTCCACTAAGAAAACTACTAGCTGCAAATGCTAGCACTTCCACGGAGCTCGGAAATGACTCCCACAACAGGATAAAGGAAGAGAGGGAGGGAAGGAATGAGGGCAGGGAGGAAGTGTAGCACAGAGGCTGTGGTGAATGTAGGAGTTGACCTGCATCTTTCCAACCCTCCCCTCCTGCAATCCTTGCACCTTCATCCCTTCACCATTTTGCACTTCAGTACTGTAGTCCCTGGTGGCTCAGAAGATAATCAAGACTCTGCCTGCAATGTGGGAGACCCAGGTTTGATCCCTGGGTGAGGAAGATCCCCTAGAGAAAGAAATGGCAACCCACTCCAGTATTCGTGCCTGGAGAATCCTATGGTCCATGGGGTCACAAAGAGTAGGACAGGACTGAAGGAACTTGGAACGCTTGCACCACAGTCCTTCACAATTTGTGTGTTCCCTCCCAGATCTTCCACCTGAACTCCATGAAATCTCCTCATTATTTCAAATAAGCTTCTCTACATTCTCCTCTGGTCTTTGTTTCCACTCTAGGTTTCTCCTAAACACGGTACTTCACTTCCAGCAATCCACTACGGAGGCTGAAATTTCTCTTCCATACCTGACTGCTAAGGTTGAGCAGAAGAAACTTCAAGAGTTTTGATTAAAATAATGAAAATACATGCTATTCTAATCTTATTTCTGCTACATCACCACCACTTTGACTTATCTTCACATCATTAAAATATGTCTGAAAATACAGGAAAAAAAAAAAAAACAGACCAGAAGGAGGAAACTAGTGACAAAAAGAGAAATAGAAGGAACCTGGAACCATTCATAAAAATGTGAGAATCTAAGTTACAGCAATGGTAGTCAGGGTGTACAAACCACAATGAGGGTTTAAATCTTAGTTCAGTTCAGTTCAGTTCAGTCACTCAGTCATGTCCGACTCTTTGCGACCCCATGAATCGCAGCATGCCAGGCCTCCCTGTCCATCACCAACTCCCAGAGTTCACTCAAACTCATATCCATCGAGTCAGTGATGCCATCCAGCCATTTCATCCTCTGCCGTCCCCTTCTTCTCCTGCCCCCAATCCCTCCCAGCATCAGGGTCTTTTCCAAGGAGTCAACTCTTCACATGAGGTGGCCAAAGTAATGGAGTTTCAGCTTTAGCATCAGTCTTTCCAATAAACACCCAGGACTGATCTCCTTTAGAATGGACTGGTTGGATCTCCTTGCAGTCCAACGGACTCTCAAGAGTCTTCTCCAACACCACAGTTAAAAAGCATCAATTCTTTGGCCGTCTGCTTTCTTCCCAAACCAACTCTCACATCATACATGACCACTGGAAAACCATAGCCTGGACTAGACAGACTTTTGTTAAATATCAGAGCACTTCCAATTCTCTACTTCTAAGTATATCTTAACTGGAATTAATAACAAGACATCAGTATTCTTAGGATAACATTGGGAGTTCTAATTTCACATAAAGTTTCAACATCACACACTCCATTTTCACTCAGATGCTGATTTATCAAAATATGGTTGAGACACCTGTAGTATTTCCACAAATTTATCTTCAGTTGGAACCATGATTATGACATTGTGACAATGAGGAAGGTTACCTGAGATGCCAGAAATCAGGTTTGTTTAAAACAAAAGTTTCTAACTAAAATTCAAATTCACCTTGAAAATAATTATTTTTAATAAGAATGATAAAGAGAATGGAAGAAAACTTTTTGAAGAGATGAATAGAGTTATGATATAAGTGCTGTAGTGGTTTCACAAATGCATACTTATCAAGCAGTTTTGTATGTCAGGCATACCTCAATAAAGTACTTTTTAAAAAGGAAAAGAATTATTTCCGTAAGGGCATCAACTAGAATCATCAAAGATCTGCTGAAGGTGAGATTAGAAAAGATCACTTTTCCAATCATCTTCCTGTACATAAAGACCCAACAGCTGATTGGCTGTGGCTGTTAAGGACCTACTGCAGATGTCTTCAGGGCTCCCCTGTCCCACCATCCCATTAGACGGGGTGCTACTATCCAAAGACCAGCCCTCTACCTTAGGGAATTCACTGTGATAACTGACAATATTTTCCTCCAGTCCAGTTGTTCTGATGTGATTAATAACCTGGACATCCAATCTGCAATTGTGATAACAACTAGAAGCATCTCTGCCAAATACTGTGAGCACCCATTCACACCCTGGTTTCACTGCTGTCTTTCCTGCATCCGCCTTTGCATAGGTCAAACACACTTAGATAGCACTGAGTACTTCTTAGGAGTCACATCAGGTCCTCATAGCTTCAATTCAGTTCAGTTCAGTTCCTCAGTCATGTCTGACTCTTTGCAACACCATGGACTGCAGCATGCCAAGCCTCTCTGTCCATCATCAACTCCTGGGGTTTACTCTATCTCATGTCCATTCAGTTGGTGATGCCATCCAACCACCTCATCCTCTGTAATCCCTTTCTCCTCCCACCTTCAATCTTTCCCAGCATCAGGGTCTTTCCAATGAGTCGGTTCTTCTCATGAGGTGGCCAAAGTACTGGAGTTTCAGCTTCAGCATCAGTCCTTCCAATGAACACCCAGGACTGATTTCCTTTAGGAGGGACTGGTTTGACCTCCTTGCAATCCAAGGGACTCTCAAGAGTCTTCTCCAGCACCACAGTTCAAAAGCATCAATTCTTCAGTGCTCAGCTTTCTTTATAGTCCAACTCTCACATACATACAGGACTCCTGGAAAAACCATAGCTTTGACTACACCGGTCTTTTTTGGCAAAGAAATGTCTCTGCTTTTTAATATGCTGTCTAGGTTGGTCATAGCTTTTCTTCCAAGGAGCAAGTGTCTTTTAATTTCATGGCTGCAGTCACCACCTGCAGTAATTTTGGAGCCAAAAAAAAAAAAAAGTCTGTCACTATTTCCACTGTTTCCCCATCTATTTGCCAGGAAGTGATGGGACCAGATGCTATGATCTTAGTTTCTGAATGTTGAGTTTTAAGCCAACTTTTTCACTCTCCTCTTTCACTTTCATGAAGAGGCTCTTTAGTTCTTTGCTTTCGGCCATAAGTGTGATGGAATCTGCATCTAAGGTTATTGATTTTTCTCCTGACAATCTTGATTCCAACTTGTGCTTCATCCAGTCCAACATTTCTCATGATGTACTCTGCATATAAGTTAAATAAGCAGGGTGACAATATACAGCCTTGACGTACTCCTTCCCCGATTTGGAACCAGTCTTTTGTTCCATGTCCAGTTTTAACTGTTGCTTCTTGACCTACATACAGATTTCTCAGGACGCAGGTCAGATGGTCTGGTATTCCCATTTCTTGAAGAATTTTCCAGTTTGTTGTGATCCACACAGTTGAAGGCTTTGGCATAGTCAATAAAGTAGAAGTAGATGTTTTTCTGGAACTCACTTGCATTTTCAGTGATCAAACGGATGTTGGCAATTTGACCTCTGGTTCCTCTGTCTTTTCTAAATCCATCTTGAACATCTGGAAGTTCACAGTTCATGGACCACAGCCTTGTCTAACTCAATGAAACTATGAGCCATGCCATGTAGGGCCACCCAAGACAGATGGGGGTCGTAGTGGAGAGTTCTGACAAGATGTGGTCCACTAGAGAAGGAAAGGCAGACCACTTCAGTATTCCTGCCTTGAGAACCCCATGAACTCTTAGCTTCACTGCCTCCTATATGTGATGCGCTTCAGCTACTGTGTTGCAAACTTCAAGACTTCATTTTCCTGCTCCCTCAACATCCCTGCAGATGTGGTGTGAGCTCCCCACTCGATTCATCAGGTACACCACTGTGATGAGATTTTCCCTGCTACAAGTCCCACTTCTGGCCTCCTCTGACTGTGACCTAGGGACATTTAAATGCACCACTGAATTTCTCTCACACCTTTTCCTTGTGTAACTTCACCATGACTTCGGGTATGGTCACTTGTCCATGGGTCTTCACATGCCCTTGTGGGGTCACCATTGCTTGGTTGAGCCTGTTCTATTGGCACATCACCCACATACCAACCTGATGGAGTGTGGTGACTCTGACTTTTGGGACCAATGAGGATAATAAACCTTGTTGCCTACAACTCTCCTATGACACCCCACCCCCATCAATGTAGCCACACCCTACTGACCATTATGTCAAAGAATACAGAACAATTACCATGCTGAGACTGTGCCACAGAGGTCGAATCCAGAAGCTAATCTGTATGAAATTTTTGACCTCACCTCTGCCTCCATGACACATCCCAAAGACCCTTCACCCAAGTATGTTCTAAAGGCTGTATCCATAATCTCAAATCATTCTGGTAATAAGACAGACGCTTTTCCTGCTAGAGATCCCCACACAAACCAGACAGGACTTACCTGAGCAGACTACTCCAGCATCCCAGTAGTGGGAATAGCCATCATTACGATAGTCTTTAATATCAGAATGCCTACAGTCACTGACAGTTGACTCCACCCCTTCACATGAAATATACAAAAGCCAAATGGAGCCAAGTCCTGGCCCAAAATAAGCCCCTCCAGGAAAACCGATGGCAGCTCCACATCCCAGCTGTCTGCACACTACAGATGCATCCTTCAAGCTCCATTTCAGATCATTCACTGTGCCCCATTCTCCTTGGTGCTTCACTTCCACTCTCCCCTCACAGCGGTGTGCTCCATCCTTCAGCCTCAGCTCCAGAGCTGCAAAAGAGACACACGACAGGAAAGATTTTAGGAGACTTAGAGTGGTATAATATTTAAAACATTAGCTCTTTGAGGAGCAAAACAGTGCATGGGATATAGTATTTCCTGACCTCTGTGATATAAACATTCCCAGCGTGGCCAACTCTAAGCCCCCAATGTGCCATCACTGAACACGGAGCAGGAAGGGAGGCACCAAGTCTTTCTCAGGAGCCTGTAGAACCAGCTCCAGGGACACCACTGAGGACAGGCCTTCAGAGACTCTGGATGCTGCCCTCCCTGTAGATGTGCCCAAGGCTACTAAGGCCCAGCTACTCCATCTCTGTTGCAGCTCATGGCCCGGGATCCAGGGAGGAATCCTCCCTCTCCTTTCCTGTCCATAGGAAGCATCTCATCCAGCTCAGAAACAGAGGGCTGGGTAACAGGCTCTAAAATCTCCTGCTTATTCCTGCCATCTGGTGTTCATGTCTTTGTGTAATTCCACACTCCAATGTACCTAGCAACACGCATCTAACAAATGGAATTTGAAGAAAGTGATCAGATGTCACTTTAGTGATTAAGTCATAAGATGACTCTGGTTTCTGCATATAAAAAGGAGTTCATTAGTAGGAACATCATAGATGGAGACATTCCCAGTGTTCAGTTCAGTTCAGTCACTCAGTCGTGTCTGATTCTTTAAGACCCCATGGACTACAGTACACCAGGCCTCCCTATCCATCACCAACTCATGGAGTTTACTCAGACTCATATCCATTCAGTCAGTGATGCCATGCAAGCATCTCATCCTCTGTTGTCCCCTTCTCCTCCCACCTTCAATCTTTCCCAGCATCAGAAGACTTTATTAAAAAAAAAAAAAAAGAACTAACCAGATATTTTGTGATTCTCTGATAGCTCAGTAGGTAAAGAATCCACCTGCAATGCAGGACACCCTGGTTCAAATCCTGCATCAGGAATATCTGCTGGAGAAGGAATAGGCTACCCACTCCAGTCTTCTCTTGTGGCTCATCTGGTAAAGAATCAGTCTGCAATGCTGGAGACCTGGGTTTGATCCTTGGGTTGGGAAGACCTCCTGGAGAAGGGAAAGACTACCCACTCCAGTAAGGCCTGGAGAATTCCATGGACTGTGTACAAAGAGTCAAACATGACTGATGACTTTCACTTCTTCAATTCTTCAACCATATATTTTGAAGCTGAATAATAAATGAACGGGCTTCCCAGGTGGGGCTAGTGGTAAAGAACCTGTCTGCAAGTGCAGGAAATGTAAGAGACTGGGGTTTGATCCCTGGGTCCGGAAGATCCCCTGGAGGAGTGCATGGCAACCCACTTCAGTATTCTTGCCTGGAGAATCCTATGGATGGAGCAGCCTGGTGGGCTACAGTCCATAGGGTCACAAAGAGTCAGACATGACTGAGGCGACTTAATATGCACAATACAATGAGTAAACTGAAGAATTCAACACAGAGATTCAACAACAGACTTGACCAAGGGAAAGAAAAAGAAAAAAGAATCAATGTGTTAGAAGAAAGATTAGTTGAAAGCATCCAAATAGAGGAGCCAAAAGAGAATGAAAGGAATATAGAAAGCCAGTGGACACCATAAAGAGAAACAGTGTATGGACTGGAGTCATAGCAGAAGAAGTGAAGGAGAAAAGAATTAAGGGCTGAGGACTTCCCTGGTGGTGTAGTGGCTAAGAATCCACCTGCCAATGTAGGGCACATGGGTTCAATCCCTGGTCCAGGAAGATTCCACATGCCGCAGAGCAACTAAGCCAGTGTGCCACAGCTGCTGAAACCTGCGCACCTAGAGCCTGGGGTCTCCAGCAAGAGAAGCCACTGCAGTGAGAAGCCTGTGCACTGCAGCAAAGAGTAGCCCCTGCTTACCACAGCTAGAGAAAGCCCGCATGCAGCAAGGAGACCTAGCACAGCCAAAAATAAATAATAATAAAAAAGAAAGAAAGACAGGCTGCGAATTTCCAAACCTGGGGAAAGATCTGGACACCTAAGTTCAAGAAGCTAATAAGTCACCCCAAAATTTCAATCCAAACAACCTTCTCCAAGACTCACAGAGTAAACTGTCCAAATGCAAAGAGAAAGAGAATTCTAAAAGTCTAAGGAGAAGAAAAAAATTGTCACCCAAGAGAACTCCCATGAGGAGATCAGCGGATTTGTCCAAAGAAATCTTGCAGACCATGAAGAAGGATTGATAACAAACTCCACTCTCACTCAGTGGAAAGCAGCTCCCAGGGAGGGAGGGACAGGAGAGGGCACGAGAGAAAGTGCTCCCTACAGAGTCACAGCTGATCCTGGGAGGGGAAAGGACCATCCCAGGCCCCCAGCACATCAGGAAATGAGTCACAGGGACTGGGGCAGGGACTTGGGAACTTATACACGTGGGGCTGCACATCAACTGATTTTTACAAACAGAGGGACAAGTCGTTCATTGGAAGGACTGATGTGGAAGCTGAAACTCCAATATTTTGGCACCCTGATGTGAAGAGCTGACACATCTGTAAAGACCCTGAAGCTGAGAAAGAGAGAAGGTGGGAGGAGAAGGGGATGACAGAGGATGAGATGGTTGGATGGCATCACCGACTCAATGGACATGAGTTTGGGTAGACTCCGGGAGTTGGTGATGGACAGGAAGGCCTGGAGTGCTGTGGTCCATGGGATCGCAGAGTCAGACACCAGGGAGCAACTGAACTGAACTGAACTGAACTGAACAGACAAGAGGTCCCCTCTCCTGGATGCAGGATTCTCTGCTCCCTAATGGACACCTGGTGGGAACAGGTGAGGCCAGCAGGCAGAGCCTCTTACGGAGCCCAGTGCTAGGCAGACATGGCAACAAGCAGAGGGGAGCCCGAGAGATGGGGGAGAGGAGCCAGAGAGAGGCAGGCAGGTGTATGATTATCTCTGATCCAGTTACATGCAGCGGCCATGACACCCAGCCCTGTGGACACCCCGTGTGCTTCACAGACTAACGGACTCACTCCCTGCTCAGCAGCTCTGTTCCTCTCACACAGACAGGCTCCACCTTCCCACACACACACACACACACACACAAACACACACAGGCTCACACACTACTCACACACTCCTCACTCAAAATCACTCACCCACACTCACCCACACATACTCCTCACACGCCTTAATACATCACTTGCACACTCTTCACACACTCCACAAACACATACACTCTTCACACCCACATACACCCTCACACATACACACCCTCACACACACACACACACACTCTTCATACCCTCACACACACACACCGTCACGCACTCCTCACCTGCACACATACACACACATACACACACACAATCACAGAGCCTACAGGAGTGAAGACATAGGAAACACAGGGACCCAGGGGCGGTGCTCACACACCAGGCACGTGGAGCGTGTGTGAACAGCCCAGAGTCCCAGCTGAGCTCAGTCACTGGACCTTCTACACACTGAGAGCCACTGGGACTCCTAGAAGCTCCCTGAAAACAAGGGAGACTGTGGAGGGGACTTAGGCTGACCCAGCTTGATCCAGACAAAACCTCACGGCTCTGTAAAATCTGCCGCTATGACCAATGGACACCTCCCCCCTCCCCACCATAGGAAAGGAACCAGTATTCACATCAGCATGCTTCTTTTTTGGTCAGAAACACTGAGGCCAGGTTCCACAACTCCAGACACCTTTCCCTTCATCAAGGCGTCCTCTCCCCTGCTGTGAACTGGGACAGAGGGGCAACTCTTACCTTGACCACCCACCACGGTGCCGAGGAGGAGGACACAGAGGCCCCACAGGGAGAGGTGTCTGCCCAGAGCCATCCTGACCCCGCGTCCTCAAGGTCACAGTCCCAGCTGCAGGATCAGCCTGTGAGGAGGCATCAGGGTGCCGACTGGGGTCTATATAGACCACCCCTTACACCCTCCCTCCTGAGAGCCAATAGCGACAACTTTCACCATTTCAGGCACTATCAGAGGCTGCATCTGCCACTTTCTGAAGTTCAGACACCAATGAGCTTCTGAATCTTCAACATCTCCTTATATGAGCAACACGGTCCTTTGACCTCCTGCTTCCGTAGTCCTGACAGCTGGGTCCCACCACTGGGACTGGGGTAGAAACGGATCATCAAAAATCATGAGTGCCTTTCTCTCCCTTGATCACCCTGGTCAATATCTGCAGACTGTGAGATCTCACAGGGTGTGGGTGTGGAATCTGTTGACCCATGGAGAATAACTTTTGTAGAATCAAGTATTGATCTTCCCCAGCACTGAGCTCAGGGTGGAAGTAGAGAACTACAAGAAGTCTTGAAATACAAGAGTATTTATCAGGTCAGCAGAAAGTGAGGACCAGAAGGACATGAATTCACAGGTGACTGTGAAGCCATGAAGTGAGACCCATCAAGTTGGGGGGATGAGATTGTAGGGTTTTCCCCCTTCTCAGACTGATCTTGAGACTTGGTCCTGAGGCAAGTGCCTGCATGCTCAGTCGTGTCTGACTCTTTGCAACCTATGAACTGGAGCTCGCCAGCCTCCTCTGTCCAGTGGATTTCCCAGGCAAGAATACTGGAGGGGGTTGCCATTTCCTTCTAAAGGGATCTTTCTGACCCAAGGATCAAATCTGCTTCTCCTGCATTGGAAGGCGGGTTCCCTATAGGGACATTCAGACATGTTAAATCCCTTTCCCTTTATTGCATTTCATTTTATGTGAAGTATCTCTTTCAGCTAGTCACTAAACGAGGCTGACAGAGAGAAAGAGATTGCTATTACAGGAAACAAAGAGAAAGTAGGAATCGTCATTCAACTCTAGACCACCAAATTAGGAGCAGGGATCTCTAGAAGAAAACATGGGGCTTCACTCTTGGCTCAGCAGTAAAGAATCCGCCCACAAAGCAAGAGACGTAGATTTGATCCCTGGGTCGGGAAGATCCCCTGGAGAAGGAAATGGCAACCCACTCCAGTATTCTTGCCTGGAGAATTCCGCGGACAGAATGGCCTGGCCAGCTACAGTCCATCGTGTCGAAATGAGTTGGACATGACTAAGTGAATAAACAACGAAAACAAAAAGAAAATTATACTTTGGAAAGACTAAAGTTTTCTAAACTTCACATGTACCCCCTTTATATGCTGAGAGTATGGTTTGATAAGATTCAGAATACATTTGTATTATAAAACCATAACTAAAGAAGATGCAAAATATAATTTAAGGGAACAGCTCCAGAGAGATGGGGAAATAGAAAGTCTGCTACATGATAGCTGCAGGCAGGGGGCCAAGAAGGGGTGAGTGAAGCAGAGAAGAAAAAGGGGTTCATGCTGCCTGAAACCACCAATGAACCCACCTCCTCTGTTCTGCATTTAAGAGGAAAGGTGGTGGCAAGAATGGAATCCCAGGTGGGTTGAGGGGACAGATCCAAGCAGAAGGGATGATGTCCAATGTAGCCATTGCTGCCTTGTTCTGTTTCCACTCATCAAAGAAGCTCCCAGATGCTCCCCCAGAAGGTACCCCAGGGATGAATAGAGAGACTGAGAAGGGCTGTAAGTGCTGTAAGTGATGCAAGATAGAGCTCCCCCATCGAAATTCAAGGTCACTAATGTGCTGCCCCCTTTCCTCGTGCCCCCTCAGGCTCAAGATTCCCATGATGCAGCCGAGTGGTCCACACAAGCCCATCCTGAGGCCCCCTCACCTTGACTCCATCTTTTCAGCACAGATGTGGAAGGAAGCATCTGTGACACACAGGTCCGAGGGTCCCCACCGAAGCTCAGAGACAGCTTCAAGAGCCACCCACGGCCCACCTTAAGGTCTCAGTAGGGCCAACACTGAGGGCAGCTGCAGGTTAGTCCACAGCCCTGCCACATCCCCCACCAGAGGGACCCCTCATCCCAGTCAGCAGACACAACTTCTCTGTCCCGCCATGCCTGTTCTTCCTACTTGAGACGGGAGAAAAGACAGTTGAACACATACTTTTCTTCCTCTAAATATGCTAATATTTACCCTTTGTTTATTTAAGTATCACTTCCTTGTCATCTGGTCCTCTCATTCTCAAGCCCCATGACTGTACCTGATCCCGTCTCCTTCTATATCTGGAGCTTTACCACATTAATTATAAAAACTTATTATAAATATCAAAACCAAAATTTACACTCAGTTGCTGAAGTAAGACCAGGATCTGCTCAGTCACTTAGAATTGATGCTCTACTCCCTCTGGGCCCAGAGTCATCATTCCTTACCCAGTTGTGGAGTCCACACCATCACCAGAAACCACCAGCCAGACACCGAGAACACAGGACGTGCTTCCTGAGGTCCAGTCATCCCTCCCACAGGGTGACACAGGGATGCGTTTAGTGAACCAGGTACACATGGTCTCAACTTGGGATGGAGATCTCACAGGTAAGATGCTGTTAGCAGCTCCAGACCCTTTATAGAAAGGGATGGGCTATAAGGAGCGGCAAACTCAGGGCTGGCAGCCTGTCCCCACAGCACCCTCTATCCCAGAGCTGGGGGTGCAGGGTCAACATGGACCAACTCACCCTCGGATGAAGCTACATCTTTCTGACACATAAAGAAATTTCAGTATCCACTCTCATCAAAGATTTGAAGGAGGAAAGTTTTAGGGAGGAAACTAACCCAGCTGTGTCCACAATGAACATGAGAATATGCAGTACAGGGTCAGGAAAAGAGGCTCGGGAGCCAGACTGCCTGGTCTTGACTCACAGTTTAGCCACATGCCAAGTGTGAGCCTTGAACAGGATTCTCACACTCTCTTATTACTAAAAGGAGGGTGATGATCCCACCAAGATGACTGAGTTTGGTGAGGATTAGGTGAGTTGGCATTAGCATGTGATATTACAACACTAATCAACAGTAGTACACGTGCTGATGCTGATGTGCTCAGTCGTGGCCAGCACCTTGCGAACCCATGCCAGGTTCCTCTGTCCATGGAACTTTCCAGGCAACAGCAGTAGTACATATTCGTAGTATTATGTACTACTGTTAACTTGCTTTCCTGATGGCTCAGATGATAAAGAATCTGCCTACAATGCAGAAGATCTGAGTTTGATCCCTGGGTCAGGAAGATTCTCTGGAGAAGGAAATGACAATCCACTTCGGTATTCTTTCCTGGGAAATCCCATGGACAGAGGAGCCTGGAGGGGCTACAGTCCATGGAGTCACAATGAGTTGGTCACAGCTGAGTGACTAACACACACACATACTTACACACGTAGTAGTAGTAGAGAAGCAGTGTTAGGGCATCTCCCACCATCTCATCCCAGGAATCCCAGGACTCTAGAGCAGGAATTCAATTCTGTGACCTGGAGCCTTGACTGAGGCTGTCAGAACTCTCCCAGGAACCACATGCTGTGATGGTCATTGGTGCCAATCAGAGTTGTGAGTCTTCCACACATCATTCCTTCTCTCTGTGCCCCATGTAACTGCTCAAGAACCTCGACCTTACCACTGGTGAGCTTTTGTGAATTAAGTTGTTTACTTAATCATTTTACTTTATAAACTCGAATGTACTTGGTAAAACATTTTGTGTCTAATTCACCTCCATATCCCCAGTGCTTGGCTAAATAAAAATTGTAATGATGTCTCTTGTATACCTGAATGAATGAATGTCAGCCTGGTATTTTACACAAATCATTTCAATCAAAAAGAAATCTTTTGAGAAATAATTTAACTTGTTGTGAGGATGTAACAGCACAATGCAAGCTGCATCATTTGTTTTAATATTTCAATACTGTTAAATGGTATGAGCTATATATGGTTCGCTTCAATGCCTTTCTGCAACGAATGCAGTAAATTTCAATAACTAGAAACAACCCAGCCCCAGTACAAGAGCAGTGCTGAGACAGCCAGTTCTAAACATATATAAACGCTGCAAATTTCTTTGCATATCTGAAGATAAAGAAGATAAACCACAGAACACTGACAGGTGAAGACCATGAAGCCTCCTGTTCTGGTCTTAATCAGATATGGCCAAGTGGTCAGGATGTTTATGTATTTGTCATTTGGCATATTTTCAATTCAAACCACACACAACTGTAACAGGAAGAAATTTAGTTATAAAAAAATTTAAACATCTTCCACCTTGAATTAGAAGTACAGAAATAAAGAGCAGAAAGAATCTTGTTCTTTTACTTAGCCTAACTATTTGTCCTTATGGATTGTGAAGCAATACAACATGTAGCATTTTATTCCCAAATCACCATGAGAAAATGGTGGTCAGAGGTTCAGCAATCTCTTTGCTAAGAAAGTTAATAATTAAACCTGCTTGCTTGAGGAAAATTTCCTCAGGACCAATCAGACAGACTAAAATACAAAATATTTTTAAATTAAAAAAGGGGTGTACAACTCTAAAGGAAAATGATTCACTGAGTTGTTACACCAAAGCGTTGGAGACCCCCTTCACCATCTGCGTTCCTTGCATGGATGGGACCAAGGTTAGTAAAGACTCCTTTACCAAAGACCACTTCATCACAAAAGCATGAAGGAAAGAGCAAGGTTATGAGCTGGCTTAGGTCCAGCCCATCATCTCTGTTCAGCCCGTTACAGTCCATAACCAGAAACATCGAACAGAGTGTGGCACTGAATTGGCCTCATTCACTCCTCCTTAGTGCAACATCAGATACCCAGAGACAAGAGCAGATCAAAGCTAAGAAATCAAAGACAAGCAGATTCTAAGTGGAGAGCATGCAGACAAAGGGTCCTTCCCTACTGCTGTTGGAAAGGAAGAAGCCCTCCAACCCCAGGCACCACCTGTGGGAGGAGAGACAAGAAGATGCCTCCTGAAATAGAGGAAAACCAGTCTCAGCAGGGAGCTTGAACTAGAAATGACAAGACAGTTATTACCATGAACCCCAGCTAAGTTGAGCGATAAATTTTAAATGGGAGAGTCTGTGTTAACTTTATGGAACTTTCAATCCACACAAACATCCCTTGCTAGTGCACAAGATGAAATCCATGATAAAAATAGAGAATATTACATTTATGTATATTTCAATTCTAGGCTAGGCTAAGGCTAAGTCACTTCAGTCCTGTCCGACTCTGTGCGACCCCATAGATGGCAGCCCACCAGGCTCCCCCGTCCCTGGGATTCTCCAGGCAAGAACACTGGAGTGGGTTGCCATTTCCTTCTCCAATGCAAGAAAGTAAAAAGTGAAAGTGAAGTCGCTCAGTCATGTCCGACTCTTAGTGACCCCATGGACTGCAGCCCACCAGGCTCCTCCGTCCATTGATTTTCCAGGCAAGAGTACTGGAGTGGGGTGCCATTGCCTAGGGACACATTTTTAAGCCCATTACAGAAAGAAAATTCATAAATCTTCCCTTGTTTTTAAAAGCACAGAGTTGTCATGTCTATGAACTCTTTCTAATTCCTCCAGCTCAAAATTACTGCTGTGTTTATTTAATCTGTAAAACCTTGCTCATTGTCTCTAAAGTGGGGGCTTCTTGAGAGGAAGTATGTGTCTTACTCTTCAATATCTCTTTAAAGTCAAGTAAAGACACATAGAGAGAGCTTAACAAATAGTGGATAAAGAAAGAAATGAATGCATAAACAAATGCTGAAAATCACCCTGCAGTTAGTGATACTGAGTGGGGAGGGTGGTGGGGGCAGGGGAGACACGAATCTGACTACTCCCACTCAGCACAGACAGAAGTGCAGTAAGGAGCCAGAGACACACCAGACGAAGGAACCAGATACAGAAGGCCTTCTTCAAATCCCATTCTGGGGACGGTCTAATGACATTTAATTTCTGCACAAAACTGTACCTCAGAAACTTCACCGAGGCAAGGAAAAAAAAAAACAACTGACAGCATTGCTACCAAGGATGTGGCATCAATAGTAATATTCATCAAATAGCTGTTTTTCTATCTCCCAGTGACTCATTCTGGCCAATGAAACGTGGGTGTTGTCACCTGTGTCACTTCTGAGTAGAGGCATGAAAACCCCATGCGACTCTCTGGTTTCTCTCTTTCCTGCCCCAGAAGCTGCGTGTTCCACATGGTACACGTGTAAGCTAGTGGAGCCTCGCTGACCACAGTACGTTTGCAGGTTGATAATGAATGTGTGTATGCATGTGTGTGTGCCTTCTGAGATTTGGGAGTCAGTTGTTCCAGCATCAGAACAGAGCCTATTCTGAAGACGTGAAAGGAAGACAAAATCTGTCACATGAAGCAGGTACTTTTCTGGATCTCCTCTTCCTTCTGTGTCTTCATCCCAAGCTGCTCCCTCAGGTCTCAACTTGATTCCTCTTTGGGGCTTGGTTGATTCCTAGTCACCATCACTGATTGACCAACAACTAGACCTAAACTTCTGCATAAGAGCATCCACACCTGGTGCAGCTCCTCCTCCCTTTACAATAGTCCGCGCTGACAGTTGTGCTTCCTTTTCCCCATTTTTTGTCTCTGAGCATCTTGACCTTCATCCTTAAACAGCTCTCCTTTGCTCTGAGTTAGTCAGTTCATCATCTTTGATCTTATTTTTACATTCCACCAATCCTGTACTAATGAAAAAGCAGCATGTATGTTCCAAACCTCTTCTGTTTCTTCTTGATTTCCGGAACAAATCTGATTCCTGGATTTAGTTCTCCATGTAGTTAATTAAATTCTTCACCTTTGGGTAAGTAATAATTTTGCCGAATTTTTATTTCCCTCAACTGAAGCAAATGGCACATTCAAAACCTATCTCCTTGTGACCATGTAACCGAAAGGTATGTGTGAGGAGTCCGGCTGCTAACCACTCAAAATCCAGTATACAGGCCAGGTTGGTGGAAAGAAAAGTTTGTTTTATTTCAGATGCCAGCAACTGGCGGGGAGGGTGGTGGACATCTGTATAAAGGCCGACTCCGCCCATCCCATGACAAGAAGAGGGTGAGAGCTTCTACAGCAGAGCTGGGGTTGGGGGAGGTTATATGCAGAAACAGCACAGTCATCTCTAACAGTCATCTTCAAATTGGTCATCAGTGGTCTGAATAGCATCATCTTGGTTGTCCTCAGTTCATTTCATCACTCAGTCGAGTCCAACTCTTTGCGACCCCATGGGGTGCCGCACACCACGCTTTCCTGTCCATCACCAACTCCCAGAGCTTGCTCATACTCATGTCCATCAAGTTGGTGATGCCATCCAAAGCATCCACTGGTTGTTTTAGGTACAGTTAATCTTTAGTGCCTGGGTGTACTTGTTCCCATGTCTTTGTGGTCAGTTCTCAGAATTGTGGACGCTCAAGTCCTGGGTACAGTGTGGTCATCATGTAGTTCACTGCTCCACCTGGTGTTTTGTGTCTATAAGACAGCTCACAGGACACGGCTCAGAATATCATCTATAACCCTTGAGAAAGAACTAAAGGTCCTTGACTGTGCTTAATGACTACATTATTATTATTTAGTCTCCTCTGACTGTTTTCCTTTGTTTCCACGTTTCTTGCTTCTCCAATTAAACATATTCTTTGACTAAAGTTTTCCACGGGCAAAAGGCAGGCTGAAGACACGGTGAGGAAGCAAGGATTGTAGAGTCCTCTCTGCTTCAACCACAGCCCTAGGGCCCCCCTCAGGACTTGGAAGGGGCTGGTGCAAGAAGAGGCTCTGAAGAACACGCTTCATTAACTTCATGATGAACCCACCTCTGCTCAGAGCTGATGTAATTACCAACTGCAGAGCTATTGAGTTCTTGTGGGTGGTGATTCTTAAACTACTTAAGCCTAAGGATAGTGCCTCTGGGGTGGCACTCAGAGTTCAAAGCCTGAGTGATTGCTCAGATTCAAAGTCTATGAACTGAGGCTCTATTGCACATGGAGCTTTGGTGCAGCTGAGTCCTGCCCACAGACCAGCCTCAGAACACTGGAAAATACAGCAATGTGTTCCTCCTTTAACATCAAAGACTCTGTGAACAGACCTCTTTTCCTTGTCATCGAATGCTTCCCAATCTGGGCATGCTAACCAAGGTTCCTGCAGTCTGTAGGCATTGTCTGAGGCCTTGCCAGGCCCCAGGATTGGAGTGAGGCCTATGCCTGTGTATAAGCTCTATATTTCCCCTCTCTGTAACTTCACAGATGTTCAGCTAATATTTATTGAATGGCTGAATGGCACTGTACTAAATATTGAAGATAAATTGTCTTGAATATAAAGAAATCTTTCTGAGAACATCATTTAGCTAATATTTTTGTTTTAAAGGCAAATGTTTCTGATAATTACCAAGGCAAATTTTCATTTTCAAAAACAAGCAGCTGTCACCAACAATATGTCACAACGAACACTGCAAATCTCTATCTCTAAGGATACACAAGACAAACTACAAAGTACCTACATGTGGCTTCTTAATAAGTCTTAATCAAACCCAACTGAGGAGACAGGATATTCATATGATTTATCATTGGCAGTTATTTCATTAAAACCACACAGCAATATCACAGGAAGAAAATTTGCGATTAAAAAAGTACAGCTGCACCATCGATATGGGAAGCAGATGAGGTGCCCAAAGATTTCCTTGGCTTAAAATAACACACAGCTTAATTAGTCTTTCACTTTTTGAAGGAGTGTCCCCTTCAGCTGATCTTGAAAGATGATGTGGAGACCAGGACAACTCAATTGTTCTGCACAACATTTAGAAATGTGAACTGATAATTTTGGAGAATGTTGCTCTTTGAGTCCCTTCTTGTTACTTTTTGTGAATCTACTGTAGGTTTTTACATTTCTGTTGCCACATGGCTCACATAAAACATCTTAGAGAGACAACAGTAAATACTATACTGATAACAAATTAATTCCAATGACATGCAAAAGCTCTACCTTTTTATCCCCTTCTACACATTTTGTTTTAGATGTCACAATTTACCTCTCTCTATATTGTATATCTACCAACAAAATATTTTCTCTATAGCTATTTTAATACTTTCTTTAGACTAAAGCTACCTGACTAGCACACTACTATATGACAGTGTCAGAGGATGCTGAATTGGATTCAGTATTTACATTTACAAGTCTGTTGCATATTTCCACTTCTTTCATATAAAAATTAGCATCCTTCATTTAGTTTGAGGAACTCCCCTCAGCAATCTTGTAAGACAAGCCTAGTGTGGTGAATCCCCTCAACTATTGTTCATTTGGGAAAGTCTTTATATCATCTTCATTTATGAAAAACAACCTTCCTGAGAAAAGTATTCTTGGGTGGTAGGCTTTTTTTTCCCATAAGTTTGAATATATCATCCTTTCTCTCCTGGACAGTCAGGTTTCTACTAAAAAGTCCACTGATATTTTTAAGGAAATTTATTTTTCATGAGCATTTACTTTTCTCTTGGAGAAGGAAATGGCAACCCACTCCAGTGTTCTTGCCTGGAGAATCCCAGGGATGGGGGAGCCTGGTGGGCTGCTGTCTATGGGGTCGCACAGAGTCGGACACGACTGAAGCGACTTAGCAGCAGCAGCAGCACTTTTCTCTTGCTACTTGTATAATTCTTTTTCTTGATTACAAGCAATGTGTCATGGGGATGATCATTTGAATCAACTCTGAAGAGTAATCTATTAGCTACATGAACTTGGATGTCTAAATCTCATCAGATTTGGGACTTATCTGGTATTATTTCTTTAAGTACAATCTGTGTCCCTTTCTCCCTCTCTTGTCCTTCCGGGACTCCAATAATGTGCAGGTTGTTTCTGTGAATGTTACCCCAGAGCTCACAAAGGTTCTTTCACTCTTTTTCATTCCTCTTTTTCTTTGTCCCCTGGTTGGGTAATCTCAATGGTCCTGCCTTCTAAGTTACAGAGTCTTCTGTTGTTGTTGATGCTCTAGGTAGCATTTTTCATTTTGTTGCATTCCATTCATTGTAGTCTTAAGCAACTGATCTAACCAGTCCATCCTAAAGGAATTCAGTCCTGAATATTCATTGGAAGGACTTATGCTGAAGTTGAAACCAATATTTTGACAACCTGATGTGAAGAACTAACTCTTTAGGAAAGACCCTAATGCTGAGAAAGATTGAGGGCAGGAGGAGAAGGGAATGACAGGGGATGAAATGGTTGGATGATGGCATCACCGACTCAATGGACATGAGTTTGGGCAAGCTCTAAGAGTCGGTGATGGACAGGGAAGCCTGGTGTGCTGCAGTCCATGGGGTCGCAAAGAGTCGGACACGACTGAACCACTGAATTGAACTGAATCTTAAGCAACGGAATCTCTGTTTGGTTCATTTTTCTGTTTTGTTTCTCCTGTTATTCTCTTTGCCTCACTGCAAAGCTTAAGGGATCTCAGTTCCCCTACTGGGATTAAATGCAAACAACAGCAGCAAATACATCAAATCCTAACCACTAAACCATCAGCAAACTCCCTGTTTATTTCCTTTTTTATGCTTTCTATCTCCGTTTTTAAAAAAGCTCTGAATTTATTCTGTGAAGTAACACCCTAGCTCAACAATTACTGAGCCCTAGCTCAATAATTACTGAGCCTGAGCTCTAGGACCCACAAATCACAAATAGGAGGCGATGCTGCAACCCCTGAAGCCTGGGTACCTAGAACCTGTTCACAATAAGAGAAGGCCACACATGGAGAAACCTGCTGTCCACAGAGAAGAGTAGTGCCTGCTTGCTGCATTTAGAGAAAGCCCATGTGCAGCAACAAAGACTCATGCAACCAAAAATTGAAAACAATAATAATGATGATGAGAAATTTTTTTAAATCTTATTTTCTTCATATATTGTCTTCCTGAAATTCATTGTTTATCATGTTTTATTGGAGTTCACTGAGCTTCTTCGTGTGTGTGCCTTATTTCATCATATGTCATCTATTTCATCACTTCCCAAGTGAATAGCCATGTGAGCTGACCTGGAAGAAGCCCTAGGCATCTTCCCATCCCCAAGCACAGCCTAGAACTATGAAGACTGCAAGCGTGAGTGTAGGTTGGAGCCCTAGAAACCATCCAGAGTCATCAACCAAGTAACTGGGTGGGTCCAGCTCACAACCAGGCCAGCACTCTCAGGTTTTGTATTAGTTCAGCAGCTTCTCCACATGTCCACAATGGAATTGGCCAGGGGTGGGGATAGGAGTGGTGGGCAGGGGGTTTGTGGGGGTATTGCTGTGTAAATGTAATCTTTACTTTGTCGCTTCTTCATGACAGCCCTCTCTGCACTGAGGAGTCACAGCACAATCACAATTACTTTTTCAGTTCAATTCAGTCACTGAGTCCTGTCCCACTCTTTGCGACCCCATGAATCACAGCACGCCAAGCCTCCATGTCCGTCACCAACTCCTGGAGTTCACCCAAACTCATGTCCATCGAGTCAGTGATGTCATCCAGCCATCTCATCCTCTGTCGTTTCCTTCTCCTCCTGTCCCCAATCCCACCCAGCATCAGGGTCTTTTCCAGTGAGTAAACTCTTTGCATGAGGTGGCCAAAATATTGGAGTTTCAGCTTCAGCATCAGTCCCTCCAATGAACACCCAGGACTGATCTCCTTTAGGATGGACTGGTTGGATCTCCCTGAAGTCCAAGGGACTCTCAAGAGTCTTGTCCAACACCACAGTTCAAAAGCATCAATCCTTCAGCACTCTGCTTTCTTCACAGTCTAACTCTTACATCCATACACGACCACTGTAAAAACCATAGCCTTGACTAGATGGACCCTTGTTGGCAAAGTAATATCTCTGCTTTTGAATATGCTATCTAGGTTGGTCATAACTTTCCTTCCAAGGAGTAAGCATCTTTTAATTTCATGGCTGCAGTCACCATCTGCAGTGATTTTGGAGCCAAAAAAAAAAAAGTCTGACACTGTTTAAGTAATCTTGAAACAATCTTGAAACATCTGAAAAATAAATGTTTTCAAAGAAGCCCCTTGGTCTGAAATTCTTCCTCTAAGAGATCAGTCATGTCAGATGCCTCCATCCATATCTCTGAAACATAAATAGCCAAATGTTCCTGATCTTTCTATCTACATTCATTCTTTTGTATCCCCTCTGCCTAAGTCTCCACTTTCTTGCCTTCTTGTCCCATCTGAATATAGGGTGTGGGTGAGCACCAATTTGCCTTCCATCAACTTGAAGATATATATGAACTGATATAATTCACTTAGAAGGAGAGATCCTTGGAGAGACAAGAAATAGCACCATCCTAAAGAAATAGTAGGAAGATATAGAGAAGAAAGAATGAATTTATAAAATTTGGATAATCAAATAGACATGGGGGATGAGCAAAGAGGTGTCCGTACCCACTAAAGAAATAAAAAAGAGATGAAAAAGGAAGAGGTAGTTATGTACAGTTAGATTATTTTTTTTAATTTTATTTTATTTTTAAACTTTACATAACTGTATTAGATTTGCCAAATATCAAAATGAATCCGCCACAGGTATACATGTGTTCCCCATCCTGAACCCTCCTCCCTCCTCCCTCCCCATTCCATCCCTCTGGGTCGTCCCAGTGCACCAACCCCAAGCATCCAGTATCGTGCATCGAACCTGGACTGGCAACTCATTTCATACTACAGTTAGATTATTAATTGCTCTGTGAATACAGGAAAGCTGTAGCCATTCTCTTCCACCAGCCAACCTTCCACTTTGAAACTCATACCAGGCTGGTGTCCAAGAACAAGTTACAAACTGGTGATGTGACATCTCAGAGGTGTTTAGAACTGTTTTGTTTTGTTTTGTTTTTCCATGAGTTCATCTTGTTAGGAAAGAGTGTGAGAATGTAGACCAAGTTTACATCCTTTTCAAAATAAGAGTGACCTGGAGCACTTGTTAGAATGCCCTCATTAGCCTCTAAGACAAGTGAGAAAGCAGGTCAGCCAACTAATCTTGCATTTCCTTTGAGAAAGATGGCATTTGAGGACCAATCCTCTAACAGCGTTTGACATGGAGCTTCCTAAATTAACAGCACAGCAAAAAGTTAATTTATTCAGAATATTTCATTTTGAGCAATTTTCATATGCCACAATTACAGGTCAGCACTACTCTATTGAAATACAGGCAATTAGAATATCTGAGGCTTCACCTCCTAGTTAATACAGCATCACGAGAAAGTCACTGGGGATGTTCCCAGGGCACTGAGTTCAACATCATCGTACCCAGCATCCTCTCTCTTCCCCTGGAGTAGCCAGAGGCTCTCTTCTCCTTCCCCAGGATCAGCTGCCACTCTGGAGAAGTTCAGACAAGAGCCTGAAGTAGAAAAGAGAAGTTTGATTAGAACTGAGACACGAGGATGGGACAGAACCCTCTGGTGGAAGGGAGTCAAGCAAGTGCTTATGACAAAGCATCCCTGGGACCCGGGTGTGGGGAGGGAGGCTCAGGCTATTTCACATGAGTTCCAGTGAGGATGGATCCCAGCTGTCCCTTCAGTTCATGTGGTCTCCTGGGCCTCAGTGTTGGGGAAATCCTGCATCACAGGAGACCTGTGCTCAGGAGCTCTGGGAGACCTGCTTCCAGGCAACACAATACCAAGGAGATGCCCAGTAACGGTAAGAATCAT
The DNA here is from genome assembly GCF_029407905.1 of Bubalus kerabau. Lineage (NCBI taxonomy): Eukaryota > Metazoa > Chordata > Mammalia > Artiodactyla > Bovidae > Bubalus > Bubalus kerabau. The sequence goes on from NC_073624.1 coordinate 19,912,669, forward strand.
AAAAAGGAATTTAAATGTTCTCCTTTCACAGGTGATAGATGCAAATTCACAATAAGAGGGAGACTGGAAACAGGAAAATTCAGAATTCCTCACTCACAACCCAAGTCTGCTCTTAGTTGACTTGACTCCTGTTCCCAAATGTCCACAAATAGTATCACAGGGGCACCCACAGATATCTCCTCCCCAGAAACTACACAGACCCTCAGATGGAGAAATACTCTTTTTCTAGAGAATGAGTGTCTTCTCGCAGCTACTGAAATATCAGTTTATTGTGATACACACAGTCAAAGGCTTTGGCATAATTAATAAAGCAGAAATAGATGTTTCTCTGGAACTCTCTTGCTTTTTCGATGATCCAGCGAATTTTGGCAATTTGATCTCTGGTTCCTTTGCCTTTTCTAAGTGCAGCTTGAACATCTAGAATATCATGGTTCGTGCCCTGTTTAAGCCTGGCTTGGAGAATTTTGAGCATTACTTTGCTAGAGTGTGAGATGAGTGCAATTGTGCAGTAGTTTGAACATTCTTTGGCATTGCCTTTCTTTGGGATTGGAATGAAAACTGACTTTTCCAGTTCTTTGGCCACTGCTAAGTTTTCAAAATTTGCTGGCATATTGAGTGCAGCACTTTCACAGCATCATCTTTTAGGATTTGAAAGAACTCAACGGGTATTCTATCACCTCCACTATCTTTGTTCATAGAGATGTTTCCTAAGGCCCACTTGACTTCACATTCCAGGATATCTGGCTCTAGGTGAGTGATCACACCATCATGATTATCTGGGTCATGAAGATTTTTTTGTATAGCTCTTCTGTGTGTTCTTGCCACCTCTTCTTAATATCTTCTGCTTCTGTTAGGTCCATAACATTTCTGTCCTTTATTGTACCCATCTTTGCATGAAATATTTCCTTTGTATCTGTATTTTCTTGACCAGATCTCTAGTCTTTCCCATTCCATTGTTTTCCTATGTTTCTTTGCATTGATCAGTGAGGAAGGCTTTCTTATCTCTCCTTGCTATTCTTTGGAACTCTGCATTCAAATGGATATAACTTTCCTTTTCTCCTTTGGTTTCACTTCTCGTCTTTTCTCAGCTATTTGTAAGGCCTCCTCAGACAACCATTTTGTCTTTTTGCATTTCTTTTTCTTGGGGATATTTTTGATCACTGCCTCCTATACAATGTCACGAACCTCCGTCCATAATTCATCAGGCACCCTGCCTATCAGACATAATCCCCTGAATCTATTTGTCACTTCTACTGTATAATCATAAGGAATTTGATTTAGGTCATACCTGAATGGTCTAGTGGGTTTCTCTACTTTCTTCAATTTAAGTCTGAATTTGGCAATAAGGAGTTGTTGATCTGAGCCACAGTCAGCTCCTGGTCTTGTTTTTGCTGACAGTATAGAGCGTCTCCATCTTTGGCTGCAAAGAATATAATTAATCGGATTTCGGTACCTACCATCGGATGATGTCCACATGTAGAGTCCTCTCTTGTGTTGTTGGAAGAGGGTGTTTGTGTGTTCTCTTGGCAAAACTCTATTAGCCTTTGCCTTGCCTCATTTTGTACTCCATGGCCATATTTGGCTGTTACTCCAGGTATCTCTTGACTTCCTACTTTGCATTCCAGTCCCTTATAACGAAAAGGACATCTTCTGTAGGTGATAGTTCTAAAAGGTCATGTAGGTCTTCATAGAACGGCAACTTCAGCTTCTTCAGCATTACTGATTCAGCATAGACCTGGATTACTGTGATATTGAATGGTTTGCCTCCGTGTATGTGACCGTGCAAAGATATTATTAAAACACTTGTTTCATTTTTGAATTTGGTTTAGTTCAGTTCAGTCACTCAGTCATGCCTGACTCTCTGTGGCCCCATGGAATGCAGCACACCCGGCTTCCCTGTCTATCACCAACTCCCAGAGCTTGCTCAAACTCATATCCATCGAGTTGGTGATGCCATCCAACCATCTCATCCTCTGTCATCTCCTTCTCCTCCTGCCTTCAATCTTTCCCAGCATCAGGGTCTTTTCTAAGGAGTCAGTTCTTCGTATCAGGTGGCCAAGGCATTGGAGCTCTAGTTCAGCTCAGTCCTACCAATGAATATTCAAGATTGATTTCCTTTATTTTTTTTTTTTTTTTTAGGTTGTGAATATATTTTTTTTTAATTTTATTTTATTTTTAAACTTTACATAACTGTATTGGTTTAAATTGACTGGGTTGATCTCCTTGCCATCCAAGGGTCTCTGAAGAGTCTTCTCCAACACTACAGTTCAAAAGCATCAATTCTTCAGCGTTTAGCTTTGTTTTAAATATGCTCAATTAATCGATAAATTTCTGTTTCAGCCATGACACAATGCTTGCGGGATCTTAGTTCCTTGACCAGGGTTGAACCTAAGCCCTAGCAGTGAAAGTGCAGAATCCTAACCTCTGGACCACCAGGAAATTCTGTAATCTATAAACCATTATGCAAGTATATCACATATAAAGTGATAAGTTTATGTCACATTATGGAGGCATAAATGCCAAATGCAGAGTGATTCCTCACTCCTTGCAAGGAGTCTGACAGCATTAAATATGGCATATGGTCAAGATGATGCTACCAAATATATGAGATTACCTATATTTTGACTCTCTAGGGAGGCTGGGCATTGAGGAGCACAAATTCACTCTTTTCAGATAGAAAGATTGCAGGAGATCAACTGACCCCACTCACCTGTCTGAGAGGACCTCACCCCATTCTCCTTCTCTGGGGGCACCTCCTCCTCGTTCCCCTGAGAGGCAGAAGGAGTTCCAGGCACTGGTACTTCTTCAGCATCATCGTAATTTTCATCAGGGACATCAGTCCTCTGATCTGGGGGTTCCAAGAGCAGACAAGGGAGTGGATGAAACCACAGTAACTGGGTTGGACTGGGGAATACCTAAGATACCTTCTGACCCAGAGTTTCTGAGTTTCTGAATAGAGGCACCAGTCACTCCTTGTTTCAAAAGACTTTTTTCTCTAAGACCATGTTTCATTTTGATGTGTCCATAAGCCAAAACATGATTTTACATATCTCAATATTTTCTGGTGGAAAGTACATATCTCAAGCAACTCTTCCACCATTGAGCATTGCTAAAGTACTTTGACAAATTGTGCTTTACAGATGTTATTTTTTAAAAACATTGTGTGCCTGTGGTGATTCTGGACACAGAGAGACCAGCCCCAACATGAGACATCACAGAACAGCCAGAGAAGGAGAAGGACGAACCCCATCTGGACACAAGGGATGCCTCTGGACCATAAAAGGAAAACCATTCCCCTTAAATCTCTCTATAAGGGAAATTCTCCTCCCCAGAGCCCAGCCGAGGCAGGTCCACCTCTATTTCCTGGAGCGGATCTGTAGTCAGTGTTGTCCTCACCATCCCTGGTGTAATACGGCAGTTTAGTCAGTGAGAACTCTGACGGGAAGCCTCATATGGAGACAAACATCACAGAACACACAGAATTTTTCCTCCCCACACCCACGGGACCTGAGTTAAGGCTGAGAAGGGACAGGCCTGGCTTCTGCAGTGTAGACAGAGGCTGGGAGGTCACGGGGCTCTGAGAGGCCATTCTGCCTCTTTGGAGGAGCCGTCTCTGTGAGCCTGGGGCACACATGGGGTCTGCAGATGCTGAGAAGATGTGCACAGCCAGTGGGTGGTGACAACCAGAGATCCCAGGAGGGCAGACAGAGACACTCACCTGGGCGGCCCAGACCTTCCTTCTGGGTCAGAAGGTAATCGAGCTCCTCATACACAGCTTCAGCAAGAGCATCTTCATAGCTGGATAAGGCTGAGAGATCCCCCAGCAGGTCAGAGAAGCTTCCCAGATACCCCAATCCAGCCAGCCCACCTTCATCTCCTTGGTGCTCACATGGGGGCTGCCAGAACCTCAGCATCATCTCCTACCCCATGCACCATGTCAGCACCTTCTCCCCTCGTCTGACCCTGATTACAGCTCAGCGCCAACTCTGTCTGGTCTCACAGGAGAGGCCATGACTTATGAGAGTTCACACCCCAGTCCTAAGAACCTCTGTCTACTCAGCCCTTAGAGCTCAGCATAGAGCACATGGAGTCTGCAACTCAGAACAGTACCTGGCCCAGGTTCCCCTCCTCACACCTGCCCCATCTCCTGCCTCCACACACTCTCCCTGGTCCCCAGTTTCCCCTACAGCCCACCTCTGCGCTCTGCTCTCCATCTGAGTAGCTGAGTCACCAGGATGACGAGGACCAGGAAGAGAAGGGCCCCCAGAATGAGGCAGAGGACCCCAGGCAGGGAGAAGATGCCAGGAAGAGAATTTGAGGTTGTTCTGGTCCCTAAGGAGAACAGGAAAAAGGGCTGGAGATAGTCTTGGGCACAGAGAAATCTCCTGTGTCAGCATTTTCAGGAGCTCCAGACAATGGTGTCTCAGTCTCAGACAGTGTCAGGGCTCCCCTGGGTCTCGTCCTGAGACAAGACAAATCCATGCTGGCCAGTGTGGCCCCGAGGCAGAGGTGGGGATTGTCAGGGAGCTGCCCTGCCAAGACAGCCTCTGAGGACCCAGGTCATCCCTTCTCCATGGGCTTCAGGAGACAGAGCATCAAACAGTGCAGGGACTTGCACCTCTCTGATGAGGAGCAACACTCAAGGGCAGGTGGGAGATCCTTAGATTCTGCAACAAGGAAACCAAACTTCCTTGGACCCTGGGCATGAGAACATTTGACCCTGGACATCAAGGCAGGGGATTTCCCAGTGTAATGCACTGGGTCCTCCCCAACAGCCACAGCTCCTCAGACTCTTTCCTCTTCTGAGTTGTCAGAGGGCCCACAGAATAGGTCCCCAGTATCTGAGTATCCTCTCCTGCCCGTGGATGGATCACAGTACCTGCTGTAGTTGTGGGCACTGTTGTCCTTACACCTAAAGAGAAAAACAGTAGTGTGGGGAAGAAGAATTGGCCAGAACACAGGGCAAACCTTTTCCCTCCTGAGCCTGAAATCACCCCTCTCAGTCTCCACAGCATCAATGTCCAGGCCTCCCAGCACCTTCATCCTAGATCAGAGCCCCAGCACCCGGGATGTCTGAACATAAACTCCCCACCACGCCTGGTCCAGCCAACTGCCCCTGCGCTGCCCCAGCTCACCCAGGGTGGACCCCGAGCCCCTCACTCACCAGAGCACCTCACACCAGCATCCTCCTCGTGCTTGCAGTCGCTCTGCCCCCAGGGCTCCGCAGCACAGTCCCACAGAGAGGACTCCCAGCCCCCGCACTGCACCTCGTCCAGCCAGATGCTCCCATTTCCAGGGCCAAATGCTGCAGACCGCACGGCTTCCAGGGCCTGGCCACAGCCCAGCTGCTGACACACCACCTCGGCCTCTGCCAGGCTCCAGGAGTCATCGCACACGGTGCCCCAGGTTCCGCTGTGCCACACCTCCACCCGCCCTGAGCACTCGGTGTCTCCTCCCCTGAGTCTCAGCTTCTCTCTGTCTGAAAAGGCAGCAGCCCCTCCTGTGACTGCCCTGATGGGAGGAAGGAGCCCCTGGGAGCCACAGGGGAGGGGGCGTGCTGATGTACCTGTGCAGGGGGCAGCAGTTGGACAGCTCTTGGGTCTTCTTCCTGCACACAACGGGGAAACAGTGGATCAGGAACAGCTGAGGGTGTTCCTGTCCCCACATAAGATTATCTAAGGTCCATGGCTCAGTGCAAATGACATGTGAAAACACAGGCTCATTATCTCCTGGGATGAAACATTCACTGCATCTGATCACCAGCTGAAATTACTTTAAATATTTACTTGTTTATCAGTCTTCACACCCCACAGCAAATATAAACACAGACATCTACGAATGTACACACACTCCTCTGAATGAAAGTTCCATTAGAAGAAGGACCTTGTATATCTTATATGTGCCATGTTTCTGCTATTAGGACAGTGCCTGCACATTGTATGCACTCATTCAACAAATATCTATGGAAAACCATTTCAAAATACCTAGATAGGAGCTTGATAAATATGTATTAAATGAATGAATAGACAAATAAAATTCAGTGAAATAAAATTTCTTTTTTTTTAATTCATACTAATCAGTGAAATAGTAAACCAAATATAAATTAATGGTAACAGTCTATGATAATAGTTGATATTAAAAATAATCAGTCCAGAAGCACAGAGTCAATTTATATTCAAAATCTCATGTACACAATTTTAATGGAAAAGTATTAGATAGATTATAAACTACTCTTACCTATTATTCAGTGTGACAAGTGGGCAAGTGAAGTCTACTATTGTAAAAGGAAACTCTCTTTTCTAAATTTATTTTTAATTGGAAGATAATTGCTCCACAATGTAGTGTTGGTTATGTGTGTGTGTGTGTTAGTCGCTCAGTCATGTCCAACTCTTTGTGACCCTATGGACCCACCAGGCTCCTCTGTCCATAGGATTTTCCAGACAAACATACTGGAGTGGATTGCTATTCACTTCTCCACTACCACTACCTGGATCCTCCCTACCCAGGGATCAAACCCAGGTCTCCTGCACTGCAGGCAATTTCTTTGCTGTCTGTGCCACCAGAAAAGCCCATAGTGTGGGTTAGGAATCTCTTAAAAAGGACGTATACAAGAAAGACCTGGTAGAATTCTGAGAAGATATATGGACACATATACGTACACACTGAGTAAGCCAGAAATTTTTGCAATGGTTAAAAAAAGCCTACTGATATACCTGTGGCAGATTCATGTTGATGTATGGCAAAACCAATACAATATTGTAAAGTAATTAACCTCCAATTAAAATAAATAAATTTATATTTAAAAAAGAAAAAATAAAAATCTATTATCAACTTGAAAAAAAAAAACTACAGGGGAAAAGTGATGGGGGACGGGAAAAAAAAAAAGCCTACTAAGAAAAATTTGTATTGAGAAGATGCAGAAATAATAAACAAAAGACTGAAAATATATACAAAAGAATTGAAGCTGAGAGAAATAAATATAAATTCAAAAAAACAGAAGGAAAATAGTACCTGTCATAAAGTATCAATATTTTTATATTCTTTCCAGATCATCCTATCAAAACTCCTACCCACTCTATGCAGAGAATCTCTGAGAAAACAATGGCAGGACCTCTGTGAGCAGGTTGCTCATTTTCATGGTCAAAGACTTTACCACCTCTTAATTCACAGGGTTTAATTGTAGGGAAAATATCATCAATAAAAGGTCTCACAGTTTAATGCCTCTTTGGCCTTCAAATGAAAAAGACAAAGAGATGATCAAAGAGAGGCAAGGAAGGGAGTGAGCCTCTGCTTTTGAAGTATCTGATCCCACATTCTCTTAGCTATGGGTTTCAGGCAACATCCAGCATACCATTCAAGATGCACCTGAATGGGGTGTGTGTGTTTGTGTATGTGGAGGGGGAGGGAAGGAGAAAGAGAAACAGAGAGAAATGTTGAAGGAATAAGGTGCTATGGTGTGACTATTTGTCGCCCTCGCCAACATTTATTTCGTTCAAAATTTATTGCTGAAATCTCAGTTCCCAGTGTAACAGTATTTAGTGGTGGAGCTTTCTCAAACTCTTCCAAACACAGAAGAAAAGAACACTTCCAAATTCATTTTATGAAGCCAACATCAGTCTGATACCAAAGCCAGATAAGGATACCATGAGAAAAGAAAATTACGGGCTAATACTCTGATAAGTACAGGCGCAAAAATCATCAACAAAATATTAGAAAACTGAATTTGACGATACACTAAAAGAATCATACACCATAATCAAGTGATATTTGTTCCAAGGATACAAGGATAGTTCAACATTCACAAATTAATCAATGTGATACACCAAATAAACAAAATGAAGGTAAAAATCATATCCTCAAAGGATGCAGAAAAAGTGTTTGACCAATTCAACATCCACTTACAGGAAAAACTCTTTTACAAAGTAGGTATAGAAGGATTGCATCTCAACATAATTAAGGCCATATGAAAAGTACACAGCTAACATCATACTTGACTGTAAAAAAACAAAAGCTTTTCCTCTGAAATTAGACACAAGACAAAAATGTCTACTCTCACCACTTTTATTCAACTTAGTTTTGGTAGTCCTATCCAGATCCATCAGGCAATAAAAAGAAACTCAAGACATCCAAAACTGAAAGGAAGAGGCAAAACTGACACTATTTGCAGATTGAAAAGTGAAAGTGTTAGTCACTCAGTCGTGTCTGACTCTTCACAACCCCAAGGACTGCAGCCTGACAGGCTCCTCTGTCCATTGGGATTCTCCAGGCAAGAATACTGGAGTGGGTTGCCATTCCTTCCTCCAGGGGATCTTCCTGACCCAGGGACTGAACCCGGGTCTCTTGCATTGCAGACAGATTTTTTACCATCAGAGTCATGAGGAAAGAAATCCCCTTACATGATATTATATGTAGAAAACACTAAAGACTTCAGCAAAAATATGAGAACTAATACACTCAGTAAAGTTGCAGAAGAAAAATCTGTATACAAAAATCATATGCATTTCTTTACACTAACAACAAACTGCTATAAAAGAAACTGAGAAAACAATTCTATTTACATTTGCATGAAAATGAATAAAATGTCTAGGAATAAATTTAACCAAGGAGGTGAAAGACATGTACACTGAAAACTAAAAACACATTGATGAAAGATACTGAAGATGACTCAAATAAATGGAAAAATATTCTGTGCTCATGGATTGGAAGATCTAATATTATTAATATGCCCATACTACCCAAAGCAATCTACAGATTCACTGCAATCCTTATCAAAATTCAATCGAAGTTTTCACAGATACAGAAGAAACAATCCTAAAATTTGCATGGAACCACAAAAGACGCTCAATACCAAAGCAATCTTGAGAAGAATAACAAAGCTGGAGGTGTCGTGCTTCTTGATTTCAAACTATATTACAAAGCTATATTAATCAAAACAGTATGTTGATGGTATAAAAATGAACACAGAGATCAATGGAATAGAATAGAAAGTCCATAAATAAACCCACATTTCTATGGTCAATTAATTTTTGACAAAGAAGCCAAGAATATACACTGGGAAAAGGACAGTTTTTTCAGTAAAGGGCATGGGGAACACTGCACAACCACATGCAAAAAATGAAACTGGACCACTATCTTACACCATTCACAAAAATTAACTCAAAATAGGTTAAAGACTTGCTCACAAGTCCTGAAGCCATAAAATTTCTAGAAGAAAAAACAGAAAATAAAATCCTTGACACCAGTCTTTGTGATGATTTTTTGGATTTGACACCAAAAGCAAAGGGAACAAGAGTAAAAACAAGCAGTTGTGATGACATAAGGCTAAAAAGCTTCTGCCCAATTAAGGAAGCCATCAACAAAGTGAAAAAGCACCTATGGAATTAGAGAAAATATTTGCACATTATATTTCTGGTAAGGATTATTATCCAAAATACACAAGGAACTCATACAACTCAGTAGCAAAAAACAGTCTGATTTTTTAAAAATGGGCAGAGAAACTGAATAGACATTTTTTTAAAGAATACATACAACTTGCCAATAGGTACATGAAAACATGCTCAACACTATTAATCATCAGAAAATACAAATCAAAACCACAATGAGATATGACCTCATATCCTCTAGAAAGGCTTTTATCCAAAAGAAGAAATAACAGGAGTTGAGGAGAATGTGAAGAGACAGGAAAGCTTTTGCACAGTTAGAGGGAATGTAAGTTGATGCAGCCCCTATGGAAACAGTATTGAGGTGCATCAAAAATTAAAAATAGAACTGCCATATGATTTAGGAATTTCACTTTGGGATATTCATCTGAAGAAAACAAAAACATTAACTTGAAAACCCAATGTTCACTGCAGCAACATATGTTCAGTTGCTAGGTTGTGTCTGACTCTTTGCAACCCCATGGACTGCAGCATGCCAGGCTCCTCTGTCCTTCACTAACTCCCAAAGTTTGCTCAAATTCATGTCCACTGAACTGGTGATGCTATCTAACTATCTCATCCTCTGTGGCCCCCTTCTTCTTTTGCCTTCAATCTTTCCCACCATCCGGGTCTTTTCCAATGAGTCAGCTCTTCTCATCACGTGGCCAAAGTATTGGAGCTTCAGCTTCAGCATCAGTCCTTCCAATGAATATTCAGGGTTGACTTCCTTTAGGGTTGATTGGTTTGATCTCCTTGCTGCCCAAAGGACTCTCAATTCAATTGTGGCATCCAAGCACCACAATTCAAAAGAATCAACTCTTTTTAGCTTCTTCTATAACCCAGCTCTCACGTCCAGATTTGACTACTGGGAAAAATATAGCTTTGACCATATGGACCTTTGTCAGCAAAGTGATGTCTCTGCTTTTTAATACTCTGTCTAGCTTTGTCACAGAGGAACAAGCCTCTTTTAATCTCATGGCTGCAGTCACCATCAGCAGTGATTTGGGAGTCCAAGAAAAGAAAATCTGTCACTGTTTCCACTTTCTCCCCTTTTATTTGCCATGAAGAGCTGATGATCTTAGGTTTTAGAATGTTGAGCTGTAAGCCAGCTTTTCACTCTCCTCTTTCACCCTCAATGAGAGGCTCTTTAGTTCCTCTTGGCTTTCTGCCATTAGAGTGGTATCATCTGTGTATCTGAGGTTGTTGATATTTCTCACAGCAATCTTGATTCCAGCTTGTGATTCATCCAGCCTGGCATTTCCTATGATGTTCTCTGCATATAAGTTAAATAAACAGGGTGACAATATACAGCCTTGATGAACTCTTTTCCCAATTTGGAACCAGTCGGTTGTTTCATGTCCAGTTCCAACTGCTGCTTTTTGATCTGCATACAGGTTTCTCAGGAGGCAGGTAAGGTGCCCTGGTATTCTCATCTCTTTAAGAATTTTCCACAGTTCATTGTGATCCACATGGTCAAAGGCTTTATGTAGTCAATGAAGCAGATGTTTTTCTGGAATTCTCTGGCTTACTCTATGATCCAACAAATGTTGGCAATTTGATCTCTGGTTTATCTGCCTTTTCTAAACCTAGCTTGTACATCTCGGAAGTTCTCAGTTCACTTACTGCTGAAGCCTAGCTTGAAAGACTTTGAGCATAACCTTGCTAGCATGTGAAATGAGCACAGTTGTGAGGTAGTTTGACCATTCATTGGCATTGGCCTTCTTTGAGATTGAAATGAAAACTGACCTTCTCCAGTCCTGTGGCCACTGATGAATCTTCCAAATTTGCTGACATATTGACTGCAGCACTTCAACAGTATTACCTTTTAGTATTTTATAGCAATATATATGAGTCAAACAATGTAAGTCTTCACTGATGAATGGATAAAGAAAATGTAATATAGACTTATATCCACCCATAAAAAAAGAAGAACATCTTGCCAGTTTCAACAACATGGATGGACCTCAAGGGCATTATGCTAAGTAAAACAAATCAGACAGAGAAAGAAAAATACCATATAATCTCATTTATATGTGTAATATTAAAACAAAAAGCAAGTTCAGAGATGCTGAGTAGTTGGTGGCTGCCAGAGGTGGGGGATTTGGTGTGGGCAAAGGTAATCAAAAGGTATAAATTTGAATTATAAAATTAATGGGTGAAGAGATATAACATACAGCATGGTGACTATAGTGAATACTGCATTGTCTATTTGAAAGATGGCAAGAAAATACATCTTAAACATTCTCATCATGAAGGAAACTTTTTAACTATATATATGGATCTATATATATGGATCCATATATATAGATATAACTAGACTTACTGTAGTGATCATTTATCAATACACACAAACATATAAGCATTTTGTTGAACACGGCAAAAAATATAATGTTGTATCAATTATATCAATTAAAAAATTTTCATAAAGCAAGTTTGGAACATGTAGATTAAATAAGCTCCATCCAAACTTCATTTTATAAACTCAACTTAAACCCATCACTTAGATTTTAAAATATCAAATCTCACTAACAACATCCTACAGAGTTGGGAAAGACACAGAAACAGACATAAGTCACCTTCACACGAGATGTAGGCTTCCTCCTTTGGAGAGCATGAACTGTATTTCCATGGGCCAGAAGGACACTGCCAGAGAGAGGTATCAGTTTTCCGACACTGAATTAAATCTACCCACCGGGGTCTAGAACCTTCCCTGAGACCAACAGAAGTGTTGAGACTTCCACTGTCCCCACAGCCAAGCTGACTGCAGATGATGGACACAGTGATGTCTTCCATGGGGCTGCGGCAGACACTGCCCCAGGTCCCATTGTAGAAAACTTCCAGCCACCCAGCACACTGCTGGTCCTCGCTGACCATCCTGAGCGCCAGGAACTCTAAGATCAAAAGAGAGGAGACAGGACACAGTGACACCCCACTCAGTGCTCTAGGTTTTCCTCTCTCCGGAAAAATGTGAACACTGATCTCTGTCAGCTGAGGAAGCAAATCCATTAGATGACCAGAGTGAAACCTGCCTCCTTTTTATCTGACTTTGTCCATTTGTGTCTGTCTTTCTAAATATTTCTACCGCTATGATGTAGTGGATATGAACCGAGAGGAAGACCAACCTGGACACCTGCAGAGAGAGGGAGCTGACTCCTGCTTCCTGACAAAACATCTAAAAGAGTGTATGAAAGGGATGTGATGTGGACAGTGTGGAGGCAGATAAAATAATGGACCTGTGACTGTTTCCTTATCTGGCAAAGGGGACTTTACAGATGTGATTAAGGTAAGGACCTTGAGATTACCCTGAAATATGATGGATTAACCACCTACTGCTGCTAAGTCGCTTCAGTCATGTCCGACTCTGTGCAACCCCATAGATGGCAGCCCACCAGGCTCCTCCATCCTTGGGATTCTTCAGGCAAGAATACTGGAGTGGGTTGCCATTTACTTCTCCAGTGCATGAAAGTGAAGTCGCTCAGTTGTGTCTGACTCCTAGGGACTCCATGGACTGCAGCCTACCAGGCTCCTCCATCCATGGGATTTTCCAGGCAAGAGTACTGGAGTGGGTTGCCATTGCCTTCTCCCACCTGAGCACAGTCTAATCACAATCTTAGACTCACTATCCTTTAGAGTGGAAAACTTTTCCTCGTTCTGGTTAGAGGGAGATGTGAATGTGTATAACAGTTAGAGAGGTGGAGCGTTGCTGGTCTGATGATGAACAGAAGGGGGTTATGACCGAAGGCAGGCAGGCAGTTTTTAGAAGCTTGAAAAGACAAGAAACAGATTCTTTCCCAGAGGCTCAGAGGTGATGTGACCCTACTGAAACCTTAGTCCCCATCCTGTGAGATTCCTGCTGGACATCTAAGCTACAGAAGTGTAAGGAAGTAAATGTGTTGTTTTAAACCATTAACTATGTGGTGGTTTGTTACAAAACAAAAAAACTAGCACCTTGGCTTTAAGACTTCTCTACCATATGTACCAGAAGAGTGAGCCCTGATTTCAAGGAAAACAGAAAAGGCTCTGCCAGCAAACACTACTGAGGAGAAAGGACCAGAATCTCAGCTGCTGCAGGAGGCAGTGAAAGCACCTCATCTTCACGTCTGCTGGAAAGACAGCCTTCATGGGAGGAAGCCTCCTTCTCTGATGCTTTCAGCATCTCTCCCTCAGGGATCAGACCCCCGTCCTCCTGGGCACTCCCCTCCCCTAGCCTGTGGACAGTGTGGAGTGCTGACCTGAGCAGATGACTCCGGCGTCCTCCTTGTGTCTGCAGTCGTGCCGCCCCCAGCCCCAGGAAGGGCACCTCCAAACGTGGGACTCCTTTCCTGTGCAGTTCAGGTCGTCCAGCCAGATGGGTCCTGATCCTGCCCCAAAGTGAGCAGACCCCGTGGCATTGAGGGCTTCTCCACAGCCCAGCTGCCTGCACACCACGCGGGCATCCTCCAGGTCCCAGCCGTCATCACAGATGGTGCCCCAGGAGCCCTGGTCAAGGATCTCCACTCTCCCGGCGCAGGGACCGCCCCCATCCACCAGGCGGAGCTGTCTACTGTCTGAGGAGAGAGAAATGGGACAATGAGGCCTTGACCTGGGGGGTGAATAGGATCTTCTGTCCTGCGGGACCCTCACCTGAGCAGTAGGGGGCGCTCTCCTCTGAGGCTGCAGACCCTGCTTGTTCAGACACAGAGTCATTGCACTGGGGCAGCACCTGGGTGTGATTTCCTGAAAAAAGAGCGATGATTAGAGGGTTGGGAGGGTTGAAGAACAGGAAACTCAGTTAAGCAAAATAATTTTTAGGAGGGGAGGGGAGTTTGTGGGGAAATGGGTACATGTATATGTATGGCTGAGTCCCTGCCTGTTCACCTGAAACAGTAACAACATTGTTAATCGGCTAAACCCAATACAAAGTAAAAAATTCAAAATAAAATAATAATAATAATAATAATGATCTAGTGATGGAGCTGAGATGAAAGCTGTAACATACCAGTAAAGTTACCATAATCTTAGTGTTCCCTTTCTCTATGAACAGCCCTGGTCCTGACAATGCCATGATTCCTGTTTTAAGTCAAGCTTTGCCCTAAGAATGAGTTAAATAAGTTGCTCTATCCTTAATCTACCCCTAAATAGAAGAAGCAAAACAAAATCCTTTCTGAAGGCTTTGTACAATTTTTTATCTACAATGTTTGTGATTTTTTAAAACACTTATATAAAAGAGATCTCATGGAAAACAAGAGGAAAAAGAAACATTAAAAAATTTTCCCAGGGTATTTGGCTCTTAAAGTTACCTGACAGAGAGTTTATTTTATTTTTATTAATTTTTATTTGAGCATAATTGCCTTACAACGTTGTGGATGCTTCTGCTGTACAGCAAATTCAATATGTTATATATACATGTAAGGGTTTCCTAGGTGACTCAGTGGTTAAAAAAAAAAAATCTGCCTGCCAAATAGGAGACTGGGGTTCCATCCCTAGTTGGGAAGATCCTCTGGGGAAAGAAATGGCAACCCACTCCAGTATTCTTGCCTGGGAAATCCTATGGACAAAGGAGTGTCTTGGGCTACAGTCCATGAGGTCACAAAAGAGTCAGACGCAACTCAGCAACCAAACAACAAGATAGATAGATAGATAGATAGATATCCCCTCTTTCTTGGATTTACTTCCTATTTACATCACCACAGAGCACTGAGTAGAGTTCCCTGTGCTATACAATAGGTTATTATTTATCTATTTTATGTGTTCAGTTCAGTAGCTCAGTAGTGTCTGACTCTTTGTGACCCCATGCATCACAGCATGCCAGGCCTCCCTGTCTATCACCAACTCCCGGAGTCCACCCAAACCCATGTCCATCAAGTCGATGATGCCATCCAACCATCTCATCTTCTGTCATCCCCTTCTCCTCCTGCCCTCAATCTTTCCCAGCATCAGTGTCTTTACCAATGAGTCAGCTCTTCACATCAGGAGGCCAAAGTATTGGAGCTTCAGCTTCAACATCAGTCCTTCCAGTGAACACCCAGGACTGATTTCCTTTAGGATGGACTGGTTGGATCTCTTTGCACTCCAAGGGACTCTCAAGCGTCTTCTCCAACACCAGAGTTCAAAAGCATCAATTCTTTGGTGCTCAGCTTTCTTTATAGTCCAACTCTCACATCCATACATGACCACTGGAAAAACCATAGCCTTGACTAGATAGACCTTTGTTGGCAAAATTTATGTGTGTGTGCATGCTAAGTCACTTCAGTCATGTCTGACTCTGTGACACTATGGATTGTAGCCCATCAGGCTCCATGTCTATGGGATTCTCCAGGCAATATCTATTTTATACTTAGTATCAATAGTGTAGGGCTTCTGAGTCTGGTGGCTGAGGCAGTAAAGAATCCGCCTGCAATGCAAGAGAGCCTTGGGTTGGGAAGATCCCCTGGAGGAGGGTATGGCAACCCACTCCACAATTCTTTCCCGGAGAATCCCCATGGACAGAGGAGCCTGGCAGGCTACAGTCCATGGGGTTGCAAAGAGTCGGATACGACTAAGCGCACAGCACAGCACATCAATAGTGTCTATATGTCATATATGTCAATCTCAATGTCCCAATTCATCCCACTCTTCATTTCCCCTCTTAGTATCCATGTGATGTTCTCTAGGTTGATGTCTCTACTTCTGCTTTGCAGTAAGTTCATCACTACCATTTTTTCTAGATTCCACATATAAGTGATGTTATACCATATTTGTTTTTCTCTTTCTGATTTACTTCATTCTACATAACAATCCTATTTCAAATCCTAAAAGATGATGCTGTGAAAGTGCTGCATTCAATATGCCAGCAAATTTGGAAAACTCAGCAGTGGCCACAGGACTGGAAAAAGTCACTTTTCATTCCAATCCCAAAGAAAGACAATGCCAAAGAATGCTCAAACTACCACACAATTGCACTCATCTCACTAGCAAAGTAATGCTCAAAATTCTCCAAGCCAGGCTTCAACAACACGTGAACCGTGAACTTCCAGATGTTCAAGCTGGTTTTAGAAAAGGCAGAGGAACCAGAGATCAAATTGCCAACATCCACTGGATCATCGAAAAAGCAAGAGAGTTCCAGAAAAACATCTATTTCTGCTTTATTGGCTATGCCAAAGCCTTTGACTGTGTGCATTACAATAAACTGTGGAAAATTCTAAAAGAGCTGGGAATACCAGACCATGTGACTTGCCTCTTGTGAAATCTGTATGCAGGTCAGGAAGCAACATTTAGAACTGGACATGGAACAACACACTGTCTCCAAACAGGAAAAGGAGTACGTCAAGGCTGTATATTGTCACCCTGCTTATTTAACTTATATGCAGAGTACATCATGAGAAACGCTGGGCTGAATGAAGCACAAGCTGGAATCAAGATTGCTGGGAGAAATATCAGTAACCTCAGATATGGAGATGAATCACCCTTATGGCAGAAAGTGAAGAGGAACTAAAGAGCCTCTTGGTGAAAGTGAAAGAGGAGTGAAAAAGTTGGCTTAAAATTCAACATTCAGAAAACAAACATCATGGCATCCAGTCCCATCACTTCATGGCAAATAGATGGGAAAACAGTGGAAACAGTGGCTGACTTTATTTTTTTGAGCTCCAAAATCACTGTAGATGGTGACTGCAGTCATGAAACTAAAAGATGCTTACTCCTTGGAAGAAAAGTTATGACCAACCTAGACAGCATATTAAAAAGCAGAGACATTACTTTGCCAACAAAGATCTATCTAGTCAAGGCTATGGTTTTTCCAATAGTCATGTATGGATATGAGTTGGACTATAAAGAAAGCTGAGCACCAAAGAATTGATGCTTTTGAACTGTGGTGTTGGAGAAGACTCTTGAGAGTCCCTTGCACTGCAAGGAGATCCAACCAGTCCATCCTAAACGAAATCAGTCCGGAATGTTCATTGGAAGGACTGATGCTGAAGCTGAAGCTCCAGTACTTTGGCCACCTGATGATGTGAAGAACTGACTCATTTGAAAAGACCCTGATGCCGGGAAAGATTGAAGGCGAGAGGTGAAGGGGACGACAGAGGATGAGTTGGTTGGATGGCATCACCAACTCAGTGAACACGAGTTTGAGTAATCTCTGGGAGTTGGTGATGGACAGGGAGCCCCCTTGTGCTACAGTCAATGGGGTCGCAAAGAGTCGGACATGACGAGGGACTGAACTGAACTAAACCGAACATAACAATCTCTAGGTCTATCCATGTTTCTGCAAATTTCACAACTTTATTCTTTTATGTACATTTTATATATGTACAACTTCTTCTCTATCCATTCCTCCTGTGAGGACATTTAGGTTGCTTCTGTGTCCTGGATGTTGTAAATAGTGCTGCAGTGAACATTAGGATGAATGTGTCTTTTTGAATGGTGATTCTCTCCAGGTATGTGCCCAGGAGTGGGATTGCTGAGTCATACGATAGTTCTATTTTTAGTTTTTTGAGGAACCTCCATACTGTTCTCCATAGTAGTTGTGCCAATTTACATACCCATATGTAGGAGGATTCCCTTTTCTGCACATTCTCTCCAGCATTTATTGTTCGTAGATTTTTTTAATGATAGACATTCTGACTGGTGTGAAGTAATACCTGACTGCAGTTTTGCATCTCTCTAGTAATTAGTGATGTTGAACATCTTTTCATGTACTTGTTAGCCATCTGTATGTCTGGAGAAATGTCTGTTTAGGTCTTTTTCCCATTTTTCAATTGGGTTGTTTGGTTTGTTGATATTGAGTTGTTTGTGCATTTTGAAGATTAGTCGCCTGTTAGTTGTTTCATTTTAGTTGCAAATATTTTCTCCCATTCTAACAGTTGTCTTTTTGTTCTGTTTATGGTTTCCTTTGCTATGCAAAACCTTTTAAGTTTAATTAGGTCTTATTTGTTGTTGTTTTTTTTTATTTTCTTTACTCTAGAAGGTTGGTCAAAAAAGATCTTGTTGCAATTTATGTCAAAGAATCTTCTGCCTATGTTTTCCTCTAAGAGTTTTATAGTCTGACAGAGAATTTAAATGCCATGATTAAAGTCCTCAAAGAATTAATTAACAAGATGTGTGTCTTGGCAGAGAAATGATAACAAAAATAAATGAAAATTCTACAGTGAAAAAGTTAACAGCTGAAATTAAGAACTAGAGAATGAGTCTATAGCACATTAGATCAATATAAAGTAGAAATAGTAAAATGGAAGATGAGAGGATAAATATTCCTCTATATACAAAAGCTAGTTACATGGTAAGTGCCTGGTTAACAATACTGTATAACAAAGTTTCCCCCCAAACTTAGCAGTTGAAGGAATTTTTTTTTTAATTTTGATCATAATTTCCTGGTCAGTAATTTGGGAAAGACTCAACTTGGCAGTTCTATCTTTGGGGTCTTTCATGTGGTTGCACTTAGATGTTATCTGGGGCTTATATCTCTAAAGGTTTGATTGAACTGTAGTTATGTAAGGAAATTCCCTGAAGTATTTTTTTTGTTGGGGAGATGGAGGGATAAAGGAGCATCCTATCTGCAACTTAATCCAGAAAGATTTTACATACTCAGGGGGGAAATGGGGCAGGAGAGGGACAAAGGAGGAGAGAGAGGGAAAACTAGAGCAAGACAGAGAAAACTAGAGTGAGAGAGAGAGGGAGAGAAAAGAAAGAAGGATTAAAGCAAAATACTAACCTAACATTTGGGGAATCCAGATAAAGTTCAGAGAGAATTCACTCCTAGAAAACCTTCACTAAAGGAAATACTAGTAACATCAAACCCATAAAATGCCTAGGAGAAAACCTAGGTAAAGACATGCAAAACATCTGAGAGAAATTCAAGACCGAACTGAATGAAGGGATATATATTTTGCCAATGATTTGGGAAACTCAATGTTGTCAAAATAAATCATTCTCAAATTTATATACAGATTAAAGCTAACCTCAATAAAATTCCCTGATGCTTTTGTGTGTGTGAAACATGACAAGATGATTCAAAATTTATGTTGTCGTTCAGTCACTCAGTCATGTCTGACTCTTTGCAACCCCATGGACTGCAGCACGCCAGGCTTCCCTATCCATCACCAACTCCCAGAGTTTACCCAAACTCATGTCCATTGAGTCAGTGATGCCATCCAACTATCTCATCTTCTGTTGTCCTCTTCTCCTCCTGCCTTCAATCCTTCCAAGCATCAGGGTCTTTTCTAATGAGTCAGCTCTTCACATAAGGTGGCAGAGTATCCGAGCTTCAGCTCAAAAATGTATACAAAATACAAAAACCAAGAATGACCAAGGCAGTTAGGAAGAACAGCAACAACATAACTTCTTTAAATTAAAGTTACCCAGACGTACTCTGTGTTTTTAGTCACTCAGTCATTTCCAATTCTTTGTGACCCAGTGGACTATAGCCCAACAAGCTCCTCTCTCCATGGGGACTCCCCAGGCAAGAATACTGGAGTGGGTTGCCATGCACTTCTCCAGGGGATCTTCCCAACCCAGGGATCAAACCCAGGTCTCCCACCTTGCAGACAGATTCTTTACCATCTCAGCAACCAGGGAAGGTTCAAGATTTACTATAAAATTACAATAATTAAGAAAATGTGGTACAGCTGAAGGATAGACAAATGACACAGTGGAATAGAATAGAAAGTCTAAAAGAAGTACTCAGACATATGTGCCCTTTTGTTTATCACAAAGGTGGCACTGCAGTAGGGAATAGTCTTTCCAGAAAAATATTTTCAGTCAACTGTATGCCCATATGAAAACATGACACTTGACCCTCATCCTACACAGTTATCAGTCCTAGAGGCACCGTATGATTACATGCAAAATAAAAGTAATTACACTTCTGTGAGATACTCTCAGAAAACATTTTTGTGATTTTGGAGTGGACAAAGTTCTTTCTAGAAGGATATAAGGAGCTCTATGGACTGGAACAAAGGACTGGTTCAAAATCGAGACAGGAGTACGTCAAGCCTGTATATCATCACCCTGATTATTTAACTTCTATGCAGAACACGTCATGCGAAATGCCAGGATGGATGAAGCACAAGCTGGAGTCAAGATTGCTGGGAAACATATCAATAACCTCAGATATGCAGATGACACCACCCTTATGGCAGAAAGTGAAGAGGAACTAAAGAGCCTCTTGATGAAGGTGAAAGAGGTGAGTGAAAATGTTGGCTTAAAACTCAACGTTCAGAAAAGGAAGATCATGGCATCTGGTCCCATCACTTCATGGCAAATAGATGGGGAAACAATGAAAACAGTGACAGACTTTATTTTCTTGGACTCTAAAATCATGGCAAATGGTGACTGCAGCCATGAAATTAAAAGATACTTGCTCCTTGGGAGAAAAGCTATGACAAACCTAGATAGCATATTAAAAAGCAGAGATGTTACTTTGCCAACAAAGGTCCAACAAAGCTATAGTTTTTCCAGTAGTCATGTATGGATGTGAGAGTTGGACCATAAAGAAAGCTGAGCACTGAAGAATTGATGTTTGTGAACTGTGGTGTTGGAGAAGACTTTTGAGAGTCCCTTGGACTTCAAGGATATTAAACCAGTCAATCCTAAAGGAAATCAGTGCTGAATATTCATTGGAAGGACTGATGCTGAGGTTGAAGCTCTAATACTTTGGCCACATGATGGGAAGAACTGACTCATTGGAAAAGACCCTGATGCTGAAAAATACTGAAGGCAGGAGAAGGAGATGACAGAGGATGACATGATTGGGTGGTATCACCAACTCAGTTGATATGAGCTTGAGCAAGCTGCGGGAGATGATGAAGGACAGGGAAGTTTGATGTGCTGCAGTCCATGGGATTGCAAAGAGTCGGACATGACTGAGTGACTGAACTGAACTGACTGACTGAAGGAGCACTACATGTACAGTAAAAAAGGTGAATGAATTCACTTAAGATTAGTAACTTGACTCATTGAAGTACACCATACCATTAAGAAAATTAAAATATAAGACAGAATTAAACACACAAAAAACATAATAAATATTTATTCCAAAAGTCATCATCATGGTAACTTGCACCACTGTATTTGTAATAGTCAAAACCTGGCAACAAACTCAAATTTCTGCCACTAGTTGAATGGATCAATGCATGGTCATGTGATCATTCAAAGGAATACTCTATAGTAATAAAATTGAATACAATGTTGCCATAAACAACATCAGGAGTGAGAAATTAGACACGAAAGAAAACATTCTGTATGGTTATACATAAAGTTCAAAAACTGGGAAAATATTCTATGGCAGTACAAGTCTTAGGTAAGCAGTCTTCCCTGGAGAGGAGGAGGACACAGCTATTGGGAGGCGATAGTGACTCTGTGGTGCTGTGAATGTTCTCTTTGTAGAGCTGGGTTGGGGAACATGATCTAGGTATACACTTATTGTTTGTACTTTGTTCTCTATTATTGTCCTTAAATAATAATGTTTCATAAAAATATTATTCATCTAAGCATTTCTTTCCCTGACATAGCACTTCTTAGCACTTCTTTCCCCTGAAAAAATGAGTGAACAATGAGAAGGTTATGGAGCAGGACCTTACGGAGCCTTCTCAGGACAGACCACCCTCATGTCCTGCACCTGCTTCTGTCTGTAGAAAAGCCTTAGCCAAAGAATAAATCTAATCACAGAAATGAAAATTTTTTCAGAAACAAAGGAAAACAGTCAAATAGGATAAAATAATAATAGTTTAGCCCTAAACAAAGTCAAGGATTTTTAGTTCCTCCTCATGGGCTATAGCTAACATTCTGAGCCATATCCTTTGAGCTGTTTTGCAGATGCTGAAATCCCAACCAGGAGGTAGAAGTAAATTACATGATGACCAGACTAGTGGGGTGCCATTTCCTTCTCCAGGGGATCTTCCCACCCCAGGGATCAAACCTGAGTCTCTTGCATTGTAAGCAGATTCCTTACCATCTGAGTCAACAGGGAAGCCCTTCTTCATCTTACACAATTCCAATAATTGGCCTCAAGGAAGTGGGAACAAACCAACACTAGAACTGATGATTAACTGTATTTCAAATAATAAAGGTGACACTGATCAGACCTATTTCAAGATGACTGTCGGGGCTAGCTGTGCTATTCTGCAGTAACCTCTCCCCTACCTCCACCTGTGCACTCCTGAAATTCCCATTTAAAAACTCTTGTCCCTGATCAGCAAGGGGGAGCTGGTTCTTTGGTACATTAGTCCTCTGTCTCCCCAGAACTGCTGGTTTTCTCAAAAAAGCTATCTTTAATTTTACCCCATGCTAATCTCTCAGGATTGGATTCTTGAGTAATGAGCAGTTGAAACCTGAGTTCAATAATTTCACTACAGAATATCTTCCTTTCTAAGCCTGTTTTCCCTTACTCTCTGCTTTGGGGAAATTTCACCCCAGGAGCATCCTAAGTATAGTAGCCCTTCCCTGTCTTACCTGAGCAGATCACAGAGGCCGTGTTGCCATGGGAACAGTCAGGAACACCCAGGGTAGTCACAGGGCATTTCCACAGGAAGGATTCAGTCCCTGAGCAGTGAAATCGGGCTTTCCAGAGTTGATCACTTCCTTCTGTTCCATTTGGGGTGGAGATGGCGACTCCACAGCCGAGCTGACGACAGACAACATTGGCATTGGCCAGACTCCAGTGGGAGGCACAGAGAGCTCTCCAATGTCCAGAAATATTCATCTCCACCTGCCCCTCACACTGAGAGGTGCCATTTTTCATGAGCCGGACTTCTGTGTACACTGATAGAAAAAGACAGGATTTCAGCACAATCAGATTTCTTTTTTACCTTGAACTGAGTGTACACAGAGGTTAAGTCCTGATGTGCATCTCACCTGAACAGACAACCTGAGCAGCTCCACTGGGGTGACATGTGCCCCCTGGACAGGGCACTCTGGGGCAGGACCAGAGCTCAGGCTCCTCCCCCTCACACCTGAACTCTTCAGCCCAGACCTGGCCATCGGACTCTCTGAATGGCACATGTCCCAGGACAGACACAGCCTTGCCACATCCCAGCTCTGCACAGATGACCTGGGCAGTGGGGAGTGTGAAGTTTCCATCAGACACTGGGGTCCAGGCTTCTCCAGAACGCACTTCTACTCGCCCTGAGCAGGGTCCAACCCCTCCAGCCAGACGGACAAATCCTAAGAGAAACAAAGAACAACAAACGCAGTGAGTGTTCATGAACCTGGCTTGACAATTGGAAACAACATTCACAGGCATGAGATGGTGTGAAAGTTTTTCTTTCCAACAGTGGAATAAGAGGGGATAAGAAGAGAGAATTTGACTGTCATTGTCAAACTGCATTTTCATGAGCAAGTTTCTGAAGAGATATCCAGAAGGATTGAAGAATCAGTTTGGAATGGCTGAATCCTGAGAATACATATTGGTTAGGAACGTTAATTCCTATCTGGGGCATGGAAACTACAGTGCCCAAAGAAACTGCACAGTGGTAGTCATTCAAACGTGGGTGCAGAGCTGAAGTGAGAGTGAAAAAGGTCCATGGGGTTCAAGAGCTTACAGGCCTAAGAGCCAGAGAAGTTTAGAAGTTTAGAGGACCATCCTGAGATTTCTGGGGCTAAACTTCTGGCCAGTATTCTCTCAGAGCCAATATTCAAGTCACTGAAGACAGGGAATATCACACGGGCTGGATCTGAGTGCAGGTATTATAATCTAATTGTGAAAGAAGTTGTCCACAGGTAAGTTTAGAAATGACAAAAGCTCAGAGAGTCATAGGAGAGGGAGGGAATGGTCCTAGCCATCTTTCTTAAAAACCTAGGATTTATCAAGACACCTGGGAGAAAGTGAGGTCTCAGTGGGATTATGCAAGAGAATTGAGTTAGTTGATTACTTCATACTAGATATGAGATTCTCAGCAAATGTGAAAGAGTAATGATAATTTAATGTATTCTAACCTTATCTATATGCTAACTGCATATGCCTTTCCTATTTGGATTTCTGAGATAAGAAGCCAGCAAGGTATAAAAAAGGAGAATGAGAGGAAGAGAGCAGACAGCAAACAACCCATGTATGCTTTCAGTTCAGTTCAGTTCAGTTCACTTCAGTCGCTCAGTCGTGTCCAACTCTTTGTGACCCCACGAATCACAGCACGCCAGGCCTCACTGTCCATCACCAACTCCCTGAGTTCACCCAAATTCGTGTGCATCGAGTCAGTGATGCCATACAGCCATCTCATCCTCTGTCATCCCCTTCTCCTCCTGCCCTCAATCCCTCCCAGCATCAGGGTCTTTTCCAATGAGTCAACTCTTCGAATGAGGTGGCCAACGTATTGGAGTTTCAGCCTCAGCATCAGTCTTTCTGATGAACACCCAGGACTGGTGTGTCCAAGGGACTCACAAAAGTCTTCTCCAGCACCACAGTTCAAAAGCATCAATTTTTCAGCGCTCAGCTTTCTTCACAGTCCAACTCTTACATCCATACATGACCACTGGAAAAACCACAGCCTTGACTAGGTGGAACTTTGTTGACAAAGTAATATCTCTGCTTTTTAATATGCTATCTAGGTTGGTTACTAGGTTGCTGTCTAGGAAGGTTACTTTCCCTCCAAGGAGTAAGTGTCTTTTAATATATACTTTAGAGATTTCTAAACTGCAAAAGCCTCAATAGGAATGAAACATAGAAAGATTTGGGGGTGAAAAAGACTCGTTCAACGAGATTTTAACACTTTTTATCCCCTGTGCTCCTCCCATTTGCCACCTAACCCTGCTACCCTTTCCCATTTCTCCCAAAGCAGAAAAGAAAAAAAAAAAAAAAAAGCTTAAGAGCTACAAATAAATGGAAAGGAGATTCCAAAAGGAGATAACTCCTGTAGGGAATGAGGTGGAATGAGTGGCAGGTTAAACAGGGAGTGGATGACATATGAGAGACAGACCAAAGAAAAGACTGATGATAATGATTTCATCCTTCAGAGCCCATATTTTGGACAGAGAAAAGGTAATCCAATAGGGGAAAACCTGCACATCATAAAGAACAACTTTTTAAATAATTTTCCTGGTTTCTGAGTGTGCTCATAATTATTTATGTACATGGTGGAATTTGTTCTGATGAAAGACTCTGATTGCATAAGTTTGTGAACTTTGAAGCCTCAAAAAGAATGATGTAACAGAATAAAAATCTACTATAGAGAGCAGGTGGAGAAAGCAATGGCAACCCACTCCAGTGTTCTTGCCTGGAGAATCCCAGGGACGGCGGAGCCTGGTGGGGTCACACAGAGTCAGAGATGACTGAAGCAACTTAGCAGCAGCAGCAGAAGCATAGAGAGCAGGAGAGAACAGAAAAGGCACTGCAGAAATTAAAGAACTGAAGGATTAGCTTGACCACTCATACAAGATAGCATATTCAAAAGCAGAGACATAACTTTGCCAACAAAGGTCCATCTAGTCAAGGCTATGGTTTTTCCAGTAGTCGTGTATGGATGTGTATTAAGAAAGCTGAGCGCCAAAGAATTGATGCTTTTGAACTGTGGTGTTGGAGAAGACACTTGAGAGTCCCTTGGACTGCAAGGAGAACCAACCAGTCCATTCTAAAGGAGATCAGCTCTGGGTGTTCTTTGGAAGGAATGATGCTAAAACTGAAACTCCAGTACTTTGGCCACCTCATGTAAAGAGTTGACTCATTGGAAAAGACTCTGGTGCTGGGAGGGATTGGCAGGAGAAGAAGGGGACGACAGAGGATGAGATGGCTGGATGGCATCACCAACTCGATGGACGTGAGTTTGAGTGAATTCCAGGAGTTGGTGATGCACAGAGAGGCCTGGCGTGCTGCAATTCATGGGGTCGCAAAGAGTCGGACATGACTGAGCGACTGAACTGAACTGAACTGATGTGAATGAGTAAAGATATTAAATATAATTAAGACATATCCTTGTCTGGTCTCTTGCTGCGTAGACATCTTGTGTCCTTAGGCACACATAGCATCTTCCACACCACACCTGGACTTTCAGTGCTGTTCAGAGAACCTCACAGTTGCCTTCATCAGCTCCCATTGCCATTCCCCTTCTTCCCAGCTACTATAAAACCTGTTCCACCTTCTTCAAAAATTACATTTGTCCTCTTGCTCCAAATAAGCCCCCAAACACAAGTCTCTTATATCACTGAAATCATCAAATATAAACTACATAATCTTTTATCATAAAACACAGAAATTCATGTTTTATTACCTCCACCTTTGACTTGCCAGTGTATGGCTAAGTGTTCCTCCAAAGTTTGCATTTATACAGATATCTTAAAGGAAAAATTGGGGAAAGAGACTTTTCTAGTAACAATGAAAGAATATAAGACTCAGAACATTTCATTCACAGTTCTCTAGTTCTACCATCAAAGAACTATGAACATTTACATCTAAATTTACAAAGGAAACTTGAAATCTGCCACAAATCCATAAGAATCTCTGATTTGTTAAATAATATCCCTTTAGGGATCATCTCTATATATGTAAATGATATCCTTCTATAGTAAGAGTAACCTCCACTCCTACTAGCTTAGTGCAAAATAATGTCTCATATTGTTTGTACAGAAACAACTCCACCCAGGAAAGTGCATCCTCATTTGTGTCCCTGCCTCTCATAGCCTCCCTGTGCAAAGAGAATGTGTATGTGGCAGTTAGCAAATGTTTCACTCTTACAAAAAGTGAATTATGAAAAAAATTATGAGAATTTATTTTAATTGGGAGAATGAATAAAGCTATTTTACCGTCAGGTAAGTCCACTGGAGATGAAAAGAATAGCAGAGACTTATAAGAGGAAAGTATATGAAGCTCATCAATCATAGCCACAGTGCACTCAGGGAGGATGGGTAAGCGTCTCAGTCCTCTCTAGCCCACCTATCTCCCACTGCCCTGCTGATCAGACACCAGCTTTCTTGGAACTTTCCATTTTCTCAGCCTGTGGACAAAGAACTGACCATACCTGAGCAGATGACTCCTGCATCTTCTTGATGATCGCAGTTGTGTTGCTGCCATCCCCAGGTAGGGCACCTCCACACCTGGGACTCCTCTCCTCTGCAGTTCACTTCATCCAGCCAGATGGGCCCTGATCCCGTCCCGAAAGAGGAAGAGACAGTGGCGTCCAGGGCTTCTCCACAGCCCAGCTGCCTGCACACCACGCGGGCATCGTCCAGGTCCCAGCTGTCATCACAGATGGTGCCCCAGGAGCCCTGGTCAAGAATCTCCACTCTTCCGGAGCAGCGACCACCTCCGTCCACCAGGCGGATCTGTCTACTGTCTGAGCAGAGAGAAATGGGATACCAGGGGTTGGGAAGGGTTTTCTGTCCTGTGGGACCCCCACTTGAGCAGTAGGGGGCGCTCTCCTCTGAGGCTGCAGACCCTGCTGGTTCAGACAGGGAGTCGTTGCAATGGGGCAGCAGCTGGGTCTGGTTTTTTATACCAGTGGCAAGAGAATAATAAGGTTGAAAAATAGGAAGAAAATAAAACAGGAAGTATTAAGTTGAAAACACTCTAGTGAGTAGTCTGAGACAGAAGGTGGTACAAGGTCCTATCAGAGTTAACATTCTGATCTGTAGAGTTCTGCACAGCATCAGAGAAAGATTTACAGGAAATGTGAGTCTCTCTAACCGGAGCAGTTAAATGATTTCAGAGTCTCAGGAATGAGCTGGCAGCTGGATGGATTCCTTTCAAAGCACACATATTTTGATGCCGTTGACCTAAGAGTTAAAGGGGTTGATTAAAGGGAGTAGAGTCAGGAACTGGCCTTATCAGATGCCTCAGATAGCAATCATGAATCCTCTACCATTAGAATCCTTCTCCTTGGTACAGTCATTCAGAACTGAAAAACAAATGGATTCTGTGATATCTTGGTATACCCCAGAATATTTCATTTGTGGTTCTAAGCTTCAGACTTCAGATCTGGATACTTACTTTCAAAGAATGTGATCTCTTTGAGTAGACTGAACAACTTTGCCTGAGAGATGATGTCAAGGAACATTGACACTGCCCAGATTCCACTGGAAATCATAGAATGTTGCTTCTTTTTTTTTTTTTAACTTTACAATATTGTATTGGTTTTGCCAAATATCGAAATGAATCCGCCACAGGTATCCATGTGTTCCCCATCCTGAACCCTCCTCCCTCCTCCCTCCCCATACCGTCCCTCTGGGTCATCCCAGTGCACCAACCCCAAGCATCCAGTATCGTGCATCGAACCTGGACTGGCGACTCATTTCATACATGATAGTATACATGTTTCAATGCCATTCTCCCAAATCTTCCCACCCTCTCCCTCTCCCACAGAGTCCATAAGAAGAATGTTGCCTCTTCTTCCAAAAAAATATAATCCGTCCTTGGAGTTTGTGTCAAGAATCTCTGTTATTCAAATTTTGGAGTTATGTGATCTTTAGGGGGAAATAGTGTGTATGTTTGCTTAGTCATTTCAGTCATGTTCAACTCTTTAAGACCCTATAAACTGTAGCCCACCAGGCTCCTCTGCCCATGGGATTCTCCAGGCAAGAATACTGGAGTGGTTGTCATGCCCTACTCCAGGGGATCTGCCTGACCCAGCGATCTAATCAGTGTCTCCAGCATTGCAGATGGATTCTTTACAGCTGAGCCACCAGCAAAATCTTCTAGTTCTATAACTGAGCAGAAATAAGTCACATTCCTGCAAGCCCTTGAACAAATAACATTAACAAGCTCACTGTACTCTCCTCTCCTTTTATACATAAAAGTGATGTAAAGAAAGGTTAAAGAATGTCTATCAATGTTGCACTTTAAGTAAATGAGGAAGTAGAGAATTAAACCTAAAATTTTCCACTTCCATGGAGAATGGAGGAATTCACAGCAGGCCAATGTGTTTTGCTGGGTCTTGCTGGACACAGCTTAAAAAGCTGAAAAATGTTTTTTAAGAAACAGTAAATGTTACTTTCCCAACAAAGGTCTGTCTAGTCAAGGCTATGGTTTTTCCAGTGGTCATGTATGGATGTGAGAGTTGGACTGTGAAGAAAGCTGAGTGCCGAAGAATTGATGCTTTTGATCTGTGGTGTTGGAGAAGACTCTTGAGAGTCCCTTGGACTGCAAGGAGATCCAACCAGTCCATTCTAAAGGAGATCAGCCCTGGGTGTTGTTTGGAAGGAATGATGCTAAAGCTGAAACTCCAGTACTTTGGCCACCTCATACGAAGAGTAGACTCATTGGAAAAGACTCTGATGCTGGGAGACATTCAGGCAGGAGGAAAAGGGGATGGCAGAGGATGAGATGGCTGCATGGCATCACTGACTCGATGGACGTGAGTTTGAGTGAACTCCGGGAGATGGTGATGGACAGGGAGGCCTGGCATGCTGCAATTCATGGGGTCGCAAAGAGTTGGACATGACTGAGGGATGAACTGAACTGAAATGTATTCAACATTTGTTGACACAACATGGACTAAATATGCTAAAATTCTAAAGAGTGGAGGTTATTTCAATATTAGCCAAGGATCTACAGCTTCTTTTTCTCTGGGAATTTGCTGATTCATTGCATAATTTAATGATTCAGAATCCGGGCTCGGGCAAGCAGAGGACTACTGTTGTGACAGGAAGCAGCATAATTTGGGGGCTACCTGGTGCTGGAGACAAAACTCGAGTCTTGAGAGCCTCTCTCACACAGCACGTTTTCTCCTCAAATATCTGCCCAGTATATAAGCTGTGAAGGACAGGAGGCTAAAGAACTACATAAAAAGACTTGGAAAGCAGAGTCTTTCTCATTCTCTTGGGTGCTGAGCGACCAAAGAATCCAGGCTCTGAACTGAACTCTCTGAAAGCCCCTGTCATAGGGACAGAAAAATCAGAGGTGGACTGGGTGCTACCAAAACTGCAACCCACTCTTATTACAGCTCAGTTTTAGGTTATATTTAGATGTTTGAGTGATATACACCCCTTCCCCCTATCTGCCTAGGAAAACAAAGGGTAAATCCTTTCAGGTATTAGAAAATGTATCAGGAGTATCTTACTTTTTCATATATAATTAATAGCATTCAATAAAACATGACATGACATTTGACAAGTTAGGATAACATGACAAATGACCAAAGTGAAAAAAAGAGATAAGAGAATGCAGAGACACACATGATAGAAATGAATAAGGCTTTTAACTACGATCAGTGTATTTAGGGGAAAAGAGAGAAGGGGAGAATATACAGGTAAAAAAATGAAAAAATTAACAAAAATCATAAACAAATAAAAATAGCAATGGAACCATCGCCAACCTAAAATAAAATGTCCAGGATTAAAAAGTGAATGAATAAGTCAAACAAATTTTAGATAGAACTTAGAATATAGTGATTTAGAGGAGTCCTAAAGATGAGAGATGAGAAGGAAAATAAAGAGTAGGAGAGGGAGAAGAGATACACAGACTGAGAGACAGAACTGCAGAAGTCATAGTTGAACATATAATAATAGAGAATTTCTTTTAATATAAACAAGAGTATGAAAACCCCCACTCCTAGTAAAGCTGTTGAAAATCAAAATGAAAAAGGAAAACCTGAAATAATAGCAGATTTATTTAATACGAAAGGAAGAAAAAAAAGAGAGAGAGAAAGGAACATAAAGCATGTGGATCAATTAAAAGCAAATGGCAGATACCAATACATCAATATCAGTAATTGCATTTACAGTGAATGGATTAAGATAAAACAAAACTGATGCAAATGTTACTTGCAAAAC
This sequence comes from Bubalus kerabau, assembly GCF_029407905.1. Taxonomy (NCBI): domain Eukaryota; kingdom Metazoa; phylum Chordata; class Mammalia; order Artiodactyla; family Bovidae; genus Bubalus; species Bubalus kerabau. The sequence continues at coordinate 19,943,733 of NC_073624.1, forward strand.
GATCACCTTATATTATGAAAACAAAGAAAGGTTGAAAGTAAAATGCTGGAAAAAAATGTACTAACTATAAGAAAACTGGAGTAACTTTATTGATGTCCCAGAAAGGAGACTTTAAGAAAAGATACACTAACTGACAGTAGTGCTGAGAGGGCATCAAAGGGCAGACAGACTGAAACCACAATCACAGAAACTAGCCAACCTGATCACATGGACCACAGCCTGGTCTAACTCAGTGAAACTAAGCCATGCTGTATAGGGCCAACCAAGATGGACAGGTCATGGTGGAGAGTTCTGACAAAATGTGGTCCACTGGAGAAGGGAATGGCAAACCACTGCAGTATTCTTGCCTTGACAACCCCATGAACAGTATGAAAAAGCAAAAACATAGGACACTGAAAGATGAATTCCCCAGGTCAGTAGGTGCCCAATTTGTTACTGGAGATCAGTGGAGAAATAACTCCAGAAAGAATGAAGGTAGGGAGCCAAGGCAAAAACAACACCCATTTGTGGATGTGACTGGTGATAGAAGCAACGTCCAATGGTGTAAAGAGCAATATTGCCTAGGAACCTGGAATGTTAGGTCCATGAATGAAGGGAAATTGGAAATGGTCAAACAGGAGATAGCAACAGTGAACGTCGACATTCTAAGAATCGGTGAACTAAAATGGACTGGAATAGGTGAATGTAACTCATATGACCATTATATCTACTACTGTGGGGAGGAATCACTTAGAAGAAATGGAGTAACCATCATAGTCAACAAAAGAGTCTGAGATGCAGTACTTGGGTGCAATCTCAAAAACAACAGAATGATCTCTCTGTTCGTTTCCAAGGCAAACCATTCAATATCACAGTAATCCAAGTCCATGCCCCAACCAGTAATGCTAAAGAAGCTGAAGTTGAATGGTTCTATGAAGACCTACATGACTTTTTAGAACTAACACCCAAAAAAAGATGTCCTTTTCATTATAGGGGACTGGAATGCAAAAGTATGAAGTCAAGAAACACCTGGAGTAACAGGCAAATTTGATCTTGGAGTACAGAATGAAGCAGGGCAAAGGCTAAGAGAGTTTTGCCAAGAGAACACACTGATCATAGCAAACACCCTCTTCCAACAACACAAGAGAAGACTCTACACATGGACTTCACCAGATGGCTGACACCGAAATCAGATTGATTATATTTTTGCAGCCAAAGATGGAGAAGCCCTATACAGGCAGCAAAAACAAGAACAGTAGCTGGCTGTGGCTCAGATCATGAACTCCTTATTTCCAAATTCAGTCTTAAGTTGAAGAAAGTGGGGAAAACCACTAGACCATTCAGGCATGACCTAAATCAAATCCCTTATGACTATACAGTGGAAGTGAGAAATAGATTTAAGGGACTAGATCTGATAGAGTGCCTGATGAACTATGGACAGAGGTTCGTGACACTGTACAGGAGACAGGAATCAAGACCATCCCCAAGAAAAAGAAATACAAAAAAGGAAAATGGCTCTCTGAGGAGGCCTTACAAATAGCTGTGAAAAGAAGAGAAGCAAAAAGCAAAGGAGATAAGGAAAGATATACCCATGTGAATGCAGGATGTCAAAGAATAGCAAGGAGAGATAAGAAAGCCTTCCTCAGAGATCAGTGCAAAGAAACAGAGGAAAACAACAAAATGGGAAAGACTAGAGATCGCTTCAAGAAAATTAGAGATAAAGGGAACATTTCATGAAAAGATGAGGTCAATAAAAGAAATGGTATGGACCTAACAGAAGTAGAAGATATTAAGAAGCAGTGAGAAGAATAAACAGAAGAACTGTACAAAAAAAGATCTTCATGACCAGATAATCACGATGGTGTGTGATCACTGACCTAGAGCCGGACATCCTGGAATGTGAAGTACAGTGGGCCTTAGGGAGCATCACTACGAACAAAGCTAGTGGAGGTGATGGAATTCCAGTTGAGTTATTTCAAATCCTGAAAGATGATGCTGTGAAGGTGCTGCACTCAATATGCCAGCAAATTTGGAAAACTCAGCAGTGGCCACAGGACTGCAAAAGGTCAGTTTTCATTCCAATCCCAAAGAAAGGCAATGCAAAAGAATGCTCAAACTACCACACAATTGCACTCATCTCACACGCTAGTATAGCAATGCTCAAAATTCTCCAAGCCAGGCTTCAGCAATACATGAACCATGAAATTCCAGAGGTATAAGCTGGTTTTAGAAAAGGCAAAGGAACAAGAGATCAAATTGCCAACATCTGTTGGATCGTTGAAAAAGCAAGAGAGTTCCAGGAAAACATCTATTTCTGCTTCATTGACTATGCCAAAGCCTTTGACTGTGTGGATCACAATAAACTGTGGAAAATTCTTCAAGAGATGGGAATACCAGACCACCTAACCTGCCTCTTGAGAAACCTGTATGCAGGTCATAAAGCAACAGTTAGAACTGGACATGGAACAACAGACTGGGTCCAAATAAGAAAAGGACTACATCATGGCTGTATATTGTTATCCTGCTTATTTAACTTATATACAGAGTACCTCATGAGAAATGCTGGGCTAGATGAAGCACAAGGTGGAATCAAGATTGCTGGGAGACAAAGCAATCACCTCAGATATGCAGATGACATAACCCGTATGGCAGAAAGTGAAGAAGAACTAAAGAGCCTCTTGATGAAAGTGAAAGAGGAGAGTGAAAAGTTGGCTTAAAGCTCAACATTCAGAAAACTAAGATCATGGCATCCGGTCTCATCACTTCATGGCAAATAGATATGGAAACAGTGGAAACAGTGGCTGACTTTATTTTGGGGGCTCCAAAATCACGGCAGATGGTGACTGCAGCCATGAAATTAAAAGACACTTGCTCCTTGGAAGGAAAGTTATAATCAACCTAGACAGCATATTAAAAAGCAGAGACATTACTTTGCCAACAAAGGTCCATCTAGTCAAAGCTATGGTTTTTCTAGTAGTCATGTGTGGATGTGAGAGTTGGACTGTAAAGAAAGTTGAGCAACAGAGAATTGATTCTTTTGAACTGTGGTGTTGGAGAAGACTCTTGAGAGTCCCTTGGACTGCAAGGAGAGCCAACCAGTCCATCCTAAAGGAGATCAGTCCTGAGTGTTCACTGGAAGGACTGATGCTGAAGCTGAAACTCCAATATTTTGGCCACCTGATGTGAAGAGCTGATTCATTTCAAAAGACCCCGATGCTGAGAAAGATAGGGGGCAGAAGGAGAAGGGGATGACAGAGGATGAGATTGCTGGATGGCATCACTGACTCAATGGACATGAGTTTGGGTAAACTTTGGGAGTTGGTGGTGGACAGGGCAGCCTGGCATGCTACAGTCCATCGGGTCGCAAAGAGTTGGACACAACTGAGCAATTGAACTGAACTGAACTGAACACTAATTGAATTAAAGAGGGAATTTTCAAGATTATAATGAGATGCACCCTTAATAAAGATACAGACATCAAAATTCAAGAAAGGTAACAGAACATATTTTGAAATATACTTGACAGAATGAAAAGAAGAAATATGCAAAATCACAATCAAAATGGGGGATTTTTACTGTATCTTTTTCAATAGCATACAAACCAGACATACAAAAAACAAAGAATACAGTAGATGTACAACAAAGTAATCAGCACATTTAACTAAGTAACACATAGAGCAATGCACCCAACAATGCAAGAGTTCACATTATTGTAAATGCACTAGGAACATTTATCAAAAATGACCACATAATAGGACAAAATATTTCACTCTTTGAATACATACAGAGTATTTACTCTGACCACATGGAATAAAATTAAGAATTAAAAAGAAAATATTGTTAGCCATCCCTATTTTGGGAAATTCAGCAACACCCTTCCAAAAAACACCTGAGTCTGGGAATAAATTTAAAATTTACCAAATATTGTGAAATAATGATAATAAAAATACAATAATAATGATAATAAACACAAAATAATGATATTATCATAAATTCTTCTAATGAAACTCAAGTAGGGCCTAAGGGACATTTATACCCTAGATTTAGTGAAGAGGAAAGACCGAAAGTGAAAAAAAATGTAAGCTTCAATTAAGAAACTAGGAGATAAGAAAAAAATATAGAATGTTGGGGTTAATTAAAAAAGGAATAATAATGAATGGAAAAGAAGTTAAGTATAAGATGGAAAACATAGGAAAAAACCCTTTAAACATGGCTCATTGAAAATTGATGAACACTGATAAATACCAATGAAGAGCAGAGAGTAAATGAAGTTAACAATACCAAGAATGAAAAGGGACATCACTACAAATCATACAGATTTTTTGGTCATAGTTTTTGTGTTGTTGTTTGTTTTTGGCTGTGCTGTGGCTCGGGGGATCTTAGTTCCCAGGTCAGGGATTGAACCTGGACCCATGACAGTGAAAGTCCAGAGATTTAACCCCTGGATTGCATAGCTTTATTAATAAAATTTATACATTTCATGTGGATAAGTACACAAAAAGTGTCAATTTCTCCACAGCCTTGCAAACACATAGGTATCTTTAAAAAAAAAAAAAAAAACACAGTCATTCTGACATGTGTGAGATGATATCTCTTTCTGGTTTTGATTTACATTTCCCTGATGATTGACAATGTCAACCATTTTTCATACACCCACTGGCCATTTGTATGTCTTCTTTAGAGAACTGTCTATTCAAGCCCCTGGCCAATTTTTCAAATGAGTTATTAGGTTTTGGATTTTTTTTTCTTGAGTTGCAGGAATTCCTTATTTGTTTGGAAATTAATACCTTATATAATTTGTGCTAGCTTGCTTTTTCACTCTGTTGATGTTTCCTTTGGCTTGAAGAAGATTTTTAGTTTGATATATTCCCACTTGTCTATTTTTGCTTTGTTGCCTGTACTTTTGACATCATATCCATGAAATCGTGAAGCAATGTGTTTTTATTTTGTGATGAAGCTATCACATATCTAAAATGTAATTTTTATCTGGCGATGATATTATACAATCACACATAGTAAAATAATTTCAGATAAATAAATGAATTCAAAATTAGGTTTTGAATATTCTTTAGTGGAACTGTAAAATTATTTGCAGAAAATAAAACTTGATTCAATATTATTTTGAGATTAAGAATGGCATATGAAGCATTTCATTAAAGGCATTATAGATTTGATAACATACCCCCCCATTCACATATTAACCTTAAACATATATGCAAAAAATGGGGGAAATATTTACAAAAATATTTAAGAAAAAGTAAGTGATGTTTCTTTACAAGACTATAAAGAAAGCTGAGCACTGAAAAATTGATGCTTTTGAACTGTGGTGTTGGAGAAGACTCTTGAGAGTCCCTTGGACTGCAAGGAGATCCAACCAGTCCATCTTAAAGGAGATCAGTCCTGAGTGCTCATTGGAAGGACTGATGCTGAAGCTGACACAACTGAGTGACTGAACTGAAGTGATGTTGGTTTATAAAGGATTCCTATAAATAAATAAAAAATTTTAAAACAGTCTAGAGGAAAAAAAATATTGTCATGAAAGATATCATAAAACTGTAATATAGGAAAGAAGATAATATTTTTGTATACAGTGTTTGTGAAAGTCGCTCACTCATGTCCAACTCTTTACGACCGCATGGAGTATACAGTCCATGGAATTCTCCAGGCCAGAATACTGGAGTGGGTAGCCTTTCCCTTCTCCAGGGGTCTTCCCAAGCCAGGGATCGCACCTAGGTTTCCCACATTGCAGGCAGATTCTTTACCTGCTGAGTCATCAGGGGAGCCCAAGAATACTGGAGTGAGTAGCCTATCCCTTCTCCAGTGGATCTTCCTGACCCAGGAATCAAACCGGGGTCTCCTGCATTGTAGGCAGATTCTTTTTACCAGCTTAGATACCAGGGAAGCCCTAATGTGGATTTAAAAAAAAAAAAAAAAAGCACAATGCATGTTCTTATGTCAAGACTATGAAGAGAATAATACTCTTTTAAAATTAATTATTTATTTGGTTGTCCTGGGTCTTAGTTGCAGCATGCAAATTCTTACTTGTGGGATCAAAAGAAAAAAAATTGTAACTACATGTGGTGATGGATATCACTGTATGCGTGGTGATGATTTACCAATATGTCCCTTATGATTATATAGTGGAAGTTAGAAATAGATTTAAGGGCCTATATCTGATAGATACAGTGCCTGATGAACTATGAAATGAGGTTCATGACATTGTACAGGAGACAGGGATCAAGACCATCCCCATGGAAAAGAAATGCAAAAAAGCAAAATGGCTGTCTGGGGAGGCCTTACAAATAGCTGTGAAAAGAAGAGAAGTGAAAAGCAAAGGAGAAAAGGAAAGATATAAGAATCTGAATGCAGAGTTCCAAAGAATAGCAAGAAGAGATAAGAAAGCCTTCCTCAGAGATCAATGCAAAGAAATAGAGGAAAACAACAGAATAGGAAAGACTAGAGATCTCTTCAAGAAAATTAGAGATACCAAGGGAACATTTCATGAAAAGATGGGCTCGATAAAGGACAGAAATGGTATGGACCTAACAGAAGCAGAAGATATTAAGAAGAGATGGCAAGAATACACAGAAGAACTGACAAAAAAGATCTTCACGACACAGATAATCACGATGGTGTGATCACTGACCTAGAGCCAGACATCCTGGAATGTGAAGTCAAGTGGGCCTTAGAAAGCATCACTACGAACAAAGCTAGTGAAGGTGATGGAATTCCAGTTGAGCTATTTCAAATCCTGAAAGATGATGCTGTGAAAGTGCTGCACTCAATATGCCAGCAAATTTGGAAAACTCAGCAGTGGCCACAGGACTGCAAAAGGTCAGTTTTCATTCCAATCCCAAAGAAAGGCCATGCCAAAGAATGCTCAAACTACCTCACAGTTGCACTCATCTCACACGCTAGTAAAGTAATGCTCAAAATTCTCCAAGCCAGGCTTCAGCAATATGTGAACCGTGAACTTCCTGATGTTCAAGCTGGTTTTAGAAAAGGCAGAGGAACCAGAGATCAAATTGCCAACATTGCTGGATCATCAAAAAAGCAAGAGAGTTCCAGAAAAACATCTATTTCTGCTTTATTGACTGTGCCAAAGCCTTTGACTGTGTGGATCACAATAAACTGTGGAAAATTCTGAAAGAGATGGGAATACCAGACCACTGATCTGTCTCTTGAGAAATTTGTATGCAGGTCAGGCAGCAACAGTTAGAACTGGACACAGAATAACAGACTGGTTCCAAATAGGAAAAGGAGTACATCAAGGCTGTATATTGTCACCCTGCTTTTTTAACTTATATGCAGAGTACATCATGAGAAACACTGGACTGGAAGAAACACAAGCTGGAATCAAGATTGCTGGGAGAAATATCAGTCACCTCAGATATGCAGATGACACCATCCTTATGGCAGAAAGTGAAGAGGAACACAAAAGCCTCTTGATGAAAGTGAAAGTGGAGAGTGAAAAAGTTGGCTTAAAGCTCAACATTCAGAAAACGAAGATCATGGCATCCGGTCCCATCACTTCATGGGAAATAGATGGGGAAACAGTGGAAACAGTGTCAGACTTCATTTTTTTGGGCTCCAAAATCACTGCAGATGGTGACTGCAGCCATGAAATTACAAGACGCTTACTCCTTGGAAGGAAAGTTATGACCAACCTAGATAGCATATTCAAAAGCAGAGACATTACTTTGCCAACAAAGGTTCGTCTAGTCAAGGCTATGGTTTTTCCTGTGGTCATGTATGGATGTGAGAGTTGGACTGTGAAGAAGGCTGAGTGCTGAAGAATTGTGTTGGAGAAGACTCTTGAGAGTCCCTTGGACTGCAAGGAGATCCCACCAATCCATTCTGAAGGAGATAAGCCCTGGGATTTCCTTGGAAGGAATGATGCTAAAGCTGAAACTCCAGTACTTTGGCCACCTCATGGGAAGAGTTGACTCATTGGAAAAGACTCTGATGCTGGGAGGGATTGGGGGCAGGAGGAAAAGGGGACGACAGAGGATGAGATTGCTGGATGGCATCACTGACTCGATGGACGTGAGTCTGGGTGAACTCCGGGAGTTCGGGATGGACAGGGAGGCCTGGCGTGCTGCGTTTCATGGGGTCGCAAAGAGTCGGACACGACTGAGCGACTGAACTGAACTGAAGAAAAACATAAACACTATGTTTTACACTTAGAACTAATATAATGTTACAAGAATTACATCTCAATTAAAAATTTTAACAAACAAGATTGGAATATGTAGATAAAAATTAATTTCATCCTTACCTCATTTAGGCTTCTCTGGTGGCTCAGACAGTAAAGAATCTGACTGCAGTGTGGGAGACTCACTTGTGATACCTAGGTTGGGATGAGCCCCTGGAGAAGGGAATGGAAACCCATTCCAGTATTCTAGCCTGGAGAATTCCGTGGACAGAGGAGCCTGGCAGGCTACAGTCCATGCAGACACAAAGAGTCGGACACTAGCATTTTCACTTAATGTCATTTTGTGGACCCAAACTAAACTCATCACTTAGATTTTAAAATATCAAATCTCACTGGATCCTACAGGGTTGGGACAGACACACAGAAACATACAGTAAATCACCTGCACACCAGATATAGGCTTCCTCCTTTGGAGAGCATGAGTTGTAATTCCAAGGGTCAGAAGGACACTGCCAGAGAGAGGTGTCAGTTTTCTGACACCGGATTCCATCCACCCACTGGGGTCTAGAACCTTCTCTAAGAGCAACAGAAGAGTTGAGGGTTCCACTGTCCCCACAGCCAAGCTGTCTGCAGATCACGGACACAGTGATGTCTTCCATGGGGCTGCGGCAGACACTGCCCCAGGTCCCGTTGTAGAAAACTTCCAGCCACCCAGCACACTGCTGGTCCTCACTCACCATCCTGAGGGCCAGGAACTCTAAGGTTGAAAGAGAGGAAACAGGACACAATGAAAACTTTGCTGCATGTTCTAGGTTTTCCTTTCTTCTAGAAATGGTAAACATTCATCTCTGACCTTGTTCAAGAGATACCCACTAGATGACAAGACTGACATTGCCTCCCTTTTAACTGACTTTGTCCATTTGTATCTGTCTTTCTATTTCTACCACAATGGTGTAGTGGATATGAACTGAGAGGAAGACCAAACTGTGTGGGCGCTAGTCAGGGAGGGACAGCTGAATTCTGCTTCCTAACAAAATCTTTGAAGAGTATGTTAAGGGATGTGATGTGGATATTAGGGAGATAGGCAGAATAATTAACCCAAAATGTCCACATCCCAATCTCTGCAATCTGTGAATATGTTACCATAGCTGAGAAAAAGGATTTACAGATGTGATTAAGATAAGGACCTTGGGATGGTGAGATTAAGCTAGAATATTGTATGAACAATGTGAGCCCAGTCTGAGCACATCCTTAGACCCACTATCCTTAAACATGGAATACATTTCTTAGCTCTGCCTAGAGAGAGAAATGTGACTCTGGATAATATCTGGAGGCCTGTAGCATTGCTGGTTTGATAATGGATGAAGGAGGCTGTGAACCAAGGGATGTAGGCAGTTTCTAGAAGCTTGAGAATTCCATGGACAGAGGGGCAGGGCAGGATACAGTCCATGGGATCGCAAAGAGTCAGACACGACTGTGGGACTAACTTTCTTTTTTTTTTATCTAGAAGATTGAAAAGACAAGAAATAGATTCTCCCCCAGAGCCGCAGAAGTGATGCAGCCCTGCTGAAGCCTTGATCCAGGCCCAGGGAGATCCCTGCTGGACATGTAAGCTACAGAAGTGTAAGGAAATAAATACATGTTGTTGTAACCCACTAATTGGTCAATTGTTACTGAAGCAAAAGGAAACTATTACTATGGATTTAAAACTTTTGTAGGTAACTGGAGAGAGCCCTGCTTTCAAGAAAAACTGTAAAAAACGGCTCTGCCAGGAAACACTGCTGAGAAGAAAGGACCAGATCCTCAGCTGCTGCGGGAGGAAGTGAAAGCACCTCGTCTTCACGTCTGCTGGAAAGACAGGCTCCATGGGAGGAAGCCTCCTTCTCTGGTCCTTTAGGCATCTCTCCCTCAGGGCTCAGACCCCGTTCTCCAGGGCCCCACCCCTCCCCCACCTGTGGACAGTGCGCAGCGCAGACCTGAGCAGATGACCCCCGCGTCCTGCTTGTGTCTGCAGTCGTGCCGCCCCCAGCCCCGGGAAGGGCACTTCCACACTTGGGACTCCTTTCCTGTGCAGTTCAAGTTGTCCAACCAGATGGGCCCTGATCCTGCCCCGAAGTGAGCAGACCCCACGGCATTGAGGGCTTCTCCACAGCCCAGCTGCCTGCACACCACGCGGGCATCGTCCAGGTCCCAGCCGTCATCACAGATGGTGCCCCAGGAACCCTGGTCGAGGATCTCCACTCTCCCGGCGCAGGGACCGCCCCCGTCCACCAGGCGGAGCTGCCTGCTGTCTGAGGAGAGAAAAATGGGACAATGGGACGTCGACCTGGGGAATGAAAAGGGTCTTCTGTTCTGTGGGACCCTCACCTGAGCAGTAGGGGGCGCTCTCCTCGGAGGCCGCAGAGCCTGCAGGTTGAGACACGGAGTCGTTGCACTGGGAAAGCACCTGGATCTGGTTTCCTAAAGAAACAACAATGATCAGAAGTCTGGAAGGGTTGGAGAACAGGAAACTGAATTAAGGGAAATGATGACCTGGTTAGTTAGTTAGTTCAGTCACTCAGTCGTGTCCGACTCTTTGCAACCCCATGAACCGCAGCACACAAGGCCTCTTTGTCCATCACCAACTCCCGGAGTCCACCCAAACCCATGTCCATCCAGTCAGTGACACCATCCAACCATCTCCTCCTCTGTCATCCCCTTCTCCTCCTGCCCTCAATCTTTCCCAGCATCAGGGTCTTTTCACATGATAGAGTTCTTCACATCAGGTGGCCAAAGTACTGGAGTTTCAGCTTCATCAGTCCTTCCAATGAACACCCAGGACTGATCTCCTCTAAGATGGACTGGTTGGATCTCCTTGCAGTCCAAGGGACTCTCAAGAGTCTTCTCCAACACCACAGTTCAAAAGCATCAATTCTCCATTGCTCAGCTTTCTTTATGGTCCAACTCTCATATAGCCATACATGACTACTGGAAAAACCATAGCCTTGACTAGACGGAACTTTGTTGACAAAGTATTGTCTCTGCTTTGTAATATGCTGTCTAGGTTGGTCATAACTTTCCTTCCAAGAAGTAAGTGTCTTTTAAGTTCTTGGCTGCAGTCACCACCTGCAGTGATATTGTGGCCCAAAAAAATAAAGTCAGACACTGCTTTCATTGTCTCCCCATCCATTTGCCATGAAGTGATGGGAACAGATGCCATGATCTTAGTTTTCTGAATGTTGAGCTTTAAACCAACTTTTTCACTCTCCTCTTTCACTTTCATCAAGAGGCTCTTTAGTTACTCTTCACTTTCTGCCATAAGGGTGGTGTCATCTCCATATCTGAGGTTATTGATATTTCTCCCAGCAATCTTGATTCCAGCTTGTGCTTCTTCCAACCCAGCGTTTCTCATGAGGTACTCTGCATATAAGTTAAATAAGCAGGATGACAATATACAGCCTTGAGGTACTCCTTTTCCTATTTGAATCCAGTCTGTTGTTCCATGTCCAGTTTTAACTGTTGCTTTATGACCTGCATACAGGTTTCTATAGAGGAAGGTTAGGTGGTCTGATATTCCCATCTCTTGAAGAATTTTCCACAGTTTATTGTGATCCACACAGTCAAAGGCTTTGGCATAGTCAATAAAGCAGAAATAGATGTTTTCCTGGAACTCCCTTGCTTTTTCAATGATCCAATAGATGTTGGCAATTTAATCTCTGGTTCCTCTGCCTTTTCTAAAACCAGCTTGAACATCTGGAAGTTCACGATTCACGTATTGCTGAAGCCTGGCTTGGAGAATTTTGAGCATTACTTTACTAGTGTGTGAGATGAGTGCAATTGTGTGGTAGTTTGAGCATTCTTTGGCATTGCCTTTCTTTGGGATTGGAATGAAAACTGACCTTTTCCAGTCCTGTGGCCACTGCTGAGTTTTCTAAATTTGCTGACATATTTTGTGCTGCACTTTCACAGCATCATCTTTTAGGATTTGAAATAGCTCAACTGGAGTTCCATCACCTCCACTAGTTTGTTAGTAGTGATGCTTCCTAAGGCCCACTTGACTTCTCATTCCAGGAGCTCTGGCTCTAGGTGAGTGTGAGTGATCACACCGTCATCAATATCCAGGTCGTGAAAATTTTTTTTGTACAGTTCTTCTGTGTATTCTTGCCATCTCTTCTTAATATCTTCTGCTTCTATTAGGTCCATATGATTTCTATCCATTATTGAGCCCATCTTTGCATGAAACGTTCCCTTGGTATCTCTAATTTTCTTGAAGAGATCTCTAGTCTTTCCCATTTTGTTGTTTTCCTCTATTTCCTTGCATTGATTGCTGAGGAAGGCTTTCTTATTTCTCCTTGCTATTCTTTGGAACCCTGCATTCAAATGGGTATATCTTTCCTTTTCTCCTTTGCTTTTTGCTTCCCTTCTTTTCACACCTATTTGGAAGGCCTCCTCAGAGAGCCATTTTCCTTTTTTGCATTTCTTTTTTTGGGGGATGGTCTTGATTCCTGTCTCCTGTACAGTGTCACGAACCTCTGTCCATAGTTCATCAGGCACTCTGTCTATCAGATCTAGTCCCTTAAATCTATTTCTCACTTCCACTGTATAGTCATAAGGGATTTGATTTAGGTCATACCTGAATGGTCTAGTGGTTTTCCCCACTTTCTTCCATTTAAGACTGAATTTGGCAATAAGGAGTTCATGATCTGCAGTCAGCTCCCAGTCTTGTTTTGCTGCCTGTATAGAGCTTCTCCATCTTTGGCTGCAAAGAATATAATCAATCTGATTTCGGTGTTGACCATCTGGTGATGTCCATGTGTAGAGTCTTCTCTTGTGTTGTTGGAAGAGGATGTTTGCTATGAAAGCTGTGACCCAGCAGTAAAGTAATCATACTCTTATTGTTCACCTTCTCCGTGCAGAGTTTTCCTTCTGACAGTATCACAATTTTTGTTTTAACCCAAGTGTTGCTATAAGAATGAGTTAAGTAAGTTGTTGTATCCCTAAATCTATCCCTGTGCTGTGCTTAGTCGCTCAGTCATGTCAGACTGTTTGTGACCCCCATGGACTATAGCCCACCAGGCTCCTCTGCCCATAGGATTTTTCAAGCAAGAATACTGGAGTGGGTTGCCATGCCCTCCTCCAGGGGATCTTTCCAATCCAGGGATCAAACCCAGGTCTCCTGCATTGCAGGCAGATTCTTTACCATCTGAGCCACCGGGAAGGCCAAATCTATCCCTAAGTAAAAGCAAAACAAAATTCTTTCTGAAGGATTTCTACAATTTCTTCAATGTCTAACTTTAAAACAAACACTTAAATAAAATAGATCTCGTGAAAAACAGAAAGGAAAAAGGAGACACTGGAAAGAATTTCCCAGATTTTTCAGCTGCTAGATTTACCTGACAGAGAATTTAAATAGCCACGATTAAAGTGTTTACAGAAATAATAGACAAAATGTGTATCTTTGCAGAGAAATAACAAAAGTGAAGTACTTCTAGAGCTGAAAAATGTGTTAGCTGAAATTAAGAACTAAAGAATAATAGTAGCTGTGCACTAGCTCAGCATAAGGTAGAAACATCACAGTGCAAGATCAGAGGATAGTCTTCAAACTAGAAATTCAGGTCACATGACAAGAGTTCTGGTTATATTGTTGTATAGAAGATTTTCCCCCAAAATTTAGCCCAGTTCAGTTCAGTCACTCATTCATGTCCAACTCTTTGTGACCCCATTGGCTGCAGCTCACCAGACTTCCCTGTCCATCACCAACTCCTGGAGCTTGCTCAAACTCATGTCCATCAAGTCGGTGATGCCATCCAACCATCTCATCCTCTGTCATCCCTTTCTTCTCCCACCCTCAATCTTACAGCATCAGGGTCTTTTCCAGTGAGTCAATTCTTCTCATCAGGTGGCCAAAGTATTGCAGCTTCAGCTTCAGAATCAGTCCTTCCAATGAATATTCAGGACTGATTTCCATTAGGATCCACTAGTTTGATCTCCTTGAAGTCCAGGGGACTCTGAACAGTCTTCTCCAACACCACAGTTCAAAAGCATCAATTCTTTGGAGCTCAGTCTTCCTTATGGTCCAACTCTTACATCCATACATGACTACTGGAAAAGCCATAGATTGACTAAATGGACAATTGTCAGCAAAGTAATGTCTCTGCTTTTTAATATTCTGTCTAGGTTTGTCGTAGCTTTTCTTCCAAGGGACAGATGTCTTTTAATTTCATGCCTGCAGTCACCATCTACAGTGACTTTGGAGCCCAAGAAAATAAAGTCTGTCACTGATTCCATTATTTCCCCATCTATTTGTCATGAAGTAATGGGGCTGGATGCCTTGATCTTAGTTTTTTGAATGTTGAGTTTTAAGCCAGCTTTTTCACTCTACTCTTTCACTTTCATCAAGAGGCTCTTCAGCTCCTCTTTGCTTTCTGCCATAAAGGTGGTGTCATCAGTGTATCTGAGGTTATTGATATTTCTCCTGGCAATCTTGATTCCAGCTCGTGCTTCACCCAGCCCAGCAGTTCACATGATGTACTCTGCATATAAGTTAAATAAGCAGGGTGACAATATACAGCCTTGACATACACCTTTCCCGGTTTGGAACCAGTCTCTATTTCCATGTCCAGTTCTAACTATTGCTTCTTGATCTGCGTACAGGAGGCAGCTCAGGTGATCTGGTATTCCCATCTCTTTAAGAATCTTCCAGTTTGTCATGATCCACACAAAGGTTTGGCATGGTCAATAAAGCAGAATAGATGTTTTTCCGGAACTCTCTTGCTTTTTCTGTGATTCAACGGATGTTAGCAATTTGATCAATATGAAAAGGCAAAACTTTTAGCTGAAGAAAAAAATATATACTTCATTTTGCTTATGACTTTGGGTCATTAATCAGAAAAAGACTCAGTTTGGCAGTCTTCCAGTGGGGTCTTTCAGTGCTGCAATTAGATGTCACCTGGGGCTGAAGTCATTTAAAGACTTGACTGAACTCTGGTTCTGTAAGGAAATTCCCAGAAGTGTCCTAAGGGTAAAGGAACATCATGGCTTCAACTTATTCCGAAAGATTTTACATATTCAGGAAGAAATGGGGCAGAAGGGGAATCGAGAAGGAAAGACACTCACACACACAGAGATTAAAGTGAAATATTGATACTAACATTTAGAAACCCAGGTAAAGGTCATAAAGAAATTTTTATATAACTTTCCCAACATTTTAATGTCTCAAATGATATCAAAATTTTAAAAATTAAAAGGTGAAAACAACTCAAAGAGAATTCATTGCCAGGACACTTTCACAAAAATACTCATAACATCAAAAATAAAATAGCTAGGAGAAATCCTAGTAGAAGATGGGCAAAATCTCTGAGAGAAATTCAAGATATAACTGAATGGAGGGATGTATTATGTCAATGATTTGGAAAACTCAACATTGTCAGTGTCAATCATCCTCAAATTTCTTTGTCTCCTCTCAAATTTTTAAATCTAATCTCAGTGAAAATACCCTTAAGCTTTTCTTTTGGTGAAAATGACAAGCTGATTTCTAAATTCATACAAAATACAAGCAACCGAGAATGACCATCACAGTTGGTAAGAAAAGCAACAAAGTCAGAGGAGTTAATATAAAGTAACTCTTGTAAATTAAAATTATTAAGACTAACTACAAAGTTTGAAACTCTGGGAGATAGTGAAGGACACGGAAGCCTGGTGAGCTGTAGTTCATGGGGTCAGAGTCAGACATGCCTTAGCAATTGAACAACAACAATGACAAAGTTATGACAATTAAGAAAATGCAGTATTGGTGCAAGCATAGACAAATGATAACATGGAACAGAATAGAGAGTCTTAAAAAGCACAGACATACTTGCCCTTCTGCTTATGACGAAGGCGGCACTGAAGTGGGGAAAAGAGTCTTTTCAGAACAAGATTGACTCAATTGGATGTCCATATGAAACCTATCTAACACCAATATCAATCCCAGAAGGAATGCACAATTATATGTAAGAGAAAATACTAAAATTTCCATAAGACACTCTTGGAGAATGTTTTTATGATCTTGGAGTAGGCAAAAATTCTTTTTTAAAGGCTATAAGAAGCATTATATGTACAGGGAAAAGTTGGCAAGTTATGTTTCCATAAGATTAAGAAATGAGTTCATCAAAGGACACCACTGGATTAAGAAAAAGAAAATAAAAGACCAAGGGTTAAACATGGAAAGTAAGTAACACATATTTGCATCCAAAGACATTGTCATGGTAAGTAGTAGTATCATATCTGTAATAGTCAAGAACTGGAAACAACTCAGATTCATACTGTCAGTAGAATTGATTAGTACATGGCCATATGATCAAAGTCATACTTTACAGTAATAAAAAAAATAAAGTGCTACAATATACAATATCATGCTGCTGTTGCTGCAGCTAAGTCGCTTCAGTCATGTCCAACTCTGTGCAACCCCATAGACAGCAGCCCACCAGGCTCCCCTGTTCCCGGGATTCTCCAGGCAAGAACACTGGAGTGGGTTGCCATTTCCTTCTCCAATGCAAGAAAGTGAAAAGTGAAAGTGAAGCCACTCAGTCGTGTCCAAGTCTTCGAGATCCCATGGACTGCAGCCTACCAGGCTACTCCATCCATGAGATTTTCCAGCGAAGAGTACTGGAGTGGGGTGCCATCACCTTCTCCAACAACATCATGAGTGAATCCCAAACATAATTTTGAGTCTAAGAAATTAGATACAAAAGATGCAACATACTGCATCATTTTATATAAAGTTCAAAAATTGATAAAACTCTCTATGTTAGTAGAAGTTGGGTAAGTGCTTTTCCCTGTCGAGGAGAGGGGACGACAGTGACTGTGGGGCTGGGGACATTCTCTTTGTTGCTCTGGGTTGGGGTTCATACTGAGGTCTATACTTACTGCTCCTACATTGTTTTCTATGATTATAAGTAAGCAACAATGTAGCTTAAAAATATATTATTCCCCTTCACACTTCTTGCCCTGGCCTGAAAAATGAAGGAACAATGAGAAGATCCATATTTCACCATGAAATATCTGACTTTGAAGTCCATTTTCCCTCACTCTCTGCTCTTGGGGACATTTCACTCCAGGAGCATCCTGAGTACCAGTAGCCCTTCCCTGTCTCTTACCTGAGCAGATCACAGAGGCTGTGTTGCCATGGGAACAGTCAGGACCACCCAGAGAAGTCACAGGACAACTCCACAGGAAGGACTCAGCCCCTGAGCAGTGAAATCGGGCTGTTAGGATCTGATCACCTCCTTCCACCAAGTGTGGTCCTCTGGGGGTGGAGATGGCGACTCCACAGCCAAGCTGACGACAGACAACATTGGCATTGGCCAGACTCCAGTGGGAGGCACAGAGCACTCTCCATCGTCCAGAAATGTTCATCTCCACCTGCCCCTCACATTGAGAGGAGCCGTTTGTCATGAGCCGGACTTCTGAGTATGCTGGTAGGAGAAGACAGAGTTTCAGCAAAATCACATGACTTTCTCACCTGAACAAGGTGTTCACAGAGGTGAAAGGCCTGACCTGCATCTCACCTGAACAGACAACCTGAGCAGCTCCACTGTGGTGACAAGTGCCCGCTGGACAGGGCACTCTGGGGCAGACCCTGAGCTCAGGCTCCTCCCCCTCACACCTGAACTCTTCAGCCCAGACCCGGCCATCAGACTCTCTGAAGAGCTCATGTCCCAGGACAGACACAGCCTTGCCACACCCCAGCTCTGCACAGATGACCTGGGCAGTGGGGAGTGTGAAGTTCCCATCAGACACTGGGGTCCAGACTTCTCCAGAATGCACTTCTACTCGCCCTGAGCAGGGTCCATCCCCTCCAGCCAGACGCACAAATCCTAAGAGGAAACAACAAAACCAGTGAGTGTTCATGGTACTGACCTCAAACCACACATTACAGGCCGTGGTGTGAAAGTTTTTCTTTTTAAAAATGGAGCATGTAGAGAGCCTTTGACAGTTAGTGTCCTAATCGAATTTTCATCAGCAGGTTTCTGAAAAGAAATCCAGGAGGATTACAAGGTCAGTTTGGGATGGCTGAATCCCAAGAACATACACTTTGAGACTGATTAGAAATCTGAATTCCTAGGTCTAGGAGCCTAGAAACTACAGAGCACAATTCAGATCATTGGAATGGCTGAATGCTGGAAACACATCTTTTAGCATTGGTTGGAGAAGTGAATTTCTCATTTAGCAGCCTAGGACTTACAGATCCAAGGATAATGTGTAATATGCCAGCACTTAAAAGTAGAGATATGCAGAACAGAACCCACCCAGAGGAACATGGGCTATGATATGAGAGACCTAGCATCCAGACAAGCTTAGAAAGCTTTCCTGGAACTTGTTGGGCTAATATTCCGATCAGTTTTCTCTCCCAGGAGCTAGTCCTCAAGTGACTTAGGTGAGGGAAAGTCTTGAGGCTGGATCCATGAGGGGATGCCAACCTGTAGACGGGTGACGGCTCCAGAAAAGAAATATAGATGCTGTCACTAATTCGTGTTTATGTCATCACATGTTGTCTCTTCGATGGCAAAAATTCCATGAATTTCTTCAGTGACCTCAGTGGGAAAGAAGATGAGTTAAGAAAACTCAGAGAGTCATAGAGAGAGAGTCCCAGCCATCTCTCTTGAAATCCTAGGATTTGTCAAAGAACCTGGTAGAGTGTGTGTTCTCAGTGGGAGCTTACCAGACAGCTGAGTTTCCAGATCATCTCCTATTAAAGGTTTTTCTTCTGAAACAGGACTTATAGAAAATGCTAATTGATTTTAATACTATCATTGTACTAATTCTAACCACAGAAAAATATGCATTCTTCTCAAGCACAAATGGAATATTCTCCAGGCTAGGCTACAAATAAGTCTTAACAAATTCAAAAATATTAAAGTAATTCCAAGTATCTTTCATGACCATAATGGAATGGAAATAAAACGCAATAGTGGTAAGGAAACAGGAAATTCATGAATATATAAAAATTAAACCACACACTCCTATTTTAAGACTGTTTTCTCTACTTCTATTAAGAATGCCATTGGGATTTAGATAGGAATTGCATTAAATCTGTAGATCACTTTGACAAGTACAGGCATTTTAACAATATTACTTCTTCCAGGCCAGAAGCACAGAATGACTTTCCATTGATTAGATGGTCTTTAATTTCTTTCATGGATGTTTTACAATTCTAAAAAAAGGCATGTTGAATGTTTCACAATTCTAAAAGGAGGAAGAAAAAGGAGAAGGAGGAGGAAGTGAACAAACAAGCTATAATTTGGAGAGTTCCAAGTTGAAAAAGCCTCAATATGGACAAAATATGTAAATATTTGTGGGAAACACTTGTTGGATAGGTTGTTAGCATATTGCATCGCCCTCTGCTCCTCCCATCTACCACTTAAGCTGCTATCCTTTTTCATTTCTCCCACTTCAGACAAGCAAATACAATTTTAAAAGACACAGATGAATGGAAAAGAAAATCAGAAAGGATAGCTACTGCTGTAGAAGTAGGGTGTAGGTGGGGTATATGGCAGGCAAGGTGGGATCAAGGAAGTTTTAAAACTAAAGGAGAGAAAAATAAAAGTTTTTTTTTATTTTTATTAAAAATAAAGTTCACCATTTGGTCATCAGAGGAACACATTTTGAACAGAATGAAAATAACCCAATGAAAAAACTTTATTTGATTCATCAAGTATAATTCCCTGAATTTTAGATGTGTTCTGATTATTTATTTCTAAAGTTCTTACTGGTAAAGGACTGCTTAGTGATGCCCAACATCCAACCAAAAAATTATTAGAATTTCCAAAGGGGAAAAATGTAACCCATAACACATTTTAAAAAAATAATCATTTAAATCAGCTTCAGAAATTGCAGAAATTATTGAACTGGCTGAAGAGATCTTTAAACTACTAATATCAATATGCTTAATGAACAATAAAAATAAACATGGAGGAAAACTAGCAAAAATAAACAAATGAGACTTCTAAAACTGAAAAAATATAGTATTGGAATGAACAATTATTTGGATTAATTACACAAGAGACTAGACATTGCAGAATAAAAGAATTGGGAAGTAAAACACAGCAGTAGAGACTATCTAAACTGAACCAAAGAGAGTAAAAGGGCAGAAAAATATGAATGGAAACTCAATGGCATGTGGGATAATATAAAAATATATAAAATATGTGTATTTGGAGATTCAGAATAAGGGATGTGTAGAAAAATATTAAGAAAAGATAAATGAAATTTTTTCCAAAGTTATTGAAAACTATAAATCCACTGATTCAAAAAGCTAAACAAACCCCGAACAAGGTAATGAAATCATTCTCAGAAAACATGACAATGTAAATACTGAAATTCAGTGGTAAACAAACAAACAAAAATATCTTAAGAGCAGCCAGGGAAATTTGACACATTATATACAGCAGAACAAAAGGATAAGTATTATTTACTGACTTTTTGTTGGAGGCAGTGAAAGTCAGATGACAATGTAAAAACATATTTAAAGTATTGGGGTTGGGCATTTGTTACTCTAGAATTGAATCACTTATAAAAATACTTTTCAAAACTGAATGAAAATTAAGATGACTTCAGGTAAATGAAAAATGATAGAATTGGAGGCCACCAGACACACACTACACAAAACTGCCTCAGAAAGTTCTTCAAGCTAAAGGGAGATGACAGCAGATGAAAACAGGGATCCACTCAAAGGTATAGAGTCTGTGCTAGATGTTGATTCTCTGTTAGAAGATTTAAGGCAAAATATTAGCAACAAATGATAAGATTCATAATAAATTTATAAGTAGAATGTATGACAATGATAGCACCAATGACCAAAGTGGAAGAAAACTATGGTGACTGACATTGCATGTTGTGACATAACATCCTTTCAAGGTAGAATGTAATTAAAGATTAGTAATTCAACATGGGCTTCCCCAATGGTTCAGTGGCGAACAATCCATCTGCCAATGCAGGAGATGCGGTTTCGATCCCAGGTCTAGGAAAATCCCACATACCATGGAGCACCTAAGCCCATGCACCACAGTGAGCCTGTGCTCTAGAGCCCGGGAGCCATGACTACTGAAGCTTGAGCACCATAGAGCCTTGCTCCACAGCAAGAGAGGCCACCGCAGTGAGGACCTCGTGCACTGCAACTAGAGAGTAGCCTCTGATCTCTGCAACTAGACAGAAATCTATGCAGCAATGAAGACCCAGCACAGCCAAAAATAAATAAAAATTATTTTAAATTAAAAAAAAATAATTCAACATTATTATCACCTAAAAATCTGATATGATTAATAAGCCAATAGAGTTTTAAGATAAAATAATATACTCAAAGATTAAAATAGGAACAAAGATATAACAAATAGCAGTCAAGTACACTTAAACACAATTATATCAATAATTACATTAAAGGTAAATAATTTAAGTACTCCAAATAAAAAACAAGATGATCAGACCAGATAAAATAAGACAAAACAATATACTGTCTATAAATATATATGTGTTTGAATATAAACACAGAAACATATTAAAAAGGTAAAAAATTATATACTATGCAAACACAAATCAGAGAAGGCTGTATACAGTATCTATATTAATATCATACAAAGTCAGACTATAAGACAAAGAATACATTCTGAGAAAAAGAAACATTTTATGGTAATAAAATACAAAAGAAATTATATACTAGCAAAACTGGTGGCTTAAAAACAAAGTGAGGCTTAGAAGAAAATTTAGAACCTTGATGCTTCCTTGATGCCTACATTAAAATAAAAATAGAAACAGAAGAAAATGATCCAAGACTCAAGAATCTACAAAAGCAACAACGATCATAATTGGAAAGTGAAAGTCGCTCAGTCGTGTCTGACTCTGTGACCCCCACGGTCTATACAATCCATGGAATTCCGCAGGCCAGAAAACTGGAGTGGATAGCCTTTCCCTTCTTCAGGGGTCTTCCCAACCCAGGGATCAAACCCAGGTGCCCCCTGTTGCAGGCAGATTCTTTATCAGCTGAGCCACAAGGGAAGCCCAAGAAAACTGGAGTGGGTAGCCTATCCCTTCTCCAGGGGATCTTCCTGACCCAGGAATCAAACAGGGGTCTCCTGCATTGCAGGCAGACTGTTTACCAGCTGAGCTATCAGGGAAAATCATAACTGAAAAAGAGGAGTGAAAAGTGAATACAGAAATCAATTAAGTAGAAAGCAAATACAAATCAAAAAAATCAATAGGGTCCATTAGTGATTCTTTTAAAAAGAACATAAACACGGATAATCTTCTAGCAAAACCAATCAAGAAAAAAGAGGAAACACAAATTAACAACACCAGTAACAAAAGGAGGAATATCATTATAGATCCTCCCAACATTTAAAGATAAGAGATATGAACCAGTGTTATTCTAATTTGAACATTTTTTGTAAAGTGGGCCTAGTCCTTGAAAACGCATTACTTGTGAAACACAACTCACCGAAATCTGATACAAAAAAAGAGAAAAATATGAGTAAACTTGTATTTGTTAAATAAACAGAATCCGTATTATAAAAACTTTCCTCTAAGAAAACTGCAACCTCCAAATGCTAGCACTTCCACAGAGCTCAGAAATGACTCCCACAACAGGATAAAGGAAGAGAGGGAGGGAAGGAATGAGGGCAGGAAGGAAGTGTAACACAGAGGCTGTGGTGAATGTACGAGTTGACCTGCATCTTTCCAACCCTCCGCTCCTGCAATCCTTGCATCTTCATCCCCTCACCATTTTGCACTTCAGTACTGTAGTCCCTAGTGGCTCAGAAGATAATCAAGACTCTGCCTGCAATTCAGGAGACCCAGGTTTGATCCCTGGGTGAAGATGATCCCCTGGAGAAGGAAATGGCAACCCACTCCAGTATTCTTGCCTGGAGAATCCCATGGACAGAGGAGCTTGGTAGACTAGGGTCCATGGTGTCACAAAGAGTAGGACAGGACTGAAGCAACTTGGAACACTTGCACCAGAGTCCTTCTCAATTTGTTTAGCCCCTCATTGAAATCTCCTCCTTATTTCAAACAAGCTTCTCTACAGTCTTCTCTAGTCATTGTTTCTACTCTAGATTTCTCCTAAACACAGTACTCCACTTCCAACAATCCACTACTGAGGCTGAAATTTCTCTTCCATACCTGACTCCTAAGATTAAGCAGAAGAAACTCCAAGAGTTCAATTTTGATTAAGATAATGAAAAGACAAGCTATTCTAATCTTATCTCTACTAAATCACCACCACTTAACTTCGCATCATTAAAACATGTCTGAAAATACAGAAAAGACAGACCAAGGGGAGGGAACTAGTGACAAAAAGAGAAATAGAAGGAACCTGGAACCATTCATAAAAATGTGAGAGCCTAAGTTAGAGCAATGGTAGCCAGGGAGTACAAACCACAAGCAGTGTTTAAATATCAGAGAATTCTCCAATTCTTTACTTTTAAGTGTATCTTAACTGGTATTAATATCAAGACATCAATCTTCTTAGGATGATAACATTCAGAGTTCTAATTTCACAGAAAGTTCAAACATCACACACTCCATTTTCATTCAGATGCTGATTTATCAAAATATGGTAGAGACACCTGTAGTGTTTCCACAAATTTATCTGCAGTTAGAACCATGATTAGGACATTGTGACGATGACAAAGGTTACTTGAGATGCCAGAAGACAGGTTTGCTTAAAGCAAAAGTTTCTAACTAAAATTTAAAAGCACCTTGAAAATAATTATTTTTAATAAGAATAATAAAGAGAATGGAAGAAAACTTTTTGAAGAGATGAATAGATTTATGACATAGTGCTGTAATGGTTTCACAAATGCATACTTATCAAGCAGTTTTGTATGTCAGTGATACCTCAATAAAGTACCTTTTAAAAAGGAAAAGAATTGTTTTCTTAAGGGCTTCAACTAGAATCATCAAAGATCTGTTGAAGGTGAGATTAGAAAAGATCACTTTTCCAATGATCTTCCTCAACATAAACACCCAAGAGCTGATTGGCTGTGGCTGCTAAGGACCTACTGCAGATGTCCTCAGGGCTCCCTTGTCCCATGATCACATCAGATGGGGTGATTCTTGCCTAAGACCAGCTCCCTACTTGAGGAAACTCACTGTGATAACCGACAATATCTTCCTCCAGTCCAGCTGCTCTGATGGGATTAATATCCTGGACATCCAATCCACAATTATATTAACAACTAGAAGCCTCTCTGTCAAATACTGTGACCACCCACCCACACCCTAGTTTCACTGCTGTCTTTACTGCATCCACCTTGGCAAGGTCAAACATATAGACAGCACTGAGCACTTCTGAGCAGTCACTTCAGATCCTCTTAGCGTCACTGCCTCTTATACGTGATGAACTTCAGCTGCTGTGTTGTAAACTTCAAGACTGCATTTTCCTGCTCCCTCAACATCCCTGCAAATGTGATGTGAGCTCCCCACTCGGTTGATCAGGTGCACCAGTGTGATGAGATTGTTTTCTGCCACAAGTTCCACTTCTGGCTTCCTCTGACTGTGACCTGCTGCTGCTGCTGCTGCTGCTGCTAAGTCGCTTCAGTCGTGTCCGACTCTGTGCAACCCCATAGATGGCAGCCCACCAGGCTTCCCCATCCCTGGGATTCTCCAGGCAAGAACACTGGAGTGGGTTGCTATTTCCTTCTCCAATGCATGAAAGTGAAAAGTGAAAGTGAAGTCGCTCAGTCGTGTCTGACTCTAGCGATCCCATGGACTGCAGCCTACCAGGCTCCTCCGTCCATGGGATTTTCCAGGCAAAAGTACTGCAGTGGGTTGCCATTGATTGTGACCTAGAGACATTTAAATGCACCAGTGAAATCCCTTCACACCTTTTCCTTGTGTAACTGCACCCTGACCCCCAGTGTGGTCACTTGTCCACAGGTCTTCACATGCCCTTTTGGGTCACCATTGCTTGGTTGAGCCTATTCTATCATCACATCCTCCACATAACAACATGGAGGAGTGTGTGACTCTGACATTCAGACCCTATGAGTATGATAAACCTTGTTCCCCCAACTCTTCTATGACCCCTCCCCCACCATGTAGCCACACCCTAGTGACCATTACGTCAAAGAAAACAGAACAATTACCATGATGAGACTATGTCACAGAAGTCAAACCCAGAAGCTGTATCTGTATGAAACTTTTGACCTCACCTCTCTGCGTCTTGTGACACATCACAAAGATCCTTTATCCAAGTATGTTCTAAAGGCTGTACCCATAACCTTGAGTCATTCTGGTAATAAGACAGAGGCTTTTCCTGCTAGAGATCCCCACACAGACCAGACAGGACTTACCTGAGCAGACTACTCCAGCATCCCGATCATGAGTATAGCTATCATTACGATAGTCTTTAATATTAGAATGCTTACAGTCACTGACAGTTGACTCTGTCCCTTCACATAAAGTATACAAAAGCCAAATAGGGCCAAGTCCTGGTCCAAAATAAGCCCTTCCAGGAAAACCAATGGCAGCTCCACACCCCAGCTGTCTGCACACTACAGACGCATCCTTCAGTTTCCACCTGTAACAATCCACTGTGCCCCATTCTCCTTGGTGCTTCACTTCCACTCTGCCCTCACAGCGATGGGCTCCATCCTTCAACCTCAGCTCCAGAGCTGCAAAAGAGACACAGACACAGGACACAGGAGAGATTTTAGGAGACCATGTAGTGGTGTATATTTAAAATATAAGCTCTCTGAGGAGTAAAAGAGTGCATGGGATATAGTATTTCCTGACCTCTGTGGTATAAACATTCCCACCGTGGCCAACTCTAAGCCCCCAGTGTGCCATCACTGAACCTGGAGCAGGAAGGGAGGCACCAGGTGTTTCTCACGAGCCTGTAGAACCAGCTCCAGGGACACCACCGAGGACAGGCCTTCAGGGACTCTGGATGCTGCCCTCCCTGTAGATGTGCCCAAGGCTACTAGGGCCCAGCTTCTCTATCTCAGTTACAGCTCGTGGCCCCAGATCCAGGGAGGAATCGTTCCTCTCCTTCCCTGCTCATAGGGAGCATCTCATCCAGCTCAGGAACAGAGGCTGGGGTAACAGGTTCTGAAATGTCCTGGCTATTCCTGCCACCTGGGATTCATGTCCTTGTGTAATCCACACTTGAATGTACCTAGTAACACGCATCTAACAAATGGAATTTGACAAAAGTGATCAGATGTCACTTTAGCGATTAAGTTTTAAGACGACTCTGGTTTCTGCATTAAAAAGGAGTTCATTTGTAGGAACATTATAGATGGAAACATTACTAGTGTTCAGCAACATTTAAAATTCTCTTTTTATGAGCATGTGGAAATAGTAATACTTCATTGCCTATTTGAAGTTAAGCATAACCATGTGATCTGGCTCATTCAACAAAGTGGCAGAACAAATGATGTCACTTCCACATAGAAACATTTAGGAGCCAGTATATTTTTCTACCACAGCGAATACTGCAGCCTTGTATCACAGTGGGATATAATACAATGGTGGAGAATCCAACAACCTGAGTGCTTGAAGAATTACAATAGCAGAAGTCCTGCCAAAGTGAACAGAACATGTTATGTAAGGATACATTTTGTTTTTTTACTACACCATACCTAGCTTACTTTGACTAAAATGGAAAATAACAGCAGAAAATTGACAGAAAAATACTAAGATAAAGACTAGGTATATAAAATTGAGAAACATCTATACTAACATCTAAAACCCCAAGAACAAAAAGAGATGTCAGGGTAGAGTAGACTGAAGCCTTAGATTTACTGAAACAAAAAAATAAAATTGCCAATATAAAATTCTACACTCAAAACCATTCTTTCCAAGAATGAAGACCTCAAATGTGCCATTACCAAAATGCTGATGTAGGAGACAGCAGCCTCCATCCTCTTAAAAAAGACCAAACTTAGACAGCAATCAGTAAGAAAAACAGCTCCAGAAAGATGAGGAGTACCTTAAGAAGTCTGACCATGCCAAGATACTATCATTTTGGAGGCATCAGTACATCCTCCAAACCAGAATTACTCAGTGTCAAGGGTGCCAGGAGAGTTCCTCTCACCAGGAGGGTAAGAGCAAGCTGAGTAACCAGTGTCCCTAGCCTTTGAGGGCACCATATGAAAGTCCGGCTTCAGGTTCACTTCATGCAGACCTCCAAAGCTGAGCCAGTCTTATAGAGACGGTTAGGCATAAGAAAGAAGAGCAAAGGACCAATAGCAACCACATGGCAGGAGAAATCACAGTTCACAGTGACCTGCTCTGCAGACAGATGTAGCAGATTTTACCCCTGTAAGAATTAATAACCAGTACAGATGATGGTTTCCAGTAGTCATGAATGGATGTGAGAGTTGGACAGTAAATAAGGCTGAGCCCTGAAGAATCGATGCTTTCGAACTGTGGTGCTTGAGAAGACTCTTGAGAGTTCTTTGGACAGCAAGGAGATCAAACCAGTCAATCCTAAAGGAAATCAACCCTGAATATTTATTGAAAAGACTGATGCTGGAGCTGAAGCTCTAATACTTTGGCCACCTGCTGCAAAGAGCTGACTCATTAGAAAAGACCCTGATGCTGGGAAAGACTGAAGGACAAAGAGAAGAGCAGCACAGGATCAGATGTTAGATAGCATCACCAACTCAATGGACATGAGTTTGAGCAATGAGCCATTGTTGGTCTTGGCCTTTGCTGCCTTCCTAGGCCTTCCCACAACCTGAGCACCTGCAACTATCAACTCCCCTATAGGGGCACCTGCAACAGGCCCCCAAAGCCAAATGCGTGCACACCATTGGCTCTGGCCACCACCACTGCTGGTCATGACCCTAGGCTCTGGAACCAGAGGCACTGCTGAGAACACTAACTACCATTCCAGTGACAGCAGACCCCCTGCAACACTTGCCAAACACCACACAGTTGTCAGTGCTGTGGACATCAGCAGCCTGAGCCAAACAGCCTCATGCCCTCCCAGACCCAGTGCCACCTTATTCCTCTGCACTTGGCACCCTGCAGTACATTCCAGTGTGCCGCTACCCAGAAGTGAAAGGCTTTCTCTACTGAAATCAGGACATAGAGTCTGGCAGAGGTGACAGCTTTTTTAAATGTGCAGACATCTACAAGAGAATAAGACATCAAGAAGAATCTGGGAAACAAAATCCCACCAAAGGAATACAGTAAACCTCTTGTAACCAGCTCAGATTAATGGAGATCTAAGAATTGCCTGACAAAGAATTCAAAATAATACTTCAAAAGAGGCTCAGAGAGTTACAAGAGAATTCAAATATTTATTGATAACAGGAAAATAATACAAATAAAATAAGAACAATAAAGACATATACTTAAAAAAAAAAAAAAGAACTAACCAGATATTTTGAAGCTGAATAATAAATGAATGGGTTTTCCAGGTGATGCTAGGGGTAAAGAACCCGTATGCCAGCTCAGGAGATGTAAGAGACTCAGGTTCGATCCCTGGGTCTGGAAGATCCCCTGGAGGAGTACATAGCAACCCACTACAGTATTCTTGCCTGGTGAATCCCATGGACAGAGGACCCTGGTGGGCTACAGTCCATGGGGTCACAAAGAGTCACACATGACGGAGGTGATTTAGCATGAACACAATACAATGAGTAAACTGAAGAATTCAGTACAGAGATTCAACAACAAACTTGACCAAGGAAAAGAAAAAAAAAAAAAGAACCAATAAGTTAGAAGAAAGATCAGTTGAAAGTATCCAATTAAAGGAACAAAAAGAGAATGAAAAGAATATGGAAAGCAGTGGGAACTATGCACACCATAAAAAGAAACAATGTATTGAATGGAGCCACAGGAGAAGTGAAAGAGAAAACAAACAATGGCTGAGGACTTCCCTGGTGGTGAAGTGGATAAGAATATGCCTGCCAATGCAGGGGACATGAGTTCAATCCCTGGTCCAGGAAGACTCCACATGCCACAGAGCAACTAAGCCAGCGTGCCACAGCTGCCAAAACCTGTGCACCTAGAGCCTGTGCTCTGCACCAAGAGACGCCACCACAATGAGAAGTCTATGCACTGCAGCGAGGAGCAGCCCCTGCTTACCACAGCTAGAGAAAGCCCGCATGCAGCAAGGAGACCTAGCAAAGAAAGAAAGAAAGAAAGACTGAGAATTTCCCAAACCTGGGGGAAATCTGGAAAGATGATGCTGTGAAAGTGCTGCACTCAATATGCCAGCAAATTTGGAAAACTCAGCAGTGGCCACAGGACTGGAAAAGTCAGTTTTCATTCCAATCCCAAAGAAAGTCAATGCCAAAGAATGCTCAAGAAGCTAATAAGTAACCCCAAAATTTCAATTCAAAACAACCTTCTCCAAGACGCACAGAGTAAACTGTCCAAAAGCAAAGACAAAGAGAGAATTCTAAGTCTAAAGAGAAGAAAAAAATTGTCACCCAAGAGGACTCCCATAAGGAGATCAGCATATTTGTCCAAAGAAACCTTGCAGACCATGAAGAAGGATTGGAAACATACTCCACTCTCACTCAGTGGAAAGCAGCTCCCAGGAAGGGACAGGAGAGGGCATGAGAGAAAATGCTCCCTACAGAGTCACAGCAGATCCTGGGAGGGGAAAGGACCATCCCAGGCTCCCAGCACATCAGGAAATCAGTCCCAGGGACCGGGGCAGGGACTTGGGAATTTATACACCTGAGGCTATGCATCAACTGATCTCTACAGACAAGAGGTCGCCTCTCCTGAATGCGGGCTTCTCTGCTCCCTAATGACACCTGGTGGGAACAGGTGAGGCCAGCAAGCAGAGCCTCTCACAGAGCCCAGTGCTGGGCAGACACGTCAACAAGCAGAGGGGAGCCCGGCAGATGGGGGAGAGGAGCCAGAGAGAGGCAGGCAGGTGCACGATTATCTCTGATCCAGTTACAAGGAGTGGCCATGACACCCAGCCCTGTGGACACCCTGTGTGCTTCACAGGCCAATGGACTCAGTCCATGCTCTGCAGCCCCGTTCCTCTCACACAGACAGGCTCCATCCCCCTTACACACACAGCCTCACACACTCCCACATACACATACATATTCTCACACAAATACACACAATCTCCCACGCTACTCAAACACTCCTCACACACCCTCACTCACCCTCACATACTCCTCACACACCCTCATACACCACTCACACACTGCTCACATACTCCACACACACACATACACACTCTTAACACCCTCACACACACAAATACATAAACTCCTCACACACACATACACCCTCACACACTCCTCACACACTCACACACACACACTCCTCATACCATCACACACACACACTCTCACACAGTCCTCACCTGCACACATACACACACACACACACACAAACACAAGCACAAAGCCTACAGGGGCACAGACACAGGAAACACGGGGACCCAGGGGCAGTGCTCACACACCAGGCACGTGGAGCATGTGGGAACAGCCCAGAGTCCCAGCTGGGGTCAGTCGCTGGAACTTGCACACACTGGGAGCCACTGGAACCCTAGAAGCTCCCAGAGGACAAGTGAGACAGCCGAGGGGACTCAGGCTGACCCAGCTCTGTCCAGACCAAAACTCACTGCTCTGTAGAATCTGCCACTATGACCAGTGGATCCCCCACAGGAGATGGACCAGTATTCACAGCCGGAGCACTTCCTTTTCGGTGAAAAACACTAAGACTGCAGCTCCACAACTCCAGACACCTTTCCCTTCACCGAGGCCTGCACTCCCTGCTACGGACCCAGGAAAGAGGGGCAGCTCTTACCTTGACCACCCACCACGGTGCTGAGGAGGAGGACAAAGAGTCCCCACAGGGAGAGGTGTCTGCCCAGAGCCATCCTGACCCCACGTCCTCAAGGTCACAGTCCCAACTGCAGGATCAGCCTGTGAGGAGGCGTCAGGGTGCCGACCGGGGTTTATATAGACCACCCCTTACACCCTCCCTCCTGAGAGCCAATAGCGACACCTTTCACCATTTCAGGCACTATCGGAGGCTGCATCTGCCACTTTCTGAAGCTCAGACACCAATGAGCTTCTGCATCTTCAACATCTCCTTATATGAGCAACACGGTCCTTGGACCTCCTGCTTCCATGGTCCTGAGAGCCGGGCCCCATAATCAGGACTGGCCTAGAAAACTATGAGTACCTTTCTTTCCTCTGATCACCCTGGCCGATCCCCAAGGACTGTGAGATTTTTCAGTCAGGTTGTGGAATCGATTGGCCCACAGGGAATAACTCTAGTGGAATCAAGCACTGATCTTCCAAGTACTGAGCTCAGGGTGGAAGCCAAGTACTAGAAGAAGGTTTGAAATACAAGAATATTTGTCAGGCCAGAAGAAAATGAGGACAAGGATTGCAGGAATTCACAGGTAACCATGGAGAGGGTGAGGCGGAAACCATTAAGTTGAGGGGATGAGTCTGCAGGTCTTTCTTCTCTTCTCAGACTGATCTGGAGACTGGATCCTGGAGAAGGTATATTTATGCTCAGTTGTGTCCTACTCTTTGTGACCCCTGGGATGTAACCCGCCAGGCTCCTCTGTCCATAGGCTTTTCCAAGCAAAAATACTAGAGTGGATTTCCATTTCCTTCTCGAGGGGTTCCTCTAGACCCAAGGATCAAATCCACATCTCCTGTGTCTCCTGCATTGACAGGGAGGTTCTTTATTGCTGAACCACCTGGGAAGCCCTATAAGGGATTTTCACATATGCTAAATCCCTTTCCTTTTATTGCATTTCATTTTATGTGAAATACCCCTTTCACCTAGTCAACAAATGATGCTTCAGGAGAGAAAGAGATTGCTGTTACAGGAAACAAAGAGAAAGTAGTGGTCATCATTCAACCCTAGCCCTCCAAAATAGGAGTGGGGATCTCTAGAAGAAATTATGTAGCTTAGAAAGATTAACATTTTCTAAACTTCACGATTTCCACCTTTGGAAAGGGAGAGTTTGGTTTGATAGGATTCAGAACCCACCTGTGTTATTAGCCATAACTAAAGAAGATGCAAAATATTATTTAAGGGAACTGCCCCCAGAGAGGAGGGTAAATAGAAAGTATTCTGCTGCACAGTGGCTGCAGGCAAGGGGCAAAGAAGAGGCAAATGAAGCAAAAAAGAGAAGAGGGTTCATTCATTCTGAGTTCAAGAGGAAAGCTGGTGGCAAGAATGGAATTCCAGGTGGATTGGGGGCACAGAGCCAAGCAGGAGGGACTGATGTGCAGTGTGGCCATTGCTGCCCTGTTGTGTCCCACTGGTCAGAGAAGCCCCCAGATGCTCTCCAGAAAGTAGCCCAGGGATGCGTATGGAGACTGAGAAGGGCAGTAACGATGCAAGACAGAGCTCCCCCATTGAAAGTCAAGGTCACTAACATACTGCCCTCATTCCTCATACTCCCTCAGGCTCAAGATTCCCAAGATACACCTTCTGGTCCACACAAACCCACCGTGAGGCCCCCTCACCCTGACTCGCATCATTTCAGCACAAACTTGGGAAGGACTCATCTGTGACACAAACGCCCCAGAGTCCCCACCAGAGCTCAGAGATGGTGTCACACCCTTCCCCACCCACACACGAAGGTCTTAATGAAGCCAATACGGAGGGAAGCTGTGGGCCAGTCCACAGGCCTGTCACATCCCCCACTGGAAGGACCCCTCATCCCGGTCAGCAGACACAGCTTCTCTGTCCTGCCATACCCATCCTTCCTACTTGAGACTCAGG
Organism: Bubalus kerabau; assembly: GCF_029407905.1. NCBI lineage: Eukaryota > Metazoa > Chordata > Mammalia > Artiodactyla > Bovidae > Bubalus > Bubalus kerabau. The sequence continues at coordinate 19,976,563 of NC_073624.1, forward strand.
TAAATGAAAAGGGAGAAAAGTCAATTGAACACATGCTTTTCTCCCTCTAAATATGTTAATATTAACCTGTTATTTTATAACACTTACTTTTCCTGTGTTCCTCTGACTTCCAAGCCCCCATCTGTACATGAACCCCATCTCCTTCTGGATGCTTAATGCAGTGGTGATAATAACCGATTATAAATGTCAGAACCAGAATATAAACTCAGGTGCTGGAGTAGGAACAGGATCTGCTCAGTCACTAGAGTCGATGCTCTACTCCCCCTGGGACCCAGAGTCACCATTCCTTAACCAGTTATGGACTCTGCAGCATCACCAGAAACCACCAGACAAACACCTAGAACACAGGACGTGCTTCCTGGAGTCCAGTCATTCCTCCCACAGGATGACACAGGGATGTGTTTAGTGAACCAGGTGCACATGGTCTCACCTAAGGATTGAGACCTCATAGGTAACATACTGTTAGGGACTCCATACCCCGTTATATAGATGGAGTGGGCTGGAAGGAGGGGCTCAGCCAGCACAGGCAGGCTGTGCCCAGGCAGCACCCTCTACCCCAGAGCTGGGGATCCAGGGTCAGCATGGACCAACTCACCCTCTGATGAATGTTCGTCTTCTCTGACACATAAGGAAATCTCAGTGTCTAATCTCATCCAAAATTTGAAGGAGGGAAGCTTTAGGGAGGACACTAACCCAGCTGTGTCCACGTGAACTTCAGGGGTCAGGAGAACAGGCTCAGGAATCAGTCTGCCTGGCCTGACTCAGAGCTCAGCTACATACCATGTGTGTGACCTTGAATAGGGTCCTTACACTCTCTGTATAGTGGCTTTGTCTGTAAAAGAAGAGTTATGCTTGTGTATAGATGACAGAGTTTTGGTTAGAATTAAATGAGTTGGCATTAGTAAGAGATATAACTAGTCAACAGTAGTACATCATCTTGGCGGAGAAACAATATTAGGGCCCCTCTCTCCATCCCATCCCAGGAACCCCAGGACTCCAGAACAGGAATTCAATTCTGTTACCTGGAGCCTTGACTGGAGCTGTCAGAACTCTCCCAGGAACCACATGCTGTGATGGTGATTGGGGCCAGAGTTGTGAGTCTTCCACACATTGCCCCTTCTCTCTGTGCCCCAGAGAGAGGTTCTACTGCTCATGAACCTCGACCTTATCAACTGTGAACCTCATGAACTAAGTTGTTTACTTGCTAATTTTACTTTATAAATGGACCTGGTAAAGTTCTGTGTCTAATTCACCTCCTTATCCCAAATGCCTGCTAATTAAAAATCCTAAATGATGTCTCTTGTATACCTGAATGAATGAACGTCAGCCAGGTATTTTACACAAATAATTTCAATCAAAAGAAATCTTTTGAGATATAATTTAACTTGATATGAAGACTTAACAGCACAATGCAAGTTGTGTCAATTGTTGTAATATTTCAATATGATTAAATGGTATAAGCTATGTATGGTTCACTTCTACACTTTTCTGCAATGAATGCAGTCAATTGCAATACCAGAAACAAGGCTAGCCCCATTCCAAGAGCAGTGCTGAGAGAGCCAGTTCTAAACAAAAATGCTGCATCGTTGTATATCCGAAGATAAGAAGACAGACCTCAGCACACTGACAGGTGAACACCATGAAGCCTCCTGATCTGGTCTTAATCAGATATGGCCATGTGGTCCAGATGTTTATATACTTATCTTTTGGCATATTTTCAGTTCAAACCACACATAACTGTAACAGGAAGAAATTCTGTTATAAAAAAATTTAGTTTAACAGCTTCTGTATTGAATTAGAAGTGCAGAAGTAAAGAGCAGGAAGAATCCTGTTCTTTAACTTAGACTGTTTATTTCATCTTATGGATTGTAAAGTAATACAATATGTACCATTATTATGCCCAAATCACCATGAAAATATGGAGGTTTCAGAGGTTAAGTAATCTCTTTGCTGGGAAAATTAATAATTAAATATCCTTGGTAGAGGGACATTTTCAGGACCAATCAGAGTGACTAATATACAAAATATTTTTGGATTAAAAAATAACTATACAACTTTAAAAGGAAACAATTAATTGATTTGTTACACCAAAGTTTTGGAGACCCACCTCACCATCTGTGTTCCTTATATGGATGAGACCAAGGTTGGTAAAGGCTTCTTTACTAAAGACCACTTCATCACAAGGGCATGTGATGAGCTTGGTCATGAGCTGGCTGAGGTCCAGCCCATTATCTCTCTTCAGCCCTTTACAGTCTATATCCAGCAACATCTAACAGAGCGTGGCACTGAATTGACCTCATTCATTCCTCCATAGTGCAGCTTCAGATACCCAGAGACCAGAGCAATCAAAGCTACTAAATCAAAGACAAGCAGATTCTAAATGGAGGGCATGCAGACCAAGGACCCTTCCGCACTGCTGTTGGGAAGTAAGAAACCCTCCCACCCCAGACACCATCTGGGGGAGGAGAGACAAGAAGATGTCTCCTTAAATAGAGAAAATCAGTCTCAGCAGGGAGCTTCAACTAGAGTTAACAAGATAATTATTACCATAAACCCAAGCTAACTTGGGGGACAAATTTTAAATGGGAGAGTCTGCAATTTTAAATGGGAGAGTCTGTGTTAACTTTGTGGAACTTTCAATCCATGCAAACACCACTTGCTACTGCACAAGATGAAATCAGTTATAAAAATAGTGAATATTACACTTATGCATATTGAATTCTAGAGGCACATTTTCAAGCCCACTACAGAAAGAAAATATGTGTATCTTTCCCTGTTTTTAGATGCACAGAGTTGTCACCTCCGTGAACTCTTTCTAATTCCTCCAGCTCAAAATTACTGCTGTGTCTCTTCAACCTGTAAAAACTTTCTTATTGTCTCTGAAGTGGGGGCTTCTTGAGAGCAAGTATTGTGTCTTGTTCTTCAATATCTCTATAAGGTCAAGTAAAGACACATAGAAGAGTATAACAAACATTGGATAAGAAATGAACGCATGAACAAATGCTGAAAATCACTATGCAGTTAGTGATACTGAATGGGGAAGGGAGGTGGGGGCACAAATCTGACTAATCCCACTCGGCACAGACTGAGATGGAGTAAGGAGTCAGAGACACACCAGCCAAAGGATCCAAATAGAAAATGCCTTCAAGCCCACTCTGAAGGGTCAGATCATGTTCAATCTCTGCACAAAGCTGTACCTCAGAAGCTTCTCCAAGGAGAGAAAAAACTGACAGCACTGCTCTCAGGAGTTCTACTGAAGGACGTGGATAGACAGTAGCACTCGTCAAATAGCTGTATTTCTACTCCCGGGTGACTCATTGTGGCCAATGAAACGAGGGTGGTGTCACCTGTGTCACTTCTGAGTGGAGGCAGGAAAAGCCCAAGTGTGACTCTCTAGTCTGTCTCTTTTTCCTGCCCCAGAGGCTGCATGTTCCAGATGGTGCATGTGCAAGAGCCTCACTGACCACAAACATCTGTAGGTTGTGATGAGTGTGCGTGTGTCTGTATATGAGTGTGTGTGTATGTGTGCATTTCTGTCTGTGTGTGTGTATATGTGTGTATGTGTGAGATTTGGGGGTCACTTTATCCAGCAGCAGAGCAGAGTCTCTTCTGATGGATACAAAGGAGAAAGAAGACTTGAAAAGAAGACAGAATCTGTCACATGAAGCAGGTACTTTCCTGGATCTCCCCTTCCTTCTGTGTCTTCATCCCAAGCTGCTCCCTCAGGTCTCACCTTGTTTCCTATGTTGGGCTTGGTTGTTTCTCAGTCACCATTTCTGATTGACCAACAACTAGATCTAAGTCCTGTTTAAGAGCACCCACCCCTGGTATATCTCCTGTTCCCTTTACATCACTCTGTGCTGACAGTCAGGCTCAGTTTCCCGAATTTGTCTCTTAGCATCTTGACCTTCATCCTTAAACAGCTCTTCTTTCCTCTGAGTTAGTCAGTTCATCATCTCTGATCCTGTTTTTACCTTCCACCAATCCTGTACTAATGAAAAGGCAACATGTACTTTCTAAGCCCCCTAAGTCTTTTCTTGATTTCCTGAACAAATCTGATTCCTGGATTTAGTGCTCCATGCACTTAATAACAGAGAAGGCAATGGCATCCCACTCCAGTACTCTTGCCTGGAAAATCCCATGGACGGAGGACCCTGGTAGGCTGCAGTCCATGGGGTCGCTAAGAGTGGGACACGACTGAGTGACTTCACTTTCACTTCTCACTTTCATGCGTTGGAGAAGGAAATGGCAACCCACTCCAGTGTTCTTGCCTGGAGAATCCCAGGGATGGGGGAGCCTGGTGAGCTGCTGTCTATGGGGTCGCATAGAGTCGGACACGACTGAAGCGACTTAGCAGCAGCAGCAGCAGCCCTTAATAAACTACTTCATCTTTGGTTAAGAACTGATTTTGCTGAATATTTTTTTCCTCGAAAATGGCTGTTTCAAAACCTATATCCTTGTGAGCACAGCCCTAGGGCTTCCCTCATGGGACTTGGAAGGGGCTGGTGTAAGGAGAGGCTGTGAAAGCGAAGCTTCATTAGCTTCATGATTAATCCACCTCTGCTCAGAGTTGATGTAATGACCAACTCCAGAGCTATTGAGCTCATGTGGGTGGTCATTCTTAAGCCTCTTAAATCCAAGATTAGTGCCACTGGGATGGCCCTCATAGTTCAAAGCCTGTGTCGTTGCTCAGACTTGAACTCTATGAACGGATGATCTATTGCACATGGAGCTTTGGTGCAGCTGAGTCCAGGCTGCAGACCAGGATAAGAACACTGGAAACACAGAAAAATGTGCTCCTCCTTTAACATCTAAAAGTCTGTGAACAGTTTCTCTTTTCCTTATCATCCAATCCTTCCACATCTGGGCATGCTCTCCAAGGCTCCTACAGGCTGCAGGCATCTGCTGAGTCCCTGCCAAGGCCCAAGATTGGAGTGAGGCCTGTTCCTGTGTATAAGCTCTGTATTTCTGCTCTCTATAAGTTAATAGATGCTCAGTTCAGTTCAGTCCCTCAGTCGTGTCCAACTCTTTGTGACCCCATGAATCGCAGCACGCCAGGCCTCCCTGTCCATCACCAACTTCCAGAGTTCACTCAAACTCATGTCCATTGAGTCGGTGATGCCATCCAGCCATCTCATCCTCTGTCATCCCCTTCTCCTCCTGCCCCTAATCCCTCCCAGCATTAGGGTCTTTTCCAATGAGTCAGCTCTTTGCATCAGGCGGCCAAAGTATTGGAGTTTCAGCTTCAACATCAGTCCTTCCAATGAACACCCAGGACTGATCTCCTTTAGAATGGACTGGTTGGATCTCCTTGCAGTCCAAGGAACTCTCAAGAGTCTTCTCCAACACCACAGTTCAAAAGCATCAATTCTTCGGCGCTCAGCTTTCTTCACAGTCCAACTCCCACATCCATACATGACCACTGGAAAAACCATAGCCTTGACTAATAGATGCTCAACTAATGTTTATTGAATGACTGAATGGCACTATTCTAGACTTTTAAAAGAAAGTATCTTAAATATAAATAACTAGTTTTGAGGACATCATTTAGCTAATTGATACCTTTTTTTAAAGTCAAATGCTTTCAGCAATTAACAGGGCAAAATTTGATTTTCTTTTTTTTTTTAATTTTTTTAATTTAATTTTATTTTTTAACTTTACAATATTGTATTGGTTTTGCCATATATCAAAATGAATCTGCCACAGGTATACATGTGTTCCCCATTCTGAACACTCCTCCCTCCTCCCTCCGCATACCATCTCTCTGGGTGGTCCCAGTGCACCAGTCCCAAGCATCCAGTATCGTGCATCGAACCTGGACTGGTGACTCATTTCATATATGATATTATACATGTTTCAATGCCATTCTCCCAAATCATCCCACCCTCTCCCTCTCCCACAGAGTCCATAAGACTGTTCTATACATCAGTGTCTCTTTTGCTGTCTCGTATACAGGGTTATTGTTACCATCTTTCTAAATTCCATATATACGCGTTAGTAGACTGTATTGGTATTTTTCATTCTGGCTTACTTCACTCTGTATAATAGGCTACAGTTTCATCCACCTCATTAGAACTGATTCAAGTGTATTCTTTTTCATGGCTGAGTAATACTCCATTGTGTATATGTACCACTGCTTTCTTATCCATTCATCTGCTGATGGACATCTAGGTTGCTTCCATGTCCTGGCTATTATAAACAGTGCTGCAATGAACATTGGGGTACACATGTCTCTTTCAATTCTGGTTTCCTCAGTGTGTATGCCCAGCAGTGGGATTGCTGGATCATAAGGCAGTTCTATTTCCAGTTTTTTAAGGAATCTCCACACTGTTCTCCATAGTGGCTGTACTAGTTTGCATTCCCACCAACAGTGTAAGAGGGTTCCCTTTTCTCCATACCCTCTCCAGCATTTATTATTTGTAGACTTTTGGATCACAGCCATTCTGACTGGCGTGAAATGGTCCCTCATAGTGGTTTTGATTTGCATTTCTCTGATAATGAGTAAAAAGAGGAGTTACCCCACGTCCGTGGTCAGGGGCAGCAGCCGAGAGTACCAGGCTGTGACGGCACAGGAACAGCCGAGAGGAGTTACCCCGCATCAGCGGTCAGGGGGGACAGCCGAGAGAAGTTACCCTGCGTCCGAGATCAGGGGCAGTGGGCAAGAGGGGATACCCCACGCCCCTAAGCCCAAGGCCAGGGGCGATGGGCAGGAGGAGCTACCCCACGCTCCCATGCCTGAGGTCAAGGGCGGTGGCCAGGAGGAGCAACCCCACGCCCGAGGCCAGGGGCGGTGGCTGGGAGGACCAACCCCACGTCCAAGGAGCCATGGCTGCACAGGCACAGGAGGGCCTAGAGGAGCTATCCCACGTTGAAGGAAAGGAAGGGCTGCGGTGAGGAGATACCCCTCGTCCAAGGTAAGGAACAATGGCTGCGCTTTGCTGGAGCAGCTGTGAAGAGATACCCCACGCCCAAGGTAAGAGAAACCCAAGTAAGACGGTAGGTGTTGCAAGAGGGCATCAGTGGGCAGACACACTGAAACCATACTCACAGAAAACTAGTCAATCTAATCACACTAGGACCACAGCCTTGTCTAACTCAATGAAACTAAGCCATGCCTGTGGGGCAACCCAAGAACGGCGGGTTATGGTGGAGAGATCTGACAGAATGTGGTCCACTGGAGAAGGGAATGGCAAACCATTTCAGTATTCTTGCCTTGAGAACCCCATGAACAGTATGAAAAGGCAAAATGATAGGATACTGAAAGAGAAACTCTCCAGGTCAGTAGGTGCCCAATATGCTACTGGAGATCAGTGGAGAAATAACTCCAGAAAGAATGAAGGGATGGAGCCAAAGCAAAAAGAATACCCAGCTGTGGATGTGACTGGTGATAGAAGTAAGGTCCGATGGTGTAAAGAGCAATATTGAATAGGAACCTGGAATGTCAGGTCCATGAATGAAGGCAAATTGGAAGTGGTCAAACAAGAGATGGCAAGAGTGAATGTTGACATTCTAGGAATCAGCGAACTGAAATGGACTGGAATGGGTGAATTTAACTCAGATGGCCATTATATCTACTACTGCAGGCAGGAATCCCTCAGAAGAAATGGAATGGCCATCATGGTCAACAAAAGAGTCTGAAATGCAGTGCTAGGATGCAATCTCAAAAACGACAGAATGATCTCTGTTCGTTTCCAAGGCAAACCATTCAATATCACAGTAATCCAAGTCTATGCCCCAACCAGTAACGCTGAAGAAGCTGAAGTTGAATGGTTCTATGAAGACCTACAAGACCTTTCAGAACAAACACCCGAAAAAGATGTCCTTTTCATTATAGGGGACTGGAATGCAAAAGTAAGAAGTCAAGAAACACCTGGAGTAACAGGCAAATTTCGCCTTGGAATACAGAATGCAGCAAGGCAAAGACTAATAGAGTTTTGCCAAGAAAATGCACTGGTCCAACAACACAAGAGAAGACTCTATACATGGACATCACCAGATGGTCAACAGCAAAATAAGATTGATTATATTTTTTGCAGCCAAAGATGGAGAAGCTCTATAGACTCAGCAAAAACAAGACCAGGAGCTGATTGTGGCTCAGATCATGAACTCCTTATTGCCAAATTCAGACTTAAATTGAAGAAAATGGGGAAAACCACTAGACCATTCAGGTATGACCTAAATCAAATCCCTTATGATTATACAGTGGAAGTGAGAAATAGATTTAAGGGCCTAGATCTGATAGATAGAGTGCCTGATGAACTATGGAATGAGGTTCGTGACATTGTACAGCACACAGGAATCAAGACCATCCCCATGGAAAAGAAATGCAAAAAAGCAAAATGGCTGTCTGGGGAGCCCTTACAAATAGCTGTGAAAAGAAGAGAAGCAAAAAGCAAAGGAGAAAAGGAAAGATATAAACATCTGAATGCCGAGTTTCAAAGATTAGCAAGGAGAGATAAGAAAGCCTTCTTCAGCGATCAATGCAAAGAAATAGAGGAAAACAACAGAATGGGAAAGACTAGGGATCTCTTCAAGAAAATCAGAGATACCAAAGGAACATTTCATGCAAAGATGGGCTCGATAAAGGACAGAAATGGTATGGGCCTAACAGTAGCAGAAGATATTAAGAAGAGAAGGCAAGAATACACAGAAGAACTGTACAAAAAAAATCTTCACGACCCAGATGATTACGATGGTGTGATCACTGACCTAGAGCCAGACATCCTGGAATGTGAAGTCAAGTGGGCCTTAGAAAGCATCACTACGAACGAAGCTAGTGGAGGTGATGGAATTCCAGTTGAGCTATTCCAAATCCTGAAAGATGATGCTGTGAAAGTGCTGCACTTAATACGCCAGCAAATTTGGAAAACTCAGCAGTGGCCACAGGACTGCAAAAGGTCAGTTTTCATTCCAATCCCAAAGAAAGGTAATGCCAAAGAATGCTCAAACTACCACACAGTTGCACTCATCTCACACGCTAGTAAAGTAATGCTCAAAATTCTCCAAGCCAGGCTTCAGCAATATGTGAACCGTGAACTTCCAGATGTTCAAGCTGCTTTTAGAAAAGGCAGAGGAACCAGAGATCAAATTGCCAACATCCGCTGGATCATGGAAAAAGCAAGAGAGTTCCAGAAAAGCATCTATTTCTGCTTTATTGACTATGCCAAAGCCTTTGACTGTGTGGATCACAATAAACTGTGGAAAATTCTGAAAGAGATGGGAATACCAGACCACCTGATCTGCCTCTTGAGAAATTTGTATGCAGGTCAGGAAGCAACAGTTAGAACTGGACATAGAATAACAGACTGGTTCCAAATAGGAAAAGGAGTTCATCAAGGCTGTATATTGTCACCCTGTTTATTTAACTTATATGCAGAGTACATCATGAGAAATGCTGGACTGGAAGAAACACAAGCTGGAATCAAGATTGCCAGGAGAAATAGCAATAACCTCAGATATGCAGATGACACCACCCTTATGGCAGAAAGTGAAGAGGAACACAAAAGCCTCTTGATGAAAGTGGAGAGTGAAAAAGCTGGCTTAAAGCTCAACATTCAGAAAACAAAGATCATGGCATCTGGTCCCATCACTTCATGGGAAATAGATGGGAAAACAGTGGAAACAGTGGCTGACTTCATTTTTCTGGGCTCCAAAATCACTGCAGATGGTGACTGCAGCCATGAAATTAAAAGACGCTTACTCCTTGGAAGGAAAGTTATGATCAACCTAGATAGCAAATTCAAAAGCAGAGACATTACTTTGCCAACAAATGTTCGTCTAGTCAAGGCTATGGTTTTTCCTGTGGTCATGTATGGATGTGAGAGTTGGAGTGTGAAGAAGGCTGAGCGCCGAAGAATTGATGCTTTTGAACTGTGGTGTTGGAGAAGACTCTTGAGAGTCCCCTGGACTGCAAGGAGATCCAACCAGTCCATTCTGAAGGAGATCAGCCCTGGGATTTCTTTGGAAGGAATGATGCTAAAGCTGAAACTCCAGTACTTTGGCCACCTCATGCGAAGAGTTGATTCATTGGAAAAGACTCTGATGCTGGGAGGGATTGGGGGCAGGAGGAGAAGGGGACGACAGAGGATGAGATGGCTGGATGGCATCACTGACTCGATGGACGTGAGTCTGAGTGAAGTCCGGGAGTTGGTGATGAACAGGGAGGCCTGGCGTACTGCGATTCATGGGGTGGCAAAGAGTCGGACACGACTGACCGACTGAACTGATCTGATCTGATCTGATAATGAGTGATGTTGAGCATCTTTTCATGTGTTTGTTAGCCATCTGTATGTCTTCTTTGGAGAAATGTCTATTTAGTTCTTTGGCCCATTTTTTGATTGGGTCATTTATTTTTCTGGAATTGAGCTGTAGGAGTTGCTTGTATATTTTTGAGATTAGTTGTTTGTCAGTTGCTTCATTTGCTATTATTTTCTCCCATTCTGAAGGCTGTCTTATCACCTTGCTTATAGTTTCCTTTGTTGTGCAGAAGCTTTTAAGTTTAATTAGGTCCCATTTGTTTATTTTTGCTTTTATTTCCATTATTCTGGGAGGTGGGTCATAGAGGATCCTGCTGTGATGTATGTCGGAGAGTGTTTTGCCTATGTTCTCCTCTAGGAGTTTTATAGTTTCTGGTCTAACGTTTAGATCTTTAATCCATTTTGAGTTTTTTTTGTGTATGGTGTTAGAAAGTGTTCTAATTTCATTCTTTTACAGGTGGTTGATCAATTTTCCCAGCACCACTTGTTAAAGAGATTGTCTTTAATCCATTGTATATTCTTGCCTCCTTTGTCAAAGATACGGTGCCCATATGTGCGTGGATTTATCTCTGGGCTTTCTGTTTTGTTCCGTTGATCTATATTTCTGTTTTTGTGCCAGTACCATACTGTCTTGATGACTGTGGCTTTGTAGTAGAGCCTGAAGTCAGGCAGGTTGATTACTCCAGTTCCATTCTTCTTTCTCAAGATAGCTTTGGCTATTCGAGGTTTTTTGTATTTCCATACAAATTGTGAAATTATTTGTTCTAGCTCTGTGAAGAATATTGTTGGTAGCTTGATAGGGATTGCATTGAATCTATAAATTGCTTTGGGTAGTATACTCATTTTCACTATATTGATTCTTCCAATCCATGAACATGGTATATTTCTCCATCTATTAGTGTCCTCTTTGATTTCTTTCACCCGTGTTTTATAGTTTTCCATATATAGGTCTTTAGTTTCTTTAGGTAGACATATTCCTAAGTATTTTATTCTTTTCGTTGCAATGGTGAATGGAATTGTTTCCTTACTTTCTCTTTCTATTTTCTCATTATTAGTGTATAGGAATGCAAGGGATTTCTGTGTGTTGATTTTATATCCTGCAACTTTACTATATTCATTGATTAGCTCTAGTAATTTTCTGGTGGAGTTTTTAGGGTTTTCTATGTAGAGGATCGTGTTATCTGCAAACAGTGAGAGTTTTACTTCTTCTTTTCCAATTTGGATTTCTTTTATTTCTTTTTCTGCTCTGATTGCTGTGGCCAAAACTTCCAAAACTATGTTGAATAGTAGTGGTGAAAGTGGGCACCCTTGTCTTGTTCCTGACTTTAGAGGAAATGCTTTCAGTTTTTCACCATTGAGGATAATGTTTGCTGTGGGTTTGTCATATATAGCTTTTATTATGTTGAGGTATGTTCCTTCTATTCCTGCTTTCTGGAGAGTTTTTATCATAAATGGATGTTGAATTTTGTCAAAGGCTTTCTCTGCATCTATGGAGATAATCCCATGGTTTTTATTTGTCAATTTGTTACTGTGGTGTATTACGTTGATTGATTTGCAGATATTGAAGAATCCTTGCATCCCTGGGATAAAGCCCACTTGGTCATGGTGTATGATCTTTTTAATGTGTTGTTGGATTCTGATTGCTAGAATTTTGTTAAGGATTTTTGCATCTATGTTCATCAGTGATATTGGCCTGTAGTTTTCTTTTTTTGTGGCATCTTTGTCAGGTTTTGGGATTAGGGTGATGGTGGCCTCATAGAATGAGTTTGGAAGTTTATCTTCCTCTGCAATTTTATGGAAGAGTTTGAGTAGGATAGGTGTTAGCTCTTCTCTAAATTTTTGGTAGAATTCAGCTGTGAAGCCGTCTAGACCTGGGCTTTTGTTTGCTGGAAGATTTCTGATTACAGTTTCAATTTCCATGCTTGTGATGGGTCTGCTAAGATTTTCTATTTCTTCCTGATTCAGCTTTGGAAAGTTGTACTTTTCTAAGAATTTGTCCATTTCTTCCACGTTGTCCATTTTATTGGCATATAATTGCTGATAGTAGTCTCTTATGATCCTTTGTATTTCTGTGTTGTCTGTTGTGATCTCTCCATTTTCATTTCTAATTTTATTGATTTGATTTTTCTCCCTTTGTTTCTTGATGAGTCTGGCTAATGGTTTGTCAATTTTATTTATCCTTTCAAAGAACCAGCTTTTGACTTTGTTGATTTTTGCTATGGTCTCTTTTGTTTCTTTTGCATTTATTTCTGCTCTAATTTTTAAGATTTCTTTCCTTCTACTAACCCTGGGGTTCTTCATTTCTTCCTTTTCTAGTTATGTGTAGCGTTAGGTTATTTATTTGACTTTTTTCTTGTTTCTTGAGGTATGCCTGTATTGCTATGAACTTTCCCCTTAGGACTGCTTTTACAGTGTCCCACAGGTTTGGGGTTGTTGTGTTTTCATTTTCATTCGTTTCTATGCAAATTTTGATTTCTTTTTTGATTTCTTCTGTGATTTGTTGGTTATTCAGCAGCGTGTTGTTCAGCTTCCATATGTTGGAATTTTTAATATATTTTCTCCTGTAATTGAAATCTAATCTTACTGCATTCTGGTTGATGCTTGGAATGCTTTCAATTTTTTTTAATTTACCAAGGCTAGATTTATGGCCCAGGATGTGATCTATCCTGGAGAAGGTTCCGTGTGCGCTTGAGAAAAAGGTGAAATTCATTGTTTTGAGATAAAATGTCCTATAGATATCAATTAGGTCTAACTGGTCTACTGTATCGTTTAAAGTTTGTGTTTCCTTGTTAATTTTCTGTTTAGTTGATCTATCCATAGGTGTGAGTGGGGTATTAAAGTCTCCCACTATTATTGTGTTATTGTTAATTTCTCCTTTCATACTTGTTAGCATTTGTCTTACATATTGCAGTGCTCCTATTTTGGGTGCATATATATTTATAATTGCTATATCTTCTTCTTGGATTGATCCTTTGATCATTATGTAGTGACCTTCTTTTTTTTTTTGTAGATTTATTTTTATTCAGAAATACTTTCATATTCTCTAACTGTTCATCAAAAGTTTAAAAATTCAAAAGGGACACAAAAAAATTACATGGGTCTTAGAAGCTATGTCAAACATGTGAGTTTTAAGAGTGACATTTTATACAGTGTAATTTAGCCCTCATAATTTTCTTATAATCAAATTATAACAGGAACACAAACATACCATATATTACTCTTTAAAATTTTTGTTTTACAATATGTTCTTGTCAATGGGACACTTCAAAATGTTTAAACCTGACAGAAAAGCATTAAAAAAAAAAAAAAAAAGTACCAATGGAAGAAAAAAGTGTCAGAAACACACCTGTCCTTTACCTGGTGTGAAGATGGGAACCACTGCAATAAAAAAACTCTGAATCCATTCTCCTGGGGAGCACGCTCTGAATATCCACACTTGGGTCTATTGTTCTTTAAAATCATTTCAGACTTAAAATCAATTCTTTGTTACCAAGTGAGAAAGAGGCCCACTTTCAATATTCACTTTCATTGATGCCGTCTGCATTTCCTCTTAAGCAGTTGGTTTCTGGGACAGAGTTAGGCAGGGACACGCTGTTTGAAGGATACCCAGTCTCACAGCTAACCACAGACTCAGTGGTGAAAACAGTGAGCAGAACCGCTTTAGGAGTGAACCCGGGCATCGGAACCGTCCCTCGGATACTGTTCACTGGGGGAAATTAACCCTGGGTTTGACGTTTGGGAAGCTTGACGGGTTGGAGAAGCGGCCTCCGGAGGGAAGAGAGGGCTCCTCAGCTAAACGTGCGGGCAGTCCTCCATCACCTCCTTGGCCCCCAGGGACGAGCCCTTCGCAATCCCCCTGCCCACGGGGAGGGGCCTAAAAGGGGTCTGGGGGGCTCAGAGGAGGGGGAGCCCGAGACGCCCGCAGGGGTGAAGCTAGAGGAGTGAGGCGAGGAAACCCCGGGACATCCTGGACACCACAGTCATCTCCCATGGCCCCACAGGTCTGGGCTGTGGTTTGGGCAGAAGAGGTGAGACTATTAACAAACTCTTCCCTTCTTTCAGCCAAAAGAAAACAAAGCCTCTTCACAGCTTCTTTTAATAATAATATAAACCTGATTTGTTTTTGTTTTTGTTTTTAAAGAAAGAGTTGTAGGTGGAAGAACTTCAAGGAAACAGAGGGAGCTGTTACCCGTGACAGGCCCTGAGTCTCCCGGGGGGTGCCTACGGTGTGTGTGGTGGGGGGGGGGGGGGTCACCCACTCTTCCCGAACCCCGCTCCGCCGGCGGCTCAGTGTGAGTGCAAGTGACACTGCGTGCTTTGTAAAGACCAAGGCAACTTGCATTTACCGTCCTGCGCTTCCTCTGCATGTAATCTCCTCCTAGTCATCCTCTGTACTCTTACCCCTGATCCCTTCCAAAACACTTTCAATATGTCTGCTGTTACGTACTGTTTCACCTATAAAGCAACATATATATTAAAAACAGATTTGTTTGCAACCAAAAAAAGTGCTTAAAACCATCTTATGCAACTGTTTTCACTTCATTTTCAACCAAAAAAAAAAAAATCAAACACATTTGGGTTTATGAATAATACTGAAAAAAAAAAAAACAGTGAATCTGATTATTCTCATAGATGTATTTAAAAAATGTCCCTTTATTCCCCATGTTAACTTACAGTAACTGACTCATTTCCGTACCTTAATGAGTTGAACTCTTGCTTGGAAAATATAGAAGGTACAAATATACAGAACTTTTAGGATTAAAAAATTTTCTGAATATAAAAATGCTTTCTATGTTTCAAAAATAACACTTTTGGATTCTCATTGTAGTTTTGGGTTTGGTAACTTAACTGTTAAGTACCCAAGGGTTTTTTTAAAAAATAACATGGTTTTAAATACAAAGTTATCCAAGAACCACTCATATCTGTGGATCAGCCCCATGAAAAGTTTAGTTTCTCAACAAGAAAACCCCAAATATTCTCGTCATAAAACAAAATTCCATTATCAAAAAATAGCTTAAAATAGAAAACTGTATGCCTTAGTGATTGTGACCTTCTTTGTCTCTTTTCACAGCCTTTGTTTTAAAGTCTATTTTATCTGATATGAGTATTGCTACTCCTGCTTTCTTTTGGTCCCTATTTACATGGAAAATCTTTTTCCAGCTCTTCACTCTCAGTCTGTATGTGGCCCCTGTTTTGAGGTGGGTCTCTTGTAGACAACATATGTAGGGGCCTTGTTTTTGTATCCATTCAGCCAGTCTTTCTCTTTTGGTTGGGGCATTCAACCCATTTACGTTTAAGATAATTATTGATAAGTATGATCCCATTGCCATTTACTTTATTGTTTTGGGTTCGAATTTACACACCCTTTTTGTGTTTCCTGTCTAGAGAATATCCTTTAGTATTTGTTGGAGAGCTGGTTTGGTGGTGCTGAATTCTCTCAGCTTTTGCTTGTCTGTAAAACTTTTTATTTCTCCTTCATTTTTAAATGAGATCCTTGCTGGGTACAATAATCTGGGCTAGGTTATTTTCTTTCATTGCTTTAAATATGTCTTGCCATTCCCTCCTGGCTTGAAGAGTTTCTATTGAAAGATCAGCTGTTATCCTTATGGGAATTCCCTTGTGTGTTATTTGTTGTTTTTCCCTTGCTGCTTTTAATATTTGTTCTTTGTGTTTGATCTTTGTTAATTTGATTAATATGTGTCCTGAGGTGTTCTGTCTTGGGGTTATCCTGTTTGGGACTCTCTGGGTTTCTTGGACTTGAGTGATTATTTCCTTCCCCATTTTAGGGAAGTTTTCAACTATTATCTCCTCAAGTATTTTCTCATGGTCTCTCTTTTTGTCTTCTTCTTCTGGGACCCCTATGATTCAAATGTTGTAGCATTTAATATTGTCCTGGAGGTCTCTGAGATTGTCCTCATTTCTTTTAATTCGTTTTTCTTTTTTCCTCTCTGATTCATTTATTTCTACCATTCTATCTTCTAATTCACTAATCCTATCTTCTGCCTCTGTTATTCTACTCTTTGTTGCCTCCAGAGTGTTTTTGATCTCATTTATTGCAGTATTCATTATATATTGACTCTTTTTTATTTCTTCTAGGTCCTTGTTAAACCTTTCTTGCATCTTCTCAAACCTTGTCTCCAGGCTATTTATCTGTGATTCCATTTTGATTTCAAGATTTTGGATCAATTTCACTATCATTATTTGGAATTCTTTATCAGGTAGATTCCCTATCTCTTCCTCTTTTATTTGGTTTGGTGGGCATTTATCCTGTTCCTTTACCTGCTGGGTATTCCTCTGTCTCTTCATCTTGTTTAAATTGCCAAGTTTGGGGTGTCCTTTCTGTATTCTGGCAGTTTGTGGAGTTCTCTTTATTGTGGCATTTCCTCACTGTGTATGGGTTTGTACAGGTGGCTTGTCAAGGTTTCTTGGTTAGGGAAGCTTGTGTCGGTGTTCTGGTGGGTGGAGCTGGATTTCTTCTCTCTGGAGTGCAATCAAGTGTCCAGTAATGAGTTATGAGATGTCTATGGTTTTGGAGTGACTTTGGGCAGCCTGTATATTGGAGCTCAGGGCTGTGCTCCTGTGTTGCTGGAGAATTTGCATGGTATGTCTTGCCCTGGAACTTGTTAGCCCTTGTGTGGTGCTTGGTTTCAGTGTAGGTATGGAGGCGTTTGATGAGCTCCTGTCAATTAATATTCCCTGGAGTCAGGAGTTCCCTGGAGTCAGGGTTTGGACTTAAGCCTCCTGCTTCCAGTTATCGGTCTTATTTTTACAGTAGTCTCAAAACTTCTCCTTCTATACAGCACCATTGATAAAACATCTCGTTGAAGCCCAATGCCACAGAAGTAGCTGCAGGTTCTTTGGAGTCAAAAAGGTACAGTCACTGGCTAAGGAAACTTTTTAGTCCTCTGGTTATATGTGAAAGCAACTGAAGAGCCCATAGGTTTAAGTTTCATTTGCTGCAAAAAGTATTTTCCTCCTTGACTGCAGAGTTCTCAAAATTTGATTTTCAAAAAGAAGGTGCATATCACCACCAGATACATCACAACAAACTCTGAAAATCTCTCTCTCTAAGGATACACAAGACAAACCACAACACACTCACATGTCTTCTTAGAGGAGACAGGGTATTGGGATGATTTATCATTTGGCAGTTTTTCAATTAAAACCACACAGGAATGTCACAGGATGAAAATTTGCAATTAAAAAAGTACAGCTGCACCATCTATATGATATAAGGAGGAGATGAGGTGCAGAAAGATTTCTTTGGCTTATATAACAGACAGACTAATTAGTTTTTCACTTTGTGAAAGGAGAGTCCTCTGGGGCTGATCTTAAAGGATGCTGTAGAGAGCAGGACAACTCAACTGTTCTGTACAACAGTTAGAACTGTGAACTGATGATTTTGGATAATGATGTGCTTTGATTTTTTTCTCTTTACTTTTTGTGAATCTACTGTAGGTTTTTACATTTTTATTGCCACATGGTTCACATAAAATATCTTATAGATACAGTAGTCTCTATTACACTGATAACAAATTAATTTCAGTCACATAAAAAAGCTCTACCTTTTGATCCCCTCCCTACACTTTCTGTTTTTGATGTCAGAATTTACCTCTCTTTATATTGTATATCACTAACAAAATATTTTTCTCTATAGTTATTTTATTCTTCCCCCTAGACTAGAGCTAACTGGTTAACACACTACCATATTCAGTGTTAGAGTACTCTGTATTGGATTACACATTTACATTTACAACTCTGTTGTAAAATTTCACTTCTTTCATATAATGATTAACATCCTTCATTTAGCTTGAAGAACTCCCTTCAGCAATCTTATAAGACAAACCTGTGTTGGTGAACTCCCTCAACTGTTGTTTGTTTGGGAAAGTCTTTATCTCATCTTCATTTCTGAAAGACAACCTTCCTGAAAAAAAGTATTCTTGGCTGGCAGGTTTACTTTCATCAGTTTGAATATATAATCCCTTTCTCTCCTGGCTTGACAGGTTTCTTCTCAGAAGTCCACTGATATTCTTAAGGGAATTCCTTTTTTGTGAGCATTTGCTTTTATCTTGATGCTTCTAAAATTCTCTCTTTGTCTTGATTATAAATGATGTATCTTGGAGACGATCATTTTGAGTGAACTCTGAGGGGTGACCTATTAGTTACATGAACTTGGAGGCCTAAGTCTCATCAAATGTGTAACTTATCTAGTGTTATTTCTTGAAGTACAATCCCTGTCTCCTCCTTCTGGGACTCCAATAATGTGCAGGTTGTTACTGTGAATGTTATCCCAAAGTTCGCACAGGTTCTTTCACACCTTTTCATTCTTTTTGCTTCTTTGTCCTCTGGCTGGCTAATTTCAATTTTCTTGTCTTGTGCCTCAAAGATTTTTCTGCTGTTGCTGATGCTCTCTGTAGCATTTTTTATTTTGTTGCATTTCATTCATTGTAACCTTAAGCAACAGAATTTCTGTTTGGTTCCTTCTCTTTTTGTGCCTCATTGCACAGTTTGAGGGATCTCTTTTTTTGCCTCATTGCACAGTTGCCTGACCAGGATAGAATACAAGCACAGCAGTGAAAGCATCGAATCCTAACCACTAAACCATCAGCAAACTCCCTGTTTGCTTCCATTTTTATGATTTCAGTCTCTGTACAGAAAAAAAAAAACAAAACTGAATTTATTCTGCAGAGCAACTCAGAGCCTGTGCACCACTACTCTGTGCTCTAGGACCCGCAAAGTGCTAATAGGAGCCAGCATGCTACAAGTACTGAAGCCTGTGCACCTAGAGCCTATGCTCCACAACAGGAGAAGCCCCCATACAGTGAGGCCTGCTGTCCACAAAGAAGAGTAGTGCCTGCAAGCCGCAACTAGAGAAAGCCCATGTGTGTCAACAAAGACCCAGTGAAGCCAAAAATTGAAAACAATAATAATAATAAATAATTTTTTAATCTTATTTTGTTCACATATTCTTTCCCTGGATTTGATTGTTTATCTGCATTTTTTGGAGCTCCCTGAGCTTCTTGGTGGGTATACTTTATTTCTTTCATCATATGTCATTTATTTCATCACTTCCCAGTGGTGAATAGCCATGTGAGCTGCCCTGGGAGAAGTCCTGGGCATCTTCCCATCCCCAAGCACAGCCTAGAACTATGAAGACTGCAAGCGTGACTGTAGGTCGGAGCCCTGGACACCATGCAGAGCCATCCGCCAGGAACTGGGTGGGTTCAACTCACAACCAGGCCATCACTCTCAGGTCTTAGATTAGTTCAGCAGCCTCTCCACATGTCCACAGTGGAATTGGGGGGGAGGGGGGTGTTGTGAAATGTAATCTTTACTTGGCCACTCCTACATGACAGCTCTCTCTACCCTGAAGAATCACAGCAGGATCACGTTTACTTTTTCAGTAGTAACCATATTAAAGAAACATTGAAACAGTATGTCTTCAGAGGAGCCCATTAGTCTGAAATACTTCCTTTAAGAATTCAGTCATATCAGACCCCTCCATCCACATCTTTGAAATGTAAATAGACAAAGGTACCTGATTTTCACATCTATCCCTTCTTCTGGATCCCCTCTGTCTAGGTCTCACTTTCTTGCCCTCTTGCCCCACGTGGATGCAGGGTGTGGGTGAGCACAAATTTGCCATCCATCAACTAGAGAGAGATATGAGCTGATATAATTTGCTCAGAAGGATAGCTAATTGGACAGACAAGAAATGACAATGTTCTGAAGAAATAGTAGGCAGGGATGGGAAGAATGGATTCATAAGGATTTGATAACCAACTAGACATGGGAGAAGAGCAAGGAGGAAACTATATCTGCTTGAGGAATAAACAGATAAATTAACCTAGGGAATGAGAGATGAAAAGGCAGAGGTAGTTACCTAGAGTTAGAGTTTTAATTGACCCATGAACACTTAAGCAGGATAAGGAAAGCTGTATCCATTCTCTCCCACCAGCAAATTCCTGCTTTGAAACCCACACCCAAGTCTGGTGCCCAAGAATAGGTTAAAAACAGGTGATGTGACATTTCAGGGAAGAACATACAGGAATGTTCAGGATTGAGTTTTTTCCCTGAGTTTGCGAAATGAAAATATCTCCTGCCATATCAATAAACAAGAAATGTCACAGCCATCAATGATTTCTGGTC
The DNA here is from genome assembly GCF_029407905.1 of Bubalus kerabau. Classification (NCBI taxonomy): domain Eukaryota; kingdom Metazoa; phylum Chordata; class Mammalia; order Artiodactyla; family Bovidae; genus Bubalus; species Bubalus kerabau. Next base: position 19,996,968 of record NC_073624.1, read on the forward strand.
TCCAGTTGTGAAGGAGGGCTCCCAAAACTGGTCCAGGGGATACTGCCACCCCCCATGGTGACAGCTGAGGAGCTGGGGGATGCAAGAAGCAGCCATCTGCTGCTTCTTAAGGTGAACAGGGAAACAGGGTTGGCCCCAGATAGCTGAGCTGCATATGAAAGGAATGAATCCAGTGAGACCAGAGGCTTGCATCTTCCCATACATAGAACGCTACATTCCTTAACTTGGTACCTGATCTTTGATGTTCAGATTCCCTGCCCCCTTTGCTGCAAACTTGTATACAGCCTGACTACTCCTGCTGCCTCTTTGGAGCAGTTTTCTCAGAGCTACTGAGATGCTATATCTCCAGGGCTTCAAGTCTTAAGCATTCCCACCAAATAAAATAACTCTACCAGGTTCTGACTATACTTTTTGGCCAACAAAGTCCTCTTGCTAGGAAGGAGGGTGTGAATGTGGACCAAGTTTAGATACTTTTTCTAAGCCAGAGTGACCTGGAGCATCTGTGATCTCGAACAAATTCATGCCCTCATTAGCCTTTGAAGAAGGTGAGAAAACAGGGCAGTGCACTCATCGTGTATTTCCTTTGAGGAAAATGGTGTTTGAGGACCAATCCTCTAAAAGCATTTGACATGGAATGTGGTAATTATTAACAAAGCAAAAAAAAATTTACTTTATTCAGAATATTTCATTTTGAGCAATTTCCATATAACACAGAGGTCAGCACTATTCTATTGAGATACAGGCAATTAGAATATCTGTGGCATGATCTTGTATTTAATACAACATCATGGAAAAGTCACTGTGGATGCTCCCAGGGCACTTAGTTCAACATCATCATACCCAGGGTCCCCTTTCTCCCCCTGGAGCAGCCAGGGGCTCTCTCCTCCTTCCCCAGGATCAGCTTCCTCTGTAAAGATGTTTAGAGAAGAGCCTGAAAGAGGAAAGAGAGGTATGATTTAGAACAGAGACAAGGGGGCCAGACAGTGAGGAGGAAGCTAGTTAAGCAAGTGGTGATGAAAAAGCATCCCTGGGACCCAGGGGTGGGCAGGGAGGCTCAGACTACTTCATATCAGCTACAGTGAGGATGGATCCCAGCTGTCCTCCCAGGTCCAGTCCATTTACTCTCTGGGGCCTCAGCTCATGTGGAAACCCTGCATCACAGGAGACCTGTGCTCACACAGGAGCTCTGAGAAGACCTGCCTCCAGGCAGTGAAGTGCTAGTTATTCAGTTGTGTCTGACTCTTTGCATCCCTATGAACTGTAGCCTGCCAGGCTCCTCTATCCATGGGATTCTCCAGGCAAGAATACTGGAGTGGGTAGCCATTCCCTTCTCCAGGGGATCTTCTTGCTCGAGGGATCAAACCCCAGTCTACTGCATTGCAGGCAGATTCTTTACCATCTGAGCCACCAGGGAAGCCCATCAAATGCATGAGATTACCCATGTTTTGAAACTGTAGAAAGGTTTGGCATTGAGGAGCTCAAATTCACCCTTTCCTGGACAGAGACCAAAGATTACAGGGGATCAGCTAATCCCCACTCACCTGTCTGAGACCTCATCCCATCTTCTTTCTTTGGGAGCCCTTCCTCCCTGCTCCCCTGAGAGGCAGGAGGAGCCCCAGACACTGGTACTTCTTCAGCATCATCATAATCCTCACCAGGGGCATCAGTCCTTTGATCTGGGGCTTCTGAGGGCAGAGCAGGGATCAGATGAAACCACAGTAAGTGGGTTGATCTGGGAAATACCTAAGATCCCTTCTGACCCAGAGTTTCTGAGCTGCTAAATAGAGGCACCAGTCACTCCTTGTTTCAAATGATTTTTTTATCTGAGACCATGTTTCATTTTGATGTGTCCATAAACCAAAACATGATTTTACATATCTTAATATTTCCTGACTGAAAATATATATGTCAAAGCAACTCTCCCACCTTTGAGCATTATTAAATACTTTGACAAACTGTGCTTTACAGATGTTATTTTTAAAACCAGCATGTGTCACTTGTGATTCTGAACACAGAGAGCCCAGCCCCAAATGTGCAACATCACAGAATAGCCAGAGAAGGAGAAGGACAGACCAGATCCGGACACAAGGGATCCCTCTGGTCCATTCAAGGAAGACTGTAGAGGAAGACTTCCCTTACATCTCCTCTCTGTGAGGAGGGAAACTGTCCTCTGCAACACTCAGCTGAAGCAGGTCCACCTCTATTACCTGGAGCAGATCTGGAGTCAATTTTGTCCTCACCATCTGACAGGAAGCCTAAAGTGGAGACAAACATCACACAACACACAGAATGACCCTCCCACACCCACGGGACCAGTGTTCAGGCTGAGAAGGGATGGGTCTGGCTCTTGCAGTGTAGACAGAGGCTGGGGCTCATGGGGCTGTAAGAGGCCATCCTGCCACTTTGGACAGCTGCCTCTGTGAGCCTGGGGAATGTGTGGGGTCTGCAGATGCTGAGAAAATGCACACACCCAGTGGGTGTGACAACCAGAGGTCCCAGGAGGGCAGACAGAGACACCCACCTGGGCTGCCAAGAAGACCCTCCTTCTGAGTCACAAGGTGATCAAGCTCCTCATACATGGCTTCAGCAAGAGCATCTTCATAGCTGGATAAGGCTGAGAGATCCCCAAGCAGGTCAGATGCTGCCCCAGACACCCTGGTCCAGCAGGCCCACCCTTTATCTCCCTGATGTTCACACAGAGGCTGCCTGGACCTCAGGAGCATCTCCCACCCCGTGCACCATGTCAGCACCTTCTTTCCTCGTCTGACCTGAATTCACAGCTCAGCCCCGACTCTCTGGTCTCATAGGAGAGGCTATGACTTATAAAAGTTCACACCCCAGTCCTAAGAACCTCTGTCTACTCACCCCTTAGAGCGCAGCATGGAGCGCATGGAGTTCTTCAGACTCACAACAGAGACCTGGCCTAGGTTCTCCTCCTCACACCTGCCCCATCTCCTGCTGCCACACATTCTCCCTGGTCACTGGTTCCCCCTGAAGCCCACCTCTGCACTCTGCTCTCCATCTGAACACCTGAGTCACCAGGATGATGAGGACCAGGAAGAGAAGGGACCCCAGGATGAGGCAGAGGACCCCAGGCAAGGAGAAGATGCCAGGGAGAGGACTTGACACTGGTCTGGACCCTAAAGAGAACAAGGCAACAGGGGTGGGAGAAGGTCCTTGGCACAGAGAAACCCCCTGTGCCAGCATTTCCAGGGGCTCCAGACAGTGGCGTCCCAGCCTCAGGCACAAGTGCACTGACAGTGACCTGGCTCCCCCAGGTCTCATCCTGAGATGCGTCAACTCCACTCCGGCCAGTGTGGCCCCGAGGCAGAGCCGGGGATTGTCAGGGAGCTGCCCTGCCGAGACAGCCTCTGAGGACCCGGCTCATCTCTTCTCCTTGGGCTTCAGGAGACAGAGCATCAAACGGTCCTGGGACCCGCACCTCAATGATGAGGAGCAACACTCAGGGGCAGGTGGGAGAACCTTAGATTCTGCAACACAGGAACCAGTCTCCCTTGGACCCCAGTCATGAGAAAAATGCGGCCCCAGGAACCAAGGCAGAGGAGTTCCCCAACATAATGCCCCAGGCTCCTCCCCAACAGCCAGGGCTCCTCAGGCTCTTTCCTCTCCTGAGCTGTCAGAGGGCCCACAGAACAGGTCCCCAGACCTGAGTATTCTCTCCTGCCCATGGGTGTTCACAGTACCTGCGGCAGTTGGGGGCAATGTTTTCCTTACACCTAAAGAGAAAAACAGCAGTATGAGGAAAAGAAATTGGCCAGAAAGCAGGGCAAACCCATTTTTCCCTCCTGAGCCTGAAATCAGACCTCAGTCTCCACAACACCAGTGTCCCGTCCTCCCAGCTCCCCCGTCCTAGATGAGAGCCCCAGGACCTGGACACTGTCTGAATACAAACTCCCCACCACCGCCGGCCCAGCCCACTGTCCTTGCGCTGCCCCAGCTCACCCAGGGTGGACCCCGAGCGCCTCACTCACCAGAGCACCTCACACCAGCATCCTCCTCATGCTTGCAGTCACTCTGACCCCAGGGCTCCGCAGCACAGTTCCACAGGGAGGACTCCCGGCCCCCGCACCGCACCTCATCCAGCCAGATGCTCGCATTTCCAGGACCAAATGCCGCGGCCTGCACAGCTTCCAGGGCCTGGCCACAGCCCAGCTGCTGACACACCACCTCGGCCTCTGCCAGGCTCCAGGAGTCATCACACACGGTGCCCCAGAGGCCACTGTGCCAGACCTCCACCCGCCCTGAGCACTTGCTGTCTCCTCCCCTGAGCCGGAGCTTCTCTCTGTCTGAAAAGGCAGCAGCCCCTCCTGTGACTGCCCTGGTGGGAGGAAGGAGCCCCTGGGAGCCACAGGGGAGGGGGAGGGGCTGACATACCTGTGCAGGGGGCAGCAGTTGGACAGCTCTTGGGTCTTCTTCCTGCACACAACGGGGAAACAGTGGATCAGGGACAGCTGGGGGTGATCTTGTCCCCAAATAAGATTATCTAAGGTCCATGGCTCAGTGCAAATGACACATGAAAACACAGGCTCATTCATTAACTCCTGGGCTGAAACTTTCACTGCATCTGATCACAGCTGAAATTACTTAAATATTTACTTGTTTATCAGTCTTCACATCCCACAGCAAATATAAACATGGACATCTACAAATGTACACATCAGTTCAGTTCAGTCGCTCAGTCGTGTCCGACTCTTTGCGACCCCATGAATCGCAGCACACCAGGCCTCCCTGTCCATCACCAACTCCCGGAGTTCACTCAGACTCATGTCCATCGAGTCAGTGATGCCATCCAGCCATCTCATCCTCTGTCACCCCCTTCTCCTCCTGCCCCCAATCCCTCCCAGCATCAGAGTCTTTTCCAATGAGTCAACTCTTCGCATGAGGTGGCCAAACTCTTAATGAAAGTTCCATTAGAAGAAGGACCTTGTATATCTTATATGTGCCATGTTTCTGCTATTAGGACAGTGCCTGCACATTGTATGCACTCATTCAACAAATATGTATGGAAAACCTTTTCTAAATGCCTAGATAAGGGCTTCATAGTTATTGAATGAATGGATGAATAAAATTCAGTAAAATAAAACTTTAAATTCACACTAATCAGTGAAATAGTAACCAAATATAAGTGCATGGTAATAGTCTATGATAATAGCTCATATTAAAAATAATCAGTCCAGAAGCACAGAGTTAATTTATACTCAAAATCTCACATACGTAATTTTAATGGAAAATTATTAGATAGATTATAAGCTACTCTTACCTACTATTCAGTGTGACAAGTGGGCAAGTGAAGACTACTGTTGTAAAAGGAAACGCTTTTTTAAATTTATTTTTAATTGGAAGATAATTGATCTACAATGCAGTGTTGGTTGTGTGTGTGTGTGTGTTAGTCGCTCAGTCGTGTCTGACTGTTTGTGACCTATGGAATGCAGCCCACCAGGCTACACTGTCCATAGGATTTTCCAGGCAAGAATACTGGAGTAGATTGCTATTCCTTTCTCCACTGGATCTTCCCTATCCAGAAATCGAACCCAGGTCTCCTGCACTGCAGGTAGTTTCTTTGCTGTCTGAGCCACCAGAAAAGCCCATAGTGTTGGTTAGGAATCTCTTCAAAAAGAAATATACAGGAAAGACTTAGTAGAATTCTAAGAAGATATATGTACACATATATGTACACACTGAGTAAGGCAGAAATTTTTGCAATAGAGTAAAAAAAAAAAAAAAAAAAAAACCTGCTGAGAAAAATTTGTATTGAGAAGATGCGGAAATAACAAACAAAAGACTGAAAAGTATATATAAAAGAATTGAAGCTGAGAGAAATAAATACAAATTCAAAGCAACACAAAAAACCAGAAGGGTAAATAGTACCTGTCATAAAGTATCAAAATTTGTATATTCTTTCCAGATCATCCTATCAAACCTCATACCCACTCTATGCAGAGAACCTCTGAGAAAATGATGGCAGGACCTTTGTGAGCAGGTTGCTCATTTTCATGGTCAAAGACTTTACCACCTCTCAATTTTCAGTGTTTAATTATAGGAAAAATATCATCAATGAAAGGTCTAATAGTTTAATGCCTCTTTGGCCTCAAATGGAAAAGACAAAGAGATGAAAAAAGAGGCAAGGAAGGGAGTGAGCCTCTGCTTTTGAAATATCTCTTGCCACAGTCTTAGCTGTGGGTTTCAGGCAACATTCAGCGTACCATTCAAGGTGTACCTGAATGAGGGGTATGTGTTTGTGTATGTGGAGGGGGAGGGAAGGAGAGAGAAAAACAGAGAGAGAAATGTTGAAGGAAGTAAGGTGCTATGCTTTAACTATTTGTCGCCCTCCCCAACATTTATTTATTTCATTCAACATTTATTTTCAAAATCCCAGTTCCCAATGTAACAATATTTAGTGGTGGGGCCTTCTCAAACTCTTCTAAAAACAGAAGAAAGAAACACTTCCAAACTCATTTTATGAGGCCAACATTATTCTGATACCAAAACTAGATAAGGACACCACAAGAAAATAAAATTACAGGCTAATACTCTGATAAATACAGGTGCAAGAATCCTCAACAAAATATTAGAAAACTGAATTTGAGAATACACTAAAAGAATCATACACCATGATCAAGTGATGTTTGTTCCAAGGATGCAAAGATAATTCAACATTCATAAATTAATCAATGTGATACACCAAATAAAGAAAATGAAGGTAAAAGTCATATCTCAAAGGATGAAGAAAAAATGTTGACAAATTCAAAATCCATTTATGATAAAAACTCTTTTACAAAGTAGTTATAGGAGGATTGCATCTCAATATAATTAAGGACATATGAGAAGTTCACAGCTAACATCATATTTGACTGTAAAAAAACAAAAGCTTTCCCTCTGAAATCAGACACAAGACAAAATTATCTACTCTCACCACTTTTATTCAACTTAGTTTTGGTAGTCCTATCCAGATCCATCAGGCAATAAAAAGAAAATCAAGACAACCAAATCTGAAAGGAAGAGGCAAAACTGACACTATTTTCACACTGAAAAGTGAAAGTGTTAGTCGCTCAGTCATGTCTGACTCTTCACAACCCCAAGGACTGCAGCCTGCCAGGCTCCTCTGCCCATCGGGATTCTCCAGGCAAGAATACTGGAGTGGATTGCCATTCCCTCCTCCAGGGGACCTTCCCAACCCAGGGATCAAACCCGGGTCTCTTGCATTGCAGATGGATTCTTTACCATCAGAGTCATGAGAAAGGAGACTCCCTTACATGATACTATATATAGAAAACCCTAAAGACTTCACCAAAAATATGAGAACTAATACACTCAGTAAAGTTGTAGAATGAAAAATCTATATACAAAAATCAGTTGCATTTCTATGCACTAACAACAAACTGCCATGAGGAGAAACTGAGATTCTATTTACATTTGCATGAAAATGAATAAAATATCTAGGAATAAATTTAACCAAGGAGGTGAAAGACCTGTACACTGAAAACTATTAGATACTGATGAAAGATACTGAAGATGACTCAAGTAAATGGAAAGATATTCTGTGCTCGTGGAGTGGAAGATCTAATATTATTAAAATGCCCATACTACCCAAAGCAATCTACAGATTCACTGCAATCCTTACCAAAATGTCAATGGAAATTTTCACAGATACAGACAAACAATCCTAAAATTTGCATGGAACCACAAAAGACGCTGGATACCAAAGCAATCTTGAGAAAGAGTAATAAAGCTGGAAGTGTCATACTTCCTGTTTTCAAACTATATTACAAAGCTATATTAATCAAAACAGTATGTTGTTGGTATAAAAATGGACACAGAGATCAATGGAACAGAATAGAGAGCCCAGAAATAAACCCATATTTGTATGGTCAATTAATTTTTGACAAAGAAGCCAAGAAGATACAATGAGGAAAGGACAGTTTTTTCAGTAAATGGCATTGGGAAAACTGGACAGCCGCATGCAAAAGAATGAAACTGAACCACTATCTTACACCACACAAAAATCAACTCAAAGTAGATTAAAGACTTGATCACAAGTCCTGAAGCCATAAAATTTCTACAGGAAAAAACAGAAAATAAAATCGTTGACATCAGTCTTCATGAGGATTTTTTGGATTTGACACCAAAATCAAAGGGAACAAGAGTAAAAACAAGCATTTGGGACCACATAAGGCTACAAAGCTTCTGCCCAATTAAGGAAACCATCACCAAAATGAAAAAGCAACCTATGGAACTGGAGAAAATATTTACATATTATATTTCTGATAAAGATTATTATCCTAAATATGCAAGGAACTCACACAACTCAGTAGCAAAAATCAAACAATACAACTTTCAAACAATGGGCAGAGAAACTGATAAATATTTTTTTAAAGAATACATACAACTTGACAATAGGTACATGAAAATGTGCTCAACACTACTAATCATCAGAACATACAAATCAAAACCACAATGAGATATCACCTCATATCCTCTAGAAAGGCTTTTATCAAAAAGAAGAAAGAACAGGAGTTAAGGAGAATGTGAAGAGACAGGAAAGCTTTTGCACAATTAGAGGGAATGTAAGTTGATGCAGCCCCTATGGAAAAAGTATTGAGGTGCATCAAAAATTAAAAATAGAATTGCCATACGATTTAGCAATTTCACTTTGGGGCATTTGGGGCTGAAGGAAACACTAACTTGAAAACCCAATGTTCAATGCAGCAATATTTGTTCGGTTGCTAGGTTGTGTCTGACTTTTTGCAACCCCATGGAGTGCAGCATGCCAGGTTCTTCTGTCCTTCGCTATCTCCCAAAGTTTGCTCAAATTCATGTCCACTGAATTGGTGATGCTAACTATCTCATCCTCCGTGGCCCACTTCTCCTTTTGCCTTCAGTCTTTCTCAGCATCGGGGTATTTTCCAATGAGTCAGCTCTTCTCATCAGGTGGCAGAAGTACTGGAGCTTCAGCTTCAGCATCAGTCCTTCCAATGAATATTCAGAGTTGATTTCCTGAATGGACTGGTTGGATCTCCTTGCTGTCCAAGGGACTCGCAATTCATTTGTGGCATCCAAGCACCACAATTCAAAAGCATCAACTCTTTGGCACTCAGCTTCTTTATAATCCAACTCTCACATCCATACATGACTACTGAAATAAACATAACTTTGACTATATGGACCTTTGTCAGCAAAGTGATGTCTCTGCTTTTTAATACTCTGTGTAGGTGTGTCATAGCTTTCCTTCCAGGGAGCGAGCCTCTTTTAATCTCATGGCTACCATCACCACCAGCAGTGATTTTGGAGCCCAAGAAAAGAAAATCTGTCTGTATCCACTTTCTCCCTTTTTATTTGCCATGAAGTGATGGGGCCAGATGCCATGATCTTAATTTTTAGAATGTTGAATGTTGAGCTTTATGCCAACTTTTTCACTCTCCTCTTTCACCCTCAAAAAGAAGCTCTTTAGTTCCTCTTCTCTTTCTTCCAATAGAGTAGTATCATCTGCATATCTGAGGTTGTTGATATCTCTCACGGCAATCTTGATTCCAGCTTGTGATTCATTCAGCCTGGCATTTCCCATGATGTATTCTACATATAATTTAAATAAACAGGGTGACAATATACAGCCTTGACGAATTCCTTTCCCAATTTTGAACAAGTCAGTTGTTTATATTCAGTTTCAACTGTTGCTTCCTGACCTGCATACAGGTTTCTCAGGAGGTAGGTAAGGTGGTCTGGTGAATTTTCCACAGTTTGTTGTGATCCACATAGTCAAAGGCTTTAGTCTAGTCAATGAAGCAGATATTTTTCTGGAATTCTCTTGCTTACTCTATGATCCAACAAATGTTGGCAATTTGATCTCTGGTTCCTCTGCCTTTTCTAAACCCAGCTTGTACATCTTGGAAGTTCTCAGTTCACTTATTGCTGAAACCTAGCTTGAAAGACTTTGAGCATAACCTTGCTAGCATGTGAAATGAGCACAACTGTGCAGTAGTTTGAACATTCTTTGGCACTGCCCTTCTTCAGGATTGGAATGAAAATTGACCTTCTCCAGTCCTGTGGCCACTGATGAATTTTCCAAATTTGCTGATATATTGACTGCAGCACTTTAACAGCATTACTTTTTAGTATTTTATAGCAATATATACAAGAGCCAAACAAGGTAAGTCTTCACTGATGGATGAATGGATAAAGAAAATGTAATATAGACATATATCCACCCATAAAAAAGGAGAAATTTTGCCAGTTTCAACAAGGATGGACCTTGAGGGCATTATGCTAGGTGAAACAAATCAGACAGAGAAAGAAAAATACCATAAAATCTCATTTATATGTGTAATCTTAAAACAAAAAGCAAGTTCAGAGATGTGAGTAGTTGGTGGCTGCCAGAGGTGGGGAATTTGGTGTGGCAAATGTAGTCAAAAGGTATAAACTTGAGTTGTAAAATTAATAGGTGAAGAGATATAACATACAGCATGGTGACTATAGTGAATACCATACTGTCTATTTGAAAGATGATGAGAAAATACATCTTAAACATCCTCATCATATAAGAAAAATATTTAACTATAGATATATGGTTATGGATATAACTAGACTTACTCTAGTGATCATTTATCAATATATAAGCATTATGTTGTACACAGCAAACAATTATATCAATTAAAAACTTTTAATAAAGCAAGTTTGGAACATGTGGATTAAATTAGCTCCATCATTTTAGAAACTCAATTTAAACGTATCACTTAGATTTTAAAATATCAAATCTCAATACTATCCTACAGGGTTGGGACAGACACAGAAACAGATAGTAAGTCACCTGCACATGAGATGTAGGCTTCCTCCTTTGGAGAGCAGGAACTGTATTTCCAAGGGTCAGAAGGACACTGCCAGAGAGAGGTATCAGTTTTCTGACATTGGATTAAATCTACCCACTGGGGTCTAGAACCTTCCCTGAGACTAACAGAAGAGTTGAGGGTTCCACTGTCCCACAGCCAAGCTGTCTGCAGATCACGGACACAGTGATGTCTTCCATGGGGCTGCGGCAGACACTGCCCCAGGTCCCGTTGTAGAAAACTTCCAGCCACCCAGCACACTGCTGGTCCTCGTTCACCATCCTGAGGGCCAGGAACTCTGAGATTGAAAGGGAGGAGATGGGACACAGTGAGCACCCCACTCAGTGCTCTGGGTTTTCCTCTCTCCCCAGAATTGTGAACACTCATCTCTGACTCAGCTGAGGAAGCAAATCCACTAGATGACCAGAGTGAAATCTGTCTCCTTTTTATCTGACTTTGTCCATCTGTGTCTGTCTTTCTAAATATTTCTACCACCATGATGTAGTGGATATGAACTGAGAGGAAGACCAACCTGGACACCTTCAGGGAGTAGAAGCTGATACCTGCTTCCTGACAAAACATCAAAAAGAGTGTATGAAAGGGGTGTGATGTGGACAGTGTGGAGGCAGATAGAATAATGGACCTGTGACTGCTTCCTTATCTGGCAAAAGGGACTTTACAGATGTGATAAAGGTAAGGACCTTGAGATTACCCTGAAATATGATGGATTAACCACCTGAGCACAATCTAATCACAATCTTAGACTCACTATCCTTTAGAGTGGAATACTTTTCCTCGTTCTGGTTAGAGGGAGATGTGAATATAACAGTTAGAGATGTGGAGTGTTGCTGGTCTGATGATGAACAGAAGCAGGTTATGAACAAAAGCAGGCAGGCAGTTTTTAGAAGCTTGAAAAGACAAGAAACAGATTATTTCCCAGAGGCTGAGAGGTGATGTGACTCTACTGAAACCTTGATCCCCATCCTGTGAGATTCCTGCTGGACATCTAAGCTACAGAAGTGTAAGGAAGTACATGTGTTGTTTTAAACCATTAACTATGTGGAAATTTGATACAAAACAAAAAAACTAGCACCTTGGCTTTAAGACTTCTCTACCATATGTACCAGAAGAGTGAGCCCTGATTTCAAGGAAAACTGAGAAAAGGCTCTGCCAGCAAACACTACTGAGGAGAAAGGACCAGAATCTCAGCTGCTGCAGGAGGCAGTGAAAGCACCTCGTCTTCACGTCTGCTGGAAAGACAGGTTCTATGGGAGGAAGCCTCCTTCTCTGATGCTTTCAGCATCTCTCCCTCAGGGATCAGACCCCCGTCCTCCTGGGCCCTCCCCTCCCCTAGTCGGTGGACAGTGTGGAGTGCTGACCCGAGCAGATGACCCCCGCGTCCTCCTTGTGTCTGCAGTCGTGCCGCCCCCAGCCCCGGGAAGGGCACCTCCACACGTGGGACTTCTTTCCTGTGCAGTTCAGGTCGTCCAGCCAGATGGGCCCTGATTCTGCCCCGAAGTGAGCAGACCCCGAGGGCTTGTCCACAGCCCAGGTGCCTGCACACCACGCGGGCATCGTCCAGGTCCCAGTTGTCATCACAGATGGTGCCCCAGGAGCCCTGGTCAAGGATCTCCACTCTCCCGGCGCAGGGACCGCCCCCATCCACCAGGCGGAGTTGTCTGCTATCTGAGGAGAGAGAAATGGGACAATGAGGCGTTGACCTGGGGAATGAAATGGTCTTCTGTCCTGTGGGACCTTCACCTGAGCAGTAGGGGGCGCTCTCCTCTGAGGCTGCAGACCCTGCTTGTTCAGACAGGGAGCCATTGCACTGGGGCAGCACCTGGGTGCGGTTTCCTGAAAAAAGAGCGATGATTAGAGGGTTGGGAGGGTTGAAGAGCAGGAAACTCAGTTAAGCAAAATAATTTTTAGGAGGGGAGGGGAGTTTGGGGGGAAACAGTCCCTGGCTGTTCACCTGAAACTGTAATAACATTGTTAATCGGCTAAACCCAATACAAAGTAAAAAGTTCAAAATAAAATAATAATAATAATAATGACCTAGTGATGGAGCTGAGATGAAACCTGTAACATACCAGTAAAGTTACCATAATCTTAGTGTTTCCTTTCTCTATGAACAGCCCTGGTCCTGACAACGCCACGATTCCTGCTTTAAGCCAAGCTTTGCCCTAAGAATGAGTTAAATTAGTTGCTCTATCCTTAATCTACCCCTAAATAGAAGAAGCAAAACAAAATCCTTTCTGAAGGGTTTGTTCAATTTTTTTATCTACAATGTTTGTGATTTTAAAAACACTTCTATAAAAGAGATCTCAAAAAAATAAAAATAAAAGAGATCTCATGGAAAACAAAAGGAAAAAGAAACATTAAAAAAATTTCCCAGGGTATTTGGCTCTTAGAGTTACCTGACAGAGAGTTTATTTTATTTATTTTTATTAATTTTTATTTGAGCATAATTGCTTTACAACGTTGTGGATGCTTCTGCTGTACAGCAAATTCAATACATTATATATACATGTAAGGGTTTCCTAGGTGACTCAGTGGTAAAAAAATCTGCCTGCCAAATAGGAGACCAGGGTTCCATCCCTAGTTGGGAAGATCCTCTGGGGAAAGAAATGGCAACCCACTCCAGTATTCTTGCCTGGGAAATCCTATGGACAAAGGAGTGTCGCAGGCTACATCCATGAGGTCACAAAAGAGTCAGACAAAACTCAGCGACCAAACAGCAATCACACACACACACACACACACACACACACATATATATATATATATATATATATCTTCTTTCTTGGATTTACTTCCTATTTAGGTCACCAGAGAGCACTGAGGAGAGTTCCCTGTGCTATGCAATAGGTTATTATTTATCTATTTTAAGTGTTCAGTTCAGTCTCTCAGTAGTGTCCGACTTTTTGTGACCCCATGAACCGCAGCACACCAGGCCTCCCTGTCCATCACCAACTCCCGGAGTTCACCCAGACTCACGTCCATCGAGTCAGTGATGCCATCCAGCAATCTCATCCTCTGTCGTCCCCTTTTCCTCCTGCCCCCAATCCCTCCCAGCATCAGAGTCTTTTCCAATGAGTCAACTCTTCGCATGAGGTGGCCAAAGTACTGGAGTTTCAGCTTTAGCATCATTCCTTCCAAAGAAATCCCAGGGCTGATCTCCTTCAGAATGGACTGGTTGGATCTCTTTGCACTCCAAGGGACTCTCAAGCGTCTTCTCCAACACCAGAGTTCAAAAGCATCAATTCTTTGGTGCTCAGCTTTCTTTATAGTCCAACTCTCACATCCATACATGACCACTGGAAAAACCATAGCCTTGACTAGATAGACCTTTGTTGGCAAAGTTTATGTGTGCGTGCATGCTAAGTCACTTCAGTCGTGTCTGACTCTGTGACACTATGGATTGTAGCCCATCAGGCTCCATGTCTACGGGATTCTCCAGGCAATATCTATTTTATACTTAGTATCAATACTGTAGGGCTTCTGAGTCTGGTGGCTGAGGCAGTAAAGAATCCACCTGCTGTGCAAGAGACCTGGGGTGATCCTTGGGTTGGGAAGATCCCCTGGAGGAGGGTATGGCAACCCACTCCACAATTCATTCCTGGAGAATCCCCATGGACAGAGGAGCCTGGCAGGCTACAGTCCATGGGGTTGCAGAGTCAGATACAACTAAGTGCACAGCACAGCACATCAATAGTGTCTATATGTCATATATGTCAATCTCAATGTCCCAATTCATCCCACTCTTCATTTCCCCTCTTAGTATCCATATGATGTTCTCTATGTTGGTGTTGTCTCTATTTCTGCTTTGCAGTAAGTTCATCTCTATCATTTTTCTAGATTCCACATATAAGTGATGTTATACAGTATTTGTTTTACTCTTTCTGATTTACTTCATTCTACATAACAATCCTATTTCAAACCCTAAAGATGATGCTGTGAAAGTGCTGCACGCAATATGCCAGAAAATTTGGAAAACTCAGCAATGGCCACAGGACTGGAAAAGGTCAGTTATCATTCCAATCCCAAAGAAAGACAATGCCAAGAATGCGCAAACTACCACACAATTGCACTCATCTCACTAGCAAAGTAATGCTCAAAATTCTCCAAGCCAAGCTTCAACAACACGTGAACCGTGAACTTCCAGATGTTCAAGCAGGTTTTACAAAAGGCAGAGGAACCAGAGATCAAATTGCCAACATCCACTGGATCATCAAAAAAGCAAGAAAGTTCCAGAAAAACATCTTTTTCTGCTTTATTGGCTGTGCCAAAGCCTTTGACTGTGTGCATTACAATAAACTGTGGAAAATTCTAAAAGAGATGAGAATACCAGGGCACCTGAACTGCCTCTTGAGAAATTTGTACGCAGGTCAGGAAGCAACAGTTAGAACTGTACATGTAACAACAGACTGGCTCCAAACAGGAAAAGGAGTACGTCAAGGCTGTATTTGTCACCCTCCTTATTTAACTTCTATGCAGAGTACATTATGAGAAATGCTGGGCTGGATGAAGCACAAGCTGGAATCAAGATTTCTGGGAGAAATATCAATAACCTCAGATATGGAGATGACACCACCCTTATGGCAGAAAGTGAAGAGGAACTAAAGAGCCTCTTGGTGAAAGTGAAAGAGGAGAGCGAAAAAGTTGGCTTAAAGCTCAACATTCAGAAAACAAAGATCATGGCATCCAGTCCCATCACTTCATGGGAAACAGATGGGGAAACAGTGGCTGACTTTATTTTTTTTGAGCTCCAAAATCGCTGTAGATGGTGACTGCAGCCATGAAATTAAAAGATGCTTACTCC
Organism: Bubalus kerabau; assembly: GCF_029407905.1. Classification (NCBI taxonomy): domain Eukaryota; kingdom Metazoa; phylum Chordata; class Mammalia; order Artiodactyla; family Bovidae; genus Bubalus; species Bubalus kerabau. The sequence continues at coordinate 20,012,628 of NC_073624.1, forward strand.
TTGGAAGAAAAGTTATGACCAACCTAGACAGCATATTAAAAAGCAGAGACATTACTTTGCCAACAAAGGTCCTACTAATCAAGGCTATGGTTTTTCCAGTAATCATGTATGGATACGAGAGTTGGACTATAAAGAAAGCTGAGCACCAAAGAATTGGTGCTTTTGAACTGGGGTGTTGGAGAAGACTCTTGAGAGTCCCTTGGACTGCAAGGAGATCCAACCAGTCCATCCTAAAGGAAATCAGTGCTGAGTATTCACTGGAAGGACTGATGCTGAGGTTGAAGCTCTAATACTTTGGCCACATGATGTGAAGAACTGACTCATTTGAAAAGCCCCTGATGCTGAGAAAGATTGAAGGCGAGAGGAGGCGGGGACGACAGAGGATGAGACGGTTGGATGGCATCACCAACTCAGTGAACATGAGTTTGAGTAATCTCTGGGAGTTGGTGATGGACAGGGAGCCCCCTTGTGCTACAGTCAATGGGGTCGCAAAGAGTCGGACATGACGAGCGACTGAACTGAACTAAACCGAACATAACAATCTCTAGGTCTATCCATGTCTCTGCAAATTTCACAACTTTATTCTTTTATGGATGAGTAATATTCCATTTTATATATGTACAACATCTTCTCTATCCATTCCTCCTGTGAGGGACATTTAGGTTGCTTCTGTGTCCTGGCTGTTGTAAATAGTGCTGCAGTGAACATTAAGATGAATGTGTCTTTTTGAATGGTGATTCTCTCCAGGTATGTGCCCAGGAGTGGGATTGCTGAGTCATACGATAGTTCTATTTTTAGTTTTTTGAGGAACCTCCATACTGTTCTCCATAGTAGTTGTGCCAATTTACATACCCATATGTAGGAGGTTTCCCTTTTCTGCACATTCTCTTCAACATTTATTGTTCGTAGATTTTTTTAATGACATTTTATTTAATGACATTCTGACTGGTGTGAAGTAATACCTGACTGCAGTTTTGCATCTCTCTAGTAATTAGTGATGTTGAACATCTTTTCATGTATTTGTTAGCCATCTGTATGTCTGGAGAAATGTCTGTTTAGGTCTTTTCCCCATTTTTCAACTGGGTTGTTTGGTTTGTTGATATTGAGTTGTTTGTGCATTTTGAAGATCAGTTGCTTGTTAGTTGTTTCATTTTAGTTGCAAATATTTTCTCCCATTCTGACAGTTGTCTTTTTGTTCTGTTTATGGTTTCCTTTGCTATGCAAAACCTTTTAAGTTTAATCAGGTCCTATTTGTTTATTTTTGTTTTTATTTTCTTTACTCTAGAAGGTTGGTCAAAAAAGATCTTGTTGCAATTTATGTCAAAGAATCTTCTGCCTATGTTTTCCCCCAAGAGTTTTATAGTCTGACAGAGAATTTAAATAGCCATGATTAAAGTCCTCAAAGAATTAATTAACAAGATGTGTGTCTTGGCAGAAAAACGATAATAAAAACAAATGAAAATTCTACAGATGAAAAAGTTAACAGCTGAAATTAAGAACTAGGGAATTAGTCTATCAGCACATTAGATCAATATAAAGTAGAAATAGTAAAATGGAAGATGAGAGGATAAATATTCCTCTATATAGAAAAGCTAGTTACATGGTAAGTGCCTGGTTAAACAATACTGTATAACAAAGTTTCCCCCCAAATTTAGCAGCTGAAGGAATTTTTTTTTTTAATTTTGATCATAATTTCCTGGTCAGTAATTTGGGAAAGAATCAACTTGGCAGTTCTATCTTTGGGGTCTCTCATGTGATTGCACTTAGATGTTATCTGGGGCTGATATCTCTAAAGGTTTGATTGAACTGTGGTTATGTAAGGAAATTTCCTGAAGTATTTTTTTGGTTGGGGATTAGGAGGGATAAAGGAGCATCCTGTCTGCAACTTAATCCGGAAAGATTTTACATACTCAAGGGTAAATGGGGCAGGAGAGGGACAAAGGAGGAGAGAGAGGGAAAGCTAGAACAAGACAGAGAAAGAGAGAGAAAACTAGAGAGAGAGAGAGGGGGAGAGAAAATAAAGAAAGAAAGAAGAATTAAAGCAAAATACTAACCTAACATTTGGGGAATCCAGATAAAGTTCAGAGAGAATTCACTCCTAGAAAACCTTCACTAAAGGAAATACTAGTAACATCAAACCCATGAAATGCCTAGGAGAAAACCTAGGTAAAGATGTGCAAAACATCGGAGAGAAATTCAAGACCAAATTGAATGAAGGGATATATTTTGCCAATGATTTGGGACACTCAATGTTGTCAAAATAAATCATTCTCAAATTTATATACAGATTAAAGCTAACCTCAATAAAATTCCCTGATGCTTTTGTGTGTATGAAACATGACAAGATGATTCAAAGTTTATGTTGTTGTTCAGTCACTCAGTCATGTCTGACTCTTTGCAACCCCATGGACTGCAGCACGCCAGGCTTCCCTATCCATCACCAACTCCCAGCGTTTACCCAAACTCATGTCCATTGAGTCAGTGAGGCCATCCAACTATCTCATCTTCTGTTGTCCCCTTCTCCTCCTGCCTTCAATCTTTCCAAGCATCAGGGTCTTTTCTAATGAGTCAGCTCTTCACATCAGGTGGCAAAGTATCGGAGCTTCAACTCAAAAATGTATACAAAATACAAAAACCAAGAATGACCAAGGCAGTTAGGAAGAACAGCAACAACATAACTTCTTAAAGTTACCCAGACTTACTATGTGTTTTTAGTCACTCAGTCATTTCTGATTCTTTGTGATCCAGTGGACCATAGCCCAGCAAGCTACTCCCTCCATGGGGACTCTCCAGGCAAGAATACTGGAGTGGGTTGCCATGCACTTCTCCAGGGGAATCTTCCCAATCCAGGGATCAAACCCAGGTCTCCTGCCTTACAGACAGATTCTTTACCATCTGAGCCACAATGGAAGGTTCAAGATTTACTATAAAATTACAATAATTAAGAAAATGTGGTACAGGTGGAAGGATAGACAAATGACACAGTAGAACAGAATAGAAAGTCTAAAAGAAGTACTCAGACATATGTGCCCTTTCGTTTATCATAAAGGTGGCACTGCAGTGGGGAATAGTCTTTCCAGAAAAAGATTTTCAGTCAACTGTGTGCCCATATGAAAACATGACACTTGACCCTTATCCTACACAGTTATCAGTCCTAGAGGCACTGTATGATTACATGCAAAATAAAAGTAATTACACTTCTGTGAGATACTCTCAGAGAATATTTTTGTGATTTTGGAGTAGACAAAGTTCTTTCTAGGAGGATATAAGGAGCTCTATGGACTGGAACAAGGGCTGGTTCAAAACTGAGACAGGAGTACGTCAAGCCTGTATATCGTCACCCTGATTATTTAACTTCTATGCAGAGCACGTCATGCGAAATGCTGGAATGGATGAAGCACAAGCTGGAGTCAAGATTGCTGGGAGACATATCAATAACCTCAGATATGCAGATGACACCACCCTTATGGCAGAAAGTGAAGAGGAACTAAAGAGCCTCTTGATGAAGGTGAAAGAGGTGAGTGAAAATGTTGGCTTAAAACTCAGCGTTCAGAAAAGGAAGATCATGGCATCTGGTCCCATCACTTCATGGCAAATAGATGGGGAAACAATGAAAACAGTGACAGACTTTATTTTCTTGGACTGTAAAATCACTGCAAATGATGACTGCAGCCATGAAATTAAAAGATGCTTGCTCCTTGGAAGAAAAGCTATGACAAACCTAGATAGCATATTAAAAAACAGAGATATTACTTTGCCGACAAAGGTCCAACAAAGCTATAGTTTTTCCAGTAGTCATGTATGGATGTGAGAGTTGCACCATAAAGAAAGCTGAGCACTGAAGAATTGATGCTTGTGAACTGTGGTGTTGGAGAAGACTTTTGAGAGTCCCTTGGACTTCAAGGATATTAAACCAGTCAATCCTAAAGGAAATCAGTGCTGAATATTCATTGGAAGGACTGATGCTGTGGTTGAAGCTCTAATACTTTGGCCACATGATGGGAAGAACTGACTCAATGGAAAAGACCCTGATGTGGAAAAATTCTGAAGGCAGGAGGAGAAGGAGATGACAGAGGATGACATGATTGGGTGGTATCACCAACTCAATTGATATGAGCTTGAGCAAGCTGCGAGAGATGATGAAGGACAGGGAAGTTTGATGTGCTGCAGTCCATGGGATTGCAAAGAGTCGGACATGACTGAGTGACTGAACTGAACTGACTGACTGAAGGAGCACTACATGTACAGTAAAAAAGGTGAATGAATTCACTTAAGATTAGTAACTTGGCTCATTGAAGTACACCATACCATTAAGAAAATTAAAATATAAGACAGAATTAAACACAAAAAATAATAATAAATATTTATTCCAAAAGTCATCATCATGGTAATTTGCACCTTTGTATTTGTAATAGTCAAAACCTGGCAACAAACTCAAATTTCTGCCACTAGTTGAATGGATCAATGCATGGTCATGTGATCATTCAAAGGAATACTCTATAGTAATAAAATTGAATACAATGTTGCCATAAACAACATCATGAGTGAGAAATTAGACATGAAAGAAAACATTCTGTATGGTTACACATAAAGTTCAAAAACTGGGAAAATATTCTATGGCAGTACAAGTCTTAGGTAAGCAGTCTTCCCTGGAGAGGAGGAGGACACATCTATTGGGAGGCGATAGTGATTCTGTGGTGCTGTGCATGTTCTCTTTGTAGATCTGGATTGGGGAACATGACCCTAGGTATACACTTATTGTTTGTACTTTGTTCTCTATTATTGTCCTTAAATAATAATGTTTCATAAAAATATTATTCATCTAAGCATTTCTTTCCTGACATAGCACTTCTTAGCATTTCTTAGCACTTCTTTCCCCTGAAAAAAAGTGAGTAAACAATGAGAATGCTATGGAGCAGGACCTTACGGAACCTTCTCAGGACAGACCACCCTCATGTCCTGCACCTGCTTCTGTCTGTAGAAAAGCCTTAGCCAAAGAATAAATTTAATCACAGAAATGAAAAATTTTCAGAAACATAGGAAAACAGTCAAATAGTATAAAATAATAATAGTTTAGCCCTAAACAAAGTCAAGGATTTTTAGTTCCTCCTCATGGGCTATAGCTAACATTCTGAGCCATATCCTTTGAGTTGTTTTGCAGATGCTGAAATCCCAACCAGGAGGTAGAAGTAAATTACATGATGACCAGACTAGTGGGGTGCCATTTTCTTCTCCAGGGGATCTTCCCACCCCAGGGATCAAACCTGAGTCTCTTGCATTGCAAGCAGATTCTTTACCATCTGAGTCAACAGGGAAGCCCATAATCTTCTTCATCTTGCACAATTCCAAGAATTGGCCTCAAGGAAATGGGAACAGATCGACACTAGAACTGATGATTAACTGTATTTCAAATAATAAAGGTGACACTGTTCAGACCTATTTCAAGATGACTGTCGGGGCTAGCTGTGCTATTCTGCAGGTAGCCTGTCCCCTACCTCCACCTGTGCACTCCTAAAATTCCCATTTAAAAACTCTTGTCCCTGATCAGCAAGGGAGAGCTGGTTCTTTGGTACATTAGTCATCTGTCTCCCCAGACCTGCTGGTTTCCTCAACAAAGCTATCTTTAATTTTACCCCATGCTTGTCTCTCAGTATTGGATTCTTGAGTAATGAGCAGCTGAAACCTGAGTTCAATAATTTCACTACATAATATCTTCCTTTTGAAGCCTGTTTTCGCTTATTTTCTGCTCTGGGGAAATTTCACTCCAGGAGCATCCTAAGTATAGTAGCCTTTCCCTGTCTTACCTGAGCAGATCACAGAGGCCATGTTGCCATGGGAACAGTCAGGATCACCCAGGGCAGTCACAGGGCATTTCCACAGGAAGGACTCAGTCCCTGAGCAGTGAAATCCGGCTTTCCAGACTTGATCACTTCCTTCTGCTCCATTTGGGGTGGAGATGGTGACTCCACAGCCGAGTTGACGACAGACAACATTGGCATTGGCCAGACTCCAGTGGGAGGCACAGAGTGCTCTCCATTGTCCAGAAATATACATCTCCACCTGCCCCATACACTGAGAGGTGTCATTTTTCATAAGCCGGACTTCTGTGTACACTGATAGAAAAAGACAGGATTTCAGCACAATCTGATTTCTTTTTTACCTTGAACTGAGTGTACACGGAGGTTAAGTCCTGATGTGCATCTCAACTGAACAGACAACCTGAGCAGCTCCACTGTAGTGACACGTGCCCCCTGGACAGGGCACTCTGGGGCAGGACCAGAGCTCAGGCTCCTCCCCCTCACACCTGAACTCTTCAGCCCAGACCTGGCCATCGGACTCTCTGAATGGCACATGTGCCAGGGCAGACACAGCCTTGCCACATCCCAGCTCTGCACAGATGACCTGGGCAGTGGGGAGTGTGAAGTTTCCATCAGACACTGGGGTCCAGGCTTCTCCAGAATGCACTTCTGCTCGCCCTGAGTAGGGTCCATCCCCTCCAGCCAGACGGACAAATCCTAAGAGAAACAAAGAACAATAAACACAGTGAGTGTTCATGAACCTGGCTTGACAATTGGAAACAACATTCACAGGCATGAGATGGTGTGAAAGCTTTTCTTTCCAACAGTGGAATAAGAGGGGATAAGAAGAGAGAATTTGACTGTCATTGTCAAACTGCATTTTCATGAGCAAGTTTCTGAAGAGATATCCAGAAGGATTGAAGGATCAGTTCAGAATGGCTGAATCCCGAGAATATATATTGGTTAGGATTGTTAATTCCTATCTGGGGCATGGAAACTACAGTGCCCAAAGAAACCGCACAGTGGTAGATATTCAAACGTGGGTGCAGAGCTGAAGTGAGAGTGAAAAAGTCCATGGGGTTCAAGAGCTTAGAAGCCTAAAAGCCAGAGAAGTTTAGAGGACCATCCTGAGATTTCTGGGGCTAAACTTCTGGCCAGTTTTCTCTCAGAGCCAATATTCAAGTCACTGAGGACAGGGAATATCACACGGGCTGGATCTGAGTGCAGGTATTATAATCTAATTGTGAAAGAAGTTGTCCACAGGTAAGTTTAGAAATGACAAAAGCTCAGAGAGTCATAGGAGAGGGAGGGAATGGTCCTAGCCATATTTCTTAAAAACCTAGGATTTATCAAGACACCTAGGAGAAAGTGAGGTCTCAGTGGAATTATGCAAGACATTTGAGTTAGTTGATTACTTCATACTAGACATGAGATTCTCAACAAATGTGAAAGAGTAATGATAATTTAATGTATTCTAACCTTATCTATATGCTAATTGCATATGCCTTTCCTATTTGGATTTCTGAGATAAGAAGCCAGCAACCTATAAAAAAGGAAAATGAAAGGAAGAGAGCAGACAGCAAACAACCCAATATACTTTCAGTTCAGCCACTCAGTCGTGTCCGACTCTTTGCGACCCCATGAATCGCAGCATGTCAGGCCTCCCTGTCCATCACCAACTCCCAGATTTCACCCAAACTCGTGTACATCGAGTTGGTGATGCCATCCAGCCATCTCATCCTCTGTCGTTCCCTTCTCCTCCTGCCCCCAATCCCGCCCAGCATCAGGATCTTTTCCAATGAGTCATCAGGGTCTTTTTGCATGAGGTGGCCTAAGTATTGAAGTTTCAGCCTCAGCATCAGTCCTTCCAATGAACATCCAAGACTGGTCTGCTTTATAATGGTCTGGTTGGATCTCCTTGCAGTCCAAGGGACTCACAAGAGTCTTCTCCAGCACCACAGTTCAAAAGCATCAATTTTTCAGCGCTCAGCTTTCTTCACAGTCCAACTCTCACATCCATACACGACCACTGGAAAAACCATAGGCTTGACTAGATGGACTTTTGTTGGCCAAGTAATATCTCTGCTTTTTAATATGCTTTCTAGGTTGGTTACTAGGTTGCTGTCTAGGAAGATTACTTTCCTTCCAAGGAGTTAGCATCTTTTAATATATACTTTAGAGATTTCTAAATTGCAAAAGCCTCAATAGGAATGAAACATAAAAAGATTTGGGGGGAAAAAGACTTGTTCAACAAGATTTTAACACTTTTTATCCCCTGTGCTCCTCCCATTTACCACATAACCCTGCTACCCTTTCTGATTTCTCCCAATGCAGAAAAGAAAAAACAAGCTTAAGAGCTACAAATAGATGGCAAGGAGACTCCAAAAGGAAAGAACTTCTGTAGGGAGTGAGGTGGAGTGAGTGGCAGGTTAAATAGGGAGTGGATGGAGTATGAGAGAGAGAGACCAAAAAAGACTGATGATAATGATTTCATCCTTCAGAGACCATATTTTGGATAGAGAAAAGGTAATCCAATAAGAAAAAAACCAGCACATCATAAAGAACAACTTTTTAAATAATTTTCCTGGTTTCTGAGTGTGTTCATAATTATTTATGTACATGGTGGAATTTGTTCTGGTGAAGGACTCTGATTGCATAAGTTTGTGAACTTGAAGTCTCAAAAAGAATGATGTAACAGAATAAAAATCTACTATAGAGAGCAGGTGGAGAAGGCAATGGCAATCCACTCCGGTGTGCTTGCCTGGACAATCCCAGGGACAGCAGAGCCTGGTAGGCTGCCGTCTATGGGGTCGCACAGAGTCAGAGATGACTGACGTGACTTAGCAGCAGCAGCAGCAGCAGCATAGAGAGCAGGAGAGAACAGAAAAGGCACTGCAGAAATTAAAGAATTGAAGGGTTAGCTTGACCACTCATACAAGAATGAATGATGAGAGAGAGGATGATCTGCTTGCCTTTTATTATTTATCCATTTCCATCTCCCCAGAGAGGCCCAGGTTAAGACCCCTAATCTATTCTGGCTGGTAGTTTGGTCACAGGCTACACATCCTAGATAAACCATTTTTATTTAACTGGTTGTTGTTGTTGTTGTTGCTCAGCCACTCAGTCGTGTATGACTCTTTGCTACCCCATGGACTGAAGAATGACAGGCTTCCCTGTCCTTCACTATCTCCCTGAGTTTGCTCAAACTCATGTCCATCAAGTCGGTGATACCATCTAATTATCTCATCTTCTGTCGTCCCTTTCTCCACCAGCCTCCAATCTTTCCCAGCATCAGGGTCTTTTCCAGTGAATCAGTTCTTCATATCAGGTGGCCAAAGTATTGGAGCTTCAGCTTCAGCATCAGTCCTTTTAGGGAATATTCAGGGTTGATTTCATTTAGAATTGAGTGGTTTGATCTCCTTGCAGTGCAAGGGACTCTCAAGAGTCTACTCCAACACCACAGTTGAAAAGCATCAGTTTTTCAGTGTTCAGCCTTCTTTATGGTCCAACTCTCACATCCATACATGACTATTGAAAAAAACCATAGCTTTGACTAGATGGACCTTTGTCTCAAAGTAATGTCTCTGTTTTTTAATATACTGTCTAGGTTTGTCAGCTTTTCTTCCAAAGAGCAAGCATCTTTTAATTTCATGATTGCAGTCACTGTCCACAGTGATTTTGGAGCCCAAGAAAAAAAAGTCTGTCACGGTTTCCATTTTTCCCCCATCTGTTTGCCATGAAATGATGGGACAGGATGCCATGATCTTAGTTTTCTGAATGCTGAGTTTCAAGTCAGCTTTTTCACTCTCCTCTTTCACTTTCATCAAGAGGCACTTTAGTTCCTCTTCACTTTCTGCCATTTAGGGTGATGTAATCTGCATATCTGAGGTTGTTGATATTATATTAATTCCATGAGATTAAAGATTTAGAATAACAAAGAGAGAAGTATTTCTTGTATTCTGTTTTATATACCCTGATAAAAGTTACATATTCAAATATGTGCTGGATAATCAATAAAGTCTTCGGACATATTAAGATAGAGACTTCTGAGATATCTTATTTCTTTTTTATTTTCTACTTGATTTTAAAATTTACATAGAAGAATAAGTGTGTGAAAATTCTAAGAAAATTATTAAATAGAAGGCTGAATAGGAAAAGGAGTACATCAAGGCTGTATAATGTCCCCCTGCTTATTTAACTTATATGCAGAGTACATCACGAGATATTCTGGGCTGGAAGAAGCACAAGCTGGACTCAAGATTGCTGGGAGAAATATCAATAACCTCAGATATGCAGATGACACCACCCTTATGGCAGAAAGTGAAGAGGAACTAAAAAGCCTCTTGATGAAAGTGGAAGAGGAGAGTGAAAAAGTTGGCTTAAAGCTCAACATTAAGAAAACTAAGATCATGGCATCTGGTCCCATCACTTCATGGGAAATAGATGGGGAAACAGTGGAAACAGTGGCTGACTTTATTTTGGAGGCTCCAAAATCACTGCAGATGGTGATTGCAGCCATGAAATTAAAAGACACTTACTCCTTGGAAGGAAAGTTATGACCAACCTAGATAGTATATTCAAAAGCGGAGCCATTACTTTGCCGGCAAAGGTCCGTCTAGTCAAGCCTATGGTTTTTCCAGTAGTCGTGTATGGATGTGAAAGAAGGACTATGAAGAAAGCTGAGCGCTGAAAAAATTGATGCTTTTGAGCTGTGGTGTTGGAGAAGACTCTTGAGAGTCCCTTGGACTGCAAGAAGATCCAACCAGTCCATTCTGAAGGAGATCAGCCCTGGGATTTCTTTGGAAGGAATGATGCTAAAGCTGAAACTCCAGTAGTTTGGCCACCTCATGCAAAGAGTTGATTCATTGGAAAAGACTCTGATGCTGGGAGGGATTGGGGGCAAGAGGAGAAGGGGACGACAGAGGATGAGATGGCTAGATGGCATCACCAACTCAATGGACGTGAGCTTGAGTGAATTCCAGGAGTTGGTGATGGACAGGGAGGCCTGGCATGCTGCGATTCATGGGGTCGCAAAGAGTTGGACACAACTGAGTGACTGAAATGAACTGAACTGAACTGAACTGAAATGTATTCAACATTTGTTGACACAACATGACTAAATATGCTAAAATTCTAGAGTGGAGATTATTTCAATGTTAGCCAAGGATCTACAGCTTCTTTTTCACTGGGAATTTGCTGATTCATTGCATAATTTAATGATTCAGAATCTGGGCTTGGGCAAGCAGAGGACTATTGTGACAGGAAGCCAGCATAATTTGGGGGTTACCTGGTGCTGGAGTGACAAAATTAGAGTCTTGAGAGCCTCTCTCACACAGCATGTTTTCTCCTCAAATATCTGCCCATTATATAAGCTGTGAAGGATAGGAGGCTAAAGAACTATATAAAAAGACTTGGAAAGCAGAGTCTTTCTCATTCTCTTGGGTACTGAGCTACCATAGAATCTAGGCTCTGAACTGAACTCTCTGAAAGCCCCTGTCATAGGGACAGAAAAATCAGAGGTGGACTCAGTGCTACCAAAACTGCAACCTACACTTATTACAGCTCAGTTTTAGGTTATATTTAGATGTTTGAGTGATATACACCCCTTCCCCCTATCTGCCTAGCAAATCAAAGGGTAAATCCTTTCAGGTATTAGAAAATATATCAGGAGTATCTTACTTTTTCATATATAATTTATAGCATTCAATAAAACATGACATGACATTTGACAAGTTAGGATAACATGACAAATGACCAAGGTGAAAAAAAGAGATAAGAGAATGCAGAGACACACATGATAGAAATGCATAAGGATTTTAACTATGATCAGTGTATTTAGGGGAAAGGAGAGAAGGGGAGAATATACAGATAAAAAGATGAAAAAATTAACAAATAATCATAAACAAATAAAAATAGCAATGGAACCATTGCCAACCTAAAATAAAATATCTAGGTTTAAAAAGCGAATGAATACATCAAACAAATTTTAGATAGAACTTAGAATATAGTGATTTAGAGGAGTCCTAAAGATGAGAGATGAGAAGGAAAATAAAGAGTAGGAGAGGGAGAACAGATACAGAGACCGAGAGGCAGAACTACTTGAAGATGTAATAATAGAGAATTTTTTAATTATAAACTAAAGAGTATGAAAAGCCCCACTCCTAGTAAAGCTGCTGAAAATCAAAAGGAAAAGGAAAATCTGAAATAATAACAGATTGATTTAATACTAAAGGAAGGGAAAAAAAGGGAGAGAAAAAGGAACATAAAGCATGTGGATCAATTAAAAGCAAATGGCAGATACCAACACATCAATATTAGTAATTGCATTTACAGTGAATGGGTTAAGATAAAACAAAACTGATGCAAATGTTACTTGCAAAATGATCACCTTATATTATGAAAACAAAGAAAGGTTGAAAGTAAAATGATGGAAAAAATGTACTAACTATAAGAAAACTCGAGTAGCTTTATCGATGTCCCAGAAAGGAGACTTTAAGAAAAGATACACTAATTGACAGTAGTGCTGAGAGGGCATCAGAGGGCAGACAGACTGAAACCACAATCACAGAAACTAGCCAACCTGATCACATGGACTACAGCCTTGTCTAACTCAATGAAACTAAGCCATGCCATGTAGGGCCAACCAAGATGGACGGTTATGGTGGAGAGTTCTGACAAAATGTGGTCCACTGGAGAAGGGAATGGCAAACCACTCTAGTATTCTTGCCTTGAAAAACCCCATGAACAGTATGAAAAGGCAAAAAGATAGGACACTGAAAGATGAACTCCCCAGGTCAGTAGGTGCCCAATATGTTACTGGAAATCAGTGGAGAAATAACTCCAGAAAGAATGAAGGTAGGGAGCCAAGGCAAAAACAATACCCAGTTGTGGATGTGACTGGTGATAGAAGCAAGGTCCAGCAGTGTAAAGAGCAATATTGCATAGGAACCTGGAATGTTAGGTCCATGAATGAAGGGAAATTGGAAGTGGTCAAACAAGAGATGGCAAGAGTGAACATCGACATTCTAGGAATCGGTGAACTAAAATGGACTGGAATAGCTGAATTTAACTCATATGACCATTATATCTACTACTGTGGGCAGGAATTACTTAAAGAAATGGAGTAACCATCATAGTCAACAAAAGAGTCTGAAATGCAGTTGCTGCTAAGTCGCTTCAGTCGTTTCCAACTCTGTGCGACCCCATAGACGGTAGCCCACCAGGCTTCCCCGTCCCTGGGATTCTCCAGACAAGAACACTGGAGTGGGTCGCCATTTCCTTCTCCAATGCATGAAAGTGAGAAGTGAAAGTGAAGTCGTTCAGTCGTGTCCGACTCTTAGCGACCCCATGGACTGTAGCCCTTCAGGCTCCTCCATCCATGGGATATCCATGGGATTTTCCAGGCAAGAGTACTGGAGTGGGGTACCATTGCCTTCTCCGTTGAAATGCAGTACCTGGATGCAATCTCAAAAACAACAGAATGATCTCTCTGTTTGTTTCCAAGGCAAACCATTCAACATTACGGTAATCCAAGTCTATGCCCCAACCAGTAATGCTGAAGAAGCTGAAGTTGAATGGTTCTATGAAGACCTACATGACTTTTTAGAACTAACACCCAAAAAAGATATCTTTTTCATTATAGAGGACTGGAATGCAAAAGTATGAAGCCAAGAAACACCTGGAGTAACAGGCAAATTTGACCTTGGAGTACAGAATGAAGCAGGGCAAAGGCTAATAGAGTTTTGATCATAGCAAACACCCTCTTCCAACAACACAAGAGAAGACTCTACACATGGACATCACCAGATGGCTGACACCAAAATCAGATAGATTATATTCTTAGCAGCCAAAGATGGAAAAGCTCTATAAAGGCAGAAAAACAAGACCAGGAGTTGACTGAGGCTCAGATCATGAACTCTTTATTGCCAAATTCAGACTTAAATTGAAGAAAGTGGGGAAAAACACTAGACCATTCAGGTATGACCTAAATCAAATCCCTCATGACTATACAGTGGAAGTGAGAAATAGATTTAAGGGACTACATCTGATAGACAGAGTGCCTGATGAACTACAGACAGAGGTTCCTGATACTGTACAGGAGACAGGAATCAAGACTATCCCCAAGAAAAAGAAATACAAAAAAGCAAAATGGCTGCCTGAGGAGGCCTTAAAAATAGCTGTAAAAAGAAGGGAAGCAAAAAGCAAAGGAGAAAAGGAAAGATATACCCATGTGAATGCAGAGTTCCAAAGAATAGCAAGGAGAGATAAGAAATCCTTCCTTGGCAATCAGTGCAAAGAAATAGAGGAAAACGACAGAATGGGCAAGACTAGAGATCTCTTCAAGAAAATCAGAGATACCAGGGGAATATTTCATGCAAAGATGGGGTCAATAAAAGACAGAAATGGTATGGACCTAACAGAAGCAGAAGATATTAAGAAGAGGTGCAAGAATACACAGAAGAACTGTACAAAAAAGATCTTCATGACCCAGATAATCACGATGGTGTGATCACTTACCTCGAGCCAAACATCCTGCAATGTGAAGTAGAGTGGGCCTTAGGAAGCATCACTACTAACAAAGCTAGTGGAGGTGATGGCATTCTAGTTGACCTATATCAAATCCTGATGATGCTGTGAAAGTGCTGCACTCAATATGCCAGCAAATTTGGAAAACTCAGCAGTGGCCACAGGACTGCAAAAGGTCAGTTTTCATTCCAATCCCAAAGAAAGGCAATGCCAAAGAATGCTCAAACTACCACACAATTGCACTCATCTCACACGCTAGTAAAGTAATGCTCAAAATTCTCCAAGCCAGGCTTCAGCAATACGTGAACCGTGAACTTCCAGATGTTCAGGCTGGTTTTAGAAAAGGCAGAGGAACCAGAGATCAAATTGCCAACATCTGTTGGATCACTGAAAAGCAAGAGAGTTCCAGGAAAACATCTACTTCTGCTTTATTGACTATGCCAAAGCCTTTGACTGTGTGGATCACAATAAACTTTGGAAAATTCTTCAAGAGATGGGAATACCAGACCACCTAACCTGCCTCTTGAGAAACCTGTATGCAGGTCAGGAAGCAACAGTTAGAACTGGACATGGAACAACAGACTGGTTCCAAATAGGAAAAGGAGTACCTCAAGGCTGTATATTGTCATTCTGCTTATTTAACGTATATACAGAGTACCTCATGAGAAATGCTGGGCTGGATGAAGCACAAGCTGGAAACAAGATTTCTGGGAGACATATCAATAACCTCAGATATGCAGACGACACCACGCTTATGGTAGAAAGTGAAAAAGAACTAAAGAGCCTCTTGATGAAAGTGAAAGAGGAAAGCGAAAAAATTGGCTTAGAGCTCAACATTCAGGAAACTAAGATCATGGCATCCGGTCCCATCACTTCATGGCATATAGATATGGAAACAGTGGCTGACTTTATTTTGTGGGCTCCAAAATCACGGCAGATGGTGACTGCAGCCATGAAATTAAAAGACGCTTACACCTTGGAAGGAAAGTTATAACCAACCTAGACAGCATATTAAAAAGCAGAGACATTACTTTGCCAACAAAGATCCATCTAGTCAGAAGCTATGGTTTTTCTAGTAGTCATGTGTGGATGTGAGAGTTGGACTGGAAAGAAAGCTGAACAACGGAGAATTGGTGCTTTTGAACTGTGGTGTTGGAGAAGACTCTTGAGAGTCCCTTGGACTGCAAGGAGATCCATCCAGTCCATCCTAAAGGAAATCAGTCCTGAGTGTTCACTGGAAGGACTGATGTTGAAGCTGAAACTCCAATATTTTGGCCACCTGATGTGAAGAGCTGACTCATTTCAAAAGACCCCGATGCTGAGAAAGATTGGGGGCAGAAGGAGAAGGGGATGTCAGAGGATGA
Source organism: Bubalus kerabau (assembly GCF_029407905.1). Classification (NCBI taxonomy): domain Eukaryota; kingdom Metazoa; phylum Chordata; class Mammalia; order Artiodactyla; family Bovidae; genus Bubalus; species Bubalus kerabau. The sequence continues at coordinate 20,028,316 of NC_073624.1, forward strand.
GATTGCTGGATGGCATCACTGACTCAATGGACATGAGTTTGGGTAAACTCTGGGAGTTAGTAATGGACAGGGTGGCCTGGCATGCTGCAGTCCATGGGGTCACAAAGAGTCGGACACAACTGAGCAACTGAACTGAACTGAACTGAACACTAATTGAATTAAAGAGGGAATTTTCAAGATTATAATGAGATGCACCCTTAATAAAGATATAGACATCAAAATTCAAGAAAGGTAACAGGACATAGCTTTGAAATATACTTGACAGAATGAAAAGAATAAATAGGCAAAATCACAATCAAAATGGGGGATTTTTACTGTATCTTTTTCAATAGCATACAAACCAGACATACAAAAAACAAAGAATACAGTAGATGTACAAGAAAATAATCAGCACATTTAACTAAGTAACACATAGAGCAATGCACCCAACAGTGCAAGAGTTCACATTATTGTAAATGCACTAGGAACATTTATCAAAAATGACCACATAATAGGACAAAATGTTTCACTCTTTGAATTCAAACAGAGTATTTACTCTGGACACAGTGGAATAAAATTAAGAATTAAAAAGAAAATATTGTTAGCCATTCCTATTTTGGGAAATTCAGCAACACCCTTCCAAAAAACACCTGAGTCTGGAAATAAATTTAAAATTTACCAAATATTGTGAAATAATGATAATAAAAATACAATAATAATGATAATAAACACAAAATAATGATATTATCATAAATTCTTCTAATGAAACTCAAGTAGTGCCTAAGGGAAATTTATACCCTAGATTTAGAGAAGAGGAAAGACCAAAAGTGAAAAAAATGTAAGCTTCAATTAAGAAACTAGGAGATGAGAAATCCTAAAGAATATAGAATGTTGGGGTTAATTAAAAAAGGAACAATATTGTTACCATCTTTCTAAATTCCAAATATATGCGTTAGTATACTGTATTGGTGTTTTTCTTTCTGGCTTACTTCACTCTGTAAAATAGGCTCCAGTTTCATCCACCTCATTAGAACTGATTCAAATGTATTCTTTTTAATGGCTGAGTAATACTCCATTGTGTATATGTACCACAGCTTTCTTATCCATTCATCTGCTGATGGACATCTAGGATGGTAACAATAACCCTGTGTACGAGACAGCAAAAGAGACACTGATGTATAGAACAGTCTTATGGACTCTGTGAGAGAGGGAGAGGGTGGGAAGATTTGGGAGAATGGCATTGAAACATGTAAAATATCATGTATGAAACGAGTTGCCAGTCCAGGTTCGATGCATGATACTGGATGCTTGGGGCTGGTGCACTGGGACGACCCAGAGGGATGGAATGGGGAGGGAGGAGGGAGGAGGGTTCAGGATGGGGAACACATATATACCTGTGGCGGATTCATTTTGATATTTGGCAAAACTAATACAATTATGTAAAGTTTAAAAATAAAATAAAATTTAAAAAAAAATTAAAAAAAATAAAAAAGGAACAATAATGAACAGAAAAGAAGGTAAGCATAAGATAGAAAACATAGGAAAAAACCCTTTAAACATGGCTCATTGAAAACTGATGAACACTGATCAATACCAACGAAGAGCAGAGAGTAAAGGAAGTTAACAATACCAAGAATGAAAAGGGACATCACTATAAATCATACAGATTTTTTGGTCATAGTTTTTGTGTTGTTGTTTGTTTGTTTTTGGCTGTGCTGTGGCTTGTGGGATCTTAGTTCCCAGGTCAGGGATTGAACCTGGACCCATGACAGTGAAAGTCCAGAGATTTAACCCCCGGATTGCATAGCTTTATTAATAAAATTTATACATTTAATGTGGATAAGTACACGGAAAGTGTCAATTTCTCCACAGCCTTGCAAACACTTAGGTGTCTTAAAAAAAAAAAAGTCATTCTGACATGTGTGAGATGATATCTCTTTCTGGTTTGATTTACACTTCCCTGATGATTGACAATGTCAAGCATTTTTCATATACCCGCTGGCCATTTGTATGTCTTCTTTAGAGAAATGTCTATTCAAGCCCATGGCCAATTTTTTGCGTGTGTTCTGATTATCTACTCCTGAAGTTCTTCCTGATAAAGGACTGCTTAGTGATGCCCAACATCCAACCAAAAAATTATTAGAATTTCCAAAAGAGAGAAATGTAACCTATAACACATTTTTTAAAAACAATCATTTAAAGTAGGTTCAGAAATTACAGAAATGATTGAATTGACTGAAGAGCTCCTTAAACCCCTAATATCAATATGCTTAATGAACAATAAAAATAAACAGGGAGGAAAACTAGGACAAATAAACAAATGAGACTTCTGAAACTGAAAAATATAGTATTGGAATGAACAGTCATCTGGATTAATTACACAAGAGACTAGACATTGCAGAATAAAAGAACTGGGAAGTAAGACACAGCAGTAGAAGCTAGTTAAATGGAACCAAAGAGTAAAAAGGCAGAAAAATAAGAATGGAAACTCAATGACACGTGGAATAACATCAAAATGTATAAAATATGTGTATTTGGAGATTCAGAATAAGGGATGTGCAGAAAAATATTAAGATAAGATAAATGACATTTTTGCAAAGTTATTGAAAACTGTAAACCCACTAATCCAAAAAGCTAAACAAATCCCAAACAAGATAATGAAACCATTCTCAGAAAACTTGACAATGTTATTACTGAAATTTATTGGTAAACAAACAAACAAAAATATGTTAAGAGTAGCCAGGGAAGTTTCACATATTATATACAGGGAACAAAAGGAAAAGTATTATTTACTGACATTTTGTTGAAGGCAATAAAAGTCAGATGACAATGTAAGAACATATTTAAAGTATTGGGATTGGGCATTTGTTACACTAAAATTGAATCAGCTATGAAAATACTTTTCAAAACTGAATGAAAATTAAAATGATTTCAGGTAAATGAGAGATGATAGAATTGGAGGCCACCAGACACACACTACACAAAACTGCCTCAGAAAGTTCTTCAAGCTAAAGGGAGATGACAGCAGATGAAAACATGGATCCTCTCAAAGCTATAGAGACCGTGCTAAATGTTGATCCTCTATTAGAAGATTTAAGCAAAAATATTGGCAACAAACTATAAGATTCATAATAAATTTATAAATAGAATGTATGACAATGATAGCACCAATGACAGGGACAGGAAAGTGGAAGAAAAGTATAGTGACTGACATTGCGTGTTGTGACATTATATCATTGCAAGGTAAAATGTAATTGAGGATTAATAATTCAACATTGGGCTTTCCCGGTGGTTCAGTGGTGAAGACTCCACCTGACAATGCAGGAGACGTGGGTTCAATCCGTGGTCTAGGAAAAGCCCACATACCACAGAGCCACTAAGCCTGTGCACCAAAACTAGTGAGCCTGCACTCTAGAGCCCAGGGGCCACGACTACTGAAGCTTGTGCACCATAGAGCCTGTGCACCACAGCAAGAGAGGCCACCGCAATGAGAAACTCATGCCTGCAGCTAGAGAGCAGCCTCTGATCTCCACAACTAGAGAAAAGCCCATGCAGCAATGAAGACCCAGCCAGCAACAAATAAAAATTACTAAAATTTTTTTAATTAAACATTATAATCACCTAAAAATCTGATACAATTAATAAATCAATACAGTATTTAAATTAAAATGATAAAATATACTCGAAGATTAAAATAAGAACAAAGATATAACATATAGCAGCAGCTGCTGCTGCTACTGCTGCTAAGTCACTTCAGTCATGTCCGACTCTGTGAGACCCCATAGACAGCAGCCCACCAGGCTCCCCCGTCCCTGGAATTCTCAAGGCAAGAACACTGGAGTGGGTTGCCATTTCCTTCTCCAATGCATAAAAGTGAAAAGTGAAAGTGAATTTGCTCAGTCGTGTCCAACTCTTAGCAACCCCATGGACTGCAGCCTACCAGGTTCCTCCGTCCATGGGATTTTCCAGGCAAGAGTACTGGAGTGGGTTGCCATTGCCTTCTCGGACAAATAGCAGGCAAGTACACTTAAACCCAATTATATCAATAATTACATTAAATAAATAACTTAAGTACTCCAAATAAAAAACAAGATAATCAGACCAGATAAAATAAGACAAAACAATATACTGTCTACAAACTTCTATGTGTTTAAATATAAACATAGAAACATATTAAAGAGGTAAAAATTAAAACCATGCAAACACAATTCAGAGAAAACTCTATATAATATCTAAATTAATATCATACAAAGTCAGACTATAAGACAAAGAATTCATTCAGAGAAAAAGAAACATTTTATGATAATAAAATACAAAAGAAATTATATAGTATTGAAACTGGTGGGTTAAAAATAAAGTGATGCTTAGAGGAAAATTTAGAACCTTGATGCTTCCTTGATGACTACATTAGAATAAAAATAGAAACAGAAGGAAATGATCCAAGACTCCACAAAAGCAACCACAATCATAACTGAAAAAGAGAAATGAAAACTGAGCATAGAAATCAATTAAGAAGAAAGCAAATACACGATCAAGAAAATCAATACAGTCCATTAGTGATTCTTTTAAAAAGAACATTAACACTGATAATCTTCTAGCAAACCAATTAAGAAAAAGAGGGAACACATTAACAGCACCAGTAACAAAAGGAGGAATATCATTGTAGATCTTCCCAACATGTAAAGATATGAGATATGAACCAGTGTTACTAACTTGAAATTTTTTTGTAAAATGGGCCAAGTCCTTAAAAACACATTACTTGTGAAACACAACTCACCAAAATCTGATACAGAAAAAAGAGAAAAATATGAGTAAACATAATTGTTAAATAAACAGAATCCATATTATAAAAATTTTCCACTAAAAAAACTGCCAGCTACAAATGCTAGCACTTCCACAGAGCTCAGAAATGACTCCCACAACAGGATAAAGGAAGAGAGGGAGGGAAGGAATGAGGGCAGGAAGGAAGTGTAACACAGAGGCTGTGGTGAATGTACGAACTGACCTGCATCCTTCCAACCCTCCCCTCCTGCAATCCTTGCATCTTTATCCCGTCATCATTTTGCACTTCAGTACTGTAGTCCCTGGTGGCTCAGAAGATAATCAAGACTCTGCCTGCAATGCGGGAGACCCAGATTTGATCCCTGGGTGAGAAGATCCCCTTGAGAAGGAAATGGCAATCCACTCCAATAGGGTCACAAAGAGTAGGACAGGACTGAAGGAACTTGGAACGCTTGCACCACAGTCCACAGTTTGTGTGTTCCCTCCCAGATCTTCCACCTGAACTCCTTGAAATCTCATTTTTTCAAACAAACTTCTCTACATTCTCCTCTGGTCATTGTTTCCACTCTGCTGCTGCTGCTGCTGCTACTGCTAAGTCACTTCAGTCGTGTCCGACTCTGTGCGACCCCATAGACAGCAGCCAACCAGGCTCCCCCATATCTGGGATTCTCCAGGCAAGAACACTGGAGTCGGTTGCCATTTCCTTCTCCAATGCATGAAAGTGAAAAGTGAAAGTCAAGTCGCTCAGTCGTGTCTGACTCTTCGCGACCCTATGGACCGCAGCCTACCGGACTCCTCCATCCATGGGATTTTCCAGGCAAGAGTACTGGAGTGGGGTGCCATTGCCTTCTCCTGTTTCCACTCTAGATTTCTCCTAAACACGGTACTTCACTTCCAGCAATCCACTACTGAAGCTGAAATTTCTCTTCCATACCTGACTGCTAAGGATGAGCAGAAGAAACTCCGAGTTTTGATTAAGATAATGAAAACACATGCGATTCTAATCTTATTTCTGCTACATCACTACCACTGACTTATCTTCACATCATTAAAATATGTCTGAAAATACAGAAAAAACAGACCAGGAAGAGGAAACTAGTGACAAAAAGAGAAATAGAAGGAACCTGGAACCGTTCATAAAAATGTGAGAGTCTAAGTTAGAGCAATGGTAGTCAGGGTGTACAAACCACAATCAGGATTTAAATATTAGTTCAGTTCAGTTGCTCAGTCATGTCCGACTCTTTGTGATCCCATGAATCACAGCACGCCAGGCCGCCCTGTCCATCACCAACTCCCAGAGTTCACTCAAACTCATATCCATGGAGTTGGTGATGCCATCCAGCCAACTCAGCCTCTGTCATCCCCTTCTCCTCCTGTCCCCAATCCCTCCCAGCATCAGAGTCTTTTCCAATGAGGCAACTCTTCGCATGAGGTGGCCAGAGTACTGGAGTTTCAGCTTTAGCATCAGTCCTTCCAATGGACACCCAGGACTGAACTCCTTTAGAATGGACTGGTTGGATCTCCTTGCAGTCCAAGGGACTCTCAAGAGTCTTCTCCAACACCACAGTTCAAAAGCATCAATTCTTCAGCGCTCAGCTTTCTTCACAGTCCAACTCTCACATCCATACATGAGCACTGGAAAACCATAGTCTTGACTAGACAGACCTTTGTTAAATATCAGAGCACTTCCAATTCTCTACTTCTAAGTATATCTTAACTGGAATTAATAACAAGACATCAGTTTTCTTAAGATAACATTGGGAGTTCTAATTTCACACAAAGTTTCAACATCACACACTCCATTTTAATTCAGGTGCTGATTTATCAAAATATGGTAGACACACCTGTAGTATTTCCACAAATTTATCTTCAGTTGGAACCATGATTATGACATTGTGACAATGAGGAAGGTTACTTGAGATGCCAGAAAACAGGTTTGTTTAAAACAAAAGTTTCTAACTAAAATTCAAATTCACCTTGAAAATAATTATTTTTAATAAGAATGATAAAGAGAATGGAAGAAAACATTTTGAAGAGATGAATAGATTTATGACATAAGTGCTGTAATGGTTTCACAAATGCATACTTATCAAGCAGTTTTGTATGTCAGGCATACCTCAATAATGTACTTTTTAAAAAAGAAAAGAATTGTTTCTTTAAGGGCATCAGCTAGAATCATCAAAGATCTGCTGAAGGTGAGATTAGAAAAGATCACTTTTCCAGTGATCTTCCTGTACATAAAGACCCAAGAGCTGATTGGCTGTGGCTGTTAAGGACCTACTGCAGATGTCTTCAGGGCTCCCCTGTCCCACCATCCCATTAGATGGGGTGGTACTATCCTAAGACCAGCCTTCTATCTTAGGGAATTCACTGTGATAACTGACAATATCTTCCTCCAGTCCAATTGTTCTGATGTGATTAATAACCTGGACATCCAATCTGCAATTGTGATAACAACTAGAAGCATCTCTGCCAAACACTGTGAGCACCCATTCACACCCTAGTTTCACTGCTGTCTTTCCTGCATCCACCTTGGCATAGGTCAAACACATTTAGGTAGCACTGAGTACTTCTTAGGAGTCACATCAGGTCCTCTTAGCTTCAATTCAGTTCAGTTCAGTTCCTCAGTCATGTCTGACTCTTTGCAACACCACGGACTGCAGCATGCCAGGCCTCCCTGTCCATCACCAACTCCCAGGGTTTACTCTATCTCATGTCCATTCAGTCGGTGATGCCATGCATCCACCTCATTCTGCCATCCCTTTCTCCTCCCACCTTCAATCTTTCCCAGCATCAGGGTCTTTTCCAATGAGTCGGTTCTTCGCATGAGGTGGCCAACATACTGGAGTTTCAGCTTCAACATCAGTCTTTCCAATGAACACCCAGAACTGATTTCCTTTAGGAGGGACTGGTTGGATCTCCTTGCAGTCCAAGGTACTCTCAAGAGTCTTCTCCAACACCACAGTTCAAAAGTATCAGTTCTTCGGTGCTCAGCTTTCTTTAGAGTCCAACTCTCACATCCATACAGGACTACTGGAGAAACCATAGCTTTGACTAGACCGGTCTTTGCTGGCAAAGAGATGTCTCTGCTTTTTAATATGCTGTCTAGGTTGGTCATAGCTTTTCTTCCAAGGAGCAAGTGTCTTTTAATTTCATGTCTGCAGTCACCATCTGCAGTAATTTTGGAGCCAAAAAAAAAAAAAAAAGTCTGAAACTATTTCCACTGTTTCCCCATTTGCCAGGAAGTGATGGGACCAGATGCTATGATCTTAGTTTCTGAATGTTGAGTTTTAAGCCAACTTTTTCACTCTCCTCTTTCACTATCATCAAGAGGCTCTTTAGTTCTTTGCTTTCGGCCATAAGTGTGATGGAATCTGCATCTATGGTTATTGATATTTCTCCCGACAATCTTGATTCCAACTTGTGATTCATCCAGTCCAACATTTCTCATGATGTACTCTGCATATAAGTTAAATAAGCAGGGTGACAATATACAGCCTTGACATACTCCTTCCCCGATTTGGAACCAGTCTTTTGTTCCATGTCCAGTTCTAACTCTTTGCTTCTTGACCTACATACATATTTCTCAGGATGCAGGTCAGATGGTCTGGTATTCCCATCTCTTGAAGAATTTTCCAGTTTGTTGTGATCCACACGGTTAAAGGCTTTGGCATAGTCAATAAAGTAGAAGTAGATGTTTTTCCGGAACTCTCTTGCATTTTCAGTGATCGAACGGATGTTGGCAATTTGACCTCTGGTTCCTCTGTCTTTTCTAATTCCAGCTGAACATCTGCAAGTTCACAGTTCATGGACCACAGCCTTGTCTAACTCAATGAAACTATGAGCCATGCCATGTAGGGCCACCCAAGACAGACGGGTCTTAGTGGGGAGTTCTGACAAGACGTGGTCCACTGGAGATGGAAAGGCAGACCACTTCAGTATTCTTGCCTTGAGAACCCCATGAACTCTTAGATTCACTGCCTCTTAAATGTGATGTGCTTCAGCTACTGTGTTGTAAACTTCAAGACTTCATTTTCCTGCTCCCTCAACATCCCTGCAAATGTGGTGTGAGCTCTCCACTCTATTCATCAGGTACACCAGTGTGATGAGATTTTCCCTGCCACAAGTCCCGCTTCTGGACTCCTCTGACTGTGACCTAGGGACATTTAAATGCATCACTGAATTTCTCTCACAGCTTTTCCTTGTGTAACTGCACCATGACTTCGGGTATGGTCACCTGTCCATGGGTCTTCACATGCCCTTTTGGGGTCACCATTGCTTGGTTGAGCCTGTTCTATTGGCACATCACCCACATACCAACCTGATGGAGTGTGGTGACCCTGACTTTTAGGACCAATGAGGATAATACACCTTGTTGCCTACAACTCTCCTATGACACCCCCCCACCATTAATGTAGCCACACCCTACTGACCATTATGTCAAAGAATACAGAACAATTACCATGCTGAGACTGTGTCACAGAGGTCGAATCCAGAAGCTGAATCTGTATGAAACTTTTGACCTCACCTCTGCCTCCTGTGACACATCACAAAGACCCTTCACCCAAGTATGTTCTAAAGGCTGTATCCGTAATCTCGAGTCATTCTGGTAATAAGACAGAGGCTTTTCCTGCTAGAAATCCCCATACAGACCAGACAGGACTTACCTGAGCAGACTACTCCAGCATCCTCATCATGGGAATGGCTATCATTACGATAGTCTTTAATATTAGAATGCCTACAGTCACTGACAGTTGACTCCACCCCTTTACACGAAGTATACAAAAGCCAAATGGGGCCAAGTCCTGGCCCAAAATAAGCCCCTCCAGGAAAACCAATGGCAGCTCCACACCCCAGCTGCCTGCACACTACAGATGCATCCTTCAAGCTCCATTTCATATCATTCACTGTGCCCCATTCTCCTTGGTGCTTCACTTCCACTCTCCCCTCACAGCGGTGGGCTCCATCCTTCAGCCTCAGCTCCAGAGCTGCAAGAGAGACCCACAACAGGAAAGATTTTAGCAGACTTAGAGTGGCATAATATTTAAAACATTAGCTCTCTGAGGAGCAAAACAGTGCATGGGATATAGTATTTACTGACCTCTGTGGTATAAGCATTCCCAGTGTGGCTAACTCTAAGCCCCCAGTGTGCCATTACTGAACCCGGAGTAGGAAAGGAGGCACCAAGTATTTCTCAGGAGCCTGTAGAACCAGCTCCAGGGACACCACCGAGGACAGGCCTCCAGAGACTCTGGATGCTGCCCTCCCTGTAGATGTGCCCAAGGCTACTAGGGCCCAGCTTCTCCATCTCAGTTGCAGCTCATGGCCTGGGATCCAGGAAGGAATCCTCCCTCTCCTTCCCTGTCCATAGGAAGCATCTCATCCAGCTCAGGAACAGAGGGTTGGGATAACAGGCTCTAAAATGTCCTGGTTATTCCTCCCATCTGGTGTTCACGTCTCTGTGTAATTCCACACTCCAATGTACCTGTAACACGCATCTAACAAATGGAATTTGACGGAAGTGATGAGATGTCACTTTAGCGATTAAGTCATAAGATGACTCTGGTTTCTGCATATAAAAAGGAGTTCATTAGTAGGAATATCATAGATGGAGACATTCCCATTGTTCAGTTCAGTTCAGTCACTCAATCATGTCTGATTCTTTGAGACCCCATGGACTACAGTACGCCAGTCCTCCCTGTCCATAACCAACTCACGGACTTTACTCAGACTCATATCCATTCAGTGAGTGATGCCATTCAAGCATCTCATCCTCTGTTGTCCCCTTCTCCTCCCACCTTCAATCTTTCCCAGCATCAGAAGACTCTATTTTAAAAAAAAAAAAAAGAACTAACCAGATATTTTGCAATTCTCTGATAGCTCAGTTGGTAAAGAATCCATCTGCAATGAAGGAAACCACGGTTCAATTCCTGCATCAAGAATATCTGCTGGAGAAGGAATAGGCTACCCCTCCAGTATCTTGGTCTTCTCTTGTGGATCAGCTGGTAAAGAATCAGTCTGCAATGCTGGAGACCTGGGTTTGATCCTTGGGTTGGGAAGACCCCCTGGAGAAGGGAAAGACTACCCACTCCACTAAGGCCTGGAGAATTCCATGGACTGTGTACCCATGGGGAAACAAAGAGTCAAACATGACTGAGTGACTTTCACTTCTTCAATTCTTCAACCAGACATTTTGAAGCTGAATAATAAATGAATGGGCTTCCCAGGTGGCACTAGTGGTAAAGAACCTGTCTGCAAGTGCAGGAAATGTAAGAGACTCGGGTTTGATCCCTGGGTCCAGAAGATCCCCTGGAGGAGTGCATGGCAACCCACTTCAGTATTCTTGCCTGGAGAATCCTATGGACAGAGCAGCCTGGTGGGCTACAGTCCATAGGGTCACAAAGAGTCAGACATGACTGAGGCGACTTAATATGCACAATACAATGAGTAAACTGAAGAATTCAACACAGAGATTCAACAACAGACTTGACCAAGGGAAAGAAAAAGAAAAAAGAATCAATGTGTTAGAAGAAAGATTAGTTGAAAGCATCCCAATAGAGGAGCCAAAAGAGAATGAAAGGAATATAGAAAGCCAGTGGACACCATAAAGAGAAACAGTGTATGGACTGGAGTCATAACAGAAGAAGTGAAGGAGAAAAGAATTAAGGGCTGAGGACTTCCCTGGTGGTGTAGTGGTTAAGAATCCACCTGCCAATGTAGGGGACATGGGTTCAATCCCTGGTCCAGGAAGATTCCACATGCCGCAGAGCAACTAAGCCAGTGTGCCACAGCTGCTGAAACGTGTGCACCTAGAGCCTGTGGTCTCCAGCAAGAGAAGCCACTGCAGTGAGAAGCCTGTGCACTGCAGCGAGGAGTAGCCCCTGCTTACCACAGCTAGAGAAAGCCCGCATGCAGCAAGGAGACCTAGCACAGCCGAAAATAAATAATTATAAAAAAGAAAGAAAGACAGGCTGCGAATTTCCAAACCTGGGGAAAAATCTGGGCATCTAAGTTCAAGAAGCTAATAAGTCACCTCAAAATTTCAATCCAAAACAACCTTCTCCAAGACTCACAGAGTAAACTGTCCAAATGCAAAGAGAAAGAGAGAATTCTGAAAGTCTAAAGAGAAGAAAAAAAATCTGTCACCCAAGAGAACTCCCATATGGAGATCAGCAGATTTGCCCAAAGAAACCTTGCAGACCACAACAGAAGGATTGGTAACATACTCCACCCTCACTCAGGGGAAAGCAGCTCCCGGGGAGGGATGAACAGGAAACGGCACGAGAGAAAGTGCTCCCTACAGAGTCATAGCAGATCCTGGGAGGGGAAAGGACCATCCCAGGACCCTGGCATATCAGGAAATGAGTCATGGGGACCGGGGCAGGACTTGGGAACTTATACACATGGGGCTGCACATCAACTGATCTTTACAAACAGAGGGACAAGTCATTCATTGGAAGGACTGATGTGGAAGCTAAAACTCCAATACTTTGGCCACCTGATGTGAAGAGCTGACACATCTGTAAAGAACCTGAAGCTGGGAAAGAGAGAAGGTGGGAGGAGAAGGGGACGACAGAGGATGAGATGGTTGGATGGCATCACCGACTCAATGGACATGAGTTTGGGTAGACTCCGGGAGTTGGTGATGGACAGGAAGGCCTGGCGTGCTGCGGTCCATGGGATCGCAAAGAGTCAGACATCAGTGAGCGACTGAACTGAACTGAACTGAACAGACAAGAGGTCCCCTCTCCTGGATGCGGGCTTCTCTGCTCCCTAATGGACACGTGGTGGGAACAGGTGAGGCCAGCAGGCAGAGCCTCTCACAGAGCCCAGTGCTTGGCAGACATGGCAACAAGCAGAGGGGAGCCCGGCAGATGGGAGACAGGAGCCAGAGAGAGGCAGGCAAGTGCACAATTATCTCTGATCCAGTTACATGCAGTGGCCATGACACCCAGCTCTATGGACACCCTGTGTGCTTCACAGACCAGCAGACTCACTCCCTGCTCAGCAGCTCTGTTCCTTTCACACAGACAGGCTCCACCTCCCCTCACACAGACACACACACAGCCTCACACAGCCTCACACACCCTCACACACTCCTCACACACTCCTCACTCACCCACACTTACCCACACATACTCGTCACACACCTTAATACATCATTTGCACACTCTCACACACTCCACAAACACATACACTCTTCACACCCACATACACCCTCACACATACACACCCTCACACATTCACACACACACTCTTCATACCCTGAAACACACACACCCTCACACACTTCTCACCTGCACACATACACACACACAATCACAGAGCCTACAGGAGCAAAGACACAGGATACATGGGGACCCAGGGGCAGTGCTCACACACCAGGCACATGGAGCATGTGGGAACAGCCCAGAGTCCCAGCTGAGCTCAGTTACTGGACCTTCTACACACTGGGAGCCACTGGGACTCCTAGAAGCTCCCTGAAAACAAGGGAGACTGTGGAGGTGACTTAGGCTGACCCAGCTTGGTCCAGACCAAACCTCACTGCTCTGTAAAATCTGCTGCTACAACCAGTGGACCCCCCATAGGAGATGGACCAGTATTCACATCAGCATGGTTCTTTTTTGTTCAAAAACACTGAGGCTCAGCTCCAGGACTCCAGACACCTTTCCCTTCACCAAGGGATCCACTCCCTGCTGTGGACCCAGGACAGAGGGGCAGCTCTTACCTTGACCCCCCACCACGGTGCTGAGGAGGAGGACACAGAGTCCCCGCAGGGAGAGGTGTCTGCCCAGAGCCATCCTGACCCCACATCCTCAAGGTCACAGTCCCAGCTGCAGGATCAGCCTGTGAGGAGGCGTCAGGGTGCCGACTGGGGTCTATATAGACCACCCCTTACACCCTCCCTCCTGAGAGCCAATAGCGAGACCTTTCACCATTTCAGGCACTATTGGAGGCTGCATCTGCCACTTTATGAAGCTCAGACACCAATGAGCTTCTGAATCTTCAACATCTCTTTATATGAGCAACATGGTCCTTTGACCTCCTGCTTCCGTAGTCCTGACAGCTGGGTCCCACCACTGGGACTGGGGTAGAAATGGTCCATCAAAAATCATGAGTGCCTTTCTCTCCCCTGATCACCCTGGCCAATATCTGCAGACTGTGAGATCTCACAGGGTCTGGGTGTGGAATCTGTTGACCCGTGGAGAATAACTTTTGTAGAATCGAGTATTGATCTTCTCTGGCACTTAGCTCAGCGTGGAAGCAGAGAACTACAGGAAGTCTTGAAATACAATAATATTTATCAGGTCAGCAGAAAATGAGGACCAGGAGTACAGGAATTCACAGGTGACTGTGGAGGCATGAAGTGAGACCCATCAAGTTGGGGGGATGAGATTGTAGGGTTTTCCCCCTTCTCAGAATGATCTGGAGACTTGGTCCTGGAGCAAGTGCCTGCATGCTCAGTCGTGTCTGACTCTTTGCAACCCATGGACTGTAGCTCACCAGCCTCCTCTGTCCAGTGGATTTCCCAGGCAAGAATACTGGAGGGGGGAGCCATTTCCTTCTAAAGGGATCTTTCTGACTCAAGGATCAAATCTGCTTCTCCTGCATTGGAAGGCGGGTTCCCTATAGGGACATTCAGACATGTTAAATCCCTTTCCCTTTATTGCATTTCATTTTATGTGAAGTATCTCTTTCAGCTAGTCACTAAATGATGCTGACAGAAAGAAAGAGATTGCTATTAAAGGAAACAAAGAGAAAGTAGAAGTCGTCATTCAACTCTAGCCCACCAAAATAGGAGCAGGGATCTCTAGAAGAAAACATGGGGCTTCACTGATGTCTCAGCAATAAAGAATCCGCCCACAAAGCAAGAGACATGGATTCGATCCCTGGGTCAGGAAGATCCCCTGGAGAAGGAAATGGCAACCCACTCCAGTATTCTTGCCTGGAGAATTCCACGGACAGAATGGCCTGGCCAGCTACAGTCCATCGTGTCAAAATGAGTTGGGCACGACTAAGTGACTAAACAACGAAAACAAGAAGAAAATTATACTTTAGAAAGACTAAAGTTTTCTAAACTTCACATGTACCCCCTTTATATGCTGAGAGTATGGTTTGATAAGATTCAGAATACATTTGTATTATAAAACCATAACTAAAGAAGACACAAAATATAATTTAAGGGAACAGTTCCAGAAAGATGGAGAAATAGAAAGTCTGTAACATGATAGCTGCAGGCAGGGGGCAAAGAAGGGGTGAGTGAAGCAGAAAAGAGAAAGGGGTTCATGCTGCCTGAAACCACCAATGAACCCACCTCCTCTGTTCTGCATTTAAGAGGAAAGGTGGTGGCAAGAATGGAATCCCAGGTGGGTTGAGGGGACAGATCCAAGCAGAAGGGATGATGTCCAATGTAGCCATTGCTGCCTTGTTCTGTTTCCACTCATCAGAGAAGCTCCCAGATGCTCCCCCAGAAGGTACCCCAGGGATGAATAGAGAGACTGAGAAGGGCCATAAGTGATGCAAGATAGAGCTCCCCCATCGAAATCTAAGGTCACTAATGTGCTGCCCCCTTTCCTCATGCCCCCTCAGGCTCAAGATTCCCATGATGCAGCCCTGTGGTCCACACAAGCCCACCCTGAGGCCCCCTCACCTTGACTCCTTCTTTTCAGCACAGACGTGGAAGGAAGCATCTGTGACACACAGGCCCCAGAGTCCCCACAGAAGCTCAGAGACAGCTTCAAGACCACCCACGGCCCACCTTAAGGTCTCAGTAGGGCCAACACTGAGGGCAGCTGCAGGTTAGTCCACAGCCCTGCCACATCCCACACCAGAGGGACCTGTCATCCCAGTCAGCAGACACAACTTCTCTGTCCCGCCATGCCTGTCCTTCATACTTGAGACGGGAGGAAAGACAGTTGAACACATGCTTCTCTTCCTCTAAATATGCAAATATTTACCCATTATTTATTTAAGTACCACTTCCTTGTCATCTGGTCTTCCTTGTCATCCCATGACTGTACCTGACTCTGTCTCCTTCTATATCTGGATCTTTAACACATTAATGATAAAAACTTATTATAAATATCAAAACCAAAATTTACACTCAGTTGCTGAAGGAAGACCAGGATCTGCTCAGTCACTTAGAATTGATGCTCTACTCCCTCTGGGCCCAGAGTCATCATTCCTTACCCAGTTGTGGAGTCCACACCATCACCAGAAACCACCAGCCAGACACTGAGAACACAGGACGTGCTTCCTGAGGTCCAGTCATCCCTCCCACAGGGTGACACAGGGATGCGTTTAGTGAACCAGGTACACATGGTCTCAACTTGGGATGGAGATCTCACAGGTAAGATGCTGTTAGCAGCTCCAGACCCTTTATAGAAAGGGATGGGCTATAAGGAGCGGCAAACTCAGGGCTGGCAGCCTGTCCCCACAGCACCCTCTACCCCAGAGCTGGGGGTGCAGGGTCAACATGGACCAACTCACCCTTGGAAGAAGCTACATCTTTCTGACACATAAAGAAATCTCAGTATCCAATCTCATCAAAGATTTGAAGGAGGATAGTTTTAGGGAGGACACTAACCCAGCTGTGTCCACAATGAACATGAGAGAGTGCAGTACAAGGGTCAGGAAAACAGGCTCGGGAGCCAGACTGCCTGGTCTTGACTCACAGTTTAGCCACACGCCAAGTGTGGGCCTTGAACAGGGTTGTTACACTCTCTGATTAGTAAAAGGAGGGTGATGATCCCACCAAGATGACTGATTTTGGTGAGGATTAGGTGAGTTGGCATTAGCATGTGATATTACAACACTAGTCAACAGTAGTACATGTGCTGATGCTGATGTGCTCAGTCGTGGCCAACACCTTGTGAACCCATGCCAGGTTCCTCTGTCCATGGAACTTTCCAGGCAACAGCAGTAGTGCATAGTCGTAGTATTATGTACTATTGTTAACTTGCTTTCCTGATGGCTCAGATGATAAAGAATCTGCCTGCAATGCAGGAGATCTGAGTTTGATCCCTGGGTCAGGAAGATTCTCTGGAGAAGGAAATGACAACCCACTTTGGTATTCTTTCCTGGGAAATCCCATGGACAGAGGAGCCTGGAGGGGCTACAGTCCATGGAGTCACAATGAGTTGGTCACAGCTGAGCGACTAACACACACACATACTTACACACGTAGTAGTAGTAGAGAAACAGTGTTAGGGCATCTCCCACCATCTCATCCCAGGAATCCCAGGACTCTAGAGCAGGAATTCAATTCTGTGACCTGGAGCCTTGACTGAGGCTGTCAGAACTCTCCCAGGAACCACATGCTGTGATGGTCATTGGTGCCAATCAGAGTTGTGAGTCTTCCACACATCACTCCTTCTCTCTGTGCCCCATGTAACTGCTCAAGAACCTCGACCTTACCACTGGTGAGCTTTTGTGAATTAAGTTGTTTACTTAATCATTTTACTTTATAAACTCGAACGTACTTGGTAAAACATTTTGTGTCTAATTCACCCCCATATCCCCATTGCTTGGCTAACTAAAAATCATACTTATGTCTCTTGTATACCTGAATGAATGAATGTCAGCCTGGTATTTTACACAAATCATTTCAATCAAAAAGAAATCTTGTGAGAAATAATTTAACTTGTTGTGAGGATGTAACAGCACAATGCAAGCTGCATCATTTGTTTTAATGATATTTCAATACTGTTAAATGGTATGAGCTATATATGGTTCACTTCAACACCTTTATGCAATGAATGCAGTAAATTTCAATAACTAGAAACAACCTAGCCCCAGTACAAGAGCAGTGCTGAGACAGCCAGTTCTAAACACGTAAAAATGCTGCAAATTTCTTTGTATATCTGAAGATAAAGAAGACAAACCACAGAACACTGACAGGTGAAGACCATGAAGCCTCCCGTTCTAGTCTTAATCAGATATGGCCAAGTGGTCAGGATGTTTATGTATTTATCATTTGGCATATTTTCAATTCAAACCACACACAACTGTAACAGGAAGAAATTTTGTTATTAAAAAAATTAAACATCTTCCATGTTGAATTAGAAGTACAGAAATAAAGAGCAGAAAGAATCTTGTTCTTTTACTTAGGCTAACTATTTGTCCTTATGGATTCTAAAGCAATACAACATGTAGCATTATTATTCCCAAATCACCATGAGAAAATGGTGGTCAGAGGTTCAGTAATCTTTTTGCTAGGAAAGTTAATAATTAAACCAGCTTGCTTGAGGAAAATTTCCTCAGGACTAATCAAATGTTTTTAAATTAAAAAAGGTATACAACTTTAAAGGAAAATGATTAACTGAGTTGTTACACCAAAGCGTTGGAGACCCCCTTCACCATCTGCGTTCCTTGCATGGATGGGACCAAGGTTAGTAAAGACTCCTTTACCAAAGACCACTTCATCACAAGAGCATGAAGGAAAGAACAAGGTCATAAGCTGGCTGAGGTCCAGCCCATCATCTCTGTTCAGCCCTCTACAGTCTATAACCAGAAACATCGAACAGAGTGTGGCACTGAATTGGCCTCATTCACTCCTCCATAGTGCAACATCAGATACCCAGAGACAAGAGCAGATCAAAGCTAAGAAATCAAAGACAAGCAGATTCTAAGTGGAGAGCATGCAGACAAAGGGTCCTTCCCTACTGCTGTTGGAAAGGAAGAAGCCCTCCCACCCCAGGCACCACCTGTGGGAGGAGAGACAAGAAGATGCTTCCTGAAATAGAGGAAAACCAGACTCAGCAGGGAGCTTGAACTAGAAATGACAAGACAGTTATTACCATGAACCAGAGCTAAATTGAGGGATAAATTTTAAATGGGAGTGTCTGTGTTAACTTTATGGAACTTTCAGTCCACACAAACATCCCTTGCTAGTGCACAAGATGAAATCGGTGATAAAAATAGAGAATATTACATGTATGTATATTTCAATTCTGGAGGACACATTTTTAAGCCCATTACAGAAAGAAAATTCATAAATCTTCTCTTGTTTTTAAAAGCACAGAGTTGTCACATCTGTGAACTCTTTCTAATTCCTCCAGCTCAAAATTACTGCTCTGTTTATTTAATCTGTAAAACCTTTCCCACTGTCTCTAAAGTGGGGGCTTCTTGAGAGGAAGTATTGTGTCTTACTCTTCAATATCTCTTTAAAGTCAAGTAAAGACACATAGAGAAAGCTTAACAAATAGTGGATAAATAAAGAAATGAATGCATAAACAGATGCTGAAAATCACCCTGCAGTTAGTGATACTGAGTGGGGAGGGTGGTGGGGGCAGGGGAGACACGAATCTGACTACTCCCACTCAGCACAGACAGAAGTGCAGTAAGGAGCCAGAGACACACCAGACGAAGGAACCAGATACAGAAGGCCTTCTTCAAATCCCATTCTGGGGACAGTCTAATGACATTTAATTTCTGCACAAAATTGTACCTCAGAAACTTCACCAAGGCAAGGAAAAAAAAAAAACTGACAGCATTGCTACCAAGGGTGTGGCATCAATAGTAATATTCATCAAATAGCTGTTTTTCTATCTCCCAGTGACTCATTCTGGCCAATGAAACATGGGTGTTGTCACCTGTGTCACTTCTGAGTAGAGGCATGAAAACCCCATGCAACTCTGGTTTCTCTCTTTCCTGCCCCAGAAGCTGCATGTTCCACATGGTACACGTGTAAGCTAGTGGAGCCTCGCTGACCACAGTACGTTTGCAGGTTGGTAATGAATGTGTGTATGCATGTGTGTGTTCCTTCTGAGATTTGGGAGTCAGTTGTTCCAGCATCAGAACAGAGCCTATTCTGAAGACATGAAAGGAAGACAAAATCTCTCACATGAAGCAGGTACTTTTCTGGATCTCCTCTTCCTTCTGTGTCTTCATCCCAAGCTACTCCCTCAGGTCTCAACTTGATTCCTCTTTGGGGCTTGGTTGATTCCTAGTCACCATCACTGATTGACCAACAACTAGATCCAAACTTCTGCTTAAGAGCATCCACACCTGGTGCAGCTCCTCCTCCCTTTACATCAGTCTGCGCTGACAGTTGTGCTTCCTTTTCCCCATTTTTGTCTCTGAGCATCTTGACCTTCATCCTTAAACAGCTCTCCTTTGCTCTGAGTTAGTCAGTTCATCATCTTTCATCTTATTTTTACATTCCACCAATCCTGTACTAATGAAAAAGCAGCATGTACTTTCCAAACCTCTTCTGTTTCTTCTTGATTTCTGGAACAAATCTGATTCCTGGATTTAGTTCTCCATGTAGTTAATTAAATTCTTCACCTTTGGGTAAGAAATAATTTTGCCGAATTTTTTTTTCCCTCAACTGAAGCAAATGGCACGTTCAAAACCTATCTCCTTGTGACCATGTAACCGAAAGGTATGTGTGAGGAGTCCAGCTGCTAACCACTCAAAAGCCAGTATACAGGCCAGGTTGGTGGAAAGGAAAGTTTGGTTTATTTCAGATGCCAGCAACTGGCGGGGAGGGTGGTGGACATCTATACAAGGGCTGACTCCACTCACCCCATGACAAGAAGAGGGTGAGAGCTTCTATAGCAGAGCTGGGGTTGGGGGAGGTTATATGCAGAAACAGCACAGTCATCTCTAACAGTCATCTTCAAATTGGTCATCAGTGGTCTGAATAGCATCATCTTGGTTGTCTTCAGTTCATTTCAGTCGCTCAGTCGAGTCCAACTCTTTGCGACCCCATGGGCTGCAGCACACCAGGCTTCCCTGTCCATCACCAACTCCCAGAGCTTCCTCATACTCATGTCCATCAAGCTGGTGATGCCATCCAAAGCATCCACTGGTTGTTTTAGGTACAGTTGGTCTTTAGTGCCTGTGTGTACTTGTTCCCATGTCTTTGTGGTCAGTTCTCAGAATTGTGGACGCTCAAGTCCTGGGTACAGTGTGGTCATCATGTAGTTCACTGCTCCGCCTGGTGTTTTGTGTCTATAAGACAGCTCACAGGACACGGCTCAGAATATCATCTATAACCCTTGAGAAAGAACTAAAGGTCCTTGACTGTGCTTAATGACTACATTATTATTTAGTCTCCTCTGACTGTTTTCCTTTGTTTCCACATTTCTCGCTTCTCCAATTAAACATATTCTTTGACTAAAGTTTTCCACAGGCAAAAGGCAGGCAGAAGACACGGTGAGGGGGCAAGGATCATAGAGTCCTCTCTGCTTCAACCACAGCCCTAGGGCCCCCTCGGGACTTGGAAGGGGCTGGTGCAAGGAGAGGCTCTGAAGAACACACTTAATTAACTTCATGATTAACCCACCTCTGCTCAGAGCTGATGTAATTACCAACTGCAGAGCTATTGAGTTCTTGTGGGTGGTGATTCTTAAACCACTTAAACCTAAGGTTAGTACCTCTGGGGTGGCACTCAGAGTTCAAAGCCTGAGTGATTACTCAGATTCAAAGTCTATGAACTGAGGCTCTATTGCACATGGAGCTTTGGTGCAGCTGAGTCCTGCCCACAGACCAGCCTCAGAACACTGGAAATACAGCAAAATGTGTTCCTCCTTTAACATCAAAGACTCTGTGAACAGATTCTCTTCCTTATCATCAAATTCTTCCCAATCTGGGCATGCTAACCAAGGCTCCTGCAGTCTGCAGGCATCTTCTGAGACCTGCCAGGGCTGAGGATTGGAGTGAGGCCTGTACCTGTGTATAAGCTCTGTATTTCCCCTCTCTATAACTTAATAGATGCTCAGCTAATATTTATTGAATGGCTGAGTGGCATTGTACTAAATGTTGAAGAGAAATTGTCTTAAATATAAAGAAATGTTTCTGAAAACATCATTTAGCTAATATTTTTGTTTTAAAGGCAAATGTTTCTGGCAATTAGCAAGGCAAAATTTGATTTTCAAAAGCAAGCAGCTTATCACCAACAAATACGTCACAACTAACACCGCAAATCTCTATCTCTAAGGGTACACGAGATAAACCACAACATACTAACATCTGGATTCTTACTAAGTCTTAATCAAACATGATTGAGGAAACAGGATATTCATTCATATGATTTATCATTGACAGTTTTTTCATTAAAATCACACAGCAATATCACAGAAAGAAAATTGGGGATTAAACATGTACAGTTATACCATCTATATGATATAAGAAAGGAGATGAGGTGCAGAAAGAGTTCTTTGGCTTAAAATAACAAACAGCTTAATTAGTCTTTCACTTTGCAACGGAGAATCCTCTGGGGCTAATCTTGAAAGATGATGTGGAGACCAGGACAACTCAACAACAGTTAGAATTGTGAACTGATAATTTTGGATAATGTTGCACTTTGATTCCCTTCTCTTTACTTTTTGTGACTCTACTGTAGGTTTTTACACTTTTGTTGCCACATGGCTCACATAAGACATCTTACAGAGACAACAGTACATACCACACTGATAACAAATTAATTTCCATGACATACAAAAGCTCTACCTTTTTATCCCTTTCTATACTTTTTGTTTTTGATGTCAGAATTTACCTCTCTTTATATTGTATATCCACTAACAAAATATTTTTCTCTATAGCTATTTTAATACTTCCTTTAGACTAGAGCTAGCTGGTTAGCACACTATCATACTACAGTTTAGAGTATGCTGAATTGGATTCAATATTTACATTTACAAGTCTGTTATATATTTTCACTTCTTTCATATAAAAATTAGCATCCTTCATTTAGTTTGAGGAACTCCCCTCAGCAATTTTGTAAGCCAAGCCTAATGTTGGTGAATTCCTGCAATTTGGAAAGTCTTTATATCATCTTCATTTATGAAAAACAACCTTCCTGAGAAAATGTATTCTTGGTTGGTAGGCTTTTTTTTTCATAAGTTTGAATATATCATCCCTTTCTCTCTTGGCCTGTCAGGTTTCTTCTAAAAAGCTCACTGACATTTTTAAGGGAATTTCTTTTTTGTGAGCATTTACTTTTCTCTTGCTGCTTATAAAATTCTCTCTTTTTCTTGATTACAAGCAATGTGTCTTGGGGATGATCATTTTGAATGAACTCTGAGGAGTGAGCTATTAGCTACATGAACTTGGATGTCTAAATCTCATCAGATTTGGGACTTATCTGGTATTGCTTCTTTAAGTACAGTCTCTGTCCCTTTCTCCCTCTCTTCTCCTTCTGGGACTCCAATAATGTACGGGTTGTTTCTGTAAATGTTACCCCATCGTTCACACAGGTTCTTTCACACTTGTTCAATAATTTTCTTCTTTGTCCCCTGGCTAGATAACCTCAATAGTCCTGCCTTTTAAGTTACAAAGTCTTCTGCTGTTGCAGATGTTCTCTGTAGCATTTTTCATTTTGCTGCATTTCAATCATTGTAATCTTAAGCAACTGATCCAATCAGTCAATCCTAAAGGAAATCAGTCCAAATATTCATTGGAAGGACTGATGCTGAAGCTGAAACTCCAATACTTTGACCACCTAATGCAAAGAACTGACTCATTGGAAAAGACCCTGATGCTGGTAAAGATTGATGGCAGGAGAAGAAGGGGATGACAGAGGATGAGATGGTTGGATGGCATCACTGACTGAATGGACATGAGTTTGAGCAAGCTCCAGGAGTTGGTGAAGGACAGGGAAGCCTGGTATGCTGCAGTCCATGGGGTCACAAAAAATCAGACACGACTGAGCCACTGGACTGAACTGAACTGGATCTTAAGCAACTAAATTTGTCTGGTTCATTTTTATGTTTGGTTCCTTCTGTTATTCTCTTTGCCTCACTGCAAAGCTTGAGGGATCTCAGTTCCTTACCGGGATTGAATCCAGACCACAGCAGTAAATACATCGAATCCTAACCACCAAACCATCAGCAAACTCCCTGTTTACTTCCTTTTTTATGATTTCTATCTCTGTAAAAAAAAAATCTGAATTTATTCTGCAGAGTAACTCACCCTAGCTCAACAATTACTGAGCCTGAGCTCTAGGACCTGCAAACCACAAATAGGAGGCGGCCTGCTGCAACCCCTGAAGCCCAGGTACCTAGAGCCTATTCTCCACAATAAGAGAAGCCTGTGCATAGAGAAGCCTGCTCTCCACAAATAAGAGTGGTGCCTGCTTGCTGCAACTAGAGAAAGCCCATGTGCAGCAACAAAGACCCAGTGCAACCAAACATTTAAAAGAATAATAATGATGATGAGAAATATTTTTTAATCTTATTTCGTTCATATATTTTCTTCCTGAATTTGTTTAGTAGTTTATTTGAGTTTTCTTGGAGTTCAGTGAGCTCCTTGGTGTGTATGCTTTATTTCATCATATGTCATTTATTTCACATTTCCCAATGGTGAATAGCCATGTGAGCTGCCCTGGGAGAAGCCCTGGGCATCTTCCCATCCCCAAGCACAGCCTAAATCTACAAACCTGCAAGCATGAATGTAGTTTGGAGCCATGGAAACCTTCCAAAGTCATCAACCAAGTAACCGGGTGGGTCCAGCTCACAACCAGCCCAGCACTCTCAGGTCTTATATTAGTTCAGCAGCTTCTCCATGATCTCCACAATGGAACTGGTGTTGGTAGGGATTGGGGTGGGAGGGTTGGGGTGTGGTGTAAACGTAATCTTTACTTGGCCACTCCTACATGACAGCTCTCTTTACCCTGAGGAATCATGGCAGGATCACGATTACATTTTCAGTAGTAAACAGATCAAAACAACCTTGAAACAGTCTTGAAACATCTGAAAATAGATGTTTTCAAAGAAGCCCATTGGTCTGAAATTCTTCCTCTAAGAGATCAGTTATATCAGACCCCTCCATCCACATTTCTGAAACATAAATAACCAACTGTTCCTGATCTTTCTGTCTACATCCATTCTTCTAGATCCCCTCTGCCTAGGTCTCCACTTTTGCCCTCTTGTCCCACCTGAATACAGGGTGTGGGTGAGCATCAATTTGCCCTCCATCAACTTGAAGATATATATGAGCTGATATAATTCACTTAGAAGGAGAGATATTGGAGAGACAGCAGCATACCTGAAGAAATAGCAGCATCCTGAAGAAATAGTAGAAAGGGATGGAGAGGAAAGGAAGGATTTATAAAGATTGGATAATCAACTAGACGAGGGAGAAGAACAAAGAGGTGTCTGTATCCACTTAAGGAATAAATGAGAGATGAAAAAGGAAGATGTGGCTGTGTACAGTTAGATTTTAAACTGGCCTGTGCACATTTAGGCAGGATAAGGAAAGTTGTATCCATTCTCTCCTACCAGCCAACCTTCCACTTTGAAACTCACATCCAGTCTGGTGCCCAATAACAGGTTACAAACAGGTGATGTGACATCTCAGGGAAAGCATCCAGGAAAGTTCAGGATTGGGTTTTTTCCCATGAGTTCATCTTGTTAGGAAGGACTGTGTGAATGTGGACCAAGTTTACATCCTTTTCTAAATAAGAGTGACCTGGAGCATTTGTGATCCAGGGTAAAATCATGCTCTCATTAGCCTCAAAGACAGGTGACAGAGCAGGTCAGCTCATTCATCTTGTATTTCCTGTAAGGAAAATGGTGTTTGAAGACCAATCCTCTAAAAGCATTTGACATGGAACTTGCTAAATTACCAACACAGCAAAAAGTTACTTTATTCAGAATATTTCATTTTGGACAATTTCCATATAAAACAGTTACAGGTCAGCACTACTCTACTGAAATACAGGCAATTAGAATATCTGAAGCTTCATCTCATATTTAATACAAGATCATGGGGAAGTTACTGGGTGTGTTCCCAGGGCGCTTAGTTCAACGTCATCATACCCAGGGTCCCCTTTCTTCCCCTGGAGCAGCCAGGGGCTCTCTTCTCCTTCCCCAGGATCAGCCACCTCTCTGGAGAAGTTCAGAGAAGAGCCTGAAATAGTAAAGAGAAGTTTGATTAGAACTGAGACATGGGGACAGGACAGAGCCCTACGGTGGAAGGGAGTCAAGCAAGTGGTTATGACAAAGCATCCCTGGGACCCAGGTGTGGGCAGGGAGGCTAAGGCTATTTCACATCAGTTACAGTGAGGATGGATCCCAGCTGTCCTCTCAGATCCAGTTCATGTGGTCTCCTGGGCCTCAGTGCATGGGGAAATCCTGCATCACAGGAGATCTGTGCTCACACAGGAGCTCCGGGAAGACCTGTTTCCAGGCTACACAGTACCGAGGAGATGCCTAACAACAGTAAGAATCATAAAAAGGAATTTAAATCTTCTCCTTTCACAGGTCATAGGTGCAAATTCACAATAAGAGGGAGACTGGAGACAGGAAAAATCTGAATTCCTCACTCACAACCCAAGTCTGCTCTTAGTTGACTTGACCTCTGATCCCAAATGTTCACAAATAGTATCACAGGTGCAGCCACAGATGGCCCCTCCCCAGAGACTTCACAGGCCCTCAAATGGAGAAATATTCTTTTCTAGTGAATGAGTGTCTTCTCCTGGCTACTGAAATAACTGGAGCAAATTAGACCTTCAGTTCAGTTCAGTTGCTCAGTCGTGTCCGACTCTTTGAGACCCCATGAATCGCAGCACGCCAGGCCTCCCTGTCCATCACCAGCTCCCGGAGTTCACTCAAACTCATGTGCATCCAGTCGGTGATGCCATCCAGCCATCTCATCCTCTGCTGTCCCCTTCTCCTCCTGCCCCCAATCCCTCCCAGCATCAGGGTCTTTTCCAATGAGTCAACACTTCGCATGAGGTGGCCAAAGTATTGGAGTTTCAGCCTCAGCATCAGTCCTTCCAATGAACACCCAGGACTGATCTCCTTTAGAATGGACTGGTTGGATCTCCTTGCAGTCCAAGGGACTCTCAAGAGTCTTCTCCAACACCACAGTTCAAAAGCATCAATTCTTCAGCTCTCAGCTTTCTTCACAGTCCAACTCTCACATCCATACATGACTACTGGAAAAACCATAGCCTTGACTAGATGGACCTTTGTTGGCAAAGTAATGTCTCTGCTTTTTAATGTGCTATCTAGGTCGATCATAACTTTCCTTCCAAGGAGTAAGGGTCTTTTAATTTCATGGCTGCAATCACCATCTGCAGTGATTTTTGGAGCCCCAAAAAACAAAGTCTGACACTGTTGCCATTGTTTCCCCATCTATTTCCCATGAAGTGATGGGATCAGATGCCATGATCTTAGTTTTCTGAATGTTGAGCTTTAAGCTAACTTTTTCACTCTCCTGTTTCACTTTCATCAAGAGACTCTTTAGTTCTTCTTCACTTTCTGCCATAAGGGTGGTGTCATCTGCATATCTGAGGTTATTGATATTTCTCCCAGCAATCTTGATTCCAGCTTGTGCTTCTTCCAGCCCAGTGAACTGATCACAAATGCTGAGTCTATGATCCACCACCATGGCTTAATGTTAAGGTCACCATGTATCATAGACTTTGTACTTGTTAATGTTAACATATAAACAGAGCTCATCTTAGATTATAAAAATGTTTCACCCAATTCAATCCTGCTATATATATTTTTTAATGTCTACCTTTCATGTATCAGTTCAGTTCAGCCACTCAGTTGTGGCTGACTTTTTGCCACTGAATGGACTGCAGCACTCCAGGCTTCCCTGTCCATCACCAACTCCCGGAGCTTACTCAAACTCAGCTCCATCGAGTCGGTGATGTCATCCAACCATCTCATCCTCTGTCGTCCCCTTCTCCTCCTGCCTTCAGTCTTTTCCAGCATCAGGTTCTTTTTCAATGAGTCAGTTCTTCACATCAGATGGCCAAAGTATTGAAGCTTCAGCTTCAACATCAGTCCTTCCAATGAATATTCAGAACTGATTTTCATTAGGATTTACTGGTTTGATATCCTTGCAGTCCAAGGGACTCTCAAGAGTCTTCTCCAACACCACAGTTCCAAAGCATCAATTCTTTGGCACTTAGCTTTCTTTATAAATATGCTCAATTAATCAATAAATTTCTCTTTTGGCCATGACACAATGCTTGTGGGATCGTAGTTCCTTGACCAGGATTGGACCTGGGCCCTAGCAGTAAAAGCATAGACTCCTAACCACTGGACCACCAGGAAATTCTGTAACCTATAAATCTTAATGCAAGTATATCACATATAAAATGATAAGTTTATGTCACATTAGGGAGACATAAATGCCAAAAGTAGAGTGATTCTTCACTCCTTGCAAGGAATCTAACAGCATTAAAGATGGCATATGGTCAAGATGATGCTATCAAATGTACGAGATTACCTACATTTTGAATCTCTAGGGAGGCTGGGCATTTAGGAGCACAAATTCACCCTTTCCAGATAGAAAAATAGTAGATCAGCTGACCCCACTCACCTTTCTGGGAGGACCTCACCCCATCCTCCTTCTCTGGGGATACTTTCTCCTCACTCCCCTGAGAGGCAGGAAGAGTCCCAGGCACTGATACCTCTTCAGCATCATCATAATTTTCAGCAGGGACATCAGTCCTCTGATCTAGGGGTTCCAAGAAAGACAAGGGAATTTGATGAAACCACAGTAAATGGGTTGGTCTGGGAAATATCTAAGATCCCTTATGATCAAGAGTTTCTGAATTGCTAAATAGAGGCACCAGTCACTTCTTGATTTAAAAGACTTTTTCTCTAAGACCATGTTTCATTTTGACTTACCCATAAACTAAAACATGATTTTATATATCTTAACATTTCCTGAAGGAAACTACATATCTCAAAGCTACTCTTATGCCACTGAACATTACTAAAGTACTTCAACAAATTGTGCTTTACAGACGTTATTTTTTAAAACATTGTGTGCCTGTTGTGATTCTGGACACAGAGAGCCCGGCCCCAATGTGAGACATCACAGAACAGCCAGAGAAGGAGAAGGACGAACCCCATCTGGACACAAGGGTTGCCTCTGGTCCATCAAAGGAAGACTGTTCCCCTTGCATCTCGTCACTATGAGGAGGGAAACTCTCCTCCCCAAAGCCCAGCCGAGGTGGGTTCACCTCTATTACCTGGTGCAGATCTGTAGTCACTGTACTCCTCACCATCCCTGGTGTAATATGGCAGTGTAGTCACTGAGTCATCTGACAGGAAGCCTAATGTGGAGATAAATATCACACAACACACAGAATGACCCTCCCCACACCCACAGGACCTGTGTTAAGGTTGGGAAGGGACAGGCCTGGCTTCTGCAGTGTAGACAGAGGCTGGGGGCTCACGGGGCTCGAGAGGCCACCCTGCCACTTTGGAGAGCCACCTCTGTGAGCCTGGGGCACATGTGGGGTCTGCGGATGCTGAGAAGACCCGCACACCCAGTAAGCAGTGACAACCAGAGGTCCCAGGAAGGCAGACAGAGACACCCACCTGGGCTACCAAGAAGACCCTCCTTCCGAGTCACAAAGTCATCGAGCTCCTCATACACAGCTTCAGCAAGAGCATCTTCGTAGCTGGATAAGGCTGAGGGATCCCCCAGCAGGTCAGAGATGCTGCCCCCAGACACCCTGATCCAGCCACCCACCTTCATCTCCCCAGTGCTCAAATGGGGGCTGTCAGGGCCTTGGCTTAACCTCCCACCCCGTTCACCGTGTCAGCACCTTCTCCCTTCATCTTATCTGAATCCACAGCTCAGCCCCAACTTGTCTGGTCTCAAAGGAGAGGACATGACTTATGAGAGTTCACACCCCAGTCCTAAGAACTTCTGACTATTCAGCCCTTAGAGCTCAGCACGGAGCACGTGGAGCTCTACAGACTCAGAACAGAGACCTGGCTGAGGTTCCCCTCCTCACACCTGCCCCATCTCCTGCCTCCACACACTCTCCCTGGTCCCCAGTTCCCCCTGCAGCCCACCTCTGTGCTCTGCTCTCCATCTGAGCAGCTGAGTCACCAGGATAACGAGGACCAGGAAGAGAAGGGCCCCCAGGATGAGGCAGAGGACCCCAGGCAGGGAGAAGATGCCAGGGAGAGGATTTGAGGTTGTTCTTGTCCCTAAGGAGAACAAGGGAAGAGGGTTGGAGAAGGTCACACAGAGAAACCCCTGCCAGCATTTCCAGGAGCTCCAGACTACGGTGTCCCAGCCTCAGACACAAGTACACTAACAGACTGGGCTCCCCCGGGTCTCATATTGAGACAAATCAACTCCACTCTGGCCAGTGTGGCCCCGAAGCAGAGCCGGGGATTGTCAGGGAGCTACCCTGCCGAGACAGCCTCTGAGGATGCAGCTCATCCCTTCTCCTTGGGCTTCAGGAGACAGAACATCAAACAGTCCTGGGACCCACACCTCACTGATGAAGAGCAACACACAGGGGCAGGTGGGAGGTACTTCGATTCTGCAACATGGAAACCAGACTCACTTGGATCCCCAGGCATGAGAACATTTGACCCTGGGAATCAAGGCAGGGGATTTCCCCAAAGTAATGCCCCAGCTCCTCCCCAACAGCCACAAGCTCCTCAGGCTCTTTCTTCTCCTGAGTTGTCAGAGAGCCCACAGAACAGGTCCTCAGAATCTGAGTATTCTTTCCTGCCCGTGGATGGACCACAGTACCTGCTGTAGTCAGGGGCAATGTTGTCCTTGCACCTAAAGAGAAAAAAAGCAGTTTGGAGCACGGTGATTGGCCAGAATGCAGGTCAGCCCATTTTTCCTTCCTGAGCCTGAAATCACCCCTCAGTCTCCACAACATCAGTGTCCAGTCCTCCCAGCTCCCCTGTCCTAGATCAGAGCCCCAGCACCAAGATGCTGTCTGGATACAAACTCCCAACCACACCTGGCTCAGCCTGTTACCCCGTGCTGCCCCAGCTCACCCAGGGTGGACCCCGAGCCCCTCACTCACCAGAGCACCTCACACCAGCATCCTCCTCATGCTTGCAGTCGCTCTGCCCCCAGGGCTCCGCAGCACAGTCCCACAGGGAGGACTCCTGGCCCCCGCATCGCACCTCATCCAGCCAGATGCTCCCATTTCCAGGGCCAAATGCCGCGGCCCGCAGGGCTTCCAGGGCCCGGCCACAGCCCAGCTGCTGACACACCACCTCGGCCTCTGCCAGGCTCCAGGAGTCATCACACACGGTGCCCCAGGAGCCTCTGTGCCAGACCTCCACCCGCCCTGAGCACTCGGTGTCTCCTCCCCTGAGCCGGAGCTTCTCTCTGTCTGAAAAGGCAGCAGCCCCTCCTGTGACTCCCCTGGTGGGAGGAAGGAGCCCCTGGGAGCCATGGGAGGAGGCGGGGCCGACATACCTGTGCAGGGGGCAGCAGTTGGACAGCTCTTGGGTCTTCTTCCTGCAAACAATGAACAAAAGACTGAAAATACATATATACAAGAATTGAAGCTGATAGAAATAAATACAAATTCAAAACAACACACATACACACAAAATAAGGGTAAATAGAACATGTCATAAAGTATCAAATTTTGTATATTCTTTCCAGATCATCCTATCAAACCTCCTACCCACTCTATGCAGAGAACCTCTGAGAAAATGATGGCAGGACCTCTGTGAGGGGGTTGCTCCTTTTCATGGTCAACGACTTTACCACCTCTCAGTTTACGGGGTTTAATTGTAGGGAAAACATCATCAATAAAAGGTCTAACAGTTTAATGCCTCTTTGGTCTCAAATGGAAAAGACAAAGAGATGAAAAAAGAGAGGCAAGGAAGGGCATGAGCCTCTGCTTTTGAAGTATCTCTCGCCACATTCTTAGCTGTGGGTTTGTGAATGTAGAGGGGGAAGGAAGGAGAGAAACAGAGAGAAATGTAGAAGGAATAAAGTGCTTTGGTTTGACTATTTGTTGCCCTCCCCAACATTTATTTATTTCATTCAACATTTACTATCAAAATCTCAATTCCCAATGTAACAGTATTTAGTGGTAGAGCCTTCTCAAACTCTTCCAAAAACAGAAGAAAGGAACACTTCCAAATTCACTTTATGAGGCCAACATTATTCTGATACCAAAGCCAGATAAGGACACCATGAGAAAAGAAAATTACGGGCTAATACTCTGATAAATATAAGTGCAAAAATCCTCAACAAAATATTAGAAAACTGAATTAATTTGACAATGTGTTAAAAGAATCATACACCATGATCTAGTGATATTTATTCCAAGGATGCAAGGATAGTTCAACATTCACAAATTAATCAATGTGATACACCAAATAAACAAAATGAAGATAAAAATCGTATCCTCAAAGGATGAAGAAAAAGTGACAAATTCAACATCCATTTATGGTAAAAATTCTTTTACAAAGTAGGTATAGAAGGATTTCATCTCAGCATAATTAAGGCCATGTGAGAAATTCACAGCTAACATCATACTTGACTGTAAAAAAACAAAAGCTTTTCCTCTGAAATCAGACACAAGACAAAAATGTCTACTCTCACCACTTTTATTCAACTTAGTTTTTGTAGTCCTATCCAGATCCATCAGGCAATAAAAAGAAAATCAAGATATCCAAATCTGAAAGGAAGAGGCAAAATTGACACTATTTCCAGATTGAAAAATGAAAGTGTTAGTCACTCAGTCGTGTCTTGTCTCTTTGTGACCCCAAGGACTATATCCCATCAGGCTCCTCTGTCCATGGGTTTCTCCAGACAAGAATACTGGAGTGGGTTGCCATTTCTTCCTCCAGGGGATCTTCCCAACCCAAGAATTGAACCCAGGTCTCTTGCATTGCAGACAGATTCTTTACCATCCAAGTCATGAGGAAAGAAACTCCCTTACTTGATATTATATGTAGAAAACACTAAAGACTTCACCAAAAACATGAGAACTAATACACTCAGTAAAGTTGTAGAAGAAAAATCTATATACAAAAATCAGTTGCATCTCTATACACTAACAACAAACTGCCATAAGGAGAAAACAATTCTACTTACATTTGCATCAAAAATGGATTTAAAAAACCTAGTAATAAATTTAACCAAGGTTGTGAAAGACCTGTACACTGAAAACTATAAGACATTGATGAAAGATACTGAAGATGACTCAAATAAATGGAAAGATATTCTGTGCTCATGGATTGGAAGATCTAATATTATTAACATGCCCATACTACCCAAAGCAATCTACAGATTCACTGCAATCCATTTCAAAATTCCAATGGAAATTTTCACAGATACAGAACAAACAATCCTAAAATTTTCATGGAATCACAAAAGATGCTGAACACCATAGCAATCTTGAGAATGAATAACAAAGCTAGAGGAGTCGTGCTTCCTGATTTCACACTATATTACAAAGCTATATTAATCAAAACAGTTTGTTGGTATAAAAATGGACACAGAGATCAATGGAACAGAATAGAGAGCCCATAAATAAACCCCCATTTCTATGGTCAATTAACTTTTGACATGGAAGCCAAGAATATACACTGGGAAAAGGACAGTTTTTTCAGTAAATGGCATTGGGAACACTGCACAGCCACATGCAAAAGAATGAAACTGGACCACTATCTTACACCATTCACAAAAATTAACTCAAAATAGATTAAAGACTTGATCACAAGTCCTGAAGCCACAAAATTTCTACAGAAAAAAAACAAAATAAAATCCTTGATGTCATTCTTTGTGATGTTTTTTGGATTTGACACCAAAAGCAAAGGGAACAAGAGTAAAAACAAGCAGTTGTGATGACATAAGGCTAAAAAGCTTCTGCCCAATTAAGGAAACCATCAACAAAATGAAAAAGCAACCTGTGGAATTGGAGAAAATATTTGCATATTATATTTCTGGTAAGGATTATTATGCAAAGTACACAAGGAACTCAAACAACTCAGTAGCAAACAAAAATCTGATTTTTAAAAAATGGGCAGAAACCTGAATAGACATTTTTCTAAAGAATACATACAACTAGCCAATAGGTACATAAAAACGTGCTCAACACTACTAATCATCAGAAGATACAAATCAAAACTACAACGAGATATCACCTCATATCCTCTAGAAAGGCTTTTATCAAAAAGAAGAAATAACAGGAGTTGAGGAGAATGTGAAGAGACAGGAAAGCTTTTGCACAGTTAGAGGGAATGTAAGTTGATGCAGCCCCTATGGAAACAGTATTGAGGTGCATCAAAAATTAAAAATAGAACTGTCATATGATTTAGTAATTTCAATTTGGGGTATTTATCTGAAGGAAACAAAAACACTAACTTGAAAACCCAACGTTCACTGCAGCAACATGTGTTCAGTTGCTAGGTTGTGTCTGACTCTTTGCAACCCCATGGACTGCAGCATGCCAGGCTCCTCTGTCCTTCACTAACTCCCAAAGTTTGCTCAAATTCATGTCCACTGAACTGGTGATGCTATCTAACTATCTCATCCTCTGTGGCCCCCTTCTCCTCTTGCCTTCAGTCTTTCCCAGCATCAGGGTCTTTTCCAATGAGTCAGCTTTTCTCATCAAGTGGCAAAAGTACTGGAGCTTCAGCTTCAGCATCAGTCCTTCCAAAGAATATTCAGGGTTGATTTCCTTTAGGGTTGATTGGTTTGATCTCCTTGCTGCCCAAAGGACTCTCAATTCAATTGTGGTGTCCAAGCATCACAATTCAAAATCATCAACTCTTTAGCATTCAGTTTTTTTATAATCCAACTCTCATTCAGTTTCTTTATAATCCAACTCTCACATCCATACATGACTAATGGAAAAACCATAGCTTTGACTATATGGACCTTTGTCAGCAAAGTGATGTCTCTGCTTTTTAATACTCTGTCTAGGTTTGTCATAGCTTTCCTTCCAAGGAGCAAGCCTCTTTTAATCTCATGGCTAAAAACAGCATTGGCAGTGATTTTGGAGCCCAAGAAAAGAAAATCTGTCACTGTTTCCACTTTCCCCCCTTTTATTTGCCATGAAGTGATGGGGCCAGATGCCATGATCTTAGTTTTTAGAATGCTGAGCTTTAAGCCAGCTTTTTCACTCTCCTCTTTCACCCTCAACAAGAAGCTCTTCAATTCCTCTTCACTTTCTGCCATTAGAGTGGTATCATCTGCGTATCTGAGGTTGTTGATATTTCTCACAGCAATCTTGATTCCAGTTTGTGATTCTTCCAGCCAGGTATTTCCCATGATGTACTCTGCATATAAGTTAAATAAACAGGGTGACAATATACAGCCTTGACATACTCCTTTCCCAATTTGGAACCAGTCAGTTTCATGTCCAGTTCTAACTGCTGCTTCTTGACCTGCATACAGGTTTCTCAGGAGGCAGGTAAGATGCTCTGATATTCTCATCTCTTTAAGAATTTTCCACAGTTCATTGAGATCCACATGGTCAAAGACTTTAGTGTAGTCAGTGAAGTAGGTGTTTTTCTGGAATTATCTTGCTTACTCTATGATCCAGCAAATGTCGGCAATTTGAACTCTGGTTCCTCTGCCTTTTCGAAACCCAGCTTGTACATCTTGGAAGTTCCCAGTTCACTTACTGCTGAAGCCTAGCTTGAAAGACTTTGAGTATAACCTTGCTAGCATGTGAAATGAGCACAATTGTGGGGTAGTTTGAACATGCTTCGACATTGCCCTTCTTTGAGATTAGGATGAAAACTGACCTTCTCCCATCCTGTGGCCACTGCTGAATTTTCCAAATTTGCTGACATATTGGTCGCAGCACTTTAACAACATCATCTTTTAGTATTTTATAGCAATATTTACAAGAGCCAAACAATATAAGTCTTCACTGATCGATGACTGAATAAAGAAAATGTAATGCAGATATATATCCACCCATAAAAAAGAAGAAAATCTTGCCAGTTTCAACAACATGGATGGACCTTGAGGGCATTATGCTAAGTGAAACAAATCAGAGAAAGAAAACAACATATGATCTCATTTATATGTGTAATCTTAAAACAAAAAGCAAGTTCAGAGATGCTGAGTAGTTCGTGGCTGCCAGAGGTGGAGGATTTGGTGTAGGCAAAGGTAGTCAAAAGGTATAAACTTGAGTTATAAAATTAATAAGTGAAGAGAGCATGGTTACCATAATGAATACCATATTGTCTATTTGAAAGATGGTGAGAAAATACATCTTAAACATTCTTCTCATATAGGAAAAATATTTAGCTACATATATGGCGATGGATATAACTAGACTTACTGCAGTGATCATTTATCAATATACAAAAATTCATAACCACTATGTTGCAATGGCAAACAATAGTTATGTCAATTATATCAAAAATTTTTAATAAAGCAAGTTTGAAACATGGATCAAATTAGCTCCCTCCAAAATTCATTTTGTTAACTCAACTTAAACCCATCACTTAGGTTTTAAAATATCAAATCTCACTAACAACGTCCTACAGGGTTGGGACAGACACAGAAACAGACATAAGTCACCTGCACACGTGATGTAGGCTTCCTCCTTTGGAGAGCAGGAACTGTATTTCCAAGGGTCAGAAGGACACTGCCAGAGAGAGGTATCCGACTTCCGACATTGGATTAGATCTACCCACCGGGGTCTAGAACCTTCCCTAAGACCAACAGAAGAGTTAAGGGTTCCACTGTCCTCACAGCCAAGCTGACTGCAGATGATGGACACGGTGACATCATCCATGGGGCTGCGGCAGACACTGCCCCAGGTCCCGTTGTAGAAAACTTCCAGCCACCCAGCACACTGCTGGTCCTCACTGACCAACCTGAGGGCCAGGAACTCTAAGATCAAAAGAGAGGAGACATGACACAGTGAGCACCACACTCAGAGCTCTGGGTTTTCCTCTCTCTCCAAAATTGTGAACACTCATCTGTGACCCAGCTGAGGAAGCAAATCCACTAGATGACCAGAGTGAAACTTGTCTCTTTTCTATCCGACTTTGTCCATTTGTGTCCGTCTTTCTAAATATTTCTACCACCATGATGTAGTGGATATGAACTGAGAGAAAGACCAACCTGGACACCTGCAGGGAGAGGGAGCTGACTCCTGCTTCCTGACAAAACATCTAAAAGAGTGTATGAAAGGGATGTGATATGGACAGTGTGCAGGCAGATGGAATAATGGACCCACAGATGTCTACATGGAACCTGTGTCTATGTTTCCTTATCTGGCAAAAGGGACTTTTGATTAAGGTAAGGACCTTGGGATGGTGAGATTAACCTGAAATATGGTGGATTAACCACCTGAGCACAGCCTAATCACATTCTTAGACTCACTATCCTTTAAAGGGGAATACTTTTCTTCATTCTGGCTAGAGGGAGATGTGAATATGTTCAATAGTTAGAGAGGCGGAGCGTTGCTGGTCTGATGATGAACAGAATGGGGTTATGAGTGAAGGAAGGCAGGCAGTTTCTAGAAGCTTGAAAAGACAGGAAACAGATTCTTTCACAGAGGCTCAGAAGTGTTGTGGCCCTGCTGATACCTTGATCCCAGTCCAGTGAGATCCCTGCTGGACATCTAAGCTACAGAAGTGTAAGGAAATAAATATGTTGTTTTAAACCATTAACTATGTGGCAATTTGTTACAGAACAAACAAAAACTAGCACAGTGGCTTGAAGACTTCTCTACTATATGTACCAGGAGGGTGAGCCCTGATTTCAAGAAACCTGTGAGAAAAGGCTCTGCCAGGAAACACTATCGAGAAAGGACCAGATTGTCAGATGCTGCAGGAGGATATAAAAGCACCTCGTCTTCACGTCTCCTGGAAAGACAAGCTCCATGGGAGGAAGCCTCCTTCTCTGGTCCTTGCGGCATCTCTCCCGCAGGGCTCAGAGCCCCGTCCTCCTGGGCCCTCCCCTCCCCCAGCCTGTAGACAGTGTGGAGTGCTGACCTGAGCAGATGACCCCGGCGTCCTCCTTGTGTCTGCAGTCGTGCCGCCCCCAGCCCCGGGAAGGGCACCTCCACACATGGGACTCATTTCCTGTGCAGTTCAGGTCGTCCAGCCAGATGGGCCCTGATCCCGTCCCAAAGTGAGCAGACCTCGTGGCACTGAGGGCTTCTCCACAGCCCAGCTGCCTGCACACCACGCGGGCATCGTTCAGGTCCCAGTGGTCATCACAGATGGTGCCCCAGGAGCTCCGGTCAAAGATCTCCACTCTCCCGGCGCAGTGACCGCCCCCGTCCACCAGGCGGAGCTGTCTGCTGTCTGAGGAGAGAGAAATGGGACAATGGGGCGTTCACGTGGGGAATGAGAAGGGTCTTCTGTCCTGTGGGACCCTCACCTGAGCAGTAGGGGGCGCTCTCCTCTGAGGCCGCAGATCCTGCTAGTTCAGACACAAAGTGGTCGCACTGGGGCAGCACCTGGGTCTGGTTTCCTGAAGAAACAGCAATGATTAGAGGGTTGGGAGGGTTGAACAACAGGAAACTCACTTAAATAATTTTTAGGAGGGAAGGGGAATTTGGGGGACAATGGATACATGTATATGTATGGCTGAGTCCCTGGCTGTACACCTGAAACTATAGTAACACTGTTAATCGGCTATACCCCAATATAAAGTAAAACTTTCAAAAGAAAAAAATAATAATGACCCAGAGATGGAGCTGAGATGAAAGCTGGAACATACCAGTAAAGTTATCATAATTTTACTGCTTCCTTTCTCTATGAAGAGCCCTGGTACTGACAAGGCTGCAATTCCTGTTTTAAGCTAAGCTTTGCCTTAAGAATGGGTTTAAATAAGTTGGTCTGTCCTTAAATCTATCCCTTAAATAGAAGCAAAACAAGATCCTTTCTGAAGGATTTGTACAATTTTTTATCTACAATGTTTGTGTTTTAAAAAATACATATATAAAAGAGATCTCATGGAAAACCAAGAGGAAAAAGAAACATATAAAAATTTCACAGGGTATTTGGCTCTTAGAGTTACCTAACAGAGAATTTATTTTAATAATTTTTATTTGAGTATAATTGCTTTACAATATTGTGGTAGCTTCTGCTATACAGCAAATTTAGTAAGTTATACACATGGGCATCCTAGGTGACTCAATGGTAAAGAATCTGCCTGCCAAACAGGAGACTGGGGTTCCATCCCTGGGTTGGGACAATCCCCTAGAGAAAGAAATGGCAAGCCACTCCAGTATTCTTGCCTGGGAAATACTGTGGACAAAGGAGCATGGCAGGCTGCAATCCAAGAGGTCACAAAAGAGTTGGACACAACTCAGCAACTAAACAATAGCAACAACATACACACACACACACATATATATATATATATATGTATATGTATGTATATGTATATCCCCTCTTTCTTGGATTTACTTCCTATTTAGGTCACCACAGAACACTGAGTAGCATTCCCTGTGCTATACAATAGGTTATTATGTGTGTGTGCATGCTAAGTCACTTCAGTCGTGTCTGACTCTGTGACACTATGGATTGTAGCCCGTCAGGCTCCATGTCTACGGGATTCTGCAGGCAATATCTATTTTATACTTAGTATCAATAGTGTAGGACTTCTGAGTCTGGTGGCTCATACAGTAAAGAATCTGCCTGCAATGCAGGAGACCTGGGTTTGATCCTTGGGTTGGGAAGAGTCCCTGGAGAAGGGCATGGCAACCCACTCCACTATTCTTTCCTGGAGAATCCCCATGGACAGAGGAGCCTGGAGGGCTACAGTCCATGGAATCACAAAGTGTTGGACACGACTGAGGGACTAAGCACAAAGCACAGCATATCAATAGTATGTATATGCCAA
Organism: Bubalus kerabau; assembly: GCF_029407905.1. NCBI lineage: Eukaryota > Metazoa > Chordata > Mammalia > Artiodactyla > Bovidae > Bubalus > Bubalus kerabau. Next base: position 20,067,607 of record NC_073624.1, read on the forward strand.
TCTCAATGTCCCAGTTCATCCCACTCTTCATTTTTCCTCTTAGTATCCATATATTTTTTATCTATGTGGTGTTTCTATTTCTGCTTTGCATTAAGATCATCTCTACCATTTTTCTAGATTCCACATATAGTGATGTTATACAATATTTGTTTTTCTCTTTCTGATTTACTTCACTCTACATGACAGTCTCCAAGTCTATCCATGTCTCTGCAAAGGACACAACTTTTTTTTCCTTTTTATGGCTGAGTAATATTCCATTTTATATATGTATCATGTCTTCTCTATCCATTCCTCCTGTGAGGACATTTAGGTTGCTTCTGTGTCCTGACTGTTGTAAATAGTGCTGCAGTGAACATCAGGATGAATGCGTTTTTTTGAATGATGATTTTCTCCAGGTATATGGCCAGGAGTGGGATTGCTGAGTCCTACAATAGTTCTATCTTTAGTTTTTTGAGGAACCTCCATACTGTTCTCCACAGTAGTTGTGCCAATTTACATACCCATATGTAGGAGGATTCCCTTTTCTGTGCATTCTCTCCAGCATTTATTGTTTGTAGATTTTTTAATGATAGACATTCTGACTGATGTGAAGTAATACCTGACTGTAGTTTTGATTTGCATCTCTCTAATAATTAGTGATGTTGAACATCTTTTCATGTATTTGTTACCCATCTGTATGTCTGGGAAAATGTCTATTTAGGTCTTTTTCCCATTTTTTCATTGGGTTGTTTGGTTTGCTGATATTGAGTTGTTTGTGTATTTTGAAGATTAATCCCTTGTCAGTTGCTTCATTTGCAAATATTTTCTCCCATTCTGAGAGTTGTCTTTTTGTTCTGTTTATGGTTTCCTTTGCTATGCAAAAGCTTTTAAGTTTAATTAGGCCCTATTCATTTATCTTTGTTTTTATTTTCCTTACTCTAGGAGGTTGGTCAAAAAAGACCTTGTTGCAATTAATGTCAAACAGTGTTCTACCTATGTTTTCCTCTAGGAGTTTTATAGTCTGACAGAGAATTTAAATATCCATGATTAAAATTCTCAAAGAATTAACACAATGTGTATCTTGGCAGAGAAATGACAACAAAATCAAATGAAAATTCTACAGCTGTAAAAGGTAATAACTGAATTAAGAACTAGAGAAAGCATGTATCAGCACATTAGATCAACATAAAGTATAAACAGTAAAATGCAAGATCAGAGGATAAATATTCCTCTATTTAGAAATTCTGGTAATATGGTAAGTGCCTGTTTAATAATACTGTATAACAAAATTTCCCCCAAACTTAGCAGTTGAAGGAATTTTTTTTTAATTTTGCTCATGATTTCCTGGGTCAGTAATTTGGGAAAGGTTCAACTGAACTGTAGTGTTGGAGAAGACTCTTGAGAGTTCCTTGGACTGCAAGGAGATCCAACCAGGCAATCCTAAATGAAATCAGTCCTGAATATTCATTGGAAGGACTGATAATGAAGCTGAAACTCCCATACTTTGGCCACTTGATGCAAAGAACTGACTTATTGGTAAAGACTCTGATGCTGGGGAAGATTGAAGGCAGGAGGAGAAGGGAACGACAGAGGATAAGGTGGTTGAATGCCATCATCAACTCAATGGACAGGAGTTTAAGTAAACTCCGGGAGTTGGTGATGGACAGGGAGGCCTGGCATGCTGCAGTCCATGGGGTCGCAAAAGGTCAAACATGACTGAGAAGCTGAACTGAACTGAGACTTACTATGTGTGCTTAGTCACTCAGTCATGTCAAACTCTTTGTGACCAAACAGACTGTAGCCCACCAGGCTCCTCTGTCCATGAGGGTTCTCCAGACAAGAACACTGAAGTGGGTTGCCATTCCCTTCTCTAGGGGATCTTCCCATCCCAGGGATCAAATCCAGGTCTTCCACATTGCAGGCAGATTCTTTACCATCTGAGCCACCAGAGAAGGTTCAAGACTTATTGAAGTTACAATAATTGAGAAAATGTGGTACAGGTGCAAGGATAGACAAATGATACAGTGGAACAGAATACAGAGTCTGAAAGAAGTACTCAGACATATGTGCCCTTTCACTTATCACAAAGCTGACACTGCAGTGGGGAATAGTCTTTTCAGAAAAAAGATTCTGAGTCAACTGGATGCCCATATGAAAACATGACACTTGACCCTATCCTACACAGATATAATCCTAGAAGTAATGTACAATTATATGCAAAAGAAAAATAATTACACTTCTGTGAGATATTCTCAGAGAACATTTTTGTGATTTTGGAGTAGACAAAGTTCTTTTCAGAAGGATATAAGGAGCTCTGTGGACTGGAACAATGGACTGGTTCAAAACTGAGAAAGGAGTACTTCAAGGCTGTATATTGTCACTCTACTTATTTAACTTATATGCAGAGTACATCATGTGAAATGCCAGGTTGGATGAAGCACAACCTGGAGTCAAGATTGCTGACAGAAATATCAGTAACCTCAGATATGCAGATGACACCACCCTTATGGCAGAAAGTGAAGAGGAATTAAAGAGCTTCTTGATGTAAGTGAAAGAGGTGACTGAAAATGTTGGCTTAAAACTCAACATTCGAAGATCATGGCATTTGTTCCCATCACTTCATGCAAATATATGGGGAAACAGTGGTAACAGTGACAGACTTTCTTTTCTAGGGCTCCAAAATCACTGCAGATGGTGACTGCAGCCATGAAATTAAAAGACGCTTTCTTCTTGTAAGAAAAGCTATGACCAACCTACATAGCATATTAAAAAGTAGAGACATTACTTTGCCAACGAAGGTCCAACAAACCTTTTGTTTTTCCAGTAGTCATGTATGGATGTGAGAGTTGGACCATAAAGAAAGCTGAGCACTGAAGAATTGATGCTTTTGAACTGTGATGTTGGAGAAGACTCTTGAGAGTCCTCTGGACCGCAAGGAGATCAAACAGTCAATCTTAAAGCAAATCAGTCCTGAATATTCATTGGAAAGACTGATGCTGAAGCTGAAGCTCCAATTCTTTGGCCACATGATAAGAAGAACTGACCCTTTGGTAAAGACTCTGATACTAGGAAAGATTGAAGGCAGGAGGAGAAGGGGATGACAGAGGATGAGATGATTGGATGTTATCACTGACTCAATAGATATGAGTTTGAGCAAGTTCCAGGAGATCATGAAGGGCAAGGAAGCTTGGCGTGCTACAGTCCATGGGGTCGCAAAGTGTCAGACATGACTGAGTGACTGAACTGAACTGACTGACTGAAGGAGCACTACATGTACAGAGAAAAAGTTGATAAGTCAAACTTAAGATTAGCAACTTGGCTCATTGAAGTACAGCATACCATTAAGAAAATAAAAATATAAGACCAAAAATTAAACACACAAAAATTATAAAAAATATTTCTGCCAAAAGTCATCGTCATGGTAATTTGCACCATTGTATTCATAATAGTCAAGAACTGGAAATAAATTCAAATCTCTGCCATTACTTGAATGGATCAGTGCATGGTCATGTGATCATTCAAAGGAATACTATATAACAATAAAAATGAATAAAAATGTTGCCACTAACAACATCATGAGTGAATCTCAAACACAGTTTGGAGTCAAAGAAATTAGACTCAAAAGAAAACATACTGTATGGTTTTACATAAATTTCACAAACTGACAAAATATTCTATGGCAGTACAAGTCTTAGGTAAGCAGTCTTCCCTGAAGAGGAGGAGGACACAGCTATTGGGAGGCAATAGTGATTCTGTGGTGCTGTGAATGTTCTCTTTGTAGATCTGGGTTGGGGAATATGACCTAGGTGTACACTTATTGTTTGTACTTTGTTCTCTATTATTATCCTTAAATAATAAGGTTTCATAAAAAATATTATTCATCTAGGCATTTCTTTCCCTGACATAGCACTTCTTAGCATTTCTTAGCACTTAATTCCCCTGAAAAAATGAGTGAACAATGAGAATGTTATGGAGCAGGACCTTACAGAGCCTTCTCAGGACAGCCTACCCTCGTGTCCTCCACATGCCTCTGTTTGTATAAAAACCTAGCCAAAGAATAAATTTAATCACAGAAATGAACAAAAATCAGAAACGAAGGAAAACAGTCAAATAGGACAAACTAATAATAGTTTGAAAGTGAAAATGACATCGATCAGTTGTTTCCGACTCTTTGCAACCCCATGGGCTGTAGCCTACCAGGGTCCTCCATCCATGGGATTTTCCAGGCAAGAGTACTGGAGTGGGCTGTCATTTCCTTCTCCAGGGGATCTTCCCGACCCAGGAATGGAACCCAGGTCTCCTGCATTGCAGACAGACACTTTACAGTCTCAGACACCAGAATTACAGCTTGTGCTTGATTCAACCCTACGTTTAGCTTGATGTACTCTGAGTATAAGTTAAATAAGCAGGGTGACAATAGACAACCTTGACATACTCCTTTCCCTATTTGGAAACTGTCTCTTGTTCCATGTCCAGCTCTAACTGTTGCTTCTTCTTGACCTGCATACAGATTTCTCAAGAGGCAGCCTTGACATACTCCTTTTCCAATTTGGAACCAGTCTGTTGTTCCATGTCCAGTTCTAACTGTTGCTTCCTGACCTGCATACAGGTTTCTCAAGAGGCGGGTCAGGTGGTCTGGTATTCGCATCTCTTGAAGAATTTTCCAAAGTTTGTTGTGATCCACATAGTCAAAGGCTTTGGCATAGTCAATAAAGCAGTAGACGTTTTTCTGGAACTCTCTTGCTTTCTTGATAATCCAATGGATGCTGGCAATTTGATCTCTGGTTCCTCTGCCTTTTCTAAATCCAGCTTGAACATCTGAAATCTCATGGCCCATGTACTGTTGAAGCCTGGCTTGGGCTTCAACAGTATTTTTGAGCATTACTTCACTAGCATGTGACATGAGTAGTTGTCACATGCTACAACTACACAAACTGTGCTGTACTGAGCGTTCTTTGGCATTGCCTTTCTTTGGGATTGGAATGAAAACTGACCTTTTCCAGTTCTGTGGCCACTGTTGAGTTTTCCAAATTTGCTGACATATTGAGTGCAGCACTTTCACAGCATCATCTTTTAGGATTTGAAAGAGCTCAACTGGAATTCCATCACCTCCACTAACTATTTGTAGTGATGCTTCCTAAGGCCCATTTGACTTTGCATTCCAGGATGTCTGGCTCTAGGTGAGTGAACACACCATATTGGTTATCTGGGTCATGAAGATCTTTTTGTATAGTTCTTCTGTGTATTATTGCCACCTGTCCTTAATATCTTCTGCTTCTGGTAGATCCCTACCATTTCTGTCATTTATTGTACCCATCTTTGAAGATTTCCCTTGGTATCTCTAATTTTCTTGATGAGATCTCCAGATTTTCCCATTCTATTGTTTTCCTGTTTCTTTGCATCGATCACTGAAGAAGGCTTTCTTATCTCTCCTTGCTATTCTTTGGAACTCTGCATTCAAATGAGTATTTCTTTCCTTTTCTCCTTTGCTTTTTGCTTCTCTTCTTTTCTCAGCTATTTGTAAGGCCTCCTGAGACAGCCATTTTGCTTTTTGGCATTTCCTTTTCTTGGGGATGGTCTTTCTCACTGCCTCCTGTACAATGTCATGAACCTCCACCCATAGTTCATCAGGCACTCTATCAGATCTAGTCCCTTAAAGCTACTTCTCACCTCCACTGTATAATCGAAAGGGATTTTATCTAGGTCATACTTGAATGGTCTAGTGGTTTTGCCTACTTTCTTCAATTTAAGTCTGAATTTGCCAATAAGGAGTTCATGATCTGAGCCACAGTCAGCTCCCAGTCTTGTTTTTGCTGACTGTATAGAGCTTCTCCATCTTTGGCTGCAAAAAATATAATCAGTCTGATTTCAGTGTTGACCATCTGGTGATGTCCATTTGTAGAGTCTTCTCCTGTGTTGTTGGAAGAGGGTGTTTGCTATGACCAGTGCATTCTCTTGGCAAAACTCTGTTAGCCTTTGTCCTGCTTCATTTTGCACTCCATTTTGTACTCCAAACTTACCTGCTATTCCACGTATCTCTTGACTTCCTACTTTTGCATTCCAGCCCCCTATAATGAAAAGGACATCTTTTGTTGTTGTTGTTAGTTCTAGAGGGTCTTGTAGGTGCTTCATAGAACCTTTCAGCTTCAGCTTCTTCAGCATTACTGGTTGGGGCATAGACTTGGATTATCGTGATATTGAATGGTTTGCCTTGGAAACAAACAGAGATTATTCTGTCATTTTTGAGATTACATCCAAGTACCGCGTTTAGGACTTTTGTTAACTATGATGGCTACTCTGTTTCTTCTAAGGGATTCTTGCCCACAGTAGTAGATATAATGGTCATCTGAGTTAAATTCACGCATTCCTGTCCATTTTAGTTCACTGATTCCTAAATGTCGACGTTCACTCTTGCCATCTCCTGTTTGACCACTTCCAATTTGCCTTGATTCATGGACCTAACATTCCAGTTTCCTATGCAATATTGCTCTTTACAGCATCAAACCTTGCTTCTATCACCAGTCACATCCACTACTGTGTGTTGTTTTTGCTTTGGCTCCAACTCTTCATTCTTTCTGGAGTTATTTCTCCACTGATCTCCAGTAGCATATTGGGCACATATCTGCAGACCTGTGGAGTTCATCTTTCAGTGTCCTGTCTTTTTGCCTTTTTATACTGTTCATGGGGTTCTCAAGGCAATAATACTGAAGTGGTTTGCGATTCCCTTCTCTAGTGGGCCACATTTTGTCAGACCTGACAAAACCTCCACCTGTGCACTCCTGAAATTCCCATTTAAAAACTCTTCCTCTGATCATCAAGGAGGAGCTGGTTCTTGGTACATTAATCCTCTGTCTCCCCAGAACTGCTGATTTCCTCAATAAAACTGTCTTTAATTTTACCCCACACTTTTCTCTCAGTATTGGATTCTTGAGTAATGAGCAGCTGAAACCTAAGTTAAGTAACAAGAATAAACATTTCACTACAGAATATCTTCCTTTTTAAGCCTGTTTTCCCTTACTTTCTGCTCTGGGGACACTTCACTCCAGGAGCATCCAAGGTATAGTAGCCCTTCCCTCTCTTACCTGAGCAGATTACAGAGGCTGTGTTGCCATGGGAACAGTCAGGAACACCCAGGGCAGTCACAGGGCATTTCCACAGGAAGGACTCAGTCCCTGAGCAGTGAAATCGGGCTTTCCAGAGTTGATCACTTCCTTCCGCTCCATTTGGGGTGGAGATGGCGACTCCACAGCCGAGCTGACGACAGACAACATTGGCATTGGCCAGACTCCAGTGGGAGGCACAGAGTGCTCTCCATTGTCCAGAAATATACATCTCCACCTGCCCCATACACTGAGAGGTGTCATTTTTCATAAGCCGGACTTCTGTGTACACTGATAGAAAAAGACAGGATTTCAGCAAAGTCTTTTTTTTTTTTTTTTTTTTTAGCTGAACCGACTTTACATGGAGGTTAAGTCTTGCCATGAATCTCACCTGAACAGACAACCTGAACAGCTCCACTGTGGTGGCAAGTGCCCCCTGGACAGGGCACTCTGGGGCAGACCCGGAGCTCAGGCTCCTCCCCCTCACACCTGAACTCTTCAGCCCAGACCCGGCCATCGGACTCTCTGAAGGGCACATGTCCCAGGACAGACACAGCCTTGCCACACCCCAGCTCTGCACAGATGACCTGAGCAGTGGAGAGTTTGAAGTTTCCATCAGACACTGGGATCCAGGCTTCTCCAGAATGCACTTCAACTCGCCCTGAGCAGGGTCCATCCCCTCCAGCCAGACGCACAAATCCTAAGAGAAACAAAGAACAAACCCAGTGACTGTTCATGAAACTGGCTTGACAAATGGAAACAACACCTCACAGGCAATGGTGGGAAAGCTTTTCTTTCCAGCAGTGGAATAAGAGGGGATAAGAAGAGAGAATTTGGCTGTCATTGTCAAATTGCATTTTCATGAGTGAGTTTCTGAAGAGATATCCAGAAGGATTGCAGGGTCAGTTTGGAATGGCTGAATCCCAAGAATATATATTGGTTAGGAATGTTAATTCCTATCTAGGGGCCTGGAAACTACAGTGCCCAAAGAAACTGCACAGTGGTAGACATTCAAACAGGTGCAGAGCTGAACTAACTGAGAGTGAAAAAAGACCATGGGATTCAAGAGGTTAGAGGCCTAAGAGCCAGAGAAGTTTAGAAGGTCATCCTGAGATTTCTGGGGCTAGAATTCTGGCCAGTTTTCTCTCGGAGCCAATGTTCAAGTTACTGAGGACAGGGAACATCATGCGGGCTGGATTTGAGTACAGGCATTAGGTCACAATTAGGTAATTTAATTGTGAAAGAAGTTGCTCACATAAAAGTTTGGAAATGATGAAAGCTCAGAGAGTCATAGGAGAGAAAAGGAATGGTCCTAGCCATCTTTCTTAAAAACGTAGGGTTTATATACCTAGGATTTATAGGTCCCTGAGAGAAAGTGAAGTCTCAGTGGGATTATGCAAGACAACTGAGTTAGTTGATTACTTCATACTAGACATGAGATACTTAGCAAATGTGAAGGAGTGATGATAATTGTATTCTAACCCTAACTATATGCCAACTGCACATGCCTTTCCTATTTGGATTTCTGAGATTAGAAGCCAGTAAGCTATAAAAAAGGAGAGTGAGAGGAAGAGAGCAGAGAGCAAACAAGCCATATATATTTTAGTGATTTCTAAATTGCAAAAGACTCAATAGGGATGAAACATAGATTTGGAAACCAAATACCTGGTCAGTAAGATTTAACACCTTTTATCCCCTGTGCTCCTCCCATTTTCCACCTAACGGTGCTACCCTTTCCCATTTCCCTCAATGCACAAAAGAAGAAACAATCTTAAGAGCTACAAATAGATGGAAAGGACACTCCAAAAGGGAAGAACTTCTGTAGGGAGAGGTGGGGTGAATTAAACGGGGAGTGGATGGAATATGAGAGAGAGACCAAGGAAAAGACTCTTGATCATAATTTCATCCTTCAGCGACCCTATTTAGATACAGAAATGGTAATCCAATGGGAAACAATCCCTGCACATCATAAAGAACAATTTTTTAAATAATTTGCATGGTTTATGAGTGTGCTCGTGGTTATTTACGTACATGGTGGAGTTTGTCCTGGTCAAGGACTCTGATTGCATGAGTATGTGAACTTTGAAGTCTCAAAAAGAATGATGTAACAGAATAAAAATGTACTGTAGAGAGCAGGAGAGAACAGAAAAGATACCACAGAAATTAAAGAATTGAAGGATTAGCTTGACCACTGATATAAGAATAAATGATGAGAGAGAGGATGATCTCTTTGCCTTTTATTATTTATCCATTTCCATCTCCCCAGAGAGGCCCACAGTTTATTGTGATCCACACAGTCAAAGGCTTTGGCATAGTCAATAAAGCAGAAATAGATGTTTTTCTGGAACTCTCTTGCTTTTTCCTTGATCCAGCAGATGTTGGCAATTTGATCTCTGGTTCCTCTGCCTTTTCTAAAACCAGCTTGAACATCTGGAAGTTCATGGTTCACGTATTGCTGAAGCCTGGCTTGGAGAATTTTGAGCATTACTTTACTAGCGTGTGAGATGAGTGCAATTGTGCGGTAGTTTGAGCATTCTTTGGCATTGCCTTTCTTTGGGATTGGAATGAAAACTGACCTTTTCCAGTCCTGTGGCCACTGCTGAGTTTCCAAATTTGCTGGCATATTGAGTGCAGCACTTTCACAGCATCATCTTTCAGGATTTGAACTAGCTCAACTGGAATTCCAACACCTCCACTAGCTTTGTTCATAGTGATGCTTCCTAAGGCCCACTTGACTTCACATTCCAGGATGTCTGGCTCTAGGTGAATGATCACACCATCGTGATTATCTTGGTCGTGAAGATCTTTTTTGTACAGTTCTGTGTATTCTTGCCACCTCTTCTTAACATTTTCTGCTTCTGTTAGGTCCATACCATTTCTGTCCTTTATCAAGCCCATCTTTGCATGAAGTGTTCCCTTGGTATCTCTAATTTTCTTGAAGAGGTCTCTAGTTTTTCCCATGCTGTTGTTTCCCTCTATTTCTTTGCATTGATCGCTGAGGAAGGCTTTCTTATTTCTCCTTCCTATTCTTTGGAACTCTGCATTCAGATGCTTATATCTTTCCTTTTCTCCTTTGCTTTTCACTTCTCTTCTTTTCACAGCTATTTGTAAGGCCTCCCCAGACAGCTATTTTGCTTTTTTGCATTTTTTTCCACGGGGATGGTCTTGATCCCTGTCTCCTGTACAATGTCACGAACCTCCGTCCATAGTTCATCAGGTACTCTATCAGATCTAGTCCCTTAAATCTATTTCTCACTTCCACTGTATAATCATAAGGGATTCGATTTAGGTCATATCTGAATGGTCTAGTGGTTTTGCTACTTTCTTCAATTCAAGTCTGAATTTGGCAATAAGGAGTTCATGATCTGAGCCACAGTCAGCTCCCAGTTTTGTTTTTGCTGACTGTATAGAGCTTCTCCATCTTTGGCTACAAAGACTATAATCAGTCTGATTTCGGTGTTGACCATCTGCTGATGTCCATGTGTAGAGTCTTCTCCTGTGTTGTTGGAAGAGGGTGTTTGCTATGACCAGTGCATTCTCTTGGCAAAACTCTATTAGCTTTTGCCCTGCTTCATTCCGTATTCCAAGGCCAAATTTGCCTGTTACCCCAGGTGTTTCTTGACTTCCTACTTTTGCATTCCAGTCCCTATAGTGAAAAGGACATCTTTTGGGGGTGTTAGTTCTAAAAGGTCTTGGAGGTCTTATAGAACCGTTCAACTTCAGCTTCTTCAGCGTTACTGGTTGGGGCATAGGCTTGGATCACCGTGATATTGAACGGTTTGCCTTGGAAATGAACAGAGATCATTCTGTCGTTTTTGAGATTGCATCTACGGCTTTTTGGACTCTTTTGTTGACCATGATGGCTACTCCATTTCTTCTAAGGGATTCCTGCCCACAGTAGTATATATAATGGTCATCTGAGTTAAATTCACCCATTCCAGTCCATTTTAGTTTGCTGATTCCTAGAACATCGATGTTCACTCTTGCCATCTCCTGTTTGACCACTTCCAATTTGCCTTGATTCATGGACCTAACATTCTGGGTTCCTATACAATATTGCTCTTTACAGCATCGGACCTTACTTCTATCACCAGTCACATCCACAACTGGGTACTGTTTTTGCTTTGGCTCCATCCCTTCATTCTTTCTGGAGTTATTTCTCCACTGATCTCCAGTAGCATACTGGGCACCTACCAACCTGGGGAGTTCCTTTTTCAGTATCCTATCATTTTGTCTTTTTATACTGTTCATGGGGTTCTCAAGGCAAGAATACTGAAGTGGTTTGTGATTCCCTTCTCCAGTGGACCACATTCTGTCAGACCTCTTCACCATGACCCGCCCATCTGGGTGGCCCCACATGGCATGGCTTAGTTTCATTGAGTTAGACAAGGCTGTGGTCCATGTGATTAGATTGACTAGCTTTCTGTGATTATGGTTTGTGTGTCTGCCCTCTGATGCCTCTCGCAACACCTACCGTCCTACTTGGGTTTCTCTTACCTTGGACGTGGGGTGTGGACTTTGGTGATGGACAGGGAGGCCTGGCGTGCTACAATTCATGGGGTCACAAAGGACACAACTGAGTGACTGAACTGAACAGAGAGGCCCAGGTTAGGACCCTTAGTCCTCTGGCTGGCAGTTTGGTCACAGGCTACACATTCTAATTAAAGCATTTTTATTTAACTGGTTGTTTTTGTTGCTCAGTCACTCAGTTGTGTCCGACTCTTTGTGACTCCATGGACTGCAGCACACCAGGCTTCCCTGTCCTTCACTATCTCCCTGAGTTTACTCAAACTCATGCCCATTGAGTCAGTGATGCCATCCAACCATCTCATCCTCTGTAGTCCCCTTCTCCTCCCATCTTCAACCTTTCCCAGCCTCAGGGTCTTTTCCAATGAGTCAGTTCTTCTTGTGGAGGAACTTCTTGTGGCCAAAGTATTGGAGCTTCAGCTTTAGCATCCATCCTTCCAATAAATTATTCACGGTTGATTTCCTTTAGGATTGACTGATTTGATCTCCTTGCTGTCCAAGGGACTCTCAAGAGTCTTCTCCAACACCACCATTCAAAAGCATCAATTCTTCAGCGCTCAGCCTTCTTTATGATCCAGCTCTTTTGTCCATACATAACTACTGGAAAAAAACATAACTTTGACTATATGGTATGGACCTTTGTCACAAATTAATGTCTCTGCTTTTAATATGCTATCTAGGTTTGTCATAACTTTCCTTCCAAGTAGCAAGCATCTTTTAATTTCATGACTGAAGTCACTATCTGCAGTGATTTTGGAGCCCAAGAAAATAAAGTCTGTCTCTGTTTTCATTTTTTCCTTATCTCTTTGCCATGAAGTGATGGGACTGGATGCCATGATATTATTTTTTGAATGTGGAGTTTCAAGTCAGCTTTTTCACTCTTCTCTTCCACTTTCATCAAGAGGCTCTCCTCTGTTCCTCTTTACTTTCTGCCATTAGGGTGGTGTCATCTGCATATATGAAGTTATTGCTATTGTTATATTAATTCTATGAGATTAAAAATTTAGAAAGAATAAGAAAGGAGTACTTCTTGTATTCTGTTTTATATACCCTGATACATGTGAAATATTCAAATATATGCTGAATAATCAATAAAGTCTTATACATATCAAGATAGAGACTTCTGAGATATAATGTGTCATTTTTATTTTATACTTGATTTTAAAATTTACATGGAAGAATAAGTGTGGGAAAATTCCAAGAAAACTATTAAATAGAAGTCTGATGTGAGTAAAGATATTAAATATAGTAAAGACATATCCTTGTCTGGCCTCTTGCTGTGTACACATCCTGTGTCCTTAGGCACACGTAGCATCCTTCACACCACACCTGGCCCCTCAGTGCTGCTCAGAGAACCTCACAGTTACCTTCATCAGCTCCCATTGCCATTCGCCTTCCACCCAGCTACTATAAAACCTTTTCCACCTTCTTAAAAAATTATATTTGTCCACTTTTTCCAAATAAGCCCCCAATGCAATTCTCTTATATCATTGAAGTCATCAAGTATAAATTATATAATCTCTTATCATAAAACAGAAATTCAAGTTTTATTGCCTCCACCTTTGACTTGTCAGTACATGGCTAAGTGTTCCTCAAAAGTTTCATTTATACAGATATTTTAAAGGAAAAATTGGAGAGAGAGACTTTTCTAGTAACAATGGAAGAATATATGAGTCAGAGCATTTCATCAACAGTTCTCTACCATCAAAGTACTATGAACATTTATGTCTAAATTTGCAAAGGAAACTTGAAATCTGGCACAAATCCACAAGAATCTCTAATCTGTTAAATGATATCCTCTGTAGGGATACCTTCTATACATGTAAATGATATCCTCCTATAGTAGGAGTAGCCTCCACTCATACTAACCTAGTGCAAAATAATGTCTCACACTGTTTGTATAGAAACAACTCCACCCAGGAAAGTACACCCTCATTTTTGTCCCTGCCTCTTATAGCCTTCCTGTGCAAAGAGAGTGTGTATGTGGCTGTTAGCAAATGTTTCACTCTTACAAAAAGTGAATTATGAAAAAAAAAATTATGAGGATTTATTTTAACTGGGAGAATAAATAAAGTTATTTAGTGTCAGGTAAGACCACTGAAGAAGAAAAGAATAGCAGAGACTTGTAAGAGGAAAGAATATGAAGCTCATTGCTCACAGCTACAGGGCACTCAGGGAAGATGGGCAGTTGTCTCAGTCCTCTCTAGCCCAGCCATCCCCTATTGTCCCTCTGATCAGACCCCAGCTTTCATGGAACTTTCCAATCTCTCAGCTGGTGGGCAATGAACTGACCATACCTGAGCAGATGACTCCTGCATCCTCGCTATGATCGCAGTAGTGCTTCCCCCAGCCCCGGGAAGGGCACCTCCACACGTGGGACTCCTTTCCTGTGCACCTTACGTTGTCCAGCCAAATGGGCCCTGATCCCGCCCCAAAGGAAGACAAGGCAGTGGCATCGAGGGCTTCTCCACAGCCCAGCTGTCTGCACACCACGCGGGCATCATCCAGGTCCCAGCCGTCATCACAGATGGTGCCCCAGGAGCTCCCGTCAAGGATCTCCACTCTCCCGGAGCAGGGACCGCCCCCGTCCACCAGGCGGAGCTGTCTGCTGCCTGAGGAGAGAGAAATGGGACAATTGGGCGTTGACCTGGAGAATGAGAAGTGTCTTCTGTCCTGTGGGACCCTCACCTGAACAGTAAGGGGCGCTCTCCTCTGAGGCTGCAGACCCTGCTGATTCTGAAATGGAGTCATTGCACTGGGGCAGCAGCTGGGTCTGGTTTCCTATAGCAGTGGCAAGAGAATTAATAAGGTTGAAAAACAGAAGGAAAATAAAACAGGAAATATTAAGTTGAAAACACTCTAGAGAGTAGTCTGAAACAGAAGATGTTATAAGGTCATATTAGAGTTAACATTCTGATCTGTAGAGTTCTGCACAGCATCTGAGAAAGATTTACAGGAAATGTTGGTCTCTGTTCCCAGAGCAGTTAAATGAGTTCAGAGTCACAGGAACGAGTTGGCAGCTGGATGGATTCCTTACAAACCACAAACACTTTGACGCCATTGACCTAAGAGTTAAAGGGGTTGATTAAAGGGAGTGGAGTCAGGAACTGGCCTCATCAGATGCTTCAGAGAGCAGTCATGAATCATCTACCATTAGAATCCTTCTCCTTGGTATAGTCATTCAGAACTGAAAAACAAATGGATTCTGAGATGTCTTGGCTTACCCCCAGAATATTTCACTTTTGGTTCTAAGCTTCAGACTTCAGATCTGGATACTCAGCTTCAAAAACTGTGATCTTTTGAGTGGATTGAACAATTTGCATGAGAGATGATGTCAGGTAACATTGATTGACATTGGCCAGATTCCATTGGGATTCAGAGAATGTTCTTCTGCTCCCCCAAACATACAACCCTTCCTTGGACTTTGTGTCAAGAATCTGTTATTCAAATTTTGGAGTTACGTGATCTTGAGGGGGAAATAGTGTGTATGTATGCTTAGTCGGTTCAGTCATGTCTGACTCTTTAAGATGCTATGAACTGTAGCCTGCCAGGCTCCTCTCTCCATAGGATTCTCCAGGCAAGAATACTGGAGTGGGTTGCCATGCCCACCTCCAGGGGATCATCCTGACCCAGCAATCTAACCAGTGTCTCCTGCATTGCAGGTGGATTCTTTACCACTGAGCCACTGGTGAAGCCCTTCTGGTTCTATCACTGAGCAGAAATAAGTTATATTCCTGTTCTGAAACCCCTTGAACAAATAACATTAACAGACTCAGTGTATTCTTCTCTCCTTTTATATATAAAAGTGATGTAAAGAAAGGTTAAATAATGTCTATCCGTGCTGCACTTTAAGTAAATAATGAAGTAGAGAATTAACCCTAAAATTTCCCACTGCCAGGGAGAATGGGGGAGTTCGCAGCTGGCCAGTGTGTCTTGCTGGGTCTTGCTGGATACAACTTGAAAAGCTGAAAAATGTTTTTTACGAAACAGTAAATGTATTTGACATTTGTTAACACAACTGGACTAAATATGCTAAAATTCTAAAGAGTGGAGATTATTTCAATGTTAGTCCAGGATCTATAGCTTCTTTTTCTCTGTGGGAATTTATCAATTCATTGCATAATTTAATGATTCAGAATCTGGGCTCAGGCAAGCAGAGGACTACTGTTGTGACAGGAAGCAGCATAATCTGGGGGCTACCTGGTGCTGGAGACAAAACTCGAGTCTTGAGAGCCTCTCTCACACAGCACGTTTTCTCCTCAAATATCTTACCAGTATATAAGCTGTGAAGGGCAGGAAGCTAAAGAACTGCATAAAAAGACTTGGGAAGCAGAGTCTTTCTCATTCTCTTGGGTACTGAGCTACCAAAGAATCCAGGCTCTGAACTGAAATCTCTGAAAAGTCCGTGTCACAGGGACAGAGAAATCAGAAGTGGACTGAGTGCTACCAAAACTGCAGCCCACACTTGTTACAGCTCAGTTTTAGGTTATATTTAGATGTTTGAGTGACATATACCCCTTCTCCCTACCTGTCTAACAAAACAAAGGGTAAATCTTTACAGGTGTTAGAAAACGTATTGGGAATGGCTTACTTTTTCATATATAATTTATAGCACTCAATAAAAAATAAAATGACATTTTACAAGCTAGGATAACACAACAAATTATAAAAGTGAAAAAAAGAAGATAATAAAATGCAAAGACAAACATGATAGAAATGTTGGACTTGGCCGATAAGGATTTTAACTACGATCAATGTATTTAGGGGAAAAGAGAGGACAGAATAAAAAGATAAAAAAATACCAAATGATCATTAATAAATAAAAATATCAAAGGAACCATTGCCAACCTTAAAAAGTGAATGAATAAGTTCAAAGAATTTTAGATAGAACCCAGATATAGTGACTTCAGTTCAGTTCAGTTCATTCGCTCAGTTGTGTCCGACTCTTTGCGACCCCATGAATTGCAGCACGCCAGGCCTCCCTGTCCATCACCAACTCCCAGAGTTCACTCAAACTCACATCCATCGGGTCGGTGATGCCATCCAGGCATCTCATCCTCTGTCGTCCCCTTTTCTTCTTGCCCACAATCCCTCCCAGCATCAGAGTCTTTTCCAATGAGTCAACTCTTTGCATGAGGTGGCCAAAGTACTGGAGTTTCAGCTTTAGCATCATTCCTTCCAAAGAACACCCGGGGCTGATCTCCTTCAGAATGGACTGGTTGGATCTCCTTGCAGTCCAAGGGACTCTCAAGAGTCTTCTCCAACACCACAATTCAAAAGCATCAATTCTTCGGTGCTCAGCTTTCTTCACAGTCCAATTCTCACATCCATACATGACCACTGGAAAAACCATAGCCTTGACTAAACTGAGCTTTGCTGGCAAAGTAATGTCTCTGCTTTTGAATATGCTATCTAGGTTGGTCATAACTTTTCTTCCAAGAAGTAAGCATCTTTAATTTCATGGCTGCAGTCACCATCTGCAGTGATTTTGGAGCCGAAAAAGATAAAGTCTGATACTGTTTCCACTGTTTCCCCATCTATTTGCCATGAAGTGATGGGCCAGATGCCATGATCTTCGTTTTTTGAATGTTGAGCTTTAAGCCAACTTTTTCACTCTCCTCTTTCACTTTCGTCAAGGGGCTTTTCAGTTCCTCTTCACTTTCTGCCAGAGGAGTCCTAATGTGTTCCCTGATGGCTTAGATGGTAAAAGCGTCTGCCTGCAATGCAGGAGACCCATGTTCAATCCTTGGGTCAGTAAGATCCCCTGGAGAAGGAAATGGCAACCCACTCCAGTACTCTTGCCTAGAAAATCCCATGGATGGAGAAGCCTGGTAGGCTACAATCCATGGGGTCGCAAAGAGGCAGAGATGACTGAGTGACTTCACTTTCACCTCTTTCAGAGGAGTCCTAAAGATGAGAGATGAGAAACAGAAGAAAGAGGAGGAGGAGAGGGAAAAGAGATCTAGAGACAGAAAGACAGAACTACAGAAGTCATATTTGAAGACATAATGATAGATAATTTTTCAAAAAAATAAATGGAAGAGTATGAAAACCCCCACTCCTAGTAAAACTGCTGAAAATCAAAAGGAAAAAGGAAAATCTGAAATAATAACAGATTTATTTAATAATAAAGGAAGAAATAAAAGGAGAGAAAAGGGATCATAAAGCATAAAGGTGGATCAATTAAGAAAACAGAAAGGGAAATTAAGGGAAAAAATCCATTCACCATTGCAATGAAAATAATAAAATACTTTGGAATAAATCTACCTAAAGAAACAAAAGACCTATATATAGAAAACTATAAAATACTGATGAAAGAAATCAAAGATGACACAAATAGATAGAGAAATATACCATGTTCATTGATCAGAAGAATCAATATAGTGAAAATGAGTATACTACCCAAAGCAATCTATATATTCAATGCAATCCCTATCAACCTACCAATGGTATTGGTAGAACAAATAATTTCACAATTTATATGGAAATACAAAAAACCTTGAATAGCCAAAGCATTCTTGAGAAAGAAGAATGGAACTGGAGGAATCAATCTGCCTGACTTTAGAATACACCACAAAGCTATGGACAGAGGTTCATGACACTGTACAGGAGACAGGGATCAAGACCATCCCCAAGAAAAAGAAATGCAAAAAACCAAAATGGCTGTCTAAGAAGACCTTACAAATAGCTGTGAAAAGAAGAGAAGCAAAAAGCAAAGGAGAAAAGGAAGATATACCCATTTGAATGCAGAGTTCCAAAGAATAGCAAGGAGAGATAAGAAAGCCTCCCTCAGCGATCAATGCAAAAAAATAGAGGAAGCAATAGAATGGAAAAGCCTAGAGATCTCTTCAAGAAAACTAGAGCTACCAAGGGAACATTTCATGCAAAGATGGGCTCAATAAAACACAGAAATGGTAGGGACCTAACAGAAGCAGAAGATATTAAGAAGAGATGGCAAGAATACTCAGAAGAATGGTACAAAAAGATCTTCACAACCCAGATAATCATGATGGTGTGATCACTCGCCTAGAGCCAGACATCCTGGAATGTGAAGTCAAATGGGCCTTATGAAGCATCACTATGAACAAAGCTAGTGGAGGTGATGGAATTCCAGTTGAGCTAGTTCAAATCCTAAAAGATGGAGCTGTGAAAGTGCTGCATTCAATATGTCAACACATTTGGAAAACTCAGCAGTGGCCACAGGACTGGAAAGAGTCAATATTCATTCCAATCCCAAAGAAAGTCAATGCCAAAGAATGCTCAAACTACCACACAATTGACTCATCTCACACACTAGTAAAGCAATGCCCAAAATTCTCCAAGCCAGGCTTCAACAGTACATGGACTATGAAATTTCAGATGTTCAAGCCGCATTTAAAAAAGGCAGAGGAACCAGAGATCAAATTCCCAACATCTGCTGGATCATCAAAAAAGCAAGAGAGTTCCAGAAAATCATCTATTTCTGCTTTATTGGCTATGCCAAAGCCTTTGACTGTGTAGATCACAATAAACTGTAGAAAATTCTGAAAGAGATGGGAATACCAGACCACCTGACCTGCCTCTTGAGAAACCTGTATGCAGGTCAGGAAGCAACAGTTAGAACTGGACATGGAACAACAGACTGGTTCCAAATAGGAAAAGGAGTATGTCAAGGCTGTATATTCTCCCCTTGCTTATTTAACTTATATGAAGAGTACATCATGAGGAACACTGGGCTGGAAGAAGCACAAGCTGGAATCAAGATTGCTGGGAGAAATATCAATAACCTCAGATATGCAGATGACACCACCCTTATGGCAGAAAGTAAAGAAGAACTAAAGAGCCTCTTGATGAAAGTGAAAGAGGAGAGTGAAAAAGTTGGCTTAAAATTCAACATTCATAAAACTAAGATCATGCTATCTGGTCCCATCACTTCATGTGAAATAGATGGGGAAACAGTGGAAACTGTCAGATTTTATTTTTTGGGTTCCAAAATCACTATGGATGATGATTGCAGCCATGAAATTAAAGACGCTTACTCCTTGGAAGGAAAGTTATGACCAACCTAGACAGCATATTAAAAAGCAGAGACATTACTTTGTCAACAAAGGTATGTCTAGTCAAGGCTATGGTTTTTCCAGTAGTCATGTATGGATGTGCGAGTTGGACTCTAAAGAAAGCTGAGCACAGAAGAATTGATGCTTCTGAACTGTGGTGTTGGAGAAAACTCTTGAGAGTCCTTTGGACTGCAAGGAGACCCAACCAGTCCATCCTAAAGGAGACCAGTCTTAGGTGTTCATTGGAAGGACTGATGTTGAAGCTGAAACTCCAATATTTGGCCACCTGATTTGAAGAACTGACTCATTTGAAAAGATCCTGATGCTGAGAAAGATTGAGGGCAGGAGGAGAAGGGGACAACAGAGGATGAGATGGTTGGATGGTATCACTGACTCAATGGACATGAATTTGAGTAAACTCCAGGAGTTGGTGATGGACAGGGAGGCCTGGCGTGCTGTGGTTCAGGGGGTCGCAAAGTGTTGGACGTGACTGAGTGAATGAACTGAACTGAACAAAGGTACAGTCATCAAGACAGTATGGTACTGGCACAAAGACAGAAATATAGATCAATGGAACAAAGTAGAAAGCCCAGAGATAAATCCATGCACCTATGGACACCTTGTCTTTGACAAGGGAGGCAAGAATATACAATGGAGAAAAGACAATCTCTTTAACAAGTGGTGCTGGGAAAACTCGTCAACCAACTCTAAAACAATGAACTAGAACACTTTATAACACCATACACAAAAATAAACTCATGATGGATTAAAGATCTAAATATAAGACCAGAAACTGTAAAACTCCTAGAGGAAAACATAGGCAAAACACTCTCTGACATAAATCACAGCAGGATCCTCTATGACCCACCTCCCTGAGTAATGGAAATAAAAGGAAAAGTAAACAAATGGGACCTAATTAAACTTAAAAGCTTTTACACAACAAAGGAAATGATAAGTAAGGTGAAAAGACAGCCTTCAGAATGGGAGAAAATAATAGCAAATGAAGCACCTGACAAAGAATTAATCTCAAAAATATACAAGCAGCTCATGTAGCTCAATACCAGAAAAGTAAATGACCCAATCAAAAAATGAGCCAAAGAACTAAACAGACATTTTTCCAAAGAAGACATACAGATGGCTAACAAACACATGAAAAGATGCTCAACATCACTCATTATCAGAGAAATACAAATCAAAACCACAATGAGGTACCATCTCACATCAGTCAGAATGGCTGCTGTCCAAAAGTCTACAAACAATAAATGCTGGAGAACGTGTGGAGAAAAGGGAACCCTCTTACCCTGTTGGTGGGAATGCAAACTAGTACAGCCACTGTGGAGAACAATTTGGAGATTCCTTAAAAAACTGGAAATAGAACTGCCATACGACACAGCAATCCCACTGCTGTGCATACGCACCAAGGAAACCAGAATTGAAAGACACATGTACCCCAATGTTCATCATAGCACTGTTTACAACACCCAGGACATGGAAGTAACCTAGATGTCCATCGGCAGACGAATGGATAAGAAAGCTGTGGTACACATACACATTGGAATATTACTCAGCCGTTAAAAAGAATACATTTGAATCAGTTCTAACTAGGTGGATGAAACTGGAGCCTATTATACAGAGTGAAGTAAGTCAGACAGAAAAACACCAATACAGTATATTAAGGCATATATATGGAACTTAGAAAGATGGTAATGATGACCCTATATGTAAGACAGCAAAAGAGACACAGATATAAAGAACAGACTTTTGGACCCTGTGGGAGAAGGTGAGGGTTGGATGATTTAAGAGAATAGCAATGAAACATGTATATTACTGTATGTGAAATAGATCACCAGTTCAAGTGTGATGCATGAAACAGGGCACTCAAAGCTGGTGCACTGGGACAACCCTGAGGGAGGGGTTGGGGAGGGAGGTGGGGGGGGTTCAGGATGGGGACACATGTACACCCATGGCTGATTCATGTCAATGTATGGCAAAAACCACTACAATATTGTAAAGTAATCAGCCTCCAATTAAAATAAATAAATTATTTTTTTAAAGCAAATGACTACCCAAAGCAATTTATAGATTCAATGCAATCCCTATCAAGCTACCAAGGGTTTTCTTCACAGAGCTAGAACAAATAATTTCACAATTTGTATGGAAATACAAAAAACCTCGAATAGCCAAAGCTATCTTGAGAAAGAAGAATGGAACTGGAGGAATCAACCTACCTGACTTCAGGCTCTACTACAAAGCCACAGTTATCAAGACAGTATGGTACTGGCACAAAGACAGAAATATAGATCAATGGAACAAAATAGAAAGCCCAGAGATAAATCCACGCACCTATGGACACCTTATCTTTGACAAAGGAGGCAAGAATATACAATGGATTAAAGACAATCTCTTTAACAAGTGGTGCTGGGAAAGCTGGTCAACCACTTGTAAAAGAATGAAACTAGATCACTTTCTAACACCATACACAAAAATAAACTCAAAATGGATTAAAGATCTCAACATAAGACCAGAAACTATAAAACTCCTAGAGGAGAACATAGGCAAAACCCTCTCTGACATACATCACAGCAGGATCCTCTATGACCCACCTCCCAGAATATTGGAAATAAAAGCAAAAATAAACAAATGGGACCTAATTAAACTTAAAAGCTGCACAACAAAGGAAACTATTAGCAAGGTGAAAAGACAGCCTTCAGAATGTGAGAGAATAATAGCAAATGAAGCAACTGACAAGCAACTAATCTCAAAAATATACAAGCAACTCCTACAGCTCAACTCCAGAAAAATAAATGACCCAATCAAAAAATGGGTCAAAGAACTAAATAGACATTTCTCCAAAGAAGACATACAGATGGCTAACAAACACATGAAAAGATGCTCAACATCACTCATTATCAGAGAAATGCAAATCAAAACCACTATGAGGTGCCATTTCACACCAGTCAGAATGGCTGCAATCCAAAAGTCTACAGGTAATAAATGCTGGAGAGGGTATGGAGAAAAGGGAACTCTCTTACACTGTTGGTGGGAATGCAAACTAGTACAGCCACTATGGAGAACAGGGTGGAGATTCCTTAAAAAACTGGAAATAGAACTGCCTTATGACCCAGCAATCCCACTGCTGGGCATACACGCTGAGGAAACCAGAAGGGAAAGAGACACGTGTACCCCAATGTTCATCGCAACACTGTTTATAATAGCCAGGACATGGAAGCAACCTAGGTGTCCATCAACAGATGAATGGATAAGAAAGCAGTGGTACATATACACAATGGAGTATTACTCAGCCATTAAAAAGAATACATTTGAATCAGTTCTAATGAGGTGGATGAAACTGGAGCCTATTATACAGAGTGAAGTAAGCCAAAAAGAAAAACACCAATACAGTATACTAACGCATATATATGGAATTTAGAAAGATGGTAACAAAAACCCTGTGTACGAGACAGCAAAAGAGACACTGATGTATAGAACAGTCTTATGGGCTCTGTGGGAGAGGGAGAGGGTGGGAAGTATTGGGAGAATGGCATTGAAACATGTATAATATCATATATGAAACGAGTTGCCAGTCCAGGTTCGATGCACGATACTGGATGCTTGGGGCTAGTGCACTGGGACGACCCAGAAGGATGGTATGGGGAGGGAGGAGGGAGGAGGGTTCAGGATGGGGAACACATGTATACCTGTGGCAGATTCATTTTGATATTTGGCAAAACTAATACAATTTTGTAAAGCTTAAAAATAAAATAAAATTAAAAAAAAAAAAAGCAAATGATAGATACCAACACATCAATATCAGTAATTGCATTTACATTAAACAGATTAAGACAAAACAAAATTGACACAGATATTACTTGCATAATGCTCACCTTATATTATGAAAGCAAAGAAAGGTTGAAAGTAAAACGATGGAAAAAATGTACTAACTGTAAGAAAACTGGAGTAGCTTTATCAGTGTCCCAGAAAGTAGACTTTAAGCCAAGATATACTAATTGAATTAAAGAAGGAATTTTCATGATTATAATGAGATGCACCCTTAAAAAAGATATTATAGACAACAGAATTCAAGAAAGGTAACAGAACATAGCTTTGAAATATACTTGACAGGTTGAAAAGAAGAAATAGACAAAATCACAATCAAAATTTGGGATTATTACTGTATCTTTTTCAGTAGCATACAGACCAAACATACAAAAAACAAAGAATACAGTAGATGTACAACAACATAATCAGCACATTTAACTAAGTAACACAGAGAGCAATGCACGCAACAATGCAAGAGTTTACATTACTGTAAATGCACTAGGAACTTTTATCAAAATGACCATATAATAAGACAAAATCTTTCACTCTTTGAATTCATACAGAGTATTTACTCTGACAACAGTGTAATAGAATTAAGAATTAATAAGAAAATATGGTTACCCATCCCTATTTGGGGAAATTCAGCAACACCCTTCCAAAAAAAAACCCTGAATCTGGGAATAAATTTAAAACTTACAAAATATTGTGAAATAATGATAATAAAGACTGATAATAATGATAATAAACACAAAATAATGATATGATAATAAATTCTTCTAATGAAATCCAAGTAGTGCCTAAGGAAAATTTATATACCAGATTTAGAGAAGAGGAAAGACTGAAAGTGAAAACCATGTAAGCTTCCAATTAAAAAACTAGGAGATGAGAAAGTCTAAAGGATGTAGAATGTTGGGGTTAATTTAAAAAGGAATAAAAATTAATGGAAAAGAAGGTAAGCATAAGTTAGAAAACATAGAAGAAAGCTCTTTAAACATGGCTCATTGAAAATTGATGAACAATGAGCAATGCTTAAGAAGAGTAGAGAGAAAATACAGTTAACAATTCCAAGAATGAAAAGGGACATCACTATGAATCATACAGATTTTTTGGTCACAGTTTTTGTGCTGTTGTTTGTTTGATTTTTGGCTGTGCTGTGGCTCATAGTTCCCAGGTCAGGGTTGAATCTGGACCCATCACAGTGAAAGCCCAGAGATTTAATCCCAGGATTGCATAGTTTTATTAATACAATTTATACCTTTAACATGGATAAGTACACAGAAAGTGTCAATTTCTCCACAATCTTGCCAACACTTAAGTGTCTTTAAAAAAAAAAAAAAGAAAAACCAGTCATTCTGACATGCTGCTGCTGCTAAGTTGCTTCGGTCATGTCCGACTCTGTGAGACCCCACAGGCGGCAGCCCACCAGGCTCCTCCGTCCCTGGAATTCTCCAGGCAAGAACACTGGAGTGGGTTGCCATTTCCTTCCCCACATTCTGACATGTGTGAGATGGTATCTCTTTGTGGTTTTGATATACATTTCTCTGATGATTGACAATGTCAAGCATTTTTTCATATACCCATTGGCCATCTGTATGTCTTTAGAGAAATGTCTATTCAAGCCCTTGGTCAATTTTTTAATTGAGTTATTAGGTTTGGGGTTTTTTTTTCTTGAGTTGCAGGAGTTCCTTAATTTTTTGGAAATTAAAACCTTATATCATTTGTGCTAGCTTGCTTTTTCACTCTGTTGATGTTTCCTTTGGTTTGCGGAAGCTTCTCAGTTTGATATATCCCTACTTGTCTATTTTTGCTTTGTTGCCTGTACTTTTGATATCATATCCATGAAATCATGAAACAATGTGTTTTTATTTTGTAATGGGACTAAGATATCATATATCTAAAATGTAATTCCTATCTGGTGATGATGTTACACCATCACACATAGTAAAATAAATTCAGATAAATACATAAATTCAAAATAAGGTTTTGAATATTCTTTAGTGAAACTGCAAAATTATTTGCAGGAAATAAAACTTAATTCAATCTTGCTTTGAGATGAATAATGGCATTTGAAACATTGCATTAAAGGCAGAAATGAAAAAAGTAAAACATTATAGATTTGATCACATAACCCCCCATACACATATACAACCTTAAAAATATATGCAAAAACTGGGGGAAATATTTACAAAAATAAGTAAGAAAAACAAGAAGTGTTGTTTGTTTATAGAGAGTTCCTATAAATAAATAAATAAGAAGTTTTAAAACATTCTAGAGAAAAAATATTGATATGTAAGATACCTTAAAACAGTAATATAGGAAAGAAGATAACTTTTGTATATAGTGTTTATGTGGAAAAAAAAAATGATGAATGCTCTTATGTCAAGACTATGAAGAAAATAATACTCTCTTTTTTAATTAATTATTTATTTGATTGTGCTGGGTCTCAGTTGCAGCATACAAATTCTTACTTGTGGGATCTAGTTATCTGACCAGGGTTAGAACCCAGGTCCCCTGCATTGGGAGCACACAGTCTTAGCCACTAGACCACCAAGGAAGTCCCCAAAATAATACTCTTTTAATTCCATTAATGTTGCTGAGAATATTGAAAACTACTGTGCTGGACAATTAGGCAATACATATAGGGGGAGGCCTTTAAATTGGCTATCTTGAGGAAAAAATAATGGCTTTTCTATTAAGTCAATGTAGATGTTCATAAGAACTTTATCACAGCATTGTATTTGAAAATATTAATGTACAATAAATAGGATTAGATAAATAAGTTATGATTCAATGAATGGGATGACTGAAATACTGGCAACCATCCAAATGGCATAGAAAATATTTTAATGAACAAAAAGAAATTTAAAATATATTATTTTGAAAGTGGATATAAAATGATATTGGAAGAAAAGCTATGACCAACCTAGAGAGCATATTAAAAAGCAGAGACGTTACTTTGCCAACAAAGGTCTGTCTAGTCAAGGCTATGGTTTTACCAGTGGCCATGTATGGATGTGAGAGTTGGACTGTGAAGAAATCTGAGTGCTGAAGAATTGATGCTTTTGAACTGTGGTGTTGGAGAAAACTCGAGAGACCCTTGGACTGCAAGGAAATCCAACCAGTCCATCCTAAAGGAAATCAGTTCTGAATATTCATTGAAAGGACTGATGCTGAAGCTGAAGCTCCAATACTTTGGCCACATGATAAGAAAATCTGACCAATTGGAAAAGACCCTCATGCTGGGAAAGACTGAAGGTGGGAGGAGAAGCAGATGACAGAGGATGAGATGGCTGGATGGCATCACTGACTCTATGGACATGAGTTTGAGTAAGCTCCCGGAGCTGGTGATGGACAGGGAAGCTTGGCGTTCTGCAGTCCATGGGGTCGCAAAGATTCAGACATGACTGAGCGACTGAACTGAACTGATGATCCAATCGAGTGTGTGTGTGTGTGTGTGTGTGTGTGTGTGTGTGTGTGTGTGTTTGTAGGGACTGAGATTTAATACAGAGATTGTGTTCAGAAAGAATATAAAGGGAGCTGGTATATCCTGCCTTGTACTTTAGAGACAAGCGCAAGCTCAGAAAATATTTAATGCTCTTTGGAATGATCATACCAAAGTTGAAATTGACAAGTATATGGGGGCAAACTCATGTGAACTGAGTTCCTTAGTGTGTGAATATGTGCTTTAATAATATGATGCTACAGAGCGTTCTCTATGAGGAAACATGGTTGTTTGAGTTAACTGTGATTTCTCCTTAGCCTAATGAGAAATTCCTTCATTGTTCTTGTATCTGGAGAGGCCAAAGGGGAATCAGAGAGCCAATTTTATATTTCATTCAGAGAGTCTACCTCTATTCTTAACAGCCTGCAAAGCCTGAAAAAATGACAACCACCATTATAATATGTCCCAAACCCAAGGAACTGGAAGTTTCGTTTTGCAGGTTTTTTTAAGATTTTTTTTTTTGATGTGGATCTATTACAATATTCCTGTTGTTATGTTCTGGTTTTTTTTGAGGGGGTGGGGGGGTGGGCTGTGAGGTATGTGAGAGTTTAACTCCCCAACTGGGGATCGAACCTGCACCCCTTGCATTGGAAGATGAAATCTTAACCCCTAGGAAGATGAAATCTAACGCCAGGGAAGTCCCCAACTAGAAGTTGAAAGAAATATAAAAAGGGAATGAAGAGCAGAACTTCTTGCTCCTTTGGGGAGGAGTGGAGTTTCCCAAAGAAGAGAGACAGAGGCAGAATTCTGACAGGGTGGGCGGAGAGGGGAGGGGGGCTTGAAATAAGGAGGGAATGTGAGATCAGGAAGGGATGGAGAGATGAGCTTTGCTAAAGCAGACAGGAGCAAGGGCTAACCAGGAAAAGCTGACTTTCCAGGCATGTGACTAGCTCATTCTAATTTCAGGAACTCAAAGCAGGTATCTGGGACTCTCCTGATTTAAGGGCACAGTGAAGACCAGCTTTCATACAGCGTCTGTGCAAACAACAAGTGAGAATATTCACCACAGGGACGTTCACAAACACAGAGTTCCTGCTAAATATCTGACCCATTAAGATGTCACAGAACAAGCTTGTGCTCTCCACTGAGACAGAGAAAAACTGACCTGCCTCAGTGGGGATCATCAAGTCTCTAAGACTAAATCCCTCTTCTGCCTTCAATGCATCAGTCCATTGATGGCACCTGCATTTGGTGTTAGTTTTTTTCCTTTGCACAGCGTGGTTGGAGAGCCACTGATCCAAGAGGTAGGAAGGGAAAATATCACAGGCAGGAAGACAGAGTCCTGCCGAATCCTATGCTAGGGAAAGACTACAGAAAAGCAGAAAAACGTCTGAGCTGTGGGTTGTTTGTGGGGAAGAAAAAGAAACTCAGAGTTCGAATGCAAATGCAGCGTTATCCAGAGGTGTGATTACAATTTCTACTGAGAGGGCTTTCCTCACAGAAAGGAAGATTTCCATATTTGCCCTCACCATACATACATACACACATATCATCACCACCATTACCATTGCTACCACCAAATCCAGCAGTCTGGCTTAGAGAGTATGAGTTCTATGGAAAGTAAAGTGAAAGTGTTAGTCATTTAATCATGTCCAACTCTTTGCAACCCCATGGACTGTAGCTCACCAGGTTCCTCTGTCCATGGAATTCTCCAGTCAAGAATACTGGAGTGGGTTGCCATTTCCTACTCCAGGGGATCTTCCCATCACAGGGATCAAACCCAAGTTACTGCACTACGGGCAGATTCTTTACTATCTGTGCCACCAGGAAAGTTCTATGGACTCCTATCTAAAAAATCAACTTCCACTGGGCAGATTTATTTCTGTTCATACATTTAGCCTATACATACTCTTCCAATTCACCTTTACCCATTCCCTTATCTCACATATACACACACACATGCACACACATATGTATGTTGTTGTTTATTTATTAAGTCGTGTCTGAATCTTTGTGACCCCATGAACACCCACTAGGCTCCTCTATCCACGGTATTTCCTAGGCAAGAACACTAGAGTGAATAGCCGTTCCCTTCTTTAGGGGATCTTACCGCCCCAGGGATCGAACCTGCATCTCCTGCATTGCCAGGCAGATTCTTTATCACTGAGCCACCAGGAAGTCCACACATATGTGCATACACTTAAAGCATACATACATAAACACACATGTGCACACACACACACATGTCCACAGTCTAAAAGATCTGAAATACTGAACTGGTGGGGAGAGATGTAATATAAAGTATGGGAAGGACAGATCAGAGACCCAGACAGAAGTTCCTCAGCCATAATCCATTAGAGGAAAACTGAGAAGTGGTCAGACATTTTCTGAGCTGTTAGGTGTACTTGGGGAGGGCTAAAAACACAGAGTTAGGTCTGTGAATAGAATTTATATGTCTGCAGCATATTACTGCTTAACTTGAAAAACTGAGCCCCGAGGAAGAAAAATCAGCACTCACTGTCACTAAGGATCACATTTGGTCAAAACCAAATGGTCAACAAATAGAAAGGTATTGTCCTTACAGTCCCACAGTCTTATAGCTAATCCAGTGTGTCTACTGAATTTAAGAACACTTACCTTGAGCACGCGATAGGACGCTAAAGAGCAGACAGACAAGTCCCTGGAGAAAGCAGTGTCCGTTCATGGTTCTCTGATCCTCTTGTCTTTGGGTAACAGCTTCAGTTTCCCCAAACTACATGAGGAGTCCTCTGGGCCCTTAATGGAGGCTCTTACAGCAGAAAGGGGTTCATATAATCCAATCCCCTGACACTGCCATCTTCCGAGCCAATAGAAACGCTTTTTAACATCTTCTCTGCCATCAGACTCTATATAAAAGGAAACTTTCT
Source organism: Bubalus kerabau (assembly GCF_029407905.1). Lineage (NCBI taxonomy): Eukaryota > Metazoa > Chordata > Mammalia > Artiodactyla > Bovidae > Bubalus > Bubalus kerabau. Next base: position 20,097,416 of record NC_073624.1, read on the forward strand.
GAAGTTCAAACACCAATTAGATGCTGAATCTTGAATATCTCCTTATATGAGATGCAAGGTTATCTGACGTCAGGTGTCATTCTGTCCGTTAAGCTGATGTAGAAAAGCTATGTTAAAAAATATATATATATGTGGCTTTCTTTTTCTCCATGCCAGGTGTCCGGCTCAATGGCTGGTTCAGCTCAGCTGGTGGGATCAGCCAGAAACACTTTCTGGGTCAGTTCTACCTCCTCTACCTCCTCACGAACCCTGGGAAAGATGAGTTTTGTTTCATTGGACAGAAGTCTGCAGTGTCAAGTGACTGACCTGTTGTGGCTGTAAAGAAACTAAGTAACTAATGGAGAGAACAAAAGGTCATATGAGCACAAAATCGGGATAAGAAAGGTGAAAAATTCTTACTTAAATGAAAAAAAAGGTGAGATGAACATCAAGGGGACCAGATTACTGGCTTCATAGGGTGAGTCTTCCCCCACTTCCATTTCTCCTTGGTGATTGGAAGCCTGGTAAAGATCCAGGGCTCCAGAGACTCCTGAGCAGGCCTGCCCTTTTCCTGAAAACCAGTATGCCTTTCCTATTCTCCATCTAAAGGATAGTCTTCTCTTCTCTGCATTGAATCAGTTGTGACCTCATTTCATCTTAAAGAATCAATCAACTTCAGCCCCCAGTTTCCCCAAAAGGCCTTCTTACAACCATCTTCTTGGAGCCTGACAAAGCTTGCCCTGCTCCTAAGACAAAATTTTTTCAATAAATGTAGGGCTATTTTTCTTCTTGATTTTGTTTTGATATTGTGTGTGTGTGTTTTAAGAAATTTATCTACTTTATCTAAACTGTTAAGTTTATTAGCATATAATTGTTCATAGTATATTTTCATTATCATTATAAGGTCTGTTGTATCTGAATGATTACTTTCACTTTTGATATTGATCTTTTGTTTCCTTTTTAAAAATTATTTTTCCTATGATTTGGTCAATTTTACTAATTTTTTAAAACCCAACTTTTACTTTGCTAATGTTTGCTTTTATTTTTCTAGACATTTACCTTATTTTTTCTTTTTTTTTTTTTTTTTTTAATTTTATTTTATTTTTAAACTTTACATAACTGTATTAGATTTGCCAAATATCAAAATGAATCCGCCACAGGTATACATGTGTTCCCCATCCTGAACCCTCCTCCCTCCTCCCTCCCCATTCCATCCCTCTGGGTCGTCCCAGTGCACCAGCCCCAAGCATCCAGTATCGTGCATCGAACCTGGACTGGCAACTCATTTCATACATGATATTTACATGTTTCAATGCCATTCTCCCAAATCTTCCCACCCTCTCCCTCTCCCACAGAGTCCATAAGACTGTTCTATACATCAGTGTCTCTTATTTTTTCATTTATTTCTACTTGTTTTGGTTTCAGTTTGCTTAACTGTGGTGCTGGAGAGGACTCTTAACAGTTCCTTGGACTGCAAGATCAAACTAGTCAATCCTAAAGGAAATCAACCCTGAATATCCATTGGAAGGACTGATGCTGAAGCTGAAACTCCAGTACTTTGGCCACCTGATGCAAAGAGCTGATCATTGGAAAAGACCCTGATGCTGGGAAAGATTGAAGGCAGAAGGAGAAGGGTGTGACAGAGGATGAGATGGTTGGATGGCATCATCAACTCGATGGACATGAGTTTGAGCAAGCTCCGGGAGGTGGTGATGGACAGGGAAGCCTGGTGTGCTGCAGTCCATAGGGTCACAAAGAGTCAGACACAACTGAGTGACTGAAGAACAACAGCTACCTGAGGTTAGCCAATAATATTTTAATATTTTCTTATTTCCTTTTTTGGGCAGTGCCATGCAGCATACGGGGTTTTAGTTCCCCTACCAGGGCTCAAATTCATGTCCTCTGCAGTGAAAGCATGGGGTCTTAACCACTGGACAGCCATGGAAGTCACTCTTTTCTTGTTTTCAATATAGGTATTTAAAACTAGGCAATTTCCTCTAAGCAAAGCTTTAGCAGGCTCTCACAATTTTTAATATATTTTCTTTTCACTATCACTTAATTCAAGATATTTCCTAAAAATGTTTGTGATATGTTCTCTACTTTTGGATAATTTTTTTAAGTATTTTAAAATTTCCTACTATTTATGGAATTTCTAAGTATATAATTTTTTAAACTTGTTTTTTATTGATCAAAAATGCAAGAAGTAGCAAGCATTGGTGAGGATGTGGAGAAAAGACAACCCTCATACATTGTTGGTGGGATTGTAAATTGGTGCAGCCACTTTGGAAAACAGAATGAAGATTCTTCAGAATTTGCTATACTGTCAGAGTGATGGAGATGCCTGTTGACCTGGTAACTGAAACCAGCTTGGACATGATATTCTGCAAAGATGAGACTTCCTTTCCATGGCAAAATACATATACCCTAAATCAATCACACAAATCAATTATCATTGTATGGTTACCCATGATATACCCAACAGTAAGAATACACAGATCCAAGAATCAGTGGAAATTGGAATGATTATGCTTTTTTTTTAATTTATTTATTTTAATTGGAGGTTAATTACTTTACAATATTGTATTGGTTTTGCCATACATCAACATGAATCTGCCACAGGTGTACATGTGTTCCCCATCCTGAACCCCCCTCCCACCTCCCTCCCCATACCATCCCTCTGGGTCATCCCAGTACACCAGCCCCAAACATCCTGTATCCTGCATCGAACCTGGACTGGTGATTCATTTCTTATATGATATTATACATGTTTCAATGCCATTCTTCCAAATCATCCCACCCTCTCCCTCTCCCACAGAGTCCAAAAGACTGTTCTATACATCTGTGTCTCTTTTGCAGTCTCGCATACAGGGTTATCGTTGCCATCTTTCTAAATTCCATATATATGCGTTAGTATACTGTATTGGTGTTTTTCTTTCTGGCTTACTTTTATTCTCAAGGTCCACTTGAGGAATTTGGGCTTCCCATATTCCAAGTCTAGGCTTTATGGATTTATCTCTGGTTCACAGAAGGAAAAGTGATTTCACCAGGGGACACACACAGTAAGTGTCACTTAAACTTTAAGCCATGACTGCTTCCCAGTCATCCGAGGATCTTCATGGCAAATTATCAACAAGCAAGTAAACAATAAGCTTTTTTCAATGCTAGAATACCCTAAGCATCAGAAAGAGAATTGCTGCATAACAGGTGTAGGCAAAAACCTATCTGAAACCCAGGCAATCTATTTGGGATCTCTTGGCACTCCCTTGCTCCATTTTGATAATAAATATGAGTCCACCAGCCACAGCCTGAGAAGTGTATAGTGGCCAGGGTTTCAGACCTCCCAGGGTGAGGGTGTGGACCGCTCCACCAAGTAAGCTGCCTAGACCAGCAGAGGTGCTAAAAGATGGTGAAGGAAATCTAGAATGTGGTAAATGAGGGAAATGATGATTTATAGCTGTGAACACAACACCCAACTGCAGTGATGGGGTCTGTAGCTTGTCTTAACTAACCTTCCTCTTGCAAGTTACCCTGGAAAAATAAGAAGCATATAAAAATCCAACAAGAATAAACTCTCAAAATTTAATGTAAAATATATACTTAACTTGGGCTTCCCAGGTGGTGCAGTGGTAAAGAATCCACCTGCCAATGCAGGAGATGCAGGTTGGATCCCTGGGTTGAGAAGATTCCCCAGAGGAAATGAAAACCCACTCCAGTATTCTTGCTTGGGAAATTCCATGGACAGAGGAGCCTTGCAGGCTATAGTCCAGGGGGTTGCAAAGAGTCGGAGGCTACTGAGTACACCCACACAACGTACTTAAATAATGAAGTAAATGAATTAAAGGTACAAAAATGAATGAGCAGTAGGAAAGGATGGATGCCGTGGTATGACCCTCTGTCTGGCTGAAGTGCTGGCTTCTCAGGAGCTATAGGTGATGATGGCTGTTCCTTTCTTGGGGAGCATCCTCATTCAATGACTCTTTAGTACACAAATATATAAATTCAATCCCTTTCCCTCCACTTAGGACAAATATAAAGGACCACTCCAGCTCACCATGGGGTTAACTGAGCCTTTGTGTGACTGCAGGATAGTTCAACTTCTCCCTCTGTTCAATCTGCCTCCTTTGGTTTCTGTGCCAGGGCAGAGAGTCCTCCCCAGAGGCCAGCACTTGTTACTGTAAGAAGACAACAAAGGAGAAAAGGATGCTGCAGTGAAGTGTAGTGGAGAGGCCTGAGCTCTGGCTTGAAACTCTATACAGGAGAATTCGTTTTGAAAGCCTGGAGGATGAGGTATGTATTGGGTTGAATAGTGCTCCCCCATCCCCATTCATGTCCAACCAGAATTTTTGAATGTGACCTTATTTAGAAATAGTGTCTTCATAGATGTAATCACAAAGGAGATCAAGCCAGTCAATCCTAAAGGAAATCAACCCTGAATATTCATTGAAAGGTCTGATGCTGAAGCTCCAGTACTTTGACCACCTGATTCAAAGTGCCAACTCATTGGAAAAGACCCTGATGCTGGAAAAGATTAAGGGCAGGAAGAGAAGGGGGTGAAGAGAATGAGATGGTTGGATGGCATCATTGACTCAATGGACATGCATTTGAGCAAACTCTGGGAGATGTTGAAGGACAGGGAAGCCTAGTGTGCTGTAGCCCATGGGATCACAAAGAGTTAGAGACAACGTAGAGACTGAACAAGATGAAATCAAGTTCAGATGAGGTTTTACTGGATTAGTGTGGGTACTGTCCTTACAATAAAAGGGACATTTAGACACAGACACAGAGAGAAGACACCATGTGAAAACAAGAGACACAGGAGAACACTCCATGTGATGATGGAGGCAGAGATTGAAGCAGAACATCTGTAAACCAAGGAATGTCAAGGATTGTTGATAAAAGGATTGTTATCAAGGATTGTTGACCAAGACTGGAAGAGGCAAGGAAGGACCCTCCCCTAAAAGCTCCAGAAGTAGCATAATCCTGTTTACACCCTGACTTTGGTTTTCTAGCCTCCAAATCTGTGAGAAAATAAATTTCTGTTAAAAATTATTAATTTCTCACGGTAGCTTTAGGAAACAGGGTAGCAATGTAAGAAGTTGTTTTTTTTTTTTTTTCAAGTACTGTTTCACGGGCTTCCCTGGTGTCTTAGTGGTAAAGAATCCACCTTTCAATGCAAGAGACATGGGTTCAATCCCTGGTCTGGGAAGATCCCACCTGCAATGAAGCAACTAAGCCCATGTGCCACGACTGCTGAGCCTATGCTCTAGAGTCTGGGAGCCGCAACTACTGAAGCCTGAGCACCCTAGAGCCTGTGCTCTGCAACAAGAGAAGCCCCCTCAAAGAGAAGCCAGCACACCACAAGAAAGAGTAGACACTGAACTCCACAACTAGAGAAATGCCCAAGCAGCAATGTAGACCCAGGACAACCAAAATTAAAAAAAAAAAAATGTAACTAAGAAGTATTTCTGTGGACTGTAAATGTTCTTACAGTGGGTGGGACTATGGCCTGAACTGCTGGGTTTCTCCAGGCACTTTTGGAAGGGTACCTAGAGTCTCCAGGGAATACGGGGTGAGGAAGTCAGGGTGCATATCCTGGTGATGTTTGGACATTCTGAGATTCCTTGATGTCCAGACCATAGGAAAAATTTGCCTGGTGGTATTTTAACAGATACAGTGTTCCATTCCTTCTGTCTTATGTGACAGGTGAGTTAGTCAAGATTCTTTCTGGTGCACACATTTCAGAGGGGACTGAATGTGCCCTGATGGGACATTCAGAAAGGGATCAACAGTCTCTGCTTAGGGAAATTTTCCCTCCCTCGGTTTCACTTGAGGCAGGAAAGTTGGGGAAACAGATCCCTCTCCATATACATGGATACCTCTCCCTTTGAGGATGTTCTTTTCCTGAACAAGAGTGCCCTGAACTTTCTGTCTCTCTGCTCTGATATGGGCAAGCTCTCTCCCTGGAAAGGGACTGGGTGTGGTGCTTCTGAACTATGAGTCTGTGACTGTTGGAAAGCTTCCTGATATCCCTTAGCATTCTCTCATTTTAAAACTGTTTATTGGATAGAGTTGCTTTACTCTGCTGTACAGTAAAGTGAACCAGCCATATATATACATATATCCCCTCCATTTTGGATTTCTTTCCCATTTAGGTCACCACAGAGAGCGGAATAGTATCCCCTGTGCTACACAGTAGGTTCTCATTAGTTATCTGTTTGCCACACTGTTTACAATAGCCAGGACATGGAAGAAACCTAAATGTCCATCAACAGAGAAATGGATAAAGAAGATGTGGCACATATATGCAATGGATTATTACTCAGCCATGAAAAGGAATGAAACTGCCATTTGCAGAGACATGGATGGACCTAGTGAGTGTCACACAGAGTGAAATAAATCAGAAAGAGAAAAACTGATATTATATATTAATATGTATACATGGAATCTATAAAAATGGTGCAGATAAACCTATTTGTAAAGCAGAAATAGAGACCAATATAGAGAACAAACATGAACACCAAGGAGGGAAAGGGGGATGGGATGAATTGGGGGGATTGGAACTGACGTCCTTAGTATTCTCTTGTGTAACTCCTCAGAATAGTATAGGATGGGACTGAGATCCCCAGAGGACAGAGCCTGGGTCAGTCTACCAGGCTCTCACAATCTCCCATTGTGTCTGAAGTTGTGACTTCATCACCCCGAGCACTCAGCAGGTGCTAGTGAGGGGCAGGATTCTCCCATGTTCCTTCCCACCCTGAGAACATGTTTTTCTTAGGGAACCACTCAAGCTCCCACCCTGGCCCTGGGATCTTCTTCGTGACAGGCATCCTTGGTTGCATCTTGGGACCCTGCATGTTCCTTTTTTTCGTTTTCCTGGTGATTCAAAAGTGCAGACAGAAAATAAAGTGCGAAGGTAGGCTCTAAAATGGAGATGATGAGGAGGAGAGCTTGTGGGCTTTGGGTGAGAAGGGAGACACTGTGATGTGGGATACTGAATCTGCATCTTGTCCTCGTTACATTTTCTGGGAAATGATACTTGTGTTTCTCTGGACTCAACCTCAGTGAACTTCAGATAGGCATGCCAAGATGTTGTACATCACAGCAATAAGTTTAGTATCAAGTACAGGGACACAGGTTAGGACTGGGCCAGGAATTCTGGGTATGCCCCTAAGACATGAGGCTAATGGCTCTGATGAGCTGAGTGCAGTCCCAGAGATGTCAAAGTAGCACTCTATAAAGGTGTTTCAAGATGTGAGTTTCTGACTCAGAATCTTTGTATCAATCTTGTCCTCATGTAAATATTATCTATGGGAGGCTGCCTGTGAGCACACTAGTGAGCCTGAGCCTGGGGAGGAAAGACAGATGGAGTCAGGTGGAGAAGTCCCTTGTGTATTCTTCTAGACATAAACTATCATCTGGGGTGATTCATAATATCACCTGTGGTCATGCATCCACATACGAGATTCCTGTGTCCCACTTTGGACCTATAGCTCTCTCCATGCTCTGAAGATACCACCAGTTATCTCCCATCCCCAGTGAATACTGTCTTCTCTCTGGGATGAAAATAAGTCAAGGCTGGGGATCTATTCTGACCCCTTATCTAGTTTTTACACTCGTGTATTTTTCTTTTCATGTCTATTCTTGGATTGTTTCTTACCTGTTAGATGATTCTGTGGCAGAGCTGCCGAGGAATGAAAACAAAGTTGATTCTGGACATGTCCTACACAAGGCAGGGCTTTCTGCTCTTGAAAATGGGGATGAGGGTAGGAAAGTCTTGTGTGGAAGAGATACTGAAAAGAGTTTTGGGAGATGGAAACCTCAGTCCTCTAGAGGGAGGGTCTGTCTTCCTGAGGACCATGCTCTAAGGAAAGGAATGACTGTTTCTCCAGCAGGTTTAAACTCTTCTTTTTTTTGGCACCTCAGTTACTGTCTCATGACCTCAGAGAGGAAGAAATAGACTAAGTTCTCTGTCTGTGAGTTGCTCTAAGAGTTTCCAATATGTTGGGACTTCCCTGGAGGTCCAGTGCTTAAGATTTCGCTTTTCAATGCAGGGAGTGTGGTTTCGATTCCTGATGGGGAAGCTAAGATCCCACATGCCTTGCAGCCAAAAAGCCAAACCATGAACCAGAAGCCATATTGTAACAAATTCATTAAAAGCTTTAAAAATGGTCCACATAAAAAAAAATCTTAAAAAAAATAATTTCTGATGTGTGGACATGTATGGATAATGTGAATGCATTTCCCAAAGCAAGATGTCTGGTTTGATAAAATATCATAAAAGTTCAGAACAAGAGACAATTGAGAAATACTACTGAAAGATATTACTGAGAGATATTGCATTTGGTGAACATTTTGATGTTTTATGCGGAAAATGCTAACAGAATTTTGAAGCTGATATACCCACCAATTATCCAGAATACCTTTAATTGTAGATTCTGGGATTATCCGTTCTTGAAGGGATCATAAGGATTGTATAGTCAAACACTACTCCACAAATAAAGTAACAAAGTAGATAATGTGTGACTTCTCAAGGTTATGTAAGAAGTCACTGTTAGATCCAGGATGACACTATCCTGATTCCCAGGGATGGGTTCACTCCACTTATATTTGTTGTTCAGTCACTAAGTCGTGTCTGACTCCTTGTGACCCCATGGACTATAGCCCGCCAGGTTCCTCTCTCCTCCAGTGTCTCCTGGAGTTCTCTTAAACTCATGTCCATCAAGTTGGTGATACTATCTAACCATTGCATCTTCTGCTGCATGTGTGAGTGCTTAGTTGCTTCAGTCGTGTCTGACTCTTTGAACCATATAGACTGTAGCCCACCAGGCTTCTCTGTCCATGAGGATTCTCCCAGGCAAGAATACTGGAGTGGGTTGCCATGCCCTGCTCCAGGGGATCTTCCCAACCCAAGGATCAAACCCAGGTCTCCTGCATTGCAGGCAGATTCTTTACCATCTGAGTCACCAGGGAAGCCCCATCATCTGCTCCACCCTTCTCCTTTGCCTTCAGTCTTTCCCAGCATCAGAGTCTTTTCCAATGAGTCAGCTCTACACATCAGGCGGCAAAAGTGGAGCTTCGGTTTCAGCATCAGTCCTTCCAATGAATATTCGGGGTTGATTTCCTTTAGAATTGACTGGTTTGATCTCCTAGCAGTCCCAGGGACTCTCAAGACTCCACTTGCATGCTTTCTACCAAAGATTCTTGACTGCTATTCAAGGACAGAAGAGAAGTCGTCTAAAATTCAATGACAAAAGTAAAGGGCTTCTATGCCTGAAATTCTTCCTGAGATCTCTTTATGTGAAATGAATGAGATGACCATCTCAGTGTCCACCTTCGTGTGACCTCTGCAATGGCACAGGCTGCCACATTAGGAATGACCTTGCACTTGGTTTATCACTTTCCTGTTGCCATCTTGAAATGTTTAATAGTTTTGTATAAGGAGGTCTGCATTTTGGATAATAAGGTCCCCAAAATTCTATTTCCCAGAAAATATTCCCTGAGAAGCAAGTAAAAGAGAAGTCCAGTCTCTTATAGTTATAGTCTTATTTCCTGGGAAGATGTGTTTGAACCCTTAAAAGCCAATCCTACCTGGAAAGACAAAATTTGAGTGAGCCCATATTCAGTTACTCTGTGTATTGCTAGGAAGGATGGAACTAAATCAGATTTCACAGTGGGTACCTTCTAGGTGGTTAATCCAAGATTTGACAAAGTGAGAAATACAGTTAAAATGGCAAAACCTTGATATTAAGATATATTTTGATACTCTATAGCTGCTAAATGTCAAGATTACTCTGATAACTATGTTTTCATGGAGGCGGTTTTGAATGAAAGGTGAGAATCCCTTCATCTTTCTTTAAGACCCATGGTAGGACTAATTTCACAATTTTCAGATTCCAATGCAAAATGAAAGTGTGGATTTCCATGTTCAAAAATTATTAAGACATTGAAGTTTGTGACAGTAGAGCTTTAAACCAAGCCCAGGGCCCTTCTGAGCATAGGTTGCATGATTGTGAGTTTGCCCAGATCCACAGAATTTCAGAGCTGGAAGGCCCAATAAACCGTCTTTACCATAGCAGTGTGAGGGTGGTGGGGTTCCTTGGGAGAAGAAAAACTGTGGAAGCTGAAGCAGCTTTAGCCATTGAAGACTTTCAGAAAAGGCTAGGGTTATCCTTGTAGACCCTTGGGAAGTTGGGATCCGGTCCCTAAGTGTCCTCATGGGATAGATAACAATGGAGTTGCACCTTTTTCTTACCAGTTTCTCTGATTTAGTACTGAGAAAAGTCAAATGCTCAAAATTCCTTTCTCCAGTTTCAGGTCCCAACCATCTATATAGACTGAAAATTAGAGTTCACAGAAGTTTTTAAGTCTGTGTTACAGATACTTCCTGGACATGGTCTGAGATCAACAGTCAGTATCTAAAATGCTTTTCCTGATGTGTTTTATATCATGCAGAAATGATCTCAATCTGAGTCACCAGGAATGCTGTGTGTTCACTTTGTCCTCCATTCTGATGCCTCTAGAGGGCTCTGTTTCATCTGAGTCATAAACATAACCAGGCCCTAAATTTGCTATTGCAGGCTGGTTTTCACGTTCCTCAAAGAAAGAAAATCTGGGAGAGGAGAAACTCCTGACCGAAGAGTGTGAGTTTGGAAATGAGGATGCTACGCTTGGAAGCAGTGGAATTCCATTTGAAGAACAAATATGTGTCTATTGAAACTCCTGTTACATTTTGGTCCAAACTAGAGGTACAGACAATATCACTTCATATGTCAATAAAAGGGTAACACTGACTTGTGTCCCATTTTTACATACATTGTCCAATAAATACTTTGGTCCTTTTATATCAGTTCCATTATTGAGAAATCTTTGTGAGCGTCTAGAGACTTTAACACAAACAGCTTTTACAATATTCACCCCCTCGCCACTTTCATCCAAATATATATTTTCTTCTCTGGAGTTAAGCCCTAGGTGAGTGATCCATGGTCAGACTAAGAGAGGTGCTGAATCCAGATCCAGAGTCAGGGTTCTTCTTCTCCCAAGATGACCTCATAGTAACAGCACTTGAATATTCCAGAAATGCTCTATCCTAATTACATCATTTCTTCTTACATAAGTTGGGTTCCCTCCCCACATAGACTCTGGAAAATTGATTTCATGGAGGTAGATGTAGGTTTGGCAGAATCTTCTTAGTAAAACTAAATCTAAAAACTTCTCAGAAGCATAATTGAAATAGGAAAGTACAGAAGTCATTTAGAATGTTTTTATGTTAACTTTTTAATTTTGGTTGTGAAGATTCTTAGGCTTCAGCTTTATTTTTCAAACACAATTTTGTCTTTTTATGATTGAGTTACTAGTTATAGGACATAATGTGTGCTACCTGGTTAATTTAAATGAAGAGTATTTCTTTTTTGGCATTTTTAAAATTTATTTTTAATTGGTTAATTGCTATACAAGACCGCATGTTAAAAACCAGAGACATTACTTTGTCCACAAAGGTCCGTCTAGTCAAGGCTATGGTTTTTCCAGTGGTCATGTATGGATGTGAGAATGGGACTATAAAGAAAGCTGAGCTCAGAAGAATTGATGCTTTTGAACTGTGGTGTTGGAAAAAACTCTAGAGAGTCCCTTGGACCGCAAGGAGATCCAACCAGTCCATTCTAAAGGAGATCAGTCCTGGGTGTTCATTGGAAGGACTGATGTTGAAGCTGAAACTCCAATACTTTGGCCACCTGATATGAAGAACTGACTCACTGGAAAAGACCCTGATGCTGGGAAAGACTGAGGGCAGGAGGAGAGGGGGACAACAGAGGATGACATGGTTGGATGGCATCCCTGACTCAATGGACATGGGTTTGGGTGGACTCCAGGAGTTGGTGATGGACAGAGAGGCCTGGCGTGCTGCGGTTCATGGGGTCGCAAAGAGTCAGACACGACCAAGAGACTGAACTGTACAATGCTGTGCTGGTTTCTGTGGTACAACAGCGTGAATCAGCTATATGTATACATATATCCCCTCCTCATCAAGTCTTCCTCCCACCCCCTCCTCCCATCCCTCCAGGTCATCACAGAGCTGAGCTCCCTGTGCTATACAGCAGCTTCCCACTATCTATCTATTTTACACATGGCAGTGTATTTATGTCAATTATACTCTCTCGATTCGTCCCACCCTCCCCATCCCCTGCTATGTTCACAAGTCCATCCTGTACATCTGCATTTCTATTCCTGCCCTGAATATAGATGCATCTGTACCATGTTTTTTAGATTCCATACGTATGTATTAATAAATGATTTAAATGAAGATTATTTCTCATGTCCTCAAGTATAGTGACCCTTTACAATGTAAATCAATTCAAGTTACCCCATAGTATGGTTAGATTTTAGTTGGGAAAACAACTTTGAGTTCCTTGTTCTCACTTCCTCTAGCTAAAGAAAAATATCAGAAATGATGAGTCTCTTGGTGGATAAGAAGGAGCTGGGAGCTGGATTACCATCAGGTTTAGTGATGATTCACTAGGAACTGGACCATTCTTGTTCCCTCAGCATGTTATAGTCATGGTGAACATGGATAGTCTTTTCAGCTCTTAGCTCATATCCTAGAAGATACTGGTACATGACACTTTGGGAAATGTAAGTTATAAGCAGCTGTACTCTGTCTATGGGCTTCCCAGGTGGCGCTAGTGGTAAAGAACCGATCTGCCAGTGCAGGAGACATGAGATACGGGTTCAATCCCTGGGTCAGGAAGACTCCCTGGAGGAGGGCATGGCAACCCACTCCAGTATTCTTGCCTGGAGTATCCCAAGGACAGAGGACACTGGTGGGCTACACAGTCCATGGGGTTGCAAAGAGTCGGACACAACTGAGTGACTAATATTTTAGATTCAAGCTGTTGTTCGGTCACTCAGTCATGTCTGACTCTTTGCGACCCCATGGACTACAGCATGCCAGACTTCCCTGTCCTTCACTAACTCCTGGAGCTTGCTCAAACTCATGTTCATCAAGTCAGTGATGCCCATCCAACCATCTTGTCCTCTGTCATCCCCTTCTCCTCCTGCTTTCAATCTTTCCCAGCATCAGGGTTGGCTCTTCTCATCAGGAGGCCTAAGTACTGGAGCTTCAGCCTTAGCATCAGTTCCTCAAGCTAGCAGTACAGATAAGTCAAAAGATAAGCTCTTACAAGAAAAAAGTACCTGCTTTCATCCCCAAATTCCATTCTAATGTGTACCTATCAGTGGAAAGTGGAGAGAATAAGGTCCTTAATTTCTCACTTGCTGTAGAATATGTAATCCTATACAGAATAGGGTCAGACTTGCTCATCTTCTGAGCTTCCTGGAAAAATCATTAGAGTTCACACGTCTGCTGAGGACAAATATACCATCTACATAAAACACGTTCAAGTTCTCAAGTCCTTTGACTAATAAGAAATACAGTGGTTTGAATCATTAGCTTTGTATACTGTACCTAGTACTTCTTTTAAAAAAAAAAGAAGAAAGAAAGAAAATCTTTTTGTACTGGGATATAGCCAATTAACAAATAATGCTGTGATAGTTTCAAGTGAACAGTGAAGGGACACAGCCATACATATATGTGCATCCATTCTCCCCCAAACTCTCCTCCCACTCAGGCTGCCGCATAACATTGAGCAGAATTCCCCATGCTACACAGCAAGCAGGTCCTTGTTGATTATCGATGTTTTAAAAAGCAGTGTTGCACAAGTATTTCTAATAGCACTTGAGTGTCTTTGGGCTATCATACTTCTGACCATGACTTCCTGAGAGTGTTTCTGTTAAAATCTAAATTTTTTTTCTTCTTTTTTTTTTCTTCTTTTTTTTTTCTTCTATGCCTCCAATCTTCTCTCTTCCCCATTTCACATAATGTGTAGACATTTTGCTTCTTCTTTCTCATCCAAAACATTGGTATGAAGAGCTTATTTTAGAGTTCCCTGGTTGCCTAGTGGTTAGGATTCTGGACTTTCACTGCTGTGGCCCAGGTTCTATCTCTGCTGGAAAATTGAGATCCTGCAAGTGATAAGGTGTGGCCAAAAAAGAATAAATTTAAAAAAAAAAAGCTTACTTTATGTGGTCAATGTCTACTAAAGTTTAATGTTAAAGGAGGGAGAGTAGGGGACATAGCCTGGTGCAAAATGTAAATAAATAACAAATTTGACCTAATCTTAACATCCCAACATTATTCTCCCCCATTCTCTGCTCGAGGGATTTCTCTTGGTTTTTGTTTCCATTTTTTCTTGGAGCTAGTGGTAAAGAACCTGCCTGCCTGCCAGTGCATGAGACATAAAAGACATGGGTTCGATCCCTGAGTTGGGAAGATCCCCTGGAGGAGGGCATGGCAACCCACTCCAGTATTCTTGCCTGGAGAATCCCATGGACAAAGGAGCCTGGGGGACTACAGTCCAATGGGTGGCAAAGAGCTGGACACTACTGAAGCGACTTAGCACCCTTACTTAGTACACACACTCTCTTTTATTGACTTTTCCTAATTTCTTTTTCTCACATGTTTTGAAATGCTTCCCAGAAGTGTTTTGAAAATTGACCCTCCTGCCTCAGGTAAACAGAGGTACTAGGAAAGTTGACCCCAAAAGTCCTCCTTCCAAAAAGACAAAGAAGAAGAATTATGTCCACTTCAGACTGTATACTTGATTCCTGGACAGGAGATCAGAGAATCAGTTTATCCTTTCAGCTGTCACTGTCTGGCCAGCTTTTGGTTCCCTGATTCTCATATTTAAGGTATCTTTGAGCACAGTTTGATTCCACTAAATAGCATTTGCACATTCTGCCTATCTGGAGGTTAGGCCAGCTTTGTGCTTTGGTCTGGCAGGACTGTCTACCTTTCTGTAAAGGCAGCTGGCAGAATTTAATTAATAGAATAGAAACATATTAGTTAGGAGGTACAGCCAGGAACCTTGTCCATGGAGCAGACTAGCAGACTTGCTATAAGGAATGTACTTTCAATTATAATATTTGGATATTGACACCAATGTACAAATAAATGGATAATAAAACACACACATAGAGTGTTAACTTTTACTATTACCAGGTTGCATACTGGTAAAAAATCCACCTGCTAATGCAGGAGGTGCAAGAGACACACTTTCAATCCCTGAGTTGGAAAGATCCCCTGCAAAAGGACATGGCTACCCACTTCAGTATCCTTGCCTGGGAAATCTCATAGACAGAAGAGCCTGGCAGGCTACAGTCCCTGGGGTTGCAGAGTCGCATGCTACTGAGTTCACACACATACTATTACCCACAACCCACCTCCTTCTCCTGAATGCAAAAGCAACTGCTGTTCTTTCTTTTGATACAGCAAACTTTCCTTCCTGTTAAATACCACTGTGGTTATAATCACAAATTGGCCTAATGATGAACAGAAAAACATCCTGCATCTTTAGTAATATCTGATTAACAGCAATGTGAAAGGCCCTGCTGGTCTCTACTTGGCAGACATGTGTGGTGCACTCTCTATATGTCTATCATTGCTCTGAAAGAGCTACAGTATCTACAGAATATCCTAAACTGACTGCCTTACCATGGATCATTCATAGAGATAAATGGATAATTATGATTTTATAAATTTGAACTCTACACCTTACTGATCACATTACATTTAGTTTGGCTCAAAAAAAAAGACACATATGTGCATTGTGTTCTCAAATATTTCTTCTTCAAAGGCATCATTTCTTTAATAGGCCACAATGCCCTATTCCTGCCAAAATGTTCAACTAACAGAGGCTGCTAACTTCCAAAATCAACTCTGATTTCCAAAATCAATTCTGGAGAAATGACAGAGACAAAGGGGAAATAAGTATCCAAAGAAGTGACCACATAGGGACTTCCCTGGTGGTCCAGTGGTTGAGAATCTGCCTTCCAATCAGGGGACAGAGGTTCAATCCCCTGTCAGGGAACTAAGATCCTGTAAGCTGTGGAGGTAATTAAGCCTGGTGGCTGCAACTGCTGAGCCCAGGCACCCACGCTGCAACAAAGACTCGGTGTAGCCAAAAAAAAAAGAATTAAGCATCCCCTGTGTACACTGAACTCAGACTGAACTGATGAGTGGAGAGAGGAGGACCAGGCAGAGGCTGGTGGGTGGCTGCAGCATGGAAAGAAAGCTGCATGTGGAGCTCTGATCTTGCATTTCCCCCCATTCATTTTATCACTTGTTTTATAGCCACAGAAATCTATAGTAGCAACTGAAGCTACTCACTGTGTCCATGACGAATATCAGGCAAGCACAAAAGTGCTACTCAGCTGGGAAGTTAAAATATACAATTAGGAAACAAGTAGGATGAATCTGGACGAAGAACAAGTGGGTAAGTTGGAATATCAATTTCAGTGATTTTCCAAGAAGTCAAGAGAAAAAAATAAAGAAGTAGAAAATAAAAATAAAATTGTAAGTGATCCAGAGGACAGGAGTGAAGCATCACCATATAGTTAAGGGGGGCTTCACAGCAGGCGCTAGTGGTAAAGAACCTGCCTGCCAATGCAAGAGACAAAGAGATGCAGGTTCAGTTCCTGAGTGGGGAAGGTCCCCTGGAGGAGGGCATGGCAACCTACTCCAGTATTCTTTCCTGGAGAACCCCGTGGACAGAGGGGCCTGGCAGGCTACAGTCCATGGGGCTACAAAGAGTCAGATGTGACTGAAGAGACAGCATACATACTTAAGAGGATTCCAGGAAAAAAAAAATCAAAAAAACATAAAACTAGAGAGAAGAAAGGAATTTGAAAAACTAATAGATATAAATTGTACAGAATTTTGAAAAATAGGTAAGGTCTCATTTTGAAAGGATTTGTAGATTACCAGTGAAATAAGGAAAATATCCACCACACTACATAGAAATTTTTTTAAGTGGCAAAGTAAAATTTTCAGAAAAAAACAGTACATCATCTGCCCAGAAGTAAGAATCAGATTGACTCTGAAGTTATCGGTAGCAACATCACATACAAGACAATAAAGCAAAATTTTTAAAAGGATAAGAACATTGAATCTGAAATTGTATGTACAGCTAAAAGTATCAGTCCTGAGAGAGAAATATGTAAGTCCACAATTGTATCAAATACATACATGTATATAATTCTGCCATTAACACAAGAAGAAACAGTGAAACTGAATTCAATAATAAATATAATGGAACTGAAATGCTTTTCAAAGATCAGTTTTCTCAGCAAAACTTACAGGCTTAGATGGTTTTACTAGTACATTTCATCAAACTCTCAAACAATAATTATTATTTAAATTTTAAAAACAGAAGTACCAGAAAATAGAGGGGAAAACCCAGCTCCTTTAAAAAGCCTTGAACAATATTAATTTTCTTTTTTATGGAGTTAACTTATGTAAAGCAAATTTCACAAATAATAAGTATATAACTAAAGAACTGATACATAACTATACCTGTACATTTATTTGGTAAAGAATATTTTCTATACCAGGGAAGACACTCTCTTCTCTACTTTCCCTGCCCACCGCTGTGCTAAGTCGCTTCAGTCATGTCCAACTCTGTGTGACCCCATAGACGGCAACCCACCAGGCTCCGCCATCCCTGGGATTCTCCAGGCAAGAACACTGGAGTGGGCTGCCATTTCCTTCTCCAATGCATGAAAGTGAAAAGTGAAAGTGAAGTCGCTCAGTCGTGCCCGACTCTTAGCGACCCCATGGACTGCAGCCTACCAGGCTCCTCCGTCCATGGGATTTTCCAGGCAAGAGTACTGGAGTGGGGTGCCATTAATCATCACTGATTTATTTTTTCTGCAGTTGAGCAATTTGAACAGTGAAAATTTCTTTTGGCCTGCCTTTCTTTGCAAGATAGTGTGTCTGTGAAATTCAAATATGTTACTATATTTAGCAGTATTTTTTAATTGCTAATATTCTAATGCAAGTCTCTATCAGAAATTTATTAGTGTTTTCAATACTGAATTATTTCTAATTTTGGCCATTATAAATAAATCTGATATGAGAGTTGTATAATAGGGAAGCAAAAAATGAGTTAATCTCTCTACCAAAACACATATATAAGTATATTCATGTCAGCCACTATTACTCAAAATTGATGAAAGCTTTGTTTAGGAATATACTCAGAAAAGAAACTTCTGGGTTATAGGGTACAGTAGGTATATAGTTTGCAAATCTCAGCAAGTGATTTTTTTAAGTGGCTTACAAATTTCTACACCTACTGGCATGCTATTGTTGGGCCATTTATGTTCATTCTATTAGAAATATGTTTTCTTATAAGTGTTCAGCTAATCTTCGACAAGGGTACTATGAACACTCAATTAGGAAGCAATTGTCTGTTCAATAAATGGTGTTGGTGGGACTTCTCTGGTGGTACAGTGCAGGGGTGCAGGTTCAATCCCTGGTCATGGAGCTAAGATCTCACATGCCTCTAGGCCAAAAAACAAAACAAAACAAAAAGCAGAAGCAGCATTGCAATAAATTCAATAGATTTTTTTAAATGGTCCACATCAAAAAAATCTTTTAAAAAATGGTGTTGGTAAAACTTGATATTCGTAAGCAAATGAATAGAACAAGATCCCTTTACTATACACTTATGCTAAAATTAACTAAAAATGGTTTAAAGGCTCAAATGTATGACCTGAAACTGTAAAAATCCTTGAGGAGAACATATATAAAATGATCATTGACTTTGGCCTTGACCTGATGCAATAAATAAATGTATTTTAAAAATATATATATATATCTATATATGTACCAAAGTATCATGTTGTATATCTTAAACTCACACAATGCCATATGTTAATTGTATCTCAACAAATCTGCAGGGGGGGGGGGTGGGAATTTCTGAAGAAAATAAAACATGAAGATATTTTAGTGAGCCAATTTTTGGTACTATACTATTTTCCTATACAATTTCAACATCTTTGTTCCTATATTGTTCTCCTTTAATTACTTATATTTATATTTTGAATCATTAAATAAAACATCAGATTTAAAAACCCCTCTTTGTAAAAAGGATAAGGCAAATGCTAGACTGTTTTTTAAAAAGCCTCCTCATTTATGACAATTTAAATTGTCTTTTTCCTGATTTTTTCCTACACAAGGGGCTATAAACAGACTTTATATGAAAAATGATAAAAAATTGCAGAGTTGTGCATAAGGAAGAAAGAGCTTTATTAGGAGGAGAAAGCTGTGCTTGAGTCAATAAGTGTTATTTTAGCCTAAATCATCAATCTTTCTGTGTGAAGATGTCAACACAACACAACCATGTAGACTTTATCCTAGTGCGGGTCTTAGGAATTATGAGAGTGAAAAGACATGAACAAATATTGTTTCAGATTTTAAACATAAATTCTTATCTTGATAAGGTTTTTAAAAAACTTAGGCTGGAGAATTTTAATATCTGATACTCAGCCAAAAATTAAGCCAATAAAGGCACAAAGGCATTTTGGTTTCCTGTTTATATGCCTCAGAATCAGGAAGTCAATATGACTTTCAATAGATAATTTCCTTTCAACTGTATTTGCTTGTTATTTTTTCTCTCTAATGGTTCATAAAGTACTCCCTGACTATCATAGTCCATAATGACCCTTGCCTTTTCTGTCTGGGTTTCATTTCCTCAGTTGGATGAGCAGCAGATTTTAGAACTCATTTATCTTGTCCAATCCAACACTGGCCACATATTTTGTTTTTGTATTCTTAGGTGGTTGATGTCTTTTCTGTTGTGGTTGAGAAATAAAGGGTTTGTGGCCCTTGAGAGAAAACATTCATAGCAGATGGAGGTGAGGCTTGAAGACTCCTGGAGGTGGTATGCAACAGTCTTGGGAGCTGGCAAAGACTGAACCACATTAACATCTTACCAGGTGTTCTGCACTGGTCAGTCACCCTAGAGAAGTCTGAGTTCAGACGAGGAACTGAGATCATTGTGTGTATGGGGGAGCAGTGGGAGGGAGCAGTGGCGGGACAATGTTCCCTGTGGCAGGGAAAACCTGTCTTTTATTTGGTCTTTTAAATTAGACATTATTCTGCTGAGTAAGACTGGCTGTAGGGCTACAAAGTCTAAAGAAATTAGTTTCTTCATTTTGTGATTGGATATGTCTCCAATGCTGTGTGAGAGGCACATTCCGAATATGAGTGATGAAAATCTACCTCCTCACTGGTCTAACCTGATCATCTAGCATTTTTGATTCACTGGAGTTGTGATGGAAGTGAAGCTCCCTCAGGTTGCCTGCTTCTTTCTAGCAGCTATGGGATGAGGCTTGGCCAATCCCCATCCATGTCTTCATCTCCCATTGTGCCTGAAGCTGTGACGTCATCACCTCGTCACCTAGGAGGCGAGACAGCTGAGGCACAGGATTCTGTGTCCTCAGACCTCGATGGAGGAAGTTGTACCAGAGGCCAGTTTATCCCCAAATGGTGTTCCTTGGCTCTATGCCCTGTTTTCTATGCTCTTTGTCTTTTTTCTCTTTGTCATGTTTTCTCCCTTTTTACTTGAGATAGACCAACACGTAAAGAAATGTAAGTGTCACAGTGGGCTTTAGGGCACAGGAAAATTATAGTGAGAGAATGTGTGTATGGAGAGAGGAGAGGTTATATACTATAATGTGGGGAACATGAGGGGAAATATCTACTCTTCTGTAATCTCCAAGGCCTCAATGACACTGGGCTAAAGATCTTAGAATTACAATCTTCTATGTGATAGAAGTACTTGCAGAACATGGGTCAGGACCGGGCTAAGCAGTCCATTCCTGGTGTACCTGTGAAAGATGAGGAAGTATCTGGGGCCGTGCCTGAGCTTACATAATGCCCAGGTGGAAGGATACAAGGAACCCTGGGGAACTGGGAATACATGATGGAATTTCCAGATGATGTTGTCTGACCCAGCATGCTGTCTTAGTCTTGCTCAAATGCAGGTTTACTCTGCACAATATTGTCCATAAGGATAAAGAAAATGATGACATGAAGATAGACCATCTAGGAAGACCAGGTGAGAACATTTGCCCTTCACCTTTGGGTTCATATGGCCATAGGCTGGCAGTCTAGTTACTCCCATGGTCCATGTGCTAAACAGCTGAGAACACCAAACTCAAATCTGGCCTCAGTGAGACAGTCACCTCATGTTCAAAATAGGCTTGTTATTTAGGAGCTCCTGTAGGTTAAAAGATTTCTCTTTTCTCATCTACATTTGGGATGTTCCTCATCTTATCAAGGTTCCCTCTCAAGTGACTCAGTGACTAAGCTACATTTGTTTGTTTGTTTTTTATGCTATACAATGAAAAATGAAGTGCCTCATCTCCAGGCACTTCCTATAAAGTTGTCTTTGTGGTAAAGATAAGTGATAAGATAGATCCTAATACGAACACACTGGGGAGACTGAAAGTCCATTTTTCTAGGAGACATTCTGACCACCTATTGACCATAAATCCTGCAACTTGTGTATGTCAAATGACCTGCCTCTCCAGAAAAGGGTGGTTTCTGTTTTATGGCTCCCTTGTGACATCATTGAGAGATGACATCCTGGATTCTTGGGTTCCCTGAATCCACCATGTCGCTCCCTCAATATTAATGTCCCATGTCCTGCAGATACTCTGACCAGGTTTCCCTCACACAATATTTAAATGCCTAGTCTGTAAAAGGCTATTGAGTTGCTTTGAGGTAAAATAAAGTAGATCATGTTTTTTAATTGTCAACAACCAGAATGTCTAGCCCAACACTGCCATTATGTAACCTGAGAATATATAATTAATTATTGTAGTTGGACATGTTTGGGCTTCCCAGGTGGTGCAGTAGTAAAGAATCCACCTGCCAATGCAGG
This sequence comes from Bubalus kerabau, assembly GCF_029407905.1. NCBI lineage: Eukaryota > Metazoa > Chordata > Mammalia > Artiodactyla > Bovidae > Bubalus > Bubalus kerabau. The sequence goes on from NC_073624.1 coordinate 20,119,174, forward strand.
AGACACAGGAGAAGTGGGTTTGATCCTTGGGTTAGGAAGCTCCCCGAAGGAGGAAATGGCAACTCAATCCAGTACTCTTCCCTCGAAAATTCCATAGACAGATGAGCTTGGCAGGCTACAGTCCATGAGGTCCCAAAGAGTTAGACATGACTGAGCCATACTGAGCACACACGCAATTGGAAAAATTAAAATGAATTGCCCCAAACTTTACATTAAGTCACTGTAACACAGTCATCTGTACAAATGTCTCCACTTCCCTCATCCATGATCCACTTCACTACTGCCACTGTCCTTGAAACCCTTGTCTGCCCTTAGAGTCCAAAGTCAGCACACAAAATTCCCTAAGTGATGTCGAATGAGCAGCTTTGTCTGACGTGGTTCCTTTTCCATTGCTGAGTGAAGAAGTGTCTCTCTAACAGAGGGGTACAGGTTTATCAGCTAAGGCTCTCTAAGGGACTGAGGAAAGTACAGCTATCTTTTCTGATGTTAGAAAATCTGAGTGGGCTTCTATCTCTCTCATGCATCAAGTCTGCCCTTTTCAAGACATTTCTGTTATTTCTGTGTCCTCATAAAGGCTGGGTAGATCCTGTGTTCTGTGGTTATACCCCCTTTCCGCCTCCATTCTCAGTAACTGATGCATGCACGCTGTGCTTTTATGTGCTTTTATGACCATATTTCTCAGACTTGAATATTAGTTTCATGGACTATCCATCGATCTTTGCATTATTTCTGCATGGAAAATCAGTGAGAGGCCACAATATGAACATTTTTGTGACATTTCTTACCTTATGATAACCATTGCCCCTAATATACTAGGTTGACCTCCCTTACAAATATATAGTTTCTTGGATTATATGGAGCAGAAATTAATGCAGATTTCTTTAGAAGACTCATAGACCCTTATGAGAACTGAGGTAGCAAATATCAGCTATAATGTCTTTAATTAACAGATTAGAAAGTCCTTGCTTTTGCTGTGTAAGGTGAAAAGTTGCGAGCCTGCTGGTGAAGACTGTTTTATAGCTCACATGGCAACTCCTATTATATAACAATTATTATAAAGTTTGGGATTATCTGCACAGATATTTTAGGAATTGGGACAAGTCACAAGAAAATGGTCAGTCTGTCACTTTGGAATGACAATGACAGTTTTAGAGCTATGCTTTCCTCTCTCCCACTTCTGGTATATTCACCTTGGGAAATAGTCCTTTCTTGTGACAACTTTTCCTCAGACTCTGGGTCAAGAGTCATAAAGTCCTGTCCTGATATTAATTTCTCAGTTAAATGCTTTCTTCTCTACAGTCACCCTCTGTGTTTTTTCAGTCTTCTAACTTTACTGAGGGTTTCAGTGGCTAAATCAAAGATTTCTCTTGGTAAATGTCACATTGCACTTAAAAATATGTGGGCTACTTTCAAATATCTTTTGATAACTGATTTCTAACATAATTCCACAGTGATAAGAGAACAGATTCTATATGATTTCAATACCTTCAGACCATAAAATTTTTACATCTTGTTTTCTGTCCCTGGATATGTTTCCAGTGTATCTTATAGTCTATGGGAACTTGGATAGAATTTATATCCTTCTGTTGTGTGAAAATTGTATAAATCTTAATTATGTTGAATTGTTCATAGTGATTTTCAGGTCTACTATATCTTTCTATTTCTCTCTATATTCATTCTATTAGCTTTTGAGAGTTTGATATTGAAACTCCAACTAAAAAATCTTAATTTATCTACCTAAAGTTATGTCCTGACAGAATGGTTCTGAGTGTTTGACAATGTACAGCAATTTTTACATTCTGCATCTCTTCCATTGTTCCTGCTCTCTAAAATGGATGTTATCATTCTTCTGGGTCACAGGCATCATCAAGTAATTTTCTTATTGTTTCAGGCTGTCCCCTGGAGCCACCAAGGACAGAAGTTCTTGGAGGGAAGGAAGAGATGAGAGGAGATCCCCCACTGTTCGTGAGGATAGCAAGAGAGCCCAGGGATTCCGAGACTGAGATCTGTCCCCCTGGACCATCCGTTTGATGAAAGTAGCTAAGCCTGTAAGGAGTCCTGTGACATCATATCCCAGATGGGAGAGGTCTTCAGAGACCTTCATTGCCTGTGTTTATACTGGGGAAAAAAGACAATAAATATTGTGAGACTCTCAGAAAAGTTCTGTGCTACCAGGAATATCTTGTTGAACTTATTCCTTCTTGTACTCAACCAATTTTATTCAACTTAAATCTCTAGCAAATTTCCTGTTTCCAGGTAAAAATCCTAGGTAGATTACTTACACTATCTTATTCTCCTAAAGCAACATATACAGTAATTCTTACAGGGGCAGAAAAGCTCATGGTCCCTGTGAGACTCAGCAGTCACTTAATTCAGGAGCACAGCTGAGACTTTTCTCTCTCCATCTAAGATGATCACACTGCAAACTTATCTGAACTTTCTGAAATGTTCTGTCCATGTTGCATTTTTTTTTCTTTTATCACTGGTAAGCTCCTCACCCATCTGAGCATGGAACATAGTTTCACTGAGATGCAGAGAAGGAAGTTCTATAGATCTTTTTTCTACCAGAAGCTTTATGACCCCCAAACATTTCTTCATTATTATCAAGTGAAACTAATTTTTATCTCTCCTCTCCCACATCAGGTTTTCTTTTCATGTAAGTTTCTACACATAATTTTCCTCATCTTTACATATCATGTTTACCCCTCTGTTCTTAACCAAATGCAATATGTTCGTTCTAATGAGTCATTAAGGCATCTACTAGGAATCTCTAGTTGGAAAAGCATATAAGGATCTGGAGGAGGGTGGGGACAAGAAGGGTAGAGAGAGACAGAGACAGAGAGACATGGAAGGAGGGAAAGGATGAGGGAGAGGTGGACAAAAGAAAGAGGAGGAGGAAGAGATGGAGGAAGGAAACAGAGAAAGAGGGAGGAGTTGAAGGAGGGGAGAGTAGAGGAGTGGAAGGGAGAAGAGGAGAGAGATATCCGAACTGAAGATATGGAGAAGGTTGTTTTGAGATGAAAGAAACATGAGATGTTGTTCATGAGATGAAATAAGTAGAAATGTTAAAGAAAAATCTGGTGCTGCCTTTCAGAACAGTTAGGTGAGAAATTTCTACATTGAATGGAAAGTTAAAACAGTCTGGAAAAGTACCTTTATTGTCTAAAAATTACAATAATTTGTGATAAGGAGTTGCTGAAATCACTATTCACTTTGGTGTTTGTAAAACTGTATGGATGTCTATTAAGATGATATTCAAAATGTCCGTGGGATGTTGGTCTTTTCTGTCTGTATCTGTATTTTGGGGGGGTGTGTCACTTCCTATGTCTGAATATTCTTTCTCTTCATAGGTGCTTCTGCAGTTTCTGGGAACACATTTCTTCTCTTATTTTCTATTTTATTTTTATTGTTTTCTTTTTAATAAGTTATTTATTAAATTTGATTTTTTAATAGCTTGTTTTTTAAAGTTTTAAATAATTTTTGTTTTCTTTATCTCTAGGCCTGTGCATGTCTTTTCTACTTCTGTTTCCAAAGTTTCTGATAATTTTTCAGTATAATTTCTTTTGGGCCTTCCTCGTGGGTTAGTGGTAAAGAACCCATCTGCCAATTCAGGAGACAAGGGTTCGATCCCTGGGTAGGGAAGATCCCCTGGAGTAGGAAATGGCAACCCACTCTAGTATTCTTGCCTGGGAAATCCCATGGACAGAAGAGCCTGGTGGGCTACATGTAGTTCATGAAGTCACAAAAGAGTCATACCTGACATATCAACTAAACATTAGGTTAATTTCTTTCTCTCTCTCTCTCTTATTGATCTATATGCCCAACAAATTCCTTCCAAATGTTTTATTTTATTCCTTGTTTTATTATTCATGTTTCAATATTTTGGAATGAGAGACTACAACTCTAAAACCTGGTTGCCTGCTCCTGAAATGTAATTCTTCTAAGAGTTAAGCGAATTCACGGAGACCTAGGGTTCTAAAATCAGATAGCCCTGTAAGTATTTAGTGCAGGAAGTGGTTTACTACAGGAAATCATGTGCTTACAAAATCCTCATCAGGAAGCTTCAAAAAAAAACCCAGGAAACCACTTCTAAAGGATGCTGCAACACCAAGGCTAGCAATTTTCAAGCAAATGCAAACACTCCTGCAAAACTAAATCTCCCCTAAATGGGAGAATCTATCATCAGAATTTAGTTCAGCTTCCTCCTGTAAGGGTTTATGGGAAATGTAGTTCTCAGTTTTCCAGCCCCGGCCATTTAGAGCATCTAAAGAGCCAGAAACAGTAAGCAATTGATAAGAGGAAATGCAGCTCTGATGCCTATATGGTGCAAAGGGGAGCTCTCTGCTTACCTTCGGCAGAAAATCTAATCACAGCACAGGATTCCTCTAGCTACTTCTATTTCTTTTCTTCACAGGGATTCTTCAGAGTGCTGGGGCAAGAGGGTTAAACACATCACATACTATGCTGAGAGTTCATCCTTTTAGAAGACAATTCCAATGGAAACCAGCCTCTTATCTTTCTAAAACATACAACAATTGCAATAGTTTTCCATTTGTTTTCTCCAAATTTTGGTTACTGAAAATTCCATATCTTCATGTGTGGGGCACCAACATTCTAGACTTAATTTTATTCCCAGTAAGTTATTGCTTTTCAAAGATGCTCCCTGGCAAGGAATATGCCTGATATATTTATTTAAAAATACACATTTTTACCCAGTCTCTGGGACCTAAGTTTCGGGTCCACAATCCCTGCCCTAGATAGTTAAAAACATCAAACATCATGCACAAAGTTAACCCTAGTGGGACCACTATCTCATGTTATGCATAGGACTTCCCCTTCCTCTCAGCTAAGCCTGAGCCTTCTCTTTGGGAAGAACATTTATCAAGTTTATGGTTCATTCTGAGCTCTCATGAGTTCCTGTAAGTGGAAATGTTTCTCCTTTTTGCTGTTTCTGTGATGTTCCTCTTTCTATTAAAAGTGCCTTTCAACTGACTCTGATAAAATCTTCATATTACATGATAAACAGTAAAAGGAAAGGTACCATGAATCTTTTCCGGTCCGTGGTTATGAATTTGATTTTGAAATAGGAATACGGGTGAAAGGACCCAAGCATTTGTAGAAATGAGATAAGAAATACACGTTTAGGAGAAACTGTACTTCCAATTTTGGGTTTTGATTTTTTCCTGGGCTGGTGATATGCTGTCAGTTACTCTCATTGTGCTGGGCAGTGACAGGAATGAAACACATCCTCCAGCCAGTCACACCACCCCAAAGGTGGACAACCATTCTGCACCCAGCCAACCACTCCAATTTTTTGTTCTCAAGCGCAGCATTCAATGAATTATGTGAGATATTCAACACTATAAAATAGACTTTGTGTTAGATGATTTGACCTAACTGTAGGCTAATGTAAGTGTTCTGAGAACATTCAAAGAAAGCTAGGCTAAACCACCATGTTTAGAGGTTAGGAGTATTAAATGCATTTCTATTCAGGACAATTTCAATTTACCAATGGGTTTATCAGGAGGTTAAGACATTGAAGGGCTTCCCAGCTGGCTCAGTAGTACAGAATCCACCTGCCAGTGCAGGAGATGCAGGAGACAAGGGCTCGATCCCTGAGTCTGGAAGATCCCCTGGATAAGGAAATGGTAACCCACTCCAGTATTCTTGCCTGGAAAATCCCATGTACAGGGGAGCTTGGTGAGCCTCAGTCCGTGGGTTCATAGAGTCAGACACTACTGATCAACTGAGCACACGTGCACACACACACACACACACTCTCTCAAGGCCATTGAAAGCTGAGGAAGATCTGCCTTTGAAATTGACAAGAGATACAAAAGAAATTGAAAATGAGCCAAATGTCATGATTCTACAAGATAGTTGCTTTGAAGCCCTAAGTGCTAGAAAAGGGTGCATGCAGTACTCAAAATCAAATTGCATCTAACACTTGGATATTCAACAAGTTAATAGACTCTAAACAGCCTTCAATCACTATCAGTTCAGTTCAGTTCACTCAGTCATGTCCAACTCTTTGTGACCCCATGGACTGCAGAATGCCAGGCTTCCCTGTCCATCACCAACTTCCGGAGCTTGCTCAAACTCATGTCCATCGAGTCAGTGATGCCATCCAACCATCTTATCCTCTGTCATCCCCTTCTCTTCCTGGCTTCAATCTTTCCCAGCATCAGGGTCTTTTCCAATAAGTCAGTTTTTCACATCAGGTGACCAAAGTATTGGAGTTTCAGTTTCAGCATCAGCCCTTCCAATGAATATTCAGGACTGATTTCCTTTAGGATTGACTGGTTGGATCTCCTTGCAGTCCAAGGGACTCTCAAGAGTCTTTTCCAACACAACAGTTCAAAAGCATCAATTCACTCTAAGTCTTTCTTTACATGTTATCCTTTCCTTATGTTAATATGTTACATCGGTAAGCGATTTTTAGTAAAATATAAACTTTCATTATATGGTGTGTGTGTATATATATATATATATACACATACATATATATATGACATAATTGATGCATTCATTTCAGCTTAGTTCAGCTGCCCTAAAACATGAGATTTTTGTACCCCTACCAGGATTTCCTGTGCAATTTTTGTGACCAGAATTACAGTGACAGAAAGCAATGAAAGAACTCGTGAGAGCCATGTGTTGTAAACAGAACCATATGTTATTAACAAACCCTTCAATAATCATTCTCTTTCCTTTCCCTGAAAAGTTTCCCAGGTGGCTCAGTGGTAAAGAATCTGCCTGCAGTGCAGGAGATACAGGAGACGGGTTCAATCCCTGGGCCAGGAAGATCCCCTGGAGAAGGAAATAGCAACCCACTCCAGTATTCTTGCCTGGAGAATCCCACAGACAGAGAGCCTGGTGGGCTTACAGTCATAGGGTCACAAAGAGTTGGACACAACTGAAATGATTTAGCACACAGCACAGTAAGAAGAAAATTACTTTTTAAACCAAACTAGAAAAATATATATGTAAATAAGAACACTGTCAGATGAAAAAACATCATATTGTATTTATGAAACTCTAAAAGACAGAAAGCTCATTCAGAAATTCTTAGAATCAAAAATAAGGAGTTAAGACAAATTCAAATCAGCAATATTCTTTTTTATTTAATACCCTTGAAAATCTTATCTACAACTTTTTAGTCATCACATTCACCAAATTAATTTTTTTTAAATTCAGCAGCAGTCTTTTGAATACCAGGAGACAAAGGACTGTATTGTGATCTTCAGTGTTGATCCTTGCTCACTCAATAGTCCAGGTCTTCTTCAAGCTGGCTGAACTAAAGACACAAATAGAATAATGTTACTTTTCTCTTCATACGCATATACACACATGTAGAAGAATTACATTATAATTTAATATAATGTATTATATTACCTCTGTCTCGCTCTCACATACACATACTCATTTGCTCACTTACTCACATATATTAAAAACCATACTACTTTCCTAAAGAGGAAACTTAAATGCAATGATCTTCAAACTTCAGTATGCTTAAGAATTATTTCTACTCCAGAGAACTACAGTACAGAAAGGCCATTTTGAAATGCACCCTAGTGTGATTCTGAAGCAGTGACTTAGTAGTGATTACTCTTTAAGGAAAAAGTAGTTTGTTATCTATTATTTATTTATTATTTGTTATTATTTATTTATGAGATAAATATCATATATCAGAATAATACTCATATGTTTGACATTACTAACCAAAAGTCATTCATAGTCCTCAGTTTACAATCTGTTAGAATTTTTAATTGTTTCTTTACTTGTACACACATGACAGTTTTACAAATGCAAACATTATGTTTAGTTGTGTTCAGTAACATGAACACAAAAGTGGAATGATGTTATTAAATTTTGAGCACGATTTTTTCTTTTTTAGCTGGCTGCACCATAATTTTTCCAGCCACTACTACCCCTACTGATTGGCATTCACTTTGTGTCTAGCTTTGGGGCGGTACTAAAAAGGCTGCTTAAAGGAATTCTTGTATATTTGTTCTTATATATTAATAGCTTTATCTGTATGAAAGAAATTTTTAGGGGTAGATTGTTGGGTCAAAAGATCTGAGAAGCATGTTTTTTTTTTCAAATTAATAAAAGTTTCTAAGTTTCTCTCTCATAAGGCTACTACACATCTTGTTTCCAACAGCAACATTTGAAGTTACATTTTCCTCTGTATCCCCACCAACAAGAAATGCTGGTGCTGCTTTAAGTTTTTGTTGGTCTGATTTATATAAAGAATAGCTCATTGTTAATCATACTTTGAATTGCCCAGACATATTGTGAGCATTTTAAAATTATTTAATAGAGATTTATAATTCACTTTGTGAGAACTGCTTTTTTCATATCTTTGCCCAATGATTTATTACATGCTTTGTCTTAACAATTGCTTTTTATATATGCTGCTGCTTAGTTGCTAAGTCGTGTCCGACTCTTCACAACCACATGGACTGTAGCCTGCCAGGCTCCTCTGTCCATGGGATTTCCCAGGCAAGAATACTGGAGGCAAGAATACTGCCATTTCCTTCTCCAGGGGATCTTCCCGACCCAGGGATTAACTCGAGTCTCCTGCTTAGCAGGTGGATTCTCTACTACTGAGCCACCTGAGAAGCCTTTTATATATATAGTATGATACTGTATATATAGTATACATATATTAACACTTTATCCTGTATACAGTTTATGACAACTCTATGTGTCTATAAGCATGATAATAACATTTTACATTTACATAGTTTTAAGTCTAACTTTTATTCTTTGTCTCACTCTGTATTTCTCATATGCCATATAAAATATCAGTACAAAAACCCATACTTCTGCTATATATCATTCCAGAGGAATAGTCCTCCCAAAATTGTTTAACAAAATAGAAAATGTACCCACTAATTCATTTCACCATCTTTTCTTTTTTATGTATAACAACAAATTTCTTGCCTTATTCACTTTTTTATTTTTTTCTTTTCTTATGAAAACATTTTTCTTATGAAAACAAATTATAAAAGCAAATCTGATTGTATCTTGCCTGAACTTAATCTTCCAAAGCTTACCACCTCCCCAGCAGTCCCCGAAATAAAATATGAACAGGAAATACAACAGATAAGACTATTTGTTATTGGGCTCTATGAAGCCTTTCCTGTCTAGACACTCATCACATCCCTCCCCTGACATGGCCTCTCTGTACACCCACACAGAAACTGTGAGATGTTTCATCAAATAGCCATGTCTTTGTCAATAGTATATTTTATCTCTGCATCTTCAGTGCTCAGGACACCACTTGTCACCAAACATACTTTCAATATGTTTTTGAATGAAAGCTTACCACTCCCCAAAGGTGTGATTCTCTTTTATGCCACATTTTAAATTTTTTTTTTTGGAGTATAGTTGTTTTACAATGTTGTGTTTGTTTCTATTGTACAGTGAATCAGCTCTACGTACACATATATCCCCCCCCTTTTTTTTCTTTTTTTTTTGGATTTCCTTCCCATTTAGGTCACCACAGAGCACTGAGCAGAGTTCCCTGTGCTATACAGTCAGTTCTCATTATCCGCTTTATACATGGTAACAATAGTGTATATAGGTTAATCCCAATTTCCCAATTCATCCCACCCTCCTTTCTCTGCTCCCCACCCCATGCCACACTTTGTACATGCCATGTTCTTTCCCTAGAATGGCCCATCTTTCAGTCACCAGATGTTAAATTTGATCATCACATCTTCACGATCTCTCCAAACTCTCAGGCAAGCTTTCCATATGCCTATAGTATCTTTTACTATCTTTATCCTAGCATGCATTATACACCTGTAGACACGTCTTGTCTCTTTTCTGAAATGACTCTTATAATATCTTTAGAAGAGTTATTCATATTTACTTCCCCAGCTTCTCCTTAGCAACATAATAAACCACTGTTATTGCTTAAGATATATGTAACTAAAGGACAGACAAGGGTCATTTATAAAAATTTGTGGCAGGGACTTCCATGGTAGCATAGTGGATAAGAATCCGCCTGTCCATGCAGGGGACATGGGTTCCATCCCTGATCTGGGAAGATCCCACATACCATGGAGCAGCTAAGCCCACATGCCACAACCACTGAGCCCGTATGCTGCAACTACTGAAGCCCATCCTAGAGCCTGAGCTCTGCACCAAGAGAAGCCACAGTGAGAAGCTGTGTACTGCAGTGAAGAGTAGCCCCCACTTCCGGCAACTAGAGAAAGCCTGCACAAAGCAACGAAGACTCAGCACAGCCAAAAATACATGAATAAAAAAAATTAATTTCTTAAAAAACTGTTGCATATTCTGAATATGGATATACATACAAACATAAACATATATGGACATGCATATGTATATACATTCTTTCTTTCTTCTTAATACCAGAGGCATTCTCAAAAGGAATGTGACTGCTTTGAACAACGATGAATAAATTCTTCTTACCTCACCAGGTTACAATTCCCTTTCTCTTTTTCATTGTATGTCAACATGATCTCCTTTTTCATCCAAAAATAGGAAGAGATTTAGACACAGAAATTAGTCCAGCATCATTAAAACCATCTTACCCATTGGAATTTTCTGAAAGGAAGAAAATAATTACTGGGAAATAAATCAGACCTCCCCTCATGTGCCTCGGAAGCTCTTTGAACATTTAAAAACATTGTTCACAATTAGGAAGGCAAACAGTGTCAATTAAGAGGCACAGAAAGTCTTTCCCATGTCTTATATATATTTCTTTGAGTTTTGGCAAATACCAATTCCTTTGCACTGAAGAAGTGAGGCAGATCCCTCTCAGATGGTAAGGAATATTGAGAAGGCATTGAGTCTTCATAAAGTGGATATTGGGTTTTTTAAAGATGTTTATTATTATTGTACTGTATTGTATTGCATTGTATTTTTTAGCCACAGGGCATGCAAGATATTAGTTCTGGGATCGAACACATGCCCCCTGCTGTGGAAGCACAGAGTCTTAACCACTGGGCCACCAGGGAAGTCCTTGGGATATTTTTTACAACCCAGCAGAGTTATGCCTCCTAGAGGCAGAATTGGTGATCTGGTGCTAAACAGAAGTCAGAGAATAAAGAAAGAAGCTTAATGTAATGGGAAATAAGGCTAGTCCCATGAATAGGAATGGCTTCTGATGGGATAAAGACACAGAAAGCTTAAACTTTCAGAAAAATGTAAATTAGAGAAAGGATCGTAGCAGGAAGTGGAAATGGAAGAAACTATGAAAGAGATATGAAAGGTTTAATCTTTCGAAGATCAGTTTCTGTTTTAATATAAAGATGTGCAAGTCATAATATCCTACAATGTAGTTCCTCTGTCAGAAATCATCATGGACCTCTTAGCCAGAGGTCTTCATGATTGCAATTTCTATGAATAATGAATACATATTCATTATTAAATATTCAGTAATGAATATATCTAAGAATAATGCTTAGTTCATTCCTGCCTTTCTTCCTTTTGTGCATCACAGGCTTCTTATTATGTTTGAGATTTCTTTTCACTACTATGTGAAGTAGAATGCCTCTCAGCCTAAGCTGCAGTTCAGTCTGAACCCCAGGGCTATGGACCCTCTAAGAACCCACAGACCTGAGGAATTATATAGGTCCAGATCATCTGCTTTTAGGCAAGAATTCATCTCCCGGTATTGAATTTCGTGGACAGAGTTCTCTCCTCTTGAGGAAACTGACAAAAGAGGTCATAGGTTAAGAGTCAGGGGGGCATAATAAAACTTTCCCTCCCTCTGTATGCTTTTTCTCAGCAGTGCAAGCACACCCAATCATCACCTAAGCCCTTGTCCTGTTTCCATTCTATTCTACTACCAAGCTTCACCCTTGTGAAGCCACAAACACAAATGCAATAGCAATGAAACTAAACCAGGTATCCCATTGCCATCTTATTACTACCCAGTTTCTTCTCCCAAGGCAGCCAGCATTCTTGCATAATTTACTGGAGATTCATCTAAAATCTTTATAAAACTTATCCTTCCCTGTTCATTCTCACTATAAAGTCTTTTTCATCTTTCATCTCAACTATTTCAAAATCCTATCTTTGTCAATAACGTGGTTCTCTTTCAGCCCCTCAGATGTCCAAACAGAACTTTCTAAGAGCCTGTCTGACTACTCTGTCCACTATACCATACTCTTTAATGACTATTAATCTTCTTACCGGAAAATACAGAACTTCACTACTTGTTTCTTCCCCTTTCTTCAGCCTCATCAGGAACTTCTGTCCTTGAACTCACGTTTTACTTACCCCCACAAAAACACCAAATGTGTCATCTTTTAAGCTTCTCTACACTCGCAAATATTTTTTTCTCTCCCTGAAATGCACTCACTAAGTTCTTTGCTCTATATCTTCAAAATTTGTCTCAAAATCTCCTAGAAGCCTCTGATACTCTTTTTTCAGTTAATTAATGTATTTTCTGGGCCCCCTTTGTTCTTTATTCATGTTACTATATAATAATACATTGCAACTTATTTGTTTACATATATTTCTCTTTCGCTAGACTGGAAATTACAAAAAGACAAGAACATTGGAATATCCATGTCTGAGTCATCTTCAGAACTTAGCATGTTGCTTAACAGAACAGTAAATTTAGTAATAAGTATCGGAGAAGGCAATGGCACCCCACTCCAGTACTCTTGCCTGGAAAATCCCATGGATGGAGGAGCCTGGAGGGCTGCAGTCCATGGGGTCGCTGAGGGTCGGACACGACTGAGCGACTTCACTTTCACTTTTCACTTTCATGCATTGGGGAAGGAAATGGCAACCCACTCCACTGATCTTGCCTGGAGAATCCCAGGGACGGGGGAGCCTGTTGGGCTGCCGTCTATGGGGTCTCACAGAGTCGGATACGACTAAAGTGACTTAGCAGCATAGAGTAAGAGCAAATAAATGTTTGGGCAGTAAAGGATTCATCATGCATCACACAAGCATACTCATTCTAAACAATCGATTCTATAAAGTTCAATTAAAGATGTAGATAGACTATTTGCTGTTGTTTTTAGTTGCTAAGTTGTACCTGACTCTTGAACTCCATGGACTATAGCCTGCTAGGCTCCTCTGTCCATTGAATTTTCCAGGCAAGAATATTGGAGTGGATTGCGTTTCTCTCTCCAGGGGATCTTCCTGACCCAGGGACTGAACCCTCATCTCCTGCATTGGCAGGCAGATTCTTTACCACTGAGCCACCAGGGAAGCCCATAGCTACATTACAATAATCATCAATACAAGCAGTACCCCTTTTCTTTTCTGAATTTTTGTTTCTTCTTTTGGGGAAACTGCTTAAATCTCTTCTAGGTTTCCTCTTTGTGGCCATTTGATACTTGAATCTAATTTTTGTTGTTGTTGTTGTATTATTCCAAGAAATTTTTTATGCCATAGAAATATTAGAGACATGATAATTTGGCTCAGACCTGCAAGCCGCTGTCTCTGTCTTCGCCTCAGAATCCACAAGAGGGTTGCGATGAGAAAGGCCAACAGAATGACCCCAAGGACTCCAAGTGCAACAGTGGATGAGTGACCTGAGCACAGGGAAACACCACAAGAGGTAATAACATCTTAGTTAAAAGACCTGGGTCCCCAGTTACTATCCCTTTTCTAGGTCAACTACAGGATTGCTGAAATGAATTTCAGCTTCTTAGAGCTTCTGACCCAGAACATCTTAATAAGAGGGATTCTAAATAATGCAGACAACCAGTCCCATCCTCAGAAACCCCTTGATATACCTGCGGCCTTTACTGATCCTTTGCTCTCTGCAATTTCTGTAGGAGAAAAGAGGAGAGACTCAATTCTGGCAGTTACATACGGAACAGTTATATCTGTTTCCTGTCTGGGGATTTAGCCTCTCAATCAAGTAAACTACTCCTTCCCACCCAAAATTAGAGACCCCTAGTTTTTCCTCCCTCTGCACACGGACACATGTAAGCTAAATGCTTTTCCTCAGTGAAAGTCGCTCAGGCGTGTCTGACTCTCTGCGACCCCACGGACTGTAGACTGCCAGGCTCCTCTGTCCAAGGAATTCTCCAGGCAGGAATACTGGAGTGGGTTGCCCTTCCCAACCCGGGGATAGAATCCAGGTGTCCTACATTGAAGGCAGATTCTTTACCATCTGAAGACCAATGTATAACAACACGAAGGATTCTCTCCCCACCAGGTCGCTGGGTTGGTATTTCTGGTCCTTACACAATGCACTTCCCTGCCCACCCTCTCCTTGTTGCCGCCATCGGAGATTCCAGACCCCTTGCGCTCACCTGAGCACTTCACAGAGGCATCCTCCTTGTGCCCGCAGTCACTGTGTCCCCAGTATCTGGCAGGACAATCCCACAGGGAGGACTCATTGCCCTTGCACTTCACTTCATTGAGCCATATGGGCCCAGTTCCCTGGCCGAACGCTGCCTCTTTTCCTGCCTCCAGAGCTAAGCCACAGCCCAGCTGGCGACACACCACCTGGGCATCGTTAAGGTCCCAGGAGTCGTCACACACTGTGCCCCAGGAACCTCCGTGCCAGACCTCCACGCGTCCAGAACAATTAGTGGTTCCTTCCTGAAGCCTTATTTTATCTGAAAAATCAGAGACATCTTGATCATTTCTGAGATGATAAAAGCTCCCAGGAGGTCACAGGAGAAAACAAAAATTTGAAACTCTTTTTAAAAATCTGTTTTAAAAGATTTTTTAAAAATCTGTTTGCTTATTGAATGTGCATTTGGAATTTTACAACATTCATCTTTCATGGAAGTCCATGTCCTTCCAACAAACTGGGTGTATTAAATATTTCATCCTGGACATTAGAACGTTAGTGTGACTTAGTAAATGTCAATGAGATAAAGTTAGCATTGTAAATGTATTAGGTTGGTTAAAACTTTTGTTCCATAATTATACACAAATGAACTTTTTGGCCAACTCAGTATAAATCCTCTCAAACTGACAGATAAATAGAAATCTTCTTCTGGTTTAAGAAGGTGTAGAACAGGGAGATAGTTCAGGATTGATCTCTCTGCTTCTCTCCTTACATTGAGTGTAACAAGATATTATTTGAAAGAAAAATGGAGCAACTCAATAGTCAAATACTGAATTATATATTCTCTGATCCTAATTTGTTCACAGAGAAAGCACAACTGAATAAAACTTTTGAGAAGGCCATCAGAGTATGATCATCTTTGAGAAAATGGTCACTGATCCTGAATATCCAAAGGCCAAATTAAATAAACTCCGTTACATCATCCAGGTAGAATAAGGGTTAACCAAACCTTACTCATTCTGAGTTAGATCAGGAGATAAGAGTGGAGCAACAGAATGAGATTGTCACACAGGCGCACAGATACTCACCAGCACATGTGATCCAGGTCTCCTCTGAGGGGCTGGCCAGTCTCCTCTTCCACGGAGATGATGGGCACTGCCATAAGGTTTCAGGTCCCTTAGGACACTGGACATTGTCCACCCACATGTACCTGTTCTCCACCTTGTCTGAAGGTGCTGGTCTGATACTCCCTTTGTCAGCACAGCCGAGCTGCCTGCATACCACCCCCACCGTGGTTGCAGACATGTCGCTCTTGCCCACGCTGCCCCAAGCTCCATTGTAAAAAACTTCCAGGCGCCCTGCACAGGTCTCGCTGCTGCTGTCACTGATGAGTCTGAGAGACATGAACTCTGGGGTGAAATAAATAGCAGTTTTGCCTCTTTCCTGAAGATCTAGAGGACTCTCTTCATTTACTCTGATGTGTGCATGTTTTAAAAAATAGGTCAGTGTGCTTCCCTGGTGGCTCAGATGGTAAGAATCTGCCTGTAGTGCAGGAGACTGGGGTTCAATCCCTGGATTGGGAAGATCCCCTGGAGAAGGCAATGGCTACCTACTCCAATATTTTTGCCTGAGAATTCCATGGACAGAGGAGCCTGGCTGGGTATAGTCCATGGAGTTGCAAAGAGGTGGGCATGACTGAGCAAGTAACACTAACATGATCTAACAGGATATGCCATTATTAGAAATTCTTTGGTAACTTCTTCATGATTTGGTACAGTCAGCAAAAACAAGACCAAGAGCTGAACTGTGGCTCAGATCATGAACTCCTTATTGCCAAATTCAGACTGAAATTGAAGAAAGTAGGGAAAACCACTAGACCATTCAGGTATGACCTAAATCAAATCCCTTATGATTATACAGTGGAAATAAGAAATAGATTTAAGGGACTAGATCTGATAGAGTGCCTGATGAACTATGGACGGAGGTTCATGACATTGTACAGGAGACAGGGATCAAGACCATTCCCATGGAAAAGAAATGCAAAAAAGCAAAATAGTTGTCTGAGGAGGCCTTACAAATAGCTGTGGAAAGAAGAGAAGTGAAAAGCAAAGGAGAAAAGGAAAGATATAAGCATCTGAATACAGAGTTCCAAAGAATAGCAAGGAGAGATAAGAAAGCCTTCCTAAGCAATTAATGCAAAGAAATAGAGGAAAACAACAAGAATAGGAAAAACTAGAGATCTCTTCAAGAAAATTAGAGATACCAAGGGAACATTTCATGCAAAGATGGGCTCAATAAAGGACGGAAATGCTATGGACCTAACAGAAGCAGAAGATGTTAAGAAGATGTGGCAAGAATACACAGAAGAACTGTACCAAAAAAATCTTCATGACCAAGATAATTACAGTGGTGTGATCACTCACCTAGAGCCAGACATCCTGGAATGTGAAGTCAAGTGGGCCTTAGAAAGCATCACTACGAACAAAGCTAGTGGAGGTGATGGAATTCCAGTGGAGCTATTTCAAATCCTGAAAGATGATGCTGTGAAAGTGCTGCACTCAATATGCCAGCAAAGTTGGAAAACTCACCAGTGGCCACAGGACTGGAAAAGGTCAGTTTTCATTCCAATCCCCAAAAAAAGGCAATGCCAAAGAATGCTCAAACTACCACACAGTTGCACTCATCTCACACGCTTGTAAAGTAATGCTCAAAATTCTCCAAGCCAGGCTTCAGCAATACGTGAACCATGAACTTCCAGATGTTCAAGCTGGTTTTAGAAAAGGCAGAGGAACCAGAGATCAAATTGCCAACATCCACTGGATCATCGAAAAAGCAAGAGAGTTCCAGAAAAACATCTATTTCTGCTTTATTGACTATGTCAAAGCCTTTGACTGTGTGGATCACAATAAACTGTGGAAAATTCTGAAAGAGATGGGAATACCCGACTACCTGACCTGTCTCTTGAGAAACCTATATGCAGGTCAGGAAGCCACAGTTAGAACTGGACATGGAACAACAGACTGGTTCCAAATAGGAAAAGGAGTACATCAAGGCTGTATACTGTCACCCTGCTTATTCAACTTATATGCAGAGTACATCATGAGAAACACTGGGTTGGAAGAAGCACAAGCTGGAATCAAGATTGCTAGGAGAAATATCAATAACCTCAGATATGCAGATGACATCACCCTTATGGCAGAAAGTGAAAAGGAACTAAAAAGCCTCTTGATGAAAGTGAAAGAGGAGAGTGAAAAAGTTGGCTTAAAGCTGAACATTCAGAAAACGAAGATCATGGCATCTGGTCCCATCACTTCATGGGAAATAGATAGGGAAACAGTGGAAAATGTGTCAGACTTTATTTTGGGGGGCTCCAAAATCACTGCAGATAGTGATTGCAGCCATGAAATTAAAAGACACTTACTCCCTGGAAGGAAAGTTATGACCAACCTAGATAGCATATTCAAAAGCAGAGACATTACTTTGTCAACAAAGGTCTGTTTAGTCAAGGCTATGGTTTTTCCAGTGGTCATATATGGATGTGAGAGTTGGACTGTGAAGAAAGCTGAGTGCCGAAGAATTGATGCTTTTGAACTATGGTGTTGGAGAAAACTCTTGAGAGTCCCTTGGACTGCAAGGAGATCCAACCAGTCCATCCTAAAGGAGACCAGTCCTGGGTGTTCATTGGAAGGACTGATGCTGAGGCTGAAACTCCAATACTTTGGCCACCTCATGTGAAGAGTTTTCTCATTGGAAAAGACCCTGATGCTGGGAGGGATTGGGGGCAGGAAGAGAAGGGGACGACAGAGGATGAGATGGCTGGATGGCATCACCGACTCGATGCACATGAGTTTGAGTGAACTCCGGGAGCTGGTGATGGACAGGGAGGCCTGGTGTGCTGCAATTCATGGGGTCGCAAAGAGTCAGACACGACTGAGCAACTGAACTGGACTGAACTGATGATTTAGTAGATTTTCTTAAAATATTTGTTCTATAAATACTTTCAGGTTTTCTAATCTTGGATTTTGTAATTAGGGACCTCTAAAATGCCAACAATGACTCTAAGTTGACATCTAAACCTCAATCAAAAGTTTACTCAGAGCCTTTAATGAATTACACAGTTTGGGTTTTTTCCTCTCTAAATTACTGTAATTTTGACTTTGTAACCCTGATCTGTTCATTTTTGGACAATTGTCCTTGACAGTTAAAATTTAGTGAGATACTCAGACACTCAAACCAATGTTTTGCATGCATTACCTTAAAATACAATAGTTCCCTTTCTGACACTTTGAAAAGTGAAAGTGAAAGTTGCTCAGTTGTGTCCGACTCTGTGTGACCTTAGAGACTATACAGACCAGAATACTGAGGTGGGTAACCTATCCCTTCTCCAGGGAATCTTCCTGACCCAAGAATCAAACCGGGTCTCCTGCACTGCAAATGGATTCTTTACCAGCTGAGGTAGTTTTGTTTTGTATATCGTCTACCATATTTATGTCATTAAATGTGAGAGCAAAATCACATCTGGCATTTAGAATTTTTCATTTTGCTAAGTCATAGCACCATTTTCCCCCCAATACATTACAATTGAGTACATTTCTCTAGTTCACAATGCTTTCCAATATCTTATCGTGTGTGCAAAACAAGAGCAGTATCTCATTGTGATTCTTTGTCTGTCATAAAAAATTACTTGGGCATGGCGGTCTTTTTATCTATAGAATGTGGTACCAAATGTATTTCTTTTTCTCCTTTAAAAAAAAGAAAAGTTTTATTTATTTTTGGCTATCCTGAGTCTTTATTGCTGCACATGGGCTTCGTGTGGTTGCAATGAGCTGGGGCTACTCTCTAGTTGCAGTGTGTGGGCTTCTAATTTTGGTGGCTTCTCTTGTTAAGGGGCATGGGCTTTAGAGGGTGGGCTCAGTAGCTGTGGTACATGGGCTTAGTTGCCCTGTGGATGTGGAATCTTCTCAGACCAGAGATCAAACCCATGTCTCCTGCAGTAGCAGGCATATTTTCAACCACTGGACCACCAGGGAAGTCCTCTTCTTGTCATTTTTAATCTACCTTATTAATACAGTAATCATTGTGTGGTACACTGAATCCTTAACCAACATCCAGCACTCTGTATGTTTATAAAAGAATTTCTCATTATTAGTTTTACTGTCATTTTCATGACATGCAAACTCACTTCTGAATTTTCCTCTTTCTGATGTCATACTACATACTACATACTTACATACTGCATACTACATACTACCTTGCACGTGTGTGTCTGTGTGCTTTCTCGGTCATGTCTGACTCTGCAACTCATGGACTATAGCCCACCAGGCTCCTCTGTCCATGAGATTCTTCAGGCAAGAATATTGGAATGGGTAGACATTCCCTTCTCCAGGGAAACTTCCGCACCCAGGGATCAAACCCAGGTTTCTTGCATCTTTACTGACTGAGCCACCAGAGAAGCCCACTTTGCACCTGAGGTAGCACTAATGCATCAGATCCACACTTCTGGCAGTCTGAATCTCACAATTGTTCCCTCTGAACCTGTAGTTCAAGGAGTTTGCTCAGATTAATATCCTCCGTACCCACCACCCCACCTCAGCCATTTCTTCCAAAACTGTAACCAGTTGTAATTTTGCAGAACTCACCTGAGCAGATAACTCCTGCATCCTCCTTATGCCTGCAGTTCTGCCGCCCCCAGCCATGGGAACGGCACTGAGAAATGCGAGATTCTTTTCCATTACAGTTCACCTCATCCAGCCAGATGGGCCCTGATCCTTCCCCAAAATGAGCAGAACCCGTGGCATTAATGGCCACACCGCAGCCCAGCTGCCTGCACACCACGTGGGCATCATCCAGGTCCCAGCTGTCATCACAGATGGTGCCCCAGGAGCCCTCATGAAACACTTCTATTCTCCCGGCACAACGCCCACCTCCATTTACCAGGCGGAGCTGTCCACTCCCTGAAAGAGCAAATGAAACAGTGATAAATGCATTTCTGAGGATTTGGAAGTTATTCTCATGGTTCGGTCACCGATTCTCACCTATGCAAGGAACACCATTTTCTTCCAAAACAACGGCGCTTTCCGGATCCGAAGATGATGAATTGCATGGATATAGTGTCTGACTCCGATTTCCTGCAAGCACCAAACATTATCCATCACAAGAGATACAAAAGGATGGAATGAAGAGAGGAGGTCAATTGGTATGCTAGATAGATGAACTCAGGACAAACATAGCTTTAGAGAAAGGTGTCTGGGTCAACCAGGCTAAGAATTAATCAGATCCTCTGAGAAGGCACATGTGTGCCTGTGCTAAGTTACTTTAGTCATGACTGACTCTCTGCGACCCCATGGCCTGTGCCCACTAGGCTCCTCATCCATGGGATTCTCCAGGCAAGAATAGTGGAGTGGATTGCCATGCCTTCCTCCAGGGGATCTCCCTGACCCAGGGAAAACCTGTGTCTCTTATGTCTCCTGCATTGGCAGCTGGGTTCTTCACCACTGGCACCACCTGGGAAGCCTGAGAAGTTACATGGTAAGTCCTAAATGGGATTCCCTGATGGCTCACATGGTAATGAATCTGCCTGCAAGGCAGGAGACCTGGGTTCAATCCCTGGATCAGGAAAATCCTCTGGAGAAGGGAATGGCTACCCACTCCAGTATTCTTGTCTGGAGAGTTCTCATGGACAAAGGAGCCTGGTGGGCAGAGTCCATGGAGTTGCAAAGAGTCAGACATGATTGAACGACTGACCCACACACATAAGCTCTATGTAACTATGAGGTCCATGAAAATCAAGTTTACTTTCCACTAAAAAGACAAATGAAGTTAATATACTGGTACACCTCTCATAATCTCTCAAAGTAGATCATTTCCTTTTACTCCCATTCTTTGCTATAGGTACACCCGCTCCTTTTTGGAAGTATAGTTGATTAACAATGTTGTTAATTCCTGTTAATTCAGCAAAGTGATTCGGTTATACATATATATATATTCTTTTTTTAATACTCTTTGGTTTATCATAGGATATTTTTATTGGAGTATAATTGTTTTTTAATGTTGTGTTAGTTTCTGCTATACAACAACATGAATCAGCTCTAAGTATACATACATCCCCTCCCTCTTGAGTCTCCCTCCCACAACCCCCATCCCACCCCTCTAGGTCATCAGAGAGCAACAAACTGAACTCTCTGTGTTAAACAGTATCTTCCCACTAGCTATCTTTTTTACACATGGTAGTGTATATACATCAATGCTGCTCTCTCAGTTCGTCCCACTCTCCTTCCCCGCCCCCCGCCCCCGCCCCGCTTATACCCACTCTTAAGGCACACCACCATGGGAGAGGCTTCTCACTGACTGCCCTTTATTCTCTTACCTGAGCAGATTACAGAGGCCACTTGCCCTTCAGGACACAGCGATGCACCCAGAGCAGTTACAGGACAATCACCCATGTGCTGTTCTGTCCCAGTGCAGTGGAACATGTGTCTCCAGGGCTGCCCACTTCCTTTCCCAAAAGGTGCTTTTCCTGGGATAGAAGTAGCAACTCCACATTTAAGCTGCTGGCACAAAACGTGAGCATCTTCCATGTCCCAGTGAGAGTTGCAGAGAGGTCCCCAGGTCCCAAGAATCTTGACCTCCACTCTTCCTTCACACGGGGTATTGCCACCCACCAAGCGAACTTCTGTGTATCCTGGAAGGAGACAGGGCTTTAATAAGATGTCTGTGACTACCTAACCCTACCCTCTTCACAATATGGGGACAAAATGAACATGTTGTCTGGGTCTCACTTGAGCAGACTACTCCAATGTCCTTGCTGTGGCTACACGTTCCATCTGGGCGGGGTGCAACAGGGCAGAGTGAAAGATGGGACTCGCTGCCCTCACAGTGGAATTCTTCAGCCCAGATCTGTCCATTTCCTTCTCCAAAGTGGGCTCCCCCCAGGATGGAGACAACGCTGCCGCACTCTAATTCCCTGCATAGCACGTTGGCCGATTCCAGAGAGAAGTCAGAATCACAGATGGTGCCCCAAGTGTCACCATGTTTCACTTCAACACGACCGGAGCAGGGAATGTCCCCTCCGACTAGTCTGGGTTCCCTGTGGGCTGAAAAATAATATTTTAGTGAGATTCCAAGATCTTCCCTTCTGCTGGGAGTGAGGCAAGGAGTCAAAAGTGAGAAAAGGAAGCCATTCTTTGCTCTTGGATTTTCTGCCTGGAGTTGGGCTTAACAATTTCCAGACCTCCCCATCCTTCACTGGACTACCGTATCAGATAATTCTGGAACTTTGCTTCATAGAACCCATAATTTCTGGAGCATGATTACTCTATCCTTTCAGTATTTTGCCTGTATTATCCATCACTTTGGAGCCCACAGATAATGTGTGTTCATTCTCTCTACATTTTATCACTGTATGCACCCACTGCAATCTGGAGTCTGCCCCAACCGTTTCAAGTGGTTCTAGGTAAGACTTTTAATATATCTACGTCCTATTTCCAAAATGAAAAACAGACTTATTCTTTGATATCTCTCATACTTGATACATGAGATACTCTTTTCCCCCTGTTTTCTCCTCCTTCCTGCCTGACAGTGCTTTATCAGAACCTGTCACGTGTTCCCCAATCAAAGTTCTGTCCTCAGCTTTCTCATCTCCTCAGTGGGCATTTTCTCTCAACTGCCAGTAAATATGCTTTCATCTATATATTTCTCTTTAAATTTATAGTCATAAGCAGATCTATTTGGACATTTCGAACTTAAGGTGTTCCAAATTGAATTAATTATGCACTGACAAGGCCACCATAGTCTTTATTCAATTAATGGTATCCAGGACCAAATTAGAACCATCTGAAATTGAACCCCTGTGTTTATCTCCTCAGAAATAATGGTAATAATGATAGCAATGAAGATTAAGTGAACACCTACTATATATGTATATTTGTATGTGGCATTTTGGGCTTCTCTGGAGGCTCAGTGGTAAAGAATCTGCCTGGAGACCCAGCAGCAGACCCGGGTTCAATCCCTGGGTCGGGAAGATTCCCTGGAGAAGGAAATGGCAAGCCACTCCAGTATTCTGCCTGAGAAATCCCACGGACAGAGGAGTCTAGCAGGCTACAGCCCCTAGGGTCATAAAGAGTTAGACACAACTTAGCAACTAAACAACAACAAAAAATATGGCATCTTAGTATTTATTTAGCAATCACTATTTCATCCTTATTATTGCCTTAGGGTATAATTATTAAGACAAGGAAACTAAAATGCACAGAAGTGAAGTAATTTGCTAAGGTCACACAGCAGGTTAATGAAGGGACAGGATTTGAAGCCAGGCAGTATACTATAGAGCCTAGACTCTTGACCCTCACAACACACTGCACATGTGAAAGCCACCTGCACCAGCTGACTGACTCTCCAGCACTTTTTTTCTCCATACTTACTGCCACTACTTTGATGTAATTTGTCACCATACGTCATGTAGACTTCTGCAATAGCTTCCAAAGGGGTCTCCTTGCTTTTAAGTCCTCTTTCCAATAAATTTATGTCATGACCACAAATACTAAATTTCAAATATTTTCACATAATTTCTGTCTAGGAGAAGTCAATGTTTCTTTACTGTGCATACAATAATTCATCTTTTCAACAAATATTATTAAGCACTTACAATGTTTTAGGCATTTGGATGGGCTAAAAAATCTATCACAGATTTCAGTCTCTCAGTAAGGATAGATAATTCTAGTACTACTAATAATAATCATAACCATAGTAGCTAACATACATTGATCACTTGCTGTGCAATTCCCATGAAGGAGTAGATATTATTACCACCATTTTTTTTTTTTGAGGAAACTGTAGCAGAAAACTTTGGCAGCTTCCCCAATAGCACTCATCTATTCAAATTAAGAAGACATAATAAGCATTATTTTAGCATACTCAAAAAAACTCTATGATGTCACTTTAAAAGCCTTAACATCTATTACTCTGCCAATCATACTTGTTACCCCAGCCTAAAGCTTTTTCAAGCTTCTGTGTCTCTGCAGACACTTTTTGCTCTACTTATATTTCCCAAACTTATGTTTGGGGGACAAAGTTACTTCTTTCAAGGATGCTCAATTTTTCACTGATTTCTCTCTCCTTCAAGAACACATAATTTAGTAGAAGATATACATGTTCATGTAATGAGTCCAAAACTAGATACATGTTTTAGATACAAAGCTAAGGAAGGAGTTATCAGTTCTATTTGGGCCTTTGTAAGAAAACTATAAAGAATACCATAAATCTGAACTGAGCTTTGAAAAAAGATGAGAAGTTTGCCAAGTAAATGATATGTGATATGGCATTTAAAGAATACAATCATGAGACAGGATGATCTAATTGAGGGATTATGAATAATTTAGTATGGATGGATTTTAAAAGGTAAAGAAAAGACATACAAGCTATATACCTGAAAAAATGGAGCTCAGGCTTTAAGGGCATGCTTCACTAGTTTGAGAGCCACTCATCAAGATAAGTAAGAGCTGCTTTTAGCATTTGTTGTTCAGTCTCTAAATTGTGTCCAACTCTCAGCAACTAGGAGGTAATTCAAGTTACATGGAAGATACAAAGTATTTTCTTTAATTCATCTTAAAAGAGAGGAAAGAAAGAAGAGGCATATGGAATTGGGATTTCTAAAAGGCATAAGTCTTTTAGAGATGCCTGCTGTCAAATATGACTACTCCTTTTTTTAAATATCACTAATTCTTAAGATCCCTTGACATTACTATCAGCATGACACAGATATACCATCAGCTCTTGCCAATTTCCTAAAATGTTCTAGATCTGATGATATTCTCTATTATAGCAATATAGAATAACTCAGCCGTGCAAAAATTTCACCACTTATCCATTCAATATGTTTGAAGCAAGCTCCATCCAAATTTGAGTTGAATAACATGTTGCTTTTTAAACAGAGCTAAGACTTTACAGCAAATAATGCCTCTACAACACAGTGACTGGAGTTGAGTTTAATTTTGTTGAATCATTATTTGAGAATGAAATTACTCTAAGATATCATTAACTCTTATTCATATGATCCTATTCCACTTTTGGACAGACCTAAGTCTTTGGATAAAAAGAGTTTTCTTAGATTTTTTCTTTTTTCTTTCTTTTTTTTTTTTTTTTTTTAGATTTTTTCTTTTAACCTCTTGCTCTCTCTAGACTGATCTTGAGCAAATAAAATACAACCAGTGAAAAACAACTTCCCCCTCAAAAAAGCAAAACAAATAGATATCCTCCTATTTCCTTAGTCCTAAAACATTTGAGTCCAAAGCAAAAGAGAAATCCTTCTTCTAGAAATGACTTGGAGACTCCATCCTCAGCTTTATTTCATTAAGTCTGCTAGTAACACATTAGTCTACACCACAGAATGGCTTCCTTATACCATTTACTCTGAGTACATGATTAGAATATTGGTAATTTACTCCTTTAAGGGATTTTTTTTTCCTGTTACGCCTATGACTGCATTTTTTAAAATGTATTTTTAAATTGGAGTATAATTGTTTTACAATGTTGTGTTAGTTTCTGCTGTACACAACATGAATCAGCTATAAGTATATATATATATATATATCCCCTCCCCCTTGAACCTTCCTCCCACCCCAACCCCCATCCCACCCCTCCAGGTCAACACAGAGCACTGGGCTGAGCTCCCTGCGCTGTACAGCAGCTTCCTACCAGCTATCTATTTTATACATGGTAGTGTATACATGTTAATGCTACTCTCTCAATTCATCCCACCCTCTCCTTCACACCCTGGGTCCACAAGTCCAGTCTCCACATCTGTGCTATGACTGCATTTTAACATAAAAGCCATTAACTGAATTTTTGTGCCTGGATTTAGCCCCTTTAATCAATAAATTAAACTTTCCCTGACATCAGTAACTAAATCTATTTTTATTTCTTTCTGAAGAAATGAAGAACAAATATAAGAAATAATTAGAGGTATTTCCTTTTGTTCGGTAATAGATACAATACAGTTTAAAGAAGCACTAATGCATTTTCATCATTTATTCCTTTCCAGTCTCTGAAAAAGTATAGCTCATTCTAATCTCAAAATCATCTTTCAGATTTTAGTAAAATAAAACAAAATTCAAATGAACAAGTTATTACATTCAAAAGTGCTCTACAGCACCTATACAGTCATCACAAACAAAATGTCTGGGATTCAAAGCAATTTTGTGCCCAAAACTCTTAGACATCTTTGTAGCTATCTTGTCTAAACTACAAGTCAGGGGTAAACAGTTGCTTTGTCTTTCTAGTCTTCCTGCTTTACTGAGTTTTTCTGGCCCCTATTAACCACAATGCCTTATGCTTTATAAAAGTCTAAGAATTTAAACAGACTATGGAATTTGTAGTTTGAACTTGACAGACACAGAGATGGTATTTCCATCATTTTTTTCCTGAAAATCTTCTGAAAGAATCAAGTAAATCAAAAAATAAAATTACAAACTCTATTTCTAGTAAAACAAGGACAGAGCTAAAGTCTTGGCCCAAAAATTAGTAGAAGGGTTTCAAATGCTACAGAAATATAATAAGAGAGTTTACAAAAGAAAGCAAAGTGCACATATGGCAGATAGCAAACAAAAATATGATTTTGTAAAGGGAGGGAACCCATGTTAAGTTGCAAATTTATGCTATTTGGGATTTTTATTATATGCAGCTAAATAGAATCCTGGGCTTCCCTGGTGGCTCCGACAGTAAAGAATCTACCTGTAATGCAGGAGACCTAGGTTCGATCCCCGGATCAAGAAGATCCGCTGGAGAAGGAAATGGCAACCCACTCCAATATTCTTGCCTGGGAAAGCCCATGGACAGAGGAGCCTACAAGCTACAGTCCACTGAGTCACAAGAGTCAGACACGACCTAGCAACTGAACCACCAATAGAATCCTATATAATTCAGAATGGGTTATCACAAATAAGGTACTCTAGTAATAAAACCTAAATTTTGGATGTGGTTGGACAGAACTCATGGCTATAATATACTGATAACATAGATATTGTAGGCTGGAAAGCTAATAAGTATTGTTATCCGTGGAAAAATATCTGGACAGATATCACACTGAAAAGAAAATTATATGTTCACTAAAGATGAAAAATGGATAACATATTGGGAAAAGTGTAAAAAAGGGAAAGTATATAAAAAAAGAAAAAAAAAATCCTCCTTGCCACTTTTAACATTTAGTAGAGAGATGGGCTGAGACTAGAAGCCAGTAGACTACAAAAAGAAGTGGAAGGAAAAATACTAATTTTGTGAGGGAGACATCCTCTGCCTGCAGCTACTGCGTGCATGCTAAGTCACATCAGTTGTGTCTGACTCCATGACCCCATGGACATAGCCGCCCCAGCCCCTCTGTCCATGGGATTCTCCAGGCAAGAATACTGGAGACGGTTGCCATGCCCTCCTCCAGGGGCTCTTCTGGACCCAGGGATAGAACCTGAGTTTCTTGCATCTCCTGATTGGAAGCTGATTATTTACTGCTGAGCCACCAGGAAAGCTGCCTACAGCTATTAGATATAGTTAATTGAGAGTCCTGTAATTTGAAACTTGCAGAATTGAAAAAAAAAAAAACCTAAGTATCCTGTCCCCTAAATTAAGGTAGTGATAAAACTTCAGATTTAGCAGAAAATAAAATTGATGCTCTGCATATAAAGACAATGAGCCTACCAGCAAAGATGGGATTTACGTGTTGCCTTCCCTCTCAAACCCATGGTTTCAAATGACCTTAGGGCAGTGGCTAATAAATTGAGAGGAAGGGTCTGATCACAGGATAGATCAAAATATGTAATTTATTTTTTGATGGTGGTTATTTTCACATGACGTTGGGTTAAAGCAAATAGGCAAGAAATCTACTAAGTTTGAAGAGAATATTTTGCTGAATTTGAGGGTGACTGATATCAGTTAATGAATACTCAACCCTAAACCAACCCAAGGGTCCCTAAATCAGCATCAGCATGAAGTGGGTTGCGAAAGGTGTGCAGCCTCTGGATGGATATACTCTCGAAACTGAACACAAAGCTGATGATGAGAACAACACACTAGGAAGTACTCCTCTGAGAAGAGCACCTGGGCACATGAAGAACAGAGCACAGACAGCAGCTTCTCAGAGGGCAGAACCTGGTCCATCAGATTGGCTCACCACACTCCCTCACCTGCAGGGCAACTCATTGTTCTTGTCCAGTTGTTGTTTAGTCATTAAATCATGTCCAATTCTTTGCAACCCCATGGACTGTAGCCACCAGGCTCCTCTGTCCATGAGATTTCCCTGGAAAGAATAGTAGAGTGGGTTGCCATTTCCTTCTCCGGGGGATCGTCCCAACCCAGAGATTGAACCTCTGTGTCCTGCATTGGTAGGCAGATTCTTTACCTACCACTGAGCCACCAGGAAAGCCCTCTTGTCCAGTAGAATATGATAATTACTTTGGAAGAACAGCTCTAGGTGTGTCTTGGTGAACACCTTGTTGTTAAAGAGGCATCACTTATCAACAAGTGATTAACATAAAATGCTAGGGATTGTCCACAAGACTAGCCAATCACAGACCACTTTTGAGTTTTTTAAAGAAGTTGCATGAAATACATAAAAATGTTCAGAAGGCACAGCCAAGATGACAGAGGAGGAGGATCCTGAGTCATCTCTTCACATGAGCACACCAAAGTAACAACTGCTTATGAGAAAGACCAAAGTCTAGCAGAGAAGATCTTCTACAACTAAAGGTATAAAGAAAGAATCACAACAAGAGAAGCAGGAGGGGCAGGGCACAGTATAGTCAAGGCCCATAGACCCAGGTATGCAACCACCAAATAAGAAGATAATTGCAGTTGCAGAGGTTCTCCCCAAAGATCAAGGAATTCCCCAACCAGTGGTCCTGCACCAGGAAGATAAGCTCCCAGGACGTTTGACTTTGAAAGCCAGCAGGGCTTACTTTTGGGAAAGCCAGAGGGCTGTGGGAAATAGAGACTCCACTCTTAAGGGACACACACAAAATCCCACCCACTCTGGGACCCAGGGCAGAAGCAGTCAATTTGAAAGAAGCCTGGGCCAGACCCACCTGCTGATCTTGGAAAGTCTTCTGGAGAGGCGGGATGTGATTGAACTTACCCTGGGGACCCAGATACTGACAGCAGCCATTTTGGGGAGCTCCTTCTACCATGAGGACACTGGTATTAGAAGAAGTCATTTTGGAATCCTCCCTTTAGCTTATTAGCACCAAGACCCAGACCCAGTCACCAGCCTGTCAGTACCAGAAGTGGGACACCTGAGGCCAAGAAACTAAACAGGCAGGGATGCACACCCCTACTGCTGTCCCCTATTAGCTGCCTTGAGACTCCCTGAGCCCACAGACACCCTGGGACATGGCCCTGCCCACTAGAGGGCCAGGACTCAGCCCCACATACCAGGAAACTGGCACTAGCACAGGGACCCCCCCGGGACCTGAAGCCAGAGCCCCAGTTTCACCACCCCCATGCTCTGGTGAGCTGACACTAACCTAGGGACACCCTGGGAACTGGCCCTGCCCACCAGCTGACCGATTTAAGCTCCAGGACCCTGGGCTCTGCAGCCAGAGATCCCAGGACCCAGCTCTACCCAACAGAGGGCTAGTGCTAGCCCTGGGACAAGTCTTATCCCCCAGAGATCCCAGCCCCTGGACCAATGCAACCCTACAACCAGCATTCCCTGGGCCCTGGCCCTGTCCACCAGCAGGCCAACACCAGCTCTGGGATTCCTGGGCCCTGCAGCAGGGGACCCCAGGAGCTGACTCTGCCACTGGACTGGCACTAGCCCCAGGACATGGCTTCACGCACCAGTAGGTAAACACCAACCCTAAAATCCCTTGGGCATTGGCCCTACCAACAAGCAGGTGGACACCAACTCTGAAACAGATTGGACCTCTCAGCCAGCTGCCCCAGGAACCAGCTCTACTCACCAGCAAGCTTTCACTAGATCTGGGAACACTGTCTCCCCCACACTCACTGTAAAATTTGGTTCAAACCACAAGTAGAACATCACTAGCTCTGAAACACCCCTGGTCTCTGCAACCAGCTACCCATGACCCAGTCCCACCAAGCAGTGGGACAGCTTTTGCACAAGGCCGAGTCTAGCAAACAACCAGACTAGGGCCCAGCCATGCCTACCAGACCACTGACAGTAGTCAGCCAACCACAATAGAAGGACTTGTGCTGTCAACGTATGGGGCAAACTAGAGCACATAGCTCTGGTAACCCAAAGGGAGTATGCTGCTGGGAGCATAGAACATTTCCCATAGAAGGTAATTTCTCCAAAGTTGGGAAATGTCACCAACCTACCACCTACATAGAACTGAAAACAGCAAATCAGGCAAAATGAGGCAACAGAGGAACATGTTCCAAACAAGGAACAAGACAAAACCCCAAAATAAGAACAGTGAAGTGTATATAGGCAATCTCAGTTCAGTTCACTTCAGTTCAGCCACTAAGTCATGTCCGACTCTTTGCAAACCCATGGACTACAGCATATCAAGCTTCCCTGACAATCACCAACTCCTGGAGCTTGCTCAAACTCATGTCCATTCAGTCGGTGATGCCATCCAACCAGCTCATCTTCTGTCATCCTCTTCTCCTCCTGCCTTCAATCTTTCCCAGCATCAGGGTCTTTTCAAATGAGTCAGCTCTTTGCATCAGGTGGCCAAGGTATTGGAGTTCCAGCTTCAGCATCAGTCTTTCCAATGCATATTCAGGACTGATTTGCTTTAGGATGAACTGGTTGGATCTCCTTGCAGTCCAAGGGACTCTCAAGAGTCTTCTCCCAACACCACAGTTGAAAAGCATCAATTCTTTGACACTCAGCTTTCTTTATAGTCCAACTCTCACAACCATACATGACTACTGGAAAAACCATAGCCTTGACTAGATGGACCTTTGTTGGTAAAGTAATGTCTCTGCTTTTGAATATGCTATCTAGGTTGGTCATAACTTTTCTTCCAAGGAGCAAGCATCTTTTAATTTCATGGCTGCAGTCACCATCTGCAATGATTTTGGAGCCCAAGAAAGGAAAGTCTCTCACTGTTTGCACTGTTTCCCCATCTATTTGCCATGAAGTGATGGAACTGGATGTCATGGTCTTAGTTTTTTTAATGTTGAGTTTTAAGCCAGCCTTTTCACTCTCCTCTTTCATCAAAAGGCTCTTTAGTTCCTCTTCCCTTTCTGCCATAAAGGTGGTGTCATCTGCATATCTGAGGTTATTGATATTTCTCCCAACAATCTTGATTCCAGCTTGTGCTTCATCCAGCCCAGCATTTTGCATGATGTATTCTGCATATAAGTTAAATAAGCAGGGTGACAATATACAGCCTTGATGTACTCCTTTCCCAGTTCGGAACCAGTCTGCTGTTCCATGTCCAGCTCTAACTGTTGCTTCTTGACCTGCATACAGATTTCTCAGGAGGCAGGTAAGATGCTCTGGTATTCCCATCTCTTGAAGAATTTTCCACTGTTTGTTGTGATCGACACAGTGAAAGACTTTGGCATAATCAATAAAGCAGAAGTAGATATTTTTCTGGAATTATGTTGCTTTTTCTGTGATCCAGCAGATGTTGGCAATTTGATCTCTGGTTCCTCTACCTTTTCTAAACCCAGCTTGAACATCTGCAAGTTTGTGGTTCACGTACTGTTGAAGCCTGGCTTGGAAAATTTTGAGCATTATTTTGCTAGTGTGTGAGAGGAGTGCAATTGTGTGGTAGTTTGAACATTCTTTGGCATTGCCCCTCTTTGGAATTGGAATGAAAACTGAACTTTTCCAGTCCTGTGGCCACTGCTGAGTTTCCAAATTTGCTGGCATATTGAGTGCAGCACTTTCACAACATCATCTTTCAGGATTTGGAATAGCTCAACTGGAATTCCATCACTTCCACTATCTGTGTTCATAGTGATGCTTTCTAAGGCCCACTTGACTTCACATTCCAGGATGTCTGGCTCTAGGTGAGCAATCACATCATCGTGGTTAAATGGATCATGAAGATCTTTTTTGTACAGTTCTTCTGTGTATTCTTGCCACGTCTTCTTAATATCTTCTGCTTCTGTTAGGTCCATACCATTTCTGTCTTTATTGTGCCCATCTTTGCATGAAATATTCCATTGGTATCTCTAGTTTTCTTGAAGAGATCTCTAGTCCTTCCCATTCTATTGTCTATATAGATTTTATAATATCTTTATATATATATATATAAGCAATTTACCTGATATCATATGCAATGGTGAAAAAGCTGAATGCATTTTCTCTAAGATCAGGAACAAGGCAAGGATGCCCACTCTTGCCATTTTTATTTGACATATATCTAAAGTTCTATCCACAGCAATTTAGACAAGGGGAAGAAATAGAAGGAATCCAAACTAGAAAGGAAGAAGTAATGCTGTCACTGTTTGCAGACAAGATGACACTGTGCATAGAAAATCCTAAAGTCACTACCAAAAAATTACTAGAGTTCATCAGTGAATTCGGTGAAGTTGCAGGATACAGAATGAATATACAGAAATCTGTTGCCTTTCTATATACTAACAATAAGCTATCAGAAAGAGAAATTAAGGAAACAGTTCCATTTACCATCACATCTAAAGGGCTTCCCAGGTGGCGTTAGTCAAAAAGAATCCACCTGCCAACGCAGGAGACACAAGAGGCACAGATTTGATCTTGGATCAAGAAGATCCCCTGGAGTAGGAAAGGACAACCCACTCCAGTACTCTTGCCTGGAAAATTCCATGGACATAGGAGCATGGCAGGGTACAGTCCATGGGCCCACAAAGAATCAGACATGACTGAACAACTGAGCATATACATACATACATACATACATACAAAAAGAATAGCATACCTAGGAATAAACCTACCTAAGGAGGCAAGAGCCCTGTATTCTGAAAACTACAAGACACTGATGAAAGAAATTGAAGATGACTCAAACAGATGGAAAGATACACTTTGTTCTTAGACTGGAAGAATCAGTTTGGTTAAATATGGTTAAAAGGACCATACTCCCAAGGTAATCTACAGATTCAATGCAATCCCTATCAAATTACTGATGGCATTTTTTACAGAATTAAGCAATAAATTTTAAATTTGTATGGAAGCACAACAGATACCAAATAGCCAAAACAATCTTGAGAAAGAAGAATAAAGCTGGAAGAATCAGGCTGTCTAACTTCAGACTATACTACAAAGTTACAGTCATCAAAACAGCATGGTACTGAGACAAAAGCAGACACAGAGATTAATGGAACTGGATAGAAAGCCCAGAAATAAACCCATACATTTATTGCCAATTAATCTATCACAAAGGAGACAACAATATACAATGGAGAAAAGATAGTCTCTTAAATAATAGTGCTGGGAAAACTGGACAGCTCCATGTAAAAGAATGAAATTGGAATGCAACTTCTTTACAGGTTGATTGAAAGTCTTACCTGAGCAAGTAACTTTGGCTTCATCATAGTGTTCACAACTAAGCCCACCCCATTGCCAGTTCTTGCAGTCCCAGATAGAAGTCTCATTTCCATTGCAGTTGCTTAAAAACAGCCATGTGTTTGTTGCCTGAATTTTGGAATAAACTTGATAGGATGTTTTGAGTGCAGATCCACATCCCAGCTGCTTGCAAACCACATCAGCTTCTTTCAGTCCCCAGCTTCTGTCACACACTTTCCCTATCAGTTTCTGAATTTCCACCTCCACTGTCCCAGCACAGCGGCTGCCTCCACCTTTGAGTCTCAGTTCGAGATCTGATCCATCTGCAAAAGAAACATAAACTTAGGCCATAGATACATATAGCGGTTAACTACCATAGGGTACTTTTTTCAATCTTGTTCCTTCTCAGA
The DNA here is from genome assembly GCF_029407905.1 of Bubalus kerabau. Taxonomy (NCBI): domain Eukaryota; kingdom Metazoa; phylum Chordata; class Mammalia; order Artiodactyla; family Bovidae; genus Bubalus; species Bubalus kerabau. Next base: position 20,153,276 of record NC_073624.1, read on the forward strand.
TACTGAGACACTAGAAATTCTGGCTTGCCTACTTCCTGGCTTTTAGAAGAGCAGCATAGACCATGAATTTGGTTAGAAATGGAGCTATAGTTTTAAAACTTGTAGATTTAGAATTTGAAGTGTGGTCCCTAATAGCAGTTGAAACAATTTTTATAGAAAACAGAGACAGACAACCCTCCAAACTAGTCAAATAAAGAATGTGTTAAAGATTCCTCATACCTGAAAAGAATTCCTAACAAGGAAATCATTAGCTAGTTCTCTCTCTCTCTCACACCTCTTACACCTATTCCTACTCCTAAAGAACACAGACCCTTCCTTCTCTGTTTTTCTTGTTTTAACTTACCAGAACAGGTCACACCAGCATCTTCATTATGATTGCAGTAATGCTTTCCCCATTCGTGATGTCTGCACTGCCAGATAGCAGATTCATGTCCTTGGCAGGAAACACTGTCAAGCCAAATGTGTCCAGTTCCCTCACTGGCATTGACTCTGCCAACGGCAGTGATGGCCGTCGGACATCCCAATTGCTGACACGCTACAGCAGCATCATCACTGTCCCAGCCATCATCACACACTGTCCCCCATTCTCCTTGGAATCTCACTTCTAATCTTCCTGAACACTTGGTGACTCCATCTACCAGTCTCAGGCTCAGGTCAGCTCCCTCTGTAAGAGGGAAACAAAGCCAGTCAGTGATAAAGAAACAAGCATGAGGATGCTCTAAACAGCTCCACCTGAGATGAGATAAGAAAAAGGCAGGGGGCGGGGGAAGGGGGGGGACATAAGCAGAGACAGAGAAAATAATGATATATTCCCACTGAAAATCAGTAAAGATGGAAGTAGGAGCAGATCAGGCAAGAAGACAGTGTTAGTGGGAACCTGGGGTACAGCACAGGAGCTCAAATCAGTGCTCTGTGATGACCTGGAGGGCTGGGATGAAGATGAGAGTGGGAGGGAGGCTCAAGAGGGAGGGGATATATGTATACATACAGCTGATTCACTTTGTTGTGCAGCAGAAACTAGCACAAGATTGTAAAACAATCATACTCCAATTTAAAAATAAGAAGACAGGATTTTTTATGAATTAGGAGTTTGGGACTAGCAGATGCAAACCATTTTATATCAAATGGATAAATAGCAAGGTCTTATTGTATAGCACAGAGAACTATATTCAGTATCCTATAATAAATCATAACAGAAAAGGTCAATCAATCAATTAAGAAAAAAGAATACAGAACTTTTCACTGTGGAGAGCATGCATTACAGGAAGAGTTTCTAACAGGAGGCCAAGGAACTGAAATTTATCTAGAATCTGCTTGTTTAAATACCACAGATGTTTTTGTTGGTTTTTTTTTCCCCTGTTAAATACATACTTACAGATGCCTAGGTGCTTACATAAATATATATATATATATATATATATATATATATATATTTGCTGCAATACTTAACACTCACTTTTGGCTCTGACTGCATTACCTACCCAGACTATTTGGCTTGTATTACCATGCCTGACCCCTTTCTGACCATGTCCATAGTTTAAAAGCAATGCAAAGAGAGAAGGGACTTCATCATTACTCCTTTCACTTTCCCCCAATCAACACTCCTCAAAGACTAGCACTTGATTCTGAGTAATATCCTATAATAAATAAATTGGGTTTTTCCTCTGGCACTTTTAGTTTCTTTCTTTCTTTTTTTTTTTTTTTTTTTTGGTCACAGTGCTGTTTATTGTGATTCCTCAGCTTGTAACAAACACACTGAGAAGAAACATGCTGACTGGAGACCTGAGTGAAGGAAACCGGAAGGTACATACTGTATTTTTTCTACCCCAAATCCCTTTCACTTTCTTCAGCTAAAAAAAACCCATCTTTTCTGTAGGAATCCCATTCTTTGTGGTTCAGACTGTACATGATCACACTGTTCAACAAGAAAAAAGCCACCTTGGGAATCCCCTGGTAGTCCAGTGGTTAGCACTGTGAGCTTCCACTGCATGGGGCCTAGGTTTCATACTTGGTCAGAGAACTAAGATCCCCATAAGACAAACAGCATGGTTTCAAAAAAAAAAAAAAAAAAAGGCAATTCAAGAAATAAAAGAAGAGCCAGAACCTTGATGATATTGTTTAAGTGCTGAATCCATTCATGGATGGAGCCAACTGTACCTCCTGTATTTCCCAGTTTTCTGAGTCAGTATTCCCTTATTTTAAAGCTAGTTTGAATTGAATTTCCTTCATTTGAAAAAAAAAAAATAAAACCTGGTGAATACAAGAACATTTTTACCCTGGTTATAATTTCCTAAATATCCCCTGGGGTCCAAGACTTACTAGGTCTTCAAATGAGGCATTCAATTGAAGAAAGGAGAGTGACATTTTTGTACACACAAAACCATGTCCCAGACCTTAATCAAGGATGGAACGTGAAAGTCCCTAGAAAGACACAATGCCTGCTCACAGTGTAGTAGTAGCGTAAATGAGGTTTTAATAGATAACCAGTTTTTTAAATCATTTGATTCTGTGAATTTGAACTAATAGTTTGGTGAAGGGTGGGTCAATGTGGCTAAAGAGGAGGCTTTTATAGGTAGAGGATAATAATAGGGGTGACTTTCTTCTAAAACATCCAGAAAGTATCATTTTCTAGTTAACCTGGTTTCTTTTCCTTTCTTTTTTTGGAGGGATGAGGGAATAGACTGTTCTCTGAATACTTCCTTCTATCCTCACAACTTGGATCTCAATTTCATGGCTCATCCTCCCTCCCTAAACTATTTATCCTAATTTCAGTGAATGGTAAAAAAAAAAAAAAAAAAATTCCTCACGGGCTTCCCCATGGCTCAGTGGTAAAGAATTTGCAGGAGACTCAGGTTCCATCTCTAGGCTTGAGGATCCCCTGGAGATGGAAATGGGAACCCACTCCAGTATTCTTGCCTGAAGAATTCCATAGATAGAGGAGCCTGGTGGGCTACAGTGCATGGAGGTACAAAAGAGTCGGACACAACTAAGTGACTGAACAATAACAACAACAACAAGAAAAACCCACAAGTATCAGAACTGCATCCTGAAATTGGTGATAATGAGGCAATAAAAGAAGAAGACTTTCCTTATTGTGCGGGGAGCTGCCTGTGAGAACGGGGTCCTTTGTCCGAAGGACACAGCTCTGGGAGCTGCCTCAGTCCTTGAGGGTTTGCTTGCAAACATAGCTCTCTGTCCCGCCACCCCAGAGATTAGGCGCTTATTTACTGCAGACACCTGGAGTTCTGTGCAAACTTCTCACGCACAGAGAAATGTTATCTGGTGTAAGAAATAATAACAGGGTGCCATTCCCATGCTCTCAAGATTTCTTGTGACTGTTTGTAAGATGTATAGGTCAACAAAGAAAATGTTAACTGTCTTATCTTTCTCACACTCTTCTGTATAAATATGAGATGCTGAATAAAGTTGGTGTCAGACTGCGTCCCTCCGTGGAGACGTGTCTGAACCTCTCGACCCCATCTTTGTTGTAGATTTCTCTTGCTTTAGTTTCCTTTTTCAGCCCCGCTGTGCACGTTCTCGGGACCTGATTGACTCTGCCGGCTGGCACCGGCATCATTGTAGTTTTCATTTGCGTTTCTCTACTAATTAGTGACACTGAGCATCTTTTCATGTACTTCTTGGTCATCTGCATGTTGTACAGGAAAAAAACAACACAGCATTGTAAAGCAACTATACTCCAATAAAAAAAAATTTTTTTTAATAGTAAGAGAAAAAAAAAAAGAAGCACATTTCATTATGTTTTTAAGAGTTCAAGCCTTTGAGACTTTTACCCCCATTTTTGTCCTCTCAGAGAGAACGGAACAAACCCAGAGCAGTCCTTACCTAAGCAAATCACTCCGGCATCTTCAGCGTGATCACAGTTGTGCTTTCCCCATCCTTCGTGTCTGCAGTTCCAGATAGCTGACTCATTTCCATGGCATACCAGATCATCAAACCAGATTGGCCCAGACCCTTCTCCAAAATTAGCTGAGCCAGAGAAACTGACAGCACTTCCACATCCAAGCTGTTTACAAACCACAGAAGCGTGATCCAAGTTGAAGTTATCGTCACACACTGTTCCCCACTGGCCCTGGAATTTGATCTCTATTCTTCCTGAGCACCGGCTTCCTCCATTCATCAGCCTCATCTCCAAATCAGATCCATCTAGAGCGGAGAAAAGGCCAGAATTCAGAAGTGATATTTATTCTAAATGATCTTAGAGAATAGTATTCCTCTGGTCTCTTGAGACTTGCTGCTGTCCTTAAAAATGATACCTCGTTGTGGATGCTGCTCCAGTTCACATGTTGAAAGATTTTGATCTTTGAAAATTAACTAATGATTAGGACTTTCATCTGTATCAACTGACCCCCAGAAAAATCTTTTATGGATTAAAATTTACTTTTTGCTTTGTTTCCCTCTATTACTAAGACATAGTAAACATGTCTATGTAGAAATAAATAGTAGAAGGAGAATGTAAAGGAAAAAAAACAGTCTAGTATCAAAGCCTACCCTCTTTACTGTTATGTATGTGATGATAACAGAATTTCCAAGAAGTAGATGCTCTGAGAATTGAGCATTGATCAGGGTGGAGAATCTCAGAAATATGGACTCTGAAACTTCAGAAATATGAACTTGGAAACCTCATGAAACTCGTGAGTCCCTGACTACTCATCCCTTTCTATTATTATGCACAAGTTGAAGCTTTAGGTGTATAAAGTTCAAAAACTAAATTTGATTGCCATTGTCCTTATATAAAGGATCCTTAGCAAAGTTATGAAAAACAGAACACAGGAGATAAAAGTACTACACTGAGGTCTTGGCTTAAATAGTCAACACCATCAACAGCAATAATTAATAGTTAGAGCCTGGCAAGATTTATTATGATTTTTAACTTCACTGTAGATGCTTGATGTAGCTCTTACAATTATTACTTATCTTTCCCTGCAAAATGATTAACAATGAAAGACAACAAGAAAAGAAAGAAGAGAAAGGAAGAGGAGAACAGAGAAAGAGAAGGAAGAAGAAAGAGAAATGAGTTGTCTAGATAATGAGAAGCAGTGAGCCATGAGGAAACTAATGCTAATTTTTAGCACCTATGACCTACCTGTCAGTGTACCAGTAGCTTTACATGTGTTATATTATTGACTATTCAGAAGCTGAAGTTTAGAAAGATTTACAACTTACTTAAAATAATAGCATTAAGGAGTAGTTGAGGAGTTGTCTAGATACTAGTTACTCCCATGAAACCGCAGTGCCTGGGTAAAGATTGCTGTTGTTTAGTCACTAGGTTGTGTCCGACTCTTTGTGACCCCATGGACTGTAGCCCGCTAGACTTCTCTGTCCCTGGGATTTCCCAGGCAAGAATACTGTAGTGCGTTGCCATTTCCTTCTCCAGGGGAACTTCCCAAGGGATCAAATCCATGTCTCTTGCACTGGCAGGCAGCTTCTTTACCACTAAGCCACCAGGGAAGCCTGGATAGAGATTAATCCTTTCTGATATCAGTCCTATGGAGGAGATGGTCTCTAACAGAAAGGCTGGGCAGCGAGAGGATTGCCTAAACTTCAATGACATGAGCAAAGAGAAATTGGAAGCTCAGGAATCTGAACTGGATCAGAAACATGACCTTGGGTTTTATCTGCAGAAAGGTCTGGGTTACCATAATAGCAAGTGAGATGAAACTTATGAAATATTTTATAAATTAAAAGTACCATGTAAATGGAATGAATAGCATTGCACAGTGTAAAAAGCAATTCTACTTTGCAAAATATCCTTCCTCCAACAAAACAGATTAGTGCTAGGAGTACTTACTTCTTGACTTGGTAAACTGATTATCAGTTAATGGGCAAACGGTCATGATTTATGAGGCAATACACGAAAGCAGCATTTTATGGGGAAAGGGGTCAAGGAATCAAGTTAGATATGATTTAGGAAATGGCAACCCACTCCGGTATTCTTTCCTAGAAAATTCCATGGACAGAGGAGCCTGGCAGGCTGCAGTCCCAGGGGTCACAAAGAGTCATACATGATTAAGCAACTGAGCACAGAATGTTACAGTAGGATTACTTAATATAAAATTGAAGCTAATCGCTTCCTCATTGACTGTAGTATTCAGAATCTCTTTTGATTTTTTTTTTTTTAGTATGGGTCTTGTCATACATTTTCTGGTCTTTAACAATGAATTGGGTCCTTTGCATACCTGGATCATTTTATACCTAGATTACTTACAGAAAACTGGCCTTTTCATTTTTAACCCATCTATAAGATTTTTTCCCACCAAGCATTTCATGTCAAGGTTTGACTTACACAAGTCTTACCTGAGCAGGTGACTCCTACATCCTGTTGGTGAGTACAGTTATGCTTTCCCCACCCCTCATGTTTGCAGTCCCAGAGAGCTGATTCATTGCCTCGACAAGACACATGATCCATCCAAATGCGCCCAGTGCCTGCACTGGAATTGGTCCATCCTGTGGCTTTGATGACAGTTGGACATCCCAGCTGCTTACAAACGACAGAGACAGCAGCCAAGTCCCAGCCGTTGTTGCACACAGTTCCCCACTCTTCCTGGACTTTCACCTCCACTCTCCCAGAACACTTGGTTTGACCAGCCGCCAGCCTCAGTTCCTTGTCTGTTCCCCCTGGAACAGGTAAAGGCAGCAATTGGTCAAGATCCAAAAGCAAGTAAAATGATTATTCCTTAGATTACTTATTTATTTTTCAAAGCCAGTTTTGAGAAACATTTCTGAACCTATCTATGTTACAGTAGGAGACTGTCATTTCATAGGAATTCAAAACCAAACATCAGTGTCACAGGCTTCAAATGAAGCCATGACACAGAAGCAGTAAAGCTGGGTAATTCAATACCATATGGTGTCTTTATTTTATGGCTGAGATTCTTTATAACATCAATGTATATAATCCTATGGATAGTTTACCATAAAAATAAGATATTGCAAAATTTTATAGGAATAAGCTATGTAAGTTTCTCCAAAATCCTAAGATTAGTGGAAAGAAGGCTAATAGTGAAAATGAAAGACTGATTATCTGGAATTCAGTAACTATTTCACACACGTATGCAAAATACCATGAATTTTTTAATTAATTTTTTAATTGGAGGCTAATTACTTTACACTAATGTGGTCATTTTGCCATACATCGATATGAATCTGCCACGGGTGTACTTGTGTCCCCCCATCCTGAAATCCCTTCCCTCCTCCCTCCCCACCCCATCCCTCTGGGTTGTCCCTGAGCACTGGCTTTGAGTGCCCTGCTTCACGCATCAACTTGCACTGGTCATCTATTTTACATATGGAAATATCATAAATTCTTAAAATGCTAGTTGAAATCTACTGAACTTAGCTACCCAAATGGAAACTGAAATGGAGATATTTTCCTATTATCTTCTACCATAAAAAATCCCCTCTCCCCTACTCCTTCCAAGGGTCTTAACCACTGCCTTGTGATTATTTTAGCTAACATAGAAACCTGTGGTTCTTGATATATATCTGGCTTCCCTGAACACATTTTAAGATAAATTTTGGCATTTGAGTTTTCAAAGTGTTCCTAAAATTCCCTCATTCCAACAGTTCTGACGTTTCTCCTCCTCTGTATTGTTCCCTATTTTTTAGTTAGACATTACTTCAGATCTTTAAGGAATATGCATTTTTCCAGTGAGCATTTATTAAAAAAAAAAAGCTGTACTAACATTTTGGGCAAGCAGGGTCACATCATTAAGTACTCATTTTGTGCTTTTAATATCCTGATCCTTCAAAACACCATGAAGCTTGCTTTTAGATGCTATTTAGCCTTCAGGAGAATGATTTGCTTGTCAGTGATTCTCATCACAGTGTGCAAAGATTGTGAGTAAATTTGACAAAGTACTCACCAAGAGCACTGGTGACCAAAGAGGCATAGAGAACTGAGACCACAGCAAGAGTGAAGGGACCGAAGTGGACAGAACACCTTTTAAAACCTGTGGAAAGAAATAAAAGAAGGTAAAATTATAGTCTTTCCAACCAAAGAGGCTTTAGAGCAGGCAGTTGCTTTCAGAGGTTTGAAATTAACAAAGAAAGTCAAACCAAGGCAGAAAACCCTCCTCCTAAATGGCAAGGCAGGCAGGCAGGAAAATTTTATATCCAGGATCATACAGCAACAGTGAAGTAGCTTTGAAAATGTCCATGGTTACAGGCAACCAAGAAGTAAAGGATTAGAAGAGAGTTGGAGATGCAAAAAGAATTGCAAGAGTGAGTCTTAGCACCTGGAAAACTGAAAAGACATTGATGAAACTTAGAAGTGGGCACTTCTCCCATTGGGTACAGAACAATATTCAACCTTTGATATTCTCATCTCCAAGCCTACCTGATTCACATTATTCAATGGAAAGTTCCATGAGGAAATAAATTATACCTATAATGTTTACCAGCTTCACCAGTACCTGGCACAGTGCCTGCTAAATTCTAATTGAACACTGCAACTGGAGGAAACAGTGACAAAGATTATATTTGAAAGTCCCCATTATCGGACCTTGTGGGCTTCCCAGGTGATGCAGTTATAAAGAATCCACCTGCCAGTGCAGAAGACACAGGTTTGATCCCTGGGTCAGGAAGATCCCCTGGAGGAGGAAATGGCAACCCACTCCAGTATTCCTGCCTGAAAAATCCCATGGACAGAGAAGCCTGGAGGGCTACAGTCCAGGGGGTCACAAAGAGTCAGACACCACGGAGCGACCAAGCATGCACACACGCACATGCCATTGGATCTAATCTCCAAAAATAGCCTAAAATGCTCTATCACTCTCACTTCTCCTTCTTACTCTCATCCTACAGTAATTTTAAAGTAAAAATGCTATGACACAGAATTGTGCACTTATTACCTATGTTTTCATGTGGTAAGGTTTCAAGTTTAAAAGCTTGAAAAAAAAGTAAGAATGCTAAATGAATTTAATGCATCCACATAAATCATGAAGTAGATTTTAACACTCAGGGGTGTCATTCTAAATGCCCTCTAGGGAATCAACTTTTCATCAATAAGCATTCTTACTTGTTCTATCCTTTCTAACAACTATTCGTTTTATACTCAATACAATTCAGTTAATTTTAGTTCCTTACGTAGTTGTTCCTCAGTGGTTTTACAGAACTGATGCCAAATCTAATCCTTATTTCATACCTTCAATTTTGAACCTATGGAATATACAGGTACTTCTTGATAGGCTTCTTGCTCTTTCCCATAACTTACCCTCCTGATGCCCATCATTATTAAATCAGATCCACTGACTTTCAGAATATTACTATACTCCATTAAAGAGTAGACAGAACAAATGATAAGCTTTACCAGCAGATCCAGAGTTGTCATGTAGCACCATTCTGAGTTTGTCCATTCCAAAGTTTTATGATGCTTAAATCTTCTTGTATTGGTCCCTTGAAGAATTGGTCTTGGAATGGTCCCTTGAAGAAGAGGACCACTAGGAATTCTAAAAATCATTTCACTTCCACACACACACACAAAAAAAGAAGGCCTTCATAATGGAGGTGGAGTCAACCAGAAAAGGGAAGTAATTAAAAGAGAGAGGTTCCTTTTTGTCCTCATGTTTTCTTCAATTTGGGCCATGAAACAAAGAAAACTGAGAAACATTCACTACAGATTTACAAAAATTAAAGGGGAAATACTAACTCAAATATGGTTGTCATTGAACATAAAATTTTTGCACTCTGTTTTGGATGAATATATTTGAAACAAAAATAATAATTGTTTTGAGATGAAATTATGTCAAAAAAAACTAAGGTAAGGGACTTCCCTGGTGGTTCAGTGGTTAAGACTCTGCCTGCCAATGCAGGGGTCATAGGTTCAGTCCCTGGTCAGGGAAGATACCACATGCCTCGGAGCAATGAAGCCCATGTACCCCAACTACTGAGCCAGAGCTCTAGAGCCCATGAGCCATACCTACTGAAGCCTGTGCTCCACAACAAGAGAAGCCACCATAATGAGAAGCCGGCACATCACAACAGAGTAGCCTCCTCTTGCTGCAACCAGAGAAAGCCCACACAGAGCAATGAAGACCCAGCGGAGCCAAAAATAAATAAATAAATAAGAATAAAACACTTAGCAATGAATTTAAAAAAAAAAAAAAAAACAAAGTAAAATGGGCAAAACATAATTAAATCACTAAAGCTTGATTGCATAGCCACTTTTATTATTATTTCCATAATCAAAAGTGTCTCATGAATAATTTTGTGCAGATTATCCATATACAGCACTTGAATTTCTTTTCTTTTTTAAAAAATTTTATTGGAGCATAGTTTACTTGAATTTGTTTTCTTGTTTAAAAAATTTTATTGGAGTACAGATTTATAATGTTAAGTTCTTCTGTACAGCAAAGTGAATCAGTTATACACACACACACATATATATATGCCCACTCTTTTTTAGATTCTTTTCTCATATAAGTCATTGGAGAGTACTGAGAAGAGTTCCCTGTGCTATACAGCAGGTCCTAATTATTATCTGTTCTATATATAGTAATGTATATATATCAATACAAACTTACCAATTTATCTCTCCCCACACCTCCTCTTTCCACCCTGCTAACCATAAGTTAGTTTTCTACATCTGGGACTCTATTTCTGTTTTGTAAAGAAGTTCATTTGGACCATTTTTTATAGAGTTCACATATAAGTGATATCATGTATTTGTCTTTTTGTGTCTGACTTAACTTCACTCAGTATGGCAATATATATATATGCATTAAACTTCCTAAAAATCTTTCCACAATGAATATTCTAAGCCCCTTTGGCTTCACTGGTAAATTCTAACAAATATTTAAGGGAAAAAAATAATACCAATTCTAAACAAACATTTCTAGAAAACAAAGAGTAGTGACTCCTTTCCAACATGTTCTATGAGGCCAATATAACTTCATATCAAAACCAGAAAAAGACATTATAAGGAAGGAAAATTACATAGGAATATCTCTAACGGACATATATGCAAAACTCTGGACAAAATAGTAACAAATTATATCTAGAAATATATAAAATAATAATATATCATGACCAAGCAGGATTCATCCCATAAATATAATGTTAGTTTAACATTCAAAAATTAAAATTGTGTATCTCATTATATAAGACTCTTAACAGAAAAATTATTCAATCAACTTGATAGATGTAAAAAAGCCTTTCACAAAATGTAACATCAGTTCCCAATAAAAACTTAGTGAACTAGGTGTGTAAAGGGCATCTATGAAAAGCCTACAACTAAAATCATATTTAATGCTCAAAGACTGAATGCTTTCTCCTTAAGATCAAAAGACCAAAATGTTAATTTTAATCATTTCTATTTGACATGGTACTGGAGATAGCATCCAGGACAATCAGGCAAGATAAAGAAATAAAAAACATTCATGTTGAAAAGGAAGTAAAACAGTCTTTTTCTTGGCACATAACATGATCATCTGTGTAAGACATATAATAAAATCTACAAAAAACTACTAGAATTAATCATTGAGTTAAGCAAGGTTGCAGGATACATGATCAATATACAAAAATCACATAACAAAAAAATCAGAAGTTAAAATTTAAAAGTAAATTCCATTTGTAGTAGTATCAAAATTATACAAAATATTGAGTAAACTTGACCAAAAATGTGAAAGTCCTATATACTCCAAACTACACAATATTCTTGAAAGAATATTAGAAATTAAAGAATTAAAATTAGAAATATTATTAGTTATAATAATATTAAAATAATAATAATATTATTTCTAATATCTAATATTAGAAATTAAAGAATTAAAATTCTTGAAAGAAATTAAAGAAGATTTAAATAATTGGGTTAATTTAAATAATTCTTGGGTTAGAAGACTTTATTGTTAAGATTTCAGTGCTTCACAATTTGAATTCTAAATTCAGTATAACCAAAATCAATATCCTAGTAGGCATTTTTTTCATAAAAACTGGCAAATTGATTTTAAATTTTATTTAGAAATGCAAGGGGTCGGAAAATCCCATGGACGGAGGAGCCTGGTAGGCTGCAGTGCATGCTGTCGCGAAGAGTCGGACACGGCTGAGCGACTTCACTTTCACTTTTCACTTTCATGCATTGGAGAAGGAAATGGCAACCCACTCCAGTGTTCTTGCCTGGAGAATCCCAGGGACGGCAGAGCCTGATGGGCTGCTGTCTATGGGGTCGCACAGAGTCGGACACGACTAAAGTGACTTAGCAGCAGCAGCAGCAAAACAGACATAACAAATTTCGAAGTGATGAACATGTTGGAAGATTAACACTAGCCTATTTCGAGATTTTTTTTTTTATAAAACTGCCATAATGAAGACAGTGTTGTATTAACATAATCAACACATATATGAATGATTGATTTTTGACAAAGTATAATATTTTCAACAAATGGTGCTGAACAGTTGGTTATTCATATTGCAGCAAGATGAATTTCAATCCTTACACCATATACAAAAATGGATCATGGACATAAATATAAAACCTAAAATTTTTTAAATATTAAACATCTCAAAGGTTTTAGTTAAGAGAACTGGTAACACATGTTCATTTAGTGACCTGTACATGAATGTTTACGTGAGTTTTACTTGCAATGGACAAAAACTAGAAACAAACAAACAAAAAAAATGTCCTTCAACTGGTGAATGGGAAAACGAGCAGTGGAATTAATATTCAACGTCACAAAGGAATGAACTGATGACACATGTGACAACAGGAATCAGTCTTCTACTTTGTGAACTCATTTAGAATTCTGGGAAATACAAACTAATCTTTTGTGACCGGAAGGAGTGGTTGCTTAAGTCGTTTTTATACTGGGGGTAAAAATGATGAAACTTTTGAAGGATAATTGATATGTTCCTTGTCTTGATTGCTTTGATGGTTTCACAGGTACACACCTGTTTATCAAAACTAAAAAACTGATAACTTTAAGTATGTGAGCTTAGTATCCATCAATTATACCTCAATAAAACTGTTTAGAAAATCTTGATGAACACTTTTTGCTGTAAGATAAAGAAAAGGAAAAACTCTGACATTAGCCCATCTTTCAGGTTTACAACAATACATGGTTCAAGTTGAATCCTTGATAGGAATCAGGTTTGAGGAAAACTGAAGATGTGAAGAACTTTGAATGGACCTGAAAGTTAGAAGATAATTTCATAGGAAAACTTTGATATTTTATATGAGCTTCTGCATGGCAAACAGAAGAAGGAAGAGGAATAGAGACAGAAGTAGTACCAGATTTTGGAACTCATTTTGGATTTTGGAAAAGATTTTGGGCTTGTTAGCAAAGTCTTTGTGTATCTGAGAAATACATATTCTCATTGTATTCCTTCTCTAAATGAAGTCATTAGCTTTGTTAGAACCACCTAGTGTTTCTATAACTAAATAAACTTCTGTATTGTTCTTTAAAAAAATCTCTACATATAAATTGCAGATAGTATTATTATATAAGTCATGGAACAAACTCGTGCTTTACTCAGCCTTTACCACCCTACTGTTGAGAATATCTGTGTTCTCTTCCTAATTTGCCTAAGTTACAGTTTCTTTGCAATGCTGAGCAAGGTCAACTTTTTCTTTTTTTATGTTCTACCAATCACTGAATAAACAGTCCATTGATTATCTAGTCTTTGTTTGCAGTTCATGGTGAATGATTACCCAGACCTTATTATCCTTTGTGATAGAGTGCCAGGACTCTTTTGGTTTCGAACTCTTCAACTGCTATTTTTCAGTTTTTCTGAAAAGTTCTTTGTCCCACATATCTGATTTTTTCCTCAAAACCCCAGACTATAATGTCTTCTGACTTCATTGTGCTCTGTATATTAATTAACTCAATATTGTCCTTTATTGTCCAAAAGATTGCCTTTCCTAATATTCTGACATGTTGAGCACAAATTTAAGCTTTATGCTAGCAAACTCATCATTTACATTAAACATATAAAATGTGGCTGTTGGCATAATGTGATGCTTGCTGTGTACAAATATTAATAGTTCATTGCAGGCTGCATATTGACCAACAGTCAGCTTTGATTCCATCATACTCTGATATTTTTTCCTTAACTCTAGTAATTGGACTTCTGCTTTTGTTCATGCCTTGTTAAAGATTTTGTCTTGCACCAATTCCAGTAATTTGTACCAATGATCCACTTATGCTTCACTTTCTATCTTGGCTTCTTCTCCAAATCACCAAGTGCTTCAGGACTGGGGGTCCTGTCTTTCAACAGATATTTCTGAGATTGAAGCAAGATGTTGTTTTTGTACCATTTGATTACCAGCCAGAGACTGGATATCTTTCTCTTTACTCCATCCAACAATTGCTATGGCTAACCTACATAAGTGGAGAAGGAAATGGCTACCCACTCCAGTATTCTTGCCTGGAGAATCCCATGGATGGAGGAGCCTGGCGGGCTACAGTCCATGGGGCCGCAAGAGTCAGACATGACTTAGCGATTAAACCACCACCACAACCTACATAAAAATCACAATTTTATGGTTTACAACTAGCCTAGATTACTCCCGTATTGAATATAAATTGTTTTCCTTTACTGAGTAACATTATGGATGCCTACATTTTATGGTCCCCCTGAAAATTATCATTTGTTTAGCCTTTCATTTGTTCTTTTTAAGCTAGTCAACACAACTACACTCTTTGTACACAGATATTGAATACAATATGGATAATTGAACACTAATCTTTATTCTTTTTCTCAATCATTTCTTGCTCTTTCTCTAAATTTCCTGTAATATAAGCTCTTTGCTTTAACTCTAGACTCTAATCTATTCCTGGTAGCTGAGATTTCACATTAGTGCTTGACATCCTCAACATTTGATATTTGAGTTTCCCAATATTTTTCAGCAAAGACTTGTAATTCCAACTTTTTCCTGTTAAGAGTTTTCTGTGAGAATGCAATTTTTGTTCACAATTTGCTTTTCCTTTCACTCAACTAAACTCAATACAATATGGTTTCCACTCCATATTTTATATTTTTGCACTTACTAAGTAAATATATTTAAATGTCTACTTGTATTAAATGACTTCCCTGGTGGCTCAGATGGTAAAGTGTCTGCCTCCAATGTGGGAGACCTGGCTTCGATCCCTGGGTCGGGAAGATCCCCTGGAGAAGGAAATGGCAACCCACTCCAGTATTCTTGCCTGGAAAATCCCATGGATACAGTCCACATGGTCGCAAAGAGTCGGACACGACTGAGCAACTTCACTTTGCTTTTGTATTAAATATTCTGTTAGTTTCTTAGCATATATTAGGAGTTAATTCATTCCAGGCATCTAATTTCATTGAGCATATATTCTAGTAGGAATAATAGACATAAACATAAGCAAATTAAGTGTTCTATGTGATATAGAGGGCAAGAACAGAGCAAGTGGACTTAATCTCTTACAACCAAGTCTAGAGGGTTTGTATTACATCCAGGCAAAAGTGTCCTATGAACTGAGCTCTGAAGGATAAGTTAGCTAGCTATGGTAAGAGAGTCAAAGATTCCCCAGGCAGGAGGGAAAGTGTGTTTCTAGTTCATCAGGTAAGAAACAGAGTGTGACACTGAAAGAGTCACAAATCCAGTATGACTGCAACACAGAAACTGAGGATGAAATTGGCATTTGATGAGCTTAGAGGCAGGGCAGGAAGAGATCTCACAGAACACTCAAAGCCATGATAAAAATTTTTTCTTAAGGGCATATAGAAGATCCTGAGTGGTAGCCAACAAGACAGTAAAATGGTAAAATTTCTCTTTTCAACAGTTACTCTATTGTTATTCATTCGCTAAGCCATGTCCAAATCTTTGCATTGGACTGCAGCACGCCAGCCTCCTCTGTTCTTCACTATCTCCCAATGGATGCGTGTTAAGTCACTTCAGTTGTGTCTGACACTTTGCAACCTCATGGACCATAGCCCGACAGGCTCCTTTGTCCAAGGGATTCTCCAGGCAAGAATACTGGAGTGGGTTGCCATGTCCTCTTCCAGGGGATCTTCCTGAACCAGGGATCAAACCCGTCTCTTATGTCTCCTGATTGGCAAGCAAGTTCTTTACAACTAGCACCACCTGGGAAGCCCCTTCACTATCTCCTCGAGTTTGCTCAAACTCATGTCCATTGAGTCAGTAATGCTATCTAACCGTCTCATTCTCTGCTACTGGCTTTTCTTTTGCCTACAAAAGCTTTCCCAGCATCAGGGTCTTTTCCAATGAGCAGTCTTCGCATCAGGTGGACAAAGTATTGGAGCTTCAACTTCGGCATCAGTCCTTCCAATGAGTATTCAGGGTTGACTTCCTTTAGGATTGACTGGCTTGATCTCTTTGCAGTCCAAGGGACTCTCAAGAATCATCACCAGTACCACAATTTGAAAGCATCAATTCCTCACCTCTTAGCCTTCTTTATAGTCCAACTCTCATATCCAACACTCTAAAGTAGTACATGACTACTGGAAAAACCGTAGCTTATTCTGGCTACATTATAAAAAAAAGAGCTTGCAAAAGGCCAAAAGTAGATGTAATAATGCAAGATAGGAGACTTTATTGGAGCTCATTAATATTTGACATATGGTATGGATGTTGGGATGTAGTGGTGGCTTCAACAGTGTTTATTTATTTCCAGAAGTAAACACTTGACTAAATAAGATGTGCACATGCACCAATAATGACAATATGCCATGGCAAAAGGATAACACTGATTCTTTTATGTCTGTTGAGATCCAAGAATAGAGGAAGAAAAAAAAAAAAAACAAGTGGATATGGGCTAAATACATTCTGGTAGCCTAGAATATAAACTTCAAGACTGATGGTGAGAGGATAAAAGAATTCAAGATTAGGTTTGAACAACTGATAAGGTTATCATTAGCTATGATAAAGACACTGGATGGAGAAAAGGCAGATTTGGAATAAAAGGTAGTAAGTTCAAAATAGGCCACGTGACATTTAAAATCTCTTTGAAACATCCAAGAGGATGCAATGAGCAAAAAATACATATGCAGTGAATAATCATGGAAGAGAAATCTTGACTGGAGATGTAAGTTTGGGAAAATGAGGTGGAAATTGAAGACCCAGAAATCAAAGAGATCACTTACCATGGGTAATGACACACATCTGAGAAACCCTATGAAGTGGTTAAATAAATAAAACAGAAAATGTTCTCCAAAAAAGAGAGGAGAAATGCTCAGACATACATGAGAAAGTCCTAGAAAATGAAACATTATAGTCAAGAAAATAAAGTATTAGGAACAAACAAACAAAAAGATAATAATCCATGTGTCAAATAATGTTGGTATATCAAATAAGATAAGGACTGGCAAGAGTTTTTTGACTTGTGATGTAGATCCAGGTTAATAATGAGTTTGGTGAAACCTCCCTGTCTGAGTCTTATTTCAGGGGCCAGATTACCTTCGAAAAGGGTGCTGAATGCCCCAGAAGAAACATAAATAACTCTGCCTCAATATGTATCCTATAGACAATCTATTTCTAAGTAACTATGGTCTGTGACCATAGGTGAGATGAGACCAGGTCCTCCTTCCCTGACCTGATTATCCCAACAATAGCTCATATGGGAAAACACTCTCTATCCCTCACTTCTTAATTGTAGATCCTTAACCAGGACACTGCATGTGTTTACCATATATACCTATTTTTGTTGAATAATGAATAACTTTAATACCTAGTGGCTTAAAGCAATAAAAATAATAATAATGAGTTCGGTGAGAAAAGCTTCAGTGAAGTAGTTTTTTTCTTCTGTGAAATATGAAAAAGTGTCATAGCACAGATTGTGGTAGAATGAGCTGAATGACAGAACTGAGGACCCAAGTGATGACTGAGAGAGTTTAAAACAGTTAATATCAGCCATTTTTTCATCAGAGATCACAGCCCAGGGAGATAAACTAGACCAGAACAAAATCCGAAGACAATGTCTCTCTGGGTCACTCACTCAGAAGTTCCCTACCTGTTGTGTAACAATTCATCATCCTTACTAATTTCAGAAGCAACTACACTGCAGTCCTACCAAGAAAAGGGCCACTTTTCATTATTTCCATCCTACTTTTTTTTAAACTAGATTACTGTATAAATGATGTCTTCTATCCCCTTGAAAACATTCTAAAGAAACATGATAGATGATAATTCACTTAATCTTCAACCAGCCACTGCACTTTATGGGAACAGATACAGTAAAAATTTGACTGAAAAGTAAGTTAAGGGTGAGTGGTTTCAGAAAGAGGTATATGTGTCTTAAAGAAACATCAAAAAGTTCAACTTGTGTCGTCTTAGAAATTAAACAAGGAAGACACTTGACACCAGACAAGTGAAGATAAAAATAGCAACATAAAACAGATGGAAGCTCCTACATGGTAGTGTTAATGTCAGTAGTCTATTGACATTATATATATATTATATATAATTAATATAATTATTATATATATATGTATCTCCAAGAAACAGGAAAGGATGTATGGATTTAACCAATGTCCTTTTCTGAGAAGTAAATGGAATCACCATGAACATGAGTTTGAATTTTGGACCTTCTTGGTTAAACTGCTAAAAGGAGGGAAGAGAAATGTAAGCCTTGCTATTCTGCTACAGTACTTGAAAGCTCATTCAAGTTTCTTGCATCCTAAAAAAACATCTTTTAAAATCTTCATGCATATTTGAGGCTTATACGCGGCACCATAACAGTCTAAATCTTAGTTCTCAGTATGTGAGAAATACAGTTTAGAAAGTTTTGACTATTTACTTTTATTTTTAAAACCATTTATTTAGGAAAATGGTTCCACAGATTTTTATCTGCTTTTTCTTTTATTTCAGCCCCTTTCACAAGTGCTCAAATCAAACATGAACTTTTACCTTCTAGTCACTTTTGCCAAAGCCTTTCCTGCAAATTATGACTATGTAAAAATAAATTTCAACAGTTTTCCTAGAATTAGTTTCAGGCATTGAAAATTTCACCTTTGGGTGAGAAGACATTTACAAAATTTAACCATCTGGATCAAATGATTATTGAAATTCGTGTCTAACTTTACTTCTTCATACATAAGAGTAAAATATACATGCAGAGAAAGCAACTTGACCTAGGGAAAAATTATTAATATATCTGAATTAAAGAACCTGCCTGCCACTGCAGGAGACTGTAAGAGATGCGGGCTCATTTCCTGGGTCGGAAAGATCCCCTGGAGGAGTGTATGACAACCCACTCCAGTATTCTTGCCTGGAGAATCCCATGGACAGAGGAGCCTGGTGAGCTACGGTCCATAGGGTCACAAAAAGAGTCAGACATGACCAAAGGGACTTAGCAGGCACACACGCATTATTGTGTTAAAAGTTGTTCCCAGAGAGCCTACCAGAGGGTAGAGTTTCACTGCATTTCTAAAGGTGTCTTTTGAGCTAAATACCTTGGCTTTCACAGCTGGATTATTTCATGGCCAAGTTGTTCATGATAATAAATTCAATTTTCAATCCATTTTATATGATTTATAATTAAAAGAATTTAAAAGCAGGATATAAAAGTAGATCATCTTAAAATTAGGCCCAAAAAATAGCATTGTCTAATGACTGACCAAACAAGAGAGGATTCGGACATATGACCTAGCAAGCGATCCATGAGTAGTAAAAACAAAAACATAGGCTATGGGGCTGGAGTAGAGCCCATTGTAGCCATTAGGCAAGAATGCAGGAGGGAGGGTACTTACTTTGGTTTATCAAGATTTGCTGGTGCACAAAATAGCAGGACTCCCAGTGTGAGAAGGTTACAGGCTAAGACATCCAGAAGAGAAAACATATATTTCCTTGCCACAGAATCGTACAGTCTGGAAAATGGGTATTAACATTGGAAAGAATTAAATTTTGTTTTTGGTAAAATGAATTGGGAGATTAGGACTGACATATATACACTAACATATGTAACATAGACAGCTAGTAGGAATCTGCTATAAAGCCCAGGGAGCTCAGCTGGGTGCTCTGTGATGACCTTGAGGGTGGGATTGGAGGTGGGGGCAGGGGTGGGAGGGAGGCTCAAGAGGGAGAGGATATATGTAACACATATGGCTGATTCACTTCATTGTACAGCAGAGACCAACACAAGGTTGTAAAGCAATTATACTCCAATAAAAATAAATAAAATTAAGGAACAGTTACTCTAAAAATCAGATATTGAACATGAGGAAGGAAAATGTGTTCCCAGGGACAAAGCGGAATAGTAAATACTGAATTCTGACATGGAAAGAACAAAGAGAAGGAAACCAAGACTTTGGAGAAAGGCAAGCCAATCTCGTCTCCTAACAATTGCGGATGACTCATTCCTTCAGTTCAGTTCAGTTCAGTTGCTCAGTCGTAGCCAACTCTGCAACCCCATGGATTGCAACACGCCAGGCTTCCCTGTCCTTCACCAATTCCCGGAGCTTATTCAAACTCATGTTCATTGAGTCAGTGATGCCATTCAACCAGCTTATCCTCTGTTGTACCCTTCTCCTCCTGCCTTCAATCTTTCCCAGCATCAGGGTCTTTTCAAATGAGTCAGTTCTTCACATCAAGTGGCCAAAGTATTGGAGCTTCAGCTTCAGCATCAGTCCTTCCAATGAATATTCAGGGTTGATTTCCTTTAGAATTGACTGGTTTGATGTCCTTGCAGTCCAAGGGACTCTCAAGAGTCTTCTCCAACACCATAGTTCAAAAGCATCAATTCTTTGACACTCAGCTTTCTTTATGGTCCAACTCTCACATCCATAACATGACTACTGGAAAAAGCATAGATTTAACTAGACAGACCTTTGATGGCAAAGTAATGTCTGCTTTTTAATATGCTATTTAGGTTGGTTATAGCTTTTCTTCCAAGGAGCAAGTGTCTTTTAATTTCATGGCTGCAGTCACCATCTGCAGTGATTTTGGAGCCCCCCAAAATAAAGTCTCTCATTGTTTCCATTGTTTCCCCATCTATTAGCCATGAAGTGATGGGACCAGATGCCATGATCTTAGTTTCCTGAATGTTGAGCTTTAAGCCAACTTTTTCACTCTCCTCTTTCACTTTCATCAAGAGGCTCTTTAGTTCCTTTTCTCTTTCTTCCATAAGGATGGTGTCACCTGCATATCTGAGGTTATTGATATTTCTTCTGGCAATCTTCATTCCAGCTTGTGCTTCATCCAGCCCAGCATTTTCCATGATGTACTCTGCATATAAGTTAAATAAGCAGGATGACAGTATACAGCCTTGACATACTCCTTTCCCTATTCAGAACCAGTCTGCTGTTCCATGTCAGTTCTAACTGTTGCTTCTTGACCTGCATACGGATTTCTCAGGAGGCAGGTAAAGTAGCCTAGTATTCACATCTCTTTAAGACTTTTCCACAGCTTGTTGTGATCCACACAGTCAAAGGCTTTGGTGTAGTCAATAAAGCCATAGTCAAAAATTCATTCTTTACCCAGGTAATGTGCTGTATTTTTAATTTTCTCTTGCCTGCTACCTTGTGAAATAATGAATAATTTTTTATTTTGCAGATGAGAATGCCGAGGCTTAAATAAGTTAAATGGTTTATCCAACATGATTTATTATGAAGAAGAACAAAGATCAACACTGTGACATTCTGGCTGCATGCCCATTTTCCTTTCCATTTAAGTATATCTAGAGTTAGAAAGAGATTCCAGAAGTTACAGGAAAGCAAATTACACAATGCCTTTCTATCATGAAGAACATAATCCCAGGCACCAGAAACATGCATTTCAGATGAAGAAATTGTAAAGAAAGGAACATTTGAAATTCAAGCAAAGCTTAAATCCTTAGAAAAGTGCTGATACAAATGGGCAAATCCAATTTGGTGAACTTCTGAGATATTTGTATATTTTCTTGTTGTTAATGCTCCCTGTGTAAGGATTTTGTCATTTACAGTAAAAAAAAAAAAAGAATCATTTCTCTTATTCTTTATAGAAAAAAGAAGAGTAGTAAGAATTAGGTGACTACCAAACAGATTCTTCCTAATGGCTTCCAAAAGTGGTTTGTGAACTACTTATTCATTCTTGTGAAATTACTTTATATATTGTCAGCAGAGAGATGAATGATTTCATAAAAGGATTCTTCTGAGAAAAGGGCTATGTTCTTCCCTTTTTGACCACAGCTGTTTGTGAAAACCAGGAACATCACACCCAGTTACTTGCAGAAAACCTCAGTCTTTTATAATTGTAAGAAGGGTACAAAGTGTACACAGTACAGACTTTCCTCTTTTGTTTAGTATTAAACCCCTAAGTCCATGATATTTGAGAATTCACTCATAGGCATAGAACCAGAAGAAACAAATGGACAAGTATGCAAATATAAATATGCATAGTTATTTAGAATAGTGAAAGTTTTTAAATAAATGTATGTCTAATAAGAGACAAATGTCAATAAAATTTAGAACATCCATTCAATGGAATAGTATTCAACTGTTCAAAAATAATAATGTCAGTTTCTGTGAACTGACTGGAAATACCCAGGCTATAAGTGAGAAGCAGGAATATTTCATACAATACAATATGATAACATTTTACAAATATCTGCAAATATTTGTGTTTATATATGTATATCTATGCATATACTTAAAATTCTGAATCAATAAAATTGAATTGTATTTATGACTGATTGACACAAAATATTTTCTTTTTATATTAAAAGAAAAGGAGTATGGAATTCCATGGTGGTTCAGTGGCTGAAACTCAGTGGTCCCAACACAAGGGACCCAGGTTCAATCCCCGGTCAGGGAACTAGATCCTACATACTGCAACTACAAGATTCACAAGCTGCAAGTAAGACCTGGCACAGCCAAATAAATTTAAATTCTTTAAGTAAAGGAGTATTTTTATAGTGTTATGTGAATCCCAACCATTATAGCTTATTTTTTTGATTACTTAAGAAATATTTACTGAACACACAGTAGAAGCTATAATCTGGGACAGATGGTATGCATTCATAGATGAACACCATAAATAAGAAGATCAACAGCTACAACAGTCTGGCATGGATTTTGTTGGCAGTGTATATGAGCACTTTGAGACCATGGGTAGGTGTTTTTCAGTCACTCAGTCATATCTGACTTTTTGTGACCCCATGAACTGCAGCACACCAGACTTCCCTGTCCTTCACCATCTTCCAGCGCTTGCTCAAAGTCATGTCCATTGAGTCGGTGATACAATCTAACCAGTTCATCCTCTGTCATCCTCTTATCCTCCTGCCTTCTATCTTTCCCAGCATCAGGGTCTTTTCCAGTGAGTTGGCTTTTTGCGTTAGGTGGCCAAAGTGTTGGAGCTTCAGCTTCAGCATCAGTCCTTCCAATGAATATTAAGAATTGATTTCCTTTAGGACTGACTGGTTTTAATCTCCTTGCTGTCCAAGGGACTCTTAAGAGTCTTCACCAACACCAAATTCAAAAGCATCAATCCTTTGGCACTCAGCCTTCTTTACGGTCCAACTCTTATGGATAAGTATGTCCTAACTTGACTCTGGGAGGGATTGGGGGCAGGAGGAGAAGGGGACAACAGAGGACAAGATGGCTGGATGGCATCACCGACTCGATGGACGTGGGTTTGGGTGAACTCCGGGAGTTGGTGATGGACAGGGAGGCCTGGCATGCTGCAGTTCATGGGGTCACAAAGAGTCAGACACAACTGAGCGACTGAATTGAACTGAACTGAACTTGACATAAAGGGGATCAAGAAAGCTCTTTCTTAGGCTAAATCTGAAACTGCATCAATAATCGTCATTTAGAAACGGGAGGAAATACTTGTATAATAGATATAATTAGTGCAAAGGCTTTGAGTCATGTGCAAATATGACACTAAGGAACCTGGAAGTTGGATGAATAAAATGCAAATTATCTAAAGGTGTGGAAGGAGTTACATCTGGAAGCTAAGGAGAAAAGGACAAGCAAGCAGTTTTGACTTTGCATGGAAGAAGGTGGGGATTTAATGAAAGAGTTTAGTCAGGGAAATACAGCTTTATATGAAAGATAGAATGATCACACAGAAAGAGAATGAAGAACAGTATTGAAAGTAGGCTGTGTATTCCAAGTGGGCACAAAAAATACCCACACATCTAAAGTCAGCTTTCCTTTCCATACTCAATGTACTAAGTTGCTTCAGTCGTGTCCAACTCTTTGTGACCCCATGGACTGTAGCCTGAAAGCTCCTCTGTCCATAGGATTTTCCAGGCATCTTTACCACCAGTACCACCTGGGAAGCGCCCTTTCATACTCACTGTACTCAAACGTTTATAATTTGAGCCTCTACCCTGTGATCCATCTAGGAATTCAGTCTATGAATTTCTCAAACTCTTCAATGGATGTTTACATGTTTTGATTACTTCTCAATCTACCTCTCCTTCTTCTATACCTCTGTTCTCTTATACATGTTTCTTCCTAATATTACTGTTAATTGTTCTTAACAAAGATTTCAAGAAATCATTAGGAAAACAAAACTGAAAACTTAAAATTGAGTATCAGATGCTTTCCTTTGTGTCTGTTAAGCTTGTCCTGTCCCAGGGCTTCTGCTAACATCCTGCTAGTCTTCTCTGTCTATGGGATTCTCCAGGAAAGAATACTGGAGTGGATTGTCATGCCCTTCTCTAGAGGATCTTCCCGACCCAGGGATCGAACCCTGGTCTCCTACATTGTAGGCAGATTCTTTACCGTTTGAGCTACATGGGAGTCCTAACATCCTGTCATGTTTCTGCAACTTGTTTCTACTCAAATCAGAGATGTGTATCTAACACCACTTCTTTACAGGTCCCAGCACCCCACTCCAGTACTCTTGCCTGGAAAATCCCATGGATGGAGGAGCCTGGAAGGCTGCAATCCATGGGGTCGCTGAGGATCGGACACGACTGAGCGACTTCACTTCCACTTTTCACTTTCATGCATTGGAGAAGGAAATGGCAACCCACTCCAGTGTTATTGCCTGGAGAATCCCAGGGACAGGGGAGCCTGGTGGGCTGCCGTCTATGGGGTCACACAGAGTCGGACACGACTGAAGTGACTTAGCAGCAGCAGGGCTTCCAAGAGTAAGAAAAATTAAAATAGTGATAATCCATCTTTATTTAACCAAAATAACCTTGACACACATTGAGGATAATTATTTTGTTTTATTTGCAGAGCTTTTCCTACTAGTTTCTGCTATGTCTTTAGCTTTTATAATCAAGAGGTTCATTGATGGGTTTTGTCAAACAAATCAGCCCCTACAGATGACTTCTGCAATTCCTAGAATGTTGAAGAAACTATAGACATCTTTGAAATCAGTAAATTTTGCTGTATTTGCTGCACAAGTAATTTGAGAAAGAAATGTTAAGAGAGAGTTAAAGCAGAAGTGGTGCACAATGAGAGGACACTGTAGCTAACATATATTAGAACAAATAAAATAGATCTGGTGATGGATGAGGGTATTAACAGACTTCCCAGGTGGAACTAGTGTTAAAGAACCCATCTGCCAATGCAGGAGACTTAAGGTTTGATCCCTGGGTAGGGAACACCCCTTGGAGGAGAGTGTGGCAACCCACTTCAGTATTCTTGCCTGGAGAATCCCATGGACAGAGGAGCCTGGTGGGCTAGAGTCCATAGTGTCTCAAAGAGTTGAATCCAACTGAAGTCATTTAGCACCCATGCATGCACACACTAGGGTGCTAATGGAGTGGTGTAGATGACTTCTACACCATGAACTTCCAGATGTTCAAGCTGGATTTAGAAAAAGCAGAGGAACCAGCGATCAAATTGCCAACATCTGTTGGATCATCAAAAAAGCAAGAGAGTTCCAAAAAAATATCTACTTCTGCTTTATTGATTATGCCAAAGCCTTTGACTGGGTGGATCACAACAAGCAGTGGAAATTTCTTCAAGAGATGGGAATACCAGACTACCTGACCTGCCTCCTGAGAAATTTGTATGCAGGTCAAGGAGCAATAGTTAGAACTGAACATGGAACAACAGACTGGTTCCAAATAGGGAAAGGAGTAGGTCAAGGTTGTATATTGTCACCCTGCTTATTTAACTTATATGCAGAGTACATCATGCGAAATGCCAGGCTGGATGAAACACAAGCTGAAATCAAGATTGCCGGAAGAAATATCAATAACCTCAGATATGCAGATGACACCACCCTTATGGCAGAAAGTGAAGAAGAACTAAAGAGCCGCTTGATGAAAGTGAAAGTGGAGAGTGAAAAAGTTGGCTTAAAGCTCAACATTCAAAAACTAAGATCATGGCATCTAGTCTCATTACTTCACAGGAAATAGATGGGGAAACAATGGAAACAGTGAGAGACTTTATTTTCTTGAGCTCCAAGATCACTGCAGATGGTGACTGCAGCCAAGAAATTAAAAGACACTTGCTCCTTGGAAGAGAAGCTATGACCAACCTAGACAGCATACTAAAAAACAGAGACATTACTTTGCCAATGAAGGTCCATCTAGCCAAAGCTATAGTTTTTCCAGTAGTCACATATGGATGTGAGAGTTGGACTATAAGGAAAGCTGAGCACCAAAGAACTGATGCTTTTGAACCGTGGTGTTGGAGAAGACTCTTGAGAGTCCCTTGGACTGCAAGGAGATCCAACCAGTGAATCCTAGGGGAAATCAACCCTGAATTTTCTTTGGAAGGACTGATACTGAAACTGAAACCCCAATACTTTGGCCACCTGATGAGAAGAACTGACTCATTTGAAAAGACTCTGATGCTGGGAAAGATTGAAGGCAGGAGAAGAAGGGGATGACAGAGGATGAGATGGTTGGATGGCATCACCGACTTGATGGACATGAATTTGAGCAAGCTCCAGGAGCTGGTGATGGACAGGGAGGCCTGGAGTGCTGCAGTCCATGGTGTCACAAAGAGTGGAACACGACTAAGGGACTGAACTGAACTGAGGTGACGTCTAGGTTTTCTGCCAACCAGCTAGATCAAAGGGGAAGAAAGTTTGAGATATTAGACCTAACTACAGTTATTGGTACCTGAAAATCTTCAGAGTATGGCTAAAAAGCATGAATGTGAGTTGGACCATAATGAAGGCTGAGCACTGAAGAACTGATGCTTTCAAACTGTGGTGTCGGTGAAGACTCTTAACAGTCCCTTGAACTGAAAGGAGATTAAGCCAGTCAGTCCTAAAGGAAATCAACCCTGAATATTCATTGGAGGGACTGATGCTGAAGCTGAAGCTCCAATACTTTGGCCACCTGATGAGAAGAGCCCACTCATTAGAAAAGACCCTTTTACTGGGAAAGATTGGAGGCAGGAGGAGAAGGGGACAACAGAGGATGAACTGGTTGAATGGCATTACCAACTCAATGGATATGAGTTTGAGCAAGCTCCAGGAGATGGTGAAGGACAGGGAAGCCTGGTGTTATGCAACCCATGGGGTCGCAAAGAGTCTGATACAACTGAGCAACTGAACAACAACAACAAATGGATAAAAAGAGAGGAGTCGTTCATGTAGATTATAATCTATCAATCAAATCAATTTATTAATACACAGAGAAATGAGTGCCGAAATAGTAACCACCAAAACTCAATTGATAAAAAGTTAAAATGTGGTGGGTAAGTTTAAAGATACTTTAAGAACAAACAAAAAATGATTTACTTTAATTATTCTGTGACTGCTTTTATGATCAAGATAAATGACATCTGTTATGTTAATCAAGAACTTAACTTCTAGGAAAAATTTGTTAGAGAACCAGTAGCAACAGCCAGTAAGAAATGAGCCAACAAAGGCTGCTATGTAAGTCTGAATGGGATATTTCTGGGAACTGATTCTAATTCAGATTCAAACTCAGCTCTAATTCTTGGTGAACAGTCAACTTCATAAAGAAGATAAAGAAGGTGATCTGAAAAAGACATTAAAATTTTTCAGTGGAATTCTCTAATGAAAAGTGTTACTAGGTATTACAGGAGGTAAGCAGGGAGAATCCATAGGTTACCCATATGGCTCATACGTTTTCACTATCACATTAAAGGTATTTGATAGCAGTATCACCTACTTTCAGGGTTTCTTCTTGGAAGGAAACTGCCTGCAATGCAGGAGACCCTGGTTTGACTCCTGAAGATCAGGAAGATATCCTGAAAAGGGAATGGCTACCCACTCAAGTATTCTTGCCTGGAAAATTCCATAGACAGAGGAGCCTGGCAAGCTACAGTCCATGGAGTCGCAAAGAGTCAGACACAACTGAGTGACTTCCTTTCACTTTCATTCACCTACTTTCAGTCCTTCTGACCAAAATTTTTGGAGTCGTCATTGATTCCTTTCTCCCATATCTTATATCCAATTCTTTCAGAAATCCTATTTGCATTACTTTAAAAATATGTCTCCATCTATTGCAATGACCCTGGCATTGCATCTGATCCATAGAATCCTGCCTCAGCCTCCTGACTCTCTCTACTCCTCCCTAGTATCTATTCTCAACAAGATAATTATAACAAATCTTTTAAATTCCAAACCAGATCGTGTCCTTCACTTATTCAAAATTTTCCAAAGGCCCTCTAACTCACTCAGAGTAAAAGTTGAACTACTTAAAAGGATCTAAGGGGACTAACTAGCTCCCACCATCACTTCCATCACCCCTTTCTTACTTCTCTGAATCTACTTCTATTCTTTTCCTACTCATTAATCTTCACCAGATGTAGAAGACGCTACACATGGACATCACCAGATGGTCAACACCGAAATCAGATTGATTATATTCTTTGCAGCCAAAGATGGAGAAGCTCTAAACAGTCAACAAAAACAAGACCAGGAGCTGACTGTGGCTCAGATCATGAACTCCTTATTGCCAAATTCAGACTGAAATTGAAAAGTGCAGAAAACCACTAGACCATTCAGGTATGGCCTAAATCAAATCCTTTATGATTATACAGTGGAAGTGAGAAATAGATTTAAGGGACTAGATCTGATAGATAGAGTGCCTGATGAACTATGGACTGAGGTTCGTGACATTGTACAGGAGACAGGGATCAAGACCATTCCCATGGGAAAAAAAAATGCAAAAAAACAAAATGGCTGTCTGGGGAGGCTTTACAAATAGATATGAAAGAAGAGAAGTGAAAAGCAAAGGAGAAAAGGAAAGATATAAGCATCTGAATGCAGAATTCCAAAGAACAGCAAGAAGAGAAAAGAAAGCCTTCCTCAGCAATCAATGCAAAGAAATAGAGGAAAACAACAGAATGGGAAAGACTAGAGATCTCTTCAAGAAAATTAGAGATACCAAGGGAACATTTCATGCAAAGATGGGCTCAATAAAGGACAGAAATGGTATGGACCTAACAGAAGCAGAAGATATTAAGAAGAGGTGGCAAGAATACACAGAAGAACTGTACAAAAGAGATCTTCATGACCCAGATAATCACAATGGTGTGATCACTCACCTAGAGCCAGACATCCTGGAATGTGAAGTCAAGTGGGCCTTAGAAAGCATCACTATGAACACAGATAGTGGAGGTGATGGAATTCCAGTTGAGCTATTTCAAATCCTGAAAGATGATGCTGTGAAAGTGCTGCACTCAATATGCCAGCAAAGTTGGAAAACTCAGCAGTGGCCACAGGACTGGAAAAGGTCAGTTTTCATTCCAATCCCAAAGAAAGGTAATGCCAAAGAATGCTCAAACTACTGCACAATTGCACTCATCTCACACGCTAGTAAAGTAATGCTCAAAATTCTCCAAGCCAGGCTTCAGCAATACGTGAACCATGAACTTCCAGATGTTCTAGCTGGTTTTAGAAAAAGCAGAGGAACCAGAGATCAAATTGCCAACATCGCTGGATCATCGAAAAAGCAAGAGAGTTCCAGAAAAACATATATTTCTGCTTTATTGACTATGCCAAAGTCTTTGACTGTGGGGATCACAATAAACTGTGGAAAATTCTTCAAGGGATGGGAATACCAGACCACCTGACCTGCCTCTTGAGAAACATATATGCAGGTCAGGAAGCAACAGTTAGAACTGGACATGGAACAACAAACTGGTTTCAAATAGGAAAAGGAGTATGCCAAGGCTGTATATTGTCACCCTGCTTATTTAACTTATATGCAGAGTACATCATGAGAAACCCTGAGCTGGAAGAAGCACAAGCTGGAATCAAGATTTCCAGGAGAAATATCAATCACCTCAGATGTGCAGATGACACCACCCTTATGGCAGAAAGTGAAGAGGAACTAAAAAGCCTCTTGATGGAAGTGCAAGTGGAGAGTGAAAAAGTGGGCTTAAAACTCAACATTCAGAAAACGAAGAGCATGGCATCTGGTCCCATCACTTCATGGGAAATAGATAGGGAAACAGTGGAAACAGTGTCAGACTTTATTTTGGGGGGCTCCAAAATCACTGCAGATGATGACTGCAGCCATGAAATTAAAAGACACTTGCTCCTTGGAAGAAAAGCTATGACCAACCTAGATAGCATATTCAAAAGCAGAGACATTACTTTGTCAACAAAGGTCCATCTAGTCAAAGCTATGATTTTTCCAGTGGTCATGTATGGATGTGAGAGTTGGACTATAAAGAAAACTCAGCGCCGAAGAATTGATGCTTTTGAACTGTGGTGTTGGAGAAAACTCTTGAGAATCCCTTGGACTGCAAGGATATCCAACCAGTCCATCCTAAAGGAGATCAGTCCTGAGTGTTCATTGGAGGGACTGATGTTGAAGCTGAAACTCCAATATTTTCGCCACCTGATGCAAAGAGCTGATTCATTTGAAAAGACACTGATGCTGGGAAAGATTGAAGGCAGTAGGAGAAGGAGATGACAGAGGATGAGATGGTTGGATGGCATTACCAACTCAATGGACATGAGTTTGAGTGAACTCCGGGAGTTGGTGATGGACAGGGAGGCCTGGTGTGCTCTGGCCCATGGGGTCGTAGAGTCAGACATGACCGAGCAACTGAACTGAACTGAATTGAACTACTACTATGTAATAAATAGATTAACAAGGACCTATTGTATGGCACAAGAAACTATTCAATATCTTGTAATAACCTAAAATGAAAAATAATCTGAAAAAGAATATGTATAACTGAATTACTATGCTGTATACCTTAATCTGGAGAAGGCAATGGCACCCCACTCCAGTACTCTTACCTGGAAAATCCCATGGACGGAGGAGCCTGGTAGGCTCTAGTCCATGGGGTCACTAAGAGTTGGGCACGACTGAGCGACTTCACTTTCACTTTTCACTCTCATGCATTGGAGAAGGAAATGGCAACCCACTCCAGTATTCTTGCCTGGAGAATCCCAGGGACGGGGGAGCCTGGTGGGCTGCCGTCTATGGGGTCACACAGAGTCGGACACGACTGAAGCGACTTAGCAGCATACCTTAATCTAACACAAAATTTTAAATCAACCATACATCAACAAAGAAACAAGAAAACTACTTGGTACATTTTCTGAGTAGACTAACAAGATTCAACTACAGCTTTTTCTTTATTTAAACTTTAATCTTACATTGGAGCATAGCTGACATTCAATTATAACTTTTTTCTTAATAGGTTAGTGATAAATATTCTAATTAGTATCATTCATAATAGTCTGTCTATTATACAGAACTTCCAATGGCCATTATACAGAACAACTGTCTCATTTAATCTAAAAACTTTAACTATGTTTTGCTAATTTTCTCAATATTTCTGTGTTGCTTTGATTACTTGGTATTAATACTGGGTTGGGAATGCTGGGGAGATACATGTAATACTGTACTCCACTTTTGAAACATTATTAAATTTCATTATTAGTAATATTCTTTGGACATTCAAAAGTATTTATCTAGAGATGTCATCACTAATTGAGGCATTTAGATCCTGTGCCTTTGTAGGAATTGTACTCTACATAGTTAATAAACATTTCACTGATGGACAAAGTATAAAGTAAATAAAAAAATTATTTCTGTGAGGATGAAGCATCCAAGAAAAGTGAGGGGTAAAAAAGATGTTATTGGATTTAATGTGAATAGGAATTGAAAAAGATTAGCCAAACAGCTAAAAATTTACACAGACCCTACGTAAAGATTGCTCAAAAAATTGTGCTTAAGTTCTGACTCTATTTGAGGGAATCTGAAATTGGTTACCTTAAATAGTGCTCTATAGATGTAAGAGTACTCAAGAAAATTATTCTTGAGTTCTATAACTGAATCACTGGCAGAACTATAGCCAGTGAAACCAATCAAAAAGGAAGAGCCTTGCCCTTATATTAAAAAAAAAATGAAGAATGAATGTACAGATTTCAGTTGGTTATATAAGTTCTCACACATTTAATTTCTCAGTCATCTGGAAGTTTAGTTGGAAACATGATGTCCATTTTCTCTTAAATATCTACATAAAACAAAAGTATTTCCCATTTTTGATTGTTGGTGTTTTCTAAAAATAATGGCATTCTCTTTCACAAACACACTGCATTTATGAAAATCAGGAGAAATTTTAAAAATCAAGAGATTAACATGGGTATAAATAACTAGTCTTTTATTTGATGTACAGATCTTAATCACATTTTGCTGATTTTCTCTACAATATCTTCTGTAGACAAAGAAAATCCCGGATCATGTGTTGCTTTGATTACTTGGTTAAGTGATGTCTACCAGCTTTCTCCACTACATACTTTAGTAACTTGTGAAAAGATACTTTGAAAGTGAAAATTGCTCAGTCTTGTCCGACTTTTACGATCTCATGGACTATACAGTCCTTGGAGTTCTCCAGGCCAGAGTACTGGAGTGGGTAGCCTTTCCCTTCTCCAGGGGATCTTCCTGACCCAGGAACTGAACTTGGGTCTCCTGCATTGCAGGCAAATTCTTTGCCAACTGAGCTATGAGGGAACTTCAGTAATTTGTGAAAAGATGCTTTGAGAATATGTAGATATCCTCTTCTCCCAACCCAACTACCACTGAGCCTATTATGCAGTGTCATTTCATTTAGTTGCAATGTTTCCTTTAATCTGAAGTAGTTATGCAATCTTTATTTTTATTTGAGTATTCTATTTTTGAAGTTATTTTGTAAAACAGTTATTTGTAATCATTTTTTAAAATACTGTAAAATATTTACAACATTGTAAATTAACTATAATAGATAAGTAATAGATAATAGTTATCTGTTAATATTAGATAAATAAAAAGATATAGATAATATTACTATAATCCAATTAGTAATAATAATTTAAAATTTTGTATCAGTTTCACATGTACAGCAAAGTGATTCAGTTATATATATATATATATATATATATATGTACCTATTCTTTTTCAGATTCTTTTCACATATAGGTTATTACAAGGTATTGAGTAGAGTTCCCTGTGCTATACAGCAGGTCCTTGCTGATTATATATTTTATATATAGTGGTATGTATATGTTAGGCTTCCCAGGTGGCCCAGTGGTAAAGAATCCACCTCTAATACAGGGAATGCAAAAGATGAGGGTGCAATCTCTGGATCAGGAACATCCCCTGGAAAAGGAAATGGCAACCCACTCCAGTATTCTTGCTCGGAAAATCCCATGGACAGAAGCCTGGTGGGCTATAGTCTATGGGGTTGCAAAGAGTCAGACATGACTGAAGCAACTTTACTAAGAAAACATAATTTTTGTCAGAACTTATTTAAAGAGGGCTAGCTATATAAGGTTTTATTAGTAGTGAATTAGCCTGAGCTCACATCAATTGTCTCATCTTCTGCTGCAGTTCATGAAGACCTAACTATCATTTGTGAAAGACTGCCAGCACTCCCTTGGTTTCATATTCTTCAACTGTTACTTTTTAGCTTTTCTGTGAAGCTCTTTGTCCCTAAAATCTGATTTTTTTTCCTCAAAACCCCAGAGTGCAATGTCTTCTGTTTCTTTGTGCTCTACATCTTAATTAACTCAATACTGTACTTTTTCTCAGATTATCTTGCCTAATGTTTTAGCATTGTTGCTGTTCAGTAGCCCAGTCGTGTTCGACTCTTTGTGACCCCCATGGACAGCAGCACGCCAGGCCTCCCTGTCCCTCACCACCTCCCAAAGTTGGCCCAAGTTCATGTCCATTGCATGGGTGGTGCCATCCAACCTCTGTTTCCCCTCCTCTTCCTGCCTTCAATCTTTCCCAGCATCAGGGACTTTTCCAATGAGCCAACGGTTCTCATCAGATGACTTGGCATAGAACTGAATGTTCTAGCATACTGAGTACAAATTTTAAGCTTCACACTAGCAAACTTATCGTTTACACTGGACATATAAAGTGTGGATCTTGGCATAATGTGATGCCTATTGTGTACAAATAGTTCATTGCAGACTACTTATTGATCAACAGTTGGCTTTTATTTCATCATACTCTGATTTTTTCCCCTAATTTTAGTAATTGGACTTCTGCTTTTGTTCATGTCTTGTGAAAGTTTTTGTCATGCACCAATTCCAGTAATTTGTTCCAGATAATCCACTTACACTTCACTTACTATCTTGACTTCTTCAAATCACCAAGTGCTTCAGGACTGGGGGTCTTGCCTTCCAACAGATACTTCTTAGACAGAAGCAAGATATTGTCTTTGCACCATTTTATTACCAGCCAGAGACTGGGTATCTTTCTCTCTACTGTATCCAACAATTGTTATGGTTAACTTACATAATCCCTGGTGACACATTGGTAAAGAGTCCATCTGCCAATGTAGGAGAGACAGGTTCTATTCCTGGGTCAGAAACATCCCCTGGAGTAGGAAATAGCAACTCACTCCAGTATTCTTGCTTGGAAAATTCCATGGACAGAGGAGCCTGGTGGGATACAGTTGATAGTGTCACAAAGGGCATGCACAAAAGCAACCTATATAATATCACAATTTCATACTTTACAGCTGGCCTAGATTACTACCATGTTGAATATAAATTGTTTTACTCTTGTTATTGCTGTTCAGTTGATAAGTTGTGTCCAACTCTTTGTGACCCCACAGACTGCAGCATACCAGTCTCTCTTGTCCTCCACTATCTCCCAGAGTTCACTCAAACTCATGTCCGTTGATTCGGTGATGCCATCCAACCATATCATCCCCCTCCACCCCCTTCTCCTTTTGCCTTTGATCTTTCCCAGCATTAGTGTCTTTTCCAAGGAGTCAGCTCTTTGCATCAGGTGTCTAAAATATTGGAGCTTCAGCATCCATTCTTCCAATGAAAATTTAGGATTGATTTCCTTTAGGATTGACTGGTTTGATCTCCTTGAAGCCGAAGGGACTCTCAAGAGTCTTCTCCAGCTCCACAATTAGAAAGCATCAATTCATTGCTCAACCTTCTTTATGGTAAGTCATTCATCTAGTCAAGGCTATGGTTTTTCCTGTGGTCATGTATGGATATGAGAGTTGGACTGTGAAGAAGGCTGAGCGCTGAAGAACTGATGCTTTTGAACTACAAGGAGATCCAACCAGTCCATTCTAAAGGAGATCAGCCCTGGGATTTCTTTGGAAGGAATAATGCTAAAGCTGAAACTCCAGTACTTTGGCCACCTCATGCGAAGAGTTGACTCATTGGAAAAAA
Organism: Bubalus kerabau; assembly: GCF_029407905.1. NCBI lineage: Eukaryota > Metazoa > Chordata > Mammalia > Artiodactyla > Bovidae > Bubalus > Bubalus kerabau. The sequence goes on from NC_073624.1 coordinate 20,188,731, forward strand.
CTCTGATGCTGGGAGGGATTGGGGGCAAGAGGAGAAGGGGACGACAGAGGATGAGATGGCTGGATGGCATCACCGACTCGATGGACATGAGTCTGAGTGAACTCCGGGAGTTGGTGATAGACAGGGAGGCCTGGCGTGCTGCAATTCATGGGGTCGCAAAGAGTCGGACACGACTGAGCGACTGATCTGATCTGATCTGATGGATGCCCCTAAACTTCCCTGGTAGCTCAGATGGTAAAGAATCTGCCTACGATGTGGGAGACCTGGACTTGATCCCTGAGTTGGGAAAATCCCCTGGAGGAGGGCATGGAAACCCATTCCAGTATTCTTGCCTGGAGAATCCCATGACAGAGGAGCCTGGTGGGCTACAGTCAATAGTGTCAGAGTTGGACATGACTGAGGACTAAGCACAGTATACATGGGTGCCCCTACGTGTATATGGTCCCCCTGAAAATTATAATATCATTTGATCAGCCTTTCATTCACTCTTTAAGCTAGTCAAACACAACTACACTCTATGTACACAGCAACTATTGAATACTTTATGGATAATCCAACACTGAGCGTTATTCTTATTCTCAATCTTTTGTTGCTCTTTCTCCACATTTTCTGTAATATAAACTCTTTGCTTTAAATCTGGACTCCAATTTTATCCCTGGTAGTTAAGACTTCACTTTAGCACTTGATATCTATTGCATTGATATTTGTTTTCCAATGTTCTTCAGCAAAGACTTACAATTCCAGCTTTTCCCTGTTAGGAGTTCTTTGTCAGAAAGTAGTTTATGTTCACAATTTGCTTTTCCCTTCATCCAACCAAACTCAATACAGTATAGTTTTGACTCCATATTTTATGTTTTTGTATTTAATTAACAATGACTTACTTTTGATGGTGTCTGAAAGAACTAGAAAAAAAATTGTATAAGCACCATATATTTATGATCTCATGTTAGGACTGCCCAGATCTATCCAGAACTAGTAAGTATATTTCCAGTCCTATAAGCTATCAAGAGCCCATAAGAATAAAAAACAGTCATGAACAATATGTCTAAGATCAAATATCTTAATCCATGTAAGAGAGACATAGTCAGCTTCCTCCCTTTTCTCCTAATAACATTTCTGCTATTTGTCTGGTGATAGCCAGTGAAATGAACTAGGAATAAAGGAAGGATTTAATAACATGTGAACTAATGGTCAAAGAAATTTACTTACATGAATATTTGTCAAGATCCACTGTTCAGATATGAATTTCAGCTAAAATAAGATTAGTTGCCATCATGATGCTTCTAATTACTAATCAGGAGTAGAAAATTAATTGGGGTATGGCCACATCCCTGTGAATGATGGGAGTGTATTGTAATTTTCTAAGCATCCTATAAGTTGAATACACCAAAAATCAGACAGATGCATAGGACGGCATTCTATGTAAATTCTGAGATGAAAAATAGCTAACCTATCGTCTAAAGGAGTAAAACACTGGACTCAGATTTACCTTCTGCAACAGATGACAATAGCTAAAGAGTAAGGACTTGTTGGAAAAAAATGTTTATATCCCATTAATTCTACTCGAGCAAGCCATTTGTCACATATGAAGACAGCAGAATGTTTTAGTTATGTAACATTTTAGAATATGTACATCTACTTACAATGCCCAAGATTATTTTATAAAGAAGAAACATAAGTGACTGATTAAGAAAGATATGGGAAGCAGAACAGGGGAAAGCATAAGGGGACAGAAGAAAATGTATGTCAGCAGGACTAGTGGCTAAGCCCTTCTGGAATCAGCAAAACAGCTTGGGAGGAAGTGCTGAGTTTATTATTCAGGAGAATTTGTGGTTGAATTTTTCACCTCTTGCCATGCTTTTCTTCCTTCCCCAGCCCTCCTTCCCTGGCTACTGTCTCTAGGGTTAGCCAGGAAGGAGAAAGTTGGCATGAAGAGGAAGTCAGTATGAAAGCAATGAGGAAATGGAGTCAATGCAAGGGCTATGATCTCTTCCTAAACAGAGAAAGGAAGTAAAAACATGCAATTCTGAGTTATAACAATTAAAAAGAGGGCTGTGATTTGGGGTGTACAGACGATTAATCTTCCATGCCAGTTTTTGCATTTAAGCATAAGTTGTTGTTGTTTAGTTGCTAAGCTGTGTCTGACTCTTTTGTGACCCAATAGATTGTAGCCCGCCAGTCTCATCTGTCCATGGGATTTCTCAGGCAAGAATACTGCAGTGGGTTGCCATTTCCTTCCCCACCCAGGGATCGAACCTGTGTTTCCTGCATTGCAGGTGGATTCTTTACCAATGAGCCACCAGGGAAGCCCCAAGCCTGTTTAGTTAACTTGAGTTAAAAATGACTGGTTCTTGGGACTCCCTGGTGGCCCAGTGGTTAAGATTCTGAGCTCCCAGTGCAGGGGGTCTGAGTTCAATCCCTGGTCAGGGAACTAGATCCCACCTGCTACAACCAAGAGTTTGTATGCCAAAACCAAGGATTCACATGCTGCAACCAAAAGTCCTCATGCCACAAATAGGACCTGGCACAGCCAAGTAAGTAAATATTTTTGAAAAATTACTGGTTCTTACCCAACATGGGAGATAGAAAAGGAATGGCAGCAAGAGTTGAACACAGGACCAAATTAAGACTTTCAGATTGTTTCAAGATCTGGAGTCACTATGGTGCTCTTTCATACACATAATTCAAAACAAAAAATATACTGAACATTCCAACATGAATAAGGAATTAAAAAAAATATATATGGATTATTGCCTAACAATTAATCCTTCAAAGGTTTGTTTTCATTTAAAACATGAAAAAGTTTTCTTCAATTAGAATTGTATGGAAAAATTTGTATGTGTGTTGTGCCTTGGGTGTTCTTTGGAAGGAATGATGCTAAACCTGAAACTCCAGTACTTTGGCCACCTCATGTGAAAAGTTGACTCATTTGAAAAGACTCTGATGCTGGGAGGGATTGGGGGCAGGAGGAAAAGGAGATGACAGAGGATGAGATGGCTGGATGGCATCACCAACTCGATGGATGTGAGTTTGAGTGAACTCCGGGAGATGGTGATGGCAGGGAGGCCTGGCACGCTGCGATTCATGGGGTCACAAAGAGTCGGACACGACTGAGCGACTGAACTGGACTGAACTGAACTGTGTCTGTGTGCAAATCTGTATATTTCTTCTTGATTCCCATCAGTGAAATTCACACAGCCTCAGCTGTTTCATAACTTGCCTTGCTCCAGGATTTCCTCATCCTTTCCCTTAGGTTATGCCTTTATATTCTTATTTGATTCACCCTCTCCTCTTAGAAAGTGAAAGTGTTAGTCACTCAGTCACGTCAAACTCTTTACGAAACTATGGACTCTAACCCACCGGGCTCCTCTGTCCACGGGATTCTCCAGGCAAGAATACTGAAGTGGGTTGTCATTCCCTTCTCCAGGGGATCTTCCCAACCCAGGGATCGAACCCAGATCTCCAACATTGCAGGTGGATTCTTTACCATTTGAGCCATCTCTGTCTGTTCTCTCTCAAATGTCATACTCCTGTCAGTTAATAACACATCTTGAATGTATTCTTTACAGCCTGTTTACCTCTTTCTTCAGTCTCCTAGACTTACAAAGCCTTGACTTGGCAATGAAGGTAGCTCCTTTCCTGACTCCTTTTGCTCTAGCCTTATACTGTTCCAGGTCTGTGTCTCAATGAGACAGGTGACAATGAATATGCCTTGTCCTACCTTTGTGATCCTTCAAATTATCCGTGCCATCTACAAATACTGTTAATATTAAATGAGGCAATGATTATAAAGTGCTTACTATACTGTCTGAGAAAGATTAGACAAGCATTAAAATGTGCCTCTGGTTGTTTGACATGGAGCTAACAGGCAGAGACAGAGCTGCACGTGAGTTTTATGCTATTAATACTCACCCCAATTTTTTTTTTCCATTGGATTTAAGTACCTATAGTCAAGCTATATAGTGCATGAGGTTCTCATGGCAAGTATACTGGGGTGGTTTGCCATTCCCTGCTCCAGGATGACTGTGAGACCTGGACCATAAAGAAGGCAGAACACCAAAGAATTGATGCTGTCAAACTGTAGTGCTGGAGAAGACCCCTGAAAGTCCTTTGGACTGCAAGGAGATCAAACTAGTCAAACTTAGAGGAAATCAACCCTGAATATTCATTAGAAGGACTGATGCTGAAGCTCTAGTATTTTGGTCACATAATGCAAAGAGCTGACTCATTGGAAAAGTCCCTGATGCTGGGAAAGACGGAGGGCAGAGGATGAGATGGCTGGATGGCATCGCTGATGCTATGGTCATGAACTTGGGCAAACTTCAGGAGATGATGAGAGACAGGGAGGCCTGGTGTGCTGCAGTCCATGGGGTAACAAAGAGTTGGACATAACTGGGCAACTGAATGACAACAGTCAGGTTAAAAAAATAGTGTTTATTCCCTAAGGGAAGTGTTCAGATATAACTTTTTCAATGTCAATAATGAAAAATACACTCTGAAAATTTAAGCAATTTGAATATTTGTTTCTTCTCTTTTCTCCTCACTGTGTTACATAATTTCTAAATAAAGATTTTAGAATCAGGGAATTATTATTATTGTTATTATAATCACTAATCTTTCTTAGGATTATCCACTTCTCTTTAAAGAACTATTTTTCATACTCACATAATTTTTTTTTTTTTGTAGTGCCCTGCAGCATTGTAAAATATTGCTTTCCAGATCAAAGATTGAACCTGTGTCCCCTGTGTTGGGAGCACAGAGTCTCAACACTGGACTTCCAGGGAAGTCCCTATACGCACATAATTTTATTATGCTAGATAAAGTCATTATTTAGACTTAATCCTCATATTTAACTGGTTTTATTGCTCACCATCCCTTTAATATTTCTTTTAGATTCTTACAATTTTTTCCTTCATTTTAAGGCAGTAAGATACGCATAATACAAAGTTTGCCATTTTAATGACTTTTAAGTGTGCAACTCGGTGGCGTTAAGAATATTTGTAGTGTTAGTTTAACCATCACCACTGTTTCAAGAACTTTTTTTTTAATTTTACAATATTGTATTGGTTTTGCCATATATCAACATGAATCCGCCACAGGTATGTATACACGTGTTCCCCATCCTGAACCCTCCTCTCTCCTCCCTCCCGGTACCATCCCTCTGGGTCATCCCAGTGCACCAGCCCCAAGCATCCAGTATCGTGCATCGAACCTGGACTAGCGACTCGTTTCATATATGATATTATACATGTTTCAATGCCATTCTCCCAAATCATCCCACCCTCTCCCTCTCCCACAGAGTCCACAAGACTGTTCTATACATCAGTGTCTCTTTTGCTGTCTCGTATACAGGGTTATTGTTACCATCTTTCTAAATTCCATATATATGTGCTAGTACACTGTATTGGTGTTTTTCTTTCTGGCTTACTTCACTCTGTATAGTAGGCTCCAGTTTCATCCACCTCATTAGAACTAATTCAAATGTATTCTTTTTAATGGCTGAGTAATACTCCATTGTGTATATGTACCACAGCTTTCTTATCCATTCATCTGCTGATAGACATCTAGGCTGCTTCCATGTCCTGGCTATTATAAACAGTGTTGCGATGAACATTGGGGTACACGTGTCTCTTTCAATTCTGGTTTCCTCAGTGTGTATGCCCAGCAGTGGGATTGCTGGGTCATAAGGCAGTTCTATTTCCAGTTTTTTAAGGAATCTCCACACTGTTCTCCATAGTGGTTGTACTAGTTTGCATTCCCACCAACAGTGTAAGAGGGTTCCCTTTTCTCCACACCCTCTCCAGCATTTATTGCTTGTAGAATTTTGGATCTCAGCCATTCTGACTGGCTTGAAATGGTACCTCATAGTGGTTTCGATTTGCATTTCTCTGATAATGAGTGATGTTGGGCATCTTTTCAAGAACTTTTTAAAAATCACTGCAAACAATAAAGTCTACTCCTTAAGGAATGACTCACCAGCGCCCCCTATCTCAGTTCCTTGTAATTTCTATTCTACTGTCTGTCAATTTGCCTAGTCTAAATGGGTGAATTTAACTCAGATGACCATTATATCTACTACCGTGGGCAGGAATCCCTTAGAAGAAATGGAGTAGCCATCATAGTCAACAAAAGAGTCTGAAATGCAGCACTTGGAGTACTCCATTCGTTTCCAGTTTCCAAGGCAAACCATTCAATATCACAGTAATCCAAGTCTATGCCCCGACCAGTAACACTGAAGAAGCCGAAGTCAAACAGTTCTATGAGAACCTACAAGACCTTCTAGAAGTAACACCCAAAACAGATGTCTTTTGCATTATAGGGGACTGGAATCCAAAAGTAGGAAGTCAAGAAAAACCTGCAGTATCAGGCAAATTTGGTCTTGGAGTACAGAATGAAGACGGGCAAAGGTTAATATAGTTCTTCCAAGAGAACTCACTGATCATAGCAAACACCCTCTTCCAACAACACAAGAGAAATCTCTACACATGGACATCACCAGATGGTCAACACCGAAATCAGATTGATTATATTCTTTGCAGCCAAAGATGGAGAAGCTCTATACAGTCAACAAAAACAAGACCAGGAGCTGACTGTGGCTCAGATCTTGAATTCTTGAATTCCTTATTGCCAAATTCAGACTGAAATTGAAGAAAGTGGAGAAAACCACTAGACCATTCAGGTATGACCTAAATCAAATCCCTTATGACTATACAGTGGAAGTGAGAAATAGATTTAAGGGACTAGATCTGATAGACAGAGTGCCTGATGAATTATGGATGGAGGTTCAGGACATTGTACAGGAGACAGGAATCAAGACCATCCCCAAGAAAAAGAAATGCAAAAAAAGCGAAATGACTGTCTGAGGAGGCCTTATAAATAGCTGTGAAAAGAAGGGAAGTGAAAGCAAAGGAGAAAAGGCAAGATATATTTGAATGCAGAGTTCCAAAGAATAGCAAAGAGAGATAAGGAAGCTTTCCTCAGTGATCAGTGCAAAGAAATAGAGGAAAACAATAGAATGGGCAAGACTAGAGATCTCCTCAAGAAAATTAGAGATACCAAGGGAACATTTCATGCAAAGATGGGCTCAATAAAGGACGGAAGTGGTAGGGACCTAACAGAAGCAGAGGATATTAAGAAGAGGTGGTAAGAATACACAAAAGAACTGTACAAAAAGATCTTCATGACCCAGATAATCACGATGGTGTGATCACTCACCTAGAGCCAGACATCCTGGAATGTGAAGTCAAATGGGCCTTAGGAAGCATCACTATGAACACAGATAGTGGAGGTGATGGAATTCCAGTTGAGCTATTTCAAATTCTGGAAGATGATGCTGTGAAAGTGCTGCACTCAAAATGTCAGCAAATTTGGAAAACTCAGCAGTGGCCATAGGACTGGAAAGAGAGTTTTCATTCCAATCCCAAAGATAGGCAATGCCAAAGAATGCTCAAACTACCACACAATTGCACTCATCTCATATGCTAGTAAAGGATTGCTTAAAATTCTCCAAGCCAGGCTTCAGCAATATGTGAACCATGAACTTCCAGATGTTCAAGCTGGTTTTAGAAAAGGCAGAGGAAACAGAGATCAAATTGCCAACACACACTGGATCATCAAAAAAGCAAGAGAGTTCCAGAAAAACATCTATTTCTGCTTTATTGACTATGCCAAAGCCTTAGACTATGTGGATCACAATAAACTGGAAAATTCTGGAAGAGATGGGAATACCAGACCACCTGACCTGCCTCTTGAGAAACGTATATGCAGGTCAGGAAGCAACAGTTAGAACTGGACATGGAACAACAGATTGGTTCCAAATAGGAAAAGGAGTACATCAAGGCTGTATATTGTCACCCTACTTATTTAACTTATATGCAGAGTACATCATGAGAAGTGCTGGGCTGGAGGAAGCACAATTGAAATCAAGATTGCCAGGAGAAATATCAATAACCTCAGATATGCAGATGACACCACCCTTATGGCAGAAAGGGAAGAAGAACTAAAGAGCCTCTTGATGAAAATGAAAGAGGGGAGTGAAAAAGTCGACTTGAAGCTCAACATTCCGAAAACTAAGATCATGGCATCTGGTCCCATCACTTCATGGCAAAACGATGGGGAAAGCGTGGGAACAGTGGCTGACTTTATTTTGGGGGGCTCCAAAATCACTGCAGATGGTGATTGCAGCCATGAAATTAAAAGACACTTACTCCTTGGAAGGAAAGTTATGACCAACCTAGACAGCATATTAAAAAGCGGAGACATTACTTTGTCAACAAAGGTCCATCTAGTCAAGACTATGGTTTTTCCAGTGGTCATGTATGGATGTGAGAATTGGACTGTGAAGAAAGCTGAGCACCGAAGAATTGATGCTTTTGAACTGTGGTGTTGGAGAAGACTCTTGAGAGTCCCTTGGACTGCAAGGAGATCCAACCAGTCCATCATAAAGGAAATCAGTCCTGGGTGTTCATTGGAAGGACTGATGTTGAAGCTGAAACTCCAGTACTTTGGCCACCTGATGCGAGGAGCTGACTCATTTGAAAAGACCCTGATGCTGGGAAAGATTGAGGGCAGGAGGAGAAGGGGACAACGGAGGATGAGATGGTTGGATGGCATCACCGACTCAATGGACATGGGTTTGGGTGAACTCTGGGAGTTAGTGAGGCCTGGCGTGCTGCGATTCATGGGGTCACAAAGAGTCAGACACAACCGAGCGACTGAACTGAATAAAATACCTTCCCCAGTGTCTCAGCGGTAAAGAATCTTGTATGCAATGCGAGACACTGAGGAGATATGGGTTCTATTCTTGGGTCCAGAAGATCCCCTGGAGGAGGAAATGGCAACCCACTCTAGTAATCTTGTCTGAAAATTCCCATGGAGAGGAATCTGATGGGCTACAGTCCTTGGGGTCACAAAAAGTCAGACACAGCTAAGCACACACAAGTACCTCATATGATGTGGAGTCACACTACATTGTCCATTTATGTCTTTGAATTTGAGCAAACTCTGGGCGATAGTGGAGAACAGAAGGCCCTGGCATGCCACGGTCCAGGGGAGTCCCAAAGAGTTGGACATGTCTTAGCAACTAAACAACAACACCATGTCTAGTTTATACCACTTAGCATGATGCTTTCAATGTTCATGAACATTACAGAATGTATCACAACTTTATTCATTTTTATGGCTAAATCATATTCCATTGTAGTTTTCCTTTAGTATTTGGTCAAACAAAATATGTATTCGACTGTATTATTTTCTTAAGTTTTAAATTTACTTGATTTCTATTTTTATTGAGGTAACACTGTTTTATAACAGTGTGTAAGTTTCATGTGCACAACATTATAGTTTGACTTCTACATACACAATTCCATGCTCATCACCAGGAATCTAGTTTCCCTCCATCACTGTGCAGTGCAGTCTATTTAGCTTGAAGACTATTATGTCCGACAAAGTATGGTTACACCCACCCTCTTTGGGCTGTCATTTGGAGTATTATCTTCCATTCCTTCACTTTGAGCCTGTGTCCATCTTTAGGGCAGAGATGAGTCTCCTGGGGGCAGCATAGACTTGTATCTTGTTTTTTAATCTACCTCACCACTGTGTGTCTTTTCATTGGTGAGCTCCATCCATTTACATTTCGACTGATTGTTGATAAATGAAGATTTAGTTCTGCCATTTATCTTTTGTTTTCTGGTTGCTATGTATCTCCATTGTTTCTTTTTCCTTGTTTCCATTTGCCATTTTAGCCTGGTGGTTTTCTGTGATGTATTTCTCCACTTCCTGCTTTTTTATGTTTTGTGTTTCTGCTCTTGGTTTCTTTTGTGTGTGCATGTGGTTATCATGTGGTTTGTTTAAATGTCTCATAGATTAAAAAAAAAAATAGTCCTTTTTTTCTGCTGATAGCATCTTAAACATCTTATCTTCATTTCCCTATACAGGTTCCATCATTTTATTCTTCCCCTTTAAGGTTTTTGTTATCACAAATTATCCTTTTTATGTTGTCAAATTGTCTCTAAATTGAAGTAGTTATATTTATTTTTAATGTTTTATTCTCTTTTATCTGTGACCTAGTGCATGTGATCTAGCAATTCTAACTCCTAGCTTTTTACCTGAGATGTGGAAACATATGTCCACACAAAATCTTGTACACAAAGTTTCATGGGTGTGTGTTAGTTGTGCAGTCGTGTTGGACTCTTTGCAACCCCATGGACTGTAGCCCGAAAGGCCCCTCTGTCCATGGGATTTTCCAGGCAAGAATACTGGGGTGGGTTGCCATTTCCTTCTCCAGGGGATCTTCCCAACCCAGGGATAAAACTCAGGTCTCCTACATTGCAGGCAGATGTTTCACGGTCTGAGCTACTAGGGAACATGATTTTTATTGATAATAGTCCAAAAGTGAATAACCTAAATGTCTACCAATTGGGTACACAAAATGTAGTATATACATACAATAGAAAATTATTTGGCAATAATGATAATAGATAAAGTACTGAATGAAGTACAACATTGATAAAACTTGAAAGTGAAGTTGCTCAGTCGTGTCCGACTCTTTGCGACCCCATGGACTGTAGCATACTATGCTCCTCTGTCCATGGGATTTTCCAGGCAAGAGTATTGGAGTGGGTTGCCATTTCCTTCTCCAAAGGATCTTCCTGACCCGGGGATCGAACCCAGGTCTCCCATACTGTAGGCAGACACTTTACCATTTGAGCCACCAGGGAAGTCCAATAAAACTTGGAAATGGTATTCTAATGAAAAAAGCCAGTCATGAAAGATGATGCATTGTGTGATTACATTTATATAAAATGTCCAAAATCAGCACACCCACAGATACAGTAAATAGATTATTGGTTTTGTAGGACTGAAGGTGGGGTGTGTATGAAGAGGGAAGACAGAAGGACAGCTAATGGATATGGAGTTTCTTTGGGGAGCAACCAAATGTTCTAAGATAAGGTGTGATATGCTTGGTCAACTCTATGAATATACTAAAAACCATTGAATTGTAAAAGTGGGTGAATTTTAAGTTATATAAATTACATCTCAATAAGACTTGAAAAAAACAAAAAGAAGGGAAGATGGGATTACAGAAAGTACCATTATCTTTAATTTTTTTAAGCGTTCAGTGGTTCTATTAATATCTGCAATTTTCCTCCAAAGGGATTACTTCTTATTAACAATTGCTTACTGATGTACATAGAAACTCAGGTGCAGATTTATTGATTTTCACTTGCCTTTTTCTTCCATAATTACTCTTATTCCACAGACCAGTCAATCAATGTAGAGTTCTGCCTGCAGCTAAGTATTTTGTTGTTGTTCAGTCACTAATTGGTGTTCGATTGTTAAGACACCCCACTGACTGCCGCATGCCAGGCTTCCCTATCCATCATTATCTCCCATAGTTTGCTCAAATTCATGTCCATTGAGTCAGTGATGCTTTCTAACTGTCCCATCCTCTGTCGCCCCCTTCTCCTTTTGCCTTCAACCTTTCCCAGCATCAGGGTCTTTTCCAATGAGTTGGCTCTTCGCATCAGGTGGCCAAAGTACAAGCAGCTAAGTATAGTTCATTTGAAAAAGAATTGAAAGTGTATCCCACAAATATGTGTGGTCACACTCATTGTCCTTCATCAAGGTACCTAGCCTCTCTTTAATCAATTGGCTCTACTTCTGTTGATTGATTTACATCTGGAAACTGTTCAAAGAATTGAGACTGCCAATCAAAACTTCTGATGACCTGGTTTTATATTAATGTGTGTGTGCTTCAGTCATGTCCAACTCTTTACGACCACAGGGACTATAGCCCGCCAGGCTCCTCATCTATGGAATTCTCCAGGCAAGAATACTGCAGTGGGTTGTCATGCCCTCCTCCAGGGCATCTTCCTGACTCAGGAATCAAATCCGTGTCTCTTGGGTCTCCTGAATTGACAGGTGGGGCTTTTACCACTAGGGCCACCTGGGATGCCCTTTATATCGATAAATTACCCTATTTTGTTCCTTTTAGTGGCTGAGTAATATCCAATGTATATATGAACTATATCTTTTTTTTTTAAGACAAATAGCTTTTTTTTTACCTTATTTTATTTTAATTAATTTATTTATTTTAATTGGAGGCTAATTACTTTACAATATTGTAGTGGGTTTTGCCATATACTGACATGAATCAGCCATAAGTGTACATGTGTCCCCCATCCTGAACCCCCTCCCACCTCCCTCCCCATCCCATCCCTCAGGGTTGTCCCAGTGCACCGGCTTTGAATTCCCTGTTTCATGCATCGAACTTGGACTGGTGATCTATTTCACATATGGTAATATACATGTTTCAATGCTATTCTCTCAAATCATCCCACCCTCGCCCTCTCCCACAGAGTCCAAAAGTCTGTTCTTTATATCAGTGTCTCTTTTGCTGTCTTGCATATAGGGTCATCATTACTATCTTTCTAAATTCCATATATATCAATAATATACTGTATTGGTGTTTTTCTTTCTGACTTACCTCACTCTGCATAATAAGCTCCAGTTTCATCCACCTCATTAGAACTGATTCAAATGCAATCTTTTTAATAGCTGAGTAATATTCCATTGTGTATATGTACCACAGCTTTCTTATCCATTTATCTGCCAATGGGCATCTAGGTTGCTTCCATGCCCTGCCTATTGTAAACACTGCTGCGATGAACATTGGGGTACACGTGTCTCTTTCAATTCTGGTTTCCTTGGTGTGTATGCCCAGCAATGGGATTGCTGGGTCATATGGCAGTTCTATTTCCAGTTTTTTAAGGAATCTCCACATTGTTCTCCATAGTGGCTGCACTAGTTTGCATTTCCATCAACAGTGTAAGAAGGCTCCCTTTTCTCCACACCCTCTCCAGCATTTATTATTTGTAGACTTTTGGATAGCAGCCGTTCTGACTGGTGTGAGATGGTACCTCATAGTGGTTTTGATTTGCATTTCTCTGATAATGAGTGATGTTGAGCATCTTTTCATGTGTTTGTTAGCCATCTGTATGTCTTCTTTGTAGAAATGTCTGTTTAGTTCTCTGGCCCATTTTTTGATTGGTCGTTTATTTTTCTGATATTGAGCTGCATGAGCTGCTTGTATATTTTTGAGATTCTCTGTCAGTTGCTTCGTTTGCTATTATTTTCTCACATTCTGAAGGCTGATTTTTCACCTTGCTTATAGTTTCCTTTGTTGTGCAAAAGCTTTTAAGTTTAATTAGGTCCCATTTGTTTATTTTTGCTTTTATTTCCATTACTCTGGGAGGTGGGCCATAGAGGATCCTGCTGTGATTTATGTCAGAGAGTGTTTTGCCTATGTTTTCCTCTAGGAATTTTATAGTTTCCAGTCTTACATTTAGATCTTTAATCTATTTTGAGTTTATTTTTGTGTATGAAACCACATCTTCTTTATCCATTCATTTGTCTTTGGACATTTAAGTTGTTTCCATGTCCTGGTTATTGTAAATAATGCTGCAATGAACACTGAGATGCATGTGTCCTTTTGAATTATGGTTTTCTCTGGGTATATGCCCAGGAGTGGAACTTTTGGGTCATATGGTAGTTCTATTTTCAGTTTTTTAAGGAACCTCCATACTGTTCTTCACAGTAGATATACCAATTTACATTCCCACCAGTAGGTGTAAGAAGGTTCTACTTTCTCCACACCTTTTCCAGCATTTATTGTTTGAGATTTTTTTATGATGGCCATTCTGACTGGTATGAGGTGATACTTCATATACATTATGACTTATATACATTACCAAAGCAAGAAGGTTGTATTATTAGATGTCCAGATATTGGTTATGTGATAAAGAATATAACTGTGTACACCAATGTTCATTGTGGCACTATTTACAATAGGTAGGACATGGAAGCAACCTAGATGTCCATCAACAGATGAATGGATAAAGAAGTTATGGTACATGTATACAATGGAATATTACTCGGCCATAAAAAGGGATGGGTTTGAGTCAGTTCTAGTGAGGTGGATGCATCTAGAGCCTGTTATACAGAGTGAAGAAAGTCAGAAAGAGAAAAACAAATATTGTATAATAATGGAATTTAGAAAAATGATACTGATGAACCCATTTGCAGGGTAGGAACAGAGACACAGACATAGAGAACAAACTTGGAGATCTGGCAAGGGAAGGAAAGGGTGGAATGAATTGAGAGAGTAGCATTCAGACATATACATTACCATATGTAAAATACATATCTGGCTGGAAGTTGCTGTATAACACAGGGAGCTCAAGCTAGTGCTCTGTAATTCAACCTAGAGGGATGGGATGGGATGGGGGTGTGGAAAGGAGGTTCAAGAGGGAGGGGACATATGTATACTTCTGGCTGATTCACATTGTCATATGGCAGAAACCAACACAACATTGTAATGTAATTATCTTCCAATTAAACATTTTTTAAAAAAAATTTAAAGATTAAAAAAAGAATGTAACTGCATAAATGTACACATGTGAATTTTGGGATGTTGGAAATATTCTTTTCTGGATCTGAAAGACAATTACTTGAACGTGTTCATTCTATGAAATGTATGGAACTGAACAATAAGATTTGGGTACTGTGTGTACTTTTTTGTATGCATTTACTCTTCAGAAGTTGGCTTAAAACTTAACATTCAGAAAACTAAGATCCTAGCATCCAGTCTCATCCCTTCATGGCAAATAGATGGGGAAACAATGGAAACAGTGAGAGACTTTATTTTTTTGACCTCCAAAATCACTGCAGTTGGTGACTGCAGCCATGAAATTAAAAGATGCTTGCTCCTTGGAAGAAATGTTATGACCAACCTAGACAGCATATATAAAAGCAGAGACTATTTCCGGCAAAGGTCTGTCTAGTCAAAGCTATGGTTTTTCCAGTAGTCATGATGGATGTGAGAGTTGGACTATAAGAAAGCTGAGCACTGAAGAACTGATGCTTTTGAACTGTGGTGTTGGAGAAAACTCTTGAGAGTCCCTTGGACTGCAGGAGATCCAACCAGTCCATCCTAAAGGAAATCGATCCTGAATATTCTTTGGAAGGACTGATGCTGAAGCTGAAACTCCAATACTTTGGCCACCTGATGCGAAGAGCTGACTCATTTGAAAAGACCCTGATGCTGGGAAAGATCAAAGGAAGGAGGAGAAGGGGATGACAGAGGATGAAATGGTTGGATGGCATCACGACTCAATGAACATGAGTTTGAGCAAGCTCTGGGAGTTGGTGATGGACAGAGAAGCCTGGTGTGCTGCAGTCCATGGGGTAGCAGAGTCAGACACGACTGAGCAATTGAATTGAATTTAACATTAAAAAAAAAATTCCAAGTGCCTTAAGGAAATCTACTAATGAAACTAGAGAAATAATTTTAAGTGACCTAAAAATTTAGGAGGGGATGTTGGGACTATTTCAGTCTAAAAGCATCCTTTCTCCTCTACAATTTTAATTTCACTGCATTCTCCTCTCTTTAAGTTAAGCAGCAGCTAGAATCACCACTAAGTGATTCACAAGTAAGGCTTCAGGCTCTGTAGGAATCCTCATAAGGAAAATTCATGCAAGTCTGTCACATCTCTGTGTCAAAGAAGAGTTTTGGTTTTTGTTTTTCCCAGAGAACTCCAAGGCAAAGATTAAGTATTAATGTATTCTAGAGGCTTGGCTTTCTGTTAACGGTGACAACAGAGGTGAAGAGAGAACCCTTCTCTCTGTATGGCTTGTCTCTCAGGCTTCCAAAGATCTGAAGAGCAGTGTTGCTGGTAGGCTTTTCCAGAAGCAGATGTGGAGACAAAGTTGAAGGTGTAAAAGATTTACTAGGGATTAATACCTGGTGGTTCAGAAGTAAAGAATCTGCCTGCAATGCAGGAGACACAGGTTCAATCCCTGGGTCAGGAAGATCCCCTGGAGGAGGGCATGGCAACCCACTCCAGTATTCTTGTCTAGAGAATCCCATGGACAGAGGAGCCTGGTGGGCTACAGTCCATAGTGTCACACAGAATCAGACATGACTGAAGCGACCGAGCATACATGCATGCAATACCTTTGAAAGGAAACAGAGGGGCAGGGGTGTGGGAGAACAGGATGGAATAAAGGAAGAAGTTGAACTGTGATGCAGCCTCCCCCTCCAAAGTCTCAGCCATCTGGGTAGTTAAGGCTAGAGGAAATGTTGACCATCAGAGTATCATAATAATGAATTATCCTGACAATGGCTTTGTAATTCATAGGAAGGAAAGTGAATTACAGAAACCACAAGATCACAATACATTTACTGGTAGAAAAAAAGTACTCTTCACGCCATCAGATTTGTAATTAAAGACAAGAACTACCTCATTCATTTCTCTATACCCAAAATGGTGTCGATGCTGAAAATATCTGTGAATCAATGAATACTTCAAATTTGAATGTGATGCAAGTAAGAAACTTCAGCTGGTCTCCCAGTAGGAGAGAATTATATATTGATCCACCCATCTTGACTGATTAATCAGAAACGGATTTTTTCAACCTTTCAAATCCACTTTTATTTTCTTTTTTCCTCCTCACATACAGCATTTTTCCACACCCTGAATTTCTTGCAGCTATAAAGTCATTTGATGTTGGTCGGTACCATTTTATCCCTTAAAACTTTGCTGGCATCAAAATATGGTAGTTAACCAGTGTTAAATCTATAAAATATTTACATAGCGCAGCACATTAAGCTTCAGACACTTGGCAATTAAACCACATAAAAACTGGACAAGACCCCCAACCTACATGTTCATAATCAGGTGTTCACAGTCCCTATCGGGTGACTGTACATGGTTCAAAAGGCAGCAGAGGCAACAGGTAGTTACTTTGAAGGGCATGGACCACTATTATCTGGAAGCACACTATGTTATCCCAGGGATGTATCACTCCACCCTTCTCCAAGGCGGTCTCATAATTCTGGAATGGTAGGTCCAGTTGATACAAAATGAAGACAGACAACACAACATTTACTCTATGGAGACATCCTAACTCCTACTATGCATGCATTGTGATCTTAAATGCAACTCATCCTGAAAACTTGTCATGTCATTTTGGGTCTTTAGGTTGGATGATCCATCAATCTTGCACTCAACCATTGCTTCTTTTATGTCACCAGCACTACCAAAGCTGAGCTGGACAGCAACTAGTGGCTGCAGCTTGCTCCCATGAAGTTTCTTTCCACGATATGGAAACTATTTTAAATCTATCTTTTTGTTGGGAGGGTAAGTTGATAGAACTGCTGTGCTTTCACTCTTTGAAATACAGTCTATCCTTGGTTCTCCTTGACGGTTTAATCCAATTATTCTGCTCATTTTCACAAGAATACAAGGGTTTCCTGCTTGGTAGCCAAACGTGGGATCATCCACACCACTGCAGGCTTCAAGTAAGGCAAGAGGAAACTGGCATGCTGTGTATTCTGGACCCTTCTGCTCAAAAAAGTTTCCATTGGTACAATCTGTGAGATTCTTCTGTTTTTCTAAGCCATATAGTTTTAGAAATTTCTTAAGGTCATCAATGTTCCCTTGATAGGATTCTGAATCAGACAGGCTGAATGAAAAATCCAACCCCGACACTGGTTTTGGAAAAACCTAAGTCCTGGACTAGGAATCCGGTGATGGTATTTTGGAACCTCGTCGTTCAGAGTCTGAAGCATGGCCCACACTGTGAATGAAAAGACTGCAGCCAGGAACCCATAAAAGACAAGGTTGAAGAGCAAGATCAAACCCCAATTCTTGGCCGTGCACCCCAGGAACTCTCCGGTGGTCCGGTTGTAGATGAAAAGCTTCCACTCGGCCAGGCTCTGGTTGAAGGACAGAAGTCTTCATCTTTCTTCGTCATGGTGTGTGTGGCAGCTGCGAGGTGAGCGGCGAGCGCCGCGATGGAAGCGGCGAGGAACGCGCAGGCTTGTCCCGGCTGGAGGGACGCAGCCCGGCGACGACGGCAGAAGGCGCAACGGCCGGCCGAGGAATCCTCCTCCCTGCGGTGAGCGCTCAAACCGCTCCGGCCGCTGAAGCCTAACGTCTTCCAGAAATGGATTTTGAAATGGGTGATGGGCTTTGGAAAAGTGGGCTTCAGGAAGGGCCTAAAATGACACTCGTCAGTTCAGTTAACTCATCTCAGAGAGAAGTGATGAACACTGAACTTTAACCACTTATATCCAGATTACCATGGGAGTTCTATGGCAGCTGAAACCATACTGCTGGCTGGAGTAGGATGACTGACACAGGTTGGCATATAAATTATGAAAGTGAAACTTGCTCAGTCGTGTCCGACTCTTTGCGACTCCATATACAGTCCACGGGATTCTCCAGGCCAGAACACTGGAGTGGGTGTAGCCTTCCCTTTTCCAGGGCATCTTCCCTACCTAGGGATCCAACCTAGGTCTCCCACATTCCAGGCGGAGTCTTTACCATCTGAGCACCAGGGAAGCCCAAAGAAGTAAATGGCACTTGAGACTGTGTGATGAGAGCAAATCGAATAGATAGCTATGCAGAAGGATTAATAAATAAACTGTGGGGAGAGTTTGGGGAATGAAATGGGTGAGGAAGAGAGACTAATGGGGGAAAAATTAGAAGGGGTAAGTAAATGGAAGAATAACAAAGATTATTAAATGAGTGTATTTCTTTTGGACAGACTTCCCCGGTGACTCACACGGTAAAGAATTCACGTGTAATTCAGGAAACCCCAGTTCGATCCCTGAGTAGGGAAGATCCTTGGAGAGGGGAAGAGCTACCCACTCCAGTATTCTTGCCTGGAGAATCCCCATGGACAGAGGAGCCTGGTGGGCTACAGTCCATGGGGTCGCAAAGAGTCGGATGCGACTGAAGCAACTTAGCAAGCAAGCAAGAGACTGTATAAAGGGGATAAAATACGGTCTTTTCCTCACGATGTCGCTTTGCTTTGGTCTTTCCTAGAGTCCAAGATGGCTAATGCAGGATGACCACTATAGTTCAGTATTATCTTTGTGTATATGTTGGTCGTGTTTGTAGTATAAATGACCTGGCTTTATCTGGTCAAAGACTTCCAGTGCCACAGGAATATCTCTAAAACCTGTGTAGCAGAGTATTATGAAAATCACTTCACTAGACCTGTCCTAGGGGTTTGGTGTTTGGCTGGCTTTGCCTTTTCCTCCCTCTTTTTTGTGATTGAGTTTTTTGTCCTGCAGACTGTGCATAAACAAACCAAAATGTGTAAGAAATAATCTTCAGAAGAGAACTCCACAAACACTGACCACAAAGCAGACTATGTTAAGACAAAAGAAGACAAAATTTTTGACTTATCCAGGGAAAAGCCCCTGTTGGCAATGTATCTTCTCTATTTTTTTTGCACAGTTTTCTGTACAGGTGATCTTGGTCATTCTTATTCACTATCACCTACCACTGATTAAAGAATCCATTTGGTGCAGTACCCAATGTGTCATGGGCCTTATACATGAGTGGTGATGTGGCCACAAAAAAAGATAATGTCCATAATACTTGTGGCTACAGTCTCAGTGATTATCATGACTTTCTGTATTATGTTCTTCCTGTACACTATTAATGCATATGTAACTCCGTCTAAGGAAATCAATGTCTCTCTAAAATCTCGCCCGTAGCCCTGACGATCATCACTGGTTATGAAATGCATGCCAAAGAGGCCTAGGGTGGTCTTATATTAAAGCAATACATTTTTATCCCTATTTCACGTTCGCAGAATATGGGAACATAGATAATTTGCATCTTAGAAAAATAAAACTTGGAAATACAATGAGCCTGCTTTCTTCTCATATGGGTAATCACTATTTCCTAAAGAAAAAATTTTAAAGTTTCAAAATATTTCTTAATAAGGAACCTGAGGGCATTTCACTCTACTAGTTTTGACATCCCAACATAATGAAATTTTAAAGGTTAGTATTTTCCATTTAGTTGCCTGGTAATTTGGGACCTCCCCAGTAGCCTAATAGTAAAGAATCTGCCTGCCAATGCAGGAGATGCAAGACACCTGGGTTCAATCCCTGGGTTGGGAAGATCCCCTGGAGTAGAAAATGGCAACCCACTTCAGTATTATTGCCTGGAATATTCTATGGACTGAGGAGCTACAGTCCATGGGATCACAAAGAGTCAGGCATGGCTGAGTGACTAAGTACTCATGCAACTTAAGATTAACATTAAGACAATTTACATAAGGCAAATGATACAGGAAGGGACACTGTGGAAAATTACAAATAGTCAAATAGTGTAGTTTCTTTAGTGTATTAGTATAGTAGCTGCTACTCCTCACAGCATTCTGAAAATAAGATCTTCTAAAGTTTCCTTAATACTGAATTGAACCTCAATGCAGATATTTTAAAGAAGCACTAGTGTTAGCAAATATTACCATTAGTTCGGGGCTTCCCTGGTGGCTCAGATGGTAAAGAACCTGCCTGCAATATGGGAGACCTGAGTTTGATCCCTGGGTTGGGAAGATCCCCTGGAGAAGTGGACAGCTACCCACTCCAGTATTCTTGCCTGGAGAATTCCATGGACAGAGGAGCCTGACGGACTACAGTTCATAGGGTTGCAAAGAGTCGGACACGACTGAGTGACTTTCACTTTTACTCTGAGTGGCAGCCTGAAAATTCCTTTTAACAGATGTAGGTGTTTGGAACCGTATCCAGAGTCAACAAAGTGAATTGGCAGGGTTAACTCCAGAGATTGGTGTGCTCCTCATCTTAAGCTCCTCCTCTCATGCAAACTATGGCTTATGCTTTAGAACACTGGTCCCAAACTTTTTGGCACCAGGGACCAATTTTGTGGAAGACAATTTTTTTTTGTTTTGTTTTTTGTTTTTTTTAATTTTATTTTATTTTTAAACTTTACATAATTGTATTAGTTTTGCCAAATATCAAAATGAATCCACCACAGGTATACATGTGTTCCCCATCCTGAACCCTCCTCCCTCCTCCCTCCCCATTCCATCCCTCTGGGTCGTCCCAGTGCACCAGCCCCAAGCATCCAGTATCGTGCATTGAACCTGGACTGGCAACTCGTTTCATACATGATATTTTACATGGTTCAATGGAAGACAATTTTTCCATGGATGAGAAGGAAGGAGATGATCTAGGGATGATTCAAGTGTATTACATTTACTATGCACTTTATTTTTATTATTATTATATCAGCTCCACCTCAGATCATCAGGCATTAGATCCTGGAGGTTGGGGACTCTTGTTTTAGATGATGCCAGATGTTGTCACTGAGCAGAACCCTATGAGGCCTTCCCAGAATAGACCCCCACCCATGTCGTCTACCTGCCTTCTGTCTGTAGAAAAACTTTGCTGTGTTTAGTCACTCAGTCGTGTCCAATTCTTTGTGACCCCATGGACCATAGCGTGTCAGAATCCTCTGTCCAAGGGATTCTTCAGGCAAGAATACTGGAGTGGGTTACCAGGCCCTTCTCCAGGGGATCTTCCCAGCCCAGGAATCGAACCCAGGTCTCCCGCATTGCTGGTGGGTTCTTTACCATCTGAGCCACCAGAGAAACCCAAGAATACTGGAATGTGTAGCCTATTCCTTTCCCAGGGGATCTTCCTGAGCTAGGAATCGAACCAGAGTTTCTTCACTGCATTCTTAAATTAAGATCTTCTAGTTTCCTTAATGCTGAAGTGAACCTGCATTGCAGGCAGATTCTTTACCAACTGAGCTATCAAACTTTAGTCAAAGAATAAATTTAATCTGAGAGACAAGAAAATGCAGAAAGGAAATCAGTCAAGCAAGACAAAAATAATACTTTAGCTATTCAATTAAGTCAAGGATTTTAGTTCTTCCTCAAGAATTATAGACAGCTTTCTGAGCCATGTCTTTTCAGCTGTTGTACAGATGGTGAAACCCCCTCCAGGAGGGAGAAAACTGTATGCTGCCCATAAGCACATGCTTCCCAGGTGGCCCAGTGGTAAGAGAATCTGCCTGCCATTGCAGGAGATGCAAGACACTCAGGTTCGATCCCTGTGTTGAGAAGATCCCTTGGAGTAAGAAATGGCAACCCACTCCAGTATTCTTGCCTGGAAAATTTCACGGACAGAGGAACCTGGTGAGATATAGTCCATAGGGTCCCAAAGAGTCAGACAGGACTGAGCGCCACCACACCACCCCAGATCGGTTGGAACCAGAAGCCTGATGATGCTGATTTCCAGTGATCTCACCACCAACCAATCAGAAGAATGTCCATAAGCTGATCATGACCTGCTGCTTGAACCAATACTATAAAACCCCTAGTGGGGCACACAGTTTCAAGGGCATTAGCCTGCAGTGGCCCCCTTTGACTTAGCAATAAACCTATTTCTACTTCACCCAAAACTCTGTCTCTAAGATTCAATGTCAGTGCACAGAGGCTCAATTTCAGCATCAACATCTATAATTTGTGACAGCAATACAAGACACAAATGAAATGATCTTCGTGGCCTGTTTCAGAAATATCTAAATCATATCTTCTGTGTAGAAATTAAATACCTATCATGTTATGAATTGCTGTGTGTACATAAATTCTGCTCAGGTCTAATATTTGTCTAGTTCTCTCCATCATCCCTCCCACTCCTATTGGTACCAAAAGAGTGTGTGCGGTCCAGCCACTCACTGCTCAAAAGTAAATAAACATGCCAGGTTAGTGGAGAGAAAGTTTGCTTTATTTCAGATGCCGGCAACTGGGGTGGGGAAGAGTGGTGGACTTCTGTCCAAAGGCCTACTCTCCCACCTGACCACTGACAACCAGTGGGGCAAGAGATTTTATAGACAGAAGGAGGGGGCTACATGCAGAAACAGCACAATCAGTTCTGACAGCCGTCTTCCAAGTTCCAGGGTGCACGTGTTCCCATTTCTTTGCAGCCAATTCTCAGAACTGTGGCAGCTCATGTCCTGGGTACAGTCGGGTCATCATGTAGCTAACTTCACCTGGTGTTTTAGTATCTCTAAGACAGCTCACTGGATATGGCTCAGAATATTATCCACAGCCCTTGAGAAAGAACTAAAGGTCCTTGGTTGGGGGGAACAAGGACCATACTGTCCTGTTCCATTTCACTATGACAAGATTATATCTGATTAGGTGTCAATAATAATGACTTTATATTGAGCTCCTCTAATTCTCTACACTGTGGCCACAGGTTTCCTGTGGCAAACCTTGTTTTCCCACTTCCATGCTCTGGTTCCTCATTTGAGAAAAAAAAACAATTTAAACTGTTAGGACTTCCCTGGTGGTCTGGTGGCTAAGACTCCACTGCACACCCAGTGCAGGGGGCCTGGGTCTGATCCCCAGTGAAGGAACTGGATCCCACATGCCGCAACTAAAGATCCCTTCATGCCACAACTAAGACCCTGCACAGCCAAATAAATATTTTTTAAAAACGTTAAACTCTTTTAATACTATTTATAAAGCCCTATTTTCCTAAGTGCCTGTTTAGCAATCCAGTCTCATTTTTTACCATGATCTCTCAATTCATCCACACTTCATGCTCCACCAAACCCAACTGTCAGATTGATTTGCGGGGGTGGGGAATGAAGTATAGTTGATTTACAATACTATATGCTTCAGGTGTACAACATGGAGATTGAATATTTTTATAGACTACAGATTTTACTCCATTTAAAGTTATTATAAAAATTTGCTATGCCCCTATGGAGAAGGCAATGGCAACACACTCCAGTACTCTTGCCTGGAAAATCCCACGGATGGAGGAGCCTGGTAGGCTGCAGTCTGTGGGGTTGCTAGGAGTCGGACACGACTGAGCGACTTCACTTTGACTTTTCACTTTCATGCATTGGAGAAGGAAATGGCAACCCACTCCAGTGTTCTTGCCTGGAGAATCCCAGGGACGGCGGAGCCTGGTGGGCTGCTGTCTCTGGGGTCGCACAGAGTCGGACACGACTGAAGTGACTTAGCAGCAGCAGCAGCATGCTGTATCTACAGGGCTTTCTTGGTGGCTCAGTGGGTAAAGAATTCACCTGCAATGTAAGAGACAAAGGAGATGTGGGTTCAATCCCTGGGTTGGAAGATCCCCTGGAGGAGGGCATGGTAACTCACTCCAGTATTCTTGTCTGGAGAATTCTATGGACAGAGGAGACTGGTGGGCTACAGTTCATAGGGTTATAAAGAGTCAGACATGGCTGAAGCAACTTAGCACACAGGCCCGCAATGTATCGTATTTATTTTACCCATAGTAGTTTGTACCTCTTAATCCCTCCCTATCCACATTCATAGCTACTATTTGTTCTCTGTATCTGTGCATCTGTTTCTGTTCTATTTATTTGTTTGTAGATTTTAGATTTCACATATATGTGAAGTGTACTTACTTCTTTCTCTGACATTTCACTGTGGTGATCAATAGAGGAGCTAGAGGGTGGGCTGGCCAAGTATGGGTGAGGTTGAGGGTATTGGGTGAAGCATATGATATGCAGAAATAGACCAATGACCAGGAGCAAGTATCGCTGTAACAAACTTTAGCAACTTTGTGATTGTGCTGAGCAACAAGTCTCCTAAGACCAAACTGAGCCCAGATGTCAAAGCTGTACCTCCTAAAGGGGGTTTTGTTAGGATGAAAACTTCAAGTCCATTCATTAACATTGCTGTCACTTCTCCCCTCTTTCACTCTCAGCCTGAAATTACAGTCCTTGAGAAGTTAATAGCTTCTGGTTCAGCACCTGCTTCCAATTAGTCCAGGAGCAACAGGTGAAATTATGTTTGGAATCTTGCAAACCTCCATAGGCTGGTTGATGTACTCATTAAGCCTAAGACTTCTGGAAAGTTCTGAGCTGTGAAACTGGACTCTCTCCTTTGGACTGTCAACAAAACCAAGTCTCCTGGAACTTAAGATCATTGCCTGGCCCAAGAGGCTGAATAAGTTAGGAAAGTAACTTTCAAAAGTTACTCAGGCAAATTAAGGCAAACAAGGATAGCCTTGCAGTCTCACTGATGTAAGAAACTGAGCTCAGTTAAGAGCAGTAAAAATAAAAATCAAACTACAGACTTACCAGAATGTTTTATTCTTAAAAGCCTTCATAATAGGCTTTTTCTTTCTTTTTTTAAAAAAACTTTATTGAAGTGTAATACAATGTTGTGTTAATTTCTGCTATATAGCAGAGTGATCCAGATATATATACAAATATACAGATATATATATATATATGTTTCAAATATCTGCATGTGTGTTTTGATGGGCTTTTAAAAAGATAACTTTAGACTTATAAAAAACTGAAAATAATAGAGTTCTCATATGCCCTTTACCCAGCTTCTCCTAATGTTAACATCTTTTATAATCACAAAATATTCATCAAAAGTAAGAAATTATGGTACATAACATGGTCCTTAATAGTATTAGTACAATACTATTTACTGAATACAGAACTTATTCAAATTTCACCAGATTGTCCATCGTCTCTCTACTTCAGGATCCAATGCGAGACTGCATATTATATGTAGTTTTGGCCTATCTCTTTAGTTTCTTCCAATTTGTAACCATTCCCCTGTTCTTCCTTGTCTTTATGACTTCATACTTTTGAGTTTTGCCAAGAAAATGCACTGGTCATAGCAAACACCCTCTGCCAACAACACAAGAGAAGACTCTACACATGGACATCACCAGATGGTCAACACCAAAATCAGATTGATTATATTCTTTGCAGCCAAAGATGGAGAAGCTCTATAGAGTCAGCAAAAACAAGACCAGGAGCTGACTGTGGCTCAGATCATGAACTCCTTGTTGCCAAATTCAGACTTAAATTGAAGAAAGTAGGGAAAACCACTAGACCATTCAAGTATGACCTAAATCAAATCCCTTATGATTACACAGTGGAAGTGAGAAATAGATTTAAGGAACTAGATCTGTTAGAGTGCCTGATGAACTATAGACAGAGGTTTGTGACATTGTACAGAAGACAGGGATCAAGACCATCTGCATGGAAAAGAAATGCAAAAAAGCAAAATGCTGTCTGGGAAGGCCTTACAAATAGCTGTGAAAAGAAGAGAAGTGAAAAGCAAAGGAGAAAAGGAAAGATATAAACATCTAAATGGAGAGTTCCAAAGAATAGCAAGAAGAGATAAGAACACCTTCCTCAGCGACCAATGCAAAGAAATAGAGGAAAACAACAAAATGGGAAAGACTAGAGATCTCTTCAAGAAAATTAGAGATACCAAGGGAACATTTCATGCAAAGATGGGCTTGATAAAGGACAGAAATGGTATGGACCTAACAGAAGCAGTAGATATTAAAAAGAGGTGGCAGGAATACACAGAAGAACTGTACAAAAAAGATCTTCACGACCAAGATAATCACAATGGTGTGATCACTGACCTAGAGCCAGACATCCTGGAATGTGAAGTCAAGTGGGCCTTAGAAAGCATCACTACGAACAAAGCTAGTGGAGGTGATGGAATTCCAGTTGAGCTAGTTCAAATCCTGAAAGATGATGCTGTGAAAGTGCTGCACTCAATATGCCAGCAAAGTTGGAAAACTCACCAGTGGCCACGGGACTGGAAAAGGTCAGTTTTCATTCCAATCCCAAAGAAAGGCAGTGCCAAAGAATGCTCAAACTACTGCACAACTGCACTCATCTCACACACTAGTAAAGTAATGCTCAAATTCTCCAAGCCAGGCTTCAGCAATACGTGAACCATGAACTTACAGATGTTCAAGCTGGTTTTAGAAAAGGCAGAGGAACCAGAGATCAAGTTGCCAATATCCGCTGGATCATCGAAAAAGCAAGAGAGTTCCAGAAAAACATCTATTTCTGCTTTATTGACTATGCCAAAGCCTTTGACTGTGTGGATCACAATAAACTGTGGAAAAATCTTCAAGCGATGGGAATACCAGACCACCTGACCTGCCTCTTGAGAAACCTATATGCAGGTCAGGAAGCAATAGTTAGAACTGGACATGGAACAACAGACTGGTTCCAAATAGGAAAAGGAGTACGTCAAGGCTGTCTATTGTCACCCTGTTTATTTAACTTATATGCAGAGTACATCATGAGAAATGTTGGGCTGGAAGAAGCACAAGCTGGAACCAAAATTGCTGGGAGAAATATCAATAACCTCAGATATGCAGATGACACCACCCTTAGGGCAGAAAGTGAAGAGGAACTAAAAAGCCTCTTGATGAAAATGAAAGAGGAGACTGAAAAAGTTGGCTTAAAGCTGAACATTCAGAAAACTAAGACCGTGGCATCTGGTCCCATCACTTCATGGGAAATAGATGGGGAAACAGTGGAAACAGTGTCAGACTTTATTTTTCTGGGCTCCAAAATCACTGCAGATGGTGACAGCAGCCATAAAATTAAAAGACACTTACTCCTTGGAAGGAAAGTTATGACCAATCTAGACAGCATATTGAAAAGCAGAGACATTGCTTTGTCAACAAAGGTCCGTCTAGTCAAGGCTATGGTTTTTCCTGTGGTCATGTATGGATGTGAGAGTTGGACTGTGAAGAAGGCTGAGCACCGAAGAATTGATGCTTTTGAACTGTGGTGTTGGAGAAGACTCTTGAGAGTCCCTTTGACTGCAAGGAGATCCAACCAGTCCATTCTGAAGGAGATCAGTCCTGGGATTTCTTTGGAAGAAATGATGCTAAAGCTGAAACTCCAGTACTTTGGCCACCTCATGTGGAGAGTTGACTCATTGGGAAAGACTCTGATGCTGGGAGGAATTGGGGGCAAGAGATGAAGGCGACAACAGAGGATGAGATGGCTGGATGGCATCACTGACCCAATGGACGTGAGTTTAAGTGAACCCCGGGAGTTGATGATGAACAGGGAGGCCTGGCATGCTGCGATTCATGGGGTCACAAAGAGTTGGACACAACTGAGCGACTGAACTGAACTGAATCAGTAATAGTATCAAGGTTCTTTCAGGTCAGTCTGTCAGTTCAGTCACTCAGTCATGCCCGTTTTAGGCGAGATGGGTGTACCCAGGAGGTGACCTTCTCGAGTTTATCTGCAGTTGGGGTAAGGAGGATGATTCTGAATGGTCCCTGCCACTTTGGGGTTAGGTCACCCTGGGGATTATCAGACCAATAGACCATGTCCCCAGTTTGTAAAGGGGGCATGGAGGCTTGGGGGTCAGGGGCAAGCAAGTTGTGGTTGATGTATTTCCAGAGGGCATTGCGGAGTTCTGCCAGCAGAGGGGAGTGTAAGAAGCTTGGTATGGGAGGAAGTTCAGGGGGGAATCCAGGAGGGAGCATGGGGCTTCCACACATCACCTCAAAGGGGCTCAGCCCCAGGGGCTTTCTGGGCAAAGCCCGTATTCTGAGGAGAACAATTGGCAAGAGTTTAGTCCAATCCAGATGTACTTCAAGGGTTAGTTTGGTAAGGGTTTCTTTGATTATTCTATTCATCCTTTCTACCTTTCCTGAGGACTGGGGACGGTACAGAATGTGAAATTTCCAGGGTATCTGTAAGAATTGGACAAATTGTTGGGTGACCTTGGATGTAAATTCCGGGCCATTATCAAACTGTAGGGATGAAGGCAGGCCAACCCTGGGGATAATTTCTGTGAGGTGGATTTGGGCCACGGTGTGGGCTCTTTTGTTTGTAGTGGGTAATGCTTCTACCCATCCTGAAAAGGTGTCCACAAGGACCAGGAGGTATCTGACTCTCCAGACCAGGGGCATGTGAGTAAAGCCTATCTGCCAATCCTGTGCTGGGAGGCTGCCTCGCACTTGATGGGTTGGAAAGGATGTCGGTTTAAGGTTGGAATTGGGGTTAGTACGTTGACATGTTTGACAGGAGCAGGTAAGGTTATCTAAATATTGTTGGTCAACATTGGATATGGGGAAGTGGTTACGGAGGAACTGTCAGAATGTCTTGGATGAGGGATGAAAAAGTGAGTGTAGATAAGAGAGGATTTCTCTGGTGGTGGGAGGGTCGGGTGGAGTCAGAGCTCAGATGACAGGGGACTGGAGGGAAGGATGGGACAGTGCTATCTCCTTTGCCTTCTGGTCTGCAGCATTGTTGTAGTCTGATATGAGACTTCCCTTTTGATGTTCCCTACAGTGGAGGATGGCAGCTTTGTTTGGTAAGAGTGCTGCCTCTAGAAGTTTGTGGATCAGGTCTGAATTAATAATGGCGGATCCCTTTTGGGTTAGGAAACCTCTTTCTCTCCATATTAGGATTTTTGAGTGAAGTATGTTATAGGCATATTTGGAGTCTGTGTGGCTGTTAACCCTTAGATTTTTAGCCAGAGTTAAAGCTCTGGTGAGAGCTATCAGTTCTGTCTGTTGGGAGGTGGTGTGAGGTGGCAGAGGTGAAGCTTCAATTGTCTGGGTTCTGTGATTGTGACGAAGGTCCCCCTGGATGATGGCATATCTTGCTGCAAAGGGTGGGGATTTTTGAGAGCTGCCACCAACGAACCAGGGTGGGGTGTCTGGGTCTAGGATGGGCTGATCTGTTAAATGTTTGAAGGGGTTTTGGGTAAGATCTACTGTTAGGCTGCAGCTATATAGGAGGGGGTCTGTTGTAGAGGACATGGGTAATAAGCTAGCGGGGTTAAGGGGAGAGCAGGGGGAGAATGAGAGCTGAGGGTCGAGGAGAAAGGCATGTAGGACTGTACCCTGGAAGGAGGAAGGGAGAGGAAAGCCCGATGTGATAGTAAGTCTCGGAAGGTGTGTGGAGAACAGACTGTTAAAGGGGCATGCCTAGAGAGTTTATTTGCTTCAGGTACGAGGGCTGCGATAGCAGCCATGGCCTGTATGCAGGGAGGCCACCCCTTGGTCACTATGTCAAGCTGTTTTGATAGACAGGCTATGGGAGCCCAGGTGTCTCCAGCCCGCTGACACAGAGGTCCCAGGGCCTGTCCTTGGTTGGAATGTGCAAAGAGAAAGAATGGTCTGGTGTGATCTGGCAGGTGGAGAGTTGGCACTTGGAGGAGGCTCTGGGTGAGCTGGCGAATAGGATTGGCCAGCGAGGAGGGGTAAAAGAGGGGCTCATCCAGACATCCTTTAGTTGCCTCATAGAGCGGCTTTGCAACAAGGGAGAAGTTAGGGATCCAGATACGGAAAAAGTTTAGGAGGCTGAGAATAGACAGGAGTTCTCTTTTCGTTTTTGGAAGTGGACAGTTAATTAAGGCCAGGATTCTATCTGGGGGAATAGTTCTTTGTTGATGGGATATGGAGAGCCCCAGGTAGGTGACATTTGTCTGGGCTATTTGGGCCTTAGATTGGGATACCTGATAACCCCAGGATCCCAGGGTCCCCAGGAGTTTGGCAGTATGTGGGAGGCAGAGTTTTTGGGTGGGCTACAAAGGTGGAGATCATCTACATATTGGAGGAGATGACTTGGGGCTATATCTAGTGTCTGTAGGTCCTTTTGTAAAGCCTGTCCAAAAAAGTGGGGACTGTCTCTGAACCCCTGGGGGAGAACTGTCCATGTTAGTTGTTGGGAAACATGAGTCTCGGGGTCTTGCCAGGTGAAGGCAAAAAGGGGTTGGGAGAGGGGGTCGAGAGAGATGGTGAAAAAGGCATCTTTGACATCTAATACCGTGAAGTGGGTTGCAGTCGGGGGTATGGTAGACAGAAGGGTGTAAGGGTTAGTGACTACTGGGAATGTTGATGTGATGGCCTCATTGACTTTTCACAGATCCTGGACCAGTCTCCAAGAGTTTGGTCCCTTCCTTACTGCCAGAATAGGGGTGTTGTGTGGTGAATGGGTGGGAATTAGGATAGAGGCTTGAAGAAGACGGTCTATGATAGACTTAAGTCCCTTGTGGGCCTCCAGGGTGAGAGAGTACTGTTGTTGGGTGATTATAGTTGAGGGGTCTTTTAGGGTAATGTGGACTGGGGGATGATGTTTGGCTATGGATGAGTGATCAGTGTCCCAGACTTGGGGGTCTAAGGTGGGTAGATCCAAGGGAAGGTCAAGGGTGAGGGATAGGGACCATCCAGGTGCCATCTGCATGCAGTGTATAGAGACTGTATCGAGGGGGGTATGGTAATAAAGACCCCCAATTTGGATAACAAATCTCTCCCTAAGAGTATCATTGGGCACTGAGACATTATGAGGAATGAGTGTATAAGGGTTGATTTTCCAAATTGACAGAGTAATGGAGGGCTGATTTTTGGCCTTAGGGGAACTCCAGAGACCCCCTTAATTGTGAGTTCTGAGTCTTAAGTTGGGCCAGAGTAGGAAGTTAAAAGGGAGACAGTGGCTCCAGTGTCTACTATAAAAGAGGTCTTTTTTCCGGCCACTACCCCTTCTACCCTAAGTTCCAAGCTCGTGTTTGGGACACAGGCCAGGGGGCTGGAATCCGGGCCCCAGCATTGGAACAACTCTCGTAGGGTTGGGCTGGGGTTCTGCAGAGAAGTGGGGATTTCCCCAGAGGCACCAGGGCATCCCTGTGGACATTCCACTCTCCAGGTCTGGGAGGTGGGGACCTCCCCAGGGGTGCCAGGGCGTCCCTGGGGACAGTCCATCTTCCAGTGCCCCCATTGGCCACAGGTTGGGCATGTTTTTGTGGGGGGCCATGGGTTTGGGCATGTCTTTGCCCAGTGTCCTGACTGGTTGCATCAGAAGCAGGGTCTGGGGGCATCTTAAGCCCCGTTCTGGGATGACTTGGGCCAGGCTGATCTCTTCCCTTAATTGCTGCTGCCAAAAAGGCATATTTAGCTTTTCTCTCGCGTTCTTTTTCTCTCTTAGCCTCCTCCTCTCTATTATTGAATACATTGAAGGCTACTTCTAGAAAGTCTCTTTGGCGGGGTCTCAGTGCCCTTTTCTTGTTGTCAAAGCTTCAGTCTGATGTCAGGGGCGGGCTGGCTGATGAATTGAACATGAAGGTAGAGTAACCCAACAGGGGTGGTGATATCTAGATTGATATACTTCTGGACTGCCTCTGTGAGGCATGTCTAGAATAAGGCTGGATTTTCGTCTGCCACTTGGGTGATTTCTCTGACTTTATCATAATTGACATGGATATGAGTATTTTTCTGCATTCTTTCTAGAATGTAGGTAATCACATGATTGAGTCTCCTGATACCTGGGTCACCAGGCTGGTAAGTCCAGTGGGGATCTAATTGAGGCACTGCCTCATCAGCAACTGGGCTATCTCTGTCCTGGTTATGTAAGTAATCAGCGTGGGCTTTTACCAGTGAGTTGGATGAAGGGGAAGGAGAGGGTTGGCGGGATGGCGGGTACGGAGGGGGCTCGTCCATGGAGTTGAACTCTGGGGGTGCAGAAGGTCACGGTCTGCAGTTAGTTGAGGAAGAAGAGCCCTTTTGCTTGGGAGGCAAGGTGCACAGAAAGACTACGTGGTCGGAGCTGGCCTTGTACAGGGAGGGCCTGCTCCGAAGGGCCCAAAAGGTTTGGGCATATGGAACCTCTGACCACTTGCCATTATGTTTAAGGAAGTCGGTGAGATTTTGAAGAATGTTAAAGTCAAATGTGCTGACTTCAGACCAGCGGTCTCAACTGTCTAATTGGTATTGAGGCCAAATCTGTGTACAGAGTTGTTTTAAACGGTTAGCTTTGAGTTCAGTGAGTGAAAGTGGTTTGAGATTTTTGAGAACACAGGTCAGAGGGGAATCTTTTGGGGCAGATTGGCCAGACCCCATAATTAAAAAGCAAGCAGAGGCTCCTATTGAGAGCTCGAGTAGTCACCCGTAGTCGCAATAGGAGTTATGAGAAGAGAGCTCTGTGTTGAGGTGGAGCATCCCCCACCATCGCCTACAGAGTGGCCCTGGGCCGGAGGTCCCCAGGAGCCAGAGAGGACTGAGTTCTAGGGCGCCTCTAGAACACCGTCAGGATTTTACCTTAATCTAGGGGCCTGGCTTGAGTGGAGTGTTGCATGTAGAGCAGTCGAATGGCAGGAGTTCCCTATTCCAGAGGTCGTCTGGGAGAGAGAGAGAGAAAGGGGGTAGAGCCGAGGCCTGGGGGTACACAAAGCATCAATAAAGCCTTAGCACAAGGCTTGCACCGCTCACGAAGGCACTGGGCGTCCCCGAGGGGAACTTGAGCCCTGGCAGAAAAGTGAGCTCGGAGGAAGTTCGTGCTCCCAGACTCCGGGAAAAGGGAAAACAATGAGAGGGAGGGAGAGTGAGAGAGAGTGAGACGAGTGCCTCGCCCCTTCCCGGTTTCGGCACCAAGAATGTAAGGAATAGTTCGGGCCGAGGCAGAAAAAGGAAAGACGACCTCAACAGAAGTAGGTTACCTTTATTCAGGCAAGGAGGGGCAACAGTCGGCCTAACGACCAGGCTGAGCACGGAGAGGGATCAGGGAGGCTCCATATTTGTAGGGAGGTTGTGGAAGCCATAAGGGAAACGTTAATCAGGCGGGATGTTTTGGGTAGTTTTTAGGTGAGATGGCATTTGTAGTTGGGCAGGGGGTGAGAAGTCTTCTGGGCAGGTATAGGGGGTGGAAGGTTTCTGCACAGGGGGTGATAAGTCCCAGATAGATGCAACCGGCCTGCAGCATCAGGGTGGGACCTAAAGTTCAGTTTTGTTTTCTCCAAAATTAGATGATTCAGGAAGGGCCTTTGAGACTTTGTTTTCTTTTCTAGGCCCAAAAGAGTCCTTCAAATGGTTTAATAGGGAGAGGGATCTTACAGGTCTGAGGCAAGGTCCTGGAATGTAAAACATCTAACAAGCACAACACAAGAGATGGAAACAACTGAGCAAAATACAAGCAATAACCACATCTGAGAAAATACCATACTTGCCTGTGGTTTTTGTCCTAGCCTGCAATACAGTTCAGAAAACTCAATCTAAAAAATACAAGAAACATGTCTAAAATCATATAGATAGGAAATTTCCTGGTGGTCCAGTGGCTAAGACTGCACTCTTTCACTGCCTAGAGTGCGACTTCAATCCTTGGTGTGGGAACTAAGATCCCATGGGACAAAAAAAAAAAAAAAAATTTTACATCACATCTGCAACTTCCACCTAATTTTACCTTGGATGTCTGAGACACAGCTACTCCATTTTCACTTTCAAATCCATTCACTTCCTCAATGAACAATACAGATGCACAATGCAGATCTGAAAGACCACAAAACAGACATTTCCTGATAAAAAATTTATGTCTCAGTCTTCCTCTTCTAAGAAGGCTAGGGTAGGTAAACTTAGACCCACCCAGCAATTAATGCTCCAATATTTTATCTTATTTGAAATGACACAGATAGTGAATTCTCTCTGTTTAACTTACTTTCAAGTTACCAAAATCTGGAGATGATTTTTGAGACATTCCCGAAACAGTTATTTCTGCAGCATTTGCCTCAAAGTTCTTTTTCCTCCTCGACTCTTACAGATTTTGTGAGTTCCAGACAGCTCAGGTAGATCATTTACATTTCAAAGGCACAAGAGAAACACCGATTCCTTTTGGGAATTTAGCTTAACTAATGACAAAAGTCTCACTGAGATACAACAGCAGAGCCATTAAAAGCCATTGTTCTCCAAATCTCTGGGAAGCCCCCATTAATCAAAGACGGCCACACAACACACACAGTGGTGGATGCATGTTGTGGCACCAGCAACCTCCACCCCAGGATTTCCCCACAACCTTTAGGATCACTCCTGGAACATTTGGGCCCCATGTGTTAATGGACAGTCACCCCAGGATTATGTTTACACAAGTTCATGTGCCCAACACACAGTGAGGCCAGATAAGCTGAAACGTGGGAGTTTGGAGCAGAGAGAGGTTTATTGCAGGGCTGTGCAAGGAAACCAGGTGGCCTCATGCCCTAAAAGGTCTCAAGCTTCTCAATGATTTTTGGCAAAGCATTTTTAAAAGGGCGGTGAGGGAGCGGGGTTGCGGGGTCGGTGATGAGCTTGTGCAGTTCTCTGATGGGTTGATGGTGAGACAGCAGGTGGTGTCACAGGGGTGAACTTGACCAGTCCTCAGGCTCCAGGAGGCCTGGGGCTCTGTGCTTATGACCATCAGGTAGTTAGCATCTTCCGTTTGGCGGGTGAGGTGGGGTGGTGATTCCACATTGACAATACAACTCAGGAAATTTGCATCAAATACTATAATCCAGGTACTTCAGAGAGAAGTGAAAGCTGAGGATGCGGGGAAAGACCTGTCCTGGGAAGGCAATTATATTCAAAACTTTTGGGCACCACATACTAGAGGATGGCTCCCACAACATTCCATCCCTGTTCTATATTTCCCTACATCTCTGCGCTCACAGTTTTCTGGGTCTCCTAGCTGCCCTGCCAGTTGTCGGCCTGCACCCAAGAGGCTACAAGGCCTACACTTTCCCAGCATTAAGACTAATGAAAGAGCCCAGAGTCAACAACAGAGACATTAGCGGTTTAGTGGATGGGAGTGGCAATGGCACCCCACTCCAGTACTCTTGCCTGGAAAATTCCATGGATGGAGGAGCCTGGTAGGCTGCAATCCATGGAGTCGCTAGGAGTCGAACACGACTGAGCGACTTCATTTTCACTTTTCACTTTCATGCATTGGAGAAGGAAATGGCAACCCGCTCCAATGTTCTTGCCTGGAGAATCCCAGGGACGGGGGAGCCTGGTGGGCTGCCGTCTCTGGGGTCACACAGAGTCGGACACAAGTGAAGCGACTTAGCAGCAGTAGCAGCAGCAGGATGGGAGTGGCGTTTACAAGTCTGAAGCAAGGTCCTGGAGCGACACCCTATGGCGTGTGGCAGACATGGCAGGCAGGACATGGTGGCAATCTTTGCTCAAAATCTGATACATTTTAAGTAAAATGGGTATTGACTCTGAATCTGACCTGTCCCCTAATGTCAGAGCAGGCAGACTGAAAACAAAGGGCAGACAGATTGAAAACCACAATCACAGAAAACTAACCAATCTAATCACATGGACCACAGCCTTGTCTAATTAAATGAAACTATGAG
Organism: Bubalus kerabau; assembly: GCF_029407905.1. Classification (NCBI taxonomy): domain Eukaryota; kingdom Metazoa; phylum Chordata; class Mammalia; order Artiodactyla; family Bovidae; genus Bubalus; species Bubalus kerabau. The sequence goes on from NC_073624.1 coordinate 20,224,506, forward strand.
CCATGCCCTGTAGGGCCACCCAAGACAGATGGGTCATGGTGGAGAGTTCTGACAAAATGTGGTCCACTGGAGACGGGAATGCAATCCACTTCAGTAGTATTGCCTTGAGAACCTCATGAACAGTATGAAAAGTCAAAAAGATAGGACACTGAACGATGAACTCTATAGGTCAATAGTTGCCCAATATGCTATTGGAGATCACTGGAGAAATAACTCCAGAAAGTATGAAGAGACGGAGCCAAAGCAAAAACAACACCCAGTTGTGGATGTGACCAGTGATGGAAGCAAGGTCCCGTGCTGTAAAGGGCAATATTGCATAGGAACCTGGAATATTAGGTCCATGAATCAAGGCAAATTGGAAATGGTCACACAGGAGATGGCAAGAGTGAACATCGACATTTTAAGAATCAGCGAACTAAAATGGACTGGAATTAGTGAATTTAACTCAAGTGACCATTATATCTACTACTTTGGGCAAGAATCCCTTAGAAGAAATGAAGTAGCCATCATAGTCAACAAAAGAGTTTGAAATGCAGTACTTGGATGCAATCTCAAAATCGACAGAATGATCTCTGTTCATTTCCAGAGCAAACCATTCAATATCACATTAATCCAAGTCTATGCCCAGACCAGTAATGCTGAAGAAGCTGAAGTTGAATGGTTCTATGAAGACCTACAAGACCTTCTAGAACTAACACCCAAAAAAGATGTTCTTTTCATTATAGGGGACTGGAATGCAAAAGTAGGAAGTCAAGAAACACAGGGAGTAACAGGTAAATTTGGCCTTGGAATATGGAATGAAGCAGGGCAAAGGCTAATAGAGTTTTGCCAAGAGAACACACTGGTCATAGCAAACACCCGCTTCTAACAACACAAGAGAAGACCCTACACATGGACATCACCAGATGGTCAATAGCGAAATCAGATTGATTATATTCTTTGCAGCCAAAGATGGAGAAGCTCTATACAGTCAGCAAAAACAAGACTAGGAGCTGACTATGGCTCAGATCATGAACTCCTTGTTGCCAAATTCAGACTTAAATTGAAGAAAGTAGGGAAAACCACTAGACAGTGAAAGTGAGAAATAGATTTAAGGGACTAGATCTGATAGACAGAGTGCCTGATGAACTATGGGTGGAGGTTTGTGACATTGTACAGGAGACAGGGATCAAGACCATCCCCAAGAAAAAGAAATGCAAAAAAGCAAAATGGCTGTCTGAGGAAGCCTTACAAATCGCTGTGAAAAGAAGAGAAGTGAAAAGCAAAGGAGAAAAAGATATACCCATTTGAATGCAGAGTAATGGGGTCACAAAGAGTCTGATACGACTGAGCAACTGAACTGAACTGAATGTCACAGCAAACTCAAGAGAGTAAATTATTTCTCTTGTGCTCAGTCACTAAGTCATAGACTCTTTGCAACCCCATGGACTATAGCCCAACAGGCTCCTCTGTCCATGAGACTTCCCAGGCAAGAATACTGGAGTGGGTTGCCATTTCCTCCTCCAGATCTTCCTGACCCAGGGATCAAACCCAAGTCTCTTGTGTCTCCTGCATTGACAGGTGGGTTCTTTACTACTAGTGCCATCTGGAAAGCCCAAATAAAGCTCAGGAAACAGCAAAAAACTGTGAGAAGCTAGAAAAACTTAAAGCTTGGTAACTGTATTCAACAGGCAGATCTATGCTATGGCAGCAAATAGCCTCAGGCTTAGTGACTTAAAACCATAAAAAAATGGATTTCTCACTCACACTACATATCCTGTTGGGGCCAGTGTGAGAAAAGCAGGGGAGACTCCATCTTGAAGCTTATCATCCATCTTAAAAACAGAATGCAAACTGGGCCTGAACCCTGCCCAAGACTGAGGAAACCATTGCTAATGAAAACCAGATCTCCTGGAGACTTCCCTCCCTACAGATGGCAAACAGATATTGTAGTTGAGGTCAGGCTGCCCGTGTGAGATTAACCATGGAAACATCCCCCTTGATGTAATTATTGCCCCCCCCCCCTTAACATTAATTGTCTGTTCTCCTAGCACCTACTTGTTGTGAAACTTAGTCATATACAACAAAAAAGGTTGCTAACATGTAACTAGTCACATAGTGTGGGGTATAAAACTGGGCCTCTCAGAAACATTAGGGTCTTTGTTGGGAACTGATTCCCCTTGGACCCGCTGGCATAATAAACTATGCCACTGTCTTGAGTCTCCTCCGGGGTGTGTTTTGCAACTCCGGATTCCACAACATTTTGACAACCATCGGGGTGAGAAGAGTATGAAGCTCTACGCTGTATAGTCATTCAAGCACCTGGGCTGACAGATGTTCTATTATCAGTTGATACTGACAGCTCAAGAGCAGGCTTCAGGTTTTGCTGCAGTCAGGTAAGTAAGTACCAAAGGGTCTCACCAGCAATGCACTTATCTTTTCTTGGGTAAAATCCTAGGAGTGGGCAGGACTTCCCTGGTGGTCCAGTAGCTAAGACCCCACACTCCCAATGCAAGTGGCCCAGGTTTGACCCCTGGTCAGGGAACCAGATCCTGCATGCCACAACTAAGACCCAGTGCAGCCAAAGAAATATTAAAAAAAAAAAAAACTAGATGTGGGACGGCTGAATCATATGTGTAAATAATTTTAAGAGTTTGTTTACATTTTTAAGAAACTATCAAATGGTTTTGCAAAGTGGTTGTATTATTGTACATTCTTGGCAACAGTGTATGGGCATTCCAGTCACTCCACATCCTTGCTAATATTTGGAATAGTCAAACTTTTAAAGTACACATTCTAATAGGTAAAGAGTGATCTCTCATTAAGATTTAGACTTCCATTTCTCTAACAACTAATGGTACACAGCTTCTTTTCATCTGTTTAATTGCTATTGGTCAATCTTCTTCAGCTAAATGTCTGGTTCAAGTCTAATACAAGTTTGCCCGTTTTTAGAATTGTATTATTTATTTTCTTATTATTGAATGTTGAGTTCTTTGCATGTATAAATGTGTCTTTTACCAGATATGTAATTAGAAAATGTTGTCATTTAGTTGCTAAGTCATGTCCAACTCTTCTGCAACCCCATGGACTGAAGCCTCCAGGCTCCTCTGTCCATGGTATTCTCCAGGCAAGACTACTGGAGTGGGCTGCCATTCCCTTCTCAGTGGAATCTTCCCAACCCAAGGATCCAACCTGTGTCTCCTGCTGCTCCTGCCTGCATTGGCAGGTAGATTCTTTACTGCTGAGCCACCAAATTAAATATTATCCAGCACCCACTCCAGTTTTCTGGCCTGGAGAATTCCATGGACAGAGGAAACTGGCAGGCTACATTCCATGGGGTCACAAAGAGTCAGACATGCCTGAGAGACTAATGCTTTCACATTCACAGAAGTATTAGCTAGTGCTTGGTGATAATCATGTTGCAATATGTAAATGTGTCAGATCAACATGTCGTACACCTTAAATTTACACAATGTAATATGCCATTTATATCTCAATAAAAATTACACTAAAAAAAGTGGTGGGGGCTTCCCTGGTGACTCAGCGGTAAAGAATCTGCCTGCCAATGAAGGAGACATGAGCTCAGTCCCAGATCTGGGAAGACCCCACATGGCAGTCAGCTCCTGGTCTTGTTTTTGTTGACTGTATAGAGCTTCTCCATCTTTGGCTGCAAAGAATATAATCAATCTGATTTCACTATTGACCATCTGGTGATGTCCATGTGTAGGGTCTTCTCCTGTGTTGTTGGAAGAGGGTGTGACTATGCTATGTGACTATTGCTATGACACCACAACTCCCAGTCCATTTATAGTTACTACAAAATATTGGCATTATCATTTACTGTCTCTTTTCTGTGAAACCCCATTGTTACTGAGATTTCTGATTATATTTCCTTCCACAAAACACCACTTAAAAAATAATTGTATTTATGTGTTTATTTTTGGCTGTGCTGCGTCTTTGTTGCTGCTGTAGAGCACTAGTGTGCTCTTTTGGCAAAACTCTATTAGTCTTTGCCCTGCTTCATTCTGTATTCCAAAGCCAAATTTGCCTGTTACTCCAGGTGTTTCTTGACTTCCTACTTTTGCATTCCAGTCCCCTATAATGAAAAGAACATCTTTTTGGGGTGTTAGTTCTAGAAGGTCTTGTAGGTCTTCATAGAACTGTTCAACTTCAGCTTCTTCAGCATTACTGGTTGGGGCATAGACTTGGATTACTGTGATATTGAATGGTTTGCTCTGGAAACGAACAGAGATCATTCTGTCGATTTTGAGATGGCATCCAAGTACTGCATTTCAGACTCTTTTGTTGACTATTATGGCTACTCCATTTCTTCTAAGGGATTCTTGCCCACAGTAGTGGGCATATGGTCACCTGAGTTAAATTCACCCATTCCAGTCCATTTTAGTTCACTGATTCCTAAAATGTCAATATTCACTCTTGCCATCTCCTGTGTGACCACTTCCAATTTGCCTTGATTCATGGACCTAACATTCCAGGTTCCTATGCAACATTGCTCTTTACAGCATGGGACCTTGCTTCCATCACCAGTCACATTCACAACTGGGTGTTGGTTTTGCTTTGGTTTCTCTTCTCTTCATTCTTACTGGAGTTATTTCTCCAGTGATCTCCAATAGCATATTTGGCACCTACTGACCTGGGGAGTTCATCTTTCAGTGTCCTGTCTTTTTGCCTTTTCATACTGTTCATGAGATTCTCAAGGCAAGAATACTTGGTTTTCAAACAGTTCCTAAGTATCAGATCAGACTCAGTGCAGAGCACTGGGGTAGAGAGAAAACACCACATGTAAGAGGAACAGACTTATCAGAAAAAATATGAGTTAATATGTGCCAAAGGAAGTTTTACTGGAGAAACTTTAATTTCCTACCAACCTATCAGTGTGACTGACATTCCTACAGTTTCTTGCATTAGCCATTTGAGGTACTACACTAAATTGGACCCATAACTCTTCATCTGTAACAGTGAAGAACAGATGTTCTCAGCTTAGTCAGCGGACACAAACCTGGAAGGAACAGGAAGAGAGAATCAATTGTTCCAATGTAAAGGTTTAATTTAATTTCATTTAATTGAAAGGCTTGACTTAACTGGTGATGGTTTAAAGTGATGTTCAAGACTAGGCCATGAAGTATTCTTCCAAAGGGCAGGGCCTGGCCTGCACATTGAGGCATTAGGAAGGCATAGGACAGAAATAAACACTCTGAGCTGGCTAGGAAAACACATGCCAACAATCAGAAAGGGAACTGTGCTGATGACTACTAAAACAAACTTTAGCAACTTCATAATTATGCCTCAAGAGAGGCCTCCTTGAAGAATATACTTGATCTGAAAACAGATGCAAGAGTTGGTACTTCCCACAGGGCCTGTGACTTCCATTGTTTTCATTTTTTTACTCATTTTTTTTTTCTTGACTTTCTGACAAAACTTACAGTCATTGAGAAGTTTCTGTCCTGTGAGTCTGCACCTGTCTGGAAGATTCCTCACCTCTCAGTTCAGTTCAGTTCAGTCGCTCAGTCCTCACCTCTAGAGAGAGGCAATTGAGAGGCCCGGGGAGAGATGTGAGTGGGAATTCCCACTGTTCCTTCAGGTTTCAACATGCCTTAAGTTTCACATTGCTGCCTCGAGGTGGATGCTGAATGAAGTCAGAATGTCAGAGAATACAAGTTCAAGGCTAAAAACTTTGAAACACCAAGCCAAAGCCATGAACTCATACAATAAATCCAGTCAAACAATGGTCAATCCAATAAAGCAAAAAAAGAAAATGGAAAACAAGCAAGCACTTTTTAGACTAAATGGTTCAGCTTTACTGATTGACTTGTTAACTTCAATGAAAAAAAATATTCCAGGTACTATTTCTGCTGAACCATTCTGAAAGCAGCAATGATTATAAAATAATTCTTTTTCTCTTTGAATAAGAACAAAAACTATTACTTGAGATAACCCACTTTCTCCCAACCCCTCAAAATATAAAATTGAGGAAAACCCTATTGGTTGAGATTGTTAATCTATTAAGCCCAAAACTAGTAAAAACTCTAGGCAAAAAAACTAGGCAAAAGCAGGCCCAAGGGAAACCTTCTAGGCATTATTACTGGGCATGAAATAAATTTCACAGCATAACAATATACAATTGTTATTGTATTGTTATTGTTGTTACACTAGGTAAGTGGTTATCTCAGTGATTAAACAGGAACTCCTGGTTGGCGTTATACATGCTCAAAGGCCAAATGGCTGAAATATAACTTTTGAAAAAGCTAACTTTTATGAAAGAAGTAATATCTTTGGAAAAATATCCATTTCCGTTATGAGAGGAGCTGTTTCTGCTGCTGCTGCTGCTGCTGCTAAGTCGCTTCAGTCGTGTCCGACTCTGTGCGACCCCATAGACGGCAGCCCACCAGGCTCCCCCGTCCCTGGGATTCTCCAGGCAAGAACATTGGAGCAGGTTGCCATTTCCTTCTCCAATGCATGAAAGTGAAAAGTCAAAGTGAAGCCGCTCAGTCGTGTCTGACTCCTAGCGACCCCATGGACTGCAGCCTACCAGGCTCCTCCATCCATGGGATTTTCCAGGCAAGAGTACTGGAGTGGGTTGCCATTGCCTTCTCTGGAGGGGAGCTGTTAGGACATAGCAAAATAACTGGCATCTTGAAAAATACTGAGGAAAACTGAAAGGAGAAAAAAAGTTCACCCACTTGACAACTTGCCCTGAGTCTATGAAACAACTTGTGTAAAAAGGAACAATAGATCATTCTATTATGGGGATTTCAGAACATCACTCCTGCATCCAGTGACATTAAACCACATTCTTAAATTTTAGAATGTGAAAAACAAATTCTGGAAAAAACCAATTCTGCTATGAAGGAATCTTTGCTTCAGAAGATAGTGGCCTTCATTATTACAATGAAAGAAAAATAGAAAAACAGAATTGTTGTGAAGCCAATTCTTTAGGTTCAAACTTGACTTCTAAGTATGTCAAGTTAAGTAATGGAATTACCAAGGAATTCACACCCTTAGCTTCTTGGTAAAATTCTGTCGTGTGATCCAGTCAAGCATTCTTACTGTTGTTCAGTCACCCAGTCATGTCTGACTCTAAGACTCCATGCACTACAGCATGCCAGGCCTCTCATAAAAATTAAAAGATATATTAAATATATATAATTAACATATATATATTTAATTTTTGTTGGGGTATAATTTACAATGCTCTGTTGGTTTCAGATGTCCATTAAAGTGAATCTGCCATGCATGTACATATATCCATTCTTTTTTAGCTTCTTTTCCCAAATAGGCCATTACAGAGTATTGAATAGAGATTCCTGTGCTAAACAGTGGGTCTTTACTTGTTATCTAATTTATAACAAAATATATTAAATAAGATGTTTTTAATAGAAAACACATAAGCCAGATTTTTTATATCAATCCATTGACAAAAATGTGACCAGAGCCTCACAGCCAACCTAACCCTGTGTGTTATCACTAGGAGAGCAGTTCAGTGGTCTCCAGTTCCATGTTCCCAGTGATATCATATGCTATAAGGACCCTGAATAATGAGAATGAGCTGTGTACACACGTACAGATGTTCTATCACCAAATATAGAGTGAGAAGAAAGTTTAATGTGAATTTCTGCATTATAACATTACTAGAAAAATACATCGAGTTTCCCAGGTGGCGCTCAATGCAGGAGACATAAGACACAAGGGTTCAATCTCTGGGGCAGCAAGAGCCCTTGGAGGAGGGTATGGCATCCCACTCCAGTATTCTTGTCTGGAGAATCCCAGGGACAGAGGAACCTAGCAGGTTATGGGTCACTCCATAGGGTCACACAAAGTTGGACATGACTGAAGTGACTTAGCATGCATGCAGACAAATATGTCACAGCATTTCATAATAGGCACCCTGAACTCCTAAAGTAATTGAGAATGATTTGACATCCAGCTAGAGCCACACGAGGGCACCATTACTCCAGGAAAAAAATTATACAGACGCAAAATTTATTCACCTTGTTTGCTGTTTATTCTCTCATCACTTACTTTATTTTGTTCAATTATACAGCATTCATAGCTCTTAACACATCATTTGGTAGAAGGCAGTCATTCAATAATTTCATTGGACTCAAAATTATATGAAATTTAGCTAGGGAACTTTCTGGCAGTCCCCCCTGGAGGAGGAAATGGCAACCTACTCCAGTATTCTTGCCGGGAAAATCCCATGAACAGGTTCCTCCGTCCATGGGTTTGCAACAAGTCGGGCACAACTGAAGCAACTGAACACATTCCTGATGGTCCAGTGGTTAGGATGCTGCACTTTCACTGTTGAAGGTCAGAGTTTGATCCCTGGTGTGGAAATTAAGATCCCACAAGCTGTGTGACATGGTCAAAAAAAAAGAAGAAATTTAGGTAAAAGTGTGGATTCAGTATAGTCACAGATAAATGAGTAAGTGAATGAAAGTTGCTCAGTCTTGTCCAACTCTTTGAGACCCGATGGACTGTAGCCTGCCAGGGTCCTCTGTCCACCGAATTCTCCTGGCCAGAATACAAGAGTGGGTAGCCATTCCCTTCTCCAGGGGATCTGATGAGAATCAGTGAAATGATGATAATGACACAGACACACCCAGAAATACTGTTTAGTTAAATGTCTGGGTATCCCATGATGCAGTCAAATTGACACATCAAATTAATCATCACGTTCTGTCTATCCTCAGATTTAAACAATACTAGTATTTAGATTCCCCTTGCTTATGACAGTAATAACATCCTGGCAAGTCTCTCTGCTTCTCTTTGTCTCCCTTTAGATTATTCTGAGAGTGAATTTTTTTTTGAAACTTGAGTCCGATTGTGTCAGTCTTTTGCTCAAAACCCTATAATCGTTCTCCATTTCAGTCTGACAAAAAAACAGTCTTTACAATGACCTTCAGTCTCCACCTGTTCCAAACATCTTATTTCTCCCTCCTCCCTTCTTCCCTTCCCCCACTATACTCCTCCTCTGTGACCTGCTTTGGTTATCATCCACATTCTGCTTGAAAGTAAAAGTGTTATTCACTCAGTTGCATCCAACTCTTTGCCACCCCATGGACTGTAGCCCGCAAGGCTTCTCTGTCCATGGAATTCTCTAGGCAAGAATACTGGAGCGGGTTGCCATTTCCTCCTCCAGCGGATCTTCTCAACCCAGAGATGGAACTCAGGTCTCCTGCATCTCCAGTGTTGGCAGACAGATTCTTTACCTCTAAGCCACCATTTTTTCTTCAATTAAGGAAAAAAAAAATTGACTGGTGCAGCAATTTCTGAGTATCAGTTACTTCCAATGACTCTATTATTAGGAGTAGGCTACCATACCACTGCAGCCGCAGTTCCCACCATGGCCAGCTCTAAGTTAAGCTCCAGCAATCAACAAGTTGGAGGCACTTGCCCTTGTGCACTTTCAGTTGAGAAGACCCAACAGAGGGGGAAGCCCAGTCCCTTCCCAGTCCACCTGCCTTCTCCCTTTAAAGATTTATATGAAGGATTGGTTTATTACTGAAAAATAAGAAATGACCTGAGGATCCAGCAGCTAAAACTCCGAGCCCCCAGTGCAGCGGGCCTGGATCCCTGGTCAGGAAACTAGATCCCACACGCTGCAATGAAGATTGAAGAACCTACATGCTGCAGCTAAGACCTGGTGCAGTCAAATAAATAAATAAACAAACATTTTTAAACAAAAAAAGAAGAAATGAACTGTACAAAGGAATTTCTTGGCCAGAAAAATAAATAAAGAACTGAAAAACTACATCTCCTGCATTTTGGGTAGATTCTTTACCACTGAGCCACCAGGGAAGCCAAAAATGTCTGGACATTACAGCATATCCTCAATGGGAAGCAAGCCAAATTACCACCAGTTTATAGCCACTAGGCTATCAGTTATTTGGTTAATTGAAACCTGATGTTATCCAACCTGTAGTAAAGATTTTTAAAAAAAAAACAAATTCTTGATATTATTTTGTTTATTCTTTCAATAAAAAGAATACTGGGGTTTCCCCAGTGGCTCAGTGGTAAAGAATCTGCCTGTTAATGCAGGAGACATGGTTTAGACCCCTGATCCGGGAAGATCCCACATACTTCATAGCAACTAAGCCCACGTGCCACAACTACTGAGCCTGTGCTCTAGAACCCGGGAGCTGCAATTACTGAAGCCCAATCACCCTGGAAACTGTGCTCCACAACGAGAGAAGCCACCACATGAGAAGCTGGTGCACTACAACTAGAGAACACTCCCGCTCACTGCAACAAGACAAAAGTCCACACAGCAGCGAAGACCCAGCACAGCCAAAAATAAATAAATGTCAGAGCTTAAAAAAATTGCCTATGATGAACACCTATGATGTCTTACATGTTCCCTGCCCGTGGAATATGGTAATGAACAAACTAGTTAATTCTCTGTCCTCATAGAGCTTATAGTCTAATGGAGATGGTGAAGTTGTTCTTCACCACCTGAAGTTGGTGGGAAAGCTTCCCAAGTTGTTCTGGGAAAGCTTGACACATTCCCTACAATTTGGTGATAATTTATACAGACAATTTGTACTTTCTGAAAGCAAGAGGCTGATGGAGCTGTATATACCAGCCAGAGAAAGTGCTGCATGATGTAGTGTGCCTGGAAAGAAAAAGAGGGAGAAGAAGACCCCTGGTTTCCTTGACTTCACATGAAGGAACTCAAGAGTGTAAACAAGAACAAAGGAGCTACCTGGCCGCTCAGACAGCTTCCAAGGGAGGGAATTTCTTACCCTGAACTATGGGTGTAAAATTATAAATGGGGAATTTATTTCTCCGAGGCAGTACTAGGTGGTAGGACAAAAACTGAAACATGCCTCCAAGAAAATGAGCCCAAACTGCACACTACACCACTAGCAGGCAGAGGAACCAAAATAAGCCTCAGCCAATGCTCCCTCACCAGGAATCATGGGCCAAAAGCATAGCATGACTTCTCTCCTCTCTGTGCCCTGAAACAGAGAGACCAAATGCAGAAGCTGAAAGGAGGGGGATATTTTGAAGAGGGAAGTTATTCAAAGAGCAGAACAGAGACTTCCCTGGTGATCCAGTGGCTAAGGTTCTGCCCTCCCAATGCAGGGGGCCCAGGTTGGACCCCTGTGCAGGGAACTAGATCTCACATGCTGCAACTAGATCCTGAATGCTATGAAAATCAAAGATCTCGAGGGCCACAACTAAGACCTGTTACAACCAAATATGTGTGTGTGTGTGTGTGTGTGTGAGTGTGTGTTAGTTGCTCATTCATGTCTGATTCTTTGTGATCCCATGTAATTTAACCCACCAGGCTCCTCTGTTCATGGATTTCTCTGGGCAAGAAAACTGGAATGGGTTGCTATTTCCTTATCCAGGGGATCTTCTCGATCCAGGGAGCAAACCTGGTCTCCCACCGTGTGGGCAGATTCTTTACCATCTGAGCCACCAGGGAAGCTATATGTATATAAATATATATATTTTAAAAACAAAGGGCAGAATACATTCTCCTTTCTTGGCTGCAGACTCCTCAGGCCATGGCCCATGCCTGTGGCTCAGCAGGTTACAAGATCCATTGGAGAAAGAGGAAAATAAACATAAGATATATAAAATCAGCTTTAAAATGGGTTAGATAAGTTTCACAACTTGCCTAGTGAAAGTGACCTGAAAACCAAAGGATCTGCCAAGATATTAAAATATTTGCTACTCAGCAGAAAAGAGAATTTTGACACAGCACAGTACAGGGCATTGTTTGGAAATAATGAAGTCATATCATAGTCCACACACGCTCTGAGTTGACTGCTCTGTCACCTGGTTGGCAAGTTAATAGTGACTCAAGTTATTCTATGTAAATGCACAATACCTCTCTCCATTTACAAAAAGATAGTCTGAACAAGCTACTAGCAAACACCTCAAAATTCTGATGGGTTAAACAAGTTTTTGTGTTGATTGGTGAGTGCGTGTGTGCTAAGTTGCTTCAGTCCTGTCCAACTCTGTGTGACCCTGGACTGTTGCCTGCCAGGCTCCTCTGTCCATGGGATTTTCCAGGTGTTGATTTGAGGACCTATTTATTTCTATGAGAAAATATATATTCTGAACAACTTAAACATTACCTTATTATTTTTTAAAGCTAATGTTTTGGAGGCATAAACAGTTATAAATGGGTAACTCCTTACATCTGTGCTAACTTGTGATGGTCATTTCCACTCTCCTTAAAAACTCTGAACTATTAATGTTAAATAGTAGTTATTATAAAAGTTCTTTATTTTCAAATGATAAAATTAACAAGGAAATTGATAGTAGGTACACTAAAACTGAAACATCTATAAATAACATTAATACAATCATTCATAAAAATTTAAATAACATACACACATTTATAAAATTTGAAAACTACAAATGCAATAGAAATTAATTATATCATAATTCTAATCTTTGTAGAATACCTCTGTTGACAAAATGCTCTTTAAATAAATAAAATAAAATAGTTTTGACACTTAATTTCCATTTAGATCTTTTAAGATGAATTCTATTTGGGAATTATTCACATCTTACAAAGATAAATTAACAGCAGAATATCAATTTTGTCACCTCAAAAGGGAGAAAATTTCCAAAATCTCATTCTACAAAATTCATGAAAAATCATATTTGATATAGGAAGACGGTTTCACGGCTATTCGAGAATGTGAATAAGAAAGGATTAAAGAAAAATGAAGTAGTCAAAAATATCTTATTCTCTCCCTTATCACTCCATAAGGAAGAGGAAGTGTTTGTCTCAGAAGAAAAAATTGCAGTATGACTGTCACAAGAGTCATGTTTCACCTGCTCTATTGAGTAATTAATGTTCCTATATTGTCATGTCCTTGTGTTACATTTTAACAATAAGGCTTTTACATTAAATTACAGTGAAAATAATTGACAAGACAAAATTTCAGGTTTATTTATTTATTGCTGCAGATATTTGGATTTTATTTTTTAAATGTTAATGATAAAGGGTTGTAAGTTCAACATTATAAAGTCAGGTATACATTATAATGAAATGAACTACATGAATTAGCAATATGCACAGTTCAGTTCAGTTTGATTCAGTTGCTCAGTCGTGTCCAGCTCTTTGCAACCCCATGGACTGCAGCACACCAGACTTCCCTGTCCATCACAAGCTCCCAGAGTTTACTCAAAGTCATGTCCATTGAGTCGGTGATGCCATCCAACCATCTCATCCTCTGTCATCCCCTTCTCCTCCCGCCCTCAATCTTTCCCAGCATCAGGGTCTTTTCAAATGAGTCAGTTCTTCACATCAGGTGGCCAGAATATTGGTGTTTCAGCTTCAACAACAGTCCTTCCAATAAATATTCAAGACTGATTTGCAATATGCACAATATGACTTATTCTTTGATCCTGATCTTCAGAATTCATATTATGTTTATCGATTTATATCTTACAGTTTTTCTATTTGAATACAGTTTAAAACAGGCTTCCCTAATGGTTCAGCTGGTAAAGAATCCACAATGCCAGAGACCTGGGTTCAATCCCTGGGTTGGGAAGATCCCCTGGAGAAGGGAACAGCTACCTACTCCAGTATTCTGGCCTGGAGAATTCCACAGACTGTATAGTCCATGGGGTCACAAAGAATCAGACACAACTGAATGACTTTCCCTCTCACTTTTCACAGTTAAAAGCAAAGCTATAATAAAAAGCACTATGTTTGGTGTTTTAAAATATTGATTTATTTATTTGACTGTGTGAGGTCTTAGCTGCAGCCCATGGGCTTAGTTGCCCCACAGCATGTGGAATCTTACTTCCACCGCCAGGGATCAAACCTGTGTCTCCTGCACTGGAAAGCAGATTCTCAACCACTGGACCATCAGGGAAGTTCCCAGCACCAGGTTTTATAATCGGGATGAGCTTTCTCAATAGGCAGAGGGAAGGAATGTAACTGATTCATCTTTTACTTTCTTAAATGTGTATAAGATAATCACTTTATATTGACACGTTTCAATATTAAAATCAGCATTATGAACTATGCATTGTAATCCCTAATTTTCATAGTAGATACTCAAGATTTAAATATCTACAAGAATTGCATTGATATAGATTTATGGTACTCCAGTTCAGTTCAGTTCAGTCACTCAGTCGTGTCTGACTCTTTGCAACCCCATGGACTGCAGCATGCCAGATTTCCCTGTCCAGCACCAACTCCCGGAGCTTACTCAAATTCATGTCCATCAAGTTGGTGACGCCATCCAACCATCTCGTCTTCATAATCAGTACTGAATATTCATTGGAAGGACTGATGCTGAAGCTGAAACTCCAATACTTTGGCCACCTGCTGTGAAGAACTGACTCACTGGAAAAGACCCTGATGCTGGGAAAGATTGAAGGCAGGAGGAGAAGGGGATGACAAGATGAGATGGTACTCCAAATAAACATCAAATTTGGGTTGCAGGCTAAGAGAGCTTATGTCATACTGCTTATGTCAGCTTCAGGAAAATATGGTAGATTTCCTAAATCTAGCCCCTGCTCATCACAACTAGAGAAAGCCCATCCTCAGCAACAAAGACCCAGTGCAGCCAAAAATAAATATTTTTTTTAATCTCTCAAAGTATGTAAAAAAAAAATCATCAACAGTGATTGGCTTTAGAAGTATGGACTAAGGATAGATAGAAGTCTTTCACTTGTCACATTTTTCTCATATTATTGAACATAAAAATACTATTTTTATAACTTAGAGAAAAGTGGTAAAACAAAGGAGATAAAATCATATTCATATTTTAGTTGATGAAAACAGAACTATTAATCATTAATATATAGCTAATTGTATATTCATTAAATTATTAACATAACTGTTGATTCATATTGATTCCTGCTGATTGATAATAATAAATAATGGGCTGTAGTTAGTGTGATTCACTACTTAACAATTCATATAACTCATCCACTAGACAATTTCTCTGTCTAGTGGTTCAAAGCCATTAGTTGATAGCATACATTAAAAATGTGTATGTTTATAAAATAAATGTGTAAAAGTTGTAAGCATTCTGTAGTCTATATAATTGTTAAATGGAAAATGTGGAGGGAATTGACCAATACATTCAAACAATAAAAAGTCCCTTTGAGAATAGGGATATTTTCTAACACATGGGAAGTCTGTGAGTCATTGGGTGTGGGGATTACCAGGTTTTGTACATATATATATAAAACAAATGTGAATTTAAATCAACTGAGATCAGTTAATCTTATCCTTAAGTAACAGAACATGACTATATCCAACTAATCTTCCAGAAACACACTGTATTGCAACATCTAATTGAAATTATTTCTTCTAACATTCAAAGTCATTTTTCCCATTGAGAGAAATAGGCTATAATATTAATACAAAAAAAAACTCACAAGTAATTTAGAACAGTAGAATTAAACTTCCTACTGAGCCTCCTCCAGAACCTCAGAAGCTGTGTTATGATGTGAGAAATTGAGATGAGTTTCAAAGTGCATGGTCATACTACACGAGGCTGTTCATCTGAGTTGAACCTGTAAAATAGCCTAGTGGCTATCACTTGATAAAAGGCATATGTAATCCAAAGTAATAGACTGTTTAAGAGCTTCAAAGGAAAGAGGAAGAAAAAGCATAAAAGGTGAAAAAATTCACATGGCTAAGGTATAAATACATACACTACGAAATTCACATGGCTAAGGTATAAATCAGAGAAGGCAATGGCAACCCACTCCAGTACTCTTGCCTGGAAAATCCCATGGATGGAGGGGCCTGGTGGGCCGCAGTCCATGGGGTCGCACAGAGTCGGACACGACTGAGTGACTTCACTTTCACTTTTCACTTTCATGCATTGAAGAAGGAAATGGCAACCCACTCCAGTGTTCTTGCCTGGAGAATCCCAGGGATGGAGGAGCCTGGTGGGCTGCCATCTACGGGGTCGCACAGAGTCGGACACGACTGAAGTGACTTAGCAACAGCAGCAGCAGCAAGGTATAAATACATGTACTACATGCCCAGCTCTGTGTCAAATGTGTCTCCTTTTCAGTTCAGTCCTGTCCGACTCTTTGCAACCCATAGAATGTAGCCTGCCAGGCTCCTCCACCCATGAGATTTTCCAGGCAAGAATACTGGAGTGGGTTGCCATTTCCTTCTCCAGGGGATCTTCTGAACCAGGAATCGAACCCAGGTCTCCCTCACTGAAGGCAGACTCTTTAACATCTGAGCCACCAGGGAAGCCCTCTTTTCAGTTAACAAATGTGCAATAGTAAAGAAGCAGAAACATTACTTTGCCAACAAAAGTCCGTCTAGTCAAGACTATGGTTTATCCAGCTGTCATGTATGGATGTGAGAGTTGGACTGTGAAGAAGGCTGAGCGCCAAAGAATTGATGCTTTTGAACTGTGGTGTTGGAGAAGACTCCTGAGAGTCCCTTGGACTGCAAGGAGATCCAGCCAGTCCATTCTAAAGGAGATCAGCCCTGGGTGTTCTTTGAAAGGAATGATGCTAAAGCTGAAACTCCAGTACTTTGGCCACCTGATTCGAAGAGTTGACTCATTGGAAAAGACTCTGATGCTGGGAGGGATTGGGGGCAGGAGGAGAAGGGGACGACAGAGGATGAGATGGCTGGATGGCATCACCGACTCGATGGATGTGAGTTTGAGTGAACTCCGGGAGTTGGTGATGCACAGGGAGGCCTGGCGTGCTGCGATTCATGGGGTTGCAAAGAGTCGGACACAACTGAGCAACTGAACTGAACTGAACTGAAAGATCAAAGTGGTTTGGAAGTGCACAGGTGAGCCCCACAGATGTCAAGGAAAGATTTAAGGATAAGTGAGGTCTGGAAGAAAGCACAGCAATTTATCCACCAAAATATTAATAAAACAATAATTTTTAAATCCATCATATCCCCACAAGTTCTGTCTGTTTTGTTGATGCTTAAAATGTCTTCATTTCCCCATTTCATTGTTTCCTGGAGTGAGGAGACTGACTGTTGCCCAGTAAACTCATTTGTCCTCCTTATGCAACAAAGGAAATCTTGACATAAACACACAGCCGCAGAACAAGTTAATTTTCTTATGTCTTACGGTTGAGCTTCCTAAAACACAGATCAAGTATTTCTCCTTCATTTTCTTTGGCTCTTATCAACAAAGCACTCTTGGACTCAGAAACTAAGGACAGAGACAGGGAGGAGGAGAGGAGGAGGAAGAAAGAGACAGTGAGGAGGAGAGGTAAGGAAGAAAGAGAAAAGAGAAAGAATGAATTCATCCACATCGCCAGCATCACAAAGCACAGGTAAGATTTGCAACTATTCCTTTTCCTTCAATCTTCCCTGGTGGCTCAGTAGTAAAGAATCTGCCTGCCAATGCAGGGGTCACAGGAGACATGGGTTAGATCTCAGGGTTGGGAAGACTGGAGGAGGAAATGGCAACCCACTCCAGTATTCTTGCCTGGAAAATCCCATGGAGAGAGGAGCCTGGTGGGCTATGGTCCATGGGGTCACAAAGAGTAGGAGACGATTGAGCATGCATGCACTTTTCTTTCATAGATTTTTCATGGAAGAGGAGATAAACATTCTGGGGACAGGACAATAAATTTAGGGATGAGTGAGGTCTGGAAGAAAGTGGAGAAATTTTGTCCATCAAAATAAAACAATATTTTTAAAGTCCTTCATATCTCTCCAAGGTCAGTTTGTTTTGTTGATACTTAAAATGTCATCATTTCTCCATTTTGTTGTCTCCTGGAGTGAGGAGACTGACTTGTTGCCCAGTAAATGCCAGTAGAGTAAGAGAGGAGAGACAGAGAGAGAGAGTGAAAGAGGGGATGGTTAGAAGGCTAGATGTTCTTCTGGAAAGATTGCAGGAGATTGAGTTCAGGGAGAGCTACCAGACTACTACCTTTTCCATGGTTCATTGTGTCCCACTGGGCAAGTCTCTGCTGCTGCTGCTAAGTCACTTTAGTCAGTTGTGTCCGACTCTGTGCAACCCCATAGACGGCAGCCCACCAGGCTCCCCCGTCCCCAGGATTCTCCAGGCAAGAACACTGGAGTGGGTGCAAGTCTCTGAAAGTCTCTGGAATTCACTCTCTGTGTGTGTAAATATGTGTGCCTGGAAGGAGGAGGAGGGGAACTATGCGGTCATCAAAGTTTTATCAGATTGATTTACAAAGCACCTGGAAAAGGAGACCCTGAAAGGAGGAGAGCAGTAGAGAGACAAGAAAAACTGGAAAGAGTGAGGAGGAGAAAGGGAGAGGGAAAGAGGGAAAATCTGGGAGAGTTGGAAAGAAAAAAAATTGCACATCTGTCTGAGTCCTTGATTCAGACTCTTAAAAATAGCCATGAGCTCCTTCAGTGCTTCTCTAAGTGTGGTTCCCAGGCCAACAGCATTCTCAGCTCCTGGAAATTTGCGGATTCCATACCAGCTCTACTGAATTTTTAATTCTGGAGGTGAGACCCCATGATCTGTGTTTTAGCCAACCCTTCCAATGATTTTGATGCTTTCTGAAGTGTAAGAATTACTCAGTATAGGTAATAAAAGTGGAAGGAAGTAAACAGGGTCAAATATAAATTTCTTTTATCTCTTTCGTAGCTTTTTAGGGAAGATTGACCACATGTATGTCTTTCCTTCTACAGAGAGAAGATGCTTCTCTTCCCAGCTGTTCTCATGGGCCATTGCTGGCACCTCCATCCTGCTCCTGAGTGCCTGTTTTATCACCAGATGTGTTGGTAAGTTATGAAGGTCACATTCAAGCTGCCTGGTGAACATTAGGAGTGAATTCTTCCTTGTTGACTGTGGGTTCTCTTCTCCCACAAAGGGTATTTCCATTTTCCTGGTGACTCAGATGGTAAAGAATCCGCCTGCGATGCAGATGTGGGTACTATCCCTGGGTGAGGAAGATCCCCGGAGAGGGAACTGGCAACCCACTCCAGTATTCTTGCCTGGGAAATCCCATGGACAAAGGAGCCTGGCAGGTTACAGACCATGGGGTTGCAAAGAGTCGGACACGACTGAGTGACTAATGCTTTCCCCCATATTTATCTCCAGGTTACTCCTCAAGCCAGAAACCCCAACCAGCATAAAACTGGTACTAAGTTTCGGTGACCTGTGAAACATTCTTCATGGTACACACTTTTTATTTCCTTAGTGGCCCTGAGTCCAACCTCTCTGTAATCTTGTCTTTAGTGTAAACCTCTCTGAGATCCTAGCCAGAGGCACAGGAAGTCACTTCTTGGAAAGAAGGGTTAGAAGGTTCAACTTGGCAAAAGAGAGAGTCTTAGGCATTTTGTATTGTTTTTGTGGGGCCTTCCCTGGTGGCTCAGTGGTAAAGAATCTGCTGGCAATTCAGGAGACGTGGGTTGGATCCCTGCATCAGGAAGACCTTCTGGAGAAGGGAATGGCTATCCACTCCAGTATTCTTGCCTGAAGAATCCCATGGACAGAGGAATCTGGCAGGCCACAGTCCATGGGGTTGCAAAAAGCTGGACATGACTTAGCAACTAAACAACAGCAACAAGAGAGAGTCCAAACTCATTTATTATATATATATTTAACTCACTGTTGAGTTTATTTTTCCAGATTATGCACACACTACTAGGAATACACCCTGGTAAAATATCCAAGCTGCTAAATTGAAGTTGGCAATTTATATGATCAGTGGCCATTCCAATAATTCATTCATTTAACATCACTGAAACCAATCTTCTGCATTATCATCATCATGTTACTAACAAAGTTCATTCAATAAATAGATAATTCATTTTCATCTTAGGCTAGGACTTATTGCTTAGGACTTACCAAGCATATTGTACCATTAGTAAAACAGCTATATTGAGATACATAATTCCTACAGGTAAATTCATATGAGTGTCTTTCTTTGGTAAGAAACTGGCTGAGAAGAATATTTTGTTTGTGGAATCAAGGAAAACATTAGCATTTCAAAAATATTTGTCTTTTAAAATGCATTCTACTGTGTAGGTGAGGAAAAAAGTTTTCTTCTACTCTACTGTCTCAGCTAGGGCTTTGTTACA
Source organism: Bubalus kerabau (assembly GCF_029407905.1). Classification (NCBI taxonomy): domain Eukaryota; kingdom Metazoa; phylum Chordata; class Mammalia; order Artiodactyla; family Bovidae; genus Bubalus; species Bubalus kerabau. Next base: position 20,244,496 of record NC_073624.1, read on the forward strand.
AGAAAAAAAAGACATACAAATGTATTTAATGTGAGTTTTACATGACATCACATCTTTTTTTTGGGTCTTTGAACCTGAAATAAAGTACATTTATCCTCTTAAATCAGGAAAAGCATGAAATGTGAATTCTCTCTTCTTTGACTAAGCAAACCTCAGTTCCTATCCATGCTGAAGTAAAAGTAGATAGTAAGGAAATATCATAACTACTGGTACTTTTATAACTATAAAAAAATTTAATGTATTTGTAAAAAATTTTAATTGGAGGATAATTGCTTTATAATGTTATATTGGTTTCTGCCATATAATAATGTGAATCAGCCATAAATATACATATGTCCCCTCCCTGTTGATCCTCCCTCCCACCCCATCCCACCCCTCTAGATTATCACGGAGCACTGAGTTGAACTCCCTGCATCATACAGCAAATTCCCACTAGCAAACTATTTTATGTATGGTAATGTATCTTTTCTCGATTCGTCCCACCCTCTCTCCTGGACTGTGCCCTCAAGCCTGTTCTCTGTGTCTGCGTCTCTAGTCCTGCCCTGCAAATAGGTTCATCAGTGTCAGATAAAATGCACTTGTATTAAGGGTAATGAATATTAGCTGTGCCTCTTTCCCTTACAGTGACATATAGCATCTTTCAACTATGTGATGAGAAAAAGCTCCAGCCACCTGGGGATTCCATGGAACTCTCCTGCTATAATGATGGATCAGGTATGTGTGCTGTGCTTAGTCGCTCAGTCAAGTCTGACTCTTTGTGACCCTATGTAGTCCACCAGGCTCTTCTGCCCATGGGGATTCTCCAGAATACTGGTGTGGGTTTCCATGCCCTCCTCCAGGGGATCTTCCCAACACAGAGATCAAAGCCAGATCTCCCACACTGTAGGTGGATTATTTACCATCTGAGCCCCCAGGGAAGCCCAATGGGTCAGGTATAATAGAACTCAAACTTGAACATCTAAATTTACATAGCAACATTTTCTGGCTTTAGATTGATTTGGGGATAAGTAAAATAGTCAAGTTGGGTCCTGTTTTTCAAAAGCAAAATGCAAAATCTTGCCTGTACTGTCAGAGAATAATGAGAAGTTGGTAAGAGGACAATAATAAAACCTTGGAAGTGCAATTTGTGTTCAAGCAGGAAACTTTGGGGACGTTATAGCAAACCTTTAGAATAAATGTGAGGCGTCTGGCTGAAGAGTTAATCTAGAAGGTGAAGGTGTTATTCCCAGAAGTGTACTTTTTATTTTCATCCATCACCTGCTTCCAAAATGAAGTGAAGGAGGAAAAAAATGTAGGAAGGAAATTTGAAAATATCTCAGAAGTATGCTCCCTATACTCTTCCATATTGTCCTGGTCCAAGTCTTAGCAAAATGCTACTTGACAATAGAAAGTGACTTCCTTCTCTGAGCTATAATTTCCTCACCATTAAATCAAGAGGGATTGGACTATTTATTTTTAATAAACTTCATAGGTTGAAATTCTATAGTTCTAAGAACTGTAGGACAACTAGTTTGGAGATTCTGTTGAGGGTACATTGTTTGGAAAACGTGAGAGACAGTTGCTTAGTGGTCACTCAGATAAAATACATAATTTTTCTCTGAACTTGGAAGTCTATGAACATGTCAATAGCATAACTAAGGAAGATTGTATGTATCAGGGGTTCCCAATCTCTTTGGGGATAAGTAAATTGAGTTGAGTCCTGTTTTTCAAAAGTAAAATGCAAAATCTTGCCTGTCAGAGAATAATGAGAATTTGGTAAGAGGACAAGAATAAAACTTTAGAAGTGCAATTAGCATTCAAACAGGAAACTTTGGGGATGTTACAGAAAACCCTTAGAATAAATGTGTACCAATCCAAAGACCGATACCTCCTGTCAGATCAACAGCGGCATTAGATTAGAAATAAAGTGTACAATATAAATGTAATGCACTTGAATCATCCTGAAACCAGCTCCCCCACCTGGTCCATGAAAAAATGGTCTTCCACAAAACCTGTCCCTGGTGCCATAAGGTTGGAGACCGCTTTTATACGGTTGTGTTATTATTTATTGGCACTGACATCTAGAAAGTAAGGATTAAGTCTTGAAAGACAAGAACATTGCTGTTTGTGTTTGTTGACTGAGGAATTCCCTAAAGTCTTGGATGGTAAGATATGGAGCATGAACAAGGGGTTCCAAGGCTTCTGACTCAAAGTGAAGAACTTATCAACTCAGAGGAAGGTTTCTATTATCTTACCTGGTTCATGTGGGACTCTCACAGAAACTTCTCTCCTTCCAGGTTCAGTCAAGAATTGCTGTCCACTGAACTGGTTCCATTTTCAATCCAGCTGCTACTTATTTTCTGCTGACACCATGTCCTGGACAGCAAGTCTAAAAAACTGCTCGAGCATGGGCGCTCACCTGGTGGTTATCAACACGCAGGAGGAGCAGGTAGTTGAGTACAGCACCCTCCAGTGTAGTGAAACATCCTTCACAGGACCCACCTCCCTTTACCCCATACATGCTTGTGTATAGTATTTGACCCGCAATTTCCATGTGTCACATGAATTTACTGAAATACATGCTGTTCTTACCTTTTCTGTAAGTCATTACCAACTTTATTTTCTTTACTAGAAGAAACTAGGATAAAAAGAAATTTTCATGTTTAATTCCTTTATTAGTAAGGCGGAAAAAAAAAGAGGATTGGGAGTTCATGTTATTTATTATTTAGTAATCTGTAATTATTATTACCTAAAAGATGATGCTATGAAAGTGCTGCATTCAATATGCCAGAAAATTTGGAAAACTCAGCAGTGGCCACAGAACTGGAAAAGGTCAGTTTTCATTTCAGTCCCCAAAAAAGGCAGTGCCAAAGAATGCTCAAACTGCTGCACAATTGCACTCATCTCACACGCATGGCTCAGTTGGTAAAGAATCCACCTGCAGTGAAGGAGACCCCAGTTCAATTCCTCTGTTGGGAAGATCCGCTGGAGAAGGGATGGGCTACACTCTCCAGCATACTTGGGCTTCCCTTGTGGCCCAGCTGGTAAAGAATCCACCTGAAATGCAGGAAACCTGGGTTCAATCCCCAGGTTGGGAAGATCCCCTGGAGAAGGAAAAGACTACACACTCCAGTATTCTGGCCTGGAGAATTCCATGGACTGTATTGTCCATGGGGTCGCAAAGAGTCGGACACAACTGAGCTACTTTCACTTTCATTTTCATTTTCAAAAGATGATACTGTGAAAGTGCTGCACTCAATATGCCAGCAAATTTGGAAAGCTCAGCAGTGGCCACAGCACTGGAAAAGGTCAGTTTTCATTCCAATCCCAAAGAAAGGCAACACCAAAGAATGCTCAAACTACTGCACAATTGCACTCATCTCACACACTAGTAAAGTAATGCTCAAAATTTTCCAAGCCAGGCTTCAACAATACGTAAACTGTGAACTTCCAGATGTTCAAGCTGGATTTAGAAAAGGCAGAGGAACCAGAGATCAAATTGCCAACATCTGCTGGATCATTGAAAAAGCAAAAGAGTTCCAGGAAAACATCTATTTCTGCTTTATTGACTATGCCAAAGCCTTTGACTGTATGGATCACAATAAACTGTGGGAAATTCTGAAAGAGATGGGAATACCAGACCACCTGACCTGCCCCTTGAGAAACTTATATGCAGGTCAGGAAGCAACAGTTAGAACTGGACATGGAACAACAGACTGGTTCCAAATAGGGAAAAGAGTACATCAAGGCTGTATATTGTTACCCTGCTTATTTAACTTATATGCAGAGTACATCATAAGAAACGCTGCGCTGGATGAAGCACAGGTTGGAGTGAAAATTGCCAGGAGAAATATCAATAACTTCATATATGCAGATGACACCACCCTTATGGCAGAAAGGGAAGAAGAACTAGAGTCTCCTGATGAAAAGGAAAGAGGAGAGTGAAAAACTTGGCTTAAAGCTCAACATTCAGAAAACTAAGACCATGGCATCTGGTCCCATCACTTCGTGGCAAATAAATGGGGAAACAGTGGAAACAATGGCAAACTTTATTTTGGGGGGGCTCCAAAATCACTGCGATGGTGACTGCAGCCATGAATTTAAAGATGCTTACTCCTTGGAAAGAAAGTTATGACCAACTTAGACAGCACATTAAAAAGCAGAGACGTTACTTTGCCAACAAAGGTCCATCCAGTCAAATCTATGGTTTTTCTAATAGTCATGTATGGATGTGAGAGTTGGACTATAAAGAAAGCTGAGTGCCAAAGAATTGATGCTTTTGAACGGTGGTGTTGGAGAAGACTCTTGAGAGTCCCTTGGACTGCAAGGAGATCCAACCAGTCCATCATAAAGGAGATCAGTCCTGGGTGTTCATTGGTAGGACTGATGTTGAAGCTGAAACTCCATTATTTTGGCCACCTAATGCAAAGAGCTGACTAATTTGAAAAGACCCTGATGCTGGGAAAGATTGAGGGCAGGAGGAGAAGGGGATGACAGAGGGTGAGCTGTTTGGATGGCATCACCGACTCAATGGACATGAGTTTGAGTAAACTCCGGGAGTTGGTGATGGACAAGGAGGCCTGGCGTGCTGCAGTCCACGGGGTCACAAAAAGTCAGACACAACTGAGCAACTGAACTGAACTGAATTATTACTTTATTTATTCATTTTTAGTTTATATTTCATATATTTTACTTTAGTCTTATTCTTATTTTATTTTATTTATTATTTTTATTGAAGCATAATTGCTTTACAATGTTCTGTTAGTTTCTGCTGTACAACCAGGTGAATCAGCTGTATGTATACATGTATCCCGTCCCTCTTGAACCTCCCTCCCACCCCACATTCCACCCCTCTAGGTCATCACAGAGCACTGAGCTGAGCTCCCTGTGCTATATAGCAGCTTCCCACTAGCTATTTATTTTACACATGATAGGGTACATATGGGGACCTCATTTTAGAATGACCAGTGTTTTTAGAAACATGTGAAAGAAGGTAAGCAGAAATTGTCCATTATATTTAAGCTATGATTTATAATGTTTTGTGCTACCCATAACTGTAGATAAACTTTGCATGAGTTATTGTGAACCACCTTCTCTGTCAAAAGTTCCTTTTCACTGGCGTAATTTTATGTTATCTATGCTTTGCCAAAATAAATCCTCTATAATCTTATCATTTCAGGCCCATTTTTCTATCATCTCCAGTCCAAATCCTACTTCTCTCTTAATAACAATTACCTTCAATGTTTGTTTGGAATTGGAATAACTGATCTCATTTGCTGTGTGTATCTCCCATAGGAATTCCTTTACCACACAAAACCTAGAAAGAAAGAGTTTTATATTGGAATGACGGACCAGGTGTCTGAGGGTCAGTGGCAATGGGTAGATGGTACACCTCTCACAAAGTCTCTGAGGTAATTTCCTTCTTGTAGTAGAACTATTTGTTGTTGTTTAGTTGCTCAGTTGTGTCCAACTTTTTTGAGACCCCATGGGCTGTAGCCTGCCAGGCTCCTCTGTTCATGGGATTTTCCAAGCAAGAATACTGGAGCAAGTTGCCATTTCCTTCTTCAGGAGATCTTCCTGACCCAGGGATCGAACCTGTATCTCCTTCATTGGCAGGTGGAGCCACCTGGGAAGCCCAGTAGAACTATAACGCTAGCCCAAATTGTAAAGTTAGATCACTGTTGAGGAGAGTCCTCAGAACCTCCTTCTGGTCCAAGAGGTATATTCATGTCCATTCTTGGTGATATTAAATGCAAACATAAAAAGAGCTGATATATAAGACAGAAAAGAGAAGTATAAGGATCTGCTGCCTCCATCTCCTAGAATTACCTCAGAAATAAAGGGGAAATAATAGATGAAATGAGAAGAGGCTTAAAACAGAACACTAGTTCATGGGAAATGCAAGGGAGACAAAGAGTGGAATTTGAAGTCTTGTGCCACCAAACTGTAGTCAATGAGACAAAAACAATGATTTAAGAAAGACAACAGATTCTTTTCTTAGAGCTTTGAATTTTAAAAAATTAATTATTTTTGGTTACACTGGGTCTTCATTGCTTTGTGAGGGCTTTCTCTAGTTGCGGGGGCTACTCTTCATTCCAGTGCATGGACTTCTCATAGTGGTGGCTTCTTTTGTTGAGGAGAACAGGCTCCAGAGCGCATGGACTTGGGTAGCTGTGGCCCACAGGCTGAGAAGTTGCAGCTCTTGAGCTCTAGAGAGCTTGGGCTCAATAGTTGTGGTACACAGGCTTAACTGCTCCGTGGTATGTAGGATCTTCCCAGATCATGGACTGGACCTGGGTGTCCTGCATTGGTAAATGAATTCTTATCCACCGTGCCACAAGGGAAGTCTGAGACAACAGATTCCTATGGACTAAAAGTAGGATGGACTAAAAGTAGGATGTTCTGACCCTTTAAAACATTGTTTTCTGGCCCCAGTGAAGTATGCACCTCAGTGAATACAAACTCTATAGGATAAGGGGAGATAAACACGATGTGAGCTATGTGTGTGAAGGAAACAAATCCATCAGGATATCCCTCTTTCCCCTAACATCTCCATTTTGGATCTAAAGCCATAAGCGACCACAGCAGAATAGAAAGTCAGAAACATCCAGTTTAACTTCACTATTCACAAACTCTATGACTTAGAGAAATGGTTTAGCTCTTCTGAGATTCTTTTGCTTCGTCAGCAAAGTGGGGATTATAATACCTGTCTTGTAAAATTGTTGCAAAGTCAAACACGAATGTATTTTGCCTAGTTTATAGGGCTTCCCAGGTGGCGCTAATGGTAAAGAACCAACTTGCCCAATGCAGGAGAGGTAAGAGATGTAGCTTCGGTCCCTGGGTTGGGAAGATAACCCTGCAGCAGGAAATGGCAACCCACTCCAGTATTCTTGCCTGGAGAATCCCATGGACAGAGAAGCCTGGTGGGCTACATACAGTCCATAAGGTCACAAAGAGTCAGACATGAGTAAAGCAACTTAGCATGCATGCATAGGTCACCTTGCCTCATGTAAATCTCCCCTTTTGCTCTCTTTCAGCTTCTGGGATGCAGGGGAGCCCAACAACCTGGTTATCGTGGAGGACTGCGCCACCATAAGGGACTCCTCAAATCCAAGGCAAAACTGGAATGATGTGCCCTGTTTCTTCAATATGTTTCGGGTTTGCGAAATGCCAGAAAGAAAGATTTGAGAAAAGAAAAATCTTCAAGACACGAGGCACAACCCTAAAATGCAAAAATGGGAAAGAACAAGTGATAATCATAACCACACAACTCTAATGTGAGAAAAGCATGCACTGCACTTTTTTAGGACTTCATAAATGTTTGTTGCTTTCATATAAATAAAAATAAGTCATTTTGAAGGTTATAATTCATGGTTATCGACTAAAGTGCATTTTTGTCTACATCAGTCTTGGGATTTCTCAGAATTTACCAAGCTTATCTAGCAATGCTGCGAAAAGGGCTATTCCTTTCTCCTTTGGGTACAAATGCTTCATTTATGAGTATTTATGTGAAAATACAGGGACACAGACAAGCACCAAATCCAGCAAAGAAGAGAATTTGGGAAAATGTCTTAAACAGTTCAAATTCAGGCTCTGTGTCATGTCTTCTTTCTAGTTCCTGAAAAATCTGTCTTCTTGATTTCATTCTTTTTTTTACCCCTTACCCAAGCATATTGCTTCATTGTGTTCTCCTCTATAATGAGTAGGAAACTTTTCAAGTCACAAACTTATTCCTTTCCAGCCAAAGGCATTTACTTCACCTACTTATTAATAGAAAGGCCATGCTAACCTTCAGCTCCAAAGAGACTATCATCCAGGGACTTCCTTGCTGGTCCAGTGGCTGGGACTTCACCTTCCAATGCAGAGGATGCATGTTCAATCCCTGGTCAGGGAGCGGGAATCCCATATGCCTCATGGCCTACCAACCAAGACATGAAAAGCAGGAGCAGTATAAATTATTCTAATTGAACAGTCAATTTCACACTTTCCTGTCTCAAGCCTGTCCATTTATTGCATAATAATCTATCAGTGGTCTTCCCTGGTAGCTCAGCTGCTAAAGAATCTACCAGAAAGAGACCCCAGTTCCATTCCTGGGTTGGCAAGTTCCCTGGAGAAGGGATAGGCCACCCACTCCAGTATTCTTAGGCTTCCCTGGTAGCTCAGATGGTAAAGAATCCACCTGCAAATGCAGGAGATGTAGCTTCAGTCTCTGGGTTGGGAAGATCCCCTGGAGGAGGGCATGGCAACCCACTCCAGTATTCTTGCCAGGACAGAGGGGCCTGGTGGGCCACAGTCCATGGGGTCATAAAGAGTCACACACGACTGAAAAACTAAGCACAGCACAGTTTAATACTGATACGGTTATTCAAGAATATGTAAATAACACAGCAGCTTTTATAAACATGTTTCTTGCACACAGCAGCATAATCGACCCTCAAAATCATACATTGGAATTAATGTATAATCATTGAATGGGAAAATTCAACTGAATAAATGAATATAATATATTAGCTTTCTTTACAAATGTTTATTTCTCATAGGCATGACAATCTGTGTTTTTGAAATCAATATGCCTTTAAAACAAAAGTCATTCAACCTGAAAGTAATTCAATAAATATATCTTCAACTTTCTAATTTCTTTTTTCATATCACAAACATCAAATGAGGAAACATTTTAAAATACGTGGAAATGTTTTTGTTCATTGCTTTTATACTTTAGATGGCTATAATAATTTTAAATTTTATTTTGATATTGAAAGACACATAAAAATATTAATGCATATATTTCACTATTTACAATTTAAGTTATGCAACTAACTCTGCCTTCAAAGTTTGGTGAAAAAAGAATTGTTTAGATTTTATTAGAGTAAAGATCATTAGAACCTAAATTATCAGAAAAATTCTTCTTTGAGAAGCAGATCATCCAATTGAAACTGTTTTTAAATATCATATTTTATAAATGGGGTTATATAAATACTTAGGCACCAGAAAACCCAAAAAGTAGCAAAAAATAAAGAGTAATCAGTCATTCATATTCCCAAGACCATGTTCTCCAATTAAACCACTGTTACAATTTAAATACTATTACCACTTGGGCTCCCAATTTTTTAAAAAAGAAAAATCACTTTACTACATCTTTTTAAAATGTTACCTATTTATTATTAAAATTTTTTCAGAGCAACAATTGTATAAAGATGAAAGTTTAAAAAAGAATTGAATTCCAAGTTGATATAGGTTAAGATCGATAGGAATCATGCAGCAGATGATGTATGAAATTTCAATTTAAATTTCTTTTAAAGTATGAAATTTAATTTTACTTAAATTTATCAAATAAAAAAATTGAAGTGAAATTAAAGAATTCTTGAAATTCAAGAATTTTATAGGCCTTATGCTGCTGCTGCTTAGTCGCTTCAGTTGTGTCTGACTCCATGAGACCCTGGACTGAAGCCTGCCAGGCTCCTCTGTGCATGGAATTCTCTAGGCAAGAGTACTGGAGTGGATTGCCATGCCCTCCTCCAGGTTAGAGGCCTTATAGATAACCACAAAAATTTTTTTCCTAAAGGGTCCCTAACAGAAAAATAATAAGGAATCACGTAAAATGTTCTTCTTGCTCTTTTCTTTTTTTAACTGGAGGATAATTGCTTTACAATGTTGTGTTAGTTTCTGCTGTACAATAACATGAATCAACTATATATATATCTTCCTTCTTGAGCCTCCGTCCCACTCCCACAGCCATCCCACTCCTCTAGGTTGTCACAAGAGTACCCAGCTGAGCTCCCTGTGCTACCCAGCAGCTTCCTACTAGATATCCACTTTACACATGGTAGTATAGATATGTCAATGCAAATCCCTGCTGTGTCTACAAGTTCCTTCTCTGTCTGCATCTCTATTCCTGCCCTGCAAATAGCTTCATCAGTACCATCCTTCTAGATTCCATATATATGTATTAAGATACAATATTTGTGTTTCTCTTACTGACTTAAGTCTCTCCTCTTGCTCTTTTGTTTCTTCCTCCTCTCAACCTGCTGTCCTCCTTTTCCTTTCTCAACAATATAGCCCCTAAATCATTCATTGGGTGAGATAGACTTAGGGAGCTTTTACATGTGCGCATGTGGATGCATGCAGGGAAACAAAACCATATATGGATATACATATAAGAAATCAGTAATCATAGTTAGGCTGAAGGGGTATTTAGAGGTTCAGAATGGAAGAGAGAGTCACCTTATATTTTTAATAATGTCTTTTACTGTTTGCCTTTTTAACACATATACATTACTTTTTCTAAGATAAAAATGTTTAGTTTTTTTTTTTTTAAGACTTTGTTGATGTGGACCTTTTTTTTTTTTAAGTCTTATTGAATTTGTTACAACATTGCTTCTGTTTCATGGTTTGGTTTTTTGGCCATGAGTCATGGGAGATCTTATCTCCCCAACCAGGGATCAAACCGGCACCTCCTGCATTGGAAGGTGAAGTCTTAACCAATGGACTGCAGGGAAGTCTCTAAAAAGTGCTTAGGTTTTTAAAATGTTTCAGACTTCTAGGACATTCTATCACAATGTTCTTAAGAAATTAGCATTTATTTTTATGAAATTACTATTAGCTGTTTTAAAGAAATTGTGAAGACTCTGTATAAATGGTGCCATGAGAGTTGAGAATTGACTGAAAGTGACCAAGGGTGGAAACAGGGAGATCAATCAGAAGGCCATTGTAATAATCCAGGTAAATAGATGTTTACTTAGTCTGGTGGAAGCCATGGAGAGAATGAAAATGATCCAAATTGGGAGAAAAAGATTAGGGTATAGATGTATAAAATCACAAAGAGGTCACATTTTATTGACTACTGAATCTTTAAATACAGTTTTATACAAATGAAGAATGGATAATATTAACTATATAAAGTCTATTTCAAGTTTTATAGATTAATGCTATGTAATTTGTGGCAAACACAAAGTCCCTTGATGCTATCTCAGTTAAAAGCATCAGCTTGAAACACAGACACGTAAAGACATACAGTCAATCATACACTAATATTCTGAACTTAGAAAACCACTAATTTCAGAATAAATACTGTCTTTTTAATATAGTAGTAAGGAAGATGAAAATGTTAGTTGCTCAGTCGTGTCCAATTCTTTGTGACCCCATGGACTGAAGCCCACCAGGCTCCTCTGTCCGTGAAATTTTCCAGGCAAGAATAGTGGAGTGGGTAGCCATTCCCTTCTCCAGGGGATCTTCCTGACCCAGGGATCGAATACAGGTACTCTGCATTGCAGGCAGATTCTTTACCACCTGAGCCACCAAGGAAGGTAGCTAAAAAGATGTCACTTGAAATTTTTTAGCTTGGATCCAGGAAACATCAGCAAAATAAAATGTTTTAGAAAGACCTCCATATTTTGTTGATGTTGGACATGACTGCTTCACAATTAAAGCTACATACATCACAAAAGCACAACTTCAGGTTGTTAAAGCCGTGACTTTTCTTGCTAGTTCTAACTGTAGCTTTATAGCTCTAAATAAACATGCTAACAATTTACATAAATGGATTGAAAATACGATTTTCTTCTGATTCTAATTAGAAATACAGAAACACTAATACAGTGTTACATGAATAATTAAGAACTATTATCTATCTGTTAGCCAAGAGGCCACAGCACCACCAGTAACTTTTCCGTAATACCAAAGGGAATACATCCCACCTACTATGAAAGCTAGCTCTGGGCCACAGTCTTGTTTGCGTCATAAACTAACCCTGTGAAGGTGAGCTCTTTGGCTTCCCAAAATGTTTGTTTCCTTAGCTATAGAATTAAAGGAGTGTGCTTAAGATGGCCTGCAAGGGACTTTTCCACTCAAAAAGAAATTGTCAGCTTGAGACTCCTCACTGTGGTAAGATTTTTAAAGTGGAGTAAATTTTTTAAAAGGTAAATGGATATTTTTTTCTTACTGGAAAATGAAATTCACTCAGTCATGTGTGACTCTTTTATAACCCCAGGCTCCTCTGTCCTTAGGATTCTCCAGGCAAAAATCCAGGCAAGAGTGATTAGCCGTTCCCTTCTCCAAGAGATCTTCCCAACCCAGGGATAGAACCCAGGTCTACAGCATTGCTGGCGGATTCTTTACCATCTGAGCCACCAGGGAAGCCCAAGAATACAGGAGTGGGTACCCTATCCCTTCTCCAGTGGATCTTCCCGACCCAGCAATCCAACCAGGATCTCCTGCACTGCAAGCAGATTCTTTACCAACTGAGCTACCAGGGAAGCCCTTTCTTCCCGGGCAAAACCATAATTATAACTATTCTATACTGTTCTTCAGAAAATATTCTGCTCATGGAATTTCAGTCTAATGACTGATACTATTAACCTGAAAACAAAGCATCAGACAATAAAAATGCTGCTTAAAAACTTTAGAGTTTGTGATATTTGGGGTAAAAAAAATGATACACCACTACCAATTGAAATATCCCACCTTTGAAATTTAAGTGCTAAGAATCATCAGAGCAGAGGAAATGGTGACTAAAGAGATTTCACCACTCAAGCTATTAAATATGTAATCAATACACACCAATTGAAAAGTAAATACCCTGCCTGAAATACTATTAAGAAAGCAAAGTTAATGAAAATTGATTCTCACAGAAAAATATGATTCTTTCCACCAAAACACTACACAAAAAAATACATTATCTTGAATGAATGAAACAAAAAAAATAAATAAATAAGACCATCATGACGGAAAATGTTCTATGACGGAAAATGTTTTCTCTGTTCCCACAATACATGTATGTTCTGCTTTAGTCGCATTATTTCTTATTTTGTGTCCTCATCACAAGGCCCCCTTCGTAGGTTTTTAGTTGAATGCAGTTCCAGTTATCTTGCAAATCCAACTTGTCTTATAGTCACAAGGAAAATCACTCCAGGCCCATTTGTCTTTGTCGTTAACAAGAACAACACATTTTTCTTTCTGATCATTGCTGGGTTCACGCTTGTGCCAGAATCTGAAATGAAAAAATATATATACACGTGTGTGTACATGTTGTGTGTGTATAGTAGAGGTCAGAGGACAAGGCAGAGAAAATGCCCCTAGTGAAACATTTACAGTTGCACTGTCCAACAGAATCAGAGCAATCGACTAGCATAGAGGTTCCTGAAAAGACAGTGCTCTGTTCTGAGTAGGCATTCTTATACTGGTATTGTTGTTGTTTAGTTGCTAAGTCATGTCTGACTCTTTTGCTACCCAAGGGACTGTAGCCCGCAAGTCTTCTCTGTCCATGGGACTTCCCAGGCAAGAATACTGGAGTGGGTTGCCATTTCCTTTTCCAGGGGATCTTCCCAACCTAGGGATTGAACCTGCCATCTCCTGAATTGATAGGTGGATTCTTTACCAATGGGTCACCAGGGAAGCCCTACACTGGTATAACCCATCCCAAAATGAATGTAGCTTGCTGTCTTCTTCCTACCTTTGCCTATAAAGCTATTTTACCCTACTTGGTATACTCACACCATCTGTGGGTTAAATGGTTTCTTGTCCACCCAATGCCACTGGCCGTCAAGGTTCTCACTCCTAAGTCCCAGGAAATATGAAAATCGTCTATCCAAAAATTGAGTGATAAAGTTCTGCGTAAAAATGTGAATTTTTATAAGTATATTTGCATTTATCAGTTGATAATTTTAGGAAAAGAAGAAAGAGGTCAAATAAACTACTAGTTAAACACAAAAGCATTGGTTATATGTTTTCAGATCCTGCCTCTGACATTTATGGTGTGATGTTAATAAGTGCTTTAATGTCACCAAACCCCAGTTTTCTCAGCTCCAAAAGGGACAACTCCACTACTTCAGAGGGTCACTGTGAAGACTGCATGAGATCAGCTTGCAAATTACTTAGCATAGTTCTTAATGGGATTGGATTTTTAGGAAATTTAATTTTTTAAATTACCTTCATTAATTGATTGCATATTTCATTAAATTACACTTATTTCAAAGAGTTGCTGAACCTATAGCTGCAAAGCCATGGAAACAAAGTCCTCCAGGAAACCATGTTAACCAAGAATGGAGTAGAATCTGAGTCTGGGTATATAATATATGGAAATACATTGCACAAGGAAATAAATTGCAGCTCAGAAATAACTTTACCTTGAGATTTCTTTTTTTAGAATAACAAACATACATCTGAATTATCTGTCCTATTCTTTATGCTGAGAAGATATTTCAGTCCTAATTAACCATTCATTTATTTACTTAATCATCAAACACTTAAGTGGGCCTAGCACTGCACAGGCCATTGGAGATACAAACGTGGGTAAAGCATGGCTGTAGCCCTCTGCACATGGAAGAGCTGGGGTAGTGAACACTGAACTAAGTGCCCTGGTCATAAAATGCACAAAATTCCGTGAAAGTATCTCCAGATTAGAACAAAAAGGATGGAGTTGGGAAGGTGGTCAGGGTAGTTTTCTTGAGAAAATATAACATGAGTCAGATCTGAGAAGACCAGAAGATGTTGGCCATGTGAAGCAAAATGCAAGAGGAAGAAAGTCTTTCCAGGCAGATGGGGGAGAGGAAGCAAAGGCACAGAGGTGGAGCAGAGCTGAGAAATTCCTCTCTCTGCAAGGAGATTCAAACCAGCAGAGAAACTGACATAAGCCTCTCAGCATACCTGCTCAGCCCCTGTGCTGATGGTGGCCAGGTGACCTCCCACCCCAGAGCAGTGGCTTTCACTCTGAGCCCATGTCTTGTTGTCATTAAAAGGAAAATAGCAGTTGGACTGGAAGGCTTTCCAGCCCACAGGACAGCAATTCCAGGTGCCCCCTCATGTGAAAATCAAAAGGAAAATTAGGTCCATGGGAGCATACCATATATAACAAATCATATAGTTATTTTACTACCTAATATCCAATTAACATTTAAGAGAATAATACCAGGATTACCACAATCATTCTGTCCCCCCTATAAAAAAAAAAAAAGATCCTGAAAATTACATTTCTAAATAGCTCCTAAACAAAAGTATCTGAATCATATAATGACCATGAGAAAATTACAAGGTTTTCTCTTAGAAGATGTGATCATTTTTCAACATCCCTACAGTTATTTACAACCATATTGAAAGAGTTCCTATAACAAAGCTTTTGGCAGGACATTTTATCTGAAGGAGGCAAAGAACCTGCTAAAATGCTCATGTAATGAGCCTTCACAGAATAAAAGAGATAAAGACACTTTGGCAAAGTTTACATATTCTAGGAGGGAGCAGTCCATATATATCTGAATCAAAAGAAAATGTTATGCTTTGGGTGCCAAAAACAGCTCATAAATGTTTTGTTCATATTCTCTGATTAGTTATTCAACTGCTCACAATCATGAAAATAATTCTACCTCAATTTACTGATGTCCGCTCTTGTGCCAGATTCTCATCTTGTGCTCTTTTCATCTCTCTCTTTATATAATAATGTAGAAATGATATGCTTTAAATCAGGCTATGAATTTTAATGGAAATAAGGAAGAAATTTCTTCGACTCTCTGTACCTTTCAGTTCTGGTTTCTCTCTGACACATGTCACCTTTGGGTGCTGCTTTGGGAGCCTGAAGAACCCTGTTGTTCCTTTCTTACAGGATAGAAAGTTGTGGTGAGTCACTGTGAAGGAGGGAAAAAAATCTTAGTTTCCTTCTCCTATATAACCACTTACTTTGGGGGCGTACTGCACTAAGTAAATTTTCTTTTACTGTAATAGTTAAGGTCCCCACCTTCTCTGTTCTTCCTACGCAGTTCCTTTGTTTCAGCTTCAGGTGAATTGGTTGAAAAGAATTGTTGAAAATTAATATTTTCATTATTATGGATGTTTGTTAAGACATTTCAGTTGTGTCTGACTCTTTGGGACCCTATGGACTGAAGCCCACCAGGCTCCTCTGTCTATGGGATTCTCCAGGCAAGAATACTGGAGTGGATTGCCATGCCCTCCTCCAGGAGATCTTCCTGACCCAGGATCTTCCTGAACCCTCATTTCTTATGTCTCCTCCATTGGCAGGTGCGTTCTTCACCACTAGGGTCACCTGGGAAGCCCTCAGTGTCCATTCTATGCTTTATGGGGGTAGTTTTGCAAACTTTAATGTCCATGTGCTTTTAAACATGTTTTTCTATCAATATTTGTGCTTAGAGTGGAGATTTTGGTGACCACTGGTATTCTTCTGCAAAGTCCTACAAGTCTTACACATTTATCTTTTCAGTATTTTCACTTTGAAATATAACCAAGTCTAACGAAGTGAAAAATATAAGTGTACAGTTTATCAAATTAATATAAAGTGAACATTCCAACAACCCAGCTCAAAAAATGCAACATTACCAAAGCCCCAGGTGACCTTCACAGCCCAAACACGAATCCCTCACTTTCTCTTAAAGGTAATCATGCCATGGCTTTTAAAGCAATCACTTTGTGTTTTGCTTCATGATTCTACCACTTCATAATCTATCACAAAACCATATAGATCAGATTTGCCTGCTTCTGAACTTAATATAAGTGAAATCATACTTTGGGTTCTGTCTTCTGCTCAGAGCTGTCTCTGAAATTTGTCTATGTTGTTTCATGCAACCATAACTCATCAGTTCTCATTGCTGAAAAGAGATCCATTATCTTAATGAACTAAAATGTATTTATCTTTTCTTCTTCTGGTAGATAATTGCCTTGTTTCCAGTGTTTGGCTAGTATGGGCTCTGCACCTCTGAGCATTTTTGACCATGTATCCTTAGAGAACACAAGCATGCATTTCTGTAAGGTCCATGCACACGTATGCAACTGCTGGTAATAGGTTATACCTATTGCCAACTATGGTTGGGGCAACCTTTTTCAAAGCAATTATACTGCTGTATGAAGTATAATCTGTATGCAGGTAAATAAGCAACAGTTAGAATCAGACATGGAACAACAGACTGGTTCAAATAGGGAAAGGAGTACATCAAGGCTGTATACTGTCACCCTGCTTATTTAACTTATATGCAGAGTACATCATGCAAAATACTGGACTGGATGAATCACAAGCTGGAATCAAGATGGCCAGGAGAAATATCAATAACCTCAGATATGTAGATGACATGACCCTTATGGCAGAAAGTGAAGAGGAACTAAAGAATCTCATGATGAAATTGAAAGAGGAGCATGAAAAAGCTGGCTTAAAACTTAACATTCAAAAAACAAAGATCATGGCATCTGGTCCCATCACTTCATGGCAAATAGATAGGGAAACAATGGAAACAATGAGAGACTTTATTTTTGGAGGATCTCAAATCACTACAGATGGTGACTGCAGCCCTGAAATTAAAAGACACTTGCTCCTTGGAAGAAAAGCTATGACCAACCTAGACAGCATATTAAAAAGCAGAGAAATTACTTTGCCAGCAAAGGTTTGTCTAATCAAAGTTATAGTTTTCCCAGTACTCATGCATGGATGTGAGAGTTGAACTATAAAGAAAGCTGAGCACTGAAGAATTGATGCCTTCGAACTGTGGTGTTGGAGAAAACTCTTGAGAGTCCCCTGGACTGCAAGGAGATCAAACAGTCAATCTTAAAGGGAATCAGTCCTGAATATTCATTGGAAGGACTGATGCTGAAACTGAAGCCCCAATACTTTGGCTACCTGATGGGAAGAACTGACTCCTTGGAAAAGACCCTGATGCTGGCAAAGACTGAAGTCAGGAGGAGCAGGGGATGACAGAGGATGAGATGGTTGGATGGCATTACCAACTCAATGGACATGAGTTTGAACAAGCTCTGGGAGTTGGTGATGGACAAGGAAGCCTGGTGTGCTGCAATCCATGGGGTCACAAAGAGCTGGACACAACTGAACCACCGAACTGAGTACTACTGTACACTCTCACCAGCAGAAATTCATTGAAGATCTAGTTGCTCTGCAGTATCATCAATACTTGATACTGCCAGACTTTAATTATTACCATCCCCAAGGTTCTTAGTGGTGTCTCATTGTGAGTTGAATTTGCATTTCTCTGAAAACTAATGAAGTTAGAAATATTTTGTATGTTTATCAGACATTTCATTTTTTTTCTTTTCTATTCTGCCTGTTCAGGACTTAGCCCATTTTTCTGTTGTAAGTATTTTTCCTATTGATTTGGAACAACGGTTTAAATATTCTATACTCTAATCCTTTATTAATTATATGCATTAAAACATATTTTCCTATGTTTTCTGTTGTCACTCAGTGTTATTTTTGTTGGGCAGTAATTCTTACTTTAACGTAGTATATTTTGGTGATAGTCTCTTTAATGGCTAGCACATTTTGTCATATTTAAGAAATCATTCTCTGTCTCAAGGTCAAGAATATATTCTCCATATTTTTTTCTAAAACATTAATTTGCTTTCATATTTTAATCAATTCTCCACCTTAGGTTGGTTTTTTAACATGATATGAGGCAGGAGAACAATTTCATTTTTGAATATGGATAATCAATCCTCTCTACTAATTGAATAGTAATTGAACAAAACTGTCCTCTCCATATAACTCTGCAATATCCCCTTCTGTTCACTTTTTAATTAATTTTCATTGGAGGATAGTTGATTTATTCCCTTCAGTTTTTTTTTTTTAATTCCCTTCAGTTTTATTTTGTTTGTTGTTATTTAGTCACTCAGTCCTGTCCAATTCTTTATGACCCCATAGACTGTATGTAGCCAGCCAGGCTGCTCTGTCCATGGGATTCTCCAGGCAAGAATACTGGAGTGGGTAGCCTGTTTTATATACAGTTCATAAATACAGATCTGTAACAAAGCTCTCAACATTCTTTCTCTATTTGTTTATTCTTGCGCCTATACTATATTACTTTATTTATAATAACTTCATACAATATCCTGATATCAGAAAGAAGTCTTCCAAATGTTCTTCTTTTCAAAGCCAGACTACAGTCCATCTGAAATTTGAGGGTTTTTTACTGGTTATTCTTTTCTAGAAAGATGCAGTCCTTGTTATCCTGGTCCAAAGTGAAGAATGATTTACGCAGTCTCCAACCTTCCCGTGTATAGGAACGGGTCTAAGTTTCATCGTTCATTTCCTGGCTCAAGGCTGCACCATCAAAAAACAGAAGGTCAAGTATGTAGCTCTGAATATTAAATCCAAGCCCTGAGGCCTTTCTGGATTGGTATGTTGGAGAAGGTCGTGATAACAAAAGGTTTAGGGCAACTTTCTGAAAGTTTTTCAAGTGAATAATTCAAGGAGCATTCCACTTTGCTAATAACTTACCCACACAATTCGCAATAAAACAGGCACTTAGAAGTGACATGAAAAAAATAGCAATGGTCCAAGGGATCAGCTGGGAATGCTGGCCTCTTTCTACTAAAACAAAAAGAAAGATGAATAGGTTATCTTCTTCTCAGCCACAAGAACTAAGGGAGCTAATGCCACCAAGGAGAAAGCTTAGAATGAGATCATCCAAAATATTTTAGACGTGGAAGAGAGCTTAAAGATTTCCCCTGAATAAATCAACTTTAGAGTTCACTGATAAACAAATAAATTAATTAAATATATTTTCAAATAAAATGTATTTCTTTGGGGTTTTTTGGGGGGATTAGGAACATGCTTTTTATTAACCAGACTCAAAACCCCCAAATCTTTAAAAATTGATAGTTGTAGTACATAAAAACCAGAGCTCCTTTATAAACAAATAATGTTAAAATACAAGGAACACATGGAAGAAAAATCTTGTCACAATGCTAATATCCAGGCTGTATAAAGAATTTCTAAAACCAATTTGAAAACTGAGCAAAAATTTGAGCAGAAAATTTGCTGAAAGTATTTCAAAAATCCATTAAACAAATTAACAAACAGCATGCTCAATCAGAGACATGTAAACCAAAATATTATGGCATGGTTTTGTCATATATCAAATTTTTTAAAGTAAATTGAGAATATGTAGTGTGGCAAGGCCTACAGGAAATAAACACTCAGTGAGAAAATAAATGTCACTACTGAACTATAAGCTGGAAAGCCTTTTAGACAGATAAAGTTAGGAACACTTATCAAATTTTAAATGCATTGCATTTGCCACAATTTAAATTCTAGCACTCAAACCTATAGAAGCAATTAAACTTATTTCTATAAAATGATATTCACTGCAGTAATTTTGGAAATAGAAAAAAAAACCCTTGAAACCTAATACTTGTATGCTTGTCATCAAAAGCAGACACAATAAATTATGGTGAATTCATATGATGAAATTCTATAGAGCAATTAAAATAATCATGTATACATGTATGTATTAACATAAAGAAGTCTCCAAAACATATTGCTACATAAAAATGTGATTGTTGGTACCATTGTACATCATGACCCCATTAAAATTTGGGTGGAGTGATGAGATGAAATGAAACATTATTTTCAAAATTATATATTTCTGCATTCATTCTATATATTTCTCAAGTGTTTTTTAATGTTCTTACAGTACAAACCCATTTATGTGTCACTTGAGTAGAACTTGAGTATAAAAAGAAGTAAAGTCAGAACCTCAGGTTCACTGCTGTCCCAGCCAGTGTGTTTTCTGTCTCGTCTCTTTTTTTCCTTTAAACAATTTTCCCAAATTACTCTCTTTCATCTTATTTTTTTATATATTTGGTGTTCTCTCTTGTCCCTGTATACATTTTATAAAGAAGTTTCTAATACCCCACATGTTTGAATCTATGTCCCCCCTCTTCACCAAAATCATTTTCACTTTCTTCAACTTCCTCCCCATCACCATCTTCAATCTTAATAACTACAACTATCATCAATTCATATTTTAAAATCTTAGTCATAATTAAATATGCTTCTTTAAAACTGAAAGGAAACAAATACTCACGTTTATTTAGTGGTTCTTCTTGCCCCATTGTATGTTAAATCTCTTGTGGTTCAGCGATGGAGAGAACCAGCAGCCTCAGCAACCTCTTAAATTTTTTCCCCACAGTTTATTCTGTGGATAAAGAAATATATTCAGAAATTCTTGAGATTGAACATTAATCTTGCCTATTCTGCTAAGATTAGAAAGCTCTCGATATTAAAGACAGCTCAAAAGAAGAAGTCTTTCCAAACACGGGAGTGTCCTTTGATTCACTCTAGGATGGAGCAAAGAAAAAGGAAATTGAGAAAGCCACACTCAAAAACAGTAGAAATTTTCATAAGGTCACTACGCCAGTGTGTCATGTACGATTTCTTAATTTATTTTTACTTGTTCAAGCAAAAAATGTAGCCATGCCCTAAAAGAATCACAACTTCACCTAATCAAAAGAAGAATAAACATTTCCTCAGGTTTCTTTTCCTGTATATGTTTTCAAAGGTAGTTGTGTGCATGAGCTAAACTCTGCCTTGGATATTTGTCTGAACTAAGTTGCATGCAAGATGGTAAAAGGTAATGTGAACAATGAGCAAAAGTTTTTCATCTGCACAGCGTATGTATGTAAAGACAAAATACTTTTGTTGTAGAGTTTAGAAAAAGGTGGTGGAGCTGTTGATTAAATTCCCAAGTACTCCAATAAGGGAAATTAAGCTTCTTTGCCCTAATAGGGCAAAGAAGAGGAAATGAGAAATTCTGTGGTAAAGAACACAATCTTCAGCACAGGTGAAATGTACTAAACTTTGTTAACTTGCAAAGACTCCAAAACCAAGCTTAAATAACTTTCTTTTTTTTAATGTATTAATTGATTTTTTTTTTTTTGGAGACTAATTACTTACAATATTGTATTGGTTTTGCCATACATTGTTCAGTAGCTCAGTCATGTCCAACTCTTTGCGACCCCATGGACTGCAGCACACTAGGCTTCCCTGTCCTTCACCATCTTCTGGAGTTTGCTAAAACTCATGTCCAGTGAGTCGGTGATGCCATCCAAATATCTCATCCTCTATCCTCCTGCCTTGAATCTTTCCCAGCATCAGGGTCTTTTCTAAGGAGTCAGCTCTTTGCATCAAGTGGTCAAAGTACTGGAGCTTCAGCTTCAGCATCAGTCTTTCCAATGAATATTCAGGATTGATTTCCTTTAGGATTGACTGTTTTATCTCCTTGAAGTCCAAGGGACTCTCAAAAGTCTTCTCCAAAAAGACAATCTCTTTAACAAGTGGTGCTGGGAAAGCTGGTCAACCACTAGTAAAAGAATGAAACTAGAAGACTTTCTAACACCATACACAAAAATAAACTCAAAATGGATTAAAGATCTAAACATAAGACTAGAAACTATAAAACTCCTGAGGAAAACATAGGCAGAACACCCTCTGACATAAATCACAGCAGGATCCTCTATGATCCACCTCCCAGAGTAATGGAAATAAAAGCAAAAATAAACAAATGGGACCTAATTAAACTTAAAACCTTTTGCACAACGAAGGAAACTATAAGCAAGTTGAAAAGACAGCCTTCAGAATGGGAGAAAATAATAGCAAATGAAGCAACTGACAAAGAATTAATCTCTAAAATATACCAGCAGCTTCTGCAGCTCAATTCAAGAAAAATAAATGACCCAATCAAAAAATGGGCCAAAGAACTAGACAGACATTTCTCCAAAGAAGACATACAGATGGCTAAAAAACACATGAAAAGATGCTCAACATCACTCATTATCAAAGAAATGCAAATCAAAACCACAATGAGGTACCATCTCACACCAGTCAGAATGGCTGCTATACAGAAGTCTACAAACAATAAATTCTGGAGAGGCTGTGGAGAAAAAGGAACCCTCTTACCCTGTTGGTGGGAATACAAACTAGTACAGCCACTATGGAAAACGGTGTGGAGATTCCCTAAAAAACTGGAAATAGAACTGCCATATGACCCAGCAATCCCACTGCTGGGCATACACACTGAGGAAACCAGAATTGAAAGAGACACGTGTACCCCAATGTTCATCGCAGCACTGTTTATAATAGCCAGGACATGGAAGCAACCTAGATGTCCATCAGCAGATGAATGGATAAGAAAGCTGTGGTACATACACACAATGGAGTATTACTCAGCCATTAAAAAGAATGAATTTCAATCAGTTCTAATGAGGTGGATGAAACTGGAGCCTATTATACAGAGTGAAGTAAGTCAGAAAGAAAAACACCAATACAGTATGCTGCTGCTAAGTCGCTTCAGTCGTGTCTGACTCTGTGCGGACCCCATAGACAGCAGCCCACCAGGCTCCTCTGTCCCTGGGATTCTCCAGGCAAGAATATTGGAGTGGGTTGCCATTTCCCTCTCCAATGCATGCATCCATGTTGTCACTTAAGTCGTGTCTGACTCTGTGAAACCCCATGGACTGTAGCCTACCAGGTTCCTCCATCCATGGGATTTTCCAGGCAAGAGTACTGGAGTGGGTTGCCATTTCCTTCTCCACCAATACAGAATACGCATATATATGGAATTTAGGAAGATGGTAACAATGACCCTATATGCGAGACAGCAAAAGAGACACAGATGTAAAGAACAGTCTTTTGGACTCTGTTGAAGAAGGCGAGGGTGAGATGATTTGAGAGAATAGCATTGAAACAATATTATCATATGTGAAACAGATCGCCAACCCAGGTTCGATGCATGAGACAGGGTACTCAGGGCCATTGCACGGTGATGACCCTGAGGGATGGGATGGGGAGGGAGGTGGGAGGGGGGCTCAGGATGGGGAACATATGTACGCCCATGGCTGATTCATGTCGATGTATGGCAAAACCCACTACAATATTGTAAAGTAATTAGTCCCCAATTAAAATAAATTAATTAATTAAAAAAAATCTTCTCCAACACCCCAGTTCAAAAGCATCAATTCTTCAGCACTCAGCCTTCTTTATGGTCCAACTCTCACATCCATACATGACTACTGGAAAAATGATAGCTTTGACTATATGGACGTTTGTTGGCAAAGTAATGTCTCTGCTTTGGCAACTGCGTGGTGCAGGAGCAGCTGAGAGGAGCTACCCCAGTTCAAGGTAAGGAGCAGTGGCTGCACTTTGCTGGAGCAGCCATGAAGAGATATCCCACCTCCAAGGTAAGAGAAACCCAAGTAAGACGATAGGCGCTGAGAGAGGGCATCAGAGGAAAGAAAGACTGAAACCACAATCACAGACAACTGGCCAATCTGATCACACGGACCACAGCTTGTCTAACTCAATGAAACTAAGCCGTGCCATGTGGGGCCACCCAAGATGGCCGGGTCATGGTGGAGAGGTCTGACAGAATGTGGTCCAAGGGGGAAGGGAATGGCAAACCATTCAGTATTCTTACCTTGAGAACCCCATGAACAGTTTAAAAAGGCAAAAAGATGGGACACTGAAAGATGAACTCCACCAGTTGGTGGGTGCTCAATATGCTACTGGAGATCAGTGGAGAAATAACTGCAGAAAGAATAAAGGGACGGAACCAAAGCAAAACAACACTAAGTTGTGGATGTGACTGGTGATAGAAGAAAGGTCCAATACTGTAAAGAGCAATATTGCATAGGAACCTGGAATGTTAGGTCCATGAATCAAGATAAATTGGAAGTGGTGAAAACAGGAGATGGTAAGAGTGAACATTGACATTCTAAGAATCGGCAAACTAAGATGGACTGGAATGGGTGAATTTAACTCAGATGGCCATTATATCTACTACTGTGGGCAAGAATCCCTTAGAAGAAATGGAGTAGCCATCATAGTCAACAAAAGAGTCTGAAATGCAGTACTTGGATGCAATCTCAAAATGACAGAATGATCTCCTTTCGTTTCTAAGGCAAACCATTCAATATCACG
This sequence comes from Bubalus kerabau, assembly GCF_029407905.1. Taxonomy (NCBI): domain Eukaryota; kingdom Metazoa; phylum Chordata; class Mammalia; order Artiodactyla; family Bovidae; genus Bubalus; species Bubalus kerabau. Next base: position 20,269,172 of record NC_073624.1, read on the forward strand.
GTGATCCAAGTCTATGCCCCGACCAGTAATGCTGAAGAAGCTGAAGTTGAATGGTTCTATGAAGACCTACAAGACCTTTTAGAACTAACACCCCAAAAACATGTCCTTTTCATTATAGGGTACTGGAATGCAAAAGTAGGAAGTCAAGAAATAACTGGAGTAACAGGCAAATTTGACCTTGGAGCACAGAATGAAGCAGGGCAAAGGCTAACAGAGTTTTGCCAAGAGAACACACTGGTCATAGCAACACCCTCTTCCAACAACACAAGAGAAGACCCCATACATAGACATTACCAGGTGGTCAACACTGAAATCAGATTGATTATATTATTTGCAACCAAAGATGGAGACACTCTATACAGTCAGCAAAAACAAGACCAGGAGCTGACTGTGGCTCAGATCATGAACTCCTCATTGCCAAATTCAGACTTAAACTGAAAACAGTGGGGAAAACCACTACACCATTCAGGTATGACCTAAATCAAATTCCTTATGATTATACAGTGGAAGTGAGAAATAGATTTAAGGGACTAGATCTGATAGACAGAGTGCCTGATGAACTATGGATGGAGGTTCGTGACACTGTACAGGAGACAGGGATCGAGACCATGCCCAAGAAAAAGAAATGCAAAAAAGCAAAATGGCTGTCTGGGGAGACCTTACAAATAGCTGTGAAAAGAAGAGAATCAAAAAGGAAAGGAGAAAAGGAAAGATATACCCATTTGAATGCAGAGTTCCAAAGAATAGCAAGAAGGCTTCCTCAGCGATCAATGCGAAGAAATAGAGGAAAACAACAGAAGGGGAAAGACTAGAGATCTCTTCAAGAAAATTAGAGATACCAAGGGAACATTTGATGCAAAGATGGGCTCGATAAAGGACAGAAACAGTATGGACCTAACAGAAGCAGAAGATATTAAGAAGAGGTGGCAAGGATACACAGAACTGTACAAAAAAGATCTTCACGACCCAGATAATCACGATGGTGTGATCACTCACCTAGAGCCAGACATGCTGGAATGTGAAGTCAAGTGGGCCTTAGGAAGCATCACAACGAACAAAGCCAGTGGAAGTGATGGAATTCCAGTTGAGCTATTTCAAATCCTAAAAGATGATGCTGTGAAAGTCCTGCACTCAATACGCCAGCAAATTTGGAAAACAGCAATGGCTACAGGGCTGGAAAAGGTCAGTTTTCATGCCAATCCCAAAGAAAGTTAATGCCAAAGAATGCTCAAACTACTGCACAATTGCACTCATCTCACACGCTAGTAAAGTAATGGTCAAAATTCTCCATGGCAGGCTTCAGCAATACGTGAACTGTGAAATTCCAGATGTTCAAGCTGGTTTTAGAAAAGTCAAAGGAACCAGAGATCAAATTGCCAACATCCACTGGATCATTGAAAAAGCAAGAGAGTTCCAGAAAAACATCTATTTCTGCTTTATTGACTATGCCAAAGCCTTTGACTGTGGGGATCACAATAAACTGTGGAAAATTCTGAAAGTGATGGGAATACCAGACCACCTGACTTGCCTCTTGAGAAACCTGTGTGCAGGTCAGGACAACAGTTAGAACTGAACATGGAACAACAGACTGGTTCCAAATAGGGAAAGGAGTACATCAAGGCTGTATATTGTCACCCTGCTTATTTAACTTATATGCAGAGTACATCATGAGAAACACTGGGCCGAGTGAAGCGCAAGCTGGAGTCAAGATTGCCAGGAGGAATATCAATAACCTCAGATATGCAGGTGACACCACCCTTATGGCAGAAAGTGAAGAGGAACTAAAGAGCCTCTTGATGAAAGTGAAAGAGGAGAGTAAACAAGTTGGCTTAAAGCTCAACATTCAGAAAACTAAGGTCATGGTATCTGGTCTCATCAGTTCAGTTCAGTTCAGTTCAGTTGCTCAGTCATGTCCAACTCTGTGCAACCCTATGAACCACAGTATGCCAGGCCTCCCTGTCCATCACCAACTCCCAGAGTTTACCCAAACTCATGTCATTTGAGTCGGTGATGCCATCTAATCATCTCATCCACTGTTGTCTCCTTCTCCTCCTGCCTTCAATCTTTCCCAACGTCAGAGTCTTTTCCAATGAGTCAGCTCTTTGCATCATGTGGCCAAAATACTGGAGTTTCAGCTTTAACATCAGTCATTCCAATGAATATCCAGGACCGATTTCCCTTAGGATGGACTCATTGGATCTCCTTGCAGTTCAAGGAAATCACTTCCTGGCAAATAGATGGGGAAACAGTGGAAACAGTGCCTGACTTTATTTTGGGGGGCTCCAAAATCACTGCAGATGGTGATTGCAGACATGAAATTAAGACACTTACTCCTTGGAAGGAAAGTTATGACCAACCTAGACAGCATATTAAAAAGCAGAGACATTACTTTGTCAACAAACATCTGTGTAGTCAAGGCTATGGTTTTTCCAGTAGTCATGTATAGATGTGAGAGTTGGACCATTAAGAAAGCTGAGCGCTGAAGAACTGATGCTTTGAACTGTGGTGTTGGAGAAGACTCCTGAGAGTCCCTTGGACTGCAAGGAGATCCATCCAGTTCATCTTACACAAGATCAGTCCTGGGTGTTCATTGGAGGGACTGGTGTTGAAGTTGAAACTCCAGTATTTTGGCCACATGATGCGAAGAGGTGACTCATGGGAAAAGACCCTGATGTTGGGAAAGATTGAAGGCAGGAGGAGAAGGGGACGACAGAGGATGAGATGGTTAGATGGCATCACCGACTCAGTGGACATGAGTTTGGGTAAACTCCAGGAGTTGCTGATGGACAGGGAGGCCTGGCGTGCTGTGGTTCATGGGGTTAGAAAGAGTCAAACATGACTGAGCAGCTGAACTGAAATAGGTCGGTCACAGCTTTTCTTCCAAGGAGCAAGAGTCTTAATTTCATGGCTGCAGTCACCATCTGCAGTGATTTTGGAGCCCCCCAAAATAAAGTCTCTCACTGTTTCCATTGTTTCCCTATGTCCCATGAAGTGATGGGACCAGATGCCATAATCTTATTTTTCTGAATGTTGAGCTTTAAGTCAAATTTTTCACTCTCCTCTTTCAATTTCATCAAGGGGCTCTTTAGTTTTTCTTCACTTTTTGCCATAAGGGTGGTGTCACCTGCATATCTGAGGTTACTGATATTTCTCCTGGCAATCTTGATTCCAGCTTGTGCTTCATCCAGCCTGGCATTTTACATGATGTCCTCTGCATATAAGTTAAATAAGCAGGATGACAATACACACCTTGATGTACTCCTTTCCCTATTTGGAACCAGTCTGTTGTTTCATGTCCAGTTATAACTATTGCTTCTTGACCTGCATATAGGTTTCTCAGGAGGCAGGTAAGGTGGTCTGATATTCCCATCTCTTAAAGAATTTTCCAGTTTGTTGTGATACACACAATCAAAAGCTTTAGCATAGTCAAGAAGCAGAAGCAAATGTTTTTCTGCAATTCTCTTGCTTTTTCTATGATCCATTGAAGGTTGGCAATTTGATCTCTGATTCCTCTGCCTTTTCTAAATCCAACTTGAACATTTGGAAGCTCTTGGTTCACGTGCTGTTGAAGCCTCGCTTGGAGAATTTTGAGCATTATTTTGCTAGCGTGTGAAATGAGTGCAATTGCACAGTAGTTTGAACATTCTTTGGTATTGGAAAGAAAATTGACCTTTTCCAGTCTTCTGGCCACTACTGAGTTTTCCAAATTTGTTGGCATATTGAGCCTAACACTATTTTTTTTTATTTTATTTAACTTTACAATATTGTATTGGTTTTGCCATATATCAAAATGAATCTGCCACAGGTATACATGTGTTCCCCATCCTGAACCTTCCTCTCTCCTCCTTCCCTATACCATCCCTCTGGGTCATCCCAGTGCACCAGCCCCAAGCATCCAGTATCGTGCATCGAACCTGGACTAGCGACTCATTTCATATATGATATTATACATATTTTAATGCCAGTCTCCCAAATCATCCCACCCTCTCCCTCTCTCTCTCACACAGAGTCCAAAAGACTGTTCTATATATCAGTGTCTCTTTTGCTGTCTCGTATACAGGGTTATTGTTACCATCTTTCTAAATTCCATATATATGCGTTAGTATACTGTATTGGTGTTTTTCTTTTTGGCTTACTTCACTCTGTATAATAGGCTCCAGTTTCATCCACCTCATTAGAACTGATTGAAATTCATTTTTTTTAATGGCTGAGTAATACTCCATTGTGTATATGTACCATAGCTTTCTTATCCATTCATATGCTGATGGACATCTAGGTTGCTTCCATGTCCTGGCTATTATAAACAGTGCTGCGATGAACATTGGGGTACACGTGTCTCTTTCAATTCTGGTTTCCTCAGTGTGTATGCCCAGCAGTGGGATTGCTGGATCATAAGGCAGTTCTATTTCCAGTTTTTTAAGGAATCTCCACACTGTTCTCCATAGTGGCTGTACTAGTTTGCATTCCCACCAACAGTGTAAGAGGGTTCCCTTTTCTCCACACCCTCTCCAGCATTTATTGCTTGTAGACTTTTGGATGAAAAGATGCTCAACATCACTCATTATCAGAGAAATGCAAATCAAAACCACTATGAGGTACCATTTCACGCCAGTCAGAATGGCTGCGATCCAAGAGCCTAATACTTTAACAGCATCATCTTTTAGGATTTGAAATAGCTCAGCTGGAATTCCATCACCTCCACTAGCTTTTTCATAGTGATGCTTACTAAAGCCCACTTGACTTTGCACGCCAAGATGTCTGGCTCTAGGTGAGTGGCCACACCATCGTCGTTATCTGGGTCATGAAGATCTTTTTTGTACAGTTCTTCTGTGTATTCTTGCCACCTCTTCTTGATATCTTCTGCTTCTGTTAGGTCCCTTCCATTTCTGTCCTTTATTGTGCCCATCTTTGCATAAATTGTCCCTTGGTGTCTCTAATTTTCTTGAAGAGATCTCTAGGCTTTCCCCTTCTATTGTTTTCCTGTTTCTTTGTATTGTTCACTGAGGAAGGCTTTCTTATCTCTCCTTGCTATTCTTTGGAACTCTGCGTTCAAATGCTTATATCTTTCGTTTTCTCCTTTGCCTTTCACTTCTCTTCTTTTCTCAGCTACTTGTAAGGTGTCCTCAAACAACCATTTGCCTTTTTGCATTTTTTTTTCTTGGGGATGGTCTTGATCACCACCTCCTGTACAATGTTACGAACCTCCATCCATAGTTCTTCAGGCACTCTATCATATCTAATCCTTTGAATCTATTTCTCACTTTCACTATATAATCATAAGGGATTTGATTTAGGTCATACCTGACTGGCCTAGTGGTTTTCCCTACTTTCTTCATTTAAGTCTGAATTTGGTAATAAGGATTTATTATCCTTAAGTTAATTAATAACAAGGATAGATAAATAGATATTAAAATAGTTATATATATATACATAATTTACTTATATTATGACGATAAATTAGAAATATTTGAATGTATAAAAATTTATTAATTTATAATGATACAAAAGGAAGAAATTTATATTTCCAATATAAAATGTGAATATATATTATAAGACTTGCTTATTTTTAAAAAAACTTTTTATTTTGTACTGGGTTATAGCCAGTTAACAAACATGTTGTGATAGTTTCAAGTGAACACCAAAGGGACTCAGCCACATATATACATGTATCCACTCTCCCCCAAACTCTCCCCTCCCAGCCGGGCTGCCATATAACATTGAGCAGAGTTTCCTGCACTGTAGAAACTCCTTGGTGGTTGTCCACTTTAAATATAGCAGTGTATACATGTCCATCCCAAACTCCCTAACCATCCCTTTCCCTCAAGCCTTGTTTATTTTTAACTGACTTTGGAAAACAAATGTATTATTATGATATGTACATTAATATTTGTCTTTTCTTCTTTCAGTAAGAGTATATGCATTTCCAAGCATAGGTATTTCCTTGTTCTGTTTTGTAGAACTAAATAATAGATACAGAAATGGTAAGACAAGTAATTCTGGAGGAAAATTTCTGGAGCAAAAACAGGAATGACTAATGTGCAATAGTTGCTACATCTGAAAAACCAAGCAGAAAGAGAAGCCAGGAGTTCATACAAAGTAACTGAATAGGGGATTTCCATAGCAGTAAGTAAGCCTGGTTCGGAGAAGGCAATGACAACCCACTCCAGTACTCTTGCCTGGAAAATCCCATGGACAGAGAGGCCTGGTGGGCTGCAGTCCATGGGGTCGCTAGGAGTCGGACACGACTGAGCGACTTCACTTTCACTTTTCACTTTCATGCATTGGAAAAGGAAATGGCAACCCACTCCAGTGTTCTTGCCTGGAGAATCCCAGGGACGGTGGAGCCTGGTGGGCTGCCGTCTATGGGGTTGCACAGAGTCGGAGACGACTGAAGCGACTTAGCAGCAGCAGCAAGTAAGCCTGGTTAGGACTCCAGGCTTCCATTGCAGGGGGCACAGGTTCAACCCTTGGTATGAGAATTAAGATCCCACATACCCGTGGGGTAGGTCCAAAAATAAAAAATAGAAAGATAACTCGCAATGTGCTACAAAGTTACAAATTAGTCAAACATTCTAAGACAAAGAGCTAACAAGAAAGACTCCCTTATACTCTAGAAAATAAGACCCTAACATCAAATGACAGACTTTGAAAATATAAGAAATACATGGCTTTGGAATAACGCTGACAGATGAAGTCAATGAGTTATGTAGCATTTAGCCAGTAAGATGGTAGTATATGTATTATATTTCTGGAAGAAATGTCTGGTTGCAAAAAAACAAAAAGAAAAAATGTGAAAAGTACAAGATCAAAATAGACTGATATCATGAGTGAAATTTAAGAATAAAACAGCTATCAGATTCTGGTTCAAGACAGTGTTATAAGAGGTTCCTTAACACACTTCCTTCCATGGACACACCAATCTACAGCTACACATGCAATAACTCCCTCTGAAAGAAATCTAGAAACAAGCTGAGTGACTCCTGCATATCAAGCAAACATTAAAAAAAAAAAACATCAAAATGGGTAGGACCATGGTTGACATATGGTCAGTCTCTAAGGAAAACAAAATCTGGAGTCGTGATTCAGCAGGAGAATGTTCACACCTTGGTCAGACTTGAAATCAGACAAGTAATAGCACTGAGAGCCTTGATAACGCATGTGTGTAGGTACAGAGAACTGCCAAAGGAATGGCTTGAAAAAAGGATAGGTACAAGTAAAGATCACTTCAGTCGTGTCTGACTCTGCAACCCTATGGACCGTAGCCTGCCACTCCTCTGTTCATGAGATTTTCCAGGCATGAATACTGGAGTGGGTTGCCATGTGTTCCTTCAAGGGATCTTCCTGACCCATGCATGATCAAACCCATGTCTCCTGCATCTCCTCCACTGGCAGATGGGTTCTTTACCATTAGCACTACCTGGGAAGCCCTAGAAAGGATAGGATTGTGGGTCAATTGAATAGTTTTCAGCACAGGGTCCAAAATTCAGCAAGAAACCAGAGCCAGACTCATGGGCACAAAGCCTGAGTCAGAAACCTAATCATATTAAATGGATGAAAAATGAGTGTATTGGAAAGGGTCTTATGATCATAAGATAAAGATTTTAAAAAGTCATAGACATTGCAAGTTAACTTATACTGTAGATATCAGGCTTTTTTGCAGCAAAATTGATTTCAACCCTACAAATCAGAGAATCCGGTGTCCTTTATGATTTCTCAAGTCATCTCAAAAGCTGAGAAATACTGAGTCTGTAGGACGTTGACGTTGGCAAATAAAAACTGGAAAAGGCTGAAGAGAGGAGTGGCTGACAAGTATGGGTGCCCTGTAGACTTATTCCTAAGACGGTCTAAAAGGTTTTCTCTGATTCACTATCCAAATCTTTTGTTTAGTGTGTCTGACACACCGACAGTCCTGACAGTGTAAGTCAAAACTTGGACTTTATCCCTAAGGACAGTTCTTGTCTTTCTTTTCCCCTTCCTCAATGAGGGACTATGAAAATAAAATTAACCAAGTTATTTCAAGGAACTTTGAAAACTATCATGGGCCATGCCAGTGTAAGTTGTGTTGTATGAGTGGTCATCATCTTTGTTGTTACTACTGTGCAGAAAAACAGTTTCTTTTGCACAGTTGAGTTCACTTCAGTTGAGTCGCTCAGTTATGTCCGACTCTTTGAGACCCCATGAATTGCAGCACACCAGGCCTCCCAGTCTGTCACCAACTCCCGGAGTTCACTCAGACTCACGTCCATCGAGTCGGTGATACCATCCAGCCATCTTATCCTCTGTCATCCCCTTTTCCTCCTGCCCCCAATCCCTCCCAGCATCAGAGTCTTTTCCAATGAGTCAGCTCTTCGCATGAGGTGGCCAAAGTACTGGAGCTTCAGCTTTAGCATCATTCCCTCCAAAGAACACCCAGGGCTGATCTCCTTCAGAATGGACTTGTTGGATCTCCTTGCAGTCCAAGGGACTCTCAGGAGTCTTCTCCAACACCACAGTTCAAAAGCATCAATTCTTCAGCGCTCAGCTTTCTTCACAGTCCAACTCTCACATCCATACATGACTACTGGAAAAACCATAGCCTTGATTAGACGGATCTTTGTTGGCAAAGTAATGTCTCTGCTTTTAATATGCTATCTAGGTTGTTCATAACTTTTCTTCCAAGGAGTAAGCGTCTTTTAATTTCATGGCTGCAGTCACCATCTGCAGTGATTTTGGAGCCCCAAAAAATAAAGTCTGACACTGTTTCCACTATTTTCCAATCTATTTCCCATGAAGTGATGGGACCAGATGCCATGATCTTCGTTTTCTGAATGTTGAGCTTTAAGCCAACTTTTTCACTCTCTTCTTTCACTTTCATCATGAGGCTTTTTAGTTCCTCTTCACTTTCTGCCATAAGGGTGATGTCATCTGCATATCTGAGGTTATTGATATTTCTCCCAGCAATCTTGATTCCAGCTTATGCTTCTTCCAGCCCAGCGTTTCTCATGATGTACTCTGCATATAAGTTAAATATTGCACAAATGTTCCTAAACTGAAATCATGCAAATAAGACCAAACTGCAGGATCACTCAAGCAATTTGGAAGTAAAAAGCAACCAAGACTAATGTTTAAAATTCATGAATTGAATCAATGCTACAAAATATCAAATTAGTAGGTTGATGGCATGCTCAAGTCACTGGGCAGCTCTGCACATCTTCAGGAAACAAGAATTAGACTTCTCAAAGATTGAAAAAGAGGTATAAATGCATATCATTTAAAGGAGGACAACAGGTATTCATTACAGACTAACAAACTCCATTTCAATGATGGTCAATTAAGCAAAGCAAGTATAAGGTATTTTAAAATTAGCTTCCAAGAAGGATTCATATTGGTTTGGAAATTTTAAACAAAGGCATCTTACTCAAGACTCTGTTTTGAAGAAGACAGCTATTATAAACAAGAGAATGAAGCAAATTTGGCTTGTCTTACAGACTAGTTATAGCAGCTCAAAACCATGTGTACCTGTTGGTGGGAATGTGAATTGGTACAGCCACTATGGAAGACAGTATGGAGATTCCTTAAAAAACTAGGAATAAAACCAGCATATGACCCAGCAATCCCAATCCTAGGCATATACCCTGAAGAAACCAAAATTGAAAAAGACACACATGTATCCCATTGTTCACTGAAGCACTATTTACAATAGCTAGAATATGGAAGTAACCTAGATGTCCATCAACAGATGAATGGATAAAGAAGTAGAGCTACATATACACAATGGAATATTACTCAGCCATAAAAGGGAATGCATTTGAGTCAGTGCTAATGAGGTGGATGAACCTAGAGCCTAATATACAGAGTGAAGTAAGTCAGAAAGAGAAAGATAAATATTGTATACTAACACATATATACAGAATCTAGAAAAATGTTTCTGAAGAATTTATTTGCAGGGCAGCAGTGGAGAAACAGACATAGAGAACAGACTTATGGACATGGGAAGAGGGGAGGAGAGGGGGAGATGTATGGAGAGAGTAACATGGAAACTTACATTACCATATGTGAAGTAGATAGCCAATGGGAATTTGCTGTATGGCTCAGAAATAAAACAGGGGCTCCATATCAACCTAGAGGGATGGGATGGGGAGGAAGATGGGAGGGAGGTTCAAAAGGGAGGGGATATATGTATACCTATGGCTGATTCATGTTGAGGTTTGACAGAAAACAACAAAATTCTGTAAAGCAATTATCCTTCAATTAAAAAAATAAATTTAAAAAATGTGCCCTCCACATTAATGAAGAAACTAGACTATATCAACAGTTTCTAAAGTTGAAAATACTTCAGGGATTCATCAAATAACAAAATGCTTTATTTAAAAACACGCACACAAAGATTTAGACTGCTACAGAGAGTTTGTGGAGAACGATTTTTTAAAAGTCCTTTGGTCAAAAAAAAAAAAAAAGTTAATATAAATAACCTAAGCAATGCACCTGGGAGAATATGAGTACCAGTTCATGCCAGCTGTAATAATCTTGGAACATTATTTTAAAATGCCTCTAAAGTGGTGATAGTTCACATTAATTGATTAGACCAGGGATTATCCTAAGTACTGAACAGAAATTAACTTCCATGATTTTCACAAAACAAAGTATGTACTATTATCTTCCCACCATTACAAATAACATACCCAAGCCTTTGAAAAGTTAAAAAATTGCCAGAGCTCCCACAGAGAGTATGCTAGCATTCAGATCTAGGTGATACAGCACGTAGCCCATACTGTTACCTACCAAATTATAGCCCTCTGAGAAAAGAAGGACATTTCATCATGTAAAAAGCCACTGATTAATAGCAACTGACAGAAAATTTTAAAAAATAGCCTAACAGGGAGTAAGACTGTATCTAGTATGGAAATCATGACTGGACCACACTCAAAAAAGAGTCGGCAAGAGGAAGGAAAAGAAACAATGCGTACCCACTACAGAGGTGATGAAACCAGCATGGACAAACAGAATGAAAGCCACAGCAGCAACCCAGTGATTTGCTGGGGACTGACAGCTTCCTCTTTTGATGGAGCAAGTAAAGAACACACTGATATATGGCAATAGGTTTCTCAGAGTCAAACGGTCCAGAGTAAACTAGAGGTGATATCTTGTTTTTTTTGGTTTGTTTTTTTTTTTTGGTTTTTTTTGTAATTGTATCTTTCTAATTAACGGATAATTGCTTTACAGTATTGTGTTGGTTTCTACCAAACATCAACATGAATCAGCCATAGGTTTACCTATGTCCCCTCCCACTTGAACTTCCCTCCCACCTCCCTCCCCATCCCACCCCTCCAGGTTGCTTACATCTCCATGATGATTAGTGATGTTGATTGATCATGTGTCTATTAGCCATCTGTATATCTTCTTTTAAAAATATCCATTTAGGTCCTCTGCTTATTTTTTTGAGTTGGTTTCTTCAATGTTGAGTTTCATGAGTTCTGTGTATATTTTGCATATTAATCCTTTATCAGATAAAAATTTTCCAAATTTCTGCCTTTTTGTCTTGTTGATAGTTTCCTTCACCATACAAAAGCTTTTTTGTTTCATATATTCTCATTGTCTATTTTCGTTTCCCTTGCTTAAAAAGACATATCAAAAATATAGTGTCAACCAATATCAAAGAGCATATTGCCTACGTTTCCCTCGAGGAGTTTTTATGGTGTCAGGTCTTACATTTAAGCCTTTGGTCCACATTTTGAGTTTATTTTTTGTACATGGTGTTTTGTACATATTGGTGCACTCAATATGCTAGCAAATTTGGAAAACTCAGCAGTCGCCACAGGGTTGGAAAAGGTCAGTTTTCATCCCAATCTCAAAGAAAGGCAATGCCAAAGGATGCTCAAGTTCAGTTCAATCGCTCAGTTGTGTCCAACTCTTTGTGACCCCATGGACTGCAGCATGCCAGGCCTCCCTGTTCATCACCAACTCATAGAGTATATTCAAAGTCATGTCCATTGAGTCGGTGATGCCATCCAACCATCTCATCCTCTGTCATTCCCTTCTCCTCCCACCTTCAATCTTTCCCAACATCAGGGTCTTTTCAAATGAGTCAGTTCTTTGAATCAGGTGGCCAAAGTATTGGAGTTTCAGCTTCAGCATCAGTCCTTCCAATGAACACCCAGGACTGATTTCCTTTAGAATGGACTGGTTGGATCTCCTTGCTGTCCAAGGGACTCTCAAGAGTCTTCTCCAATACCACAGTTCAAAACCATTAATTCTTCAGTGCTCATCTTTCTTTATAGTCCAACTCTCATATCCATGACTCCTGGAAAAACCATAGCCTTGACTACATTGACCTTTGTTGGCAAAGTAATGTCTCTGCTTTTTCACATGCTGTTTAGGTTGGTCATAACTTTCCTTCCAAAGAGCAAGTGTCTTTTAATTTCATGGCTGCAGTCATCATCTGCAGTGATTTTGGAGCCCAAAAAAGTTAAGTCTGCCACAGTTTCCACTGTTTCCCCATCTGTTTGCCATGAGGTGATGGAACCAGATGCCATGATCTTAGTTTTCTGAATGTTGAGCTTTAAGCCAGCTTTTTCACTCTCCTCTTCCACTTTCATCAAGAGGCTCTTTAGTTCTTCTTTGCCTTCTGCCATAAAAATGCTCAAACTAGTGCACAATTACAATCATCTCACACACTAGCAAAGGAATGGTCAAAATTCTCCAAGCCAGGCTTCAATAGTACATGAACGGTGAACTTCCAGATGTTCAATCTAGATTCAGAAAAGGCAGAAAAACCAGAGATCAAACTGCCAACATCTGTTGGATCATCAAAAAAGCAAGAGAGTTCCAGAGAAACATCTAATTCTGCTTTATTGACTATGCCAAAGCCTTTGACTGTGTGGATCACAGTCTGTGGAAAACTGTGGAAAATTCTTCAAGAGATGGGAATACCAGACCACCTGCCTGACTATTGAGAAATCTGTATGCAGGTCAGGATACAGTTAGAACTGGAAATGGAACAACAGACTGGTTCCAAATAGGGAAAGGAGTACGTCAAGGCTGTATATTGTCACCCTGCTTATTTAACTTATATGCAGAGTATATCATGAGAAATGCTGGGCTGGAGGAAGCACAAGCTAGAATCAAGATTGCCAGGAGAAATATCAATAACCTCAGATATACAGATGACACCACCCTTATGGCAGAAAGTGAAGAAAAACTAAAGAGCCTCTTGATGAAAGTGAAAGAGGAGAGTGGAAAAAGTTGGCTTAAAGCTCAACATTCAGAAAACGAAGATCATGGCATCTAGTCCCATCACTTCATTGCAAATAGATGGGGAAACAATGGAAACAGTGACAGATTTAATTTTGGAGGGCTCCAAAATCACTTCAGATAGTGACTACAGTCATGAAATTAAAAGATGCTTGCTCTTTGGAAGAAAAGTTATGACCAACCTAGACAGCTTATTATTAAGCAGAGACATTACTTTGCCAACAAAGGTCTGTCTAGTCAAGGCTATGGTTTTTCCAGGAATCATGTATGGATGGGAGAGTTGGACTATAAAGAAAGCTGAGTGCCAAAGAACTGATGCTTTTGAACTGTGGTATTGGAGAAGACTCTTGAGAGTCCCTTGGACAGCAAGGAGATCCAATCTGTCCATCCTAAAGGAAATCAGTCCTGGGTGTTCATTGGAAGGACTGATGCTGAAGCTGAAACTCCAATACTCTGGCCACCTGATTCAAAGAACTGACTCATTTGAAAAGACCCTGATGTTGGGAAAGATTGAAGGTGGGAGGAGAAGCGAACGACAAAGGATGAGATGGTTGGATGGCATCACGTACTCAATGGACATGAGTTTGAGTAAACTCTGGGAGTTGGTGATGAACAGGGAGGCCTGGCATGTTGCAGTCCATGGGGTCACAAAGAGTCAGACACGACTGAGCAACTGAACTGAACTGAACATGAGGAGAGAAAGTAGTTCAGTTTGATTCTTTTGCATATAGTGATCCATTTTTCCCAACATTTACTAAAGAGACTGTCTTTTCCCATTAGATGCTATTGCCTCTTTTGTTTAGATTAACTGACCATATAAGCATGGGTTCATTTCTGGGCTTTCTGTTCTTTTCCATTTATTTCTGTGCCTGTTTTTATGTCAATATCCTACTGTTTTGATTACTATAGTTTTTTTTTTTTAAACTTTACATAATTGTATGAGCTTTGCCAAATATCAAAATGAATCCGCCACAGGTACACATGTGTTCCCCATCCTGAACCTTCCTCCCTCCTCCCTCCCCATTCCATCCCTCTGGGTAGTCCCAGTGCACCAGCCCCAAGCATCCAGTATCGTGCATCGAACCTGGACTGGCAACTCGTTTCATACATGATATTTTACATGTTTCAATGCCATTCTCCCAAATCTTCCCACCCTCTCCCTCTCTCACAGAGTCCATAAGACTGTTCTATACATTAGTGTCTCTTTTGCTGTCTCGTACACAGGGTTATTGTTACCATCTTTCTAAATTCCATATATATGCGTTAGTATACTGTATTGGTGTTTTTCTTTCTGGCTTACTTCACTCTGTATAATAGGCTCCAGTTTCATCCACCTCATTAGAACTGATTGAAATTCATTCTTTTTAATGGCTGAGTAATACTCCATTGTGTGTATGTACCACAGCTTTCTTATCCATTCATCTGCTGATGGACATCTAGGTTGCTTCCATGTCCTGGCTATTATAAACAGTGCTGCGATGAACATTGGGGTACACGTGTCTCTTTCCCTTCTGGTTTCCTCAGTGTGTATGCCCAGCAGTGGGATTGCTGGATCATAAGGCAGTTCTATTTCCAGTTTTTTAAGGAATCTCCACACTGTTCTCCATAGTGGCTGTACTAGTTTGCATTCCCACCAACAGTGTAAGAGGGTTCCCTTTTCTCCACACCCTCTCCAGCATTTATTACTTGTAGACTTTTGGATCACAGCCATTCTGACTGGTGTGAAATGGTACCTCATAGTGGTTTTGATTTGCATTTCTCTGATAATGAGTGATGTTGAGCATCTTTTCATGTGTTTGTTAGCCATCTGTATGTCTTCTTTGAAGAAATGTCAATGCAATCCCTATCAAGCTACCAACAGCATTCTTCACAGAGCTAGAACAAATAATTTCACAATTTGTATGGAAATACAAAAAACCTCGAATAGCCAAAGCGATCTTTTTTTTTAATTTTATTTTATTTTTAAACTTTACATAACTGTATTAGTTTTGCCAAATATCAAAATGAATCCACCACAGGTATACATGAGAAAGAAGAATGGAACTGGAGGAATCAACCTACCTGACTTCAGGCTCTACTACAAAGCCACAGTTATCAAGACAGTATGGTACTGGCACAAAGACAGAAATATAGATCAATGGAACAAAATAGAAAGCCCAGAGATAAATCCACGCACATATGGACACCTTATCTTTGACAAAGGAGTCAAGAATATACAATGGATTAAAGACAATCTCTTTAACAAGTGGTGCTGGGAAATCTGGTCAACCACTTGTAAAAGAATGAAACTAGAACACTTTCTAACACCATACACAAAAATAAACTCAAAATGGATTAAAGATCTAAACGTAAGACCAGAAACTGTAAAACTCCTAGAGGAGAACATAGGCAAAACCCTCTCTGACATACATCACAGCAGGATCCTCTATGACCCACCTCCCAGAATATTGGAAATAAAAGCAAAAATAAACAAATGGGACCTAATTAACCTTAAAAGCTTCTGCACATCAAAGGAAACTATTAGCAAGGTGAAAAGACAGCCTTCAGAATGGGAGAAGATAATAGCAAATGAAGCAACTGACAAACAACTAATCTCGAGAATATACAAGCAACTCCTACAGCTCAACTCCAGAAAAATAAATGACCCAATCAAAAAATGGGCCAAAGAACTAAATAGACATTTCTCCAAAGAAGACATACAGATGGCTAACAAACACATGAAAAGATACTTTAGTTTTTTAATATAGTTTGAAATCAGGAAGATTTATACCACCCTTCTTTCTCAAGATTGTTTTGGCTATTCAAAGTCTTTTGTGCTTCCATACCAATTTTTGAACTATTTGTTCTAGTTTTATGAAAAATATCATTGGCATTTCAATAGGGATTGTAATCAATCTGTAGGTTGCCCTGGGTATAATGGTCATTTTAACATGGCTATTCTTCCAATTCATGATCACAGCATATCTTTCCATCTGCTTGTGTCACCTTCAATTTCTTTCATCAGTATCTTACAGTTTTCTGAGTACAGGTCTTTTACCTCCTTGATTAGATTTATTCCTGTGGACTGTAGCCTGCCTGATCATGGAACTCCTCTTCTCATGGAATTCTCCAGGAAAGAATGCTGGAGTGGGGTAGCCATTCCCTTTTTCAGGGGAACTTCCCAACCCAGGGATCAACCAAGGGATCAAACTCAGGTCTCCTGCATTGCAGGCAGATTCTTTACCATCTGAGCCACCAGGGAAGAGTATCTTACAATTATAAGAATCCCAAGGGTCAATCCAGCCACAGCATTAGTTCTGAAAGGGGAGAAGTCTATAGGGACTTGCCAGGTCCCCAGGTGAATGTCTCTAAGCATTTCTAGCCAATAACATTGCTATCAATAGGCAAAGACCAGCAGAAAACAGGAAGTAAAGCAAGGAAATTTGTTGAGAATAATTCTTTATGATTTGAGCACCTGTTTACATGTTGATTGAAGCCATTTACTGAAATGTAAGCACTAGAAAAAGCAGTTTTTAGTCAAATCTAGGGCATTCAACATGTTAAGCTTGAAATGCTTCTTTAAGATCTTCAAATAAGGGAACTTTACTCAAAATTCTGTAATAATCTACATGGGAACAGAATCTAAAAAGAATGACTATATGTATATATATAACTAAATCGCTTTGCAGTACACTTAAAACATTATAACAAAATATTATACACCAACTATGTTGTTTAGTCACTGACTATTATAGTATCTGATTCTTGTGACCTTCAGGGACTGCAGCCTGCCAGTCTCCTCTGTACATGGGATTTCCAGGCAAGCATACTGGAGTGGGTTTCCATTTCCTACTCCAGAGTATCTCCAGCCATTCCCCAGTGGCTCAGTGGTAAAGAATCAGCCTGCAATGCAGGAGACCTGTAGAAGGCGCAAGTTCAATCCCTGGGTAAATCAAGTATACTACAAAACTGGAATGGGTAGCCTATCCCTTCTCCAGTGGATCTTCCTGACCCAGGAATCAAACCAGGGTCTCCTGCATCACAGGTGGATTCTTTACCAACTGAGCTATCAGGGAAGCTGCCACGATATAAACAAAAATTAAATTTAAAATAAATTAAAAAAAAAATCTCCAAATGAGACAGCAAGACCTACTCATATGGAACTCAGAAGAAAGATTCAGTTGAACAGAAATTTAAACATTAGAACAGAAAGTTTGATTAGTCCTAGCGAAATTATGTATTTCAGTAGGATTACATTTCACAAGCAAGGCATATAAAATTTTTCCATTAGGCAGACTTTTGAAGAGTCACTGGGAAAGAGGAAGGGGGTTTGTTCCTTTATGCTACGTTATGTCTTTGTTAGACTACAGAGAGTCATGTTCTTACAAACCACCAGAACACAACCACCCCCTCAGAGATCATTTTACCCTGTTCTCCCACATGCACTCTCATTCACGTGCCTTAAGAATACAATTTGCTATCATGATTTCAGCCATTTAATACTAACTTCCTCCTTTTGAGAGTTTCTGAAGTTTCCTGACTACTACTAACTACCAAGAATCATAAGAGATAATATAACAGACAAGGGAAATTTTTAATGCTTTGAGATATCCTAAATTTCTTACAATAAAAATTCTCTCTTTGTTTTTTGGAAAACACAGGCAGAGATCTTTCAATTCCTCACTTCATTTAATCCCTCTTTTCATTCTTTTTTTTTTTTTTTTTAATGTGTGGGTACTCAACTCAGTCTGATTTTCCTGTATTTCTTAGTCAAATATGGATTTTCTAATCCACTTCCCCTTGATCAATGTTATACATATTCTTAAATCCTTCTTTCTCTATCACTTGACCTTGAAAACCTAAAATGGAGCTAACTTTTGTGATGATGCTGGGTTTGTTCTTTTTTTTTTTTTGATTACACTAACATCTGAGGTGTTTTTTTTTTTTACCATTCAAGAAAATTTCCAGTTATATAAACCAACATGTTCCAAATTCACATAAGGAGGCAAGTTGGTTTGCTCTCTCTCACTCTTATCTGATTTTTTATCATCACATCAGAAAACAGATATTTTAAATCATCTGAGAAATAACAAAGCAAAGTGATGAGAAATCTTTAATGTCTCTCAAAGTAGAAAATCTTAGATATCATCTTGAATCATGCTGCATGTTTCTCTTATCTTCCCAATTGCTCATAAATCTGAGTTATTTTTCTAATTTCATGCTTCCTTAGCCTATTATCGTGTATGACTTCTATTTTAGTTCTAAAATCATCTAGCTTCACAATTCTTTCACTTTCTTGGGCGCTTACTTTATAGAACATCACTCTTGAAATCAACATCAATTCCTAAATTCCCATTCTCGGTTTTACTTCAACTCTCCTATCTGGAACTATTATAAAAAGAAAATACAATCTCACTTCCACTTTGAAGTTATTCTTCTAGAAACACTAGTATGTGCCCTTGTCGTGAGGCATGAGGAATCTCTTAGGTCTGTTTCCGTGAAGCTTTTACCCAGGAAATCTGGATTTATTCAGAGAAGCTAGACCTTAGTCATTTTACTCTGAAAGATTAGGAAACTTTAGATGTGAAATTAATCTCAAAAGATGTAGTATTGTTAAAGGCTAATTTTTATTCAAGGGGAGAAAAAAATTCTAGAATCTGCATGTGTCATAATAAAAATTACTCAAATTTGGGACTTCCTTTGTGATCCATTGGCTCAGACTCTGAGCTCCCAGTGTAGAGGGCCTAGATTCGTTCCCTGGTCAGAGAATCTGACCCTGCATGCTGCAACTAAAGAGCTACATGATGCAACAAAGATCAAAGATCCCTCATGCCACAACTAAGACTCAGCACAGCCAAATAAATAAATATTTTTTTAATTATTCAAATTTCTTTAAAATCCAGATGAAATGTATGCTCTAACTTCACAGTCGTTTCCCTGGTTGTTCAGCCCTCTGTAGGCTCTTGCCTCTTTTTGCCAGAGACCTTGAGTCTAAGTCAATCCAGGCTCAATTTACACAGGCTGCTTTTTCTCACATTACAGCATTTTCATCACAATGAAGAAAAGTAAAATAATTCCTATTCTGCAACATTTGTGTATGAATGTGCCCATTAAAAAGTTTAATACACTATTAAATAATTAGATAATTTTTAAAGAACCTTATATACATGCAAAACTTCTTTGTGGAATATGATATAATAATTTATAACAAGATGTACATAATAAGATATATTAATATAGTTGGTCTTCAACCTTCATTTGTGACTCACACACCCAAAGTACTTGTAATTTCCTGAGTGATTAGAGCAATAGAAACATCTTTTGTTACACTTGTTTTTTGTCCTCAGTTTCTAATATAGCTCAGAGCAATAAAGGTAAAATGGGTGTCTTTTATTATTTTTTTAATGTATATGTGTCATCGAGTCCCTTAACAATTCACCTGAAATTATCACATCACTGTTAATCAGCCATACCTCAATACAAAATAAAAGTTTATAAAAGAAAATTTAAAAAAAAATTTTAAAACCTTTCAAGCACACCTGAGTTTATGCTAATGAGATAACTTTTGGAATGTCCCTATATAACCTATGGATAGAGGCTGATTAACAAGGGGACCAACCATATAATTAGAGTGCTGAAACTTACAGCCACACTCGCCATCCTCCAGGGAAGGGAAAGGATTGGAGGTTGAATTAATCACCAATGACTGATAATCAGTCATTCTATTGATACATGATGAAGCCCCAGAAAACCCCAAAAGGACAGGGTTCAGAGAGCTTCCAGGTCAGTGAAGAAGAATACTTCCATGTGCCAGGACAGTAAGGCATCATCCCAAACTTCATGGCGACAGAAGTTCCTGTGCTCAGGAAACTTCCAGATCTCATTCTATGTATGTCTTCATCTGGATGCTAATTCTTCTCCTTTAATATCCTTTGTAATAACTAGGAATCTCGAAAGTAAGAGGCTTCCCAGGTGGCTCAGTGGTAAAGAATCTGCCTGCCAATCCAGGAGACGCAGGAGACTTGAGTTGGATTCTAGGAAGGCCCTCCGGAGGAAGAAATGGCAACCCACTCCAGTATTCTTGTCTGGAGAATCTCATGGGCAGAGAAGTCTGGTGGGCTACAGTCCATGGGGTCGCAGAGTTGGATACCACTAAGTGACTAAGCACACAGGCACACACTAGTAAGTAAACTGCTTTCCTGAGTTCTGTGAGCTGTGCTAGCAAGTTAAACAAACTGACAAATTAAAAATTAATACAAAATAGATGGTTTTATAAAAGATAAAAATTATTGGAAATGACTAAGAAGAGTTAGAAATTCTAAGCCTCAAAATCATAGAGAAAAGGGAAAATGTGGTCAAAGAAATCCTCTTAAATAGACAGGAGTTCTGAGAACTTCATGGGCAAATTTAACCAAATTTCTAAGAAGTATATATACACCTATATGCTACGGTCTGAATGTTTGTGTAACTCAAAAATTTAAGTGTTGAAATCCTAATGCCCAAAGATGGTGCTATTAGGTGGTGGGGCCTTTGGCGGGTGCTTAGGTCATGAAGATGGGGCCATCGAGAATGGGACTCATAAAAAAAAAAAGAGAATGGGACTCGTGCCAGGAAACCCCTAGACTTTCCCTTCCATCCTGAGAAGAGAGAGGATGAAGGCTGTCACCAACACATGATCATGCTGATGCCTTGACTTGGACTTCCCAGCTCCAGTACTTTGAGAAATACATTTTCTGTCGTTTATAAGCTACCCAGTGTCCAATGTTTTGTTACAGCATTCCAAACATGCAAAGACGCTATAATACAGGTAAATTTAATCAAATGGTTCAGAAAATAGAAAAGAAGAAGAGCATTCTGACTCATTCTACAAAGTAGACATAAACTGATTTCAAACTTGCAGAGCACACACACATAAAAACTATGGGTCTTCCCACTTACAGATAGAAATGCTTAGAGCAAACCTTACAATGTATTTAAAGAATGCTGTATTCCAACTATGTTAGACCTAATCCCTCAGCCCTCAGCATCCACTCCCACCTCCTTCATCATACGTACCATTGCTTCGGAGAATGGAAAGCTATGAATGACATTTTCCAGACTCCTTTATTTTCTTGATGCAAATTTGTAAACACCAATTAAATTCAATACTGTGTGAGACGGGAGTAAAAATGAAGCAGGAGCTTACTTTCTATTGATAATAAAGGTTTTGCCTTCCAATGCAGGAGGTGCAGGTTTGATTCCTGTTCAGGATGCAAAGTTCCCATGGCCAAAAAGTCAAAACATAAAACAACAATATTATTACAAATTCAATAAAGTCTTTAAAAAGAAGAGAAAATCGTGATGAGGGTGGCATGGAGGCAAAACTCTCTGGATGCTGCAGACCCTGGGATCACCGTTACTGCAGTATGACCTTGACCTCAAGGGCATCATTCAAGAATCGCCAACTCGGAGAGATATAGAAGCTGAAAGGACCCAGGCCCCACCATTGCTCTGGAGAGGCAATGGACATCTCAGATGGACAAGTGTTGGACAGCAAGAGTCAATCCCAATGAACATTATCTTTTATCACAGGTTTCTTCTGTGGAATAGCTGAGTTTGTGGTTTTGTTTTTCAGAACTCTACTTCAGCAAGATGTGAAAAAGAGATGAGGTTATGGAAGCTCATCCAATTCCAGATATGATGAAGGAAGAGGGCCATCAGGAAACTACCCCCTGTCCCCAGAAGAATGGGTTGAATTTATCATTTAGCCACCTGCTTGGCCCTAATCCTCCTTCAATGGCCAGTGGATGAAGAAGGTGCATGTCTGCATTAAGAAGCAGACAAGTGGACATGAACTTTCATGGCAGAAGGAAACCAGCAAGAAACAGAATGCTGACCATGCTGGACAAGCCAGATGAACATGTGCCTCTAAACAAGGACCGCTCTGTGTCCTCGCACTCGAATGAGGTTGTGCTGGGAATTCACTCTGCAGGGATCTGGCAGGACTGAAAGCAGTTCTCTAAATGCACAGGTTTGTCTCATCTTTTTTGTCATTTATTAAATTATTAACACGCTATATTAATTAAAATACTAATTAATTGACATACTATTAATTAATAAAATACTAATTAATTGATACACTATTATTAAAGTATTAATATACTATATATTAATTAATATACTATATACTAGTATTAATATACTATATACTATATTCTCACCTTTATATAATTAAAAAAAAAGTTCCAAATGTGAAGAAAAGTAAAATGCTGTGTATTGAGTGCTGCTAGTGTCACTGTTTTCAACTTCTGAAATACTGTTTGTGGTTTTTATTCTTGTTATTCTCATTTATAAATATATCACACTGTATTTACTAAAAAAAAAGAAAGAAAGAAAGAATCCCCAACTCTGATTAATTTAGTCTCCAATCATTTTTCATATTTAAACTTTGGGTGCACAAAAAAATTTTCATTATAATTTGAGATTTCTAGTAAACTAGCCTCTTGACATTCTTGTTTTCTTTTGTTGTGTTTGATGTTTATTATATGAATATCATTACCCAATATAAAAGCTAGAACTTTATAACATGTCTATGTGCTTCTGCCCATCCTGCCTCCTGCCTACCATACAAATGTCACCATTATATTGAGCTTTGATTATCAAACACTTGATTTGTTTTCACTTTTACCATATAGTGCCTAAACAATGCAAGCATACTGATTAAAGTTTGTGGCTCAGAGGTAAAGAACTTGTTTGCCAATGTAAGAGACGTGGGTTTGATCCCTAGGTCAGAAGATCCCCTAGAGAAGGCAATGGCAACTCAATCCAGTATTCTTGCCTGGAAAATCCCCTGGACAGAGGAACCTGGCGGGCTACAGTCCATGGAGTCACACGTCAGACAGGACTTTGTGACTAAGCAGGCACACACTTGGAGAAGGAAATGGCAACCCACTCCAGTGTTCTTGCCTGGAGAATCCCAGGGATTGGGGAGCCTAGTGGGCTGCCATCTATGGGGTCACACAGAGTCAGACACGACTGAAGTGACTTAGCTGCAGCAGCAGCAGGCACACACTGATTAAAGTTATCCCCACGAAACAACTCTTCATTTTAATAACCATATTTCGTAGACCCTAGATTTCTCTTAATACAGCATTTGTTGGATGATGTTTATAAATGAAAAATGTAGATATGTGTACTTCCCAATGTGGTTGTACCAATATAAATTCAAATCAGTAAAGTGTAAGAGATCTCATTTATCTACATCTCCAACACTTGGTATTACTTATTTATTAGTTTTTGCCATTAAAATGGGTATGAAATATTATATTACTATGATCTTGACTTGCAGTTCTCAAGTTATGAGTGAAGCTGAGCATCTCTAAAAATACAGCTAGGTTATGTACTTCCTCTTCCATGAAGTGCTTTTTAATTATTTTTCCCAATTTTTGTCTTTCTAATTATTTCATGACAGTTGTTTAAGGTTCTTGGTATTAATACTGTGCTCATTAAAAGTAATTGGAGTATCTTCTCCCAGCTCAGTTTTCAAAAATTTTAAATTTAAAAACACTATAAAGGGTTTTGATAAACACAAGTTCATAAAGAATCTGCCTGCCAGTGCAAAAGATACGGGTTCAATCCTAGATCTGGAAGATCCCCTGGAGAAGGAAATGGCAAACCACTCTATTCTTGCCTGGGAAATCCCATGGATAAAGGAGCCTGGCAGGCTACAGTCCACAGGGTCACAAAAGAGCCAGACACAGTTTAGCAACTAAACAACAACAAAGCCTTTTAATAGACAAAATAGTACAATATCTGGAACAAGGAATGTTGAAAAGAAGTATGAAAAAAGAGAAGAAAATAATGAATAACAAACCAAACAAAATAAAAAAAATTAAGGAAAGCTCATCCTAAGATTAGTGGAAAAGAGGTTAATAGAAGAGGATGAACTGAAGAGAGAAAGGCATCAGAATATCCCCATGACCTGATATGATAAGGATTATCGTAAGTTACAAAAGGAAATTATAATTTTACAGTGGGTCTAAATTTTAAAGATATTAGTGAATAAAGTTCCACTCATAGGTAAATCTTCTTCATCTCACATATTGATTTCCTTTTAGAATCACAGAAAACATCATTCCAGCCCCATCCTCTCCCATCCCAGAAAACAACTGAAGCACATTCCTCTGCAGAAAAGTTGGGTTCATTTTGGTGCCAAAATCTAAGGAGAAACAAAGGGTAAAAACACTTCTGTGAATGCTGAGTGATTGATTAGAAAGTACTTAGGATTAGGGTTGAAAAAATTGGGGTTCAGGATGAAAGAACATCCCAATGATGACTCCTTTTCTTCATATAGCCATCCTCAAAAACCTCACATGCAGGTGATTTCCCTGATGGTTCAGTGGTTAATACTTTGCCTCCCAATGTGGAGGGCGCAGGTTCGATCCCTGGTCAGGGAGCTAAGATCCCACATGCCTTGAGACCAAAAAACCAAAACATAAGCAGTATTGTAACAAATTCAATAAAGACTCTAAAAATGGTCCACATCAAAAAAAAAAAGTATTAAAAATAAAACCACATGTGCAGACACATACTTTCACTCTTGCTAATCTAAAATTCTCCTGGAAAATAAGTTTTTATGAAACAAGGCAAGATTTAATGTTTTACAATCTGATCTTCACTTCCTCTCCTATACAGACCACTTATCCTGACTTCTCTCACTTATACACTCTTATTATATTCCTAAATCTCTCTGTTCTCATGGAGCTACACAAAGTGAGTATCAGAATGCTTGAGTCTGGGATACAATCTGTGGTAGGGTGGGACGGAAGGGACAGGACATTATTTTTTAAATTAAAAGACCTGGTACTGCTGCTGACTCATTTGACTTTAAGCAAGTAATTAAATTCTTCATCTACAAAGATAGGAATCACCATAAGTTCCCCAAATAGCTCACAAGGTTGTGTAATAATGTGTAATTAAATTCAGGGTTTTTTAAAGCCACAAACAAATAGTATTATTATATAATTATCCTATTAGAATTTGAACATAATACTGCTTCAGATGTTTAAGTCTTATTAGTTGGAGAAATACTTAACTGAATTGTTTAGGAGCAGCAAAAGTAACAGTTAAGAGCACCATCTTTGGACTTAAATAGAGTTGAGACTACTTTCTCATCTTACTAATTTATTGAACTTGGGCAATTTATTCTATTTCTTATCAGTAAAATGAGTTCTGAAAAAGAAGTTTTTATGAAATTTAGGTAAGATAATTCATGCACTTAGTAAGAACTAAATGATTGTTAGACTCTTGTTTTCATAATTATGGCCATTAGTATTAGCATTAATAGTTGCTGCTAACAAAATTTCTCTAATTTTTTTGTGTAAACAAGGCACTAGGGTTCATTAATCTGAGTCTGCACTCACCTGACATTTTCCTTGTAAGGTGTCTGATCAATCCATTGCCAGTTGCCATTCCCTTGTGGGTCTGAGAGTCCCAGAAAATAAGAAAATGTTTTATTCAGCTGCTGGATCATGAAATCCTATGTGAAGAAAAAGAGTCACAGACTGAAATTTCCAGGTTGGATCCATAAGGGTTATCTCTAGCTCTGGAGAAAAGAAAATGCAGGTATGAGGAACAGTGTCATGACAGCACACTCAACAAGAGTGATGGCTGAAAACACCAACATTATCCCAGAAGGAAGAAAGCGCTGTTCTATGAATCCCCATCTCAGACAACGTATTCGTTTCTTCACCAAGAGACAATTCTTTTTCAATGTACAGATCAGTTTCTGTGCTTTAAATGTTTAATAAATTTTACAAATGTGTGTGTGTCATCTTATTTATCATTGTTTATCAGTAAAATTACATTTGGGCCATCAAAATTCAAATTTGTTTGTCTACTTTCCTAAGCAGTACTTCTCTAGGAAATAGATTTCAATACTTGCAGAAGTTAAACATAAAGGAGTTCCAACTAAATTTTAACTGTAGTGTGCGATTAATTTCTGAAATTATTATTAGTTTTGACCAAGAGGAGCCAAGATGTAGAGTAGAAAGACCCCGAGTTCCCTCCTTTCACAGCACACCAGGATTACAACTATTTATAGAGCAACTGGCAATGAGAATGACCTGCAGGCTGGTCGAAAGATCTTCTACAACTTAACAACAAAGTGACTGGCAGATGGGCCAGAGATACAGAGGAGTCAAGATCCATACGCCCAGATAGGTAACCCACAGATGAGATGATAATTAAAATTACAGAGATTATCTACAAGAAGCAATAGACCATAGAGTAATTAACTGGATTAAAAAAAGCAAACTCCAGTGAGACTCACTTCAGTCTTAAGGACACACACAGACTGAAAGTGAACAAATGGAAAAAGATATTCCACACAAATGAAGCTAAAATGGAGCAGAGGTAGCAAAAAATGAATTTGGACCATTACTTTACACTGCATAAAAAAAAAAAAGAATTCAAAATGGAAGAAAGACCTAAATATAAGACCCATAACTATAAAAATTGTGAAAGAAAACACAACAGAAATGTTCTATGACACTGGATTTGGCAATTTTTTAGCTATGACACCAAAATCATAAACAAAGAAAAAATAAACTAACTTAACTACATCAAACTCTAAAACTTCTGAGCATCAAAAGAGATAGTCAACAGAGTGTAAAGGGAACCTGTGAAATGGGGGAAAATATTTGAAAATCATATACCTTATAAGGAATTGATATCTAGAATATATAAAACTCCTATAGCTCAACAAAAAACCCCACAGATATCTCAACTTTTAGAATAGGGAGAGTACTTGAATACACATTTCTCCAAAGAAGGCATGCAAATGATCAACAAATATATGAAAAGATGCTTGATACTCCTAATCATTAAAGAAAAGGAAATCAAGTCACAATAAAATATAATTCCACACCCATTAGGATGGACACTACTGGAATAAAGACAAAGAAAATAATGTGTTGTCAATAAAATGGAGAAATTGGAACCTTTGTGTACTCTTTGTGGGACTATAAAATAGTGTAGCCACTGTGTAAAACAGTATAGTGGTTCCTCGAAAAATTCAAATTAGGATTACTATATGATCCAGCAATCCCACTTCTGAATATATATGCAAAATGCTGCTGCTGCTGCTAAGTCGCTTCAGTCGTGTCTGACTCTGTGCGACCCCATAGATGGCAGCCCACCAGGCTCCGCTGTCCCCGGGATTCTCCAGGCAAGAACACTGGAGTGGGTTGCCATTTCCTTCTCCAGTGCATGAAAGGGAAAAGTGAAAGTGAAGTCGCTCAGTCCTGTCTGACTCTGAGCGACCCCATGGACTGCAGGCTCCTCCATCCATGGGATTTTCCAGGCAGAAGTACTGGAGTGGGGGGGCCCTGCCTTCTCCAATATATGCAGAATAATTGAAAGCAAAATTTCAAAGATCATCTGTGTTTATCTCAGCATTGTTCAGGAGAGCCAGGTGATGGAGCATCCCAAACGTCCATAAACATGTGAATGGATAAGTGATACATGTTTTATACATACAGTGGAATATTATTCAGACTTATAAAGGAGGAAAATCCTGTCACATGCTACAAAATGGATAAATTTTGAAGATATTACACTAAGTGAAATAACACAGTCACAAAAATACAAAATACTATATGATGCCACTTGTATGAGGTATCTATAAGTATTAATAGTCAAACTCATAAATAAGGAAATTAAAAGGGTGGTTTCCAGGGACTGGAGGGAGGGGGAAATGGGTTGTCACTGTCCACTGGGTATAGAGTTCGGTTTGGCAAGATGAAAAAGTTGTTAAATCTTGTTATTGAGTTGGTCAAAAAGTTCATTTGGGTTTTTCCATAAGACATTAGCTCTAATACTTTGGTCACCTGATGCAAAGAGCTGACTCTTATAAGAAAGGACTCTGATGCTGGGAAAGATCGAAGGCTGGAGGAGAAGGGGATGACAGAGGATGAGATGGTTGGATGGCATCATTGACTCAATGGACGTGAGTTTGAGCAAACTCCAGGAGATGGTGAAAGACAGGGAAGCCTGGCATGCTGCAGTCCATGGGGTTGCAAAAAGCGAGACATGACTGAGCGACTAAACAACAATAAGACATGACAAATACAATAATGTGAATATAGTTAGCACTACTAAACTGTACACTTAAAAAGAGCTAAGGTGTTAAGTTTTGTTATTCTCTTTCCTCAGTTTTTTAAAAATTTTAATGAAAAATAAAGAAGACCAAAGTACCTGCTCTGTTTCTGTGTTGATCACCACTAAGTGAGCTCCCATCCCAACGCAGTTCTGCTCACTCTTAGCCCAGAAATTCTCTTCAGAAGAAATAAAGTAGCAGCTGGAACCAAACGGCCTCCAGGTACCTGGGCAACATCCCCAAATCTTTTCTGCATTGCATGAAAGGAAAGGGTGAGTCTAAGATGAGACTAATAAGCTTAAAGGGCATGTTCTATACATATAAAATTCTGATGATTTGTAGTCGTTTTTCAAAGATAGGTTTCTTAATTCATGTATTTTCTTTCAGTTCCCTTAATTGTATAATTTGACACCATAGAATTGCTTGTAAATAAACATTATTCAACATTAAGCCCTCAATATTTACTAAGGTTTGCCCACAAAATTTTTCTGGATTTTTTTTTTTGCCAAAAAAAGTCACTATCAATATTTTTTTTCCTATTCTTCATATTCTTTATACATTGCTGCTGCTGCTGCTAAGTCGCTTCAGTCGTGTCCGACTCTGTGCGACCCCATAGACGGCAGCCCACCAGGCTCCCCCATCCCTGGGATTCTCCAGGCAAGAACACCGGAGTGGGTTGCCATTTCCTTCTCCAATGCATGAAAGGGAAAAGTGAAAGTGAAGTCGCTCAGTCGTGTCCGACTCTGAGTGACACCATGGTCTTCAGCCTACCAGGCTCCTCCGTCCATGGGATTTTCCAGGCAAGAGTACTGGAGTGGGGTGCCATTGCCTTCTCCACTTTATACATTAGAAGCACCAAATTCTTTCGGAGTTTCAAATGATCAACGTAAGTTAGTCTGGAATTCCAGTTCTGCTTAATAATCTTGGGCAAACCATAGAGCCTCAGATTTTTAACATTTTAATAATGATAATTATTCTCAGGATAATTGTGGGAATTATAATTATTTATCATTAGAATTCTGTCTCTACCATTTATTATATATGTCCTTGAGCAAATTCCATAACCTCCTTGCACCTCATGTTTTTAATCCTTAAAATGGAAATAATAATACCAAACTCAAGGTGAGAGTTAATCACATAATATATACAAAGTACTTTAAAGAATGCTTAAGATGTAATAATTGCTCATAAATATTACCTAGTACTAATTTTTACACAGTATCAAGCACTTAAGACTATAAACAAATCGTTCTCCCCTTTCTCCTTCAAAGCACCAGTTTGTCACTCTCCTTTGATTAAAATATCTACAACTAACTGTAAAAATATCCACTGATGTCTTTTATATATATATATAATTTTAGCACATGTATATGTATATCTAAATAATATAACTTTGTTGGGTTTTGAACTTTCTTAAAGGTATTATATGTAGTCTTCTTGGGCTTAATTTCTCATTCCATAATGCTAAAATTCATCCATATTGTTATATGTAGCTCCATTCTATTTGTGTTTTTTAAATTATGGTCAAATTATTACATATTAAGTAATAAGGAAACATTTAAAGGCTTATAATTCATTTTATAATATTATAAAATGAATAAAATAGACTACATGAATATCACTTTAATATTGGCCCCCTTTAGAAATCTATAATTATATATTCTGATCACTATTAAAAATTATCTTTTCATAAGACTTCTCAAAATGTGCCTTAACAGATTATTTTAATTTTAAAAGTCTAATTTGACTGACTGTTTTGATAGTAGGGATTGGTTTTGCCAATTAATTATACATTGCAAACATTTTTCACATGTTAAATATAAATCTCCAGTTCCAAGGTTGACAAAAATACTTAAAAATGTGATGAGTAGAAGAATTTGTCAAAAAGGCATATTGATTTTAATATATTTCAATTTCCTAACTGTTCTGAGAATAATGGACTGATTAAAATGCTTTGTAGGTATTGAAAAACAGATGTAATTAATAGTCATTTGATAAGACTTCTTATACATTTTTGGTGTACTTTCCAGAAATTGAGAAAGCAAATGACTACTGACTGAAAAATAGCAAGACTTTGCAAATTATTCCATTTATTATTCTTAACACCCAACAGCATTGAAAAATAACCTAATCAAATTCTCAGCAGACCATCACAAATAATTTTTGGTACTAGAACACTGTATGATTTCTGGCAAATTTTCAAAAAATTGACTGACATCCTAACAAAGCACATTCTATGCCTATCTACTTATTTAGGTAAGTAAGGCTTATCTAAAGTATGTGTTGCTAAAGTGAAAAACAGGAATAGAATTGACGTTGAATTCTCTCTCATTCTAGTAATAATGTTAACCAAGTAGATACTGTCTGATTGCATTTTTCAAGTCCCATTCATCTAACTAAGAGATGGACTTCCAGTAGGATTTTATTAGTAGCAACTTATCAATATTTAAAGAACATTTGAGATGTTTTGAACACAAGAAATTCATTACACTTAAAGCCCAGTGTTCCACAGAATATAAATACATTAATAAAACTGGAGCATAACTGCTAGAAGCAGTCAAAATGTTTGGGCCTATACATGGATCAGCATGAATGTGACAACTATATGCAGACTGATACCACAAACAATTGCCACTGGTGATGTGATATTCTGAAATAATAATGTTGAATAAACTTCTGAACAAAAGAAAAAATAAAAATATTAATGTATACTTATCTGTATATTTTGGCAAATGGGGGAAGTGTGATGTAAATATTAGTCCAAGGGGGGGAAAGAATAATGTAAAACATCTAACCGTTAAATAATATGTTATTCTTTTCCTTAATGTGGACCTTTTTAAAAGTTTTTACTGATTTTATTACAATATTGCTCCTGTTTTATGTTTTTTGCTTCTGTTTTGTGTTTTGACTCCCAATCAGACTTGCACCCTCTGCACTGGAAGATGGGGTCTTAACCACCAGGGAAGTCTTGGTTACTCCTTTTTTTTCAGTGCATGATCAGAGTGGAGGTAACACTCTATAATGCCATTAAGACACTAGTAGATACATTTTTCGGAGAAGGCAATGGCACCCCACTCCAGTACTCTTGCCTGGAGAATCCATGGACGGAGGAGCCTGGTAGGCTGCAGTCCATGGGGTCGCTAGGAGTCGGACAAAACTGAGCGACTTCACTTTCACTTTTCACTTTCATGCATTGGAGAAGGAAATGGCAACCCACTCCGGTGTTCTTGCCTGGAGAATCCCAGGGATGGGGGAGCCTGGTGGGCTGCCGTCTATGGAGTTGCACAGAGTCGGACACGACTGAAGCGACTTAGCAGATACATTTTTAAAAGACGTAGCAGGTTTTTTAAATGTTAGTATTAACAATGCTCCAGAAATTGAAGCCTTTGCTTCTATGTGTGCTCAGTCGCTAAATTGTGTTCGACTCTGCGACACCAAGGACTGTAGCCCACCAGGCTCCTCTGTCCATGGGATTATCCAGGCAAGAATACTGGAGTGGGTCACCATTTTTTGCTTCTATAACATGATGCA
Source organism: Bubalus kerabau (assembly GCF_029407905.1). Taxonomy (NCBI): domain Eukaryota; kingdom Metazoa; phylum Chordata; class Mammalia; order Artiodactyla; family Bovidae; genus Bubalus; species Bubalus kerabau. Next base: position 20,301,048 of record NC_073624.1, read on the forward strand.
AAAATATAGACATCGAATTAAATTATGTAAGGGAGAACATAATCTCTTTTTTTTACATTTACAAATTTATTTTTTATTTAAAAAAATTTTTGCCCAACATATTACAGACAGAAAACTGTATAAAATTGATATATACATTACAAATTATTGAAAGTTGAACATCCTTATAACTGCCACTTAGGTCAAGATATGGAATTTTACCAGCTACCCTAGATGGGCGTATACGTGCCCCATCTTAATCACAAGACCCTTCCTACCCCTCTAGATATAATAACTGCTTTCCAAAATCCTTTTAGGGGCTTGGCAAGCAGAACAGTTTGAATGTGACAGGTCGGGCTTCCCTGGTGGTCCAGTCGTTAGGACTGCCTTGCAATGGAAAGGACACCGGCCTGATCCCTGGTCTAGGAAGGCTACACGTGCCGTGGAGCCACTAAGTTTATGTGCCACAACTACTGAGCCTGTGTGCTGCAACTGTTAATAGGGAAGCCTGCACGCCAAGAGACTGCGCTGCACAGCAAAAGAAGCCACCGCAGTGAGGAGCCCACTCACTGCAACCAGAGAAAGCCCGCGTGCGGCAACCAAGACCCACCACAGTCGAAAAATAAAATAAATAAATCTTTTAAAAAAAGAAAAGAAAAAAGAGGACAGGCCTTGGCAGAGCATAGGTCCACTGAAAAAACTCTGACTTTACCCATGCCTCTGAACATTTCAACACCAGGACTGGGTGGGGGAAAAAACGGGAAAGATACAATATGGATTTCAATTAGGTTTTAACTTCAATCAAATGGGAATTTTGTGTTTGAACTTTCATTCTTCCTTTTTATTGTCATAATAATTTGAAAAGTTATTGTTTAAAAACTGGGCATTTTTATTTGATGATATGGTATTACACAACATAATTTCATCCTATAAGCTTATCTATAACTTAAATTGGTTGTGTTGAACACCCTGAGTGGCCATAACATTAAGTTGGATAGATTTAGAGAGTGAATTTGAAGTCTCTTATGTCAGATGAATGTAGAGTTAATTTAATTAATATCCATCTGTTTCGTTCAATTCAGAGTATTCTGAAGGCAAAGACTTCCAGAAAAGTATTCTTTAAAATTTCAGTAGTTATGGTTGGAGTGTCTCCAGAAGTCAGGAGGAAGACAATCCTGATAGACTAATGTTTTCCTCCCCAGAAGGGCCAGCTCTACAGCTGTTTGACAAAAAATAAAACTCCAATGTGACAACAAAACCATAGGTCAGGGAAAGTAAGGAAAATTACTCCTCAACACACCCATGCGCTACATTCTTGCCAAATACCAAAAATATGGGGGAATTTTCAACATCTCATATAAATACAAAGAAACCTCTGCCCTCTCATTACCTTTCATAAGTTTCTTCATAAAAGCAGAGGAGGAAATATCTAGTTCCTGAAATAGCAGGAGTCTGATGTCTATTTGGGTCTCCTTACTTGGAAGGAGTCAAGTCATAATGACCACTGCAAACATGCACTTTGCCTTTCTTGGGCTTTTGTAAGTCAGGCCAGTGTTGATTCTGAATTGAGCTCAACCAATTCTCTCTGTGGCTCAGATGGTAAGATTTTCAGCTGGTAAAGAATATGCCTGCAATGTGACTGGGAGACCTGGGTTTGATCCCTGAGTCCAGAAGATCCCCTGCAGAAAGGAATGGCTACCCACTCCAGTATTCTTGCCTGGAGAACCCCATGGACAGAGAAGCCTGGTGGGCTACAGTACACGACTGAGCAACTAACACTTTCACTTTACTCTCAATTCTTCATACACTAAGTTACCAGGGTTATTGTTTAGAGTAGGGGCAGTCTCTGAAACAGGAAGACAGCAATACAGCCATTTTGAAAGGACCGGGGAACAGCCTTGCACAAAACAGCCCTTGGAAGCTCAACAGGAGCTTGAGTCCCAGAGACAGGGGTGAAAAAAAGCAACAAAACAAAAACACACTCACAGGAATAAAAGATTGACTTTAGCTCTGCTACGCTAACGAGTATACCTAGTTGCCACAAGAAGCTCAACTAAATATTTTAACCTTATCTGTTTCTGTGCTTTCTTGCAAAAAATCTTCATGCATTCCTTTTCCCTCACACAAGCTCTTTCTGTTCCTGACAGCCACCATGGACCCATCTGCCACTGATTTTAAAAGTCTGATGGACTTTCCTGGTGGGCCAGTGGTTAAGAATTCTCCTTCCAATGCAGGGGACTTGGGTTTAACCCTTCATTAGGAAACTAAGATCCCACATGTGCTGTGCTTAGCCGCTCAGTTGTGTCTAACTCTCGCGACCCCATGGACTGTAGACCCCACATTCCTCTGTTCTTGGGAATTTTCAGGCAAGAATATTCAAGTAGATTGCCATTTCCTCCTCCAGAGGATCTTCCCCACCCAGGGATCAAACCCGTGTCCCCAGTGTCTCCGCATTACAGGCAGATTCTTGGTAACTACGTGCTGCTGAAACCACAGAGCCTGTGCTGTTTACAGCCTGTGTGCCTCAGTGAATACTCAGCACAGCCAAAATGCTAAAATATTTTTTTTAATGTTTGACAATTGTTGGAAATTATCAGTGATCATGGGACAAACTCTCCTTATTGTTATAAAAGCAACTCACCCCTTACTACTTGGGGAGCTGGCATTTTTCTCCCTGCCTTCTCTCTTGTGTACAAGCTGCCTACTTTAATAAAAGCTTTGCCTGCCTAAGACTCTCATGGAATCAATATTCACTTCTATGGTATCACTGTCCAAGGATCTGAAAAGGATGTGGTAACGCCATCCTGAGCCATGTTCTGAGATGCAAGTTAACCATAATAAAACTGATTCTTGGAATGGATATGGGCATTATTTTTATTTATTTAGTTTTGGCTGTGCTGGGTCTTTTTTTTGCTGTGTGTGGGCTTTTCTATAGTTGTGACGAGTGGAGGTTACTCTCTAGTTGCAGAGCATATGCTTCTCATTGCAGTGGCTTCTCCTGTTGCCAAGCACAGGCTCTAGGGTACACAGGCTTCAGTAGTTGTGGCGTGCGGGCTCAGGAGTTGCCACTCCTGAGCTCTAGAGCACAGGCTAAATAGTCGTAGTGCAGGAGCTTAGTTGCTTCACAGCATGTGAGATCTTCCTGGATCAGGGATCAAACCCACATCTACTGCTTGGCGGATGGACTTTTTAACCACTGAACTCCCCTGAGCCTCGATATGGGCATTATTAATTGGGCATCTTAGATATCAAAAAGATTTTATCCATTTGGTAGAGGGTGAGGGTAATGTGAAACAAGAACCGTTAGGAATAATTTCCAGGGTGGGCTTCAGCAAATTACGAGGGTATGTTGGTAGCACATATTGAGGTCAACATGGCTGGAGGAGGCATTTTTTGAAGGCAAGTCTAGAACCTGATGTGAACAATGAAGTTTAGAGGTACATTAATTATATCCATGCAGCAACTTTGCGACCTGTGCTGTGCTTAATCGCTCAGTCATGGCCGACTCCTTGCAACCCCATGGACTGTAGCCCACCAGAAGACTCTGTCCATGGGGATTCTCCAGGCAAGAATACTGGAGTGGGTTGCCATGCTCTTTTCCAGGGGATCTTTCCCAACCCAGGGATCGAACCCAGGTCTCCCACATTTCACCAGATTCTTTACCATCTGAACAACCAGGGAAGCCTGCAGAAACTTTATTTTTTTTTTTAATAGAATAAAGCAATCTTGAACTCAACCCTGACCTCTCTCTGAGAAAAGGGGAAGTCTAGTTAAACATTGCAACACCTTACCTGTCACCCTTGTCCCTTCACTGAAGCACGTTAGATTTGAATGGTGTGTATGCAGTTCAGACAGCCTTTTGCCATTGTTGCCATATGTAAAATAATAAGTCACTGTAAAAGGAGAAGAAGGATTAGTATCCTTCCATTTTTTCACTACTGAGCCTTATGCTCTAAATCTGTGCCACGCTGGCTTACCTGCAACTGCCACCACTCTCTTCTTTCTAAGCCAACTCACTAAATACCATGCTGATTGTATATGGAATCTAGGGAAAAGGTACTGATGAACCTATTTGCAGGGCAGGAATGGAGACCTGGACATAGAGAACGACTTGTGGACACAGGGTGAGAAGGGGAGGGTGGGACGAACTGAGAGAGTAGCATTGACTTATCTACACTACCATGTATAAAATGGATAGCTAGTGAGAAGCTGCCATATAGCACAGGGAGCTCAGCTGGGTGCTCTGTGATGACCTAGAGGGGTGGGATGGGGGCGTGGAAGAGAGGCATAAGAGGGAGAGGATATATGTATCCATATGGCTGATTCACACTGTTGCACAGCAGAAACTAATGCAATTATGTGTTGTGTGTTAGTCACTCAGTTGTGTCTGACTCGTGAGACCCCAGACTGTAGCCTTCCAGGCTCCTCTGTCCATGGAATTCTCCAGGCAAGAATACTGAAGTTGGTTGCCATTTATACTCCAATAAAAAAAAAAAATGTTTACTGCTTGCCTGTATGCATTATCATGTTTGTTTTTATGCCTACAAATTTATTTCTGACTCTCTCCCCCATTAAAATTTAAGCTTTATGTTCTAGGGCAGAGATTCTGTTTTATTATATTTTTTGCCATTAATTTTTATAAGAGTATGGTTGCTTTACAATATTGTATTAATTTCTACTGTCCAGCAAAGTGAATGAGCCATACATCTACATATATCCTCTCCCTTTTGGACTTTCTTCCCATTCAAGTCACCCTTGAGCATTACATAGGGTTCCCTGTGCTATTATACAGGATGTTCTCATTAGTTGAGATGCTGTTTTCTATACCAGTTAATCACCTAGAGCTGTGACGATCACAATAATCAATAGACACTGTTCATTCACTGGCTATCTGCTTCTCTTCAAATTTTTTTAACTCTTTATTTTGTATTGGTATATAGCCAATTAACAATGTTGTGATAGTTTCATGTGGACAGTAAAGGGACTCAGCCATACATATACATGTATCCATTCTCCCCCAAATTCCCCTCCCATCAAGGTTGCCACATAACATTGAGCAGAGTTCCATGTTCTATACAGTAGGTTCCTTGTTGGTTATCCATTTTAAATATAGCAGTATTACATGTCCATCCATAACCCCCTAACTATCTCTTTCCTCCATACTTTCCCCACCCCCTGATCCAGCAACTGTAAGTTCATTCTATAAGTCTGTGAGACTTTTTCTGTTTTGCAAGTAAGTTCATTTGTATCCTTTTTTTTTTTTTAGATTCCACATAAAAGGGATGTCATATGATATTTCTCCTTTTCTGTCTGATTTACTTCACTCAGTATGACAATATCTAGGTCTATCCATCTTCCTGCAAGTGGCATTATTTCATTTTTTTAATGGCTGAGTAATATTCCATTGTATACATATACCACATCTTTTTTATCCATTCACCTGTTGATGGACATCTAGGTTGTTCCATGTCTTAGCATTGTAAACAATGCTGCAATGAACACTGGGGCACATGTATCCTTTGGATCATGTTTTGCTCCAGATATATACCCAGGAGTGGGGTTGCAGGGTCTTATGGTAGCTCTCCTTAATGTTAATAATCCTGAAGTGAGTTTGCAGTTTATTCCAGTATTTTTTAAAATTTCTGACTGCTGGTAGCTACACTTAAACACAGAGGATAAATAACAACCAAGGGGAGCCTTTAAACCTTTAGAGTCATTTTAAATGTCTCAAATGAACATAAACTTTTATGCTCAGGATGTGCACATTGAGTAAGACCTGTTCTCTTTCAGGTCCTGACTTGATTCTTCACTCATATTCTTCTCGTTCTTCTGTTATTGAAACCCTGTACTATCAAACGTTACTACCTCTCTCTTAGCCTATGTCTTGGAGTTCTGAATACCTGCTTCCTCTTGATTACTGAAATAACTACCCTTAAACCCCTTTCTCTCTTGCATTTGACCCTGTAAAGTAAAGCAAATTCTAATCCTGGTGATAATTCTTTGTGCTTTAATGAAGACTATAAGATTGATTTACATGTCAGAAGGAGCTTCAAATATGGCCCATTTGACATAGGAAGTCAGTTTCACCCCCTCAGATTATTCAATAACTATTTTTAACCACCTTGTCAATGAATAGAGAACTAAATTGTGGGTTAGAGAGCAAAAAGGCCTTTAAGACTTCTCACAAAATGAACTTGAACTATTTAACTGGAAGCAAAGGGAACAGGAAAGAAATACTTTATTCTCTTCTAGTTCCAATATTCCACTTGAAAACTTTTTCCTTTCCTAGTGGGAAAAACTCCCACATGAAAACCAAAGACCCTAATCTAAAGTATTATGATCATAAAGGCAGTTAAGGCTGTCCTCTCACTAGAGGGCTTTATGACACATGATCACAGTGAACCCAGGAGTGAAGATGGAGTCCTCGAAAATGGCGTCCTCAAGGATGGCGACAAGCAACATACAATCTAAGTGAGGTCATGATTGGGTAAATGCTAGTAAAACCAGGCAAAATAAATCTGGAAGAAGAACCAGTTATCAAAACATGGAGGAAGCAGAGAAAAGGGAGGAGCAGGGGAGAGGAAAATGAAGAAAAAGCATGACACTCTGAGTAAGAGCTAACATATTAATGCATGAAGGAGAACACATCCTAGGGAAGGGGTCCCCAACCTCTGGGATCTAATGCCTGATGATCTGAGGTGGAGCTGATGTAATAATAATAACAGAAATAAAGCTCACAATAAATGTAATGTGCTTGAATCATCCTAAAACCATTGCCCACCTTAACCCCTAGTTTGTGGGAAAATTGTCTTCCACAAAGTGGGTGCCTGGTGCCAAAAAGGTTGAGGATCACTGCCTAGAGGGTCTACATAGAACTTGATGGGGAAGGGATCAAGGGACATAGCCCCTCAATGATGAACTTACCCACACAGCTCACAATGAAACATGCACTGAGGAGGGCTAAGCCAAGTACTGCAATACACCAGAGCTTCACCCAGAAGCAGGATTCTGCATTCCTTGTCAAGTCAGCAAGACAGATGTAGTTACCAGGAGTTCCAGGAAGCAAGAGACCCTAAGAAGCTTAGAGCAATGAAGACATCAGATGAAGAATCTCAGAGTAATTAAAAGACTTAAATAAGAAGAGAACTTATGGGACTCCCCTGGCGATCCAGTGGTTAAGAATCTGCCTTGCAATGCAGGAGACACAGGTTCCACCCCTGGTCGCAGAGATAAGATCCCACATGCTGTGGGGCAACTGAACCCACATGCCTCAACTAAGACCTAACACAGCCAAGTAAGTAAATAAGTATCTTTTTAAAAATAGAGAGAGAGCTTAGAAATGCCTTCAAGATTAAATAACCAGGTAGTGGCTCTCAAAGGTGGAACTAGTGGTGAAGAACCCGCCTGCCAATGCAGGAGACATGACACGGGTCCAATCCTTGGGTCACGAAGATCCCCTGGAGAAAAAAATGGCAACCCACTTGAGTATTCTTGCCTGGAAAACTCCATGGACAGAGGAGTCTGGTGGACTACTGTCCATGGGGTCACAAAGAGTCGGACATGACTGAAGCAACTTAGCAGCAGCATTCAGGTCTTAAACAATCCAGGCAAAACTCATCCTCAGTCAAAGGTAATTTCCATTTCCTTCTTCTTTCTTCTTAATATTATAATCATCTGTTGACTTCCCCATCTTTCTCAAAATATCATTTCTGCCTCTTACTTCTCATAAACTTCTGTGGTATGTGGTTTCTTACACTTTCAAGTGAGCCTGGCCTCTGAGGAATTATTCTTTCTTTCAGTCTTCCATGACCCCACAATGTGGTCCAATCTCTTTCCCATCCATTTGTCTGTTGTCTACCTCTTCTCTCCAGATGACTCTTCATCACACACTTACACCTTTCTTTCTTGAATGGAGAAAAGGAATACTTACCTTCCCGCACCATTCTGTGGGCTCCCTGTGTTAAGAAGGTCCAAGAGCCTCTTTCTCTCTCTCTATCTCTCTGAAGATGTTACCCAGAGCTCTGGCTTCATTCAAAGAAGTCAGAGCTCAGAGATGAACTGCTGAACACTCTGATGTGACTAAGAGACATCCAATATAAAGGGGACCTTGAAAGAAGAAGTCGCGGTTTGGACTATAGATTCCAGTGATTTTTAAATAGTGGGTAACATGAAAGAGAAACTGAGAAACCTAGCCTAAACTGTTCATGAGAACTTCAACAAGAATACTCACATCATTTGTTCACTTTCTGACAGAAAGTCTCTCTCTCTCTCTGATTCCTACTCAGAACAGAGTAGGAATCTTTAAAAAAATTATTTGTAAGATGCAATTAATTCAGTGGTCCTTAGCCAATTTGGGGGGCTTTCCTTGTGGCCGAGTGGTAAAGAATCTGCCTGCCAATGCAGAAGACTTGGGTATAATCCCTGGGTAAGGCAGATCCCTTGAAAAGGAAATGGCAACCCACTCCAGTATTCTTGCCTGGGAAATCCCATGGGCAGAGGAGCCTGGTAGGCTATAGTTCATGGGGTCACAAAAGAGTCAGACATCATTTAGCAACTAAACAACAAGCCAGTTTTTACATTGAGTTTTATGTAAGACTTAACCCATGTGTTTAATAGTGTCCTAGGAAGTGAGCAAAAGTCTGATTGAATAGATATGACTTAGATAGTAAGGGTTAATATAATAAATTACATAAAGAACCATGGACATTGTTTAGGAATATAATTGCAAAGTGGAAGATACTGGAATCTATCTGTAAAAGTGATAAAACATTCTTATTACATCAAGACCAAGACTGAAGAACATTTAATAATATATTACAATCTCCTTGATTAAGTAAGGAGGAGCTTGAAGTAGTATAACATCAAGGGTGAGCTTTATTAATTTCTTGTTATTACTCAAGGGCTTAGGGATCCTTCCTCACACACAGTTTCCAGAATGTAGAGTTTTCTGTTAACATTACATATATCTCCACAATCTCAATTGAGCAACCACAAATACAAGAAACAAAAATCAAAACTACCACGGATGTATGACTATTGAACTCAGCAGGATTTACTTGTTTGTTTTTCTGGCTGTGCCACACAGCATGTGGGATCTTTACTCCCAGACCAGGAATCAAAGCCATACCTCCTACACTGGGAGCTCAGAGTCTTAACCACTGGACCACCAGGGAAGTCCCAACTCAGCAGGACTTTTTAAGTAATAGGATAGTTATCAATAATAATGGAAATAGACATTGAGACTAGGATTAAAAACCCACAAAAGTCTCCCCCCACCAATTAGTTTGGGATGCAACAAGTCATTATGGGAGAAGAAGTGATTATAAAATGTCATCATCTGTTTCCAGTTCCCCTTAGAGATTAAGAAACATAAAGGATGAAATCATTTCATGGTCCAGAAAAAGAATATTCTCCTCAAACGTGGAGAAAAGGAAACTCCATACACGGTTGGTAAAAATGTAAATTGGTATAGCCACTATGGAAAACAGTATGGAGATTCTCTAAAAAACTAAGAGTAGAACCATATGATCCAGTATTTTCACTCCTGGGTATATATCCAGCAAAAATAAAAACTCTAATTTTAAAAGACGCACTGTCAATCAGCATTGGATCTGATTGACATTCATAGAATATTTTATCCAAAATGACAAAATACACACTTGTCCCCAACTCACATAGAATACTACCAAGATAGGCCACATTCTGGTCCATAAAATACACCTTAACAAATTTAAAATAATGGGAATTGTACAATGTCTGCTCTCAGCCCACAGTGGTATTAAACTAAAAGTCAGTAATAGAAGAACAGCTGGAAAATCCCAAAATACTTGGAGATTAAACAACACACCTCTAAAAGACACAAGAGTCAGAGAAGAATTTTTTTTTTAGCCATGCCACAGGGCTTGCAGGGTTTTAATTCCCCCACCAGGGATCAAACCAGGCCTACAGCCGTGAAAGAGCCGAGTCCTAACCACTGAATCACCAGGGAATTCCCCCCAGTTTTTTAAATTTTAATTAAATGAAATGAAATGTATCAAAATTTATGGGCTACAGCAAAGGAAATGCTTAGAGGAAGGTTTTATACCGTTGAAGCCCTATATCAGAAAAGACGAAAGACCTAAAATCAGTAACTTAAGCTTCCACCTTAGACAACTATAAAAACAGAGAAAATTAAATCCAGAGTAAGTAGAAGAAAAATAAATAATAAAAGTGAGAGTAGAAATTAATGAAATTGAAAACAGCAAAACAATAAAGACAAGGAAACCAAAAGTTTGTTCTTTAAAAATATCAACAAAATTATTTTAAAAATCAACAAAATTTATAATCTCCTAGACAGTTAATGAAGAAAAGAATGAGAGAAGACATAAATTTCCAAAATTAGAAGTGAAAAAGAAGTTACAAAAGGAGTTATCATGAATGACCCACACAGACGTTAAAAGAATAACTAAGAAATATTATGGAAAAAGCGCACATAACTACATGCATTACAGAATGTGGATCACTTCTATTTGTTGCTATAACACTGTTCTCAAAGCAGCTTACAATTAGCATTCTTATAAACATCTTTGTTAGACATGCACTTTAACACTCTCTGGCATGCATTTCAGGATAGTGATCATGTCTACTCACTGACATAACAGTGGTCTGAACTCAACTTGCAAATTGCATTTTGGTTGTTGCTGTTTAGTCACTAAGTCACGTCTGACTCTTTTGAGATCCCATGGACTGTAGCCCACCAGGCTCCTCTGTCCATGAAATTCTCTGGGCAAGAATATTGGAGCAGGTTGCCATTCCCTTCTACAGGGGATCTTCCCGACCCAGGAATCGAACCCAGGTCAATCTGCCTGTAATGCAGGCAGATTCTTTACTGTCTGCAAAATTAGGTAGTCTCTTTGGAAGACAGTCTAGCAGTTTCTTACAAAGCCATGCATAATCTTAACATAAAATCCAGCAACTGTGCTCTTAGATATTTACCTAAATGAGCTAAAAGCATGTTCACAAAAAAAAATCTGCACATGAATGTTTTGTTATTGTTGTTTAGTCCCTGAGCCATACTCGACTCTTTTGGGACCCCTTGGACTGTAGCCCGCCAGGTTCCTCTGTCCATGAAATTTCCCAGGCAAGAATACTGGAGTGGGTTGCCATTTCCTTCTCCGGAGGATCTTCCCAACCCAGGGATCAAATTCAAGTCTGTGTGAATGTTTACAGCAGCTTTATTCACAGTTGTCAAAAACTGGAAACAACCATGATGTCCTTTGATAGGTAAGTAGATAAACTGTTGGATCTAATATCTGTTGGATCATCAAAAAAGTAAGAGAGTTCCAGAAAAACACCTACTTCTGCTTTATTGACTATGCCAAAGCCTTTGACTGTGTGGATCACAACAAACTGGAAAATTCTGAAAGAGATGGGAACACCAGATCACCTGACCTGCACCTGAGAAATATGTATGCAGGTCAAGAAGCAATGGTTAGAAGCAGACATGGAACAGACTGGTTGCAAATTGGGAAAGGAGTACATCAAGGCTGTATATTGTCACCCTGCTTATTTAAATTATATGCAGAGTACATCATGCGAAATGCCAGGCTGGATGAAGCACAAGCTGGAATCAAGATTGCCAGGAGAAATATCAATAACCTCAGATACGCAGATGACACCATCCCTATGGCAGAAAGCAAAAAGGAACTAAAGATCCTCTTGATGAAAGTGAAAGAGGAGAGTGAACAAGTTGGCTTAAAGCTCAACATTCAGAAAATTACGATCACAGCATCTGGTCCCATCACTTCATGGCAAATAGATGGGGAAACAATGGAAGCAGTGACAGACTTTATTTGGGGGGGCTTCAAAATTACTGCAGATGGTGACTGCAGCCATGAAATTAAAAGATGCCTGCTCCTTGGAAGAAAAGTTATGACAAACCTAGACAGCATATTCAAAAGCAGAGACGTTACTTTGCCAACAAAGGTCCGTCTAGTCAAAGCTATGGTTTTTTCAGTAGTCATGCATGGATGAGAGAGATGGACGATAAAGAAAGCTGAGCACTGAAGAATTTATGGTTTTGAATTGTGGTGTTGGAGAAGACTCTTGAGAGTCCCTTTGACTGCAAGGAGATCCAACCAGTCCATCCTAAAGGAAATCAGACCTGAATATTCATTGGAAGGACTGATGCTGAAGCTGAAGCTCCAATACTTTAGCCACCTGATTCAAAGAACTGACTCAATGGAAAAGACCCTGATGCTGGGAAAGATTGAAGGTGAAAGGAGAAAGGGACAAGAGAGGATGAGCTGGTTGGATGGCATCACCAACTCAATGGACATGAGTTTGAGTAAACTCCGGGAGTTGGTGATGGACAGAGAAGCCTGGGGTGCTGCAGTCCATGGGGTCGCAAAGAGTTGGACACAAATGAGCAACTAAACTGAACTGAGATAAACTGTGGTACAGCCACATGATGAAAATTTTCCATGATAGAAAGAAAGGAGCTATCAAGCCACAAAATGATGTGGAAGGATCTTAAATACATATTGCTAAGTGAAATAAGCCAGTCTAAAATGCTACATAATGTATGATTCCAACTATATGACAATCTAAATAAGGCAAAACTGTAGAAACATAAAAAGGTCAGTGGTATCCAAGGGTCATGCAAAAGTGAAAAAGGAATGAATAGGTGAGGCACGGGATTTTTAGGGCATTTCAACTACTCTTTATGATACTGTAATGGTTAATACTGCTTATTTAACTTATATGCAGAGTACATCATGAGAAATGCTGGGCTGGAAGAAGCACAAGCTGGAATCAAGATTGCCGGGAGAAATATCAATAACCTCAGATACGCAGATGACACCACCCTTAGGGCAGAAAGTGAAGAGGAACTAAAAAGCCTCTTGATGAAAGTGAAAGAGGAGAGCGAACAAGTTGGCTTAAAGCTCAACATTCAGAAAACGAAGATCATGGCATCTGATCCCATCACTTCATGGGAAATAGATGGGGAGACAGTGGAAACAGTGTCAGACTTTATTTTGGGGGGCTCCAAAATCACTGCAGATGGTGATTGCAGCCATGAAATTAAAAGACATTTACTCCTTGGAAGGAAAGTCATGACCAACCTAGATAGCATATTCAAAAGCAGAGACATTACTTTGCCAACAAAGGTTTGTCTAGTCAAGGCTATGGTTTTTCCAGTGGTCAGGTATGGATGTAAGAGTTGGACTGTGAAGAAAGCTGAGCGCCGAAGAACTGATGCTTTTGAGCTGTGGTGTTGCAGAAGACTCTTGAGAGTCCCTTGGACTGCAAGGAGATCCAACCAGTCCATTCTAAAGGAGACCAGTCCTGGGTGTTCTTTGGAATGACTGACGCTAAAGCTGAAACTCCAATACTTTGGCCACCTCATGCGAAGAGTTGACTCATTGGAAAAGACTCTGATGCTGGGAGGGATTGGGGGCAGGAGGAGAAGGGGACGACAGAGGATGAGATGGCTAGATGGCATCACCGACTCGATGGACATGAGTTTGAATGAACTCTGAGAGTTGATGGACAGGGAGGCCTGGCATGCTGCAGTTCATGGGGTCGCAAAGATTCGGACACGACTGAGCGACTGAACTGAACTGAACTGAACTGAATGGTTAATATATTACATTCCTAGTTACATATCAAAGACAAATAAAAACACATGACCACAAAAGTCATATAAATGAATGTTTATAGCAGCTTTATTCATAATGTCTAAAACCTAGAAAGGATTCAATTGTCACTAAAAGAAGAAAGGATAACATTATGATATATTATATACAATGGAATATGACTCAACAGTAAAATTGAATGTAGAACTGAAAAAATACAAAACATGAATGAATATCACTAACACTGAGCAAAGGGAGGTAGAAGCAAAACAGAATATTTTATTATTGCTCCTTTATGAAATTTTAGAGCTGGCAAAACAAATATGTGTGAAAATGAAAGTGTTAGTCACTCAGTTGTGTCTGACTCTTTGTGACCCCATGTCTGTGATGTCGGAGACCCAGGTTCAATCCCTGAGTCAGGAAGATCCCCTGGAGAAGGGAATGACTACCCACTCTAGTATTCTTGCCTGGAGAATTTCATGGACAGAGGAGCCTGAATCTCTCGCATCTCAGACAAATTCTTTACCATCTGATCCACCGTTGATAGAAATCAGATCACTGTTTTTCTCGTGTAGAGACACAAGGAATTAGTCCACAATGATGGAAAGGTTCTTTATATTGTTTGACATGGTGGCTACAGGTTTGCATGCCTTTGTCAAAATTATTCTACTGTACTCTGAAAATGTTAGCTTTTTACTGTATATAAATTAAACACTGATGATTTCTATATTGGTAAAGACAGATTGATTAATTGATGTTGCAGTCTTAAGATCATCTAAGCAAAATTAACACTTAACAGACCATAAATGGTCATCAAGTGTCAGCAGATTTCCACCTTCAGAGAAGACATCCAAGTTGATCATTTTAATTCCAAAGGACAAAAGTATTTTTCCCAGTACTGGATATTTCAGTTTCTATATCCTCTTCCATTTAGAAGTGACAAAAAAGCCTAAAGTATTGGTAGACTTTTTTTTGTTTATATGTTGTTTTTAAAGCCACTAGAAAGATGAATATAGAGACTAAAATTCTAAGACATATTTCACTTACAGACTTAAATATATCTGCCAGATAAACCAACACATAAACACAGTGTTCAAATAGTTCTGGATGTAGTCTATCTCTTCTTTAAATTAGTTTTTATTGGAGTAGCTGAATTAGAACATTGTGTTAATTTCTGGTATACAGCAAAGTGAATCAGTTATATATATACACATATCCACTCTTTTTTGGATTATTTTCCCATATAGGTCATTACAGTGTATTGAGTAGAGTTCCTTGTATTGTATGCTAGGTCCTTATTATCTATTTTATATTTAGTAGTATGCATATGTCAATCCCAATCTCCCAATTCGTCCCACTCTCCTTTTCCCTCTAAATGTCCATACTTTTGTTTTCTACATCTGTGACTTTATTTCTTTCATAAATAAGTTCATTTGTAACCTATCTTTTTTTTTAACCTCAGAGAATATTTACCTAAATTTTAATCAAGAATTTTAAGGACTTCCCTGGTGGTGCAGTGGATAAGAATCCATCTGCCAATGCAGGGAACACAGATTTGATCCCTGGTCTGGGAAGATCTCACATGCCACAGGGCCAATAATCCCATGCACCACAACTTCCGAGCCCACATGCTGCAACTATGAAGCCCAAGCACCCTAGAACTCATGCTCTGCAACGAGAGAAAGCACCACAATGAGGAGCCTGTGCAGGACAACACAGAGTAGCCCCTGCTGGTCTCAACTAGAGAACGCCCACACACAGCAACAAAGACTCGGTGCAGCCGAAGATAAATAAATAACTTTTTTAAAACAGAATTTTAAGATTGATTTTCTAGAATAGTGACCTCAGAGCAATTTTTATTATACATCCTGAACAAAATTTAGTATATAAACACTTCATATTGAACATTTATTTATATAAGAATTACATACCTATGATATCATACAATATGCCTACTATATAAGAATAAGGGTTTAAAATGATATAAAAAATAAACATTTTAATTTTTCACTTTATTCACTAATAGTAAAATTAATCTACTCTCACTTTTCAATTACTACTACTATTTTTAGAGAAAACAGTGTGCTATGATATGTTACATTATTCTGCAAATCTCAGCTCAAAACTGTTTTGAAAGTGTTTAAGTTACATATTGCTGAAGAATAAGCCACCCCAAAACAGCT
Organism: Bubalus kerabau; assembly: GCF_029407905.1. Classification (NCBI taxonomy): domain Eukaryota; kingdom Metazoa; phylum Chordata; class Mammalia; order Artiodactyla; family Bovidae; genus Bubalus; species Bubalus kerabau. The sequence goes on from NC_073624.1 coordinate 20,316,826, forward strand.
GTTTTATTATTTTCACAATTCTGTCTGTTAATTGGTACACAGCTGGATACTTCTTCATTTTAATCTCACTCTTTAGACACAAATCTTACATAAAATCTATAACATACAAATAATTGCTGGTACTCAAAAGAAGATGAAAGAAAATAGACTATGAATGACATTTACAAAAAGATGGAAAATAAAGTTCTAGCACTGACTAATATTTTCAGCTTGAAATAATGCACATGCCAAAAAAACATTTGGGAGTGGCAAATTTCGCTCCCCTTAAATTTCGTGAATGAATGAATGTGTGCACAACCTTCTGGAAAATTCTATTAAGATCCTTAAATAAGACATATGAATAACAAGAATATATTAGCTATCTCTATGATGTAGGATACCGATTCAACCTCATGGTCATGGAGAATGTTCCATTTTATAAGTAGATCTTCATCATCTTGCAAATAAACTTGTGAAACTCATTACAAGAACAATCATTCCAGCCCCATTTTCTTGAAGGAGCGTTTAGCATAACACAATGCTCTTTAGGATTGTTGGGTTCACCTCCATGCCAGAATCTGAGCACCAGAAAGGGGGGAAAAAGGATGAGAACATTTCTTTAAGCAGTGCTTTGAAAAGAGACAGTAAGGGAGATGGCTAGGCATGGACGTCAAAGTCAGATATGCCCAAATCATTCTTTCCCACTTCTCACAGAGTTTTTCCTCCTCTGTATCTCTGATATATTCCTTGAAAATTGTTCTTACATCACCCAGCACTGTGTCATCTTATTGCATTAAGCACCCTCCCGAAGAACATTCCAGAGGCTGTCTTCTGTTTGTCTATCTTACGTCCTGTTACCAGGAAATTGTTAGTCCACAGACTCTCTTAAAAGATGTAAAAGACTTCATATGGGTCTCAGGTATCAATGTAGTAAACTTCATTTTTTTAATGCACTGCTTTTGGAGTCTGATGAGCTAGCTAACATCTCTGAATCTGCTCCTATCCCTGTTACCTTGGACAAGGAATTTAATTTCACAGATTCATAGGGACTAGATTAATATCTCTGTATGTTTCACACAGTGATATGAGGGTCAAAGGTGGTAAGGTACTAAAATGTACTAAAATACTTAAGAGTTTCAAAAGAACTGCATAAATGTAAGACTATCAGAATTTAACTTATTTTCTGTATGAGAGATATTAAATTCTTGATAATTGGTCACGATCTTAATTGACATACATTTCTGTTATATTTAGAGGTAAAAATAGTCGTGGTTGAAAGCACAAGTTTTGATGTCAAACTGACCTGGGTTTGAGGACCATTGTAACAGCTGCTAGATAACCACTGAATTATCTAAATTCTTTAAACTCAGTTTCTTCATCTCTATAGTGAGAATAATAATAATGTGTGCCTCATAGTATTATTTGATGAGTGAGATAATAAGGAAAATTATTTAACCTAATGCCCAAGAATTAAAAGAATGTGAATACTTTCTTTTTTCGAAGTATAGTTGATTTACAATGTTGTGTTAGTTTCAAGTTTACAGCATGAGCTATTTTATATTTTAATAGCTGATCAATGGAACACCCTAAAATCCCTGTAGAATGGAGAACCTGGGTTTCTTTATTGAATTCTGTACTCACGTGGCACTTTTGTTGTATGGTGTCTGATCAACCCACTGCCAGTGTCTTTCTCCCGTTGTCAATGTCCTGTCTGACAGGCCCACATAATAAGCAAAGTCAGTTCTCAGTTTCTGGGTGATGAAATCCTAAACGAATAAAAGAAAGGAGTTATAGCCCTTAGAATAGTCAGATTGAATTGAGTTCCATAGGCTTTACAGAGAAGAAAAAGAAAATTCATAATGAACCACATGGGGGCCCTGCAAAGGAGCCTTGGTTTTTTTCTGGCAGAGCAGAATAGAATCAAAGATATCACTTATGAGCCTGAAGTTGGTCTTAGTCTGTTCAGGATGGATTGCTTATAAGTGACAGAAATTTGTTTCTCACAGTTCTGAAGGCTAGAAATCCCAGGTCAGGGTACCACGAGGTAAGATAGTGATTCCCGTTTTCTCATTGTGTGCATTCACGCATGTAGAAGGAGAAGTTGCTCTGTAGAATCTCTTTTTTAAAAACATTAATCCCATCCACAGAGGCTTCACCCTCATGACCTATGCAGCTCCCCAAATCTATACTTCCTAATACAATCATCTTTGGAGGTTAGAATTTCAACATATGGATTGGGGCGACAGGACACAAACATTCAGAACATAGCCATGTTCAATACATATGGAGGCAATTTCTATTCACAATCATAATGAACTCTCATCTCAGACTCAATTCCCTTCATTTCTTCCCTAAAAGAGGATATTCTTCAAAGTTGTACATGAGAAAAATTTTGCAAATTAAACAACTTTCCTTTTAACAACATCAGATGGTTAGTGGTCATTTCTGATCATTGATTGTGACTCTTCATGATTGAACTTCATTTCCCAGTTGGACATAATTCCCCTTCCCTGTTATATAGTTAATAATTTATAAAACATTTATGTTTTTTATATTTCAACAATGATAATTAATAATATTTATTATTTGAAATAAAAGAAATCATATTTCAGGCTGAAATATTTTCAGCCTTCCACTTAACCCCTATGTAGTATATTTTCAATGCCACAATTTATTTGGGGCAGAGGTTAGTTTTATAGAAGAAGAAAAAAGTCATGGAATGTAAAATCTTAGATAGCCTTTGCTATTTATTTTCTTAAGCCTTCAGACACAGCATCAATATTCTAAGACAATAAAAGTCTCCTTCTTAACTAAGAGAGATGTTAAAAAGCCAGGCAACACTCTTGACTCTATTATCAATTAGAAACTAGTAATACCTGCTCGGCTTTGGTGTTGATCACCAGCAGGTGAGAATTCATTCTCAAGCATTCCTTCTCACTATCATTCCAAGACTTAGCTCCATTAGAAATAAAGTAGCAGTTAGAACTAAATGGCCCCCAACTCTTTGGGCAGCAGCTCCAGTCTTTCCCTGTATTGAGAAGAAGGCTATATTAGTGCAATATATTAAAAGTAATTTTTAAAGTGTATAAATTATAAAAATTAAGGACCAGAGGAGACTACATGGAAAACAGGACTCTTGTCAGGTGTCAAGGAGGTCAAGTCTGCCTACATCAGACCCCCTTTCTTTTGCCTGTGTCGTATCCAGAAAAATCAGCTAAAACAGAAATTTAAAGAAGATCCTCAGAACATAACACAGAAATACTCAGGTTTCAATGGAAAATTATTTATCATACCAAGAACCACAAAATTAGCTTAAAAATATATATATATATGCCAATACCAAGATAAGAGAAATACTGAAGTTATCTGGCAAAGATTTTTTAAAAGCCATGGAAAGATGCTTCAACAAGTAAGTACAAATGTTTGAACCATATGAAAAAATAGGAAGCCTCAGCAAAGAAATAGATAATTCAGCAAACAAATTAAAGATATAAAAGAGAATCAAGCGGGATAGTTGGAAAACATAATAACCAAATTAAAAACACAGTAGATGGGCTCAACAGCAGAATAAAGAAGACAGAAATATCAATGAATTAAAAGAATAGTAGATATTACTCAACTGAGCAAGTAATTCTAACAAGTGAAAAGCTGAACAAACTGAAAACCAGCAACTTTTCATACACAGAGCAAACCATCGCTCCCAGATCTGGAGAGACACAAAGGCAATACAGAGAATCACAATATATTGGAGCAGAAACCTCTTTGGGAGCCAGTCCCAGGGTAGAGAAACCAGAACTGTAATTGTGGGATTGCTGGAAGTACAGTGTGGACAACTCTAAGAGATCAAAAGTCCAGGGTGACCCAGGCAATGTAGAGGCACCAACACTTCCTCGAGTTTTACATCCTGGAGTTCCACAAGGTTGTTGTCATTGATTGAACTGCTGTTGCACAGTCTCCTGCACTGGCAGGCAGATGCTTTACCACTGAGCCACCAGGGAAGCCCCGACACTATTGATACTATGTGCGAAATAGATAACTAATAAGAACCTTCTATACAGCACAGGGAACTCTACTTTAATGCACTCTGGTGTTGTAAATGAGAGAGAAACCCAAGAGGGTAGAGTATTTATGTATGTATTGCTGATTCATTTTGCTAAGCAGAAGCTATCACAACATTTTAAAGCAACTATAATGCAATAAAAATTAGTTTAAAAGAGAAAAAAATATTTCATGATGCCTGCAACTGCAATGTAATCTGTAAATGACTGTGATTTCTGTTGGTGAGACACACACTATCATGATTTGTTGTTTCCATTCGTAATTTCCAAAGAGCAGTGCCATCTGCCAGGAGCCTGTTATGAACACAAACTTGAGATGGGCTGTATCTCTGGGTTGTATCAGAAGAGCAGCCAGATCCACCCCCTCCCCATCACCAGGCAGAACCAGTTTTTCAGTTAGAAATAATTTGATAAGTGGAAAGATATCTCAAATGGAAAAAAAGACTGAAACATATTAGTATTTAATCTTTAAAAAAATGGATAAAAGTGTACCATACTAACACTAGACCACACAAAGCAGGGAGTAGCTATATATATATCAGCAAATATATATAGTATATATATATACTATATATGTACTATATATATATCAATAGATATATATATATAGTATAATCAGTATATATACTTCAGAGCAAGGAAAGATTTCAGAGTTAAGGTGGACATAGAATAAGGATAAAGGGAATTTTTTCTTGTTCAGTTCTCCAAGAAGCCATGTTATTGCTGTTGTTGTTGTTCAATCACGAAGTCATGGCTCTTTGCAGCAGCATGGACTGTAGCACTCCAGGCTCCCCCATCCATGGGGTTCTCTGGGAGAGAATACTGGAATGGGTTGCCATTTCCCTCTCCAGGGCATCTTCCTGAACCAGGGATCAAGCTCAAATCTCTTGTATTGGCAGGCAAATTCTGTACCACTGAGCTAGCAGGGAAGCCCCGACACTATTGACACTATGTATAAAATAGATTTCTTGGGTTTCCCCCAAGAAACCATAACAATCCTTAAACCGTACGTATCTAACAACAGACCGTTAAAAAGTGAAGCAAAACCATAGAACTGCTAACAGAGTTTAGGTTTGGGATAAAAAAAAAATGGAAATTTTTAAAGCAGAGTATTTTATGTATTCTCCCAAAAATGTTTTATGTACATAAAATATGATTTCTTAAAACATATATGAATTAAATCTCTCTTGACCAAATAAGTTTTAACCGGTATGTGACTAAAAGAGCAAGTATGCACAGAAAGTTCAGAAAGAAGCAAAGACTGAAGAAACCGAAAAGCAATGTAATCTTTTTCATAATTAAGATTATTTCTTTGCACAAATGAATTAAAGATATGCATATTATAAAAATTTTAGGCCCTAAGTAGTTGTATACTTAAAACTTAAAATGTTCATAAGACTCAATTTCTTAGTATTGGAAATACTGACCTAGGACACAGTACTGTCAATAACTGAATTATAGGCACATTAATTTTTACCTTCTAGGGTTGAATTTTCTTTCACACATTCCAATTCTGTGTGAGTGAGTTCTCTTGTAGCCTTTTCTTCTTTTTGAACATAAGAACATTTTTGAAAAAAAACTGAAAAAGAGAATAAAATCATTCGTTTTCCTGGTAGCATTTTATAGCTTCATTCTTTTTTCTAATCGTATAAACATTTTAATTAAAAGAAAGAAGTTGTCTGAATAGAGAAATAAGACTCAAATATGTACTCAATTCTATGCTTATAGGAAATGAACTTCAAACTTAAACACCAAATGAAAGTAAAGAAGGCTAGAGTGGCTACACTAACGTCAGATAAAACAGATGTCTAGATAAAATGCAATATTTTTTTTTAGATTTTTATTTTATATTGCTGTAGAGTTGATTAACAATGTTATGTTAGTTTCAGAGATACAGCAGTGCCTCAGTTATACAGACACGTATCTATTCTTTTTCAAATCCTTTTCTCATTTAGTGTATTACAGAATATTGAGCAGAGTTCCCTGTCCTCTACAGTACTGTCCCTGTTGGTTATCCATGTTAAATACAGAGCAACTTCCCAATTGGTTCTTATTCCTCAGCAGGCCAACACACAGATCTAAATATTCATCAAGCCCCCACCTCCTTGATTCTACCTCCTTATTATCATTCAAAGGTATTTCCCTTCTCCTTCTTCGCTACCTTAAATCAGATTCTCACTATTTCTCAATTGGACAATGAACTGTCTTTCTGGTTATTCTCTTTGCTTTCAATTCTCTCCTCATATATCCATTTTACACATCTCCACCAAAAGCGTATTCCTATAAATCAAATTTAGTTATATCACTTCCTTGCTTAAAATTCCATAATGGTTCTCCATGACTGTGACACATTGCAGAAATGGCCACAATTTTCAACTCTCCCTGTACCCACACCCCTTTGCAATATAACTTCTTAGTTTTTCCAGTCAACAAGTGGGGTCTATTTATTCACCACTTGAAACTGGACTGACTCTAAGACTTCCTTCAGCCAACAAAATGTACAAAAGCAACTCTGTCTGTTGTTGTTGTTTAGTTGCTAAGTCATGTCTGACCCTTTGCGACCCCATGGACTGCAGCACGCCAGGCTCCTCTGTCCTTCACTATCTCCTGGAGTTTGCTCAAATTTATGTCCATTGAGTCAGTGATGCTATCTAACCATATCATCCTCTGCCGTCTTCTCCTTTTGCCTTCAATCTTTCCCAGCATCAGAGTCTTTTCCAATGAGTCGGTTCTTCGCATCATGGCCAAAGTATTGGAGCTTCAGCTTCAGCATGAGTCCTTCCAGTGAATATTCAGGGTTGATTTCCTTTAGGATTCTTTCAAGCTAAGGCTTCAAGAGGCTTTGCTCACAGCTGCTCTCACTCTTGCCTGGAAAATCCCATGGATGGAGGAGCCTGGTGGGCTGCAGTCCATGGGGTCGCTAAGAGTCGGACACGACTGAGCGGCTTCACTTTCACTTTTCACTTGCATGCATTGGAGAAGGAAATGGCAACCCACGCCAGTGTTCTTGCCTGGAGAATCCCAGGGATGGGGGAGCCTGGTGGGCTGCCGTCTATGGGGTCGCGCTGAGTCGGACACGACTGAAGCGACTTAGCAGCAGCAGCAGCAGCTCTCACTCTGCAAGCCTACATGTTGCCATATCAACAAGCTCAAGCTCACCTGATGAATTATAAAGAAGTGGAACCAATTTGTCCACATCATTCCAGTTTACATCCTCTTCCTCAGAAACTGGGTTACCTGCAGCTGATACTTGACTATGTATGCATGAATGACTTTAGCCAGGACCAATGAAACGGCTTAGCTGAGCCCAGTTCAAATTGACAAACCACAGAATCATGAGCTCAAAACATTTTGTTTTAATCCACCAAGTTTTAGACTGGTTTATTAAATAACAGAAGATAATTGATAAAATAATCTGCAGGAGGGCAGGAGGAAATCCGCTCTTTAGAATTGTACAGGACACTTTTCATGATCTGAACCCTGCTTGTTTCTCCCATCTGCAACCTCACAGTTCACTTAGCACCATATGTCACAGTCATTTAACATATTTTTCCAAATTTTTTCAAGCTGTCCCACATCTGTCATGCTTAGTCCACACAGGTATAGATGTCACCTCCTCCAGGAAGCCTATCTCAGCTTCCTGTGCTTCTTACTCACAGAACGTTTACCAGACGTTGTTATAAACACTGGTTCATTCAACCAGTTGCCATCATCCTGCAAACTTCTCAAAACCAAGGGCTACAACTCTGCTGTCTCTATCTGGCACAGTGCCTGACATAGACTAGATGGCCACTGTTGCTTATTGAATGACCAAATGAATGAATAAAGTATCTACCCAAACTTATACTAATTTTATGATTTTAAAAAACTTGATGAGTTCTTGATAGGCAGAAATCTACCTATTTGTCAAATGGATTTTAAGAGCTCGTGCAGTCTTGAGAAAGACAAAAGTAATTAAGATGAAAATTCAGTAGACTATTTTCCTGGGAGATTTCTTCCATTTCCTTCTTGTCCATCTGCTCGTCCCAAAATATGTGTCTATGTCCTCAACAGGCATAACCTTATAAACACTACTAAGAAAATACAGATTTGGTCTCACGTAAATAACTATCTAGTGCAGAAATGGTGCCCTATAGATTTAATTCTGCAAAACAGAAACATGTACACACATATACTCTTCTTTCAATTTCTCTAAATAGAGAGAATGCCATTATTTCTGTAAAAGAGTGACTAAATGCAAATAAAGAACCAAGCTCACAATGAATTCCCACTATCTATGTCTTCCCCCAGAGAAGACTTCTTTCCCAGATTTCCGAATAAACTCATAGTTTATCTGTTTATTTGATGCCATCTCTTCAAGTCAGGCAGACATTTCTTATAGATCCATCTGGATACTTACAGATAAAAGCGATCAAAAATGAGATTGCTAATAGTAGCAGAAGTATCAGCAATGAGGTAAGAAGTAGCTTGGAAAAACTATGGCCACTTTGGTGAAGTTTGGTCTCTTTGGGAGCTGAAGAAAGAATCAAATTAATCAAATTATTATTATCATGAATAATAAATTCTGATCTTGACTTCCTCTTGCTCCTTCTCTTCCTCCTCTCCCTTTTCTTGTATAATACACTATTACTATTACATGACATTATTTCAAATATGAAGCTACAAAGGAAATAGTAATGTTCATTGTAGAAAAGCTAGAAAATACATAAAAGCACAAATTCCTACCATTGAGGATGAAAGTAAAAGTGTTAATCGCTCATTCATCTCCAACTCTTTGCAACCCCATGGGCTGTATCCTGCCAGGCTTCTCTGTCCATGGAATTCTCCAGGCAAAAATACTGGAGTGGGTAGCCATTCCCTTCTCCAAGGGATTTTCCTGACCCAGGATAAAACCTGGGTCTCCTGCACTGCAGGCAAATTCTTTACTGTCTGAGCCACCAGGGAAACCCACTGAGGATAACTGTTAATATTTTGGTATACATTCTTCCAGCAATTTTTTAAGTGTATATACATGCATGCACATTTTGCCACATGACTGACATACCATATATATTGGGTTCTGACCTACTATTTTCTTATATACTGTATCACCATATTTTCTTCTTTTACCCACTGTATTGTGGTTGCATAGCATTTCATTATATATTTAAATAATCTTCCAGATTATTTCTAACTTTAACTACTTTACGTAATGCCATAGCAGATAATGCTTTATAATTGTCCCTCATCACATCCTTAAAATAAAATCAGACTGTTTTATTAAATTTATTAATTTATTTTTAATTGTAGAATGATTGCTTTACAACACTGTGTTGGCTTCTGCCATATAAACACCACACTGTTCATCACAGCACTATTTACAATATCTAGGACATGGAAGCAATCCAGATGTCCATTGACAGATGAATGGATGAAGAAGTTGTGGTACATGTACACAGTGGAATATTACTCAGCCAGACTGCTTTTTAACTTTATTTTTTATGGAGGTATAGTTGAGTTACAATGTTGTGTTAAAAAATCAGACATTTTTAGTCACCATTTCATGGTTGAGAATTATTTTATCAAGTGTCCATTGATAGGCGAATGGATAAAGGAAATGTGACAACTGTATGGAATGAGTATTATTCACTCATAAAAAATAAGGAAATCCTGCCTTCAGGATGGACCTTGAGGGCATTATGCTAAGTGAAATAAGCAAGAAAGAGAAAGACAAATACCATATGATCTCACTTATCTGTGTAATCTTTAAAAGATAATAATAACTCATAGATACAGAGAACAGAATGGTGGTTGCCGGAGGTGAGGGGTGATGAGGTCAGCAAAATGGGTGAAGGGGGTCAAGAGGTACAAATTTCCAGTTACAAAATAAATAAGTCCTGGGATATAAGGTACAGTATAATGACTATAATTAATAATACTATAGGTTAAAATATACATATATAAAATACTGCTTATTTGAAGATAGCTAAGTGAAAAAATTGGCTTAAAGCTCAACATTCAGAAAACGAAGATCATGGCATCCGGTCCCATCACTTCATGGCAAATAGATGGGGAAACAGTAAAAACAGTGTCAGGCTTTATTTTGGGGGGCTCCAAAATCACTGCAGATGGTGACTGCAGCCATGAAATTAAAAGATGCTTACTCCTTGGAAGGAAAGTTATGACCAACCTAGATAACATATTCAAAAGCAGAGACATTACTTTGCCAACGAAGGTCTGTCTAGTCAAGGCTATGGTTTTTCCAGTGGTCATGTATGGATGTGAAATTTGGACTGTGAAGAAAGCTGAGCGCCGAAGAATTGATGCTTTTGAGCTGTGGTGTTGGAGAAGACTCTTGAGAGTCCCTTGGACTGCAAGGAGATCCAACCAGTCCATCCTAAAGGAGATCAGTCCTGGGTGTTCATTGGAAGGACTGATGCTAAAGCTGAAACTCCAGGACTTTGGCCACCTCATGCAAAGGGTTGACTCATTGGAAAAGACTCTGTTGCTGGGAGGGATTGGGGGCAAGAGGAGAAGGGGACGACAGAGGATGAGATGGCTGGATGGCATCACCAACCCGATGGACATGAGTTTGAGTAAACTCCAGGAGTTGGTGATAAACTCCAGGAGTTGGTGATGGACAGGGAGGCCTGACGTTCTGCGATTCATGGGGTCGCAAAGAGTCAGACACAACTGAGCGACTGAACTGAACTGAAGAGTACATCTTAAAAGCCTTCATCACAAGAAAAAAAACTGTGAAACTATGTATGGTGACAGATGTTAATTAGACATTGTGATGATCATTTTGCAATATACATAAAAATCAAACCATTGTGCTTATACATCTGAAACTAATATAATTTTGTCAGTCATATCTCAACTGAAAAAAAGAATTATTTTCTCAAAGTTATAATATATTGCTAAGTGGGGGTAAAACCTGCAATAATGTATACTATGATCTCATTTTTAGAAAAACACATACACACATTGATGTATATTTATATTTTGAAGGATGTACACAAAATGTAAATTAAAGTTATTTCTAGATAGTAAGAATAAATACAGCAATTTAAATTTGTGTGTGGACCGAGAGACTGTCAAAGAGAGTGAAATAAGTCAGAAAGAGAAAAACGAGTATCATATATTAATGCATATATGTGAAATCTAGAAAAATAGTACAGATGAATCTATTTGCAAAGCAGAAATAGAGACACTGATGTAGAGAACAAATGTACAGACACCAAGACAGGGAAAAAGGGAGGTGGGATGAATTCAGAGATTGGAATTGACATATACACTCTACTATGTATAAAATAGATAACTAATGAGAACATATTGTGCAGCACAGGGAACTCTACTCAATACTATGTAATGACCTATATGGGAAAAGAATCTAAAAGAGAGGATATATGTACATGTGTAACTGATTCACTTTGCTGTACAGCAGAAACAACACTGTAAAACAACTAAACTAATAAAAATTTAAAAAATAAATAAATTTGTGTGTATCTCTGGTTTTTTATTTTTTTCTTTGAACATTGCAGCATATAATAACAAAGTTATATAAATTTTTTTAATTTGTATTTATTTTTTAAAGGTTATCAAGTATTTATTTATTTATTTATTTTGGCTGTGCCTGGCAGCATGAGGAATCTTAATTCCCTGACCAGGGATTGAACTCGTGCATTGGGAGTACAGAGTCTTAACTACTGGACCACCAGGGAAGTCCCTATAAATTTTCTAAGGGGAAAAAAACAGTTTCCTGAGCATTTTCCATGTTTCCACAGAATTTTGGAAAACATAAGCAATCATAACTTCCCTCTCACAGCTTCTCATAGTCTCCACGGTTTTTTTCCTCTTTTGTTCTGTATCTAAGATATCATACATGCCACCCAAATTACCTTTTATTTACTTCCAAACCTCACTGAATCCATCTCAGATACAGCGTGCAATGGATTTTCTGATTGCAGAGCAACCGCCCTCAAAACATAAGAGACTTTCTGTATAAAACTTTCTAGGCTTTCATCTGCAGTGGTTTGTTCCATGTTAGTCTGATACTAACCAATACACTCCAACACTCTGCACTCAAACTCTTCTCCCGTGACTGATTGAGAAACAAAACCCACCAATTCATCATTAGCCCCTGCATCTGGACTGATGGTTTCAAGACCTGAACCCACTGTCTACACTGCAGTCTTAGTTCACCTCAGAAAGCACACAAGAACTTCTCAGCTTCATTACCATTCTCTTTAACTCAGGTCCATAGTGGATTTCTCACACCTCAGTTTTGTCGTGGCATTCCTGTACCATCCCTTAATGCTTTTCAGGCAACTCGATCTGAGAATCCTGTGTTTCCCAACCATGGCCAGAGAACCAGCAACCAACATTCCCTAGGCTTTATTTATAGTATTCTCTCTTCACCCTTCATCCCATCATTCACTCTGACCATTGGAAAGCGAGTCTTACCTGCAGGAGGCTCTGATTCGGTGCCTGAGGACTTGGGTTTATTAAACTTCACTTCAGCATAAGTGACCTCTGAAGTCATGCTGCGATCTTCTGTTCTTGTCAAAGAATCCTATCCGTCTCTTCCTTAAAACCACTTAAAATGAAATGCAAGCACGGTGGTAACTTATACTTCCTATCACACAACTAGCTGAGAACAGAGACCCTAGACAAGCAACCACAAAAAACTTGAGAAGAATTTCATGAAAATTAAAAACCTCAGGGGTCCAAACTCCAAGACAGGCACAATGTGAATTATACCTTTAAATATTGCGCGAGCAAATAGCAATAGAAGTAGGAAGTCAAAGGGTAGGGGAGAGAAATAGGAAGGAAAGGAAAAGGGGAACAAAGCAGAGACATTCTCCCTAATAACAGTGAACTTACCAGAAAGGATGAAATTAAAGCATTTGTGAGCATCTACCTGCAAATGGTTCAGACGGTAAAGCATCTGCCTGCAATGCGGGAGACCCGGGTTCGATTCCTGGGTCAGGAAGATCCCCTGGAGAAGGAAATGGCAATCCACTCCAGCACTCTTGCCTGGAAAATCCCATGGACGCAGGAGCCTGATAGGCTATAGTCCATGAGGTCGCAAAGAGTCGGACACGACTGAGCGACTTCACTTTCACTTTCACCTGCAAAGAAAATCATTTGTAGATCCACCAACCTGAGTATATACTCATTCATGTTTGCATTCTCCTCATCTTCTGGGGTTGATCAGGCAACTTTGGGGACTACATTCCAACTGACAGAACAACTTTCTTGCCAGACTCCCCAGACTCTTTCAAAAGTCAGAGTCCTCTAACGCAGTGGGAAGTCAAAGTGTAGATTATGTGCCTTCAGAAGTTGCTCTCCTGTGTTCTCTGCTCGTCCCTGTTCTTGATTAAGTCCATCATGCCTCCGCATGCATTCTGCTTAAGTGCCCCCAGCAGCTCCCGAGAGCAGCTCCCTACTGGATGCTAGAGGAGAAGGGCGTCCTTCTTTCTTTCATCCCCAGGACACAACAGCAAAAGGCTTATGGGTATACAGGAGCCTTTAACAAATTAGGATAATTTAATGGATTCACAGTTTAGAGGAGGAACTAAGCACTACATATAAGCCAAGAGGAAAGCACCCCCAAAATTAAATCCTTCATGCAGAATCTTTTTGCAGACATGCTCCCAGCTCACACCCAAGATTCAGCTCTCCCCAAATGAGTCTCCATTTTATTTTTTTTTCTTTTTCCGGTTTTTGGTGAACCACCCAGCTTACAGGATTTTAGTTCCCCCACCAGAGCCCAGCAGTGAGGTACAGACTCTTAACCACTGGACTGCCAGGGAATTCCACTGATTCACCTTCTTTTAGTCTCCCCACCTAATTCCTCTCTCCCCTGCATAACACATACATACATACACACACACATACACACACACCCCACAAGCATTTATCTCTGTATTTATTTCTATGTCTAAATATATTGAAAACCATGAGTTCACACTAACCTCTCTAATCCCAATCCTACACAAAGAGGTCATTCTATCTTTTTCTCTTTCTGCATCTCTAACTCCCTCTGTGACAGTAAGAAAACTGCTTCAATTCTCCTTACTTATTTGATCAATGTTGTTGTTCAGTCACTAAGTCATGTCCAACTCTTTGCGACCCCATGGACTGCAACATGCCAGGCTTCCCCATTCTTCACCATCTCCTGGAGTGTGCTCAAATTCATGTCCATTAATTCGGTGATGCCATCCAACCATTTCATTTTCTGTCGCCTCCTTCTCCTCCTGCCTTCAATCTTTTCCCAGCATCAGGGTCTTCTCCAATGAGTCAGCTCTATGTATAAGGTGGCCAAAGTATTGGAGCTTCAGCTTCAGCATCAGTCCTTCCAATGAATATTCAGGGTTGATTTCCATTAGGATTGACTGGTTTGACCTCCTTGCCATCCAAGGGAGTCTCTAGAGTTTTCTCCAACACCACAGTTCAAAGGCATTAATTTCCTAGATTTAACCCATTTTCTACCTTGGCTGCCCCTCCCTCCTTAACTAAGATGCCCTTCTCTCCTCCACTGGGCTCCTTTCTCCATCCAGGCCCTATTGCTGTTGACACCACCTCCATTCTGCACGGGAGTCCTGCACTGAGGCAGCCAATCCCCACAGCCATTTCTCCTCACCCTGCCCAGGTCTGCCACCTTCCACAGCACAGCTCTCCTTACTCTGCCTGGACTCTGATTCCTGAAACCAGTGCCCTGACGCTAACGTGGAATCTGTTCTCACCCCACTCAGGCTCTGACACCCTGTCCAAGGTCACCTTCCTGTGTGAAATCCCTCCTCACCCTGCCTGGGCTCTGAGTCTCCACACTGTGCTCCCGCATCATGTGGACAGCCTCTGAAACCCACACCTGCGTGGACGCCTTCCTTCCTCTGCTTGGGCTCAGACACCTCCCCACAAGGATGCCCTGGTCACTGCGTGAGCCCCCTACACCAACCCCTACTCCACCACACAGATGCCCTGTTCACCTCTCAGGCATTAGTACCCAGACCAGGCTGCTTATGACACCCCATACCAGGCCACAGCCACGTGTGGACATGCTCCTCAGCCTGCACAGGCCCTGATGCCAGAACGGTTGGTCTCTTCACTCATCTTGGGCTCCAACACCACTGCCAAGCCAGCCCCCTGCACAGTCACCCTGCTCACCCTGCGTGAGCTCTGACTGCCTGCACCAGACTACTTGCTCCTCCCCCATCCCACCACTCAACAAACACCCTCCTTGCTCTACCCACCTAATGCTTCATTTAGGACTGAATCGTTTAGTAAAGACAGGAAATGGGGTACAAAAAACAGTAAGGGAAGAAAAAGAGCTAATTTTTATAAATTTCTACAGCAAATAACTTCCAGACCTAACAAGCACTACTGGACCTTAACCATCTAAGCTGGTTTCTGGATTCAGCGGCAGTTCACCGGCTGCCCTTGTGGCCTCAGACCACAAGGTTCACTGTCCCCATCACTACATGTGTGTCTGCAGCTGACCCCAGCCACTTCACAGGTACCTGCAGCTCAGTACACACAAAAAAGAGGTAAATAGTGACATGAAAGAACACACAGGGGGAGTAAAAGGGCAAAGTTTTTGCATCCAATCAAAGTTAAATTGTTATCAGCCCACAGTACCATGATAGAAGGAAGGAAGGAAGGAAGGAGAAAGAAAGATATGATGTTTTATGGAAGCTTCAGGGTAAAAATCCTGAAGCATAAACCTACAGTAGAGTCACAAAAGATTAAGAGAAGGGAATCAAAATATACCACTACAGAAAATCATCAATTCACAAAGGAAGACAGCAAGAAAAGAACAATGGAACAACAAAACACACAAAAAAAAACAATTAGAAAGATGACATAGTAAGTCCTTACCTATCAATAATTACCTTAAATGTAAATGGATTGAATTCTCCAATGAAAAGACAGTAGCTGGAAAAAAAAGCAAGACTCAACTATATATATTCTACAAGAAACTCAGCTCAGCTTCAAGAACACACATAGGTTAAAAGTGAAGGGATGGAAAAAGATACTCCATACAAGTGGAAACCAAAAGATAGTAGGGATAACTATACATATGTCAGCAAAATAAGATGTTAAGCCAAATACGGTAGTGAAAAGCAAAGAAGGTCATTATATAATGATCAAAAAAATAACAATCATAAAAATATATGCATTCAACATCAGAGCACCTAAATATATTAAGCAAATACTGACAGATCAGAAGGGAGAAATAGACAATAAATAATAGCAGGATACTTCAATACCTTATTTTCAACAATGGATCGATTATCCAGATGAAAATCAACAAGGATATGTTGGACTTCAACCATACTATAGACCAAATGGACCTAAAACAGACATCTACAGAACATTCATCCAAAAAAGCAGAATACACATTCTTCTCAAGCACAGAATATTCTTCAGAATAGGCCAAATGTTAGATCAAAACACAGTCTTGGCAAACTTAAGAACACTAAACTTGTACCAAGTATCTTCTCCAACCACGGTAGTGTGAAACTAGAAATTAAGACCAGAAGGAACACTAGAAAGTTTACAAATATATGGAAATTAAACAACACAATCCTGAACAGCCAATAATAGCTCAAGGAAATTAAGAGGAAAGTTTAAAAATATCTTGAAACAAGCAAAAAAATGGAATACAACATACCAAAACCTATGCAAGGCTGCAAAAGCAGTTCTAAAACAGAAGCTTATAGTGATAGATAAAAGCCTACATTAAGGAAAAAGAAATATCTCAAATAAACAACCTCACTTTATACCTCAAGGAACTGGAAAAATAAAAACAAATTAAGCCCAAAGTTAGTAGAATGAATGAAATATCTAAAGTCAGAGTGAAAAAGAGAAACCATAGGAAAGATCAACAAAACTAAGAGCTGGTATTTCAAAAAAAAATAAACAAAATTGACTAAGAAAAGAAGAGGGAAGACTCAAATAAATAAAATCAGTAATGAAATTTGGGACATTACAACTGATCATACAGAAATGCAAAGGATCATAAGAGACTACTATAAACAACTGCACATCAACAACCTGGATAACCTGGAAAAATAGAAAAATTCCTAGAAACGTGTAGCCTACCATGACTGAAACAGGAAGTAACAGAAAATCTGAAGAGACCAATAACAAATAAGTAGACTGAATCAGTAATCATAAACTTACCAAAAAGAAAATGCTCGAACTAGATGGTTTCCCAAATATCCACCCAACATTTTTTTAAAAATTAGCAGCAATCCTTCTCAAACTCTTCTCAAAATTTCAAGAGGAGGCAACACTCTAGAACCCATTTTATAAGGCCAGCATTACTTTGATACCAAAGATGAAGATGCTACAAGAAAATGCCAGTGTCACTGATGTATATGGATACAAAATTCTGAATAAAATACTAGCAAGCCAAATTCAATAACACATTTAAAGGACTGTACACCATGATCAAATGTGGTTCATCCCTAGGGTAAAAGATGGTTCAACGTATACAAATTATTATCTGTGACACACTGCATTAATCAAATAAAGGGTGAAAATTACAGGATTATCTCAATGGATACAGGAAAAGCATTTGACTAATTACAACATCCTTTCAGGATAAAAACTCTCAACAAATTGGGTATGAAGGAACACACTTAAACATGATAAAAGTCATGTATGACAGGACAAGGCTAACATCATACTCAATGATTAAAGGCTGAAAGCTTTTCCTCTAAGATCAGGAACAAGCAAGGGGGCCCCCTCTCACCATTCCTGCTCAACAGAGTACTAGAAGTCCTAGACAGAGCAATTGGGCAAGAAAAGAAAATAAAGGTCATTCAAATCAGAAAAGAAGAAGCAAAATTTTCTCTGCAGATGATATGATCTTATATATAGAAAATCCTAAGAACTCCACCAAAAAAAAACTGTTAGAACTAATAAATAATTTCAGTAAAGTTGCAAGTTATAAAATAAACATATAAAAATCAGTGTCCTTTCCATATAACAATAAAACAACCAAAAAAGAAATTAAAAAATCCCATTCACAATAACACCAAAAACAATAAAATACTTAGGAATAAATCAACTAAGGGGGTGAAATTTCTACATACCAAAAACTACAACTTTGATTAAAGAAACTGAAGACACACACAAAAATTGAAAGCTCTCTTGTGTTCATGGATTAATATTGTTAATTAATATTGTTAATTAATTGAGGAATTAATATTGTTAAGACATCCATACTACCCAAGCCAATTATAGATTCAACACAACCTCTATCAAAATCCCAATGGCATTCTTCACAGAAATAGAAAAAAAGGAATCCTAAGATTTGTGTAAAATCACAAAACACCACAAAAAAGTAATACCCAAAGCAACCATGAGAAAAAAAAACAAAGCCAGTGGTGTCACACTTCCTAATTTCAAATTATACTACAAAGCTATCATAATTAAAAGAGGATAGTACTGGCATAAAAAGAGACACATAGAATAATGGAACTAAGTAGAGATCCCAGAAATAAACTTCTGCATTTACAGTCAACCTATATTTAACAAGGGAGCCAAGAATACTAAATAGGAAAGGACAGTCTTTTCAACAAAACTCTTTAGTAGGAAAACTGATAATCACATGCAGAAAATTAAATTGGACCACTGACACCACTCCCAAAATTAACTTGAAATAGATTAAAGACTTAAACATAAGATGTGATATCATGAAACTTCTAGAAGAAACCACAGGGAGGAAGTTTCTTAACATTGGTTTTGACCACAGTTTTTCAGATATCACACCAAAAGCACAAGCAACAGAAGTAAAAATCAATACGTGGGACTACATCAAATTTAAAAGCTTCTGCACAGCAAAAGGCACAATCTACAAAAGAAAAGACAACCTACAGATGAGGAGAAAATATTTGCAAACCATATATCTGATAAGAAGTTAATATCCAAAATATTTAAAGAATTCATACAACTCAATAACAAAAACAACACACAAAAAAACTAAAAATAATTTGATATTTTTTAATGGGCAGAAGCACCAAATAGACATTTTTCTAAAGAAGACATACAGATGGCCAACAGATTTTTTTTTTTTTTTTTTTAGAGTCACAAGCAACTGACTAACTCAGTATGACTCAAGACCACAAAGAAACCACTTCCATTTCATGCTGTTCTGATACCTAGGGTTGGGGCCCAGACTGCAAGGGTAATGCTTAGGACATATATGAAATGATGCTCAACATGACTAATCACCAGGGAAATGCAAATTAAAGCCATAAGGAGATATAACTGCACATCTGTTAGAATAGCCAAAATCCAAAAGAAAAAAGATAACAAATGTTGGGGAGGTGTGGATCAAGGGGAACCCCTTGCACACTCTTGGTGGAAATGCAAATTGGTGCAGTCCTATGGAAAACAGTATGGAAGTTTCTTAAAAGATTAAAAATAGAACCACCATATGAGTCAGGAATTCCTCTTCTGGGTATATACCCAAAGGAAATGAAAACAGGATACTGAACAGATATTTGCACTCCCTTGTTTATTGCAGCATTATTCACAATAGCAAGATATGGAACAACCATAGAGTCCATTTGCAGTGAATAGATAAAGAAGATGTGGTATACATATGCAAAAGAATACTATTTGGCCATGAGAAAGAAGGAAATTCTGCCATTTATAACAACATGGACAGACCTTGAAATTGTTATGCTAGGTAAGAAAAGTTTGAGAAAGAGTAATACTGTATTTCATGATACCACTTATGCATGTAATCTAAAAAAGCCAAACTTGTAGAAACAGAGAATAGACTGGTGGTTACCAGAAGCTAGCAGGTGGAGGAACTGGGGAGATGCAGATTAAAGGTGTAAACTTTCAATCAGTAGATAAATTAAGTTCTGGATATCTAATGTCCCGCACAATCATTAAAGGCATATCTTGGAGAAATCAGTTCCAGTTTCAGAAACCAGTTTCAGTTCCAGTTCCAGATGACCAGAATAAACGAATATTGCAACAAAGTTACAAGAATTTTTGGTTTCCCAATACATATAGAAGTTATATGTACACTATACGTGTGTACTAAGTCACTTCAGTCGTGTCTGACTCATTGCAACTCCATGGATTGTAGCCCTCCAGGCTCCTCTGTCCATGGGATTCTCCAGGCAAGAATACTGGAGTGGGTTGCCATGCCCTCTTCCAAGGGATCTTCCCAACCCAGGGATCGAACTGTGTCTCTTATGTTTCCTGCATTGGTAGGCAGGCTCTTTACCACTGAGCCACCAGAGAAGCCCAATGTCTACACTATACTGTACTCTAGTGAAAAACACCTTGAAAAACAATATACACACCTTAATTTTAGAATACTTCATTGCTAAAAAAAATATTAACTATCATCTGAGCCTACAGTGAGTCACAGTAGTAATATCACACAGATGCTATAACAAATACAATAATGATGAAAAAGTTTAAAATATTGTGAATATTACCAAAACATGACACAGAGACACCAAGTGAGCAAATCATCACAGTGCTGTTGAAAAATGGCACTGATAGACTTCCTAGATGAATGGATGCTACAAATCTTCAATTCATAAAAAACGTAGTATCTACAAGTGTGATAAAAGGAGGTAAGCCTGTAGAGACAATATTATAAACTTCACAGTTGCTAACAGATTAGGTCTTAATTGTTCTTACCACAAAAAAAAAAAAAAAAGAAATGACATCTACATGACATGATAGAAGTATTAGCTAACACTAGCTAGTGCAAAAAAATGTATCAAATCAACGTTTTTTACATCTAAACATTTACAGTTAATTAAATGTCAAATAAATGCCAATAAAATTAATTTTTTATTAATTTATTTATTTTAATTGGTGGCGAATTATTTTACAATATTGTGATGGTTTTTGCCATACATTGACATAAATCAGGCATGGTTGTACATGTGCACCATCTTTGAGTCCCCTGATTCATGCATCAAACTTGGACTGGTCATCTATTTCACATATGGTAATATACATATTTCATTGCTATTCTCTCAAATCATCCCACCCTTGCCTTCTCCCAGAGACCAAAAGTCTGTTCTTTATATCTGTGTCTCTTCTGCTGTCTCGCATACAAGGTTGTCATTACCATCTTTCTAAATTCCATATATATGTTAATATACTGTATTGGTGTTTTTCTTTCTGACTTACTTCACCCTGTATAATAGGCTCCAGTTTCATCTACCTAATTAGAACTGACTCAAATGCATTCTTTTTAATAGCTGAGTAATATTCCATTGTGTATATGTACCATGACTTTCTCTTCCATTCATCTGCCAATGGACATCTAGGTTGCTTCCAGGTCCTAGCTGTTGTAAACAGTGCTGCAATGAACATTGGGGTACATATGTCTCTTTCAGTTCTGGTTTCCTTGGTGTGTATGCCTAGGAATGGGATTGCTGGGTTGTATGGCAGTTCTATTTTTAATTAATTTTTTTTAAAGGAAAGGAATTCTCATCATTTTGCCCTTATACTTACTATCTTATTGCACATGTTGATAGCCAGGATTAGAATAGCTAGCCAATTGAAAAGAGGGAATATATGTATATGTATGGTTGATGCACTTTGCTGTGCAGCAGAAACTGACACAACAATATAAAGCAACTCTACTCCAATAAAAAATAAAAGAAGAGCCAGCCAAGTAGCAGTAGCAAAAGCAGTAAGAGAGTTTACCATACACCAGGTCTTGTTCTAAGCACTGAAAGTTTTTAACTTACTCTTTTGAACTGTGGTGTTGGAGAAGACACTTGAGAGTCCCTTGGTCTGCAAGGAGATCAAACCAGTCAGTCCTAAAGGAAATCAGTCCTGAATATGCATTGGAAGGACTGATGCTGAAGCTGATTCTCCAATATTTTGGCCACCTGATGGCAAGAGCCAACTCATTGGAAGAGACACTGAAGCTGGGAAAGATTGAAGGCAGGAGAAGAAGGGGACAGCAAAGGATGAGATGGTTGGATGGCATCACCGACTTGATGGACATGCGTTTGAGCAAACTCCGTGAGTTGGTAATGGACAGGGAACCCTGGCGTGCTGCAGTCCATGGGGTCACAAAGAGTTGGACACGACTGAGCGACTTAACTGAACTGAACAGAATTCTGACAACTGTATAAAGTAGGAACTAGTATCCTCATTTTGCATATGAGAAAACTGAGGCAAACAAAAGTTAACTTGTCCAAGGTCAAAAAGCCAGAAAGTGGCAGACAAAATTTTGTGCCAAGGCAATCTGTCTCCTCTCAAGTTCATATTTGTTACCAGTACTGTTTACTGCCCATTATTCACCTATTTTGGTGGGACTGAGGAAGGGGAAAAGAAAAGTGTTAGCTTCTCAGTCGTGTGTGACTCTTGGCAACTCCATGGACTGTAGCCCCCACCAGGCTCCTCCATCTGTGGAAGGTGGGGGTAGGGTCATCCAAATTAATATGTATATCCCCCATTCAAAGACTTATTTGGACTTGCCTGGTGTCTCAAATGGTAAAGAATCCACCTGCAATGCAGGAGACCTGGGTTTGATTCCTGGGTTGGGAAGATTCCCTGGAGGAGGGAATGGCAACCTACTCCAGTATTCTTGCCTGGAGAATCCCATGGACAGAGGAGCCTGGTGGGCTACAGTTCCTGGGGTCACAGAGTCAGACACAACTGAGCAACTAAGCACAAAAAAGATGTATTTAAGTATTAAAATTTGAAGAAAGTATTACTCTGTTCTTCATTTTCTGCCTACCCAAACAGCTATTTTTCTACAGTCCCAAAAATCTTTGTATTGGGTATATGTTTAGACTCTTTAACTAAAATGTCCCTTGATTGTCTTCATTTATGTCTTTCAAGTGCCTCTCTGGCTACTAGGCAGAGAAGGCAACGGCAACCTACTCAAGTATTCTTGCCTGGAGAATCCCAGGGATGGGGGAGCCTGGTGGGCTGTCGTCTATGGGGTCTCACAGAGTTGGACACGACTGAAGCAACTTAGCAGCAGCAGCAGCTGGCTACTAGGAAACCTCAGCAGTAGTTCCTAGAAGAGCCCCGCCCTCTAGTGGTCCCATGCTGCTATGCAGCCAGATAAAGCATTTACAGAAATCACTTTAGTGACTTTTTTCCTATAACAGGTGCCATGGCAGAACACACGTAAGAAAAAAAAATTAAAAAGCAAACAAAAGTTATGATAATGGGGCGGGGAGGGAGGGAGGGATAAACTGGGAGATTGGGATTGACATATACACACTAGTAAATATAAAATAGATAATAAGGACCTACTGTAGAGCAAAGGGAACTTGACTCAATACTCTGTAATGACCTACATGGGGAAAGAATCTAAAAGAGTAGATATATGTGTATGTATAACTGATTCTCTTTGTCATACACCTGAAATTAACACAACATAGTGAGTCAACTCTATTTCAATAAAAACTTTTAATTTTTTCATTTAAAGAGCAAACAAAAGCATTCACAATGGGTCTTAATGCACTATTGTATTTAACAGAGTGGGTGACACTGATCCTCGGGAAGAACATTGTCTCAATGGACAATTACTTTAATCCTGACTAAATGTAGTCTTTAGTATACTACAGCTTTTTAAAAAAGAACATATTATCCCCATATCTTGAAAATTTTCAGAAAGGGACTGAAAATAAAAATTCTCATTCTGATGTAAGTGCCAATCCGCATGATTTCAACCGTGGTTGCTATGAAAACTCTACCAGACTTGAGGAACTTGCAAGTAAATGTAACCCTCTTCCTATTTCTTTTATATATATGTTATTTACTTATTTTTGGCCATGCTGGGTCTTCATTCCAGCATGCAGGCTTTCTCTGGTTGCAGTTGAGTAGGGGATACTCTCCAGTTGGGGTGAACAGGCTTCTCATTGTGGCGGCTTCTTTGTTGCAGAGCATGGGCTCAGTACTTGTTGTGCATGGACTTAGTGGCCCAGTGACTGTGGGTGTCTTCCCAGACCAAGGATTTAACCCATGTCCCCTGCATTGGCAGGCAGATTCTTCACCACTGGATCATCAGAGAAGTCCTTTCTATTTCCTTTCCTTCTCAAGAGAATATGTGATTGATGGGGAGCTCGTGAGTTCTAGTCACAAATCACATGTATTTTCCTTGTGTATGGTTAAAAAGCAATAACAGAAATGATTTTTCTTAAAAGCTAGAGAAAAAGCTAAACACAACTGAAGTGCAATATAATCTTAGCCAGTTGTGATAACTGAGACAGTAAGCCACCAAATTCATCAGCCCTGGGCTACAAGATATCCAGATTTCCTTTTCCCAGGCCTCGGAGTCTACGTACTAAAGGAAAATTCATCTTCAACACTACTTTCTTGGGCCCTAACATTAACTGACTCTGGAGCATACAAATGAGACTTTCTGCAACTATGACAAAGCATTCAAGGAACACTTAAGGGCATGTAGCTAGTAAAAGCCAAAGTGAGAGTGAGTCATAAAAAGAAAAGCCCAACTTACTGATTCCTAGTCACACTTCTCTAAAATCACCGTTATCAAGTATTTAATGAGTATCTACTACCTTGAAAGGCATATGCAAAGTACTGAGTAGATAAAAATGAAGACATGATCCTTATACCCAAGAACTTACAAACTAGTTAAGAAGAGAATTTCAATAGCAAATTGAAATTTTCCTTCCCCAAAACAAGGAAGATCATCTTTCAGACTGAGAGGATAAGTAACATTCCATGAGCAGCACTTGAGCCATCCTTCCAGAACAGGAAGGGTGTTCCACCAAGCAGGTAGAGAAGGGAAGGAATTCTAGGCAGAGGGAACTGTAAGCATGCAATGCCCACGGTGCTGACAGCATATAAAGAATCAGTGTGCTGAAGTAGACTAAGTGCGAGGGAAACCTGAGAGTTGAGGATGAAGTGGTACTTTGGACATTAATCTGGAAGTGAAGGAAAACTGTTAAAGGCAATTAATGAGTAGAGGAGGAAGGGGCACGAGCAGGGCTTGGTTTCAGCCCTGGTGTTCTGGTGGCAACATGGAAGCTGAATGGAGCTGAGGTAGCTAGAAGCAAGACTATCTAGGTTATCAGAATGGAGGAAGCAAGCAGTAAGAAAAGCTCACCTGACAACCCTGAAGGCAGATGTCAATGTCTGAGGGGGTTTGAACTGGAAAAAAGATTGTCCACATTTTCTGCCCCAAAACCCCCTTGAAGTTCAGGATAAATGTTTTTCTATCCATGATGTGCATGCTAACTCACTTCAGTCGTGTCCAACTCTTTGTGATGTTATAGACTATAGCCTGCCAGGCTCCTCTGTCCTTAGGAATTCTCCAGGTAAGAATACTGGAGTCAGTTGCCATGCCCTCCTCCAGAGGATCTTCCCAACCCAGGGATCGAAACTACGTCTCCTGCATTGAAGGCAGAGAACTGAACCCCGGTTCAATTCCTGGGTCAGGAAAATCCACTGGATAAGAGATACGCTACCCACTCCAGTATTCTTGGGCTTCCCTTGTGGCTCAGCTGGTAAAGAATGGGCATGCAACGTGGGAAACCTGGGTTCCATCCCTGGGTTGGGAAGATCCCCTGGAGAAGCTGTACCCGTTTCATTGAAAGCATGGAGTCTTAAACCACTGGACCACCAGGGAAGTCCCATTATGAGTTAAACTGAAAGAGACAAAGAAGCACCGATATCATTCTGATTCATCTCCTGTGACAATCACTAAATGACAACTCCAAAATCCTGGCTTCCAAAGTCTGTGACTCTCACTTTAGTTCTATCACAAGCATTGATTCCCTTTATTTTTGCCAATCATAGTTCTGGAATATGAAAGGTGGCCTAGATCACGAAGATAACTTGAAGCAAATGAAATTAACTGTACCAGCAAATAATTAAAACAAACGGTCTCTACAACAAGCCTCTGTGGGTTGAGAGCCATGAGGACAGAGGTTGAGCCTTCACCTCTTAAAGGCTCCATCTCTTGAAAAAGAGTTAATAAAGTGTCCTTTTATTACCTATTGGCCCACCTATATTGGGTCAATTAAATTAAAAAGAAAATGAAACAAGCAAATGAAAAGACAAAAGAGACGCTACCTTTTTCCGTACTTTTAATTACCATTATTGCACCAATACAGCATACATATGCTTTATATACATATATCTTAAACATCATTTTCAACTTTTCAGCAATTCAAATACATAATATATTATCATCTTAAGAATACAAAGAACACAACATACAGAAGATTGAGAAAATAGGTTCCCAGTAGTTATTAGTCACTAGTGATTCTATAGACTTTCCTTCTAGTGTTTTCTATTGGAATTTTTAAATGTCCTGCCATGGCTCTGTAAGAATAGAGCTGCCTGGAACGGGAAGCAATGAAAACAAAATGGACCCGAAGTTTAAAAAGAGTCAAGAAGGAAATCTAAGAGAGAGAATCTATTTAAAAACTAAACGTTAAGGACTCTCTTCAGCCAGTAATATCCAAATGGGTACTAAGGGAAGAGATGAGATCCTCACATTCACTCTCAAAATTGCCCCTTGACAAATCAGATAGCTGGAGCCCGTTCACCCAAGAGCGGGACCCCTTCACAGCGTTGTAAAAGGAATGGTGGGTAGAGGGAAAGTGGCAGGGGAGCTACTTGCTTCTCACATACCCCTGGTGGCAAGTATCACAGCCCTCATCCGGGCAAAAACTATCACAGCTAAAGCCATGGCTCTCCAGCTTCCTTCATCAATGACAATACATGTAATATAGCAGCTTCCTGCTGAAGAGCTGGTGGATTCACAAAGTAAAATGTTTATGAAAAGGGGCCAGATACCCAGGCAGCAAGGCAATGTGGGTACTGATCAACAGTTAAGTGCATTCAACCTCTCTTCTCTGCAAGTGAGGTTAAAAACCCCAAACCCTTTAAACTTTCAGTCAAATAATGGGGCCATTACAAAGTAACGCCGGGCTTCAGAGGCAGCAGCAAGATGGAGCTGCAAGAAAGTGACTGCTTTTCTAGAATATAAGTAGGAAAACACAGCCCTTTGAGCCTCCTTCATCCAAAAGAAAACCACTGATCAAAGATGCTGCACTGTTCGACAGACACAAGAGTGGAAGCGCCACCAACACAACCCTCTTATCACAGGAAGGGACGTGTAAACAAGCTAGAGGGTAAGGGGGCTGCACCCACACTGGCTGTTCACTCAACAGGACAAGCCTGGGGGAGGGCACACAGCAGAGACCCAGGACACGGGTCTTTCTTCACACCTACCCCCTATCAAAATTCTGAATCTGTAAACACTGAGGTCAGTCTGTCCATTTTTAGAGTCTTCGGCTAATGGAAAAGAAGTTCCAAGGTTTTTGTCTCCCCTGAAATTGCTAGAAAGGGCTTCACAAAGAGGCACACCAGGGTCTTGAGATGATTCTGAAATAAGAATTTAAAGATGGGGAAAATTTTCAGAGATGGTAGGGACTATTTCTCCCTCAGAGACCCTGGCCTTTTGAGCCCTGTAGAGCCAGCCACAAGCATCATTAAGACTCACTACTTCCCCGCCTTGACAGGGAACAGGAGCCGGGAAATACTTTCTTGGCTGCACTCCAAGGAACAGCACAGGGGGGTGACACCACCAGCCTGAATGCAATGGAGAAGCTATGAGAACGATTGTCCAGGATTTTGGTTTTGGGGAGGGAAGCGGCTCCGAGCCCCTCCTTTCAGATTGGTGCCCTCAAAGTCATTGTTATTCTTCACGTCTCTCTTGAACATCCCACAAGTGCTCTTCAGAACTGGACCCAGTTGGATGGCTGTGGTGCCTGGTTCGGAACAGAGCTGCAAGAGAGAAGAGAGACAGCCAGAAGCATATTGGGATAGGGACTCCATTCTTAACAGTTTCCAAGAAATCTCTGCCCAGAATTCCTGAAACTGTACTTCAGAGCAATTCTGCTCACCAAGCCCTGCACCAGGCTACCCAAGTTCCATCCTGCCTGCGTGCGTGCGTGCTAAGTAGCTTTAGTCATTTCCAACCATTTGTGACCCCATGGACTGTAGCCCGCCAGGTTCCTCTGTCCATGGGATTCTCCAGACAAGAATACTGGAGTAGGTTGTCATTCCCTTCTCCAGAGGATATTCCCAACCAAGGGATCGAACACACATCTCCTGTGTCTCTAGCACTGCAAGCAAATTCTTTACCACCAAGCCAGTGGGGAAGCCCAAGCTCCATCCCATAGTGATCTTATGCCACCATCCCAGCACTCCTGCACTCCTTACCTAGAACTCCTGCCAAACACCATGTATGACCTACAGATGCCCTGCTTTCCCAGATCAGAGGTATCATTACACTGGCACACATCACTGACAGCCCAGTTGAGAGGATGGTGGTTTCCCGACACTAATACCTGGATGCAGTGCTGAAGTCTCCCCACAAGTCATTGCTTGCAGAAACTGGAGCTGGTGCTGGTGTCGTGATAGGAGCAGGAGAATCCAAATCTAAAAGGATATCTGAGTACAAGGTAAGAGAAGAAACAGAAACAGGGAAACATAAACTTATATTCACACAAAAACCTACACAAAAGTTCATGGCAACTTTACTTGTAATAGCCAAAAATGCAGTCAACCCAAATGTTCTTCTGTGGGTGAAACATACTGTGGTACATCCATATGATGGACTACTATTCAGCAAAAAACAGTCTATTGATATATATCAAAACAACCTGATGAATCTCAAGGGAGTCATGCTGAGTGGCAAAAGTCAATCCCAAAGGTTATATACTGCAGGATTCCATTAACATTCCTAAGTGACAAAATTAAGAGATGGAGGACAGATTAGTGACTGATTGCCAAGGGTTAGGAACAGGGGTGGGGGTGAAGAGGGAGGAAGGTGTGGTTAAAAATGGGGGACACAAGGGGTCCTTGTCCTGGTGGAACTGTTTGGTGTCCTGAGCCTGGTGGTGGATCCAGGAACCTACACCTGATAAAACTGCACAGAACTAGAGCTGACTTGAACAATGTGGGTTTGAACCGCATGGGTACACTTATGCATGGACTTTTTTAAATAAACACTCAGTACAGTACTACATGATCCGTAGTTAATTTAATCTACAGATGTGGAACCACAGATATGGATAGTTGACTGTGAAATCATACACAGATTTTCTACTGCACAGGACAGGGATAGGCAAGAGATCAGTGCACAAAAGCTCTGCATTGTTCAAGGGCCAACTGCACACACAAATGAGAATACCTAGCCATGAAGAAATCTAAGGAAGATCGGTAGACAGTCTCACTGTCAATTCTGCAAAATGTTACCATTGAGGTTAACTGGATAAAGAGTACATGGGATTTCTTATTTTTTACAGTTGCATGTGAAACTAGAATTATCTCAAAACAAAAGGTTTAATTTAAAAAATAAATAAAAATAAATAAACCTTAGATATTATCCTCAGTGCCTTCTGGCAACACTTAGCAAAAGAAGCAGCCTAGAACCACTTTTACCTCAAAAATTCCAGGAAGAGAAAGTCTGCTCCTATAAGCAATCACTAATAATTGATTAATGATATAATTTTAAACAAATAATATTAAGTTATAATTAACTAATTAATGATATGTTATAACTCTCAGATTCTAACACTAGGTTCTCTAATCTCAGGAAAATTCCTTTTCAAATTCTAATTTCTCATCTTTTAAACAGAAATGACTATATCTCTTCTTGTTTCCCACTAGACAGTAAGGAAGAACAAAAATGTACTCATAAACCCCGATGTTGTCTAATTTCCTCTCAAATGCCCTGTCAAGAAATGGAAATGATTGAGAAATAACATTCACTGAATGATAACTACATGCCAACTACTGAGCTAGGTGCCATCACATCATTTTACCCTCAGAGTCTTGGGCTAAGTTCTACATCTCCATCTTACAGGTAAGGATACTGAGACTCACAGAACCTAAATGTTACCAAACACATCCAGATAAAAACTAACAGAGCTATGACCAAAATCCTGGTCCATCTGACTCCTGGGCCTACTAGCATTTCACCAAGGTCCAATGAAGACAACAGTCTTTTTAATATCTACACATTTTTAGCCAAAAAATCAACCAGATACCATGACTCTCAGCTCACTAGAAAAGCTTTAATCCCTTGCTGGAGGCTACCAAAGTCAACTTGTCAGTGCCAAGTGCCTTTAATAGCAAAACCACTGACACTCTCTTTGGCAAACAGGTTATTACCAATAAAACCCTAAGCTATGATTTCTCCAAGTTAAAAGCACTAGAGAGATTTACCTGCATCACTACCTCCATGATTGGATTTTGGTATGGGTGGTGGAGTGACATGATTGCTGATGGCAACTGAGGAGGATGGAGGGGGAATTGTGACTTTGCCTCCAGGTGGTGGTGGGAGTAAGCTGAGGCCCCCAGTCCCTGCAGTCTTGGGCTTAGAAGTACCTCCTTTCTTGGTTGTAATGTTCTACAAAAGAAAAAAAGGAGAGTGAGAAAAAGAAAGAGAAGTCATAGGCTTATGGAAACACAAGGAGAGGTGAGGGGAACCATACTCACCCCAATACTCAACTTGATGGTCTGCCCTTCCTTGAAGCCCAGATCCAACTTGGGACGACTATCCATTTCCTGAGATTCTTTGGAAATCTCAGATTCCTGTTTTACCCACCTTCAATAAAAGGGCACATTATTTTAACTGGGATTCCCTGAGAGCAGAGTTTGACACACCAATCTGTGGCTAACTTATGTGAAACATGATTCCAGAAAGCAGAGTAAGGGAACATCAGACGTAGAAAGGAAAGGAAGAAAAGCCAATGAAGAGGACAACTGGAGTTCAATACCACTGGGGAACTATACACAATGGCAGATTAAATATGTCCCTCCACGAGAGGGCACCTGGCCACCAATTCCCATCCCTGTGATTGAAGACCACCTCTGACAGGGCAGGCCGGCTGCCCCCTCACTGACTGGGTGGCTTTCCACAACTTTAGAAAGTTCTGAGGCAGAAAAACCTGCCCTTTTCTACCAGTGTGCATGGTGCTATTCACCACAGCTAAGCCAAAAGCAAATGGGCTGAAGAAATACCGCAAGAGGCACAAAACATGTCAGTTACATGGAGTGACAAATCTGGCACGTAACTCCCCACCATCTCACAGAAGGCCCTGCTGTTACTGTTATGCCCCTCCTCAGCCCCCTAAGAGCTACAGGCAACTTCCCCAGAGGTATAAACAGCAGCATCTTCCCAAACCAGTGTACAATGGGTTAAAAACATATTCCAGCTACAAGGATAGAATAGATACAAAGATAATGGAAGAAAACAGTGAACAGGACGATCACAGTCACAAGACCTAGTCTACCAAGTAAAGAAAGCAGGAGGTAAGAGACAGTGCCCACTCAATGGAGGGGCAGCATTCCCCACACACTCAACCTGGTAACTCAGAACACGCTTCACTCACTTGAAGTGATCTTGCAGAGAGACATTGAAGTCAAAGGCATCACCCCGATCTGAGAAGCCAATGCCAATGAAAGCGCTTCGCCCTGTGAAAAGGATAAGAATCCTCCCAACAGGAAGCATGCCTGGGGCAAATGCTACCCAATGAAAATATAATAGTTACCATAACTAGACAACCTCTGTGAATGTAAAAGACTCTCTGAGAACTGGCAAACTGCATGCAGCCCATGGGCCAAATGCTGTCAGGGCTTGTTTTTTTAAATAAAATTTCACTAGAACAAAGCCATGCCAGTTTGTCTAATATTATCCACAGCAGCTTTCACACCATTGTGACAGAACTGAGTAGCTGCAAGAGACCATGTGGCCCAGAGATGTTTATTATCTTGTGTCTTTAAAAAAAAGTCTGCCAGCCTCTGACTGGAGAAAAGATGCCTGCCATAAACATAGATGATGTAAAGTAGTCCCACAAAAAACCCTGCAACAATGAACAGGCAGTATTTGCCAGTTCTTTGGTTAGACATATATTCTGATTTATTTACGTCTACTTTTAATCACCTCTTGAACCTGTGTTTATAACTATTACAAATAACATGTTAATCCTTTTCCTCTAGCAACTGGAGTTAACTTTGGACAAAGAGAAGAAAAATTTTAGTAAACTGAAGTAAGATAAATGCACCGGGACACACTTCCGTTGATGTGCATTAACTATTTTCCGAATCTCAATTCATTCAAAATCCCCAATCCCTTACCAGTTCCATCCTGGATCCGGATTACAAAGTAGCGGCTGGAATCGGTCACTGTCTCCACGGCAATACCAGGATATTGTTCTACTGGTGCCTGAGCAAAGAGTTCCCCTGAGAGGTAAGAAAAAGACTTTTTTAAGCAAAGGAAGCAAAAAGTCTAAAATTCAATTAGCAAGTATTTTCACTCCAATCCACAATCTGAAGATATTCATAAAAGAACACCAAACCAACATCCTTAATATGGTAGAGGGTCACCAGTAGATTACCTGAAACTTTATCCTCGAGTTTGATATAAGCAACCTTCCCTTTTGAAGTGATTCGGAGGCGACCAGTCCAATCGGGTTGATCTAATTTCCAGTCAGATGCCCTAGGATAGAAAAATGGAAAGTCTCAGGCCTCAGGTCTATGTCTTTAATTTACCGAAAACCTACACACAATCATTTGCCATATTTCTATTTCCCTGTTCTGAATTACTTACTCTTTCTGCCTATTAAATAATCAAAAGACTAATTCATGATTCTCTCTACAAAGATGCCTCAGGTTACACACAGTCCAAAGCAAATAGAAGAAATGTTACTACTTAAGTTCAAAAAGTATCAATAAAAATATGTAAAATTACCAAAAAAGGCAATTTAAAAATTTATCACAATGACACTATTTTCATACTGAGGATAGTAGTTTATATAATAGTATTTTGCTGATCAGGGAACAACAAAGCCTACTAAATGAAATATACTGGGTAACAGAAGCCTCCCAAATCCCTAAATGTATTATCTTTCACTGAACTCAACCAATATTTACAGAGTGTGTATTAAGTCACAGGCACTATTCTAAGTATTTGGGATACAAGAGGGAACAAAGTTTACAGCCGTCAGGAAGCTTACAATCTAACAGGAAATAGATAATAAAAAAGAAACAATAAATATGTAAAATCATTAATAGCTCAGAAGGTGTTAAATGCTAAGGTAAAAAGAAAACCCCAGGGCAGAAAAAGGAGCTCAGGAAGATAGTGGGAGAATGAATAGGTTGCAGCTTTCAAAAGGGTGGTCAGGGCAAGCCTGACTAACAAGGGGAAATGTGAGCAAAATGTGAAGGAAGTGAGAGTTACCCATGCAGATATCTGGAGGAAAAGCATTCCAGGTGTAAACAGCTGGTGCAAAGATGCTAAAATGGGAGCAGGCCTGCTATACTGCCCTTAAGCAAGGAAGTCGCTGTGATTAGAATACAGAAAGAGATGAGGTGGGAGAACTAACTGAGGGACAGATCATGGAGGGGCTCGCAGGTGACTCTAAGAACTCTAGCTTTTAGTCTGAGTGAAGGAGAAGCCATTAAAGCAGAGATGTGACATGATCTCCCTTTTATTTCAAAAGGATTACTTTGCTGCACAGAGCAGAGATGCAGCAATATGAACGCTAAAGCTGGGGATTAGCTAAGAGACTACTGTAGTAATCTGGGGGAGTCACCATGGTGACCAGGAAGAGAAAGGAGCACAAGTGACTAGACGATGGATATATTTAAAGCAAAGGCAGCAGGATTTTCTAATGAATGGATGCAAGGTAGAAGAGAAAGAGAGACAACAAAGACCAAGTCAAGGATGACCCCAAGGTTTTTAGCCTGAACAGAGGAGTTGCCAATAATTGAGATGAGAAAGACTACAGATAGAACATCTCTGGAAAGAAAGATTAGTAGTTCAGCATTGGCTCTGGTAAGTCTGAGATGTCTAATGGATTTTCAAGAGGAGATACAGAGCATACACGTGAATACATGAAGCTAGACTTCAGAAAGACATGTAGATTAGAGATACAAACGGAAACATTACAAAACACTGAATACTTATAATCTGTGTTCTAGATGAATTTGAATGAAATCTAAGACATTTAAACATGAACCAATTTTACAAAACACTGCATTTGTGATTCTGTTTTGCAAGCAGTGTGGAAAAGGGAGGGCAAGGTAAAAGTTAATAACTCATCCCTTGGGAACCTAGAGACTAACACCTGCAGTTAAGAAGGTAACAATAAAGTATATCTGGGTAAACATATGTTTAACAAGATGGTGAGAAAATGGTAGACAGGAAGACATGAAAATTTAAATTAGGACAAATTCTGAACAGGATTTTACAATATACATCTTCGTCATGCCCTTCTCTCTTAATGTCCTGTCTCAAAGACCCCCAAGTACCTGAATCTGATCCAGTTCAGAGTGTGCTCTAGAAGTCCTTATCTATTAAATTTTTTGAATAAGTCGTTACTTACTCCACTCTTCTGTCATGAGGTAGACATAGTGTGAATGGGCTACTGAAAATACTAGGAACAAGTTTACCAGATGCACTTCTTTGGACAGGTTCCTTGGTTTATTTGTATGTCTGGTAGCCAATATTTAACAAATTCTCAGTAAGTGAATGGATACTCACGCAGCAGCTTCCCCCAGCCCTGAACCTTAACTCCTCTCCAACTCTCCAGACCTAGCCAGGGGTACTCTTGATTTTTACTGGTCTTCGAAACCAACTTCACATATTTTCATCTACCTTGGCAATAAATCTTACAGCAGCTATGTGGAATAGGCATGAAAGCCTACTGTGTTGTTGCTGTTCATTCACTCAGTCATGTCTGACTCTTTTGGGACCCCATAGACTGTAGCCCAACAGGCTTCTCTGTCCATGGGACTTCCCACGCAAGAATACTGGAGTGGGTTGCCATTTCCTTTTCCAGGGGATCTTTCCAACCCAGGGATTGAACTCACATCTCCTGTACTGGCAGGGGAATTCTTTACCACTGAGACACCAGGGAAGCTCACTGAGACACCAGGGAAGCTCACTAAGATGGCTGGAGGTAGAAAAAACTACTCTCTCTCTCCAAATGAAGAAAAGAACAATAACACAGTAACAATCCCTAACTTCAAAGTCCAGTATTCTTTTCATTACATTAAAACACAGTGTAGGGTTAGTAATGATTTAGTTGAGGAAAAGGGTAATGATAAATAAAAAAAGGTTTTACAGGTTAAGAACCATTTTCTAATAGTTTATAAGTTTCCCATCAACCCATTCTCCTTCTATAAGTCTGGTCAGTGAAAGTCCAAGAAGTGACAGCTTTACAGGTGAATCGACAGTTTATACAGGTGAATCAAAGTCAATTATTCCCTCTTATCTCAAAGAAAGCATTTCTGATTCCTATAAAGTCCAGTTTTTCCTTTAACAGCAGCCTAGAGAATAAATCATGCTCATAATATAAAATGACTTCTGGTAAACAACAAAAAAGATTACACAAAGACAGAAAAGCACTATTTATCAAGCACCTGTTCCAGGAGTTATTATGCCCATTCTTGTGAAAACTGAAAGAATCTCACAAAGTACATAATATTATACTCATCTTTATAGATGAGAACACTAAAGTTCAAAAGATTTAAGTGACTTGCCAGAAGTAACCCAGCAAATAAATGAGACTCACAATTCAAATTTAATTCTGCTCTCTTCACTAACAGTGGTTGATATAAAAAGCCTCTTGTAGGATAAAATGTCACTAACAAGCATGGAAAACATAGAATGACAAGGAAAAGGGTAAAAGAGGAAAAGAAATTGCTTTGATGGCTTAGTGCAGTTAACTGACGTAAGAATAAAGGATAAAGTTAAAATCAAGACAGAGAAAGCAGATGGGTAAACCGTGTTTTTAAAAGCGTGAAGCTAAAGAAAAAGGCTTCCCTGGTGGCTCAGTCAGTAAAGAATCTGCCTGCAATGCAAGAGACCTGGGTTCAATCCATGGGTAGGGAAGATCCACTGGAGAAGGGAATGGCAACCCACTCCAATATTCTTGCCTGGAGAATTCCATGAGCCTGGCAGGTTCATGGAGTCGCAAAAAGCCGGACTGAAAAAGAACTGAAACCCACTTCAATGTTTCATATCTTTTAGGAAGTCTTAATACCTAAAGTTAGAGGTCATCAGCTATTTTACCTTATTTAACAGATCGATCAATGCTAATTTAAGTGTAACCTATTCTTTTCAGTCAACATTTACAGAGTCTCCACTATGTGCAGGAAACTGTGATAGATCCTAGAAAATGTTTAGAAGATCTTCTAAGTTTAAGAAGACCTCAAGTTGTTCATAGTCTAGTCTGGAGAACTGGGAGAACAACCAAAAAATTAGAACGTTGAAGGAAGGCATGTGATAGAGTCAAGAACAGGTACTATGGAGGCACGCAGAGCACACCTAAGCCAGAACAGAGGGGTCAAGGAAGGCTGGCCTGGGAGAAGAGGTCTCAGCTGACTCACAGGTATTAGTCCCTGTGACTATCATCAAAAAGCATGTAGAGTCTTATTCACGGTCAGCTGGGGTCTGATTGAAAGCTTGAAATTAGGATTACCTTTTAGGGTACAACCCACAGGATCTAGTGCACAGGTCAGCAAGCACAAAGATACTGATTCAGGATGAACGAACCTCTGATAAGGAAGTACAACATAATACACAGGGAGAGGGTAATTTTTAAGCCGAGGTAACAAATGCCAAGGGGAAAATCATGCTGGTGATGTGAGTCAAAGAGAGAAATCAAAATACTATATTTATAGACTGCTTTACTGTTTACTAAATTCTTTTTAGGAAATTCATTTTTAATTATTTTTCACATTTATTATTATTTCATTTAACCCTCCAAAAACTTCTAAAGGTACATAGCTAGAGCAGGTTTTATTATCACCCCCTCCCTTTTTTTTTTTTTTTTTTTTTCTATTTTACAGATGAGAAAACTTAGGCTTGGGGAGGCTAAAAGATTTGTATCAAATCACATAGCTGTTAAATTGCCAGGGCTCACACTCATATTTTTTAACAGGTAACCCAGTGAGTTGCAAGTTAATTCTTTGGACTGCATGTCCGTAACCTTCGACAGCATCCTCAGGCCCTCATAGTCATTGGATTACAAGATGGTTAGTTAGCCCTCCAGATAAAATGCTGTGTTAACTCTGAAAGTAAAAGCTACATGAGAACAGGGAAGGAAGGCTTGAAAATACTATAGTATCACCTATACTATAGTATATGGTGGATGATTGTATTTGGTGGCAAGACTGAACGGCACAAAAGATAAATTATCTCATCCAGAGAGGGACCTAAGACTCAATAATCACCAACAAATGCGCACCAGGTATTGGAAATGGGGGGTACGGGGGCAAGGAGGTAGGGATGGGACGATAAGGGTGACAACTTGAAGGACGCAGGGATGAGTGAAGGGAAAGGTGACTGGCCAAGGCGCAGACACGACAGGAGGAGGATAAAGGGGAGCAGATGGGTAACCCAGAGGGGT
This sequence comes from Bubalus kerabau, assembly GCF_029407905.1. Lineage (NCBI taxonomy): Eukaryota > Metazoa > Chordata > Mammalia > Artiodactyla > Bovidae > Bubalus > Bubalus kerabau. The sequence continues at coordinate 20,354,273 of NC_073624.1, forward strand.
CCGGGGGGAGAGCGGTGGGAGGGTACAGGATGGTAATTTTTTTTTTTTTTTTAATAGGCGGAAACAAGGATGTCGGCAGTCCAGAGTAGGGAAACAGCAGGGGAAAAGGTGACAAAAACCCAGGTGGCCAGGCTAGCAAGGTAACAATCCAGAGGAGATAATGGCAGGGACGGGCTGCCTGCTACCTGAGAAACAAAGTGTCAAGCCTGACCGGGTAAGCGCGTGCCGCAGTGACTCGAAGTTAGTACCTGTAACCGCGGTTGGAGGCCCGAGGCGGAATCCGGTAGACGCTGACGTCAGGCTTCACACACAATACAGACTCGTACTCCAACTCGGACGCCATCTTGGCTCTGCTCGCAGGGCCGCTGGGGGCGGAGCGTCAGCGCGGGGGCGGCACGTAGAGCCGGGGAATTGAGTTCCAAAAAACTTCCGCTGACGCACTTCCGCTGACGCTACTTCCGTGAGAGTTCGGCCGGCGTCCTGAGATTAACCTCCGTTGGCGCGGGTTGCGTAAGCCATGTTGAAACCTGGAAACGGTGAGGTTGCCTGAATCACCATTTTGGGTAATGGCAAGGATGCCCTCCAAGTGCGTGATTCACGTTAAGGATATCTCCATCCCCGAAAAGCGAAGAGAAAAAGCGCCATCTTGCTCTCGGCAGGTACCAGCAGTGCTCTGGGAGAACGACGACCATCTTGAAGCCTGGCTAATTTTTTTTCTTCTAAGAGTCACTTCTTAACCGTAGTTTTCAAGAGAAAAGAGGTATCCGCAGGTCCGTAATCCCAAACTGGATACCTAAAGAAAGAGGAGAGTGAAAAAGTTGGCTTAAAGCTCAACATTCAGAAAACGAAGATCATGGCATCTGGTCCCATCACTTCATGGGAAATAGATGGGGAAACAGTGGAAACAGTGTCAGACTTCATTTTTGGGGGCTCCAGAATCACTGCAGATGGTGATTGCGGCCATGAAATTAAAAGACGCATACTCCTTGGAAGGAAAGTTATGACCAACCTAGATAGCATATTCAAAAGCTGAGACACTACTTTGCCAACAAAGGTCCGTCTAGTCAAGGCTATGGTTTTTCCAGTAGTCATGTATGGATGTGAGAGTTGGACTATGAAGAAAGCTGAGCACTGAAGAACTGATGCTTTTGAACTGTAGTGTTGGAGAAGACTTTTGAGAGTCCCTTGGACTGCAAGGAGATCCAACCAGTCCATTCTAAAGGAGATCAGTCCTCGATGTTCTTTGGAAGGACTGATGCTACAGCTGAAACTCCAGTACTTTGGCTACCTCATGTAAAGAGTTGACTCATTGGAAAAGACTCTGATGCTGGGAGGGATTGGGGCAAGAGGAGAAGGAGACGACAGAGGATGAGATGGCTGGATGCATCACCCACTTGATGGACATGAGTTTGAGTGAAGTCCGCAAGTTAATGATGGACAGGGAGGCCTGGCCTGCTGCAATTCATGGGGTCGCAAAGACTCGGACACGATTGAGCGACTGAACTGAACTGAACTGAAAGAAAGTGTATGACCCAGGCCTAGACATGGTGGATTTTAATCGTCCAGAGTCCAAACTTCAAAAATGCCGGGCTTGATCCATTGCCTTATAATAACTCCTTTTTATCTTAGAGTTTCAAGAATGGCACCTGTTGAGATAGTCTGCTACACTTTCAGTGTGTACTTTTGATTATCTTGTTTGGAAATTTTGCCCATGTTAAGCTGTAAATGGGCTTCCTTGGTGGCTCAGATGGTAAAGAATCCGCCTTTAATGCAGAAGACCTGAGCTCTATCCCTGGGTCCGGAAGATCCCTTGGATAAGGAAATGGCAACCCATTTCTGTATTCTTGCCTGGAAAATCCCATGAACAGAGGAGCCTGGCGGGATACAGCCCATGGGGTCACAAAAGTCAGACACGACAGAGTGACTAACACACTAAGCTGTAAATGGGATCAATTCAATCCCTGACCAGTTGGGACAGCATTATGAATTATTTAATAGCCGCTGTTTGCTTTCAGTTTTATTATAATGGTAAATTCTACTGCAGTGTCTCCATAAACACCTGTTTTGTATACTCCAAATTTAAACTTGCCACAACAGTCACCTAATTGATTTAATTAGCACAGAGGGCAAGTGGAAAACCAATATACCAACTCAAGTCTGTGTGACTACAACAGTGGTCTAGTCACCACTTCATCATGTTGACTGGTTGAAAACCTGTCTAATTTGTCTGCTCTGCATACAAAGTGATATCTTAAAACTCAAAAATGAGTCATAATGTTTAGCCGTTATAAGGTTGTGGGGAATCAACTACTCAGTGTTTGCCGGAAGGTAGTGGTATAGCATTTCTGAAGGTAAATTTCAAATGAATATCCTGTATGTAACATTCAATGTAGCAAATACACTAATAGCTAGTTTAGGGCAATAATTTGATGTGTGCAAAATAATATATACAATGATTGTTTATTACAGCATTGTTTGTAGTAGTGAAAAATGGAAACTAAGTAAATGAATATCAACAGAAAATGGTTAATGGCATATCTATTACTATAGAATGCTTTGAGATTTTGTGTGTGTGTGTGTGTGTGTGTGTGTGTGTGCTGCACTCAGTCATGTCTGACTCTTTGCTACCCTGTGAACTGTAGCCGGTCAGCCTCATTTGTCCATGGATTTTCCAGGCAGGGAAATTGGAGTGGGGTGCCTCCTACTCCAGGGAATCTTCCCAACCCAGGGTTCAAACTCAGGTCTCCTGGATTACAGGCAGATTCTTTACCATCTAAGCCACCAGGGAAGTCCTTCAGTTCAGTCGCTCTGTCGTGTCCGACTCTTTGCAACCCCATGAATCACAGCACGCCAGGCCTCCCTGTCCATCACAAACTCCCGAGGTTCACTCAGATTCAGGTCCATCGAGTCAGTGATGCCATCCAGCCATCTCATCCTCTGTTATCCTTTTGTCCTGCCCCCAATCCCTCCCAGCATCAGAGTCTTTTCCAATGAGTCAACTCTTTGCATGAGGTGGCCAAAGTACTGGAGTTTCAGCTTCAGCATCATTCGCTCCAAAGAAATCCCAGGGCTGATCTCCTTCAGAATGGACTGGTTGGATCTCCTTGCAGTCCAAGGGACTCTCAAGAGTCTTCTCCAATACTACAGTTCAAAAGCATCAATTGTTCGGTGCTCAGCCTTCTTCACAGTCCAACTCACATCCACACATGACCACAGGAAAAACCATAGCCTTGATTAGACGGACCTTTGTTGGCAAAGTAATGTCTCTGCTTTTGAATATGCTATCTAGGTTGGTCATAACTTTCCTTCCAAGGAGTAAGCGTCTTTTAATTTCATGGCTGCAGTCATCATCTGAAGTGATTTTGGAGCCCAGAAAAATGAAGTCTGACACTGTTTCCACTGTTTCCCCATCTATTTCCCTTGTTTCCCCATCTATTTCCCATGAAGTGATGGGACCAGATGCCATGATCTTTGTTTTCTGAAGGCTGAGCTTTAAGCCAACTTTTTCACTCTCCCCTTTCACTTTCATCAAGAGGCTTTTGAGTTCCTCTTCACTTTCTGCCATAAGGGTGGTGTCATCTGCATATCTGAGGTTATTGATATTTCTCCCGGCAATCTTGATTCCAGCTTATGTTTCTTCCAGTCCAGCGTTTCTCATGATGTACTCTGCATATAAGTTAAATAAGCATGGTGACAATATACAGCCTTGACGAACTCCTTTTCCTATTTGGAACCAGTCTGTTGTTCCATGTCCAGTTCTAACTGTTGCTTCCTGACCTGCATACAGATTTCTCAAGAGGCAGGTCAGGTGGTCTGGTATTCCCATCTCTTGCAGAATTTTCCACAGTTTATTGTGATCCACACAGTCAAAGGCTTTGGCATAGTCAATAAAACAGAAATAGATGTTTTTCTGGAACTCTCTTGCTTTTTTCATGATCCAGCGGATGTTGGCAATTTGATCTCTGGTTCTTCTGCCTTTTCTAAAACCAGCTTGAACACCAGGAAGTTCACGGTTCACATATTGCTGAAGCCTGGCTTGGAGAATTTTGAGCATTACTTTACTAGCATGTGAGATGAGTGCAATTGTGCGGTAGTTTGAGCATTCTTTGGCATTGCCTTTCTTTGGGATTGGAATGAAAACTGACCTTTTCCAGTCCTGTGGCCACTGCTGAGTTTTCCAAATGTGCTGGCATATTGAGTGCAGCACTTTCACAGCATCATCTTTGAGGATTTGAAATAGCTCAACTGAAATTTTATCACCTCCACTAGCTTTGTTCGTAGTGATGCTTTCTAAGGCCCACTTGACTTCACATTCCAGGAAGTCCTTATGAGTGTATAATACAGGCTTCCCTCGTAGCTCAGTTGGTAACGAATCTGCCTGCAGTACAGGAGACCCCAGTTCGATTCCTGGGTTGGGAAGATCCCCTGGAGAAGGAAATGGCAACCCACTCCAGTACTCTTGCCTGGAAAATCCCATGGATGGAGGAGCCTGGTAGGCTACAGTCCATGGGGTCTGGAGGAGTCGGACACAACTGAGCGACTTCACTTTCACTTTTCACTTTCATGCATTGGAAAACGAAATGGCAACCCACTCCAGTATTCTTGCCTGGAGAATGCCAGGGAGAGAGGAGCCTGGTGGGCTGCCGCCTATGGGGCTGCACAGAGTCGGACACAACTGACGCAACTTAGCAGCAGCAGCAAGGTGTTATTATTCTTCAGATATCTCCCACTAAACTATCAGCTACATAAGGCAAGAACTTTGCCTTTTCAGCACCTAGCTTGATGCCCTTCACACAGTAGGTAATAATAGTTGAATAATACAAGATTTCTACTTAAGAACAGTCATTTAGTTTATTTAACTTGGCCATTTCTCCCAAATCCCCCAATTTCAGGGTCCTATGTATACTTTGCAAAAAATTCAAAGACTATGAAAGAGGCTTTTAGGGGGAAGGGAGTGATGGAGATACACTGTATCTTGATTGTGGTGTTAGTTGCACAAAATGTACATGTTAGTCAAGACTAAAGAAAATGTGCCCTTAAAATGTATGCATTATGTTATATGTAAATTATAACTAAATAAAATGTATTTTTAAAACTTTAAAGTCCATCTCCGTGCTTCTCAAGATCCATCCTTCTGTCGTTCTCCATTGAGTTAACTACTATAAACAATTTTTTTAATGTTCTTTCTGGTATTTTCTATGCATTATGCATTTATAAGTGTATGTGAGTCTATGAATTTTCACAAATGGAATCATGCATGCTGTCCACATTTTGATTTTTACCTGACAATACATCAAGATACCGTTTTATATCAGAACATATAGGTAGACTGCAAACTTTTTAACATTTCATACATTCCATTGAAAGACTACCTATAGATTCTTTTCAAACTACCTGTGAATTAGATTAATGAGATTTACTTTCAAAGAATCAGCCTATTATTAGAAGGTAGAAGTACATGCGTGCATGCATGCTAAGTCACTTCAGTCGTGTCTGACTCTTTGCAACCCTATGGACTGTAGCCTGCCAGGCTTCTCTGTCTATGGGATTCTCCAGGCAAGAATTCCGAACTGGGTTACCATGCCCTCCTTCAGGGGATCTTCCCAACACAAGGATCGAACCATAGTCTCTCGTGTCTCCTGCACTGGTAGGCAGGTTCTTTACTACTAGTGCCACCTGGGAAGCCCAATACTCTTTGCTACCCCATGGACTGTAGCCTGCCAGGCTCCTCTAACCATGGAATTCTCCAGGTAAGAACACTTGAGTGGGTAGCCATTCCCTTCTCCAGGGGATCTTCCCAACCCAGTAATTGAACCCTGGTCTCCCACATTGCAGGTGATTCTTTACTCTCTGAGCCACCAGGGAAGCCCCAGTAAAAGTGCAGGAACTTGAAATTAGGAGAGACCTTTAGACATACTGCCCTCGGTCGGGAAGATCCCCTAGAGGAGGGACTGGCTACCCACTCCAGTATTCTTGCCTGGAGAATTCCATGGACAGAGGTTACAGTCCATAGGGACACAAAGAGTCAGACACGACTGACTAACACTTTGAGACATATTTAGTAGTCTTTTCCAAACCATTTTTTTAAAATATGAGAACCCAATGCACCCATACAAACTCAAATATATATGCCTGAAACAAAGGTTTCCCAAAATGCTACTCCTACTAAACTTTTGCCAACAAAGGTCCATCTAGTCAAAGCTATGGTTTTTCCAGTAGTCATGTATGGATGTGAGAGATGGACTATAAAGAAAACTGAGCACTGAAGAATTGATGCTTTTGAACTGTGGTGTTGGAGAAGACTCTTGAGAGTCCCTTGGACAGCAAGGAGATCCAACCAGTCTATCCTAAAGGGAATCAGTCCTGAATAGTCATTGGAAGGACTGATGCTGAAGCTGAAACTCCAATACTTTGGCCACCTGATGCAAAGAACTGACTCATTTGAAAAGACCCTGATGCTGGCAGAGATTGAAGGTGAGAGGAAAAGGGGGCAACAGAGGCTGAGATGATTGGATGGCATCACCGACTCGATGGACATGAGTTTGAGTAAACTCCAGGAGTTGGTGATGGACAGGGAGGCCTGGTGTGCTGCAGTCCATGGGGTCGCAAAGAGTCAGACACGACTGAGCAACTGAACTAAACTGAACTGAACTAAACCCAATGGCAGTTTATAGTTTCTCTTGTATTTTCCTCTATTTTCTGTTGTTCTCAACCCACAAAATTGATTTCAATATCCATTAGTACATTTGAACTTACAGTGAAAAGGTAAAAAGGGATCTAAAATTGCTCACCATTTAACAGGTTGAAAAAAAAACCTACTAAAGAAAGACCAAGAGTATATCTGATGATTAGATCATTTATTTAGGCCCTTATGTGCATTGAACTCTTCTTTTTGAAAGACATCTTATAAACTCTCCACTGGCTGTAAAATAAAGTCTAATGTCCTTCGGCAGATGCTTCTTCACCGTCTTGCCCCAGGTTTTCCTTCCAGACTCATGTAGAGCCACTTCTTCTCACCCTTCCTTCCTCATTCGAATCCCCAATGTCCTCTCTAACTTACCTGCTCACAGTGCTATAATTTCCCAAATGCATTACCTTTATTCATGCTGAACGTATTTGCAAAGACCGAAATGCCCTTCCCATTCATTCTTTGGTAAAATGGCTTAATTTTAATTAAATGTCAATTTGGGAAGCTTTCTTCAAATTCCTTAAACAGAACTAGTAACACTCTCCTCTGTGCTCTCACAACTTTTTTTTAATACTTAGGTTTTGGTTCTTAGCCCATTGCTTTCAACTGTTTATAAGTAAGTTTATTTTCCAAAAGAAAGAAGCATTATTTGTATTTCCCCAGAATTTGTCATAGTTTCCAGAATATAATAAAAGCTCCATACATTTTTTTGTTTGTTAAATGAATGATCATTTCTGTTCATCTTTACAGGGGTGATTTGTCCTTTCTCAATCAAGAAAATTTCAAATGTCTTGGCTGGAATTCACCTCTGCCCACCACTAGAGGGTAGTAGCTACACAATTCAAAACTTCTAGACTGTCTATAGTAACTGTCTTAGAAATACGCCAATTTTCTCACTATTTGTGACTTTCTCAGTATATGTGATTTAACCAAGCTCAACAAAAGCACTTTTGTTGGAAATGATGGAGGCCTTATCCATCTCAAATCTTGATTCCTTTTAGATGTGTTAAACATGAAAATAGAGGTCATGGTTTTCTTGCCTTATACCAGTAACATATTTCTCAGCTCTTTCTTCTTTGCCCATACACAAAAAGTTATTTATCATAGGCTTTTAAATTCTGGTTTACTTTTGCTCAGTCCACTATTATTTATCATGAAATCATACTTGTTAAAGTACAGTTTTCCTAAATCCTGGAGTTGCTACAAATGCAGTTATAAAATTGTAATGCAACTTGAATCATAGTTTATGGATCTTGCTTACTTATAAGGGATCTTAGGGACCTTGTGGAGAAGGCAACAGCACCCCACTCAAGTGTTCTTGCCTGGAGAATCCCAGGGACGGCAGAGCCCGGTGGGCTGCCGTCTATGGGGTTGCACAGAGTCGGAGACGACTGAAGACTTAGCAGCAGCAGCAGCAGGAACCTTGTAGTTGAAATCCCACATTTAAAATTTTGTTATTTTGTATTGGGATATAGCGGATTAAAAATGTGATAGTTTCAGGTGAACAGTGAAGAGGCTCAGTCATACATATACATGTATCCATTCTCCCCCAAACTCCCTTCCCATCAAAACTGCTCCATAACACTGAGCAGAGTTTCCTGTGCTATCAAGTAGGTCCTCATTGGTGTTGGTTATCCACTTTAAATATAGCAGTGTGTACATGTCCATCCCAAATTCCCTGACTATCCCTTCTCCCCATCCTTCCTCCCCTCCCACCCAGCAACCATTAAGTTCCTTCTCTAAGTCTGTGAGTCTGTTTCTGCTTTGTAAATTACTTGATTTGTATCATTTTGTAAATTATTTCATTTGTTTCATTTCTTTTTAGATTTCAGGTATAAAAGATGTCATAAGTTATTTCTCCTTCTCTGTCTCCTTCTCAGTATGACAGTCTCTAGGTCCATCCATGTTGCTGCAGGTGACATTACTTTATTCTTTTTAATGAGAAATCCCACATTTTACATATGAGAGACTTGAATACTAAACTTATTAAAGGATTTGTCTAAAGACACAGGTGGTGATGCAGTGAGGACTGGAACCTCATGTCTCATGATTTGGGAACTTATTTTTTACCACCTCACATTATACAAGAAGCACACAACATACTGGTTCAAAAATAGTACACGTGTAATTTTGTGCACACATTTGTTTTTTATTATAAGCCATAAAGATAGCTTCCCAAGTACACAAAAATACATGAGATATTTATTACAGTACTTTTGCAGTTAAAAAGTATAAATAATTTAAATGTCCATCAGTCTGGAGTTGATCAATTTCGTAAGTAAATTATGGTACATCTATCAATGAAGCACTATTTGTGTCTGTCAAAAATTGCAATTAATCTGTATGTTCTGATCTGAAAAGGTAAACTGATAAGGGAAAACTGCAAGAAACAGAAGAAAGAGTATAATATTATGTCATTTGTATAAAACTGTGTTAAAAGTAGTAAGGTTTGATAGGCATAAAATAATTATGGAATTATAGCTGAGACACTTAACAAGGATGGTTATTTCTGGGAAATGAAAAAAGGGGGAAAAGGGAAATTCTTTCCCATTTTATACCCTTCTTATAATGGTTATAATAACTTATCAAAGTAAATCAAGAACTGTTCACACAAAATTTTAAAACATAAAAGTATAACCACATATTGCTTACAGAGTCATACATAGAAAAAGTATAAAAGCACACACAGAAAGAAAAATCATTACATCTGGGGAAAAAGGAAGATAAAAGATTTGGGATAGGAGTATATACATCTTTAAGAAATAACTTAAGTAAATATATCAAAATATTTAAGATCTTAATAAAGCTGATTAGTTGCAACTTGATAAAGCTGATGTTAATGATATTTTTTTGTATACTCATTTGTCTGTTTTAAGTATTTCATTATGATAAAATGAAGAGTCCAAAAGGTAAAAATTAAATAATGAAGAGTTGCAGAATTGCATGTATACTTCTACATGTATACGTGTGCAATGTTCAAAAATACACATATATTTACACATACATAGAATAATATTGGGGAGAAGGCAATGGCACCCCACTCCAGTACTGTTGCCCGGAAAATCCCATGGATGGCGGAGCCTGTTAGCCTGCAGTCCATGGGGTCACTAAGAGTCAGACACGACTGAGTGACTTCACTTTCACTTTCCACTTTCATGCATTGGAGAAGGAAATGGCAACCCACTCCAGTGTTCTTGCCTGGAGAATCCCATGGACAGAGAAGCCTGGTAGGCTGCAGTCCATGGGGTGGCACAGAGTCAGACACGACTGAAGCGACTTGGCAGCAGAATAATATTGAAAAGGATATAAAACCCACATTTAATATCCTAGGTGATAAGACAGCATCTTTTGTTCTAACACTTGGTCACTGATCCCAGTTTCTGACACAAGGGAAACTCTTGTGGTAACTCTAGGTGGGTTCTTGAATGGCTCCTGGATTAGGGCTCTGGAAAGATCAAGCCATAATTCCGTGAGTGCTCAGTTTTTCCATAATGTCCAACTCTTTGTGACCGCATAGACTGTAGCCCACCAGGCTCCTCTACCCATGGGATTCTCCAGGCAAGAATACTGGACTGAGTTGCCATGTCCTCCTCCAGGGGATCTTCCCGACACAGGAATCAAACCCAAGTCTCCTGTGTCTCCTGCATTACAGGCGGATTCTTTACTGCTGAGTCAGCAGGAAAGCCCAAACCATGATTAGAAGCTTGGAATTTTCAGCCCCACCCTGCACGCTCTTGAAAAGGGGAAATGGCTAGAAATAGTTAATAATTGAACATGCCTGTGTGATGAGGCCTCCAAAAAATTGCAATAACATGGGTTTGAGAGAATTTTCAGGTTGGTGAACACATCCATGTACTGAAAGGGTGACACACCCCAAGTCTACTGGAGACAGAAGCTCCTGCACTCAGGACACTCCCAGACCTCACCTTATGGATCCCTTCATCTAGCTGTTCATCTGTGTCCTTTATCATGTCCTTTAACAAACTGGTAAACCTAAATATTTTTTCCCAGGGGCTTCCCAGGTGGCGCTAGTAGTAAAGAACCTGCCTGCCCACTCAGGAGATGTAAGACATGCAGGTTCAATCCCTGGGTGGGGAAGATCCCCTGGAGAAGGAAATGACAACCCACTCCAGTATTCTTACCTGGAGAGTCCCATGGACAGAGGAGGCTGGAGGGCTGCAGTTCATCCATCAAACAAATTACTGCCAAATAACTGTTTCCTTGAGTCTGTCAGCCACGCTAGCAGATAATCAAACACAAAGGGAAGAAAATCATGAGAATCCCTAATTTGTAGTCAAGACAGACAGAATTTGTGGGGAACATGGGGAACCTACAACTTGTGATTGGCATCTGAAGTTGGGAGCAGTCTTATGGAATCACATGCATGCTCAGTCATGTATGACTCTTTGTGACCCCATAGACTGTAGCCCACCAGGCTCTTCTGTCCATGAGATTCCAAGGCAAGAACACTGGAGTGGGTTGTCATTTCCTCCTCCAGGGGGATCTTCCCAACCCAGCGATGGACCCCAGGTGTCTTGTGTCTTCTGTATTGGCAGGTGGATTCTTTACCACTATGCCACCTGGGAAGTTCAGCCTTTAACCTGTAGAATGTGATGCTATCTCCAGGTAGATAGTGTCAGAATTGGGTTAAATTGTAGGACAGCCAGCTGGTGTTGCAGAATTATTTGATGTGGGGAAAGAACACACACACATTTGGGGACTTCCTTAGTGGTCCAGGGGTTAAAACTCCATGCTTCTACTGCAGGGGTACAGCTGGTTTGATCCCTCATCAGGTAAGTTTTCCACAGTGCAGCAAAAAAAAGAAAGAAAAAAAAACACACCTTTGGTGACCAGAAGTGTCGAAAGTGAAATGTCCTGTGTGAAAGTGAAAGAGACATTTGGGAGCTGGAGACCTGGTGTTTTCCCTGCACAGAGGGAAAAACTGGGTGGTTTTTCAAACCAGTATCATTTTGTATCACCGCCTTGCCCAGATTCTGGTGGAAATAAACTGGGGAAGAAAAGGCAAAAGGAGAAAGGAAACAGAGGACATTTTCTAAATAGTGCACAAATAAGATAGATAACCTAAAAGATCCATCAAAATGTACTCAAAAATTTATCTACACATCAAACATTTATGAGAGCCATCTACCCCTCAATAATCCTGAATCCTGTCCCACCCCCACCAATTTTCTTACGGCCTCTCATTAGACTAGATGAACATAAACTAAAGCCTTATTTCTTGTCCATTTTGGGTTTCATGGAACTAAAGTCACAAAGGATGTTCAAGAAACACTCAGTTTACTTCCCTTTCAATCTCTCTTCCTTGGGTGGCTACCAACATCTAAAACAAAGCAAACTTTCATTCCCAGCAACCTGACCCATTTATTGGCTTTTGAGCAGCAAGTAACTGGACCCCACACCTTTAAGTAACAAAACTAGCAATCCTGGCCAGAGCCTACAGCCACTAGCAGCTGCCAAGATTCCCTGCCATCTTCGTTGCAGAAGCCCACCAGAGTTGTTTGTGGCTGCAGAAGTCAGAAACTAAATGATTCCTCTTTCAGTCTCTCTTTCATATTTTAATATTTTTAATGTTTATTCTATGTTATAGGTTTTGTTCTTTTATTTTAAAAACATGTTTGCAAACTTTGCACAAAAATTAAATGTCCATAGATGGAGGAATGGATAAAGAAAATGTGGTACATATATACAACACACTATTACTCAGCCATAAAAAAAGATAAAGTCATTTGCAGCAACATGGATGGACCTAGAAACTTTCATGCTGAGTGAAAAGTAAGTCAGACAGAGAAAGATAAATATGCTATCGCTTATATATGGAATCTAAAAATAATGGTACAGACAACTTATTTGCAAAGCAGAAGGAGACACAGGTAGAGAACAAGCTTATGGGTATTAAGGGGGAAAGGGGCATGGGATAAATTGGAAGATTGGATAAAATAAATAACTAATAGGCTACTGTTCAGATCCTACCAAAGTGAAGGTCTAGGAAATGCAATACCCAAGCTTCTCATAGAGAAATAACAAGAAAGGATGGAAATGGGCTTGAGTATCAATAAATAAAAATCTGACACACTCCCTGTTTTGCAGGCAAGGAAGTGAAAACACAGAGACTAAATAACTCCTGTGTGTTCATGCTAAGTCGCTTCAGTCGTGTCTGACTCTGTGCGACCCCATGGACTATAGCCTGCCAGGCTCCTCTGTCCATGGAATTCCCCAGGCAAGAATACTGGAGTGGGTTGCCATGCCCTCTTCCAGAGGATCTTCCCGACCCAGGGATCGAACCCACGTCTATTTTGTCTCCTGCATCAACAGGTGGATTCTTTATCACTGGGGCCACCAGGAAAGCCAGAATAACTCCTGAATGATCACACAATTAATAGGTGGCAGAACTAGGATTCAAACTTGGGCTCTCTACATAGCTTCTGTAACTCCCACATATGATTTTTGCTCAAGGCAACCCGCTTGATTTGTATCAACCACTCGTGTTGGTCTTGAAAGTGAAAGTGAAGTTGCTCAGTCGTGTCCGACTCTTTGCGACCCTATGGACTGTAGCCTACCAGGCTCCTCTGTCCATGGGATTTTCCAGGCAAGAGTACTCCTCTGTCCATGGGATTTTCCAGGCAAGAGTACTGGAGTGGATTGCCATTTCCTTCTCCAGGGGATCTTCCCAACCCAGGGATTCAACCCCGGCCTCCCACATTGTAGACAGAAGCTTTACCGCCTGAGCCACCAGGAAAGTCTAATGTTGGTCTTGCTGCTGCTAAGTCACTTCAGTCGTGTCCGACTCTGTGCGACCCCATAGACGGCAGCCCACCAGGCTCCCCCGTCCCTGGGATTCTCCAGGCAAGAACACTGGAGTGGGGTGCCATTTCCTTCTCCAATGCATGAAAGTGAAAAGTGAAAGTGAATTCGCTCAGTCGTGTTTGACTCTTAGCGACCCCATGCACTGCAGGCTACCAGGCTCCTCTGTCCATAGGATTTTCCAGGCAAGAGTACTGGAGTGGGGTGCCACTGCCTTCCCTCCACCTTAATGTGTGTTTTGCCCCTGCTTGAAATGGGAGAATTATGGGTTGTCAAATGTAAAAGAAATGTTAGAGATCATTCAGTCCAATCCTTTAATTTTATATCTAAGAAAAAAAATTCTAGGTCAAGCATCCAGCCCAAGGTCAAGTAGTTAAGGCTAAAACTAGAACTCACTGTGCTGATTATGCATTTACTATCCTCTTCTCTAGTTACGTTTGGCTAGTGGGTCTTCCCACTGCGTATTTGTCCTTAGTGAACTGTACCACCTAAGGCAACTGGATGCAAAAATGCATTCTGTCCACTCACAGTCTGGGCCTTCCCACTCTAGACTTGGTACATTACTTCAAGAATGTCGTTACCATCTGGTAAGGTATCAGTGAAATGTGAGGAAACAGGAATCACATCAGACTAGGCTTCGGTTTGCCACAAGTAACAGCTGCCTATGTCAATTACAATTACAGTTATTAATTTTGCTTTTCATTTTCCCAGTTCCTTTTAGCTCCCCTCTGTTGAAATGTTGAGATTTTGGCTCTCAGAGGCAACTGCACCATTGCCTCAGGGATCTGTGGAGGAGGGGATTTGTTCACTGTAGCATTTTCATTTTCAAAATGAAGTAATCTAGTCACTCGTATAAAAGTGTACTAGTCGCTCAGTCGGTTCTGACTCTTTGCCACCCCGTGGACAGTAGTCTGTCAGGCTCCTCTGTCCATGGGATTCTCCAGGCAAGAATACTGGAGTGGGTTGCCTTGCCCTCCTCCAGGGGATCTTCCTGATTTAGGATCGAACCCAGTCTCCCCACATTGCAGGCAGACTCTTTACCATAAAAGTGTGTTAGTCTAACTTTAAGAAAAATCCAAACTCACAGCTTTTGATACCATCTTGGATTTTGAAATAACTTCAATCTGTCACTGGCATTCAGAATGCCCTTGGCATGTCAGTCTGTGATGGCAATAAAGACCTGTTAAAACACTTGAGCTGAACTTTACTAACCAAAACGGATACCACTAGCTTTATCAGGATTTCCCAAGCCAGGAATCAAACCCGAGTCTCCTGCATCGCAGACAGATTCTTTACCGACTGAGCTACGAGAGAAGCCCCTATCTTCTAAATAAAGCTTGCTTTATTTTTATTTTGAAAAAAATGAAAAACAAATTAAACTAGAATTCAGATTCCTAATCTAGAGCATTTTTCACCTCAATAGTTTTCTTCCATGAAAAAATTTCCAGCTAATTCTAAACTCAACCAGTCATCATCAGTTTCATCCTTTGCTAACTAGCCATAGCATTTGTCTACATTATCATAGTATTTGGCATTTGGTTATTTTTCATTTACAGTATAATTATATATGGTCTAATGGGCTTCCCAGGTGGCTCTAGTGGTAAAGAACTTGCTTGCCAATGCAGGAGACATATGAGACTCGGGTTCAATCCCTGGGTCAGGAAGATCCCCTGGAGGACGGCAAAGCAACCCACTCCAGTATTCTTGCCTGGAGAATCCCATGGACAGAAGAGCCTGATGGGCTATAGTCCATGGGGTCACAAAGAATCGGACATGACTGAATTGACTTAGCATGCATGCCTGCACGTATATGGTCTAATAATGAATCTAATCATTTTTCATTAAAGACAGAAAATTTGTCATATATTCATTTTTAATTCTCTCAGACAGAGCAAGACAGAGAGTCTACAATTCTAAAACTTTTATTTTGACCAAGTGAATACAGATTTCTGTTATTGAAAATGTAGAATTAATCAGTGACTTGTAAAAGGTTTTAATATGACTGTGTTGCAACATATATTCAAAATTTAAGTCTTTCCAAAATATCTGATCTCTGCTTAGAAGTTTATAATTAGATACTAAAAAGGAACAAAACAGAGGAGAATCACATACATTGCGCCCAATTTTTCCATAGTACACCATGAAAGTGAAAGTTGATCAGTCATGTCTGACTCTTTGCAACCCCATGGACTATCCAGTCCACGTAATTCTCCAGGCCAGAATACTGAAGAGGGTAGCCTTTCCCTTCTCCAGGGAATCTTCCCAACCCAGGTCAAACCCAGGTTTTCTGCATTACAGACGGACTCTTAACCAGCTGGGCCATAAGGGAAGCCCATATTACACCATAAAACAGCTAATGCTTTATGAGAAGGGACAGACACCCTCCAGAAATAAAAGCCCTATTCACAAGGTGCCTTCAGTAATTTCCTTCTTGATCTGCAAATCTAAGTAATACAGCTGGAAGTTCTCCAACTGGCTTTTGTTTTTAATTTTTATCTATTTGGCTGCTCTGAATCTTAGTTGTGACACGTGGCACCTTCAATCTTCCTTACAATATGCAAACTCTTAGCTGTGGCATGTGGGATCTAGTTCCCTGACCCAGGTCCCCTGCATTGGGAGAGAGGAGTCTTAGCCTCTGGACCACCAGGGAAGTCCCTCCACCTGGCTTTAAATGCTGTATAATCTCTTGAGAAAAAGGAATCAGTAAAACTGGATCCACACCAGAAATAACTTTAAAGACCAGAATTAATTTTTGGATTATATATTCAAAAGCCAGCATCCTTTTCAACTAAACATTCATTTTTCATTTATTCCTTTATTGGTTCTCCAGACACAGGTTATTCCAAGCATGGCAGCAGGCACTGGAGATAGGAGCAAACTCTTGGTCTACCAGGATACAGAAATAAATTCTTTTACAGCACTATTATGTACATATGTATGCATGTACTCAGTCACTCAGTTGGGTCCAGCTCTTTTTGCAATCTCATGGACTGTAACACTCCAGGGGATTTTCCAGGCAAGAATACTGCAGCGGGTTGCCATTTTCTATTCCAGGGGATATTCCCAACCCAGGGATAAATTCTTTTGTAGCACTATTAGTATCTGTCAAATGTCTACCCATTGTTAAAGCTCAGCTCTTCAGTGCATTATCTCCCTGTTTGCTTCAGTGAGAATTAGTCGTTCCCTCTTCCTGTTCCCAGGGTTACTCTGCTAACAGCCCTTACTGTATTATTATAATTGTATATACACAGCTGTTTGTTTTTCAATCTCCCACAGTGTAAACTACATAGTGTTTATAGTAAGAGCAGAGTACTTGTTATGGTACTGAACTTATTGATAAAGGCCCTACCTTTTGCAAGGGGAATAGTTACCCTCTCCACTGTTGGTGGGCATATAACCTGGTAGAGTCTCCTTAGTGGGAAATGACATAGCTTTCAAAACTGTGTATCAGTTCAGTTCAGTTGCTCAGTCGTGTCCAACTCTTTGCGATCCCATGAACCGCAGCACGCCAGGCCTCCCTGTCCAACACCAGCTCCTGGAGTCCACCCAAACCCATGTCCATTGAGTTGGTTATGCCATCCAACCATCTTATCCTCTGTCGTCCCCTTCTCCTCCTGTCCTCAGTCTTTCCCATCAGGGTCTTTTCAAATGAGTCAGCTCTTCGCATCAGGTGGCCAAAGTATTGGAGCTTCAGGTTCAACATCAGTCCTTCCAATGAACACCCAGGACTGATCTCCTTTAGGATGGACTGGTTGGATCTCCTTGCAGTCCAAGAGACTCGCAAGAGTCTTCGTCAACACCACAGTTCAAAAGCATCAATTCTTCGACACTCAGCTTCCTTTATAGTCCAACTCACGTCCATACATGACCACTGGAAAAACCATAGCCTTGACTAGATCGACCTTTGTTGACAAAGTAATGTCTCTGTTTTTTAATATGCTGCACATACATAAATTTAGCAAATACAATTCTAGGAAACTATTCTACAGAAATATTCTGAGATATGTAAAACATAAGACTACTCATTGAGGCATTGTTTATAACTGCTTAAAATTGGATAAAAATAGAATATCCACAAAGGGGAATAATTGACTAAGTGGTATAATATGAAATAACTTTAAAAGTATGATGTGAACTAATAGGTCTTGATATTAAAAGATAAGTGACTTCCCAGGTGACTCAGAGGTGAGGAATCCACCTGCCAGTGCAGAAGACACAAGAGACGTGGGTTTGATCCCTGAGTCAGGAAAATCCCCTGGAGAAGGAAATGGCAACCCACTCCAGTATTCTTGCCTGGAAAATTCCATTGACACAGGAGTCTGGTGGGCTACAGTCTATGGAGTCAAAAAGAGTCAGACACGCATGACTGAGTGACTGAATACGCTCACATACTACTCTTCTAAATAATAACAATGGAAAAAAAAATAAGTAAAAAACTCTTGGCATTTTCTTGGGTATTTCTGCCTCAAAAATATTCCATGGAGATTTGGCTGCAAACAAGGGGGGATGTAGATGTTACTGTTTGGACAATAAGTTGATTCATATAAACTGAAACCTTTATTTCACATGTTTATATGTAAAGGGATAGTGTGAGTGAGAATTGCATTCAAGGTCTACTTTAAGGAGAAATCACTGCTCAAGGTCCCTCTTCAGTCTTCTGCACTCCTTCCTGATAAACTAATTAATCCAAGGAATTAGTTAATCCAAGGAATTAATTTACTAATTTAATTCAATTAACTAGACTGCTGCCTGTTTTCCAATGTTTGAATCTCTTACCCACCCACCAGACTCTGACTATGCTGCATTTATTTATTTATATATTTTTACAGTAATAATCAAGAATGCAAGGAGATCAAACCAATCAATCCTAAAAGAAATCAACCATGAATATTCACTGGAAGGACTGATGCTGAAGCTGAAGCTCCAATACTTTGGCCACCTGAAGCAAACAGCCGATTCACTGGAAAAGACCCTGAAGCTGGGAAAGATTGAAGGCAGGAAGGCAGGAAGAGAAGGAGGCAACGGAGGGTGAGATGGTTGGATGGCATCACTGACTCAATGGACTTGATTTGAGCAAACCCCAAGAGATAGAGGACAGGGAAGCCTGGCAGGCTGCAGTCCATGGCGTCTCAGAAGCAGACACAATTTAGGGACTGAAAAACAATCAAGAATGACAATTTTATAAATCAAAACAATGTCACTTATACACATAAACATTTGAAGTTGACATGTGGAGGAAGAATATAATTCTAATTACCTCAAATTTTCATAGCAAGGTGATTCAGTTCAGTTCAGTTCAGTTGCTCAGTCATGTCCGACTCTTTGTGACCCCATGGACTACAGCATACCAGGACTCCCTGTCCATCACCAGCTCCCAGAGTTTACCCAAACTCATGTCCATTGAGTCGGTGATGCCATCCAACCATCTCATTCTCTGTCGTCCACTTATCCTCCTGCCCTCTATCTTTCCCAGCTTCAGGGTCTTTTCAAATGAGTCAGCTCTTCACATCAGGTGGCCAAAGTATTGGAGTTTCAGCTTCAGCATCAGTCCTTCCAATGAACACCCAGGGCTGATCTCCTTTAGGATGGACTGGTTTGATCTCCTTGCAGTCCAAGGGACTCTCAAGAGTCTTCTCCAACACCACATTTCAAAAGCATCAATTCTTCAGTGCTCAGCTTTCTTTATGGACGGAGGAGCCTGGTGGGCTGCAGTCCATGGGGTCGCTAAGAGTCGGGCACAACTGAATAACTTCACTTTCACTTTTCACTTTCATGCATTGGAGGAGGAAATGGCAACCCACTCCAGTGTTCTTCCCTGGAGAATCCCAGGGGCGGGGGAGCCTGGTGGGCTGCTGTCTGTGGGGTCACACAGAGTCGGACACGACTGAAGCAACTTAGCAGCAGCAGCACATCCATACATGACTACTGGAAAAACTATAGCCTTGACTAGACGGACCTTTGTTGGCAAAGTAATGTCTCTGCTTTTTAATATGCTGTCTAGGTTGATCATAACTTTCCTTCAAAAGAGTAAGCACCATTTAATTTCATGGCTGTAGTCACCATCTGCAGTGATTTTGGAGCCCAAAAAGATAAAGTCAGCCACTGTTTCCACTGTTTCCCCATCTATTTGCCGTGAAGTGATGGGGCCAGATGCCACTGTGTGCCATTTAAACATTCTAAACAGCTTGTCACTAGGAATTCCCTGGTGGCTCAGTAGTTAAGACTTGGAGGTTCCACTACAGGGGTCACAGGTTTGATTCCCGGTTGGGGTACTAAGAGCTCACATGCCACAGCGCAGTCAAATAAATAAATAAGTAAAATAGTTTGTCACCTCTTTTGAGAGAAATCCCATAATCTTGAAGGACCTGCCCAGATCTTAATTCTACTTTCCTAGATTGCCCCAGGCTAAATACACCCCTGTTATTTTCTACTATTCAGTATTTTACTTCTGCTGCTACTTCTATCATTATGGTCTGGATTGTATTACAGCATTTTTTGTTGTTGTTGTATAGGTGCATATTCACACCAGATCATGACTCTCTAGAAATAAGAATATAGTTTTTTGCATGATACAAAAAACTCTGATTTTTGCATGATACATTCCTTGACACATACTAAGCGCATAAGAGATGTTGGTTGAGATTTATTACATGGGGTTTTGAGGGTCATTCCCCCTAGTTACTCCTCACCCACATTCATATACGACTGGACCATTTTCTAAAACAAAACAAAAAAGCAAAACCCTATCAAGTGGGAAGCTCATGTACAAAAGTGCTTTCTCTGACCATACTCTAACCATACTGCTGAAAACTTCTGAGAACCATGCTCTTCCGCTTCTGTTTTTTAACTTTTCTTATCTGAGACATTCAGAAATGACTCACTTTGAAACTCTTCCTGTGGAGTCAGATGGTAGTGGAAAGTGTTGGGTTTGGTTTATCATCAGAAACGGAGAGAGGAAAGAGGAGGCGCTCATCAAAGTTCCTAACTGTACTTCAGGACTTGACTGTGGTCAAGGGCGGGGACCAGACGGGACAAGTGGGGACCTCCAGACCTATGCGGAAGCCTTCAGCTATTATCTCGGGTTTTTGGTAAGGAAACCTAGATGCACCTGATGACTTATGCCCAGCTTGTTCTCTTCATTGTAGATAATGGTTTTAAGGTCATTATTTTCTATTCCCCCTTCTTTCCCCAGCTGTTATTTCTTTTGCTTTATTCCCATGTCCACCTTTTTTCTTTTTCTAACTATTCCATGTTCTATTTATCTTTGCTGTTTACATTTCATTCTGGAACTAATATTGAATTTTTACATCATTTTCCCCGCTCTTAAATTGGCTGTTTCTCCTTCTGATATTTGATTCCAGCTTTTCCCAATAGTTCCATTTTCCAAATCAGTGATTATGTATTTTTCTTAACATATATATTTTTTCTATTTCATGTCGCTCTTTTTCTCTTTTATTTTTTTCCACATTCTTATTGCTACTGATTCTGTCATCCTGTTATTAGTATTTGATTCTGGTATCTACTTTTCTTTCCCTATTATAGCTGAATTTTAGTTTCAGGATTTTACTTATCTTTTTAATTCTGATTGGTCAATTCAGTATTGAAAATTTAAAATATGTATATAGAGAGAGTTACTTTTCAACCAAAACCAATTCCATATTGAAAACTTAAAAAAAATAGAGAGAGAGGTACTTTTCAACCAAACACTTGGAGAAATATAAAAAGTTACCTTGAACTGAAAGATTTTTAAGATTCTGATTCAGATACATTTTCATTTCAAAATATTATATTTAAAGTATAGCTCATGCCAGATGATTCAGTTTCTTTGCATTAGAATTTTTCTCTTTTCAATCTTTATTATTTACTTATTCTTTATTATTGTGCTGCTCTTGATGCCTTTCTCTATTAGCAATACCAAAGGCTTTTCTGTTACGTGACTATTTGTAGTAA
Organism: Bubalus kerabau; assembly: GCF_029407905.1. Lineage (NCBI taxonomy): Eukaryota > Metazoa > Chordata > Mammalia > Artiodactyla > Bovidae > Bubalus > Bubalus kerabau. The sequence goes on from NC_073624.1 coordinate 20,375,733, forward strand.
AAAGAGTTTTGGCCTGATAGTAATTGGACCTAGGATTTGAGATCACTCCTAGTTGTGACTATGTAAAAGCCCCCTAATTTGTTGAGTTTCAGTGTCCAAAACTATCAAATAAATATAGAAACAAGAAGAAATAATTGCTAACTTTCTTTTCAGGCCTTGAGTTCTATGACTCTCCCCATCTGTCTATATTTTATGAATGATGCGTGAATATGTGTGTAGGACAGGTGGTCAAGGTAGCTGCCATGCACAGCAGCAAAGAAAGTGAACCTGACAGGCCTCGAATATTAGAATAAGCAAGGCTACAGAATAGAGAATGAGAAGCACTTCTTCTTTTTTGTTATTTTGTTTTGTTATTTTAACTTCTGCTAATCCCTATGCTAGCATTTAGTCAACTCAGCAGAACAAGTCATATGGTATTCTGGGTTTCTACCAAAGGAAACATAAAATGCTGTTACAGCCAACAAGAATTGGGAACTGGAAAACAAAAAAAGGAAGTTAGAAGAGATAGCATCCTTACCGAATTAAGCGAGTACAAATTAAAAATTTTAATTTAATAGAAAAAGAAAAGAAACCCCAAGTATGAACATCCATCCATTCAAGTAATCTTTAATCCTTACGTCTTACAAAGCATTGTGCTAAATTCTGTGGAGCAAGCATTTAGAAATAAATTTTTTTACCATTATGAAACTTAAGGCTAGAATAATAGACAAGACAGCCATGAAAATAATTGTAATGCAGAACAAAATGCACCATTGCACAGAGAATACAAAAAGTGGTTCAAACCCCACCATACACACACAAAATTTAGGAGGCTGAAGAAGTAAATTATGATTGGGATTATAAGAGAGGTTTCAAGGAAAATATATTTGAGCTTGATCTTGAAGAATGACTAGGATTTCAGCATAACTAGGATTTCAACAGACAGTGATTAAGAATGGAGGAAAGAGGAGGTTAAGGTAGAGAACATCATTCCAGACAGAAGTAAACAGCAGTCGCCAAGGAATAGAAAATGGCATTGACTTGGAATAGTGAGTGGTTCAGGAAAGCTATAAAGTTAGGTATGTTTACAGGAATGTTAAAAATTACAGGAATTTCCCTAGCAGTCCAGTGGTTAAGAATCTGCCTTCCAATGCAGGGTAGGTGGGTTTAATCCCTGGTCGCAAAACTAAGATCCCACGTGCCACAGGGCAGCTAAGCCCATGAGCCACAACCACAGAGCCCACATTATTCAGTGAAGACCCAGCACAGCCAAAAAAAAAAAAGAAAAGAAAATTAGGGAAGTGTTATGTCACAGAGGCCAAGAGAAAGAGAGTGATAAGAAGCCAATGTAAAGTAATAGGGATATTGTGGAGGATAAAGATAGAGAAAAAGATGCTTGTATTTATTCTCTAGAGGTAGTTTTAGCAGAGTAATGGGATAGAAGACTAATTACAAAGGGTAAAGAGGTAACTGGTGAGAACAACAGACCCCAAAACAAACCAGTATCCTTGAAAAAGAGAAGCTGCTAAATTAAAAAGCTTAAGAAATATCCTGGTGCAAAGTGTAATCCTTAACTGGATACAATTGTTGACAAATCAGCTATAAGGGATATTTGGGGGATAGCGGGAAAAAAAGGATAAAGTCTGAATATTCATCAAGGTAAGTCTTACTGTAAATATGGGGACTGCTAAGTGATAAAAGTGATCAAAGAAAGCAGTTTATATAAAACAATATGCATTTACACCCACGTTCATAGCAATAGCGTCCGCAATAGCTAAAATGTGGAAGTAACTCCAATGTCCATTGACAGATGAATGGATAAATAAAATGTGGTACACACATAGAGTGGAATATTATTGTCTTAAAAAAGAAGAGAATTCTGACACACACTACAACATGGATGAACCTTGAGGATATTTTGCCAAGTGAAATAAACCAGTCACAAAAAGACAAATGCTATAGTATTCCATCTAGACAAGGGATCTAGAGTAATCAACCCTAAAAGATGATGCTGTGAAAGTGCTGCGCTCAATATGCCAGTAAATTTGGAAAACTCAGCAGTGGCCACAGGACTGGAAAAGTCAGTTTTCATTCCAATTTCAAACAAGGGCAATGCCAAAGAATGTTCAGGCTACAGCACAATTGCACTCATTTCACATGCTTGCAAAGTAATGTTCAAAATCCTTCAAGCTAGGCTTCAACAGTATGTGAACCGAGAACTTCCAGATGTTCAAGCTGGATTTAGAAAAGGCAGAGGAAGCAGAGATCAAATTGCCAACATCGTTAGATCATAGAAAAAGCAAGAGAATTCCAGAAAAACATCTACTTCTGCTTTATGCCAAAGCCTTTGACTGTGTGGATCACAAGAAACTGTGGAAAATTCTTCAAGAGATGGAACTACCAGACCACATTACCTGCCTCCGGTATGCAGGTCAAGAAGCAGCAGTTAGAACTGGACATGGAACAACAGACTGGTTCCAAATAGGAAAAGGAGTACATCAAGGCTGTATATTGTCACCCTGCTTATTTAACTTATATGCAGAGTACATTATGTGAAAAGCCAGGCTGGGTGAAGCACAAGCTGGAATCAGAATTTCTGGGAGAAATATCAATAACCCCAGATATGAAGATGATATCACCCTTATGGCAGAAAACAAAGAGGAACTAAAGCACCTCTTAATGAAAGCGAAAGAGGAAAGTGAAAAAGCTGACTTAAAACTCAACATTCAAAAAAATGAAGATTATGGCATCCGATTCCATCACTTTTTGGCAAATAGATGGGGAAATAATGGAAAGAGTTACAGACTTTATTTTCTTGGGTTTCAAAATCACTTCGGACAATGACTGCACCCATGAAATTAAAAGACGCTTGCTATGACCAACCTAGACAGCATGTTAAAAAGCAGAGACATTACTTTGCTGACAAAGGTCCATCTAGTCAAAGCTATGGTTTTTCCAGTAGTTATTGTATGGATGTGAGAGTTGGACCATAAAGAAAGCTGAGCACCAAAGAACTGATGCTTTTGAACTGTGGTGTTGGAGAAGACTCTTGAGAATCACTTGGACTGCAAGGAGATCAAACCAGTCAATCCTAAATGAAATCAATCCTGAATATTCATTGGAAGGACTGATGCTGAAGCTGAAACTCCAATCCTTTGGCCACCTGATGCAAAGATCTGATTCACTGGAAAAGACCCTGATGCTGGGAAAAATTGAAGGCAAGAGGAGAACGGGATGACAGGGGATTAGAAGGTTGGATGGCATTACCAACTCAATGGACATGAGTTTGAGCAGGCTCTGGGAGATGGTGAAGGACAGGGAAGCCTGGTGTGCTGTAGTGCATGGGGTTGCAAAGAGTTGCGCAGGACTGAGCGACTGAACAACTAAGAGTAGTCAAATGCACAGAAACCAATAGTAGGCTGGTGATTGCCATGGACTTTGGGGAAAGGGAAGTGAGGAACTGTTTTTTAAAAGATAGAGAATTTCAGCTTTACAAGATGAGAAAGTTCTAGAAATTGTACAATAATGTAAAAAACCCAACACTACTGAGCTGTACCCTTAAAAATGGTTAAGATGGTAAATTTTGTTATATGTGGTGGTGGTGGTTTAGTCTCTCAGTCATGTCTGACTCACTGCAAGCCAACTGTAGCCCTCCAGGCTCCTCTGTCCATGGGATTTTCCAGGCAAGAATACTGGAGTGGGTTGCCATTCCCTTCTCCAGGGGAACCTTCCTCACCCAGTGATCAAATTCACATCCCCTGCATTGCAGATGGATTCTTTACCAACTGAGCCACTGTATTTCACCACAATTAAAACAATTTAAATACCAGTATGCACAGTGTAATCTAATTTCATTAAATTTTTCTTAATAAAAAATATATATACATATAGTACACACATATGAATGTGAATAAAGATCCAGAAAAATGTAAATTAAGATACTAAAAGTGTGGGAATTCCCTGGAGCAGCCCACCAGGCACCAGGGCCCACCAGGCAGCCCACCAGTGCAGTCCACCAGGCACCAGGGCCCACCAGCCCACCAGTAGTATCCAGTGGATACAACTTTGCTCTCCCAATGCAGGGGGCCCGGGTTCAACTCCTGGTCAGGGAACTAAATCCCACATGCTGCAACTAAAGATCCCACATGCAACTAAGACCTGACATAGCCAAATAAATAAAAATATTTTTTTAAAAAGATATTTAAGAGTAATCACTGACTAGTGGTATATTTTTATTTTCTTATTTTTGCCTGTTTATGTTTTCTAATTTTCTTCATGAATGATTTCTGTTTCTGTAATAATCAAGCTATTTTACCCAAGGTATATTCATAAAAAACAAATTAGAAAGCAATGATAGGTGGTAAGGAAATCAAGGGCTTCCCAGGTGGTGCTAGTAGTAAAGAACCCACCTGCCTATGCAGGAGCCTTAAGGATATGGGTTTGATTCCTGGGTAGGGAAGATTCCCGGGAGAAGGGCATGACAATCTGGAGGGCATGACAATCCACTCCAGTATTCTTCGATGGAGAATCCCATGGACAGACAAAGCCTGGAGGGCTAACAGTCCATAGGGTCGCAAAGAGTCAGGCACAACTGAAGCAACTTAGCACAGCACATAGTTGATTTACCATGTTGTGTTAATTTCTGCTGTAAAGCAAAGTGACTCTGTTCTACACTTACATTTTCTTTTTCATATTCTGTTCCATTATGTTTTATCTCAGGATGTTGGATACAGTTCCGTGTGCTATACAATAGGACCTTGTTGTTTAACTATCCTATATATACTGGTTTGCATCTGCTAATCCCAAACTCCCAATACTCCCCTTTCCCTCGGCAACCACAGTCTGTTCTCTATGTCAGTACAGTAGATTTTACATTGTCTTTCAGAGTATGTTTTTGAGTAATCCAATGTGAAGTTAAGGAATATAAAATAAACCAGTGTTAGGGTCTTTGTGGCTCTCCATCTTTAAGTTAGAATTCTATGAATATGCATTTTAGTTTTAATATTTTTGTTTATATTTTTACAGAAGTTGGAGCAAAGAAGATGGAGTCTTTCTCTGCTGAGACCAATTCAACTGACCTACACTCACAGCCCTGGGATGAACCCCACATAATTCTCTCCATGGTCATCCTCAGCGTCACTTTCCTACTGGGGTTGCCAGGCAATGGGCTGGTTCTGTGGGTGGCTGGCCTAAAGATGCAACGGACAGTGAACACAGTTTGGTTTCTCCATCTCACCTTGGCTGACTTCATCTGCTGCCTCTCCCTGCCCTTCTCCCTGGTCCACTTGGTTCTCCAAGGACACTGGCCCTACGGCTGGTTCCTATGCAAGCTCATCCCCTCCATCATCATCCTCAACATGTTTGCCAGCGTCTTCTTGCTGACCACCATTAGCCTGGACCGCTGTCTGTTGGTACTCAGGCCAATCTGGTGCCAGAATCATCGCAACGTGGGAACAGCCTGCACTATCTGTGGTTGTATCTGGGTGGTGGCTTTGGTAATGTGCATACCTGTATTTGTATATCGGGAAACGTTCACTATAGACAACCAGAGTATGTGTGGCTACAATTTTGGTCACTATGGCTCATTAGATTATCCAAACTTCACCTTTGATCTACTGGAAAACGGGTCTTTTGACAGCTATCCACCTGGAGAAATGGATGACAGGTTAGATTCCTTCTCTTCGCAAACCAAGGATCAGCCTTGGGCAGCCACCACTGGCCTCCATTCCCAAGAATTTCAAAGAACTTCTAGAGACTCACTCCCTACGGATTCAGCTAGATTATCTGTTCAACAACCACATTATGATTTGTTTCAGTCTGCTGATGAAGTCTCAGCTACACTCTCCAGTGACTTTCCCATTGAAGACCACAGAACTCACCCCCTGGAGAACTCAGATTCTTTTCTCCCTGCTGATTTAGAGTTTTTTTCTAATGCCTCCAGTGATTCATTATATACATCTGAGCTATCACAAGGTTTCCAGGATGATTATTTTGGCCAATTTGCATATGATCATCAAGTGCCAACACCCCAGGTAGCCATAACCATCAGTAGGCTAGTGGTGGGTTTCCTGTTGCCCTTTATCATCATGGTGGCCTGTTACAGTCTCATTATCTTAAAAATGCGTCGGAGCCGCTTCACCAAGTCTCGGAGCAAACTCTTGAGAGTGGCTATGGTGGTGGTGGTTGTCTTCCTTGTCTGCTGGGCTCCGTACCACATTGTTGGAGTCCTCTTATTGTTTACTGACCCAGACACTCCCTCTGGGGAATCTCTGTTGTCCTGGGACCATGTGTCTCTTGCTCTAGCGACTGCCAATAGTTGCTTCAATCCATTCCTCTATGCTCTCCTGGGAAAGGACTTTAGGAGAAAAGCAAGACAGTCCATGCAGGGAATTCTGGAGGCAGCTTTCAGTGAGGACGTGACACACTCTACCAGCTGCCCCCAAAACAAAACCTCTTTCGAAAGAAACAGTATCAGTACAGTTGTATGAAAACATGGAGCCATTGACCTAAGCAGAGGTTCTTAGGCGAATGCAACGTGTTTCTTAAAAGACAAGAGAGATGGGGAGCAGGGGCGTTCTTGCAGAGACCATCCAAGAATCCATCTGGAGGTTCTCAAAGCGTGGTCCCAGACAAGGAGCATGAGCATCACCTTGAAAGTTGTCAGAAGTACAAACTCTCCAGCCCTTCCCCCTGCAGGCTGGCTGAACCTGAATCTCTGGGAGTGGGGTCCCAAGAGTGTTTGCACAAGCTCTCTTGTTTCTGATGAATGCTAAACTTGGGAATCACTGTAAAGATAGTCTATTTCAATCCCAAACAAAAGCACGTAAGATAAATGAGAATGCAGTCTGCTTAAAAATGATGTTTCAAAAGAAAATAATAATGTTTCAATTGTCAAATATTTTCTAAATTTCCTTCCAGATTCGATTTAAAACCATTTCTTCTAGTGCTCCCTGAGTGAAAGATGATCTTTTATTCAATGGCTTTGTTGGGGTGATGGCAGTGGTGATGGTTTTAAATGAAAAAAAGAAAAAGTGCAAAAAGAAAAAGTCTATAAAAACAAGGAACAGCTCTAAAAGGACTGTTTCTGAATAAAGTTGGTGCAACATGTGAAAAACAAACAAACAAGGAGTTATGAGACTAAGTTGGGAGCAGAGTACAATGCCAGATGCCTGCTACTTGGAATTTTCTGGATACAGGACACACAAATTCTGAGTTGCCTTCATTTCAGCTGAATAAGCATCTATTGTGTAAAGACTACTTAGGGCACCTAAGAACTTTCTCATGAAATGGTATATAAGTCACAGTTTGGGCAGATGGCTCCTCCATTTGTTTGCTCTAACTGCTTATTGATAGAAGCATCTCTCTTTCATTCTTTTTCTTAAGCTCCTTAATTCCCTTACTTCTCTCCTGCCTCAAAATCTTCTTCCAGGCTTTTTGCCTCTAATAACCAATACTTTCATAACACGCAAATGACTCATTTGCTCTCACTACTTCCCAAGAAACTTATTTAAAACAAAAGGACAAAGAGTAGAAGATGAGGCAACTATTCTTGAATTCACTGCAAAATAGCTGAGTACCCTCTGGGCTTGTTACCCATCCAACTCCTAAAAGCATGACTGTAGATGTGTATTTTTCACACCAAAATTATCAGATGTATCTGGGGTTTTTTTATTAATCTTTATCTTTACCAATGTAATACATGCACACAGTTTTTTAAAGAGAAACCAATGCTCATAATGAAATCTAAGAGGTTTCCTGCCCCACTCTGGCCAGCTTCTCCTTCCTCCTACTCCCACTTCCCAGAGATAACCCTTGAAACCACAATCTGAGATATTCCTTCTGAAATTTCCCATGATATTTCTAAGTCATGACCTTATGATGCTAGTTTTTGTACATGATAAATGTCTTTTTGTTTTGGAAGAGGAAGAATTTTTTCTAAACACCTTCATATTTTGTGTTTATGCAGCATCCCAATATTCATTAACCATCATCCTTTAATTTGTTCACAAGCACACATTTTCTGCTACTTTGCTGATCCATTCCAACCACCCTTCTTTCATTTTTAAAAAAGCATCCTCCAACCCCATCTCGTTTTTTTCTGTATATGAAGTTTTATGTATGGATATTAAGCCTCTACATTTTCAGGTTTGTTTGTACTACAACTTAACCTCATCTGAGCCCAGTGATTTAACCTGAAACATAGAAAATGAGATGTTTTAGACTTGCAAAGCACTGTTCCTTGTTAAGTGGTGGAGGGGAGGGTCTGGACTACAAATGAGGTATAAAGTGCTATGTAGAAAATTTTCAAATCATTAGGAATGCTCTCACTTGTGCAATAATGATATCCAAGATGATGTGATTTGTCATGCTACTTTCCAATTTAATCTGCTCGTATATTTGATGTGAATAAATGCTTTCTTTCTCCACGGTTCCTTGCAAGGCTCAGAGATTCATGGATCCTTTTAATTGACATTCAGGATATATCATAATCTCTAAACATACAGCAAATAAACCTCATAGTGGGTAGCTGTAGGCTTGCTGTAATGACGATTAGCTAGTTTCCTGGAAACCCCAACATTCTCATGGGACCCTGGATAGAAGTCTCAACTCTTAGGGCTAGTGTACAGGATACCAGGGTGAATGATCTTGGCATAATTATCCCAAGTTGGCATACCTATTCAATAGTTGACATTTCTGGGCTCCTTTTGAGAGTTGTGTTTCCCTTGGAAATGTATTCTGAAGACATCCCTAGAATTGGAATCCCCTCATTTTCAATGTAAAACTCTGGTGAGTACCTGTAAGCTTTGCCCAAAGTCCCAGAGGGAGAGCCAAGTCCTTCTCAAATTGTAGTATTTTTAATCTTTAAAATACCCCAGAATGCAAGCAAGGCAGTTTAGTCCACACATCAAGCTGCAAGGCGGGACGGACTGCCTCTCCCAACAATATTTTGCAATAATTAACAGCATTAAAAAAAAATGCTACAGCCATGCTTTTAATCTTCCTTTCTTATCAATATTACCAAAAAAATCAGAGTCAGATCCTGTGGGGGAATGAGGGGGAGGGGCAGTAGAAAACAAATGATTTCACATTTCCCTTTTCCCTACTCTGGCAAAAAAGAAATTCGACACCAGCACCAGGAAGATAAAACCATAAACATTCTTTTTGTGTTTTTTTTGTTTTTATTAAGAAAGCATGCAAAAAACAACAACAACAACAACTTGTGAGCCCATACACCCCCCCTTCCCAGCCTGCGCCAATGCAAAGCATTATGGGTGGTATGAAGGACTCACCAAACCATAAACATGGGGGTTGAAGACAGAAAGGCAGGGATGGGTGGATGGATACCAGAGAATTGCTCCTTCCGTCCCTCTCCCCCACACTCTCCTCTATTTCCTCTTTTGGCAGTGAGCTCCTGTAGTTCTGCACACGTCACCCAAGACGACAACAATGACTAAACTTTCAAGGCTGGCAATGCTGGATCGACAAGAAAAAGGAGTATTCTTTCCCTTTCAGGGAGGGGAGGGGAAACTGAGGCCCAAAGAGAGTTGGGTTTGTCCTGTGCCATTTAGCGAGGCTGGTTTTAGCGGAGAGGGGGGCTAAAGGCCCCGAAGGCCTAACAGCCCATCTCCAGCCCAAGCCCCAAACTTCAGTGACTGGCTGCCCACCAGAGTTCTCGTTTTCAGAAGACACAGATGAACTATACACAGGAGACATTTCCATGTCTGATTTAGTCTACCCTGGAAAATCTTGTGTGGATCTGGGTAGAAGAGGGGTTGAGAAACGTGATGATTTGTAAGAGAGGAGATCTTAGGAAGAACAGATGGGACGCTGTGTGTAGGAGGCACCCTGACTGGAAGGATAAGGAAGACACGCCTCAGATGGGGGACACTGGGCTAAGGCGTGTCACCACCCTGAAAGAGGAATTCTCCTTTCCCCAATGGGAAATCTTACACCATACTTCAACCCCACAAACTGCCCTCCAACACGACAGGGGGTTCAAGCCACTCACACCCCCATGTCTTACTAAGAACTTCAAAGAAATAAAGTGCTGTTTAGTTAACTGCCCTTTCTTGCCCCCCTGACTTCAGCCTCACTGGACTTCTTCAACAAACTCTCAGTATAGAACCCTTTATGAAGAAAGGAAGGGGAGGATGAGGGGAAAAGCAGGAGAGCGGAAAGCATGGGTAAATAAAAGGACAGGGAAAAAACCAGAAATCACAGAGAAAATGGCCTTGTCCATTTCGCACATTTTGTCCTACAGCTTTAAGAAAGTGACCATTCAGTAAAATAAAAACGGAAATAAAACTGTTCTTCCTTCTCAGAACTAGAATTCAACAATTAATATCCAATATACGCTAAGTACTTTGCAGCCATAAACCATGGCCACTCCTTGATAAAGGAGGTAAGTTTCCCCTGTACCTTTTTCGGGGGGGAGGGGGCGGGTGGGGGGGTCCTTCCTTGGCCCTCGTGGAGCTCTTTGTATTCGGTTATTTATTACCCTCTCCCAAGTTCCTTCATCCTTCAAAAAGCCTGCTTGCAGAAGCTTCAGCCCCAGTGATCTGGATTCCAAGAGAAGCATTTGCCTACGTAGGTAAATAACTGAAATATTCCCTATGCATGTCTACACCACTTCCCCTTTCCTCTCTCACCCTCCTGCCACCCGTACTGTAGGTTTGGTTCTGCTTTGATCCATGGGAAACAGATTCCAGTCTTGCCCGAGGACATGGTGAGACTAAAAGGAATCATGGGTTACTCTTCTTTCTTGAGAATCCCAGAAAACGGGAAAAGAAAATTTGATGGGTGGAAGAGCTGGGCAGACAACTGAAAGAGGATGAAATAATATTTGCCAAATGAGATAAGGGGATGAAAGGAAAACTAGTAAATGCAAATAAAAGCCAGTTAATTTCCAGAGAACATGATGTTTAAAAAGCCAGAATGGTTCAATAGAAACCCTCTCCAAAAAGCTGACCCTATGCTGAAGGGTTGTCCTCATTTCCACCAGAGACGCAGCACGTCCGTGCTAAGTTGCTTCAGTCGTGTCCAACTCTGCAACCCTATAGACTGTAGCCCACCAGGCTCCTCTGTCCCTGCGATTCTCCAGGCAAGAATACTGGAGTGGGTTGCCATGCCCTCCTCCAAGGGATCTTCCCAGCCCAGGGATGGAACTCACATCTCCTGCCTTGGCAGGTGGGTTCTTTACCACCTTGTGCCACCTGGGAAGCCCTGAAGAGAAGCAGAGTTCTGGCTAGGACTGACTCTATATCCTATAGAGAACAGGCCAGGAATAAATCAATGGCAGTTTATTTGACAAGAGTGGCAGAGACCCAATTTCTGACTGTTTTGTATTTCATCACCCCTCTACAGCATTCTACTCTACCCAACCCAGACCTCTTATTCCACTAGGATTTTATCTCCACCACCATCACTCTTACACTTGATGGGGAATGAGGACCAGCAGAAGTAGGATTGGAGATATAAAGGGACAAGGAAGAGCTCAGAGGACAAAATTAGCACCATTAAGTAAAACCTGCAAATTCATGGCTGCCAAGCCGCATTTTAAATCCCTTCTACTTAATAATGTGGCCTCTTCAGCCCTGGATTGAACTGATATCCACGGAAAACAACGTAGGGCTGAAAGGTGGGATTAGCACTGAATTCCCCAAAGAGAAAGGTAAATCAAAATTTGAGACCTTTCACTGTGGCTCTCATGGCTTCACCTTCCAGCCAGATGACTTTAAATTAGCAAGAGGTGGACATGGACAATGGTGTGGGGACAGGAGACTGGAGACAGCATATAACCAATAATAATAATAATAATATAATAAGAATAATAATAAAAGAATAGGAAAAAAAACTAGAAGGAAGAGGAAGAATGAGGCAGGAAAGAGGGGGTTATCTTCGGCAGCATCTTGCGGTGGCTTCTCTGGCAGAGAAAGAAAAAAAAAAAAGGATATATATCTATATACAGGCAAGGGCGGAAGAGTGGGCAGGGGCTGGGCTTCCCCCATTGCCCTATGTCACCACCCAGCCCTGGGCTGATGGCCGGGCTCTCAAATGCACTAGGTAATCAAGTCCCAATCGAAGTCATCTGGGATCTCCTCACTGGCCCCAGGAGGTGGGACCGGTGGCCGAGGGACCATGTGGTGTGCTGTGGAAAGAGAAAAGGAGATTAAGAGGAGAGGGCATGGGAGGCCATTCTGTCCATCTCAACGGACGGTGGTCAACCCCAAGCACCACCAGGGGGAAGGTCTGGGGAAACTACAGTCCTTATCAGCCCAGAGTTATTTTTGCTGCCAGCCACCACTTCAGTGAGGTCTCAGGAAAGAAACTAGAGTAAACTGCGCCATATGACAATGTAACAGCAGTAAAATGTAACAGCCATTAAAAATTATACTTTTGGGGAATGCCCTGGTGGTCCAGGCGTTAGGACTCCTTGTTTTCACTGCCTAGGGCCCGGGGTTTGATCCCTGGTCAGGGAACTAAGATCCCACAAGCCACGTAGAGTAGTCAAAAAAAAAAAAAATTATATTTTCAAAGACCATATAATAACATCAAAAAACATACAGAAATAGCAATACTACTATTTGAAATAGCAATACAGAGATTTGTATATAAGAAGGAATACATGGACATAGACCCCCTAAATTGAAAACACTGTGGTTAGGCAGGATGATAACAGTGGTTTTTCTAAAATGCATTTAAAGGTGAAGGATCTGTTCATTTTGCACTATTCATGACAATTTAGGGTATCCACGCCCACTCACACCAACAGAGATAGTTCAATCCCAGACCCCTGATACTAGAGGTCAGGTGACATGGGCACAAAGCAGGTACATGTATATAACATGTTCATTTCATTTGTCTGAGTGCATCTTCCATCCAGATTCCGAAGTGAAGCATACATGTTCTACTTGTCTATCTTTTGTTTATAATCATGCTTCTACTTTCTGTCATCACAGTGGGCACGGGCTAATTTTAAAGCACGTTGATCTTCTCTTGTCTCCCATGACATACACCTCCCAACAGGCGTCCCACCCTCAGTCTTAGGAACCAGGAGGGCTCACCTGCTCTGGCAGGCGCAGGCAAAAGGGCTGATAATGCAGGCTCAGAGCCACAGGGAAGCCAAACAAACTCACTGGTGCCTAAAACAAGCCTCCTGGCTCTTACCTGGGCGACTGTATCCTGCTGAGTCCTGGGTGGGGAGTGGGTACATTGGTGATGGGCCAGGGTAGAGATGGGGGGCTTGAGGGTGCACATAAGAGTTCACTGCTGTGAAAGCAAGACAAGAGTTAAGTGAGTGGGACCCGTGTACTCAAGGAAGCAGAGTCTGATAGAGAGGGTGACGTACTCCCCATCACCTTCAGCTCTTCTCCCTTACCCGCTCTGTTCTGTAGCTCCTGTGGGCATCAATGCTTTCTGTAGAAGCTCTCAGTCCTAGTCACTTAGGGTACAAAGGCAAAGGCACCCGATACTAGCCCCTGCAATATTACAGCTATCAGCAGGGTGATAAACACAGAACCTTAATCAATGACTCTCCCTCACTTCACTGGTTTGCCGATCATGACCCTATGTGATACGATCCAGGGAGGGGTTTCCTGAGACACGAATTTAGAACAGGGACTTTCTCTTCCCTTTTCTTAAGTAACCCTGACCTCCCAGATCAAGATCTAAAAGGAAGACTTCCCTTGGAGTCCAGTGGCTAAGAATCCACGTGTCAATGCAGGGAACACAGGTTCGATCCCTTCTCCGGGAAGATCCCACAAGCCATGGGGCAGCTATGCCCATGTGCCACAGCTACTGAAGCCCGTGAGCCCTAGAGCCTGCACTCCACATCAGCAGAAGCCACCACAGTGAGAAGCCCACCCACCTTTACTTGAAAGCAGCGCCCACTCACTGCAACTAGAGAAAAGTCTGTGCGCGGCAACCAAGACTCAGAGCAACCAAAAAGAAAAAAAAAAACCTAAAAGGAGATACAGTCTATTTCTTTGGCCTTTGGATCAGTGCCCATAAGCTGATGTTTCTCAGTTCTCTTCCACCCTTCTCATCCCCCTTCCTTCGCATCATCCAGTCTCCACCTCCTTGGCAACTGGCTTCGTGCGGTACCTTGGTTCATGGCTGGCTCCTGCTTGCCACTGGTGAGAGCACAGGAGTCCGCGATGCGGGTGGGGGCGGGTGGCCGGTGGGAGCCTCCCTGGGGGGGCACATGACCAGTCTGAGTGAGGAAGTGATTGAGGGAGTCACACAGATTGGCAATGTGATGCTGGTCCAGGCTCCAGTTCTTCTGCTCTGCCTGCCGCAGGCTCTCCATCAGCTCTGCCAGTAAAGAAGCAAGAAATGCTAACTCCTGTTAGTTTTGCAATGAATGGTAAGATTTCAAATTTTAATTTTTGCTTTCTGAATTTATCTATTGCTTGACAGGCATTATGAAAAATAAACTGTGTAGTCCATTAAAAAAAAAAAGAAATGTTAACCTTGCCAGAGCCCCAACATCCCTAGTGGTTCTATACCTAAGTCACTGCTCCAGTCACACTGTCAATCAACACCACTGATTATACGTGCTACCAAGGAAATGGCAACCCACTCTAGTATTCTTACCTGGAAAACCCCAAGGATAGAGGAGTCTGGTAAGATCTACAGTCCATATGGTTGCAAAGAGTCAGACACGACTTGGCAACTAAACAACAACCCCCAATAATTGACATCTACATTTTCAAACTCTCATTCTATTTCTTCCTTACCAAACTCATATAATTTCCATATTACTGGTGAATAAAAGTTTCAAAGTAACTGAGTGAATTAGCCGTGGTCATATTGTCAGTCACGAATTTTCCTGGGAAGAATACTGGAGTGGCTTGCCATTTCCTCCTCCAGGGGATCTTCACAACCCAGGGATCGAACCCCATGTCCCCTGCATCTCCTGCACTGGCGGGTAGATTCTTTACCAGGTGCCACCTGGGAAGCCCCCATACTGTCAATAAATGGTGGCAAAACTATAAAATGGTGATCCAGGGCTTCTGAATAAAGAGTCCTCCTTCTCCCAGAGATAAAACTGAGTAGAATAAACCACTGTCATTTTGAATAAAGGCAAAAATTAATCAAGATAAAAATCTGGCTTAAAATTCAACATTCAAAAAACAAAGATCATGGCATCTGGTCCCATCACTTCATGGCAAATAGATGGGGAAACAATGGAAACAGTGACAGGCTTTATTTTCTTGGGCTCCAAAATCACTGCAGATGGTAACTGCAGCCATGAAATTAAAAGACGCTTGGTCCTTGGAAGAAAAGCTATGACCAACCTAGACAGCATACTAAAAAGCTGAGACATTACTTTGCTGACAAAGGTCCGTCTAGTCAAAGCTATGGTTTTTCCAGCAGTCATGTATGGATGTAAGAATTGGTCCATAAAGAAAGCTGAGTACTGAAGAATTGATGGTTTAGAACTGTGGTGTTGGAGAAGACTCTTGCGAGTCCCTTGGACTGCAAGGAGATCAAACCAGTCAGTCCTAAAGAAAATCAGTCCTGAATATTCATTGGAAGGACTGATGCTGACATTGAAATTCCAATACTTTGGCCACCTGATGCGAAGAACTGACTCATTGGAAAAGACCCTGATGATGGGAAAGATTGAAGGCAGGAGGATGAGATGGTTGGAGGCATCACCGACTGGACAGACATAAGTTTGAGACAGGGAAGCTGTTGTGCTGCAGTCCATGGGGTCGCAAAGAGTGGAACACAACTGAGAGACTGAACTAAAGATTAACTTGAAGAAGGTATCAATATTATCCACCTGTGTAACATGAAATCCTCCATCCTCAAGCTTTACTTGGAGAAGGAAATGGCAACCCACTTCAGTATTCTTGCCTGGAAAATTACATGAACAGAAGAGCCTGGCGGGCTATAGTCCAAGTGGTCACAAAGAGTCGGACATGACCGAGCACACAAGCTTCACTTACCCATCCCCTCTGGTTCCAGTTTCCATTGGGGTTTTCCACTTACATCCCTCAACACCCACCCACCCCCACCCCCCCACCAGGCACCACCGGTTCTTCCGTTTTATTTTGTTTTTTCTTATTTCAGGCACCATCACTCAGTCACCAACCTGAGAACTGTGACTGCTCAATGCTGGACCAGTTGAGCCGGTTCACCATCTTAAAGCTTTCCTTTAAGGAATCGATATTGGAGCACCAGTCTGGAGGAAAGGCTGTGAAGAGGAAGGGGATGGGGGAATAAGACAGAGTGAGGGGTGAGACAGCCACCAGCTGACAGCAGTCTGAGTTATGAATGCAAGATTCTTGCATCTACAAGATGCAAGTTACATTACCAAGATAACTTTGGACTCTCCCTCCCTGGAGATTTAGGAAAAACCGAGCTATTGATGCTGTAATTACAAACAGCCCAGCTCACAGACAAGAGAATAAGTAAAACAATCCAAATTTGTCTAAAAATTCTCTTAATATAGAGCTCCAATTTGCAACTTCTGTTGCCCACAGGAGCTCTGGTGGGAGAGTAAGGCTAAAAGAGCCACTATTGGGACTTTCCTGGTAGTCCAGCGGTTAAGACTGCCCTTCCAATGCAGGGCCGGGCAGGTTTGATTGCTCCTGGGGGAACCAAGATCCCAAATACCAGTAGGCGCGGAAACAAATAAATAAAAGACCCGCTGTTAATTTCCTAACCAATCCCATCTCCTTCCCGAGTCAGAACAGGAAGGTCAGCTGGCAGTCCTTCCGGGGCTCCGCGTACCTCGCTTACTCACCGAAGCCAGTGCTGTTGATGGGTGCCTGGCCTTGTGCCTGTTGCTGCGGCGGGGGCTGCTGGGCGGGGTGGGAGTGGGGGTGGTGCTGATGGGCGTGGTAGCCTCCGTGTTGCAGCGGGGGCGGGTGCATGGCCATCACCGGGGGCGGCCCGTAGCCCTCGGACCCCGTTGGCTTCCCCCCGGGTGGGGTACAGCCGTCGGGGCTGGGGGTGTGTAGTGGCGGCGCACCCCCGACAGCAGAGGTGCCCTGGGCGGGCGCCTGCGGCTGTGACTGCGGGGGCGGCGGCTGCGGCGGCTGCTGCTGCTGATACACGTAGTAGTTGTTGGAGGGCGGCAGGTCCCCCAGGAGAGACGAGAAGCCTGCGGGGGGGTGGGGGTGGGGGAGGCAAAGTGGGTCAGGATTTCCACGGGGTTGAGACCCCGAAAAGGCAGCCGACGAAGGGTAAGGACAGTCTGGACAGCAGGGTCCCCTCCAGCCCTGGTCCCCTCCAGCCCCTGGGCAGGTATAACTGACAGACAGACGAGGGTCTTGACAGCAGGACAACTACTGAAATTTTAGCCAAATGTCAACATGCATCTTTTTATGCTATTTTTCAAGGATATTGATGTAGGAATCATAGTTTCCAAAGACCTCAGACATCAGATAAGAGTTCCAAACATGTGCTGTGCTTAGTCGGTCAGTCGTGTCTGACACTTTGCAACCCCCTGGACTGCAGCCCGCCAGGCTCCTCTGTCCATGAGGATTCTCCAGGCAAGAATACTGGAGTGGGTTGCCATTTCCTTTTCCAGGGGATCTTCCCAACCCAGGGATTGAACCCAAGTCCCCTGCTCAGCAGACAGTTTCTTTACCGCTGAGCCATCTAGAAAGCCCCAAAATTAAAATTTAAAATTTAAAGAAATTTTTTAAAATTAAGTTGTTCTCACAATCAAACACAGAGATTCTTAAAAAAAAGAAACTGCTGTCCCCTAGTGGCCATCCTCATAATGACTTGAAGCAGCCATTAAATCACAGCCCTTGGTTCTAGAAGGGGGATTCCTCCAGCTCACTTACTGCAGCTAAGGAGCCACAGTCCACTGCCTCTTGAGACAGCTGTCCTTCAGTACTAAGTCAGAAGAGATCTGACTCCAGACAGTTTTGGCTCATGACCCACTTTCTTCCCTGACCAGTGATCGCCCTCTCCTCGTGTTACACACAGGAAAAAGGGAGAGAAGAGAATGTCACCATCTGTTCAAAAATACAAGGACAGGGACTTCCCTGGTGGTCCATGGGCTAAGACTCCCCACTCCCAGTGAAGGGGACCTGGGTTCAGTGCCTGGTCAGGGAACTAGATCCCACATGCCACAAGAGCTTACATGCCACAACTAAGACCTGGTACAGCCAAATAAATATTTAAAAAAAGAAAATACAAGGACATCCCAGCTCCCCTCCCCAGCCCAGACTCACCATGCTGAGACGAGGAGGACTTCTCCAGCATGGACTTGTAGAGGTTGCGGAAGGACCAGCTTAGATCCTGAAAATTGATCTCTGAGTAGGAGAATTTGAAGTCATGGTTGGTGTTGTACAGGGGAGGGGGCCCCTCGGTGCTCTCTCGACCTGGACCTGCCGCTGCCACCGCTCCGCCGTCCACAGACCCTGTGCCCTAGAGGAAGAGGCAAGAAAGACTTGGTCCATGTCCTATGTGAGGGACCCATACAACACTTTAGTGGACGCCAAGCTCTCTTGCCTATCCTTTTCATCCTCTCCCATCCTTTCAATGAATGAGCATCATTTTTCTCCTTTTCTCATTCCTATCTTGATATAGTCTCTTGCCCTTTCCCTGTGTTGCATCCATGCTCGTCTTTCCTTTCTCAGAAACTTTTTTGGCTCCCTTTCTTGTCTTCTCATCATTTTTATTTTTCTGATCTTTCTTAAAACGTTGTTTCTCTCTGCCTTTTGCTCTCTCCCTCTCTCTGCCTCTTTCTTTTGCTTTCTCCTTCTTTCCCAATTTATCTGCCTGCTATAGCACAGACACTCAATACATAATTTTGAACTGACAGACATATCAATCTATTCAATCACCCACCCATCCACCCGTCCATCCATCCCTTATGCCTCCTGCCACCTCCACCTCCTACCTGGCTATAGCTGGCAATCGATGTGGGGCTCTGAAGTGGTATCTGAGGGTTCCCCTCAGGAGGCAGTGAGGCTTCTCCACTCCCTGGAACCCCTCCCCGTGGACTCTTGCTGGCCTCCTGTTCTGGCGAATCCTGAGACAGCTGAGGGTTGTGAAAAAAGAGCAGTCTATAAGCAGATGCTAAACTTCCCCACATGATTCATGGTTCCATCCTTGCTGGTGTCTGACCTTTGCCCCACGTTTAGGAAATGACTGGGAGATGAGGGAGGAGCAGCGGGCTCAGAAATGGCATCTCATTGAAGTAGAGACTTACATCATCATCTGGAGGGTGTCGTCTCTTCCGGGAGATGTCAGGACAAGTATCAATTGTCCAATAAGAACCCTAGAAGAACCCACGACCAGAGAGAAAAAAAAAATCATTATATATGGAAATACCACCCACTGGAAAAGTAGACATTTGAGAGGATTTTCATATAAAATAGGGCTTCCCTGGCTTCATATAAAATAGGCGCTACCATAAAATGATAACAAATCCACCTGCAATGCAGGAGGCATAGTTTTGATCCCCAAGTCGGCAAGATCCCCTGGAGAAGGGAATGGCTACCCATTCCAGTATTCTTGCCTGGAGAACTCCATAGACAGAGAAACTTAGTGTGCTTGCAAAGAGTCCATGGGGTCACAAAGAGTCAGACACGACTGAGCGACTGTCACTTCTTCATATAAGATAAGAGCTATATTAAGAAAAATGACTGGCAATTCACATAGAATCCTGAGAGTAACAGCTATTTTTGAGTACTAAATCTGTCCTAATAGCTCACAGAGTATGTCAGAGGAACCCCCTGTGGTCCAAACACAGGTCTCGATCATACTAAAGATGCAGAAAACAGCATCCACCTCAAAGATGCAAATGCCCAAACCAACCTACCCCTTCCATGTGATCTAAGGCAAAACTCTCTGAGACTTTAGCATCCATGGCTGTCCAACAAAGAGGATGATCTATCACTTCTCCCCTTCGAAGATAAAAACCACGGGATTTTTCTATAGAAAAATGCCTCCAAAGCTTATTTTACATCTAGAAAGAGCCTGATACACCAAAAGAGGGCATTGAAGTCAATTTTTTCATAAATATTTCTATTAAGAAAAAATTTCACAGCTTTCCTTAGTCATTCATTCTTGTGAGGACCCATAAGTTTGATAACCAAGCTCTTCCTCTGAGAGAAAAATAAAGCTGCTTCCCTAATTAATACGATTTCCTCTTCTGGGTAATTAAAACAGCCACAGGACTCTGAGCTGTCAACTACTCTCCTTTCCTTCCTCGTCCTCCCCTCTCCAATTACAGCTGAATCTCACCTTTCCAGGGTCATCCCGTGGTCTGGGCACCTTCCGGAAACACTTGTTGAGAGAAAGATTGTGCCGAATTGAATTCTGAGGAAGCACAGAAGCAAGTTAGATTTGAGTATCATGCAAAGCAGGAAATTTTCCAATAGTTCACAAAAGGACACAAAGGGAAATAACACACGCTGAAGCGCAAACGTCAGGGTAAACTGAGCACCTCATAACCTTACCGATGGAGGAAACCGCCTATCAGATAGCAAGAGCAATGAGATAAGAAAAAGCAATTAAATTGATGAGAGATTAACTGCTGTAAATTTGACTACCTGGTGTTTCTAGACAGCTGATTATATATAGTTTTTTCAATCTTTCCACCCAAATCACACCCAACTGATGACGGTATATAAATGCCTCAAAATCACATTTGCACAAACCTAAGTGCCCATCCACAGATGAATGGATAAAGGAGATGTGGCATATAGATATATGACATATACATATATACACATATACACACAATGGAATACTGCTCAGCCATTAAAAAGAGTGAAATTTTGCCATTTGCAGCAATATGGACTGATTTGGAGGGCATTATGCTTAGTGAAATAAGTCAGACAGAGAAAGACAAACATTACATGATATCATTTACCCATGCTATCTAAAAAATAGAACAAACTAGTAAATACAACAAAAAAAAAGCAGACTAACAGATAAAGAGAACAAACCATTGGTTACCAGTGAGGAGAGCGAAGGAAGTAGAGGCAATACACGGGTAGGGGATTAAGAGGTACAAACTATTATATATAAAATCGGCTGCAAGGATATATTGTATTGATACAGTATGGAGAATAAATACAGATTTTATATTAACTATAAATGAAAGTATAACCTTTAAAACTGTGAATCACTATACTGTACACCTTAACTTAATAATATTGTATAGCAACTATACGTCAATTAAAAAAGAATCACATCTGCTCAGCTCCTTAATTCATTCTATCAATAGTGAAAGAACATTTTAAAACTAATGATGTGGGAATTCCCCAGAGGTCCAGGGGTTAGGCCTCCGAGCTTTCACTGCCAAGGGCACAGATTCGATCTCTAGTTGAGGAACTGAGATCACACACGCCACAGTGGCACAGCCATGAAAAAAAATACAAAACTGATAATGTAATGATGTAAATGATAATAAAATATAAATTATAAGTGAAACTAGGTACAATTCACCTTTTTGTCTTCTCAGGAGCCCAGGGAATGGTCACATTTGGAGGAAAGAAATATTGTTGCATACATGCCTTGGGTGAAGTTGGTGGGGGCTGTGGCAGCTAGCAGGAACATATTTATAAAGGAAAAACTGAATGCTTTCAACAGTCTCCAGCTCATCATCTGGCTTGTGTGTGAGCTGATGATTTACAGAGTGACAAAGCCACATTAAACCCCCGTTTCTACTCAACAACTGGCAAGTGAGTGATTGCTCCCAAGGACTGAGAACATCAGCCTTCCTTCCATGCGTGGAAGAGGAGGCCCCTTTTTCCTTCATCTCCAGCCAAACCACTTATCCTCTCCTTCCTTGCTTGGTGGATGAGCTGCTGGGGAAGGACTTAATTACATTATTTTTTTTTCCTTGGTACATAGTTTTTAAAAAGATAATGACTGTGTGCAATGGAGCTCTGCAAACCAGATGAGGTTCGATCTCTAGGTAGGATGGAGCGATGCCATGCCTTGCATGTGACTTCAACAGAGCAGAATGGCAATAAATATCTGTGAAATAAACCAAGGGACAAGAGGGTAGGATAAGGGACTTCCCTGGTGGCCCAGTGGCTAAGACTCTGTGTTCCCAATGCAGGGGGGCCTGGGTTCAATCCCTGGTCAGGGAACTAGATGCTGCATGCCATCACTAAGTGTTCACATGGCACAACTAAGACCTGGCACAGCCAAATAAATAAACAATTTTTTTTTCACAGAGAGTATGGTGAGCATCAGCATCCTGCCATACCGTAACTATACTCAGAGGTTTGGTATCACTGGAATTTCCCAGATACACCTTATGAAAGTTGTTCAACTCTGAAAAAAAAAAAGTAAGGGATGGGAGATTTGAGATTTTTAAGTTCACACATCTCTGAGACAGCTCAGAGTGAAGTGGACCAGGTTACAGGAAGACACGAAAGTAGAGGAAAGTGTTGTCGAGGCCAAGAACCATCTCAGGGCATAGAAGCTGTCCCACCTTCCAACCAATGCCTGCATTCTTGTAATAGGGGAAGTTGTCACAGATCCAGCGGTAAATCTCACTGAGGGTCATCTTCTTGGCTGGAGAGGAGTTGATGGCATAGGTGATGAGGGTGGCGTAGCTGTACCGGGGTTTACCATCCTGGTGAACGGCAGCCTCGTCTTTGCTCAGGGTGGCGTTCGGATCTGTGGGGGAGCCTGGTGGACATTTGCGGCTCCCACCGGGAGGCCCAGCCTGAGAGGCGCTTCCCAGCTTTTCGATGGTGGCCCGGAGGGTCAGCTGGGGGAGCCAGTCTATGGAGGTGAGGCTGCTCTCTAGGTCAGAAGCCATGGTATTTTTGGATTCTGCAGAGAAGAGGAAAATAAAATAGACAAGTGTTACCTGTGGTCACTTGTGGCAAGTAATACCAAATCTTAGGGCTTTAGGGGAAGGAGAGTTTCTTCTCACTCTAATTCCTATAGAAGACTCCACTCATGAGATAACCAGGTTCCCAGAACCCTCAAATGCATACGTCACCAATCACCTGCCAGATGACAGACTGGCACTTATCCTACAACTTCGCATGGAACATGGCCGAGGCCTCTTGCTTCACGCAGGACGAAAAGGGAGATCAAACCACCCAGCAAGTCGAGCTGTTCCTCAATTCTCCTTACTTAAAGCCCTACAACATAATATTTTAAAGCTTCGTGGAGGGTTTTGCTGGTGGTCCAGTGGTTAAGAATCCACTTTGCAATGCAAGGGAGACCGGTTCAATCCCTGATCTGGGAAGATCCCACAGGCAGCAGAGCAACTAAGCCCATGCGCCACAACTATTAAGCCTGCACTCTGGAACCCTGGAGTCACAACAAGTGTCCACACACGCTGCAATTACTGAAGCTAGAGCCAGTGCTCGGCAGCTCGTGCGCCGAAACTAGAGAAAGCCTGAGTGCAGAAACGAAGACCCAGCACAGTCAAAAAATTAAATAAATGAATCTTAAAAAAACAAAAACACCTGTGTCAAATCGATTTCTTAAAAAACCACTTAGACAGCAGGTAAAACCCGCCAAAGTCTATTCTCCAATTATGTGTCACCTGTTATATTTACATTCAACATCCACAGAGAGACAGCACGAGCAAACGTGTAAAGAAAAACAATCAGAGTAAACACAAGTATACCCTAAAGAAGCACACATCAACACTTCCAAAGGTATTTCGCATTAGTTCCATCCCCAGTGCTCGCCCTTGGGTCCCACATCCATGTGCATACGAGGAGTATTAGGTACATAAGTGTGAAAACCAGCCAAACAGGGATGGCAGACAGACAGCAGCCCATGACCAGAAACCACAAGGAGATACACGGCATACGTTACCCACGGGGCACAGACTCACAACACAGAGGGCAGCGGCCGGAGCACGGCTGCCCTCGCACGTTTAAAGCACCACCCCCTCGCGAGTTCCCGCCCACAGACGGCGACACCAGGAAGAAGTCACTGGAGAGGCCCTCCCACCGCTCGGCCTGCCTGGCTGCACCGAGCCAGGGAGACACCCAGCTGTGTGCGCACCGGTAACAATCAGATAGGCAGCTAAAAATAGCCACTCTGGGGCTCAGGGCTGGCTCCCCTTCTGCCGCCTCCTCCTCCTCTCTCTTGCCTTCCCGGCCAGGCACGCACGCTCGCGGCACCTCCATGCAAACTCCTGGCGCTGCCAACCCGCCCACGCCGGCTGTCTGCACACCCTGCCGCCACCCACGCGGCCTGGGCACTCTCTCAGGCGGAGGGGTGCAGCCGGAGTGACGTCTGAGTGGGGGAAGGTGAAGGACAGTGGGTGAGATTTGCATTGCAGGGGCTGGAAAGAGTGGCATGATCCACGTGGTAGCCATTGGCACTTCCCTAGGGTGGAAGCCAGCACCACCCCGACTCTGTCCCACCCCCATTCCCCTACCCCCTCTCTCCCCTACCCCATCCCTTTACCCCTCCCAACCCCGCCCAGACACACAAACAGACATTAATCGTGCCTGCATGCTCAATCGCTAAGTCGTGTCTGACTCTTTGCGACCCCATGGACTGTATAACCCACCAGGGTCCTCTGTCCATGGGATTCTCCTGGCAAGAATACTGGAGTGGGTTGCCATTTCCTCCACCAAGGAACCTCCCGACGCAGGGATCCAACCGCCTCTCCTGCACTGGCAGGCAGATTCTTTACCACTGAGCCACCAGGGAAGCCCTCCTGGGAAGCGCCCTGCCCCTCTCCCCGCCCCCCCCCCTCCCCCCCATCCATGATTGCTGCCAAACCACCTTGTGCCTGCACTGTTGGCCAGGTTCCAGCTAGGGTTTCTTCCTCCGACCTCTGCTGAAGGGGTAATCACTCTTGAGGAGCCAAGGCTAACAAGTCTCAGAATCCTGGACAGAAAACACATTGGGTGTGTAATACCTAAATCCACTCACATAATGTGCACCAGCGTTACATACAACTACACGCAAATCCACACACTGTAGTTAGAAGCTCAGTCGCAGGCATGGGCCCAGTCTCCTGCCTCCAGCTATCGGCTCACTCTCCTAGTTCTTAACTCCTCTGGCCTGGAGACTTTCTCCCAAGGGTCAGCACGATCACTCATCCCCTAATCTCTCAGTTCCCCACCCACACAGTCTCTGCATGCGTGTGCAGGTTCCGGAGCTCCTCACCAGCAACACATCAACTCCGCCCACTCTGTACTCAAGGAAACACCTTAGTGCCTCAGGGGCCTGGGCAGCGTGAGACCAACAGCAACCCAGGTTTATAAATAGCATCGCAAAGATTCCCCTTTATGCTGAGCTCCTTTCCCCACCATCCTCCTTTCCCATCCCACCACCACCATTTTGCCCTAAAACCGTGGAAACTTGGAGACTAACAGGGACACTGAATCATTCCAGGAAGCCTCAGCTCCTGGCAATTTACTAAGGCAGAGCAGAGCAGCTACTGGGGTAAGGAAGGGTGCACTCCGCAGCCATCTGGTTCTGGAGCTACGTTAGCCCAGCTGAATGGGAACATGGCAATGAGCAGGTTCACAATGACCAGGGTTCTCCTGGGTTTCTAAGGAAATTTTACCCTATTATCTCCTGCTAAAGATCCTGGGAAGTTTCACCTTAAGAACACAGCAGGGGCTTCCCTGGAAGCACAGTGGATAAGAGTCTGCCTGCCACCACTGGGGACACAGGTTCCATCCCTGATCTGTGAAGAAATTCCACATGCCACGGAGCAGCTGGGTCCATGAACCACAACTACTGAGCCCTCATTCTAGAGCCTGTGAGCCTCAATTACAGCAGCCAGTGCTCCGCAACAGGAGGGGCCACTGCAATGTGAGGCCAGCTGCATGCCTCTAGCCCAGAGTAGCCTCCACTCAGTGCAACTGGAGAAAAAGCCCACGCAAGGCACTGAAGACCCTACCCAGCCAGAAATAAAAATAATAAAAGAAGGAAAGAACACAGAAGTCTTCAGGGGACATTTCATTTGCAACCCTCCCTACACTGGATAGGGAGGGACAGGAGAATACAATCAAAGCAGTTTACAGAACCCACTTGGCAGGTGCCAATCACTGTGAATTCCATAAACGGAAGTGCCCTCAGCCTTTTGCTGGTTCTGTGCCCTTCCCTAGCATTTCCCCAGCACCAGGTTAGGACACTGAGGTTAAATTTAACCTTTCTCCAGCACCCTCCCAGCCAGCCCTCCAGCTACCGCCCCAGCACTCAAAATATCTTCCAATCTTACCAGCTACAAGCCACTTACAGCAAAAGATCCTCTTGATTTCTCAGCACCATTCTCCCTAAACCCATCCCACTTCCTTGCCCCCAGCACTTCCCCATTCTTGAAGGGCAGCCCAGCGTGTAGAACCTCAGAGAAGGAGGTTCCCTGGTTCTATTATGAACCTTGACACCTACGCGCTGAGTCTCCCTAACCACCCCTTGCTCCCTGAAGCCTTCGTGCCTTAGTTTCCTTCTTCAATAAAAGGGATGCCATCACAAACACTGTCAAAGCTTCATTCCTAGAGGGACATGAATGAAGCTTAAAGAGCTGGTGGCTGCCACACATTCCACATTCCCCCAAAATAATGGCACCAGGCTAGTGTTCGGGGCTATTATTAGAAAGGTACACAAAAGGTACTTCCATTTCTCAGTCCAACCAACCCAGTTACCCAGACCTCTCTCTCCAGGTGGGCCTTGTGCCACGGGGCTGGGGCAGAACCTGAGTCAGGCTACATTCTTCTCTGCAAGCTGGAAGACTGAAAGGAAATACCCATAGAAACTGGGAAAGGCAGCCAAAGGGCAGGCTCCATCACATCCATGGAACGTCTAATGAAGACTTCACTACTGGGAGAAAGAGAAAAACAGAAAGACATTCTGGTGGAGGGGAAGACTGATCCCAGGTGAGACGTGTAAGACCCCAGATAACAGGCACAGTTTTTTTCCCATTTTCTCTGAAAGGCCAGTAATTGTTCTCTGTACAGTGCCAAGGTCAGGCATTAAGGAATGATAACTTCCTGCTCTGTACCTAATGCAGAAACTAACAGAGCAGTGGCTAAGTTTGCCACCTTGCTGATTACCAGCCCGGATGTCTGGGTTTCAGTCCTGGCACCACAGCCTACCTACTGGCTGTGCAACCTCAGGCAAGTTACTTAACTTGTGTTGCAGTTTCTTCATTGGAAAATGGAGATGATAACCTGTATATACATAGGGTTGTTGGGAGGATTACCTTGAGTTAAAGTTTTTAAAGCACTTAGTGAGTGTTATATACGTGTAGCAATGACTATTTTTGAATGAGAAAAAAAAAAAGAGAATAATAGACATTGAAAATTAGAAAAATGGACAGACCATACAGGTAAGCCTGGAAGAAGTAGCAAACCTACAATGAGTTCACAATAGTTTTCAGGATGTCAGAATCTCAAACTTTCCTTTGCGGAGAGTGTCATCCCACTAAGGACTGACCAGTGCCAGGACTAGTAAACTCCCAAGGATGAAGAAATGGGGGAATATCATCTCTTATTTTCCACAGGGGACTAGGTCGAGTCATAAGATGTGATCTGGAAAACAGCACCAAGTCATAGTTAATCCAACCCAATAGCTGTCTGCCCCTAACTGATTCCACGGAGGCAAGGAGAATCAGGGAGACTCAGTCCCAGCACGGCCGCTTAGGCTGTGTGGCAGTGGGTCATCTGGACATGCTCTGGTCCCATTGGCTCTGGGCCATTCAACAAGTAGCCTTCCAGCATCTGGTAAAGTGCTTTGTGGGAAATAGGCTGCTGTTCTCCAGAGCTGGCTCTTTTCAAACAAAAATGGGGGAGGGAGTTCTAGGGTAAACAGCCGAGGATCCTCATGCTTATTAGACCAGAGATGTCAGAGCTGACGCTCTTTATCAGTCCTAGCAGAAGTGGTCCCAGCCAGAGATCAGGCTGCAGCCACTCATGAAGGCTCCCACTGGCTGGGGCAGGCCAACCCTGTCCTCCCAGCTGGGCATCATTACCAGCATTCTCCCCACTTCCCTGCACAGGTGTACCTGTTTTAAGCGGCCTACCAGAAACACACAATTCTAGGTAATTGGAGCCTAGTCTGAAAAGTACACACAGACTTGGCCTTGGTGCATGATGGGGACAGAGCCACATCCGTGTGAAGTAAGAAACAGGCGCATGTTATTTTACAGCGCAGCCCCACAAACCCAGATTACAGCCCTCTCATGGACCAAAACCAACAGGTAGCTTCCAGGACACAGTGGATGTACTTAGAGATCCAGGCAGTTCACCCAATGGCCAAAGGAGGAAACATAAAAACCCAAATAGGATGAAGCATCCCGGGACTTCCCTGGTGGTCCCATGGCTAAGACTTTGTGCTCTCTACACAGAGGGCCTGGGTTGAATCCCTGGTCTGGAAACTAGATCCCACATGCTTCAACTAAGCCCCAGAGCAGCCAAATAAATATATAAAAATGAGAGAGAGAGAAAAAAAGAAAGAAAGAAAGATGAAGCCTCTCACTTGGATTCGCTGTGGGGTCTAATGCTCCTTACAGAAGACAAAGTATTTTCTAGTGGTGAGGCAGGAACACAGGCACCTAGCTGGGGACCCCAGGTTGACAGGCAGAGCGCTACTAAACCCACACAGCCCAGGCTCCGCCAGAAGGATGTCCTGGCACCTTTTTCTTGCCTTTTCTGAAGATCCTGGGCTTTGATGGTTCTTGCTATTTTCCTATGAAAGATAACATACATTCAAGGTTCCAGACACCCAGAACTTGCACATGAAACAGGAAGAGATAGGATGAAGCTACCAGGTGATTTTCTGAAAAGAAATTCCTCAGGGGTCAAATCTCCCTGGCAGTCAGCTTATTTCCATTGAAGACTGGAAGTAGGCTGAGCATCACCCCTCCCCTCCTCCTCTCTAGGGTCTGCCTTTTCCTGAGGAACGGTCAGCAAAGGACAGGAGCAGTGTCGGGCACTGGGACAGTGGGACCCGGCCAGCATTAAGGACAAACTTCAACCCAGGAACTGGCATTCCCTGCAGACTTTTTTCTTGCCTTGGGACATGGGATCTCCATTTTCCCTGTGGATGTTATGCTTCCAGCCAGGAATGGAGATGTCATGAGCGGAGACTGGGAAGCACAGTGAGTGGAGACAGACCACTTTTCTTATAAAGGGAGCAGTAATCACCATGGGCTGGAGAAAACAGCTCTGCTGCTGCTGCTGCAGCTGCTAAGTTGCTTCAGTCGTGTCAGACTCTGTGTGACCCCATAGACGGCAGCCCACCAGGCTCCACCGCCCCTGGGATTCTCCAGGCAAGAACACTGGAGTGGGTTGCCATTTCCTTCTCCAATGCATGAAAGTGAAAAGTGAAAGTGAAGTCGCTCAGTCATGTCCGACTCTTTTCGACCCCATGGACTGCAGCCTACCAGGCTCCTCTATCCATGGGATTTTCCAGGCAAGAGTACTGGAGTGGGTTGCCATTGCCTTCTCCGGAGAACAGCTCTGGTGGACATTAAATGACCTAGGGTTACAGGTAAGAAAATGTAATACCAACGGAAGCCCCAGACAAGGCCAGGCCCCAAGATGCCACCATGGCTTTAGTGAGAGCCCATTCTCGGTGTGACAAGGCCCAAGGACAGAGGGTGGTGTGGCAGTCCGGTTGGGGTGTGTCTCATCATGACACTGTATGGATGGACTGCTAGAGATGCAGAGGTTTTCTGATGTCCCTTGCCCTTGGCATGAAAACAAACATTTCCCTAGGGACCTCCAATGAACCCCATCCCATCAGTCCCCCCAACACTAAGAAACCCATTTCTCATAGCCTCTGCAGCAAGATGAGGGTTTGAATCCAATAGCTTCGGAACACATTTCCCAGAAGAGTCTCTGAGTTGTTGCTCTACCATCCCAGTAACGAAACCCAAGAGGCACCATCTCAGGCCCCCTACACCCACTAGTGCCTAAAGAAGACAGAAAATGAAAAAAAGCACTAACCTGTCTCCACGTCAGCCGCAGCAGAGGGCGGGGACCACCTGGTACTGGAGTCTGGGGTTGGAGGGACCCCTCTCTTCAAAGGCAGATGCAGAGCCTCATCCTCAGTGGCTCTTCCCGTTCTTGGCTGAGCCTCCCAAGCTGGGGAGGGGAACTGGGTCCCCCGAGGATGAGGAGTGGAGGGAGGGAGAGGGGGAGGAGAAGGAGGTCCCACCTGAGGAAGGTGGCACACCCCCCACACTCGGCCGGCGACCCTGGGGAGGAGGGGAGGAGCCTCGTCCAACCCGGAGTTGTCTCCTCCCCCTTGGGGGAGTCCCCCTCCCCCCCAAACTGAATCTGTCGGGAGTGGAGGGCTCTTTCTGTCGGCTGGAGATCGGAGTGGAGGGGCTCTCCCCTGTTCCACCGTCCGGGTACAGGGAAGTTGGGGGGACTTCTTCCCCTCTCCTGGAAGGCTGGAAGCCGAGTCGTCTTCTCTCCCTGGGGTGTCCTCTGCTTCTGAACCTGAGCAGTCCTCGCCCCCGTGAGCACGGGCTGGGCGGCAGGGTGCCTACTCCAGAGGCATACCCCCGTTCTCTCCGGCCCCCAAAAGTCCAGAACTGAGGAGAGTGTGCTTGCAGTAGTGGAGGCACACGGGGCTGCTCACTCGCTTCCTCGGTAAGGATCACCCCTCTACTTTGGGGGCTCCATTCCCGGGACCGTGCGGGGATCCTCCTCGCCTCTAGGTAGGAGAGACTCGCCCCCTAGCGGGGTCTCCTCGGTCCCTCGCCCGGGCGCGAAGGGTCTTTTCCCGTCCCCCTCCCGCCTCCGCTCCCGGGGCGCCCCCGAGGGTGGGGTTTGCTTGCTCCCCGCTCTCCCGGAGCTGGCCTGGGCAGCCGGGGCCGGGAGGCCGCGGCTCCGGACGCGCGTCCCTGCGGCTGCCGCGCCTCCTCTCGTCCCGTTCGCGTCCGCTCCGCTCCCGCCGGCGCGTGGGGCTCCCCGCGCCGCCGCCGCTCGGGCTCCGGCCAGTCCGGACTCCCCCGGGGAGCCAGGCGGCGGACGGAAGGTGTCAGGGCTCGGCTGGGGCTCGGGCTCGGCGCGGCTCCGCTGCAGGCCCCGGCTCCTCCCCGGCCTCCGCGCCGCGCTCGGCGCCCCTCCCCCGCCCCCGCCCGCCGGGCCGCCGCCGCCACCTCCCCGCGCGGGTTAAGGAGGAGCGGACGGCGCAGAGCCTTGGGTGCGCTGCGCCCGGTGAGCCGCGCCGCCGCCCCCCGCCCCCCGAGCTCCCGGGGGGGGACCGACGCGCGCCGCCCGCGGCCCTAGGGACGCGCCCCCCACCCCTCACTCCCCTCCGGCCGCCACTGGTTCCCTTGTAGCTCGCGATCCGCCCGAGACGACACCCACTGCTGTCTGTCGGGAGAGTCCCTCGTTTGCGCCGCAGGAACTGTCAATTTCAGTTCCACGCTAATTCTGCCATACTGATTTTTTTTTTTAGTTCATTGTCTTCCATACATAGATGAACATAGGTTTTCCCAGGAATGCCTTTCATAGGTTTCCTTTTTTCCCTGAATAGCTTTTAAAGGGGTATGGGATTGGGCCGAAGTTAGTATATTACACTGATACCATCCCAGAGTTCAGTAAATGCTTGTTGAACGACTGAATGTAGAAGGTGATCAATGACCGTGCAACCGAGAAAACTCTGGACCAAACATCAGAAAATCTAGGAGAATCTAAACTTGTGCAAGGCCAAGTTCTATGGCATCCAGGGCGGCGAAGAAGAGGTCCTTATACTCGCCTTACCCACCCAATAAGGCTCCTGCAAGAATCTAATGATCTCATTTATGTGGAAATGCTTTTTAAACCACTGTACATAAATGTGTAAAGAATACTGTTCAATTCACTTGGCAATTCTATAACATATCTTATCCGGGTCACAGCATAGAATGTTCATATCCTCTGCCCTTAACAGAATAATCCCCAGCCAAAGACAGAAAACACCACCAGATGACTACCTCCATTTTTCCTCTTGAACTCATGTTAGTCTGCAAATTCTTCTGCAAATTCTTATGTGTTTCATCATCTGGCCTCATGAACTTTTCTCAAACTACTCTACTTTCTGTTAAATAAGAAAACAATATTATCCGTGAAATATTTTAATTGCTCAAAAAATAAAAAGGCAGAATACTCAGGATTACAGCTTGATCACTACATTTCATATTTATATATTAAAGTTTTTTTCCTCTTCTGGTTAAATATATAATACTGTATTTTATATTTACAATATGCCAGGCATTGACTGAGCTATGCATGTATTATCACATTTAATTCTTCCCAATCCCATAAGGCACTATTATTAAGCCTATTTTACAGATGAGAAAGCTGAAATAGAGCCATAGATTGTGTCTGAGTTCAAATTATTAGTAAAATGCAAAATCAGGACTTAAATTAACAAATTCAAAATCCAAATGATTCTTCTATCCCATTTTCCTGAGCTGTCAGAACTAAAAGTCATTCCTTTAATTGTAATTAAAGGCAGTCAATTCCAGCTGAGCCTTCTCTTCCTTTCCTCTCTTACAACATCCAGAATTAAAATTGTATTTTTCTCTCCTCTTTGAAACATTGATTCATTCTCCCACACACAGATAATTTGGCATCAGATGTTTCTTACTTTGTGTTACAGGTTTTGTTACGTTTCTTTTTTCAATCCTTTTTGACTTTTTTTATGTATATGAAATTTGAGGATCAGGGGTAGAGAGGTCAAAGTACTAAAAGTGAGAAAGTTAGAGAAGGCTTAGAATCTCTTCTTCTAGAAATTGAGAGAAGTAAAAAGGTCAAGAAATTATTTGACCTATACAAGATATTTGCTGCAGCGCTATATATAGCTGTAGGAAATTAGCTAAACATCTATAATAAGGCAACTGTTAAATACCTTATGGTACTGCTATATAATAGAATGCTGCTGCTGCTGCTGCTGCTGCTAAGTCGCTTCAGTCATGTCTGACTCTGTGCCACCCCATAGATGGCAGCCCACCGGGCTCCCCCGTCCCTGGGATTCTCCAGGGAAGAACACTGGAGTGGGTTGCCATTTCCTTCTCCAACGCATGAAAGTGAAAAGTGAAAGGGAAGTAGCTCAGTCGTGTCTGACTCTTAGCAACCCCATGGACTGCAGCCTACCAGGCTCCTCTTTCCATGGGATTTTCCAGGCAAGAGTACTGGAGTAGGGTGCCATTGCCTTCTCCATAATAGAATACTACTTAGCTTTTAAATGAGTAAATATATTTCACTCTGGAATGTAGAATTAGTGAGTAATTGTTTTAATTCTTATGTCTTTACCATTTAGCTATTTTGCAATAGTCATGTTATTATTTTAAAGAACTAATTTTTTTCATACATCTAAATATTTTCCAGTGAGAATATCATGTTAAAAACAGTTTGTATAATATGATTATGTAGGTGATTTTTGTAATATATATGTATTGATATCTATATGTATATATTTGTGTATGTATACATACACACACACACATAGATGGATATACACCAAAAATGTAAGCTTAAAGATTATTATAATTTCTCATTTTCCACTATATCTATAATTACTATTTGTATGGTTTTTGCTTATGTGTGTTTTGTTTTTTTTTTTTTATTAAAAAAAGAACCTGAAAAGCTAGTTTTGTTTTGTTTTTCCCCTGAGACAGGAAGAAGCACTTGCATTCATTCTCCATTTACTTTCTATTAAGGTGATATGGAACAGAATCAAAATGTAAAGGATCCACCCTTCTCAATAATAGAATCTAGTATCTAATTATTCATGTGTGCTATTCTACCTTGAGCAAAATGCTTCTTCTAATATTGGTGACCAATATACCACAATACATATTTTGGAAGCATTTATGAAACACTTGTGTGTTACATGAAACATGGTAAAGTGGATAGAATTCATGTATTCAAATCCCAGCTTTGACACTCAACAACAGAACTTAAGTCATTTAACTGCTCTGGTAGTCAGTTTTCCTCATCAGTAAAATGGGGATAATAATATCACCTACTTCATAGTGCTGGGGAGGTACTGTGATTCCACGCACAGAATGCACTTAGATACATGCATGGAGGAAGAGGAACCTAGAAGTTGAAAGAGGCTTAAAAGACATAGCAACCAAATGCAATGTATACAGATCAAGAGACATGACACACCTGTCAAATACAATATATGGACATGTCAGGGGATCCTGATTTGAACAAAGGAACTGGGAAAGACACCAATTTCTCAATCAAAATTTCAATCCTGACTTTGGTGATATAAAAGAATTATTGCTATATTTTAGATATGTTAAAGAATTATGCTATTATTTTTTAAAGATCTTTATCTTTTTAAGATTCATACTAAAGAATTTAGTCATGGAATGCCTGATATTTGCTTCAAAATAATCACGTGATAAAGGAAAGAGGTATAGATAATAAGAAACTAGCCTAATGTTGCTTACGAAAACATGGGCTTTTTTTCATGCATCTGTTTTTAATACTATTCTACTTCTGCATGTATTTGAAATTTTACAAGATAAATAGGTTTTTAATACTGTTTAAAAAGCTATCGAACGACTGTCAATATTTGCGTGTGCTTAGTAGCTCAGTCGTGTCCAACTCTTTGCGACCCCATGGACTGCAGCCTGCCAGGCTCCTCTGTCAATGGGATTCTCTGGGCAAGAACACTAGAGTAGGTTGCCATGACCTCCTCCAGGGGATCTTCCCAACCCAGGCCTCCTGCATTGCAGGGGGATTCTTTTACCGATTGAGCCACTAGGGAAGCCGTTGTAAATATTTACTATATGCTTTATATTTGTAATGTTATCCGATGTTTGTTTACACCTTTCAGATCACAATGTGTTTTTATTTACACGAAGTATTTTAGTATTCACACTGAACGTATATGGTAGCTATTATTATTCCCATTTTACAAATGATAAGACAATTAGAGGCAAGACTGGCAGGAGGCCCAATATACCACCTCCGCTCTTCCAGCTTCCAGGAGACCCTCCGTAAGAGTGGTAGGCGGTAACCCACAGCCACTAAGCAACCGGCTCTTGCTTCCTTTAGCGACTGCCGTCAGATCTAGTGGGGAGACAAAAAACAAACACACGAATGATTCACTTAGAAATATTTATCAGACAAAATTGGAGCCCACATTTGCACATCTAGCCGCTACTTTAAAAGGAACTCTCAGGGAGAAAAGAATAGAACACAGAAGATGAGATTACTCGTAAAAGTTCTCTCCATGGTTTGGTTTTCTTTTACGTAACTTTATTGTTGTAAGTTTCATTCGTTTATATTCTCTACCTAACCTGTTTATTCTTTCTGAAAATAAAATCAGGCGTAAGGTGAGGGGACCAGAGATAAGAAACTGCATGGGAAGCGAAGTTGGGAGGCAGGAGGACGTCACATCCCAGTCGCTTGGAGGCCCAGGCACCTCACAGCTCGGCGCCACCTTAAGAAGCGTTAGCATCTCCGCCGGCCCTGCTGGCCTTCGGCTCCTCCCACTCCCGTGTCAGCTCCGACCCGGGAACGTGGGGAAGGGAGGAGAGACGCACTGAATGGAAAGATTGGCGCGGGAGTCTGCGGGGTCTCTCCTTCCCCCTGCTCTGCGGCGCGGGGAGGAGCAAGGACAGCTCGGCCCTTTGGGGTTTGGTCCTTTTCCTGAAGACTCGGCATGGGAACGTGTTCTACTGAGATGAGGGTTGGGGGGAGATATATGGGGTGGGGGGCTCATCTTGGGGTGCGGCTGAGGGGGGACAGAACTGGGGCGTCTGAGACATACAGTAGGCAAAATTGGTCGCAAATTCTAAGAGGTCCGTACGCGTCTCCTTCAAACCATTTCCAAAAGTGGGGGCAAGTTTTCCATTCTCCGCCCAATTCCCCGTCTTCATTTTAATTGATTGGGTTTAAGGTAGGCCGGGCCCAAGGTTGCTTGCTGGTTGGCTGCACAAGTAATCTATCAGGATGACGCAAGCGCGGGGCGGCTGTTTGGGAAGGAAGTGAAGTTTATTTTGGTACCTCCCATCCCAACTACTGATTGGTTGAGATTCGTAGTGATGTAAAACAAGGCATAAAAATGTCCACTAAAGGGAAGGGCCAATTGGCTACTCTCTCAGGGACGCTGTCTAGGCTGGGACTGGGAAGAGTTAGAGTCGGCTGTTGTGATGAAGGACCAAATGGATTGAAACCCGGAAATGAGTTTAGTAGAGAGCTGAAGGGAAAGGGACATCTGCGAAACCTCCCTTGCCCTCAAACAAGGTCATTTCCTGCGTGGGATCGATAGTTTCCTGTTTACTCAGCGAAGTCAGCGGGTACCGTGGTTTTCTGGAATACACGTAATAGTTAAATTCGTATGAGCCTCTGGTCCCAGACTTCCCATTTACTTACATTACCCAAAAGGATGAATGAGACGGAGGAAAGGAAGAACGTGGAGTTTAACCATGCCTTTAGGAAAGGATGGGGAAACCGAGGTTCTTGTATAGAAAGCTAAGGACTGACTGGATGACAGGATCCAAGCAGGTGGGTTCCTAAAGAAACCATTCACAAAATAATTGGAGAGGCTGGGAGGAGGTGAAGGAAACTATAAAAGTTTGTCTTTAGGAAGGACATTGATCAAATTACAGAAACCTACTTGGATCAGTACAGTCGCTCAGTTGTGTCAGACTCGTTGCGTCCACATGGACTGCAGCACGCCAGGCTTCCCTGGCTATCACCAACCCCCGGAGCCTGCTCAAACTCCCGTCCATCGAGTTGGTGATGCCACCCAACCATCTCATCCTCTGTCCCCTTCTAGGATATGGAATGTATTTTATGCATCGTTGTATATCCGGTGCCTAGCAGTATCTCATACATAGCAGGTTGTGAACCCAAAGAAAATAAGACGTTTAAAATGTATGTGGCACACATTCTAAATATTGCAGACATTGAAATATGTTTTTAAAGGCATCTATGCCAATCAGTCCAGAATATTCATTGGAAGGACTAATGCTGAAGCTGAAACTCCAATACTTTGACCACCTGATGCGAAGAACTGACTCATTGAAAAAGACCCTGATTCTGGGAAAGATTGAAGGCAGGAGAAGGGAACGACAGAGGATGAGATGGTTGGATGACATCACAGACTCGATGGACATGAGTTTGAGCAAGCTCTGGGAATTGGTGATGGACAGGGAAGCCTGGTGTGGTGCAGTCCATGGGACTGCAAAGAGTCAAACACAACTGAGTGACTGAACTGAAGTGATGGCAGTTTTATGATCCTGGAAAAATGTTTCACACTTACCACCTGGATTGTTCCAGCCATAAATTAAAAGATAATTCTGCTCCCTGGGAGAAGCTACCTACCTGTGAAAAGCTACCAGTGAAAATGCTGCCATTTTCTCCTTAAAACCCTGAGGCATTTAAAATTTGGAAGCAGATTTCCCCTTAAGGTAACTTCCTAAAAATATTGAAAAGATAGATGGCGTTAGTGAAAAGATATCTCTACATCCAGTGAATGAAAAATAAGGTGTTTAACCTACAATCAGTAATTCCAGGGTAGGAAGAACTATTTGAATTGAGAGATGTCATCTATACTGTAAATTATGCAATTCCTTTGCTTCCCAGCATTAATAGACCTTTTTTATTTTTTTCCCTAGTCCAGACTTTTTCTTAGAGCTAAATTTCAGCAATGCTTTAACATTGTCTAAATATTGTGCTTTGGAAATTGAGGGACCAGGGTGAGGACTTCCATTAGTATTATAACTATCCCCACTGCAGAGCCTGCAAGGGCTCTGGGTCAGGATTCAGTAACAGGTATGTTCTGTTTTTCCAAGGCGATCCCATCTTTTTATGATTGTCCAGGATATCCTAGGCCAGATAGTTTACAAGGGAGTCTATCATATTGGCCTTTCAGTATCACTATGGCCATAGTTTAAAGATAGGAGAAGGAACAAGAGGCAGCTGTATTTGCAATAGTAAGAGTACCATGGGAAAACTAGGCTATCCACAATTCTAGCATAATAAGGTATTGTTATATGTTGCTTATAGCAAAGTGGCAGTAGGGGTGGGACAAGGGAGGAAGGAGATTTTAAAAATTTTTTGGAGAATTGTTTGTCTAAGCTTTCTGGGCACAGAGATTGCCCACCTGGGAGAACCGTTGGCACAGTGGTTGCAGAGGCAGTCCTGGCTGCATGAGAGGAGGACGATGAGGAGGGGTGAGCATCAGTATGGCAGACGAGGACACGCTGGTATCAGTGGATTAAGAAACATTGGGGAAGGCTCAAGGAGTGTTCTTCTGCAAATATACTCAGGCGGAGGGTAAAAAGCTGGGATTGAGAGGCCAGGTCCAGAACACTGACCAAGGCAGAGGGCAAGGGCGATTGAAAGGTCCCATCCCCAAAGTGCGTCGTTTGCAAGAATGGCTTGAGACAAGAGGAAATCCCAAAACAAACGTTCACCAACAGAGCAAACTTCTACAGTAAGAAAGTCATCTCAAAGTTGGATTACTCAGATTCCCAACTTGTAAAATAATGGCCAAAATTTAAATTTTCCGAGATAAACTCAGTGGTTTTGTTTTTTATTGTTAATAGAAATGGATCTACTCTATGTTCAATATTAGAATTTATCAGTAAGTTACTTTAGTATCAGATATTTGATTATGACTGTATATTATAGGTATGATGGAATGATTACACTGTAAACAATTCTAATCAATGAAAACACATTACAACCTTCAAAAAAAAAGAATTGTGTTTATGAGAGAAAAGCGTTTTGTTCCTAGAAATGTTAAAAGAATATGGAAACATATATTAGTTTTAGGTTAATAATTCATACACGTAAAGCACTGTCACTTTCCCAATGATGATGCCCAATGAGTCAAACTAGAAATTGTGTCTCAGGGGACCTAGAATCCAAGGAATAAACTGCTATTGTTCCTCATCACAGGCCCAAACCCTCCAGTGGGTAAAGATAAGCCACTGGCATCTTGATTAGTGAGAACCTGAGACACTGAGTTAGATAGCCTCTCGGGTGTCAGGGAAAACCTCAACCTCCAGGAGACTAGCTGCTCCCACCTCCCACCCACCTTGTGAAATATTGTGATAATGAGTTACTTTCTTTTTTTTAATTAATTTATTTATTTATGTTTGACTGTGCTGGCTCTTCATTTCTACGAGGGCTTTTCTCAAGTTGCAGTGAGCAGGGTCTACTCTCTAATTGTGTGGAGGCTTCTCGTTTTGATGGCTTCTTTTGTTTCCAAGCCTGGGCTGTAGGACACCTGGACTTCAGTAGTTGCAACACGTGGGCTCAGTTGTTGGGGCACACCAGCTCCTCCACATGTGAGGTCTTCCTGACTCAGGGACTGAACCCATGTCTCCTGCATTGGCAGGCGGATTCTTTACCACGGAGCCACCAGGGAAGCCCATCGTGAGTTTCTTTTTATCTGGAGGCTCAAGAAACAGCTACAGGGCCTCAAAAGACCAAGAGTGAAGGCACCAGCTTATACTGCATTTGGTATTATAGAAAGAAGAGGGAAAAGGAAGGCAGAGGATGAGGAGGGGCAAGTAGGGGAAGTATAGAAGAAACAGTGGCCTTACTGCTCAGTCAGGTATTGTATCTGTCAGGGTTATTTGCAGTAAACAGAAACCACTTTTATTTTAAGCAGAAAATACCTTAATACAGGGACATGCATGCTTACAAAATCGTTTGAAGAACTGAAGGAGCAGAGTCTCTGCTGTTTCCCAGAAATGGCTCCTAGAATGGGATTAGTAAACACACTCACGGGAGGGGAGCATCAGAAAGCTGAGCAATCAGGCTTCCTGAGTGGCTCAGTGGTAAAGAATCTGCCTGCCAATGCAGGAGACGTGGGTTCAATCCCTGATCCAGGAGGATCCTGCATGCCCCAGCTCAACTAAGCCTGTGGACCACAACTACTAACGCTGTACTCTAGAACCTGGGCGCTGCAACTACCGAGCCCACCTGCAGCAATTACTGAAGCCCACTCACTCTGGAGCCCGTGCTTGACAACAAGAGAAGCCGCAACTAGGGAGTAGCCCCCACTCATTGCAACTAGAGAAAAGCCCATGCAGCAGCAAAGACCCAGCACAGCCTTTAAAAAAAAAAAAAAGAAGAAAGGTGAGGAATCACAACTTATTGCTGGGACTTTCCTGGTGGTCCGGTGGCTAAGACTCTGCACTCACATTTCAGGGGACCCAGGTCCAACCCCTGGTCAGAAAACTAGATCCCACATGCCACATCAAAGACCTAGCACAGGCAAATAACTAAATGAAAGTGAAAGTGTTAGTTACTGAGTCCTGTCTGACTCTTTGTATAAATAAATATTTTTAAAAAACAAAGCTTTATTGCGGAAACTGTTGAATTCAAGAACACAGTGCTCTGGCTGTGATCCAGAGGGCAATGTTGCTAACACTGCCTCAAAGCCTTCAGTGGCCAAGAGCTAGTGCATGGAGGCGGAACACTGCTGCCAAAAGCCCAGCACCTCACAATCATGCTGGCCAGCAGCAAGCGCCAAAGCAGCCAGGAGGTGGCTCCTACCTCACTTCTACTTTTCAAGTCTCTTGGGTGTGCAGACTACAGATAGATCATAATTTAGAAACAGAATCCTAGTGGCAAAACAATCTGGGATGTATAGTTGTGGGTTTTCTAGCCTCTGCAGTACAGGAAGGTGTATGAAAAGGAGGCAGAATATGGGTCAGTCATCCATCACAAATGTATATGTATCTACATGTAAAATCTGAGCCAGAAGCAGCATGAGAATGAAGCAGAAGTTTAAGATTTTTTTCATTTTACAAACCAATAAGGGGATGCAGAGGACTTTTGATACAGAAAGACATTACCAACTGCGATCTACTATGACCATCATTTTATAAGAGAAGTAATACTTTTTTACACCAAAAAAGTGGGAAGGTTACATTCTCAGAATTTAAGAACTGGATAAACTTAACTTCAAGAAAAACAGTAGGTTGTCTTTCTGAGTGGACACCTTGTCCAAATGTGGCAGTCTATGAAAGCACTGAAGTAGTGTAAGGTTGGGCTTACAAGATGGCTCAGTGGTAAAGAATCTGCCTGCTAATGCAGGCGACACAGACTGCATCTATGAAATTAAAAGACACTTGCTCCTTGGAAGAAAAGCTATGACAGACCTAGATATTGACAGGCAGAGACATCACTTTGCCAACAAGGGTCCATCTAGTCAAAGTTATGGTTTTTTCCAGTAGTCATGTATGGATGTGAGAGATGGACTATAAAGAAGATTGAGCACTGAAGAACTGATGCTTTTGAACTGTGGTGCTGGAGAAGACTAAAGAGTCCCTTGGACAGCAAGGAGATCAAACTAGTCAATCCTAAAAATTCAACTCTGAATATTCACTGGAAGAGCTGATACTGAAGCTGAAGCTCCAATACTTGGGCCAGCTGATGCAAAGAGCTGATTCATTGGAAAAGACCCTGATGCTGGGAAAGACTGAAGACAAGTGGAGAAGTGGGCAACAAAGGATGAGATGGTTGG
Organism: Bubalus kerabau; assembly: GCF_029407905.1. Taxonomy (NCBI): domain Eukaryota; kingdom Metazoa; phylum Chordata; class Mammalia; order Artiodactyla; family Bovidae; genus Bubalus; species Bubalus kerabau. The sequence goes on from NC_073624.1 coordinate 20,417,094, forward strand.
ATGACATCACTGACTCAATGGACATGAGTTTGAGCAAACTCTGGAAGATAGTGAAGGACAGGGAAGACTGCTGTGCTGCGGTTCATGGAGTCACAAAGAGTCAGACACAATTTAGTGACTACACAACAACAACAGGTGTAAAGTCACTGCCCCTTGCCAGGAAAAAAAAACAAAGCAGCTTCTTAGCCAGTCCTGCTTAAGACGTGCTGAATGAACCTTACTGCTGGGCCTTCATTTCTTGCTAACTAAAATTAGTATTATATATAAATACTAACATTTAAGAAAGCGGGGGGGGGGGGGAGAAAGGTATGGAAGAAACAGTTTCTAAAAAGAACATATACAGTAGCACCTCTTATTGGCAGTTTCACTTGCTGAGATTTCACTTACCCATGGTCAATCACTCCCTGAAAATATATTAAATGGAAAATTCCAGAAGTAATCAGTCCACAAGTTTTAAATTGCGCACCATTCTAAGAAACATCATGAAATCTCAAGCCATCCCACCTGGACAGAAAACATCCCATTGTTCAGTGTATATATGAATCCATGCTGAATTCTCTGCCCACCCATTAGTCTCTTAGCAGCTGCTGCTTTTTCAGCTATATTGTCACAGTAGTACATTCACATAACTTTTATTATGGTATATTGTCACAACTGTTCTATTTTATTAATAGTTACTATTGTTAATCTCTTACTGTGTCTAATTTATAAGTTAAGCTTTATCATAGGTGTATATGTATCATATGTGTGATTTATATGTAATTACATATGTGTATCATATGTGTAATTTATAAATTAAACTGTATCATAGGTGTATATTTATGTATCGGAAATATAGGGTTCGGTACAATCTGTGGTTTCAGGAATCCACTGAGGGTCTTGGAAAGTATCCCCTATGAATAAGAGGGAACTGCTGTAATAATAAAATGCCAATTTAAAAATAAGATATATTAGATTCAGTTCAGTTCAGTTCAGTCGCTCAGTCGTGTCCGACTCTTTGCCACCCCATGAATCGCAGCACGCCAGGCCTCCCTGTCCATCACCAACTCCCCGAGTTCACTCAGACTCACGTCCATCGAGTCAGTGAGGCCATCCAGCCATCTCATCCTCTGTCGTCCCCTTCTCCTCCTGCCTCCAATCCCTCCCAGCATCAGAGTCTTTTCCAATGAGTCAACTCTTCGCATGAGGTGGCCAAAGTATTGGAGTTTCAGCTTTAGCATCATTCCTTCCAAAGAAATCCCAGGGCTGATCTCCTTCAGAATGGACTGGTTGGATCTCCTTGCAGTCCAAGGGACTCTCAAGAGTCTTCTCCAGCACCACAGTTCAAAAGCATCAATTCTTCAGCGCTCAGCTTTCTTCACAGTCCAACTCTCACATCCATACATGACCACTGGAAAAACCATAGCCTTGAACAGAGACCTTTGTTGGCAAAATAATGTCTCTGCTTTTGAATATGCTATCTAGGTTGATCATAGCTTTCCTTCCAAGGAGTAAGCGTCTTTTAATTTCATGGCTGCAGTCACCATCTGTCGTGATTTTGGAGCCCAAAAAAATAAAGTCTGACACAGTTCCCACTCTTTCCCCATCTATTTCCTAAGAAGTGATGGGACAAGATGCCATGATCTTCGTTTTCTGAATGTTGAGCTTTAAGCCAACTTTTTCACTCTCTTTCACTTTTATCAAGAGGCTTTTTAGTTCTTCCCTTTCTGCCATAAGGGTGATGTCATCTGCATATCTGAAGTTATTGATATTTCTCCCTGCAATCTTGATTCCAGCTTGTGCTTCTTCCAGCCCAGTGTTTCTCATGATGTACTCTGCATATAAGTTAAATAAGCAGGGTGACAATATACAGCCTTGATGTACTCCTTTTCCTATTTGGAACCAGTCTGTTGTTCCATGTCCAATTCTAACTGTTGCTTCCTGACCTGCATACAAATTTCTCAAGAGGCAGGTCAGGTGGTCTGGTATTCCCATCTCTTTCAGAATTTTCCACAGTTTATTGTGATCCATGCAGTCAAAGGCTTTGGCATAGTCAATAAAGCAGAAATAGATGTTTTTCTGGAACTCTCTTGCTTTTTTGATGATCCAGCGGATGTTGGCAATTTGGTCTCAGTGAAGCTCCTAGTTCCCTTAATGGTTCTGAAGGTCTATTATTTCACTTTTTATCTGGACTCCTAATAAACTTCTACCTGAACTTCAACTTGTAGACTGTACAATTGGTCCCATTCAGCAATTCAGATTTAATAAGGAAAAACAGATTTTTTCATGTCACTCTATTTGTTTGAAAACATTCTGTGGATACCAATTATCAGTAAACTATAATACATGCTATTCAGCTTGACTTTCAAGATTGTCTTCAACCTGATCCTAACCCATATTGCCCACAATTTCTGCCCCAAAAATGACTAGCATCACCTAAAGTAGGTGCCTTTACTTACGTTACCATTTTCCCTCATTTCAACAGATATCCATTGAGCTTATTAATTATCTCCTATGTGCTAGACTTTGTGTTAGAAACATTAACAAATTCAACAATGAAACAGGCTGAGCCCCTGCTAGGGTGACCACCCATCCAGGTTGCCCAAGACTGTCTTGGGTTTAGTGCTAAAAGCCCCGTCCTGAGAAACCCCTGAGTCCTAGGAAAGCTGAGACAGCTGATCATGCTGGTCCCTATCTACAGGAAATTATGAGGTTCTTCAGATCCTTTCTGGGGCTTCCTAAATGGCTCAGTGGTAAAGAATCTGCCTGCAGTGCAGGAGGTGCAAGAGACATAAGTTCAATCCCTGCCTGGGTCAGAAATATCCCCTGGAGAAGGAAATGGCAACCCATTCCAGTATTCTTGTCTGGTAAATCCCATGGACAGAGGAGCCTGGCCATGGGGTTGCAAAGTGCCGCACAACTGAGCACACACACACAAAGATCCCTTCTAACTTAGAAACTGAGTAGATGCACATTCCTTTTTTTCCCATTTATTTTTTAAGGTTTATTTTCAATTGGAGGATAATTCCTTTACAATACTATACTGGTTTCTGCCACACAATATGAATCAGTTGTAAGTATGCATATATCCCCTTCCTCTTGAACCTCACCCCCACACCCCACACCATCCCAACCCTCTAGGATATCACAGAGCACCAGTTGAGCTACCTGTGTTATACTTCCCATTCAGTTCAGTTCAGTCGCTTAGTCGTGTCTGACTCTTTGCGACACCATGGACTGTAGCACGCCAGGCTTCCCAGCCCATCACAAACTCCTGGAGCTTGCTCAAACTCATGTCCTTCAAGGAAGTGATGCCATCCAACCATCTCATCCTCTGTTGTTCCCTTCTCCTCCGGCCTTCAATCCTTCCCAGCATCAGGGTCTTTTCAAATGAGTCAGCTCTTCCCATCATGTGGCCAAAGTATTGAAGCTTCAGCAGTAGTTCTTCCAATGAATATTCAGGACTGATTTCCTTTAAAATTGACTGGTTTGATCTCCTTGCAGTCCAAGGGACTCTCAAGAGTCTTCTCCAACACCATAGTTCAAAAGCATCAATTCTTTGGTGCTCAGCTCTCTTTATGATCCAACTCTCACATCCGTACATGACCACTGGAAAAACCATAGCTTTCACTAGACGGACCTTTGTTGTCAAAGTAATGTCTCTGCTTTTTAATATGCTGTCTAGGTCGGTCATAGCTTTTCTTCCAAGGAGCAAGTATCTTTTAATTTCATGGCTGCAGTCATCATGTGCAGTGATTTTGGAGCCCAAGAAAATAAAGTCTGTCACTGTTTCCATTGTTTCCCATCTATTTGCCATAAAGTGATGGGACCTGCTACCGTGACCTTAGTTTTTTGAATGTTGAGCTTTAAGCCAACTTTTTCACTCTCCTCTTTCACTTTCATCAAGAGGCTTTTTAGTTCCTCTTCACTTTCTGCCATAAGGGTGGTGTCATCTGCATATCTGAGGTTATTGATATTTCTCCCAGCAATCTTGATTCCAGCTTGTGCTTCATCCAGTCCAGTATTTTGCATGATGTACTCTGCATATAAGTTAAATAAGCAGGGTGACAATATACAACCTTGACATACTCCTTTCCCAGTTTGGAACCAGTCCATTGTCCCATGTCAGGTTCTAACTGTTGCTTCTTGACCTGCACACAGACTTCTCAGGAGACAGGTATGATGCTCCGGTATTCCCATCTCTTTAAGAATTTTCCACAACTTGTTGTGATCCACACAGTCAAAGGCTTTGGCATAGTCAATAAAGCAGAAGTAGATGTTTTTCTGGAACTCTCTTGCTTTTTCCATGATCCAGTGGATGTTGGCAATTTGATCTCTGGTTCCTCTTCCTTTTCTAAATCCAGCTTGAACATCTGGAAGTTCACGGTGCACATACTGTTGAAGCCTGGCTTGGAGAATTTTGAGCATTACTTTGCTAGCATGTGAGATGAGTGCAATTGTGTGGTAGTCTCAACGTTCTTTGGCATTGCCTTTCTTTGGGATTGGAATGAAAACTGACCTTTTCCAGTCCTGTGGGCACTGCTGAGTTTTCCAAATTTGCTGGCATATTGAGTGCAGCACTTTCACAGCATCATCTTTTAGGATTTGAAAGAGCTCAACTGGAATTCCATCACCTCCACTAGCTTTGTTCATAGTGATGCTTCCTAAGGCCCATTTGACTTCACATTCCAGGATGTCTGGCTCTAGGTGAGTGATCACACCATCGTGGTTATCTGGGTCATTAAGATCTTTTTTGTGTAATTCTTCTGTGTATTCTTGCCACCTCTTCTTAACACCTGCTTCTGTTAGGTCCATACCATTTCTGTCCTTTATTTTGTCCATCTTTGCATGAAATATTCCCTTGTTATCATTAATTTTCTTGAAGAGATCTCTAGTCTTTCCCATTCTTTGCTTTCCTCTATTTCTGTGCATTGATCACTGAGGAAGGCTTTCTTATCTCTCCTTGTTATTCTTTGGAACTCTATATCAGATGGGTGTAGCTTTCCTTTTCTCCTTTGCCTTTAGCTTCTGTCTTTTCTCAGCTATTTGTAAGGCCTCCCCAGACAATCATTTTGCCTTTTTGCATTTCTTTTTCTTGGGAATGGTCTTGATCACTGCCTTCTGTACAATGTCACAAACCTCTGTCCATGGTTCTTCAGGCACTCCGTCTATCACATCTAATCCCTTGAATTTATTTGTCACAGCCACTGTATAATCGTAAGGGATTTGATTTAGGTCATACCTGAATGGTCTAGTGGTTTTCCCTACTTTCTTCAATTTAAGTCTGAATTTGGCAATAAGGAGTTCATGATCTGAGCCACAGTCAGCTCCCAGTCTTGTTTTTGCTGACTGTATAAAGCATCTCCATCTTTGGCTGCAAAGCATATAATCAATCTGATTTTGGTACTGACCATCTGGTGATGTCCATGTGTAGAGTCTTCTGTTGTTGGAAGAAGGTGTTTACTATGACCAGTGCGTTCTCTTGGTAAAACTCTGTTAGCCTTTGCCATGCTTCATTTTGTACTCCAAGGCCAAACTTGCCTGTTAATCCAGGTATTACTTGACTTCCTACTTTTGCATTCCAGTCCCCTGTGAATGAGAAGGACTTTTTTTTTTTTTTTTATGTTCTAAATGGTCTTGTAGGTCTTCATAGAACCATTCAACTTCTGTTTCTTCGGCATTTAGTGGTTGGCGCATAGACTTGGATTACTGTGATATTGAATGGTTTGCCTTGGAAACGAACAGAGATCATTCTGTCATTTTTGATATTGCACCTAAGGACTGCATTTTGGACTCTTATTTTGACTATGAGGGCTACTCCAGTTCTTCTAAGGGATTCTTGCCCACAGTAGTAGATATAATGGTGATGTGCATTAAATTCACCCATTCTGGTCCATTTTAATTCACTGATTCCTAAAATGTTGGTGTTCAGTCTTGCCATCTCCTGTTGACCACTTCCAATTTACGGTGATTCATGGACCTAACATTCCAGGTTCCTATGCAATATTGCTCTTTACAGCATTGGACTTATTTTCATCACCAGTCACATCCACAACTGGATGTTGTTTATGCTTTGGCTCCATCTCTTTATTCTTTCTGGAATTATTTCTCCAGTCTTCTCCAGTAGCATATTGGGCACCTACCAACCCAGTTCATCTTTTGGTGTCACATCTTTTTGCCTTTTCATACTGTTCATGGGGTTCTCAAGGCAAGAATACTGAAGTGGTTTGCCATTCCCTTCTCCAGTGGACCATGTCTGTCATAGCTTTTCTTCCAATACTTCCCATTAGCTATCTCTATTACATATAATGTATTTCAATGCTACTGTCTCAGTTCGTCCCTCCCTTTCCTTCCCCTACCATGTCCAAAGTCTGTTCTCTATGTCTGCATTTCTATTCCTGCCCTGCAAATAGGTTCTTAGATACGTATTCTTTCCCCAAACTTTCTTCCAAGGTAATTATTTGGGACTTCCCTAACCGTATAACGTCAAAGACTACTCCCAAGCAATGACTTTTTATTTGTACTACCTCCTAGACTGAACTGGGAGCCAGAGATCTTTCCAGGACTCCACAGTGCCTCCTAGTGCCTTATGCAATAAGGCAATAGTGACAATAGAAATCAAATGAAGGTGGGTTGAATTGAGTAAAGAGAACTTGGACAAATAATAGTTCAGACTTTTTTGTTTCTTAATTTAAAAAAATTTCAAAGTGAGACACATATGGAAAAATGCTCAGTTGGATATTTGTTTCTACAAAGCTAATGGCACCCAGACGAAATCACTGGAGACATCCCAGAAGTCCTGGTGTCCCTTCCTAGCTACAGCCTCTCAAAGTATAACCACATATTTAAGTCTATGACACCATAGATTAGTTTTGCCTGTTTTTGAAGCTTTATATAAATGGAATTATTCAACATGTCCTCTTTTGGACCTGGTTTCTGTGGTGCCCTGTACCAAGGCGACAGGTGTAAAGCCTTGTACCAAGGCCACAGATGTGGAGCCCAGTACCAAGGTCTTCTTTGGAACAGAGTGTGTCCCGCAGCAACCGTTGCCATGAGCGCCCCCATCTAAACCAGCCTGCTCCCTGACCCCATGTTAGGTAAAAATACTCACCCTATAGCACCCTAACCAGTCACCCAATGCCACTCTTCCAGCAGGAATTTTCATTTTGAAGCTATAAAAATTGCCTACTAGCCCACAAAAAGCTTTAGCTCTCACTTGAGCTGGCCCACTGTTCTAACAGCGTCTCCTGTTCTAATAAACTCTATTCTCCTCTCATACCGCCTCACGGCTGGAAATTGTTTTCAAGCCCACACATGGAGCATGACAGTTTTCCTTCACTCAACTTTGTGAGGTTCATCCATATACTGTAGTGCATTCACTCTCATTTCTGCATAATATTCCATTGTGTTAATATACCACAATGTCATTATCCACTCTCCTGTTACTGGACCCCTGGATTATTTCCAGCCTGGCATTGTCACAAATACTGCTGAGATTAACATTCTAATACCTATTTTTTGATGAATATGTGTATGCATTTCTGTTAAGTATATATCTAGGGGTGGAATCATGGGTCATAAAGTAGGCATGTGTTCTTTTTTTTTATTTATGTTTGGCTGTGCGGAGTCTTTGTTGGTACAGCGAGGGCCTTCTCTAGATTTGGCTCACCAGCCTAGATGCTCCGAGGAGTGCAGGATCTTTCCAGACCAGGAATGAAATCTGTGTCTCCTGCATTGCAAGGTGGATTCCCAGGGAAGCCCATGTTTTATATGTCTGTGAGTCTATTTCTGTTTCATAAATACGTTTACTTCTATCATTGTTTTCCCTAGATTCCACATATAAATGATATTGTATCTATCTGGGTCTGATTTACTTCACTTAATACGATAATCCCCAGGTGCATCCATGTTGCTGCAATGACTTTATTTCATTCTTTTTTTACAGCTGAGTAATATTCCACTATGGGCTTCCCTGTGGCTCAGTGGTAAAGAACCCCTTTGCCAATGCAGGAGATGCAGGTTCGATCCCTGGGTCAGGAAGATCCCCTGGAAAAGGAGATGGCAACTCACTCCAGTATTCTTGCCTGAGAAATCCCGTGGACAGAAGAGCCTGGAGAGCTATAGTCCATGAGGTCAAAGAAGAGTCAGGCACAACTTAGCCCAACCATCATCGCCAACACCAACACCACCTCTCTCTCCTTTTCCTCCTCCTTCATTTTAACCATCCTGGTGTGTGTGCAGTGGAATTTCCTGTGATTTTAATAAGTTGAAGGTCCCCGATGACCAATTCACTTGCACACTTTTCACGAGTTTATTGCTCACTGGGAATATTCCCTTTTGAGAAATGTGGTGTAGACCTTTTAAAAAACTTTTGTCACTATTGACTCAACCCTTGCTCAAGGCCGTGCTGTTAGGAGTTTCCAAATAATTCCAAATTGGGTAGGCGGGAGAAGGAAAAACAATCTCTCCACTGGGGCAGCATGCACGAGGCAATGGAGGATGACCTTTATTATTCCTAATCCCAAATTTTAAAGAGACCTTTCCGGGAGGCGGAGAGAAAGACAGCTGGGGGCTCTTCATCAGAAAAGAGCTACCGGTCCGAAAGAACTATTAGAAATTGCCCTCGATCTTCCCAGCCCATCTCTGGCCCTTCCCGCAGTTAACTGGGGACACCACCTCCCGGGCGCAGAGGCGTTGTGGGGGGAAACGTATCTCTTAAAACAGAAATGTTAACATTCTCTTAACGGCGGCGCTGAGGATGGTGGGGCCCGGCGCCGTTTCCCCGTAAAGGCTTCCCCGGGCTCTCGGCGAAGACGCCAGGGGCGCCGGCGGCCCGGCGGGTCAGTTTGGCTTGAAGGTGAGGTTAGGCTGGTACCGCGGTTGAGGGAACCCGCGAGCGCTACCCCTGCCCACGCCGCGGGTGGGTGCCTGCGTCTCGCTGACAAACGAGTCCCGTTTTCCTCCCGCATTAACGGATCGTTCAAAACAGAATCCTGGACATCTCGTGGCGGCGCGCGGCTCCTAACTGCCGCGCAGCCAGGCGGACGGAAGCTCGGTGGCGGCATCGCTGTCACCCCCGGGCGCCGCGGCCTGGGACCCGCGGAGCGGTGTGGCTGGGCCCGGAGATGGGCGGTTGAGCGGCGCCTCTGGGCCCAACCGCAGCTGCCCGGTCCGCGCGGTGGCCGCGCTGCGCTGTCCTAGTGGCGGACAGGCGAGAGGACTAGCCTCCGAGCTGGGCTCCGGTGAAGGTGGGTTCAGTTCAGTTCAGTCGCTCAGTCGTGTCCGACTCTTTGCCACCCCATGAATCGCAGCACGCCAGGCCTTCCTGTCCATCACCAACTCCCGGAGTTTACCCAAACTCATGTCCATCGAGTCGGTGATGCCATCCAGCCATCTCATCCTCTGTCGTCCCCTTCTCCTGCCCCCAATCCCTCCCAGCATCAGGGTCTTTTCCAATGAGTCAACTCTTCGCATGAGGTGGCCAAAGTATTGGAGTTTCAGCTTCAGCATCAGTCCTTCCAATGAACACCCAGGACTGATCTCCTTTAGGATGGACTAGTTGGATCTCCTTGCAGTCCAAGGGACTCTCGAGTCTTCTCCAACACTACAGTTCAAAAGCATCAATTCTTCGGCTCTCAGCTTTCTTCACAGTCCAACTCTCATATCCATACTTGACCATTGGAAAAACCATAGCCTTGACTAGATGGACCTTTGTTGGTAAAGTAATCTCTCTGCTTTTTAATATGCTATCTAGGTTGGTCATAACTCTCCTTACAAGGAGTAAGCGTCTTTTAATTTCATGGCTGCAATCACCATCTGCAGTGATTTGAGAGCCGAAAAAAGGTGGGTGGGGACTCGCAATTGGGCGGGACTAAGCGAGAAGGGGTTCTGGGGCTCTGGAGAACCGAGCAAGTAGCCTGAATGTACTAGAGAGAATATTGATTCTTTCTTTCCTGAGCGCCTCCCCTACCCCCAATCCTGCTCCAAGTGCTGGAGACCCCGCGTGAACGAGTTGGTCAATGGCCCTGTCCTCCTGAAGCTTATATTCTAGGGAAGGGATAGACAAGAAAATGCGTGGATGTGTAATAAAATACCAGACAGTGATAAATCTCAGGAAGAAAATAGTAAGAAATGAGAAAGGGGACGAAGTGGATCTGAGGAACTGTCTTTTGACCAGACACCTGAAGAAAGTGATAGAGTCATAGGAAAAAGCTATCCAGGCGAAGGGAACTGTGCTGACCTTGAAAGATAGCTACCAGGAGTTTAAGTGCCTTGCAAATGATAACTTTGTTGGTTTTTGCAAGATGAAAATTGGAAGTTCCTTAGGAAATTATGGTTCACTTATTCAGTGCAAGTACAAAGAAAAGTATGTTTATTTGAGTTTGAAGTGTTGTAGAGGTTTTGTGTGTGTGTTTTCCCCCAAATGAGGATGATCTGGAAGAGGAGAACTAGCAGAGGAAGAGAGAGATTGGGAGGTGGGGAAGAAGGCAGCAGAGAGAAGTGAAAAGGAAAGTGTAATAAGGAAGCTGTGGCACAGTCAAAGAAATGGCCTGTCCTAGTTATCCCATTCCTCCTAACAAACTCAGGAAACAGTACCAGTGCTTCACCATACATCCAGCTGAGCCCCAGAACTATGCCCTCAAGTCAGGAGCGCTGGTGGAGCAGGACACAGACTTGATAACTGGTTAAGGCGAATCCTGATTTCTGACTGCGCTGAAGCTCACTGAGGCAGTGCAGGCTCAGGTGAAGCTTTGAGGAGGTGGCTTATTTAAAATGTTTTATAATCTTATATGGCAGCATAAGCCACATTAAATCACAGAATCTTATAACAGCAATTTCGCTTCATCCCTTCTCTTTTTGCTGATGGCGAGACTGTGCTAGTTGGTGCCAGAGCCATGACTCAAAATACAGAGGTCCCATTTTCACCATCTTCAGCTCTTTCCCCCTTCTCGCCCTTTACTTGATAAAGTTCTTCCCACTGGCTACTAAACAAGTGGAAACAGCTTTGTGGAGGACCCCAGAATTGAGTTAATCTAAGACATTAGAATTATATGAGGTCTTAGCTTCTTCCACAAGTATTTTTTATTGGTGTGCCAGTGGGTTGGGGGGCTAAGTTACAGCCTCACCTCTTAAGGAGCTTAAGTAGATAAAGTGAATAAATAACTCACCAATTACAATTTACAGGAAGCAGTACCTTGAAGAAGAATTGGAGGGCGAGTCAGTTCTTAGTATAGCAGAGAGATGGAGAGCAGCAAACAGGATGTGAGTATTAAGAATTTATGTCAGATTAGTATCAGCTTGTTTTGTCATGGATATGTTAATAATCTGAGTACCTATCATCTCCTTAAACGTTTGTTGTCTTATTAATGTGGACTCACATAAGTGGTGATGGGAGAGACTACTGGAGCCAATAGACTTGGTACCTTCCCATATTCTTTTTATTCACAATTAGTATCTGCATGATAAACTATCCATGTTCAGCACTGTAATTGCAAACAGGCCTCCGTAAAATTCTACACAACTGGATGAGAGGGAATTTCATTGAAAATTGCCATGACTTTTGAGGGGTGAAGAATCATATACCATGAGCAGATAGACAGAAGACTTCTTACAGAGCAGACTCTAGAGTGTAACTGAGTCATATTACTTACAAAGCCTTGTGATGAAGATTCACAAAAAGACAGTAAAGAATTTATGACTCTTTGGACTGGGATGGGGACAGGGTAGACCTTATCTGGTGGCTAAACTATGACCTATTGCCTGAAGTCAAGGGTTGACCCCTTGTGATCCTATCTAGAAAGGTTTTAAAAAGCTTTGTTCTCACGAAATTCACTGGGATCTTAAATGGCAGTCTTCTCAGACCAGATTCTTTTCCAGTCTTTTTAATGGCCAGACCAAGGAAAGCAGAGCTGGGGGGAAAGAACAGGAGGAGTAATTGCTCCTCCTTAGCACATTTTCCAAAAAAAAAAAAAAAAGTGCATCTTTTGGAAAATCTAAAAAGTCAACACATTTTTAAGGATGGTACGTTTACATGATAGTCATTAAGGCCATTTTGGAAAGACTGGTCGGAAACACTGTGAGAGGTGTGAGACAGAAAGCAAAGAGCTGTTCTTTTTTAAAAATGTGTTCATTCCTCTGCCAATGGTGAGCAAAGCCCCTGTGCCTTCTGCCCACCCCAGCTCCCCACTAAGCCCCACTGCTGCATGTGTATTTAATCTAATAATTAGATATGACTATTTAAGATTGGGAGCTACTGTTTTTGCCATTTCAAAACTCAAGAGTAGTCTATCTCTGTTATTTGTGGGCTTCCTAATTATGCCAACCTTACCATTATTAAGATATATCATTGTTGTGGTTATTTTATTTAAAAAGAAGTACATGCTTGTGAAACATCTCAAATAATAGAGAAATTAAAGGACAAAGCCCCCTGTATTTTAGTGGGAATTAATGGTAAAGGCAAAAGTTTAAGATGGTTGTTGCTGTTGTTACTGGCATTAAAAACAGTGATTTGATGTCAGCTCCACCCCAACAGCAACAACAACAACAACAACAACAAAAAGTAACTTTAGTTTTGACAAGGCCATTTTGACACAGCCAGATGCAAATAGCTATGAAAGTTGGTCCCGTTTCATACTTACTAGCCAGACACTGTAATTTACTCTTTGGATGACATGAATCTTTGCTGACAATTAAATTAATACTATAGTCTAAGCACTTATCAAAGAATCTCGCTGCAAAGGGAAAAGCTCAGTTTTTCCGCATACCAAGCAATGTTCTGTGGCTGCAACTGGATGTCCTACAGTGTAACTCAATTCTGACACTGTCCTCCCTGCCCCCCTGTATGCATACACATACCCACACATACTTCAGATGCCAGTTGCAAGATTACCTGTGCTTCTGACCAACCAGCTGTAGATTGGGAGGGCTTCCTTGGGTTCAATTAATTTGCTGAAATGGATCACAGAACTCAAAGAAACACTTATGTTTACCAGTTGATTAAATGAGATAAAGGACACGGATGAACAGCCAGAGAAAGAAAGATATCAGGCAAGGTCTAGCAGAGTCGCAAGCGTAGGCGCTTTCGTCCCCAGGGAGTTGAGGTGTGTTGCCCTCCCCTTGTATGTGTTTACCAACCTGAAAGCTCTCTAAAACCCCTACCACTGGGGTTTTATGGAGGCTTCCCCACACAGGCACCGTCAATCAAGTAACTCCTGTTTCTAGCCCCTCTCCCCTCTCTGGAGGATGAGGGGTGAACTGATAATCCCAAGCTTCTAATCAGGGTTTGGTCTTGCTGGGGACTGGCCCTATCCAGGGGCCCACCGTGAGCCACTTCACTAGAACAAAAGATGCTCCTAGTGCTCTTGTCACTGAGGAATTTACAAGGCTTTTAGGAGCCTGAGACCTGGTCAAAGACAATGATTAAACATGTTCCCAGTGTTCTTATCTCTTAGGAAATTACAAAGATTTTAGAAGTTCTGTGCCAGGAACCAAGGACAGAGACCAATATTCATATTCTGTTATCTCACATTGGCATATGGAAGATGTTAAGTACTTGGGAATTTATTATTATTTACATGCATTGATTTGTGAGGCAGATGTTACTCTGAAAACCAGGTTTAAGATCATGAGATAAATTTTTCAGGTGATACAACTTAGCTTCACTAAGAGAGTGTCTTGTGACCAATATCTTTACATGAAAACTCTCTTTCCTCTGTTTTACATTATTCCCCTATAGACAGATCTACATTATTCCCCTGTAAACAGGTCTCCATGGGGATTCTCTGGGCAAGAATACTGGAATGAGTTGCCATACCCTCCTCCAGGGGATCTTCCCAACACAGGGATCGAACCCAGGTCTCCTGCATTGCAGGCGGATTCTTTACCATCTGAGCCACCAGGAAAGCTATAGACAGATCAAGAGATTCAGAATTCAAGAGCCATCAAGAGAAATCAAGTATAGAGTGAAAAAGGTAACTTTGTGTTAGGAAGATCCCCTGGAGAAAGGATGAGGTACCCACTCCAGTATTCTTGGGCTTCCCTGGTGGCTCCGACTGTAAAGGATCCACCTGCAAAGTGGGAAACCTGGGTTTGATCCCTGGGTTGGGAAGATCCCCTGGAGAAGGGAACGGCTACCCACTCCAGTATTCTTGCCTGGAGAATTCCTCGGACAGAGGAACCTGCAGGTTACAGTCCATGAAGTCACAAAGAGTCGGACACGACTGAGGACTTTCACTTCACTTTGCATTATCATCCACTTGTTGAATTTCAGTTCAGGCTCAAAAGGAGATCAGGAAGGAGTACAGGGTTAAAAAACAAATGTAACGACTTATGTAGTGCTTCAGTTCCATATTATCAGGGAAAGCTATGGAGGCAGAAGGACACATGGACATGATTATACAGTTCACAAGGGGAATAAGACCTGTTCTTTCAAGTATCGTTCCTCTAACAAAATAGTAATAGAGCAAAAAGTAGAATTATTTTTCCTGGAGAGATGTAATTTCCACATTGTTCTCTGTGACTCATTTGTTTATTTAAATCTTTAAGTGATATTATATGACAGGCACTATTGGAGCCTGAGACTGCACCTCGTGGATCTTATTCTCGTGAAGGAAGATAAATCCTATGAAGAAAAAGTAAGGGAGTAGATGGTGGAAATCGGTGAAAGACCGCTAATGGGTATGGAGTTTCTTTATGGGGGTGATGAAAGTATTCCACAATCAATTGTGGTGGTGGTTGCAAACCCTGTGAATATGCTAGAAACCACTAAATTATATGCTTTAAATAGTGAATTGCGTAGTATGTGAGTTATATCTCAATAAAGCTGTTATTAAAAAAAAAAAAACCAACAGTTAAAAAAATGGTCAAAAGACATGCAGCAGATGTTTCAGTGAAGAAGACATACAAATGATGAGTAAGCACGTGGAAAAGATACTCAGCAGCATTAGCTAGGGCAGTGCAAATTAAAACCATGGTAAGAAATAACCACATGCCTTTCAGGATGACTAAAGTGAAAAATAATAACAGCATTTTCTGGTGCACATGCAGAAAAGCTGGCTCCTTCACACATTACTGGTGAAAGCATAAAAGGGTGCAATGCTCTGGTGTGGAATATGACAGTTTCTTCTGAAACTTAACGTGCACTTAGCACATCAATTGCTCTCTTGGGCACTTATCCCAAAGAAACAAAAACATAATCATAAAAATCCTGTACTTGAGGGTTTACAGCAGCTTTATCTGTCATAGCCAAAAACTAGAAACAACCTGATTGTCCTTTAACAGATGAATGATTAAGCAATAAGCTATAATACATTCATATCATGTAATACTACTCAGCAGTAAAAAGGAACAAACTACTGATATATATAGCAACTTGGATGGATCCCAGAGAACTATGCCAAGTGAAAAGAAGCAACCTCAAAATGTTATATGTTATATGATCTTGTTATGATCTTAATGTTTGTGTTCCCTCAAAATTTATATGCTGAGGACTTCCCTGGTATGGTGGATGAGAATCCATCTGCAAGGGGCATGGGTTTGATCCCTGGTCCAGAAAGATGTGTTCCTTCATACGTGGAGGAAGAACTAAAGCCCGTGTGCCACAGCTACTAGAGCCTGCACACCCTCGAGCCTATGCTCTGCAACAAGAGATACCACCACTTTGAGAAGCCCTCACACCACAAATAGAGAGTAGCCCCCACTAGTGAAACAATGAAGACCCATCACAGCCATCAATCAGCCAATAAACAGGCTTCCCTGGTGGCTCAGCGGTACAGATCCACCTGCCAGTGCAGGAGATGCCAGTTCGATCCCTGGATTGGAAAGATCCCCTGAAGAGGAAATGGCAGCCCACTCCAGTATTCCTGCCTGGGAAATCCCATGGACAGAGGAGCCTGGCGGGCTACAGTCCATGGGGTCGAAAAGAGTCGGACACGACTCTGTGCCTAAACACAGACACACACACAAATAAATCAATAAAAATTATTTTTAGATTAAAAGAAGTCAGAAAACTAGCTCAGTCTCCCTCTGTTTTGAAAGGACATGGTGAAAAGATGCCTGTCTAGAAACTAGGAAAAGGACCGTAACTAGAACCAACTATGCTAGTACCCAGAGCCTGGACTTCCAGCCTTTGGAACTGTAGGCAATAAATGTTTGTTGTTTAAGTCACACCATCTATACTACTCTGTTATGGCAACCCAAGCTAAAAGAGGTCCCATTTACATTTTTAAATTACAAAATTATAGAGATGGAGGACAGATTAATGGTTGCCACTGATTGGGATTGTAGAAGAGATACTGGCTATAAAAAGAAGCACAAAATATCCACTTCCTCCTCGCCTTCTCCTTCTTCAGGGGTATCCTTCTTATAGAACTATTTTGTATCTTGACTGCGATGGTGGTCATAACAATTTACACAAGTGATAAAGTGACATAAAACTAAACACACACACACATACATGAGCATATGTAAAACTGGTAAAATCTGAATAAAGTGAGTCGATTTATCAGTTCCCTGGCTGTGATATTGTGAGTATGATGCAAGATGTTGCCGTGAAAGGGAAACTGGGTAAGGAGCATATGGGGTTTCCGTGTTATTTCTTGTAACTACATGGGGATCTACAATTATCTCAAAAGCTTAAGGAAACGAAACTAACAACAACAACAAAAATGGGGTAGGTAGCATCTGGCCTGCGGCATTCAAAGAACAGCGGGAAGGAGGGTGATGTATCAGAGAGAAGAGGGGCAGGAAGTGAGGTTAGGGAGGCTGCTCTCACCTTTTTTTCTAAATCTGATGAAACATCCCTGAAGGGTTTTGACCAGGGAGAAGTAAGAGCAGGCTTATGTTAGCCCTCCATGTGGAAACACCCAAGTTTGCAGCCTAAAGACCAGGTCCCAAATTGGAGACTGAGATTTGATGTAAATGCTATTTAAAGCCATGGCCCTGGAAGAGAAAACCCAAGGAGTGAGAGTGTGTAGGAAAGAGTTTTAAGGAGTCAACCTTGGGAACATTCCAGCATTTAGAAATACTGAGAAAAGGCAGTAAGATAAATGAGAAACCAGAACAGATTGGTGTATGAAAAGCCAAGGGAAGAAATTTATTCCAAGAAGAACAGAGTGATAATTTTTTTTTTTTTTTTTTTAAAAAGGACCTCTCTGGTGTTCTAGTGGTTAAGACTCCACTTTCCAATGCAAGGCACAAGGGTTCAATCCCTGGTTGGGACACTAAGGTTCCACATGCCTCAGGATGCAGTCAAACATTTTTTTAAAAGAGAGTGATGAGTGTTGTCATGTTTTTAAGCGGTCAAGTCAGGATAGAGAATTGAGCCTTGGATTTGATAAGACAGAGTTTGCTGATGACCTTGACAGGAGTAGTTCAAACAGCAGGAGGGACAAAAACATGGCGAATGGGCTTCCCTGGTGACTCAGATGGTAAAGAATCTGCCTGCAATGCAGGAAACCTGGGTGGGGAAGATCCCCTGGAGGAGGGCATGGCAATCCACTCCAGTATTCTTGCCTGGAGAATCCCATGGACAGAGGAATTGGTGGGCTGCAGTCTATGGAGTCGCAAAGAGTTGGACACAGCTAAGCAACTAACACTTTGACTTCACTCACATAATAGTATTTTAAAAGTCATCACTAACATAATATTACATAAAAGTCACTTCTAATAGAAAATGGTTTAAGGAATCAGTGGAATTTACTTTAAAGGGAGCACAGATGCAGGGCGCTTGTCTTGAGAAGGAACTTAAGGTCCAGAAAATAATTATATCTTTCACTACTATGAAGGAATGTATGATAAGAATTTTATATGGTCAATTTATATTGAGAATTAACCAGCTGGAGTCGGGTTCAGATGATCCTAATTTTGTTAGCACCCTCCAAAGCATCACAGTCAAGAGCCAGTTGGACTTCTCTCCATCACACCTGATGACAAAGTTGACCTGCGCCCTGACATGCCTGTTTGATCTGGTGCTTGTTGGCCTTGACCCTCACAGTGAACACAAGTATATGGTTGTCTTCTGTCTTCTTCATGGCTCACCCAGGTCAGCAGGCCTTGATGGTGGCACAGTGGTCAAGCTCTCTCCTCCTGGGAGTGCTCTTCCAGGGGTGTTGGGCTGCCTTCAGAGGCAGATGTAGATGTCTTCAGCACCACTTCCTTCACTTTCAGCACCATCTTTATGAAAAAGGCAAGAATCTTTAAAATGGACACCCTGATACCCACCCTGCTTGAGAAATAGAATCTTGTATGTATTGTAATAGTCTGCCAACTTCTCACCTTCTCAGAAGCATCTACTTTTCTGAAGTCTGTCTTTATCTAAAGGAGAGTGTTGTTAAGGGATATGATGATATTGATCTAGTAGAAAGGGAAATGTGATGATATAAGGGAAATGTGTTTAAGACGAAATTCTTGAGTAAGGTGAGAGGGAAAGGAGTCCAGTTCTGTGGTGGAGGGACCAGCCTTAGCAGATGGGTTGTTGTTGTCCAGTTGCTCAGTCGTGTCCTACTCTGTGCGACTCCACAGACTGAAGCCCACCAGGCTCCTCTGACCATGGGATTCTCCAGGCAAGAATACTGGAGTGGGTTGCCATTTCCTTCTCCAGGGGATCTTCCTGACCCGAGGAGCAGGAGACAGTTCGTCCATTTCAACAAGAAGCAAGCTGAGAGTGTGGATACTGATTCAGGTAGATTTGATAGTGAAGTAGAATGGTGAGAAATTTCTTTCATTTTTCAAAGAAATAAGAAATGAGATTATCAACTCAGTGTGAAAAAGGACAAGGAGATCTTGGAAATTTGAGGTGAGAGGAAAAGGTGTGAAATTGTTTTCTTAGACAATAGGGAATGAATGATTTGGGAAAATAAAGCTTTGCAGAGCAGTTTGAGAGCTCACTTGAGATTATCATCTAATTCAGTGTGATACCAGTTAGCATGGTTGCAGGTTTTTCTCCAGTTGTATTTATTTAGCTAGTGAATGCAAGCAAGCAGAGTAACTAGAGTTGAATTTAACCAAGGGTTGAGGTTTTACCCAGGAGCATAACAGGAGGGAGAGAAGTGTTAAGGAGTTCCAAGTTTTTGCAAAGGAGTGCTTATAGTGATGAATCTAACCACTTAAGTTGGGGGATATGGAAAGTAAAAATAGAAGGGTGATGAAGTGAAAATTTAATAGAGTTAATAACTTAGAGATCCTGCTCCTATTAAGAAATGGTTAAAGGAGAATTCCCTGACTATCCAGTGGTTAAAACTGCCTTTCTATGCAGGGGGTGCGGGTTTGATCGGGGAGCTAATAAGATCCCACATGCCTCATGGCCAAAAAACGAGAACATAAACAACAGAAGCACTATCAATTTCAATAAAGACTTTTAAAATGGTCCACATTAAAAAGAAAAAAATTGTTGGAGAGGCCATGATCAGTGTGTGATGTAAGAAACAGAGGTTTTGGAAGAAAAGCATTTATTATTAATGACTCAGGCTAGGGTGTCACCATGAAAATAAGTGCGAGGTGGACTGGAAAATAGGATGATTGGAAATGAGCGGATAAGGAACTGAGGCCAACACAGGGCTGAATTGTTTCCAAGGATGACGAAGCCACTAGGAATGATGGCAGCAGGGGTTGTGTAACCAGGAGAAAGAGTCAGGTTTTCAGATTTCCGGGGAATGAAGGGAAGTGGCCCAGGGGATCAGCAGACTGCAATATCCTGATGGCACGTACTTCAGAGGCCCTGAGTCTTTGAGGGACTAGAGGAGGAGAAAGAGTTGAGATTAGGCAGTGTGGCTCTCCAGGCCTTACAGTGAAACAGCTGAACTCACTCTGAGACTTGTAGAGGTGTGGGATCTTCCTTGGAAGATCAGAAAAAAGAAATCATGGCGTTTACGCTGGACTTTGAAAGATGAAATGAATTTTGAGAGAAACAGACTTGGAAAGATGTTTCCAGAGATAAGGCCATGACCCTAGCAGAAGGAGCTAACCCTGGCGGTTCCGCGCTGGTACCCCTGCCAAACGCCCCTGCTGGCCTGTCCCGGCGTCGCCCCAGTCGCCTGGTAAACCGTCGGCCGCTAGGTGGCAGTGTGTGCCTTTGGGGCACCCTCCCTGCTCTTGTGGGTTTACAGGAGTTGGAAATGAGAATCCAGCTGAGATGAGCTAATGATGGGTTGGTGTATTTAGTTAGGCTCGAGTGTGTGGTCCTAGAAGTGGATTGGCAGCGCCCGCAAAAGAAAAGAATAAACTTGAGGACGCTTAGGCAAAGGATCAGGCAGAAGGTTAAAGGAAAGGATGGGCTTTGATGTGGCATAACAACCAGAGAAAGGAAGAGACTTGGTCATGGGTGTGTGTGCCGGAGCAACATGGAAGGAGAGACAGATACAGTGATCTCCCTTTTGGCTTGTTTACTCAGAAAATAATTTTGAAAAACTATGCAACCTGCCCCCGCCCCCCCACCTTCCCCCCCACCCCCAACACACACACACACACACTCATTTTTAAGTTGATATCTAAAATGTTTTAATTACTTTCCGGAATTAGTTTCTGCTGTCTCGATGGGTTTCAGGGCTATTGTTAGCCTTTCTGGTACCTTTGTGCAGATTAGGAAAAGGGATGCCTCAGGGGAAAAGCAGAATGGACAGTTTTCTAGGGACCCTCCCTCTGTGCAGAGAAAACATGCCCCTCCCTCTGGTTGAGGAGCAGAGCTAGCCTGTAATTGCGGCTGCATTTCAGGCTCCACTTGCCCCTAAACTACAACCATACATGGGACTTCCCTGGCGGTCCAGTGGTTAAGACTTCACCTTCCAGTGTAGGGGCTGTGGGTTTGATCCCTGGTTAGGGAACGAAGATCGCACATGCCTTGTGGTCAAAAAACCAAAACATAAAATAGAAGCAATATTGTAACATATTCAGTAAAGACTTTAAAAATGGTCCACATCAAAGAGGGGAAAAAAAACAAAAACAAAAAAACACCACCATTAAGAGCTTCCCTGGTGGCTCAGTGGTAAAGAATCAGCCTGCCAATGCTGAAGTTCCCAATGGGCCACAACTACTGAGCTTGTGCTCTAGAGCCAGAAAACTGCAACTGCTGAAGCCGACAAACCATAGAGCTTGTGCACCATCTAGAGAGTGGCCTCCACTCGCTGCAACTAGAGAAAAGCCCACACAGCAATGAAGACCCGGCAGAGACAAAAATTAGAAAGATAAAAAATAATCCTTTAAAAATAAAAATTTTAAAAATAAGAAATTACAACCATATACGTGGGTTCCTGTAGAGTTTTGTTTGTTTGTTTGTTTGTTTGTTAAAAACCTTTGATTACAAACATAACTCATTCCATATGTAGAATTATCAACTGCATGACAAAGCCATTGTCCATGGGCAAGCCAGTAAGCCAAATCATACTTGGTTTGTGTCAGAAAAATTCTGACTTTCTTATTTCAAATGAAAATGTTAACTTCTGTCCCTGTACCAACCATCTTACTTCTCAACTCAGACAGATGTTCCGGAACTTTGCTGAGGGTTTTTTTTTTACCAGTTGATGCTTCTAAAACTTGAGCATGTTTAGGAGTCACTTGGAAGTCTTGGTGTTGTTACTACGAGTTTTTTGGTCCCTACCTTTCAGAGAGTCTGACCCAGCAAGTCTGGAGTGGAACTGTCAGTTTTCACATCTAACAAGCCCCCAGGAGATGCTAATGTCACCCACCCATGGATGGTCACCCTCTGAATATCACTGGGAAGACACTTCCCCCTTTAATTATTCCCATCAATACCATATTGACTGTCAGAGCGCTATCTCTCAGTAACTATGCACTCTTAAATTGTGCCTGTTGCACCGTTGTAAAAACTTGAGATGGGTTAGAGATATCCTTTTTTTTTTTTTTACAAAGTAGGAGAAAGCAGTGGAAAGGAAGATGAGAAAGAATAAAGGGTCAACCAGGCATATTCTTAAGAAAAACAATTTTAGAAAACTCATGAAAGCTGAAGTCTTGGGAAATTATTTTTATCAAAAATGGGTGGAGAAGAAAGGGAGCGATGACTAACTAAGTGGAGCATAGAGGATTTTTGAGGCAGTGAAAGTACACTGTGTGATACCAGCATGCTAGATCCGAGTCGTTACACGTTCATCCCAGCACATAGACTGTACACCACCAAGAGTAAACGCTAATGGAAACTATGCAGGCTTATCCACTGTAAGCATGTACCATTCTGGTGGGGGTGTTGATAATGTATTTTTTAAAAATCCCAGTTTGAAGCCTACTGTAGTAAAATTGTGTGTGAAATATGACTAATTAATTACAACTTGTTAAAAAAAGTCTGTGTATTTCATGGTATTAGGCTGATGTCTTAACAAAGAGCATTTACGGACTAGAAGAAACAGTGGTAAATGTTTAAGGTAAAAAGGCCTCACAGCCAGATCAAGAATATGAAGCTGTGGGTATATCCCATGACCTATTTAGATTTCTTCTTATGGTCCCAGCATTGCCGATCAACCATCTGGGGAACAAGGGTGGGTGGACAGTCATCAGAAAACAAGCAGGAACTGGAGTTGACACAACTGTCTTCACAGGATGTAAAGATAGGTTGCCTAATGTAAAGAGTGGTAGTTAAGAGGTTATTCTGGGAAGTGATAGAGTGATGAAGTCATGCTACTTACTGGGCAAATGACGCTGACTGACTTCCCAAGCTACATATAGAGAAAAATGCCTTTGAGGAAAGTCTGCCTGTGGGATCAGCTGTTGCATGACCTCTGGTTCAAGGGACCCTGACTTCCTGTACTGTGTGGGATTCAGCACAGTGACAACTTAGTGCTTTACAGTTTTCAAAGAACTTGAATCTATATTATTTAATCTTCCCAATAACTCCATGCCTGTCACCATTCTACTGATCAGCCAAGGTCATGCAGTTGGGAATGGGCCTTTTGCTTTACACCATAAATGTTTTTAACATCTGAAACTGCCCCCATATAAAGCCAGTTCTTTGTGCTTTGTGAAATGCTTTGTGGAAGTATTGCATGCATATGTGCTCAGTCGCTTCAGTTGTGTCCTACTCTTTGCGACCCTATGGACTGTAGCCCTTCAGGCTCCTCTGTCCATGGGATCCTCCAGGCAAGAATACTGGAGTGGATTGCCATGTCCTCCTCCAGGGGATCTTCCCCACCCAGGAATCGAACCCAGGTCTCCTGCGTCTTCTGCATTGCAGGCAGATTCTTTACAGCTGAACCACAGGGAAGCCCCATTGCATGACTAAACTATAATAATTTATGACTTTTTAATATCCATTAGCAGATTTCCCTTTCTAAATATGTTTCATCCAATGCTTAGTATTTTTTTTTTTTTTTTCATTTCTGTAGCTGAGACAGATGAACAGCAGGGGAAAATGAAGTAGATGTATGCAGGGTGACTGGTGTTTGACTTTTTTAACAGCAAGTCTATACATGGACAACTGAAAATGACCAATATATTCCTCAGCTTAAGGAGAAAGCAAAAAGAACTTTTAATTATTGGTATGGTGCTAAGCACTTCTTCCACTTGATCTGATTTAATCCTTCTAACAACCTGTGAGATGGAACAGAACTTTAGCTACTTTTTTAGAGTTGTGACATAAAATACTTCTCCAAGTTCTGTGCATAGATATGTTCCAAACATTTCATGGGACATATTGGAAAAAGAAGTTTCAGTCTACTCCAGTATTCTTGTTTTGCCTGGAGAATCCCATGGACAGAAGAGCCTTGGTGGGTTTCAGTCCATAGCATCGCAAAGAGTCAGACACAACTAAAGTGACTTAATATAAATGCACATTTATACTAAAAGAAGTATTCGTTGTTTATCTGAAATCCAAATTTAATAGCATTTATTTTTTTTTTTTGCTAGATCTGACAGCTCTGCCAGTTTCTTTTATCCTACATATTAAAAATAATTTACTTTCTTCAAAACACATTGCACAACTTCAGTTTCCTTCCCTCATACTCTTTTGTCCTCCTGGTGTTTGGTTTAGTAAGAGAGGCCAAAATTTAGAAGCAAAAGGTTGTTGATGTTTGGGGTAACTTTTATAAAAATCGACTGAAGGGAATGTAGGAGATCCCAGAGATTTAACTTCTATTTCCAGGTTTATCTATGAGTCTCAGGTCCTCAGCCCTAATTTTAATGAAGACTCATTTAGCTTTCTTTACAAGTCATCCCTGTGAAAAGGTATGTTGCTGAAATCTTCCAACCAGAGTTGTAAAATTTTAAAACTGGGAAGGACCTTAGAGATCATCTAATTCTTAAGGTTTCCAGACCCTTAAGCAAGAACCAGTGTCTCCCAGCAAGAAGGAGGACTTTGTAGATAGGGATTCCTGCACCTATGGCCAGGAGATGTCAGCCTACCTCACCTTTCCCTTTTTCTTGCCTACTATCCATCCCAGACATCTCTCCTTGTCTGAGTACCTAACATTCCAAATATCTTTTGCTCTTCTTTTTTTGTTGTTGTTCTTAAATTATAAAGTGTTATCTATGGCTCCACTGGGTCGGTGATAAGCAGGAGAGAGAAAGTGACATGGAACAATTCAAGATGAAAATAAACCTGCCCCAGACAAGTCCCCTTGGTGAAAACTGTGGCAAGTTGGAGGAGGAATAGCTCTTTCCAACATAGGAGAAAGAGAAGGGAAGGTCAACCCACTCAGGCTTCTTGCAGTGAATAAACATAAGGTCATCCTTCCAAATCCAGTTCGAGGTCCAGAATGTTAAAGAGGAGCTCCCGATCTCTCATGAGTATGTAAGCTTGCCTCTGTTCTGGTGAAGCAAACTGAGAAATAGCTGATATATTTTCTAAAAGATTTTATCCTATAAGAAGGGCCCCCAGCACTCAGAAATGCCCTTTTCCATCAGATAGCACATATCCTGAAGCTTAGCAAAGAATTTAAGCCTTTCTATAACTTTCTAGGGTATACAGAGAATTGTTCCAAGGAGCAGTATGTATCAATAGTGGTTGATCAGTAGATGTTTATTGAATGACTTCCCCAAGGTCGGGTTCTGTAATATTTCCTGCTTTGTTACAAGTATTTCTTTGTTGTATTTTCCCATCTGTAGTTTTGGAAAAGCAAAATCAAATAGAAAGATATAAAGATCTGCCTCTTAAAGAAATTTCCTCGAAAACAAAGGTTTGCATTCAGTGTACTTTTTCTGTCCTGTTGATGCCTAATATTCTGTCTCCTACCAGTACCTCGGTTCAAGCCATTGTCATCTATTATAGCAGGCTCCTAATTAGTTTTAGTACAGTCAGGCAGTCATCTTTCTAAAATTTTTGTTCATGTTCTTACTGTATTTAACCTACTGCCTCTCTGTGATCCTCAGAATAAAGTCCATAGTTCAGACACCTTCACCTGGCATCAGGCCATTTGTGATACAATCCCTGCTCACTTCCACTTTATTCTCTGCCCTTGGCCCACTGCACCTCAGCCATGTGGACATTTTTGCAAGACCACAAACACACCATAGTCTAACCCTCCAGCCCTTTCTCATTCTGTACCCTCATTCTCTTATCTCCCTCCCTCCTACTTTGCAGGGGAACTGCCACGGAGTCTTCAGGTCTTTCTCAACCTACCTTCTCAAAGGGGAAGCCTTCCGGACACCACCACACCCCTTCCTCCAGACTGACTTTTGTATTTCTCCCCCAAGTCCTCCACCCAAGACCAGAAGTCAGGCACTACCGGGTTGGGGGAGGGGAGGCAACGATAGCATGAACTGTGATATGAGTGGTCATCTGGGTCTACAGACACCATGAGCACAGGCTTCTGTAGTGTCACCGTGGGAGTATATGTGACCATTATATCTACTACTGTGGGCAAGAATCCCTTAGAAGAAATGGAGTAGCCATCACAGTCAACAAAAGAGTCTGAAATGCAGTACTTGGATGCAATCTCAAAAACAACAAAATGATCTCTGTTTGTTCCCAAATCAACCATTCAATATTACAGTAATCCAAGTCTATGCCCCAACCCATAATGCTGAAGAAGCTGAAGTTGAATGGTGCTATGAAGACCTTCAAGACCTTCTAGAACTAACACCCTAAAAAGATGTCCTTTTCATTATAAGGGACTGGAATGCAAAAGTAGGAAGACAAGAAACACCTGGAGTAACAGGCAAATTTGGCTTTGGAGTACAGAATGAAGCAGGGCAAAGGCTAACAGAGTTTTGCCAAGAGAACGGATTGGTCATAGCAAACACCTTCTTCCAACAACACAAGAGACACCTCTACACTTGGACATGACCAGATGGTCAATTCTGAAATCAGAATGATTATATTCTTTACAGCCTAAGATGGAAAGGCTCTACAGAGTCAACAAAAACAAGACTGGGAGCTGACTGTGACTCAGATCATGAACTCCTTATTACCAAATTCAGACTTAAATTGAAGAAAGTAGGGAAAACCACTAGACCATTCAGGTATGACCTAAATCAAATCCCTTACAATTATACAATGGAAGTGAGAAATAGATACAAGGGATTAGATCTGATAGACAGAATGCCTGAAGAACTATGGACCGAGGTTCATGACACTGTATAGGAGGCAAGGGTCAGCACCATCCCAAAGCAAAAGAAACGCAAAAAAGCAAAATGGCTGTCTGAGAAGGCCTTATAAATAGCTGTGAAAATAAGAGAAGCCAAAAGCAAAGGAGAAAAGGAAAGATATATCCATCTGAATGCAGAGTTCCAAAGAATAGCAAGGAGAGATCAAGTCTTCCTCAATGATCAGTGCAAAGAAATAGAGGAAAACAGTAGAATGGGAAAGACTAGAGCTCTCTTCAAGAAAATTAGAGATACCAAGGGAACATTTCATGCAAAGGTGGGCTCAATAAAGGACAGAAATGGTAGGGACCTAACAGAAGCAGAAGATACTAAGAAGAGGTGGCAAGAATACACAGAAGAACTGTACAAAAAAGATCTTCATGACCCAGATAATCACGATGGTGTGATCACTCACCTAGAGCCAGACATCCTGGAATGTGAAGTCAAGTGAGCCTTAGAAAGCATCACTATGAACAAAGCTAGTGGAGGTGATAGAATTCCAGTTGAGCTAGTTCAAATCCTGAAAGATGATGCTGTAAAAGTGCTGTACTCAATATGCCAGCAAATTTGGAAAATTCAGCAGTGGCCACAGGACTGGAAAAGGTCAGTTTTCATTCCAATCCCAAAGAAAGGCAATGCCAAAGAATGCTCAAATTACCACACAATTGTACTCATCTCACACTCTAGTAAAGTAATGCTCAAAATTCTCCAAGCCAGGCTTCAACAGTACATGAATCGTGAACTTCCAGATGTTCAAGCTGGATTTAGAAAAGGCAGAGGAACCAGAGATCAAATTGCCAACATCCACTGGATCATGGAAAAAGCAAGAGAGTTCTAGAAAAACATCTATTTCTGCTTTATTGACTATGCCAAACCTTTTGACTGTGTGAATCATCACAAACTGTGGAAAATTCTGAAAGAGATGGGAATACCAGACCACTTGACCCACCTCTTGAGAAATCTGAATGCAGGTAGGAAGCAACAGTTAGAACTGGACATGGAACAACAGACTGGTTCTAAATGGGAAAAGGAGTACGTCAAGGCTGTATATCGTCACCCTGCTTATTTAACTTCTATGCAGAGTACATCATGAGAAACACTGGGCTGGATGAAGCACAAGCTGGAATCAAGATTGCCGGGAGAAATATCAATAACCTCAGATATGTGAATGAAACCACCCTTATGACAGAAAGTGAAGAAGAACTAAAGAGCCTCCGGATGAAAGTGAAAGAGAAGAGTGGAAAAGCTGGCTTAAAACTCAACATTCAGAAAACTAAGATCATGGAATCTGGTCCCATCACTTTGTGGCAAATAGATGGGAAACAATGGAAACAGTGACAGACTTTTTTTGGGCTCCAGAATCACTGCAGATGGTGATTGCAGCCATGAAATGAAAACATGCTTGCTCCTTGGAAGAAAAGCTATGACCAACCTAGACAGCATATTAAAAAGCTGAGACATTACTTTGCCAACAAAGTCCATCTAGTCAAAGTTATGGTTTTTCCAGTAGTCACATATGGATGTGAGAGTTGGACTATAAAGAAAGCTGAGTGCTGAAGAAGTGATACTTTTGAACTGTGGTATTGGAGAAGACTCTTGAGAGTCCCTTGGACTGCAAGGAGATCCAACCAGTCCATCCTAAAGGAAATTAGTCCTGAATATTCATTGGAAGAACTGATGCTGAAGCTGAAACTCCAATACTTCGGCCTCCTGATGCGAAGAACTGACTCATATGAAAAGACCCTGATGCTGGAAAAGATTGAAGGTGGGAGGAGAAGGAGACGACAAAGGATGAGATGGTTGGATGGCGTCACTGACTCAATGGACATGAGTTTGAGTAAACTCTGGGAGTTGGGTGATGGACAGGGAGGCCTGGTGTGCTGCAGTCCATGGGGTTGCAAGGAGTCGGATATGACTTAGCAACTGAACTGAACTGAAGGTGAAAAGATCTTGGTGTTTCCTGCAGAAGTGAAAAAACATCAGTGTGTGGGCTTCTCTGATGGTGCAGTGGGTGGGAATCCACATGCCAATTCAGGGGACACAGGTTCAATCCCAGGTCCAGGAAGATTCCACACGCCCAGGGGCAACTAAGCCGGAGTGCCACAACTTCTGAGCCCCTGCTGCAACTACTGAAGCCTATGTGCCTGTGTGTTCCACAAGAGAAGCCACTGCAGTGAGAAGTCCATGCACCACAACGAAGAGTAGCTCCCGCTCGCCACAACTATAGAGAGCCTGCAAGCAGCAATGATGTCCCAGTGCAGCAAAAAACAAATAACTAATCTAAAAGTATATATCAGTGTGGTTGTAACTGGTAAATAAAAAGAGTGTAATAGTGCAAGTGAGATTGCACATAAATTTTTTAAAACAAACTCTCTTAGATAATTATGTTGTTTTCCAAATTTTTCCTATGACATAATGTCACAATGATCATGGTTATATTTTTATCCATATAAGCTGTGGCAGTATTTTGTAGGACCCCTCCAGAATAGAAATTATGGACTGGAAACTGTGAAAGAGTTAAATTTCAATCAGATCAGATCAGATCAGATCAGTCGCACAGTCGTGTCTGACTCTTTGCGAACCCATGAATCACAGCACGCCAGGCCTCCCTGTCCATCACCAACTCCCAGAGTTCACTCAGACTCACATCCATCGAGTCAGTGATGCCATCCAGCCATCTCATCCTCTGTCGTCCCCTTCTCCTCCTGCCCCCAATCCCTCCCAGCATCAGAGTCTTTTCCAATGAGTCAACTCTTCGCATGAGGTGGCCAAAGTACTGGAGTTTCAGCTTTAGCATCATTCCTTCCAAAGAAATCCCAGGGCTGATCTCCTTCAGAATGGACTGGTTGGATCTCCTTTAGTCCAGGGGACTCTCAAGAGTCTTCTCCAACACCACAGTTCAAAAGCATCAATTCTTCGGCGCTCAGCCTTCTTCACAGTCCAACTCTCACATCCATACATGACCACAGGAAAAACCATAGCCTTGACTAGACGAACCTTTGTTGGCAAAGTAATGTCTCTGCTTTTGAATATGCTATCTAGGTTGGTCATAACTTTCCTTCCAAGGAGTAAGCGTCTTTTAATTTCATGGCTGCAGTCACCATCTGCAGTGATTTTGGAGCCCAGAAAAATAAAGTCTGACACTGTTTCCACTGTTTCCCCATCTATTTCCCATGAAGTGATGGGACCAGAGGCCATGATCTTCGTTTCCTGAATGTTGAGCTTTAAGCCAACTTTTTCACTCTCCACTTTCATTTTCATCAAGAGGCTTTTGAGTTCCTCTTCACTTTCTGCCATAAGGGTGGTGTCATCTGCATATCTGAGGTTATTGATATTTCTCCCGGCAATCTTGATTCCAGCTTGTGTTTCTTCCAGTCCAGCGTTTCTCATGATGTACTCTGCATATAAGTTAAATAAACAGGGTGACAATATACAGCCTTGGCATACTCCTTTTCCTATTTGGAACCAGTCTGTTGTTCCATGTCCAGTTCTAACTGTTGCTTCCTGACCTACATACAAATTTCTATTAAGAAGAGATGGCAAGAATACACAGAAGAACTGTAGAAAAAAGAGCTTCACGACCCAGATAATCACGATGGTGTGATCACTGACCTAGAGCCAGACATCCTGGAATGTGAAGTCAAGTGGGCCTTAGAAAGCATCACTATGAACAAAGCTAGTGGAGGTGATAGAATTCCAGTTGAGCTATTCCAAATCCTGAAAGATGATGCTGTGAAAGCGCTGCACTCAATATGACAGCAAATTTGGAAAACTCAGCAGTGGCCACAGGACTGGAAAAGGTCAGTTTTCATTCCAATCCCAAAGAAAGGCAATGCCAAAGAATGCTCAAACTACGGCACAATTGTACTCATCTCACACTGTAGTAAAATAATGCTCAAAATTCTCCAAGCCAGGCTTCAGCAATATGTGAGCCGTGAACTTCCAGATGTTGAAGCTGGTTTTAGAAAAGGCAGAGGAACCAGAGATCAAATTGCCAACATCCACTGGATCATGGAAAAAGCAAGAGAGTTCCAGAAAAGCATCTATTTCTGCTTTATTGACTATTTCAAAGCCTTTGACTGTGTGGATCACAATAAACTGTGGAAAATTCTACAAGAGATGGGAATACCAGACCACCTGATCTGCCTCTTGATAAATTTCAATAGATATTGTCAAGCTGCCTTCTTAAAAAATTAACAATGTTACATTCACTTTGTCTGTTTTCTAAAACTTTAGCCAGGCATAAGTATTTTCAGTCTTCATAATTTTTACCCATCTCTGTAGGAAGAAATTATGAAGTAGGAAGAAAAAATGTTTTAGTAAGTTTGGATATTTTTTCATTTTGACAGTTACTGATTCTTTCCTTATGAATGCTTGTTCTGTGCTTAGCCTATTTTTGTCCATTGTTGTCCAATTTTCTTATTATATAGTTCTTATTTTATTGTTCCTTTCTCTTTGTATATTATGTAAATGAAGCCTTAGTCATATGATTTGGACACATATTTGCCAGTTTTTCTTTAAAAATTTTTTGATAACATTTTATCACAATAGGAAGTTTTAATTTTATGTAGTTATAACTTTTGTCTTTTATAATTCACATATTACATATTTTGCTTAAAAAAGATCTGTATTTAAAAAAGCAAATATAGTTATGTGGTATTTGATGGGTAAGGGGGTATGTTGGGGAAATTTAAGAAAATGAAATCAGTTATTCACTGTAAATTGAGGCTGTGGCTATGAGCATGGGAAATAGAAGATAAATTTAGGGACTTTAAAAAAAGTATAACACCTTTACTGAGATATAGTTTATTTACCTTACAATACACCTATTTAAAGTGTTGCAGTTCATGGGTTTTTTAAGGATATTCACAGAGATTTGCAACCATTAATCAATTTTGGAACATTCTATCACCCCAACAAGAAGCCCCATAACCATTATCAGTCATTCTGCATTCCTCCATAATTGCCTCCACCCTCTGGCAACCACTAAACTACTTATATCTATAGATTTCTCTGTTGTGGACATTTCATGGATGGAATCATAAAGTACGTAAAGACTGGCCTGTTTGTCACTTAGCATGATGTTCCAAGGTTCATCCATGTTGTAGCAGGTATTACTACTTCATTTCTATGAATAAATAATATTTCATTGTATGATGATTATTACTGCATTTGTTTATCCATTGACCAGTCAATGGACATTTGGGGTTTTTCCATTTTTGGCTATTGTGAATAATGCTGTTATCAACATTCTTGTTCAAGTTTTTTAAGCAGACACAGGTTTACAGTTCCCTTGAGTATATGTATTGGAGTGAAATTGCTGGGACATATGGTAATTCTGTTTAAGTTTATAAAGAACTACCGAACAACTTCCAAACTATTTTCCAAAGCACTGTATCATGGGACATACCCACAAGCGATGTATGAGGGTTCTAATTGCTTCATATCCTCACCAACAATTGTTATTATGTATCTTTGTTAAAAAGTTACAGCCACTTTAGTGGATGTAAAGTGCTTTCTCATTATGAGTTTGATTTTCATTTCCTCAGTGGCTAGAGATGTTGAGCATGTTCTTTGCTTGTTGGTCATTTGTATACCTTCTTTGAAGACATGTCTATTCAAGTCCTTTATCCATTTTTTAACTGGATTGTCTTTTTGTTGAGATGTAAAGTCTTACATATTCTGGTTGTGCTCTTTATCAGGTCTATGAGTTATATTTTCTCATGTTGTATGGATTGTCTTCTCACTTTTTTGGTGATATTCTTTGAAGCACAAAAATTTTTATGTTGATGAAATCCAATTAATTTAATTTTTCTTTTGTTACTTGCACTCTTGATGTCATATCACAAAGGCTTTGTCTAACTCAAGTCAGAAAGTTTTACATTTAGATCTATTGTCCATTTTGAGTTAGTTTTTATTTATGGTGTGAGGAAGGGATCCAACTTCATTCTTATGCTTATGGATAGTTAATTGTTACAGCATCATTTGATTTGATTTTGTCAATAACTAGTCAGGTATTGAGGTACATTTTTTGAAAGCAGACTTGAAAGGACTTGACAACCAGAAGGTTAAGGAGATAGAAGAATGAAATTTTTTTGTTTAGAAACTAGATAACTAGTAATGCCATTAACCAATGTGGGCAAATCAAATAGAGGAGGAGGAGCAGGAGCAGCTTTGGGAGACGGACAACTCTTGAGAGTCCCTTGGACTGCAAGGAGATCCAACCAGTCCATCCTAAAGGAAATCAGTCCTGAGTATTCATTAGAAGGACTGATGAAGCTGAAACTCCAATACTTTGGCCACCTGATGCGAAGAACTGACTCAATGGAAAAGTCCCTGATCCTGGGAAAGACTGAAGGTGGGAGGAGAAGGGGACGACAGAGGAAGAGATGGTTGGATGGCATCACCGAATCAATGGACATGAGTTTGTGTAAACCCTGGGAGTTAGTAATGGACAGGGAAGCCTGGCGTGCTGCTCTCCATGGGGTCACAAAGAGCTGGATACAACTGAGTGACTGAACTGAACTTTGGGCATGTTTAATTTGAGATATTTACAGGATAGTCATGTGGCAGTTCATAACAGGCAATTGTAAATTTGGTCTGGAATTCAAAAGAATATTTGGAGTGAAAACCACAGAAGTCCCCTTCCTCTTGGAAAAGGTTGAGATGATGGAGATAAACCTGACATTTAAGTGTCATTGAGGGAGAAGAGTCAATGAAAAAGAATTAAGAATGAGAGAAGCTGAGAAGGCTCCTTGAAGAATGGTGGCAATGCTAAGAGAGATTAGGGGAGTTCATTAGCAATTTAAATGATGAAGAGAGTTTGATTAGGATCATAGCCAAGGAGGTCATAGCCAAGGAGGTTCTACAGTTAGGTCATTTGTGTTTGTTTTTTTGCAGCTAAAACTTCAATAGAGAAGTTGCAATGGAATATGAGGAAGAGTGCTTGAACCTTTAAGCAAAAGAAAAGAACATGTTTTCCTTGGAAATTATTTCTAAAGACTATAACTACCATCTTAGTGGCCTAAGGGTAGGAGCACAAAAAATGCCAAATGCTTCTCTTTTCCTTGGATTGTGACTTCATGGTCCAATACTTAACAAAACTGAGATAAACCTGGAATGTTGCAGCAAAACTTTCTAAAGACCAGGAGGAGATTAAAGAAGAAAAAAAAGAGTATGAGAGTTATAGATAATAGATGTTTCTCTTCTAGTGAAGTAGTTTATTACAGAGCTATCTTTCTGAGAAGCTTCCAGCCTAGTTCCATTTATCAGAGACCAGTGTTACCTAGTACCCCTTGGGAGGGTCCTTAAACACATCTAAACTTAAAGTCTAAGGGAGCAATGTCAAGTTTCTTTATACATATGTGTGAGAGTTCTGGTTTTCTTTCTGTGGACCCACCTCTTTTCTCTAGATATGGGAATGTCCACTTAATTCAGGGAGAAATTGTACCCTCTCACAAGGATGTGGCCAAAGGAAGATAATAATTATTTCAGTGAAATAAATAATTCCCATTATGCCAAAGATATTGTTAGTAGCAGATCCGTAATTTCACATAGAGGGCTGAATTTCTGTGGATCCACAAGACATTCTGAAATATGCTGATGCTGAATGGGAGGGAAATAAATAGAAACAGTATAAGTGGTTCCTTGGGGGATTTTGATAGTGAAGGACTTTATGGGAAGCAGAGGAATGGCAGACTGAGAGAGCTTCAGGAAGGGGGTGGCTTTAGAATCCCATTGGCAGCAGGAAGAGAGAGCAGGAAGTGAGAAATTTAAGGCAGAAATGGGAATAATGGATAGAACAGAGTCCTGAGGTGTGGGTGAGGTAAGATACGGAGAGGAGGATGGAAATCTCTAAAATAGGCAGGATTCTAGAAGGAATGACTTAGAGGTGAAGTGCATGTAAGGAATGAAAATTAGCAAAATCTGTTTTCTGAAAAAAACAGGGAGCCTGGTCATCTGGATAAATGGAGAAAACAGAGTCGAGAGTGGAATCTGAAGAGGCTGGGAAAATGTTTGTTTTTCTGAATGCAATGTTTTCCCCACACCCTAACACCTTAAGCAGTGCTTCTGTAGAGAGATGTCTTTTCCTGCAGTAAAACCTGCAAAGATA
The DNA here is from genome assembly GCF_029407905.1 of Bubalus kerabau. Taxonomy (NCBI): domain Eukaryota; kingdom Metazoa; phylum Chordata; class Mammalia; order Artiodactyla; family Bovidae; genus Bubalus; species Bubalus kerabau. Next base: position 20,451,706 of record NC_073624.1, read on the forward strand.
ACTGCTTGGTTCAATGAATCCCTTGGCCAACAGTCCTTGTGTTTTACCCACCTGAAAAATCCCCAGGATTGGTTTAACTTTCTTTGATACTACCCCCAGGATGCTGAAAAAAATAAACTCAGAAGATCATGGAACCGTTATAAATTCATAGTCACCCATTTCACTAAGAAATTAATAATGCTCAGAAATCTGTAATCATCTAATCCAATTTTTACCAAATTAAGGAACAATTATCCAGTTTATCTATATTATTATTAATAAATCTATATTATTACTCATTTATTCAACAAATACTAATTGAGCATCTAGTCTGTACAGGCTCTTTCTATATGTTAAGTATATGGAACAAATAAGGTTGATGGACAAGATCCTTGTTGTAAAGGGGTCAGATAATAACCAAAGGAATAATTCCAGATAGTGATAAGACCTATGAAAAAATTAAAACAGAAAAATGTGATAAATCATGAGTGGGCAGAAGGATAACACAGACAGCCCAAGAAAGGAGGCCTCTTTAAGAAACAGGCCTGGGCTAAGACCTAAATGACAAGGACTCAGACATTTGAAAATCTTGTGACGACATCTCCAGGCAGGTCTTGTCCCAGAAATGAACTTGATATAATAGATGGACAGGGGTAAAAAAAAGCCACCAAACCTAATGTGGCTAGCACTTAATGAATCAGGGGAATAGTGATAAATAATAAGGCAGTATAAAGGGGAAGAGGCCAGGTATGGTTTTGAGTCCTCTGTAAAGAATGAGTAATAGAAGAATAGGAATGAAATCGGTAAGAGTGATTAAGAGACAATTGTGGTAGATTAAATGGCAGATTTTGACGGTTTTGACAAAGTTGCTGTGGTGGACATAGAGTGGAAGGAATCTGGGTAGATTCTGGAGGTAAAGTTTGCTGTTGGATGAGATGTGGGAGGTGGGAGAGAAATCCTGTAGAGCTTCTAGCATTTGGGCTTTAGCAAAAGGGTGAATAGTGATAATGTTTACTAGATGGAGAAGACTAAGAAAGGAAAAGATTTGGGGAACTGGAAGAGAAACCAATTCTTCTATTCTGGCTATGCTTAGTTTGAGATGCCTGATGGCCACTCAAAAAGAGATATCAAACAGGCTATAGATCTATGACTCCAGAAATCAGGAGGTGAGTCAGCAGTGAGAAATTTACTACCTATGTTTTAGGAAACATAGCAAATATTTTAAGAAAATTATCATGTTCTCCCCTAATGTCTTCTATTCTCTAAATAACCCTAGTTCCCCAGCTGCTCTGCATGACCTTGTTTCCAGATTCTTCAACATCCTGGTCATATCTTTAAAGTGGGATGCCAAGGACTAAAATGACCTGAATAACATGGCCCAAAATGTCCCTCTAATTTGTTATTCTTTCGGAAATATGTTCACTTTTAATAACTTGTCTGTGTTCTGTCTTGTCATTAGTATGTTAGGGTCCTTGCCTGAGGCATACACATTTCTTCTAATTTTATTCTAATCTGCTGTTGGTTTGAAACTCAAATAACCAACTTATGCTCTGTATCAGACATTAATATTTTGCTTTGTGTGCTTGGAATATTTTCTAGTAATTTAAAAGGGAGAGAATGTGCTTTCTATGAGGGGCCACCTGAGCCTTTCTATGAGTAAAATTTTGAACTCTAGTGAGAAAAAAATTTTCCCTTACTTTGCCTTTCTAATCTATATTCAAAATAAGTGAGTTTTCCAAATAGTTGATTTCAAGATGGGTAAGGGATAAGTTTGCAGGAAGAAAGCCTGGCTTGCTGCATGACGTAAGGTATTTCAGTCCTTTACAAAAGGATCTGGTTAGAGATTTTCTCAGTCTAGGGCACTGGTTCTCAACTAGCAGTGATTTTGCTCTCCAGGGACATTTGGCAATTTCTGCAGACTTGTTTGGTGGCTGTGGCTTGTAGCAAAGAGAACACGACCTGCATCGAGTTGGGGAGGGCCCAGGGGTGTGTGAAACGTCCCACAGCGCACAGGGCAAGCCCCAGTAACAAAGAGTTACCTGGCCCCTAACGTCAATAGTTCCTCTATTTAGAAAGGACTCTGGTCAGGTATTCCCCCAATCTTGTTTACTAACCTCATGGAAATAAGGTTAGTAAAACCTGTGTGAAAAAATGGACACAATTAAGCTCAATGAATTAATTCTGCTTCCAACTAATTACTGCTCTTTCCCTTTATCGTGTGCCAACCATCTGTTGATAATCTTTCTATAATTTAATAGGACAATATTGAAGCACTTTTTGTCATCCAAGATGTTTTCATAGTCCCAATTTTCCATCACCCTTCTCAATCTCATCCTTTTAGAAATGTTAACAATGTTCAGTGATCACATCAGGACTTTTTCTTTTAATTAAAAAAAAATGTTGACTGTGCTGGGTCTTCAATATGGCTCATGGGCTTCTCTTGTCTCCAAGCACAGGCTCTGAAGGGTAAATGCTCCATAGTCGCATCTCAAGGGCTTAGTTGCCCAGGGACTTGTGTGATCTTAGTTCCCCAACCAGAGATCTAACCTGCATCCCCTGCATTGGAAGGCGGATTCTCAACCACTGGACCACCAGGACCCTGGACTTAATTTTCATATGCTCTTATTCAAAGCAAAATCAGGGAGTTCCTTGGTGGTCAAGTGGTTAGGATTAAGAGCTTTCACTGCTGTGGACCAGGTTCAATCCCTGGTGGGGGAACTGAGATCCCGATAGCCTTGAGATACAGCCCCCCCCCCAAAAAAAATAATAAATAAAGCAAAATCATGTTTTCATTGCCCTTTCTGAACTTTTACTTTCTCTTCCCCATATTTTGCTCATGCTTTCCAGCAGAAAGATCATGTTTCTTGAGAAGAGGAATAATCCTGCTTTTCTTTTTCATATCTCAATACTCGATAAACAACACAACTGAAACCTGTTCACCTTATCGCTCTGTTCACCTTATCGCTCAGGTGCCCCAGTGAGGCATGCAGCTATTCTGGGACGAGGCAGTGCTGACAGGTTCACTAGTTGGCCAGTAGTGAGAGAGGTGAAAGCAGAGCCGCTGTCCTGTCACTGGCTGTACTTTGAGGCAGGGGTGTGGGAACCAAGAAGAATGCTCCTTACTGCACGTGCACCATGGTGGCAACAGGTCCAGTTTTTCCCTGGGGTTGTTTGATTTCTTGATATTGATGGCAGTTGTCAAGATCAAAGAAGAACTAGTGAGATAGTGGTAAATAGCTTCATTCTCAGAGTACCTGAAGGGAGCAAAAGTTGGTGGAAATTTTGAAATGCAAGGAGAAAAATAAATTCTTTCTTTAGGCAGACCCAGAAACAGCAACTAGGTAGCTCCTTTCAGGTGCTTCTGATATTTCAAATTACTGTGATATCATTCAGAATCTAGTGACTTCCCCAGTACCTTTATGTTTTAGAGCTGGAGAGTCATTCATTCATTCAGATATTTGCTGAATGTGTCTATATGTACCAGGCACAAAAATGAACCAGGGAAACTTGGAAAGATTTGGGAATTTCGAGTGTGTATTTGAAAGAGGTATGATAAGTGCATACTTAATTAGTAGTCAAAATATTTACATAATTTATCCCCTTTCTCCCATGGGGAGATTGCTCTACATGCATGAATCCCCAGGTATTTGTGTAGGTGATGTGTTGGAGGTGGCAGAGAATAAATCAGTTGGAGTCCTTCCCCTTCAGCCCTAAGATCACCTTTTTTTTTTTTTTTGGCCATAACTCTCAGCATATGGGATCTTAGTTCCCCCATCATGGATCAAACGGAGTCTTAACCACTGGACCTGCAGGGAAGTCCAAGACCACTTTTTAGAATTAGAGAACTGAGACAGAGGTTTAACAACGTAAATATTAGCATAGTCCGTAGCACAGCAAGATTGTGCCATAGTCTGAGCTGCTACCTGGGTCTTCTAACTCTCAGCCTTGTCTTTGTTTTAAAAATAGACATGAGAGAAGATTGTTTGCAGGAAACACTTTCCACTACTCTACCAAGTTGGTTTCTATCCAGAAAGCCGTCTGGCTGACACAATGGATAGGATAATGAAATGAAGCAGCAGAGTTTGGGGTTCATAGTTGGGAGGGAGGGAAGCAATGGAGAAGAGAGATTAAAAAAAGCACAGAGCGAGGAGACCATATTTTAGTTGTTGTGAAGCATGTAAGATAAAGTGACATATTTGGTGTCTCTGGAGTGCAAGCGGTATGTTGATATTGTAAAAAAGAAAAATATGCAGTAAGATTTTGCGTCACCTAAGGGCTTACGCCAAAGTAGCATGTCTGGTATTTAAAGACTGCTATAGCAGAGCCTGAGCTTGGGTTTAGAAAAACATAATCTCCTATTGGATTCCTATAAGGGCTCTACTCTTGAGCAAGATCCAAAAAAGCAGTCTTCTCCGAACTTCTGCACAAACCACCTAGCACAATTACTTCGCCCAGGCTGTTCCATCTTCCTGAGATACCCTTCTCTAATCTCTCTCTCTTTTTTTTTAATGTGTGGACCATTTTAAAAGTCTTTATTGAATTTGTTACAGTATTCCTTACGTATGATGTTTTGCTTATTGGTCTCAGGGCAAATTTTCTCATTTGAAAAGACCCTGATGCTGGGAAAAATTGAGGACAGGAGGAGAAGGGGACAACAGAGGATGAGATGGTTGGATGGCATCACCGACTCAATGGACATGAGTTTGGGTAGGCTCCGGGAGTTGGTGTTGGACAGGGAGGCCTGGTGTGCTGCAGCTCAGGGGGTCACAGAGTTGAACACTACTGAGCGACTGAACTGAACTGAGCTGAACTGAGCTGAACTCAGGGCATGTGGGATCTTAGCTTCCCAACCAGGGATCAAACCTGCAAACCCTGCACTGGAAAGTGAAGTCTTAACCACTGGACCACCAGGAAAGTCCTTCTGCCTATCTCTTTTCTTACCCATCTTTTAAGAACTAGTTCAGATTCTGACTTCTGGAAGATTCTAATTTCAGAAGCCTTTCTGGATTGTTCCCACATGAATAAAATCTCTGGATTCTTTGACTTTCTTTTCTGGTTCCTTCCATGGACCAGACTGATCAACCCGAGGGCAGGAACTTGGGGGCCTTTGCACTGTTCAGCAAAGTACTGCACAATTTTATAGGCTGTCTCAGTAGCTATGTATGTATATATTTTAATTTTTCTAAAAATTGCCTTAAAAAAAGTAAATCTTAGCTTTAAGGGAAGGAACTTCCCTGGTGGTTTATTGGTTAAAAATCTGCTTAGCAATGCAAAGGACATTGGTTCCCTCCCTGATCTGGGAAGATTCCACCTGGTGTGAAGCAGCTAAACCTGTGTGTCGCAGCTACTGAGCCTGTGCTCTGGAGCCCAGGAGCCGTAACTACTTAAGCCCAAGTGCCTGGAGCCTGTGCTCTGCAACAAGAGAAGCCCCCACTCGGCACAACTAGAGAAAGCCTGTACCCGGCAGTGAAGACCCAGCACAACCAAAAATAAATAAATGAAAGGATCCGCCTTCCAATGCAGGGGCCATGGGTTCAATCCCGAGATGGGAAATTAAGATTCACATGCCAAGGGGCAACTAAGCCCAGGAGCTGTAAGTAGAGAGACAGCCTGGGCGCCACAACTAGAGAAACCCGCATGCCACAATGAAGACTCAGCACAGCCAAAAAAAAAAAAAAAAAATCCTAGCTTTAGAAAACTGCTGTTTCTTATTGTTTTTATCAGATGTTGTCTTATCCAAAGATCAAGAGGTCCAAGAATGCAGCTTAGAGGCAAGAATAGAGAATGGTTTTGGAAGAAGCAAAGTTTCTGGCTAAGATGTGAGGACAAGTTTGACTATAGATACAGGGAATATTGGAAAAGAGAATAGGAGAGACTGAAGGAGGCTGAAGATAGTGGCTTATATCTGGAGAAGTGGAAAGAAAAGAAATATAAGGAATTGTTGAAATTTTGAGATACAAATATTGAGATGGACGAAGAATAGTCAAGAGACTGAAAGGGTTACATCTAAGGGAAAGATCTTAGCTTTTGCTTGTCTTTGGGAGGTTCCTTTTTACACATTAGAAAAGGAAATGGAAAACAATACAGAAGTAAGAGTATCCTCTTTATAACCTCCTGCTGGTCCCTTCCGTGGAAATCGAAATGAGTCAGAGAGGCATATGAGAATAAATAAATACTTCCTTGGGACTGTCTCTGTTCTTAGCAAGGTTCGTCAGCAGCTGCAACTGTTTTCTCCAGAATCCTGCATGACCTACTTCAAGACCTGACTACGTCTTTCCCCTCCGACTCCCTGGGTTTCAACTTCCTGGGTTTGCTGATGCCCACTGCCTTGGTGCCTCTGCTCTGTTCCTCGAATTGTGGGCAAGATGTCTCTGCCCATTTCTGCAAGTTCTTCATGGTATCTTATCACTTGTGCAGTTCCTCTTTGACTGCCTCAGGTCTCCTCTATGTGCCTTTTCCTTTTGCTTTAGTCTTTTATCTTTCTCTCTGCATTCTCCCATTCTACTTCTGTCACTGCTTTCTTTATCCGTTGGCTTCCTGTGATTCCATCCCCATAGCATCCCCACTCTGGGGAAAAATGAGGGGAACAGGAAGGAAGAGAGAGCCTAGAATTAGAGGGACAGTGAGAAGCTGGATTGGAATTACAGGGTGACCTTTTGACTGAGTCCTGAAACAGAGTAAAGACAAACTATGTAGATAGATGCCAGCCAAATTACACAAAATCGTAAGGGAACACACACTAGCGGCCTGGATACAGCTCCTGCTAGGGAAACTCATTCAGTGAATTACCTACTCTTCTTACTTCACAAAAAGGTATTGAAGATCACTTGAAACAATGTATATAAAATATTTATATTACAATATTGTACACATATTAAGACAGAGAAGTAGCTCACTTGTTTGTATTTAAAATGTATTATTTATTGCCAAAAAAATAGCTACACAGCAATGCAATTCCTAAATATATACCCAAGAGAAAAGAATTCATAAGTGTGGCAAATGACAGGGATGTTTTATAATAGCTAAAAACTAAAAGCAGTAATGGAGGAGCGTGAATGTATACATCCACAGGAGACTGGCTACATAAATTCTGACATATCCATAAATGGTTAGTATTTGGCAGTAACAAGGAATGAACTGCTGATTCATACCATGCAACACTCACAGACACTATGCTGAGTGAAAAAAAAAAATCCTGGCACAAAAGAAAGCATACTATATGATTCCATTTTTTTAGAGATCAAGAACAATAAAATTAATTGATGATGACAGAAGTCAGTATAGTGGGTACCTCTGGTGAGGGAGGCTGTAGACTGGAACACGCCCAAGGAAACCTTTTGGGGAGAAGCATTCTAGAATCTAGATCTTAATCTGGGTAGTAAATATTCACCCAGCTGTACACTTAACATTAATGCAAGTTTTACCTGCTTTACCGTATGCATATTTGTACTTCAGTAAACAGAGAACAAGACGTAAAAGGAAGAAAGAACTCACCCTCACTTCTAACACCACTAGAAGACAAATTCTTTATGTTGAAATGTTTCAACTCTAAGCAGCTCAGCACTGTTTAAGAGGCTCGGTTTTGTAATTAGAACACGTACTGTGTGGGTCTAGAGGTTATCCCCTTGGTAGGAGTTAGTGTTCAGATCTCTCAGTTTCTAGACTTGAGCAACATGTGACAGTAAAGGGAAGTGGAAACCCTGTGTCACTGGCTCAGGAAGAGGGCTAGGTTAACAAGAATATCGCAACAAATCTTTGTTATCATTTTTCCTTCCTTCTTATTTTTCATTTTGTGTCCTTATACCTACTTTCTTTCTATATCTTTCTTTCTCTGCCTCTGTCTCTTGCTTTCATTTCTTTTCTTGACTGTGCAGCTTATATCTTAGTTCCCCAACCAGGGATTGAACCCCGGCTCTCTACAGTGAGACTGCTGAGTCCTAACCACTGGGCAACTAGGGAATTCCCATGCTTACTTTTCTTAGATTGATTTTTCACCCTTCCCACCAAACAGCATACTCTTTGTGAGAGCTGGTGGGGTGAAGGGGTGCAGTCTTCAAATCTTCTTCATCTCTGGTCAGTAGACTACTTCCCATCTTTTCTAAGTGTGTCTCATTAAACTCAAAGGCATGTGCTGCAACTTCTTTTATGTGTCTGTTCCAGGCACTCACATCCTGCCCCCTGCCCAGAAGACTTTACAGCTGCATTCTCAGACTTCATTGGTTTGGGAACAGTGCCTGTGACAGTTCCCACTCTCTCAGTAGGACTCCCGCCCGCCCTTCAGGGAATTCCACACATTTTAGTGCTATCCCCTCAGCAGCTATTCTGCGTTTAGTGTGTTTCGTTCACCTTCAGCCTTCCTGAGGAAAAAAGAAAACAGGAAAAAAGTCAATTTATTTCTCAGGAAGGGTTGGTCAGCTGATCAAGTTGTCTAAGGGTCTAAAAGGGGATAGGGGGGTGGATGGGGGAGTTGGGGGGTGGATAGTATTATCAGAAATAAGCAGGTGGAAGGACAGCAGTCCCACTCGGTCTTTTCTTTTAAACCGACTAGTTCTAGTTTTTAATTTCTGTAACATCAATGCTTGTTTCATAGAAGGTACTTAATAAATATTTGCCAATATATGAAAAAGGTGAATGAAAGCCTAAGACTAAAACTATATAGTATGACTGGAAAATGACAGAGGAACTGTAGCAGGAATCAGGGCGCTGAGGGAACTTCCTAAGATGCAAATCTGTGGAGCGGTGGGTGCATGGGTGCGTTTATCTGTCAGAAGTCATTGACCTGAACACCCAGTTTGTAAACGAAATTAACTTAAAAAAAAAAAAAAAAAAAAACAGACTAGGATACTGCAGGTTCTTAAAGAAGGGGACGATTTTGTAAAGATCCGAGGCCGTGAGGAAATGTGAAATATATAGAGAAGAGAAAAGAGGGGAGACGGGCAGAGAAAAGAGGGGAGAAGCGCAGAGAAAAGAACAGAAAATAAGACCAGACCAGGCAGACCCCTGGCTAAACAGTCAGGGCGAGATGGAGGAACAAGGGGGATGCAGACGGACACTGCTGAGCGGCAGAAAGGGCGGTTTGGGATTAGTTGCCTGGAACAAAAACCTGCCCTAGAGGCAGAACCCTTGTGCGACCTTTTGCATCTCCCTAGAGATGCTTCAGATTCCAGGAAATTAGAGCTCTCCCCGCCAACCCGGGCGGCGCCCAGCCGGGCCCCCTCAGCATCTGGCCGGGGGCGGGGCGCGGGCGCGGACGTGCGGGGAGACACGGCGCCCCCGGCGCAGCATCCTGTCCCGCCCCCGGCCCGGCGCCCCCGCCCAGACGGTCTCTGCGCACGTTTTTCCCGTGCGCGTTGGCTCTCAGTCTGTGTCGTGCCAATTTTGGCCAAGGCGGGAGAGATGCCAGTGGGAGGGGGCCGAGGGTGGGGTGGGTAGAAGAAGAGTAGAGCGCAAGGGAGCGGGGAGGGGGCTTGGAAACCGCGTGGAGAGACGTGGGTGGAGGAGAGGGAGGGAGCGCTCAGGGGAAGGGAAACAGAGCTGGTACCCAGAGAAAAGGTGATTTAGAACGAATCGGGACACTGAGAAAGATGTGTCGAGATCGGCAGAGCAAGAGCCGTTAAGACTTAACGGCGGCATCAAAGACGAGCGTAAATATGTGTAGGGAAATGGAGAAAAAACAGGTTGCAGGCCATGGCCGAAGAGGGGCCTGAGAGGAACCTGTGGAATCTGAGGAAGGGGGAAAAAAATCTCTAAATCAAGGACTCTTCTTTACCTCCCTCGCTTTCCCTTCAGGTGAGATGTAAATAAATTCCTCTGTTGGTGTTTCCCTGGAGAAAAACAAGCAAGCGCCACGTGTTTTTAAAATGAGGCGATTTATGCAAGTGAGAATCAGGACATTGTTTTTGTGCGTTATAGTTTAGTTATGGACTTGGTGGTGCCCTTTCACAACACGTCATGTAAACTTTTTAGAACTTCTGGTAAACATAATCAGCATGTAATGCATACATATTCAAAACAGCATCTGACATACTGTGGAAAGTTAATCATTAGAAAATCCAAGCATGTTCTACACTAAACCCACCTATTGTGCCACATTAAAATCTGAATTTTTGAAAAAGTTAATTAGAACAATCATATTATAGAATTATACAGGATTTTTAAAAATTATACAGAGGTTGACTTTTTTTGTTGTTGTACTTTTTTTTTTTTGGAGATTGGCTTTATTTTTAAAAACAGGTGCCTGTGATGTGTTTTTTAAAATAGGACTCAGCAGCAAGGAGTGATAGAAATCAGTAAGTGTTAGAATAAGCAGATCAGTGATCTAGGTTTAATAATATATTCTGTATATAATTATTTATTGAGGAACCTGATTTCACTAATGTCCTTGTTCCCCTGCTAGTCTCCACATCCTATTTCCTCACCCGTGATATCATTAGGTAATTGGGTGCAGATGGTAACATTTTGGCTCCAGTTACCAGCCCCAACTTTTGTGACTTCTACTTTCCAGCTAGAAAAAGAAATATTAGAAGACACAGAAATTCCTGGCAACAGTCTAACAGTACATCACTGTACACTCCAGCCATCCCTACACTCACTTGCCTGCACCATCTTTGACACTGATATAAAATGCCGAACAACTGCTACCTTTTGGGGGGAGTCACAGAAAATGACCATGTAGTTAAGGAAGCTAGGGAGACTGAACTTGAAGATTAGGCATGAGCCCACTAAGTTAGCCACTAGATTAGCCACTTCTCTAAACCAGTTCTGAGTTTTCCTGTCCTTAGTAACTGGAAGGCAGTTGTAAGTCAATTATACTTCAAAAACAAGCAAGTTCTTAAAAAAAAAAAAAAAAAGAGAGAGAGAGAGCGAGATCAGAGTTGTGATTACCAGAGGGAAGGGGTGACAGGAGGAGGAACAGGATGAAGGTGTTCAAAGGAAACAAACTCCCAGTCACAAGATAAGTAAGTAAATATAATTAACACTGCTGCATGTTGGAAAAAGACCCTGATGCTGGGAAAGATTGAGGGCAAGAGGAGAAGGGGGCGACAGAGGAAGAGATGGTTGGATGGTTTATTTGACTCAGTGGACGTGAGTTTGGGCAAATGCCAGGAGATAGTGAAGCACAGGCAAGCATAGCAGGCTGCAGTTCATGGGGTTGCAGAGTTGGACACGACTTAGCAACTGAACAAGAAAATGTTTTAAATGAAAGTTGTTGACAGTAAATCTTAAGGGTTCTCATCACTAAAGTTTTTTTCAATTTTTAAAAATTTTGGGTCTATATGAGGTGATCAATGTTCACAAAGCTTACTGTGATTATCATTTCATCATGTGTGTAAGTTACATCATGCTGTACACCTTAAACTCATGCAGTGCTGTATGTCAGTTATATCTGAGTCAAATGGAAAAAAAATGTTTCGAAGGTAGCACTATGTTCAAAGTAACTGCTTAGGGATTTAGGTGTGTGACAATATCTGTACTATGTGTCTGAAAGTGAAAGTTGCTCAGTCTTGTCTGACTCTTTGCGACCCTATGGACTATACAATCCATGGAATTCTCCAGGCCAGGATACTGGAATGGGTAGCCTATCCCTTCTCCAGGGGATCGTCCCGGTCCAGGAATTGAACCAGGGTCTTCTGCATTGCAGGTGGATTCTTTACCAACTGAGTTACCAGGGAAGCTGGCACTGTATGTCTAGATAAGTGAAAAGAACAGGTGGACGTATGAGCTGGGAGTGAACCTAGGGAACAGGTTTGGGAGGTCATGCTCAACCTTGGGAAGTGTCTTTCCCAGTCCCTATTATGTAGTATGCGAGAAATTTGGAGAATAATTTCCTCTTGCCTGGTCTCCAGCCTTTGGCATCTCCATCTTGGGGGGGCCACTTTGCTGCATTCTCTTCTCAGAGGATTTTTACTCCCTTGAGATGTCTGTGTCCCTTTCAGATGCATTCCCTCTCTCTTCACTGTCTTCTGCTGCACTGCCCCATCTGTTCTTTCCCCTGATTTGGGTGCACGTGAAGTTGATTTAGTCGTGTCTGTGTCTGATTCTTTGCAACCCCAAGGAGTGTAGCCCTCCAGGCTCCTCTGTCCATGGGATTCTCCAGGCAAGAATACTGGAATGGGTTGTCCTGCCCTCCTCAAGAGGATCTTCCCAACCCAGAGATGGAACCGGTGTCTCCTAAGTTGCCCTGCCTTGGCAGGTGGGTTCTTTACCACTAGCGCCACCTGGGAAGCCCCCCTCTGACTTGGGCCTAGTATATACCTATCTGTGGGTTTTCACAACTTTATGGCTCTATTCCATGTTATTCATCAGCTAGCTGTGTAACTTGGAAGCTGGCAAACTTTACTTAGAGGATCAGATACCAAATATCTTAGACTTTGTGGGCCACAGAGTCTTTGTCATAGCTACTCAGCTCTACTCTTGTAGAATAAAAGCAGCCATTGACAGTACATAAATGAATGAGTGTGGCTGGGTACCAGTAAAACCTTACCTATGGGCATTGAAATTTGGATTTTATACAGTCTGTACAAGCCATGAAAGTTTTTTATTTTTCCCAGCCACTTAAAAATGTAAATATGATTCTTAGTTTGTGAGTGGTACAAAAACAGGCATTGGATCTCCAAATCCATCATTCCCGAAGAATACTCCTCTTTTTTCTCCTTCTGGTGTTTGTTGTTGACAGAGACAACCCTGATAGGTAGCAGGAGCTTTTTTACCCTCAGGTGGGCTCCACCTAGGAGGAAGTCTGCCTAAAGCCACTTATCCTCAGCCCTAGACTTACTACACCAGCTGGGCTTCCTGTTTATGATCAGCTGTTTTAAGAAGGGAAGAAGAATAGGCCCCATTTCCTAAGAGAAAAGGAGTAGGGGGTAAAAATAAGGAAACACTAGCTATATCCTACATACTTTTCTCTGAACCTATATTGGCCGTACCTTTCTCTTAATCTATAGGAATATGCTGTAGTCAGACAGCTAGTTCTTCCCCCAACCCTGGGTCCTTGAGCAAATTATTTATAGATTTCTCATGGCAAATCAGGATGATCAAGGGACTTCCCTGGTGGTCCAGTGGCTAAGACTCCGCACTTCCAGTGCAGGGAGCCTGGGTTCAATTTCTGATCAGGGAACTAGACTCCACATGTTGCAACTAAAGATCCTGCAGACCACAACTAAGACCCAGAGCAGCCAAATAAATAATTTTTTTAAAAAAATGATAATATGAAATTTAAACTAGTGTGAATGATGTCACATGATAAGAACCAGGCACTTAATAATGGACTATAGCTCACCAGGCTCCTTTGTCCAAGGAGATTCTCCAGGCAAGAATACCGGATCCATTCCCTCCTCCAGGGGATCTTCCTGACCCAGGGATTGAACCCAGGTTTCCTGCATTGCAGACAGATTCTTTACCATCTGAGCCACCAGGGAAGCCCTCAGTTTATCAAGAACCACTAACTATTACTATAGAATAGTTCTGAGATTATTTGTTGGAGCTTTTGTCCCGTGTAATTGGAAAATCTGTGGAAAGTCTTTAGGTTCTTTTAAAAAATGGGGTTTTAGACTTTAATCCATGACGTGCATGGATTCTTTAATTCATGACCTGCGTGAGCCTCTTTATCTCTGAGCATGTTACTCCACTATGAAATTAAATAGATATATGTGTTTCTTTTTTTTTTTAATTTTACACTTAAATGACACTTAACATACAATGGCACTGTTCTGAGTACTTTATTCATATTAAACGATTTAATTTAGTCCTCATAACGGATCTTATGAAGTAGACTCTATTATTGCCTTCATTTTGCAGGTGAGGAAACAGAAGCACAGTGAGGCCAAATGATCGTCCCCAAACCACAATAATGCAAGAGCTAGGATTCAAACCCAGGATGCCTGGCTCCAGGCTTCATGTTCTTGGCTATACTTGTTTGAAAATAATTTTGTCGTTGTTGTTTTTGGCTGTACTGCGCAGCTTGTGGGATTTTGGTTTTCTGACCAAGGACTGAATCCAGGTCATAGTGGTAAAATTGCCGAATCCTAACCACTAGACTGCCAGGGAATTCTCTAAAATAATAATAAAATAGAAACAGGGAACTTTCCTAGCAATCCAGTGGTTAGGACTTTGCCTTCCAGTGCAGGGGGTACGGGTTCAATCCCTCCTTGGGGAGCTGTCTCCCCTTTTTTGGCCACATGTCTCTTGGCCAAAAAACCAAAACATAAACCAGAAACAATATTGTAACAAACTTAATAAAGACTTTAAAAAACTAGAAATAAAAGGTAAAAACATGTGCATAACCCCAATCCACTTGAATTTAAGCTCCATGAAAGCAGGAAATGAGTTTTCTTACCACCACAATATCCCCAGTATCTAAAATTGGGCCTGGCAACATAGTAGATCCAAATGAAGACATAGATGAATTAACCCAGATCTATATCCCATTGTGGGGTTTTAAGGCTATTTGTGTGTCTTCTTCACTCTTGCTCTCAGTACCTTGATCTTTTTGTGCTGATAGTATGGAGAAGGAGCTGGCCAAAGAGTATGAAGCTGAGGCTCAAAGCTCCTAAAGGTCCACTTGTCTGAGTATGAGATTTAAGGGATTATCTTGTTCCTCTTAATTTTATAAAAACATGTATAAACTTGTTTATTTCCAAGTAGCTTAAAACAACCATTTACATGTAATTGGAATTAAGTTGGATTAAAAAGTCCACCTGGAACTTAATATTTAAAGAATTTAGACTGTGATTATAATCAAAGTAACTCCTACCCCTCCCCCCATTTGAACACTTTAACAGTTATAGGATTATAGCATCAGGCCATCAGAGTCAACACTGCTTGTGCATTTTTGAAGTAAGTACATTTTCATTCAACAAATTGGCATCCCACCATGCAAGAAGGACTCAGGGTTTTACACCACGGGATTGTGCAGATTCATGTCCAAGGGAGAAGAACCAAAGAGGATGAGGGAAACAGGACAATAAGGAAGATAAAATACTGCCTGCATCCCTGGGTAGCATTAGCACAACATAAATGCCGTTGGAGGAGGGGAGAAACTGAAGAATAAAGGGTCATGAGACTTTTGAGTGATGGAAGTGGTCGCCACGGAGATGGGGCTGACGGTGTACGGTCTACAAAGCACGTCTACACTCTCTGACGTAGCAGCCACCTAAAGAAAAAAAACAGAAAAAACACGGGCAGGCGGGGCTCCCCTATGGGGTGGGCACAGACCAGAAGAGATTCTTGGGTTTCTGAGCCCGCCTCATCCAAATATTTCTGTGACTGCCTGACTCAGTTTGTGGATGAAAACAAGAAGTCAGAATGGCCTCAGTTACCATAAGAAAGTTGTGTAAATTAGGGAAGCTGGTTTTTCACAGCACAGGAAGATCACATGGTGCTGGTAAAGCAAGCATATGTGGGGGACATAGAACAACAGTGGCTGGAACCCTGTCGCACCTGCTCGGCCCTGGACAAAATCGGTTGACTGCATGGAGTGTGAACAGTTTTGATGAGGCAAACTCACAGTTCTCAGTTTAGCTCAAAAGAGCTCTGCCTTTATTGTTTCAGAGCTCTTAAAGGCAGAGAAAGAACTCTGCCTTTAGCTCTTCGTCTTGGAGTCGTTAAAGGCAATGCTAAAATATTACAGCAAGCACTTGGATGAGCAAAGGCAAAGATTTTTTGTCCAGCTACGCCCTGTTCTGAGGATTGATTTTGCTCCTTGCTAAAGTACGCTGGATATAAGGAGCACTATTCCCTGCACTCCTGGGGCACTTCAGACTCTTACCCTCCCCCACTCCTGGGAAGGGGATTAGAGCCCAGACCTTCCTAAGAGTGGGCGGTGAAGCCCTGTGAAAACAGACAATGCCTGAGGCCTTTACTCCGTAGATGGTCAGGGAGGTCAGAACTCTCCTCCCTCTTCCACACCCAGGGTTTGGCAGCCCTTTTTGGCTGTTTTTCAGTTTTGCACTTTTTTTGAGACTGTGATAAGAGCTGGTGGCCCCCTTCCCCTCAGAAAAGTGTACCGAAATACAATATTTTTATTCACTTTTAGGGGGCTTATGTATCTGCCTGGTCTGCCTTAGAACTCCCTGTGAATAAACACCACCCAAGAGCTTCAATCCTGTTCATAGAGTTCTCAAGGCAAGAATGCTGAAGTGGTTTGCCACTTCAACATTCTTGAAAGGCGGTGGATGGCATCATGGACTCCATGGACATTGAGTTTGAGCAAACTCTGGGAGATGGTGAAGGATAGGGAAGCCTGGCGTGCTGCAGCCCATGGGGTCATAAAGAGTTGAACACAACTGAACTACTGAAAAACAACAACAAAGAGCTTCAATAGCCTTTTTCTTCATCTGGAACTTAATGGAATTTATTTGAGAAATTAGGCTTACCAGAGTTAGGGAAGAGTTCTGCTCAAAGAACACAGACCTTTAATTATGAAATATTGTACTGAAAGTGACTTAACTTCCGCCTCATCAGTAAGTTGCCACTTGTGTATGGTTCTTTGAAAGGGTGGATGTGAGTCAGCATGAACACTTTGGTTATCTGTGTTTAGTGGCTGCCTTCCTGTAAGTGAGCCAGGCAGGAGTATCCTGATGATATAGTGTCAGACTTATAGTCATACAGAAAAGGAAGGATGTTTATAGTTTTAGAGCATTGCTAGAATAACTTAAGGAACTCAAAAAAAGCTCTTTGCTTCCTACAAGCGATAGTCTGGGTTCCCTGTTGGCACTTGTATAGAAATTGACGTTTAAAGTACTTGTTTATAATCCAACAATCACATTCCTTGGTATTTATCCAAATGAGTTGAAAAGCTGCATCTATACAAAAACTTGCACACAAGTATTTATAACAGCTTTGTTCTTAACTGCCAAAACTTGGAAGCCACCAAGATGTCCTTCAGTGTTCAGTTCAGTTGAGTCTCTCAGTCATACCCAACTCTTTGCGATCCCATGGACTGCAGCATGCCAGGCTTTCCTGTCCATTACCAATTCCCAGAGCTTGCTCAAACTCATGTCCTTCAAGTCGGTGATGCCATTCAACTATCTCATTCTCTGTCATCCCCTTCTCCTGCCTTCAGTCTTTCCCAGCATCAGGGTCTTTTCCAATGAATCAGTTCTTCGCATCAGGTGGCCAAAGTATTGGAGTTTCAGCTTCAGCATCAGTCCTTCCAATGAATATTCAAGACTGATTTCCTTTAGGATTGACTTGTTTAATCTCCTTGCAGTCCAAGGGACTCTCAAGAGTCTTCTCCAACACCACAGTTCAAAAGCATCAATTCTTTGGTGCTCAGCTTTCCTTATGGTCCAGTTCTCACATCTGTACATGACTACTGGAAAAATCATAGCTTTGACTAGATGGACCTTTGTCGGCAAAGTAATGTCTCAGCTTTTTAATATGCTGTCTAGGTTGCTCAAAGCTTTCCTTCCAAGGAGCAAGTGTCTTAATTTCATGGCTGCAATCACCATCTGCAGTGATTTTGGAGCCCAAGAAAATAAAGTCACTGTTTCCATTGTTTCCCCATCTATTTGCCATAAAGTGATGGGACCAGATGCCATGATCTTAGTTTTTTGAATGCTGAGCTTTAAGCCAGCTTTTTCACTCTCGTCTTTCACCCTCATCAAGAGGCACTTTTCAGTTCAGTTCAGTCGCTCAGTCGTGTCCAACTCTTTGCAACCCCATGAATCGCATCATGCCAGGCCTCCCTGTCCATCACCAACTCCCGGAGTTTACCCAAATTCATGTCCATCAAGTCAGTGATGGCATCCAGCCATCTCATCCTCTGTCATCCCCTTCTCCTCCTGTCCCCAATCCCTCCCAGCATCAGGGTCTTTTCCAATGAGTCAGCTCTTCGCATGAGGTGGCCAAAGTACTGGAGTTTCAACTTTAGCATCAGTCCTTCCAATGAACACCCAGGACTGATCTCCTTTAGAATGGACTGGTTAGATCTCCTTGCAGTCCAAGGGACTCTCAAGTCTTCTCCAACACCACAGTTCAAAAGCATCAATTCTTCGGCGCTCAGCTTTCTTCACAGTGCAACTCTCACATCCATATATGACCACTGGAAAAACCATAGCCTTGACTAGATGGACCTTTGTTGGCAAAGTAACATCTCTGCTTTTTAATAGGCTATCTAGGTTGGTCATAACTTTACTTCCAAGGAGTAAGCGTCTTTTAATTTCATGGCTGCAATCACCATCTGCAGAAAAATAAAGTCTGATACTGTTTCCACTGTTTCCCCATCTATTTCCCATGAAGTGATGGGACCAGATGCCATGATCTTCGTTTTCTGAATGCTGACCTTTAAGCCAACTTTTTCACTCTCCTCTTTCACTTTCATCAAGAGGCTTTTGAGTTCCTCTTCACTTTCTGCCATAAGGGTGGTGTCATCTGCATATCTGAGGTTATTGATATTTCTCCCAACAATCTTGATTCCAGCTTGTGCTTCTTCCAGCCCAGCGTTTCTCATGATGTACTCTGCATAGAAGTTAAATAAGCAGGGTGACAATATACAGCCCTGACGTACTCCTTTTCCTATTTGGAACCGGTCTGTTGTTCCATGTCCAGTTCTAACTGTTGCTTCCTGACCTGCATATAGGTTTCTCAAGAGGCAGGTCAGGTGGTCTGGTATTCCCATCTCTTGCAGAATTTTCCACAGTTTATTGTGATCCATGCAGTCAAAGGCTTTGGCATAGTCAATAAAGCACAAATAGATGTTTTTCTGGAACTCTTCTGCTTTTTCCATGATCCAGCAGATGTTGGCAATTTGATCTCTGGTTCCTCTCTGCGTTTTCTGAAACCAGCTTGAACATCTGGAAATTCATGGTTCAAGTATTGCTGAAGCTTGGCTTGGAGAATTTTGAGCATTACTTTACTAGCGTATGAGATGAGTGCAATTGTGCAGTAGTTTGAGCATTCTTTGGCATTGCCTTTCTTTGGGATTGGAATGAAAACTGACCTTTTCCAGTCCTGTGGGCACTGCTGAGTTTTCCAAATTTGCTGGCATATTGAGTGCAGCACTTTCACAGCATCATCTTTCAGGATTTGAAAGAGCTCAACTGGAATTCCATCACCTCCACTAGCTTTGTTTATAGTGATGCTTTCTAAGGCCCACTTGACTTCACATTCCAGGATGTCTGGCTCTAGGTGAGTGATCACACCATCGTGATTATCTGGGTCGTGTAGATCTTTTTCGTACAGTTCTTCTGTGTATTCTTGCCACCTCTTCTTAATATCTTCTGCTTCTGTTAGGTCCATACCATTTCTGTCCTTTATCGAGCCCATCTTTGCATGAAATGTTCCTTTGGTATCTCTAATTTTCTTGAAGAGATCTCTAGTCTTTCCCATTCTGTTGTTTTCCTCTATTTCTTTGCATTGATCATTGAGGAAGCTTTTCTTATCTCTCCTTGCTATTCTTTGGAATTCTGCATTCAGATACTTATATCTTTTTCTCCTTTGCTTTTCACTTCTCCTCTTTTCACAGCTATCTGTAAGGCCTCCTCAGACAGCCATTTTGCTTTTTCAGGAGCTATGGCAACACCAGCGCTAGACGCTTGAGGAGAAAGACTTGAAGAGAAAGACTTAATGAGGTGTAGTTTTTCTTACAGAAGAATATCCAGTTATTTCATGATGGCATTTGCACCTCAAAAAAACACAGATGGTCCCAAAATGCAGACAAAGATGAGTACCTGGACACCCCTAAACCATCAGCTTTGAATGACCGGGTATTTGAAGAAAGAAGAGCTCTGCTTGGAAAACGGGTAACTATATAAAGTATGCTACTGCTAAATCGCTTCAGTCGTGTCGGACTCTGTGCGACCCCATAGACGGCAGCCCACCAGGCTCCCCCGTCCCTGGGATTCTCCAGGCAAGAACACTGGAGTGGGTTGCCACTTCTTTCTCCAATGCATGAAAATGAAAAGTGAAAGGGAAGTCGCTCAGTCTGGATTCTAAGTCAGAAAGAGAAAGACAAACACCATATGAATATCACTTATATGTGGAATCTAAACTGTGGCACCAATGAACCTACCCTCAAAACAGAAACAGACTCATAGACGTAGACATCAGACTTGTGGTTGCCAAGCGGGAGGAGAGGAGGGAGCAGGACGGACCGGCTGCGAAGGACCGCGTAGAAGCGTGGCCGAGAGAAGCTACCCCCTCGCCCCAAGGTCAGGGGCGGCCACCGAGAGCGTCAGGCTACAAAGTGCAGGAGCTGCCGAGAGGAGCTACCCCACGCCCGAGGTCAGGGGCGGCGGCCAAGAGGAGCAGCCCCGCGTCCAAGAGGCACTTTAGTTCTGCCATAAAGGTGGTGTAATCTGCATATCTAGGGTTATTGATATTTCTCCTGGTAGTGTTGATTCAAGCGTGTGCTTCATTCAGCCTGACATTTCACATGATGTACGTTGCACATAAGTTAAATAAGGGTGACAATATACAGCCTTGATGTACTCCTCTCCCAGTTTGGAACCAGTCTGTTGTTCCATGTCCAATTAGAACTGTTGCTTCTTGACCTGCATATAGATTTCTCAGGAAAGTATGGGTACATTTGTCCAAATTTGTAAAATGTACAAAAGCAAGAGTGAACCCTAATGTAAACTATGGACTTAGGGTGACTAAGGTGTGTCAGTGTATGTTTATCTGTTGTAACAAATGTACACACTAACACAAGAGGCTAATAATAGGAAGTTGGGAAGGTATATGGATCCTTTCTAACCAATTTTTCTATAAACATAACTCTGCTCCCCCCAAATAAAGCCTATTAAGTTAAAATTTTGTTTTTTATGTCTCTTCAGTCAGCACCCCCACTCCCCTGCCCATGAGACCATAAAGGCAGGAAGTATATCTTTTAATCTTTATGTTGCCAAAATCTGGGAAAGGCAAAGAGAGTGTTTTATTGTTACAGCACTGCTGTTAATGCCATATCTCAGACGTCACATGTTTAAAACAAAGCTCTTAAGTTGACCTCTGCTCTCCCTGTTTCCCTGACTGAATGAAATGGCAACTCCAGTTCTCCAGTAATCCTGGCCAAAACCCATTCTTGACTCTTTTTTTTTTTTTTTTCCTCATGCCAAGCGTCTAGGCTGTTAGTTAATCCTGCTGGTTGTACCTTGAAAATATATTTCAAATCCAGTGACTCACTGCCTCCACTGCGACCGCCGTTGTCCAACCCTCATCATTTCTCACCTGGACCAGTACCTCTAGTTGGTCTTTGTTTCCATGTTTGCACGCCTCTCTCATCTTCTCCATTCCATAGCAAATACATTTTTAAAAAACACAAATCAACCTTTGTTATGGCTTCACCCAGAAACCTAAAATGGCTTTGTAGATTCCTGGCTCTTGTCACATTTGTAATACAATCCAGGATCCTCGCCATCGCTCACAACACCCTTTGTCTTCAGACCCCTGCTTATCTCTCCAGCAGTGTTTCTCTGTCCACCCTGGCCCTGGTTCACACCACTTACTGCTACAGGTCTGTGTTTAGCACCATGCCAAGCAAACATCCTTCACTTGGTATCTCTGTATTTGAAATTCCTTCCTTTTGGAACGCTGTTCTCACAAATGCTCCCAAGGATGAATCCCTCTTGTCATACAGGTTTCTGTTCAAATGTCATCTCTACTGACATCTTCCCTCCCCATCCTGTCTTAAATAACCCTCCTGTTCATTACCTCACCTTGACTATGTATTCTTCTAAGGGCTCCCTTAGAATGACCTGACATTATGTGTTGGTTTGTTGTAGTAGTCTGCTAGGGCTACCTAACAAAATACCACAGTCTACGTCAGCAGCATGCGTGAGGGATCTTGATTCCCCACTTCAGGATCGAACCTCTGCCCCACCCCCCACTTTGGGAGCATGGAGTCTTAATCACTGGACCACCAGGGAAGTCCCTGGCTGGCTTAAAAAAACAGAAATCTCTTATCTCACAGTTCTGGAACCTGCAATTCCAAGATTAGGACTGGCTTCTCCTGAGACCACTCTCCCCACAGGTGGCTGCCTGCTTGCTGTGTCCTCACAAGGCCTGTGCTCTATATCACATCCCTGGTGTCTCTTTCTCTTCTTATAAGGAGGTTGGTCACATTGGATTACATCACCTTTTTAATTAATGTTTATTTATTTGATTGCACTGGGTCTTAATTGAAGAATGAGGGATCTTTAGTTGTGGCTTGCAGGATGTATTTCCCTGACCAGGAATCTAACCCAGGCCCCTCGCTTTGAGAGTGCCAAGTCTCATCCACTGGACCAGCAGGGAAGTCCCTATGTCCCTTCTTATGACTTCACTTAAATAACCTCAATAAAGCCGTATCTCCAAAGACAGACACATTCTAAGGTCCTGGAGGTTAGGGGTTCAACATATGAATTTTAGGAGGACAGAGTTCAGTCTGTACGACGCTACCCTGTGGCCCACCAAAATTCATGTCATTCTCATATGTAAAATACAGGTACCTCCAACCCAAGGTACCTGTACTCAGTAGCCCCCCTCCCCAAAAGTCTTAACCCATTCCAGCATCAATTTCAAGTATTGGGTTGGCCAAAAAGTTCATACGGCTTTTTCAAATGACCATCTTGCGAATAAACCGGCACAAACTTTTTGGCCAAACCAATCCAAAGTCTCATCTGAAATCATCTAAATCAGGTGTGAGTGAGACTCGAGGTGTGATTCAACCTGAGGTGGATTCCTCTCCAGCTGTGAACCTATGAAACCAGACACGGTACATGCTTCCAAAATACACCACAAGATAGACGTGAGATAGTCCCATTCCAAAATGGGAGAAATCAGGAAGAAAGAGGAGGTGAAGAGTCCCAAACAAGTACAAAACCTGGCGAGGTAAATTCCATTAGATTTTTTTTTCTTTGTTTCTTACTGTAGTAACAAACACCTAATGTAAAAGTCACCATCCCACCCACTTTTAGGTGTACATTTGAGTAGTGTGAAGTGTATTCATGTTGTTGGGAAAGAGGTCTCCAAACATTTTCACCTTGCAAAACTGAAACTCTACACCTGAAACTAACATAACATTGTCAATTAAAAATTGAAAGTGAAAGTTGCTCAGCTGTGTCCTACTCTTTCCAAATCCATGGACTATACAGTCCATGGAATTCTCCAGGCCAGAATACTAGAGTGGGTAGCCTTTCCCTTCTCCAGGGGTTCTTCCCAACCCAGGGATCAAACCCAAGTCACCCACATTGCAGGTGGATTCTTTATCAGCTGAACCACCAGGGAAGCCCAAGAATACTAGAGTGGGTAGCCTTTCCCTTCTCCAGGGGTTCTTCCCAACCCAGGGATCAAACCCAAGTCACCCACATTGCAGGTGGATTCTTTATCAGCTGAACCACCAGGGAAGCCCAAGAATACTAGAGTGGGTAGCCTATCCCTTCTCCAGTGGATCTTCCCGACTAGGGAATCAAACCAGGGTCTCCTGCATTGCTGGTGGATTCTTTACTAGCTGATCTACCAAGGATAGATAAATTTATCCAATAAATTTTAAAACAAAATTTAATAAAATTTAAAAATAAAATTTTAAATCCAATAAAATTAAAAAACAAAACCCTGAAACTCTGTACCCATTAAACCACAGGTCCCCTTTCTTCCCCCTCACCAACTATAGGTAACCACCATGCAACTTTCTGTTTCTGTGAGTTTGAAACACTTTAGATTATTCATTAAAGTACAATCATAGAGTATTCATCTTTTTTAACTGATCTATTTCACTTAGCATAGTGTCCTCAAGGTTCATCCTTGTTTAGGATGTGCCAGCATTTCCTTCTTTTTTAAGACTGTGTACTATTCCATTGTGGGCTTCCCTGGTAGCTCAAACAGTAAAGAATTCACCTGCAATGTGGGAGATCTGGGTTCGATCCCTGCGTTGGGAAGATCCCCTGAAGGAGGACATGGCAACCCACTCCAGTATTCTTGCCTAGGGAATCACCATGGACAGAGGAGCGTGGCAGGCTATAGTCCATGGGGTCTCAAAGAGTCGGACACGACTGAACAACTAAGCACAGCACAGCACTAATCCATTGTATGCATACACCACAGTTCATTTATCCGTGCATCCATCGATGGACACATGGGTTGTCTCACCTTTGGCTCCTGTGAATAATACTGCTGTGAACATGGGTGTGAATATACTTCTTGGAACTTTTGGTTTCAGTACTTTCAGTACCTAGAAGTGAGATTACTAGATCGTATGGTAGTTCCGTTTTTTTTGCGGAATTTTTGAGGAATTACTATACTGTTTCCATAGCAGTTGCAGTGTGTTTTAATTCCCACCAACAGTGCACAACAGTTCCACATCCTCACCAACACTTGTTATTTATTTATGTATTTTTAATGTAGCCATAGTAGTGAGTGTGAAGAGATACCTCATTATGTTTTCAATTTGCATTTCTCTGATAATTTATAGTGTTTAGCATCTTTTCATACATTTGTTGGCCATTTTTTATATCATCTTTGAATATATGTCTGTTCATGTCCTTTGCTCATATTCTATTTTAGTATTTTGATATTAATGTATTCGGGATATTAATCCCTTATCAGATACATGATTTGCAAATATTTCCTCCCGTTCCAGAGGTTGCCTTTTCACTTGGTTACTGTGTCCTTTGATGAGCAAGAATTTTTAAGTTTGATGCCATTTGTTTATTTTTGGTTTTGTTGTCTGTACTTCTGGTATCATAGCCACGAAATCAATACTCCAGTCAATTTTAAGTCTCAGGAATAAATAATTCTCACTGGCTCAGTACTCTGACCTCCAGGCCCACCGAGGTGGCCCTGTTGCCCCCTTGGCCCCAGACACAGGCCTGACGCGCTGACACTGAAGGGGAGTTAGTTAGCCTTGCCCTGACGGCACATGTGCTCTGAGTCTGTGGGGGCAGCGGCAGTTCTCTGGTGTCTTTCCCGCAGCATCATCACGCATCAGGGTCATTCTTCCCTGGAAGGATAACACGTGTTGATAGATCTACTGCCTTATCTGGTAGAATCTTGGAAGTCTCATACCCTTCCTTCAATTTGTCTTAATCTCTTTACCTTTTAGTCTGGCAGTGTTTCTGCTGGCTGTCTCTCTGTAACACCATCTCTTTTGCTAGGTTCTGCCGAGATGGATGATGAAACCCAGGAATTTTAGCCCTAGTCTCTTTATCAAATGATGTTCCAGCCATCCCCTTGGTATCCCCTCCAGAGCAAGCTGGGGGGTGGTGGTTGGGGGGGCAGGAGGTTGTTTGTTTGTTTTTTGCAATATGGATAGGCTAAGAATTTTACAGATCTTCAATTTCTGGTTCCCTTTTGCCTAACAATTCCTCCTTCAATGTATCTACCTCCTCTCACATTACTGTAAGCAACAAGGGAAAATCATATCTTTAACAGTTTGCTTAGAAATCCCCTCAGCGGGACTTCCTTGGTGATCTAGTGGTTAAGACTCCCCCTTCCAATGCAGGGGATGGGGGTTCAATCCCTGGTGTGGTGCTAAGATCCCCCCAAACCCAAAACATAACACAGAAACAATATTGTAACAAATTCAATAAAGACTTTAAAAACAAAAGAACAAGCAAAATCTCCTCAGCTAAATAACTTATTTTGTCACAAATTCTACTTTCCACAAAACAGTAAAACACAATCACACCAAGTTCCTTGATACTTTGTAACAAGGACCAGCTTTCCTCCAATTTCCAACAGCATGTTCCTCATTTCTGAGACTTCATCAGAATCCCTTTTACCATTCATATTCCTGCCAACAGTTTCTTCCAGGTGATCTAGGCTTTCTCTCGTGTGTATCTCAAAACTCCTCCAGCCTCTATCTGCATTTTTAGGTATTTGTTATAGCAGCACCCCACCTCTTGGTACCAAAATGTGTATTAGTCAGGGTTCTGCAAAGAAACAGAATGAATAAAATGTGTAAATACAGGTTTTTCCCAGTCATCCAGGACTAGAGCCTTCCTATGAAACCTTTCATAAGCGGAAATGGCTTAAAACAAAGAGGTAATTACCTTAGGATGCATCTTGCTAACAGGCGCACAGAATAAATCAGATAAAGTGGAGATGCTCAGAGACATAGTTCAAAGCTGTGGCAACTTGATGCTGAAATACTGAGTGTAGGTCCTGGGGAACTGGCTTGGCTGTGGCTGTCAGAGCTGGGGTTGTGTGCTGTCTTTTTAACGACTGGTTGCAAAACAAATGCTTGCTTAACACCACTTTCGCTTTTCACCTTTTCCCCTAAAAGTGAAAAGCCTCTTCTGACTTCTGTTGGTTAGTGAAAACAGGTACTAATGTAGATCTTTCGTGCAAGTGAAGTGGCGTAAAGCAGACTTTCGAAAAGCAGGGGATAGTTGTATATACAAAAAAATTACTTTTGAGAGATTTATTCACGTGATTACAGAAGCTGGAAAGTCCAGAATCTGTAGGGTGGGCTGGCAGGCTGGAGACTGAGGAGAAGCCAGTGCTGCGGTTGAAGTACAAAGATCACCAAGCTGAAACCCCAAGAAAGCTGGTGTTGCAGTTGAAGTCAGAGGCTATCTGCTGGTAGACTCCTCCTCGCTGGGGGCAGGGTTGAGACTGGGAGAAAGGGGTCAGTTTTTGGTTCTTTTTTTAAGTCTTCAACTGATTAGACAAGACCCACCCATCATGGAGGACAAGTTTTACTCAAAATCTGTCACTTAAATGTAAACCTCATCCAAAAACGCCCTCACTGAAACATCCATAATGTTTGACCAGATATCTTGGTATAGTTGGCCAAGCTAGGCCAACACATAAAATCAACCTTTCATATACCTTCTATATTACGTTTTAAGCTCTATGAGGACAGGGACTTGGTCTTAGCGACATTTGTACTGCTTGTGCCTGGAACTGCAGCTAGCATACAGTAGGTCCTCAACGTACAGTTGATGAAAACTGCATAAATGACTGACTAGATGAATATCTGCTAGGGCTTTAGAGTTTATCAGGGTCTTTTTTTTTTTCACTTGCATTATCTGATTTAACTGTCCCAACAGTTCTTTGATCTGGGTCTCATGGCCTCCAGTTAAATACTGAAACTGGGAAACAGAGAAAGTTAAATGACCAGTTGAGATGTCTAACCTCTAGCTCATGTTCCAGACCTGGACTCAGATTTCACTCTTTTGACTCCTAATCCTCTACTTAATCAGCTACATGCCACTGTAATTATTCTCTCGCCTTAGCTATTCGTCCACTTATTATTAGGTAACAAGAGGAAATTGGTAACTTAATAGCGCCAAGTCTCCGCTGGCTGTTAAAAGGGCACACGGTGGGTGAGAGGATATTTGCATTCCTGCTCAAGGCCACACAGTACAGGGAGGTGTCAGAGAAGGACCTTCTGCTTCAGTGATGAGTGGTCATTTCAGGGGAGCGCTGAGAAGCTCAGCCAGGAGAGAGAGCCTCCTTTGTCTCTAATCCTGGAAGAAGACCAGCTATGAAAACACTGGAGAGGGTCTCTGTAGATATAACACAAACCCGGAGGCTTTTCTCTGTGCTGCTTCTCTTGCAGAATTAATCTGGCATGTCACTCCCCGGCTGGGATGGAGTGGCTTGACGTGAGATTCCATCCTGCTACTCAGAACTGCATGCAGTTTTAAGCTTATGAATGGTTTATTTCTGGAATTTTCCATTTAATATATTTGGTGGGATGCTGGTGGCATTGGGGAGAGTTTGGGGCTGAATTATGTGCAGCTGTTGTATAAAGTAGTGTGGTTTGTTTGTTTGTTTGTTTTTGGTTTGGATTTTGACGTAGACACTCACTTTCCCCTCTTAGTGACCTGGTTCTTCCTTTTTCTTTAGCTCTGCCTTTGTCAACCATAATGATGTTTTAACTTCCTAGCTATTGTTTAGAACATATTCTGACATATCATTATTGATTATTAGCAATAAGTGTAATAAACATGACACTATGCTATGGTAGAGCCAATTTAATTTCTGCCACTTATTAAAAAGTACTTGATCCATAGAGTTCCTTGGTGGTTCAGTGGTTAGGACTCATGCTGTCACGGCAGAGGGCATAAATTCAATCCTTCATGGGGGAACTAGAATCCTGTAAGCCTTGTGGTGCAGCCAACAAAGGGGGAAAAAAGATACTTGATACAAAATAAAAATGACTTGACGTTGGCAACAGACTTAAAAACATGAAGTTTCTGAAAAAGATAGTACTAAATAAGGGCAATTTGTTCAAAGAAATTTGGGGTATGGTATTAAACAGCAAAGTTTATTGTTCTCTTCATAAGACATTCTTGCAAATTAATTATTCAATAGATATTAATAATTGGATTTCATTTAAAAATTGACAAGCAGCAAGCCTTGCTGAATGATTAGGTAAGACTTAAAAGGTGAGCTGTGTTGGTAAAGTTGACAGGAAACAAATTAAAAATTTTTAGTTGGCATGGTGGTTTACCAGTAAGAATCAAGAGTTTATGCCCAATGAGTACATTTGCTTTCATATAGAACTTTCTGCCTCTAAAATGAAATTATTTAATTCCTCCAAAAAACTCTAAGTACTGAACTGTGCCAAGTACTGAGAGGGTGATGGAAATGGTATTGGAGAAAGAGATGCAGAAATGAAATGAACACAGTTTCTGCTTTCAAGATTGGGGAAAATTGCTTGTATAAAGAATTGGTTAAAAAAATATTAAGATTTATTCTTTTAGAGCAGTTTTAGGTTTAAAGCAAAATTAAAAGGAAGGCACAGAGATTGTTTTCCATACACTCTTTTCCTCCACAAATGCATAACCTCTCCCACTATAAGCATCTCCCACCAGAACTTGTTACAATTGGTGAGAGTACATCACAGTCACCCAAGGTCCAGACTTTACATTTGGGTTCATTCTTGGTCTTGTATGGACTTGGACATGCTAAGGACTTGGGCTTCTATGGACATCATCATTGCAGTATCATATAGAATATTTTCCCTGCACTTACAAACCTCTGTGCTCCAACTATTCATCTCCCTTCTCATCATCCACCCGCAGCCACTGACAACCAGTGATCTTTTCACTGTTTTCATCATTTTGCCCTTTGTCGAACGTCATGGAGCTGGAATTACACAATATGTAGCCTTTTCAGATTGGCTTCATTATTTTAGTCATGCATTTAATAATTCTGTCTTTTCCTGGTTTGATAGCTCATTTCTTTACAGTGCTAAATAACATTCCATTGTCTGGATGTACCACCGTTTGTTTATACCTTCACTTATTGAAAGATATCTTGGTTGCTTCTGAGTTTTGGCAGTTATGAGTAAAGCTACTCTAAACATCTGTGTGCAGGTTTTTGTGTGGAAATAATTTTCAACTTCTTTGGGCAAACACCAAGGAGTGAGGTTGCTAGATTAGATTGTAAGAGTATGTTTAATTTTGTAAAAAACTACCAAACTATCTTCCAAAGTGGCTGTACCATTTTACATTCTTGTCAGCAGTGAATGAACGTTCCTATTGCAACACATCCTATTGCAATTCGTTTTGTCAGTGTTTCAGATTTTGACCATTCTAATGGGTGTGTCAGAGAAGGCAATGGCACCCTGCTCCAGTACTCTTGCCTGGGAAATCCCATGGACGGAGGAGCCTGGTAGGCTACAGTCCATGGGGTCGCGAAGAGTCGGACACGACTGAGCAACTTTACTTTTCACTTTTCACTTTCATGCATTGGAGAAGGAAATGGCAACCCACTCCAGTGTTCTTGCCTGGAGAATCCCAGGGACGGGGGAGCCTGGTGGGCTGCCGTCTATGGGGTCGCACAGAGTCGGACACGACTGACGCGACAGCAGCAGCAGCAATAGCAGCAGCAATGGGTGTGTAGTGGTATCTCGTTGTTTTAATTTGCATTTCCCTTATGACATATAAACTGGAGCATCTTTTCAAATGCTTATTTGCTTATTTGCCATCAATACATCTTCTTTGATGGGGTGTCTGTTCAGGTCTTTGGCCTATTTTTAATCAGATTGTTTGTTTTATTATTGTTGAGGACTTTTTAGATTAAAAAACATTTATTATGTTTTTATTGTTGAGCTTTAAGAGTTCTTTGTATATTTTGGGCAATGGTCCTTTATCAGATGTGCCTTTGAAAATACTTTCTCTCAATCTGTGACTTACATACTCCTTCTCCTGACAGTGTTTTTACAGTCAGAAATTTTTAATTTAATAAAGCAGAAATTTTTAATTTAATAAAGCCAAACTTATCAGTTACCACATTGATGGATTATGCCTTTGGTTTTGTATCTAAAAAGTCATAGAGATAACCAGGGTCATCTGGGTTTTCTCCTCCGTTATCTTCTAACAGTTTTATAGTTTTGTGTTTTATATTTAGAACTATGATCCATTTTGAGTTAATTTTTGTAAAAGGTTTAAGGTCTGAGTCTGCATTAATGTGTATGTGTGTGTCCTGCTGTTCTAGCACCATTTGTTGAGGAGGCTGTCTCTGCTCCATTTGTTGCCTTTGTTTCTTTGTCAAAAATCACTTGACTGTATATATTTATTTGGGTCTCTTTCTGGGCTCTCTGTTCCACTCCACTGATCTGTTTGTCTGTTCTTTTATCAGTACCACAATGTCTTGATTTTTGAGACTTTACAGTAAAGTTTTTTTTTCCTTTAAAATTTTATTTATCTATGTTTTGACTGGGGTGGGTCTTCCTTGTCTTGCACAGGCTTTCTCTAGCTGCGGTGAGTGGAGGCTACTCTTCTTTTCGATGCTTGGCCTTCTCATTGCTGTGGTTTCTCTTGCTGTGAAGCACAGGCTCTGCGGCACTCGGGCTTCAGTAGTTGTGGCATCTGGGCTTTGTTGCTCTGTGGCATGCAGAACCTTCCCAGACCAGGGACTGGGCCCATGTGCCCTACATTAATAAGTGAATTCTTAACCACTGGACCACCAGGGAAGTCCCATAGGTATTTTTAAGATATTAGATTGGTGCAAAAGTAATTGCTGTTTTGCATTATTGAACTTGCTATTTGATATTGGAATACATTCTTAAATAAATGTGGTAATGTTATAAGCGGAAAAGGCAATGGCACCCCACTCCAGTACTCTTGCCTGGGAAATCCCATGGACGGAGGAGCCTGGAAGGCTGCAGTCCACGGGGTCCCTGAGGGTGAGACATGACTGAGTGACTTCACTTTCACTTTTCACTTTCATGCATTGGAGAAGGAAATGGCAACCCAGTCCAGTGTTCTTGCCTGGAGAATCCCAGGGACGGGGGAGCCTGGTGGGCTGCCGTCTATGGGGTTGCACAGAGTTGGACACGACTGAAGTGACTTAGCAGCAGCAATGTTATAAGAGTTGACTCATTGGAAAAGACCCTGATGCTGGGAGGGATTGGGGGCAGGAGGAGAAGGGGACGACAGAAGATGAGATGGCTGGATGGCAACATCAACTCGATGGACATGAGTTTGGATAAACTCCGGGAGTTGGTGATGGACAGGGAAGCCTGGCGTGCTGTGATTCATGGGGTCGCAAAGAGTCGGATGCGACTGAGTGACTGAACTGAACTGAACTGATCTGAATGTTATAATACATCATTTTAATGCACATTATGTTTTTTGCTAATGACTTACTACTTACTGTTTATATTTATTTTAGATATAGAAATGATCTTAAACAAAAAGCAAATTCAAGTAATTTTTTTTATTTGAATGCAAAATGGGTTGTAAAGTAGGAGGGACAATTCGCAACATCAACAACACATTTGGACCAGGAACTGCTAATGAATGTCAGTGCAGCGGTGGTTCCAAAAGTTCTGAAAGGGAGATGAGAGCATTGAAGATGAGGAGCACAGTGGCTGGCCATCAGAAGTTGACAACAACCAATTCAGAGCCATCTCGAAGCTGATTCTCTTAAACTACATGAGAAGTTGCTGAAGAACTCAACGTCGACCATTCTACAGTCATCAACATTTGAAGCAAACTGGAAAGGTGAAAAACCTTGACAAGGGAGTGCCTCACGTCATGAGCAGGCTGCACCAAAAAAAAAAAAAAATTGTCATTTTGAAGTGTTGTCTTCTCTTAGTCTACACAGCAACAACAAGCCATTTCTCAAACGGATTGTGACATGGAACGAAAAGTTGATTGTATACAATAATCAGCAATGACCAGCTCAGTGGTTGGACTGAGAAAAGGCTCCAAAACCAACTTGCACCAAAATAAAGGTCATGATCACTGTTTGGTGGTCTGCTGCTGGTCTGATCCACTATAGCTTTGGTGAAACCATTACATCTGAGAAGTATGCTCAGCAAATTGATGAGATGTACCAAAAATTGCAACACCTGCAGCCAGCATTGGCCAACAAAATGGTCCCATTCTCCTCCATGACAACTCCCGACTGCATGTCACACAACCAATGCTTCAAAAGTTGAGTGAATTGGGCTACAAAGTTTTGCCTCATCCGCCATATTCAACTGACCTCTTGAGAACTGACTACACTTCTTCAAGCATCTTGACAACTTTTTGCAGAGAAAACACTTCCACAGTCAGCAGGAGGCAGAAAATGCTTTCCAAGAGTTTGTCAAGCATGGATTTTACACTACAGGATGAAACCAACTTATTTCTCATTGGCAAAAATGTGTTGATTGAAATGGTTCCTATTTTGAATTAATAAATGTTTTTGTTCTTAGGTTTTGTTGGGTTTTTTTGGGGGGGGCAATAACCATGCCTTGGATAAACCTCATTGAATACGATACTGCCACTGTGCAAAGCTTGAGCCTAGTTATAATGATTTAAAATTCACGGTCCAAAACCACAATTACTTTTTCATCAACTAATAAATTATGTCAGCAAATTTGGAAAACTCAGCAACGGCCACAGGATTGGAAAAGGTCAGTTTTCATTCCAATCCCAAAGAAGGACAGTGCCAAAGAATATTCAAACTACCGGACAATTTTGCTCATTTTCACATGGGAGCAAATTAATGCTCAAAATCCTTCAAGCTAGGCTTTAGCAGTACATGAACCGAGAACTTCAGATGTTCAAACTGGACTTAGGAAAGGCACAAGAACCACAGATCAAATTGCCAACATTTTGGATCATAGGAAAAGCTACAGAATTCCAGAAAAACATCTTCTTCTGCATCATTGACTACACTAAAACCTTTGACTGTGTAGATCATAACAAACTGGAAAATTCTTAAAGAGATGGGAATGCCAGACCACCTTAACTGCCTCCTGTGAAACCTGTATGCAAGTCAAGAAGCAGCAGTTAGATCCGGACAGGAAGCAATGAACTGGTTCCAAATTGGGAAAGGAGTATGCTGTATATTGTCACCATGCTCATTTAACCTATATACAGAGTACACCATGAGAAATACAGGGCTGTATGAATCACAAGCTGAAATCAGAGTGCCAGAAGAAATATCAACAACCTCAGATATGCAGACGATACCACTCTAGTGGCAGAAAGTGAAGAGGAGCTAAAGAGCCTCTTGATGACGGTGAAAGAGGAGAGTGAAAAAGCTGGCTTAAAACTCAACATACAAAAAGACAATGATAATTGCATCTGGTCCCATCACTTCATGGAAAATAAATGGGGAAAAAATGGAAACAGTGGCAGATTTTTATTTTCTTGGCCTCTAAAATCACTACATATGGTGACTGCAGACATGAAATTAAAAGGCGCTTGCTCCTTGAAAGAAAAGCTATGAGAAACCCAAACAGTGTATTAAAAAGCAGAGATATCACTTTGCTGAAAAAGGTTCGTAGAGTCAAAGCTGTGGTTTTTCCAGTAGTCATGTATGGATGTGAGAGTTGGACCATAAAGAAGGCTGAGTGAGTAAAAGTCACTCAATCGTGTCCAACTCTTTGTGACCCCATGGACTGTAGCCAGCCAGGCTCCTCTGTCCATGGAATTCTCCAAGCAAGAATACTGGAGTGGGTTGCCAGTCTCTTCTCCAGGGGATCTTCCCAACCCAGGGATCGAACCCAGGTCTGCCACATTGCAGGCAGATTCTTTACCATCTGAGCTACCAGGGAAGCCCAAAGAAGGCTGAGTGCCAAACAATTGGTGTTTCAAATTGTGGTGCTGGAAAAGACTCTTGAGAGTCCCTTGGACTGCAAGGAGATCCAACCAGTCAAGCCTAAAGGAAATCAACCCTAAATATTCATTGGAAGGACTGATGCTGAAGCTGAAACTCCAATACTTTGGCCACCTGGTGCAAAGGGCTGACTCATTGGGAAAGACCCTGATGCTGGAAAAGGTGGACAGCAGGAGGAGAAGGGGATGCCAGAGGATGAGGTTAACATGACAGACAGACAGGGATGACAGAGGTTGGATGGCATCACCGACTCAATGGATATGAATTTGAGCAAATTCCGGGAGCTAGTGAAGGACAGGGACACCTGGCATAATGTAGTCCATGGGGTCACAAAGAGTCAGACATGACTTAGTGACTGAACAACAACAATAGATTATGGCACAAGGAAGCTTATATCTACTTCAATTTTTTCTGGAAATGTTTTCAAAGAAGAGACACTAGTTATTTTAGTATGACCAAGAGTTAGCCAGTTGGAAATGATACTCAAGATGGAAGAGTACAAAAGAATGAGCCTCCAATAGAAACATGATGTAATGAACTTAATTGTATCTCTCCAAAATTCATGTTGGAGTCTTAATTTCCAGTACCTCAGTTATGAATGTATTAGGAGAGACAGCCTTTAAAGAGATGATTGCATTAAAATGAAGTCCTCAGGATGGGCCCCAATCCACTTGTGTTATGGAGTTGAAGCTCAGTCTTCTCTCTTCATGACAAGCCAATTAACCTGAGAGACAAGGAATATCTTTATTCAGAGATCCAACTGACTAAGAGGATGGTTTTCTGCTTTATTTATGCCAAACCCTTTGACTGTCTGAATCATAATAAACTGTGAAAAATTCTGAAAGAAATGGGAATTCCAGACCACTTGACCTGCCTCTTGAGAAATCTGTGTGCAGGTCAGGAAGCAACAGTTAGAACTGGACATGGAACAACAGACTGGTTCTAAAGAGGAAAAGGAGTACGTCAAGTCTGTATATTGTCACCCTGCTTATTTAACTTATTTGCAGAGTACATCATGAGAAACACTGGGCTGGAGGAAGCACAAGCTGGAATCAAGATTGCCAGGAGAAATATCTATAACCTCAGATATGCAGATGACACCACCCTTATGGCAGAAAGTGAAGAAGAACTAGAGCCTCTTGATGAGAGTGAAAAAGTTGGCTTAAAATTCAGCATTCAGAAAACTAAGATCATGCATGGCAACTGGTCCCATCACTTCATGGCAAATAGATGGGGAAACAGTGGAAACAATGACTGACTTTTTTTTTCTGGGCTCCAAGATCACTGCAGATGGTGACTGCAGCCATGAAATTAAAAGACGCTTACTCCTTGGAAGGGAAGCTATGACCAACCTAGATAGCATACTAAAAAGCTGAGACATTACTTTGCCAACAAAAGTCCGTCGTCTAGTCAAGGCTACGATTTTTCCAGTAGTCATGTATGGATGTGAGAGTTGGACTACAAAGAAAGCTGAGCGCCGAAGAACTGATGCTTTTGAACTGTGGTGTTGGAGAAGACTCTTGAGAGTCCCTTGGACTGCAAGGAGATTAAACAAGTCAATCCTAAAGGAGATCAGTCCTGAGTGTTCATTGGAAAGACTGATGTTGAAGCTGAAACTCCAATACCTTGGTCACCTGATGGGAAGAACTGACTTATTTGTAAAGACCCCAATGCTGGGAAAGATTGAGGGCAGGAGGAGAAGGGGACGACAGAGGATGAGATGATTGGATGGCATCACCGACTCAATGAACATGAGTTTGAGTAGACTCTGGGAGTTGGTGATGGACAGGGAGGGCTGGTGTGCTGCAGCCCATGGGTTCACAAGGAGTCAGACACAACTGCGACTGAACTGAACCATCTTGTTGAATATACAGAAAAGTAGAATATAATAGACTGAAAAGCACTATGAACCAATTCAACATAATTAAATGAAAGTTGCTTCAGTCATGTCTGACTCTTTGTGACCCTGTGGTCTGTAGTCTGCCAAGCCCCTCTGTCCATGGGATTTCCCAGGCAAGAATACTGGAATGGGTTGCCATGCCCTCCTCCAGGGGATCTTCCCGACCCAGGGATCCAAATGATGTCTCTTATGTCTCCTGAATTGACAGGCAGTTTCTTTATGACTAGCACCACGTGGGAAGCTCCAGGGTTCCCTGAGGCAGGAATTTATGTATGACTGTAATTTGACAGCCTCTAAACCCTTCAGTTCATATGGTAAAGCGTCTGCCTGCAATGCAGGAGACCTGGGTCCGATCCCTGGGTCGGGAATATTCCCTGGAGAAGGAAATAGCAACCCACTCCAGTATTCTTGCCTGGAGAATCCCATGGACGGAGGAGCCTGGGGGGCTACCATTCCCTGGGGTCGCAAAGGGTCGGACACAACTGAGCAACTTCACTCACTCATAATAACAAAAGTAATAAAAACAAAGAGTAAAGTCAAAGAAAAAGATCCACCATGGAGTTAGAATTGGCTCTTCCCTGCAACAGTTTCACTGATGTTCTTTTTTAAAAATTATATATTTATTTTTGGCTGTGCTAGGTCTTCATTGCTGCTAGTGGGCTTCCTCTAGTTGTGGAAAGTGGGGGTTACTCTCTAACCTCTGTGAGATGCGCGGGTTTGTCAATGTGGTGGCTTCTGGTTGCAGAGCACAGGTTCTCGGTGTGTGGGCTTCAATAGTTGCAACTTGAGGGCTCTAGGGTTCGTAGGTTTCTAAATTTGGACATATGGGCTCACTAGTTGTGGCTCATGGGCCCTAGAGCATGCAGGCTTCAGTAGTTTTGGCACATGGGCTTAACTGCTCTGTCATATGTGAAATCTTCCTGGACCAGGGATAGAACCCATGTCCCCTGCATTGCGACGTGGATTCCTATCCACTGTAATACCAGGAAAGTCCTGACTGATGGTCTTATAAGAAGAAATTTAGGCCCCAAAATAGTTAGCAATAACACACGCATGCAGGGAGAAGGCTGTATGAGGACACAGCTAGAAGCTGGCATCTCAGGAGAAGCCTCAAGAGGAAACCAGAACTGTCAACATCCTGATCTTGAACTTCCAGCCTTCAGAATTGCAAGAAAATAAATTTCTGTTGTTTGAGACACCCATTCTGTGGTGTAACATTATAGCAGCCTGATGTGTGTTTTTTCCACACCACCAGGAAATTCTCTAGTTCTCATCTGACAGTAACTGGGTACTCTACCAATTTAACTGAATTCTGACGCTGTCTACTTGATCATAACATCAGACCCTGATGCCAAAAGTTTGGCCTCTGCGTACCACTGCCGAGTTGAATCTCGGAAACAGAGTTTTGGGTGAAGTAGAAAAGAGTAAAAATAAATAAATAAAATTTTTATTTTTATTTTATTTATTTATTTATTTTAATTTTGGGGCTGTGCTGTGTAGCATGTGGGGTCTTAGTTCCCTGATCAGGATTGAACCCAAGCCCCCTGCATTGGAAGGTTGGGATCTTAACCATTGGACCACCGGGAGGTCCCAAATAAAAATTTTAAAAAAGTAGTAGCTTTACTGCTTTGCCAGGCAAAGGGAGGGACACAATAGGCTCATGCCTCAAAAATGTGTGTCTCAACCCAGGGAGATCTGGTGAGGAGTTTTTAGCAATGGTTCAAGGATGGAGTTGCTGAGAAGGATCAGGGTGTGCACAGGACCTGCGTCCCTTTATTCATTTACTTTTAATTTTTTTAAATTTTTGGCTGTGCTGAATCCTTGTTGCTGTGAGTAGACTTTCTCTAGTGGCAATGTGGGGGCTACTCTTCATTGCAGTGCTCAGGTTTCTCATTGCAATGGCTTCTCTTGTTACACAGCACAGGTTCTAGTCATGCAGGCTTCAGTAGTTGCAGCTTATCGGCCCTAGAGCACACAGGCTTGTGGCATATGGGCTTTGTTGCCCTAAGGCATGTGGGAATCTTCCTGAACCAGGGATCGAACCCGTGTCCCCTGCATTAACAAGCAGATTCTTATCCACTGTACCACCAGGGAAGTCCCCTGTGTTTCTTTGTGTGGCCTCAGATGGTCTCCTGATGATCAGTGGTTCTTGAGGTTATTAAACTGTGGACTTCTCTCTGGAATAAAGAATGTCTCAAGTAGTTAACATTTTCTGTTTGTTGGAATTTTCAAAAGAACTCGGAGATACTGTTTTGTGTATCTCTTGAGAGAGCCAGGATCCTATCTCAAGGCTGCACTGTTGTTGCTTGATTGCTCCTCCCTTGTGTCTTCATCTCTTCTCTTCCATGTCTGAACCTGCCCTTTGGAACTCAGGGAAGGTCCAGAAATGGGGGACACAGAAAGACTTTTCATAGCCAAGAGCCCCACAGGGTCCTGCTCGGTTTCAGTCCCACAGATTCAAGTCTCAGTCTCACAAGACTGCCCCCACTTCAGCTCCAGTTGAAAGTCTGAGTTATCACTTGTGCTTCTGATGGACTGGCTATAAATCAGGGGTTCCTATGAACCCCTCCTTGGGTTCAATCAATGTGCCAGAGCAGCTCACAGAACTCAGAGAACATTTACTTACATTTACCAGTTTATTACAAAGGATAAGAAGTACATAATGAAGAGTGTCGCCTACAAATTGGCACTTGACATCTATCTCTACAAGGATCAAATTATGAGTGGTGTGGGTGCTGACCTTTAACACCCCCTGAAAGGAGTTCAGAGTGGAAATCAGGAATGAGGCACTCTGTGCTCTGGGAGAAACTGGCAGAACAAGTCTTCAGATAGAAAGATATTTTCAGGAGACTTTATGAGTCCAGTTCTTTCATCTCCTCAGATCTAGAAAAGCACGAAAGTCCTTCATGGTGATGTCTGCTCATTGCAGCTAGCAGGAAAAAAAAAAAAAAAAAAAGAATATGTGCTTAATTGCATATACTCCCCCTTCACCAAAATCACATTTATAATGACCTTCTCCCCTACTTCTCTGGAGCAGCTTCTCAGAGCTATTTGAAATGCTGTCTCCAGGGCTAAAGTCCTCATTTTGCCCCAAATAAAACTTAACTTACAACTCTCTTGCTGTGAGCTTTTCTTTTTTTTTTCCAGTCGAAAAAAGGTACATAGGTAGGGCAAGGTCTAGAAAGATGTCTCCATGGAACTGGGTTGCACCACCTTCTCCAAATATGGATAGGCTCACCAACCTGGGAACTCATCAAATCCCTTGTTCCAGATTTTTTATAGAGTTTAATCTGTAGCTCCTCCTTTCCCCTTCCTAGAGGTCAGTGCTCTTGTTATTCAGTCACTAAGTCATTTCTGATTCTTTGATGACTCCATGGACTGCAGCTCCAGTCTCCTCTGTCCTCCAGTATCTCCTGGAGTTTGCTCAAATTCATGTCCATTGAGTCAGTAATTGCTTTCAAACCATCTCATCCTCTGCCATCCCCTGCTGCTTTTCCCTTCAGTCTGTCCCAGCATCAGAGTCTTTTCCAGTGAGTCAGCTCTTCTCATCAGGTGGCCAAAGTATTGGAGCTTCAGCTTCAGCAACATTCCCTCTAATGTATATTTAGGGTTGATTTCTTTTAGAATTGACTGGTTTACTCTCCTTGCAGCCCAAGAGGTCAGTGGCTAGTGCTAAAAGAGTTAGTCCCCTAACCATTTGGTCTCTCTGGTGACTAGCTCCATCCTTAGGCTATCTGAGGGCCGTGCATTTGAATCACTTCATGTGCATAAATTTAGATGTGGCCCAAAGGGTTCCTTATGAATAACAGACATTCCTACCACTAGGGAAATTCCAAGGGTTTTAGGAAATTTTTATGCCAGACATGGAGACAAAGACCACAAATATTTCTCATTAAATCACCCAGCCCTAGCAAACAAACACAGATGGCTTATTTAAATACTTGTTAGATATAGTTGAAACATAAAGGTATATGTGGAAGAATAGTAGAAATAAGACTGAGTGACTGTAAGGAGAGGGAATATATGTGATTTTGAAAAGCAAAGACTTTGCAGCCTGACTGTCTAGGTTCAAATCTGGTCTATAACATGTGCCAACTATGTATGTCAGCCTAGGCAAGTTATTTTCTCATTTAACAAAATGAATTATTTGTGTCCCATCAGAGTCTTTTTCCAAAAGAGTCCTAAATGCAGTACTTGGGTGCAATCTCAAAAGCAATGGAATGATCTCTGTTAGTTTCCAAGGCAAACCATTCAATATCACAGTAATCCAAGTCTATGCCTCAACCAGTAATGCTAAAGAAGCTGAAGTTGAACGGTTCTATGAAGACCTATAAGACCTTCTAGAACTAACACCCAAAAAAGATGTCCTTTTCATCATAGGGGACTGGAATGCAAAAGTAGGAAGTCAAGACATACCTGGAATAATAGGCAAGTTTGGTCTTGGAGTACAGAAAGAAGCAGGGCAAAGGCTAACAGTTTTTCCAAGAGAACGCACTGGTCATAGTAAACACCTTCTTCCAACAACACAAGAGATGACTCTACACATGGACACCACCAAATGGTCAATACTGAAATCAGATTGATTATATTCTTTGCAGCCAAAAATGGAGAAGCTCTATACAGTCAGCAAAAACAAGACCGGGAGCTGACTTATTGCCAAATTCAGACTTAAATTGAAGAAAGTAGGGAAAACCACTAGACCATTCAGGTATGACCTAAATCAAATCCCTTACGATTATACAGTGGAAGTGAGGAATAGATTCAAGGGATTAGATCTGATAGAGTGCCTGAAGAACTATG
Organism: Bubalus kerabau; assembly: GCF_029407905.1. Taxonomy (NCBI): domain Eukaryota; kingdom Metazoa; phylum Chordata; class Mammalia; order Artiodactyla; family Bovidae; genus Bubalus; species Bubalus kerabau. The sequence goes on from NC_073624.1 coordinate 20,492,372, forward strand.
GACAGGGGTTCATAACATTGTACAGAAGGCAGTGATCAAGACCATCCCCAAGAAAAAGAAACGCAAAAAGGCAAAATAGTTGTCTGAGAAGGCCTTAAAATAGCTGAGAAAAGAAGGTAAAGGAAAAAAGGGAAGATATACCCATCTGAATGAAGAGTTCCAAAGAATAGCAAGGAGAGACAAGAAAGCTTTCCTCAGTGATCAGTGCAAAGAAATAGAGGAAAACACTAGAATGGGAAAGACTAGAGATGTCTTCAAGAAAATTAGAGATACCAAGGGAATATTTCATGCAAAGATGGGCTCGATAAAGGACAGAAATGGTAGGGACCTGACAGAAATGGTAGGGTCCTAACAGAAGCAGAAGATATTAAGAAGAAGTGGCAAGAATACACAGAAGAACTATAAAAAAAGATCATAACCCAGATAAACGATGGTGTGATCACTCACCTAGAGCCAGACATCCTGGAATGAGAAGTCAAGTGGGCCTTAGGAAGCATCACTACAAACAAAGCTAGTGGAGGTGATGGAATTCCAGTTGAGCTCTTTCAAATCCTAAAAGATGAAGTTGTGAAAGTGTGGCACTCAATATGCGAGCAAATTTGGAAAATTCAGCAGTAGCCACAGGACTGGAAAAGGTCAGTTTTCATTCCAATCCCAAAGAAAGGCAATGCCAAAGAATGCTCAAACTACTGCACAATTGCACTCATTTCACAAGCTAGCAATACTCAAAATTCTCCAAGCCAGGCTTCAACAGCATGAATCATGAACTTCCAGATGATCAAGCTGGTTTTAGAAAAGGCAGAGAAACCAGAGATCAGATTACCAACATCCACTGGATCATCGAAAAAGCAAGAGAGTTCCAGAAAAACATCTATTTCTGCTTTACTGACCATGCCAAACCCTTTGTGTGAATCACCACAAACTGGAAAATTCTGCAAGAGATGGGAATACCAGACGACCTGACCTGTCTCTTGAGAAATCTGAATGCGGGTCAGGAAGCAACAGTTAGAACTGGACATGGAACAACAGACTCGATCTAAATGGGAAAAGGAGTACGTCAAGGCTGTACATTGATGTACAGCCTGCTTTTTAAACTTGTATGCAGAGTACATCATGAGAAACACTGGGCTGGAGGAAGCACAAGCTGGAATCAAGATTGCCAGGAGAAATATCAATAACCTCAGATATGCGAATGAAACCACCCTTATGGCAGAAAGTGGAGAAAAACTAAAGAGCCTCTTGATGAAAGGGAAAGAGAAGAGTGAAAAAGTTGGCTTAAAGCTCAACATTCAAAAAACTAAGATCATGGCATCTGGTCCCATCACTTTATGGCAAATAGACGGGAAAACAGTAGAAACAGTGACAGTTAATTTTGGGGGGCTCCAAAATACTGCAGATGGTGACTGCAGCCATGAAATTAAAAGACGCTTACTCCTTGGAAGAAAAACTGTGACCAACCTAGACAGCATATTAAAAAGCAGAGACATTTCTTTGCCAACAAATGTCTAGTCAAGGTTATCGTTTTTCCAGTAATCATGTATGGATGTGAGAGTTGGACTATAAAGAAAGCTGAGCACAGAAGAACTGATGCTTTTGAACTGTGGTGTTAGAGAAGACTCTTGAGAGTCCCTTGGACTGCAAGGAGATCCAACCAGCCCATGCTAAAGGAAATGAGTCCTGAATGTTCACTGGAAGGACTGATGTTGAAGCTGAAACTCCAATACTTTGGCCACCTGATGCAAAGAGCTAACTCATTTGAAAAGACCTCGATGCTGGGAAAGATTGATGAAGGCAGGAAGAGAAGGGGACAACAGAGGATGAGATGGTTGGATGGCATCACTGACTCAGTGAGCATGAGTTTGAGTAAACTCTGAGAATTGGTAATGGATAGGGAGGCCTGTCGTGCAGGAGTCCATGGGGTCGCAAAGAGCCAGACACAATTGATCGACTGAACTGAACTGAGCGCATATTAAGTTAAAGTATAATATTAAAAATGGCCACTAATTTTTTTCATTTTTTTATTTGTGGCTACTGCAAAATTTTTAATTTCATATGTGACTCACATTATATTCCTAATAGTCAGCACTGATCTAGACTTTAACAATAACTTATTGAAGTGACTTGATTAGGAGATGATGTGATTATATTTTGATTTGTGTGCATGCTAGTCTCTTTGTGTGAAGCTAAGTCACTTCAGTTGTGTCGGGTATTTTTGATTTAAGGTAATTCATATAGCACTGGCGTGTGATAAACTTTTGAAGATCTTGGAGGAGCAGAAGAAAATCATAAGGATCTGGAAGATGGGATTAGGTCCTTCAGGATCAATTGGAATGATGAATGGTTGAAACCCTGTTTAGACAGGAAAATCAACATTTCTCAAATTTTTTCTTTCTTCACCCTGAGAGTTTTATTTTCTATTCTGAAAATAAGTAGTGTTTTCAGATTCACAATCAACTCCATCTACACCTAGCCTAATAAAAGGAGATTAATAAATAACATCCAGTGCAAAAGTTGTTCTTTAGGAGGAATATTACAAATACTAGCAAAAAGTAGAATTAACTTAGGATATCTTCAAAGCAATCACTAACTTTTTTTGTTGGGCCTTGAAATACCATTTACATTGTTCTCTTAAAGAGGTAGTTTTCCCTGTCTTTATCTTGACAAGGTAAACGTGTTTACAGCCCTTTGTTTCCAGGCTTTAGGATTTGAGATCTATTTGTTTTCCTGCTTGGTTATCACATTTCCAAACATCTTCCCACAAAGGAACCCGAAACTGGGGTTGAGATTCTCGGTGGCAAATACCTGCATCTGGATCTAAGAGATTTCAGGTCATGATCCCCATTCTTCAGGGATTTCATGCCAGTTCCTCCCCAACAGATTCCATTTTGAAATTTATCCAACCCATTGCCTCCTCCTGTTTTCACTAAAGATGGAAGAACACCACACAGGAATTAAATGACACAGGAGACCCGCTGTAGGACAGTTTGCCGGCCTCCGTGGCTTACTTCCTAGAGGCTGGTTGCCTGAGCTGTGGCTCCTGACTACATGGAGCTTGGAAGCTAGTGCTGCCTGCTTCCAAAGTGCCCCCAAGACCCCACTTCCCCCAACCAATCCCCCCAAAACATCAGCAAACAGTCGTCTTGAGCAACTGTTATCTGTGGCCCAGGATGAGGATTGCTTAACTCAGAGGTCCCTGTCACCTTGGGGATAAGTCAGGTTCCTGATCAGGTTTCTGAGAAACCCACTTGCTCAAGGAGCATTGTCTCAATATGCTCAGCCTACTCTTAAATTCTTGAGATCCCGTTGAATTTCAGTTTTTACCGTTTAAAAATACCATTTAAAAAAAAAGAGTTTTTTCTGTCCCTCTCAGCCACTGAGCCACTTTCTTAAAGGCAGTTTGAGTTTAGCCACGGCAAACAGGTTTCAGATCTCCCTCCCTTTCACCGTCCCTCCTCTTCTAGCAAGAAGGAAAAACCTAAAGGTTTCAGACATCTAAAACTTGACCCTGGGAATTGTTTGACTACCCTGATTTTACACAAATCATTTGAGACAGATATAATTCTAGCCCTTTACAATGATTTCATCTGTCCTTTCAATAAATACGGGGAAAATAATTCTTCTGGAATCACATTGGAGCCTGCTCTGAGTGGATGAAGGGGTCCGAAAGACCTACTTTTTCCTTTCACTGGTGCCATTTGCTCTTGCAAAACAGTAAAGAAAAAATCATTCTAAAGCAAAGGAAAAGAAAAAATAAAGTGATTTACAGCCAAGAATGACATGGTGAGGGAATTCCCTGGTGGTGCAGTGGTTAGGACTCTGCGCTTTCACTGATGAAGGTTGGGGTTCAATCGCTGGTCAAGGAACTAGGATCCCACAAGCTGTGCGGCCAAAAAAAAAAAAAAAAGAATGATATTCTGACACAAATAATAAATAAAAATCAAAGATTAAAAAAGAATGAAGAAAAAGACACGCGTCTCTGTGTGAACCTTCAGGGTCCAGCCTCCAGCCTCCTGGTGCCGCTGGGCACGTACAAGGCTGGCAGAACTGAGGAGGGACCGAGCATCCGAACTGCTCATTTTAGTACATTTAAAATTGAAGCAGTTGAAAATATTTTCCCATCAAACACAGCTTTGTTGTTTTGATTAGAACAACTTATTACTGTAGCTGTAGAAAACAGAGTCTACGATGGAGATGTGTCGTAAACAAAACATATACACTGGACTTCAAAGACTTACTAGGGAAAAAAAAGTAAACTATCTTAATATATATTAATATATATACATACATTATTTGTTCAAATATTATTTTGGCTATCAGGTCAAATAAAATAATTATGAAAATCAATTCTTCTTTCTAATGTTTTCCTTTAAAAAATTTTAATGTGGTCATTTAGAAAACTTATATAAATGGCTTAGATTGAATTTCTGCTGGCAGCGCTGCCATACAGGATATTCTTTGTCCTTAGACTGCTAAACTCAGTTGCTGTGGTAACTAAAGGGGCCTCCTGGCTCAGGGTTTCCTGGAATACAGGGGGGTGACGCGGGGGAGGGGAGGCAGGACTCATGGGAAGGTTTTTTTGGAAGTCACGTTTCACTCATCGCCAGTTTTCTCCGCTAACAGCCAGACTGAATAATACCTTCATTTAGTGGTGATAATTTTGTAACGTATATAAATATCAAATCAGGTGTGACTGAGTTCCCTTCTCTGTCCACCTGAAACTATCACAACATTGTTAATCGCCTATACTCCAATATAGAAGAAAAAGTTAAAAAAAATAAAAAAAAAACTTTTACCCCCCCATAATAAAAAATACCGAATCAGTATGTTGTACACCTAAAACTAATATAAAAATGTCAGTCAATTATACTTCAGTTGTTGTTTTGTTTTTTTTTTAATCCTCATTTAAGGACAGACCACATGAGGTGGTTTGTTTCAGGCCCAGTAGTACCAGTTTGGATTCCAGGCACCCAACCAAAACCCCAAAGGAAGATGCACTCTCAGCAGTGACTCCTCCAGCCGAATTCTACCTCTTCACCTGCTTCTGCCACCCCACCCCCTCCTCCCCTGCTGGGGTTGCTGGGCTACAGATCAATAGGCATTGGGAACTTGACTATTGATAATTTCCCACCATTAAAGGCCTGATATAATTGCTCACCCAACTCTTTACAACTAAACTGTCCCCCTTCCTTGACTCTCACATGGGAGCCACTTCTCCGGCCTTTTATTTTCCTTCATCTTCCTCTGCTCTCATTTTCCTTCTATCTTTTTCCTCCTCCTCTTGCTCACTTCTCTTGTATGGCTTGGAAATCAGATGTGTATCTCACACTTTTCTCTCACAGCCCAGAAGGAATAGGATGTTGGCAGTTCTCTCCAGTTGTGTAAGAAGCAGTTGCCCCGGTCCCTCTTGAATGTTTTAAGTGGAAGAAGGGGCGCACCATTGATTCCTGAGGGCCTGGACTTTTTGACCCTCTCTACTGATGAATCCCCAACTTCTTTCTGATACACAGTTTGTGCTCTGCAAATAAAATACCTGTTTAATGGAACCTTACAACTGTTCTCTCTCTAGATGCTGTCAACATGAGACTAGGGGCAAAACAGGGCAGAGTGGGTGGGATTCAGCTGGGTGGGAAGCGGGGAATGACATTTTCAGGAGTTCGGATTGTGTCCCAGGCCAGCTGATTCTCTGCATCCTGGAACCCAGGAAGAGTTGGTTTGGCTCCTGGATATTCAGGTTTTCTTCCAGGAGAGACTATGCTAAGTCAGAGGACAAGTGGAGCCAAGAGCTCTTCCAATTCTTCCTTCTTTGGCTTTCCTTCTCTCAGACTGTCCTTCCCTCCCCTCCAAGACTGTAGACACAGCCTGCAATCAAAGAGCAGCTGATAAAGTCATAGGATTATGAATGTTTTCTGTTTACATCCAGCGACCTTTGCCGAATATGGATAGCCTTTATTCTCATCTTTTTACGGATTGATTCAATTCTGAGCACTTGCGAGAGCAAAAAATAAAGTGTATCTGCCCTCCCTCCAGGCTTTTTCTGGTAGCATTTTGTCTGTGAAACGTGCTCTTAAAACGGGGAAGGAGAAGCTTTAAAAAAAAAAAATTTTTTTTTGAGTAGGGTGGGGGCAGGATGTGGTTTTCAAAAGCTGGCTTGGGGGGTGGGTTGGGGGGTGTTGCCTAGGGAGGGGGCAGTGTTTGAGGTCTACACGTCTGAGGAGCTCCAGAGATTGGAGGCGGGTAGGGTGGGGCTGGGGGCTTGTCTCCCGGGCTCCGCCCTCCCCGAAGCTTATATAGACGCGTGAGATATAGGCTCGCTACTGAGGACCTGGAGGAAAACTTGCCGCCGATAGAGGACATTTTGGAGGTTTTGCTGCCTGGAAGAGGGGTCTCTGGAGTTCCACTCCTAGATCTTTATCGAAGATTTGAAAAGAAATTAGGGCCATGGGGACCACGAAGGTAAGAGCGATACGGTTACCGGTTATTTTTGCCGGCTTGGGATGCACTCGGAAAGGCGAGCTATACCGGCGTTGGCTGAGCTCTGTTACGCGGAGTCACCTAGCAATCTGGAAGCCTTTCCCATTGCTCCCCCAGCCTGCAGTGCCGCACTTACTCAGTTCTTTTCGGATGTCATGTCCTATAAAGAATTTATCCCAGTTCCGTTCACCTTCTTGGGGTGGGAAAGTCACCTGGAGAAGTTGTGTTTGTATTACACACTTGGGTGTGTGTGCGTGTGTGTTTTCTTTAATACAATTACATGCTTTTGAGGATGTGAAGTTGAGTGTTCAGGGGATCAGGGGCGGTATGGTGGTGTTGATGCTTTAGACCTTGAAAAGACCTGAGGTTTGTTTTGGGGGTGTCGGGTCGGTGTCCAGCCATCATCATCTGTTCTATGACTTACGGGATTCCCTGAATTACCTAAGGAGAGAGAATTCCATGATTGTGAGCGCACAGTATATTAATATATTATTGTGTGTTGTGGATGCGGTATTTGTAGGAGAAAGGCATTTTCACTAAGGTAATTTATCTGAAAATAAAAGATGAGAGAAGGGATGAAAAAGTGGGAAGGCCCTCAAGGATTTAAATGATGAGAGAAAATAAGAGGTTTCTACTAAAAGGAGTGGATGAAGCAGAAAGCGCTGCCCCCGCGGGCCTCGGGGGTACTTAGATGCCAGTGGAGGCAAGGTCAATTTGGGGAACTGTTAACTCCAGGCCTGCCACTGCCTGACTTGATAGGGAAGGGGTTTAAGATGAGAAAGGGTTGGCGGGGGCGGGGAGCTCTCAGGCATAAAAATTGAGCTCTCTTGGGGTGGAAATTAAGATCACACCTACTAGAATTATCCCCGACAAGGTGAGTGATGACTGGGTTGATTTCAGCACAGCCCCCTCACAAAATGTCTCCATTTTGAATTGGGAGTCAGCTTGTTCTCGCCCCCTGGTGGGTGGGTGGGGGATAGCAGGACCTCTTAAGTGAACGGGAAGAATTTCAGATGGGACCAAGGGTACGGTGGTACGGCGGGCGGATCCTGCAGATTCTGTGACCCAGAGTTGCGAGCATCCTGGTGATGACGACACATCACGAGCACTCATGCTTTTGTGGAATTTGGGGTAAGGGTGAGCCTACACTGGCTCTAGCTGGTCGCAGAATACTCTGTTCTCCACAATCCTAGGGCTTTGCGGTCTGCCCTCACAGTTTTTTCTATCCCTGAGCACAATTCTGTGCTTGCCTGGGGATTTACCTGGGGCTGCTGTTTAAATACTTACAAACGGACTAACCCAGTTCTCCTAACTTGTCCCTTCCCAAATTTTGTTATCCAGAATTTCCCCAGGTTTACTCTTCATGCTCATCTATATCACCAGAGAAGCTCTTAAGTTCTTTTGTGTTCCTTATTCACTACCTAAATGGTTAAGTTGTTGTTTTCATACCACCAACCAGCTGAGTTCTAGTATATAAATCTTCTCTTTTTTTAAATTTTTTTTTTTAATTTTATCTTCATGGTATTTTTCTGTTTTAAATTATGAAAGTATATTAACACATTTACAGGAGACTTGGAAGATACAGAACAAAGTTACATATAGTTCCACTATATATTACAATTTTTTTAAGTAGATATATCAAGATTTTTAGTTGGAATTTTCAATATCAAACTCAAAAATTAATTGAATATACAGAAAAGTAGAAGACTGTGGTAGACCTGAAAAGCACTATGAACCAGTTCAACCTAATTAAGATTTATACAATTTTCAGATAACAGCAGAATACAAATTCAAGTTCCCAGAGACTATAAACTGGGAGGCACTGGAACGTATCCAGGGGCATAAAACAAGGTGCAAAAATTTCATGGTGTGTTCTCCTTAATAAGAGCCAGCCATGGATCAAGAATTTTAAGGAATGTTCTTCTCTACCTTCCCCCAGGTCACCGCACCTCTGATCTTCGCCATCTCGGTTGCTACCATAGGCTCTTTCCAGTTTGGCTACAACACTGGAGTCATCAATGCTCCTGAGGCGGTGAGTGCCAGGCAACAAGAGTTTGAGTTTGGAATGGGGAAAGTATTCCTTTAGGTAGGGTTTCCAGAATTATCATGCTTAGACAGACTTGGTAGCTCACTTGGCTAAGACTGAGATGGGGCATGATATTGGTGGGGACCTAATTGAATCCTTGATCAAAGCAAGAGGCTCAAGACAGGGGCTTCCTGCACCCTGGACTGGGCCCATTCATCCTCTCACCCTCTGGTGACACACTTCCCTTATTGTCCCCTAGAGGTTAGTTACAAAGTCGGGGTGCAGGGGTGCAGTGTGAGGTCATCCCTGAACAGAAGTACATCAGTACTACTACCTATTGGCATTTTCAGGACAACTAAGTTATTCAGATCTGGTAACATGAACTCCAGTGTTACCTGTCTCTTCCATTGCCATCTATTTATTCCCTCGACTCTCTACCTAGAAAGTAACTGGAACACTGTTCTCTTAGGGAGGGGAAGATCCTGAGTGTTTGTCTCTTTTCTCATCCAACTGTAATGGTCTTTTCTCCCACCACTCATTTTAATTGGCAGATCATAAAAGACTTTCTCAATTACACTTTGAAAGAGAAGTCAGAAACCCCCCAGTCCAGCGTGCTCCTCACATCCCTGTGGTCCTTGTCTGTGGCCATCTTCTCCGTGGGTGGTATGATTGGTTCCTTCTCCGTCGGACTCTTTGTCAACCGATTTGGCAGGTATTGACCAGAAACTGTGCAAGGAAGGGGGCTGTACTGGTTGCATTGAAGACAAGCATTGAGGCTTAGAGCAGGGAGGTGATGGTGTATTTGAATAAAAAGCATGTGACATTCCCATCAAGGAAAACCAATCCCACAGACCAGTCTCCATCCCCCGCCCCTGCCCCCCAGCCACGTTCAGACATAATGATGAGTCTGGGGTGGAGTGGGACAATTTTAATTTCTAGCAAATTTCTAGCTGTTGGATGCTGTTAGTTTGTGGACAACTTTGAGAACAAATGGCCTTGAAGTGCTTCCTAAAATCCTACCCTATAGCTAGGATGTAGAGGAGAAAATCTGCAACAAGTTCTCTAGGTGAGTCTTATGTTGGCCGAGGTGTAGGAACCATTAGTCCTGATTATCCCAATCAGATATGTTCTGATACTAGAAAGTGCAAAAGTTAGACCAAAAGATGTATGAGCCTGGAGAATGGTAGAGTGACTAGGAAAGAAGGGGAGAGGTGGACTCTGTTTTGCAAATTTCCCTTATCTTTGTTTAATCTTCCAGGCGCAATTCAATGCTTATTGTCAACCTGTTGGCCATAGCTGGCGGCTGCCTTATGGGATTCTGCAAAATAGCAAAGTCGGTTGAAATGCTGATCTTGGGCCGACTGATAATCGGCCTCTTCTGCGGACTCTGCACAGGATTCGTGCCCATGTACATTGGAGAGATCTCCCCTACTGCCCTGCGGGGCGCCTTTGGCACTCTCAACCAGCTGGGCATCGTTATCGGAATTCTGGTGGCCCAGGTACTCTAGAACTTATTGAGTGTTCATTCATGGCTCGTTAAGTGAATTTACACAGATAAAGTCACCAAAAATAATGTGTGGCACAGGGAACTATATTCAATATTCTATGATAAACACAATGGAAAAGAATATTAAAAAAAGGTTCTGTAAATATATAGAACTGAATCACTTTGCGGTACATTGGTACTTAAATCAACCATGCTTCAATTTTTACAAACAAAAAATGTCTGGCACTTATTCAACTACATGTTTCAGATATTAATACTACTAGCGCTCATAGATGGCTGAGGAAACAGGTAGGGTAGAAAAAGAAAAAGCTATCTTTGCCTGTGATAGAAGGCCAGATGATTTTCTGAACATTTTTTTTTTTAATCAATTTGTGGCTTCCCCAGTGGCTCAGTGGATAAAGAATCTACCTGCAGTGCAGGAGACAACAGGAGACTCCAGTTTGATCCCTGGATTGGGAAGTTCCCCTGGAGGAGGAAATGACAAACCACTCCAGTATTCTTGCCTGGAGAATCCCATGGATAGAGGAGCCTGGGGGGCTACAGTCCAAAGGGTCACAACGAGTCAGACAGGACTGAGCAACTAAGCATGTGGCCTATAAAGTATGGAATTTATAGTATTGTCTTTGGTTTCTAGATCTTTGGTCTAAAAGTCATCTTGGGGACTGAAGATCTCTGGCCTCTGCTCCTGGGCTTCACCATCTTACCAGCCATCATCCAGTGCGCTGCCCTTCCATTTTGCCCTGAAAGTCCTAGATTCTTGCTCATTAACAGAAAGGAGGAGGAGAAGGCAAAGGAGAGTGAGTATCCTTCATGCTTTCACTGTAGGAACCTCAGGACTGGTTTGTTTTTAAGATGAGGGTTTTGTATCTGGTTCTTGTCATCTCCTTTCCCTGCCCTCCAGAACCTGAGTGGAGAATTGTCTGATTACTCTAAAGTCACATGGGGTGAGGGGTGAGAAGGCAAGTTCAGGCCAGACACAGGGCTCCTCAGAGTGGCGTTTTCCCAGCTGTCTCATGGGGGCAAGGCATTAGCCAGCACCTTATCTGTGACCTCTCCTCTTCCGCAGTCCTCCAGAGACTCTGGGGCACCGAGGACGTGGCTCAGGATATCCAGGAGATGAAGGATGAGAGTATGCGGATGTCGCAGGAGAAGCAAGTCACAGTGCTAGAGCTCTTCCGCGCCCCCAACTACCGGCAACCCATCATTATCTCTATCATGCTCCAGCTCTCCCAGCAGCTCTCTGGGATCAACGCGGTGAGTGTCCATTCGGGGCAGATGTGTCTGACCCATTTCACTGGAATCACCTGACCATCTTCCCTGGTGACTCAGCGGTAAAGAATCACCTGCCAATTCAGGAAAACGAGGGTTCGATTCCTGGTTCAGGAAGATCCCCTGGAGGAGGAAGTGGCAACCCACTCCAGTATTCTTGCCTGTAAATCCCATGGACAGAGGAGCCTGGTGGGCTACAGTCCATGGCGTCACAAAGATTCGGACGTGACTTAGTGACTAAACAACAACACACCTGACCAGAGGTGAATCACACTGGCCACTGCTCACCTTCTGATATACCCAGGGTCTCTCACAATGTTTGCCTGGTAGTGGTTTCTCAGAAAACGCACATTATCCAGGTTTAGACTTGTCTTTGTATTTATCTTCTAAAGTTATATCTATAATATACGTTTGTGTGGCAAGATGAAAGAATGAAAAATTTCTCACCCTTCGTCTTAGAACTTGTTGTGAACATCTGTCCTCTTCCAGATTTTTTTAACATTATGGAGTATCATAATTTATCTAATTTTTATTCATCCTCTATTTTGGACTGCTTTTTTTCTTTTTTGATTGTGCCTCTCAGCTTGCAGGATCTTACTTCTCCAATCAGGGATCAAACCCGTGCCCCCTGCATTGGAAGTGAGGAGTTACCAGGCCACCAGAGTGAAACTGCTAAGTCCTAGTCACTGGACCACCAGGGAATTCCCAACCACTCGTTTTTAAAATATCCAGTTCTCTTTAACTCTCATCTGTCTTGGATGATGTCATCAATGATAACGTAGGCCATGTAATCCAGGCAGATCTGAGAACTGACACACCTTGGGGTTTTTTCCCAGGACTTTACAACCTGAAATCAGTGTAAACCCCTAGGGAGCAATTAGGAGGTGTGAGGGTACCCAGACAGAGCTGGCCTTACCATTGTGTATATTTTTTACAACTTAGAATAGTAACTGTGATTGTTTAAAGTGTGGGGCTAAATGGAAGGTAGCATCGGGCAGGTAGCCATGATATTCTGTGCAAAAGTCTGCTTCCTTCTGAGTCCTGGGTGTGAGCAGAGAAGGTATTCCTACACCTCTGTCCTTTTGCAGATAAAATATTTGATATATTTGGATATGGAGAACACTCCAGACCTCTCTCTAAGTACCAATTCATGAGCTGAGGATTTGCCATCATAATATGATCAGTGTGATCAAACCATTTTATGACAAAGCAGTTTTGCAAAAAACACGTGATAACTTAAAATAGTAAGTTGGTCTTTAGCCTCTCTCCCTAACGCACCACAAGGAAACTTGTGTTTGTGCTTCCCCTGAGGGATTAGAGGCTATTATATTAGAACCTCGGAGGGAAGATGGTCTGAAAAGTCCTCTCGGGTGGTTCCGATGGATCTCAGTCTCAAATTTCCTCATTTGAAAAACCACTGTAATAAAATGTACACTCAGGACTTTCCGGAACAGTGAAACTGGGACTAGAGGGAGGTGTCCAAGTATAAAACGGGTCCTGAGAAGTCCACCTTCTTCAATTCTACAACCCAGGCACCTGCTTGCCTCCCCCAAGTCTTATCCCTGCAGAACAGGATCAGAAAAAGCCTACCCTGGGAAAGTTAAACAAATGATGGATGAGTGCTCTGCAGGCAGGCCCCTTCCCCCTTCCCTCCTCCACTTCAGTAAATGATGGGTGAAAGTCACTTTTCCAACCTACCTTTGAACAGACTATATTTTCTAATCTCCCTTAAAGGCAGAAGGGTAAGAGGCTGGACAGTGTTTACCCAGCAAAGTAAAACTGGCTTTTGGTAAGATGACGTAGGGGTGAGCTTAACCTGGCTCCAAGGTTCCAGGCAGCATGACTTTATTATAAGTTTGCTTGATGTGTGTATGTCTGAGTTAGGTTTTTGATGTGTGTGCTTTTATATAAGAAGGAGAATTGGCCTAATTATTCATCTCTAGTTTTAACTGTTCAAATGTCTTTCCTTACAAGCTTTATGTTATTAAATATTCTTGGAATTTTTTTAAAAAACAAGTTTTAATTAGCTCACCCTTGCTTCTCTCCCAGAGCAGCAGTTTTTAATGAGGATGATACTACTTATCTCAGTTTCCAAGAGCACAGCCTGAATCTTATTGTGGAAAATATACATGGTTTCTATCTTAGGCTGTGGGGCTTTGAAGACTTGTTTCTGCAGACAGTCACTCTCAGTGTGGGAGTGTATGTTGATCAAAAACTCTGATGAAGAACTTTTCCCTGACAGTCCAGTGGTTAAGACTCAGCACTTCCTATGCAGGGGGCACAAGTTCAATCCCTGGTTAGGAACTAAGATCTCACATGCTGCATGGTGCAGCCAAAAACTAAAAATAAATAACAATAAGAACAAAAGAAAAAAACAGAATGTACCACACCAATTTTTTTTTTTTTTTTAAGTCTGCTGAATAGGGGCTGCCGTGGAGGCAGATATTCTGGGTGAAATCATAAATTCCCAAACCAAGCCTAAGAGCCTGAGCAACCTAGATCCTGTTGCCTTGTTATCTTCAGGTCTGAGTCCAATGTTTCCACATCTCTTAAGTTATGGTAGTTGTGGCAGCCCTGCATATTAGCACATTGTTGACTGAATAATAAGGATAGTATAAATTGTAACTTATTTAATAGTATGCATTCAATTAAAATAATCACTGGTGTTATTTACTAAAACACTTATAAAGATCCAGTGCCTGGAATTCCAGCCCACATTCTAAAAACAAGCAGGCTGAGGTTACCCTTCTGTTTCTTCGCTATCAAGTTGATCCATCAATGCCTGTCATTGTTGGTGGGGGTGGGAGTTGGGGTAAGAGTCTATCGGTAAAGCAGAATTGAAAAACTTAACAGGACTTAAGCCGTTCTATCTAAGTTACTAAAAGCAGACTTCAGGAAGAGACTAAATGGAGCAGTAAGAAAGAGCATAGTTCAGAGGGAAAAAAGGGAACTAAGTAGCTAGAGTTGAAGACAACCTAAGAAGAAAATAAGTTACAAAAGATCATTTGTTTGCAGAAAAGATACTGTGATTGAACAACAACAACAAAAATTGCTGGAAGGTACTCCTGAACTTCTGAGACTTCTGAGTTGATTTTTTGAGGGTTCAGTGCAACTGCTACACACAACTGTATTTCACAGTGGCACCTTTTGTTCCCTGTTAGGTGTTCTACTACTCGACAGGAATCTTCAAAGATGCGGGTGTCCAAGAGCCGGTCTATGCTACTATCGGCGCAGGTGTGGTCAACACCATCTTCACCGTGGTGTCTGTAAGTCAGATGTTTTGATCATTTTCAAGCAGGGTGGAGAATTCTTGGTACACATTCAAGTATAGGTGGCATGTCCTTCCATCTCTCTGCTGCCTTTTAGTTAAACCTTTTTTGTTCTAATTCCCTGTTGGGGAAAAGAGCTATTGAATGATGAGTGATTGAATAGATGGGCAAAGGGAAGCACAGAGGGGACCGTGGAGGATGCTCTTAACTCAGAGCTAGAAGAGAGGCAGTGTGACTATCGCAGGTATCCTGCTGCTGGTCAGGCAGCTTCCAGTAGCTTGTACAATGTCTTCTGAAAAGGAAAGTGACATTGTTTCAAGAGTACTTTTTCTAAATCATTTTTTTAGGTGTTCTTGGTGGAAAGGGCTGGGAGGAGGACTCTACACCTGATTGGCCTTGGAGGGATGGCTTTTTGTTCCATCCTCATGACGATTTCTTTGTTACTGAAGGTGAGTATTCTTTGTAAAGGAAAGGGAGGAGTGGGGAAAGGTGAGGGGGTGGGTCGTCGAGGTTTGGTGATTACACAAGTGAACTTTGAGAGAAGCAATATGTGCAGAGGTTTAAGAAAAGTGGATTTTCAGATAGATAGATAGATAATTAAATTGCTGTCATCCCTATAGCTATATGACATATAGCTTGTAAAATACATGGTCTCATTTCATTCTTAAAGAGATGTTAAGGTCATTAATCTGGTTTTACAGCTGATAAAATGGTCTCAGAATGTGCAGAATCACACGTGTGATCATACTGCTAAGATTCCAAGACCCAGGGCTGCTAGGACTTCCTTGACAGTCCAGTGGTTAAGAATCTGCCTTCCAGCACAGGGAGTGAGGGTTCAATCCCTGGTCAGGAAACTAAGATCCCACATTCTGCATGGTGCAGCCAAAACAAAAACAAGAACAACAACAAAGCCCAAGGTTTCTAGGTCCAGTAACTCCTTTACATCATGGGATAGAAGGAACTTTTCATTATTCCATCAGTCCTCATCTGTGGGAAGCTGGCACCTACCTGGGCATGCTGTCTTTAATACTAACTTTCCTCTGTTCCTTTCTCGTAGGATAATTATAGCTGGATGAGCTTTATCTGTATTGGGGCCATCCTGGTCTTCGTGGCCTTCTTTGAAATTGGCCCAGGCCCTATTCCCTGGTTTATTGTGGCTGAACTCTTTGGTCAGGGACCCCGCCCAGCTGCCATGGCAGTGGCTGGTTGTTCCAACTGGACCTCCAACTTTTTGGTTGGACTCCTCTTCCCCTCGGCCGCGGTAAGTAACTTAAAACTCATCCAACTCATGTTGAAACCAACTAATACATAGTTCTTCTTAGGAACAGAATAGCAATGATAGGCCTTAGGATTCCAAATCAATATTTAAAATCCATCATTTGGTGTAGCATTAACAGCCTGATCCAGAAGGCTCACTGAGGATAGGACGTTAATGATGAGGTAGCTCCTGTTGTAAAATGGCCTAGAGTTGATTTGTTAAATAAAGGAACTAGCAGTGGACATCTAGGATGCATTTCCAATTTCTGTGAGTCTTTTAGAAACCCAGATTTTAAAAAATAATCAAAAGGACTTTGCTGCTGGTCCTTTGGTTAAGAATTCGCCTGCCAAAGCAGAAGACAGGGGTTCGATCCCTGGTTTGGGAAGACTTCACCTGCCACATGCTTTGCAATAAAAGAAGCCCACACACTGAAACTAAAGAGTAGCCCTCACTCACGGCAACTAGAGAAAGCCCAACCACAGCAGCGAAGACCTGGTACAGCCAAAAATAAATTAAAAAATAATGATATTAATCAAAAGTCCTAAAAATTCAATAGGTATTTGGAAATGGCTAGCTTTAATGACTAGGAAAAGGAATGACACAAAATTGCAGAGAAATCTAGGAAGTTACCAATGAAATCATGAGCAAGTCTCTGAAGAGACTGCACTGTTTTGATGAAGTCTAGGGGGGTTATGCCTTCAAGGCTATTGGAAATATGATTGTGAGGGAACTGACTGACTCTTCTGTTCTGTATCTCTTCACCAGTTCTACTTAGGTGCCTACGTTTTCATCGTCTTCACTGTCTTCCTCGTTATCTTCTGGGTCTTCACCTTCTTCAAAGTTCCTGAGACCCGTGGCAGGACTTTTGAGGAAATTACACGAGCCTTTGAAGGGCAGATGCAGACAGGAACCCGCGGTGAGAAAGGCCCCATCATGGAGATGAACAGCATCCAGCCCACGAAGGACACCAATGCCTAAGACGTGCCTCCTACCCACCTCCCTCCCGTCATGTAAAGCAACCTCCCCCTGAGCAAGCGGGGAGACCTCATCAGGTTGTAACCCAGGACTGTTTCTGAATGCTGCTACTCCATTCCTTTCTCATCCACATACTCGATGGGCGCTCAGAGGATCCCAAGGCTGGGGTTAGTCGTTGTGTTCAATGGCTTTTAAAAATTTCATTTCTTGGACATTCTCTTCAGCTCAGGAGAGACCAAGTAAACCTACCTTCATTTCAGGAGGGATTGGCCGCTTGGTTTGTGACAACTTGGCCAGTTCCTGCTCCCTTAGGTTCTAAAATTGCCTCAAGGCATTTTGGGGAGTGGGCTAGAAGGTGCCATTCCTCCAACCTCAGACTCACCAGGAAGCAGGTACACTTAAGAGTGGAGGGCAGAGAGGGATTCCATAAGAGCTCCTTCACTTCCGAACAGCTCTGCTGAGCAAATTAACTTGAGTTTTATTTATTTTATCTTCTGGTTTTATTGCATAAATATTTATTTTTTTAAATATAAAGTAATTTTACCAAATAATGAAAACATAAGGAAATTGAGGTTAGAGGGAGGTGCTTCAAGAGAGGTTATAGGGTGGAAGATTTGATACCGAAGAGGTTAAGGTGCAATAAGAAGGGAAGGATTTAGGGAGAAAGGTCATGCATGATTGGAGGATGCATGATGTGGTGTGTGAGGTTTGCACGTTGCCTCTTAACAATTTCTATCCTTAAGATAAAAACTCTCAACTTTCTCAGAAAAGTCATGTGCCTGTATAAAGAAGCTATTGGTTTCCTTTGGAACTTCTTTCTTCATTTAAGATTATATGTAGTATTACTTGAAATCTAGGATTATTGCTAAGGTGGGCATTTTAGTTAATAGGGGTTTATGGGTTCTAATTTTGGATGGAGTCCAGAGAAGGGACGGTTATTTCTACAAATCCTCTCTCCCCTCACTGGACCAAGCAGCTTCTTTCTCGGTAGTAAACTCACTTTTTAAAAATATTCCTATCACCCATCTGGTGGGAGAGCCTCCCAAGTGAGCAACCAAAAATCTTGGTTCTTGGTAGAGGTTCATTATTTCTTCAGTTTGTTGTTTAGAGGATTTTAGATGTTGATTTTTATTTTGCTTTAAGCCATAGCTTTAAAAGAACTTAGAGATGTTTATAGCTAACTTGGAATTTATAACCTCAGTGCTGGAAAACGATTTTGTTCCTGAACGATTATTATCCAGTTGACGTGTGTTATTACATGAGGGTCATCTCATGCTTGTTTATGTCTGTTTACCATGTCAAGTTACCCTTGTTACCATGTTACCATAGTGTTATGTCAGGTGCCCCCTGAGGGACTTGAACTTCCTGTAGACCACACGTGACGTGTGCGTGAACGTGTGTGCACCGTCACGAAGCAGTTGCTGGTTATCTTGTTGGGTTCCTAAGGCCCCTATTGGGTATAATGTGTTCAGACTTGTGTATATGTAAACAACACTGCCTCTGCTGGGTGGAATCTGCATCAATGGTTTTCTTTGAAACTTCAGAGTTCCATCTCATTTGGCTGCCTTTCCTTGTTGGAGAGGACAGAGAGAACTCCCTAAATGTTGAGACTGAGAGTGGAGGACTCACTCTCCACTCAGACAGCAGAAAAAGACAGGAAAGAGTGTGAGACCAGGACATGATGCCTCATGAGTGCGCTGGAAGGGCGTCATGGGGGAGAGGGAGGCATTCTTAAGGGGACAATAAGCTTCTAGATCTGGGGTGGCGAGAGGGTTTGCTGAGATGGAGGGATTGCATTTGCCACAGCCCATGGCCACCTCCAGGATCATCCAATATTTTTAGAAGTGGAGACTGGGCTCTTCATCCCTCCTTCATATGTTACTTGATCTCCCTTTCCCTCTTTGGTGCTTACATATCTCAAGCCCTTCAGTCAAACCCTTGCCTATGACAGTATTTTGGTTCTAATTTCTCACCATTCATTCCCTCTGGTTGCTGAGGCTTTGGGTACAAAACTCGCAGAGCCTTGGGACAGGGCTTTGCCATAACGGGGGACTGTCCTCCAACTGCACCTCTGCTCCGACTCAGACCAGTGGGTTGGCAATGGTGCAGCATGGAATTTTTTCCAGTTCTCAGTGACCAGGTTGTGAATAATTTCCAAATGGATTTTTTCTATTATTGTTACTACGGTTCTTTGTTTTGAAATAAAATTCTGAATGTACATATATAACATCACAGGCTTGGTTTTTTGTGTGTGTGGGGGCGGGGGGGACCTTCCTCTGTAACAAGTCAGCTTTAAATACCGTGTGGCTGCTCAGTACTTGTTGTAACCTAAATAAGTTTCTTATATGAGAGTTTTGTACAAATGAAAATAGCCATACTCATTTATTATGCGCAGATGAAATGGAAAAGCCTTAGTGCATTGCCTTGCATACTTAATAAATTATGTTGCTTGCTTTCACCAGTGAGAATTCTTCTGATTTTTCTCTTTTCTATTTCCTTTCTCCTCCAATCTTTGATCTCTGAAATTCATCCTACATTAATGTCAGGGTATTCATATATATACACAAAAAATATATGTGTATTATATGTTTTCCCAATGGCTCAGCAGTAAAGAACCCACCTGTAGTACAGGAAATATGAGAGACACAGTTTCAGTTCCTGGGAGGGGAAGATATTCCCTGGAGTAGGAAACAGCAACCTACTCAAGTATTTGCCTGGAGAATCCCATGGACAGAGGATCCTGGTAGGCTACAGTCCATGGAATTGCAGAGTTGGACACAACTGAGCAAACACATTGTATATATATCACATATATACATTTATATCACATCTATATGTATACACATGGAACACATACATGTTTATATCACTGTACTGCTGAAAAATTCAATAACTTCCAATCAATTTCTACCCTGGCTTAACACAACCCCTCCAGGGGCAGGGTCCCTGCTACCTCTCCGTTTGATTCACTGTTGTTGTTGTTTTTTTTTTAATTTTTATTTTACATTCAGCTACAGCTGATTTTGTGAAGATAAGTGAAGGATAAAAAAGCATGGCATGCTGCAGTTCAGGGAGTCACAAAGAGTTGGACGTGACTTAGGGACTAAACAACAAAAATAGCTAATTTACATGTTAGTTTCAGGTGTGAAAGTGAAAGAAAGTGAAAGTGAAGTCGCTCAGTCGTGTCCGACTCTTTGCAACCCCATGGACTGTAGCCTATCAGGCTCCTCCGTCCATGGGATTTTCCAGGCAAGAGTGCTGGAGTGGATTGCCATTTCCTTCTCCAGGGGATCTTCCCGACCCAGGAATCGAACCCAGGTCTCCTGCATTGCAGGCAGATGCTTTACCATCTGAGCCACCAGGGAAGCAAAGTGATTCAGTTACACATATATCCATTCTTTTTTTCAGATTCTTTTCCCATATAGGTTACTACTGAATATTGAGTAGAGTTCCGTGTGTTATACAGTAGATCCTTATTATTTTATATATGGTAGTGTGTGTGTGTTAACCTCAAACTCCTAATTTATCCCTCCCTCCCCATGTTGTTTACCCTTTGGTTAACCATAGATTTGTTTTTGAAGTCTGTGAGTCTGTTTCTGTTTTGTAAATAAGCTCATTTGTATCTTTTTTTTTTTTTTTGAGGTCACATATATAAGTGACATTTGTCTTCCTCTGTCTGACTTCACTTAGTATAATCATTTCTAGGTTCATCCTAATTCAACACTTCTTAATTTACGTAAGGAAACACCTCATACCCATGATGGGCGCTCAACATTTTGATGCTTTTCCTTCATGTAGTTATGAAACTCCCTTGCCCAGTTTCCATTCATTTACTACAGATAATCTGAAAGGCTACTCTCTTATTTCTACGAGGCCCAAGTAGGAGCACCATAAAGCCTTCCTTGCTTCCAACATAACCTTACACTGTGGTTCTTTGTGTGTTAGGGGTGGAATGAAAGGATGGAATACCTGGCTGTCAGCAAGTGCATCATATTCTCCAAAACTGGTTTCTTTAGCTCCTTTTTTCCACCTTTGCTTCCTTATAATTCATTGTCCACATGACTAGAGTGTTCTTTTAAAATCAGATCATGTTGGGACTTCACTGGTGGTCCAGTGGTTAGGCATTCACACTTCCTCTGGAGGTGTGGGCACGGGTTCGATCCCAGCTTGGGGAACGAAGATTCCATAGGCTGCGTGGTGTGGCCAAAAGATAATTAAAAAAAAATCAGAACATGTCAGTTCCTTCTTCAAAGCCTTCCAATTCCACTTAAAGCAGTCACGCTTAAAATAGTATCCAGGCTCTTCAGGGGACGGTATCTAGAGGATTTCAGAATGGCCCAGGGTTTGACCTACATAGTTGGCTGTCCTACAACACAACCTCCAACAAAACTAGGCTGTCTGGGACTCCTGGTGATAGAATTACAAAAAGGTTGGGGAAGCATCAAAGCCTATAGATGGTAGGGGGCTCATGCTGTGAGATCTGAAGATCTAATGTGGTGGTCTGAAATGAAAAATCATGTCAACAGGACCTATGGTGGGTCCATGGGAGCCAAATGTGTCCTTGACAGGATCAAGCAGGATTTCCTTCTTGAGCAGAAAATCATGAAAGTGTTGAAGGCAAAAGCAAAAGCACAACACTTAAGAGTCAGAAAGCTAAATTTAAAAAGATTTCTAGGGACTTTCCTGGTTGTCCGGTGGTTGACTTGGAGCTTTCAGTGTTCTTGGATTCAATCCCTGGTTGAGGAACTAAGATCCCCACATACCATACACCCAAAAAATAAAAACGGAGGTTTTTGGGGTTTTTTTGTGGTGATGGCGATGTGGAATTCCCTGGTGTCTAGTGGTTAAGATTCCTTCAGTGCTTTCACTGCAGAGGCTTGGGTTAGATCCCTGGTTGGGGAACAGATCCCACAAGCCAAGGGGTGCAGCCAAAATAAATAAATGAAATGGAAACGTTTGAGCAGTAAAAAAAAAAAAAGAAAGAAAGAAAAAAATAGTATCCAGACTCCTTTGCTATGGCCTGTAAACTGTGTGACCATACATCCCAGTTTATTCCTATTACCCTGGTGCAACTTTTCTGCTTTCATTCATTCTTATAACTGTCCTGACACTAAGTTCTGCTTCCCTTACCTAAAAAATTTGCTTCTTCAGCTTCATTTCTTGTACTCTCTTTGGTCACTGAATTCTAGCCCCACTGGTTTTCTAGCTCTCCTATACATCAAGTTCATGATTACTTAGGTTCTTGTCACTTCTCATGTGCTTGAAATATCCTGCCTCAGAATTTTGCAATGCTGAGTCTATTTGTGCATGAGGATTTAGTGACGCTCTGCAGAGAATAAGCTCCAAAAAAGCAAGTACCTTGTCTTGTTACGCCTAGCACACTGCCTGACATAGAATTTTTATTAAGTGTATCAATCTGACTTCTATCAAGATCAAAACTTTTACAACTAAAAACATAAAGAAGGGCTTCCTGGCAGCTCAGTGGTAAAGAATCCAATTGCCAGTACAGAGATGCAGGTTCGATCCCTGATCCGGGAAGATCCCACATGCTTTGGAGCAACATGCGCCATGAGCCCATGCGCCACGCGCCCATGCGCCACAACTACTGAGCCTGTGTTCTAGAGCCCGTGCTCTGCAACAAGAGAAGCCACCTCAGTGGGGAGCCTGTGCACTGCAACTAGAGAATAGCCCCCACTCGCTGCATCTAGATAAAAGCCCGTGCAGCAATGAAGACCCAACACAGCCATAAATAAATTGGTTAATTAAAAAAAAAAAAACACAAAGAAGACTGAAACAACACAATGACCTAAACAGGGAAAGTTGAATTAAAAAAAAAAAAAAGTTATGATAACAAATGAAAAAAGGATGTAAGAGAACTCAGTATGGTATCCCAGGGCCGAAGGAGTGTATCCAAGGAAGTTCAAATTTGGGAGGCCACCTCTCCAAAGCTGAGGTTCAGAGCTCACTGGAAAAGGCGCAGTCACAATCCACCTGCTAGCAGAGGATTGCGCAGGCCAGCACTGGTGTGCGTTCCCCAGGCAAGTAGGAGACAAACTCTCCACAGCTGGTGGCCAGATACCTCAGTGTTTAGAGGACCTGAGGCCAACAACAGGTGAGAGGACTGGGGCCTGATGAAGACTGATTGCTTAGGGCCGGGGGTGGGGGTTGCTGTAAGATGGCTCAGGGAGCTTGCATTCTGCCAGCATGGCTGGGACTGGGACACCAATCAGATGTTCTCTCATCTACCCTGTTGATCTGTGATGGTTCAGCGGGTAAAGAACCTGCCTGCCCCCTGCAGGAGATGCAGGAGACCTGGGTTCAATCACTGGGTCAGGAAGATCCCCTGGGGGAGGATATGACAACCCACTCTAGTATTCTTGCCTGGGAAATCCCATAGACAGAGGAGCCTGGCGGGCTACAGTCCATGGGGTCGCAAAAAATCAGACACGACTCAAGTGACAGCATAGCAGAAGCCCTCTTCCCTATATAGTATCCGCCTAGCACCATCTTCTGAAAGAACTTCATTGGCTCAACACGCCAACGAGACGGTTTATAGAGAATTCCGAGCATCCATCACAAGACAGGTCCTGAAGGATGAATTTGGAGCTGAGGCAGTAGACTGATAACTGGCAGGATTCATGTTAGATGGCGGGCTGAAGCTGTACCTTGATGGACAGAATCGCCTCCTTCCACAGCTCCCAAAGCCACCAGATTTCAGATGCAATTCAGGTTGAAACGTGCCTTTGTGGGGGACTCGGGAGTAGGGGTGGGGGACCCAAATGTGTTTACTACAAAAGTTTGGCCAAGGCTCAACTGGGTGGTCCCAGCTGAGGCTGGGCTATAAGGGTCTTCCCCAGAGCCAGGCAAAGGAGACAGAGGAGATATCGAGGAAGCCGCCCTGAGCCTCAGGGCCTCTGAGCCGCCAAATAACGTTCGGGGCGGGGCTGCAGCTGAGGCCTCAGCCCACTCGCTCTGGCTCTACGCTCTGGGTCTTTACCGCGCCGTCCTTTTGGATACCGATTCCCAAAGAGCGGCACCAACGACACTAGTAGCATCAGTGTCCGTGATCCCGGGCTACGGTGGCGGCGGCACCGCTGAAACTGCGGGTCCCGCCCTGGGTTCCTCTTCCTCCGGCAGTGGCCGCCTTGCTCCCTCAGCTCCAGCCCAAGGAGCTACCCGGCGCCCGCCGTCGCCTCCCCAGCTCTGCAGTCACCGGAGGCCGCGCTGCGCTGGACCAAATCGCCGAGCCTGCAGGAGGCGGGGCTTTTAGTCGAGCGGGGTGGGGGTGGGGGGGCCCTCCCGCGAGCCTTCACTGCGCAGGCGCAGGTGGCCTCTGAAACCTGTTGGATTCCGGTCGCTTCAGTTCCAGCGTTTTCTGGCTAAAATCCTGGCCGTGCTTGGAAACTAACAGACCTTCAAATGCCCGTACTTCCCGCCCTTCTTATCCTGAAGAGAATTTAGCTACCTTTTCTTAATAGTTCAGGGTTTTGTGATTTAATTGATAGACTGAGTCACCAAAATTGAATCGGTTTCAGAGATTAAATTCAGATCTCACCTTTAAAAAATTGAATGAATCGTTAAAAGGAACTGCACCCTGTCGGTTAAGTGCTTAAGAACTGGACTAAAGTTAAATACCCAACAAGGTGTAAAGGTGCCAGTTTTGGTTTTGTTTTGTTTTTTAAGCACCAAAATGTTTTATTGTGAAAAGTTTAATCTTTATCAACCTGAAGTGAGAAAGGGGTCCTATATTTTAAACCTCCATTTTTATTATGAGATTGAGCCAAGAAGTGGAAGCGACACAAATGTCCAGCAGTGAGTGAATGGATAAACACAATGTAGAGTATGCACCCCAGGGAGTATTATACAGGCTGGAAAAGGACGGAAATCCTGCATATCCTTACGCATGGACGAACCTCGAGGCCACGATATTAGGTGAAATAAGCCAGTCACAGAGAGACAAGTACTGTGTAAGTCTACTTGTATGAAGTATCTGCTGCTGCTGCTGCTGCTAAGTCGCTTCAGTCGTGTCCGACTCTGTGACCCCATGGCAGCCCACCAGGCTCCCCTGTCCCTGGGATTCTCCAGGCAAGAACACTGCAGTGGGTTGCCATTTCCTTCTCCAATGCATGAAAGTGAAAAGTGAAAGGGAAGTCGCTCAGTCGTGTCTGACTCTTAGCGACCCCATGGACTGCAGCCCACCAGGCTCCTCCGTCCATGGGATTTTCCAGGCAAAAGTACTGGAGTGGGGTGCCATTACCTTCTCCATGAAGTATCTAAAGCAGTCAAATTCACAGAAACAAAGTAGAGTTTTGGTTACCAGGAACTGGGGAAGGCGAGATTAGAGTTGTCTGATGGGTATACAGCTTCATATTGAAAATGAAAGTCTCTGAGTCATGTCCGACTCTTTGCGACCCCATAGACTGTCCATGGAATTCTCCAGGCCAGAATACTGGAGTGGGTAACGAATCCCTTCGCCAGGGGATCTTCCCGGCCCAGGAATCGAACCGGGGTCTGTTTGGTTTGGTGAAGGTGAGGGCCATCTTGCAGACTTCTTTTTTGGGTAGGGGTGGGGCTTGGGGTTTGCAAACTTTTTGTATTCTTTCATGGCAGAAAGGGCAAGAGAGCTTTCTTGCGGGTTTGGGTTTTTTTTAATGTGGTAGTAATTCTTCTATGTCTTACTTTTACTCATTTCCCAATATGCCTTGGACATTACCCCATATTAGTAACTAAAGAAGAGAAAGAAGAGTCTTCCTTCTTTTTAGGTTCTCCATCATAGTGTGGATACCACAATGGATCCAACCATCCCCCTCATGGATTGGCATTTAAATGTTTCTCATTTTTTGCCATTTCAACAAAAAGTACAGCAGTAAAGAACTCTGTAAGGGTATCATGTCACACACATGCCAGTACATATGCTAAATATGGAGTTGATTGATGGGTCAAAGGGTATGGATATTTACAATTTTGGTAGATTGGGCTAAATTGTTCTATAGAGGTTGTTCTGTGGGGGTTTTTTTGTTTTTTGTTTTTTTTTTTAATAAAGGCACTAGTCCATTAGTGAGCACTCCACCCTCATGTCCTAATCAGCTCCCAAAGGACCCAACAAACTAATGTCATCACATTGGTCATTAGGATTTCAACATATGAGTTGGAAGGACACAAACATTCAGACCACAACAGTTAAGAGAGTCTATAAAAGTTTTAAATTTTTAAGTCCGGTCCGTTCATCTTTTTGTTATTTGGTGCCCTGCTCTGCAGGAGTTTGCCAATTATTTGAGGCCTTTTCCTTTAGAGAAAATAGACAGGAAAAAATAGCCTATTGCAGCCTGTGCTTATTCTGAAGAAGCACTTGGGATAGCAGTGCGTCCTTGAAAATAAGACTGCAGTGTGCCCTCTAGGTGTTAAAGATGAGCTGCTGGAATCTTCCTGGGATCAAGGAGGATTTCCTATGGGTTGCACTCCACAATTCATTAACTTGCAGTTCACAGGATGCTCATGATAATAAGAAGCATCTAATGACTTTTTTTTTTTTTTTTGCCACACTGCCTGGCATTCAGGATCTTAGTTCCCAATCAGGAATGGAACCCATGTTCCCTGGAATGGAGGTGGAGACTTTTTTTTTTTTAATTCATTTTTGGCTGCACTAGATCATCATTGCTGAGCAAAAGCTTTCTCTATTTGTGGCAGGTGGGACTACTCTTTACTTGTGGTGCACGGGTTTCTCACTGCAGTGGCTTCCCTTGTTTTGGAGCACAGGTTTTAGACTTGCACACTCAGTTGTGGCCAACACGCTTAGTTGCTCTATGGCATGTGGAATCTTCCCAGACCAGGGATGGAACCCAGGCCCCCTGCCTTGGAGGTGGATTCTCAACCACTAGACCATGAAAGAAGTCCCTCTAATTACTCTTAAAGTACGTTTTGTTCCTAAATTACTACATGTTTGCTTAGCGGCATAGTTTCGATTCTACCTGATCGAAGCTCATGTTGGAAAACTTGCCAAAATAAACCAAGAAAAAAACTCACCAATTTTATTTTATTTTTTCTGGTATACCAATTTCAAATTAGGCAGAAAGGAAAATACATAGTTTACAATGAACTAGGTAGGAGTCGACTCCCATCCTGACCCTTGGGCTAATTATATTAATACAAAGTAGATCCATTCTAGATCCAAAAAGAGTAGACTAAAGTTTTCTGGGGGCCAAATAAGCAGCAGTAACAAAGAAGCTACATAAAGATAGGTAAGCAGACAGACTGGGTCAGTGTACGATCCCTGCCTGAAAACGGATCAGTTACGGAGTTTCCCTGGTACCTGATGGATGTAGGGTGCCGTGCTGTTTGACCATACGCACACCTGGTCAAACCCTGGAGCCCCACCTCCACTGTCTCAGCATCTGTGTGGCTCCAGATTCATCCAAGAATGCATCAATTTTCTTCAGACAAAAGTCACAGAAACTAAGTATAAATAAAACACTGTCACCTATGAGAACTGTAAAGAATCTGCCTGCAGTGCGGGGGACCTGGGTTTCATCCCTGGGTTGGGACAACCCCCTGGAGAAGGGAATGGCTACCCACTCCAGTATTCTGGCCTGGAGAATTCCATGGATGGAGGAGCCTGGATTGAAAAGAGTTGGACAAGACTGAGTGACTAAGCACAGCACAGTATAGGATGTAAATGAAATGCTTATCAGAAATGACCTAGGTACCAGCACTCAAAATTTTCAAACTAAAATTATAGGATTTCCCTGGTGGTCCAGTGGTGGATAAACTGCCTGACAATGCATAAGACACAGGTTTGACCCCCATTTCAGGAAGATTCCACATGCCATGGGGTACATAAGTTCATCTGCTGCAACTACTGAAGCCTGAGTGCCCTAGAACCCCTGCTCCGCTACAAGAGAAACCACAGCAGTGAGAAGCCCATTCACCACAACCAGAGAGCAACCCCCACTCACTGCAACTAGAAAAAGCCTGTGCAGCAACAAAGACCCAGTGCAGCCATAAATAAAAAAAAGAAGCAGTTTAAAAAAATAATAAAAAATAAAATTATAGGTGCACCTTTATATACATGAATACACTGAAGACATACTCCAAGGTTTGCTTAATGGCAGATAGAAAAAGAGGGGCTTCATGACATGAGTGTGGAACATTAGACATTTAGGGACTTCCCTGGGGGTCCAGTGGTTAAGACTCCACGCTCCCAATGCAGAGTGTACAGGTTCGAACCCTGGTTTGGGAACTAAGATCCCATATACCTCACGGTTTGGTAAAAAAAAAAAAGTCAAGTTTAACTACCATGTCTCAGTAACAGATTGAGCAGCTATTCAAAAAAGCCAGCAAGTATATAGTCAATTTGAATAATATCACCAGCCACTTTCACTCAGGCTGCATTTATACCTTGTTACACCCAATGACTGAAGAATTAAATCATTTTCAAGTGCACATGGACTAGCCAACAAGATAAAGAATATACTGGGCTGTAAAACAGGTCTTGAGAAATTTCAAAACACAGCTCTTACAGAATATTCTCTGAGCACAATAGAATTGAATTAGAAATCAATAATGACATTATGACTGGAAAAGCACAAAATGCTTAGAACAGACTTGTAAGTAAGTAATCTATTGGTCAAAAAATAAGTCACAGGACTTCCCTGGTGGTCTGTTGGCTAATACTTCGCCTTCCAATGCAAGGGGTGTAGGTTTGATCCCCGGCAAAGGAGCTAAGATTCCACATGCCTTGCGGTCAAAAAACCAAAACATAAAACAGAAACAATATTTTAACAAATTCAATAAACACTTTAAATAATGGTTCACATCAAATAAAGGAAAAAATCACAAAGAAAATTGGAAAGTATTTCCAAATGGGTGATTAAAGAATGCAATATATAAGAAATTGTTAAATGCAGCTAAATCAGTGCTTTGAGAGATATTTATAGCTCTAAATAATATTTACATAGAATTTTTTTTAAGACTTAAATCAATTATACTTTTTTCTCCTTTTTTGTTGTTGAGTTGATAAGTCATGTCCGACTCTTTGTGACCCCAGGGACTGCAACATGCCAGGCTCCTCTGTCCTCTATTATCTCTGGGAATTTGCTCAAATTCATGTCCATTAAGTCAGTGATGCTATCTAGCCATCTCATCCTCTGTCATCCCCTTATCATTTTGCCTTCAATCTTTCCCAGCATTAGGATCTTTTCCAATGTGTCAGGTCTTCACACCAGGTGGCCAGTTGGAGCTTCAGCTTCTTCCAATGAAAATTCAGGATTGATTTCCTCTAGGATTGACTGGTTTGATCACCTTGCAGTGCAAAGGACTCTCAAGAGTCTTCTCCAGTAACACAATTCAAAAGCATCAGTTCTTCAATGCTCTGCCCTCTTTATGGTCCAACTCTCACATCTGTACATGACCACTGTAAAAACCACAGCATTGGCTACATGGACATTGGTCGGCAAAGTGATGTCTCTGCTTTTAATACACTGTCTAGGCTTGTCATAGCTTTTCTTCCAAGGAGCAAGCGACTTTTAATTTCATGGCTGCAGTGATTTTGGAGCCCAAGACAATAAAATCTGTCACTGCTTCCACTTTTCCCCCTTCTCTTTGCCTTGAAGTGATAGGACCAGATGCCAGAATATTAATTTTTTGAATGTCTGAGTTTCAAGCCAGCTTTTTCACTCTCCTGTTTCACCCTCATCAAGAGGCTCTTTAGTTCCTCTTCCCTTTCTTCCATTAGAATGGTATCATCTGCATATCTGAGGTTGTTGATATTTCTACTGGGCCACCTGGGAAGCCCTGCTTTTTCCTTACAAAACTCAAAGAGACAAACAAACCCAAAGTTAATAGAAGTAAGAAAATAACAGAAATCATTGAAATAGAAAACAGGCTAGAGAAACAAATTCAGTCAAAATTAGTTCTTTGAAGAGTAATAAACTTGATAAATCAATAAGAAGACTGAACAGAAACAAAAAGAGGAAAATTTTAAATGGGATATCCTACTGACATCAGAAGGGAAATATAGAGTTAGTATGAATACCTTTATACCAAAACTCAATAATTTGATGAAATGGAAAAAAAATTATCAAAAGGCACAAATCACCAAAACAGATGTGAGGTGACAGAAAATCTGATTAACCTTTCATGTGTCAAATAAATCAGTTAGCAAAAATTACTCCACAAAAATCTTCAGGTCCAAAAGATTCCCATGATGAGTTCTGTCAGATATTTAAGGAAGAAATAATACTAATCTCACACAAGCTCTTTCAGAAAGTAGAAGAAGAAGGGCCACCCAAGGCATACGGTTCATGGTGGAGAGTTCTGACAAAATGCAGTCCACTGGAGAAGGGAATGGCAAACTACTTCAGTATTCTTGCCTCGAGAACCCTATGAA
This sequence comes from Bubalus kerabau, assembly GCF_029407905.1. NCBI lineage: Eukaryota > Metazoa > Chordata > Mammalia > Artiodactyla > Bovidae > Bubalus > Bubalus kerabau. The sequence continues at coordinate 20,522,531 of NC_073624.1, forward strand.
CAGTATGGGAAGGGGAAAAAAAAAAAGCCTGGTCTTACCTAATACTAATTGCGTCTTCCAAGACCCTGTTTCCAAAAAAGATTCTAAACAAAGGTTCTCAGTGAATGTGCACTTTGGAGGAGAGAATATTCAACCTTGTGCAGAGGGAAGGCATAACTCCCCACTCCTTAAGTGAGACTGTGAAAGAGGAAACAGACAGAAGAGGCTCCATCTTGAAAACAGGACTCCATCTTGGGCCAGACTCTGGACTTTCAGCTATATGCCCAGTATCTATGGAAAGGACATACCAACTGGAAAACCAGACCCCTGGATGGAAGAGCCCCAGGGCTCGTACCTAGTCTCTCTGTCGCCTAAAAGAATACCCTAATTGTGTAACCAAATAGAACCATAAATTCTATTATGCTTATTCAGGTATGAGCACAGGCCTACTGATAATTGTCCACTGTTCACTAAGTAGGCCTAATGCATATGAATCACGGGTTAACTTTGATTGTATCTTTCTCTTCCTTTGTTCAGACTAGTTTCAGGGAATTTGTCGAGGTGGGTTTGGGCACATACACTTAGGGTATATAAGGTTTTCAGAAAAACTGGTCAGGGTCCTTGGTTAAGAGGAGATTCTGCCTGGGGCCCCGTGTAATAAACTGCACTCCACTATCTGCATTGTGCTTGTGAGTGAGTTTGTTTCCCGGATGGGTGGCTACAACAGCTGTAGACACTGACTTCGTTCCCCAGAGTACAATATGGAAAAGGCAGGAAAAGAACATGAGAGTAGAGAAACCTAATACACTGAATAGAGTTCCCTCCTTGGACATTTTGAAATAGAAGGTTTGCTTCTGTTTTCTCCAATACTTCTTATTGGACCCCCGCCCCAGTCTTGCTGCTGATACACTAAAATAATATGAAGGAGATTGATAATGCTGTCAGTTAAAACTCTTAACAGCAGATCTCTTTTCTGCTTGTCCTCAGGAATTCGTACGTTACAATATCTCATCACACTCAGCCAAGAATGTTTGCATGTTTCCTTCACTACTCACCACTATGAGTCACTTGTCAAACAAGTGTCCATTACTCTGATAAGCTTTCTCATTTTTTCTTAATTTAAAAAAAAAAGAACTTTTTTTTTGGTCACACGGCACATAGAATCTTAGTTCCCAGACCAAAGATCGAACTCGCATCCCCTGCATTGCACGTGCAAAGTCTTAACCACTGGCCCACCAGAGAATTCTCTCCCTTTTTCTCCACCCTCTCATGGTCTCCAGTTAGTTCCCTTTAGGACCTCCCCCAGGAGGTCACACCTCCCCCCAGATACAAAAAGAAGTGTATCAGGTGTATCTATGTACATCTTTACCATCATACATCGATCACACACAGTTAAGGGACATGTCTAGACAAATATTTCCTTGTCCTGGAAGATTTGGTGATAAGAAAGAAACTTCCCAAGGTCCTAAAACAGGCAGCTGGTGAGCCCAGAACAGGTAGTGGACCCCTGGGGGGAGGTGTACCCTCCAAGTGAGCTTAACGCTGTATCTGGTGGCTTTGCGCACAGCAGCCTTGTCTGATCTGTGGTTCAGAACCCAGAGTTCCAGGATTCTAGCCTCTCTAAAGGTAATAAGACAAATACATGATCTATTTTCATGTTTCTAAAAAGTTATTTTTACTGGTAATTATTTATTCCCATACATGCTACTCCTGTTCATTCCAAATGGAGATATTTATTATTTTTGTCTGATAATATATGCTCTAAAAAAATTCCAATAATAGCAAGTGAAAATTCCCTCAAAATTTTCCTTCCTTAAATATTGATTTTTGGTATATATCTTCCCACATTATATTTATGCCTCTCCATTGGAAAATCGTGTAGCAAAGAAACATCTGGGGCTTTGGAGTCAGGTAATTAAGGGTTTGAATCTAGATTTTGACCATCCCCACTGGGTACCATCTTTGATATGTTGCTTAGGCTCTTGACTTCTTTTTTTATACAAAAAATTGATTTTAATAGTCTCTTCCTCATATGAATATTTGGGGGAGTGTGGAAAAACCTGATTACCCACTAGTTCCTCAGTAGTAGCAGCTAATATGGAAACCTATTAATTGGTTTGAAAAAAATCAAAGAGATAGACTTAACTAGTGATTATTTGTGCAGCAAAATGGATGGACCTAGAGATTATCATACTAAGTGAAATAAGTCAGAAAGATAAATACCATTACAATAGCACTTATATGTGAACTCTAAAAAAATTATACAAATTAACTTATTTACAAAACAGAAATAGACCCACCTACATTGAAAACAGACTTATGGTTGGGGAAGTCAGGGGGAGGGATAAATTAGGAATTTGGGATTAACATATGTGCGTGTGTGCATGTATGCTAAATCGCTTCAGTTGTGTCCGACTCTCAACCCCATGGACTGTAGCCTGCCAGGCTCCTCTGTCCATGGGGATTCTCCAGGCAAGAATACTGGAGTGGGTTGCCATGTCCTCCTCCAGGGGATCTTCCTGACCCAGGGATCGAACCCGTGTCTCTTATGTCTCCTGCATTGGCAGACAGATTCTTTACCACTAGCGCCACCTGGGAAGCCCAGGATTAACATATGCACTACTATATAGGAAATAGATAACCAACAAGGACCTGCTGTATAGCACAGTGAATTCTACTCAATATTTTGTAATAACCTATAAGGGAAAAGAATCTGAAAAAGAATATATATATATCATTGAGTCACTTTGCTGTACACCTGAAACTAACACAACATTGTAAATCAAGCATACTTCAATTTTAAAAAATTATTTTAAAAAACCCTCTCAAAAGAGTAACTGTTTGGATATGGTAGGTGAAAGAAAATATTCTAGGATAATGATCAGGCTTCTAGCTATGATAATAGGGTGGATTATAGTGCTATGAGCCAGCATAAGTGTGAAATACATTTATAAGTATTTTCTTCCAAGTTGAAACTTGATTTTTTTTCACAATTCTTTTGGAAGTTGCAAACAGCATAAGGAAAGGCACAGCACAGAGCCAGCCATGGAGTTAAGAATAATAGTCATTTTTCTCTTATCCTGACAAAGACTGATACAGCAGATATTTACACAAGGGCTTTTTCTCTATAGAGGGTAGTCTCAATAGATAAAGGGAACCATTTTTATTGACTTAATGAGATAGAAATTGATCAGGGAATCCATGGGAATGAGTGCATTTGTGTTTAATGGTTTATCAGATAACGCTGAAGGAATCCACAAAGCCTTACACAATTTGGGGAATGTTAAGTATGACTGTAGGGTCAAGTGGCTGAGGACGGATAAGAGACCTGAAATATGAGAACTAGGATCTGGGGGAAGCTAAGAATGAAGGAAGGAATTGCAGAAGGACAGGAATTGGGTGACTCATCAAGCATAAACTGCATTTACTGTGTTGTCTGAGAATGTTCACTCTGACAGTGGAAAGCAAATGTAATTTATGTAACCTATGTGCGCATGAGTGCTCAGTCGTGTCTAACTCTTTGTGACTCTGTGGACTGTAGCCAGCCTGGCTACAATTCCTCTGTCCGTGGTATTCCAGGCAAGAATACTGGACTGGGTTGCCATTTCCTACATCAGGGGATCATTCCGACCTTCGGATTTAACTTGAGTCTCCTGTGTTGCCTGCATTGGCAGGTGGATTCTTTACCACTGAGCCACCTGGGAATCCCTATATAGCACATTAACCATAGCTAAGTAAGTATGACTGATTTGGATAGACAGAATACATGTACACAGAACACAGAATGGGACCAGAGGAGCAAGAGGCATCAATACTCTTATTTAGTCCAACACTAAATATCCTTATGTACCAGAGGCATTCAACATCCATAGCTTTTATCTATGTATTTATTTTCTGGAGCCAAGAAAGGTTTATTGCAAAGCCATGCAAGGAGACAGGTTCCTCATGCCCTAAAGAGTCAGAAGCTCCCCAAAGTGTTTCGGAGAAGCACTTTTAAAAGCCAGATGAGGGAGGGGGAATCACAGGATTTGTGATCAGCTTGTGCACAATTCTCTGATCAGATTGTGCCACCATCCATAGCTTTTAAATTGGTGGTCCATGGGTAACACCCTTTCCAACGCCACTTGTATTCTACCCAAGTGATGAAAATAAATTCCACAGCTGCTCATCAAGCTAAGAAGAGCTATGCTTATGGCCAGGACTACCTTCCCTCAATGTCCCCATGGAGAAAGCCTGGGTGACTGTGTCCAGCTACATTTTTTCTGCAAAGATGTGGCCCTAATTCAGTCTGACCACATCCTTAGTCCCTGTCACATCTTGCACCTAAGACACGAGTTGTATGAACATTGCCAACCTGTCTATAATTCCCCCTTGAGACCCTAAGTGCATGAGGCTGTCCCAGTTTAATTCATTCTATAGGCTTCCAGCATATTGATTTCATCTGTGACATTTTTCTGTTCAATACCTCACTTGGTTGTTATACTTTGGAGGTAGAGCTACTTTGCATTCATTTCCCAAGCTTTTAACCTTTTTAAATTCTCAAGGACACTTTCTCCCAGGCCACATCAAACACCCAGAAACTGGGAACCCCTTAAAGAAGAGCTCGCCACCAGCTGCTGCTGCTTTCAGTCTGGTTTCACCTCAGCTTCACACCAAGGCATCTATTCAAATGCCTACATTTCGGTCTCCTCAGTCGGACTCACTTCCTGTGCCAGAAGCTTTTGTCGGCCCCAACTGCTTCTTTATTTAACAAATTCCCTTTATCTCCCACTTGAGGCGAGCTCCTTGGGCCCCGGGGGGCCAGCAGTGTTTACTAAGGGCCCTCCCCCTTTCCTGCCCTGTCTGGCGGTTGTCTGCCATTACCTTTGGGTCTCAGATCATGACTTCCCCACCGCCTCCCCCCAACCCTAGACAACAAGTTTTCTGAATAGCAGGATTATTCGTAACAGGATGAAATTTGTCCTTTACCCTGAGAATTGGGTGCTTGAAATTCAGTAAGCAAGGCCTCTACTCCTCCCACTCTTGGGCTTTGAATCCAGGCTGAGGAACTCAGAAGACCTAGGCAAATTCTCCTTCAGGCATGAACTGAAATGGAGAAGCAAGCTGAAAATCAAAACGAAGCGATAATACAACGCAGTAAAATGACATTGGAAGTGACAGCCACCTCCTTTAGGGAGGAGGATGGAGAGAGCGAGATTTTCTAAAGAGAAGGGATGTGGAAAGATGGGAGAGGCTGGCAGGTGACTTAATCATCTTTTTTGCCTGTCTCCTTGTTATCAGTTCAGTTCAGTCGCTCAGTCGTGTCCGACTCTTTGCGACCCCATGAATTGCAGCACTCCAGGCCTCCCTGTCCATCACCAACTCCCAGAATTTACCCAAACTCATGTCCATCAAGTCGGTGATGCCATCCAGCCATCTCATCCTCTGTCGTCCACTTCTCCTCCTGCCCCCAATCCCTCCCAGCATCAGACTCTTTTCCAATGAGTCAACTCTTCCCATGAGGTGGCCAAAGTACTGGAGTTTCAGCTTTAGCATCATTCCTTCCAAAGAACTCCTAGGGGTGATCTCCTTTAGGATGGACTGGTTGGATCTCCTTGCAGTCCAAGGGACTCTCAAGAGTCTTCTCCAACACCACAGTTCAAAAGCATCGATTCTTCGGCGCTCAGCTTTCTTCACAGTCCAACTCTTGCATCCATGCATGACCACTGGAAAATCCATAGCCTTGACTAAAGGGACCTTTGTTATACTAGTTTATATTCTTGGTAATCCTATGACCCAAACCAAACACTTAAATGTCTTTAAATTGCTGTTGGTAATAGCAACATGATTTGTAATGGCAAATAACCAAAACAGAAGCAAATTAATGTATTTGCAATATGTATTGCACTATTTAGTATGTGTCAGTACAGCATTTAAATTCATTGATGTGGAGATTTTTTAGTTAGAAAAAATTATATGCAGAAAATGCATATAATTTATTTGGATAGGAAAAATGAGTTATGTTTATGTCGCATGTATGCATGAAAATATCAGGAAAGATGTCAGAGTTAAAGTAACAATCTTTCTTTTTTAAGGAAGTGACAGTCACACTGAGATATTAGGAAACACCAAAAAACTTAAAAATCTTTCCCTGGTTCAACTAACTTGAATTTCACTCTTCATTAACAGAAATATTTTGAAAGAATATTTGAGGAAGAAACCACCTCAACATTAACTATGTTTAATAAGGAAAATAGGGACTCTGTTCTTGAATGTAGTTGTCAATTTTTATTAATTATCTAAATTATCTCAGATCTCTCAATTTTGATGTGCAGAGAGGCTGAAAAATGTCAAGTGGATAAAAGCCTTTCAGAAGAGAATGTATGGTATAATCCTCTTACAATGGAATAAGAGTCTATTAAAATCAACATATAGAAACCACCCATATTACATATACTAAAACACCTGTAGGAATGTATGCTATCTTGTTGATAGTTTACTAGACTCACTTCATTATGTATTTCTCTATTGCTTAGTTTTTAATGATTATTAGTCTTGCAGTCAAAAGCTCCAGTCTTTAAATGGATGAATGGCATTTAAAATGCCCGATTTTCAAAAGCAAGTAGTGATCATCAAAATTCCATCTATTTTCTGCTTCCCCCTTTTTCTCCAGTCTTACTCGCTTCCTTTCTTCTCCATTATCTAGCATCTTGCTTTAAACATAATAGGTGCTCCTATCCTTTCTGGCACTAATAAATCTTCCTAAATTAGCTGTTCCTTACCAATATATTCCCAATGTCTTATAGCTGCACTTAATCCAAAGCACAAAGTTGTAAAAAAACCTAACAATGGTTCATCTCAGTACAGGAAAACTAAACTTGGTGTTTCCTGGGCTCTACCACTTTACTTTTAAATTGGAATATAACTGATTTACAATGTTGCGCTTCTGCTGTACAACATGAATAAGCATGTGTATACATACATCCCCTCCCTCTTGAGCCCCCTCCCACCCCCAATAACACTTTACAGTAACTATTTTCCCAAGTTTTCTGGGTTCTGGTTTATCATATAGTGCTTTTCTCAAAGCTGTCAGTTCATCTTGTGCACTTGTTTAGAGCCAAGAATTTTGTAAATGTTAAAGTGACTGATGATACAATCAATCAGTGCTTTCTATTTCCATCATCTACTCGGTTAAATATGCTGCTTGGCACAAAATCCACATATCTGCCAGTCAAAAAGAATGTTGCGTTCAACTGTGGTATTGGCAGAAATTTTCAGACTTCCTCTTTTAGTCAAATGTCTAAACTCATTGGGTTGGACAGTATGATAGATCAACATTGGAAAACTAGGGGAACCAAGAGGAAGATAAGAAAACCACTCTGGTTATTTCCACCAATGCTCTGTGGTAACCTAAATGGGAAGGAAATGCAAAAAAAAAAAAAAAAAGTGGGGGGATATATATATGTCTATATAGCTGATTTACCTTGCTAGTACAGGAAACTAGCACAACATTGTAAAGCAGCTATATCCCAATAAAAATTAATTTTAAAGAATCATTCTTAAGTTCACATAAAAAATAAAAGTAAACTGAACTCTAACAGTTGTTTCTGGCAGAAGAGCAGTCACAGAACCTGTCACTGGTTATAGGAGAGCTTCTAATTCCACCTCTTCCCCTCCTCCTTCATCTCCCTCCATTGCCCATCACTTAGCTTCTTTACAAACCTTTGCTCCAGATCTTCCAGATGTGGCATTCTTCCTTAACTGCAAACCACAGATTTTATTGTTTCAATACTATATACACTGAAAGGAAATAAGTTTGTTCAGGTTTAATTAATACATCACCTAATATTGTGTATCTGGTTACCTTTTTTTTACTCACTTCTAGTCTCCTGGATGCCTAGAGAAGATTAGTTTATTCCCTTCCATATCAAAAAACATTTCCATGTTGACCTCCCTGGTGGTCCAGTGGCTAAGACTGCGAGCTCCCAAGGCAGGGGGCCTTGGATTCAATCTCTGGTCAGGGGACTAGATCGCACATGCCGCAACTAAGACCCAACACAGCCAAAAAAAAAAATTTTCCATGTTTAGTCAAATTTTTAACTCTGAATCACTGCGTGAAATTGGTGAGAGACAACTAAATGTAAAATGGCTATTTTTTATTTGTACTTAAACAACAAACCAGCCAAACTGGTACTACTTACGATGTGGCAAAATACAAAATATCGTTCTCCAAAAAGTGATGAACAAATTAGGCATTGTAGTAAAATAGCTAAAAGGGGTGGTGGAAATCAGTAAAGCACTCTTCATCTTAAGGACTGAGACTCTTAACAAGTAAAGCCTCCCTATCCCAGAAAATATGAATAATCCTCATCATATGTCTTTGTACTTTTGCCCCCTGTGCTTAAAGTCAGATTCCAGATCCTAAAAGTATCCAAAATATTATATATTATATCCAAACTACTATAATCGCGTTATCTATAGCCAGACACCTTTTGTCATGTTGTACAATGCTTCTGAAACCTCTTATTGGACTCATTACCCTTCCCTCAAATTGACACAGAAGGTATAGTGAAAAGCAGCTTACTAAGGGGCAGTGGTACAGAATTCTAGAACGAGAAAAAAATCTAGAGAATACACAGTCTCTGCTCACATTAAGATCCCATACAGTAGCCGTCACAAATAGACGTTACAAATCTTCAGGCTGTATGTTGAGAGGGTAGTTTGGGAATAAATCAGTGATTTGCTGCTGGGGATTGAAATACTTGACAGCTTGCTGTATTACGTTATAATTTTCCCCAGCAGTTCCCAGGGTGGCCTCCAGATCACAGACGGGAGAATTCTGCTGGAGCTGGATCCCGGGCTGCAGGAATTCCTCCATGTAGTTGTTGAACTGATTGTTCCAAGGCTGGTTATTCCAGGCTTGGGGGCACCAGGCCTGACTGTTCCAGGAGTGGTTGCTCCAAGACTGACTGTTCCAGCTCTGGTTGCTCCACGTGGGGTTATTCCAGGTCTGGTTACCCAACATGGGCAGGTTTCCAGGAGAGTTCACCAAACACCCCTGGTGGTAGGAATAGAAGCCTGGGTATTCTGCCATTGCTGGGCCCTTTTGAAAAAAGAAGAATGGATTAACTGAAAAAGTACTTCTAAGTTCAGAATTGTCCGTGGTTGGGATTGCATGCTACAGCAATAGACAGAACTAAAACCTCTTGTTAGGAAAAAGCAGAAAAATTTTAAGTTTTCTATCATTACCTGAGGCATGCCATTGCTATTTCTCGGCCAGTTGTTTTTCTGCCATTTCTTACATTTCATTCTCTGGTTCTGGAACCAGGTCTTCACCTGAGAAGGAAAAGATAACCGGAAAAAGTTTAAGATATTAGTAGGGACCTCCGATCTTCCAATGCAGGGGGCATGGGTTCAGTCCCTGGTCAGGGAGCTAAGATCCCGTGTGCTGCATGGCCAACCCCCCCCAAACCCACAAATAAATTTAAAAATAAAATATTAGTAATGCAGGATGTATTGATAGTAGGAACCAAAGAATATTAAGGTTTGGTTTTTTTTCTGATAGCTACAACTATCTCAAACTTGAAACAAAAATTCTAATTACCAGACTCTTAAATCCTGAATCTGGGTGAATTTCAAGCCTTTCAAGTCAGTTGGCTTTTTTAATAAACTTATGTTTAATAAACTTAACCAGTTAGATACACTGCAAGTATGGCTAGGAGGCTATGGCTATGAACTAGGAGGTTCACATTTAAATGTCTGCCCATACTGTTCATTAGTCACAGTTAAAAGTAACTTGTTTGCAATAATAAGCCCCCCTTCCATATTAGCACATTTACATTTAATATGATAATTGTATGTTAATTCAAGAATGATGAAACATACTTCACAAGGACAACTATACAAAAAGTTAAGATCATTTGATAGAGGACTTTTCCAAGTATGGTACCAGAGATAGAAAACCATTTGCCTGAATAAACTAGCCAATAAATATATGAAAAATGATTAACTTCATCAGTAATCAGATGTATACAGATAAAACATGCAACTTTAATTTTAATAAGAACCAGTGGTTGGCTAGGACTCTTCTAACTCAAGATGATAGAAGTGTGTTTTTCCTTTGTTTAACGGAAAATTGGAAACTTTTTCACAATTTTAGCTTAACATGGGAAATGGTTTAATAAATTATGACACATTTGCAATAGATATTTACTGAAAGAAAGATGGTCACAAAATACATTACAAAAAGATTCCATTTTCATTATTAAAAATTAACTTATTTGTAGAGGTGCATAAATATTTTTTTTTTTTTCCAAAAAATTTATCTTAGTTGTGTGGGATCTTAGTTGTGACATGTGGGAGGATCTAGTTCCCTGACCAAGAATCGAACCCAGGCCCCCTTCACTGGCAGTGCTGAGTCTGAGCCACTGGACCACCAGGGAAATCCCTTATTTTTTATTTCTTATTGCACAGACAACAAAACAACTGTACCTGCTTGTAGCTGAGGTTCAAGATGTTGGAAAGTTCTTGCATTTGCTGGAGACTGAGGTATTTCTGCCTCTGAAATCTGTCATTGAGCACACACAGCTGGGTCTGCGAGAACACAGTTCTAATCTTTTGTTTCTTGACCGGAACTGTCTCTTCCTTCTCTGTGCTCTCCTCCACAGACGGGGACAGTGGTTTCACTCTGGGGCTTGTGGAAGAATCAGGACTGTCCTGAATAAGCAGATCCATGGAGGAGGGAAGAGGAGAGACTGTTGGGAATAAAACAACACTTTTCTCTAAAACTTCAAATATTAAAAATGCATTGTTTTCAAAGCACTATTATAAGTCTTCAGAGCAAGATGGTAGGTAATAACTTTATTCTTAAGCGATCCTGAACACTCTACAAAGTTTTGCACAAAAAACATTTTACATGTAATAGACATGGTTAATATCATGTGTTGCTGGGAAGCAGTTTTGTTCAGTAGCTAAGTCCTGTCCAGACTCTGCGACCCTGTGGACTGCAGCTCACCAGTTTCCCCTGTCCTGGTGGGAAGCAATGGGGGACTCAAACCTCTTTGATAAAACAGATGATCCAGATTCTTGGGGACCCTATAGAATTAACAGTTTACTACCCAGTCTTAATACCAGGACTGTCAGAAAATGTGAATTCCAATAAACTCCTATTGCAACCCAGACCTTGGTTAGCTCTGTGGTCTCATTTCCAGGATTATCCCTTCCTCATAGTTTTTTTTTTTTTTTTTTTTGGTTTGGCGATTGGGCCAAGCTTATCATAGTTTTTTTTTTTTAATGAAATATGCTTACTGTGTAATATGTAAATCGCAGGTGTACAATATAGTTATTTACAATTTTTAAAGGTTATACTCCATGTATAATTATAAAATATTTGCTATCTTTCCCATGTTGTATATCTCATGGAGTTTTTCCATTGATTAATATGATGCAACAGACAAAAAATTTAGAAATAACAAAACAAGGTAACAGACAAAAATTGTCTAGCACAGGGCTTGACATATATTATTGACTTTGTAACTGAGAATTTATTTCCTGTATTAGATTTATTTGTACAGAGGTATTCCCAGTGCTCAACTCGAATTCTACCCTTGTCATGGAATAAATGGACAGGCCTTAAACAGCAACAATTCAAAAAAAAAAAAAAATCACAATTTCACAAGTAGGAAGGTCTTCAACTCATGACTAGAGGTGAGGAGTGTCTTAAAAATCATCTAGGATTTCCCTGGTGGTCCAGTGGTTAAGACTCTCTGCACTTCCAATGCAGGGTGCACGCTTCGATCCCTGGTTAAACAAAGATCCCACACAGCAAGGGGCTTGGTCTAACAAAAATTTTTTTTAATCATTTTTGCAAACGTGCAGTTAGCTTGCTAGGAGGACATGCCCACTTGCTTGTATTAAGCACTGTGTTTTCAATCTGTGAAATTATAAAAGGATACTAACACAAAATTTAGGAAAATGGGGTTAACATTAAAATCCAACACTCAAATATCGCAGTTGGGACATCTTGCCTCAAATACAGCAATTATTTTAATTATTCCCTTCTCCACAACCGAGTTCTACAGTTGTAATCAAATAGTTCTTTGGCCGTCTTACACCATAAATGTTAAAAATCGCATTCCTGGGTAAATGGCTAGTGTTAACTTTTTTTTTTAAAAATGACTGCCAAATTGATTTCCCAAAAAGGTGGTGCTGTCTTTACAGTATCCTGAGCATCTCTTACATTCACAGTCACCAGTTAGAAGCTTAAGTACTAGAGCATAGCTTTTGAAGCCAATTCACAGTTACCAGTTAGAAGCTTAAGTACTAGAGCATAGATTTTGAAGCCAAACTGGATTTCAGATCTGAACTCTTAACCACTTAGGCAGCCTATTAAACCTTCTGGAATCATTCACCATAAAGTGAGGTGAACACTTATTTCCCCTGGATTTAGGAGACCTGAGCATACCAGGTGCTTACAAACTACCCAGTAATATCCAGACATCCAGAGGTTAGGAGAAGACACAACCGCTACTTGTATAGTAGAAAGGTGAAATATTTCCAAAAGGTGCGTTTCGGATCATTAACGATGCCATCTCTAGCACACCTTGAATAGACAGACCGAAAAGGTGATGCTCACCCGTACCAAGCGGTGATGTTCCTATTTCTGGCTTAGCAGTAACATTTACTGTTACTGGGTGCTCCGCATGATGCTAAGATTTTACACATCAGTGTATCACATTGCATTTGCCTATGCACCTAAACTCTCAAACACACCGTATACATTTGAACTGCTCCTCCCGGGTCCCCAGTCTCTCGGTCCACAGATCCTGACGCCTGAGACACCGGGGGAAGCGCACGACCCCATCAGATTATAGTGGGAAAAGAGGTGTCGAGAGGATTAACAGATAATGACACCTGCTTATATTGATGGGCTCAAGAGGGAGACAAATGACCTTCAGTCCCTTCTTTCTCTTTCCCTGAAGGAACTTAGCCCTTCAAGGGTTCGGTATTTTCTTACCAGTGTCCGTGTCGAGGGTGTCAGCAGATGACGTTTGCAAGGACGCGTAACTTTCTTCAGGCATGGGTGAAGATTCCCTAGAGTTGGATGCTTCGGGGCCAAGCAGGCTTTGGGGACAAGCTGGGCCCACACTCATGTTGCTGAGTTGAAGGAGAAGGAAAAAAGCCTAAGAGGTAGATGCTAGGAAAAGTCCAGGCTGAAGAATCGAGGTAGAAGAAACTTAGAGAAAGGTGAAGATCTCCGGGTGTGAAAGTATTTATTAAAAAAAGACGGAATGAAAGGAGTCACCTGTAAGATAAGAGCCAACCAGTCCAATCTAGGAAAATGAAAATAAATAGAGGCTCTACATTTATAAGTAAGGCTCAACCATAGTTGGCCCCGCCCCTCCTGGCAACCCCACGCCCACACACACCCTTGAGAATTCCCAGTTAATCCCGTCTGCCAGTCTCACCAAGGCCATTGTAATGCAAAAGAGAGTTGCAGAGTAACCCAGACCCGGTGGGGAACTGGGAAACTAGGACCTCGGAAATGGGAAACACAATGAACCCAGCAATGAGATACTCCTAGCTTCACCTTCTTTCCACCTTTTAAAAGTCAAAGATGCACCTCCTGTGGCCACCTAAGGTGATTGAAACTCTCACTGGGACAATTAATTCCTTTGACTCGAGCCCCCCTTAGGGTCTCGAAATCAGGCTAGTTTATGGCAAAAACTGCAACTAACTCCATTTTCCTCTTTGGTTCACTCTAAGGTCACAGTAAAACACATATGGAATGTTAAGGCATCTGCTGATGTTAAAAAATTGTACTTGTTTTCAACCCCCACCTAACTTCTGTCTTGGTTTTTGGCTTTCAGGAAAACCACCAAGTCTTTTCAGCAGGCAAAAGCCAGAGGAAAGGACCTGCAGACCTAGGATCCTGGGAGCCTGGTTAGTCATCATACATAAACCATTACTGTGGAGGTTTTTAAAACCACATAAACACATAAGTGCTTGGCTTAGCCACTTTACTACGTCTCAGTTTCCTCATCTACAAATAAGGGCAAAAGTACCTTATCTGTACCTTCTCTGTGTTATTGTAAGAATCAAGGAAAGTAAAATGCTCATAACATTTGACATGTTCGTGATCTATACCCATGGCTGTTAATAGAAATTCTTTCAGGACCCTATGCCTATGACCTCTAAGTCTGACAATACTTGATGAGATTTTTGTTCTAATCTAGTGAACATGAAATCTAACATTGCATGATAGAATGAAAGCACCACTTTCTTTACCTGGTACATTACTAGATATAAAATAATAAAATTTATTGACCTGTGAAAAAAAAAGTGAAAGTGTTCCTCGCTCAGTCCTGTCCCACTCTGTGCGACCCCAGGGACTGTAGCCTGTCAGGCTCCTCTGTCCATGGGATTTCCCAGGCAAGAATACTGGAGTGGATTGCCATTCCCTTCTCCAGGGGATCTTTCCAACCCAGGTATGGAACCTCGGTCTCCTGTGTCTCCTGCATTGGAAACAAGAAGAAAAAGAACATTCTCTAGGCAATTGATATTCTTGGAATAGACTTGCCAGAGCAAATGTGATAGATTTATTTGAGAACCAACATTTGCCCTCCTGACTATTTCTCCTTCCTAAGCAGTCATCTTTATCTTGCCTTTTTTTGCTTCTTCTGGCTCTTTCTTTGCATAGCTTTTCCTTCTCCAGCATGGAAATCCTGTCTGGTCCTTAAACCCCACACCATCCTCTTTCTTCTTCTTCTTTTGGTTTATTTCCCAAAGGAACAGTTTTTAGAGTTGAATTCCGCACTAACATATTTATGGACAAAAGATAAACATCTGTGCCTTCAATTTTCCTCCACATTCCCAAATTCAACATTCAAGAATCTCAAGATTTCTTCGTTTCCCATCTCCCAATTCTAAAAGTAAACCCTTGGCAAATTCCAATTATATGTTTTTCTAAAATACAATTCTTGACGGATCCTCCCATCCACTTTGCCGCTCAGGTCTCCACCTGCTGGCTTAGTGCCCACGCCAGCTGAGTTTGACTCACAATACAAAGATGCTGACTTGCAAGAGTAGGATCATTGCCGGGTCCAAACAAGGGGATGAAATTCTGTGTAATATTTGTCTTCTTGGACCACCATCCTGGAGGGGAAAAGAGTCTAGAAGAGAGTCCTCAAGGAGAGGGTGGGTGGAATACATTGTGTTTCAGGTATAGAGCCTCTGTCTCATTAGAAACAGAAGATGATTTCTTAAAAAAAAAAAAAAAAGGAATGTCAGGGACTTCCCTAGCAGTCCAGTGTTTAAGATTGTGTGCTTCCACTGCAGGGGGGCATGGGTTCCATCCCCGGTCAGGGAAATGAGATCCCAAATGCCCTGCAGCACGGACAAAGCAGGGAGGGGGAGAATGTGAGGTGATGTATGTTAACTAAACTTATTGTGGTGATCATTTTGCAACGCATCGGTCAGTCAGTTCAGTCACTCAGTCATGTCCGACTCTGTGCAACCCCATGAGCTGCAGCACACCAGGCCTCCCTGTCCAACACCAATTCCCAGAGCCCACTCAAACTCATGTGCATTGAGTTAGTGATGTATTTGCAACACATACGTATATCAAATTATTACATTGTACACCTTGAACTAATACGATATTGTATTAATATATCAATTACATTTCAACAAAAAGGGGAAAATAAGTTTAAATGGGGGAAAAACTAGACTTCCAGGCTCTCAATTAGGACTGTTTGGTAGTTGGGGGCAGTCAAGGCCACCAGGTACATTGGTTTGCCTGCAGCTCTCTAAACTGCTGGTATGGGAAGTTTTGTTCTTAGCTGGTGGGGGTCTTTGCATGAAAGCCTGAGATGAATTCACCCCATCCCCCTACCTGTGTCCCATTGTGTCTAAAGGAAGAGCCTCCGGAGAGAAAGACCAAAGGGCAGGGGGCTGGTAGCTGGAAGGTAGGCTTACTACATTCCTTGACCTGGAAAGCAATTTGAATGAGGCTGAGAATGCCTTGGAAGCTGTCAGAGACTGTGGGTTTGTTGGGGTGGGCTGTGTGGGTGGAGGAGGGGTATGTGATAATGTGCTGGAGTCCAGAGCCCCAAATGCAAAAATGAGTCAGTGAAATCATGATTTTAAATTTGATGAAAAATAAATAAATAAATAAAATTGATGATTCTAAGAGCAACATCTGGGAAAGAGAAGAAAAAAAAGCTAAATACTAAAAAGGAAAACTATTTTACGGCTATGATTTATTCCTTATTTATAGACAAGAAGTGCACTTTGTGGGACTTCCCTGATGGTCCAGTGGCTAAGACTTCACACTCCCAATGCAGGAGGTCTGAGTTCGATCCCTGGTCTGAGAACTAATACCAAATGCTGCAAATTAAGACCTGGCGCAGCTCATAAAATAAATCTTTAAAAAAAGAAAGAAAGAAAGAAATGTACTTTGGGCTACACAGTCTTTTAGGAGAGCTGGCCCTGTTAACTTTTCATTGGGTTTTGTTGATTTGTCAAAGATAAGGGAATGGCAACCCACTCCGATATTCTTGCCTGGGAAATCCCATGAACAGAGGAGCCTGGTGGGCTACAGTCCATGGGGTCGCAAAAGAGTCGAATACGACTGAGTGACTAACGCTAACAGTCATCACAGTATTTTTTTTTTTAATATATTTGTTTTAGTTATTTGGCTGCGGCGGGTTTTAGTTGCGGCATGTGGGATCTAGTTCCCTGACCAGAGATTGAACTCCCAGCCCCCTGCACTGGGAGTGTGGAGTCTTAGCCCCTGGACCACCAAGGAAGTTCCATCACAAGTGTTAATACAAACTTTACCTCCCCTCAAATCTCAGGCATGGCATCTACAGCAAATGTGGAATTATTAAATGTACTTTTGATTTATTAGTCGTGGAACTATTGAATTTATTATTGATATATCATTGTTTTTAGGCTTCACCCCTTTGTCTACTTGAGTTTGCTTGAGTATGTCCAAACTGGTAGGCATTCACTTATTATTTTTTTTTTAATTCTCATGTAAGTTTTTGCTACTATTTCTTTCCTCTTCACATTGTTTCACTCTGCCTAATAAACCCATTCCATTAGTAACAGTTTCTTGTCAGTGTACATACCTATGTGTATACATTTAGTGATTTAACAGTTGATTGGCCAGGAAATATTTATTTGTTGCTGTTTCAGCTCATAGTAAAAGAGATACCTACCATGAGCCTGAGAGGAGACGAATAAGTAAATATCATCTCTACTTTTGAGGATCTAACCATTTCATAGAGTAGATCAAATGTGTGATAAATATTGAAAACAAACCAACCAAACAGCACCAGGATGTATACAAGAGATACTGGGGGTGAATAAACAAGGAAGGTAGAGTCGAGGAAGGGAGTCAGAGAAGACTTCTTGGAGGAGACTTAAGAACTCAACTTCCTGAGTTGAGGTGGGAAAATGTTGAGAGATTAAGGAAGGGAATTCCGGAAATAAACAATTTGGGCAAGGCATTAGGGAAAATGATGGATTCCAGTACAGTCACTTAACATGGCTCGGAAGCAGGGTGCAGTGGAAGGGGTTGTGAGAGAAAATGACTGGAATTCATCTATAGTGAGCTCTATTTTTTTGTCCTCTGAGGCATTTTTATTTGCACACATATGTATTGTTGTTGTTCAGTCACTAAGTTGTGTCTAACTCTTTGTGACCCCGTGGACTGCAGCACACCAGGCCTCCCTCTCCCTCACCATCTCCTGGAGTTTGCCCAAGTTCATGTCCATTGAATCAGTGATGCTATCCAACTATCTCATCCTCCGCCACCCTCTTCTCCTTTTGCCTTCCATCTTTCCTAGCATCAGGGTCTTTTCCAATGAGTCAGCTGTATTGTATTAAATGTACATTATATCCCTGGACAAAGAGTCCAAGAATTTTCCCTCCTATGTGTTTTCATCTTATTTCTTTATGGTCCATGATGCCTGCTGAGGTCGTCAGTACAATGAAACCAAACCAACAGGACAAGAGCAGTTTATTCTGCTGTTTTTCCAGATCTTTCACATCCAATCTGGGGCTGATCACGCCACACTTATTTAGCCTGCCTGTGAGGTTCACAGCAGTTTTCCCAGCCTTGTGGTCATCAATGATTTCAAATTCTCCAGTGTAACCATGCTTCACCATCACAGTTAGAAACATGACAAAGACTTTGGAGCACAGCCTGGTGTTTGCCTCTCTTTTAAGCATTGTTGATACTCTTGAGAGCATCAGCCAGGACATGCGTGGGCACCGTTAAGGCGACATGGGAAGATGGCAGAAAGAGTATAAGTGAGCTCTTGCTATGTATAAGGCAGTATTGTGTCTGTGTTGTAGGCACCTTAATTAGCATCTAGCTCAGCATCTGATGTGCAGTATATGCTCGAGCTTTGTGCTTTTAATAAATAAACAGATGGGGATGTTTAATAGGTCTTTGGAAATGAGAGTTGAGAAAACTAAGAGGTAAAAAGTGATCACAGGAATAGTAAAAACAAAACAAAACTGAGTTTTGAATTAAATCCCCTCCTCTTATTAGTTTGCACTTTCCTGGTGTTCCTCTTACTAACCTGGTGATTATGTCTCCTTTCTGGTTCTTCCTCACTCCTATATCTAAAAATTAGAGTGTACCCAAGTTTAGTTCTCTGGCTTCCCTGGTGGCTCAGACAGTAAAGAAACCTCCTGCAATGCCGGAGACTGGGTTCGATCCTTGGGTTGGGAAGATCCCCTGGAGGAGGGCATGGCAACTCACTCCAGTTATTCTTGCCTGCATCCGCATAGACATAGGAACTTGGTGGGCTACAGTCCATGGGGGTTGCAAAGAGTTGGACACAGCTGAAAGACTAAGCAAAGCACACAGCAAGTTTAGTTCTCAAACCTCTACCTATAGTCACTGCCTTAGTTATCTCAGCCTATCTTATAACTTTATTTTTTTTGGTCACATGGCTTGTGGGATCTTAGTTCACTCAGTAGGGACTGAACACTCACCCTCGGCAGTGAAAGTGTGCAGTCTTAACCACTGGACTGCCAGATAATTCTATCTTATGACTTTAAATACCATCTATATGCTTTTGTTTTTCACATGTATGTCTTTATCCCAGATCTGTTTCTGAGACTTAAGTCTCTTATCTATCCAACTCCCTACTTAACCTCTCCACTTGAATTTCTAGTAGGCATCACAATATTAATATTTCCCAAACCGACCTCTCAATGTTCTTTCCTACACAGGCTCCTCCTACAGTCTTCTCCATCTTGGTATATGAGTATTCCTTCCTTCTGGTTGCTCGGGGAAAAATTCTAAAGCCATCTTTTTTGACGAATTCCATCAAAATTTAGCAGAATCCAATTTGTTGTTGTTTAGTCATTAAGTCATGTCTGACCCTTTGGACTGTAGCCTGCCAGCTCGTCTGTCTGTGGGATTTCTCAGGCAAAAATACTGCAGTGGGTAGCCATTTCCTTCTCCAGAGATCTTTGTGAACCAGCCCAGAATCCAATTATTTCTTTCTTTTAATTTTTTTTCTCTCCATGTTTCCTTTTTCCACTGTTTTTGATCATCATATAGACTAGGGCATAGAAAATCAATGGATAGCAAGAAATGGTTATTTTTTTAAATAAAGAACATGTATTTATTTTGTTACTGTTCATGTCACAAGAGAGCTGGGGGCTTGAAATTACCTGTGTCCTGTGTCCTCTGGGAAAAGAGAAAGCTCAGGGTTTCCTTTGGTGGCTCAGTGGTAAAGAATCTGCCTGCCAATGCAGGAGACATAAGTTTGTTCCCTGATCCAGGAAGATCCCATGTGCCAAGGAGCAACTAATCTGGTGCACCACAACTACTGAGCCTGTGCTCTAGAGCCCCAGGAACCGCATCTACTGAAGCCCATGCACACTAGAGCCTGTGCTCCACAACAAGAGAAGCCACCACATGAGAAGCTTGAGCACCACAGCTAGAGAGTAGCCCCCCTTGCCGCAATTAGAGAAAGCCTGTACAGCTACTGAGACCCAGCAAAGACAGAAATAAATCCTTTTTTTAAAAAAAAAGAGAGACAGGGGGCTGCACTTGACCTTTTCTAAGTATCTCCAAGGCTACGGCCCTCACCAAACCACCATCTAGATTGCTTGGATTATTCCAGTAGCCTCTCAACTTTGAAAAAAAATTTTTAAAGACATATCATGTGAAGCTATTCCTTTGCTCACAGCCCTCCTTTAGTTTTCGCACATTCAGAGTAACAAGTCAGTACACTGAATTACAGAAGGCCTCTTCTGGCCGAGTACTTGACTTCTGTCTTGGGTCCTTGTGTTTTCTCCATGAAGCCGGCCTCCCTGCTGATCCTGGAATGAGCTAGGAAAGCTCTAGATCAGGGCTTTTGTGTCCTTACTTTTCTCTCTGATCAGTTCCCTGCCCTTCCCTGCCCCCACAGAATTACAACCAACTTGATCTCTCCCTTCCTTTAAATCTTTAATTTTCCTCTTCAGTAATGCCTCCTCTTCCCAGTCCTTCTCTGCTTTTCTTCTTAGCACTTATCATCATGTTGCATAATATTTATTTTTTCTATCTATTCTATCCATCTATCACCATCTTCTGTTCCCCACTACCACTAAAAGATAAATTCTGTTAGGGCATTATTTTAATTTTTGTCTGTTTCATTTAGTGTAGTATTTCCAGTCCTAGAAGAGTGTGGTCCATAAGGCAGCATCATCAGTATTTCTTGGGAGTTGTTAGGGACATAAGTGGATGGGCTTTACCACAGAATTGCTGAATAGGAGTCTCTGGTGGGGGTGACTGGAATCTGTAAATCTATGTTTAAAAGTTCTTCAGGTGAATCTTTGACAAGTGATTGAGAATTTCTGTTATAGAACAGTCATGGGCAATAGTAGGGATGCTCTCAATCATTGTTTGTTGATGAAGGAATGGGTTTCAAAAGATCTAGAACTTTGTAAGCAAATAGAAGGTAGAAGCCATTTCCCACATTTAAATATTAAATTGCACTTCAATGTGAAATACAAAATAGTGCTTAAAAACAACAACAACAACAATGCTCTTGGCCTCAGGTTCCCTAGAATGAATTCAGTGAGCCTGGGACTCTTCCGAAAGAGCTGACTTTAATTTGCAACAAATTAGCTCTTTCTAGGTCCTCTGCTGCTGCTGCTAAGATGCTTCAGTCATGTCTGACTCTGTTGCGACCCCATAGCCGGCAGCCCACCGCCGTCCCTGGAATTCTCCAGGCAAGAGTACTGGAGTGGGTTGCCATTGTCTTCTCTGCTAGGTCCTCTGAGAGATAGTTAACTCTTAAATTGCTTGTGTTGTAAGAAAATAACCACACAACCACCCAAACTGCCATTTCAGAGGCTACTAATGGAATTTCACAGTATGTTCTCCACTGACTTTTGCCTGTTATAACTATAAGAGCATTCACACACTTTTATCCACCTGCAAAGAAGCTTCTTACTTACTTAGTACAATATGATAAGCCCTCAAAATGTACCTGGCATCCAACTTTAGTAAGTTACTCATGGCCAATTTTGTTTCATCAGTGACCTTACCATGAGTACAAGCTTGGACATCCAATAAAAGATTCACCTAACAGGAAAATAGGTGACACGTCACTGACACCTTTTTCCAACATCTGAACCTTAATATAATTAATACTAACTCTTGTGATCATTTTATCTCCTGATACTTCACCAGTCTGTCCCTTGGATGTTCGGTGTTCTTGTTGTTTGGTGGCTAGGTCTTGTCCGACCCTTTGGGATCCCATTGACTGTAGCCCACCAGGGTCCCTGTCCATGGGATTTTCCAGGCAAGAATTCTGGACTGGGTTGCTGTTTCCTTCTGGAGGGCATCTTCCTGACCCAGGGATAGAAGCCCCATCTTCTGCTTGACAGGTGGATTCTTTATCACTGAGCCACCTGGGAAGCCTGTATGTTCAGTACCACCCCCTTTACACTCATTCAGGCATCATCTCTTGCCCAGACCTCCACAGACTTCCACTTAACCTTATATAGGCAGAACCCACTGTGTGCCAGAAAGATTGACCTTCAAATCAACCATATTATCCTTTGGCTGAAGTCTTTTCTAAAGAAAACCACAGCCTACTCTCTGCCTGTCTCTTCAGCTTTGGCAGGTTGCTTTACCCAACTGTCCTTTCAGTCCTGATGCTTTTCTCCTCTCTCTTTGCTTGGGTGCATTTTTAGTTTTTCAAGATGCAAATCAGGTGTCCTTTCTCTCAGTGACTTAGGTGTCCCTCTTCTGTACCTAACTCCTCCTATGGCAGTTGTCACTTTGCATTTATTTTTTAATTTAAAAACATTTTGGTAGTGTGGGGGGAGGTAGTCTGTGTTGCAAGGCATGTGGGGGTCTTAGTTCCCTGACCAAGGATTGAACCTGCATCCCCTGCATTGGAGGCTTGGAGTCTTAACCACTGGGCCACTAGGGGAGTCCCAACATTTTGCATTTTAGTTATAGCTTTGTTTTTTGTATTTGGATTCTGTCTGGAATAATAACTCATTGAGAGTCTGGTTTGTTACTATAGCCTAGTGCAATACTAGTCAAAGAATGGTCCTGCTTTCAGATCATATCAGCATTACCTGGGAGCTTGTAAGAAAAGCAAATTCTTGGACTGGGTGTTACCCCAGATTTACTGGATCAGAATCTGGGAGTGGAGCCCAGGAATCTGTCTTTTCAGAATCTCTGATTTTTGTGTGCTCTAAAGTTTGAGGAGCACTGATTTAGAACACAGTGCTTTGCAGTAGGGGAAAATCTCAATTAATATTTAAAGAATCTGCCTGTGATTCGGGAGACCTGGGTTTGATCCCTGGGTTGGGAAGATCCCCTGGAGGAGGGCATGGAAACCCACTCCAGTATTCTTGCCTGGAGAATCCCGCGGACAGAGTCCATGGGGTCACAAAGTCGGACACAACTGAGCAGCTAACACATATTCATTAATTTAATAAATCAGTTCCAGTGGCTATAACACTGATATTCAGAAAATTGGAGAATTAAGAGAACTCTTAAAAAACAAAGCAAACAAATCAAATTTCTTCCTTGGGGTTCTGATTTGGATTTGTCCCATCTTGCTCTCTCTAATTACTCTGTCTCCCACATTGTAAAGTGTCCTAGTGTCAAGTTCTAAAGGTCAAACCATCAAGTTGAATTGTCAGAATCCTGACCCTCTGCATCACTATTGACAGCCTGACTCCCTTTCCGCCCTACCCTCAGGGGATCCTTCACCTATAGTAGAAAAGGATTTTTTTCTTATTTTCCATCTAGGTTAGGTCTAGCCCGCAGGGAAAGGAGGAACCTACAGGAATGTCTACCAAAGTTTAGCAAATGTATACAGTTGCTCTGGAACTCGGCCCAGAGTTATTGGCCCAGAAGAGAGTAAGCTTCCCAGTTTCTCTGTAGGTTTTAGAGAAAGAGGAAGAAGTTAGAAAAGCAGGTCTTTGTGGAAGGAGTAAGGTGATGGTGATGGTAGTGGTGGTGATGGTGGTGGTGGAGGGGTGTGGAATAAAAGAAAAAACAGCCTTAGTTGTTGCTCTAGTTGACTGGTATTGGGATGAAATAAAGCTGTTAACCCTAAATCACTGCACCTAAATATTGTACTTAGAATATTTCAGGACACCAGGGTATTCCAATATTATATAGAGATGAGAGGAAGAGGGAACAAGAGATTCCTGCCTTCCAGGAGTAAATAAATTCAATACCAGAAAGAGAGAAGTCAATGCTAAGGCAAACAGCAGGATGTGGAGAAAGAATTCAAATTTAACAAAACTATTTTTTTTTAGTGATGTATAGTTGATTTATAATGTGTTAGTTTCAGGTGTACAGCAAGGTAATTCAGTTTTACATATACATCTGTCCTTTTTCACATTCTTTTCTATTATGAATTTTTATAAGATATTGAATATAGCTCCTTGTGGTATACAGTAGGTCCTTGTTGTTTATCTATTTTATATATAGTAGGATTCCCTGGTAGCACAACTGCTAAAGAATCTGCCTGCAATACAGGAGACCCCAGTTCGATTCCTGGGTGGGGAAGATCCACTGGAGAAGGGATAGGCTACCCACACCAGTATTCTTGGGCTTCCCTGGTGGCTCAGTTGGTAGAGAATCTGCCTGCAATGTGGGAGGCCTGGGTTTGATCCCTGGGTTGGGAGGATCCCCTGGAGGAGGGCATGGCAACCCATTCCTGTATTCTTGCCTGGAGAATCCCATGGACAGAGGAGCCTGCTGGGCTACAGTCCCTGGGGTCGCAAAGACATGACTGAGCGACTAAACACAGAACAGCACAGTGTGTATAGATTAATCCCAAACACTATCCCTGTTTAGTAACCATGTTTGCTTTTTATGTCTGAGTCTATTACATAACCAGTAGTTTCACATTTCTATGCCTCAATTTCATGAATGTACATGAAAAAAAGGACATAATATATAGTAACCAATCAGAAAGGTATGCTGGGTCCCAGAGTGGGCTGCACTTAAATGTGCCTCAATGGCATATTGGTTATTTTGAATTAAAGTTGCTTAAGACAGGATCTTTGTATTGCACTCAAAACGCCAGCAAACTTGGAAAACTCAGCAGTGGCCACAGGACTGGAAAGGTCAGTTTTTATTCCAATCCTAAAGAAAGGCAATGCCAAAGAATGTTCAAACTACTGCACAATTGCACTTATCTCACACGCTTGCAAAGTAATACTCAAAATTCTCCAATCTAGGTTTCAACAGTAGGTGAAGTGAGAACTTCCAGATGTTCAAGCTGGATTTAGAAAAGGCAGAGGAACCAGAGATCAAATTGCCAACATCCTCTGGATCATAGAAAAAGCAAGAGAATTCCAGAAAAACATCTTCTTCTGCTTCATTGACTATGCTAAAGCCTTTGACCGTGTGGATCACAACACACTGTAGAAAATTCTTTGCGCGTGCTGTGGTTCACGGGGTTGCAAAGAGTCAGACATGACTGAGTGACTGAACTGAACTGAACTTACCTGCCTCCTGAGAAATTTGTGTGTAGGTCAAGAAGCAACAGTTAGAACTGGACATGGATCAATGGACTGGTTCCAAATTGGGAAAGGAGTACATCAAGGCTGTATATTGTCACCTTGCTTATTTAACTTATATTCAGAGTATATCATGTGAAATGCCAGACTGAATGAAGCACAAGCTGGAATCAAGACTGCCAGGAGAAATATCAATAACCTCATATATGCAGATGATACCACCCTTACGGCAGAAAGCAAAGAGGAACTACAGAGCCTCTTGAAAGAGGAGAGTGAAAAAGCTGTCTTAAAACTCAACATTCAAAAAACAAAGATCATGGTATCTGGTCCCATCACTTCATGGCAAATAGATGGGGAAACAATGGAAACAGTGACAGACTTTATTTTCTTGGGCTCCAAAATCACTGCAGATAGCCAACAAAGGTCCATCTAGTCAAAGCTATGGTTATTCCAGTAGTCATGTATGTATGTGAAAGTTGCACTATAAAGAAAGCTGAGCGGCAGAGAACTGTGGTATTGGAGAAGACTCTTGAGGGTCCCTTGGACTGCAAGGAGATCCAACCAGTCCATCCTAAAGAAGACCAGTCCTGAATATTCTTTGGAAGGACTGATGCTGAAGCTGATACTCCAATACTTTGGCCACCTGATGTGAAGAACTGATTCATTGAAAAAGACCCTGGTGCTGGGAAAGATTGAAGCCAGGAGGAGAAGGGGACGACAGAGGGTGAAATGGTTAGATAGCATCATCCACTCAAGGGACATGAGTTTGAGCAAGCTCTGGGAGTTGGTGATAGACATCTAATGTGCTGCAGTTCATGGGGTCCCAGAGTCCACACAACTGAGCGACTGCACTGAAGACAGAATCAATGCAAGAGGGGTACTCTGACTCTCCTCGCTTGTCTCCCTGAAAGCAGGAAATAGATCTCTTCTGTGAAACATGGACTCCCCCGTGTGGAGGGAGAAGTCCACCCTTATCCCCAGTGACAGAATTTTGGCCAAGAAGTCTGTGTAAGCAAAACTTGTTACTTATTTAATCTATTACTCTAGGCTCTAACTCTGTTTAGATTTTTCACTAATTGAGCTCTGAAGTCTGAGTTTCTTGGTCCTGTCAATTCTTTGCAAATCTATTGTTTCTTGGTTTAAAAGTATAAACGCTGCTTGCTTTGACCACTTCTTGGGTCCATTTCTATGAGATGGTCACTATTAGAATTTTTTTTTCTTTTTTTAAGGAAAAGCATTATTAGTTCAGACACAATAACTCAAGAGCATGAGAGGGGGAAATTCCCTTCCCCCACCTCCACAGGTATATCTTATAAGTGCTCAGTCAGTGTTAGCTATTATTATTTTTTCTCTGTATGCTTTATTATGGGGCTTCCCTACTGGCTCAGTGATAAAGAATCCGCCTGCCTTGCCAGGAGATACAGGAGACGTGGGTCCAATCCTTGGGTCAGAAAGAGCCCCTGGAGAAAAGCATGGCTACTCATTCCAGGGTTCTCACCTGGAGAATCCCATGGTTCTGAGGAGCCTGGTGGGCTGCAGTCCATGGGGTCACAAAGAGTCAAATATGACTGAAGCAATTGAGCACAGCCTAGCACATGCTCTGTTTTGGAAAGTCCATGAGTTCATTCACTAAGCGAATATACTATGAAGCATCTCTGAAGTGTCAGGTGCTAGAATAAAGAAGTGGGTTATGCATGCTTCCCAGTGGGCTTTCCAGGTGGCGCAGTGGTAAAGAACCCACCTGCCAATGCAGGAGTCTGGAGTTTGATCCCTGGATAGGGAAGATCCCCTGGAGAAAGGGAATGGCCACCTATTCCAGTACTCTTGCCTGGAGAATTCCATGGACAGAGGAGCCTGGTGGGCTATAGTCCATGGGGTTGCAAATAGTCAGACACAACCGAGCAACTAACACTTTCACTTTCAATGTCAATGAACCATTCCATGAACAAAAATAACTATTACTTCTTTCAGTGTTCTAGCTAGATTACACGTACTCTAGCATCCACAGATTTTTATCTTGTATAGCACATTTGGAATTGTTATTTCCATCCTTAAGAGACATGTCAAGAATGGAGGTAGTTGAATTTGAGGAGAACATAATTCATTCCATAAGAGTTATGTGTGTGTGTGTGTGTAGCAAATCCTTTTGTTTGCATCCTTCTCTGATCCCTGTATCAGCTAACATAAGATGTATAGATAATAATTAACTTACATCAGTGTATTTAAGATACAGTGTATCAAGGAGATCTCTGATAGCTCAGTTGGTAAAGAATCTGCCTGCAATGCAGGAGACCCTGGTTTGATTCCTGGGTTGGGAAGATCCTCTGGAGAAGGGATAGGCTACCCACTTCAATATTCTTGGGTTTCCCTGGTGGCTCAGCTGGTAAAGAATCCACCTGCAATGCAGGAGAACTGGGTTCGATCTCTGGGTTGGGAAGATCCCCTGGAGAAGGGAAAGGCTACCCACTCCAGTATTCTGATCTAGAGAATTCCATGGACTAAACAGTCCATGGCCTCACAAAGAGTCAGACATGACTGAGTGACTTTCATACCAAGAAGAGTGAATATCACCCAGATTTTGTACTATCTTGCTGGGAAAGAGCACATTTCTGGTTGTACACATGATAGTTTTATTATGTTAGGTAGAAATATGACTTTGCTATTTTCTTTATTTGTAGGTTAAATATGGTTTAAGGAGATGTATATGGGTGCCATGTTCACAAGGGATGAGCTATGATGCTTAATTTTATGGCTTAATTTTATGTGTCAACCTGGCTAGTCAGCAGTACCCAGGAATTCAATTATAAACATTAGTCTGAGTGTTTTTGTGAAAGTATTTTTGTAGAGGTAGTTAACATCTACCATCAGCTGACTTTAAGTAAAAGAACATTATTCTTACTAATCTACGTGGGCCTCATCTAATCAGTTGAAAGTCCTTGAACAAGACAGAGGTTTCCCCAAAGAAGAAATTTCACTTCTGGACTGCAGCTTTAGCTACTTTCTGAGAATTTCTAGCCAGCTGGCCTGCCCTCTGGATTTTGGGTTTACTAGATCCTCAGAGCCACATAGGCGATTCCTTGAAATAAATATTTATATACAGGTGTATAACCTACTGGTTCTGTTTCTATGTTAGAATCCTGGTTGATTTAGCTGTTTTGTATATTACCTATGAATAAAGTCAAAGTTAATACCTAGGTGTTGAAAGTGGCAGTTGACATATTTGGTTTGTTGAATTTGGTATTCATTATTAACAAAGTTCTTTTCATCTGGCCTATATGGGCTTCCCTTGTGGCTCAGTTGGTAAATAATGCACCTGCAATTCGGGAGACCTGGATTTGATCCCTGGGTTGGGAAGATTCCCTTGAGAAGGGAAAGGCTACCCACTCCAGTATTCTGCCCTGGAGAATTCCATGGACTGTATAGACCATGGGTTTGCAGAGAGTCAGACACCACTGAGCAACTTTCATTTTCAAGGTAGGTGCCCATCCAGGCGTCCTCAGGAGCTAACGTCATCTAGGTGAAGACGCAGCCTCCATACCGGGGCAGGCAGCTCGGGACGGGCTCTGAATTGCAGGCTCCCCTGGCCCGGCAGAGCCGTGCGCCGCTGGTACCTCACCAGCAAGCGTAGGCAGGAAGCAGGGCCTCCAGCGTCTAGGGTCCGACTTCCTGTTGTCCGATCTCAGGGTGAGGAGGGGCTCACTTCTGTTTTCTTTTTTCTTCCAGAATACTTCTCAGTATACCACGTTACATTTAGTCATAATGCCCAAGGCTGTTCTTGACTGTCACAGTTGGTCTATTTAATTTTAAGGATGCCCATTTCACCCATGTCCTCATCTATTCTAGATTGCTTCCCTTTTTCCTACCCTTTTTGCCCACTTGTATTTTTTTTCTGTACTTGTATTTTATGCCTACTCCCTGAACATGTAATTCGTTTCATACCCCCTGCTTTTAAAGGCATTATCTTCCTTTAAGATTTTTAAAAATCTTAAGAATGGCAGGGTGTTCTCCAAAATGTCAAAGGTTATAGCTAAAAAAGATGACGATTCTGTGGTCACAGTAGATAGCTAGCATTTTTAGGATTTTGCGAAATTCAGATTAATTTCATTCTTTCATCCTCGCTTCTGCAAATTATAGACAGTGTGGTATGGTTTGGAGGAACTTAGATAGGCAAGTTTTAGCTTTGAGGTTAACCAGACCAGGGTTTGAATTCCAGAGCTATTTGGATGGTGGCCAAGTTCATTTAACTTGATTTTCTAGTTCTTTTATCTGTAAAGCAGCTTTAGGGAATGCAGAACTTCACCTCTACTCTTACGTGGTCCCTGACTGGGCTCAAGAATTAAGCTGACACAAAACAGATTAAAAAGAGAACAGTATTTCACTTCACTTGATGATTTTACATATGGGATTCTTCACAGGAAAATGAAGACTCGAAAAGCAGTATATCATTTTTTATGGCTTAATTTTCTGTGCTGACCACTTATCTAACATAGGTTGCTAATATCACACCTGATTATGACCAAAATATAGGGATAAATGATCATTGCCCACAATAACTTGAAAATTAAGAAACTGGACAAATGATTTACATATTCCCCATAGACACCTCAATCTTGAAAATGCCATGATAGCAAGATTTTTGTCCACTTCACTCATCTGGCACCTAGAATCATGTCAATTATATAGAAAGAGTTTCCGTAAATATTGATGCTTTTGAACTGTGGTGTTGGAGAAGACTCTTCAGAGTCCCTTGGACTGCAAGGAGATTCAACCAGTCCATTCTGAAGGAGATCAGCCCTGGGATTTCTTTGGAAGGAATGATGCTAAAGCTGAAACTCCAGTACTTTGGCCACCTCATACGAAGAGTTGACTCATTGGAAAAGACTCTGATGATGGGAGGGATTGGGGGCAAGAGGAGAAGGGGACGACAGAAGATGAGATGCCTGGATGGTATCACTTACTCGATAGACGTGAGTCTGAGTGAAATCCGAGAGTTGGTGATGGACAGGGAGGCCTGGCGTTCTGCGATTCATGGGGTCGCAAAGAGTCAGACACGACTGAGCGACTGATCTGATCTGATCTGACCTGAAGTGAATGTATATAAGTGTACGTGTGTGTGTGGCGGGGAGGGGGGTCAGATAATGGAGAATTAAAGATCAGAGGGGGAAGTAATGAGTTATTTAATAAATGCTGCTAGAAAAGATTGATGAAATTTATATAAAAGTTGAGAACAGCTATTCAAAGATTTCCTGAAGTAGAGAGAAAAGCCATAAATCTACAGAAAATGCATGTAACAGAAAATGACAAATTTTTGGTATCTATAACACAGAATTTCCAGAAATCATAATCAATAAAGCTCTGTCCACCTTGAAAGGCTTTCTTCTTAGGGCTCCCAGGACCCAATCCTTTTCTGAGATTCCTTCTGTGTCGATGATGCACATTCCACTTTTCTTTGATTTTACTACTCTTCTCTCCCTCTCCCTGACTGAGGACCAACTGTGTATCTCAAAGCTACAACTTCTAGTCTAAATTCAATCTGTCAGAAAATCTGCTTTCCTTTCTTCAAAATATACCCCCAAATCTTCAACTTCTGACCACCATCACCTCTAAACTAGAAACATTTCCTGGTGTCTGGTTCTCATCTTCCCATCCCACAGACTATTTCCAACTGATCAGAGTAGTTCTTTTAAAATGTAAATTACACAATATCATGCCATGACTGAAACCTTGACAGTGGCTTTCAATATCTTACAGAGGAAAAGCCAGAGATTTTGCAAACTTCTAAAGGATTTGGCCCCTTGCTCCATTTCTTATGTCTTAACACTTCCCCTCTCATTTACCTCCATCCCTTCTGCTTAGCCTGCTTTTCAGTAAATGAACCTAGCATGGTTGCAATTTCAGTCTTTGCACTTGCTGTTTGCTGTGCCTAGAAATTTATATTTCCATATAAAAGCAAGAGTCTTTTTTCTTTTTTTTTTCCTTCTTTTTCTTTTTAAAATTTGGTCATGCCCCATGGCTTGCAGGATCTCAGTTCCCTGATGGGGGATTGAACAGGGGCCCGGCAGTACAAGTGCTGAGTTCTAACTCCTAGACTGCCAGGGAATTCCCAAGACTTATTTTCCAAAAGTATTTTTTTTAATTGAAATATAGCTGATTTACATTGTTGTGTTTCTGTTGTACAGCAAGTTCAGTTCAGTCACTCAGTCGTGTCCGATTCTTTGCAACCCCATGAACCGCCACATGCCAGGCCTTCCTGTCCATCACCAACTCCTGGAGTCCACCTAAACCCATGTCCATTGAGTCGGTGATGCCATCCAACCATCTCATCCTCTGTCGGCCCCTTCTCCTCCTGCCCTCAATCTTTCCCAGCATCAGGGTCTTTTCAAATGAGTCAGCTCTTCGCATGAGGTGGCCAAAGTACTGGAGTTTCAGCTTCAACATCAGTCCTACCAAGGAACACTCAGGACTGATCTCCTTTAAGATGGACTGGTTGGATCTCCTTGCAGTCCAAGGGACTCTCAAGAGTCTTCTCTAACACCACAGTTCAAAAGCATTAACTCTATGGCACTCAGCTTTCTTTATAGTCCAACTCTCACATCCATACATGACCACTGGAAAAACCATAGCCTTGACTAGATGGACCTTTGTTGGCAAAGTAATGTCTTTGCTTTTTAATATGCTGTCTAGGTTGGTCATAACTTTCCTTCCAAGGAGTAAGCATCTTTTAATTTCATGGCTGCAGTCTCCATCTGCAGTGATTTTAGAGCCCAGAAAAATGAAGTCAGCCACTGTTTCCACTGTTTCCCCATCTATTTGCCATGAAGTGATGGGACCGGATGCCATGATCTTAGTTTTCTGAGTGTTGAGCCTCAAGCCAACTTTTTCACTCTCCTCTTTCATCAAGAGGCTCTTTAGTTCTTCTTCACTTTCTGCCATAAGGGTGGTGTCATCTGCATATCTGAGGTTATTGATATTTCTCCTGGCAATCTTAATTCCAGCTTGTGCTTCCTCCAGCCCAGCAGCAAAGTGATTCAGTTATACATATGTGTGTGTATATATATGTATAGCTGAATCATATAGCTATATAGCTGAATATGTTTATATATATATATATATATATATATACACTTTTTCATACTCTTTTCTACTATGGTTTATTATATGTGACTGAATATAGCCTATAATACCAAATATAATATAGTTCCCTGTGCTCTACAGAAGGACCTTCTCATTTATTCATTTCATTTCTAGTAGTTTGCATCTCCTAATTCCAAGCTCCTTTTATCCCTCTCCCACCCTCTTTACCATTTGGTAACTATAAGTTTGTTTTCTATCAGATAATTTTTCTCACCTTCCTCCAGTTTTTCTCTAAATATATTTGTTGACAAAGCAGTGTCCAGAAGTTAGATTTAAATCTGTACCTGAGAAAACTATTAGAATTTGTGATTTATGGCTTGAGGGTTAATGGAAGGTTCTGGGAAATTTTGTTTGAACTTGTGATCAAGTAAAATTTAAAACACAGAGCAAAAAAATAAAAAAAAAACCACAGAGCATTTCTACCAGAGAGATGAAATTACAAATTCAGGCTTAGACATTTAGGAACTGGTACTTGTTGATGAAATCACATTTTTTAATTTTTAACTCAAAAGTTTAATTGTTTTCGATTGGACTGGGTCTTCAGTGCTGCCGGCAGGCTTTCCCTGGGTTTGGAGAGCGGGGCTGCTCTCTAGTTGTGCCTGGGCTTCTTATCGCAGTGGCTTCTCTTGTTGCAGGGCACAGCTCCAGGCCCACAGACTTCCGTGGTGGCAGCATGCATGCTCAGTGGTTGCAGTGTTCTGGCTGTAAGGTGGGCAGACTTTAGTCCTTGTGGTGCCCGGGCTCAGTAGTTGCAGTGTACTGGCTCTAAGGTGGGCAGGCTTCAGTCCTTGTGGTGCCGGGGATCACTAGTTGCAACTGTCAGGCTCTAGAGCCCTGGCTCAGTAGTTGTGGCTCACCGGCTTAGTTGCTCCTTGGCATGTGGAATCCTCCCAGACCAGTGATGGACCCTTTTCCCCTGCATTGGGCAGGTGGGTTCTTATCCACTGCACCATCAAGAAAGTCCTCACATTCTTTCCTAACAATTCAATTTCCTCATTTTGGGTCTAGAATGACAATCAATGAGGTAATATTAAAGATTTATACATAAATATCCATAAATAATATATACAACTTCCATAAACAACCAGTGCCATTAAAAGTGTTGATGTTGTTTTTATCTTTATCTTCCTTCCCATCATATGAGCTTTTTCCAAACAACAGTGAGGAAAGACAAGCACCAAATATATTTAACATCTAAGAAACAAAGAAAAGACAAAATTATTTAGTCAATAAAAATCTAATGGCTGCCATTCTGTGTCTGGTAATATGATTACATGATAAATGGTGGCATGACCACAGGTGTATTTATGTCTGTTGAGGGGACTGAAAAATAGGACAGAAAGTTGATGGGATATTCAACTGTGGGAACACAATGTGTCTTCAGAGGTCAATGTATTTTTTCCATTTTATGTTCTACATGTCGGACATCCTTACCTCTTCTGTTTTTATATGCCCTCCAGTGTATTTCTTTTTTGTATATCTTCCCCTTTTTACAAAACCATCGGTTTATCTGCAAAAAAAAAAAAAAAAAATTGTTGAGAGGTGATTCATCCAGAAATAAGGATAATGGTTTATATGGGTAAGAGTTGTACACCAGGGACTTTGTCAGTAAACAAACATGTGGTCATACCTGAGTCTCTGTCATGCTAAATTCAAGTGCAAGTGATGAAATATCCTGAAATGTGGGATTTTTTTTAAATTTAAACATTGCCCAGAGAGTGTCCATGAGGGGTCTGCTGACAAATTTTTTCTTCTGGTATCGTTTCTTATTTTTCTTTTCTTTCTCGTCCTTCTCCTTTTCCAAGTTCTCTTCTATGACTTCTTGCTTTTCTCCTCCTCCTCCTCTCTTTCTCTTCTCTGTCTTCCTTTCAACTTCAAGATGATTTTGATCACAGGCATCCTGGTTGTTTCTGTGCACCAGAATCTGTGGAATAAAATCAAGTTGCAGCTAAACTGAACATTCAGATCATGGTATTCTTCAGTGTGAGAATATATTTGATTTTAATAACGTAGCAGTGTCAGACATTGTTGGGAAGCAGAGGAAAGGAAAAGTCAAATTGTCTAAACCAGTGAAGATTTTCATGAAAAGAATGGTCTGAAAAAATTTTTCTTTTGAACGTTAAGTAGTGATAAATAAATACTTCCTAAGGAAAGGCTATTTATTGAAGTTGAAACATCTGTATGTGATGTTAAGTACTCAAAAATAAGTGAACTTGAAATGAAATTAGCTATGATTGACCTTCCTTAAAGGACTATGCATGCTAAATCACTTCAATCGTGTCTGACTCTTTTCAATCCTATGGACCATAGATCCCCAGGCTCCTCTATCCATAGGATTCTCCAGGCAAGAACACTGGGATAAAAAAAGAAAAAAAAAAAAAAAGAATACTGGAGTGGGTTGCCATGCTCTTCAGGGGATCTTTCTGACCCAGGGATCAAACCTGCCTCTTTTAGTTCTCCTGCATCAGCAGGCAGGTTAAGGACTATACAGGCTTTCTATTTCTATTTCAGCAAATTTGCTAATTTTTAGAAATTTGTCCTTATATTTCACTTTTCCAAGGGTCCTCCTGGCATATGTTTATGTCCTGGCATAATTACTAATATCACCACTTTTACCTTAAAGTACCCTGGCTTAATCTATATATTATGTGATTCCATCACTTACACTGTTTAAGAAACCAAATCAGTAATTTAAAAGTAACCGAGACACATCAGAAGAGTTTAATTAGGAACATAATGAACAGCAATAGTTATTGAAACAGAAAAGAATGATTGTACAAATGGACAAGTTGACCACTGAAAAGGAAAGGGGGGCTAAAGTTAGACCCTAGTAGATAATCAAAAATTGATGTATGATAATGGAGAATTTATGATCAGTGGGGGGAAGTAATGAGCTATTTAATCAGTGCTGCTAGATAAAACTGATCAAATTTATATAAAAATTGACAACTGCTATTCACCAAAGATTTCATGAATAAAGTAGAGAGAAAAGCCATAAATTGGCAGAAAATATATGTAACAGAAAACTGACAAATTTTTGGTATCTAGAGCAAAGAGCTCCCATAAATCTATAAGGAAAAAAAAATCCAAGAGAGAAAAAAAAAGCTGTGTGTGTGTGAGGGCTGGGAGTCAGAAGTAGATCTGAATGGCTAATATTTTAAAAAGAATAATCAAGATGAAGATAAGAATGAGCTGCCTTTTTATAGTTACTTGATAGACAGAAATGAAGAAATCAAATAATATCAAATATGAGACAGCGGTAGGTTGAAAAGAACTTGCAGGTATTTTTATTAGAGGTGTGAGTTGATTGAATTCCTTTGGAAAACAATTTTGCACTTTCTTGTAAAATTATAGATTCTCTTATCCTTGATTTAACCCTAGAGACTTACTTGCATATGTTGAAGAGGAGACACAAATAAAAATCTGGTACCGTTCATGATCTGAAACATCAGGAGGGGAAATAATTCAATGTCTATCATCAGAATGACAGTATTTTGGCCACCTGATGGGAAGAGCTGACTCATTGGAAAAGACCCTGATGCTGGGAAAGATTGAGGGCAGGAGAGGATAAGATGGTTGGGTGGCATCACCAACTTGATGGACATGAGTTTGAGCAAACTCTGAGAGATAGTGAAGAACAGGGAAGCCTGGTGTGTTGCATTCCATGGGGGTCTCAAAGAGTCAGACACAACTTAATAACTGAACAGCATTATCAGAATGAAGTTAATGATTAAAGCTAATTTAAGAATTTGGTGAACTTTAGAATTATAATTCTGAGTAAAAAGAACAAGTCTCATAATTAAAAATAAACCAAAAAAGAACAATTCTCCAAAGTAAATAGTATTCAAAAACCAAATAATATTATTGAAGGGTATATACATATGTGATAAAAAATATAAAACTAAGCAAATGATAAAGGAGTTTCAGAAGATGTGTGGAAGAACAAAGTAGGATAGAAGAGGCTTACAGAAAAGCTGATGAAATGCATTAATAATATTATACCTAGATCAGTAATGTTATATGACATCTGTAATATATGTTGTACTTAGGACTGTCCAGTTATTCTGTGACCTAGATGTATCCATGTGGCCTGAAAATTAAGAGTCCATTAGGAATGAGCTTCTGTGATTTGGTTATTGGTGCCACAACAATTAGACTTCCCAGGTGACACAGTGGTAAAAACCCTATCTGCCAATGCAGAAGACATAAAGAGACTCCGGTTCAATCCCTGGGTCAGGAAGATCCCCTAGAGGAGGAAATGGCAACCCACTTCAGTATTCTTACCTGGACAATCTCATGGACAGAGGAACCTGGTGGGCTGCAGTCCATGGGGTCAGACATGACTGAAGCAATTTAGCACGTAGGCACGCCACAACAACTAAGAATGGAGTGAAAGATAAGAGGCAGTGCATTTGCTTATTATTTGATTTCCATTGAATTCATACTTACTCCAGCTTTCTGATTTTGTGAAGTTGTCACCCATTTCCAGCCATTGTTGACATAGGTCCATGATTATCTTCCTTTGGGTCTTCTGTACTAGATGTTGTCCTTGAGTTTCAGAAATCAAATACTCAGATTGACCTAAGAAAAATCCAGAAAAAGAGTTTGTTATAGAAACACATTCAAAAGCTCTTACGGGGGCTTCCCTGGTGGCTCAGTTGTAAAGAATCTGCCTGCCAGTGCAGGGGACATAGGTTCAATCCCTGATCCAAGAAGATTCCACATGCTTTGGAGCAACAAAGCCCATGTGCCACAACTATTGAGCCTCTGCTCTAGAGCCCAGGAGCTGCAGCTACTGAGTCCACGTGCCACAACTAATGAAGCCCATGTGTCCTAGAGCCTGTGCTCCGAAGCAAGAAAAGTCACCACAGTGAGAACCCACTTGCTGCAATGAAGTGTAGCCCCTGCTTGCCACAACGACAGAAAAAGCCGGCACAGCAACCAAGACCCAGCACAGCCAAAAATAAATTAAAATATTATTATTTTTTAAAATCTCTTATGGGACTTCCTTGATGGTCCAGTGGTTAAGAATCTGCCTGCCAATGGAAGGGGCATGGGTTTGATTCCTGCTCTGAGAAGATTACATATGCCTTTGGGGCAACTAAGCCCAGGCACATCAACTACCGTACCCATGCCCTAGAGCCCCAAAATCTCTATTGCAACTGTGTGTTTATTTTCTTGTACAAGAAAACTGCTTTTAAAGAGTCCTATTTGTGTTTGCATGTCGGTGATATACTTCCTGCTCATTGTCTCTTGAATTGACTCCAGTCAGTCTTTTACATCCAACTCCACAGACATCTCTCTTGTCGAAGTCACCAATCAACGATCTTAGCATTGCAAAAATCCAGTGATCGATTCCCAGCCCTCTCTTACTTGGAGTATTTGGAGCTCTGTCCATCTTGAAAGGCTTTTCTCTCAGGGCTCTCAGGACCGAATCCTCTCCTGAGATTCTGTTTATGTCAGTGATGCTCAAGTTTCTTTACTTCTTCCTTTTTCTCTCCTTGTCTTCCAGACTGCGGACCTACTGCAACTCTCAAGTCTATGTCTCTAGAGCTCTGAGTTCCTATATATACTGTCCAAGCACGGAAATCTAATCATAATGACATCGTTACCACCCAGACGGTGATTAGGTTAGGATTTGAATCTCCAGGCTTGTATATCCAAAGTTCCAGCTCCGTATCTCTGCTTGGATGTCTCATTAGTCATAAGTCAAACTTAAAACTCCCAACCTCAACCTCGAAGTCCCGAATTGACCCCTAACCCCCTCTCAGGCCTCCCTGTTTAAGTGAAGGCAGTTCCATTGATCCAGTTGATTGAGTCAAGAACCTCAGCTTCTGCAATTGTTGTCTTTTCTCTTGGGCCAAAATCAATCTTTAAAAAAAAAAAAAAAAAAATCTGCTTGGTCCCTTGCTAGGTTTCCGACTTCTGTTAACCCTTTCTTGTATTTCCCTGGTGGCCTAGTGGTTAAAAATCTGCCTGCTAATGAAGACATGGGTTCACTCCCTGGTCCAGAGGATTTCTCTTGCCTTGGGGGAACTGCCCCCTGTGTGCCACAACTACTGAAGCCCAAGTGTTCTAGAGCCCGTCCTCCACAATAGAAGGTCCTGCAATGAAAAACCCACTCATTGCAACTGGAGAGTAGCCCCTGATTGACAAAACTAGAGAAAGCTAGCATGCAAGAAAGAAAGAACTGCAAGTTCTTGGGAAAAAAAAAAAAAGCACCTTCCTGCACTCACTTTGCTCCATCCCTCAGACTGCCTTGCTTTTCAATTAACAAGCCAGTGTGGGGCCCAGCTGAAGCCTCTGCACTTGCTGTTCATTCTGCCTACAAAGTTTTATCTCCAGAGAAATGCAAGACTTGTTCTCTTACTCTCTTCTGATTTCTTTTCAAGTACTTTTATTGACAAGGCAGTGCCCAGAAATGAGACCGTAGTAGGCCGTGCATGGAGATGACAGTTAAGGATTTGGGATTAGAACGTGAGGGTTAATAGACTCTTTCAGGAAGTTTGAACTTGGGCTGTGATCAAGAAAAATTTAGAGAACTGATGAGAACTCTTCAAAGCTGGAGACCAGCCAGGAACCTGAAGATGTTCCAATTCAGGCTAAGGATTTTGTGAAAAGAAAGAAAGTGAAAGTAGTGTGTGACTCTTTGTGACCCCATGGAGTATACAGTCCATGGACTTCTCCAGGCCAAAATCCTGGAGTGGGTAGCCTTTCCCTTCTCCAGGGGATCTTCCCAACGCATGGATCGAACTCAGGTCTCCTGAAATTGCAGGCAGATTCTTTACCAGCTGAACCATAAGGGAAGCCCGAGAATACTGGAGTGGATAGCCTATCCCTTCTCCAGGGGATCTTCCTGATCCTGGAATCCAATCGGGGTCTCCTGCATTGCAGGCGGATTCTTTACCAACTAAGCTAAATATTTAAGGCCATTGGGCATCCCTGATGGTTTGTAAATGATGAGGTAATCTGTGGTGAAGATGGATTGGATGAAGCAGATTAAGGAACCAATGATTTGCTTGTTGCAGAGGTTACAGAGATGGCAGTGCCTAGAACTAAGGTAGCTGCCTTTCCTCCCTTGGATATCAGTGGACCACAAGAATGAGCCCCAGTGGTAGAGTGGGTAAAGTGTATAAACAACAACAAAAAACCCGTAAAAAAATACATTTCCATCAGGCATATGAAACATATTCAATTTAATCAAGATGCAGAGAAACAAAACCTTAAATAAGGAGATATATAAACATTTATTTCTATTATGATACAATATTTACAAAAATTTATAATCCATAAGTATGTCTACAAACAGACCCCAGTGTATAATCTAGGCTTAATGTATGATAATGGAGAATTACAGACTAGTGTGGCAAGTAATGAGTTATATAATAAATGCTGCTGGAAAAGATTCATCAATTTTATATAAAAATTGAAAACTGGTATTCATCAAGGATCCCAGGAATGAAGTGGAAAGAAAAGTCATGAATTTGCAGAAAATATATTGACAAATTTGTAGTATCTGAAACAAGATTCCCAGAAATCAATAAGGAAAACAATCCTTATTAAAAGATGTGTGTGTGAGGCCAAGGAGTCAGCAGAATACCTGAATGGCTAATATTTTGACAAGTATTCCAACCTTAGTAAAAATCAAGATGAAGACAAGAATGAGCTGCCATGTTATACCCACTTGAAGAAGTCAAACAGTGCTGCACGTTAGAGAGTTGTAGATTGACAAGAACTCTCGTGTGTTTTTGGTGGGAGTGTAAATTGATTCAACTTGTTT
Organism: Bubalus kerabau; assembly: GCF_029407905.1. NCBI lineage: Eukaryota > Metazoa > Chordata > Mammalia > Artiodactyla > Bovidae > Bubalus > Bubalus kerabau. Next base: position 20,562,420 of record NC_073624.1, read on the forward strand.
GGCAAACAATTTTTTTTTAAATAATTGTCTCCTGTGCTTCACATTAATTAAAGGAGAGAGTTATTTTTCTTAAAAAAAATTTTGTTTTTTTACTTGGTTGTAGCAGGTCTTTGGGCTTCCCAGGTGGCACTAGTGGTAAAAACTCCCCTCTCCACCCCCGAACAATGCAGGAGATGTAGGAGACGCAGGTTCGACCCCTGGGTTGGGAAGATCCCCTGGAGGAGGAAACGGCCATCCACTCCAATCTTCTTGCCTGGAGAATCCCATGGGCAGATAAGCCTGGCTGGCTACAGTCCATAAGGTCACACAGAGTTGGACATGACTGAAGTGACTTAGCACCCCCGCATGCAGTGGTCTTTAGTTGTGGCCTGGGTGATCTGGTTCCCTGACCAGGGATCAAACCCAGGCCCCCTGCACTAGGAGTGCAGGTATTAATTATTGGGCCATCAAGAAAATCCTTTGTCAAACAAGTTTTCACCGTCTTGTAAAATTATACATTCTCTTATCCTTCATATATACATGGAGACCTTCTTCCATATGTGTATCAGGAGACATGAGGAAGAATGTGGTAGCATTCATGGTCTGAAACATCAGAAGGGGAAATAATATAGTCAGAAGGAAGCAAATGAATGAAAGTTGATTTGGGTCCTTGGTTGCGGCTTCCCTAGTAGCTCAGCTGGTAAAGCTCAGCTCCAGTGCAGGAGACCCCAGTTCAATCCCTGGATCAGGAAGATCCCCTGGAGAAGGGAACAGCTACCCACTCCAGTATTCTTGCCTGGAGAAGCCCCATGGACAGAGGAGCCTGGCATGGGGTCACAAAGAGTTGGATATGACTGAGCAACTCTCACTTTCAAGTACTCGGTTGATTTTAGAAGCATCATTTTGGGTAAAAAGAGCAAGTCTTGAAATACATAATCATCAAAAATCAAATAATATTATTGAAGGGTGCATAAATATGTGATTTAAAAAGCTATAAAACTGAGGAAAGGATAAAGGAAATTCAGGAAGATGGTTGGAAAAACAGACTAGGATAAAGGAGACATACAGATGAGCTGATGAAATGTATAGCTAACAGTATGTGTTGGTAATGTTATACGACTTCTGTTTTAGACTCACCTCTTTTTTTTTTTTTTTACTGACGTGTAATTCTCTATAAGCTGCACATTTTTTGTGGGCTCCAGAGCACAGGCTCAGTAGTTGTAGTACACGGGGTTAGTGGCTCCGCAGCATGTGGTATCCTCCTGGGGATCGAACATGTTCCCTGCATTGGCAGATTCTTATCCTTATTCACTGTGCCACCGGGGAAGTCCCCCCATTTTACTTTGATTAGATTTAATATATTCATAAACATTACTTGAAAACACAAATCTTTTGAGATGGCATGTTTTTAAAATTGTGTGCTAAGTCGCCACAGTAGTGTCTGACTCTTTGTGACCCCATGGACGGTAGCTTGCCAGGCTCCTCTGTCCATGGGATTCTCCAGGCAAGAATACTGGAATGGGTTGTCATGCCTTCCTCCAGGGGATCTTCCTGACCCAGGGATAGAACCCACGTCTCTTATGTCTCCTGCATTACCACTAGTGCCATCTTAAGTAATTTATTTTCCTGTCTGCACCAAGTGACTTGCCGAATCTTAGTTCTCTGACCAGAGATTGGACCTGTGAACTTGCCAGTAAGAGAAGGGAGTCCTAACCACTGGATTCCCAAGGAATTCCTGAGGCCACACCTCTTATACCTTGTTTGTGAGAGTCCAAACTACTTATAGGTGTAGAAACACATTCAAATTCTCTTATAAGTAAATGATTGAATTTTCCATTTCCTAGAATGTCTCTAAGTTGAAAAAAAAAAAGACATTAAAGTTATTGAATTTGTAACTTGAACTTCATTGTTCTGATTTTGAATCGCATCATGAATCACAGCACACCAGGTCTCCCTGTCCATCACCAACTCCCGGAGTTCACTCAGACTCACGTCCATCGAGTCAGTGATGCCATCCAGCCATCTCATCCTCTGTCGTCCCCTTCTCCTCCTGCCCCCAATCCCTCCCAGCATCAGAGGCTTTTCCAATGAGTCAACTCTTCACGTGAGGTGGCCAAAGTACTGGAGTTTCAGCTTTAGCATCATTCCTTCCAAAGAACTCCCAGGGCTGATCCCTTCAGAATGGACTGGTTGGATCTCCTTGCAGTCCAAGGGACTCTCAAGAGTCTTCTCCAACACCACAGTTCAAAAGCATCAATTCTTTGGCGCTCAGCCTTCTTCACAGTCCAGCTCTCACATCCATACATGACTACTGGAAAAACCATAGCCTTGACTAGACGAATCTTTGTTGGCAAAGTAATGTCTCTGCTTTTGAATATGCTATCTAGGTTGGTCATAACTTTCCTTCCAAGGAGTAAGCGTCTTTTAATTTCATGGCTGCAGTCACCATCTGTAGTGATTTTGGAGCCCAGAAAAATAAAGTCTGACACTGTTTCCACTGTTGCCCCATCTATTTCCCATGAAGTGATGGGACCGGATGCCATGATCTTCGTTTTCTGAATGTTGAGCTTTAAGCCAACTTTTTCACTCTCCACTTTCACTTTCATCAAGAGGCTTTTGAGTTCCTCTTCACTTTCTGCCATAAGGGTGGTGTCATCTGCATATCTGAGGTTATTGATATTTCTCCCGGCAATCTTGATTCCAGCTTCTGCTTCTTCCAGCCCAGCGTTTCTCATGATGTACTCTGCATAGAAGTTAAATAAACAGGGTGACAATATACAGCCTTGACGAACTCCTTTTCCTATTTGGAACCAGTTTGTTGTTCCATGTCCAGTTCTAACTGTTGCTTCCTGACCTGCATACAAATTTCTCAAGAGGCAGATCAGGTGGTCTGGTATTCCCATCTCTTGCAGAATTTTCCACAGTTTATTGTGATCCACACAGTCAAAGGCTTTGGCATAGTCAATAAAGCAGAAATAGATGCTTTTCTGGAACTCTCTTCCTTTTTCCATGATCCAGCAGATGTTGGCAATTTGATCTCTGGTTCCTCTGCCTTTTCTAAAACTAGCTTGAACATCTGGAAGTTCACGGTTCACATATTGCTGAAGCCTGGCTTGGAGAATTTTGAGGATTACTTTATTAGCATGTGAGATGAGTGCAATTGTGCGGTAGTTTGAGCATTCTTTGGCATTGCCTTTCTTTGGGATTGGAATGAAAACTGACCTTTTCCAGTCCTGTGGGCACTGCTGAGTTTTCCAAATTTGCTGGCATATTGAGGGCAGCACTTTCACAGCATCATCTTTCAGGATTTGGAATAGCTCAACTGGAATTCCATCACCTCCACTAGCTTTGCTCATAGTGATGCTTTCTAAGGCCCACTTGACTTCACATTAAGAATAAAATAAGTATTACTTATGATATACATGTTGCCAAGTAATAATGCTTATGACAAAAATCAACAGGTAAAGAATGTAAAGTACAAAGAATTTGTGTCACTAAAATTTCGATGATCACTATCCCAGCACAGGACTGGTCAAAATGACTCTAATTTCCATGTATTTGAAAGCACTGTTTTCCCACATTATCTTTCCAGTTATCAAATAGAGTCATATAATTGTCTTCTGATTCACAATAGAGATGGTAAATGCTTCCTTGAAAATCTTTGTTTATCTGCCCGGAGATTTGAGTGTTTGGGTGCATTTGTGGGTTCAATGACACATGCTCAGTTTTGTTTTTTGTTTTTTTTTTAGTGCTTTACCATTTACAAATCTTTCATATACATTCCATTTGACCCTCACAACAACCCTGTGAGGTAGGCAGCACAGATATTATTTTCATTTGACAGATGAGGAAAGTGAATCTTGGAGCAATTAACTAATATGCCCAAGGTTCTACAATTGGTAAATAATTGGTAGTCATATCAGTCTTTGGCCTAAAGATTCAGCACCCCACCTCCCCTCACACTTGCCTACCTACTTCACAGGGATAATGAAGATAAAATGAATTCAAAGCTAGAAAAATACTTTGAGGGGGAAAAAGCACTATATAATTATACCCACAAACTATAATTTTCCACAATATATGGCTCATTCCCCTTGTCATCCAGGCTTGTAAGTGAACCCAGAATTTTATATTGCCTCTGTTCTGTGTTCCGCTAAGCAACTAAGTAAGGCAGGGGAACAGTGTGATCCTCTTTATATAAATTACAGTCAGGGTAACTGCTATTACAGGAAATTGAAAAACAACACAGAAAGGCCAATGTGCAACTGGGACCCAGGGAAGCACAGTAAAGCAAGGCAACAGTATCAGATAGGGCATGATTGCATAGAAGGAAAGGTGGTGTAAGAGTTCACACTGGCACACACACAGTTATCTAAGGCAAAGTGGTGGCAAAGAGTCATTCGTTCCACCTAATATAAACAAGAGCAGAAGATTCATGAGACCCCCATGAAACAGCATCGTGTATCACACAGATCTCTCCAGCTGCCTACAGGGAATATAAAACCACAGTGTCATCTTCATTTTAAAGAATGACTGTACCTGTGCTCATAATCCTGTGCTAAACCAAGGAATAGCTCTGTGCTGAACTTCCTTGGCTAAAATACAACCAGTACCATCATTCCTAGTCAGACTGATAGAATGTCTTTTAAGGTAATGAATTCGATGGCTGTGTTTATATTTTTTTTTTTTTTCTTTCCAGGATTCACTTTTGATTCTCCTGCTTTTTTAAGACCCAAAGAAAGTTGTACTGAGTTTTTATTGGTGATTCTAAGTATATGTGTTTATAACAGTTAACGTGTGATAGGTGAATTTAACATATTTAAAAGAGTGCTATAGCATCTGTTCAGAAAAGATAATATACTGTACAAACTATTCGAGTCATACAAAACCATTTTTTTCAGTGTCTTTTCAACTGAGAAGAATCCTATTCAGCACGTTTCTCCTCCTGAGGTGGTTCATACTGAGCAAGCTTTGTTTTCAGTTTTTTATTTTCTTCTACAATAGCTTCATATTTCTCTTTCATTTCTGCCAATTCTAGGCGAAGCAGCTCTATTTCTGGATTTTCTGGGGTAGCAGCTCCTAAGTGATGCTTTAAAAAATCCAAAGCACTATTAGGTTTCTCTGGTTCTTCATATAAGGCTACCAATACCTTGGTCAGCGTGTCCAGCACCCCCGACTTCTCCAAGTACCTCCGGAACTGCTCGCGCTTGGAGTCGGCGGCTTTGTAATGGGCCATAGTGGCAGCGGCAGCGGCAGCGGCGTAGCTGGCGCCGGAGACCGTCCACATGCTCAGTTTTACATGTAGAGCTTCTGATGCTGGTGGTGGACTTACATTTAATCCTTCCTCTTGAATCTGGGGTGACAGTATTTCTTGAAAACTTGGAAAGTTGTTTGACTTTTTATTTGTTATTTATTTTTTGGACCCAAGTGCTTTATTTACACAGCAGAAAGCCAACACCAGAATGTACACTTTTCAACTGTAGAAAGACTTTTATTTGTTCTTGGAAAATTAAAGCAATTACAATAATATGAAGTAAACAATCAGGTCTTGTGAAAAAAGCTAAGTTAACTTTGTTAAGATTGCTAACATTCCTTTTTTTTTTTTTTACAGAAATTCTCCCCCTCCTCCCATCAGAACCCATTTCCAAGGTGTTGACTGGGGGTCTCTTCACCAGTAGCTTCTGCAAAAGGATTCTCCACAGTAGGTCTGCTTGAATGTTCTGCTGTGGGTTTGGTGTTGCTCTGACTCAGTCCAGCAGCATGAAGTTAGACTGGCAGTGAGCTATGAACTCCGTCACAGGGTCATGTTCACCCGCCCTTTTCAGGGTGCTGGCAATGCTGTCGTTTTCCAGGATGGGCAGGAAAAGCCGCACAAAGTCAGAGGTGTAGGGAGGGATGATCATATCCAGCACCTCGGTCACAAAGTAGCGGATGAGAGACAGGTCGGTGTCCAGCTTCTCCAGACACCTGCGGATGTAGGCGACCACGGGGAGCACATAGCGGCAACTCAGCAGGTGCACCATCCTGTTCAGGAGGGTCTTCTTCACCTCGAGCTGCTTCATGGCATCTAGCTCGGGGTACTCAGTCTCCAAGAGCTTGATCAGCAGCTGCAAGACGTGGGGGTGCAGGAGGGGATGGTAGGTGCTGACCTCGTCTAGCAGGGCCAGGGGCACTGGAGTGGGGTGCGTGTGCTGCTGGAAGAACTTGGGCTTTGACACGGTCCCGTCCACCCATGTCAGCACACCCACCGCCACCACTGGAAATCTGATGCACCTATAGAGGGTGCCCAGCTCGGCCAGGAGCTCGCTTGCCCCTGTGTTCTCAGCACAGCACAAATTGTGAACAGTTTCAATAGCCTTTGCTGTTGCCTTCAGCTCATCTTGATTGATGCTCAGGCGTTTGTTCCTCTTCCAGATCTCCACCACGCTGGCCGCGTAGGCTAAGAGATGGATATACTTGTGCTTGTGGTCTGGGTTGATCCTGGCCCCAGGTTTAAAGAGCGATTGCATGAACAGGTCCAGGAAGGCGGGCACCCGGATGAGCTCGACAGGAGGCGGGTCCCTGCTGGTAACAAACAGGTTGTAGAGGACGGTGATGTCAGCTGGATTCAGGGCCCCCTTGGACAGCATGGCCCCCAGGGCCTGGCACAGCCGGGGGTAGGAGGCAGCTCTGCCCAGGGCAAGCGGGATGCGACTGGCATCGTGGCCACTCTCCTGGGCGAAGCGCTGGACCTCCTGTGCAACCCTGCGCACTGCCCCGCCCCGCTGGCCTTCCTGGGCCAGCACGGCCATCAGGACCTGAGCCAGCAGGTACGTATGCTCGCCGTGGCACACCATCTTAGCAAACTGAGGCAGGTTTTCTGCAAGGTTGGCTTCTCCTCCATCCAAAATGGTAGCTAGAGAGCTCCCAAGAACTCTAGAGAACACTTCCAGCTGCTGGCAGGCTGCCACCACGCCAGTGATCTCACCTTGGTATCCTGCATCGGAAATGAGCTTGACCGTGAATTTTAGCATCAGACAGTCTGGGTGCACTTCTGTCAGCCGGTAAACAAGATCCCTCCAGGTGGGATGTGCAATCATTTGTTCCAGCCAGGCGGGGGTTGCCCTTTCGTTTGTAAAGATAGAATCTGCTTTGCGGGGGTCGAAGTGTTGCATCACTAAGTTCTTCAAGTGGTTTTCCACTGTTTCCTGAATCTGCACTGGTTCCACCCCGGTCTGAATGAGCCACTGGGCCAGCAGGTTGATGGTCTGGGCCACAGCTGTGTAGTTGTCTGATAAGAGGCGGATCACCTCCTCTGGAGACCCTCCTGCCTGGAAATATCTCATCAAAGTGTTGAAGACAGAGGGCTCCATGATATAATCTGGGGTAGAAAATTTCTGCAGGCATTCTTGCTGGACCTGGGCATCTTCTTCTCCCAGCACACCATCTTCTGGCTGCTGGTCACCCCACTCGGCAGGGCTCCCGAAGTCATCCTGGTCAATGTCCATGGTAGCGCCAGGCATGGCCCCCACTGGACTCTTCCGAAGCTGCCTGTTTAGGAAGGGATAACAGGATAATGGTCACCTCTCTCTTTTTTTCAAGGCTGTGGTATGTAAAACTGATGTTTCTTTTTCAAAAATATGTATTAGTTTTATTTATTTGGCTGTACCAGGTCTTCGTTGGGGCATGCGGGACCTAGTTCCCTCACCAGATAATGAACCCTGGCCCCCTGAGTTGGGAGCACAGAATCTTAGCCACTGGACCATCACGGAGTTACCTATGTATGTTTCTTGATAGGAATATGAATTTACTGATTAGATCATAGGAGGGCAAGTTTCTTCTGTCTACTCTTGGAATTGCAGTCTGATGTTCCAGAGGTCATTTCATTGGCCAGTTGAGATGCTTCTCTATAATGATCACGTGTTAAACTTATACTCCAATAAAATTACTATTTTCAAAAATTTGGAAAAGCTTTACTTTCTCCAGACCACTAATATATTCTCTCAAAGATTAATCATCTGTGTCTTTTAGCTCTGACACTCTAGAGACCCAAATCAGTAATCCTTAATCAACTTTTGAGTCAAAACTAGTTACTATGCTCAAATAGTCCTTATTTTTTATACTATTGCTATGCCTTTTCTTTCAATGAAACTTCCATTTAATTTGGACTTTTTAAATCAATTTTATTATTTTTGTTTTCTTCATATTACATATTTATTCACTTCACTATAATTTGAGCGCTTTTCTGTGTACCAGGCAATTGTCTGTATGTACAGTGTTTGTATGTAAGTTTGCATAAGGTTTTAAGTGGAAAAGTAACAGAAAATGGTTTTCTTTGAAAGAGATTATGCCTGTCAAGGGAGAATGGCTAGACGGGAGCCACCGTGGACAAGGGGGCACTAGGTGGACAGGTGTTAGGCTGGTAGTGGATGTGGGCTTTAGGGAGTGGGAACAGAGCGGGAACAGAGGACTGAGTGAGTGTTTCATTCTCTTTCTTCAACAGATTTTCAAAGATGGAGGTTTACATGAGGGGAGACAGAAGAAAACCAAAAATAGAAGGCTTGGTAACTTACAGGGATATGGCCTTTGGGGAACAGAAGGACCACAGAGAGCACACAAGCTCCTCAGTCACGGGTTGATCCACAGTCTATTCCAGTTCCTGAAAAATAAGAAAAAGAGCAGTTCAAACTCACACTGCTGGTAAGATTTGTGGTTAGGATCCACACCCAGCTCTGCCAAACTAAAAACCCTCATTATTATGCTGTGGAATAAAATGCGGCAGTGAAAAAAAAAAACCTGAAACTCCAGTAATTTGGCCACCTAATGCAAAGAGTTGACTCATTGGAAAAGACCCTAATGCTGGGAAGGATTGGGTGCAGGAGGAGAAGGGGAGGACAGAGGATGAGAGGGCTGGATGGCATCACCGACTCGGTGGACATGGGTTTGGGTGGACTCCGGGAGTTGGTGATGGACAGGGAGGCCTAGCGTGCTGTGGTTCATGGGGTCGCAAAGAGTCAGACACAACTGAGCGATTGAACTGAACTGAACTGAAAAGAAATATGTGTGAAGTAGGACAATACACACCAACATGAAATGACATCCCAGCTATATTTGAGATAAATCAGATGAACACAGTAGAATAAGTTTCTTAAATTGAAAAACAGATCCGATGAATATTCACATAATCAGAGGGCTTCCCTGGGAAATTTTACTAACATTCAAATAATAGTTAAACCTTTCACAAACTCTCCCCAAGTACAGAAGAGCAAGAAAGACTTCCAGCTCACTCTAAGAGGCCAGTATTCATTACCCTGTGTTATCAGTCAGGGTCCTATTAGAGAAACCAAACCCGTAGGAGATGTGTATTAAGAGATTTCTCACAAGGAATTGGCTTACACGACTGAGGGAACTGTCTAGGCAAGCCTGAGATCCTTGGGGCAGCCGTCAGAAAAGGCAGACTGGCATTCTTCAGTACCAAGGATGCTGCTCTCCACAGACAGAATGTGTTCTCTTTAGGGAAACCTCAACTCGATGCTTAAAGCCTTTGTTAATTAGATCAGGCTAATTGGTTTATCTAGAATCCTCTTAATGGCACCCCACTCCAGTACTCTTGCCTGGAAAATCCCATGGATGGAGGAGCCTGGAAGGCTGCAGTCCATGGGGTCGCTGAGGGTCGGACACGACTGAGCGACTTCACTTTCACTTTTCACTTTCATGCATTGGAGAAGGAAATGGCAACACTCCAGTGTTCTTGCCTGGAGAATCCCAGGGACGGGGGAGCCTGGTGGGCTGCCGTCTATGGGGTCGCACAGAGTTGGACACGACTGAAGTGACTCAGCAGCAGCAGAATCATCTTGCTTCTTTAAAGTCAATTGATACGGATTTTAATTACATCAAAAAATACTTGAAAAATACCTATAGCCTCCAAGATTCCACAAAACCATACCTTGATGCCTGAGCCACACAGAGGAATCCCAAGAAAGCTACTGACTAATATCCTTTGTGAATACAGGGAAAAAATTCAACAAAATCCCCACAATCTGAATCAGGCGAGGTAAGGATTATACACCATGACTCAGCAGAATTTATATCAGAATTGTGAGGTTGATTAGATTTATGAAAAACAATCAATGTAACGTGTCAATAGAATAAGGGACAAAAACCATATCATCATCTCAACAGAGGCTGAAAAAACTGTTTCTAAAAGTTAAACATAGAGTTGCTGTATGAGGAGTCGTGTCCGACTCTTGTGATCCCATGGACTAAAGCCCACCAAGGCTCCTCTGTCCATGAATTTCTCCAGGCAAGAGTACTGCCATTTCCTTCTCCAGGAGATCTTCCCAACCCAGGGATTTAACCCCAGTCTCCTATATTGCAGGCAGAAAGTGAAAGTGAAGTCACTCAGTCGTGTCTGACTCTTTGTGACCCCGTGGACTGTAGCCCACCAAGCTCCGCCATCCATGGGATTCTCCAGGCAAGAACACTGGAGTGGATTGCCATTTCCTTCTCCAGGGGACCTTCCCAACCCAGGGATCGAACCCAGGTCTCCCGCATTGCAGGCAGACGCTTTAACCTCTGAGCTACCAAGGAAAACTTTACCCACTGAGCCACCTGAGAAGCCCTATGGCTCAGCCAGTCCTTTCAGATAGCATATGCAAGAGAAATGACAACCTAGCTCCACACAAAATACTTTTCAGGTGAGCATAGCAATGTTACTCATAATGGCCACAGGGCAGAAACACCCAAATGTCCATCAACTGATGAATGGATGAACAAAGTATGGTATACAGTGGAATATTATCTAGTCATGAAGAGGAATAAAACACTAATTCATGTTCAGCATGGATGAATCTTGAAAAGTTGCAAAGTGAAAGAATCCAGGTACAAGAGGTCATATACTACATAATCCCACTTAAATGAAACAGTCAGTACAGGCAAACTTGTAGAGATAGAAAATCAATTAGAGGTTGTCAGGAAATAGTGTGGGGCAGGATGGAAAGTGTCTGCTAATAGACTTCTTTTGCTGCTGCTGCTGCTGCTGCTGCTAAGTCGCTTCAGTCGTGTCCGACTCTGTGTGACCCCAGAGATGGCAGCCCACCAGGCTCCCCCGTCCCTGGGATTCTCCAGGCAAGAACACTGGAGTGGGTTGCCATTTCCTTCTCCAATGCATGAAAGTGAAAAGTGAAAGTGAAGTCGCTCAGTCGTGTCCGACTCTAGCGACCCCATGGACTGCAGCCCACCAGGCTCCTCTGTCCACGGGATTTTCCAGGCAAGAGTACTGGAGTGGGGTGCCATTGCCTTCTCCGAGACTTCTTTTAGAGTGATGAAAATGCTCTGGAATTAGATAGTGGGGTGGCTGTACAACATTGTGAATATGCTAACAAACTACTGAATTTTATACTTTAAAAGAGTGAATTTTATGGTTTGGACATTGTGTCCAGTTTTTTAAAGTGCTCACACAGTCCAGGAGCATAGACCAGACTTCAATTAAATTGCTTAGGCATGTGAAACAATTATTTAAATTTAAATAAGCTAACAATTATATTTTAAAAATTGCAACTTCAAATTTGTGGGATTCAAATAATTAGTTATAGCTGTCATTTAATATAACTAATATGATTGGTTATATTAGTCTCCTCTGTCATTTCCATCCACCATATAGACAAACTAATTATTACCAGGTTTGGGAGGAAAAAACAAAACTCTGTTGAATATCACAAGGCTCTTTTGCTATCACCCCATTTTTAACATTTCTTTTACAGGAAAACTTTTCTAAAAAGTTCTTTGTCTTTACTGTGTGGTGATCTTTTTCTCCTGCACATTCTCTCTTTAATTTACTCCAATCAAGCCTCACCTCCAACCTACATAGACACCCAACCTGTGAAAGTCACAAATCCATGATCTTAACATTGCAAAAATCTAGTGATCAATTCCCAGCCCTCTCTTACTTGGAATATCTGGAGCTCTGTCCACCTTGAAAGGCTTTCTTCTCAGGGCTCCCAGGACCCAGTCCTCTCCTGAGATTCCTTCTTTGTCAGTGGCAGCTCCTTCCAAGTGTTCTTTGCTTCTTCTCCTTCTCTCCTCCTCTCTCCAACTGTGAACCTACTGCGTCTTGCAAGGTGACATCTCCAGAGCTCTGCAATCCTATATATACTATCCAGGCATGAAAATCTAATCATAATGATTTTTTTACCACCCACACAGTGATTAGATCTGGATTTGATCTTCAGTCTTGTATATCCAAAGTCCCAGCTCAGTATCCCTGCTTGAGTGTCTCATAGGTCATAAGTCAAACTTAAAACTCTCCACCTCAATTCTGACGTCCAGCCCTGACCCCTCTCAGGCCTCATGGCTTAAGTAAAGCTGATTCCATTAGTCCAGTTGATTGAGTCAAGAGCCTTAGTATTTCTGACTCCTCTCCTTTCTCTTGGTCCAAGCTCAACTTGTGAGAAGAAAATCTAACTTGGCCCTTGCTGTTTCTGACTTCTATTAACACTTTCCTTCCTGCATATGACTCAACAATCCTACTCCTAAGTATATATCTGAATAAAAACATAATTCGAAAGGATACGTGCTCCTGCATGGTCATTGCTGCACTATTCACAATAACCAGGACATGGAAGCAACCTATTCATAAATGTCCATTGACAGAGGAATGAATAAAGAAGATGTAGGTCATATATATGATGGAATATTACTCAGCCATAAAAATAACAAAACAATGCCATCTGCAATGATATGGATGGACCTAGAAATTGTCATGAGTGAAGCACGTCAGACAGAGAAAGACAAATATATGATATTGCTAATATATGAAATCTAAAAAAACTGTGCAGATGAACCTATTTACAAAACAGAAATTGAGTCATAGACATAGAAAAGAAATTTATGGTTACCAAAGGTGGGGGGAAGGATAAATTAGGAGATTGGGATTGACATATATACACTAATATATACAAAATAGGTAACTAATAAAAACCTGATGTATAGCACAGGGACTTCTATTCAATACTCTGTAATGATTTATATGGAAATGGAATCTAGAGAGGAGTGGGTATATTTATAACTGTCTCGCTTTGGTGTATAGCAGAAATTAACACAACATTCTAAATTAACTATACTCCAATAAAAAATTAAAAACAAAACAAAACCCAAAACCACTTTCCTTCACTCACTCTGCTCCATCCTCTCTGGATGCTTTGCGGTTCATCTAACAAGCCAGGCACAGTCCCAGTTTAGGCCTTCGCATGCGCTGTGTGCTCTGCCTAGAAAGTTATTTCTCCAGATTAAAAGCAAGACTTGTTCTCTCATCTTCTTCTGGCTTCTTTTCAAGTACTTTTAGTCACAAGGCATGTGACCAGAAATGAGACTGGAGTCAGTGGTTAGAGAAGACGATCAGGGGTTTGGATTAGAGTGTGAGGGTTAATGGAATCTCCCAGGTTTGTCTTAAAAAAAGCAAATGTTTGTTTGCCTGTGTCAGATCTTAGTTGCAGCACACAGGATTCTTGCTGTGTTGTGAAGAATATTTCGTTGCAGCACCTGGACTCTCTAGTTGTGTGTGGGCTTCTGTAATGTCAGAGTGTGGGCTCCCTGTAGTAGACACAGGCTTACTTGCCCTGAGGTATGTGGGATCTTCCCAAACCCGTGTCTCCTGCATTGGCAGGCAGATTCCCAACCACTGGAATTATTTCACACAATGCTTTATTTTCTACCCTCACATATCTGTAAACTGCCATTGAGAAGACTTCCTGATCTCTCACTATTAAATAATTTATCCATTCAAAATTATTTATGGAGCAAAAAAGAGTATTTTCCTCTTACTAAATATTTTTCAAAGTATTGGGCTCCCCTGGTGGCTCAGACGGTAAAGAATCTGCCTGCAGTGCAGGAGACTTGGGTTCAATCCCTGGGTCAGGAAGATCCCCTGGAAAAGGGAATAGCAACCCACTCCAGTATTCTTGCCTGAAAATCCCAAGGACAGAGGAACCTGGCAGGCTACAGTCCATGGGGTCACATAGAGTTGGATAAGTTTTAGTGACTATATAATAACCTATTCTGTGGTCAAGGAAAACAACAGAATGGAAAAGACTAGAGATCTCTTCAAGAAAATTAGAGATACCAAGGGAACATTTAATGCAAAGATGGGCTCAATAAAGAACAGAAATGGTAGGGACCTAACAGAAGCAGAAGATATTAAGAAGAGGTGGCAAGAATACACAGAAGAACTGTACAAAAAAGATCTTCGTGATCTAGATAATCACGATGGTGTGATCACTCACCAAGAGCCAGACAGCCTGGAATGAGAAGTCAAGTGGGCCTTAGGAAGCATCACTACAAACAAAGCTAGTGGAGGCAATGGAATTCCAGTTGAGCTATTTCAAATCCTGAAAGATGATGCTATGAAAGTGCTGCCTTCAATAGGCCAGCAAATTTGGAAAACTCAGCAGTGCCCACAGGACTGGAAAAGGTCAGTTTTCATTCCAATCCCAAAGAAAGGCAATGCCAAAGAATGCTCAAACTACCGCACAATTGCACTCATCTCACATGCTAGTAAAGTAATCCTCAAAATTCTCCAAGTCAGGCTTCAGCAATACGTGAACCGTGAACTTCCTGATGTTCAAGCTGGTTTTAGAAAAGGCAGAGGAACCAGAGATCAAATTGCCAACATCCACTGGATCATCGAAAAAGCAAGAGAGTTCCAGAAAAGCATCTATATCTGCTTTACTGACTATGCCAAAGCCTTTGACTGTGTGGATCACAATAAACTGTGGGAAATTCTGAAAGAGATGGGAAAACCAGACCACCTGACCTGCCTCTTGAGAAACTATATGCAGGTCAGGAAGCAAAAGTTAGAACTGGACATGGAATAACAGACTGGTTCCAAATAGGAAAAGGAGTACGTCAAGGCTATATATTGTCACCCTGCTTATTTAACTTCTATGCAGAGTACATCATGAGAAACACTGGGCTGGAAGAAGCACAAGCTGGAATCAAGATTGCTGGGAGAAATATCAATAACCTCAGATATGCAGATGATACCACCTTTATGGCAGAAAGTGAAGAGGAACTAAAAAGCCTCTTGATGAAAGAGGAGAGTGAAAAAGTTGGCTTAAAACTCAACATTCAGAAAACTAAGATCATAGCATCCGGTCCCATCACTTCATGGGAAATAGATGGGGAAACAGTGGAAACAGTGTCAGACTTTATTTTTGAAGGCTCCAAAATCACTGCAGATGGTGATTGCAGCCATGAAATTAAAAGACGCTTACTCCTTGGAAGGAAAGTTATGACCAACCTAGATAGCATATTGAAAAGCAGAGATATTACTTGGCCAACAAAGGTCCATCTAGTCAAGGCTATGGTTTTTCCAGTGGTCATGTATGGATGTGAGAGTAGGACTGTGAAGAAAGCTGAGCGCTGAAGAATTGATGCTTTTAAACTGTGGTGTTGGAGAAGACTCTTGAGAGTCCCTTGGACTGCAAAGAGATTCAACCAGTCCATCCTAAAGGAGATCAGTCCTGGGTGTTCATTGGAAGGACTGATGCTGAAGCTGAAACTCCAATACTTTGGCCACCTGATGCAAAGAACGGACTTATTTGAAAAGACCCTGATACTGGGAAAGATTGAAGGGAGGAGGAGAAGGGGATGACAGAGGATGAGATAGTTGGATGGCATCACCGACTTGATGGACACGAGTTTGAGCAAGCTCTGGGAGTTGGTGATGGACAGAGAAGCCTGGCGTGCTGCAGTCCACGGGGTCTCAAAGAGTCAGACATGACTGAGTGACTGAACTGAACTGAACATGCTTCAAGAAGGTGGCATCCACTGGCTTATGCTCAGGATGAGAACTTTTTTTTGGCCACATTTCTGTTGTCCAGTGTCCCATTCCTGGCAGTTTCAATAGTATGAGTTATGGTGAACGGTTGTGCAAGCAGTGAGAATCCTGCAGTTCATTTATAGGAAAGCCTTAACCAGTCCTGGCAGGTTAGAAGTGAGGACACAGTTCTGTGGTGCTGGGTAGGAAGGAGGACTTGCGCTGTAAGAGTAGGTTAAAAGCCACGTGTGAAAGCTTGACAGTGTGAGACGATGTTATCCCTGGTTAGTTGTACTGTGAGCGAGTGCTTAGTCACTCAGTCATATCAGACTCTTGCAGCCCCATGGATTGTAGCCCGCCAGGTTCCTCTGTCCATGGGATTTCTCAGGCAAGAATACTGGCGTGGGTTGCCATTTCCTCCTCCAGGGGATCTTCCACACCCAGGGATCAAACCCCGAGTGTCTGGCATCTCCTGTGTTAGCAGGCAGCTCCTTTACAACGAGCGCCCCCAGCACTCGTACTGTAATTTGATGAAAGTCATTGGGCAGGAGCAAGCAATTTCATGGGTCTATCACTTTTTAATCTTAATCCAGGTTTCATATTGGTTGTGGTTCTCAAAATGATTAGTGCCAACAGTTAAGGCTTAGGGTCTTAGTGACCTTGTGTTTATTAGAGATTTTCGCTCTTTTGCTCTTTGATGTCCTTTTGTTCTTCTTGAATATGTCAGTACATTAAGTATAAAAATGGTAGTGTGGGACTTCCCCGGTGGTCCAGTTGTTAAGACTCCATACTTCCACTGCAAACGGCACAGGTTTGATCCCTGATTGGGGAAGCAAGTTCCCACATGTTTCGAGGTGTTCCCCAAAATTAATAAATATGATAGTGCAAAAATGATTGTGCACTAAAACTTACAGAGTTGTGTTACTCTGAGCTATTTTCTTCTGCCTCTGACTGTTTCTGGTATGAAAACAGACGGCCTCCAGTGAGAAATTAAGCTATTTCTTTTTAACTATAACTAAATCATCTGCAAATTTCTTTTTAACTTTAACTAAACCATCTGCAAAAATAGAGTTTTATACATTCATGAAAGAAACACTTATTTACAAGATGATATGAATGGATCCACATGAATTTTTTAATTGTATGAAATTCATTGAAAAGTGAGAAAGGAACTACAGGGTTGGCCTCACTGTCTTCACTAGCCACCCGATTTCCTACACGGTAACTTTAAGAAATAAGGCATCCTAATTTGCATAAAATTTGGGACAAGCTTGATTGATCAACCCTCCTTTACTCATATACACAGACCACATGTATAAAATGGGGGAGTGATAATCTGAGACCCCATCAAATAACACTCTATTCATGCAAATTTTGTCATTGCACAAGTCAATTGGGTTTTTTTGTTGTTGTTGTTGTTCTTAGTTCAAGTTTGACTTAATACATTTTCTACATCCCAAGGAAAGATATTGGGGAATATGTGGGAGGGGCAGAGTTTACCCCTGTCACTGTGGGGCTGCTCTGCCAGCCTGCCCACTCCCTCTCGCATGGAAAGTGAAAGTGTTAGTCTCTCAGTCCTGACTGTATGCAACCCCATGGACTGTAGACCAATTTCATGGACTTTGAATACCAGACTTCTCTGTCCATGGAATTTTCCAGGCAAGAATCTTAGAGTGCATTGCCTTTCCCTTGCTCTAGGGGATCTTCCCGACCCAGGGATAAAACCTGGGCCTCCCGCTTTGCAGGCAAATTCTTTACCATCTGAGCCACCAGGGAAGCACATCCCTCTTCCGTGCTAGGGCTCAACTCTACTGTCCTCCTTCATCCCTGCAGTGGTCTTTTCTCAGATGTGACTGGTTCTGAGCTGTGCACCACCAGGACAAGAACACCCCCATCTGTCTGGGCTTGTGTGTCTGTCAGCGCCCAGGCTGGGCTGATCTTGTCGCCTGCCTCTCACTGTGACCAAGCACCAGACACTTAGTTGATTTTGATGGTATTTTTCCCCATTTTATTAACACTCTCCTTTATCTTTCACTAAAAAGAGAGAGAGAGACTGGGGAGCTATTCCCTCTGTCTTTCCCAGCTTTTAAGTCACAGTCATGGTGACAAGCCCTGATCCCAAATTGCCCTAAAACCCTTACATGCATCCTCAGTTCCCCTTCCCTCACTGTGATGTGAAACCTTGGCAAAATCTAAACCTAAGATCATATTGCGGTCATAATCTATGAAGGCAGATCTTGCTTTGTTGTTGTTCAGCCGCTCAGTGGTGTCTGACTCTTTGTGACCCCAAGGACTGCAGCACTCCATGCTTCCCTGTCCTTCACCATCTCCCAGAGTTTGCTCAAACTCATGTCCATTGAATCGGTGATGCCATCCAACCATCTTATCCTCTGTCGTCTCCTTCTCCTCCTTCCCTCAGTCTTGCCCCAGCATCAGGGTTTTTTCCAGTGAGTCAGCTCTTTGCATCAGGTGGCCAAAGTATGGGAGCTTCAGCATCAGCATCAGTCCTTCCAATGAATATTTAGGGTTGATTTCCTTTAGGATTGACTGATTTGATCTCCCTGAAGTCCAGGAGACTCTCCAGAGTCCTCCAACACCACAGTTCAAAAGCATCAATTCTTCGGCACTCAGTCTTTTTTATGGTCCAACTCTCACATCCATACATGACTGCTGGAAAAACTGTAGCTTTGACTATGCCAACGGACCTTTGTCAGCAGAGTAATGCCTCTGCTTTTTGGTGCTCTTGTCTAGGTTTATTTTTGCTGTTCGTCCAAGGAGCAAGCATCTTTTAATTTCATGACTGCAGTCACCATCCGCAGTGATTTTGGAACCCAAGAAAATAAAAGTCTGTCACTGTTTCCATTGTTTCCCCATCTATTTGCCAGGTCTCTGAAACCTTGGTTTCCTGCATTGCAGGCAGATTCTTTACCATCTGAGCCATCAGGGAAGCCTTTGCTTTATATCATGTCTAAAAACAGTTGTATTATTTTGATGGCACTTATTAAACAGTGTTGGAATCGAAGAGGAAAGGAGGAGGAGGGATAAATTTAGAATTTGGGATTAGCAGATACACACTACTATATATAAAATAAACAACAATGTCCTACTGTATCAATATCTTGTAATAACCCATAATGGGAAAGAATCTGAAAAATAATCACTTTGATGTACATCTGAAACACTGTAACTCAATTATACTTCAATAAAAAGAGTTGTATTATTTCAATGTCATTTTTATTTATTACCTTAGATATATTTAGTATTTAGAATATACTTTTTGGTGTAAAGATCCTAAAACTTTTATGACTTTTCATACACATAAGCATACAAAGACATCTGATAAAAAAATTGTGTATATATTTTGCTTAGACACAAACATAATAGGTTTATCTTGTCTTAAAATTTTTAATTATTTATTTATTTGACTGCTCCGGATCTTCATTTCAGCACATGGGTTTTAGCTGTGGCTTGTGCAATCTAGTTCCCCGACCAGGGATAGACAAACCCAGGCCCCCTGCATTGGGATCTCAGAGTCTTAGCCACTGGACCACCAGCGAAGTCTTAATTTTGCTCATTTTATCTGACTAGGTAAAACACATAAAAACAGACCATTTCATACCTCATATTCTTTCTAATGCAAAATTTATCAGACATATTGTATTGAAGGACCTGTCAAAGTTTATTTACTCCTCCATGAAAACCCCATCAAGGAATTAACAGAGTGCCCACTCACCAGGATTTGGGAAATAAAGTTTATACACTTAAGTAAAGAATTTACCGCTTCCCCAATAAGTACAGGTTATTGTTGACTGCTGCTGCTTTATTCGTATAGTCATAAAAGCATCATGTTTTTATTAACCAACATGAATTATATTTGAGGTACAATGCTTTGCAGTGATCTTCCCAGAAATACCATTAACAGAAATAATGGGTGTATCTGAGAAGCGAACTGTAAGCAGATAGATCTGTGGCTCTTGGTCAGTTCCAGGAGCCCCCGACCTGGGTGCTTGTTTTAGCAGAGAGCCTCCAACTGGAGGGTTCTAAACACAGAGGTGAGGGATCTTTTTTTTTCAACTCAAACAATTATCCGTGAATCTCAGCATTCTGTACAAGATACAGAGCCACCATTTGCTTATTTCTCAGTTGGAGGACCAAATTTTTTTTTCTTCCATTCTAGTTGTCATAAAAAATCTCTGATATATATATATGCGTGTGTGTGTGTGTGTGTGTGTGTAGCATTGGGCTTCTCTGGTGACTCAGTGGTAAAGAATCTGCTCACCAGTGCAAGAGACACAGTTTCCATTCCTGGGTCAAGAAGATCCCCCAAGGAAATGGCAACCCACTCCAGTATTCTTGCCTGGAAATCCTGTGGACAGGGGAGCCCCGAGGGCTGCAGTCCATGAGATTGTAGAGTCTGACATGATTTAGCAACTAAACATCAATAATTTTATATTTTTATATATATATACACACATACATATAAATGAATCATGTTACTGTCCAGTAGAAATTAGCACAACATTGTAAATAAACTGTACTTCAGTAAAATAAAAATTTAAAAAACTTTCTGATTTTTGTAATTCCTTGGAGGTCCAGTGGTTAGGACTCCTCACTTTCACTGCCAAGAGTGCAGATTCAGTCTTGGTTAGAGAACTAAAATCTCACTAGCTGCACAGCACAGCCAAAAATTAAAAAGAAAAGATACAAAAGAAATAAAATATTTCTAATTTTAATAATTTTCATATTGTCATTTTTAAGCTTCTCAGAACTGCTTCTTTTCCTGTGTTCAGCTTTGAGAATGCTGACCTTCCTGACAAAAAGTTGTTGGTAAAAACAATCTTGGAGATATATAAAAGAAGATACTCTTTCTCTCCTGAAACTACAAAAATCAGCAGATACAGTTCTGAATCATAAAACTCTCCTTGCATGACATGTCCACACTCCTTTGGAAGGCCAGGACCTCCTGTTTTGTACTTATCTCACCCTAACTACTCAAGTCATTACTCTGGGAATTCTCATGGCTCTCGGTTGCATCACCACTATTTCCCTCAAAACTTGATCTTTCCCGTCAGCATGCAAACATGAGCCATCTGGGGATATCTGACTGTAGCCATTAAAATTCCTTAAGCTATTCACTTTTTCCCAGTTGGCTCTAAAAAATGAGAGAATTGAAATTCTTGACGTAATTGTGCTCAAATGACAGTCTCAGTATTGGGCCTCACCCAATGCCTCGTGAATCAGCATTTGCCTCTAAACAAGATCCCTAGGTGGGAGGGATTAAACTTAAAAGCTTTTGCACAGCAAAGGAAACTATAAGCAAAGTGAAAAGACAACCCTCAGAATGGAAGAAAATAATAGCAAATGAAACAACTGACAAAGGATTAATTTCCAAAATATACAAGCAGTTCATACAACTCGATATCAGAAAAACAATCAACCCAATCAAAAAGTGGGAAAAAGACCTAAACAGACACTTCTTCAAAGAAGACATACAGATGGCTAACGAACACATGAAAAGATGCTCAACATTGCTCATTATTAGAGAAATGCAAATCAAAACTACAATGAGATATCACCTCACACCCATCAGAATGGCCATCATCAAAAAGTCTACAAACAATAAATGCTGGAGAGGGTGTGGAGAAAAGGGAACACTCTTGCACTGTTGGTGGAAGACAGTATGGAGATTCCTTAAAAAACTAGGAATAAAACCACAATATGACTTAGGCATACACCCTAAGGAAACCAAAACTGAAAAAGACACATGTATCCGATTACAATAGCTAGAATATGGAAGCAACCTAGATGTCCATCTACAGATGAATGGATAAAGAAGCTGTGGTACATATACAGAATGGAATATGACTCAGTCATAAAAAGGAACACATTTGAGTCTGTTCTAATGAGTTGGATGAACCTAGAACCTATTATACAGAGTGAAGTAAGTCAGAAAGAGAAAGATAAATATTATATTCTAACGCCTATATACAGAATCTAGAAAAAATGGTACTGAAGAATTTATTTACAGGGCAGCAATGGAGAAACAGACATAGAGAATAGACTTATGGACATGGGGAGAGGGGAGCAGAGAGTGAGATGTATGGAAAGAGCAACATGGACATTTACATAACCATATGTAAAATAGCCAGCAGGAGTTTGCTGTATGGCTCAGGAAACTCTAACAGGGGCTCTGTATCAATCTAGAGGGATGGGATGGGGAGGGAGACGGGAGGGAGGTTCAGATGGGGGGGATATATGTATACCTATGGCTGAATCATGCTGAGGTTTAACAGAAAACAACAAAATTCTGTAAAGCAATTATCCCTCAATTAAAAAGAAAATTAAATAAAAGAAAAAAAATGTTGCAGGCAGATACTACATTTCCAGATTTTGAGACTAATGAATTAATCTTAAAGCAATGTTTTTCAAACTGCAGGTTGCAATCCATTAATTAAGTAAATAAATCATTTCAGAGGGTAAAAAAAAAAAATCCCTGGATGATTCATAAAATTTTGAAAAACTCTTGACTGTGTCTGTGGAATCACTTGAGTAGCTTTAAGAAATCCTGATGTCCGGAGACCAATTAAATCGGAACTTGGGGGAGTAGATCCCAGGGATCTGTGTTTTTTTAAGCTCTTGGTGACACTGGGGTTTCCCTCCCAAGTGGTTCAGATGGTAAAGAATCTTCCTCCAATGCAGGAGATCCAGGTTCAAACCCGAGGTTGGGAAGATCTCCTGGAAAAGGAAATGAGTACCCACTACAGTATTCTTGCCTGGAGAATTCCATGGACAGAGGAGCCTGCGTTCATGGGGTTACAAAGAGACACAACTGAGCAACTAACACTACTAACACCAATGTGTAGCCAGATGTGAGAACCCCTGAACTAGACATATTTTCTTTTTCTGTGTCACTGATAGTTGGTACAATCTCTCTATGGAAAGAGGATTGAAGTCACGTTGAGCCCAGGAAAAAATAGAGACCCTTCCTGGTTTCTTATGTGGTATCAGCATTGGATTGGCTAGACAAGGTCTGTCCTGAATTCCAGGACTTTTTTTTTTTAATTGAAGTATAGTTGATTTACAATGTTGTCCCTATCTCTGCTGTATAGCAAAGTGACTCAGTTATACACATACACACATTCTTTTTTTAAATATTCTTTTCCATTATGGTTTATCTCAGGAGATTGGATATAGTTCGCTGTGCATTACAGTAGAACTTTGTTGTTTATTCATTCTACATGTAGTAGTTTACACCAATGTCAAACTCCCAGTCCATCCTTCTCCCTCCTCTATTTCCCCTTGGTAACCACAAGTATGTGAACCGCGAACTTCCAGATATTCAAGCTGGTTTTCAAAAAGGCAGAGGAACCAGAGATCAAATTGCCAACATCTGCTGGATCACTGAAAAAGCAAGAGAGTTCCAGAAAAACATCTATTTCTGCTTTACTGACTATGCCAAAGCCTTTGACTGTGTGGATCACAATAAACTGTGGAAAATTCTGAAAGAGATGGGAATACCAGACCACCTGACCTCCCTCTTGAGAAACCTGTATGCAGGTCAGGAAGCAACAGTTAGAACTGGACATGGAACAACAGACTGGTTCCAAATAGGATGAGGAGTACGTCAAGGCTGTATATTGTCACCCTGCTTATTTAACTTAAATGCAGAGTACATCATGAGAAATGCTGGACTGGAAGAAGCACAAGCTGGAATCAAGATTGCTGGGAGAAATATCAATAACCTCAAATATGCAGATGACACCACCCTTATGGCAGAAAGTGAAGAGGAACTCAAAAGCCTCTTGATGAAAGTGAAAGTGGAGAGTGAAAAAGTTGGCTTAAAACTCAACATTCAGAAAACTAAGATCATGGCATCTGGTCCCATCACTTCATGGGAAATAGATGGGGAAACAGTAGAAGCTGTGTCAGACTTTATTTTCTGGGGCTCCAAAATCACTGCAGATGGTGACTGCAGCCATGAAATTAAAAGACGCTTACTCCTTGGAAGGAAAGTTATGACCAACCTAGATAGCATATTCAAAAGCAGAGACATTACTTGGCCAACAAAAGGTCCATATAGTCAAGGCTATGGTTTTTCCAGTAGTCATGTATGGATGTGAGAGTTGGACTATAAAGAAAGCTGAGTGCCAAGGAATTGATGCTTTTGAACTGTGGTGTTGGAGAAGACTCTTGAGAGTCCCTTGGACTGCAAGGAGATCCAACCAATCCGTCCTAAGGGAAATCAGTCATGGGTGTTCACTGGAAGGACTGATTTTGAAGCTGAAACTCCAATACTTTGGCCACCTCATGCGAAGAGTTGACTCATTGGAAAAGACTCTGATGCTGGGAGGGATTGGGGGCAGGAGGAGAAGGGGACGACAGAGGATGAGATGGCTGGATGTCATCACTGACTCAATGGACATGAGTTTGAGTGAACTCCAGGGGTTGATGATGGACAGGGAGGCCTGGCGCACTGCGGTTCGTGGGGTCACAAAGAGTCAGACATGACTGAGCGACTGAACTGAACTGAAGTTACACCCATGTTGCTGCAAATGGCATTATTTAATTCTTTTCACGGCCAAGTAATATTTCTTTGTATATATGTATCACAGCTTCTTTATTCATTCTTCTGTCTATGAGTGAATATTTATGTTCTTTCCATGTTTTGGCTATTGTGAATAGTGCTGCTATGAACATTTGTGTTTAGTCTCTAAGTTGTGTCCAACTCTTTGTGACCCCATGGACTGGGTCCCTCCATGGGATTTCCCAGGCAAGAAAACTGGAGTGGGTTGCCATTTCCTTCTCCAGAGGATCTTCCCAACTCAGGGATCGAACCTGCCACTCTTAGTTCTCCTGCACTGGGAAGCTCTGTGAAAGAGTTTATTCCTCTGTAACTAGTCAACCCTAAGTACCACCAGCAAAGCGTTCAGCTCCAGTCTCTATAATAGTTATTCATTTCACAATCAGGCTCATCATCAGGGAAAATCAGTAAGGGCATTTCCAACATATCCAAAAACTTTCACACTTTTCTCATTAAAATATTGTCTCCCAGTTAGTGATCTTGGACTTCCCTTGTGGCTCAGATGGTAAAGAATCTGCCTGCAATGCAGGAGGCCCAGGTTTGATCCCCTGGTCAGGAAGGTCCCTTGGAGAAGGGAATGACTACCCACTCCAGGATTCTTGCCTGGAAAATTCCACAGACAGAGGAGCCTGGTGGGCTACAGTCCATGGGGTTGCAAAGAGTCAGACATGACTGAGCAACTAACACTTCGGTGATTTTAATGGACCAACCATACACACTTTTGGGAAATATCCACAAGCTATCAAAACAATATTAGTCTCAACATATTACTAAACACTTTTGCATGATAATGGAATATTTTTGAGGGCAAAGATCTCAGGATACATATTATCCCACATAGAAACAGTTAATGCTGGGTGATAAACACTTTAAATTCTTTATAATTTATTAATCAATTAAAATTATTTATTTTGGCTGCACTGGCCTCTCTAGTTGCAGCACGGGCTTAGTCACAGAATGTGGGATCTTAGTTCCCTGACCAGGGATTGAACCCAGGGCCCCTTGCATTCGGAGCATGGAGTTTCCAACCAGTGCCCCCTGCAGTAGAAATGTAGAGACCTAACCACTGAACTGCCAGGGAAGTCTAAAATAAGACAACTTTAAAGCAATAATTTAAACAAAATTACTTAGTTTGTGAGTAATAATATTAAAAATAGTGCTCAGTTCAGTTCAGTTCAGTCGCTCAGCTGTGTCCGACTCTTCGTGACCCCATGAATCGCAGCACGCCAGACATCCCTGTCCATCACCAACTTCCGGAGTTCTTCATTAATTCTAAGATACCCCTTTTTTCACATTTTAATAACTCAGAAATTGGATATGTTTTATAGTCTAAACATCATAGTTTATTTTCCTTTTTATTTTCTTAGGAGTCCATTAGATTGATAAAATTATATAGTATTAGCTAACATTATTTATTATGGACCCTGGCACTATTCTTAATACTTCTTTGTGTAGTCTTCTTCAATTTTTACACTAAATTAAGAAGGGACAAGGGACTTCTCTGGTGATCCAGGGGTTAAGACTTCATCTTCCAATGCAGGGGTTATGGGTTCAATCCCCAGTTGGGGAGCTAACATCCCACATACTTCATGGTCAAAAGAAAAACAAAACACAGAACAGAAACAATATTGTAACAAATTCAATACAGACTTTAAAAATGGTCTATGTCAAAGTAAATCTTAAATTAAAAAAAAGGATCAGGTTGGTGTCTTATAATCAGAATAACAGTAAAATAGATATCTGAAGAAAGGTTCTCTGAACATATTTTCTGTCCCTTTCATGTAGTTAAACTGGTCCAAAAGAAGTCAATTACGGGCCTTTCCAGGTGGTACTACTGGTAAAGAACCCGCTTGCTGATGCAGAAGACATAATGAGATGCAGTTTGATCTCTGAGAGGGGGAGATCCCCTGGAGGGCGGCATGGCAACCCACTCCAGTATTCCTGCCTGGAGAATCCCATGGACAGAGGAGCCTGGCAGGCTACAGTCCACAGGGTTGAAAAGAGTCAGACACGACTGAAGCAATTTAGCAGGCATGCACATTAAAAAAAGAAAGAAAGAAAGAAATGCACTAGAGGAGAAAAAGTGAAGATAAATAAAACTTTCATAAATTAAAAAAAGAAATCAATTACTTTTTCTTTGTTAAACCCATATGTTCAAACAAGACTGGTAGTCTGCTCCCCATGATGTGTAGAGCTATTAGGAACATACTGGGTTCAAATACTTGGAAAAGAATCCCCATGGACGGAGGTGCCTGGCAAGCTACAGTCCATGGGGTCGCAGAGTCGGACATGACTGAATGACTAAGTACACACAAAGAAAAATATTCTTTCTGCAGAGTTCTTCTCTTGATTCAACTAGTTGTAAAAATCCTTTGATTATGTTCTTTCATTCTTCTTTTCCCATTTTAGAGACCTACAAAGAAATGTAAAGCAAAAATGCTAAAATTTATTTCTTCAATATGATATGAACTTTATTCCTTTCTTCTTGTGGAAACCATATTCCTTGTGTTTGTTCATCATTTAAAAGGAGGAAAAAATTTGCTAAAATTTCTCCTGTAATAAATAATAGCCTGTATTTATGATATGGGCTGTGTGTATGATATGATTTACACACACACATAAATACCCACTGAACTGAGAAAGAAACAGGAGTAGAGCTTTTCCTTGTCAAGTTTCATTTCTTGAGAGAGATAGCTTATTTTTCCACATCTAAAAAATACACCTGAAGGGATATATACACCTGGGATCATCTCTGGGTTTGCTGGTCAGATAGAAAGCTCAGAATTCACTGTCTGTCAGTCTTGTTTCCTTCCACATAACAGCATCTTTTGCTGAGATTTCTGTGAGAATCTTCTGTCTTCTTTCTTATGGAATCATCTCTTTCTTCTCGGATCAGCCATTCAGGTTGAAGGGATGCAGTTTTATTAAGGTTGATTAAGTCACTGAGTGCGCCAGTCACTGAAGCTAGTTTAGGAAATTTAAAGTAGAAATAAAGCAGCAGAGACCGCTGAAAGAAGAAAGAAAGCAAAGGGGAAAAAATAGTAACACTTAAGAGTGAGCTGTCCCTGTGCTAAATGCATTCCTCAGTCAATCAACAGTGGTCTCTATGGGAAATTCCACTGGAGTGGGAGATAATAGAGTAATTAAAATACTTGGCCCTTAGTTGTGGGGAGGCAGGATTAAATTTTCCAAGGATACATAGCACTGGTTGGGACATTAGTCCTGTCTTGTTATCAGATTACTGAGTCCTATTTAGTTATTACCAGTCAAGGCTGGCCACCGTGCATGCAATGGAAACAGTAGATTTGACCTCTGTCTGACAACCCAGGATTCAGGATATGCCTGTGTCTCCTAGAATATAATTCTTAAAGATGTCTGAAGACAAGTTGATCTGCTTTCCTCTTCCAATATGCCTGTTTCCATGAACTTCCCAGAAAACCTCTTGACCAGTATACTTCTTCCCACCAGAACCATGAATACATCTGTGATCTTGTTAATCATACTAAGAAATATATGTATATTTATCTTTGTCCCATTTCTCACTCAGAGATCCTAAAACCCTTGAAACGTTCTAATAGCAACAAATATGTCATTTGTTATATTAAGGAGGTGACTTTCGGACTCCACCTAAGGTTGGGAGCTGGGGAATTTCTCTGGATAGAACTCTACACTTCCACTGCAAGGGGCATGGGTTCAGTCTCTGGGGAGTTAAGATCTTGCATGCCATCATGCCAAATAAAATTCAAAAACCAAAAAATAAAATGGAGACTTATGATGGAATTGTTCTGAGTCTTGACTGTGATTGAATCTGAATCTACACACGTGTTAAAATTGCATATAGCTAAATACACAGAGAGACATAAACACAAGTGAGTACATGTAACACTGATGAAATCCCAACAAAGTCTGGATAATATCAATATTAAAAAAAACAGTTGAAAACATTTATCTTAAATATTGAGGTTTTAAGGTTCTTCTTCCATTTGCCCTTATCTTATCTCTTTTTAAAAAATATTATTATTAATTTGGTTGTGCCAGGCCTTAGTTGCAGCATGCAAATTTAGTTGCAGCAAGCAGGATCCATTTCCCTAACCAGGCCCCCAGCACTGGGAGAGCAGAGTCCTAGCCACTGGACCACCAGGGAAGTCTTGCCCTTACCTTACTCACCCCATCCTAGTCCCTGTTTTTCCTCTACCAACCAGATAACCAGTAGCAGCACCCCCTCCCCTCAGTAACTACCAAAATTGTCTCCACACCTTACTGAATGTCCCTTGGGGGGATGTGGCCCCTAGTTGAGAACCACCGCTCTAGCTCTAATGATATCGAATGTTACTTTCCTGGTTCACACCACAGCTGAATCTCTGAAATTCTCATTCCCTCAACAGTCTCCTCTATTTCCTTTCATCCATTTCAATCCTATCAACCAGGATTTTAGTACCATAAATTGCTTCTCTGTTTGGTCCCAGGAGTAGAAAAAGTGAATGTATTCTTCAGCTGGTGGACGATGACTAAGGGACAAACCCTTTTAATATCTGAGAAGGAAGGGATTTCCGGGGTGGTCCATTGGTTAAGAATCTGCGTTGCAATGCAGGGGACATGGGTTCCGTCCCGGGTCAAGGCACAAAGATCCCACATGACTTGAAGCAACCACGCCCGCTCATCACAACTACTGAGCCTGAGTGCCGCAATTAAGACCTAGCCGTTATTCATCCTTCACCAGACCCTCACCCAAAAAAACTCTTGAGAAGGGCGAGTCTTGGCAGAGCCTCCCAACTGGAGGAATAGATGAGAGAAGACCTCAAGTGTGTCGGCAGGTCCCCGCTCTAGATAAGACGGTGCCCGCACACCCATCCCTTAACTTCCAAACATGTACTTTAGAAGTTGGCCCAGAGAATAAGTCTATATGGCGTAATTTTTAACGGTCTTATCTGGTTTTGTAACTGAAAGTGGGCTGGCTACTCACTGTTCAAAAACCAATAAAGAGCTCAGGTTGGTGGAAAGGCAAGTTTGCTTTATCTTGGATGCCAGCAACTCCCCACTGAGAATCAGTGGGCTAGAACTTTTATAGGCTGATGGAGGGGGCTACAAGCAGAAACAGCACTGTCAGCTCTGACAGTCATCTTGAAATTGGTCACTGGGGGTCTAACCAGCATCATCTGGATTGTTTCAGGTATAGTTAATCTTCAGTTCCATGGTCAGTTTATTCCCATTTCCTTGAGGCCAGTTCTCAGAACTGTGGCAGCTTATGTCATACTATGGTCTGGTCATCATGTAATTAACTTCTCCAGTTGGGGTTTCAGAATCTGTAACACAGCTCACAGGATACAGCTCAGAATATTATTTATAGCCCTCAAGGCGGAACTAAAGGTTCTTGACTATGATTAATAACTAAACTTATTATTAGCTCTTCTTTGACTGCTTTCCTTTGTTTCTGCATTTTCTCACTACTCTGATTAACCTTACTCTTTGGCTAAAGCTTTTCCGCAGACAAAGGGCAGGCAGAGGATGTGGGGTGGGGGGCCCTGCTCCATTTCGGTTTCAGTTTCTCCTCTTTCTAGCTATGTCACTGAGGTCAAACCTTTAGTTTTTCTAAGATCGTTTCCACATCTGTATAAGGGGCATCATAATATTTACTGCACAAAGTGTTACATATGAAAAGGCCATGAATTATTTTTTTTAACTCATTCTAGACTCACTACTAGAATCTATTCTTTATCAAATGACTCATAAACAAAAACAAACACAAACAGGCAAAAGAGCAATGGATGTTTTGTTTCCAGACAGTCAGGACCAGAGAATTAAGATTACTTCCCATGGCCATCACTCTGTACTTAGCTTTTGTCGGAAGTATGTATGTTGGCGGTCCCTATAATCAGATCACATACCACTATTCTGTTAACAATGAGTGAAGTGACAAGACAGAGGGTCAAAAGGAAAACAACATAAAATGAAACCTGAATGACTCTTTTAGACGCTTGCTCAGTCACTCAGTTGTGTCTGATTATCTGCAACCTCATGGACTGTAGCCCACCAGGCTCCTCTGTCCATGGGATTTTCCAGACAAGAATGCTGGAGTGGGTTGTCATTTTATCCTCCAGGGGATCTTCCCCACGCAGGGATCTTCTGGACAGAGGGGTTGAACCTGCGTCTCTTGTGTCTCCTGCATTTATACCACTACACCAAACAGGAAGCCCCATCTATATCTTGCAGTCTTACCCAATCAAACACAGGAATTTGGTCAGAGGATGGTTTTTCTTTCTCTTAAGGCAGATATTTTCATTCTCTTCTGCACAGTTTAGCACTCATCCCAAAGATGGTTTGGTGGAAAACATTTTGCCTTAATTAAAAATCGTATTTTCCCTTGGTCATTTGAGCGTCTCTGCTGCCTCCTTTCCTGCCTGTGGACAGGCTTCCTGGTAAACACCTTTGTGTTTCTCTTAGAGAGAGGTCAAAGATGACTTCTAGTCACAAATATCTCAGGCATGAAGAAGTCTTCACTTTTAAGTTCTCTCTGGGTGCAAATCCTGAAACCTAAATAAAAGCCCTGCTTCTCTGCAGTAGGCACAACTTAGCTGGGTTTCAATTCCTGCTAGATTAGACGCAGTGGAATCAGGATTGCCAGTTTCAATCACAAAGGTCTTTTTTATTTATTTTGGCCATGCCCTAGGCATTTGGGGATCTTGGTTCCCTGACCAAGGATCGAACCTGTGGCACCTGCATTGAACAGGGGGAATCCTAACCACTGGACCACCAGAAGTCCCTACTTTCCTCTTTTAAATTCACCATAGAAGGATCTCTAAGACTCATTTAGCTTTTTACCCTCTCAGTTCAATCGACATTAATTCAGTTCAGTTCAATTCAGTTGCTCAGTCGTGTCTGAGTCTTTACGACCCTGTGGACTGCAGCATGCCAGGCTTCCCTATCCATCACCAACTCCTGGAACCTACTCAAACTCATGTCCATTGAGTTGGTGATGCCATCCAACCATCTCATCCTTTGTCATCTCCTTCTCCTCCCGCCTTCAATTTTTCCCAGCATCAGGGTCTTTTCAAATGAGTAAGTTCTTCGCATCAGGTGGCCAAAGTATTGGAGTTTCAGCTCCAGCATCAGTCCTTCCGATGAATATTCAGGACTGATTTCCTTTAGGATGGACTGGTTGGATCTTCTTGCTGTCCAAGGGACTCTAAAGAGTCTTCTCCAACACCACAGTTCGAAAGCATCAACTCTTGCGCGCTCAGCTTTGTTTACAGTCTCAATTTTTACGCTCTAGCCACTTGTATATGTCCCGATGGCGCCATCTGCTGCCATAAAGAGGAATAGCACTTCACCTTTCACATTTTAGAATGGCAATGCAAAGTCGATGGTGATTAAAAACTAGCTGCCTTCTGCTGCTGCTGTTTAATAAAAGTCTTCCTGGGTTGAGGCATTCGTGGCTCAGTGTTTGTTTGTTTATATTTTAAGTCTTCAGTTGCTGTTATAAATAGTGCATGCGTGGTCAGTCGTGTCCGACTCTGCGACCCCACAGACTGTGGGGTCCTCTGTCCATGTGATTTTCCCAGACAAGAACACTGGAGTGGGTTGCCATTTTCTTCTCCAATAGTAATAGTGCTCCAACCTATTTTATTTTTCCCTCATGACAAGGTTTTACTTAAAATCAATTAAAAGCATGTATGTAGGGACTTCCCTCCTGGTCTAGTAGTTGGGACTCTTCGAGTTCACTGCTGAGGGTGAGGGTTCAGTCTCTGGTCGGGGAACTAAGATCCCTGCAAGCCTAACAGCCAAAAAAAAAAAAAAACCACCCCCACACACAAAAAAACAGAATAAGCAAACAAAGAAACACGTACGTAGGCTAATGGGCCACAGTGGCAGCGGTCGGCAGTGGTGTTCACACGGCTGACCGTTCCTCAGCGTGTCTGCCACCAGTGTCCATGTCCCCAGCTCACCCGCCTCCAGGAGACTCTCCAAGACCAGCAGCTCTGGAGACTGAGAAATTCAAGAGCAAGATGCCAGGAGAGTCAGTGTCTGACAAGAGTTCTAGTTAGTAGTCAGCTGTCTTCTCACTGTATGGTCACATGGAGGGGCAAGGGAGCTCCCTGCGGTCTCTTTTATAACAGCACTAATCTCATTCAGGAGGCTCCATCCTCATGACCTATTCACCCCCCAGAGGCCCCACTTCCAAATACTATCACTCGGGGGATTAGATTTCAACATATGAATTTGGGGGACACACACAATCTGCAGCAAGGAGGGATTGTGTTTTGTTCATTTGGGTGGCCCCATTACACCACACTGTGCCTGACATGTAATAGACGTTCAGTTCATATTCATTGAATTTGAGGAATGAATGCATCCATGAATGAATTTGTTAATAAAGGAATAAATGGCTCTGAAAAATACATATACATTTTTCAAAAGTATATTTTGCTTCAGACACCATCGGTATGTTGTGATTTCCTGGAGTTCTTTCATTTTTATATGAGTTTTCAATTCTGTTTTTTTCTCAGCCTTTATAGAGATTGAATTGAGGTATAACATTGTGTAAGTTTAAAGTGTGATGATTCAATACATGTATATATTGCAAAATGTTTTCCATAATAAGATTAGTTATATCCTTCACCTCCATAATTAACTTTTTTTTTTTTTTGGAGAGCCCGTTTATTTCTTTAAAACTTTCTGGTACAGCTTGTGGGATCTTACTTCCCCAAGCCCTTGGCAGCCAGAAGACAGAGTCCTAACCACCAGCCCACCAAGGAATTCCCTTGTTGCTGTTATTACGGTAAGAGCAGTAAACTCTCCCCGTGGAGCAGCCTTCAAGTATATAATACAGTGTTGTTAACTATAGTCACCATG
Source organism: Bubalus kerabau (assembly GCF_029407905.1). Lineage (NCBI taxonomy): Eukaryota > Metazoa > Chordata > Mammalia > Artiodactyla > Bovidae > Bubalus > Bubalus kerabau. The sequence goes on from NC_073624.1 coordinate 20,595,623, forward strand.
CTCTTCATCAGATTCTCGAAACTTATTCATCTTATAACTTGAAGTTTGTATCCTTGACCAACGTCCCATATTTCCTACCTCCCCCCACCTAGCCCCTGGCAACACTGTTCCACTCTCTTAGTTTAATGTTTTTAGAGTTCACATATAAGTGAGATTATACAGTATTTGTCTTTCTCTGACATTTCATTTCACATAATATCCTCAAAGTTCATCCATATTGTTGCAAATGGCAGGATTTCTTTCTTCTTTCTGGCTGAACAATACTCCATTGTGTATATGTGTGTATATCATTTTTTTTCCTTTTTCTTTTGGCTGCACTGAGTCTTTGTTGTGGCACTTGTGTTTCTCTAGTTGTGGTGCAAGGGATCAAACCCATGTCCCCTGCATTGGAAGGCAAGTTCTTAACCACTGGACCACAAGGGAAGTCCCAAGTGTCACGTCTTCTTTATCCATTCAACCATCAGTGGATGTTTAGGTTGTTTGCATGTCTTAGTTATTGCGAATAGTGCTGCAAGCAACATGGGGGTCCAGATAGCTCTTGGAGACACGGATTTTTATTTCTTTTGAATATACCTAGAAGTGCAATTACTAGATCACATGGTAGCTCTATTTTTAATTTTTTGAGGAACTCCCGACCTGTTTTCCATACTGGCTGTACCAATTTTCATTCTCTCCAGCACTGTACCATGGTCCCTTTTCTCTACATCCTCACCAACGTTTGTTATCTCTTTTCTTTTTGATAATAGTCATCCTACTGTGTGAGTTTCTCTTATATGTTTTAAGCTTACAAAATGAATGTAATTGTCATGTGTTTTTATTCATAAAAGCTGAATTTGTGCCTTATCTTTCACAAAGAATATATATTTAAAGATTTTCTGGAGTTTCATCAATTTTTTAAGTTATTTTAAAGAACCAATTTTTAACTCCATTGATTTTCTTTATTGGCTTGCCATTTCCTGAATTTCCTTAAAATTTTCTTTATAAAATGATGTGTTTGTGATTTAAAAAATAAAATTTGCCATTTTAACTATAACTAACTTTAAAGTTTGACTAACTTTAAGTGTTCAGTACAGCAGCGCTAAGTATATTCAGATTATTGTGACTCCAATCTATTTCTAACCCTAGTATCAAAGTATTCTCTTTGGGTCAGTGCAGTCTCTGCAGTGTTCCTCACTAAATCATCAGAATCATCACAAAAGTGAACGTTCAAAGTTTATTCCCAGGAGGATTGACCAACTATTACACTAATGGGAATCAGTGAGTCCAGGGACACCAATAAATCACTGTTTCACTCCTCCCATCCCAATCACATGGAATGTGCCGGGTTTGTTTCCATCATTTCTATTTTTATTTTTATTGTGGAAGGAACACTGCATGGTTTTAAATATACTCTCACTCAGAAGCAAAAATGCCGGTCTCCTCTTGGGTGTAGATTTCTTAAGAGTGGTGACATTTACATTTACCAGCTTGAAATTGATGTCTCGAGCACAAAGTTCGCATTCCCTTGTAAGTAAATGTATTTCATTACCTTGTAGAAAGTTGGGGAAATATTTTTTTAAATGAAGAAAATATAAATAAATAAATAAAATTCCAACCACGTGAAATGAGTTACCGTGAAGGTCTTTTTTCCCTCCAGCCTTTTATTTTATTTCTGTATTTAGGCTGGGATGGGTCTACCTTGCTGTGCTCAGGCTTCCCCAGCTGTGGGCTCAGTAGTTACAGTGTGTGGGATCTTAGTTCCCTGACAAGGGATTGAACCCAGACCCCCTGCATTGGGAAAGCAGAGCCTTAACCACTGGACCACAGGGGAAGTCCCCATCCTTCTAACATTTTAAAACATTCTCTCAAAAAAAATATTCTCTCTCGCCCTGGAGACCATGGGTGATGGGGGATCAGGGTTGTTTCAGGAAAGGGAAACAGAAAAGGCTGCGACATCCAAGGAAGGACTGGGTGGGCAAATTACCCACTCTTTGCTGAGGGGAGGAGGTAATATCACAAAATACAGGACTCTTTTAGAGGTCGTAGATTCGGAAATCAGGCCATGTTAAACCCTTTCACGAGGATCCTTTGGAAGGCAGTGAGGCAGAGGGATCGCCTCTCCCTCCCAGCCTCCATACTTTTACCAGAATGTTCTGAAGCATTTATTTGGAAGAAAAAAAAAAAAGACTGTTCAAAGCAGGCCCGAACCTCCTGGGTTCCGCCGCTGGAATAAAGTAGGACTGGGAATCTCTATTTTCTTGGTTTTGGGAAGTGCTGTGTGCTATGCTTAGTCGTTCAGTCATGTCTGACTCTTTGCGACCCCATGGACTATAGCCCTCCAGGCTCCTCTGTCCATGGGGATTCTCAAGGCAAAAATACTGGAGTGGATTGCCATGCTCTCCTCCAGGGTATCTTTCCCACCCAGGGGTGGAACCCAGCTCTCCCCCATTGCAGGTGGATTCTTTACTGTCTGAGTCACCAGGGAAACCCTTTGGGAAGTGAGGCCATAATTAAATGGTGTCCTTCTTAATGTATGTCCCTGGAGGCATTTCTCTTGCACCATTCAGTTCAGTTCAGTTCAGTCGTTCAGTCGTGTCCGATTCTTTGCAACCCCAAGAATTGCAGCACGCCAGGCCTCCCTGTCCATCACCAACTCCAGGAGTTCACTCAAACTCAAGTCCATTGAGTTGGTGATCCCATCCAGCCATCTCATCCTCTGTCATCCCCTTTTCCTCCTGCCCCCAATCCCTCCCAGCATCAGTCTTTTCCAATGAGTCAACTCTTCACATGAGGTGGCCAAAGTACTGGAGTTTCAGCTTCAGCATCAGTCCTTCCAAAGAACACCCAGAACTGGTCTCCTTTAGAATGGACTGGTTGGATCTCCTTGTAGTCCAAGGGACTCTCAAGAGTCTTCTCCAACACCACAGTTCAAAAGCATCAATGCTTCGGCACTCAGCTGGACTGGCACAAGCAAAAAATTTTCCTATTAAAAAAGTAACAGACATTCGTATGGTTGATTCATGTTGATGTTTGGCAGAAACCAACCCAATTCTGTAAAGCAACTATCTTTCAATTAAAAAAATAAATTCAAAATTAAAAAATAAAAACAAAAAAGGAACAGACATTGCTTCTCAATATATGTAAATGATGCTTGTAGGACCACATGCCTTTTAGAGGCATCATGGGAACCTCAGAGAAACTGCAGAGACCCTGCCAGGCATATCCAAAGCAGCTCCCAAGCTTCAGAGTGCATCACAATCACCTGGAGGGCTTATTAAAATACTGACTGTTGGTGTCAGCTATAAATTGGCACTTGCCATTGGCATTTGCCATCCACTGCTATGAGGATTCGGAGAAGGCAATGGCACCCTACTCCAGTACTCTTGCCTGGAAAATCCTATTGACGGAGGAGCCTGGTAGGCTGCAGTCCATGGGGTTGCTGAGGGTCGGACACGACTGAGCGACTTCACTTTCACTTTTCACTTTCATGCATTGGAGAAGGAAATGGCAACCCACTCCAGTGTTCTTGCCTGGAGAATCCCAGGGACGGGGAGCCTGGTGGGCTGCCATCTATGGGATTGCACAGAGTCGGATACGACTGAAGTGACTTAGCAGCAGCTATGAGGATTAAATCAAGGGATGCTAAAGCTGCTGATCATTACCACCCTCTGAAAGGAGTTCAGGGTGGAGAGCAGAAATGAGGCTCTCTGTCCTCAAGGGTGGGCAGGAATTGGTGTGAACAGGTCTTCAGACAGATATTTTCAGGACCTGATTTTATGAGCCCAATAGATAGAAGAGCGATCTTCTATCACCTCATATATAGAAAAGCACTAAAATCCTTCATAGTGATGACTAACCCTGTAACTAGCAGAAAACTTCTGCAAAAAAATATGTGCCTGATTGCATGAACTCCCCCTTCACCAAAATCTTGTACATATTGACCTTCCCCCTGTCTCAGCAGTTCCTCAGAGCTATCTGAGGTGTTGTCTCCCAGACTGTAGTCCTCATATTGCCCCAAATAAAACTTAACTTGCAGTTCTCTCATTGTGCTTTTTTTAAAAGTCGACACTGGGCTCCACTGACCTAGTGGTTGCGGATGGAGCACGGAGTTTGTCTGTCTGAGAAGTTTCCAAGTGAGGGATACTGCCTGTCCAATAACTTCTGCTGACCCACAGAGTTGCACCACCCGCTTCTAACTGTAAAGGATGCCTCCCAGAGTCAAGTAAGATTATGCAGTTGTATTCAGGGTTTCATATGTATTTTGCACTCAGTCTAGTAACCCAGTGTCTTCCCATTACTAAAGCATGACGTTTTCTCAGGAAACTAAATGAAGCTTTTTAGTAGTGAATGAAGTGGGTTTTTTTGTTGTTGTTGTTTTTTAAATCTCTCCTTTCCTCATTCAGACCTTAGACTGAAGCTACTACAAATTTTCTTTTTCTATTGGAAATAGCTCATTGTCATCAGTGGGGTCATCTCTCTATAAAATGATCTCAGGGAGTATTGTAGTAATTCCTCAAACAGAAGTTACCAGTATCTGTAACACCATGCACTTTCCACCAGCCTGTATGAAAATACATCATCAGTGTTCTGCTTGTAACTAAGGGATGGGGGCAGCTTGGAGGTGGAGAGAAGGGAGGATTGGAACCAAACGACTGTCACCAGGATTTGAGGAGCTGACCAGGGTATTTCAGAGAACATCACTAATGTGCCAGACCTTTAAAATCTTTAATTAGATTTGTCTAATTGCAACAAAGTGCTGTGTCTTTTTTGGAACTTTCAAACATAGAAAAACCTGTGTGCACTAGGGGTTATAATTCTATGGCTTTCAAACCACAGACAAGCTCTCCAAGGCTCCTTTTCAGGAGCTGAAGGTCAGCTGGCCCAAATAGAATCTTCTAAATAAAGCATGACTCACCAAACAATCAGCCCATCCATTTATACAGCTCCTATTGGGCATAGAAAGTGGTCTGGGAGAGCAAGTGTATGACCAGGGGGCATGTAGTTAGGCTCTTCTGTTACACTGTCTTCTCTAATAAAAGAAAGCTAAAGGAAGAAAAAGATACCCAAAAATGCCTGTGTCTGCTCACCAACCTGACACTATTAATAAGTAGGTAGGTTCTTTGAACCACTGCCTTTCTGAGAAAACTTGGAAAATCGGGTGTTAGCCTTTGGGGAAGATTTTCCTTAGATGCTGAAGAGGTTCAGAGACAGCTCTTCTTTGTATTATTTATCTGTGTTGAAAAAGAATTTGCATTCCATTCCTCCCATCCCATATGCCTAGCTAACCTCACACTCTGAACATTGGATTTTGAGCAAAAAAAAGGTTTCTTACAGGACCAGGCAAGGATATGGGTGGCTTATGGTCTCAAAATCCCTGAGCAGAAGAAACAGATTTTTTTTTTTTTTTAAAGAATAATAATTTTATTTTTCTCTGTGCTGGATCTTCATTGCTGCGAGGGTTTTTCTCTAGTTACAGAGAGCACAGTCTGTCCGTCATTACAGTGCTCAGGCTTCTCATCGTGGTGGCTTCTCTTGTTGTGGAGCACAGGCTCCAGAGCTTTCGGGCCTCAGTAGCTGTAGCCTTCCCTGGTGGCTCAGACGATAATCTGTCTACAATGTAGAAGACCTGGGTTCGATCCCTGGGTCAGGAAGATCCCCTGGAGAAGGGAATGGTAACCCACTCCAGTATTCTTACCTGGAGAATTCCATGGACAGAAGAGCCTAAAGGGCAACAGCCCATTGAGTCCCAAAGAGTCAGACACAACTGAGCAAACACTTGCTCTTTTCAGTAATTGGCAGTTCAGAGTCCAGGCTCAGTAGTTGTGGTGCACAGGCTTAGTTGCTCTGAGGCATCTGGGATCTTCCTGGACCAAGAATCAAACCTGAGTCTCCTGCATTAGCAAGCAGATTCTTTACCACTGAGCCACCAGGGGAGCCCTGAGCAGTTTTAGAAGCCAGGTGAGGACCTGGGTTCAACCCTCAGTCAGGGAACTAAGATTCCATAAGCAAGGAGGTGCGGTTGGGGAAAAAAAAATGCCAGGTGAAGGAGAGGGGTCCCAGGCAGTGTTACAGGGATTAACATAATCAGGCTCCAGGGTCTCTGGGGCTCTGTACTTGTGGTCATCCAGCAGTAACATCTTTCATTTGGTGCGAGGTTCTTTTATATCTGCAAGATAACTCCGGAAATCTGTTGCCTAGGTACTTCAGAGAAGGACTAAATTAGAGGATTGTGGTGATGCGGAAGACTCTGGAGAGGCCCTTGGACTGCAAAGACATCCAACCAGTCAGTCCTAAAGGAAATCATCCCTGAGTATTCACTGAAAAGACTGCTGCTGAAGCTGAAGCTCCAATACCTTGGCCCCCTGATGGGAGCTACTCTCTAGTTTCGGAGTGCATGCTTCTCCTGGTGGTGGCCTCTCTTGTTTCAGAACATGGGCTCTAGGGTGCGGGCTCTAGGAGTTGTGGGTCCCGGGCTCTAGAGCACAGGGTCCAGAGTATGGCACACAGGCTTTAGTTGCTCCAAGGTATGTGGGATCTTGCCGGCCCAGGAATCAAACCTGTGTATGTTTTTCACCTGCATTGGCAGGTGGAGTCTTTACTACTGAGCCACCAGGGAAGCACCCCCAATTCTTTAATATCTTTTTACAACACCAACTGGTTAACTTCTTCCAAGAGGATACTATGTACAAACACCAGTGCACCTGTTTGGTAACCTTAACTCAAATGTGTAAACTTTATTCCCAACAGGACAGTATCACAAAATATTAGAATGCCAAAAAAAGAAAAAAAAATTAGAACACCAGCTATATTTACATCCTGAGAACGAGATGGGGGTAAGTATTATTCATTTAATACATAGCTAGCAAAAACAAGTCTAAGATAAGAACAAGAATTTATCTTAAAGTTACCCAAATAAGTCTCAAGTTTTATTAAGATCTTCTATAAACACAGCTATTCGCTACTGAAAACTGAAACAGCACATCAAAAAATTTTATTACGATTTAACACACTAATAATGCTCTGGCCAAACCAGCCAATGTTATCTTTACATTCCTTCCCAAGTTAATTTGTTTCACATTCTTGATATTGAGTTTCAACTTCAGGGTTAAGAAACAGGCAATACCTGAGACTTAATTAGTACTTCATGGTGTCAGATCCAAGTGGAACTAGTGCGTATTCAAATCATTTCAATTCCAAGCTACATATAGATTCCTCATAAGTTAAAACTGTATTAAGGTAGAAAAGAGATGCAAGTGAAAAAGACAAACTTACAATAAATATTATCAAAATATTGGTACAATCTTTCCCAGGCTGCTTCATAATGATCCTAAAATTACCAGCAAGAAAACAGTACAAGAATAAGGTTTATGACTCATTCGATTCTGTGGCATAATTACTGTATGTTGTGTTGTGATAATTTTCATAATTATCATCAGAAGGATTTCTCTTAAACTGGCAATAACTACAGGTACACTGGAATCTTCGTACTCTTGATCGAATCTGGAAAAAAGAATGAGATGGATTAACTGGTTAATAATTTGAAATAATAAATTACTTCTACACCCAAGTGATATTAACAAACCACAAATGTAATGTTGGCTGTTAGAACAACCTTTGGAATATGGAACACTAAAAAAAGGTCAAAACCAAAAAACTTGGGGGGAAAAAACAAATCAAAATGGATGGCTGCCAAAGAATGCTAGATTGTCATTTTGTAATGGCTGCTGATTGTCAATAAATACATCCTGTACAACTCAGGAAACAGAGCCAATATTTTATAAAGATAAATGGAATAGAACTTTTAATTGTGAACCACTCTGTCTTATACTTGTTAACTTTTTAATATTGTGCATCAACCATACTTCAATTTTAAAAAGGAAATATATATATATATATATATATAGGAATACATATGCTTCAGTTCTCTGAAGTATTATGAACTCTATCAGTCATGTCTAACTCTTTGTGACCCATGGACTGTAGCCAGTCAAGCTCCTCTGTTCATGGGCTTCTCTAGGCAAGAATACTGGAGTAGATTGCCATTCCCTTCTCCAGGGGATCTTCCTAACCCAGGAATCAAAGTCAAGTCAAATTCAGGGATCGAATTCAGTTCTCTGAGTGTCTTAAATGTGAGATACTCAACCATTTGCTGGCCACTCTGTGCACAGGTATTCACCCTCTTACTACCTGGTATAGAACATCATGTTTGTGACAGCAGGTGAAAAAGCACAAGCTCAACACCAAGAGTGAAACTGAATGGAAACCACAGACTTGAGGTGATGATGATAATGTGCCAGTGTCAGGTCTCCACTGCAGCACCCCAGGTGGCTCAGTGGCAAAGAATCTGCTTGCAATGTGGGAGACCTGGGTTCGATCCCTGGGTTGGGAAGATCGTTTGGAGAAGGGAATAGCAACCCACTCCAGTATTTTTGCCTGGGAAGTTCAATGGACAGAGGAGCCCGGCAAGCTACTGTCCATGGGGTTGCAAAAAAATCGGACACAACTGAGTGACTAAACAACAATAATGTAGGTTCACAACTGCAATACCACAACTAGTAGCTGCTAACAGCAGAGGAGGCTGAGAATGTGTGGGATCAGTTAAGTAAATTTCTTCTCAACTGTGCTAGAGACCTAAAACTGCTCTAAATATACATAAAATGTAGCTATAGATGTAGATATATAGGGCTTCCCAGGCAGTGCTAGTGGTAAAGAACCCACCTGCCAGTGCGGGAGAAATAAAAGATGCAGGTTAGGGTTCGATCCTTGGGTCAGGAAGATCCCCTGGAGGAGAGCATGGCAACTCACTCTGGTATTCTTGCCTGGAGAATCCCATGGACAGAGGAGCCTGGTGGGCTACAGTCCATAGGGTCTCAAAGAGTTGGACATGACTGAAGTAACTTAGCATACATGCATGTATTTTTTAAAACACAAATATGAATGGATTGATCCAGAGTTTCTGAAGATTGAGATAATCCAAGCCAATCTGCCACTCTTCCTCCCCTGCAAACCAGATGCCCACCCACCTCTACAGTAAGACTTTCTACTTACCTCAGTGTCCTCCTGCTGCTGTAGTTCTCTTTGAGAGTCAGACTTTGTGGGAAGAAAAAAAGACATATATTACAAGCTATCAAGCAAAATTCAGATTACTAGTGCCACACATCTAACCTAAGAGGAGTTAGAGACTCTTAAAACCCTAAGTGTCTTTCACACCTGCCCTCATGAGTACAGTGGAAGAGTGACTGCTGCTGTTCATCAATATTTATTTATTTTTTTGTGGCTGAACCCCAGGGCTTTGAGGCCCTCCCAGGGATAGAACCTGTGCCTCCTGCAGTAGAGTTCGAACCCCTGGGAGTCCTAACTGCTGGACCACCAGGTAATTCCACCACCACCACCACCCTCCCGCCAATATTTACATCTTGATATCCGTGAGTGCCCAGAGTGGCTCAGTGCTGCCTACCCAGAACTCACACGAGGAATTCCTTTGGCATAGCGAAGTCTGAGAGATTCAATCAGCTTTTGCATCCTGTATCTCCGCTCACTCAACACTGTTCTTACCCCTCTCCGCCTAATGGGTGTTTTCTCACTAGGTAACTGCCCAGTCGGTTGAGATGGGTATTCTGGTAGATAGGGCAACTTAATACTAGGGTTGAGAGTCAAGTTACTGAGGTTCGTTGCTAACATTTCAGAGAGTTGAGTGGCAACTGAAAGAAAAAGAAAACAAAGATTGATTAGGGCAAACTGCAATATCCAGAAGCCACTTAGCTCTCGCCCAAACTAAGTCTGCTCTTAAGCAGCTCACAACAGTAGACAGTGGGAAGTTGCTCAGAGTGAAGACAGACCCTAGATACTCTGGGTGGTTAACTAGCATGTGCATGCCCTTAAGTCTGGTGGAATCCACCATAATGGGAAACACTTTCTTCTCAAAACTTGTTTTGATGCTGTTACGAGTAGTTCTGAGTGTTAAATGTTTTCCCATGGGGTCATATGTATATATGCAATTTATTTATGTGTTCAGGTGTATCTTACTCTTTGCGGATCCATGGACTGTAGGCCCCATGGGCTCCTCTGTCCATGGAATTTTCCAGGCAAGAATACTGGAGCTGGTTGCCATTTCCTATTTGAGAGTATCTTCTTGACCCAGGGATCGAACTTGCATCTCTTACCATCTCCTGCATTGGAGGTACCTAAGATGATTCCAAGTGGAAAAACATGGAGCTAAAATCAGATATTGACAGTTTTCCCATTTTCATTTGTGTGGATGATTTTTAATATGACTGTAGGGTCATAAAGCATTAATGCAAGTCAAAATGTTTCAGTGTGACAAGTTTCAACAATTCACCTTTATAGCTGCTGCTGCTGTAAAGTCGCTTAAGTCGTGTCCGATTCTGTGCGACCCCACACCTATACAATAGACAAAGAATCCCCAAATGTGATAATCTCTCTCCATCCTGAAGAACTAGTAAGTCAAAGGGGCTATTACCTGTTCCAGTTAAACCAGGCTTTATGCTGTTAAACAATCACTCTTGAGACTTCTCTGGTGGTACAGTGGCTACCAAAAATCTGGCTACCAATCCTGGGGACACAGGTTTGATCCCTAGGCCAGGAAGATCCCACATGCCACAGAGCACCTAAACCTGTGTACCACAACTACTGAAGCCAATGAAACTAGAGGCCCGTGCTCTAGAGAAGCCACTGTAATGAGAAGTCCATGCACCATAAGTAGAGAATAGCCCCCACTTACCACAACTAGAGAAAGCCTGAGTGCAGCAACAAAAATAAATGTAAAATAATTTAAAACTATATTAAAGAGTCAGGATCCATTCAACTTACACGGACTTGTGCAAATGGAAATTAAGATTCCCGGTTGTGAAATTGTCAGGTACTAAGGCAATTCAGAAGAGGTGGCAAGAAGAGGTGGCAAGAATACACAGGAGAACTGTACAAAAAAGAGCTTCATGACCCAGATAATCACGATGGTGTGATCACTCACCTAGAGCCAGACATCCTGGAATATGAAGTCAAGTGGGCTTTAGAAAGCATCACCAGGAACAAAACTAGTGGAGGTGATGGAATTCCAGTTGAGTTATTTCAAATCCTGAAAGATGATGCTGTGAAAGTGCTGCACTCAATATGCCAGCAAATTTGGAAAACTCAGCAGTGGCCACAGGACTGGAAAAGGTCAGTTTTCATTCCAATCCCAAAGAAAGGCAATGCCAAAAAATGCTCAAACTACTGCACATTGCACTTATCTCACACGCTAGTAAAGTAATGCTCAAAATTCTCCAAGCCAGACTTCAGCAATATGTGAACCGTGAACTTCCAGATGTTCAAGCTGGTGTTAGAAAAGGCAGAGGAACCAGAGATCAAATTGCCAACATCCGCTGGATCATGGGAAAAGCAAGAGAGTTCCAGAAAAGCATCTATTTCTGCTTTATTGACTATGCCAAAGCCTTTGACTGTGTGGATCACAATAAACTGTGGAAAATTCTGAAAGAGATGGGAATACCAGACCACCTGACCTGCCTCTTGAGAAACCTATATGCAGGTCAGGAAGCAACAGTTAGAACTGGACATGGAACAACAGACTGGTTCCAAAGAGGAAAAGGAGTACATCAAGGCTGTATATTGTCACCCTGCTTATCTAACTTATATGCAGAGTACATCATGAGAAACGCTGGGCTGAAAGAACCAGAAGCTGGAATCAAGATTGCCGGGAGAAATATCAATAACCTCAGATTTGCAGATGACACCACCCTTATGGCAGAAAGTGAAGAAAAACTAAAGAGCCTCTTGATAAAAGTGAAAGAGGAGAGTGAAAAAGTTGGCTTAAAGCTCAGCATTCAGAAAACGAAGATCATGGCATCAGGTCCCATGACTTCTTGGGAAATAGATGGGGAAACAGTGGAAACTGTGTCAGACTTATTTTTTGGGGCTCCAATATCACTGCAGATGGTGACTGCAGCCATGAAATTAAAAGATGCTTACTCCTTAGAAGGAAAACTATGACCAACCTAGACAGAATATTAAAAAGCAGAGATATTACTTTGCCAACAAAGGTCCATCTAGTCAAGGCTATGGTTTTTCCAGTGGTCATGTATGGATGTGAAAGTTGGACTGTAAAGAAAGCTGAGCGCCAAAGAATTGATGCTTTTGAACTGTGGTGTTGGAAAAGATTCTTGAGAGTCCCTTGGACTGCAAGGAGATCCAACCAGTCCATCCTAAAGGAGATCAGTCCTGGGTGTTCATTGGAAGGACTGATGTTGAAGCTGAAACTCCAATACTTTGGCCACCTCATGCGAAGATTTGACTCATTGGAAAAGACGCTGATGCTGGGAGGGATTGGGGGCAGGAGGAGAAGGGGATGACAGAGGATGAGATGGTTGGATGGCATCACCAACTCAAAGGACATGAGTTTGAGTGAACTCTGGGAGTTGGTGATCGACAGGGAGGCCTGGCATGCTGTGATTCATGTAGTCGCAGAGAGTCAGACACGACTGAGCGACTGAACTGAGCTGAACTGAAGGCAAATTCAAGAAAAGAGAAAGGCTGGCTATATTATATAGATATTATCTTCATCAATTTTTTTCCCCTTTGTATATACTGACTTCAAGATGCAGGGGAGGCAGAGGGTAGAATAGATGCCAGCAGGATCCACCCAGCTTCCTGGCTGCCCAGAGGGTGTTGGTTGGCTCCACGTCATCTGTGCACCAGCCCCTACACCATCCACCCCCATCTGAAGTCAGGGTAAAGTGAAAGAAAGTGAAGTCGCTCAGTCGTGTCCAATTCTTTGCGACCCTATGGACTGTAGCCTACCAGGCTCCTCTGTCCGTGGGATTTTCCAGGCAAGAATACTGGAGTGGGTTGCTATTTCCTTCTCCAGAGGATCTTCAAAACCTAGGGATCGAACCTGGGCCTCCATATTGCAGGTAGAGGCTTTACCCTCTGAGCCACCAGGGAAGTCAGGGTAAAAAGCATTCAAATCCAGTGAGTAGGTCTGGGAGGCCAAGGCTGGGATCCTGTGAGGCTCCAAGGAGAGATTTTTAAAACTCGTGATTGGAATATAATGCTGGTGAAAATACTAATCGCTGGGACATCTCTGGTGGTCCAGGTTCCATCTCTGATCAGGGAACTAGAGCCTATTTGCCACAATTCAAGACTTGGCGCAGCTAAACAAAATTAAAAAAAAAATTTTTTTAAAGTACTAATTTCATAAGATGCTATTCGCCCTGGTCTAGGAGAACTCTGATTGCATGTTCAGATGTCCTTAGAAGACTGACAGATTCCTGAGCATAGAAAGCAAACAATACAGTTTCCACTTTTCTCCTGTTAATCGGGCTTTCTTTCTTTTTTTTTTTTTTGAACAGGAGGTCCCTACACTCCCTGGCCACCCTCTCCTCCAAGATTTACTTAACTGCATTTCTCTGTAAAAGACTGAAGTCAGTAAAACAGAAAGGTAGGCTCTTAACCTTCCCTACCCAGCCCCATCTCTCCCCAGCTCACCCTGCATTGCCTGGGAAGCGTCATCGATGGATGTTTTCAGAGACTCTAGGGTCCAGGTTGGGTTATCTTCTGATGAATCCATTGGAAGTCTAGTCACAGCTTGAAGCTCCTCCTAGATCTTTGGGTGCCAGTGGAAGGTGATGCTGTAGGCTCAAACTGCTCCAAAAAAGCCTGGAAGAACTATAGAGCTAAGAAAGAGGGGAAAAAAACCCAGGCTGACACGCCATGGTGAGAGAGTAAAAGTCTCCTGTTTCCTCTTAAAAACAACAGATAAGCCAATCAGCCAGCCTATTTTAATGACTAATGAGTAAAAGGATAAGGTGAATGGGCGTAGTCCTATTAGGGGACTAATAGGAGAGAGTAATAATGCCCTCTGTCAAGTAGGGTAGAGATTTTATAAGGCGCCTCTGTGGTTGTGTCTTCCTGAGGTTGCCTGAAAAATCCATTTCTTTCAAACTCTGCTTGTAGAGATGGCTGCTGGTTTGTGAACTGGGTTTAAAGTGCTGGAGTTCAAGGAGGAGATGGCAGTTTCCCTCTGACTATAAATTAACTCCCAATTAACAGCAGGTTTTTTTTGCTTGACTCATCTGAAACCTTTGGATGCTAGGAAGGGAAAAGAGAAAAAAAGGGTCTGTTGAGACGGCAGTTTCCCTCTGACTATAAGTTAACTCCCAATTAACAGCAGGTTGTTTTTTTTTTTGCCGGACTCATCTGAAACCTTTGGATGCTAGGAAGGGAAAAGAGAAAAAAAGGGTCTGCTATACGCAGTGTACGGAGAAGGCAATGGCACCCCACTCCAGTACTCTTGCCTGGAAAATCCCATGGACGGAGGAGCTTGGTAGACTGCAGTCCATGGGGTCGCTAAGAGTCGGACACGACTGAGCGACTTCCTTTCACTTTTCACTTTAATACCTTGGAGAAGGAAATGGCAACCCACTCCAGTGTTCTTGCCTGGAGAATCCCAGGGATGGGGGAGCCTGGTGGGCTGCCGTCTATGGGGTCGTACAGAGTCGGACACGACTGAAGTGACTTAGCAGCAGCAGCATACGTAGTGTAATAGATTGATATTTTATGAATGTGTATTTTGGATCTGTAATTTTAATTTCTTTTTTAGACTATCAATTCCATTGCCTCTTTTTGATTTCTGGAGCAGCTGAAATTAAGTTTATAAATTGGTACCCTGCACCCCCCCAAAATAAATTTGTATTGAATTCTGGCAAAGAGCCCTAACATTAACTGCTGACTACAGGATAGAAGATCCCCGGCTGCCCTACTGTTTGGTTATTCATTATTCATCTCCTCTTCAGTATCCAACCTCCCCATCCCTCCGTAGCAGGAAACTATGAAGAAATACCAAAAGCAGTCTTGTTTGTTTTTAGCAAAAAGCATAAGTTGACATTTGGGTCAATGACTGCTTTTGTAGGGGATGAAGAGTAGCCGTAGATGGGTGTCAGGTCACAATGCTTTATTTAAATGGTTCTCAAAGGTGTGCCCTGTAGACAGGCAACATCAGAGGCACCTGGTGACTTGTTAGTTATGATTAGAAATGGTTGAGCTCCAACCCAGACCTACTGAATCAAAGACAGGCCAAGTGTGCGTGCGTGGTAAGTTGCCTCAGTCCTGTCCAACTCTGTGCGACCCCATGGACTATAGCCCCACCAGGCTCCTCTGTCCATGGGATGCTCCAGGCAAGGATACTGGAGTGGGTTGCCATTCTCTTCTCCAGGTCTTCCCAATCCAGGGATCGAGCCAGGGTCTCTTATGTCTCCTGCATTGGCGGGCATGTTCTTTACCACTAGCACCATTTGGGAAGCTCTTGGGGCCCAGCAGTTCTTGTTTTAACAAGCATGCCCCTCCCCACATGATTCCATCTGTGCTCAAATGGTAGTGGTTTCTTGGTGCTCCCAAGGGCAAGTTCTACTCCTGTGATTCTGCTCTCAGCTGTATCCCCTTTGGGACAGGTGACCCCTCCTACAGCAGTCTCAGAGAGCCCTTGAAGAAGTGAGGGCAAAAATCAGATTGCAGGAGTCTTTAATCTTTAAGATTAAGACGTGAGTTGATGAAAAAGGCCTACATAGATCCTCACTCAAGAAATCCAAGTTTAAGAGAACGGTGTTTTTGTTGTTCAGTTGCTAAGTTGTGTCCAATTCTTTGTGACCCCCGTGGACTGTAGCACCCCAAGCTTCCCTGTCTTTCACTATGTCCCAGACTTTGCTCAAACTCATGTCCAGCTCATCCTCTGCCACCCCCTTCTCCTCCTGCCCTCAACTTTTCCCAGAAAGTTGAAACATTGCTATACTTAGAAATGGATAACCAACAAGGACCTACTATATAGCACAGGGGACTCTGCCCTGTGTTATGTAGTAGCCTGGATGGGAGGGGAGTTCTGGGGAGAATGGACACATGTACACGTATGGCTGAGTTGCTCTGCTGTCCCCCCTGGAACTGTCACAACATTGTTAATTGACTATACTCCAACATGAAATAAAAAGTTAAAAACAAAAAAAACAGTTGCGAGAACCAGGGCTGGAGAGAAGTATGGGACATAGATAATGGTGGAGTTTTGCTTTTTCAAACTTGATAGAAATTGAGTCCCAAGCAACAGAAGATAAAAATAATGAGAGATAGAGTTCAGAAAATGCACACCCTAAATATGTATACAAAGACTGGATAAAAATTTCTAAAAATTGTAATACCCTTTTAGCTGCCTTTTATTAGTTAACATCTTTATAGTATGATGAGATAAAAAACCAAATGACATGAAGCAACTAGAAAAAAGACTATAAAAGAACTCATAATGAAAACTACCACTGATTTCTCCAGAGATAAAAAAAATCATATAATAATTTTTTTCCCTAGGAGGACATAATATTTTTGAAACAAACAAGATGCTCCTTTAATAAAGGAAAATTCAAGAGAGCAAAATAAAATAAAATAACCATCTGGAATTTAGATGTTTGATAGCTGAAACACGAAGAGAAGGGTTTGAAGAGAATTCAAAGCTATCCCCTTATAGTAAGTAAAGCAAAACCACAAGCAGATGTAAAATGCTGATAGAAGAGAAAATGTTAAAAAGTGAGACTTTAAGATCAGGAAATATGATGGCTTCAGATCCTTCAACAACACCAGATGCTAGAAGATAATGGAACCATATCTTTCAAATTCTGAAGGAACATTATTTCCAACCTAGAATCCTGTTTTCAGCCAAGTTATTGGCTGAAATAACAAATACATGTACACACTTGAGCAAATGTGGAACATTTTGGGCTTCCCAGTGGTTCAGCATTAAAGAATCTGCCTGCAATGCAGGAGCTGCAGAAGACCCAGGTTTGATCCCTGAATTGGGAAGATCCCCTAGAGGAGGTCATGGCAACTCACTCCAGTGCTCTTGCCTGGAGAATCCCATGGACTGAGGTGCCTGGCGGGCTACAGTTCATGGGGTCACAAAGAGTCTGACACGACTTAGTGACTGAGCACACGAACTAGTAGTTAAGATTCTGCACGTCCACTGCAGAGACACTGTTTTGGTTCCTGGTCTAAGAACTAAGATCAGGCTTGGTGAGGCAAAAAAGAAAAGTCAGGGATGGGAGAAAGAAACAAAATACCAGTATATTTATTTGTTTTACAATATCTTTTATTTTATTTATTCATTTGACAGCACTGAATGAATTAGGTCTTAGTTGCAGTTTGTGAATGCTTAGTGCTTAGTTGCTGCATCTGGGATCTAGTTCCCTGAGCAGGGATCGAACCCAGCACCCTGCTTTGGGAGTCTTGGCCACTGGACCACCAAGGAAGATGGAAACTGATGATACCGAAATCTTGGCTCTACTTTCTCTCTTATGTAATGAGCCCACCTTTTTCCTCCAGTTGAAGGATTCTTTTTTTTTTTTTTTTTCCATTCAACTGTGTAGCCTGGTTTCAGGAGGAGTAGAGAGCTGCAGGCAAAAGAACCATTTTGCCCTCAGGGAACAGACAACAAATGATGGATCCAAAATACAGGGTCGGGTAGAGAAAAGTATTCCAAAGGGAGGTGTGGCTTAGTAAGGGAGAGAGGAGGGTCATAGTTGGGGAAAACACTCCCAAACAGACATCCTGCCTGCGAAGTCGCTTCAGTCTTGGCCGACCCATTGACTGTAGTCTTCTAAGCTCCTCTGTCCATGGAATTCCCCAGGCAAGAATGCTGGAGTGGGTTGCCATGCTCTCCTCCAGGGGATCTTCCCAACCCAGGGAATGAACATGTGTCTCCTGCATCTCTTGCATTGGCAAGAGATCTTTACTGTCCAGGATCTTTACCCCTCCTCAGTCGTGTCTGACTCTCCCCATGAATTGCATCAGGCCAGGCTTTCCTGTCCTTCCCCATCTCCCAGAGCTTGCTGAAACTCATGTCCATTGAGTTGGTGATGACATCCAACCATCTCTTCCTCTTTCCTCCCCTTCTCCTCCTGCCTTCAATCTTTCCCAGCATCAGGGTCTTTTCTAAGGAGTTGTCTTTTCGCATCAGGTAGCCAAAGTATTAGAGCTTCAGCTTCATCGTCAAACCTTCCAATGAATATTCAGGGTTGATTTTCTTTAGGATTGACTGGTTTGATCTCCTTGCAGGTCAAGGGATTCCCAAGAATCTTCTCCAGCACCGCAGTTCAAAAGCATCAATTCTTTGGTGTTCAGCCGTTTTTATTGTCCAGCTCTCACATCCATACATGACTACTGGGAAAAACAATCAGTCCAGTCCAGTTCAGTCGCTCAGTCATGTCTTTGCGACCCCATGAATTGCAGCACGCCAGGCCTCCCTGTCCATCACCAACTCCCAGAGTTCACTCAGACTCACGTCCATCAAGTCAGTGATGCCATCCAGCCATCTCATCCTCTGTCGTCCCCTTCTCCTCCTGCCCCCAATCCCTCCCAGCATCAGAGTCTTTTCCAATGAGTCAACTCTTCCCATGAGGCGGCCAAAGTATTGGAGTTTCAGCTTCAACATCAGTCCTTCCAATGAACACCCAGGACTGATCTCCTTTAGGATGGACTGGTTGGATCTCCTTGCAGTCCAAGGGACTCTCAAGAGTCTTCTCCAACACCACAGTTCAAAAGCATCAATTCTTTGGCGCTCAGCTTTCTTTATAGTCCAACTCTCACATCCATACATGACCACTGGAAAAACCATAGCCTTGACTAGAAGGACCTTTGTTGGCAAAGTAATGTCTCTGCTTTTGAATATGCTATCTAGGTTGGTCATAACTTTCCTTCCAAAGAGTAAGCGTCTTTTAATTTCAGGGCTGCAATCACCATCTGCAGTGATTTTGGAGCCCAAAAAATAGTCAGCCACTGTTTCCACTGTTTCCCTATCTATTTGCCATGAAGTGATGGGACCGGATGCCATGATCTTCGTTTTCTGAATGTTGAGCTTTAAGCCAACTTTTTCACTCTCCTCTTTCACTTTCATCAAGAGACTCTTTAGTTCTTTTTCCCTTTCTGCCATAAGGGTGGTATCATCTGCATATCTGAGGTTATTGATATTTCTCCCAGCAATCTTGATTCCAGCTTGTGCTTCATCCAGCCCAGTGTTTCTCATGATGTACTCTTAGTGGAAAACATTTAATGACTTTACAATATGACAGCCTGCTGGTGTTCTCATGTAAAGAGAATTAAGAGTGATCAGCTTCCCAAATTTACATTTGAATGAAGATATTTGGAAATGAGAAATCAATTAGGCCTGTCAGAAGAGATTAGTAAATACTGTCTCATTACCAGGTTTGCTTGAGGATGAGGTGTCCAGAAGGACTTGTTTTCTTTCTTCATAAGATTCCATGGAACTTTCAGTAGGTAATGCTGGTGGGACACCTTGTAAGTTTCCACTGGGCATTTCAGTTCTGGAAATCCAGTCCAGAGAGCAAAGGAATGCCTTTGTCTTTGTTTCACTGACTGCCTGGGTTTCTCCTTAGCAGAAAGAGAAACCAGAGACAGGATTGTGATCTTTCCTTTGTCTACCCATGAAGAATCTCCAGTTTAGCCCTTTGTTTACTTATGAAAGAAGGTGTCTTTTTTAATTATTAATATTTATTTATTTACTAGGTCTTATTTGAGGCATGTGGGATGGAACTCAGGCCTCCTGCATTGGTAACTTGAAGGCTTAGCCAATAGATCACCAGGGAAGTCCCAATAAAAAGGATATCTGATTTGAGAGAGGGGCAGGGGAGTTACAGTTGACTCTTATAGTTCTTATTTACTTTGTCTTCCTCCACTAGCCTCTTATGTTCCTTGGAAATGCTGACGGAGGGCCTCAGGCCTGGTACCCACTGCCCAGCTCCTCCACCAGAAGAATGGCATAGGAAAATTAAACATTGGTGCCTTTTAACTCCCCCATAGTGTGGCATCCAGGATGCCAGCTGTCTTCTTGCCTACAGCCGTCTTTCTTTCCTCCATCTTTATCCTCATTTTATAAGCCAGCTATATAATTTGCATGCCTTTTTGAGTTCAATTAGCTTTTATTCCACTTTATTTATAGACCCGAGAAAGAAGCACTAGGTCTCTTGGAATGCAAGTGTTATAGAATTCTAGTGTCAATAAATTGAATACTTTTTTTCCCTTTTGGCCATGTGGTATGGCATGGGGGATCTTAATTCCCCAACCAGGGATTGAACCTGGGTCCTCTGCATTGGAGGGAAGATTCTTAACCATTGGACCACCAGGGAAATTCTCTAATATCAATACTCTAATGTCATTGAGTATTGTCATCACTCAAATTCTCTAATGTCATTGAAATAGAACATTAGGAATTTGAAATAGAGATTGTTTGGAAAAGGGAGGTGAAAATAGAACTTGGAGGTATTACACTGCATAATACTTGGGGATATTAACCAAGGGGGACTCTAAGTCAGCTCAGAAAACCTGGCCAGAGTTTGGAGCAGTGCCATGTGCCCCTGTATGAGTTGTTCAAATGACATTCTGCCTCAGTCTCTGTTGCTTAAAAAGGAAATCCAGAGACCAAGCTTTGTTTTTCCTCTGATCTTCCACCTCTAAGGACTGAAAGAACATAAAATAACCCAGTCTCAAAATTAATATATTATATATATGAATAGCAGCTATTTGAAGAAAATGTTAGTCACTCAGTCATGTCACTCACTCTTTTCAACCCCATGGACTGTAACCCACCAGGCTCCTTTGTCCATGGAATTCTCCAGGCAAGAATACTGGAACAGGTTGCCATTTGGTTCTCCAGGGGATCTTCCTGACTCAGGGATGGAACCTGAGTCTCCTGCACTAAAAGCAGATTCCTTACCATCTGAGCCACCAGGGAAGCCCAACAGCTATTTGGTCCTGTGTAAAGTGTCCATTGAGAACTGTGGGCCATGTCAAGTGGGCCTTGATAATCGATCCTGTCAAAAACATCCATGCTGCTAGCACATGCCTGGGTTCAAATAGCCTATAACTTTTATTTATACTTTTTGCTTTTCTGAATTAATATCATGTTTTATTAGTCCAGTAATTGTGTGTGTGTGTGTGTGTGTGTGTGAAAATCACTCAGTTGTGTCCAACTCATTGCGACCCCATGGACTGTACAGTCCATGGAATTCTCTAGGCCAGAATACTGGAGTGGGTAGCCTTTCCCTTCTCCAGAGGATCTTCCCAACCCAGGGATGAAACTCAGGTCTCCCACATTACAGGCTGATTCTTTACCAACTGAGCTATCAGGGAAGCCCAATTGTTTGTAACTTATTGCAATAATAGTAACCCTTCTTGCATTAGTAACCTAGCTGGTAGTGGCATAGGGAGATAGGTAGTTGGGTAGGTGTTCAAATCTTGCAGAAGAGTGGGATTTTTAAAAAATTTTTATTTATTTATTTGTCTTTGTTGCTTTGCACAAGTTCCTCATTGTGTTGGCTACTCTTGTTGCAGAGCACGGTCCCTAAGCTCGTGGACTTCAGTGGTTACTGCACACAGGCTCAGGAGTTGCAGCTCGAGGGCTCTAGAGCACAGACTCAGTGGTTGTGGCACACAGGCTTAGTTGATTCATGGCATGTGGAGTCTTCCTGGGCTAGGGATCAAACCCGTGCCCCCTGCATTGGCAGGAGGATGCTTATCCACTGCATTACCAGGGAAGTCTGAGAAGAGTGGGATTTATATTAACAATGAGTACCAAGGAAGAGTCCTAAATTAGAGAAATGCACAGAGGATGAAAACTCAAGGACGGGATCTCAAGATGTGTGGTGCATGGCTGGGCATTTGGCTGGATGTGGGTCATTCAATAAGGGCAGAGTTTGAAAGTTTGAAAGGAGAGTTTGGGATTCCCTGGTGGCTCAGAAGGTAAAGCATCTGCCCACAATGTGGGAAACCCGGGTTCGATCCCTAGTTTGATCTTCTGCAAGAAGATCCCTTGCAGAAGGAAATGGCAATGTACTCCAGTACTCTTGCCTAGAAAATTCCATGGATGGAGGAGCCTAGTGGGCTACAGTCCATGGGGTCGCAAAGAGTCGGACTTGACTGAGCGACTTCACTTTCTTTCTTTCCTTGAAAGGAGGAGCTTGGTGCTGCTGCTGTGTAAAACAGTGGCAAAGGCATTAATGTAGACATTTTACAGCACAGCTCGTAAGTTTGGGAGGAATAAGAATGGATATGGCTCTTCTACCACAAAGATTTAAGGTGTAATAGCTGCCATGGGGGGAATGCTGGACATCTAATTAACTCTCCTGCAATTATCTCATTGCTCAGGGTTGATGGGCAATGTTTCCCTGAGTGGAGGTCCTATGGAGGTAGGAAGGCAGCAACAAGTGTCTGCCACTGTGTAGAGGTTTTAATGTGTGTGGTTCCCGCACTTACCTGCCAGTAGGTTTGGACAACAGTAGGGATGGGAGAGGGAGTTTATGTACCTTATGGATGCTTGCCTGTGTGTGTGTGCTCAGTTGCTTCAGTTGTGTCTGACTCTTTTTGACCCTGAAGACTGTAGCCCTCCAGGCTCCTCTGTCTGTGGGATTCTCCAGGCAAGAATACTGGAGTGGGTTGCCATGCCCTCCTCCAGGGGATCTTCCAAACCCAGGGATCAAACCCACGTCTCTTAACATCTCCTCCATTGGCAGGTGCATTTTTTACCACTAACATCACCTGGGAAGCCCAGAGCAAAGTTGGTGTATCATAATATCTACTTAATCATTCACTTATGTTGATGTTGTTTAGTCGATAAAGTTGTATCCGACTCTTTTGTGACTCCAAGGACTGTAGCCTGCCAGGCTCCTCTGTCCATGGGATTTCCCAGGTAAAAATATTGGAGTGGGTAGCCATTTCCTTCTCCAGGGGATCTTCCCAACCCAGCAACAGAGCTGAATAGAATCTCTGGCATTGGCATGTGGGTTCTTTACCACTGAGCCACCTGGGAAGCTCATATATTTCATATGTGTGTGTGTTTGTGTGTGTGCTCAGTCATGTCCAACTGTTTTCAATCACATGCCAGGCTTCTCTGTCTGTGAAATTTTCCAGGCAAGAATATTGGAGTTGGTTGCCATTTTCCACTCACCCAAGTCTTGGGTCTCCTGCATTGGCAGGTGGATTCTTTGCCACTGCACCACCTGGGAAGCCCTTCATGTATTTTAAAGAGTAAAGAGTCCATCTGTAATACAGGAGACCCGGGTTTGATCCCTGGAAGAAGAAGATCCCTTGGAGAAGGGAATTACAACTCAGTCCAGTATTCTTGCCTGGAGAATTCCAAGGACAGAAGAGCCTGGAGGGCTAATGTCCATGGAGTTGCATAGAGTCAGACATGACTGGGCAACTAACACTTTCACTTCACTTTTCACCTGGGAAGCCCTTCATATATTTCATGCTCATATATAAAAAGTCAAAATATTAAAAAAGAATGAGTACACTAGTGTTCAAGTTTGTTTTGATTTTTGTTCCTTTTCCCTCTCCCTGAAAACTTGTAAATACTGCCTCTAGTTTTGAAACAGCAAAGATAAACTTGGAGTTCCTGAATCCCAAAAATGGTCAAAGAAGCTAATCCTAAGAGTAAAGGTCATGACCAACATCTTTTCTGTTGTCTTCTGATCCTCTAGGCAAGAATGCAAGAACTTTTAAGGATTTGTTATCTTCATTATCTAAAAATGCAAGACAGGAGAAACATTGTTATCCCAGGCAGTAAAAATGACCCCACCAGTCCTTATCAACTGCAAATTTATAGCCTTGGAAGAATAGAGAACTATTTCTTGTTTTCTTTGCTTGAGGCTCAGACATTAAAGGTAGTCTTAGATCAGATAGACAGTTTAGACATTTAAGCATTAATATTTTATTTTCTTTGCCTTTGGATAAACCAGAAAGATCCACAAATGTGTTATCCAGAAGATAAATTATTCACAAACATTTATTTCAAGTTTAAATTGCCAATCGAGCATGTGTTTCTTAATCATAATTTACAAAATATTGAATATAAAATTTTATAAGCTGTATTTTCTTTCACCTAATTTTAATTTACAAAGTTATTCAGCTGTTTAAGACATTTTTTTCAATCTGCCCGCCAATGCAAGAGACATAGGTTCAGTCCTGGTAGCACTCATGCTCCACAAGAGAAACTCATGCACCACAACTAGAGAGGAGCCCCCACTCACTATAAACACATGTGTTAGTCACTCAGCTGTGTCCGACTCTTTGCGACCCCATGGACTGTAGCCCACCAGACTCCTCTGTCCATGAAATTCTCCGAGCAGGAATACTGCAGTGGGTTTCCATTTCCATCTCCAGGGGATCTTCCCAACCCAGGGTCTCCAAAGTTGCAGGCAGATTTTTTACCATCTAAGCCACCAGGGAAGTCCCCCACTCACTGCAACATGAGAAAGCCCATGGGCAGCAATGAAAAGATCCAGTGAAGCAAAAAAATGAAAAATTAAATAAATTTTTTTAAAATGTACTTGGATAAGTGCCCAAAGATTTACCTGTTTCTTTATTCAACAATTGCATGCGTGCTAAGTTGCTTCCCTGGTGGCTCAGACGGTAAAGCGTCTGCCTGTAATGTGGGAGACCGAGGTTCGATCCCTGGGTTGGGAAGATCCCCTGGAGAAGGAAATGGCAATCCAGTCCAGTATTCCTGCCTGGAGAATTTCGTGGATTGAGGAACCTGGTAGGCTACAGTCCACGGGGTCGCAAAGAGTCGGACGCAACTGAGTGATTTCACTTCACTTCACTTAAGTTGCTTCAGTCATGTTGGACTCTGTGCGACCCTAATGGACTGTAGTCCACCAGGCTCCTCTGTCCATGAGATTCTCCAGGCAAGAATACTGGAGTGGGTTGCCATTTCCTTCTCCAGGGATTCTTCCCAACCCAGGGATTAAACCTCTGTCTCTTACATCTCTTGCATCGGTAGGCGGGTTCTTTACCATTAGTGCCACCTGGCAAGCCCAGTATCTATTATTTGTGTATTGACTGTCTTACCCCAGAAGAATGTAAGTTTGAGGTCAAGGATTTTTATATGTTCACTTATATATCTCAAATGCTTGGGTCTCTGGTGGCTTAAATGGTATAGAATCTGCCTCCAGCATAGGAACCTGGGTTCAACCCCTGGGTCGGGAAGATCCCCTGAAGGGAATGGTAACCCACTCCAGTATTCATGCCTGGAGAATCCCATGGACTGGAAGAACCTGGAGAGCTACAGCCCATGGGGTCACAAAGAGTCAGTCACAATGAAGAGACTAACCCTTTCATCTCAAATGCTTAAGACAGTACCTGCACAAATATTTGTTCAATAGATGAATGAAGTTATTAGTATGCTATGGACAACATAGAATAGAGTAAAAGAGAGTGCAAGCTGGGGAACAAGTTAGAAATTACAAGAAAATGATAGGGACTTCCCTGGTGGTCCAGTGGTTAGGAATCCTCCTTCCAGTGGAGGGGAGTGTGCAACCAAACAATAGGCAACAAGAGGGATTACAGTCAAAGGGGCTTTTAATTTTTCCTCAATTTAAATCTTAGCGAGGTGTCTCTTTGGTGCTACTGGTTAGCACTTTTGACTGTTAACAGAAAGGTTGGTGGTTCGAGCCCACCCAGTGATGCATCTTTCCCACTTTAGGATGTAGAGGATTTTAGGTTCTCTCTGGACTTCCCTCGTGGTCCAGCTGTTAAGATGCCACACTTCCCCTGCAGGTGGCGTGGGTTCCATCCCTGATCAGTGAACTAGGTTCCCATATGCCTCGAGCCCCCAAAATGAGAAAAAAATTAACAGATGAATAATCCAAGTGAAAAATGGACAAAAATATTTCCCAAAGAAGTTCAAATAGCCAAGAAGCATATGAAAAATTGTGAATTATGTTAAAAGTTGAGTATATTAAACAGAAACAAGTAGGCATTTCTCCCTAATGGGTTAGGAACAACAAAACCAATACTGGAGAGGCATCATCATTGTATGTGGTGGGGAAAAATGGTACTTAGTGTCATGTTAGAGTGCTCGGTAATGAGTGCTGTATTATTTGAGAATGTTGACGTGTGTCATATTACAAAATAAAAACAAACAGAACAGCTTATGCACGGTGTAGGGGAGGAAAAAAAGTTTTTCTTGAACCTCTTATTGTCTCTGGCTGGGTCTTAAACTGACAAAGACAGATTAACAGGAGAAAAGCACTCAAATTTATACAAAAATGTTTCATGTGAGGGACTGCCCTGGCTAGTGGTTAAAACTCTGAGCTTCCATTGCAGGGGGTGTGAACTCAGTCCCTAATCAGGGAACTAAGATCTCAAGCCACGCGGCATGGTCAAAGGAAAAAAAAAATCTAAATGTCAGCTGATAATTGCTACCTCATTTAGTAGCTCCTGGTCCTGCAAAAATAAAATACTTCAAACTAAAAGGAATCACAATGAATGGAGAGAGTAATATACTAAGAGCAGAGCTGTTTCTCAGTAGTTCTATCAGAAACAATTTGAATGGTGTGGATACAGACTACACTACAGCAGGGTCTTGCTGCTGATAACAAATAGTGGTGGCTGATAAAACTCAAAAGGTTGTTTTTAATAATTGACACACATAGACACACAAAGCCCCTTGAAAATGGGAATAAACTTTGATAAATTCTGATAGTTTCACAACTCTTTAACTTAGGGTTACATGATGCTAACATGATATCTTCCAGTGGTATTATTACTCAACTCTTTTCCAGACAGGTAAATAGATAAAATAATATTAGATGATTTGATGGGTAGCATCTTAGTTAAAATTAATGAAAAACAACTGAGATTTTAAAAAAAATTTGTTTGTTTACATCCAGGATCAAAATCACTTAATTACTTACGCTTGCACTATGGTCTGACGTGTTATTTGTGGAAAGCAACTCTGTCTGGTGTAACCAAGAACCCCTTTTGCTCTCTGAAGATGGATTTGAGAATGTGACTTTGAAGGCTAAAACTAGTCACCTGAATGTGGAACACTGAAAAACTACCCCTCCTAGGCATCCATATCCTAACCCCCAAAACCTGTGAATATGTTATCTTATACGCCAAAGGAAACTTATCAACGTGATTAAGTCAAGGATCTTGAGATGGGAAGATAATCCTGTATTGAAGTGCTGTAATCACACGAGTCCTTACAGGTGGTAAAGGAGATCAGCGTGAGGGCTATCTGAGGGTGTTACTCTGCTGGCTTTGAAAATGGGGAAAGAGATCACTGGCCAAGGAATGTAGACATGCTCTAGAAGCTAAAGAAGGCAAAGAAACAGATTCTTCTCTTGAGCTTCCAGAAAGAACACAGCTCCAAGCTATCCTTTTTTTTTTTTTTTTTTTTGGCCACTTGGCTTGTGACCTGACCAGGGATCGAACCCAAGTACCCTGCGTTGAAACTGTGGAGTCTGAATCTCTGGACCTCCAGG
Source organism: Bubalus kerabau (assembly GCF_029407905.1). Classification (NCBI taxonomy): domain Eukaryota; kingdom Metazoa; phylum Chordata; class Mammalia; order Artiodactyla; family Bovidae; genus Bubalus; species Bubalus kerabau. The sequence continues at coordinate 20,622,928 of NC_073624.1, forward strand.
GAAGTCCCCACATAGCTTCAAGTTATACCTTGATTTGAACCCATTAAGACCAATTTTGGACTTCTAACCTCTGAAACTGTAAGATAATAATTTCTGTTGTTTTAACCTATTAAATTTGCTGTAAATTTTATAGCAGCAATAAGAAACTAATATGCTGAGTCAAATAAATAATTTAGAATATTGCTTTTCAACCCGTCTATGGTGAAGGTTCAGCTTGTTTTATTTATTTATTTATTTTTAGTTTATTTGGCTCTGTCGAGTCTTAGTTGCAGTGTCAGAACTTATGTGGCATCTTCCTGGACCAGGGATTGAACCCAGATCCCCTGCATTGCAAGGCAGATTCTTTACCAATGAGCTGCCAGGGAAGCCCCAGCTTGTTGTTTTAATCTTGAATCATGGATCAAAATACTTATAAGATATAATTTAAAATTTACTAGAAATTAATAATTTAAAACACAAAATTAAACACCATTTAAAAAATAATAGATTAATCTGACATAACATTAATTTGTCAAATTGCTCTAAATGTTCTTTAACAGTTGCTCTCATTTTCTGCACTGTTGTCCACAAGTTACAATTTGTAGATGAGCCTAGGACTGAGGCCCACGCTGTGAGTAGCTTTGTTTCAGGAGACTGTAATACCGAGTGGTGTCACTTTGAGGTGACAATGCCTAGAGATCTCAGCAGAACGTTTAAACCTCAATTTGTGATCATCACGTAGGAGGTACAAAATCCTGCACTGGGATTTCTGATAACCTGATGCTGACCATTACTGAAAACACTCTTTTTTCTTTTTTAAATAAAAAAATGTATTTGCTATAGTTCAAAAGAGTGTCAACAACAGATATGTACATTTCAAAGAAAATGTACAAATGACTTAAAAAAAAAATCAACCTTAGTAATTAAAGTTGTCCAGGAAATCCCCTGGCAGTCCCGTGGTTAGGACTCTAAACATCCACCATGCTGGAGGCAAGGGTTCAATCCCCAGTCAGGGAACTAAGATCCCACATGCCATGTGGTGTGGCCCATAAAAGAAGTCTAAATGAAGATAGAAAGTATTTATCAGTTACATCTCATCTTAAAAAGCCAAAGAAGGAAAGAAAATATCCAAGACCAGCCAGAGTTATTAAAACCAAACTCATTCACTACTCCTGGGAGTACAAATTGATATTTTATTTAAAACAATTCATCCCGAAGGATTACGACCCTTAAGTTTTTATGTACATTGAATTGATAATTAGATATAATTTAGTAAGAACATAATATGAAATGCAGATAGAACTTGATTTGGCATGTCATGAAATGCAGCTAAAGACATGATTATTTAGTGTCAAAAGATAAATTTCTAAATGATTAAAAATGATATATTAATATAAAGTGATATTACATAGTCATTAGGTTGATTCTAAGGGATTTTATTCATTATTGTTTTATTTTTGTTTTAATAATAAGATAAAATGCTCAAGCTGTTAAATGGCAAGAATGAGGTTTTAACAGCATGTGAGTTCAGTTCAGTTGCTCAATTGTGTCCGACTCTTTGCAACCCCATGGACTGCATAAGATATGGTATAAATATTAACCCTGTGGACCTTCTGTTTTTTTTTCCCCCTAACATCCTCTAACTACTTCTACTCATACTATTGTTGTTAATGTTGTCACTAAGTTGTGCTGAACTCTTTGCAACCCCATGGACTGCAGCACATCATACTTCCCTGTCCATCACCAACTCCCTGAGCTTGCTCAAACTAATGTCCATCGAGTTGGTGATGCCATCCAACCATCTCATCCTCTGACACTAGTTCTCACTAATCACTCACCCACCAAACGTAATTATAAATAAATAATATATTTAATGGCAAAATGCATCTAAGGAAATGAAAAACTCCTTTTTTTTCCCCCTATCTTTGTGTGTGTGTATGTGGCATGTGGGATCTTAGTTCCCTGATCTAGGATGGAACCTGTGCCCCCTGCAGTGGAAACATGGAGTCCTAACCACAGGACCACCTGGGAATTCCCACAAATTTGTTTCTTGATGTCTACCTCAATTTTAAAAATTGTCTTTCTGAACATTTGTTTTTAATGTGTGTGCTTTGCAGGTGCCCTCAGCAAATTCGTCGTCTACTTATTTGGATAATTCCTCATTGCTTGTGTCATTCCTGTCTTTTCTAAGAGCTAGGAAGAGCGGTGTGCATGATCACCAGAGTGTGGGCTATAATTAGTGTAGAAAATCTCAATGAATTTTCCTTAATTCCTAAATATTCTTCTCAACTTTTCTAAGTCCACACTAATGCTACAGCTTGCTGTCATGTTTAGAGATGATGGAGGATGTGTCTAGAAATCTATTGAGCTAGAAAATGTTTAAAAAAACAAAACAAAACAAAATCCCAGGTCTTTTATTACAGGGAAAGGGACTCATATATGTACAAATAGCAGTAGGAGGGTCTGAGTGAGCTCAGATTGTCAGATTTGAGAAGCATCATTATATATTTGAAGTTTTCCTTAATTTTTTTTTGTTTGTTTTAAATTAATTTTTATTGGAGTATAGTTGCTTTACAATATTGTGTTAGTCTCCACTGTACAGCAAAGTGAATCAGAAGTACGCATACATATAACCCCTCCTTTTTGGATTTCCTTTTCATTTAGGTCACCACAGAACACTGAGTAGGGGTCCCTGAGCTATACAGTTAAGTTCTCATTGGTTATCTATTTTATACATGTGTATATATGTTAATCCCAATCTCCCAATTTCTTCCACCCTCTCTTCCACCCTTGGTGTCCATAGGTTTGTTCTCTATGTCCCTATTTCTGTTTTGGAGATAAAATCATCTATACTCTCCTTAGTTCTTAAAATAAGTTTCCCCAATTCTTTACCTATGGGACTTTGTTTTGCCACTTCTGTGTCCCTAGTACTTATAACCATGTTTAGACACCCAATTATTTGTTCTGTGATTGGCAGCAGCATCCAAATCACTTTGTACTTCAGAGGTCAAGACTACACTTTCGTTTAAGTAACTTTTTTCTAATGGTAAAATTTTTTAAAAATTTATTATAAAAATGAAAAAATAGAAATTTTTAAAAAATTACTAAGAAATAGCAATTGTTAATGTATTAAGATCAATCTTTCTGGACTTTTTCTGTACTTATTTTTCAAAAATTGGATTATTTTTCTATATATTTCAAAAACTTTTTTTTTTTTTGCTTAAATTACAAAGGATAAGCTTTTCCTGGGTAAGTTTTCATGCCACATGTATTCTTTTATAATATTATTTGTGGCTCAGTAATAATAAAACTTATGGATGCTCCATAATGCACTTAATGTTGTACAGTTAGGTTGTTGCTACTGCTAAGTCGCTTCAGTCGTGTCCAACTCTGTGCGACCTCAGAGACAGCAGCCCATCAGGCTCCTCTGTCCCTGGGATTCTCCAGGCAAGAACACTGGAGTGGGTTGCCATTTCCTTCTCCAATGCATGAAAGTGCAAAGTGAAAGGGAAGTCGCTCAGCCGTGTCCGACTCTTAGCGACCCCATGGACTGCAGCCTACAAGGCTCCTCCATCCATGGGATTTTCCAGGCAAGAGTACTGGAGTGGGGTGCCATTGCCTTCTCTGAGTTAGGTTGTTAAGTTTTCTCTACAAAAATATACTAAAATGAATATATCCATAATTCTTTGTCTATTTCCATTACTTAATCCACTCAACGAATATTTATCAAGTACTCACGATTTGTTCCTGAACTTTTATAGGTTATATTCTAGTGGTTCCAAATAATATTCTAAAAGTGGAATTGCTGATTAAACCATTTTTTAAAAATTTTTGGTAAAATGTACACAGTACCAGATTTATTGGTTAATCATTCTTAAGTGTATGGTTCAGTGGCATTAAGTACATTCACATTGTGCTACCATAACTACCATTGATTTTCACGTCTTTTTTCACCTTGCAAAACAAAAACTCTATTTTTTAAAGAATAACTCCCCATTCCCCATTCTCTCCTCTCCTAGCCCCTGGCAACCACCATTCTACTTTTGTCACCATTAATTTGACAACTCTAGTTATTTCATATAAGAAGGACACAATAGGGATTTTCCTGGTGGTCCAGTGTTAAGATTCTTTGCTTCTAATGCAGGGCACATAGGCTCAGTCCGTAGTCTGGAAACTAAGATCCCACATGCCACAGGGTGGGGTCAAAAAAGAAAAAGGACACAATAATTTTAAAACATTTAATATATATTGCAAACTTTTATTCTAGGTATGTTATATTAATGTATATACCAGAGATGAGTGTAATAATGTTTGTTTCCTTGCTTCCTTATCATTTTTTCACCTTGCTAATTGGATAGACAGACACTGTATTGCTTTAATTTGCTTCTGTTATTTAGAAATCCTTTTTTTTTTTTTTAATTGAAGTATAGTTTAGTCTTTCTGGTGTACTGCAAAGGGATTCAGTGGGTATGTGTGTGTACTCTTTTTAATATTCATTTCCATTTTAAGTTGTTACTAGATATTGAATATAGTTTCCTGTGCTATCCAGCAGGACCTTTTTGTTTTCTGTTTTGTGTATAGTAGTTCATATCTGCTAATTATAAACTCCTAATTTATCCCTTCCCCCACATTGGTAACCATAAGTTTATTTTCTATGTCTGAGTCTGTTTCTGTGTTACTTTTATCTGTTTTTTCAGCTTCACTGAGGGGATCTTTGTTCCCTGATCAGGGATTGAACCCCTGCCCCTGCATTGGAAGCACGGAGTCATAGCCACTGGACTGTCTGGGAACTCCCTATTTCTTTTTGGTAAATAAGTCTATTTGTATCACATTTAGATTCTACATATAAGTGATATCATGCGATATATATCTTTCTTTGTCTGGCTTACTTCCCTTATTATGATAATCTCTAGGTCCATGCATATTGCTTAATTTGCTTCTTTTTACTATTTTTGAATATTTTTCATGCTTATGATCACAATAATTCTGTGGAACTCATATATTTCCCATTTCATTGATTAGAAAACCAAAGGCCAGGGAAACAATTTTTTTAGAACTTCACAGTCAGTAAGAGATAGAGCTGGGATTTTAAGTCCATAACTTCAAAAGTAGTTCTAGGGGTTCATCTGGTGCTGCTGCTGCTAAATTCATCAGGGGTAAAGAATCCACCTGCCAATGTAGGCGACATGGGTTCGATCCCTGATCCAGGAATATCCTACATGGCATGGAACAATTAAGCTGCTGCTGCTGCTAAATCGCTTCAGTCGTGTCCAACTCTATGCAACCCCAGAAACGGCAGCCCACCAGACTCCCCCGTCCCTGGGATTCTCCAGGCAAGAACACTGGAGTGGGTTGCCATTTCCTTCTCCAATGCATGAAAGTGAAAAGTGAAAGTGAAGTTGCTCAGTCGTGTCTGACTCCTGGCGACCCCATGGACTGCAGCCCACCAGGCTCCTCCATCCATGGGACTTGGCCAGGCAAGAGTACTGGAGTGCAGTGCCACTGCCTTCTCCGAACTAAGCTGGTGCACCACAACTTTTGAGCCCATGCTCTAGGGCCCATGCTGTGCAACAAGAGAAGCCACTGCAATGAGAAGCTCTCACACCAAAACTAGAGAGTAGACCCCACTGGCTACATCTAGAGAAAAGCCCATACAGCAACGAAGACCCAGTGCAGCCAAAAATAAATTAAACATATATATATATATACACATATATATTTAATAACTAGTTCTACAATATTTAGCCATATTGTCTTACTTTTGATTTTCTCATTTGGGCTGAAAGTCTAGAATTATATTTTGTGTGTGTGTGTGTCTTTTATTTTTTAACTTTTAAAATTTTAATTTTGAATACAATTTTGAAAGGTTATTTTCCATTTACAGTTATTACAGAATATTGGTAATATTCCTCATGTTGTACAATACATCCTTGAACTTATACCCGGTAGTTTGTACCTCCCACTCCCACACCCCTATAGTGCCCCTCCCTACTCCCCTAGAATTACAGTGTTTTTGTTTGTAGAGCCTTTAAAGAAGATCAAATTTATTGCTGTGATTTTATGGGGGAAAAAAGTGAGGCCCAATTGGTTAATGCTTTATGACATCTCAGATCATTCATATATTATTTTTAAAATGTCCATGTTTTTAAGGGAGAAGTCAATTCTGATTCCATGTTGAAAACTGTTTCTTTGACTTTAACCCTTGTTTTTGCCATTTTTGTTATTATAAGTATACATAATGGGCTGTCTCAGAGAATTCTGCACCTCTGCCTGACTGTTAAGCTAAAGTGCCTTTGTTCATAACCTGTCCACCGGTAAATGGCAGGAAGAAAAAAATTAACACTTCCCCCTGCCTGAGGCTTGCCACTGTAGGAGACATTTGCAAGATATTAAATGGTCTTTTTACTTTGCTTCCTCACCTCTCCACATTTCTGATCCATAAAATAACCAGGCATCCAGACCCCAAGAGGATGGTTATTTTGAGATGTTTGTCTGCTTGGTCAGCTGACTTTCTGAATAAAGTCATATTCCTTGTCTCTTGATTTACTGATCTCTTGAGCAGTGAGCACAGCAAGACTGGACTTGGTAACTCGTCCTTTGGTATGTATCATAAAGTAAAAGTGAAGTCGCTCAGTCATGTCCGACTCTTTGCAACCCCATGGACTGTAGCCTACCAGGCTCCTCTGTCCATGGGATTTTCCAGGCAAGAGTACTGGAGTGGGTTGCCATTTCCTTCTGCAGAGGATCTTCCCAACCCAGGGCTTGAACCCGGGTCTCCCGCTTTGTAGGCAGATGCTTTACTGTCGGAGCCACCAGGGAAGTCATGTATCATAAAAGACTGAGTGAATTGTCTAAGCTTACAAGGTCATTGGAGGAGCCTTAACTAACTCAGATCCCCCATTTCTGATCCTGTTGCTTTTTCTGCTATATGAGGTGCCTACACACTCAATTATTGCTTTCTTTCCCTTGATCAAATGCAACTTTAATAAATAATAATGACAGAAATATTTAATGTCCATGTGCTGGAGAAGACTTTGAGAGTCTCTTGAACTGCAAGGAGATCAAACCAGTCAATCCTAAAGGAAATCCACCCTGAGTATTCATTGGAAGTACTGATGTTGAAGCTGAAGTTTGGCCACTTGATGCGAAGAGCTGACTTATTGGAAAAGACCGTGATGCTGGAAAAGATTGATGCAGGAGGAATAAGGAAGGGGCAACAGAGGATGAGATGGTTGGATGGCATCACTGACTCAATGGACATGAGTTTGAGCAAACTCCAGAAGATGGTGAAGGACAGAGGAGCCTGGGGTGTTGCAGTCCGTAGGGTTGCAGGGAGTCAAACAAGACTGGGCGACTAAACAACAACAAATTAATGTCACCTTGCTTTTTCTTTTTTGAAAAGCACTCGTTATCATTTAATGAATTTCCCAGCATGTGGCTTCCAGCCACCAGGACACAAGCCCCACCCACACCCTTAATCTTCTCCTCAGCTCTTCTGCTGAAGAATTTGACCTTTACGATGACAGGCTGCTTTGGGAGTTTTCCCTTCCCCAGAACTTTGTAGTAACCCGACAATGCCACATTAATGATAGAAGGAGTTCCAGTCTTGTTCTTGGCAGCATTCACCCATGTCTGCTCACTGACCTAGGTCCACAGTTTATCAAGATTGGCAGTTGGGCAGAAACTCTGGTTCCTCTTAAGTGGTAATCTCTCATATCAACTTTCCCATTTTTGTTGATATTTGTTGACATTGATGCCGTGGTGATGCATGGCACCAGCATTACCTTGGCTTCCCGGGTGTTTCCAGTGTTTGCCAGTGTGGCCGTGGCTGTGGCTTATGGGGCCCTAAGTCTTCCTTAGTCAGGGTGGCATGTTGGCAGCCTCGACGAAAGAGCGTGTCACCTTGCTTTTATGGAGTGCTTACCAGATATCCTGACCTTGGCATATGCATTATCTCTTCAGATCCCATCAGCAACTCAGCAAAGAATGCTTTATTCTCACTTCACAGTTGAATGATTTGCCCTGTGATCACACAACAGGTAAGTGGTGGAACCGAATTTTAAATGAGTTGATCTGATTCTTTCTTTCCTTTTTTTTTTTTTGGCTATGCTGGGTCTTCATTATGGCAAGCAGGCTTCTCTAGTTGTGGCACATGGGCTTAGTTCGCCGTGGCATGTGGGATCTTAGTTCCCCAACCAGGGATTGAATCCATGTCCCCTGCATTGCAAGGTGGATTCTTAACCACTGGATCACTAGGGAAGTCCTCAGTTAGTCTGATTTCTGACTTTAAATCAGGAAAGTTAAATGGAGAGAATCAAAGTGCAGCCTCCATTTATTGTTGAAAACAGGTGGGGTTTGTAGACTAAATGCACTTCCCTGGTGGCTCAGACGGTAAAGTGTCTGCCTACAATGCGGGAGACCCGGGTTCAATCCCTGAGTGGGGAAGATCCTCTGGAGAAGGAAATGGCAACCCACTCCAGTACTCTTGCCTGGAAAATCCCATGGACAGAGGAGCCTCGTAGGCTACAGTCCATGGGGTCGCAAAGAGTCGGACACGACTGAGTGACTTCACACATTCACACACACGGTGCAAGTAGGAGTAGGAGAAATGGGAATGGAGAAGATGTGGCTATCCAAAAGAGCAAGACCTTTGGAAATAGCACCAATTCATTCATTCATTTTTTTGTTTTTAAATTGCACAGATACCTATTGAATGTCTGCTATGTGGCAGACACTTTCCTTGGCAGTGAAGAAACCTTGAGGGAAAGACACACCACTTGTCCTTGCCCTCTGTAGGTTATATTCTGTTAGCTTAGAATAATATTCTAGAAATGGAATTGCTGATCAGTAAGGACATAGAGTCCTTCTTGGACATATTGTTGACCAAAAAGGACACATGACAAATAAGGACATATAGTATAGCACAGGAAACTAAACTCAATATTTTATAATAACCTATAAGGGAAAATAACTTGAAAAAGAAATTAGTTTGATATTATATAATTCAAACTGAATCACTTTGATGTACACCTGATATACAACATTGTACATCAACCACGCATGTATGCTCAGTCATGTCCAGCTCTTTGTAACCTCATGGACTGTAGCCCTACAGGCTCATCTGTCCATGGAATTTTCCAGGCAAGAATACTGGAGTGGGTGGGTTGCCATTTCCTCCTCCAGACATCAACTATTTATCAATTTTAAAAAATAAAAATAATTTTCCAAAAGATTGAAATGGAATTACTAATCAAAGGATATGACTATTTTTTATTTTTAAAAATTGTGGTAAAATGCATATAACATAAAATTTTATCATTTTAATCATTCATAAGTATGCAGTTCAGTGCCATGAAGTACACTCATTAAGTATATTCACATTGTCATCAATTTCTGGAACTGTTTCCATCTTGCAGAAGAGAAACTTTATGCCCATCAAACTCCCTATTCCCTATTCTTAGCATTTAGAATGAAAGATACTTAAATAAAAAGATATGATTCACAACCCTCAAGGAATGTGTTATCTGGGAGGGTTGTAAGCAAAACACAGTGAAATGCATGGTGATAAGTATTCTCATGGATGCCCACTCAAAACTCATGGGAGGAAGAGGAAGTATCCAGACCTGTTTTGGTGAGTCAAGGAAGTCTTTGCAGTGGAAGTGACCTTTGACCTTGGTCTGTGCAAAGGCTCTAAGATGAAATAAGCTCATAGGAAAAATAAAAATACATCAGTATCATTAAAGCATTAACACTGAAGATGCTGAGTATTAGGAAATGAAACTGGCTAAGGAGATGGGTACCAAACCAAGGAAGTCCTTAAATGTCAAACTAAGGAGTTTAGATTTTATCCTGTAAATGGTGAGAAATTATTATATATTAGAAACAACATTTTGTTTTTCCTTTGGGAAAACAAGCTCTTAAAACAGAATCTTGGAGGGCACAAACAAAACCTTGTGTGCACCAGGACCCAGAAGAAAGGAGCAGAGATCCCCCAAGAGATTGAGCCAGACTTGCCTCTGAGTGTCCAGGAGCCTCTGGTGGGGGCATGGGTGGACAGCGGTCTGCTGTGGGGTCAGGGGCACTGAATACAACAGTCCCGACTTAAGTCCTTTTGAAGGAGGTTCTTAAAATAGGTGGTATTTAAAAATATGTGGGAGAGAAACTGACCAAATTCAGAGAGCCTCATGTTAAAGGGTTTGAGTTTATGAATGGTTACAATTTAGGGCAATGATTTGTGACCCCAAATCATTCACGACTCTAGAAAACTACCCCCTTTCCTACCACTCTCAAACAATTTAAAAGGTTCAAATGATAAATTTACATAAAACAGTTGCTTATTGCTTATAGAAATAAAAAGCAATGAAAAATATGTGTATATATATTCTTTCCATTTACTGCAATAAAAAAATTTATCAAGATAAAAAATAGGTAGTATAAAATAATGTAAAATGATAATGTCTCTGTTCTCAAAAAGCTTGAAAGTTATTTTCTCTACAGACAAGCTGATTCTTCTGCAGCATCTGAAAAGACTTACAGTTGTTAGGCCAAAACAAAAAAACCCAAACAGAAATTGATTTATGCTGCCTTGTTTAAGCTACTCAATAACCTCCATGCCTTTGCACATGTAATTCTTTCAGCCCTGAATGTCTACTAAGCTTTGCAGTTTTTTTTTTTTCCGCTGTGAACACTTTGTGTGCGCTTCCCTGGTGAAGCGCAGGGAAGAATCCGCCTGCCAATGCAGGACACGTGGGTTCGATCCCTGGGTCAGGAAGATCCCGTGGAGAAGGAAATGACAACCCACTTCAGTATTCTTGTCTGGAGAATCCCATGGACAGAGGAGCCTGGCGGGCTGCAGTCCTTGGGGTCACAGAGTCGGACACGATGAGCGACTGAGTGCATGCATATTTGTCTAATTAGACTATGAATGACAAGACCTTGAGCTACTAATACATTTCCAGCACTCATCTCAGCGCCTTGCACATAATAGACGCTTAGTAAATGTTTGTTAAATTAGTAAATCTCCTTTCTACTCTGTCTACTGCTGACAAATTTCAGATGGTTGTAGACTTAGCTCCATGCATGGGTAATCTCTTGTGAATTTTTTTTCTGGAACAGTAGAACTAGGAAAGAGGGAAAAAAAAAATTCTGTTCTTTTGTATCCAATTGCCTTTGAGAGCTGGGAAGAGAGCAGTTCACACCTGATTATCATACGTCAGATAAATCAGCAGCACCTGAATTGCTGGGCAGCTCAGCGCTAGAGCTCTCTGCGGCTTCACCTCAGCCATGCTTCCTTCCCTAGCAGCCTTGGCTCTCTGCCTCCTGTTCACTCTGGCCTTTGGCCAGACACTCCAATTCCATGAACATGTCTTTCTCCGATTTCTGGGTTTAGACAAAGTGCCTTCACCCAAGAAATTCCAACCTGTGCCTTCCATCTTGAAGAGAATTTTCCAGGCTCAAGAGGCAGCAGCCAGCACCGGCATCTCCAAAGACTTGTGCTACGTGAAGGAGCTGGGCGTCCGTGGGAACATCCTCCGGCTTCTCCCAGATCAAGGTGAGGACTTTGGAGTGTTTCCTAGAGGAGAATCTGGGGTGAAGAAAGGGCTAAAGGGGGAATAACAATGACTCAGATGGTGAAGAATCCACCTGCAAGGCAGGAGACCTGGGTTCCATCCCTGGGTTGGGAAGATCCCCTGAAGGAGGGCATGGCAACTCTCTCCAGTATTCTTGCCTGGAGAATTCCCCATGGACCGATGAACCTGGCGGGCTACAGTCCATGGGGTCGCAAAGGGTTGGACACGACTGAACAACTAAGCACAGCACAACAATGACCCAGGGGTTTGTGGACGGCCATGTGCTGGCATTTTACCTGTTCTACCTAATTTAATCCCAGCCACTGCCCTGAGAGGAAGGCAGGTATTCTTAACAAGTTTTTAACAATGAGGAAATTGAGGCTCAGACAGGAGATAACTTGTAACCTATTCAAGATCATACAGCTAGTGTGTGAACAAAGCCAGGAGTTGAAATGTTTTGTTTTGTTTTCTGAATCAACAGCTTTGTGCTACAGTTTAGGTAGTGGGGAGGAGGTGGGAGGGAGGGTGGAATTAGGGCTCAGTCTCCTCCTCTTGAGCCCACACTTGCATCCCGATGCCTTTGAGCTCAGTGTGTCTGTAAATTTTGCTTCCCCCACCCCCCCACCTCCCCGATCCTTTTGATGGGTAGAAAAGGCTATTCTGGATTTGTAACTACAGAAGGATAATATATGCCACTGTCATACCTTTTAGTACAAGGATCTGAGTAAGTGCCATTCAGTAATTTGCGAAACTGACCACCCACCAAAAATTACCCAGATCAAGTGTTAAAAGCTGATTCTCCAGTCTAGTTCCTGCTCCCACCTGATTCTTATTCAAAGTCGGAGATGGGTGTTGTAATCTGCATTTCTATATAGCCTCCCAGGTGGTTGAGATGCAGAATTGAGAGCTCTGGTTGGTTAGTTTTACAGCAACTGGAAATAAGGTTTCTGTTCAAGAGGCATTTATTGGATATTTAACTAAATGCCAGGAAATCTGTAAGACATGAAGATACAGAGACAGAAGTCTGCCCTTTAAGAGTTTATAGGAAGAGAAAAAAAAAAGTTTATAGAAAAGACATCAACAAACAGATGACTTCCATATGTCCTGCTAAGTGTCTCGTTAGAGGCTCATGGCTTTGGGGGTGGAGTTTCAGGGATGAATTCTGGAGAGTTTTAAGAGGTGAGGGGAACTAGCTTAATGGATTCTCCAAGGAGAGAGTAGGAAATAGCTGAGGCTGCTGCCTTCCCTTCCCCGTGGGAAAAAAATAATTTTTGTGATGATCAAAATTTTATCTAATGATATAGGAAAAGGACAAAATCTTGTAATCACTCCTCCCTAACCCTCCCCCCTCAGAGAAGGCAACAGCACCCCACCCCAGTACTCTTGCCTGAAGGGTCCCATGGATGGAGGAGCCTGGTGGGCTGCAGTCCATGGGGTTACTAGAAGTCAGACACGACTGAGCGACTTCACTTTCAATTTGCACTTTCATGCATTAGAGAAGGAAATGGCAACCCACTCCGGTGTTCTTGCCTGGAGAATCCCAGGGACGGAGGAGCTTGCTGGGCTGCTGTCTATGGGGTCACACAGAGTCGGACACGACTGAAGCGACTTAGCAGCAGCAGCAGCAGCAACCCCTCCCCTGGAGAAAATCATTAATAGTTGTATATTTTTCCAGACTTTTCTTCTTTACATTTATAATATAAACTTGTAATATTTTTATAAATGGAATCATGCTATACATTCTTCCAATATTATGAACATTTTGTACAAGTAAGAGCAAATAGTGAACTTATCCCTATTTTAATGGTTACATGATACTCCATTGTATAGACATAATGCTACAATTTATTGTAACTGGTGCCCTGTTGATGAATATAAACATATGTAGTGTAGCTTTGTATCTATTGTGTACATGTGTGCACTTTTAGTTTTATTTCCATAGGATCATTTCGTAGAGGATTGTTGTATCAAAGAGTAGGCACATGTATACTTATTTTTTTACATTTCTACTTTTAATATACAGCAAATAGCCTCTAAAATTTATACTCCACAATGAGTGTATGAGAATTCTCACTTACTCTGACCATAATCTCTTTAAAAATAGAAACTTACTGAGGTATAATGTACATTCAGAAGTGTGAGTGAATTGTAGGAAACAGCTCAGTGAAGTTTTGCAGAATAACTAGCGCCCAGATCAAGAAATAGTACATGACCAGCACCCCAGAGGCTCCTTCATGCCCCCTTCTGGTTAATCACTGCTTCTCTACAGGGGTAATTTCTCTCCTGACTTATAACATCAATCACCTACTAGTTTTGTCCTTTATTAACTTCATGTCAGTGAAATTGTGAAATGTGTCCTTTCTCACGTCTGGCTTCTTTCACTCTACTTTTGTGAGATTTATCCACAGTGTATGTATTTGTAGTTCTTTCTCATTGCTGTATAGGATTTTATTCTGTTGGTATGTGGCAGTGTACTTCATGCTACACTGGGGAGGTCATTAGGTAACAACACTCGTTCAGCGTTTAACTTTTGTTAATCTGGTAGCAGAACAGGATCTTTCTGTTTTAATTTCTGTTTCTTTAATAAGGTGAAATGGTGCATTTTCAAATGAATGATGAATCATTTATTTGCTTATTTATTTAAAAGTTAGAATATAGTCTCTTTTTCTTCCAGCTTTATTGAGATATAACTGACATGCAGTGCTGTGTAAGTCTAAGGTATACAGCACAATGATTTAATATATATATATGCGCGTGTGTATATATATACACACGCACATATACATCACAAAATGATGATCACAGTCAGTCCTATAAAGGAATTCCCTGACAGTGTCCAGAGTTTAATGAACTTGGCATTTTCACAGTTGTGGCCTGGGTTTGATATCTGGCCAGGGAACAAAGATCCTGCAAGCTGCAGAGTGCTGCCAGAAAATAAATAAGTTTAGTGAACATCTATCATCTCATTAGATAGAAAGTTAATAACATAAAAAACAATTTTTTCCCTTGTGATAAAAACTCTTAGGATTTACTTACTGTCTTAACTTTCATATACAACATACAGCAATATTGATTATATTTATCATGTTTAACTCAATGTGAATCATTCAATTTTATTTTCCAAATAATTGCCTATTTACATATTATGACCTTTTTCCTGTTTAGGATTCTTTTCCTTAATGATTTGTGAGGCCTCTTAATCATTCATAAAAGCTGTTTATAAACATATTGCAAGTATTCTTGGTTGTCCTTTCTGCTTTTAATTTTGTTAGTAAAAAAAATTTCATTAATGGTGTCTCTTTGAATACAATTTTTTATATTCATGTTTTCAAATCTGTTCTTCTTTTCCTCTTTGGCTTTTAGGTTTGTTTTTTTTCACTCACACCTAAGGAATGTGATTTAGTGATATGAGTAAAAAGTGAGACTAGTATATTAGAATTAGAGCATCGAACAGGAGAGATCAACTGTTTAGAGAGGATGAGAAGGATAAGCTCTGTGAAAACTTACCTGAATTTGCTAGTTTGCTAGTTAGTCAACGTTCAAGACAGATGTTTATTTCAGTGGAGTAGTAACAGTAAAAGAGTTGGAAAATAGGGACTTCCCTGGTGTTCCAGTGGTTAAGCCTCCAAGCTTCCACTGTGTGGGTCATGGGTTCAATCCCTGGTCAGGGAGATCCCACATGCCAAGTGGTGTGGTCAAAAAAGAAAGAAAGCAACAGAAGACTATATGGTAAAAGGAAAAGATAGCAAACAAAGGCTTTTTTTTTTTTTTTAAAGAAGATAGTTAACAAAACAAAACAGAGAGGGGACATTTTTGGTGATCCAGTGGCTAAGACTCCACGTTCCCAGTGCAGGGGGCCCAGATTCGATCCCCAGTCAGGGAAATGGATCCTACATGCCACAAAAGTGGTATGTATTCAGGTATTCAAAAGTACAAGACTAGAGGTTATTGGCACTGAAAGTGTTAGGACATTGTACTTCCACTGCCGGGATCCAGGTTTGATCCCTGGTCAAGGAACTAAGATCCTGCAAGATGAGCTGTGCGGGCCAAAAAAAAAAAAAAAAAGAATTACCTAAGGATAAAACATAAGGGAGCACCAGATAGCCAGTATTGGTGGGATGACAGATGTTTGTTTTGAAGTCCTTCTAAGTGGTTACAACTCTTGACAGCATAGGATGTTCTTTGTGCCATGGGTTCCTTTGGCAGTTTTGTTGAAGCTGGTGAACCTTTTATCAGAATAATTGTTTCTATGCTGCTGCTGCTAAGTCGCTTCAGTCATGTCCGGGCCGACTCTGTGCGACCCCATAGATGGCAGCCCACCAGGCTCCACCATCCCTGGGATTCTCCAGGCAAGAACACTGGAGTGGGTTGCCATTTCTTTCTCCAATGCATGAAAGTGCAACGTGAAAGTGAAATCACTCAGTCGTGTCTGACTCTTAGCAACCCCATGGACTGCAGCCTATCAGGCTCCTCTCTCCATGGGATTTTTCAGGCAAGAGTACTGGAGTGGGTTGCCATTGCATTCTCTGAATTGTTTCTATGCCTAAAGTTAAATATTTAGAATTTTAAAAGAAGTCAATTAAATATGGAAATACATTTATAGATATATTATAAAAATAAATGTGTGTATATTAATATAAATGATGCTTTTGTGCAACAAGTAACAAGATCTAGAGAAGGGACTATACCATCAATTCAGAGTAGTTCAGGCATAAATGTTACTTTGAAATGTTTGCAACAACTTAATATATGAACATACCTATGATTTTTATTGGTAACAGTGTCATAGGCTCTTAGAATATTATTAAGATTTGTTGCCTATGTTCATAATCGAAAGAAATGATAAATTTCACTTAGAGTTTACTGAAGATAAAGATGTGATTCTTTTTCCCATCTAAGATGATAGACCTTCTAAGTCCTATTCAGGATCCCTTGGGGACCTGCAGTTATGAAGACAAGAATGTCTGGTCATAGATAAGGAGTAAAAGAAACAAATCCTCCCAAATGGAGGGTTTGAGTATAACTGAGATTTCTCATCCTCTTTTTATTTGCTGTTTTATTTTATTTTTCTGGCCACACCCCGTGACTTCTGGGATCTTAGTTCCCCAACCAGGGATTGAACCCATACCTCCTGCAGTGGAAGAAGTGTGGAGTCCTTACCACTGGAATGCCAGGGAAGTCCTCCCTGCCCTTATTTTGTGTGTGTGGATATACATACACTGTTTGACATTGATATGATCACACAGGTTGGGGTGAAATGAAAAACCTCATGGTGACTCTCACATCTTTCGTTCCCATCTAGGTTCCTTCCTTTACTCCGAGAGCCTTTCCCACACCTCCTGCCTACAGAAGCTCCTGTCCTTTAACCTGTCTGCCATTGGAGATGAGGAGCAATTGACAATGGCCCAGCTGGGCCTCGACTTGGGGCCCAACACTTACTATAACCTGGGACCAGAGCTGGAACTGTCTCTGTCTCTGGTTCAAGCGGAGCCCCATGTCACAGACCAGGCCACCCCGAAGATGGGTAAAATGTTTACTCTGCAGTCAGTACCGTGGCCTCACGGTGTCCTTCACTTCAACCTGCTGGATGTGGCTAAGAGGAATAATGACCCCCACAAGAATTTAGGTCTGTTTCTAGAGATAGTGGTCAAAGGAGGCAGAGCCTCGGGGGAGAATTTTCAGCTCGAGGGCACCTGCGCCAGGCTGAGACGTTCTCTTCACACTTCACTGCTGGTGGTCACCCTCCACCCTGAGCAGTGCCGATCTCCCTCCCGCAAGAGGAGGGCAGCCGTCTCTACCTCGAAGGCTTCTTGCAAGAGCCTCTGCCATCGCCACCAGCTGTTCATCAACTTCCGGGATCTGGGTTGGCACAAGTGGATCATTGCCCCCAAGGGTTTCATGGCCAATTACTGCCACGGAGAGTGTCCTTTCTCACTGACCATCTCCCTCAACAGCTCCAATTATGCTTTCATGCAAGCGCTGATGCACGCTGTCGACCCGGAGGTTCCCCAGGCTGTCTGCATCCCCACCAAGCTGTCCCCCATCTCCATGCTCTACCAGGACAATGATGACAACGTCATTCTACGGCATTATGAAGACATGATAGTTGATGAGTGTGGGTGTGGGTAGACTGGCAGCAGTAGACTAGAAGGGGTGCTCTCGGGGTAAATGCTCTAATAATAAAACTACCTGGCTTATGACCTTTGGATCTGAATTGTCAGTATGTTTATGCTTACAGTTTATCATCATTATCCACGATTAATGATGTCCCCTAGTTATACACACACACACACACACACACACACACACACACACACACACACACACGGTCTTAATGAACTTAATTTCTGCATCATGCACCTGAGGGTATATTAGAGTCTAGATAGAAGGAAACTGGAATTTACTGATAGCCTATTATGGGCAGGCACTATTCTATGCATTAACTTATAAATACATGTCACTGCTCTTTGAGGTAAGCATTATTATTTATGTTTCATAGATAAAGCAGCTGAGATTTAGAGCAGCTAAATATCCAGTTTTTCTAGAGGCATCAACTTTGGGAGTTCCCCAGAAGTCCAGTGGTTAGGACTCCAGGTTTTCACTGCCACTGTCTGGGTTCAAGTTCCTGTTCAGGGAACTAAGATCCTATGAGCCTTCAGACTTGAACGAGGGAGCCTGATTAGCATAAGCAAAAGTCATAAAAGTTCACCTGTGAACCGTTTATCATTACGTGAGTTTATAGTAAGATGCCAAGGGAAGAGGACCAGCCAACATACTGGGCTTCATTAAAAATAAAAGTGCACCAGTAATTATATGAATGTGTATTAGGAAATTAGAGGAAGGGATTAGTTAAAATTTAAATGCCAAGATTCAAGAAGCTTCAGATCTAGGTACTAGAGGAATTCTAGTTATTTCAGACTGTGCCACTCCTGTCAATATTCTTCAATCAAGAATCTGACTTATGGTTGGATCTGGCTTATTTGTAGTAAGCCATGCCAGGTCTAGTTTCTTCAGTGTGTAAGTTGCTCATATTAATTGGGATGATTCCAAACCATGTTGGCCAAACATGAAAAATCAGCCTGTTGGGTAAATTATTTCTGAAGCAAATTATCACTAGTTTTACTTTTATTATTTATTGAGCATCTATTATATGCCATTTATTGTACAAGGTCTTGGGAAAGAAAAGATTTCTTGGGAAATTTCGCTGTAGTGCGTAAAATCTAGCATGTTGTGCTGTGCTTAGCACTCAGCCATGTCTGATTCTTTGCAACCGCATGGACTATAGCTCACCAGGCTCCTCTGTCCACGGGAATTCTCCAGGCAAGAATACTGAAGTATGTTGCCATTTCCTCCTCCAGGGGATCTTCCCAACCCAGGAATTGAACCCAGGTCTCCTGCATTGCAGGTGGATTTTTTATAAGCTGAGCTACCAGGGAAGCCCTAAAATCTAGCATATTTGGCTTAAATTATTTTAATATCTACAAGTGAAAAAGAATATACCCCAATAAGTGAATATTTAGTTATTCAAATTATAATAATGAACTATGTTACTACATTGTTTAAGTGAAATATTAGCGTATATCATTGTTCAAATTATATTTATTAACTACTGTATTACTATATGTACTTTAAAAGTTTTTTTTTTTAATAATTTTTTTGGCTGAGTGTGTAGCTTATGGGTTTTTTTGTTTTGTTTTGTTTTTTGTTTTTTAATTCTTAGCTGTTGTGGCTCTTCATTGCTGTGCTTGGGCTTTCTCTAGTTGCAGCCAGAAGGGGCTACTCTTTGTTGTACCCGGGCTTCTCATCGCAGTGACTTCTCTTGTTGTGGAGCACAGGTTTTAGGCTCGCAGGCTTCAGTAGTTGTGGCTGGTGGGCTACAACGAGCCCTGACTTAGTAGCTGTGGCTCATGGGCTTAGTTGCTTCGCAGTGTGTGGGATCTTCCTGGATCAGGGATCAAACCCTTGTCCCCTGCATTGCAAGGCAGATACTTAACCACTGGACCAACAGGGAAGCCCCAGCATGTAGGATCTTAATTCCCCAACCAGGGATCAAACCTTGGCTCCCTGAATTGGAAGCACAAAGTCTTAACCACGGCACCACGAGGAAGTCCCTGTCTGAAAGTTTTCAAGAGAAATTTTAAAATTTTCTTTGCTCATCTCAGTGTTTCAGGAATAGAAATTCTAATATTTTCTTCCTCCTCACCCAGATATTTCAAGGTGTATTTCCCCCAGGCTACACACACCTACTTTCTAGACTTTTTTTTTTTGGACTGAGTACATTGACCATGATAATCCTGTTCTCCTGACCCCAGCCTTATGATGATCAACCTTTCATGGCCTTTCTTACCTCAAACATTGAGTTGTTTGGGTCAGTTATTGAAATTGCAAGAATGTATCACTGAGACTTCCCTGGGGTGAGCCAGTGGTTAAGAATCTACCTTGCAAGGCAGGAGACAAGGGTTCAACCTCTGGGTGGGGAACTAAGATTCCCACATGCCACAGAGCAACTAAGCTTACCTGCCACAACTGAGAGCGTCCCACATGCTGCAACTAAGACCCAATACAGCCAAATAAATAAATACGTTTAAAAAGAAGTGTGTTACCAAGTCGACTGACCACAATTCTTGAGACTGCATTGCTAAATTTACTTTTGAATTGAGCTGAATTGTTACTAACAGATTTCCTGAGTCAAAGAAATAGATTTTGTGTGGGGGGGTTGTCTGTTTTTAATACCTTCATGTTATTTTTAAAATTATTTATTTTTAATTGAAGGATAATTGCTTTACAATATTGCTTTGGTTTCTGCCCTCCATCAACGTGAATTAGCCGTGTGTGTGTGTGTGTGTGTGCGCTAAGTCGCTTCAGTCGTGTCTGACTCTGTGTGACCCCGTGGACTGTAGCCCTCCAGGCTCCTCTGTCCATGGGATTCTCCAGGCAAGAATACTGGAAGGGGTTGCCATTTCCTCCTCCAGGGGATCTTCCCAATCCAGGGATCGAACCTGTGTCTCTTATGTCTCCTGCATTGGCAGGCAGGTTCTTTACCACTATCACCACCTGGGAAGCCCATACATAAGTCCCTTCCCTCTTGAACCTCCTTCCCCTTCCACCCTTTCCCATCGGTCTGGGTTGTTACAGAGTCTCAGTTTGAGTTGCCTTCATGTTATTTTTTTAAGTTACTGAAAAGATAGTGGCTATTTCCTTCTGCTAGTAGTTCTGCAGTTAGCAAGTTTAGTCACTCCTGACTTAAGTTATCTCCTGAGGCCATTACCACTCCTGAAGCTATACACACACACACACAAACCATGCATTACTGCCTTCTGACTTGATTCTCTTATTGTCCTGCTTCTCTGTTGGAATCTTAAATGTCCACTTAGATCAGTCTATAAATAGCACATGCCAGGAAAGTCAAGTTGTATGCTGTGACTGGGGCAGAATGGCACAAAACAAATTCCAAAATATGTTATATAAAATGTGTATAGCACAGCTATTTCAGAACATTTCAAGACTTAAGATCTTCTTTAATGGCAGGTCCATCCAAGTACCACAGGCCAGTTTGATTTGAAATTTCACCATCAATTTAATTCATTTAAATTCAATTTGACATTTACCGAATACCTTGAAAGGTAGAAAGAAGGGCACAAATTCTGCCTTAGGGTAGTTTATTATCAAGTGATGTTCCAGCTAGATTTATAAAAACTAGTTCAAATAGCTTCCATCAGGCTCTGATCTGTTTTAACACACTTTGACTTGTTTTTCAGATGTCTTGTCCTGTTTCTGATAAGTTGTATCATGGCACCTGATACTTTTCTCTTTTGAACACTCTTCTGTGGTGCTGGAGAAGACTCTTAGGGATCCCTTGGACAGCAAGGAGATCAAACCAGTCAATCCTAAAGGAAATCAACCCTGAATATTCATTGAAAGGACTGATGCTGAAGCTCCAACACTTTGGCCACCTGATCCAAAGACCTGACTCTCTGGAAAAGACTCTGATGCTGGGAAAGACTGAGGACAGAAGGTGAAGGGCCCTGGTGACAGAGGATGAGATGGTTGGATGGCATCACCGACACAATGGACACGAGTTTGAACAAGCTCTGGGAGATAGTGAAGGACAGGGGAGCCTGACATGCTGCATTCCATAGGGTTGCAGAGATTTGGACATAACTTAGTAACTGAACAACAACTTTACACTCCATTCTTTGTAAGTATTCTTCATCCCAGAGAGAAGGCCATAGTTCTATAACCTCGAGAACCATAGAAGCCGTCAGGAGACTACCTGATGCCAGCCTTGAGTGTCTTCAGATGTCTATAGATGAAAAAAAATGCAGGCTGTGCACATACTCTGATCTGTATCAACCACCCTGCTCCTTGAATGATAACTATAAGACCCCTTGCTACCCTCTCCAAGACAGACACACAGAGAGCATTAGCCCGCCATGGCTCACCTTGCCTCCAAAGCAATAAAGCTATTCTTTTCTGCTTCACCCAAAACTCCATCTCCTAGATTCAGTTTGGTCCCAGTGGATAGAGGCTGGATTTTGACAATAAACATCAGATTAGGTTAGGCCTAAATTTTCTTTTAACATAAGAAAATATGGCATAAATAGAATATCAGGAGTTGTTTGTGGGTTGTTTCCTTGTTGGGGGCCAGCGTGAGGCACTCCGCCCGTGGCAAAGGTCATGAAGAAGGAGGCTCGACATACCCAAAGGCGGGATCGAGCCTCAGGAGTCCCCCTGGAAATCCTCGAGCATCTACCCCCATAACCAGAGCCTGCCTACTTTGCTACTTTGTGCTCTCACCTACACCCCTGACTTTACGGGCGGCTGTACCCCACCACCTCTTTCGGAGAAAGAGTTAACTTAGAGCTCCAGTTAATGATAATTCCTGGGCGTGATAGGAGTGTTTCAACCTACAAACTCCTCTGAAGGTTCTCTAGCCTGCCTGACAGGCTTGTCCGGCCACATGTAATTGCTCACAGCCTCCCAACCGTGAGAGGCACGAGATGCTTTAAACCTTCTAAAAACAGGTTCTTTAGAAAAGTTAGAAAACCATTAGTATAAGTATAGTGGGCTGATTAGAAATTGTATTGGTGAAGGGTTTTTCATTTGTTGAGCCAATGTTTGCTGCTAAGTCTCCACATCCCCTGCCCTTATACACATTAATGAATATATAGAAGAAATAAGTATTAACCTTTGATATTAATCACGTTAGACCTTAGGCTAAGTAAATTCTTTCCTTAATTAAAACCCACTACACCCTCACCCTATAGGAATGTAACTTTATCTGGTACCTTCGGAAGGTGGAGTCTTTTTTAAGAATAATCACCCCTGGAGAAATAAGTGTCCTGGTTGACTGACCGTTGTCACAAGGAGAGGGTCATAAATTGTCAGCAGGCCCCCTGGCCAGAAGATGATGTAACACCCCTAAGACCTCTGTATACATTTGTATGAAGCACCTGACTTTGATAAAAGTCAGGACTGCTGACTCCGCGTGACTTTTGCATAACATCTCAGTGTATAAAAGTAGACCATGGAAAATAAAGAATTGGGATCAGTTCCTCGAAAGACTGGTCTCCCCATGTCTCTCTCTCTCTCTCAAACTCTGGCTGAGTCACCATCTGGAGCGTGGAACCCGCCATGCTTACTAATTATGCCTGGGCTTCTAAGATCCGACTGGGGAGGCCTCAGTGTCTCCTCTCCTTCGGGAGAACGGAAGGACACCTGCAGCCTACATAAGTGGTGCAAACTTCTTGTCTTGAAGTTTTATTAGTCTCCCACGTAAACCAAGCTACTCAGCCTCTTTACTCCACTGAATTTTCCTACTGAGCTATCCTCATTCTATTACTCTTTACATCTCTAATTAATATCTATTTGAAGCTATTGTATCCTGATCCTCGCCGACGCCGTCCCCGCTTCGAATACCCTGGATCAGCCGGGGCTGGACCTCGGCAGTTTCCTTACCACTTCTTTTTTCACTAAAGACAATAATAAACACTTCAGCTAGTATCTCCATGGAGAAGGCAATGGCACCCCACTCCAGTACTCTTGCCTGGAAAATCCCATGGATGGAGCAGCCTGGTGGGCTGCAGTCCATGGGGTTGCTAAGAGTTGGACACGACTGAGTGACTTCACTTTTCACTTTCATGCATTGGAGAAGGAAATGGTAACCCACCTCAGTGTTCTTGCCTGGAGAACCCCAGGGATGGGGGAGCCTGGTGGGCTGCCGTCTATGGGGTCGCATAGAGTCGGACATGACTGAAACAACTTAGCAGCAGCAGTATCACCAAGGTTTCTCTCTCTTTTTTTGGTCACCCTTTGCAGCATGTGGAATGTGGGGTCTTAGTTTGCTGGCCAGGGATTGAACCTATGCCCTCTGCATTGGAAGTGTGGAGTCTTAACCACTGGACTGCCAGGAAATTCCCCTCACCAATACTTCTTCCTGTAAAAAAAAAAAAAAAAAATTATTTTAATTATAACCATCCTGGTAATTAAGAAGTTGTATTTCATTGTGGTTTTGTAGTTTCCTGGTGATTAATGATGTTGAGCATCTTTTCATGCACTTTTTGACTATCTATATATCAAAGTATTACAATATCCACCCTCTTAGAACTTGGGTTCCTTACAGCAAAACACTCAGACAAA
Source organism: Bubalus kerabau (assembly GCF_029407905.1). Lineage (NCBI taxonomy): Eukaryota > Metazoa > Chordata > Mammalia > Artiodactyla > Bovidae > Bubalus > Bubalus kerabau. The sequence goes on from NC_073624.1 coordinate 20,647,116, forward strand.
TAAAAATCTATGGGCAACTTACCAAAGTTCCATTTGGTCATTAATAATTACCATGGTCTGTTATCATATCCTGTGACAATGTCTCTCAGGGAAGGTTACTCAGGCTAGCAGGCTTTCGGTGGAGATCTTGTGAGGATCCCCAAAGCAGTAGTGATCTCAGTAGATGGACAGCTTCACCCTTTCAGATATCTGGCATAATTGAGATAGGAGACAATATTATCTCTTGCACTGAGCCTTTTTCCCTAGGTGTTTTTTGTTATTGTTGTTTTTTAAAGTCTTTATTGAATTTGTTACATTTTTGCTTCTGCTTACCTTTTGGTTTTTTGGCCATGAGGCATGTAGGATCTTAGCTCCCTGACCAGGGATAGCACCTGCATTGGAAGAACTCTGCATTGGAAGAAGTCTTGACCACCAGGGAAGTCCCCCAAGGTGTTTATTAACATTGGATTTTCTTTATATTCATTCCTTTACCCTCAGTGACCATTCCTCCTCTTCAGATACTAAATTTTATGTATTTGTTTGCCTCAATTAGAAACTAAAAAGAAAATACATGTAACCAGTTGACCATAGATGTATAGGTTTATTTCCATGTAAAGGTCTTGTATATGCTTCAAAGGATAAAAAGAGAAGGGAATTCCCTGGTGGTACAGAGGCGAGGACTGGTCACTTTCACTGCCCTGGCCCTGGGTTCAACCCCTGGTTGGGAAATTAAGATCCTGAAAGTTATGCATTGCAGCAATTAAAAAAAAAAAAAAAAATATATATATATATATATGTTTATATATATATATAAATAGAGAAAAAAATCAAAATTAAGAGAAAGGCAATAAAACCATAGATATGAATAAAACAATACTATGTAGCAATTGAACATTAACAGAATAAAATGAGAAATTATTTAATCATCCCAATACATGCAAAAACAATAATATGACAAAAGTCACAACTGTTAGTGATTAAACTCTCAACAAAATAGAGAAAATATTCTTTAGCTTGATGAAGGGCACCTGTGAGAAACCTATAATTAACATCATACTTAAAAATGAATAACAGAGGCAAGTCCCTGGAGATCCAGCGATTAGGACTGGGCACTTTCACTGCTGTGGTCTGAGTTCAATCCCTGGCAGGGAACTAAGATCCCACAAGCCACATGGCGTGGCCAAAAAAAAAAAAGAACAGCTGAATGCTTCCCCCTGTTAAGAAATTTAAGCCCCAAATATAGTCACTTATGTTAAGCCCACATTATTAAACCAAGACTTGATAGCTACCTAAACTAAATGCAGTTTCAACCTTGCCTAGGAATGTAATCTTCCCAGGTCAGTCTGGAATTTCCTGGTCAGCACCAGAGAAGTAATGTGCCTAATAGACATTTTATTCCCCCAAAGAAAGTAACCTTGTCAGAAAGAACCAGTTCATTTGTTTATGATTTCCTTGTCACACGTCCTCCTTGCTATTTAAAATCTTTCCTCTTCTGGAGTGCTTTGGAGCTCCTTTCTCTTGACTGGCTAGGCAGGATGTTGCCCAATTCATGAATCTTTTAATAAGACCAATTAGGGACTTCCCTGGTAGTCCACTGGTTAAGAATCCACCTTCCAATGCAGTAGACATGGTTTCAGAAATAAGAGCCCACATGCCTTGAGGAAATTAAGCCCATGTGCTGTAATTAGAGAAGCCCTTTAAGAAAGAGAGAGAGAAGCTCTTGTGCAACAAAGATATAGCTCGGCCAAAAAAAAAAAAAAGAGAGAGAGAGAAGTTTAAAAAAAGCCAATTAGATTTTCAAATTTTCTCAAATTTTGTTTCTAAATACCCCTATGATTGGGAATAAGTAAGGACATTCCCTATTACCTTCTCCATTGAACATTTTATTGGTATCCTTAACTATTCCAATAAGACAAAAAGAAGAAATAAAAAGGCACACTTGTTGGAAAAGAAGTTAGACTGTCTATATTTGCAGACAGCATAATCTTTGGAAAAGCCTAAAGAATCTACCAAAAAAAAGAAAAAATTAGGAATAAGTGAAGTTAGCAAATTCACAGATTGGTTCTGTAGGGGAGCAAAATATACCCCTCTCAAATGTCTCTTTGGCATGTGGATTATTTCAAGTTGAAAACAATCAAAGTCTCAAACAAACAAAAACTCAACCAGAAACGTTGACTTTCCTCCTTAGCCGTCTAAAGAATTGAGATAAAGGGCCTTTTCCAGAATAGAGCTGTCGCCAGAAATATCTGCCAAGAATATGGGTCGAGTGTGGTGGAGCGAGACTGAGCAGGACCTAGAGATGAGAATCCACTCTGGATCCCATTGTCTCTGTACAGCTCGGCAAACATCTCTTTACCATGTGGTTTTGCATTTCTCTGTGAATTTTCTCCCTCCCGTTTGAGGTCGCTGGAGAAGGAAATGGCAACCCACTCCAGTATTCTTCCCTGGAGAATCCCATGGACAGAGGAGCCTGGAGGATTACAGTCTATAGGGTCGAAAAGAGTTGGACACGCCTGAAGTGACTTAGAATGGATGTACATCTTTGAGGTCCCAAACCACTATCCCAGAATCTTCTTTTGTCTTTAGCTGATGTGAGGGCTTTGGCCATTGTGACAGGTGATTCTATTTTCCTGGGTCTCTCCCATGTATGCATGCATGCTCAGTCATAAAGGACTCGTTGCGACCCCCATGGGCTCTTGCCCACCGTGGGCAAGAACACATGGGATTTTCCAGGCAGAATGCTGGAGTGGGTTGCCATTTCCTATTCCTGTGTCCCCCATGTATAGATGTTGTCAAACTTTTGTTTGATTTTTCTCCTGTTATATGTCTCATGTCAGTTTAATTCTTAGACCAGTCAGAAGAACCTAAAAAAAGGTAACATTTCTTCCCAAAAGTTACAAGGTGAATATACAAAAATCAATTCTATACTATCAATGAAGAGTTAGAAAATGAAAAAAAAAAAAAAAAGCCAATACCACTTATAATCAAATTAAAACCATGAAACACTATGGGATAATTTTAATAAACTATACAAGACACATACTGAATATCACAAAACATTGCTAAGTGAAACTAATACCTAAGTAACTGAAAGAACATAGCATGTTTAAAGGTTAGATCCTGGGTTGGGAAGATCCCCTGGAGGAAGGCATGGCAACCTACTCCAGTATTTCTTGTCTGGAGAATTGTGGGCTAGAGTGGGATCCCAGTTTCCCAACCAGGGATGGCACCTTATGCCCTCTGCACTGAAAGTGTGGATTCTTAACCATTGGATTGCTGGGGAAATCCCCCTGCCAAATTCTTCCACTGAAGTTCTAACCCCTAATGTGGCTATATTTGAAAATGGGAGCATCTGAGAAACTAAAAGTTAAATGAGCTTATAAGGCTGGAACCCAAATCTAAGAGGATTAGTGTGCTTGTAAGAAGAGAGCTCCCCACCCTTCAGGCTGCACACACAACATAAGATCGGTAAAATTGAAAGCGTTGGTTGCTCAGTCATGTTCGACTCTTTGCTACCCCATGGACCCCATGGACTGTAGCCTGTCAGGCTCCTCTGTCCATGGGATACTCCAGGCAAAAATAGTGGAATGGGTTGCCATTTCTTTCTCCAGGGGATCTTCTTGACTCAAGAATTGAACCCATCTCCTACATGGCAGGCATATTCTTTACCATCTGAGCTACCAGGGAAACCTGCAAGTTCAGGTGAGAACACAGCAAAAAGGCTGTGTCTACGAGGCTGTAAGTTCTCACCAGAACCAGATTGGTTGGAACTTTGATCTTGCACTTCTAACCTTCAGAAGTCTGAGAAAATAAATTTTTATAGTTTAACCCATCCATTTTGTGGTAGCCCTAGCTGAGTAATATGTAATATCCATATGAACAAAAGTCAACTCTGTCTCTTAACATCACACCACAAAAAAAAAATGGATTGTAGACCTAATATAAAAGCTAAAACCAAAACTACGAATACTAGAAAATATAGGAGAATAGAATATCTTCATGTCGTTTGAGTAGGTAATGACTTTGTAGACAAGATCCAAAAGGCACTAACCATTAAAAAAAAATTGATAAATTGAACTTCCCCCAAATTAAGAACATTTATTCTTCAAAAGACACCATTAAGGAAATGAAAAGTCAAGTCAGAGACTAAGGAAAATATACATACAGATATATATAGATAGATACATATAAATATATACAATATATATACAGGTATATACTAAAGAAAATATATACACAGAAAGCATATATAAATATATACAGTATATATACAGGTCCTTTTTTTATTTTTATCTCCTTACTAATTTGTAGGAATTCTATACATATTTTAGATACAATTCCTTTGTCATATGTGTATATATGCTTTCTGTATATATATTTTATGTACTACATAAAATATATATATATTTTATGTATAGAATTCTTACAAATTAGTAAGGAGATAAAAATAAAAAAAGGACAAAACACTCAAACAGGCTTCAGAAAAGAAGATCTATAAATAATTAACAGGCACATGAAAAGATGCTCAACATTGTTAAGAACCAGGGAGATGCAAATTAAAATTTACATACCCACAGAAATTACTGCAACTAGAAAGGCTGACCAAGTGTTGGGGAGGACATCAAACGACACAGATATTCATTTCCTCCTGGTAGGAGTGTAAAGTATTATAACAGCCCAATAATATTCTTAAAAGTTAAATGCTTACCTATTTGATCCAACGATTTCACTCCCAGTTTCTTTACCCAAGAGAAGAAAATAAATAAGGTTACACAAAGAATTGTACACAGTGTTCACATCATCTTTCTTCACCATAGCCTAAAACTGCAAAATTAGCCTAAGTCCACCAAAGGATAAATGAATAAATAAATTGTAACATAACCCTATATTGGAATTCCAGAAATAGAAAGAAATGAACCACTGATACACCTAATCATGTAGATCAATTTCACAAAGTAGTTGAGCAAAAAATGTGTTGGTGAAAAATTAATCAGTTCATCCAAGAAAGAATTGAAAAATTTTATTACAGACAAATTTGAGGATTATAACCCAGGAAGCTCTTAGAATCATTCTGTTCATTAGAAGTTGAGACATAGTTCATGTAAGTTTTTTGAGCCAGAGGGCTGTACCTTATATGACAGTTTACATAATCCAGATTTAAACCCCATTGTGGTGGGTCCTGTGACAAGATCAAGAAGGAATATTATCTTTTAAGGAGTTGTTGATGCTAGAATTTGCAGTTCATGGTTGAGCAGGTATTCCTGCCAATGGGGGAGATTTGGTTCATGCATAATGTAGACACACAATTCACAGTGTGGAGAGGGGTGAGGTCAAAGGGTAGAGAATTTTTAAAAATTTATTTTCATTTTCAGTTGCCCTGGATCTTTGTTGCTGCACGTGGGCTACTCTCTAGTTGCAGCGAGTGGAATCTACTCTTCACTGCGTTGCTCAGGTTTCTTACTGTGGTGGCTTCTTTGTTGCAGAGCTGGGGCTCTAGGCACTTGGGCTTAGCCATCGCAGGGCTTCTGGAATCTTCCTGGACAAGGTATTGAACCTGTGTCCCTTGCATTGGCAGGTGGATTCTTATTCACTATACCACCAGAAAAGTCCCAGAGAAGAATTTTTATGTTTAAATTTTTCTTGTCTTGCCATAAATGTGAATTTTATTTTACAAAAGCAATCATCAAAGTTTGACACATTATATGATTCCTTTTGAATGAAATTATAGAAGAATCCAAACTAATCTTTAGTGATAGAAACATTAGTGGTTGCCTAGGACTGGGAGTGTGGAAAATTCTGCAAGAGATAGGAATACCAGACCACCTGACCTGCCTCTTGAGAAACCTATATGCAGGTCAGGAAGCAACAGTTAGAACTGGACATGGAACAACAGACTGATTTCAAATAGGAAAAGGAGTATGTCAAGGCTGTATATTGTCACCCTGCTTATTTAACTTCTATGCAGAGTACATCATGAGAAACGCTGGGCTGAAGGAAGCACAAGCTGAAATCAAGATTGCCAGGAGAAATATCAATAACCTCAGATATGCAGATGACACCACCCTTATGGCAGAAAGCAAAGAGGAACTCAAAAGCCTCTTGATGAAAGTGAAAGAGGAGAGTGAAAAAGTTGGCTTAAAGCTCAACATTCAGAAAACGAAGATCATGGCATCTGGTCCCATCACTTCATGGGAAATAGATGGGGAAACAGTGGAAACTGTCTGACTTTACTCTTTGGGGCTCCAAAATCACTGCAGATGCTGATTGCAGCTATGAAATCAAAGGATGGTTACTCCTTGGAAGGAAAGTTATGACCAACCTAGATAGCATATTAAAAGGCAGAGATATTACTTGGCCAACAAAGGTCCATCTAGTCAAGGTTATGGTTTTTCCAGTAGTCATGTATGGATGTGAGAGTTGGACTGTGAAAAAAGCTGAGTGCCGAAGAATTGATGCTTTTGAACTGTGGTGCTGGAGAAGACTCTTGTGAGTCCCTTGGACTGCAAGGAGCTCCAACTAGTTCATCCTAAAGGAGATCAGTCCTGGGTGTTCATTGGTGGGACTGATGCTGAGGCTGAAACTCCAATACTTTGGCCACCTCATGTGAAGAGTTGACTCATTGGAAAAGACCCTGATGCTGGGAGGGATTGGGGGCAGGAGGAGAAGGGGATGACAGAGGATGAGATGGCTGGATGGCATCACCGACTGGATGGACATGAGTTTGGGTAAACTCCGGGAGTTGGTGATGGACAGGGGGGCCTGGCATTCTGCAATTCATGGGTTCGCAAAGGGTAGGACACGACTGAGTGACTGAACTGAACTGAGGACTGGGAGTAGAAGGACTGACTGCAAACAAACATGAAAATTTGGGGCAGTGATGACAAGCTTAAATATCTTGATTATGGAGTGATTACAAACGTATATGTTTATGTATTTTTTTTAAATGTATAACAGGAACAGGACACTGACCGAAATTGAATATTTATATATTTTTAATTGGAGTATAATTGCTTTACAACGTTGAGTTAGTTTATGCTGGACAATGAATTGAATCAGCTATCAGTTCAGTTGAGTCGCTCAGTCATGTCCAACTCTTTGCGACCTCATGGCCTGCAGCACGCCAGGCCTCCCTGTCCATCACCAACTCCCAGAGTTTACTCAAACTCATCTCCATTGAATCGGTGATGCCATCCAACCATCTCATCCTGTCATGTCCTTCTCCTCTTGCCTTCAATCTTTCCCAGCATCAGGGTCTTTTCAAATGAGTCAGTTCTTCCCATCAGGTAGCCAAAGAATTGGAGTTTCAACTTCAACATCAGTCCTTCCAATGACCATTCACTGGTTGGATCTCCTTGCAGTCCAAGGGACTCTCAAGAGTCTTCTCCAACACCACAGTTCAAAAGGGTCAATTCTTCGACACTCAACTTTCTTTATAGTCCAACTCTCACACCCATACATGACCACTGGAAAAACCATAGCCTTGACTAGATGGACCTTTGTTGGCAAAGTAATGTCTCTGCTTTTGAATATGCTGTCTAGGATGGTCATAATTTTTCTTTCAAGGAGCAAGTGTCTTTTAATTTCATGGCTTCAGTCACCACCTGCAGTAATTTTTGGAGCCCCCAAAAACAACATCTGTCACTGTTTCCACTGTTTCTGCATCTATTTGCCATGAAATGATGGGACCAGATGCCATGATCTTCGTTTTCTGAATGTTGAGTTTTAAGCCAATTTTTTCACTCTCCACTTTCACTTTCATCAAGAGGCTCTTTAGTTCTTCTTTACTTTCTGCCATAAGGGTGGTGTCATCTGTATATCAGAGGTTATTGATATTTCTCCCAGCAATCTTGATTCCAGCTTGTGCTTCATCCAGCCCAGCGTTTCTCATGATGTACTCTGCATAGAAGTTAAATAAGCAGGGTGACAATATACAACCTTGACATACTCCTTTTCCTATTTGGCACCAATCTGTTGTTCCATGTCCAGTTCTAACTGTTGCTTCCTGACCTGCATATAGGTTTCTCAAGAGGCAGGTCAGGTGGTCTGGTATTCCCATCTCTTTCAGAATTTTCCATAGTTTATTGTGATCCACACAGTCAAAGGCTTTGGCATAGTCAATAAAGCAGAAATAGAGGTTTTTCTGGAACTCTCTTGATTTTTCCATGATCCAGCAGATGTTGGCAATTTGCTCTCTGGTTCCTCTGCCTTTTCTAAAACCAGCTTGAACATCTGGAAGTTCACAGTTCACATATTGCTGAAGCCTGGCTTGGAGAATTTTGAGCATTACTTTACTGGTGTATGAGATGAGTGCAATTGTGCGGTAGTTTGAGCATTCTTTGGCATTGCCTTTCTTCAGGATTGGAATGAAAACTGACCTTTTCCAGTCCTGTGGCCACTGCTGAGTTTTCCAAATTTGCTGGCATATTGAGTGCAGCACTTTCACAGCATCATCTTTGAGGATTTGAAATAGCTCAACTGAAATTTTATCACCTCCACTAGCTTTGTTCAGAGTGATGGTTCCTAGGGCCCACTTGACTTCACATTCCAGGATGTCTGGCTGTAGGTGAGTGATCACACCATAATGATTATCTGGGTCGTGAAGCTCTTTTTTGTACAGTTCTTCTGTGTATTCTTGCCACCTCTTCTTAATATCTACTGCTTCTGTTAGGTCCATACGATTTATGTCCTTTATCAAGCCCATCTTTGCATGAAATATTCCCTTGGTATCTCTAATTTTCTTGAGAAGATCTCTAGTCTTTCCCCTTCTATTGATTTCATCTATTTCTTTGCATTGATTGCTGAGGAAGGCTTTCTTGTTTCTCCTTGCTATTCTTTGGAACTCTGCATTCAAATGGGTATATCTTTCCTTTTCTCCTTTGCTTTTCACTTCTCCTCTTTTCACATCTATTTGTAAGGCCTCCTCAGACAGCCATTTTGCTTTTTTGCATTTCTTTTTCTTAGGGATGATCTTGATCCCTGACCAGCTATATGTATACATATATCCCTCTCTCTTGGGCCTTCTGCAGGCCTCATCCCATCCCACCCCTCTAGGTCATCACAGAGCACCAATCGGAGCTCCCTGTGCTGTAACAGCAGGTTCCCACTGGCTATCTCTGTTACACATGCTGGTATATTTATTTCAAGCCTGCTCCCAATTCATCCCATTTTCCCCTTCCTCCCTGTGTCCATGTGTCCATTCTCTGCATCTGCATCTCTATTCCTGCCCTGCAAACATGTTCATCTGCACCATTTTTCTAGATTCCACATATATGAGTTAATATGTAATACCTGTTTTACTCTGGTAGCTCTGGTGGTAAAGAACGCTCCTGCAACATGGGAGACCTGGATTCAATCCTGGGGTTGGGAAGATCCCCTCGAGAAGGGAATGGCAACCCACTCTGGTATTCTTGCTTAGGAAATCTCACAGACAGAGAGCCTAGTGGGCTAGAGTTCATAGGTTCCCAAAGAGTTGGACACAACTGAAGGACTAACACACCTGTCTTTCTGACTTCCTTCACTCTGTATGATAGACTCTAGGTCCATCCACAGCTCTACAAATGACCCAATTTCGTTCCTTACATTTTTTTTGTTTTTAGAAATTATTTGTTTATATTTTTGGCTGTGCTGGATCTTCATTGCTGTGTGGGCTTTTCTCTAGTTTTTGTGGCCAGGGGTTTCTCATTTCGATGGCTTCTTTTGTTGTGTAGCACAGGCTCTATGGCTTGTTAGCTTAGTAGTTGTGGCTCCCTGGCTCTAGAGCACAGGCTTCAATAGTTGTAGCTTAGGGGCACATGGGATCTTCCAGGATCAGGGATGGAACCCATGTCTCCTGCATTGGCAGACGGATTCATTACCACTGAACCACCTGGGAAGACCTCTGCCTACCTTTTATAAAAGTCTTTGGACTTCCCTAGGGGTCCACTGGTTAAGATTCTGTATTTCCACTGTTCAATCTCTGGTCAGGGAAGTTCTGCATGCCAAGAAGTGCAGCCAGAAAAATAAATAAATAAAAGTCTTTAAGATTGAGACCAGTTGTATAATTCAGGTTGATCTTACTGCAAGATTCATACCTTAGTCAGTCTGCAAAGTTTATTGTGCTACCGTAAGGCAACATATGTATACGTTCCAGGGATCAGTTCAGTTCAGTCGCTCAGTTGTGTCCAACTATTTGTGACCCCATGGACTTGGCTCCTGAAGGACCTTTAATTATGATGTGGCACTTCTTCCCCTTCTTCAAAACTATCGCCGGCCACTCCAAACATCTGCTTCATCTTGTCCAGCTCCAGCTTGATTTTGTGATTAAGAAAATCTTATGTTTAGAGCTTAGGTGTAGGGTTCATAGAATTTGAGACTTAAAGTACAGGGGCTGTAGTTCTGAGACCCTGTGTTGTGCTTAGTTGCTCAGTCGTGTCTGACCTGCCACCCCATGAGCCTGCCAGGCTCCTCTGTCCATGGGGATTCTCCAAGAGAGGGTTGCCATGCCTTCCTCCAGGGGATCTTCCCAACCTAGGGATTGAACCCAGGTCTCCCACATTTCAGACTGATTTTTTACTGTCTATGCCACCAGGGAAGCCCTAGAGGGAGCCTTAGATCTTGAGGGTGACCTCAATTCTGGGAGTGTGTTTGCTCAAACCCAGAGGAGCTGAACTCAGAGTTCAGGCAACAGGAGGCAAAGGCAATAGGGAGTATAGTATTCATTTCTTCAAGGCAGATAAGGAAGCGGAAGTGGATGGGGCCATACCCTTAATCTTAGCTTCATGAAGCAAGAGAAATCACCTGAAACTTGTTTAGTTATAATTCCCTGACTCAGAGACCAAAGTTCTTTTGATTTTGCATCTATAATGCCCCTCCCCTTTCCAAGAGAATCTGGGGTGAAGAGCAAAATATGAGGAAGTTAGAAATTAATGAATAATGGCAGAAGGGCAAGGCCTCACTGTTTCACCACATACCAATGAAAACCTTCAGGTCACAGAACCAGGCCAATTGGCTCTTCCCTTTCTTCTTCCTCTCTTCTCTCCAGTAAACAGCAATGTGTCAGTCTTGTTTTAACTTTAAAGGGAGATATCCCTACATTCATTTGCAGTGAATTAGGCTACGAGATTAATTATCTGCATCATAAGCTTTCTTATCAACCCCCACCAACTGCCCTCTTCATCTGCTACCTATCTGCACAGTCTGTTGTTGTTGTTCAGTCACTAAGTCATGGCCAACTCTTTGTGACCCCATGGACTGCAGCATGCCAGGCTTTCCTGTCCTTCACCATCTCCCAGAGTTTGTCCATTTAGTTGGTGATGCTATCTAACCATCTCATCCTCTGCCACCCCCTATTCCATTTGCCTTCAACCTTTCCCAGTATCTGAGTCTTTTCCAATGAGTCGGCTCTTCGCATCAAGTGGCCAAAGTATTGGAGCTTCAGGTTCAGCAACAGTCAGAGTTGGTTTCTTTTAGGATTGACTAGTTTGATCTCTGTACAGTCTAGATACCTAGTATCTGCCCGAGACTCAGGAATGAGTCATCCTCTGATCAAACAGGTGGCAGTGGTCACACCTGCAGAAACTATGTTCGGGCAGGTTGCTGGCAGCAGCGATTAGCACAATATAACTCCAGAGGAAAAAGTCCAGAGACAGAGCACCATGGCTTCTGACAGAGGTAAATGGTCGGGGGCCCGAAATCTCCATATTCTTGAAAAACTCCAAAACTGTGTGTGCTTGCCTATGTGTGTGTGCGTATGTGTCTGGTTCATACTTGTATTCATGAACATTTTCCAACTTTCCTATTTATTAATATCTTCATATTATTCTTAAACAGGAGTTCTTATCGGTGGTGGTGTGATTATTAATACCATCTGTTCATACTGTAAATGATTTTGATCAGATGACACTAAAGCAATGCTTGTTTCATCATAATAAAAAAACTTAAGTTAAAAAATATGACTCCTAGATGAAAATTTAAGATAGCAGCTGAAGTTCTAGCACCAGGGCATGTTAATGGATTATTTAAAGTTCCATTACTTAGTGTTAGAAAAATTTGTGGGGAAGGAAGAACACCAGGTGGTGGAAGGAAATGATTTTCAGATGGGGTGGGTTTTGAACTTGGTCTTGAAAGGGCAGAATTTTGGTTGGCAAAGAGAAGGAGATTCCTGTTTGACACCAGGAGTTTAAGAGAATTTTCCAAAGATTGTGTGTGGAATAAAATGAATGAATTGATTAGGCTACAGAAGAGTTTTTGGAAGCAATCAGCAATGTGATTAGAAAGCAAATTTGCTTTTTTTTTTTTTTTAATGGACTACAGTTGCTTTACAATGTTGTATTAGTTTCAAGTGTACAGCAAAGTGAAACAGTTATATATATATATATATATGCACTCTTTTTAGCTTTTTTTCCCATATAGGTCATTACAGAGCACTGAGTAGAGTTCCCTGCACTATACAGTGTAGGTCCTTATTATCTATTTTATATATAGTAATGTGTATATGTCAATTCCAATCTCCCAAATTTATCCCTCTCCCCACCCTCAAAAACAAATTTGAAGACATACTGTTGAGAGTCTTGAATGCCCAGCTAAGGAAATTGAGGTTGATTTTTTTTATTTTAGATTTTTCTCTTTTCCAATATGGTTTTTAATAGTTTACTGTGTATTTTTTTTTAATAAGACAAAATATTTGGAGAATTTGTGAATAGCATGCGTGCATGTTCAGTTGTGTCTGACGTTTTGCGGCCCTGTGGACTGTAGCCCACCAGGCTCTTCTTTCCATGGGATTTCTCAGGCAAGAATACTGGAGTGGGTTGCCATTTCCTCCTCCAGGGAATCTTCCAGACCCAGGGATCAAACCTGAGTCTCCTACGGTTCCCGCATTGGCAGGCGGATTCTTTACCACTGAGCCACCTGGGAAGCCCTGTGAATAACACGGAGATGACTAAAACAGTGCTTTAGACACATTTACTTGGCACCTGATGCCTTTTTGTGTGTGTTGGCTTTTGATTTTGGCCACACCGTGCAGTATGCCGCATCTTAGGTTCAAAAGCAGAGATTGCACCCCTGCCCCTGCAGCGCAAGCAGGGAGTTTTAACCACTGGTCCACCAGGGAAATCCCAAGAGAGAATCTTCCAACTGCATTTTCTGATATGATTGGTGGATTTAGAAGAATAGAGCCTTTTTTCTTAGTGGTTCGATTTGTACATATGGGTGTTACTTGACATGATCATCTCTTGGTCAACAGGTCCTCCAGCAGGAGATCCCACATTGAGGTAAGAATTCTACTATCATAGTGCACATTTAATTCAACCCAGAATAGATGAGCATTTAGGAGGGGGAGGACTACAATTTCCTTATTATTCCTTTCCTCTTTTCTGATGCTCCCATTCTTTGTTTTTGCAACTCCATTCCTTATGCTTACTATTGCTTCCTGTGTCTTCCCTCCTATGCCTTTTGGTTTCAGTTGAAAACAACTATCTTCCAGCTCTCCTTTGTTATTCTCTTACTATTGTTTTTCTCCCTTTAAATCACAAGTTTTCATAGAAATTAGTGAAAACTTCAGCAAACTGGTTTGTCACTTTGATCTTCCTATTTTAAACCCTATTCCCATTTTCTAGACCTTTTTTTTTTTTTTTTTTAATTTTACTATTCCACATAGTTTGGGAGATCTTAGTTTCCCAATCAAGGATTGAACCCAGGTCCCCCAGCAATGGAAGAACGGAGTCCTAACCACTGGACTGCCAGGCAATCCCCTAGACCTATTTAAAAACTGCATTTATTTTTAATTGATTGATGATTGCTTTACAATATTGGATTCATTTCTGCCATACATCAACAGGAATTAACCATAGATGTACATGTGTCCTTTCCCTCTTGAACTTCCCTTCCACCTCCCACCCCATCTCACTCCTCTAGGTTGTTAAAGTGCCCTGGTTTGCGTTCTCTGAGTCGCTTCCATGCTACTCTCACCATTCATCTCACCCTCTCCTTCCTCCCCGCTGCCCTCATCCATGTTTAGAACAGAGAGATTTGTCAGGGAACATCTTATCTCTTGACGGGTGGAAGGATTACTCTATAAAATAAATTAAGTGATCCTTTAGGAATGAGTGGAGAATATGAGAATGTAATCAACTTATGACTCAACCATACTGCAGAGTCCTTGGCAAAATTCTGAATTTTCCCTGAGTCATAACTTTGACCCGCAGAGAGTGTTATGTCTAAAGATGTCCTCGAGAGAAATTTTAATTTCTTTCTTATGAGGAATTAGTATACACAGAATTGAATGTGGAAGAATCCCGAGGCTAAATTACTTTCTTCTCAGAGTTGGTAATAGACTCCTGTTGGCAATTTGAGGATTCCACACCTGAAAAAAAAAAAAAAAAAACTATTCCATTGAGGAATAATGAAGATTGAGTGGGACAGGTCACCTCTAAGTGTGAGACAGAAAGTTCAGAGGGACTTCCCCGGCAGTCCAGTGGTTAGGAGTCAGCGCTTTCACCGCCGAGGGCCAGGTTCAATCCCGAGTGCTGGGAACTAAGATTCTGCAAGCTGTGAGGCCGAAATAAATAAGATTAGAATATAGTAAGAAAAGTTTAAAAGAGACACAGAATATTTGGCAAAAGTAATACAATTATGTAAAGTTTAAAAATAAAATAAAATTAAAAAAAAAAAAAAAGAATGCATATGCCATAGTAAAAAAAAATAAATAAATAAAAGAGACACAGAGACATATTTACACCTGAATTCAAGACTACCAAGCAGTGGTAATAGAGAGTGGTAACCCAAGAACGTGAGTTGGGAAAAACCTCTTCCCTGTTTGTGAGAGAAACTCTGATAATGCAAACAGACCTCCCCAGATAACTTTGAGATACAGAATAGAAAAAAAATTCCTGAGATGTCATGTTTTAGGTTTGCCTGATAGAAAAGGAGAAGAAATTACTTCTGTTGTTGTTCAGTCGCCAAGTCACGTCGGACTCTTTGCGACCCCACGGACGACAGCACGCCAGGCTTCCCTGTCCTTCACTCTCTCCCAGAGTTTGCTCAAATTTGTGTCCATTGAGTTGGTGATGCTATCTAACCATCTCATCTTCTGCCACCCTCTTCTCCTTTTGTCTTCTCTCAAATGATGACATGACAACATGGTGGGGGGTGCTTTTTATATTTCAGGAGAAGAATTGAACCCTGGGAATTTGAATTCTCCTTTGACCCCAGAAAATTCTGTAAAGAGGCCTGTCTGCTCTATGAAATCCAATGGGGCAACAACCGGGACGTCTGGCGACACTCGGGAAAAAACACCACCAAGCACGTTGAACGCAATTTTATAGAAAAAATTGCTTCAGAAAGATATTTTTGCCCATCCATCCGCTGCTTCATCTTCTGGTACTTGTCCTGGAGTCCCTGCTGGGAATGCTCCAAAGCCATTAGAGAGTTTTTGAATCAGCATCCTAACGTGACCCTAGTTATTTACATAGCACGGCTTTTCCAGCACATGGATCCGCAAAACCGGCAAGGACTCAAAGACCTGTTTCACAGCGGTGTGACTATCCAGGTCATGAGAGCCCCAGGTGAAAACAACACACCAAGAATCTTAGGTGTTTATGAGAGGCTGTGGTGGTGGTGGTATGTTTCTAGGCCAGGAGACTGGATTATCCTGGACTGGAAGTCTCAGAAGTGAAAGCCCAAAGTAGAATAAAAGCCCACTTCTGAAATTCATAGCAAAGAAAGCATCAAAGAGATGGCTCTTTTCCTCGCTCCTTATTTATTTTATTAATTTATTTATTTATTTTTGGCTGTGCTGGGTCTTCATCACTGCATGAGCTCTTCTCCACTTGCGGTGCTCTGGCTTCTCATTGTGGTGGCTTCTCTTGTTGCTGAGCAAGGTCTCTAGGGTGCTCAGCCTTCAGTAGTTGTGCCTCCTGGGCTCTAGAGCGTAGGCTCTAGAGTTGTGGCTTTCGGATCAGGGACTGAACCACATCTCCTGCATTGGCAAGTGGATTCTTTACCACTAGCCACGAGCAAAGCCCCCTCTCTACCATCTTACAACGAATTGCTGAGTTCCTTTTGGGAAACTTCCCTGGTCGCTCAGAAGGTAAAGAATCTGTCTGCAAGGCAGGAGACCCAGGTTCTATTCCCTGAGTCAGGAAGATCCCCTGGAGAAGGGAATGGCCACCCACTCCAGTTCTTTTTAGGGATGCTGGAAGAATCTAGCCCTTCTCCAGCAGGAAATAGGCCAGAGGGATTTATATATGGTACATTTTTAAGTTGGATTCAACTTTCTGTTGTATGTGTTGAATGAACCAAGATTTGTGTTTCCTTAGAGTATGAGTACTGCTGGAGGAATTTTGTCAACTACCCCCGTGGGAAAGAAGCTCACTGGCCAAGATATCCCCCTGTGTGGATGAACTTGTATGCACTGGAACTCCACTGTATCATTTCAGTAAGTTACTGCAATGGACAGATTCTGATGCAAAAAGAAGCATCTTTCTTCAAAGTTCTCTCCTGATTATTTTAATATGTGCTCTTCTCACCATCACTTTGCCATTTATATTGAGATTTAGTTATTGACTTATCTTTTTAAAATGTGAGCAAGATAACCTCTTTGTGGCAAATAAGAGGGGAAAGGGAATGGATAAACTGATCTAAGATATAGGTGATGGTCAACTGTTTTGTGATCCATGTACTGTAGCCTGCCATGCTCCCCTGTCCATGGGATTTCCCAGGCAAGAATACTGGAGTGGGTTGCCATATCCATCTCCAGGGGATCTTCCCAACCCAGGGATCAAACTTGCATTCCTTGTTTGGCGAGCAGATTTTTTACCACTGAGCCACCAGGAAAGCTCAAGATATAGGTGGGCGCCATAATTAGATTTAATCATCATCATCACTGTTGTTGTTACAATGCATACTGGTTATACTGAATTGCAGATATCCTTTTTCCTTTTTGATGTGTGTCATCTTACTGAAGGAATGTAGGTGACCCATTTGTATTCTCTTGCAAGTAGTTCAGTGGTCTTCCAAATGATGTTTTAAAATGTTCCTGGCATTAATAAAATTATTATTCTAACCTATTTTTTTATTTCAGGGTCTCCCTCCCTGCTTACAGATTTCAAGAAGATATCAGAATCAGCTCATAGTGTTCAGACTTATTCTTCAAAATTGTCATTACCAAATGATTCCACCCTATATCCTTTTAGCGACAGGGATGATACAACTTCCTATGACTTGGAGATGAATAGAATGAATTATTGTGTACATACTGTTTCATGAATAGGCCCTGATGACCCACTAAAGAGTAAGCACCATTAGAACTGAGATATTTTTAGATATTTTTGTATATTTCTGTACACTAATGGCAAATCATCTGGAAAGGAATTAAAGGAAACAATTCCACTTACAATAACATGAAAAACAATAAAATACTTAGGAACTAATTTAACCAAGGATATGAAATAATTTAACCAAGGATGTGAAAGATCTGTACATGGAAATCTATAAGGCATTGATGAAACAGATTGAAGAAGACACAAATAAATGGAAAGATATCCTATGGTCATGGATTGGAAGAGTTAATATTGTTAAAAAAATCCCTACTACACAAAGCCATCTATAAATTCAATGCAACCCCTATCAAGATTCCAAAGGCATTTTTACAAAATTTTTTAAAAAATCCTAAATTTTGCATGGAACAACAAAAGATCCTAAGGGCCAAAGCAATCCTTATACACCTGAAGGAAATGAAATCACTTCCATGTTCCTTGTGGTATTGTTTACAATAGCCAAGACACAAAAATAGTCTAAGTATACACCAGTAGATGAGTGGATAAAGAAGATGTGGTATACTGTGGTATGTATATACACAATAGAATGTTACATAGCCACGAAAAAGAAGAAATCCTGCCCTTTGCAACAACATAGATGAAACTTGAAGGCATTTTGCTATTTACAATAAGTCAAACAAAGACAGCTACTATATGATCTCACTAACATATGGACTCTAGAAAAACTGAACTCATAGAAAGAGAGCAGGTTAGTGGTTACCAGGGGCAGAAGTGAAAGTTGTCAGAGAGCACAAATTTTCACAGTGTTTTTTTTTTTGCTGAGCCTAGTGGCTTGTTGGATCTAAGTTCCCTGACACAGGATGGAACCCAGGCCTTTGGCAGTGAAAGCACAGAGTTCTAACCACCAGGAAATTCCTGGGCAAACCTGCAGTTTTGAGACTAATAAATTCTGGGAAGGTAACGTATAGAATGATGATTATAGTTTGTACTGTGTTGTGTACCTGAGATTTTCTAAGAGTAGATCTTAAAAGTTCTTATAGCACACAAAGAAGTGTAACTATGTGAGGTGATGGATGTGTTCAGTTCAGTTCAGTCGCTCAGTCATGTCCAACTCTTCGCGACCCCATGAACCGCAGCACGCCAGGTCTCCCTGTCCATCACCAACTCTCGGAGTCCACCCAAACCCATTTCCATTGCGTTGGTGATGCCATCCAACCATCTCATCCTCTGTCGTCCCCTTCTCCTCCCACCCTCAATCTTTCCCAGCATCAGGGTCTTTTCAAATGAGTCAGCTCTCTGCATCAGGTGGCCACTTAGTTAATTTGGTAATCATTTTGCAACATATATCAAGTCATTATGTTGTACACTTAAATTTATGCAATGTTATGTATCAGTTATGTTCAATAATACTGGGGGAAAGATTTTTAAAAACAATATAGAAATTCTCTTTAGAAAAAAATATTTTATTTTTGCTTATTTATTTATTTGGCTGTGCCGAGTCTTCTTTGCAGCATGTGAGATGTTTGGTTGTGGCATGTGAACTTTGAGTCGTGGCATATGGAATCTAGTTCCCTGACCAGGGACTGAACCTGCGTCCCCTCCTTTGGAAGCGTGGAGTCTGCACCACTAGACCATCAGGGAAGTCCCTGAAGAGATTTTCACAAGCAGCAGTATCACAGATAGTATTATCTACTGCTGTATCACAAATTTCCCCACTACTTTGCAGGCTTAAAATAACAGTGAGTATTTATGATGTCACCATTTCTCTGGGTCAGGTATTCAGGAGTCACTTGTGTGTTGGTGGCTCAGGATACCTCATGAGGTTGCAGCCAAGCTGTCAGCCAGGATCGCAGTCATCTCTAGACACGACTGAGGCCACAGAATGTGCTTCCCAGGGGGCACACACGTGGATACAAGTGGGCACCTGTGGGCGGTGGGGGGGGGGTCTCAGTTTCTCACTGTGTAGGTCTTTCCATGGGCTTCCCTGGTGGCTCTGCGGTAAAGAACCCACCTGCAAGTGCAGGAGATGCAGATTCGATCCCTGGGTCAGGAAGATCCCCTGGAGAAGGAAATGGCAACCCATTCCAACATTCTTGCCTGGAGAACCCCACAGACAGAGGAGCCTGCCAGGTTACAGTCCATGGGGTTTCAAAGGAGTCGGACAGGACTTAGCAACTAAACAACAGCAGGTATCTCCACAGCGCTACTTAAATGTCCTCATGACACAGTGGCTGGCTTCCTACAGAGCAAGTGGCCTAAGACGGACCAAGGTGGAAATTACCGAGTCTGGGAGTCATATAGTATTTCTTCTGCAGTGTTCTTGGATCACACTGGCTAGCCATGATTCAGTGGTGGAGGGGGTGGGGCATACAAGGAATTCTGAATTCCAGGAAGTGAGACTCAAGAGAGGCCATCTTGGATTTGACATGTAGGGACTTTGGCTGTGACTTCAAGCTAGATAATGACATGGAGCCAATTTCTCAGAAGATGCTAAAGGGAAACACAGGACAATCTAGCATCTGCACATTGTTGCTGTTGTTTAGTCGCTACGTCATAGAAAAGGGTTATTTCTCACTCCCTTTGCAGTCTAATGTCACTTGGGTAAATGTTGTTTCTCCCTGAAGTAACTCAGGGGCCTCAGTTCCTTCCATCTGATGACTGCACCATCTCCTATGGCCTTGGAGTCCTCTGTTGAGTTCTCTACATCAGCTGGCTCACAGGAGTTGGGAGCGGGGCAGGGGCCACACAGAGAAAGAAAGCATTTTGCAGTGTGAAAGGTCTTTTTCAGAATCAAGGACTGGAGATGGCAAATGTCACTTCTGACCTTTGCAAAGATCACTCAGCAAAGATCAGATCTGCGGCCCCACCTAGCTCTAAGGGTGGCTAAGAGACAAGTCCAGACATGTGCCAAGGAAGAAGAGGAAATGGTGAACACATGATGTGTTTGCATAACAAGGAGGCTAGGAAACAGAAACCTTTTGCAATTGGCCAGGGTCAGACAGGCAACACCATGGCAGAAATGAAACTAAAGAGAAATGTGCTCTTTCCTCCCCCCACCCCCCAAAGAATGCAGGGTGTGCCAGTAAGCAACATAGGATCACTTTCCATAATAGGGTCAGACTGGTTCAGTCTGGCTTGCCTTCCTGGGTTGACATGGGGATAAGGCAGTCTCTTTGGGGGTCATAGATCGGGTGGCATCCTATCAGATGTCTGTTTGAAGACTGTCGATGCATTTTTAAAAACTGCCATGAAAAACAGCATTTATTATTTTTATAAAAATGGGATATTAGGGGGAAAAAAACTCTCAAAGATACTATAGAGGCAGTTTCTCAGATCTGATGTATTTCCTTTTATTATACAGGAAGAATAGTGCAAATCATTAATTTTTTTAGAAAGACTCATTTGTTTTGGTTCTCTGGGGCTGAGAGCCAAGATTTTTCACTTTTCTGGCTTTTTAACTTTCTTTTGGCCTCGCTGCTCGGTTTGTGGGATCTTAGTTCTCCAACCAGGGGTTGAATCCGTGTGCCCTGCAGTGGGAGAGTGGAAGCTCAGAGGCCTAACTGCTGGACTGCCGGGCAATTCCCAAGTCAGATTTTATTTATTACATCTGTTGCTTTGTTTCATAAATTGAACATATTCCTCCAAACTCCTCATCCCTCACCTCCTGTCTTTTTATTCTCCATTTAAACATTTTTACTAATTTGACTATTAAATTTATGATCTGGGAAGTTGGTATGGATAAGTCATAAAAATGTGAGTGATAAGCATCCTAAGAACTATGTAATAAAGTTATGGAACAATATGGGAAGGACCTAATATTTGAAATAAAGAGATAACATTAAATAATTACTATATTTATGATTACCTATTTTTAGAAGGCATGCCTATGATTACCATTCTAGAAGAAGGATAAATCTCTCTTGACTCTTGACTAATCTCTGAGGTAGATACAAATTTTGTCAGTCTCCAAACTTCTCTCTTTTTTTTTTTTTAACTTTTTATTTGTATTTAGTTCAGTTCAGTCTCTTAGTCGTGTCTGACTCTTTATAACCTCATGGACTGCAGCACGCCAGGCTTCCCTGAGCCTTCCTGGAGCCTGCTCAAATTCATGTCCATCGAGTTGATGAGGCCATCCAACCATCTCATCCTCTGTATTATTTGTATTGGGGTAGAGCAAATTAACAATGTTGTGATAGTTTCAGGTGAACAGCAAAAGGGACTCAGCCATACATATACATGTATCCATTCTCCCCTAAACTCCCCACCCATCCAGGCTGCCACATAACACTGAACAGGGTTCCCTGTTGCTATCCAGTAGGTCCTTGTTGGTTATCCATTTTATATACAGCAGCGTGTACAGGGAACCATAAATTTGTTCTCTAACTTGGCGAGTGTCTTTCTATTTTGTAAGTAAGTTCATTTCTATCATTTATTTTTAGATTCCACATATAAGGGATGTCATATGATATTTCTCCTTCTCTGTCTGACTTGAAACTTCTCTCTTGCCAAAATATTTCTGATGCTTTTTCTTTCTGTTTTTCTGAGCCTTCTCACATCCACGACTCTCATCAAAAAATTATCTCTGTATAATACTATTCCACAGTTCATTTTTGTTTTTTAATATTAATGTTAAGCAATTTTTTTTTCCACTGGGCTGCGTCCTCGTTGTGGTGCAGGGGCTCTCTAGTTGTGGTGTGTGGATTTAGTTATGCTGCAGCCTATGGGATCTTAGTACCCCAACCAGGGGCTGAACCCGTGTCCCCTGCATTGAAAGACAGATTCTTAACTACTGGAACACCAGGAAAGTCCTCATCTCACAGTTCTGCTTCATACTGAATCTACTTAATTTGCCTCATCTACCTTTATATCACCAGTGTCTAGGTTATTGACTGAGAGGACCTGTTTATCTACAGCAATAACTTAATTATAAAAAAATAAATTATTTGTAATTATTAGAGGCTATTGAGAGAGTACAAAGAGCATTGTTTTTGTCAGAAAACCAAAAATGTTCATAGCTCTATCACTTAAACACTGTAACTTAGAATGCATATATTAACTTGTCTGAGCCTTAAATTCACTCATCTATAAAATCTGAATTGGGATGGGGTGGGAGGTGGGAAGGAGGCACAAGAGGGAGGGGAAATATGTATACCTGTAGCTAATCCATGTTGCTGTATGGCAGAAACCAACACAAGATTGTAACTATCCTTTAATTAAAAATAAATAAATTAAAAAAAAATCTACAGTAGTAGTGTTAGTCACTCAGTAGTATCTGACTCTTTGCAACCCCATGGACTGTAGTCTGCCAGGCTCCTCTGTCCATGGGATTCTCCAGGCAAGAATATTGGAGTGGGTTACCATTCCCTTCTCCAGAGGATCTTCCTGACCCAGGGATCGAACCCTGGTCTCCTGCACTGCAGATTCTTTACTGTCTGAGCTATAGGGAAGTCCCCCCAAAATAATCTATAATAAAAACCTAAAAAAGGAAGAATAAAAAATCTGGATGATTAAGGCTTAAGGAAAATGAAAATTGAAGCCAGAAACTTCTATTTCTCTTTATTGTATTAGTTACAAATCACCTAGCCCCAAACCCTAGCAGCTTATTCAGAACATATTTATTATCTCACAGTTTCTGTGTCAGAAATTTGGGAGTGGCTTAGCAAAGTGGTTCTTGTCCTGAGTGTTTCATGTGATTTCAGTTACATAAGGGGTTTCAGAGAGGCTCTGCTCACCTAAAGGCTGGACTGGGGCTGAAGGACCTGCTTCCAAGATGGCGCCCTCACATGGCTGTTGGCTGGAGGCCTCAGTTCCTTGCCATTTTGGCCTTTTCATGGATTATCTTTGTGTCATCACACGCTAGTAAAGTAATGCTCAAAATTCTCCAAGCCAGGCTTCAGCAATATGTGAACTGTGAACTTCCTGATGTTCAAGCTGGTTTTAGAAAAGGCAGAGGAACCAGAGAGCAAATTGCCAACATCCGCTGGATCATCAAAAAAGCAAGAGAGTTCCAGAAAAGCATCTATTTCTGCTTTATTGACTATGCCAAAGCCTTTGACTGTGTGGATCACAATAAACTGTGGAAAATTCTGAAAGAGATGGGAATACCAGACCACCTGACCTCCCTCTTGAGAAATTTGTATGCAGGTCAGGAAGCAGCAGTTAGAACTGGACATGGAACAACAGACTGGTTCCAAATAGGAAAAGGAGTACGTCAAGGCTGTATACTGTCACCCTGTTTGTTTAACTTCTATGCAGAGTACATCATGAGAAACGCTGACTGGAAGAAACACAAGCTGGAATCAAGATTGCCGGGAGAAATATCAATAACCTCAGATATGCAGATGACACCACCCTTATGACAGAAAGTGAAGAGGAACTAAAAAGCCTCTTGATAAAGGTGAAAGTGAAGAGTGAAAAAATTGGCTTAAAGCTCAACATTCAGAAAACGAAGATCATGGCATCTTGTCCCATCACTTCATGGGAAATAGATGGGGAAACAGTGGAAACAGTGTCAGACTTTATTTTTCTGGGCTCCAAAATCACTGCAGATGGTGACTGCAGCCGTGAAATTAAAAGACACTTACTCCCTGGAAGGAAAGTTATGACCAACCTAGATAGCATATTGAAAAGCAGAGACATTACTTTGCCAACAAAGGTTCATCTAGTCAAGGGTATGATTTTTCCAGTGGTCATGTATGGATGTGAGAGGTGGACTGTGAAGAAGGCTGAGTGCCGAAGAATTGATGCTTTTGAACTGTAGTATTGGAGAAGACTCTTGAGAGTCCCTTGGACTGCAAGGAGATCCAACCAGTCCATTCTGAAGGAGATTAGCCCTGGGATTTCTTTGGAAGGAATGATGCTAAAACTGAAACTCCAGTACTTTGGCCACCTCATGTGAAGAGTTGACTCATTGGAAAAGAGTCTGATGCTGGGAGGGATTGAGGGCAAGAGGAGAAGGGGAAGACAGAGGATGAGATGGCTGGATGGCATCACTGACTCGATGGACATGAGTCTGAGTGAACTCCGGGAATTGGTGATGGACAGGGAGGCCTGGCGTGCTGTGATTCATGGAGTCGCAAAGAGTCGGACACAACTGAGTGACTGATCTGATCTGAACATGGTAGCAGATTGCAGTATAGATATCAGATGTTTGCTTAAACATTCATGAAACTTCCTAAAAGAATATACTCAGGCTTTAAAAAAAATTAACAATTTCCTGTTGGAGAGCAAGTGGGTGGCTAGAGAAAGTGCAGATTTAACACTGACTAATCTTTTTTGGTTTCTTTGAACTTCCTTTTCCTCTGCTTGTCCTTTAAATGATGGTATTCTCTAGGTCATATCTGTGGGCTTTTTCCTCAATTCATTTTATATATATATATATATATATATATATATATATATATATATATATATAAAATCTTTATAATGATATAAAATTATATATATAATTTTTTAAAAGAACTCTAATCTGCACCTCTATATTCCATTGTCATCTTTTTGTTGACATCTTCTATCTTTTCTTTGTTCCTCTCTTTGTTGATGTCTTCTAAATCTACTTCTTTAGTTAGGCCTCTCTCCTAAAATAATTCCCAGCAAAACATCTGCACCCATATAGGCATAAGAAAATCAAACTCAGTTTTTGAAAAGCAAATATTCTTTATTCTGTAAAATAACTCCACTATCTACTTAGTCACTCAAAGCAAAAAACTGAACCTACAAATGGTTGTACTGAGTGAAGTAAGCCCGACAGAGAAGGACAAATATTGTATATCACTTATATGTGGAATCAAAAAAAAAATGGTGCAAATGAACTTATTTACAAAACAAAAATAAAGTTGTTACAGATGTAGAAAACAATCTTATGGTTGCCAGGGAGGAAATGAGGGGAGGGATAAATTGGGAGATTGGAATTGACAAATACATACTACTGTATATAAAATAGATAACTAAGAAGGATCTGCTATATAACACACAGGGAACTCTAATCAATACTCTGTAATGACCTATATAGGAAAGGAATCTAAAAAAGAGTGAGTTTATGTGTATGTATAACTGATTCACCATGCCGTATAGCCAAAAGTAATACAACATTGTAAATAAATTATATGCCAATAAAAATTTAAAAATATATAACATTAAAAAAAAAAAACGAAAAAAAACCTGAGATGTCTAGAAATTTCTCCTCACTCTGCCTTCCCTCCACTGCAGAATGGTCAGGATAGGTAGTAGGCTAAGGTGGTAGAAAAAAATTTGTGTAATCAAGAGTAATTAAGATGTAAAACTAGGGATGATTGGACATGGAGGCTGCAAAAGTCCTATTGTGCAACTGAAATATTAGTGCAATCAGAGTGTTGTTCACTGACACAAAGCACATGATGAATATTGTTTGATATATCATTAAATAAATACTTTTTGGCCCTCAACATGCCGTATCTTAGCTCACCGATCAGGGATGAAACCTGTGCCCACTGCCATGGAAGTATGAAGTCCAAACTACAGGACCACCAGGAAACTCCCCAGAAGTACTTTTTAAGCCTACAATTGCTAAGTTGCATTCTGTGGTGACTGCTGCTGCTAAATTGCTTCAGTTGTGTCTGACTCTGTGCGACCCCATAGATGGCAGCCCACCAGGCTCCCCTGTCCCTGGGATTCTCCAGACAAGAATACTGGAGTGGATGAGCAGAAAAGCTCAAAAATCAAAAAATGAATATCAAAAGACTACCCCGTCCTCCACGCAAAACCCACCCAAACAGTTTAGTTCTGAGCCTACCATTTCCCTAAAATGTTGATACCAGAAGCTTTAATGTACTTAAAGCTGCAGCAGTAACTGTAGAAAGCACCACACTACAGAGGAAACTCCAGGAAGGGTTCAGCAGCCGCCCACCCAGTCCTGACCACCCCCACCCCAGTAATATGTAAAACCTCCTGTAAAGTTTTTTTATTACGCTAATAAAGGCATACTAGACTCTCTTAAAGATTCATTATGGAAAAAAAAAAGATTCATTATGGACATTCATTTTTATTTATTTATTTATTTTAGACATTCATTTTTAAAACACACCTTGGGAACCTTTCAGAGATTCTGTGCAGAATTTCCCAGCTTCTTAAGAAGCAAACTTTAAAAAGACACATATTTGAAAGTCATGTAAAAATAGAGTTCCATGAAACACACTTTGAGAAATGGAGAACATCTGTAAGGAAACTGAAAAACCTAGGAAGGAAACCCACTTCTGCGGAAATGTTACAGATTTAAAATATTAACAAAACTGCAAATGTTTGACAGGTGGCAGGTCTCTTATAGGTGCGAAAATTCTGCCCAAGCAAACTTTCAAAAATCAGGTGAAGCTAGACGAGGTTGAATCAAGAAATCCTTACTCATTGTCCATGTTTTATGGTAATCAGGAAATTAGCCAACCATTTGAGTGGCTGGGATAAAGTCTCTTTAATAGATAAAGGGGTTAGGCACCAAGTCACGTCTGACTCTTTGCTATCCCATGGACTATAGACCACGAGGCTCCTCTGTCCATGGGATTTCCGTGGCAAGAAGACTGGATTGGGTTGCCATTTCCTTCTCCAGGGATCTTCCCAACCCAGGGATTGAACCTGCATCTCCTGCATTGACAGGTGGATTCTTTACCACTGAGCCACCAGGGAAGCCAATAGACATAGATTCTCATTCTAACTATACTCCCTCTAGTTATGACAGTTATCCTGGTTATCAACAGATTAGGGAAACTTTAAGGTAATTTCAGCACCCAGAAAAGTGAAGTCCTACTAAATGCAATGATATTGCAAAGGAATGATATAAGCATCTGAATGCGAAGTTCCAAAGAATAGCAAGAAGAGATAAGAAAGCTTTCCTCAGCAATCAATGCAAAGAAATAGAGGAAAACAACAGAATGGGAAAGACTAGAGATCTCTTCAAGAAAATTAGAGATACCAAGGGAACATTTCATGCAAAGATGGGCTTGATAAAGGACAGAAATGGTATGGACCTAACAGAAGCAGAAGATATTAAGAAGAGGTGGCAAGAATACACAGAAGAACTGTACAAAAAAGATCTTCACGACCAAGATAATCACGATGGTGTGATCACTCACCTAGAGCCAGACATCCTGGAATGTGAAGTCAAGTGGGCCTCAGAAAGCATCACCAGGAACAAAGCTAGTGGAGGTGATGGAATTCCAGTTGAGCTATTGCAAATCCTGAAAGATGATGCTGTGAAAGTGCTGCACTCAATATGCCAGCAAATTTGGAAAACTCAGCAGTGGCCACAGGACTGGAAAAGATCAGTTTTCATTCCAATCCCGAAGAAAGGCAATGCCAAAGAATGCTCAAACTACCGCACAATTGCACTCATCTCACAAGCTAGTAATGTTCAAAATTCTCCAAGTCAGGCTTCAGCAATACATGAACCATGAACTTCCAGATGCTCAAGCTGGTTTTAGAAAAGGCAGAGGAACCAGAGATCAAATTGCCAACATCTGCTGGATCATGGAAAAAGCAAGAGAATTCCAGAAAAACATCTATTTCTGCTTTATTGACTATGCCAAAGCCTGTGACTGTGTGGATCACAATAAACTGTGGAAAAGAAAGAGATGGGAATACCAGACCACCTGACCTGCCTCTTGAGAAACCTATATGCAGGTCAGGAAGCAACAGTTAGAACTGGACACGGAACAACAGACTGGTTCCAAATAGGAAAAGGAGTACATCAAGGCTGTATATTGTCACCCTGCTTATTTAACTTCTATGCAGAGTACATCATGAGAAACACTGGGCTGGAGGAAGCACAAGCTGAAATCAAGATTGCCGGGAGAAATATCAATAACCTCAGATATGCAGATGACACCACCCTTATGGCAGAAAGTGAAGAGGAACCAAAGAGCCTCTTGATGAAAGTGAAAGAAGAGAGTGAAAAAGTTGGCTTAAAGCTCAACATTCAGAAGGAAATGGCAACCCACTCCAGTATTCTTGCCTGGAAAAGTCCATGGACAGAGGAGCCTGGCTGGCTGCAGTCCATGGGGTTACATGACTGAGCATGTGTGCACGAGGGTGGAGGGTCACAGGTTGGTAGCAATAAACTGGTAGAACTAAAAAAAAAAAAAAAAGCTCAACATTCAGAAAACGAAGATCATGGCATCCAGTCCCATCACTCAATGGCAAATAGATGGGGAAACAGTGGAAACAGTGTCAGACTTTATTTTGGGGGGCTCCAAAATCACTGCAGATGGTGACTGCAGCCATGAAATTAAAAGACGCTTACTCCTTGGAAGGAAAGTTAAGACCAACCTAGATAGCATATTCAAAAGCAGAGATATTACTTTGCCAACAAAGGTCCATCTAGTCAAGGCTATGGTTTTTCCAGTGGTCATGTATGGATGTGAGAGTTGGACTGTGAAGAAAGCTGAGCACTGAAGAATTGATGCTTTTGAACTGTGGTGTTGGAGAAGACTCTTGAGAGTCCCTTGGACTGCAAGGAGTCCATTCTAAAGGAGATCAGTCCTGGGTGTTCTTTGGAAGGAATGATGCTAAAGCTGAAACTCCAGTGCCTTGGCCACCTCATGCGAAGAGTTGACTCATTGGAAAAGACTCTGATGCTGGGAGGGACTGGGGGCAGGAGGAGAAGGGGATGACAGAGGATGAGATGGTCGGATGGCATC
This sequence comes from Bubalus kerabau, assembly GCF_029407905.1. NCBI lineage: Eukaryota > Metazoa > Chordata > Mammalia > Artiodactyla > Bovidae > Bubalus > Bubalus kerabau. The sequence continues at coordinate 20,676,010 of NC_073624.1, forward strand.
ACCAACTCGATGGCCGTGAGTTTGAGTGAACTCCGGGAGTTGGTGATGGACAAGGAGGCCTGGCGTGCTGCAATTCATGGGGTCACAAAGAGTTGGACACAACTGAGTGACTGAAATGAACTAAAATGCAGTGAAATGCTTGGTGACTTGAGATAATGGGAAAATTGGGATTACAACTGTTCTACGGTATAGAAAAATATATATAATTACTGATGCCAAAAGCTCAGTCTCTGTACACTGATGATGAATCAAATATCGGATGCAAAGTTTTGGGTGAAGTAGGAAAGGATTGCTTGGGACTTCCCTTGTGGTCCAGTGGTTAAGACTCAGACCTTCTAATGCAAGGGGTGCAGGTTTGATCTCTGGTCAGGGAAACAAGGTCTCATGTGACTGCCTCGTGGTGCGGTGGAAAAAAAATAAAGGTGACCTTTATTACTTTGCCAGACAAAGCAGGGACACAGCAGGCTCCTACCTTTAAAAACTATGTGTCCCAACTTGGAGAGGTTATTGAGAAATTTTGTAACAATACTTCCCAAGGGTGGGGTTGCTGACAAGATTAGAGTTCTATCGGATCTCAGGTGGTCTCCTAATCTTAATGAGCTTCTCTGGTCCCTTTAGTCTTGCCTAGGGTGGTTTCTTGGCTGCTCCTCCCTTGATTAGCATCTTGTTAGAATCTGCCCTTTGGAACTTAGGGAAGGTCGTGGAGGTTGGAGTCTTGCCTACCATAGATGGGGGAGCTAACAAAAGAGGCCTGGTACCCGACAGTCTCACAGAGTCCTACTCAAGTTTCATTACCCACCACAATAAAAAAAAGTCTGAGTTTATAAATTTCCATGAGCTTCCCTGGTGGCTCAGACAGTAAAGAATCTGCCTGCCATGAGGGAGACCTGGATTTGATTTCTGGGTCGGGAAGATCCCCTGGAGGAGGAAATGGCAACCCTCTCCAATATTCTTGCCAGGAAAATCCCATGGACAGAGGAGCCTGGTGGGCTACATTCCAGGGGTCACAAAGAGTCAGACATGACTGAGCAGGCATGCACGCACTTGTGGTGGGGCACAGCCTCCCGGTTGTGGCGGGCTTCAGTAGTTGTGGCTCCCAGGCTCTAGAGTTCAGGTCAATGGTTATGGTGTAGACAAGCTTTGGTTGCTCCAGGTCATGTGGGATCTTCCCAGACCAGGGATAGAACCCATGTCTCCTGCAGTGACAGGAGAATTCTTTACCACTGAGCTACCAGGGAAGCCATGACCCATGCTTTTAAAATTCTTGAAGATAAAATGTTTCTCAGCTGACTTCTACAGTCAGCCAAGTTGTCTAATATCAGTGGGAATAAAGACATTTTTGACATGCAAAGTATCAAAAAAAGTGATTTTCCATGCTCTCTCAGAAAGCCACCAGAGCATTTGCTACATCAAAATGAGGAACTAAATCATAAAAGGAGAATGCTTGGAATTCAGAACACAAGTAAGTCAACACAGAAGGGAAGGGGGAAAAATTCACAGGATGATAGTGAAGGGAGAGCCCAGGGCAACAGAAAGTAATGATCTAGTTTGGAGAAGAGGGGTACAAAGATCCAGAAGAAGGTATCCAGGAGAATGTATCCAAGAAAAAAAAATTCCAATTTTCTTACATCCTTGCCAACATTGGATAATGAAAAAACACACTCATGTGTATCTTCCCTTTATTCTCAACCTGCTTTTCTATTTTACTTTTGACACTAGAGGTGTGGGGTTTTGACACATCAAGTAACTCTCTCATTCTCGGTACTCACTATCAGGTATTCCACAAATCTAATTCAGTTCTGATACTATCTCATGTCAGAGCCCACTGGTTAAGGGCTCAGTCTCTTGAGACTGCCCCCACTTTAGAAATCAGTTGAAAGTCCAGGTTGGGCTTCCCTGCTGGTCCAGGGATTAAGAATCCGTCTGTCAATGTAGTTCGATCCCTGGTCAGGGAAGATATCGCATGTCTCGGGGCAACTAAGCCTGTGCACCACAACTACTGAAGCCGGAGCGCCTAGAACCTGTGCTCCCCAACAAGAGAAACCATTGCAAATGAGAAGCCTGAGCACTACAAGAAAGAGTAGCCCCTGCTCAATCCAACTAGAAAAAGCCCAAGCACCGCAATGAAGACCCAGTCAAAAATAATCTTAAAGAAAAAAAAAAAAAAAAGTCCAGATTGTTACCTGTGCTTCTTGTAAACTGAGTATAAATTTGAGATTCCCTTGATTCCTAGACTCTTGGGGTTCCATTAATTTGCTAGAGTAGCAGTTCACAGTATCCGGGAAGCCAAATGACTTACTAGATAACCGGCTTATTAACCAAGGATATTAAAGGAGGCAAATGAACAGCCTGATGAAGACATATACAGGGTGAGAACTGGGAAGGTCCTGAACCCCGAGGCTTCTGTTCTGGTGGAGTTTGGGGTGTGCCCACCCTCCTGGGATATGGTTACTTTCTGGCTCACCAATATGAAAGCTCTTGGAAACCCCTCTTTTTGAATTTTTATGAAGGCATCATTCAGTTCAGTTCAGTTCAGTCGCTCAGTTGTGTCCGACTCTTTGCGACCCCATGAACTGCAGCATGCCAGGCCTCCTTGTCCATCACCATTTCCCAGAGTTCACTCAAACTCACGTCTGGCAGAATTGACTAAATCATGGTCCACAGTGATTGAACTAAATTCTCTCCAGCTTCTTTCCCTCAAGGTCAGGGGCTGAACTGAAAGTTCCAGGCTTCTAGTCACATGATTGATATTCCCAGAAGCAAGACTTCAGCTTTAAATGACCTAGGGGGATTCCAAAAGTCACATGATAACTATAACAAGGAACACCTTTATTGTGCTCTGACACTTGGGAGTTTCAGAGGGTTTTAGGAGCTTTGTAACAGGAACAGAATGAGGACTAAATATATATTTCTTATTCTAAATCACTATGTCACACTGGGTATGATCAATCTCTTAAACATTTGACAGTCTGATGGATGAACAACAGCACTTCTATTTCTAATTCTTTATTTGTAATTTATTTTTTAACAATTTACTTTATTTTATTCCCTGGTGGCTCAGACAGTAAAGCGTCTGCCTCCAATGCTGGAGACCCGTGTTCAATCCCTGGGTCAGGAAGATTTCCTGGAGAAGGAAATGGCAACCCACTCCAGTACTCTTGCCTGGAAAATCCCATGGATGGAGGAGCCTGGTAGGCTACAGTCCATGGGGTCGAAAAGAGTCAGACACGACTGAGCGACTTCACTTCACTTTATTTTATTTTGGCTGCTCTGAGTTTTTGTCACTGTACAGGCTTTTCTCTAGTTTCGGTGAGTGGAGACTACTCTTTGTTGCCGTGTTCCGGCTTCTCACCGCGTTGGCTTCTCTTGTTGTGGCGCACAGTAATTGTGTCGCACAGGCTTAGTTGCTTGGCAGCATGTAGAATATTCTCAGACCAGGGATAGAACTCACGCTTCCTGAGTTGGCAGGCAAACTCTTATCCACTGTACCACCAGGAAGTCCTAATTCTAGTTCTTTAATTTGCAATTTCCAGCATTTTGTGTGTGGGTGTTCATTGACTGTCTTCTGGAAATTGTGTTTTGCTCTTGAGGAGGAAGAAATTTCCCTCTATTCTTCTAGCTTCTTCAGGCTGGCCAAAGAAATACACTGACATGGGACAGATAACAGGAGAAAATTAAAAGTTCAGTAACGTGTACATGGGAGTGTTAGTTGCTAGGTCGTGTTCGACTCTTTGTGACCCCATGGGCTGTGGACCACCAGGCTTCTCTGTCCATGGAATTCTCCAAGCAAGAATACTGGAGTGGGTAGCCATTCCCTTCTCCAGGGGATCTTTCTGACCCAGGCATCGAATCAGGGTCTCAAGCATTGCAGGCAGATTCACCAGGGACACCCATATTCACAGGACTTGCCCAGGAAAACAGAATAACTGACCCAAGTGGCTGAAGCCCTAATTTTAAATACCATCATCGGCTAAAGACAAAAGAAGAGGCTGGAAGTAGTGATTTGGGATCTCAAAGGGGAGGAAGGCAATTCACATGGAAATGGAAACTGAATGGTAAACAGAAGTTTTTCCAGGCTATGCATAGACATCGGAACACCGAGTGTATTCTCATCTCTGGGACCTGCCTAGTCTCCACCACACCCTCAGCGCTTCTTTGCAGATATTTCTGGTGATAGCTCTATTCTGGGAATAGGAGCTATATACATTTCTTAAGGCAGTTAGAGGAAAGGTCAAAGTTTTTTCTTGAGTCTTTTGGGCTTTGATTGCAGCTTGAACTAATCCACATGCCAAAGAGAATTTTAGGACATGCTCTTCTACAATCCTTTGCCCCACGCCTCCCCTACTTTTTTTCCTATTGGTTTGTCTTCACTCTATTAATTTATGAGGAAGTGTTGCAGATTTCTGTTTCCTTGGAGGCTCAGACAGTAAAGAATCTGCCTGTAATGAGGGAGACTCAGGTTCAATCTCTGGGTCACTAAGATCCCCTGGAGAAGGGAATACCCCTGTATTCTTGCCTGGAGAAATTCATGCACAGAGGAGCCTGGTGGGCTACAGTCCTTGGAATCATAGAGTCGGACATGACTGAGAGACTAGCACTTTGCATTTTAGAGAAAACATCTATATTTCTCATTTGTGATTTTTCCCGGTCTCTTGACTTTATTGAAACCAAGCTGGATCGTGTGGGGCCTTCCTAGGTACAAAAGCCCCTCTGTGTCCCCCTTGTTTCTTGTTTGTTAGAAAAAGGATTGAGTCTCCAAGCTCTCCCCTGACTTTCAAAGACCAGATTTCAGCAGTTACTAATTAGGAAGCTGAGGGAGTGCAGAAACTAAGGAAAAGCAGTCAAGAAGCAATAGTCCCTTCCCAGGCGGCTCAGTGGTAAAGAATCCACTTGCAACGCAGAAGACACTGAAGCCTAAGGTTCAATCCCTGAGTCAGGAAGATGCCTTAGAGGAGGAAATGGCAACCCACTCCAGTATTCTTGCCTGAAAAACCCCATGGAGAGAGGAGCCTCGTGGGCTACAGTCCATGGGGTCGCAAAGAGTCAGACTCCACTGAGCAACTAAACAACAAAGAGCCTTCCGTCCTCCTCAAGGGATTTGCCTGCTCAGTTGCTCAGCTGCATCCGACTCTGACCCCATGAACGGTAGCCTGCTGGCTCCTCTGTCCGTGGGGATTTTCAGGCAAGAATACTGGAGTGGGTTGCCATTTCCTTGCCAGGGGATCATCCCAACTCAGGGATCTAACCTGCATCTCGTGTGTGTGTGTGTGTGTGTGTGTGTGGTGTGTATATATAACAATCCAATGCATATCTTTGAATTGCTCTGCAGAAAATAGAACCCCAGCCCAGCTGAAGGATGCTGAACACAAACATGTGGACTCTAGACGGGTTGGAACCAGAAGGTTGATGACTTAGTTTCTGAAGCACCACCCTGTTACTTCATCACCAACCAATCAGAAAAAAGTCATGCCCTCTGCAGCCCTCACCCCAAATGGTGCCTTTAAAAACTCTTTCCTGAAAGCCATCGGGGAGTTCTGGTCTTTGGGATTGAGCCGCTCCATCTCCTCCCTCCATACTCTGCAATAAACGCTGTCCTTTCCCCTCACACAACTTGGAGGCAGTAAATCGACTTTGCTGCGGGACCGGCGAGCGGATCCAAGTTCAATTCGGTAACGTTATGAGTTTTCTTAAGAGGAATTTAAAATTTTACGTAGTCAGATATATAATTTCTAGTTTATATGGCATGCTGATGAAGATACTTTTTTTATGGGGACTGATATTATGAATTATAATAAGGAATATATATTGGGATTTTGTTCCCTTTTTAAGGCTGCCCTTATAAAACCGTTGGAATTTCCTTAGTGATGAGAGAGATAAAGGTGTTTTGCTATGTTAATGAGGCAACTTTAGGAATGCCCTTATGTCGCCTAAGGATAAGGGCTGGTTGCCAAGGGAGATACACTGTGTTTGTAGGGTTGGTACTTTATCCTTTTAACACTTGGACCTTCTAGGAGGGGTTGTTGCTGTTCAGTTGCTAAATCGTGTCCGACTCTTTTGCTACCCCCATGCAATGCAGCACGCCAGGCTTCCCTGTCCTTCACCACCTCCAGGAGCTTGCTCAAACTCATGTCCATCGAGTTGGTGATGCCATCCAACCCTCTCATTCTCTCTCATCGCTTTCTTTTCCTGCATTCAATCTTTCTGAGTATCAGAAAGAGCCAGTGAGTTGGCTCAGCGGTAAAGAATCTGCCTGCCTATTCAGGAGACGCAGGTTCAGTCCCTGGCTCGGGAAGATACGCTGGAGGAGGATATAGCAACTAATGGCAACCCACTCCAGTATTCTTGCCTGGAAAATCCCATGGATGGAGGATCCTGGCAGGCTACAGTCCATGGGGTCCCAAAGAGTCAGACACGACTGAGGGAGTGAGCACTCACGCACGTGTGTGTTGGTTGGGGCCAGGGGCGGGGATGGGGGGAGGTGGTAGAACTCCCCGCCAACAGTGGAATTGGGTCCAGAACCTAATTTTGGGACCCCCGGAATGGAGGCTAGCCCACTTTGAAACTTCTGTCAGCCCTCACATAAACAGGAAATGCCCCAGGGTCCAAGAAACCTAACATAGACCAGTCACAATCCTCCCACCACGCTTACCTAACCCTAGAAAATAAGCTTGCAAGTCTTACAAGAAAACCCCTGAGCTCCCAATCATTAATGCCTTGTTTACAAGTTGCTGCTTCTAATGCTTTATAAAACTCACTCTAGCCTAGACATCCTGGGGAAGAGGGTTCCATAGCTTCTGAGGCTCTGTATTCCCCCAATTTATGGTTTGTTTTCCCTTTGTGTAAAGAGCATCAAACTGGTTACTAAGTTTTTTTTTTAATAATTTAAAAAAATAATTTATTTTTGGCTGCCCTGGGTCTTCATTGCTGTGCATGGTTTTCTCTAGTTGAGGAAGCTACTCTCTAGTTGTAGTGCTCCGGCTTCTTGGTGCATGAGTACTCTTTCTGTATGTGTAGTCAAGGGTATGGTTTTTCCAGTAATCATGTGACAATGTGAGAGTTGGACCAAAACCAAAGAATTGATGCTTTTGAATTGTGCTGCTGGAAAAGACTCTTGAGAGTCCCTTGGAATGCAAGGAGATCAAACCAGTCAATCCTAAAGGAAATCAACCCTGAATATTTATTGGAAGGACTGATGCTGAAGCTGAAGCTCCAATACTTTGTTCTCCAACGTGGGGAGGATGAGTTGACAAGCGAGATAGAGTAGACTCACTGTTGTTAGTTAAAAGAGCCCCTTTGGGATGCTGGTCATGCGTTTATAGTCTTTAACCTGCCCTATTGTGTGGCATTTCCCCACTGAACTGAGTTGGTAAGGTGCTGGCTTGGAGTATGCTGCTGCTGCTGCTGCTGCTAAGCCGCTTCAGTCATGTCCGACTCTGTGCGACCCCATAGATGGCAGCCCACCAGGCTCCCCCGTCCCTGGGATTCTCCAGGCAAGAACACTGGACTGGGTTGCCATTTCCTTCTCCAATGCATGAAAGTGAAAAGTGAAAGTGAAGTCACTCGGTCGTGTCCGACTCCCAGCGACCCCATGGACTGCAGCCTACCAGGTTCCTCCGTCTGTGGGATTTTCCAGGCAAGAGTACTGGAGAGGGGTGCCATTGCCTTCTCCATGGAGTATGCTAACAGCCAGTTTCAGAATTCTGGCAGATGAGAGCAATAAAAGGATTTGAGGGACAGAAAAGTTTTAGATGAGTCTATCTCTGAGTTGGATAAGAAAGAAAATGAAGAAAGGAAGAGGGCTGGTGGGTTGGGGAAAGTCAGAAAGGTCACTGAATTGAATCTTGATAAGATCATTATACAGGTTTTGTTGTTCAATCGCTCAATCATGTCCAGGTTTTTGGGACCCCATGGACTGCAGCACACCAGTCTTCCTTGTCCTTTACCAACTCCTGGAGCTTGCTCAAACTGATGTCCATTGAATCAGTGATGCCATTTATCCCAATTTATCCCCACCCTCATCATTCTTCATTTTCAGAATTTTCTCAGATTTCTCACATGCTTTTTCTACTAAATAAACTTTAGAATAATTTTGTAAGAGTTCTTAAAGAGCCAGCAGAATTTTCAAAGTGTCACTGGTCAAAGTCTAAATACCAGATAAAAAAGGTAGCCCTTCCTCTATGCTCCAATTACGTGTTAACCTCATGGATCCATTTTTTCCCAGTCAGGTTTCTGGAATTACTAGTGTAGACTCATTTTTCTATTTATTTATTTTTAAAAAAATTTTCTATAGCTGTCCAACTTGGCATGTGGGCTTTAACTTCCCCGACAGGGATGAAACCTGCACCCCCTGCATTGAGAGCACAGAGTCTTACTACTGGACCACCAGGGAAGTCCCTCATTATTCTTTTCTTTATCTTTTGTTGCTCAACTCCTTTGCAGGCCTTTGCTAAGGCCACCAATGGGCTCTCTTCAATATTTAACTTCTTTTACCTATTTGCATTGTTCATATGTTTGAGCACATTATACTTGGAACTCTACGATATGCAAGACCTATTCTCTCCTGGTTCCCTTCTTCCCAGCTTTCTTCTCAGGCATTCCTTTCTTTGTCCACCACTGAATTATTAATGTTTCATAAGATTATCAGCTCTCATTCATTCATTCACTTATTCAGTAGATTGAGTAAAACCAATTTGGTAATCAGTTCAGTTCAGTTCAGTTCAGTTGCTTAGTCATGTCCGCATGGACTGCAGTACCTCAGGCTTCCCTGTTCATCACCAACTCCCGGAGCTTGCTCAAACTCATATCCATTGAGTCGGTGATGCCATCCAACCATCTCATCCTCTGTTGTCCCCTTCTCTTCCCACCTTCAATCACCCCCAGCATCAGGGTCTTTCCAAATGAGTCAGTTCTTCCCATCAGGTGGCCAAAGTATTAGAGTTTCAGCTTCAGCATCAGTCCTTCTAATGACTATTCAGGACTGATTTCCTTTAGGATGGACTGGTTGGATTTCCTTGCCATCCAAGGGACTCTCAAGTCTTCTCCAACACCGTAGTTCAAAAGGATCAGTTCGTCAGTGCTCAGCTTTCTTTATAGTCCAACTCTCACATCCATACATGACTACTAGAAAAACCATAGCCTTGACTAGACGGACCTTTGTTGGCAAAGTAATGTCTCTGCTTTTTAATATGCTGTATAGCAGTAAATGGGCTTCCCTTGTGGTTCAGCTGGTAAAGAATCTGCCTACAATGTGGGAAACATGGGTTCGATCCCTGGGTTGGGAAGATCCCCTGGAGAAGGGAAAGGCTACCCACTCCAATATTCTGGCCTGGAGAATTCCATGGGGCCGCAAAGAGTCGGACATGACTGAAAAGACTTTCACTTTCACTTTTTCACTTATATAGCAGTAAATAAAACAGACCCTGTCTTTGCTTTCACAGTGATCACACATTAGGTTTCCCATACTATATCAACACACTTCCTGGGACATCTCATTCATTTCTATGGCTTCAACTACACCTATAATCAGAAGTGATCATCATAATATATTAACAATGGAATCATCCATACACCAACTAAATCAGAACAGAGTATCAACCAATCAGACTGTCTGGTTGTAAGCTGTTGGAGTGGCTGAATAAGCTCAACCTTTAATATGTAAATATGATTTACATATTAAATGGTAGTCTGGTAGTAACAGGACAGATTGGAACCTCCAGACCACTCAAATTCCAGCTGCATGACCTGGGGCAAATTACTTCACCTGTTAGTGCTTCAGTTCCCTCTCCTATAGAATGAGATAATGTACCTACATCACAGGGTTGTTATATGAGTCATACAATATAATACATATAAAGCATTTAGAACAGCCTGGAATATATAAGCACTCAATAAATGATAGTTATTATTATTTATTATTTCACAACTATGTTTCCTTTTCTTTTTCAATAATTTACTTATTTATTTTTGGCTGTGCTGGATCTTCAGTTCTTCGAGGGCTTTCTCTCGTTGTGGTAAGCGGGGGCTACTCAAGTTGTGGTGCATGGGCTTTTCATTGAGGTGGCTTCTCTTGTTGTGCAGCACAGGCTCTAGAAAGTGCAGGCTTCAGTAGTTGTGATTCCCACAAAGGCTCAGTAGTTGTGGTACACGGGCTTCACTGATCCATGGCAGGTGGGATCTTCCTGGATCAGGGAACGAACCCATCTGTCCTGCATCGGCAGGCAGATTCTATACCACTGAGCCACCAGGGAAGTCCAGAGTCATTTTATTTTGTACTAAAATACTTATGAAATGTCATCTTTGTGTGAACCAATGTGAAAACATTTCATTAGGAATTGAAACTTTTCTAGTTAGGAGAAAAAGTGTTGGAGTTTGTAATCCAAGATTTTATTCTCTCCTTGACTGATTCTGTTTTTTAGACCCTAGTTCAACTTCACCAATTTTCATGAAGGCCTTTGCAAACTTCTGTAGCTCACTGATTTTGATATGCTTTATCCCTCTTGGCTTAATTTCAGATTCAGATCTCATCTATGATAAAGGGTACATGAAGCTCCCTTGGGATTTAAAAGTAGAAGGAAAAAGAAACCAAACTGCGTAGACCATGACAGCTTTAAAACCCTAGGGGCAGAATTTGATTAACCCCCAGAGGTGGTTATTTGTACTGGGTAGGTTTCATGGTCCAAAGATTAGGACAGCTTGTTAAGCATCAAGCTAGGCCAGCCTTTCTGCCTGTCTTCCTGATGGCCTGTGACTTCACAGACATGATCTGTCCAGAGCTGACTCTCCCTACAGCTAACTCTCCCAGTCCTGAAGATCATACTTTTCCTGGCCTCTCAGCCAAGATTTGGGATAAAGCCTGAACCCCAGGACACTTCATTATCTCTTTTTGGCTCCCATAAACTCTTATCTTCACCTTATAGAGTGTACACTCTCTTCTTGCCAGAGTTCTGATTTGTTATGAAGACAATCGGAAATATATATATATATATAAACTTATTTTACATTATAGTCGATTAACAATGTTGTGATAGTTTCAGGTGGATAGTAAAGGGACTCAGCCATACATATCCATGTATACTTTCTCCTCCCCCACCATACTTCTCTCATCCAGGCTGCCACATAGCACTGAGTAGAGTTCTCTGCGCTATACAGTATGCCCTTGTTGCTTATCCATTTTATTATTATTATTTTATTTATTTGGCTTTTCCAGACCTTAGTTTTGGTATTCAGGACCTTTAGCTGTGGCTTGCAGACTCTTAGTTGTGGCATGCTGGATCTTATTTGCGGTATGTGTGATCTAGTTCCCTGACCCCTGTCCTCTGCATTTGGAGCATGGAGTCTTTACCACGGGACCACCAGAGAAATCCCTATCCATTTAAAATATATCAGTGTGTACATGTCGATCCCAAACTCCCTAACTGTCCCTTTTCTCTATCCTCCCCTCGTGGAAATACATTCTTGTTCTTCCCAGATTTTGTAGGCATTGGCAATATTTGTGATTGTATTTGTGGACCGGCATATGAATGCATGAATTAGTGAGTTGTGGCTTACACAGCCAGGAATCCACAGATAGCCCAGCCCCTCTCAGCTTGTACACCTGTGTGGAATGGAAACTGGGGACAATTTTTGCGTACCTAGCTCTGCAGGGCCAGCAGAAAAACCAGGATACCATACTGCAGGGTGACTACCCAGAACCTGTCTTTAAGTCACATGACCGTCCCACGCTGCCAAGTATTAGAGATGGCCAAGCTGTCAAAAAAAAATACTTCGTCCAAGCATCTACTCTATTTTTCTTTTTACTTGAGGCTAGATGTGGGTTTCTGAGCTAGAAGATCCAGGAAGGATGTTTATGAATAGAGAAAAATTGTTGAAGATGAGAATCTAAAGGGTTTATTAACTTTATCACCTTCAGTAACTTAAAAGAAAAGAGAAAAAGGGGGGGATGGGCTTCCACTTTGGACTGGAGAGAACAGGGCATCAAGAAACAAACCCCACCCCCCAACCCCCAAAAAAAGCAGAAACCAACACAATTCTGTAAAGCAATTATTCTTCAATTAAAAAATGAATAAATTTGAAAAAAAGAAGCAAACTAGTCAGTATCTCTTGATTGAATTTTCTCTTGATAACTGATGCTTTCTTTCACTTTATGCTACAACTTAATATCGTAAAAAAACCTAGTAAGTGGTGTGGAACTCTTCCTGGGCTTATGATAGTACACTGTGCTATGCACAACCTGGTAGGATAAAACCACACTTGCTGTAGACAATATACTCTTGGTAGAGGAGCGAATTATTCTACCAGTTTTCTGTGAAGGCAAGGTTGGTGGGTCAGTCATGTTCTCTGGCAGGTAAATGGCAGGGGTATTCTCCCAGGTTCTGACTACTCATCACTGAGAGAACTCAAGAGGACTTCCCTGGTGGTCCAGTGGTTATGACTTCACACTGCCAATGTAGGGTGTGTTGGTTGATTCTCGGTAGGGGAACTAAGATCTCACATGCCATGTGGCCTGGCCAAAAGATTAAAAAAAAAGAGAGAGGACTCAGACAGTGCTTTCTAAACTGGTGCTATCAAAAGGGAGCTGTATGAGAGATTATTTAGCCAGGTTAGCAATGGAGGTAAGATAAATTCAGAGTCTTTTTGGGAGGAGTCACACCAAAGGGCATGCAGGATCTTAGTTCCCTATCCAAGGGTTGAACCCATGCCCCTGCAGCGGAAGCAAGGTGTTCTAATTACTGGTTAGCCAAAGATTTCCCAGAGTCTTAAAGTAATATGGAAAATTACCCTGTGTCTTCCTGAATCCCCAAATCCTTGAATATGGAAATGTTTGTATAATTTTCCAGCTGTATCTCAAATCAAATTTCCATGGAGGGTCACGTGTTTCCTATGAATGTTCTCATTCTACAAGGTAGTAAATTCTTCAGCCTTAAGTAAAGTTTTCTGTATTACCTCAAGGCATTTTCCCCCCAAAAGAAACGGAAGTTATCCTCTATACAATGCATAACAAATAATAAAGCTATGTTGAAATATAGATTCTAGGTTGTCAGTTTCCTTTACACCAGCCTTAAAGGTCATGCACATACAAAATAAAAAGTAATGTATATTATAACAATTTAGTCTCCTAGGGAAATAATAGAACCATACGGAAGTAGAAACATTTTTCCTTTCTATCTTAATTCTTTGGCTGGTGTAATTAATTAGCACAAGACAGAGTAACCAGAGGAAAACAGTTTTCATTTTGTGTATACAGGAGCCCCATAGAAATATGAGATTTAAAGAACTAACCAAAGCATAGAGCTTCTATATAATTTAGGCAAAGAAACAATGGGTTGTGAAGAATGGACTGGATAAAAGGGGTTTGGGCTTGCTATAGTATGCAGATGAAGAAGTAACAAGATTTGCTTACACACCCTTCTTGGCTGTCAATTTCTTGTCTCTAGTGGCTCAGTGATGAAGAATCCACCTGCCAAGCAGGAGACTTGGGGTTCTATCTATCCCTGGGTTGGGAAGATCTCCTGAAGAAGGAAATGGCAACCCACTCTAGTATTCTTGCCTGGAAAAATCTCCTGGACAGCCCACCCCTGGTGGGATACAGTCCACGGAGTCCCAAATGACTTAGCAACTAAACAACAACAACAACAAAACAAGGAGGGTACCTTTTGCTTGAGAGGTTTAGCTCTAATTTAGGTAGACAAGGGAGGGTCAGAGTGTCTTTGTACCAATTTTACCATCTTTCAGAAAACTAGAAACCCTCTTATGGGTTAAAGGGAATCAGTTTAGTTCAGTCGCTCAGTCGTGTCTGACTCTTTGCGACCCCATGAACTGCAGCACGCCAGGCCTCCATGTCCATCACCAACTCCTAGAGTTTACTCAAACTTATGTCCACTGAGTCGGTGATGCCATCCAACCATCTCAATCTCTGTCATCCCCTTGTCCTCCTGCCTTCAATTATTCCCAGCATTAGGGTCTTTTCAAATGAGTCAGTTCTTCGCATCAGGCGGCCAAAGTGTTGGAGTTTCAGCTTCAATATCAGTCCTTCCAATGACTATTCAGGACTGATTTCCTTTAGGATGGACTGGTTGGATCTCTTTGCAGTCCAAGGGACTCTCAAGAGTCTTCTCCAACACCACAGTTCAGTGTATTATGTATGACTTGGGTGGGGGTAAAGGCACCAACTGGATGCATACAAGGCCTTGAGGGAATGAGTCAAGGAGATAGCTAAATGTTATCTTAAGACCTATAAGCCCGAGGCAGTCCTTACTTGGGGGATGGAAGTGTTTAATATCTTTTTTTTTCTGTTTTATATTCCTTTGTGAGATGATCATTCAAGTGCAGCCATGAGGAGACACAGTAAAGTTTATTATATTCACAGATCTTAACACAGGAGGCACAGTATGCCACACAGAGTCACAGGGAAGAACAGCAGAGTGGTCAGGAGACACAAGACAGGAAGGACAGGTTTAGATCAGAACCATTATTGGTGTTTCCAGGAGGAAAGGCCAGAAGACGTGGGTTCGATCCCTGGGTTGGGGAGATCCCCTGGAAAAGGAAATGGCAACCCACTCCAGTCTTTTTGCCTGGAAAATCCCACGGACAATGGAACCTGGCAGGCTACAATCCATGGGGTCAAAAAAGGGTCGGACACGACTTAGCAGCTAAACAAGAGGAAGGACACGGCAGTGCAGGGTAAGCAGGGTAAGCCTGGCTAGTTTGAATTAATTTCATCGGGTTCTAACCTATGGTGTGTTAGTTGCTCAGTTGTGTCCGACTCTTTGTGACCGCATGGCTCACCAGGCTCCTCTGTCCATGGGATTTCCCACTCGAAAATACTGAAGTGGTTTGTTATTTCTTTCCGACTCAGGGATCTAACCCTGGTGTCTTGCATAGCAGGTGGATTCTTTACCACCTGAGCCACCAGAGCTACTCTGACCTATAGGGATGGTCGATAGTTGCCTGCTACCTGACCCTGGGATGATTAAGAGAAATGAATAAAGTTGTTCGTCAAGAATCAAAACTGGAACTGGCAAGAAGTAAGGGTGTTTGTTGAGCAAGGTTTGGTTGGGACCTCAAATGGATGCATCTTTACAAGGCGGGACCTTGAGACCATAAGCGTGCAGTTGGCAGTGGATATTATTTTCAGATTGGTTAGTAGTGTCCCTGAGTTAGATACAGTTCAGAAAGTTCAAGTTCTCAGTCATGGAAGAACATGTCCAAAACTACATCCACAATGGCTACCCAGTTCCATTTTGATGCCATTTTGAGTTTTAAATGAATTCTTTTCTTTAATGGTTAATTCTTTTCTTCAATGCATATTTAAATGACCACACCGCAGGCTGTTCTAAGTAGTGTACACTTACAACAGGTAGTAAGCCAGGATGACTTAGGCATACCTCAGTACTGTAGGATTTCTTCCTTCATAGTTAACTATAACTTCTACAGCTGATTAGCAAAAGATAGGTGCTACTCCCTAGAAGTCACATCCCTTTTATGAAGGACATAATTATTTTTGTTTGAAAAAATCCTTTCAGATATTCTTTATAGCCTGCAGGTTTAAAAATTAAATCCCTCAACTTAATACAGGGTTTTTCATGATCAGTCCTGTGCTGCCCCACGCTCTAGACTCCTCTTCTCCTACAGCTGCACCTCCTTAAATGTTACCCTAACCTCTCCATCTTTAAAGTGCTATTCTCTCTGCCAAATGTATCATTAGCTCTTCTCACTATTAATATTTCATTTAAACGAGGGCTGGGATGCAGAATGAGGGGAACTTTTGGAATGTTAGCTGTGTTTTCTTTTCTTTTTTTTTTAATGGCATGTGCAATTTCCCCAACCAGGGATCCAACCCAATTTCCCCTGCAGTGAAAGCATGGAGCCTTAACCACTGGACCACTAGGAAAATCCCTGTTTTATTTCTTTAAACATTTTTTAAAATTTATTTCTTTATTTCTATTTTTGGCTGCATCGGGTCTTAGTTTCAGTACATGGGACTCCTTCGTGGTGCACAGGCTTAGTTGCTCAGTAGCATGTGGGATCTTAGACCCCCAACCAGGGGTCGAACCAGCATCCCCTGCATTGGAAGGTGGATTCTTTACCACTGAAGCCCCAGGAAAGTCCCTTGTGTTTACTTGTTGATTGTGCTATTTGTCAGACGTTTATGAAAATTCTCAAACTGTTGCTTAGGATTCTGGCACTTTTCTCTACATAAAACCTTATTTTAAAAATTATTTATGGACTAAGAATAAAAAATAGAGGGACTTCCCTGGCAGTCCAGTGGGTAAGACTCCACACTTCTGCTGCAGGGGGCATGGGTTCCATCCCTGATAGGTGAACTAAGATTACAAAAAAAGAAGAGAATATTGGAGAATCTATGATGAGTTGAGGTCATATGGAGCAGGAACTTTCAGAAGAAGACAGCAAGTAATGGAGGCGAACAGAGGGAACCCTTGTTGTTGTTCAGTCGCCTAGTCATGTATGACTTTGTGACCCCATGGACTGCAGCATGCCAGGCCTCTCTGTCCCTCACCATCTCTCGAAATTTGCCCAAGTTCATGTCCATTGCATCTGTGATGCCATCCAGCCATCTCATCCTCTGACACCCTCTGCTCCTTCTGCCTTCTACCCTTAGGGAGAAAAAAGACACTGAGAGAGACAGAAGCCATGTGGTCCTTGAAAAAGCCAGGAAATGTAGCTAGTCACTAGAACCTCTTCGTGGTTTAGTCACTAAGTCGTGTCCGACTCTTGCGGCCCCATGGACTGTAGCCCACCAGGCTCCTCTGTCCATGGGATTTTCCAGGCAAGAATACTGGAGTGGGTTGCCATTTCCTTCTCCAGAGGATCTTCCCACCCAGGGATCGAACTCAGGTCTCCTTCATTGCAGGCAGATTCTTTACTGACTGAGCTATAAGGGAAGCCCAACCTCTTAGTCACTAGCAAAACCATCTCATTTTTCCAGTTATTGTCTAGTACTACTACTACTACTAAGTCACTTCAGTCGTGTCCGACTCTGTGTGACCCCATAGATGGCAGCCCACCAGGCTCCCCTGTCCCTGGGATTCTCCAGGCAAGAACACTGGAGTGGGTTGCCATTTCCTTCTCCGATGCATGAAAGTGAAAAGTGAAAGTGAAGTCACTCAGTCGTGTCTGACCCTCAGCGACCCCATGGACTGCAGCCTTCCAGGCTCCTCTGTCCATGGGATTTTCCAAGCAAGAGTACTGGGGTGGGGTGCCATTGCCTTCTCTGTTATTGTCTACATGTGACTGTAAAACAAATTTGCTTTTTATGAGTAGATTGAGTCAGTCTCTGCTATCTGCAATGAAATGAGCTACACTAAGGAAATGGCAACCCACTCCAGTACTCTTGCCTGGAAAATTCCATGGACAGAGGAGCCTGGTAGGCTACAGTCCATGGGGTCGCAAAGAGTTGGACACGACTGAGCAACTTCACTTTGGTGAAGCCCCAGATATTCGGTCAAACACTGATCTGGGTGTTGTTGGGAATTTTGTAGATAAGAAGTCAGTAATCCCTTAGTTGGAATTCCAGTGATTAGGACTCTGCTTCCACTGCAGGAGTCACAGGGTTCAATCCCTGGTAGGGGAACAAAGATCCCGAATGCCCAGCAGCACTGCCAAAAAAAAATGCTTGATTGTATTTTACATAATCTGAGTGGGTCTTATTCAGTTAGTAAGGATTTAAGAGCAGAACTGAGAGGCTGCCAGGGAGATATTTCAGTAGAGGACTGAAGCTTCTGCCTTAGAGTTCTCACCAGTCCTTCGTGCCACCCCGTGCTGCAGATTTCAGACTCTGTGCCAGCGCCTACACTCGTGTGAGTCAACTTCTTAATGTATATTTTTTTGTTTGTTTGTTTTATTTTATTTTTTTTCTTTTAAACTTTTTATTTTGCACTGGGGTATAGCCAATTAGCAAACAAATGTTGTGATAGCTTCAGGTGAACAGCGAAAGGACTCAACCATACATATACATGGATCCATTCTCCAAACTCTGCTCCCATCCAGGGACATAACATGGAGCCACATAACATGGAGTAGAGTTCCATCTGCTATAATGTATATATCTTTTTCTGGTTCTCTTTCTCTGATGGAACCCTGACTCCCTCTCCTGCACGTTGTCCAGCCTTTAAAGTGTTTCATAAATCATTGGTAAAGAAAGTTTCTAGACATGTGCTCACCTATGCCCTCGAATCTTCTCAACCCCTGAAATTAGTGGAATAGTCTGTATGTTAGTAAATAAACATTGGAGAATAGAAAACAAGAATTGCTATTGAGTCCTAAGTTTTCAATGGTATTTTTCTAAAATTTTAACTATTAAAAACTTATGCTTTTTTTGGTAGAGCTGTATGGAGTAAAAAGCATTAAGTTCCCTTTCCCCTACTTTCTTTCTCCCATCCTATTTTTCTCTCTGGAGATAACCCCAGATGAGTTTGGATATTATCTTTTCAGTCTGTAGTGGCTAAGTGTTATGTGTATCTTTAGGTGTCCAACTCTCTATGACCTCATACACTGCTTCCCAGGTGGCTCAGTGGTAAAGAATTCACCTGCCAATGCAGGAGACTCAGGAGACTTGGGTGCCATCCATGGGTCAGGAAGATCCCCTGGTGGAGGAAATGGAAACCCACTCCAGTATTTTCACCTGGGAAATCCCATGGACAGAAGAGCCTGGTGGGCTGCAGTCCTATTGTGCTCAGTCATGTCTGACTCTTTGTGACCCCACAGACTGGAGTAGGTTGCCATTTCCTTCTCCAGGGGATCTTCCTGACTCAGGGATCGAAACTGTCTCCTGTATCTCCTGCATTGAAAGGCAGATTCTTTACCACTAGCGCCACCTGGGAAGCCTGAAGAGGAGAGGGGGCCCTGAAATACCAGGTGGTTAGTTTTTATGGGCTGAGTAGTTTCCTGCGCTGATAAGTGGGAGGAACATTCTAACCAGCTTGGAGGAGGGGTGGGG
Source organism: Bubalus kerabau (assembly GCF_029407905.1). Lineage (NCBI taxonomy): Eukaryota > Metazoa > Chordata > Mammalia > Artiodactyla > Bovidae > Bubalus > Bubalus kerabau. The sequence continues at coordinate 20,694,965 of NC_073624.1, forward strand.
ATTTTTCAGAATGGAGCCACCACCCACTTTTTGGCCTTTTTGGCCCTAAACTGTCCTGGCCCCTGTGGGTGTGTCATTTAGAGGATAATGAATTATAATTATTGTTTAATGAGACTCAAGATCTACTGAAAGTTGAATCTAGTTGGTTCTAAACAGTTGGTTCTAATGGTTGTGTCCTGCCCCCTTCCTTCTGTTCTCCAAATCTATTTGTTTTTAGTTCAAGATAATATACATTCAAATATAATATAAAGAATCCTACATTAAATATTGGCATTTCAAGCTGAAAGTTTTAAGAGAATTTGAGTCTCTACACAGTGTTGAGATGTTTGAAATACTTAACTTTTATTTTACCTTTTTATAGTTTAATTTGTTAGATTTCTTTGCAATGGGCTTCAGTAGTTGAGACTCATGGACTTAGGTGCTGTGTGGCAAGCGGGGTCTTCCTGGACCAAGGATCAAATCCATGTCTCCTACATTGGCAGGTGGACTCTGAACCACTGGACCATCAGGGAAGTCCCTAGGTTTCTGTCTTCTGAACAGAAAATGGCAATGCTATTCACTAAAATAGTGCCAGCTTTGTGTAATCCTCCAACTTCATACGAAAAATATATGAAAAGTTAACATCATACCCATTTTACAGATAGGAAAGTAAAACTTTACAAAGGTTAAGTACTTTGCCCACTGTTGCAGGGAGTCAGAACTCTGGATTTATCTGTTTTGGAAGTGGACTTATACAATACTTGGTATTTTATATCTGGTGTCTTTCACTTAGCATAGTGTTTTGAAGGATATATTGCAGGATATGTGCGTGTGTATGTCTGTCACTGTCATTCTGACTCTTCGGCCCCATGAACTGTAGCTGGTCAGGCTGCTCTCTCCATGAGATTCTCCAGCCAAGAATACTGGAGTGGGTTGCCATGCCCTCCTCCAGAGGAATCTTCCCAGGATTCCCAAGGATCAAACCCAGGTCTTCCACATTGCAGGCATATTCTTTACCATCTGAACCACCAAGGAAGCCCAAGAATACTGGAATGGGTAGCCTATCCATTCTCCAGGGGATCTTTCTGACCCCGGGACTCAAACCGGGGTCTCCTGCATTGCAGGCGGATTCTTTATCAGCTGAGCTACCAGGAAGCCCTTCTACTTTTAGGCTACTACCGGTAATGCTGCTAGAATATTCATGTGCAAGTTTTTGTTTGAACCTTTGTTTTTAGTTCTCTTGGGTATGTGCCAAGGAGTGGAATTGCTGTGTCATACAGTAATTTCGTACTGACTTTTGAGGAACCACCAAACTTTTTAATGTAATTTCATACTGACTTTTGAGGAACTACCAAACTTTTTAATAGTGGTTGCACAATTTTACATTTCCTCTAGCCAATATATGGTTCTAATTTCTCCACATTCTCACCAACAATGGTTATTATTTTTTTGGTTTGTTTGTTTATACCCATCATAGTAACTATAAGTGGTATCTCATTGTGGTTTTCATTTGCATTTCCCTCATGACTAAGGATGTTGAGAATCTTTTCATCTGCTTACTAGAGGTCTGTTAATCTTCCTTGGAGAAATGTATCGGCATTTTTTTTTTTTTTTTAATGGAGCCACACAGCAGGTGGGATCTTAGTTCCCAAACAGGGATGGAACCCAAACCCCCTGCATTGGGAGCGCCAAGCCTTTTTTTTTTTTTTTGCCTGACACGCTTTATTCGATGCCACCCACAGAAGCCTCCCTCAGCCTCCTAGCTCCTCCCCTCAGGGCTGCAGCGGAGGGGCTTTCCTGGGGTCTGTGGCTACCTGGGCAGTGGTACTGCAGCCTGCATGGGGCAGTGCCCAGTCCTCAAGGCTTTGTGCTTTGACTGAACTTGGGAGGACGGGGTCAGCCAGCCTCCCGGACTGGTGTCCTCAAGAGGGAGCCGGCAGTGTGACCCGGCCCCCAGAGGCTCCCAAGGCCACTACCACCCCGCCAGCAGGCCACCACAGCCCAGGGAGTCCGGACAAACGAGGCAGTGACCCGGGCCTCTCCTGAGAGTCATGGCCGCAGGTGCGGCAGGCATGGGACAGGTCTGGCATTCACAGGCCACGCTGGCCATGGCTCAAGCCTCCAGGCTGATGGATGGGCTGCAGCGAGGGTGCTGGCCAGGATCCACTCAGGCAGCAGGGTCTCCCTTCGCCCAGGCCCTTGGGAGGGAGCGCCAAGTCTTAACCACTGGACTGCCCAGAAGTCCCTAAATTAGGTTGTCTATATTCTGGATACTAGACTCTAATCAGATAATATCTGTAAATTTTTTCCTCAGTCTGAGTTTGAAACCGAATCCTCGTAAAACAGAGTTCCTCTACTGAGTTTATGATTAACATCTCTATCTAAAACTTTGTTCCCTTCTTGTCCCACTCCCGTTCCCCTCAGGATTGAGTCCTATCAAAAGGAGAACTGAAAAGGACATGCTCAGGAAAGGCCCCGCTGTGTTCCCTGTTTCTTATTTGTAGAAAAAATCTTTAGTATCTTAGGCTTTCCCTGAGTTTTGAAGAGCAGACTTATGCAGGTATGAATTAGGAACTTTCTCAGACTTAGGTATTTGATAAACTTTGAATTAATTTGTGTGCGTGTATGATCCATATTCAGTCTTTTGTCGATGGATATACACTTGTTCCAGCATCATTTGCTGAGAATACTGTTCTTTCTCTACTGAATGGTCCCGGCACCCTTGTCAGAACTCAGTTGAACATAGATGTGTGCACTTGTTCTTGGACTCCGAAGTCTATTCCATCATACGGACTTTGTGTAGTTTAACTTTTTAAAAATCACCTTTGGAATTACTTTAGTTTGACCTTTTATCTCCAAAGCTCCAAAATTATCATTTATTCAGCTGATTGAGCCAGAATCAAATTTGCTGTGGGAAAAATTTACTAAAAAATCAAGAAAATGGATTTCATAGCAATGTTAATACAATGTTAGACTATGTTACAATTATATGATTTACTATTAGCATTTTCAAAGGTATAAATGTATGAGACATTACAAATCCATTTTAACAAAACAAAAAGGAAAATTATGATAAATGAGACACTGCATACCATAAACATATAATATGAATACATGAATAAGGGTTTTTAATATTTAATTCTTTCACAAATTATGTACAATAAGAGTAAAACAGTATAATTATGCATTCAAGTTTTTTTCTTTTTTTGCTTTCAACTTTTCCTGTAGATCTGTTTATCTGCATTGCAAGGGTTGCTAGGTAATAGTTGTGTTATGGTTATTCTGAATATTTTTCTCACAGTCCATGATAGTTATTAGGAACAAATAACCAGTTTGTGCTGTGGTGGATCATTCCATTTTAATGGATAAAACACTATTTCCTTGCAATGCTCTGTCGTCCTCTCTCAAATACTGTCTTCTGTCACAGTCTCTTATATTGTCACATCTTTGAGAGAAGGGACCCATACATGCAAAAAAAAAGGGAAAAAATCTTGACCTGGTTGACTTTCCTGAGGTTCAGAGAGAATGGACTTTTTTCTTTTCTCAACATTCAAGCAACTCCCTTCCAAGCGTTCACTAGTTACGTGGGAAATGTGTGGTTGCACAATTAAGATTCTAAAAGGATCTTTTTGCAGATTTGTTACCTGAGGTATCAATTCACTTGTAGCATGTCTTTTCCACAGCCCTCAAATTCATTTTAATCTCCTTTATTATACAGCATCCTAACGGTGATCATGCATATTCCGTGCCAAGAAAAAATTAGTATGTACAAACATTAAAATCAGGCTTCAGACAATTCAACACAGAACACATGCTTGGATATTAATGCTTTGAATAGACAGCTTGGGGTTGCAGTCACCCAGGTTTTCTCATTAGGTTCTGTGGATCACAGGGTGGCAAGTTTGTTCACTTGAAAGTGAACCCCAAAGGAAAAGAGTAGAAAAATCTATCATTAATACCGTTAGAAAACGCAGAACAAGAATCAAATAATTAAAAATACTGGTCATAAAACCTCTGATCCTCTCACCACGCTCCTCAGCATTAACCTCTTGCTTTCTCTCTGCTTAAAAGTCAAGAGTAGGGACACAGGGGTTCCCAGGCCCTGCAGTTCTGCCATTTCCCAGTAGGGGGCGATGTTACATTGAAAAACTGAACCAGTTTTTTGGCATTAACCCTGGTGGGTCTGTGTTCCTTCTCTTTTCAAGACAGTTTTTTAAAAAAGTCCTCTATGAATACTTTTTTTCTAAACTCAAAGAAAGTGAGAGTTGAAGAACAGCAGAATTCTTCAAAGATAGTTCTTTTACCCCACTATCTTCACAGATACTTCTTTGTATGTGACATTCTTGAAGGTTGGTATCAAAGTCCCAAAGTACGAAATGCATCCCGCAAGTCATCAACCTCGTAGAGTGGCTGTGGAGAAAGACAGTGGGTGACTTTGTAATTTTTGTGTCAATTTTTTCTTGTTAAAATTTATATCTTTTGGTTGCACCGCATCTGGGATCTTAGCTCCCTGATCAGGGGTCGAACCCATGTCCCCTGCCCCAGAAGCTCGGAGTCTTAACCACTGGACCACCAGGGACGTTCCTATTAATATTTTTTAAGAAAAGAAGGGGAGAGGGAGAGGAAAGAGAAAGAGAGGAAGAAATTTTCCTAGGAGTAAAATGGATTCTGGGGAGAGTCTAAGTTAAAGATGTGAGTGAGGAAAGAGAGGGTAGGGGATTAGGGTGGGGAAGCGGAGAAGGGAAAGGAATCTTACTAGAAGGCTGGTGCTTGGGCTAAGTCGTGTCTGACTCTTTGCGACCCCATGGACTGTAGCCCACCAGGCTCCTCTGTCCGTGGGATTTCCCAGCAAGAATACTGGAGTGGGTTGCCATGCCCTCCTCCAGGGGACCTTCCCGACCCAGGAATCGAACCTCTTTTTTGTCTTCTGGATTGGCTGGCGTGTTCTTTACCACTAGCGCCACCTGGGAAACCCCAGAGGGCTAGTACAGGGCTTTGAATTGTGAAACATTAGAGCAAACTCAGTTGTAGAAGAAATGACAACAAAAACAGAAAAGAGAACGTTTTCATCAGGAAAAATAAGGGGAGAATGATAAACACACACAAACACACACGCGGAAATGTAGGAAATATAAGTAGTGCCAGGGATAGATAACTTTGGAGGGAGAAAGAAAATGAGAAGCAAAGAAAGCCCCCTCACTTACCAAAAGGATGCGTCGAAGCTGTCTAGACAGACGAACCGAATTTTCATGCAGTCCCTCCCAGGCTTTGAAAGTTCTTTCACGATTTTCCACAAAAGTATTCCAGCAATAAAAGTAATCTATTTGAAAATTTAAAAAGGAGAGGGGAGGGGATGGATCAGAGCTCAAATCATGAGGAAAGAAAGAAAACCCTGCCACCCCTCCCCCAAAGTCTTGGGTCCACCGATTCTTTTCCTCCAATTCTCCTTGATAGCTTTCAGCCCCAAAGGCGAGTTAGGACTTTGGGGGCGAGTAAGAATTCTGCCCCCTCTCTCCTCTCACCCAATCTGAATGGCCAGTCCTGCTCTGGAGAGCCGGGCCGAAAGGTCCCTGCGCACCTTTGAACGTCATGATGGCGATCTGGACTCCAGCGCGGTGCAGCCGCCGCAGCCCCTCTGGTTCAGCCTTGCGCTCCTTGTCGCAGAAGTAGAGGCGAGCCGTGAAGATCCGCAGGCTCAGGTTGGGGTACCCCCGCAGGAAGTCGGCCACGTGCCGCGCACAGTCGTAGCAGGGGCTCCAAGACGTGAACCAGGTGACGCGGTAGCACCGCCCAGGGTCCAGATCCCAGTCAGAGATGTAGCGGAGGAAGAGCAACTCCACGTGGCATCCGGCCTGGGGAGAGAGCAGAGACTCAGGGGATGGTGACCGACCTTGACTGTCCTGCTGGTAGCTTCACCGTCATTAATTTGTGTCCCTCCCACCGCTCAGCCTTTTTGGGGTGTCTGTCTTCGGTTTTGTCCGAGGTTACAGAAAGGCTAAGCAACTGTCTGAAAGGACACAATGATGAGTGGTGATCCTACTAAACTCTTTGCACTTTTGGCCTTGGGAAGGGAAAGGGGTGCAGATTTTCTGTGGAACAGTGGGAGGATGAAATGAGTTAAGTGGGTCAAGTAGCATCACACTATCTCAGATTTAGTTTTGTTTGTGAAGTTGCTTTTCCTTCCTTGGAGAGGAAGAAACGGCTTGAAGTGCTGTTGATGTAACCGTTGTGAAAATACACTGGACTCTCCTACACCAAGTGGAGAATAAAAAGTTAGGGTTAGGAGAGTCTGAGACTGACAAGTGGGTGTTGTAAAAGAGGTAGTAGGCACCGGTTGTGGTTTAAGAACAATTAAATACAGGGGTCCCTTGTTTTATTGTGCTTGGCTATATTGGACTTTGCAGATACTTTGTGTTCCGAAGGTTTGTGGCAACCCTGCCTTGAGCAAGTCCGCTGGTGTCATTTTTTCCAACAGCATCCACTCACTTTGTGTCTCTGTGTCGCAGTTCGTGATTCTTGCAAATTTCAAACTTTTCATTATTATGGTTATCTGTGGTCAGTGATCTTTGTTACTAGTATGACTCATTGAAGGCTTAGATGATAGCAATTTTTAGCATTAAGCTTTAAAATTAAGATATACACTTTTTGTTTTAGATATAATTGTATTGCATACTTAAAAGAACTGTAGTATAGTGTAAACATAACTTTTGTATGTACTAGGGCTGCCTTGGTGGCTCACATGGTAAAGAATCTGCCTGCAATGGGGGAGATCCAGGTTTGATCCCTGAATCGGGAAGATCCCCTGGAGAAGGCATGGTAACCCCCTCCAGTATTCTTGCCTGGAGAATTCTATGGACTAGAGGAGCCCGGCAGGCTACAGTCCATGGAGTCACAAAGGGTCAGACAGGATTGAAAAACTAGCACTTTCAGGAAACCCCCAAATTTGACTCACTTTATTGCAATATTCTCTATTGCAATATGCTTTATTGCCATGTTCTGGAATCAAATTTACAAAATCTCCGAGGTGTGTCTGTAATGAGTTTGCTCTTTGTATGACCCCCCCATGATTGTAATAGTAATCACCATAGTGAGATATAGCAAGTCCACTTCATAGTGCAGAAAAGTCATTGCTCCCAGAATCTGAAGACCTAAGTTCCATAAGTCACCCAACTCTTAGATCTTCTGATTCCTCATGAGTTAAATGGAGTTTTGTTGTGAAGACTCAGGGAGAGAGAAGGAGAGGAACACAAAAGCTTTCTATGTTTAGAATGTGTCTTATCACCAAATAGGGAAAAGATTAGAAGCTACAACAATTGCAGTGGGACAATGAACACAACACAAATAGAGGCCAAGAAAAGTGGGATGTGTCAGTGTCATTCTACCCAGGGAGTCTTCCCTGCATTTCCACCAAGACCACATGTCAACTGCATGTTATGTAAACTCTTCTGGATTTTGGTGACGAAGTCTCTTGAAAATGTAATTCTCTGATCTTCTAGGCTTTTTTTTTTTTAATGCTAGATGTGTTATTGCTCAGTTGGTAAAGAATCTGCCTGGAATGTAGGAGACCTGAGTTCAATCCCTGGATTGGGAAGATTCCCTGGAAAAGGAAATGGCAAGTATTCTTGCCCACTCCAGTATTCTTGCCTGGAGAATCCTATGGACAGAGGAGCCTGGCAGGCTACAGTCCATGGGGTCCCAAGAGTTGGAGACAACTGAGCAAGTAAACCACCACTGCCGCCATATTATCGAGAAGCAGTTTTTATTATTTATCTATTCATGGCTTCTCTTGTTGCAGAACATGAGCTCCTGGGTGCGAGGGTTCAGTAGTTGCAGTATGAAAGCTCAGTAGTTGTGGCACGTGGGCTTAGCTGCTCCAGGGCATGTGAAATCTTCCTGCACCAGGGATCGAACCTGTGTCCCCTGCACTGGCAGGCAGATTCTTAGCCACTGTGCCCCAGGGAAATCCTGATCTTCTAGTTTTAATTCATGGCTTCCCTGAATTTTCTGAGGGTCACTACGATGAATGTACTTACTGGCTTATGATCCAGGTGAGCAGGAAGGAATAGAAATCATTTGAAAGATAGAACTGAATCATTAATTTTTCCTAATTCTTCTTCCTTCATTATTTAAAATTCCAAAGCCACAATTTGTTTTTCCACGTTTACAGTTCAGCTTGAATGAGCTGATAATATTCCCCCAAATAAAAAATCTCTTTCTTTTGGTTTCTTCCTTAATCTGAAAAGCAATTTGGATGCTGGGGAAAGGAGAGGAAGGTTTGGGGCAGTGATTCTTAGCACCAAAACAAGGTGTGGCCTGATGTGCCCAGCAGGATTCGGGAGGATGTTAAATGAACCTGTCTATTGTGGGTGCAGAGACATATAAAAGAGAAAAGATATCTCAGAAATCTAATGGAGACAAATGAACCAGGCTGAGTAGCATCATCAGCAGGTGGCTATAAAAGTGCCCTCAGTGTAGCTGCTTGGGAAGCAGGCATTAATTAATTAATAGCAAGATATTAATTGATACCTTGTTTCGAAGGTGCCCGAAGTCCAGTGAGAAGGAGGTGGGACTGTCCCGCCGCTTCACCACGTAGCACAAGTAGGTCTCATGGCGGCCCTTAGCCCAGCGCACGTTTTTGAACTGGTAAAGAAACTGTCTCTGCTTCATCAAGAGGCTGTGGGTGAGAGAGGAGGGAGGAGATGCAGCCTTCTTGGCTTTCCATCAGCTTTTAAAGAAAAATCTGTAATACTTGGGCCAAACCAGAGGAGACGCTCTTGCTTCCTTATGCTGGATGCCTAAGACTTACTGAACTTCAGATCCACTACAAACCCCTTTTCATGCTTGTATTTAAGACCAGTTGAGACAGCAAGAACCCCAAAGTGATCCACGCTCACAGACCAGGCTCCTCCCATGGCTGCCTTCTGGATGTTGGTAACTTGGAATTACAGACGTCTTTCCCAGTTTCATCTTTTCAGGTTTTCTCTCCATTATTAGTCATGTCTGACTCTTTGCTACCCACGGACTATAGCCTGCCAGGCTTCTCTGTCTATGGAGTTCTCCAGTCAAGAATACTGGAGTGGATTGCCATTCCCTTCTCCAGGGAATCTTCCTGACCCAGGGATCGAACTTTTGTTATCTCCTGCATTGGCAGGTGGATTCTTCACCAGTGAGCCACCAGGGAGGCCCCGACCTCTACCTAAATGTCCAACATAGATCTCAGATTCTAAGTGGTCAAAACAATATTCCCAAATTGCCCTGTCCTGACCTCCCTCTCCTATCCTACCAACTTGCCATCCCAAGTATACAGTCTAAAAGCTGGGAATCATTTTTGATTCTCCTTCACTCATATTTAATTAATTAATCATCTAAATTTATTGAGTCAAACTTTCCAGTATTTCTGGGAGTGTCCCTGCTCTGTTCTCTTGGTTCTCTGCTTCAATCCAATCACTAATCGTTCCTTTTATCACATTGTCCTGATCTCTTAACTGATCTCTCTGCCTGTAGTCCCTTCAAAATAACAGTTTCCATGAGGTGCCCTAGAGATCTCAGAAAATCTAGAATAAACTCCAAACTCATTAACTGTGGTAAAGCTTTTACAATTGGACACATCTACATTTCTAGCCTTGTTTCCTAGTATTTTTCTCTTTTCTCCCATCATTTCACCCCCTTCCTTACCCCTGTAGCAGGCCCCCTGGCCCTAGTCTCTAGTTTTCTTTCCAGCCATCTTGCTGGAATACATCTCCTGACTGAATCCTTACTTGCCTTTTTTACCCCCACTGTGCAAAACCTACCCCTCCTTCAAAGCCTAACATCAATTTCAGCTCTTCCAGGAAGACCTCTCTCAACTGCCACTATCCCCTCTTTCTAGGCAAAATTGAACATTAACAGCAACAAAAAAAACTCTCCTGAAGTTTCCTGCTGTTCTCCACTCATCCCTATCAAAGCATTCAACTTTTATTATCAATTGATTGCTACATCTGTCCCCCTCAGATGTAGAATGTAGATTAGAATTTCTGTGCTTTGAGTCAGGAAGTGACACTTTTTGAGTCATATGTTAAAAGTGTGAAAGGTATTTGACCATTCTTAACTTGAATATTACAAAAAAGCTGAAAGTGAAAATTTTTTTAATGTTAAAGAATTAAAGTTTAAAATACCAATATATCTAGTGATAATTAGACATGGGGCTTCCCTGGTGGCTCAGACAGTAAAGAACTTGCCTCCACCATGGGATACCCTGTTTCGATCCCTGGGTTGGGAAGATCCTCTGGAGAAGGAAATGGCAACCACCTCCAGTATTCTTGCCTGGAAAATCCCATGGACAGAGGAGTCTGGTGGACTACAGTCCATAGGCTCACAAAGAGCTGGTCACATGACTGAGTGACTAATACTACTTTTTACTAATTAGACATACTATCTAATGATAATTACTGTTAATATACTTATGTTTTTCCTTCTAGTCTTTTTATGCATATATATTTACAAGATTTGAGTTAGGCTGATCTCATGTATATATTCACAATATAATCTAAATATTTTGCCATGTTCTTCACACACCGGGGATGGGGGTCAGGGATAGACTGCTTTTTGTTTTTCGGCACAGTGTCTTGCATGTTATAAGCACTAAATTTTAGAGTTGAATTTGTAGAAATAACTCTCTGCCAACACAAGTTCCTTTGTAGTTGTGAACATAGCACAAGCTATACAGTGTGTGTGTGTGTTAGTCCCTTAGCTGTGTCCAACACTTTGTGACCCCATGAACTGTAGCCCAATGTGGTTGATAACCAAAGCATCAGAAGTTAGTGTCCCTGGTTTTTGTCCTCTGTCTTTTTCAGCAAAAATATCTACTTGTAGAGATAACGCTGCCACCTAGTGGCATTGAGCAGAAGTGCAGACAACTTGTCAAAGTAATGATCTAGGCAGTAATTTGAATACGGTTTGCTTGCAAGAGAATTGAAACTTATTTCAATTTTTTTTTTTTTTACATTGAGGTTTCCAGGTGGTACCGTATAGAATCTCCCTGCCAATGCAGGAGGATCGGGTTTGATCCCTGGGTTGGGAAGATCCCCTGGAGAAGGAAATGGCAACCCACTCCAGTATTCTTGCCTGGGAAATCCCATAGACAAAGGAGCCTGATGGTCTCCATAGCGTTGCAAAGAGTCAGGCATGACTGAGCGACTGAGCACACACACACATAATTTACATACTTCACCCATTTAAAATTCACAATTCTGTGAATATTGGCAGATGTAAACACCTAAAACTGCTGCAACTCTCAGTGTACAGAACATTTTCAGGGTACCCCTCCCCCCAAATTTTCTCATCCATCTCTTCAGTAGGTTCTTTTTCTCCCTCCCAGGCAGTCACTAATCTGTACTATAAATTATGGTTTATTTTCCAGAATTTTATTTTAAGTATACATTATCACCTCATTTGTGTCTGACTTCTTTTATTAAGTATATTATGACTTTGACATTCATCCATGGTGTTGCACGTATCAGTAGAGTTTGTTCTTTTGTCCTGCAAAGCAATATTCCATTGCTTCGATACAGCACATTTCGTATATATTCACTCACCTGTTGATGGACATTTGGATTGTTTCCATTTGAGGGTTGTGAATAAAGCCTCTACACCCACCTTTGTATGGACATGTTGGTTATTGATACTTTGATAGTGAAATACATGAGATAGACCCAGAAGTCAACTTCCCAAGTATCACCCTTAGTAAATCAGTAAGCAAGGACCAGAGATTTTTAAAGGTGTTGTAATTTGAATGTTTTTCTCACACATATGAAGCTTATTGGAAATCTTTTGGGGGGGGGCGGTGTGGGGGGTGGGGGCACTATGCCACATGACATGTGAGATCTTAATTCCCCAACCAGGGATCAAACCCATGCCTCCTACAATGGAAGCATGGTGTCTTAACCAATGGATTACCAGAGAAGTCCCTGGAATCCACTTTAAATCCTGAGGCAGAGAATTAGATGTATCACCAGTGTATACATTACATATACGAAACCATATACAAATTAGCCAATCAAATTTTTATAAATAAAAATTGACATTTGACAGGAATCCAAAATGAATGTTAACAAAGATCTAATAATCACTGGCTTTATTCTAAAGTGATAATAATTTACTATGGTAAAACCACTACAGCACTACCTCTGTTACTATTACTATTGTTAATTAATTAACATAACCACCCTTATCATATTACATAAACCGAATACATAGTAGATGCATAATAAATACTGGAGAGGAAGAAAAAAAAATTCTCTCCTTTGGGCCCAGTTTTAAATAGATTAGGCATCATCTCTTACCAATAAATTCCTTTTGCATTTAACCTGTCCTCCTGGGCTGTGTGGATGAGAAGTGGGGGAGAGGATACAATATCATGCATTGCAGGTGGTATTGGCAGGGTGTTCCCGTAGGAGGAAAAAGTGTCCTGGGAGTATGAGGAAGGATAGGACACAGATTAAGGAATTCAAATGGCCTTCTACCCCCACATGAAAATACAGTTTCCATCAGAAGTTACCAGTCACAGTGAACTGAATTGCATGCCTGTGACCTTGTTAAGTATCTTTAATGGAACTAGGCTGGGGGCCTAGTTCCAGCACCCTATTCTCTGGTTTCTCTCTCTCTCTCTTAAGAAATATTTATTTATTTGGCTGCACCTGGTCTTATTTGTGGCATGTGGGATCTAGTTCCCCCACCAGGGATTGAGCCCAGGCCCCCTGCATTGGGAGTGTGGCGTCTTAGCACCAGCGAAGTCTTCTTTGGTGTCTCTTAAGGATGCAGAGGACTCAGTAGAGACTGTCTGTAAGGCCCACAGGTTGACAGCTGTGCCAGACAGCTGTGTGCCCTGAAGCGGAACCCTGGCTGCATCCCCAGCAATGCAAACCAGAGACAGATGGGTTAAAAGTAATCGTGACCGAGTCATCCTTTCCTGCCGCGTGCCATCAGTACTGTGCTCTGCAGATAGTATTTTCCTTAATGAAAGTCACAGTATTTCCCTTTTTCTCCTGTTGAATTTCATCCTCTCTCCTTCTTTGACTTTCTCTGAATTTCAACTCTGATTTTACTGTTGCTTTGCATTTTATTATTTACAAGTATCTCCACTGAGCCTTTTTCCTCTCATACCACAGATTAGTTTTCACTGTAAACTGAGCTGACGTGTGATGTGTGATATTTTGCCCTCAGGTCTCTGAAGGACATTTAATCCACCATTAAGATTCTACATTGAGATTGAAGTATATGGATTAGGTGTAAATTTGCATACATTTGCAATAGAAATAGATTCAGTTCTATGGTAATAACAATTGTCATAAACTTCATGTGAAGACATCATCAAAATTTTAGAGTATGCATTAAAGAAGTAAGTTAAGTCATGTCTGAAGAAATGGAAAGACTAGGTAAAGAGTAAAAATGCCATTAACTGCCTCTTTGGCCTATAATATTAAAGAAATTTTTTCAATTGAATTTATCTCCTTGTCACAGACATAGTGACTGACCTTCAAGCAAATACTTTTGAATATTGGCATTTAGAAAATAATTTCTTGACTATGTAATTATTCAATAAAGTCTCCATCGTCAAGTTTTTCTTCAAGAGGTTCTACAGTTGAATGTTTACAGAATTATTACCATTACCACTACTGTTTTTAGTGCAGTATTGCCATGACCTTTTCATGATTTGAGTCTCTTAACATTCGCCTGATTAATATTACTACCATAAACTAACCTAACTGCAAGGACCAGTCAATGTATGGTGCATAAAAGTACTTTCGAGTATGGAAAGAAAAAAGAGAGAGAGAATTGGGCGGAAAGCACGTAAGATCTGAACAGAAGATGAGACAGATCCAGAAAAATAACTGTGCATCTTGACCAGGCAGATCCTGTGAGTCAGTGTTAGGGGAGAAAGGGAAAGTTTGCGCATCTTATTACTCAGATTTGCTCTGAGAGGAAAGCCAGAGCAACTACCCACAAGCAGACTGCTTTACCTGTCCATGGTGGAATCCAGTTTGTCTTTCTTGGCTCCCTGAAGATCTTAGGAAGAAAAGCTTGCCTCCAGCACTTCTGCTGCACTGGCTGACAAGGCACTGGTCTCACACATTCAAATTTGAACTCAGCCCTTTAGGCTCCTCCCCCCAGCAGCATCACCACCAACAGGTACCCCATACCCCAGCAGGCTTCCTCCTGTTTGGGTCCACTGGAGATGGGTGGGGTTTTCATAGGCAAAAAATCACAGAGAGAAAATGACTGTGGGCCACACTGCCTAATGTATAGGTTCCTTTAGTTCTGCTTCTTTAAAAATGCAGTCTACCCTCCACAGGTAGTAAATAAAGATCAGGAGACAGGAGGAGTAGACAGTTTGTATATTGTAATCCTGGTTAAAAAAAAAAGATATCTTTATTCATTTATTTATTTATTGGCTGTGCCTCAAGGCTTGTGGGAATCTTAGTTTTCTGACCAGGGATTGAATCAAGGCCATAGCAGTGAAAGCACCAAGTCCTAACCACTGGATTGCCAGGAAACTCCTTAAAATGGTATCTTTAATTTTTAAAACATAAGAATAACAATAAACTTAAAAGCATCGTGTGTTTGAGCAGCCAAAAGCATCTATTTCTCATTTAATTACACAATAGCTCTGAGTCTCAATGAAGACCGACACTAACTGTTCCTGCTTGGTTGCTGGCCAAGTACACTCAGGACTTAGGACAGAGGTTTTTGCCTCCCAAACCACTGATTTTTTTTTTTTTTCTTTGATTGCTTTATAAGAATTGCTAAAAGACTAGATGATTACACCAAAGGATAATTTTTGCATATGCTCATCTTTTCCACAGAAGCCATATATTAATTTGAAGTCAGAAGCAGCAGCATCTCAAACAGCAAAAAGATTTATTTCATCACACAGAATCAGCCTCTAAGTGACTGCACTGAACTTAGAAAACAGGTTGGGCTTTTCAAATAAGAGGTTTTAAGTTCCCTCCTTCATACAAGCTGGTCTAATATTTTTACTTCTCCCTCCCGCATTCATATGCATTCTATCTGTTCATTCAGTAGACATTCAATACCCACTAGGTGACAGAAGCTGCCAGGTGCCGGTGTTGCAATAGTGAGCCAAGCGGCCAGGGTTCTTGCTCTCTTTCTGCTTCAAGGCTTTAAAAAATCGTCTATATGTTAATGATCCTCTCCCTGCCCCAGTCTGTAGTTCTAGCCTGGAACTCTCCCTTGAACTCGAGGCAAGTATGCCCATCTTCCACCTCAGCATCTCCCTCTGGATGTCTGGGCATTTCAAACATGGCTAAAAACGAGCACCTGTTGTCTCTCCCAACGTATAATCCGGTCCTCTTACCTCTTTGTCTCAGCGGCACTCAGAGCCATCCTGGCCATCTTCTTGGTTGCTCTCTTTCTTTTAAATCTCGTGCCCGAATCCTGTTAACTCTCCTTTCAGAATAAACCCAGACCCTGACCACTCGTCACCACCTCCAGATCTAAGCATCCTGAAAAATTATATTCAGCCGCTCAACTGGCCTTCCTGCCACCACTTTTCTTCAGTTACAGTCTATTCTTACAGCAATCAGAGTAATTCTTTGGGGGGGAAAATATATATATATATATATATATTTATTAAGATTTATTTTCCTTTTTGGCTGCATGGCATGCAGGATCTTAACTCCCTTACCAAGAACTGAGCCCATGCCCCCTGCATTGGAAGTGTGGAGTCTTAACCACTGGGCCACCTGAGAAGTCCTATTTTTGAAATATTTTTGATCATGTCACTCTGCTATCAACTCTCCCTGACCCCTCTTTTTCTCAGTAAGAAGTCAACATCTTTACAAATGGCTCCCCAGACCCTTTGCCCGGCCCTCTGCCCCTGCTGTACCGCTCTCCTTGCTCTGCACAAGGAACACACAGGCCTCAGCCTCTGCACTTGCTTGTCTCTCTGTCTGGAATAAGCTTCCTCTTACTATTATTACTGCTTGGTCCTTTGTCTTTACTCAGATACTCCTTGTATCGAGTTGAGACTTTTTCTTGTCTCATATCTAAAATTTCCACTATATCCCATCACCCTCACCTTTCTCTTTCCACTTCCTTAACATATATTTTTATTTAGCACTTATAACTTCAAATACGAAATTGTCTATGTTCACTGAGTCTTAGGTCCGTGAGAGGTTGATTCCTCTGCAGGGATTCTGCTGGTGGTGGTCTAGTGGTTAGCAGGCTTCCCAGGTAGCACTAGTGATAAAGAACCCTCCTGCTAATGCAGGAGATATCCCTGAGTGGGGAAGATTCCCTGGAGAAGGGCATGGCAACCCACTCCAGTATTCTTGTCTGGAGAATCCCATGGACAGAGGTGCCTGGCGGGCCACAGTCCATAGGGTTGCAAAGAGTTGGACAAGACTGAGAGACTTAACACGCATGCACACCAGTGATTACCACTCCATGCTTTCACTGCCAAGTTCGCTGGTTCAATTCTTGGTTTAGTCTCCTCTAGTTGAGCGAATTAAGATCGCACAGGCAGTGTGTCATGACCCCCCAAAATAGAAAAAAAAAAATTCCTCTGCAGAGGCCAAGGTGGGATCATCCAAGGGCGTGTAAAATCTGATCCTCTTGTTTCCTCAGATATGAGTAGTATCTTTACTATATTATCAACTGATTGTCTAGAGAGTGACATGCACACACATCCTTCCAAAAGAAGTTTAAATATTAATTCTCAGAGATGGTAACATGACAAAATCTGAAAATTAGAAAAAAATTTCCCAACTTACCCCAGTGGGAAGCTCAGTTCCTGATACTGATGGTGGGAACTTGACGTGATCTGACAATGCTGATGAGCTCCTTTTGTATATTCTCTCTCTTCAAATTATGCCCTTTTGTTCCAGGCAGAAATAGGAAAACAGACTGGCTGCTGATGCACCTGCTTTGTTTCTGTTTAGTTTTGGATTGGTTTCTGGGATTCTAACTTTTTTTTCCCTCACTGGCTGCACTGCAGATCATGTGAGATCTTAGTTCCCTGACCAGGGATCGAACCTGTACCTTCTGCAGTGGAAACATAGAGTCTTAATCACTGGACCCCAGGGAAGTCCCTCTAACTATTTTAAAAGGCACAGTTCAGTGGTATTAACTACATTCACAATGTGCAGCCATCAAAAACCTTTTTCATGACCCCCCAAAAAAGCCCATAAACATTAAACAGTAACTCACCATTCCCCCTAGCCATCTCTGGTAATCTTATATGGATATGACGATTGTAGACACTCATAAGTGGAAACATACAATCTTTGTCCTTTTGTGTCTGCCTTATTTCACTTTTCATAATGTTTTCAAGATTGATCCATGTTAGAGCATACATCAGAATTTCATTCCTTTTTATGATCTGCCTTACTTCAAAGCTCATGCAATGCTATCTTGCTGATAAAATCAACCTTGCAGATCTTAGTCAGATTGACCATATCCGTTTAGAAATCTTCATCAGAGCTGCAGAGAAGAGTCTTCCCCCCCATATTGACTGTGTCGTTAGAATTGGGTTTGGCTGTGTATGTCAGACAGACTCAATAAATTGCTTGTGCAAGATACGATTTCTTTTCCACATAAAAATGTAGACAGTTGGTCTAGCAAGTAATTAAATCTAAATCTAACTGAAGCGTGGATTTTGGAGCTCTTTGTTTTGTTGAAAGAGTCTCTGGTGGTCATTTTTCGCCAGAATGTTTCCCCACCTCTCAGTTCAATAATGGGACATGAGTCTCAGCCAAGCAGCAAAGAGGAATAAAACACTGTGTTTGGGGAAGCATACAAGACCAGGCATTGTTGGGGAAGAACAGAGAAAGATGGCAATCATGGTGGTCCCTTGATTATGACATGGCCTTTCACTGCCATGGGCCAGAGTTCCACCCCTGGTTAGGGAACTAAGATCCCACAAGCCACCAGTTACGGCAAAAAAAAAATATAAAATTTAAAAATTTGGAAATTCCCTGGTGGTCCAGTGCTTAAGACTCCATAGTCCCAAATCAGGGGGCATAGGTTCGATCCCTGGTCAGGGAACTAGGCATGCCTCACAGCTTGGCCAAAAGAAAAAAGAAAAAAAAAAGGTGGCAGTCAAGTCCATTCCTCCGGAAGCAGAATTATCTGTTCAGTTCAGTTCAGTTGCTCAGTCATGTCCGGCTCTTTGCAACCCCAGGAACTGCAGCATGCCAGGCCTCCCTGTTCATCACCAACTCCCAGAGTTTACTCAAACTCATGTCCATTGAGTCTGTGATGCCATCCACCCATCTTATCCTCTGTCGTCCCCTTCTCCTTCCGCCTTCAATCATTCTCAGCATCAGGGTCCTTTCCAGTGAGTCAGTTCTTCCCATCAGGTGGCCAAAGTATTGGAGTTTCAGCTTCAACATCAGTCGGTTCCTCTGCCTTTTCTAAAACCAGCTTGAACTTCTGGAAGTTCACGGTTAACATACTGTTGATGCCTGGCTTGGAGAATTTTGAGCATTACTTTACTAGCCTGTGAGATGAGTGCAATTGTGCGGTAGTTTGAGCATTCTTTGACATTGTATTTCTTTCAGATTGGAATGAAAACTGACCTTTTCCAGTCCTGTGGCCACTGCTGAGTTTTCCAAATTTGCTGGCATATGGAGTGTAGCACTTTCACAGCATCATCTTTTAGGATTTGAAATAGTGCAACTGGAATTCCATCACCTCCACTAGAATTATCTGTGGATATTTATTTAATTCTATTTCATAAATTAGATTTGATAGGGTTGATGACTGAGCAACTGAACAACAAAAACATCAAAGCATTGGTAGAATCTAATAATGTACAATTCAATGTACAGTCTTATATACTGTCTCTTGTTTTGAAAATCTTACTTTTCAGTGTAGAGATTGCATAAAGAAGATTCTCTCCAACATACACAAATTCAGTACTTGAAAATGAAGGTTGTGGGGGAGGAAAAAAATCTATTGTGTTTGTTTTAATGTTTTACCCCTTTGGAGATAATTCAAAAAGTGCTTTTATAAGTAATTTATAAACAGCATCTTTGAAAACTGAAATTCATTCATTTAATACTTATTGAAGGCTTATTATGAGCAAGCATAAGGCTGAGCTTTGAAGGGGAACAAGGGAAGCATATAAGTTCAAGAAACTTACCTTTCAAGCTTCAAAATAGGTGATCTTAAATGACAATATAAAAGAATTAAATGTCAATAAAAGACTTGAAATAAAAATGAGAGAATCATTGCATCTCAAAGTTGAAGGGACGACTGCCTTGTGCTTCTAAAAATTGGATACGCATATCTTCATTGGATACGCATATCTTCATGCCTAAATGTGAATTCATGGCAATATAGGGCTTCCCTGGTGACTCAGTTGTAAAGAATCTACCTGCCAACGCAGGAGACACAGATTCGATCCCTGGGTCAGAAAAATCCCCTGGAGGAGGGCACAGCAACCCACTCCAGGATTCTTGCCTGGAGAATCCTCATGGACAGAGGAGCCTGGTGGGCTACAGTCCATGGGATCACAAAGAGTCAGACACTACTGAATCAACTTATCATGCACGCATGGAGGGTAAGTCAACATCTGGCAGGCACACAAGTAAATAGAGCATCGTGTTAACATTAGAGAAAAAACATAGATTCCAAAGACATTTCAGCCCAACATGTGGCTGGTTTAAGATGCTCAGCATTCCTTATTTTACTTCTCTTTTATAGGAACATTTAATGGGAAAACACATTGAGGAACAATGATTCCATGATTCTCTGTAGAGAATTCTTGGTAAAGCGTCCCACACAGTGGTCTCTTCACCTCTTATTTAATCCTAGTAACAGGGTACCACTGCCCACTTAGTATGATGAAGTCAGAGGAAGAAAAGAATTCATAATCTATTGCTTCACAATAGACTGATTTCCTTTTTCTTTTTTCTTTTTTGGCCAAGTGATTTGGCTTGTGGGATCTTAGTTCCTTGACCAGGGATTGAACCTGGGACCTTGGCAGTGAAAGTGCCAAGTCCTAACCATTGGACTGCCAGGGAATTCCCTAGATTGAGTTCTAAATCAAGATTCTGATGAATGGATAGAATTTTAATAGAGTACAGAGCTCTATCCCTGGTTGGGGAACTAGGATCTCACATGCCTTGTGGCCAAAAAAAGGAGGAAAAAAACGTACAGAGCAGAGAATTTCTGGAGGATAGTCTGAAATCTTGGGTCCTGGGTCTGTACCTTTCACTTATGAAGCATATGACATTGGGAAAGAATTCTTCACAAAGTCATTCCAAGGATCTGCTTAGCTTTACTGTGTGAGTGTGAAAGCTTAGTATCTGGAATACATGAATATGTTTGATAAAATTTCTCATCCTCTCTCCAAGTTGGCAGAAACAACATGAGCAAACACAGAGCTTCGACATGTGCTTCATATGTTTTAGCCACGATGATAGCTTATTCTGGTATGAGTGATGGCTTGTAAGAAAACAATGATGACAGATAAAAATGAAATGTCAAATTCAAGAGGAGACAGCAGCATTGATTTCAAAGGGATATTTTTATATGTGGAGGTGGAAGTATGTGAGGGTGTTTCAGTATAATGCCCCTGTTATCAAAATGTTTCTTAATTTGTGTGCCACATTAAACAGCAGTATCTCTCAAAGTTTGTCAACTGGAGGAAAAAAAATGTTCAAATCTATTTTTCTTAAGTAAATTCGGTGATATAATTATCTATGGTTGGTAAAAGGTTTTTTGTTTTTTGAGGATTTGAGCTCAGTTAAAGAGTTAATTTTATTTTAAAGGAACATAGACTTTGAATAACAATTTTCTGGGCATGTTTAACTAACCTAATTGAGAAAACCATGGTGCTGTTTAATTGTAAATAGAGTGATATAAGATTGGACCAATACTTGATGTGTGCAAGTTTAGTATGTAGGGTTTTTGTGCTTTTAAAAAACAAGTTCAATTTTTCTCTTTTAAAAAAATGAGATGTCATTCATATTCATATAAGCTTCTTAAGAAATGCTTTCTAACAAAATGGAGAGTTAAATAGCTTGCATAATGGCTGTAAGAATTATTTAAGAAGCTTGCCTCATCCAGCACTAGAAAATAACCTTATTTCTCAGAAAGTTATAGTACCTGCTCACCTTTCTTCTGTTAGAGGAGAAAAAAAAGTACATCTCTTATCATGACAGTAGCATTTTTCATTCCTGGAGATTTGGAGTTACTGAGATTAACAAAAAATGGGGTTTCCTTGAGGTATTTTTAAAAGTTATTTTCCTTACTAACTACCCTCTTCCCTCACCAACTTCTCTTGAAAAGTCGGAAACCACAGGACTACCTGGCTAGGTTATTTTTAACGGAAACAACATGACTTGGAAATTGTGCCTCCGGTGGCTGAGTTGTCCTGGACATCTGGGCTTCACCACCAACTGGACTTTCATGAGAAATACAAGCTGGGGTTTCGTTATGGCCAGAAGTCCCCCTGGTAGTTCTCCAGGGTACACATTCCTGTGTCTGAGAGATGAGATGCTCAGACAATGACTCCCTAGACCCCTATTTTTGGACACCAGGTAGATTGTTCAATATGATACTTTGTTGTTTTTGAAAAGAGCCCAAAAAGGTTTCCGCGTGGGTTAAAGTGTGGTCTTGGAGTGCTTCAACTTCTGCATTTCCCAATTTTTGTTTTTCTCACTTTACTGCCAGCCATATTACTGAATTTCTCTGGGGTATGAAAAAGTTGAGGGACATATACAGGAATTACTCACTCAGTCTCTGCTGTGCAGCTGCCCAGAACTTACTGAGGTTGAAAGAACACAGAAGCATTCATCAAAAGCCTGGGGCTGGCCAAAGGTCTAAAAAAAGTTATTTTTGATAGGAACATTAACTAAAGCTTCATTAATCACGCATATACAAGAAAGAGTGAAAAGTTAGGTTTTTGTAATCAAAGACAGGAAGACTTAAGTTCTGTCTCCATCATTTCTTAGTGAACTGTCTTTGTGGGTTGCCTGCTGCCATATGTTATACTTTCCCCGTGTATAAAATGTGAATAAATAATAGTAATAATAACTAACCATTTTTGTGCACTTTATGATAGGCTCTGTGTAAGCAAGTTGCACATATTATCTCGTTTAAGTCAAAGAGGTAGAAACTATTATCCCAATTTTCAGATGTGAACATTGAGGGCCAAAGAGTTGAAATGCTTATCTTAAGACTGTTGAAAGTAATTTTTAAGAATAATTTATTTACTGTTGACTGTACTGGGTCTTTGTTGCTGCAGTCTTTCTCTAGTTGCGGCAGGCAGGGGCTGCTCTCTGGTTGCGGTGAGAGGGCTTCTTGTTGCATCGGCTTCTCTTGTTGTGGAGCACGGAGCACCAGCTCTAGGTGCGTGGGCTCAGTAGTTGTGGCTCCTGGACTCTAGAGCATGGGCTCAATAGTTGTGGCTTAGTTAATTTGCAGCATGCGGGATCTTTCTGGACCAGGGATCAACCCGTGTCTCCTGCACTGGCAGGTGGATTCTTTACCACTGAGCCACCAGGAAAGCCCTTGTTAAAAGTAATTTAAATAAGATGTTCTGCATGTGGTCTAGTGAATGGAAGGTATTCTATAAACAATAACTGTTTTGATAAAATAGTATTTAATAGAAGCTGAAAGTATTAAGAAGATCAGATACCTTAAAAACATAAATTACGATCATCTAAGTAATCTGCTCCCATGGTTCAAAGTTTTCTGATAGTAATAAAATGTGAGTAATAAAATACATTTTTTAAGTAATAAAATGTGAGTAATTTTGAGGTTCTCATACTCTGAGGAAGTATATAAAATTGCATATTCCAGTGTTTAATTCCTATAGATTTTGGAGTCATTCTGGAGTACAGCCCAGTACTCTGCCTTTTTGACAAATTCCCATTAATTCCAAGCAGGTGGTTAGTTTTCATTGGCCTAGAAGACCTTCAAGGTCTTCCCCAGCTCTAAAATTCTGTGATTGTGTGACTTTATGTACTTCTGAAAAATTTGTGTGTATCTGTGTGTGTGTGTGTTTGCTTGCTTGCTTAATAGACAATTGAAATGCCAGGGGAAATTAGAAGTGCTTCCAATAACGTACAGGTCTTTCTTTCTCTTTGTGGGCATTTGGAAAACCAAATTCCATATTATTTGTATGCTCAGTGATGCAGTATAAAGGATGATGTGATTTCATTGACTGGTAGAGATAATTTTGATTAAAAATAGCTCTAAAATGAATAAGGGATAGGTCCTGAAGCAAGGATAGCAGATTAAATGTTACTTGTAGAATCGCTATTCTCTACTCTTTCTGACTACTCACCAACAGTCGTTGGTATCAGATCATCCTCTCTTTAGGAAGTCCTGGCATCATATTGGCACATTCTTTCTCCTCAGTTCTCACCTTTTTTGAGGGTCTGTAGTGATCATTGCCTTACAATAGTCATTCCATCACTACTGATTAGATCACACTGCTTCTTGATTTAACTAATTTCAGGATCTTAGAAAGTTGAGAAGCATTTATTTGACATCAACAGCCCCAGATTCCTTAGTGTGTGAACCAGGTTTCCTTCTCCTCCAAGATCCCCTTGTTTTTCCTCTCCCCCAACCCATCCTCACGTGGACTAAATATACCATCAGGAGGTCTTCACTTTGTTACAGAAGGCAGGAATTGTCGACTCGGCATAGTTAGAAAGTCATTCAGTGCACTCAGCACTTTGCTGACATTGAACATGGTTCTGCTACCCAAATGTCCTGGTTACTGATTGCTTTATTTCATTATTTTTACTTTTTATTTTTTGGTTGTGCCGAATGGCATGTGACATCTTAGTTCCCAGACCAGGGATTGAACCTACATCCCCTGCATTGCCTAGTGGATTCTTAACCACCAGGGAAGTCCCTGTCCTGGTTACTTCAGACCTCCATCCACAGGTTCCTTACAGGAGATACAGCTACAGCATAAAAAGAGGTAGAAGTTGCTTCTATTAGTCATTTATGTCCCATACGATCACCTTAAAACCTGATGACGGCAGACACAAAAGGCCACATAGTGTATGATTCCATTCTGGATATTATATGAAATATCCAGATATTATATGAAATATCCAGAATAGGTAAATCCAGGGAGGCAGTAAACAGATGGGTGGTTACTCAGGTGCTTGAGGCAGCGGAGGATAGTCATGAATGCTTAATGGTTTAGGATTTTCTTTTTGGGGTGATAAAAACTTTTTGGAAGTAGATAGAGGTGGTAGTTGAACAACAATATATGCACTAAATGTCACTGAATTGTATATTTTTAAATTAGTAACTTATGGCTATGCTGGGTCTTCATTGCTGCTTTCGGGCTTTCTCTAACTGGGGAGAACGGAGGATACTACTCTCTGTTTGTGATGTGTGGGCTTCTCACTGCAGTGGCATTTCTTGTTGTGGAGCGTAGGCTCTAGAGTGCGGATTCAGTAGTTGTAGGGAAGGGCTTAGTGGCATATGGAATCTTCCTAGACCAGGGATTGAACTCATGTTATCCTGCTTTGACAGACAGATTCTTACCCACTGGACCACCAGGGAAGTCTGAATTGTATACTTTATTTTTATTTATGTGGATTAACCTCATGCAAAGAGTTGACTCATTGGAAAAGACTCTGATGCTGGGAGGGATTGGGGGCAGGAGGAAAAGGGGACGACAGAGGGTGAGATGGCTGGATGGCATCACCAACTCGATGGATGTGAGTTTGAGTGCTTAATGGTTTAGGATTTTCTTTTTGGGGTGATAAAAACTTTTTGGAAGTAGGTAGAGGTGTAGTTGAACAACAATATATGCACGTCCACCAACTCTGGGAGATGGTGATGGACAGGGAGGCCTGGCATGCTTCGATTCATGGGGTTGCAAAGAGTCGGACACGACTGAGCAACTGAACTGAACTGAACACCTAAACAACAAATTTTAAAATCCTGATTAATTCAGAGAAACTTCAAGGATCTGAAGAGCTGGAGAAAACATGGGAGTGATGGGTATCTCTCAGCTGTCAGTATGTGTAAACAGAGGAGAAAGCCCATAACTAAGAGAGGCAAAGATGATACATTCCCTGGATCAGAGGAGAGTAAAGAACAGGAGTGGGAAATTCAGGTGCACAGAATGGGTACTTACAGGGAATTGAAGGCTGTGGGCCAGGCTGTACAAAAGTAAGCATCTCTCTGCCCCTGAACAAGAGAAAACAGTCTGTGGTATAAATGAAAGCTCTGCTTTATCTTTGATCAAAAATCAAACCTGGAAAGACAACAAGAAAACACACGCTATGGCAGGAGGTGAAAGTAGAAACAAGTTGAGTAACCCACATGACTCATCTGCTTGGTGAAGTCAGGATTGGTAGCCATGAGGGCGAGCTGCAGAGTTTGTGCTCAGAATCACTTTCTCTATTGCCCAAAGAAACCATGATTAAAACTGTTGACTAATCAGCCAACAAACTGGTACTCCATCCTTCTGATAAGAGGAAAAGTATGGCCATCTTGGGCTTTTCTCACTTTCTTCCTTCTAACCAGGCTCATGGTTCACAACCCCTGGCTGTCCCCACAGAATTCCAGAGTGGCGCAGTTCCTGGGTGGTGCATGTGGTGTGTGACACCAAGGGCTGTCTAGATTCGCTCACAAACCTTCTTCAGCAACCAAGGAAATTACTTGTAATTTCTAAATAAGATGTTTCTGAGTTTTCCTTTTGCAACTGAGTGAACATTAATATTAACCTAAGGTTTAGAACTTAGTTCAGGCATGGTTCTGCCATACTTTATCCAGTAAGTAGATGGGTCCCTTCACTTTTATAAACCTTGTTCCCTATCTGAAAAAGAAGAATAATGATCCCTCTGCTGTCCATCTCAAAGAATCACGCTGAAAATGAAACAATGTTTGTTCAGACAAACAAACACACCCACCCCTAGCCAAGCAGTAGGCTCCATCAATAAGTGGGCTTTTTCCCAAAGAAGAAGCACAGGGAGCCCAGGGCCAGGACATCTCCCAAGGGTGTTGGTCAAGCTGTACAAATTTTTGGCCAGGGAACCAACTCCATCTTCAGCCAAGTTGTGCTGAAGAGGCTGTTCATGACTTGCCCCAGCCAGCCGAAGCTTTCCCTTTCTTTTGTGGATGGTCGGGAAGATAAAGCTTCCTGGCTGAAAAGACAAGACAGCTGTGGTTATGGGGGTTATGCTGCATGATGCACGTGTCCAGGAATAACCCCCAAACTGCACACCTGCCCACACTGCAGGTGTGTACTGCATGGGCACAATCATGGCAAGGGCTGCATTCCCAAGGCCAGAGGTGAGATCACCTCAGGGGCTGTGGCCCTGTCCTGCCCTCTGGTGCTTAGAAGGGTTGCAAGGTGTCTAGTTGTCCAGTGCTTGGGAATGTCACACAGCCCCACCCATCCTACCTGCACTCCAATCCTGCAAGTTTGAGCATCAGAGGCTGACCCGCCAGCTGCTACTGCAAAAAAGACCCTGTTCTGCCCAAAAGATTTTGGATGCTGAAAAAATCAAATTTAAGTTAGGAAGGTCAAACTGTAGAGAAACTAGCATTGGTGGCATTGTACACCCTTGGCAGGTTTCCATACCTCTCCAGGCAAAGCCTACTCCATCAGGGTCATTTCACTTTGGCCTTCCCTGGTGGCTGAGATAGTAAAGAATCCACCCGCCATGCAGGAGATCCAAGTTTGGTCATTGGGTCAGGAAGATCCCCCAGAGGAGGGCATGGCAACCCACTCCAGTATTCTTGCCTGGAGAATCCCATGGACAGAGGGGCCTGGTGAGCTACAGTCCATGGCGTCACAGAGTCAAACACAACTGAGCCACTAACACACCCGTATACACACACACACCTCAGTTTGTCACAAGGGAAAGAAGAAAGTCAACCTATTCAAGGAGAGTTAGGGAGAAACCAAATGGCTTAACTAGGAAAAAAGTCCCTTACTTTTATTAAATACACAATAGTCTTACAGGCGAAAAACCTTTGAATACATGACCTTGTTAATCCTCAGAAACACTCCTAAGGCAGATGTATTGTGACCAATTTACAGTTATAACAGGTGATTACCTTAGGATCACACAAGGTGAGTGTGACATCAGGACTTGCCCAGAAACCAGTATCAATTCTTCTATGCCATTCAAACAAATAGGATGATACAAATACACATTTTATTATACCTAGAACCACACTGATTTAGATTTTAGATGCTCTGTGTTTGGATGGTATAGTTTTTTAGTTTGTTACATGGCAAGAGGGAAATTATAATTTTTTGTGTGTGATTTTATTTATTTGCCTGTTTTTTGGCTCCGCTGGGTCTTCGTTACTGCTTGGGCATTTCTCTAGTGAGGCCAGTAGGGTCTTCTCTCCAGTTGCATTTGTGGGGTCTAGGGCATGCGGGCTTCAGTAGTTGCAGCAAGTGGGCCCGTAGTTGTGGCTCGTGGGCTCTGGAGCACAGGCTCAGTAGTTGTAGGGCACCGCTTAGTTCCTCTGAGGCATGTGGGATCTTCCTGTATCAGGGAACCCACATCTCCTACATTGGCAGCTGATTCTTTACCACTGAGCCACCAGGGAAGCACAGAAATTATTCTTGTCTGTTCATTAGAACAAGATTCCTATGAACTGTAAATTACAGTTTTATAGGAATCACAGTATGTGATTTAATTATGAATGATTGTACTTACAATTAATCAGTTTATTGCACAAAGACTGGTCTTTTGATCTCAGGTAGCTAATGGCACAGAAAAGAGCATAGTTGTTTAACTCCATCAGATTTTAGCTCACCTTCCAATAAATAATAGGTTTCTCTCAATAACCATTTAAGGAGCTGCCATACATATTTAATATGAGCATTTTTGAAGTAATTTTTGTTTTTAGAACTTTGGTTTTAGTGTTCATATTACAGATTTTCATAGGCTTATTTGTATGTAGATTATTTTATTTTCCTTTCCCCCTCTGAATTTAACCCATTTTCAAGAATGGTGTTTCTGTAGAGTTCTCACTACCCTTCATTGTAGCTCTTTGTGTTTGACCTTTTGGGAAAGGACAAAATATTAAGAAAACATGCAATGACAGGCTTGATACCTCAGTGCCCACCAATCCCATTTTCCTTTAAAATATTTACCTGTACCTGCTCAAAGCCTATCACTATTTTTTTTTAATTAAAGAAAATTTCTTTTTTGGATTGATTGGGTCTCCGTTGCTGTGCACAGGCTGTCCCTCATTGCAGCGAGTGGGGTCTACTCTCTAGTCATGCTCAGGCTTCTCATTGCGGTGGCTTCTCCCGTTGAAGAGCATGAGTTTTAGGCGCACCGACTCAGTGGATGCAGCGCACGGGCTTAGATGCTCCACAGCATGTGGGATTTTCCCTGATCAGGGATCGAACCTGTGTCCTCTACATTGGCAGGCAGATTCTCAGCCACTCGATCACCAGGGACGTCCTCTATTACTTTTTATAATGGTTAGGGGAGGAGGTGAATCTCACACACATTTATGAGATCATCCCGAGTTCAGCCCTTATGGATCGGTACAGAACTATGGTAATGAACTCCCCAAAGCTCCACAGTATAGATTTATGGCTGGGTAAACACACAGCAGAAAGGAAAAGAGAATGAATGAGAAGAAAGCCGGAGACAGAGAAACGAACTTAGAACCTGTGGGTTAAGAAAAAGCTAGAATCTTACTGAAAGTGATTGGACAAATTTAAAGAGAAAAAAAAAACCCCGTTATCAGTTATTTTTAAAACCATTGAAGGTTTGAGGTGAAGCGAAGCTCATTTTGTCAACAGGAAGCTATGGTACACGCTCTACATTTCTATTTATATAAACAACATTTGCTTTTCCATCTTAGGTTCTGCCCAGAAGTTATCGTCTGACCGCCACTTCTGGCTTTGGTTGACTGGTTTTTAGAAAAAAAAAACAAACTGTGACCACCTGTTTCTCTCTCTACCACAGAGAAAGTCAAGTCACTTTCGCTAGTGCTTGGTTAGTGAAAAGTGCTAAGACACACAAGGATTTCAATTTTTATTAGAATGTTGTATTTTTTAATTAATTTATTTATTTTTGGCTCTTCTGGGTCTTTGTTGCTGCACGGGCTTTTCTCTGGTTGCAGTGAATGGAGGCGACTCTCTCGTTGCAGTGCATGGGCTTCTCATTTTGGTGGCTTCTCGTTGCAGAGTACGGGCTCAAGAGTACAGTCTGAAGAGTACAGTCTGAGTAGCTGTGGTACACAGGCTTAGTGACCTTGTGGCATGTGGGATCTTCCCAGATCAGAGATTGAACTCATATCTCCTACACTGGCAGGCGGATTCTTTACCACTGAGCCACTAGGGAATCCCTGGAGTGTTGTGTTTTTAACCAAATCTTTGTCTCCCAGAGTTTGCCTCCCCAGTGTTCCCTCTACCCTGTAAGGTTCCAGATGGGTTGGTATGGAACTCAGATCCTCCACCACATTTCTCCCAGACAGATTTGTGAATTTCCACCTTCTAGCCTCTGGGTTCCCCTTCTCTGGTGTCAATCTCTTGACACTCTGCCATCCCCTACTCCCCCTTCTCTGGTGCTCTTCCAACTTCTCTTTCTATTCAGGTGTGTTCCAACTCTTTTCAGTGTGTTCCAGCTGCTTCTGTACAGAAGGAAGCAAAGTTGCTTGCACCTTCTGATCAGGTGTAAACATCAACTTTCGCCACGAGCGCCAGGCATTGTGGAGGGGGAGGAGTTTGTGGCTGGTAGCACATACTGCTTGGGGACATCAAAAGAAAGGTCCAGAAGTGGGGAGACAGCTTTTTGCACCATGAGTCAAATGAATACTCAGAGAAAGTGTGCAAGGAGCTCTTTTTAGCGAGTAGAGTGCACATTTGAATCTCCAGAACTTCTTCATTCAAAGAAGAAAGAGAATTTATTTCAGTCACATGCATGAAATGATGGGGGAAAGTTAGGTTCAGAACAATTTTGGAAAAGAAGACAAGAAGAAAACATGTTTTTTTTGTTTTGTTTTGTTTTAAGATGAGGTGTACAGGCAGCTGAGTCTGTCTGTTCAAGGTGCCAGGAAGAGATAATCATCACTGCCTAATGATACTTTTGCAGGCATGCTTAGTCATTTCCAACTCTTTGCAACACCATGGACTGTAGCCTGCCATGCTCCTCTTATTGATGGAATTTTTCAGGCAAGAATATTGAAGTGGGTTGCCATTTCCTTCTCCAGGCGATCTTTCCTACCCAGGGATTAAACCCCTGTCTCCTGCATTGGCAGGCAGATTTTTTGCCACTGAACCACCTGGGAAGCCCAATGTTACTTTTACCAAATCTTTTATTTCCAACACTAAATATCCACTGTTTCAGTTCAAATAATTTTTTCTTTTTGGCCATGCAGCAAGGCTTGCAGGATCTTAGTTGTCCACCAGGGATTGAACCCCGGGCCTTGGCAGTGGAAGTGGACCCCCAAGAATTCCCTCAAATAACTTTTTTTCATCAGAAGTTCCTTGCTTAAGAAGGTTGTCATTTGTGTTCACCTTGAAAAGAATAATATTAATACCATAAAGAGTAAAATGTTTTCAAATCTTTTTCTCGGGTGGACCAAGGGAGGAAAACTAGAATACCAGGGACCTGAAATGGGCTGAGAGTAAACAGCAACAAAAAGGAAGTGAATGAAATTTTAAACTTTTTATTGTGTTTTGGAGTATAGCCAATTAATAATGTTGTGATGGTTTTAGGTGTTTAGCAAAGGGACTCAACCGTACATATACATGTATCCATTCTCTCCTAAACTGCTCTCCCATCCAGGTGGCCAAATAACATTGAGCAGAGTTCCCTGTGCTATAGAGTAGGTCCTTGTTGGTGATCCATTTTAAATATAGCAGTATATGTCCATCTATATGTATGATGTACATGTCCATCCCAAACTCCCTAACTATTTCTTTCCCCAATCCTTGCCCCTCGCAAGCATAGGTTTGTTCTCTGAGTCTGTTTCCATTTTGTAAGTTCATTTGTACCATTTCTTTTTGGATTCCACATATAAGGGATGTCATACCATATTGCTCCTCTCTCTGACCTACTTCACTTAGCATGGCAATCTCTAGGTCCATCCATATTGCTGCAAATGGCACCATCCTTTTTAATGGCTGAGTGATATTCCATTGTATATATGCACCACATCTTTATCCATTCCTCTGTTGGATGGGCATTTAGGTCCTTCCATATCCTGGCTATTTTAAATAGTGCTGAAATGAACATTAGGATGCATATATCTTTTTGAATTATGGTTTTCCCCAGATTATGCCCAGTAGTACGATTGCTGGATCACATGGTAGTTCTATTTTTAGTTTTTTAAGGAACCTCCACACTGTCCTGGCTGTACCAAAAAGGTGGATGGAATTTTGTAAATGGGGAAGAGAGGACAGAGGGAAAGAAAACTGGAACCAAAACTAACCTCCCGAAACTGCCCTGGGACTGTTCTTAGAGCAAAGTTATGAGAGAAAACAAGCCTTTGTAAGGGGGAGGAAAGCAAGGATGAAAAGTGAGTTAAAAGTGTTGCTTTCCACTTGGAGAAGAAGACAAAAGCAGAGAACATCAGAAGAGCGAGAAATGGCAAAGCACAGGAATTTGATGCAAAAGAAAAGGAAGGGTGAAACATGAAACTGCATCCCGTAAGACTGAAGGGGACAGAAAAGAAAGAACTTTCTGGAGAACAGAGGAGTGGGCCACATCTGGGGGAGAGTAAACAAGTTTGTAATGTTGGGGAACCAGTGGTCAAGGAAGGAGGCAAAAGATGGAGAAGAGCAGAGCAAAGATATGTGAGCGATGCTGCTACTCAGCTTTCAAAGGGAGATAAAAGCCCAAGTTCAGGTCTTCTTTCTAAACATAGAAAAGAAAAATAGACCAAAGGAGATCACTGTCCTCTGAGAAGGAAGTTGGAAAAAGTTTTATTTTGAATGTCTAATTTGCAATATGTACAATAATGGGATTGGGGTGCTTTCTGGTGGGAATGCCCCCTCTCAGCCAATGTGCAGTAAGGGTCAGTTTCATGAAGAGGCTCTTAAATGGTTCTCAGAAACGCAGTGCCTTCTGAAACCTCTCTCCTTTGGCTACAATATCCATGGACTCTGTCTGTATACAAGTACATCTGCTTTGAGGGACTGAGGCAAGGATTCCATGCCTCAAGGGTTTTTTCCTAGTATTTCTCTTTAATCAGTTGTGCAAATCCTATTAAACTAAGCTGCTTCTTAACAGACTTCCCTGGTGGCTCAGACGGTAAAGTGTCTTGCGTCTTGCTTACAATGCGGGAGACCTGGGTTTGATCCCTGCGTCGGGAAGATACTCTGTAGAAGGAAATGCTTCTTGACAGCAAGAATCTAGTCCTCATATTGGTAGTTTTTCTGCAAAGTGGAAGGAATCCAACCCTTACCAAGTGGACTTTTGCCACATAGAACTGTCTCAAAGTCCTCTCGTTTCTATTTGAATTCCACTGGCTTTTTTGGAAAGGTACTGCGTTATCTCGATGAAAGTATCCATGATGTTTAATGTGTCACTCATAATATGGTTTTGTTCTATGACGTTGTGGACTGTTGTCCTAATATAGAGTATTTCTCTTCTTTTAAAGCAGACATGATAGTTGTGAATTAGACTGCATCTAGGCTTCAAGCAATATGAACAATGCATTTAAATCTCATCGTTGAATGAAAAGAAACCTCTGAATAAACATAAATTTCTTCCATATTAAAGATGGGGCAATTAAACCGGGGCTTAATATTGAGGGAAACTGACTGATCTGAGTTTACCTGGTTCCTGCCAGAGCCAGGATAAGAATGCAGGTTGTCTGAATATTGTGTTTCTTTTACTCTTCTCTGTAAACCATTGAGTATACTTTATATTTGCCTATTAAAATTCAGGTCTGAATTCCCTTCTTTGGCCCCTAATCAGATTATTCCAGAATCCATCTGCATGATAATCTCTAGATTATGGTGATGAGGATAAAAGAAGTAGCAACAGCTCCAGGAACTTCAGAGAAATGATCTGATTTCATGTTAAGCTATCTGATTAACTTGTGGAGGTGGAGGTGGAGGTGGAGGTGGAGGTGGGCTAACCCCATTACTACCGCAAAGAATACTACATAAGACTTTCTAGCTCTGCTTGGTGATTGAATAACTAACTGCATGAAAAACTGGATACCTTTATACCTGGTGTACTCCTCTCTCTAGCCTCAACTTTTGAGCTTAGCAGAAGACAACATTTTGGGTCTTTATAGTAGGACTGAATAACTCTTGTCTCTGGAGTACTTTCTAGAACTACAAAATTACCATAATCCTTCTCATAAAGAGAGCATATAAAGAAGGCTGAGCCCCAAAGAATTGATGCTTTCTAACTGTGGTGCTGGAGAAGACTGAGAGTCCCCTGGACTGCAAGGCGATTAAACCAGTCAATCCTAAAGGAAATCAACTCTGAATATTCATTGGAAGGACTGATGCTGAAGCTGAAGCTCCAGCACTTTGGCCACCTGATGCAAAGAGCCGACTCATTGGAAAAAAACCCTGTTGCTGGGAAGGATTGAAGGCAGGAGGAGAAGGGGACAACAGAGGATGAGATGGTTGGATGGCATCACTGACTTGATGGACATGAGTTTGAGCAAACTCTAGGAGATAGTGAAGGACAGGGAAGCATGGTGTGCTGCAGTCCATGGGTGTAACTGAGTGACTGAACAACAGAAAGAGGACATACCAGGCAAAACTTAGGACAATCCAGCAAAATAGTAGGAGTAAAGAGGACCATGTAAGTGAATGGGGAGTTAATCTAGGAAATGCTTGAATGTAAAATATTGACGTTCTATAGTTAGTTGAGATTGACAGTGATAGCATCTTCCCCCCTAAGATCTATCTCAAACAGATTCAGTAGTTAATATTTTTAATAATTTTATTCAAGTTTATTTTCTCTTGACATTGTACATAGAATGTTTCTATCTAAGCGACACATTAGTCATTTATCTACCAGGTCTATGATATGGAGAAAAAGCAAAACCATGCAATACTACAAAAACTATATGTTATATACTGAGAAATGACAAAGCGGGTAAAAAGAAAAATGAAGAAGTAGGGGCAAAAGCTAGACATTGCAAAGGGATCGGTTTAAGAACTACTCATGTCTATGGGTTAGCTGACAATGGTTGGACAAGGATTTCCCTCCCACCCACACATTCTTTCCTTCCTCTTCCTGGTTGATCACAGACCACTGGGTCCCTGCAAATTCACATTATCACAGGGAGGAAGGCGGAAGTAGTTGGAGCGTCGGAGTCGCCTTGGGGGCAGACCAGCCTTCTGACGGCAGAGTTCATCTAGAAGAGAAGGAGAGCATGTTGAGATGAGAATGTAGGAAGGTGGCCAGGGCTCCAAGAAAAGAGAAGAAGAAAGAGGAGACTGCAGGGTGGTGCAGTGAAAGGGTTGAAGAGAAATAGATCAGGGTTAGAACCTGGGATCTGTAACTTAATGGTTATTTACTCCCTACCAGAAAGAGTCTTGACTTTTCTGAACCTCACCATCCTTTTCTGCAAAACAAGCATTGAAATACCTGCTTCAAGAATGTAGTTGAAAATGAAAGACTGGATGCAAAAGAACTGAGCACAGGTGGTCAGTTCTTATTCACACCTTGCTCCCAATTCTTCTAATTGTAGACTTATTAAACAGCAGGGGGGAAAAAATGAAGTCCAGTCATTCAAAAGTGTTTACTGTGTGCAAATGGCTAACTTTAGCAAGTCCCCCGAGACACTTGAAAGTGCCTCGAGTCCCAGATACTCATCCTCAGTGTCAAGGTGCTTCCCTTGCAGGTGGCTTGCAGAGCCAATGAAGGCAAGGGGTAAGTTTCCTTCTGCGAAGTTAAGTACAGCTCTTACTCAGAGGGGGTTGGTGCAAGGCCGGCAGCTGAGTCAGAGTGGCTTTTGCGTGTGGTGACTTTGACGACGGCAGCCATCATCTGGGGCTGGGCCAGGGGAAGGTGAGAAATAGTGTTTTCACACCATACATAGGGTCTAACCACACATCTGGACTCTTGTAATTTTTTTTTTTAATAAAATCTTTCTACTTTGCTCTACCTCTGAAGTTTCACAATAAGCAAGGGAAATTGTTCTTGGAATTGGTAGACTACTGTAAAGGTAGCTGGTGTTCAGCCAATGTCCAAGTGACTTTTTATGTATCCAAATGTTATAGTCTCTAAATTAGTGGTTTTTTCCCCACCTGGGCTTATGAACGTGGCTGCAGGACTAGTAGAGATTGTTATTTGTAATAGTGGACTTGGCTTTTCATCTCTGGTGAATGATGTTCAAAGTAGCAGAGCATCTGAATGCACTATCTATACATAAGAGAAGTTAGGGGTTTCTGTCTAGTTGGAAAGGGATTTAGCCATGCTTTCTTAAGGGTTATCAATTTTTTAATGTTAATAATGGAAGATAATTGCTTTATGATGCTGTGTTTCTGCTGTATGACAAAGTGAATCAGCTATGTTTTGTTTACTTGCTCAGTCATGTCTAACTGAGTAGCCTGCCAGGCTACTCTGTCCAAGGGGTTTCCCAAGCGAGAATACTGGAGTGGGTTACCATTTCCTTCTCCAGGGGATCTTCCCAACCTAGGGATCAAACCCAAATCCTCTGCATTGGCAGATGGGTTCTTCATGGCTGAGCCACCAGGGAAGCCCTATATGCATTCATATATCCCCTCCCTCTTCAGCCTCCC
Organism: Bubalus kerabau; assembly: GCF_029407905.1. Classification (NCBI taxonomy): domain Eukaryota; kingdom Metazoa; phylum Chordata; class Mammalia; order Artiodactyla; family Bovidae; genus Bubalus; species Bubalus kerabau. The sequence goes on from NC_073624.1 coordinate 20,730,630, forward strand.
TCCCTCCTCCTCTCATTCCACACCTCTAGGTCATTACAGAACACAGAGCTGAACTTCCTGCACTGTACAGCAGCTTTGAGGGTTATGAATATACCAAACATGGTGCTTTCTTCATATTGTTTATTGGGGGAACTAGTTGGAGCAGGAACTGATGGAAGTCAGAGAGCAGCCTAAAGCCCCTCCTCCACAGCCACATCTTGGATCTGTTAGCACCTTGCCCCAGTTATCAGTTGCTCTCATTATTGTTCCTCCCCATCAAAGCTAGTCTTACCTTTCATAGCTTCGTGTTCTTTACAGACAAGACGGGAGCAGATCTCATTGTTGATGACATACATACGCCGTGAACTGCCATAGATCCAATGTCATGGTGCAAGAAGGACATGGAAAAAGCATTGAGAGGGAGAACTAGCCTCTGCCTGAGATGCCTCTTTCAACTCCTGGAAATACCTGGATTTCCTTAAGTATTTCAGACTTCCCACTCCCACCCCTACCCAAGTAGTGTAGAAGATAGAATGGTATCCATCATGCTTGTTAGTTACAACTTTGCACATTCCACCTAGACTCAAGCTTTAATATTTCCCACACTACTCCCTACTATTTTCTACCTTCACACTTGCATCTTCAGCTCCAGCTTATTTCTCGGATGTGATGAATTTGATAAACCAGTGTTTCCCTCATGACCATCCTTCCTCTAGTACTCACCATCCTTGCCTTCAGCATCTACATTTGTTAGTTAAGCTGTTCCGTGTGCCTCAATCCAGACTCAAGGTTCTTTTTTCCTTCTATCATAATACACTTCCCATTACTTATTTCTCAGGTCTTAAGTCTATTTGCTTTTTTTTAAAAGTATTTTTATTTTTAAAAAAGCTTTTTATTTTGTCTTGGGGGTAGAGCTGATTAATAATGTTGTGATAGTTTCAGGTGAACAGCAAGGAGACTCAACCATAATATACCCGTATCCATTCTCCTCCATGACACTGAGCAGAGTTCCCTGTGCTATACCTTAGGTCCTTGTTGGTTCTCCATTTTAAATACAGCAATGTGTACATGTCCATTCCAAACTCCCTAACTATTCCTCACCTGCATCCTTCCTCAGCAACCGTAAGTTCATTCTTTAAGTCTGTGCAGACTCTAGGTTCTAATTGGCACCTTCGGAATAGCTTAAAGGGTGATGCTTAAAACTTCTGCCCCCTTAGAGGCTGAAATTCCAGAGCGGGTGCTCATTAAATGGTTACTGACATGAAAGCGCTATCATGGGCAGCTCTCTGGGTGATATGGGACCCTTTACCTGGTGAAGCATATCTGATGGAGGCATTGCTTGATTGGCCGATGCACGGAGTAGAGTCTTGTGCAGGCAAATTTCTCATCCCGGCACTCTGAATATACCCACCATAAAAAACACATGGTTAGAGGAATGGAGGAGGAGAGAGAGAGCTGGGAAAACCTACAGAGTAGTCTCTACAGAGGATCACTGTAAGCTGGGGTATGTTCTTCCTGTAAGCAATACAAAGCAATAATGTCCATCTCTTTGTGATCCCATGGACTGTAGCCCTCTAGGCTCCTCTGTCCATGGGATTCTCCAGGCAAGAATACTGGAGTGGGTTGCCATGCCCTCCTCCAGGGGATCTTCACGACGTTGAACCCAGGTCTTCCGCATTGCAGGCTAATTCTTGACCAGCTGAGCCACCAGGGAAGTCCACAAAGCAATAATAGATGTTGGCTAAACAATGAAATTTAGGTGCTTCCCTACCTGAAAGGAAAGAGAATAAAATAGTCCCTGTGGGTTCTTCTAGGAAAAAGTCCTTCTAGGGTTAGACAGGTGGCAACATGAAAGATGAAATGCTAACAGTCATATTCTGAAGAATTTGAATTCTAAAGTGGGTCACTATTTCTCTGTTGGTGGTTTTTAACCCTAGCTGCACATCAGAATTATCAGTATGTTAGAGAAAGCATGACATCTACAGTAATGCTGAGTCCTTGAGGTCACTTCCTGACCCACTAACAAACAGATGATGTTCAAAGTTAGTTTATGGAGAGGACTGTTCTGGGACCATGCAGTAGTGATCCCATCTTTTCCCCATGACCTTTAGAACAGGAACTCATAGACACTGAGGTAGGGTGGGAGGGATACGAAGAAGACTACTAATATTCTTTGAGAAAGAATTGGAAATAAAACTAGAAGATGTACCAAGTATTCTCCCAAGAACAAGGAGATTAGGAATCTTCAGGAAGAAAAAAAAAAAAAGCTTAAGAAAAAGACAGGCAAAAGACAATCATACCTGTGGTAGTATTTTTGTCGTTGAGTGAGGCTGAAAGGAGGAAATTTTATTCAGTTATTACTGGTTCTAGAAGTCACTGCCCTGTAACTGTCATGCCTTACTTGAGATCCACGTGTGTGCTCAATCATGTCCGACTCTTTGTAGCCCTGTGGACTGTAGCCCACCAAGCTCTCTGTCCATGGGATTTTCCAGGAAAGAATACTGGAGTGGGTTGCCATTTCCTTCTCCAGAGGATCTTCCCGACTCAGCGATCGAACCCGCATTTCCTGCATTGAAGGTGGTTTCTTTACCCCCGAGCCCCCAGGGAAGCCCCAGTCCTAACCTAGGGGCAAGTTAAATACTGGCTGAGTTTGTAGAATGGAGAGTAAGTCAAGGAGTAAGATGCATCTTGAAGAAATGGACTAACCACGGGAGTTACCTGTAAAATGTTATCGGAAGGGTTGCTAATAGGATACTATAGGAAGAATGTTAGCTGGGTGATCTCATCTATCCCCCATTTCTTTGTTTCCACTGCACTGGTTCGTAGCTGCAGCATGCAGGATCTTTACTGGGGCATGTGGACTCTTAGCTGTGGCATATGGGATCTACTTCCCCTACCAGGGATTGAACCCAGGCTCCCATGGTTTCAATCACAGGTTTATATGCTGAGAATTCTCAAACTTCTATGTCTAGCTCAGAACTTTCTTCTAATAAGCACCAGGTCTACAAATACAACTGCCATTTTGTGGAAGAGCTCATGGATTTTTTTTTTAAAGATCCTTCCATATCTCAAACTGCCTTCTTTCCCTTCACCAATTCAAAATGTTCAGTGAATGGTGCTACCATCCACCCAATAGCTACCATCTATCTAATAGAAAGCTGGACTTCCTCTCAACAGTCTCTGCTCCCTGACAGCTCATTTCTCTCCCATACCTCTAACAAAATAATTCAGGACATCATATTTTATTGGGACTAGGCAGCAGTGTTCTTGCTGGCTTTCCAATTCAATAATCTGCTTAGAACTTTCCTTTGCATGAACTGTTCTCTGGCTGGTTTTCATTTCCATCCTAAGCCTTTGCCCATATTGTTTTCTTTACCTGAAAGCTCTTCGCCTTTCCATTCATTTAATTCACTTCTATTTGTTTTCCAGGAATCAACCTAGTCAATGTACCCTTCAGAAAAGCCTTTCTTAACTCTCAACACTGAATATAATCAAGGACTCTGAGATTTCACAGCTTCTTTTGCTTGATTATATATGTTTGGTGAAACTGAATAAAATTATCCATTCCTTTGTCTTATCTCATCTGTTAGACAAAAGATGTTTAGAAGAAAATCAGTTTTGTTCACCTTTACCTTTACCCATTCAATCTTGGAAACTTGGAGAGAAAAATCAAACCTTGGCAGTTTATGCATCAAACCACGGTTCTTGCTTGTTAGGGGCTCTAACATATCATTAATTTAAATTAAACCGTTGGGCAAATGCTCTGCCTAATATGTAGTCCTATTTAGGGTTCTTCACCAGCTGTACTGTCTTCCATCATGGGTATTGCGGGAAGCCCAGAACAGCCCCCGTGGCCCTGAGGTCCCAGATCTGAACTCACCCAGGTCATCGGTGGAAGGCTTGATATCAGCCAGAACTGAAAAGGCACAAAACAGTGATGTGAGAAGGGCTCCGGATTGACAGAGGGGAAGGCAGAGTGCAGGAGGGAGAATGTGGGTAACAGGAAAAAGCTGAGGCAATGGCTGGGTTTTTTATATTGTGTCCAGGGGAAGAGAGTTCATTGAAGATAATTTTTTTGAGCATTATTTGGCCTGTTGACATTGGAAGTCTTTATGTATGTTTTTTAAAGCTATGAATCCACTTTGCTTCCCTTTTTTAGGGGGCCAGGAGCATCTTTTCTTTCATCCCCTTTCCAGTGATAAAAATTATAAGATTAATTCAAGAGCTAGAATAAATACTGTGACTATTAACATGAAACATGCCATTTTTAAGAGCTGGAGTGAAACCTACCTGTTTCATCTGTAGCAGGATCATTCACCAGATCTGCAAAGATACGATGGATGCAGGGAATGGAAAAACGCAAGCAGGAAAAACAGCAAAGGGAAAAACAGGGTGAGGCATGATGATCTAAAAGGAGGCAAGATTGAAGCGAAAGAACGCGGACTCTTGGGGGGGAACTATAAGGGACTATCACAGAAGGAAAAGGAAGCGTCAAAAAGATTGGGCATGTTTATAGCCTTGGTGGCATCTAACATAGACAACAGGGCTCTGAATCCGTCTCTCTCTCTTTTTAAATATACTTATCTATTTGGCTGTGCCAGGTCTTAGTTGCAGCATGAGGGATCCAGTTCTCTGAGCAGGGACAGAACTTGGGCACCCTGCATTGGGAGCGTGGAGTCTACCTGGACTACCAGGGACGTCACTGAAACTCTTTAATAGTCTTCCTCTTACTTTATACAGACATCATCCTGAATCCTTCTAGCCACAGTGTGAGAGCAAGGAAATAAAAGAATATCTTACTAGGATCTTCTGTGAATGTTTCTGAAGTCACTGTGGTCACATCATCTGCATAAAAACAATCAGAAAACACTTTCTGAGCATTCTCTGCCCCTCATCCCCCACCCCTGCACTCCCAAGAAGTGAAATTGTCAAGCACAGAAGCCATCATGTAGTAAGATCCTAAAAGGATTTTTCTTTGTTTCCCAATCAAAGTCCTTTCCCCTGTAACCCAAACAAATGTCACACTTTTCCTATTCCCATGAATATACTCATACAATCCTAACCCTAGACTGTCCCTTTCCTATTGTTCTTATTGAGAGGAATGAATGAACTACGTGGCCATTAGATAGTCTACTGATTAAACTTTGGTTCAGCATTAGACTGCAAGAATGACTTCATCCTAACAGATAATAACTGATACAGCTAGTTAGGGATTACTATGGGCTTGCTTTACAGATGGTAAAACTGAGCATCAGCAGAATAAATAACTCATCCAAGGTCATAGAGCTTGTTGATAGTTATTATGGGCTGATGACCTCTTTGTGATACTTATTTAAATGAAAATTGTCTTTCTCAAAAAGACTGTGATTTTTTTTTTTTTTAAATCTTTTGACTGTGCTACTGGGCATGTGGGATCTTAGTTCCCCGAGTAGGGACTGAACTGGCACCCCCTGAAACGGAAGTGCAGGATCTTAACCACTGGATCACCAGGGAAATCCCCAGACTGTGATTTTTGACATTCGTGATTTTGATATTTTTGGATATCAGTCTGATGATTCTCTCTACACAGAGTTCACAAGAGGTTACACTGGTCGTTTTCTGATGCTCACAGTGACAAGTGAGGTAGAGAGGAGAGGAGGGGAGATGCTTTGCTCTTGACCCTTGGAAAGTAAAGACAAAAGAAGTAAAAAATGGTCCAGGTCTTAAGATGGAAGATATTCGGATAAATTAAGAAAACTTCATCTGAAACTGTACATAACAGCAACTCCTGAAACAAATAGTCTCTGCTTTAATAAGCAACACAAAAAAGCAGTGTGAAGCACTAGACGTTTAACAAACCTCCCATCTGTAATGAACCTTCACTGTAAAAGGCTTATAGTCATTATCGGTTTTACCCACTAGAGGTCAGCAAATCCACATAATACTTTGCTTGAGGTCAGCATGCAAGTGTCAGATTTACAATCTGGTGAGAATAGCATTTTTATAAAGCATATCAGAGTTACTGATCCTTGTACTAGAAGCAAAACACAAAACATTTTAAAGGAATTTCCCCTGCTTATTCCTCATTCATCTTTTAGAAAAAAATTCCAGATAGAAAGGCATCAAATGGGACAGGAACCTTTTTAACATCTTTTTTTAACACTTTTTAACATAAGCTTTCTTCTTTCCGAGCAGATTTTGATAAAAAGGAATTCAAGTTTGCTCCAGTCCCACAGGATAAATGAAAAACCACTGACCCGATTCATTCCAGAGGCTGTAAGAAGGGAGTGGATTTTCTCCGGGGTGTAGCCAATTCCTGTCCTGTTTCCATTTCTCTCCAGCTACATTCCAGTCCAACCACTCACGGAAATAGAGGAAGCAGTGGGTGAACAAAGGGTTTGAGAATATCCTAGCTGTGTTTTTAGAATTTCAGGCACAGTGCTAGTTTTCTGTATATCCCTCAGTTTACCCACCTTTTCCATGAGCTACCTCCATAACAGCTTTATTAAGGACTTATGAATGTTTTCTGAGAAGGAATCTTATGGAGACATTTTCATCAGCTCTTAGAATATTTCTGCTCAAAAAGCATCACGAAGTCATAAAATAGGACTGGACCTTAACCAGCCCAAAGAAAGGAATTTGGATTTGTAGTTGTGCTAGTGCTGGGACTTCCCAGCTGGCTCTAGTGACAGAGAATCTGCCTGAAATGCAGGAAACATGGGTTCGATCCCTAGGCTGGGAAGATCCCTTGGAAGAGGGAATGGATGCCCACTCCAGTATTCTTGCATGGGAAATCCAATGGACAGAGGAGCCTGGCGGGCTACAGTCCATAGGGTCACACAGAGTCAGGCACGACTGAGCATCTGAGCACAGCACAGCACAGGGCTGAAATAAAATCTGGGTTCAAGAATGTACGGATTCAGACCAGAACAGAGAAAAGGGTTTTCTGTATTTTTATTTTTCTACCAAGATGCACAGTAAGAAATTATATTGTGAGCCAGTATATACATATAAAACTGAAAGAAGAGTAAAAATAGTACTTCTGTAATCTACTTGCAGTCTACTCTATTTTTATTTATCTTCTAAGAAATATTTCTTTTGGCTGTGCAAGGCCTTAGTTCAGGCTCTTAGGATCTTAGTTCTGGCATGGGGGTTTTGGTTCCCTGAGCAGGGATCAAACCTGGGCCCGCCTGCATTGGAACCATGGAGTCTTAGCCAGTGGACCACCAGTCCCCAGGGTACTCTGTTTTTATTTTAGTCTATCTTAACTCGTTAAAAGCACCAGTTGTGACCTACTCATTAGATCTTTCGACTTATTAAAGGGTTATATACTGTAGTGCTCTCAAGGGTTGGGAAAAACAAGAGAAATTATAATTATGTTGATGCCAAGAGGCAACTGCAGATATTGAATCGAGCTGAAGGAAGCGGACCTTTGGAAGCCAAAACTTACGGATTCTGTCTCATTGAGCCACAATTTCTCTATAGGACTGGGAAGACTTCTTTTTCTGTCTGCATTTTAGTTTTTCCACTCTTACATGGACAGGAAAATCCTGTTAGGAGTAGCAGGCGTTATCCGAGGGTGTGGAAATGAGACGGACATAGAGAAGATTTGAGTGATGTTATTTCAGTAGTGAATGAGAAAGTTTTATGAATGGGATGACAAGATTGTTGAATTCATTTCTATTATTTCACACACCTTGGCACTTCATCTCTGTATGGTATGACAAATTCTTGGAACTCTGACCATTTGGTTCCATTGTCCTGATAAGAACCCCAACAGAGCCCAGATCCATGGGATCACTTACCTCCTCGCTGTCCGCTGACCCCTAGGGGTGTCCGGCCTGCACAAAGGAAGGAGAAGTATGTGAATGCTTCCAGCTCTATACCTCATAAAGCTTTTCTGAGATGAACCAGAAAATGATGGGAAAATTGCTGTACTTTATCTTGCCATGTTTTATTTCTGTTACAGCTCCATATAGAAAGAGGCAGACTGTGACTGCTGAGCACAAAGGGGAGCCCTGACTCAAGAGGCCTCTTGCTCTCAGTCTGTTCAGAAGGGGTGGGGTCCTGATCCACCCACAGGCGGCAGCCCTTCCCGATGGCCTGTCCTTCTGTCCCCACAGCCAGCCCCTCCAGCTACACTACTGAAAAAGGCCCAAAATGATTATCTCAGTCTGTGTTGGGCAGAATTAAAAAAAAAAAAAAAAGAGTAAGTTTTTTTTTTTTTTTTTGGAAAGTCCAAGGTTCACAGAGTGGCCAGTCATCTAGTTTAATTCTGTGCAATCTATGAAGATCATTTTCCTTTTGCCTATAGAGGTGGCAACATTTTCGTGTGCACGTGAATCTGCTTGTGTGAGTCTGGTGCTTGTGTTTGTTAGGTTAATATATCCCCACTGTTTTCCTTGACAGTTTTAAGACGTGGTGTGTGCTCAGTCACTCAGTCTGACTCTTTGTGACCCTATGGACTGTAGCCCGTAAGGCTCCTCTGTCCATGGGATTCTCCAGGCAAGAATACTGGAGTGGGTTGCCATGCCCTCCTCCAGGGGATCTTCCAGACCCAGGGATTGAACCTTCATCTCCTATGGCTCCTGCATTTCAGGGCAGGCAGATTCTTCACCGCTGAGCCACCAGGGAAACCCCTTCTTCATGGTTTAAACTTGAGTTTCTTGTGAGGAGGTCCTTATGTCTGGGTACACAATTGGATACATCAGCTTCTCCTTTTGCTTTCTTTTTTTTTGGGGGGGGGGGTGGTGTTGCTGGGATCTTAGTTTCCTGACCAGAGATTGAACCCGGGCCACGGCAGTGAAAGCATTGTGTCCCAACCACTGGACCACCAGGGAATTTCCTCCTTTGGTATTTGTTTCCCTGTTTGTATATTTATGAGAGTGGCCCTCTTGGTTAATATGCATTTGTGTGTATCTTAGTTTTGCTTTAATTTCATAACTCTCAGGCTGCCTGCCTTTCCCCAGATCTGAGGTCATCTCCAATCACATCCCTCTAATCGCAAAGTCTTTTCTTCTCTTCTCTCTCTCTCTCATTTTTTGGTCATGCTGCAAGGCTTACAAAACCTTAGTTCCCCAGCCAGGAATTGAACCTAGGCCCTTGGCAGTGAGAGTGCAGAGTCCTAACCAGGGGACTGCCAAGGAACTCCCTGTGTTCTTTTACTTCTCTTTAATGGGAAATTCTAGAATTAAATAGCAAGCATCTCTCCTCCCATTCCCCTTCAGCCTCCTTCCATCCTCCCTCTAACATACGCCTCCACCCTCCCTCTAACATACACCTCCACCCACCTAGAGGAGCTGACATTTTAGGGAGAAAAGAAAAAAAGGTAGGGACTCACCAGAGGACATGATGAGGGTGGTGAGAAGCAGGAGCACTTTGGGTCCGAAGAACACCATGTCTGACAGGTGAGTGGGGAGAGTGGAGACTGTGATCAGCACTTCCGCTCCAGGCAAGCATATCTGTAGGATGCCTTGCTTTCCAAGGTCTTTCCTGGTCCCCCATAAGTCTCAGACCCTTCCTCTCTTTTCTTCCAACACTTCTTCAAACTCTCTTCTGTGATCATTTGCCATCATTCTCACCCCTTCTTTCCCAGCATTTCAGGAAATTTTATACTGATGGACCCCCCCATCCACCCTATGGCCTCTTTAAACCCTAGTATCTAAACTTTTGTTTTGATATCTGTTACTTTTTTAAAAAAATAATATCTGCTCATCTAAGTTTCTCCTCATTTGAATTCCATGGATAATTGGGATGTCTGTTCAATTCTAAATCAGTGACATTCTCCATTTTCTGCTTCCAGCCCTTTAACACACACACACACACACACCCCCTCCCTCTGTCTATTTAGGGTTTTAGACAATCCAAGCCACTCACTGTTGATGGTTCTCTGCTCTTTCCACCGAGCCCTTTGGTTGTTGAATGTGTCTCTCTCCTTCTCTGTTCCACTTTGGCTGGGGTGTAAGATGAACAGGGCCACTCCCTGGAAAGGACTTCGAATTTGGCCTACTCTGAAACAATGAGATGAGGGAGAGCAAGGAAGAGAGAGAGAGAGAGAGAGGGAGGGAGGGCGGGAGGGGGAAAGCCAGGCTAGAGGAGTTTGATTCAGTGCTACTATGATGCGGGGAGGATAAGGGCGATGGGGCTTTGCAGTCACTCACACCCTCGTTCCAAAGGTTATGATCACACTGATGAGAGATGGTGCTGCTCCCTTGACGGGTTGGCTCAATCTCATATATGCCTTTCTTCCATGAACCACCATCTGGCCCCAGTCTCACTTTGTCCTTGGGTTACTTTTTACCTAAAGAGAGAGAAAAAACAAAAAAAACAAACCCCCGGAATCCGTTTCTGTGTCTCTGGCTGTCTTCCATATTTGAATCATTCTTCCAACCCCCTTTCTCACTTTTGTCTTTTTAAAATTCTGCTCCCCCAAATGTCTTTGTTTCTTCGTGTCTCTCTTTTTTCTTTTCCTCTTCTTGACCCACACATTTAGCCTCCCCCCACCCACCCCCATAATCTCATTTATTGCCACATCCAAGCAAACAGACACCACACAGAGTTTTGTCCAGGAGAAGGGCTGGCTGTCTTAGGGTTAGGGAAAGTTAAGGAATATAGGACCCTCATCCTTTTGTAATGTGGAGGAGCTCCATGAGAGAAGACAGCCTTAGGCTGTCTTTTGGTTTTGTTTAAGCTTATGTTAAAAATCTTGGTTTCTTGCCTTTGAGGACAAAAATGCCATCAGAAGGCCAATGAAAATTGGGAGCCAAGTTCATTCTGCTTGCTTTATTTCCCATCATATCACATAATATGTATATAACACTTTCTCTGATCCAGGCGCTATAAAAACTTTGTCTTTGCTCTTATTCCTAGAAACTCTCGTGCTTAGACCATTACAACATCTCCACTTCAGCAAGAATAAACTTGAATGACAGAAATGCAAATCTGAAAAATGGTTGACCTTAGGTGTACTAGCAGGGTGTCAAATTCAAGTTATCTGTTGGCTTCCTTAGTCTATATTCCGTTCCCTGAACAGCTAAATTAGAGAAGCATCCAGGTAGACCCAGGTGGCTCAGTGGTAAAGAATCTGCCTGCCAATGTAAGAGGCTCAGGTTTGATCCCTGGGTTGGGAAGATCCCCTGGAGAAGGAAATGACAACCCACTCCAGTATTCTTGCCTGGAGAATCCCATGGACATAAGATCCTGGTGGGCATCCATGGGGTCATGAAGAGTTGGACATGACTGAGCAACTGAGCACCAGCGCCAGCACAGGTAGACAGAGCAGATAATATTAATGTGTTACAGACCAGAAGAAAGAAGAAAATTAATGATGTAAGGGAGGAAGGGAGGAAGGATGGAAGGAAGGAAGGAAGGAAGCGGTCCTGAGGAAGGAAGAGCTATGGACATAGAAAGAAGCAAATAGCACCTGCGGTTTCTCTTTGGAAGCTGTACCTGCTCCATCTCTGAACTACACGGGTTCTGGTTAGTTCCTAGAACAAATCTGTGGACTAAACCCAAGTCTTCCTCACCAGCCTGGTCCAAAACTTGATCTTTTTCCATCTGCTCCATAACGAGAGTGCAGAGGCTGCAAAACAGATGTCTGGGGAGAGCCAGAGCAAGGAAAGGCAGGGTGGTGGGTGTGGGGAAGGAACGAAAGCAGATGCAGAGCAGAACTCAGGCAGGACGCACAACAGAGGGCCTAGACACACTCATGTTTTCCGTGAAGCACAGACAGATGGAGGAACTGAACTCCCGCCAGTCGTTTGGCAGGGCCGGCAATGACCTCAACTTGCTGGCCCAGCCAGAGACTGTAAGACTGTATGTCCGGAAAGCCTCCCCAGGCAGTAGGAGGGGGCGCTCTCCTGGGGTCCCAGGGGGCGGGGAGTCTGAAGTTAGAGCTGAGAAAACAGGGACAGAATGTTCAGAGCAAGCAGAGGGAGAAGGCAGGCAGCGAGTGGGACCTCAGAAGGAAGGGAAAGGGGAAGCTGGAAAGAAGGCGGGAACTAGTGAAAGCAGAAACCACCCTGTATTCTTGCTGATCCTTTAAGGATGTCATTTATTTGCAAGGACTTGGGTTGATTTCTTATTCATGACCTTAGAGAGCTTCAGATTTACTTTTCTCTGATGGTTATCATTATAATTACATCAAGTCAAAGTCAGCACCCACGGCCCAGGAATGAGCAACGGCCACCCAGAGACGTGAGCTGAGACTCTCCCCAGGGAAGACCTCCCTGAGCTGCAGTCCGTATACTCATCCAATACAAGCTGGAGCTGCTGCAGGTCAAGGACACAGGAAAGGCCTCCGAGGAATTGACTGGCAGGTGCAGAAGCGACTTAAGGCAGGCATTCTCATGTCTGAGAGAGCCAGGAAAATACTAGTTTTTCAAAAGAGGTCTCCAATTGGTGGACAATGGGTAAAATGCAAAGACCGAGAAGGGAGGCAGAGATGCAAGACTGTGTGCTGGTTTATTCATCTGTTTACTGGCCTGTGAAGAATACACCCATTAGCTGAAGGCCTCTGGGCAAATGTACAGAAACGTTATTACTGCGGTACGATCCAACTAAATTAAATCCAGGGCCTAAACACACACAGATCCCATAAAAGGGAGGAGAGGAAAGGAGGAGGGTTATATGAGGTGGGGATGGGGGGTGGGGGAGTGCTGTGTGTAGCAGAATGAAGCAATAAAACGGTAACAGCCAAACTAAGAGATGGACTCAGCGGAGGCCTTCAGCGCCAACAAACGTATGTCCTCTGAGATCTTGGGCTAGGGAGAGCCTCCCTTGTCTTAGTAACCATGCACCTCTCCAATGCTCTGCTCTTTACACCTCCATGCCTTGCACTTTCCGTTCCTTCCTTTCTGAAATATCCTTTTCCCAACTCCAGTAAAGGCCTGTGAAAGTGTTAGTGTTAGTCACTCAGCTGTGTCCATCTCTTTGCAACCCCGTGGACTGTAGCCTGCCAGGCACCTCTGTCCATGGAATTCTCCAGACAAGAATACTGGAGTGGGTTGCCATTTCCTTTTCCAGAGGACCTTCCCGACCTAGGGATCAACCCTGGGTCTCCTGCATTGCAAGCAGATTCTTTACCATCTGCGCCACCAGGGAAACACAAAAATAAATACCTATACGCACATCAAAACCCAGCCCCAAGGCTGCTCTTCCCAGAAATCTCTGCCTGGTCCCCTCTGCTTCTGAAGAGTTAACCAGGGACTTCCCTGGCAGTCCAGTGGTTAAGACTTCACCTTCCAATGCAGGGGGTGCGGGTTCAATCCCTGGTCTGAGAGCTAAGATCTCATGTCTTGAGGCCAAAAAACCAAAACATAAACCAGAAGCAATATTGTACCAAATTCAATAAAGACTTTTAAAAATGGTCCACATAAAAGACAATTGTTTAAAAAGGTCAATTATTTCCCTCTACTGAGCTACCTCTCCATTTTATTTTTATCATTGTGGCATCAGCTTTATTATATTCTTTTACGTGTCTGTCTTCTTGATTACACTGTGAGGTCCTTACTCCGCTCTGGCTGACATAATGATTAGCACAGAGCAACTCAAAATTTGTTCATTTGAGTTGAGATGAAGACTTGGAAATATTTTGAGATATAAACATTCAAAAAATGCAAAAAAAAAAAAAAAAGTCGAGGGGAAAGTTCTAGAAAAGAAAGTAGTTTGAGAGGATACAGGAGTTCAGCCAGTAAAATAATTAACCAATGTTTTGATCCAAAGGGAGGGGAATAGAGCTAGAGGAAACAGGTATAGAAATCAGGTTATTCCAGAAATAAAGGGATTTTGGCAGCAGGGCTGTGAAATCAGTGCATGTTAAACATGTGACGAGTGCTTCTGTCTCATCATTTTCAGAAGGTGTGGTGGCCTTGCCCTGCTCCTCTCGACCAATTGTGCAAACATAAAATACTTGATCCAGGTTCAGAACTCTTGTCAGGTTTCCTGAAATGGAACTCACAACAAATAAATTTGAATAACCGATAAAATTCGCTGTAGACACACAAAATAAGACAAATACCTTGTTCACTGATAGGAAATCTCTATCTTCTCATTCTACTCATCAGGAAAGAAATGAAAACAAAGTCTGGAATTCAAAAATATGAAAGACATCCAGGAAAGTTCAATGTATAATTTTTTTTTAACGCAGTGTTCTTATTTAATTTTTTCATCTTTGTTGCTGCACACAGGCTTTCTCTAGTTGCAGCGAGCTGGGCTACTCTTTAATTGTGGTGTGTGGGCTTCTCATTTCAGTGGCTTCTTTTGTTGCAGAGTATGGGCTCTAGGCAAGGGCTCAGTACTTGTGGAGCAGCTGCCTAGTCATCCTGTGGCACTGTGGAACCTTCCGGGTACAAGGAATCAAACCTGTGTGCCTTACATTGGCAGGCGGATTCTTTTTTTTATTGGAGGCTAATTGGTTTACAATATGATAAGCAGATTCTTACCTACTGGACCACCAGGGAACTCTCATGTATATAATTATTCTCAAATAGCAACAGCTAGTAAAATAGCACATTTATATGTTTGCATTTTAATAGATGGTATGAGCCAGGACACCTACAGGATGGTCCTTGGTGATCCCCACGTTCTATTCTTCACCCCTACATATACTACTAGCCAATAAGATAACAGCAGAGGCAATGGACTATATCTTCCCAGAAGAGATTACAAAGAGACTTCAGCTTTTAGGGCTGGTGCTCTCTCGATCTCTTGCTCGTTTTCCCTGAGCAAACCTGGCTGCCGCTGTGAGTCACTCCATAGAGAAGGTCATGGCCAACAGTTGTGTGAATGAACTTGGAAATGGATTTTCTCTCAGTTGGCCTGGAAGACTGCAGCCCCAGCCAACACCTTGACTATAGCCTAGTGAGCTGCCCTCAGCCAGAGGTACGCAATAAAGCTGTGCTTGGCTTCCTCACCAACAGAAACTTTGGGAAAATAAATGTTTTAAACTGCTAAGTAGATAAGAATGCATCATAAAACTATTGTATTCCAACTAAATAGTATATAATAAAATCACATTAATACAATTATACTATTATGAAATACTGCTGCTGCTACTAAGTCACTTCAGTCTTGTCCGACTCTGTGCGACCCCATAGACAGCAGCCCACCAGGCTCCCCCGTCCCTGGGATTCTCCAGGCAAGAACACTGGAGTGGGTTGCCATTTCCTTCTCCAATGCATGAAAGTGAAAAGTGAAAGTGAAGTCGCTCAGTTGTGTCCGACCGTCAGCAACCCCATGCACTGCGGCCTACCAGGCTCCTCCGTCCATAGGATTTTCCAGGCAAGAGTACTGGAGTGGGGTGCCATTGCCTTCTCCGATGAAATACTAAATTAGCTAGTATAATACATATGTTCAGTTGCTCAGTTGAGTCTGACTCTTTGTGATCTCCTGAACTGTAGCCCACCAGGCTCCTCTGTCTATGGAATTTTCCAGGCAAGAATACCAGAGTGTGTTGCCATGTCCCTCTCCAGTGGATCTTCCCAAACCAGGGATTGAACCTGCATCTCCTGCGTTGGCAGGCAGATTCTTTACCACTGTGCCACCTGGGAAGCCCTAGCTAGTATAATATGTTGGCTATTAATATACACTAGTTTAATACACTAGTGTTAATATATACTAATGTTCATGGAGCACTTACCATATGCTAGGCACTGTGTTAAAAAGTGTGATTGGGCTACATAAATTAAATACATCCTTTTGAAATTAGTACATTCATAGGAAAGCATACAGAAAAGGAAGGAGAGATGAAAAGGAAGAAGAGATAAGGGAGAAAAGAAAAAAGAGGGTGGGAGAAAGAAAGAAATCACACAGAAACCATAGAATCACCTTTAATATTCACTTTGTATCTAGATTTGCTAGGGACTTTTGGTGGTCCTTCCTTCTGGAGAAGGAAATGGCAACCCACTCCAGTACTCTTGCCTAGGGTATCCCATGGACGGAGGAGCCTGGTAGGCTATAGTCCACGGGGTCGCAAAGAGTCGGACACGACCGAGCAACTTCACTTTCACTTCTGGTGGTCCAGTGGTTAGGACTCTGCTTCCAAAGCAGGGGATGCAGGTTTGACCCCTGGTCAGGGAACTAAGATCCCACAATCCTTGTGGCCAATAAAATAAAGTTAAAATTAAAAAATTAAAGAAGACTTTCTATAATTTAGTACTATAACTTACTTGAAATGTAGAAAATCTTATGAGCTTCCATAGAAAAGAATTTGACAACTAAAACATCCAGTTTGTAGTCAAGAACCAAAGGAATTTGTTACTCTGCCTGGAGCAGAAAGCCTGAGGGAGGAATTTAATAGTTTTTTAATGTATACTATTTTGAAGATTTTGGTAGCTTCATATTTATCACTTCCACAAAAATTAGGGCAGAATAAAAATGAATTTCTTTTGGAGGTTAGTTTAGATGATATCTTAGAGAGATTTCCTGAATATAAGGCCATGAATAATTAAAATTCATTTAATCAGTCAACAGACTTCCTATACTCCAGCCATTCTGTTAATATGCAGTTGGAATAGAACAGAAATAAAACAGATATTGTTTTGCTTTTATATTACTCACAACATTTTCTAAGGAAAGTTCTAGAAATGCTTTCCTTGGAGATAGTAGAGTGATTTGATGTATTTCTAGAAACACAGATGGATTGAATGATTAGTAAAGTTAGATCTGAATCTCATGACAGGAAAATTGGAATTTGCTTGTTTTGGGTTTTTTTATTATTAATATATAAAAATAAATTTTATTCATGGCTGTGCTGAGTCTTCTTTACTGCACGGGCTTTCTCTAGTTCTGGTGAGCAGAGGCTACTCTCTAGTTGCAGTCTGCAGGTTTGTCCTTGCTGTGGCTTCTCTTGTTGTGGAGCACTGTCTCTAGGCATGAGGACTTCAACAGTTGCAGCTCCTGTGCTCTTAGAGCACAGACTCAATAGTTGTGGAGCGTGGGCTTAGAGGCATATGGGATCCTCCCAGTTCAGGGATCAAACCCATGTCTCCTAGATTGGTAGGTGGATTCTTTACCACTGAGCCATCAGGGAAGTCCTGGAATTTGCTTGTTATTGGGTTCACCTGCACCCCTTGCATTTTCTGGTATAAGTGAAGGAGGCCTTCAGAGCTGTCCTGAGATGGACTTCTGGGTTGGGCAGAAGTACAAGGCTATCTTTCTTATCTTGAACCTTGATAATCTTTCCACTTGAAGATCCTTCTCCCTAGTTCCCATAAGAGTGATCTTTAACAAACCACACTGACACTTAGGATTTTGAAAGAAAAACAGCTTATTATTTTCCATGATTTTGTACATTGGTCAGGCAGTAAGTCTGCTTGACATGGTGTTGGCTAAAAAATCCCAAATGGTCTCACTCATGGCTCTCTGGTGCTGGCTGCCCACGGAAACGAGCCTCTGATGGGGCTGCTGGCAAAAGCCTCAGTTATCATCTATGTTGTATCTACGGCTGACTCACTTGGGCTTCCAACAACATGGCCCTGGTCGAGAGAAGAAACATCCCAAGAGGCAAAGGAAGAAGGTGCAGATCTCTTAGGATCTCCTTCACTTTGTTTTCAGTTTTTTATTTTTTGGCTATGCTGCTGGGCATGAGAGGGCTTCCCTTGTAGCTCAGTTCGTAAAGAATATGCCGGTAATGCAGGAGTGAAGTGAAGTTGTTCAGTCGTGTCCAACGCTTTGCGACCCCATGGACTGTAGCCCACCAGACTCCTCCATCCATGCGATTCTCCAGGCAAGAGTACTGGATTAGGTTGCCATTTCCTTCTCCAGGGGATCTTTCTTACTCAGGGATCGAACCTGGGTCTCCCACCTTGTAGGCGGACGCTTTACCATTTGAGCCACCAGGGAAGTCCGTAATGCAGGAGACCCGGGTTCAATTCTTGGGTTGGGAAGATCCCTCGGAGAAGGAAATGACAACCCACTCCAGTGAGAATCCCATGGACAGAGGAGCCTGGTGGGCTACAGTCCATGGGATCGCAAGAGTCGGATACAACTTAGGGACTAAACCACCACCTGGGCATGAGGGATCTTAGTTTCCCGACAAGGAATCAAACCCGTGCCCCCTGCAGTAGAAGCATAGATTCTTAACCACTGGGCCACCAGGGGAATCCCAGGTCTCAGCCTCACAAGTTCCCCAGCATCACTGCCACTATATTCTGTCAGGTAAAGGAAGTCTTCAGGGTCTCAATTCCAAATTAAGGGAAGGAGAAATAGACTTCTCTCCTTGATGAGAGGAGTGGCAAAAAAAAAAAAAAAAAAGTGTCACAGGACTTCCCTGGTGGCTCAGATGGTAAAGAATCCATCTGCAATGAGAGAGACCTGGGTTCGATACCTGGGTAGGGAAAGTCCCCTGGAGGAGGACATGGCAACCCACTCCAGAATTCTTGCCTATTGAATCCTCATGGACAGAGGAGCCTGGCGAGCTACAGTCCACGGGGTTGCAAAGAGTTGGACAAAACTGAGGGGGCTAAGCACAGCAGAGCACACATGTGTCACAAGGATAAATGGAATCTTTAACAGATTAGGTAAGAGCCAAAGAACATTTGTGTTTTGTCCTTTCCCTGAAGCCTAATTCCCTCTCATCACAATTCTAAAGACCTCTTGTATGCTCAATAAGATAGAAAAAGTTCAGTCTTTGGTTTGTGCGGCATCCGACACTGTTCTGCTGCTTACACTTCATTGCTGGAAGTGTTCAAGTTTCTTCCGCAGACACCTGTCTCTTGACTGTACCCCACTCCTGTGTCTCTATTTACCATCTTTTGCTTCTGCTCCCAGATCTATACCTCAGTCTCTTCTACACCTGAAAGTAAAATAGGCATCTCTAGTTGGATGTTTCATTGGCACCTTGAGTCCGTCAGGCTTTATCTTAGAGAGAGCAGGATCATTTAAGCAGAAAAGGGTGGGTGGGGGCGGCAGAGGTGGGGAAGCTAAAGAACAGACTCCTAGCAGTAACCTCCAAGAGACCAGTACCCATCTTCTGGAGGCCACCTTGCATGCTGAGATATCACCACTCAGTCTACAGAAGCACACAGGCTCTGCTAGAATCCACACTAGCAAAATGCATCTTCCCTCCCTGCCTCTCTCTTCACTTAAGTGGCTTTCAATGCAAGTCTTCTCGGTTGCTGGAATGTAAACCACATTTAAACTCTAGCTATAAGAGAGTCTAGGGTATGTAGTTTTTAGTTTTCCACCCTCTATAATACGGGACGGTGCCCAAGAAAGACATGTGAATAAATGTAAAGTAAATTGCCTTATTTTTGCATATGGAAAATTGAGTCATTCTCTGCATTGGTTGGTGCCCCTCTCATTCTAGAAATCTGCCACCATCACCCAGATGAAGCATGTGAGCCATCCCTGAATTTGTCTCTTACCCTGAATCCCAACACACGCACACACACACTCACACACATACACATACATCCGTTTTCTCTCTTATTTCCATCACCACCCCAGTTCAGTCCAAGTCATTACTCTAACAGTCTCAACTCATCTCCCAATTTCCTCACCTTAATTGGTAATACACAGCACTATGAGTAATTTTTATAGCATTACTCAACTTAGGTCATCCTGACTTAAAAATCTTAGAGGCGTATCATTATCCTTAGAACACAGATAGAACCTCTTAGTTCCATCTCTCACCACCAGTGCTCCAATCCAAGCACCCCAACCCATTTTGCATATTGCTTTCCGACCACACTGACTGACTTAACAGTTCTGCAAAAGCTCCAATTTCTCTTGTTGCTTCTAAGCCACTGTACATACTCCATTCCATTTGTACCACCTCCACCAAAATCCTTAATATACCAATTTACAATAACAACCCTTGTGTTCATCTGGCTAATTTCTACTCATCCTTTTCAGCTCGGCTTTCAATTGTTTTCCTGAGTGTCTCCACCACAATGTGGGCTTATTGTGGGCAGATGTTTTGCTCACTGTTGCATGCCCAAAACCAAGCCAGGGACTCCTATTTGTGCCTCAGAATACAGATGCTTAGTGGAGAAGGAAATGGCAACCCACTCCAGTGTTCTTGCCTGGAGAATCCCAGGGATGGGGAAGCCTGGTGGGCTGCTGTCTGTGGCGTCGCACAGAGTTGGACACGACTGAAGCGACTTAGCAGCAGCAGCAGCAGCAGCAGCAGCAGCAGCAGTGTAGGGGAGAAACTGTATTTCCTAAGACTGAACACAAGAGGGCGACAAATCACTTCTCTGGACCTGCTCTGACATTTGGCTGAATTTTCCTACACCTCATTTACTATTCCAACTGACTGTTGACATAGTTCATGTAGCACAACTCTTGAGCTGTGCCCAACAGGATGAAAGATTCCTAATGACTCAGAACTGTACTTCATTTATATTCTGGCTGCCTTCTCAGTGCCGGGCACTTCACTACCTACTGGTAATTAAAGATGAATCAGTCCCAAGTCCTCCGTTCAAATAATCTAGTGGGAAAGAGAAGCGAACTTAACTTTATTCCCAGACATAGGAAGACACAACACATTTTTTTTTTTTTTCAGTATCACTGGCTTCTTAAAATGGCAGAAAGGTTAACAATTGGGTGTAAATAAGACTGAAACTTAGAGGCTTCCCTAGTGGCTTCAGTGGTAAAAAATCTGCCTGCCAACGCAGGAGACACAAGTTCGATTCCTGATCTGGGAAGATCCCACCTGCTGCAAAGTCACTGAGCCCTTGTGCCACAACTACTGAGCCTGTGCACTATAAGAGAAGCCATTGCAATAAGAAGTCCAGACACTGCAACTAGAGAAAGCCTGCATGCAGCAACAATGACCCAGCACAGTAGAAAATAAAAAACAAAATAACCAAAATAAAATTATTTAAAGACAGAAACTTAGACTTTCCTAAGTGACATGTTTGAAAAGCATAATCACCACCAATCCAGCTAATTCTACCCTAGGTAATTCTAGGATAGTTGGAGAATTATGCCTCATCCTAAGCCCATTATTCCCCCTCCCCATTTTGAATAGACTTTTTTTTTTTTTTGTCCAGAGCAGTTTTTATGTTCAGAGCAAAACTGAGTGGAAAGTACAGAGAATTTCCATATACTCCTTGCCCTACATACTCACATACTTCCCCACTGTCAGACCAGGGAAGTCTACTGTTACAAGAGTAAATTAGGGTTCACTCTAATTTAGAATGCTGTCCATTATGTGGGTTTTGACAAATGTGTACTGACATGCATCCACCATTATAATATCGTACAGAGTAGTTTTACTGCCTTCAAAGTACTCTCTGCTCTGCCTTTTCATGACCCCTTCTCCTCTGAGCCCTGACAACAACTGATCTTTCTGCTGCCTCTTAGGTTTTTTTTTTTTTCTTTTTCCAGAATACAGATAGTTGGAATCATACGGTATGTGTTTTTTTTTTTCAGACTGCCTCTCTTACTTGATCATAATGCATTTAAGTTCAGTCCATGCCTTTTCATGCTTGGTAATTTATTTCTTTTTAGTGTTGAATAACAGTTAAACTGTGCATTCACCTACTTGATTGTTTCTGTTTGGGCAATTATGAAGCTGCAATAAGCATACATGTGCAATTTTTTGCATATTTTTTCCTTTGGATAAATACCAAGGAGCTTGAGACTAGATCATATGGTAAGGGTATGTTTAGTTTTATAAGAAACTAATCTGTCTTCCAAATTAGTGGTACCATTTTGGATTCTCATCAGTGAATGGGAGTTCCAGTTGCTCGACATCCTTGCCCTTGTTTCATATTATCAGTATTTTGGATCCAGCCATTCTAATAGGCATGTAGTGATATCTGATTTTTTTTTTAATTCTCATTTCTCTAATGACATAGGATATAGAGCGTTTGTTTCATTTGCTCAGTTGGCATCTTATATTTTTATTGGTGAGGTACGTGTTTCAGGTCTTTTGCCCATTTTAAAATCAGTTTTCTTTTAATATTTATGTATTTATTTGGCTGCATCGGGTCTTAGTTGTGGCAGGTGGGCTCTCAAGGACTTGGGCTCAGTACTTGGACCTCTCTGGCTGAGTTGTTCCATGGCAGGTGGGATCTTAGTTCCCCAACCAGGGACCGAATCTGAACCCTGGACTGAACCCTGGACTGAACCCAAATCCCTGCTTTTGAAAGTGGATTCTTAACCACTGGACCACTAGAGAAGTCCCTGTTTATTTTTCTTATTGTTGATTTTTAAGAGTTATTTGTATCTTTTGGATAACTATTTTTTATCTGGTATGTATTTTGCACATATTTTCTGCCAGTTTGTGGCTTGTCTTCTCATACTCTTGAGACCATGTTTTGCTGAGCAGAAATTTGGAATTTTAATGATGTTTCAGCTTATTAATGACAGTGACTTTGTATCTAAAAAAGTCACCACCATACCCAAGGTCATTTATCTATGTTATCTTCCAGAAATTTTATAGCTTTTCATTTTATATTAGGTCTATGACACATTTTGAGCTAAATTTTGTAGAGAAGAGCATAAGGTCTGTGTCTAGATTCTTTTTGTGGGGTGAGGGGAGGGCATGTGGATGTCCAGTTGTTTCAGTACCATTTAAAAAAAATTTTATTCATTTATTTATTTTTGGTTGTGCTGGGTCTTTGCTTTACAAGGGCTTTTTCTCCAGTTGTGGCGAGTGGGGGCTTCTATTTGTAGTACAAGGGCTTCTCGTTGTGGTGGCTTCTCTAGTTGCAGAGCACAGGCTTTTGAGCTTGCAGGCTTCAGTAGTGCTTCTGCTCAGCAGTTGTGGCACACGGGCTTAGTTGCCCCGCAGCATATGGAATCTTCCCAGACCAGGGATTGAACCCGTGTTCCCTGCATTGGCAGGCAGATTCTTAACCACTGACCACCCGGGGAAGTCACAGGACCATTTCTTAAAAAGACTGTCTTGGCTCCATTGTATTGCCTTTTATCCTTTGTTCTAGATCACCTGATTGTTAATTTATGTAGGCCTATTTCTGGACTCTATGATGTATCTTTGATCTTTTGTTGCCAATACCACACTGCCTTAATTACTGTAGCTTTATACTGTTTGATGCACAGAAAGACAAATGCTGAGACACAGAGGTGTGCAGCAGAGAAAGGGTATATTCATGAGGCAGCCAAGCAAGGAGCACCAAGCTCAAATCCACCTCCCCCAAGGTGAAGAGCTTGGGATGTTTATGAGACAAAGAAGCAGGGTGGCCTGAAGTAGGGCTTCCTACGGGGAAAGAGATGGGAGGCAAGGTAAAGATGAAGTAATCAGTGTTCTGTGCAGGTGTATCTGATTTTCGTGCTTCTCATGGGATGCTTGTTCAGAAAACAGCAGCATCAGCATGATCCCAGGGTGGGAGTTTTGACCCCCTGATGTCAAAGGTTATCAGGGCCAATGGTTGGTTTGACCTGGACAAGACTAGCTCCCAGTTTCTGAAAAACAATTTAAGCAATTGTAGTGTAGCATGCATACATCAGAGGTGTAATTGATCAGGGCTGTTAAAGGAGTCTTGTGATGTTTCATCTAAGCTACGTGAAGTTTTGAGCGTATGCAATCCGCAAGAACAATTAAAGCAAGCTTGGTCAATGAAGGCAGGTTACGGGTTATCATTTATTAAGCAAGTTATAGTTCAAAGGATCTCAATAGTAAGTCGTGAGGTCAGTTAGTTTCAGTCCTCCATTTTGTTGTCTGTTCTTGGTCTGGGTCAGTCTGTGGACATTCAGAAAATAACTTGCTGGAATTTTGATTGGGATCATATTGAGTCTATAGATCAACTGGAAAGAACTAATATCCTGACAATATTGAAGTCTTCCTATTCATGAACATGAGATAGCGACTCATTTAGTTTTTCTTTGATCTCTTTTTTCAGAGTTTATGGTTTCCTTTGATCATTTTTGTATTTAGGTTTATACCTGTGTGTTCAGTCACTCCGTCGTGTCTGACTGTTTGCGACCCCATGGACTGTAGCCCACCAGGCTCCTCTGTCCATGGGAATTTTCCAGGCAAGAATACTGGAGTGGTTGCCACTTCTTCCTCCAGGGGATCCCCCCCACCCAAGGATGGAACCCTCTTCTCTTGCATCTCCAAAGTAGTTCATTTTATTGGGTCTCTGCTGCCCTCGTCTCCCTCCCTCCTAGTACACAGCACATAAAACCCTGGGAATATCAGAAGTTACTTGTCTATTCTAAGCTAATGAGATGACTGGTGCTGGGGACTCTAGGACCATCATGGGATGAATGTTCATTGCTGGGGTAATTACCCATGTGATTAGAAGGTTGGAATTTTCAGCCATCTCCCCAGCTCCAAAGAGGCGTGAATTATTGTTGATGGACTATGATTTAATCCTCCCCCATGTAAGGGAGCTCCATAAAAATTACCTGATGGAAGGGGTTTGGAAAGTGTATTTTGTGGGGAATACATCCCAGTGCTGACACGGTACAGTGCCCAAGGATGGCACAAGAGCTCTGCATATTCCTCCCTCATACCTTGCCCAACACGCCCTGTCCCTTTGGCTGCTCTTGTTTCTAGCCTTTACAATGAATGGGTAATACTGAATAAGTAAGATACTTTCTTGAGTTCCGTGAGTCATTTAACAAAATTATTGAACTTGAGGAAAAGATTGTGAGAATACTGATTTATAGCCTGGTGTTCAGAAGCTCAGGAGGCAAGACTTGTAACTGGTAGCAGAAATGGAAGCAGTCTTGTGGCACTAAGCCCCAGACTTGAGAGATCCAACGCTAACTCCGGTTACGTAATTTTACAGTCTAACTGAATTGTAGGATACCCAGCTAGTGTTTGGAAATTGGGAAGTGTCAGAGAGCCAGACCCACACATTTGGTATGTAGGAAAAAAAAATAGTTTCTTGGAGTGAGACTTTTGTAGAAAAAAGGCAGAAGCAAAGCAAGAGAATTATTGCTTGGCTATAACTTAAGGCCTATATGGCTGTTTGTGGTTGGTTTACTCCTTGGAAGAAAAGCTCTGACAAACCTAGACAGTGTATTAAAAAGCAGAGATGTCACTTTGCCAACAAAGGTCTGTATAGTCCAAGCTATGGTTTTTCTATAGTCCTGTACAGACGTGAGAGTTTGACCATAAAGAAGGCTGAGTGCTGAAGAACTGATGCCCTTGGTCAGCTAGGAGATCAAATCCTAAAGAAAGTCAACCTTGAATATTGATGCTGAAGCTGAAGTTCCGAAACTTTGGCCACCTGATGGGAAGACCTGACTCATTGGAACAGACCTTGATGCTGGGAAAGATTGAAGGCAGGAGGAGAAGGGGCAATAGAGGAGGATAAGATGGTTGAATGGCATCAATGACTCAATAGACGTAAGTCTGAACAAATGCCGGGAGATGGTGAAGGACAGGGAAGCCCGGTGTGCTTCAGCAGTCCATGGGGTTGCAAAGAGTCTGACACGACTTAGCCATTGAACAGCAACTACCCTTAGGTTTCAATTTCGTAAGCTTGAGGCATTTACAGGCTTAGATTTTGGTTTGCTTATATACAGCCACCTTGGAATTAGAGCCTCCACAGTCTAATGGCTCCCTGCTTAATTAACTTAATGATTTCTCCCTTCTGACCATCCTCTTGTACCTCTTGGGAGATTCACCAAAAATTTGGTATTAGCAGAACTCCTCAGTCACCATCAGAATTAAGTTGCTTTTGTCTCATTGTGATACTGATTACGATGTCAGGTTCACAGAAGAATTTGTTTGGGGGGAGTTCTCTGGCACTCCAGTGATTAGGACTCTGTGCTCTCACTGCCAAAGACTGGGGTTCAATCCCTGTTTGGGGGAACTAAGATCCCACTAGCTGCATGGCCCAGCCAAAAATAAAAAAACATTTTTTTTTTGGTTATTCATTTTGTTTCTGTTATGCAAGCACAATGAGACCATTTGACACGCAGCTGATGGCTATGAATGTGCATTTAAGACCTGTGAGAGAACACAGTGCACCAAGGAACCAACCATGGTTATTATTCAATTCAGTTCAGTCGCTCAGTCGTGTCTTTCTGACTCAACCCCACTGACTGCAGCACGCCAGGCCTCCCTGTCCATCACCAACTCCCGGAGTTTACTCAAACTCATGTCCATTGAGTCGGTGATGCCATTCAACCATCAAATCCTTTGTCGTCCCCTTCTCCTCCTGCCTTCAGTCTTTCCCAGGATCAGGGTCTTTTCAAATGAGTCAGTTTTTCACAGACCATAAGGAGGATAATACCAAGAGTGAGAGGTATATTCCTTAATCAGAACTTCCTATGAACCAAACCAGTTGTTATCAAATAAATCAGGGAATGTACCTGAAGGGTCATCAACCCACCAAAGGCAAGTGGCTTATTCATTAATCTCGTGTATTTAGCACAATACCAGAGTGTAGTGGTGTTGATCCAACTGTGACAGGAGGCATTCTGCCGTGGCACAGTTTCCTCCTTGTTAAGCTGACAAGTAACGTCAAGCAATTCTATTATCCAAGACCATCCTAGCAAGAAAGCGTCAGGACTTTTGTTGTGCAACTATGACCTGAGTTATACATTTAGGGATAATTGCCAGATTTAAGGGCCTGGCAGGAAGTGACCTTCCTTTACCTGCAAAGGCTGCCAAGAATCCTGTAAACAGGTTAGCAGGCCTGTTTTTCCCAAGGGGCTTGACTGACTCCACAGAGTCGACCTGAGTTTTACTCTGGGCTTTGAATTCCTTCCAGAGGCGAATTTCTGTTCTTATAAGGACTTCACTTAGAAGGGCAAGTATGGTTGTTTTTAATCCTCAAAGAATAGGGCTGAATGAAATCAAGAGGCTGATCCACCCACCCAAATACATGAATTAAGATGGAAATCTAGATTCCTGTGTTCTAGATTTAGAGCTGTGGGTCTCTGGAATGTTTTCGTAAATGCTTCCACAATGACCTCAGCATGTTTTTCTTTCCCTTTGGGTACATAGTTTCATTTTAGCTTAGGAGAAAATGCCTTAAAAAAAGAAAAAAAAAAAAAAAAAAAAAGACTTTTAAAGCTACTTCCAATTAGGCCAACTTTTGACCACAGGCCTACATTAAAAAAAATGTAGATCTTCTCCTCCCCTCCCTCAAATATTTTGTCAGGTTTCAGCTGGGACAAACAGTAAATTTTCCTGGTAGTTTGGAACAATCCCAGGGATCCAAGAGGTGTTTCCAAAGAGGATGCTAAAGATAATACCTTCCTAGATTCGGAGCCACTTCGAAAAATAACCCAAAGACATCCAGCAACAGTCAGTAGGACCCTAGCCACAAACAGCCCACGTTTCTGTCCAGCTATATTTTGGGGCTGAAATGCCTGCATATGTCCCTAAGAACCGAAAACCTGAGTGCCCCAGGCAGGCAGAGAAACTTGTTGTTTAGTTGCTAAGTCGTGCCTGATTCTTTTGCGACACCAAGGACTGTAGCCCAGCAGGCTCTTCTGTCCATGGGATTATTCAGGTAAGAATACTGGATTGGGTTGCCATTTCCTCCTCCAGGGGATCTTCCCTATCCAGGGACTGATCCTGCATGTCTTGCATTTCCTGCATTGGCAGGCGAACTCTTTACCACTGAGCCACCTGGGAAGCAGAGAAACTGTAGAGGAGGATAAATAATTTTCCTTCTACTCTTGAGAGAGGCTGGGAGTCCTCGTTGTCTAGGGTATCTCTTGACTGGATCTAAAAGTTAAAAGATCCCCCACTCTGGCCACTGCAATTCAAGATTATCTTTGGTGAGATTAATATACTTGTTCAGTCTTAAAATTTATTCACCTGCAGGCTCACAATGGACCCAGTTCAGTTTAGGTCAGATCCAATCCCATCCCCAATCCAGTCTGGTTCTAAGTTGGACCCAGTTTGACTTTGGCTGGTTTCTGGACCCAATCTGGAAAGATGAAATGCTCAGATAAAGTCTGACAGCTCATAACCCAAGGATCCAAGAGGGTTTCAGCCACATCCTCCAGAGAAGCTGTGCTTTAAAGGGGCTAAGTGAGTACTTCTACATGGTTTCTCATTTCTCTAGGAGGCCACTCAGGAGCTCCTTCTGTTCCCTCTGCTGACAACAGAAAGCTAAGAGACCAACTGAGGCATATTAAGAGTATGTGAAAATGTTAGTTGCTCAGTTGTGTCCACCTCTTTGAGGCCCCATGGACTGTAACCCTCCAGGCTCCTCTGTCCGTGGAATTCTCCAGGCAACAGTAATGGAGTGGGTTATCATTCCCTTCTCCAGGGGATCTTCCCAATCCAAGGATCAGACCTCCGTCTCCTGCATTATAAGTGGAGTCTTTACTGTCTGAGCCACCAGGGAAGCCTAAAAACAAAGACGCCAAGGCAAGCTACAGTCATGTGCCATGACTCAGATTTTTAAAATCTGAGTATTTTGCGAGTATACATGAACAATCAATTCTAATTGAGCAGCTTCCATGGGAGTTGGGGAGATTTTTATAGGGGAAAGGAAGAAGCAAGAAAATTATTGGTGGGATGTATTATGTTGGTCAAAATGTTCGTTTCGGGTTTTTTTTCCGTAAGACCTTACTTATATTCTACTTGGTGGCCTTTCATCCTAATGGCCCCCTAATTTAATTAACACATGCAGATTTAGGAAGGGCTCCATGAAAGAATTGTGAGGAATAGTGGTTATCAAGCCTTAGTGCATCAAAATAATCCAATGTACATCACAACTCTTGAGCTGCTTCTTTCATTTTGGTGTGACTGGCGTGGGGATTAGAAACTGCAAATGGGGATAAGAACACCTCTAGGTGGAGGTGTTCCTAAAAGTGAGGACTTCAGACTTCTTCATACCAGTATTTCTTAAACCTGAGAGCCTGAGTCAGAATCCTCTGAAGGTGTGACTGCCAGAAAAAATGCACGATGGTTAAATAAATTTGACCTGCAATAATAATTTTAGTATATATAAAAAATTGCACTATTTGGGATAGATCATCTGTTAGTTTAACTGAAATTCAAATGTACTTTCTTTCCAAGCATCTTTCAAATGAGTACTTTGTGTTCCTGTTGTGACTGTTGTCTGTTTCGTCTTTTTCAGAAATTTCAAACGATACAATCTCATCAGGAGATTGTTTTATCTCTGATTCACCTACTGAATCTTCTGACCTACTTCTAGAATCACCTCAGTTACTTAGTGGGTAACAAAAATTTCAATAAACCTTTATACTTCTTTTTTCTTAGTTTCTCCGTTTATTTTCACACTTCAGTTTGGTCTCTCCTCTGCTGTCCCCTCCTAACTCTTGTTTCTCTGCTTTTGTTCAAGCTGTCTTCATGGAAATGCCTCCCGCGGCTTTCTCTCCTTCCTTCCCTTCTGTTTCCTTTCTCCTTTTTCCTTCTCTCCAAGCCTCCCACGGCAAAATTAAACTCTGCAAACAAGTTAGGACACTAGGGACCAGGCCACAGTATTGTGTTCCAGAAGTTTCTGTTCTGACAGTCCTTTTGCAAGAGCAAGTTCCCAGTCTGGGGAAAAGAGAGCTTCAAGAAACAATCGCTTCGCCCGAGGATCTGTTGGGGGAGTGATGGATGGTACCGCAGTTACTTAACTGCCGGAAAAGGAGGGGAGTCACTGCCAGGCAGCGGGAGGGGCGGAGGTGGCTGGGAGAAAGAGCCAGTCAGGAAGAGCCATGAAAGGGGGCGGGGAATGCGCTGCCTGTGTATGCTGCCTGCAAGACCTTTCTGCAGATACTGTGTCTTTGTGAGCTGACTGCGGAGGCCATGTGCATGCAGAATGCATGTGAATGTATGCGTTGCTTATTTCAGATCGCGGGTCTATGTGAACTGCTGACTGCAAGAAACAGGAATGTACCGTTGAAAGGATTTTGCAGTCAGAGTGCTTGTTTGTGGTTGTGTGGTATGTGTGACTGACTTTTTGCCAAATGCGCTGTTTCAGATTCCAGCTCTCAGAGTGGAGTGGAAGTCTGGCTGACTAAGCCAAGATGCAACAAAGTCAGAAGGAAATATGGGGGCAACTTGAGGTGGAAATAGAGAAGCTTGTTGCAACAAGAGAAAGAAAAAAAAAAATTGGAGAAAGGAGAAATGAATGAGAAACAGAATATAAGCACCAAAAATTCCTTACTTGGAAGAAATTTGTAAGGAAGAGAGAAGGAAAAGCAACATTCTTCCCGATGTAGGCACTATATATATATATATATATATAGTCACTATATACTATACATAGTGTACATATGTATACTATACATAGTGTATATATATATATATATATAGTCACTATATACTATACATAGTGTATAACTAAAGATACATATATATCTTTAGTTCCTCTGGTACCTTGATGAGATTATCTCCTAGTTTTTCCTCCCTTATTTCTTTCTAGACATAATTCATCTTGGCAGGTACATTACACATATATTTTGGTTACACCAGGGGATAGTTTAAAACTTAACAGTTATCCAGAACCAAACATTACCAGTTCTTAAATGAGAGATAGGGGCTTTTATTTATTTATTTTTTTGGTGCTGTTATTAGACCAGAGAGCTATTGGCTGTAATGGAAAGATGTCCAGTTTGGGGGTTTTTTGGGGGGGAGGGGCATCCCTGGATAGGCTCAAACCAAGGACATTCAGTTTTGATCAGGAATTTGTTTCATTTTAATTGTTTATAATTGTTTAGTGATTGAAATAGTTCATGAAGTCCATGATATTTCAAAAACAGGGGTGTTGAATTACAGTCTCTGCATTCCAGAAGTAGTTATTGTTATTACTATGATTATTAACAATTTGACAGGGAGTACCTACACCTGGAGTGAGGTATTCAACTTGGTCATGAGAACTTCTAGATCTCCGTGGATAAATAGCATAACTTTGAACTTGGAGGTGGGCTGGGGAGGGAAGTCTTAATTGGGACCCTATTCGTTTTGCTTTGTTGCAAACACACTACATATTTTGGATGGCTTCAAAATGGGGTCATTACGATGTCTTCCTCAGCTCTTTGCTTGCTTCATTTTTCAAACATTAGAGATTATTATAACTGTATTTCCGGTACTACTTGTCCTCCATTCATTAATATGTCTTTTATTTTATTCAGCCATCTTCTCCCTTTCTTTTCATCTGCCTTGCTCCTTCTTGTTTCTCATCATGTTTCCCTGGATTTGATTAAAATTCTCTTCACTTCTCTCCTCACCACTCTCTTCTTTATGGAAATTATTCCTTTTCAGGCTTGTCTTTTTCCTCATTCCCTTCTCTGGTGTCTTTGTCTGCAGCAGAGGGGGTCTGATGTTGATCTGAGGTAGGGAATAAGGCCTGGGAGAAAGCAGCCTGGGGGAAAAGGAGGAGGAAGCAGAGATTCAGCTGTTTCTGCCATTATCTGGTGAAAGGCAGGCTTTAAGCCTGCCTCTGTAAATTCCTCCCCTCCCG
Organism: Bubalus kerabau; assembly: GCF_029407905.1. Classification (NCBI taxonomy): domain Eukaryota; kingdom Metazoa; phylum Chordata; class Mammalia; order Artiodactyla; family Bovidae; genus Bubalus; species Bubalus kerabau. The sequence continues at coordinate 20,761,895 of NC_073624.1, forward strand.
CCCCCACAGTTCCCCACCTCAAAGGGTCTCTCCACTTCTCCACCTTAAATTCCATTCCCCACCCCCCCCCCCCCACCCCCCGCCCCCCTGCCATTTCTCGGGTGACATTGCTCTCTACCAGCTCTGACTGCCAGGGACACTGACCTACTTTCTGCCCTCTCTGTCAGGCATGAACCCTGATTTGTCTAGTAAACCCTGAGTTTCTGCTAAATCCTTTTTTGCCCCAACCTATTAATGGGCCCCTTTTGAACCTCAAAGCATTTCACAATTTCCCACAAAATAGTAGTTTTTATGTTCAGCAACTGAAGTTTGAGAAGAAGCTTAATGATAAAAAATCTGTGACTTTAGCAAATCCATCTATGACAAATGAATTGGTACTTTGTTGATCACAGTAGAATCTATACATATTCAGAGAGTAACAGTAATAGTTTTTTGGTTGAATCTTTATATGTTTAATTGATGGATTCATAGATTCTTTGTGACAAATTCTAATACACACACACACCGTTATTTATCAATGGTATGTTATGTTAGAGACATAAGTCAAAATATCAGGCATTGCTATCCTAATACTACTTTAAATACTAAGTAGTAGGAGGAAACTGCTGACAAAATCAACTGTGCAGTCATTGAGGGTTTATAAGAAGTTGGTTCAGAGTATGTACTTTGATGCTTGAATTCAAATCATGGCTTTGCCACTTGCTAGCTAGTAATAGCTGTGTGAGTTTGAACAAGTTATTCAGACTCTCTGTTCCTCAGATGGTTCAGTGGTAAAGGATCCGCCACCAATGCAGGAGACACGGGTTTGATCCCTGGGTCCAGAAGATTTCCTAGAAAAGGAAATGGCAACCCACTCCAGTATTCTTGCTTGGGAAACCCCATGGACAGAGGAGCCTGGAGGGCTACAGTCCATGGGGTCCTAAAGAGTTTGACATGACTGACCAATTAAACAACAACAACAATCTTGGCCTAGCTTGTCTGTCCTAATTGTCCAGAAAACTTTTGGAAAACTAGCAGGAAGGTTTGGAACTTTCATATTAGAGATTTGCCTAGTAATTGCACTGTGTCACTCGACATAAAATTTCTTTTTCCTTTTTTCTTTCTTTCTTTTCAGTGTTTCCTCATGCTGCCAGGATGAATCCCAAATTGTTTGGGGGAGTCAGGTAGAGTTTTCTATTTAACCTAAGAGAAAAGTAAGGAAGATTAAATAAATCTAGCTTAATGATCACTACGGGTTTGAAACCCAAGAGAGCAAGAATGATTTAAAAATGAAATGAAGAAATAGATATTGTTCTGTTTCTTTGCTAATGAATGGAGCTCCCCAGTCCAACTTTTTATAATTTTATTTATTTATTTACTTATTGGGTGTACTAGGTCTTCGTTGCTGCTCAGGCTTTTCTCTAATTGCAGAGAGTGGGTGCTACTCTCTGGTTGCAGTGCGTTGGCTTCTCATTTTGGTGGCTGCTTTTGTTGCTGATGCTCTAGGGCTTCATCAGTTGTGGCTCCCAGCTCCAGAGCACAGGCTTAGTAGTTGTGGTACACATGCTTAGTTGCCCCATGCTACGTGGGATCTTCTGAGATAGGGATCGAACCTGCATCTCCTGCATTGGCAGGCAGATTTCTTTACCACTGAGCCACCAGGGAAGCCCTAGTTTAACTTTTTAAATGTGAAAAATGCAGCAACAGGACCAGAGCGATCAAGATGGTGCCAGGTCATTAGAATGATCCCAGAACTCTTTCATTCTTTCATCCATTCAATCTGTAAATATTTGTTAATCATTCAAGGTGCTACTGGTGACATTCATGGCAGATCCAACAGCTCATGTGTGGTTGGATATCATTTCTATGGTTGAAACGTCACCAAATTCAATCAGGTGACTCTCTGCCCTGAGTGGAGGGTTCTCCCCTATTTCTTTTTCCCCCTATTATTTCTTTAAAGAGAACATGCTGATACCTTTCCACATTTGCTTAGTCCATTCTCTCTTCTTCCATTCTTCCTAGATTGAGATACTACTAATAAAATTTTACTTTTATTATTTATTTATTTTTGGCTGTACTGGGTCTTTATTGCTGTTTGGGCTTTTCTCTAGTTGCAAAGAGCGGGGACTACTCTCCAGTTGCAGTAGGCGGGCTTCTCATGGCGGTGGCTTCTCTTGTTGTGGAGCATGGGTTCTAGGGTGCACGGGCTTCAGTAGTTCTGGTTCCCGGGCTCTAAAGCACGGGCTCAATAGTTGTGGCTCAGGGGCTTAGTTGCTCTGTGGCATGTGGGATCTTCCCTGCCCAGGAATCGAACCCATGTCTCGTGCATTGGCAGGCAGACTCTTTACGCACTGAGCCACCAGGGAAGCCTAGACTGAGATACTTTTAATAAACTCCAGTGGATAGAGAATCCGGAGACTGGGAAATTGCCACCAATGATGTTACCTCATTGCCTCAATTTTCTCTTCTGTTAGAAGAGACTAACAATATTTACTCAACATTACAAGGTTGCTTGGGGCTTCCATTGAGTTTATAAATGCCAAGTGCTTTAAATTAAGAATATTTTACAGATGGCTTGTTTCTTTAAGACACTATTCTCAAACTTTCCTGTGTCTAAGAATTACGTGGTAAGCTTGCAGGCTATTGGCTGATTCTATAAGCTTTGTGTTTGGCTCAAAAAAAAAAAAAATGCAGATACTCTGGCAAATTCAGAAAGTCAAAGGTGAAGGCTAAGGAATCTGCATTAAACATTCTGTGTACTCTTGTGTAGTATAGTAAAAGAGACAGTGGGCAGATACAACTAAAGGAAGGGGACAAAAAAACCTATATCGTGCTCTTTCTAAGTCTTTTTCCTTTACACTTTTTCCTTCTGTGATTCAGCCAATGTACCGTCTTTCCTGACTCTTGCCACCCCATCCTCCTTTGTGTTGGCATTGGCATTTTCTTAGCATAGTTAGAGGCGCTTAGCTTACTGTGCAGAAATGGAGTGGAGGGAAAGGAGGAGGGACGTGGGTGGAGAAAGGCTAGATCAGGGTTTAGCGATTTCTAACTGTGAAGACTGTTGTTGCCAGGCTGGTTCTAGCCGGCTGACTCTGGGAGAGGAAGCCTGAGGAGAGCTAGACTGACTGCAGCTGCTGCTACTGTTCCTTATTTGCTTGTGTACATTCTGATAGAAGACTCACTACCTTTTCTCCACCCACAAAAATCACATTAGTTATGCTACTGGTGGACACTATTTTAGGTACTGATAACAATCCTGGATTCCTTCCTGTTTATAGTTTTTTCTCTTTACTAGTTTGGGCCTTTCATTTTGATCAAATCCCAGCTGGTTTCTTTGTCTTTAACCCCAGGAGGTAAAGACATGCACCAGATGGTGGCTATGGGGTACTTAAAGATTTTTGCTTGACCTGCAGTCTCCGTGGTAGATGAGTTATGCTTTTCTGACTGATGTAACTCTACACCAGGGCAACTCGAGCAGAATCAGAGAGAACCTGGGCAACTTTGTTGGGAGATTTTGTTTCATCAAATCCTCTGTTTTATGTGCCTCCCCCATTACTGTTTTCACATTGTCCACCAAGAGCATTTTAATAAAGTCATACAGATAATTCCAGCATCTCTATTGTCTAAACCTTGGTCTTGAGAATTCCCAGAAGAGTGTTAGCAAATACTGGTGTCTGGACCCCAACCCCAGATATTCTGATGTAAGCTCCCCAGTGGTTCTATTATGTCTAAGAACAAAAATCTGGAAATGTTTTGCTTTATGAAAAGGATGTACTTTAACTTTGTCTCACATATTATTCAGGGTAGAGTTGGTCTCACAATCAAAGGGACATCAGTAAATATGTATCTTTGTACAATCACCACATGTCTGAACATTGTATAACTTCTCTTTGGTATTTGACTATTTCGGTATCAGCCATGTATAATAATAGCTAATGTGCAGTTTCTATATAGTGCATTATATTTATGTTACCTCATGAATCCTTGAGTTTCCCTGGTGGCTCAACTGGTAAAGAATCCACCTGCAATGCAGGAGATCTGGGTTCAGTCTCTGAATTGGGAAGATCCCTTGGAGAAGGGAATAGCTACCCACTCCAGTATTCTGGCCTGGAGAATTCCATGGACTGTATAGTCCATGGGGTTGCAAAGAATCAGACACGACTGAGCTACTTTCACTTTCATGAGTCCTTAAAGTTCAATGAAATAATCTTCATTTTGTTGACGAGAAAACTGAGGTGACGATCCCATGACACCAGTAAATAAAGTTAGGATTTCAAATCAGATAAATCAGATTTATCTGACTCCAGAGATGTGAGGTTACTAATAATATGGCTTCTCAAGGGATTCAACTGACCCTCTTTTGAAGAATATTAATTTATGGGTTAAAAACTAATGGTGCATGATTAAATCAAGATAAACTACATTGTTCCCGAATAGATGAGTCCTTACCTGTCCAGACATAACTACCATCAACCTATGAAACCTATAACTACTTCGAACTTATGATTGAACCTAAGAAACTGAACCTTGCTTTCCCACTATGGAAATGCTAAAAATAGTGTCATGCCACTAGCTTTGTGTTTTCTTTTTTTAAAGTTATGTATTTAATTTGGCTGCACCAGGTCTTAGGCCTGTGGGATCTAGTTCTCTGAACAGGAAAGGAAGGCAGAGTCTTAACCACTGGACCACCAGGGAAGTCTCTCACTGGTTTTGTTTTTTTAAAATATACTCCCAGGTTTGTTTTTTTGTTTCCCTGACTAGGTTACATGAAGGCAAAGTTGCTATGTTTTCTGAATTTCTTAGGATGTGTCTGGCACATAGTGATAGTGTATTGAATGATTGATAGCATTTTTTAAAAAGATAAGCAGCTAGTTAGTTACTAGTCTAATACTCCCTATCCACACTTGCACCTATACAACCTGGGTTTCCTGGATGTTCATGGCACTGTGAATTGGGATCCTCTGTTGGGCATGTCTGCAACCTTTTCTCTGTGCCAGTTTCCCTGTGTTTCTTGGGCTCACTGTGGTCATATCTCTGTGATCAAGCTTTGATTGCAAAATAATTCTCTTTCCTCTTCAGATTGAAGAGAAGTACTTTATGTTCCAGGAGATAGTATCAGAGTGGACTATATAGTAACATTTTAGTTCTGTAGACCTTTCCCCCTTTCTCTTGAAGGTAGTAGATCATATGTATTTCCCTGTTGGCTCAGTGGTAAAGAATCCACGTGCTAATGCAGGAGATGTGGGTTTGATCCCTGAGTCAGGAAGATACCCTGGAGAAGGAAATGGCAGCCCACTCCAGTATTTCTGCCTGGGAAAGCCCATGGACACAAGAGCCTGGTGGGCTACAGTCCATGGGGTCACAAAAGACTGTCATACAATTTAGCGGCTAGACAACAACAACAGGTCATATAGCACTTTTGCCCCTCTATGTGTATCTTTGATGAAAATTGTTCACTATCCTTGGTTACGCTCAGTGACATAACATATAGTAACAGCAGTACAACACCCTAAATCACGCTACATTTCTCAGTCAGGGGACTCTGGTAAATAAATAAAAAAGCAGACTGTAAAGATCGGGGAAGGAATGCTGAAAAGAATTTGTTGGCTGAGGGGACTGAGAAGCTATTGTGATCTGCAAGAAGGCTGACTTGTTAGGACACAACTGTAGCACAGCTGGGGATATCTGGGGGTAAGAAATAAGTAAGGTTATTTGGAAATGACTATCTTCCATATAACTATGGTTTATCACAGGATATTGAATATAGTTCCTTGTGCTGTATGGTAGGACGTTGTGTATCCATTCACTATAACAGTTTGTAACTTCTAATCCCAAACTTCCAAGCCATCTCTCCCCCATTTCCACTCTCTGAGGCCTGTTCTCAGTCTGTTTCTCTTTTGTAGATAAGTTACTTCATTTGTATCATATTTTAGATTCCACATATAAGTGATATCATATGGTATTGGTCTTTGGTTTAACTTCATTGAATATGGATACCCTCTAGGGTCATCCACCTTTCTACAAAGGGCACTCTTTCATTCTTTTTTATGGCTGAATAGTATTCCGTCCTACCTATACACATCTTCCTTCCCCATTCACATTTGGGTTGTTTTCAACAGATTCATATTCTTACGCTCCTTTGCAGAGGAGTTTTTGGACCTTCCTCACCAGCGTGAAATTACCAGCACCATCTTTTAAAAAATCTGTCCCTTCTCAGCCATACTGTGAAGAAACTTACTGAAGTGAACATTCCTTTTTACGCAAAGCTTGAAAATTTACAAAATGCTTTCAAGTGTATTATCACATTTCATTCTCACAGCAACCTTGGAACATACGCTGTTCAGAACAAAGCCTCAGAGAAAGTTAGGCAACTTCATTTTTCCAAGGTTTGCACTGGTTTCTAAGTGGTAGAGCTGGCTGTGCCACGCGGCCCCGCCTGCATCTTAAAACCTGCCAAAAGCCCTGAGAACATAGGATGTAGTTAAAAATTGGCCTCACACTACACAGAGGCATTGTCCTTACTCTGAACACGGAGAAGGACCTCAGAGGTATTTACGATCTTTGTCCCCAGATCTTTGCCTCCTGCCTCCGGAGTGGAGACCACCGTTCGAAGGGACTCGCGGGGACCGGGGTCCACAGGGGAGCGCGGGCGGTGGGCGGGGCCGGGCGGGAGGCGCCGAAGGGTGGACACGCACACCGCCTACCGCGTCCCCCCGGACTCGGGGGGCTCGCGTCAGGGGTGGGCTAAGTAGGGCCCGAGGAGGGGCTATGAGGGAGGGCAGGGTATGTACAACGGAAGGGATTCACCACGCGGTTTCGAGTTGGGAACAGACCTCGCCCCTCCACCGGTTTCCCTTTCTCAGTGAGGACGGTTTGGGGGCGGGTGGGGAAGGCGCGTCCTCGAAGCGCTCTCGCGCTCCCATAGCCCTCCGGGTGCGCGCGCCCACCGCCTCGCCTCGACCCCAGAGGCCGCAAGGGCTGCGAATGGGGACGGGGCGCCTGAGGGGCGGGACCCGACGCAGGTGTCAGATCCGCTCGGCCGGGTTCGACTGGCTGGCTAGCTGGCTCAGCCCCTCGCTCGCCGGCCACCGCCCCCCGGCCCGCGGCCGCGCCGCAGCAGCGTCTGGAGGGCGGGGTCGGGTGTGCGCGCGGGTCCTCGGCACGCGGGCGGGAGGTGCGCGGCGCTTGGGTCTCAGGGAGCGCGGGGCGGCCCCCGCCGGCGTCGCGCGCGCTGTGTGAGAGCGGGGTCGCGCGCGCGGGCGCGCGCACGCCAGGCAAGTGAGGGAGTGTGAAGGGAGTGTGAGGGAGAGGAGCGGCTGGGGGTGAGTGTGCGTGTGTGGGGTTGAGTGTTTGCCGGGGTGGGGGTGAGGGAGAGCCGCACCAACCGCGCGGCTGTGAGCAAGGGGGCGGGGGGTGAGTGGGCGAGGGCGTCGGGCCTGGCTGCTGGAGCCGCGGCGCCGGCGGCGGCGGCAGCGGAGAAAGGAGGCGGCTCCCGGCATCCCGACCCCCCTTCCCCTGCCCTCCTTCTCGGACTTCCAGCCCGCCCGGCCTCCCGCGCTGCCCTCATAGGCCCCCAGCCCGGCGCCGCCGGCCAAGAGCGAGGGAGGAGCCGCCCGAGCCAGGTGAGCTGGACCCTCGCGTCCCTTCCAGGGGGTCGTGGCGAGAGGTGGAGGCCCTCCCGCCCTTCGCCTCAACCCCCGCCCACCGCGGCCGAGTTGGGGCGGAACGTGCTCCGGAGGAGCGGGCCGGAGCCGGGGAGCCGCCGGGGACGGAGTCTTCTGGAGGCCGGTGGTCTCCTCAGAGCCGGGGGCGGCGGGCGTGAGGCGGACCCCGGGCCGGGAGTGCGCGCCGAAAGGGGTTGAGGATGCCGGTGCGGCAAGCTGGAGGGAGGGAGGCGGCGGCGGCTTCGGGCGCGGAGCAGTGCGGTCCCCCTCGTCGAGGGGGTGTGGTGAACCGGGAAGGCGCGGCCGAGCCGCACACGCGTGGCGCTAACCTGTCCCCGGGAGCCCGGTAATCGCTGCCTCGCCTGGTGCCATCAGACGGATTCCTGTGGTGTGAGACCGAGGCGGGCGGGGTGGTGATAGTCCTGCAGTTAATTCTGTTCTGATTTCACGTTTTTCTCCTTACGTTTTAGAAAAAGTGACAGCCATTCCCCCTTTTCCTTTTGACAGTCCTCTGGATAAGAATGGGGTGACATTTAATAATTGGTTGTCCTGATTTTTTTTTAAAGGCATTTGACCATGATGCAAATCTTTTAACCCCTCCCCCCATAAATACAAAATAGTTAAGAGGATAATAACTTCAGATTTGCCTTACTAATTTGTCCTCATCTCTGGTAGCAGATTTGTTTTATCCCCCGTATGTGTGTGAATAGAGATGAGGCGTTGATTCTCTTCTGGGAGTGGGATTTTTGTACTAACCGTGCTCCATGTAACCTCCTTGTAAATTCTTTCATTGTGCTGTTTTCCCATTAATTACCAGACTTGTTCCCACATCTTTGTGGAGTTGGGTTAGATTTGAAATCTGTATGGAAACTGGGCAGCCTAATATGGAAGGTTTTCTTTTTGTGGGCTTGATAGGTTGATTATGTTTATGGACGACTTAACTTTTAACTAACCATTAAAATGTAAATATTATTTATTTTAAACCTCACTTTGATAACATCGGATAGTGTCAAGGTCGTTGAAAAATCTGTTGATTGTCCAAACACTTTAAAATATTCATTTGGATTAAAAACAGCCTCTGAAATTTCAGTCATGGAGAGTCACCATTCATTTTCTAACTTTCGGAATGAAAGGCTCTCATATAGTTGTAAGGTAGTTATAGTTTAAATTTCTTTTATATTGTTTGGTTGGTGTGTCAAAGGGGAGGAGGCCTATTCTGTTTTGACGTGATCTTTTGTTTATTCCATTCTGTCTTGGCTAACTATTAGTTTCCTTCTTTCGTGTCATGGATTTAGTTGTTCATTTGGCAACATGGCTGATGTTTTTCTCGCTCTGTCTGCCTTATTTTCTCTCACCTTCTCTTATCCTTACCCCCAGATGTTGGAGTCTCCTTGTTGGGGAGGTGGGCAGTGTGTGATTCTGAGAACCAAGAAGGGGAACAGCAAATTCAGTCTTCTGTTCAGTAACATTCAGAATCCTCTACTTAGTCAAGAGCCAGTTTTCTCATCCTGCCTTTCTCTCTGCAGGGGGTAAGGAGCTGTTAAAATCAAACTTCAAGACTTGTGGCTACCAGCTAAAATTCCACTGATCTTAGTTTCTGGTTATGATATCCATGCGTGCTCAGCTGTGTTCAGCTCTTTGCTGCGACCTCATGGACTGCAGCCCGCCAGACCCCTCTGTCCGTGGGATTCTCCAGTCAAGAACACTGGAGTAGGTTGCCATTTTCCACTCCATGGGATCTTTCTGACCCAGGGATCGAACCTGGGAAGCCCAATTCCTGGTTGGATAAGTTAATCATTTCTCCTGTTTCATCTTGAATATGATGGCACGTAGGGATGGAGGGGAGAGGAACAACAAGAAATTGTCCTTTTTTTTTTTCCCTTTTCCCTTCTCATTCTGTCCGCTTTTGCTCACCAGAGGGAAATTACTAGCAGTATGTTATAAATATTCTAACACTTCTTAGCCATATTGTAAAGAAAATTCTAAAGTGAAGGTTCATTTTTTCCTCTAAACACCAACCAAGCTTAGTGCATTACTTTTTTGGGACCCAAGATGAAACATACCTTTCAAATTATCTTCCAATTCTTACTTTCCCGTATTTGTAGTCACCTGGAATTTGCTACTGGATAAGTTACTAGAGTGATTTCAAGTCCTCTCTCCTCCCTCTGAGCTGAAGGACTGAACACTGGGCCAGGTCAGGGGAATGGAACAGAGCAGAATTAATTGTTCCACACTTTGGGACATAACACTTTCCTCTGGGAGGCAGACAGAAAGCTAAATATAGAAAATGGGTGGAGAAAGAACTTCTGTACCCATGAACAACCCACGAAGAGAGAGAAAATTGAGTTTTATTGTATGTTGTTTGCTTATAGCTGTTTTCTCAGTGGGGGAGTACATAAGTGATGTAGATTTGTAGAGACTTTATATGTAGATTTGTAGAGACTTCAAAAACTGGTTAGTTTTTGAAGAGTGCTCTCTGCAAGTGGGATTATCATAAGCATTTGAGAAAAGAACCTTTAGAAACGTTATTTAATTGAGGGTGTAGATTATGATAAGGACAATGAAAAAAGTAGTATTATTCAATGTTAGCTGTACTGGCATGTGCAGTTGTTTCAAGAGAGGTTGAATAGGGGAGATTAGGCGCAGAGGTTGGGTAAATTGTCTTTCAGTACTTGGGAATTTTCCTGCTTGTCATATTTTTAGGGTCATTAAGAAATAATACCTTCAAAAATATCTGTATAATATATACTTTAGATTTATGTGCCGTACATATCTGTGTAAATGTTCAGCTTGCAGAAAAGGACTGATTTTCTGGCTTCATCGTAACTGATGCCATGGTGTTAGTTTCAGTATTTTCTTTTCCAGTGTTTTTTCCCTTTCAAAATTGGCTTGGAGGACAAAAGCCACAGAGCTAGCCAGCTCTACTCCCTTAGAGTCTGGTCTGCATGGAACCCTGCTTATATCTGCTTATATCTTTTTTCCTCTCCTTTCTGACCCTAACCCTAGCCCCTACTTTAATTGTTAACAAAAGTAATTATTTCAATATCAGTTGTATAACAAGGATGGGAAGTAGCAGTAGGTTTGGGTTGTTTGTTTCTTATGAGAAACTGAAAACTTAAATTTCTAAGTTGCATTTAGATATTATATGGCAGTTTACTTGGTGTTAGTGTTTAATATTGAAAATAGCTATGTTTTTTTCATCTCCAGTTATACTTCAGTAAAACAAACTTCTTTAAAGTAACTCCCTCTTAACCCTGTCCTTTCTGAGGTTTTATGCTTCCCACTGGGGATATTAGTAGAGAATAAAATAGATGGGGATTCTGTCCTCATAAAGTGTATAGTTTAATTTCATTGTTCTCTGTCCTTTGCCCTGTCAGTCACTTTTCTCTTCAATGTCTTGAGGAGTCTACTCTATCTGTGAATTGATGAATTAGCAGAACAAATTTGTGTGAATATTGTTATGCCAGTTTTTTTACTACTTTTCTTTCAAAAGTTACAGCGCGCCACAAAATGTGATAGAAACAAACAAACAAACAAAAACGGCCCCTTAAATGTTTTTTTCCCATTCATCTTCTTAACAGTCCTCCTTTCTTTCTGTCTCTCTCTCTTAACCACTTCTAATACTAGCTCTTACCTTCATGTTATTAGAAATACAAAGGTAGAGCATGGATTGGCTGTATAAGATCAGACCTGTTCTGTCTTACTGCTCTGCTGTCCTGTATTGGCATTATTTCAGTCTTTTGATACTTTTATCAGAAAACTGCATCTTGAAAATACATGTGAGTTTGCCCAATTATAGCAGCATTGGAATTCTTCCCTGATGTTTTTTTCAGTTGTTAGCTTATTCCTTTGACATGTGATGTAATTAACCATATCCATAAAGTCTTCTTGAATATAATAACAGTTTCCTAATTGTTTTTTTCAGCATAGTGTCCAGAAAGAAAATTTGGAAAGAAGGCCCAACATTTAACATGTTAAATATGATGAACTTTGAACTGTACTGTGCATTGCATCTCAGGAAACTTTGGAAATTTTGTGCCACGTCCAGAGATACTCTGATGTAACATTTCTCTGTTAAGTGAAATCATTAGAAATGTTATTTGGATTCCAGAGAAAACATAGGTTTTCTTTATACCACAAAGTATTTTAGGAATTTTAGTAACTAACCTACAGATTATTTAAAGGTAGCATTTCAGGCCCTTTAATTGGGAATGTGTGAACATTTGCATGTTAATTTGTCCATGACAATTTTTTCTTTTTCCAGTTTTCTTTTTATGGTATAGTATACACCTAAATTTGACCATCTTAACAGTTTAGTGGTATTCAGTATACACATATTTTGCAACCACCACCATGGCCATCTCCAGAATTCTTTTCTTTGTCCTGCATTATTGACAACCTGTACCCATAAAACATTTAACTCCCCAATCTCTCAGTGCCCCAGCCATTAACAACCATCATTATGCTTTCTGTCTCTGTGAGTTTGAGTACTCTAGTACTGGAGCATAAGATTCATTCATGTTAAGCATGTAACAGAATCTGATGTCTTTAAAAGGCATTGTGTGTATACTGCATTTTTATTTATTCATCTGGCATAAAGGTGGCTTGCATCCACCTTTGAGCTCTTGTGAATAATGCTGCATGTGTGTACAAATACCTCTTTAAGACTCAGCTTTCAGTTCTTTTGGGTATATACCTAAAAGTGGAATTCCTGGATTGTGTGTTGATTCTATTTTTAATTTTTTGAGGAACTGCCATACTGTTTTCCATAGCAGCTGCACTATTTAACATTCCCACCAGCAGTTTGCAAGGCTTCCAGTTTCTCCACATCCTCCCCAACACTTGTTATTTTCTGTTGTTATTGTTCTTTTTTTCTTTTTGATAGTAACCATCCCGTGTGTGAGGTAGTTTCATGTTTTTATTTGCATTTTCCTAGTGCTTAGTCATACTGAACACTTTTTCTTATTCATGACATTTTAACATCAGGTCATTTTTAGTTCTCTGAGGGCTGAGACTTCATTTCTTACCATGATTTTCAGTGTCTTCAGATAAAGTGCATAGTAGACACTCATTAATTAAATGTATTATGCAATTGAATGTTTAGTTTTGTATATTTAGTAGTTTATCTTTTTTGACTATAAAGGAATCCCCAGATATCTTTGACATAAGTTAAACTTATTTCTTCCTCATGAAAAAGAGATAGTAAACAGTTTAAGGCTATAGCACTGTGCAGTCAAGGTCTTGTAACATGTAAGCTGTGCTTTTTACTCCAAATGGATGTTAGAGATACATAACAACCATGGAGCAAGGATCAAGGAAGAGTACATCCCTTTAGTATGCTTCCTGGAAGTTGGAGTGCAGTACTTTGACTCAGTGCTTTGATCATATTTAGTTGTGAGAAAACCTAGGGAATACAAATAAAGGTTCTTAGTCCTATGGCACTTTGCTCAGCTAAATATCAGATACATTATTGCTGAGGAGTAAGTAGATAGTGGATATTGGGAAGCAAGTGGCAGTCTCTGCTCTTGAATATGTAGAATTTGAGGTGACTCTGGGCTCTTCCTCTTTCTAATTTAGACAAGTGACCTCTCTGCTAGTTTAGCTTCACCTGCCAAATGATAATAATAACGTGTCATGAGGATGATTGTGAGGATTAAATGAGAAGATACAAATAAACTGTCTTAACATTGTATTTGGTATATGTAATCACTCAAGTGAATTTATTTTCTTTATTTAAATTCCCTTTGATATCTTTAAGTATCAAAATAGTTCAGAGAAATTAAAAAACTTGAATCCTAGTCTTGGATCTGCTATTGTGATATCTTGGGCAGGTTGTTCCTTTAAGATGGGATATGTTATGTCTGTGTTTCTCACGTAATTATGTACGAACTAAATGACATTCACATAATTGTATGCAGATTAAATAACAAAATATAGGGACTTCCCTGGCAGTCCAGTGGTTAAGACTTAACCTTCCAGTGTAGGGGTATATGTTTGATCCCTGGTGGAGAAGCTAAGCTCCCACATGTCTCTCCACCAAAAGACCAAAACATAAAACAGAAGCAATATTGTAGCAAATTTTCAATAAAGACTAAAAATAGTCCACAACAACAACAACAGAAATCTTAAAAAAAAAAAAAAGGCAAAGTGGGAAATGTTTTGTGAACTATAAATGGAGAATGTTTTTAACCCCACTTGTATGCATTGTTTTGCTTTTGTCTTGCATATGTATAAAGAAGGGAATTTATAGATGCTTGTTTATATATTCCAAAGTGTTGCCTTTCTTTATTACCTTCATTGTTTTCTGTTTCTGTGTAGACACTGTTTTACTGTTTTTCTTATGTCTTTTGACAGAGGGTCCCTATTGAGTCTGTAGAGAAAAATGGCTATCCTCTCAATTTTTCACCCCCAAATCATGTATATACTTTTTTTAAAAAGGGGTATTACAAATTAAAGAGCTATATGGAGAGAGTGTGAATGAATATGTCATATAAAATTTGGAAAATAGCTATTTGCTCTGTTTTTGAGGTATACGCTTTCAGGAATAATGAGGGGACTGTCATACTTTTCTTTTCTATCACTGTAGTCTTTGATTAATACCTAACCTCCTGCTCCTGCTTTCAAAGCATTTCAGTCTACCTTCAAGTTAATGTGCTAATGAAAATGGTGTCCAAACAGTGATATTATTGTTAAAGTGGCATCTTAACTAAAGGATGAGATTGTAGAGGAAGTATCTCTACAAGTTTCAAAGGGACAGTCGTTTTGTGGGTAATGGGGTAACAGGCGTATTTCAGAAAACTATATTTATTCATTGATTTGGTTTCCCTGGGTCTTAGTTGCGAAAGATGGCATCTTTAGTTGTGGCATGTGGGATTTAGTTCCTTGACCAGAGATTGAATCTGTGCCCCCTGCGTGGGGAGCACAGAGTCTTAGCCATTGGACCACCAGGGAAGCCCCCAGGTCTAACACTACTAATTGATTGTTTGAGATTCTTCTGAGATTTTCATTTTATCATTCATTTTCGTTTGTGGTTGTTGTCCAGTCTCTTGAGTCGTGTCTGCCCTGAACTGCAGCACCAGTCTTCACTATCCTGGAGTTTGCTGAAATTCATGTCTGTTGTGTTGGTGATGCGATCTGACCATCTCATCCTCTACCGCCCTCTTCTCCTTTTGCCTTCAATCCTTCCCATCATCAGGATCTTTTCCAATGAGTTGGCTCTTTGCATCAGGGTAATCAAGTATTGGAGATTCAGCATTAGCATCAGTCCTTCCAATGAATATTCAGGGTTGATTTTCTTTAGGATGGACTGGTTTGATCTCCTTGCTGTCCAAGGAACTCTCAAGAGTCTTCTCCAGCACCATAATTTGAGAGCATCAGTTCTTTGGTGCTCAGCCTTCTTTATGCTCCAACTTTCACATCCATACACGAATACTGAAAAGACCACAGTTTTGACTATTCGGACCTTTGTCAGCAAAGTGATGTCTCCGCTTTTTAATATGCCATCTAGGTTAGTTATAGCTTTTCTTCCAAGAAGCAAGCATCTTTCAATTTCATGGCTGCAGTCACCATCAGTTCAGTTCAGTCATTCAGTCGTGTCTGACTCTTTGTGACCCCATGCACTGCAGCATGCCAGGCCTTCCTGTACATCACCAACTCCTGGAGTTTTTTCAAACTCATGTCCATTGAGTCGGTGATGCTGTCCAACCATCTCATCCTCTGTCCTCCCTTTCTCCTCACTCCTTCAATCTTTCCCAGCATCAGGGTCTTTTCAGATGAGTCAGTTCTTGCCATCAGGTGGCCAAAGTATTGGAGTTTCAGCTTCAGCATCAGTCCTTCCAGTGAATATTCAGGACTGATTTCCTTTAGGATGGACTTGTTGGATCTCCTTGCAGTCCAGGGGACTCTCAAGAGACTTCTCCAACACCACAGTTCAGAAGCATAAAGTCTTCAGTGCTCAGCTTTTTTTATAGTCCAAGTCTTACATCCATACATGTCTATTGAAAAAACCATAGCTTTGACTAGACAGACCTTTGTTGGCAAAGTAATGTCTCTGCTTTTTAATATGCTGTCTAGGTTGGTCATAACTTTTCTTCCAAGGAGCAAGTGTCTTTTAATTTCATGGCTGCAGTCACCATCTGCAGTGATTTTGGAGCCCAGAAAAATAAAGTCGGTCACTGTTTCCATGTTTCCCCATCTATTTGCCATGAAGTGATGGGACCAGATGCCATGATCTTGGTTTTCTGCATGTTGAATTTTCAGCCACCTTTTTCACTCTCCTCTTTGACTTTCATCAAGAGGCTCTTTAGTTCTTCGCTTTCTGCCATAAGGGTGGTGTCATCTGCATATCTGAGGTTATTGATATTTCTCCCAGCAATCTTGATTCCAGTTTGTGCTTCCTTCAGCCCAGTGTTGTTCCATGTCCAGTTCTAAACTAACTGTTGCTTCCTGACCTGCATGCAGATTTCTCAAGAGGCAGGTCAGGTGGTCTGGTATTCCCATCTCTTTGCGAATTTTCCACAGTTTATTGTGATCCACACAGTCAAAGGCTTTGGCATAGTCAATAAAGCAGAAGTAGATGTTTTTCTGGAACTCTCTTGCTTTTTCGATGATCCAGCGGATGTTGGCAATTTGATCTCTGGTTCCTCGGCCTTTTCTGAAACCAGCTTGAACATCTGGAAGTTCACAGTTCACATATTGCTGAAGCCTGGCTTGGGGAATTTTGAGCATTACTTTACTAGCGTGTGAGATGAGTGCAATTGTGTGGTAGTTTGAGTATTCTTTGTCATTGCCTTTCTTTGGAATTGGAATGAAAACTGACCTTTTCCAGTCCTGTGGCCGCTGCTGAGTTTTCCAAATTTGCTGGCATATTGAGTGAAGCACTTTCACAGCATCATCTTTCAGGATTTGAAATAGCTCAACTGGAATTCCATCACCTCCACTAGCTTTGTTCATAGTGATGCTTCCTAAGGCCCACTTGACTTCACATTCCAGGATGTCTGGCTCTAGGTGAATGATCATACCTTTGTGATTATCTGGATCGTGAAGATCTTTTTTGTATAGTTCTTCTGTGTAGTCACCTCTTCTTAATATCTTTTGCTTCTTTTAGGCCCATACTATTTCTGTCCTTTATTGTGCCAATCTATGCATGAAATGTTTCCTTGGTATCTCTGATTTTCTTGAAGAGATCTCTAGTCTTTCACATTCTATTGTTTTCGTCTATTTCTTTGCACTGATCACTGAAGAAGGCTATCTTATGTCTCCTTGCTATTCTTTGGAACTCTGCATTCACATGGGTATAGCTTTCCTTTTCTCCTTTGCTTTTTGCTTCTCTTCTTTTCACAGCTATTTGTAAGGCCTCCTCAGACAGCCATTTTGCTTTTTTTGCATTTCTTTTTCTTGGGAATGGTCTTGATCACTGCATCCTGTACAGTGTCACAAACCTCCATCCATAGTTCTTTAGGCACTCTGTCTATCAGATCTAATCCTTTGAATCTATTCCTCACTTCCACTGTATAATCATAAGGGATTTGATTTAGGTCATACCTGAATGGTCTAGTGGTTTTCTCTACTTTCTTCAATTTAAGTCTGCAGTCACCATACACAGTGATTTTGAAACCCAAGAAAAGAAAGTCTGTCACTTTTTCAATTTAAAACCCATCTGTTTGCCATGAAATGATGGGACTGGATGCCATGATCTTAGTTTTATGAATGTTGTGTTTTAAGCCAGGTTTTTCACTCTCCACTTTTACTGTCATCCAGGGGCTCTTTAGTTCTTTATTTTCTGTACCTTTAATAAATCTCACACTCCACCACCACATATACATACTAAAGTGTTTCTTCCTTTCTCTCATCCTTCTTAATGCTTTTGTCCCTCTGCCTCTTATTCCCACTCTTATTTATAACAGTAATACAGTCCCAGCTCTTACAGAGACCTTTGGATAAGACAAGGAAAGGAAAAAGAATAAATTTCATATATATTCCAAATTGTGTTTTGTTGGGCTTGGAGGGGAGGAGGGAAGCATTAGAATTTATTGAGAGAAAAGCATTGATAATCAGATCATTGGTTAAAAACCTTAAGCATAAGAAAGTAGGTGTTAAAGGTTTTAATTGAAGTCAATATAGGTAGGTAGTATGATTTGGGTAGTATGATAGGCAGGTAGTATGATTTAGTAGGTTGTTGGGACTGAAAGAACATCTTTGGAAATTCAGGCTATGCTATTTAGTATCACTTAATTAAAAAAAATAGGTGCATTTCTTAATTGTATTAATGTACATTTCTTAATCTGTAAATGGTTACTGTAATCAGTTCAGTTTAGTCGCTCAGTTGTGTCTGATTCTTTGGGACCCCATGCACTGCAGCACGCCAGGCTTCTGTGTCCATCACCAACTCCCAACTCCTGGAGCTTGCTCAAACTCACGTCCATCGAATCGGTGATGCCATCCAACTATCTCATCCTCACTTGTCCCCTTCTCCTCCCGCATTCAGTCTTTCCCAGCATCAGGGTCTTTTCAAATGAGTCAGCTCTTCGCATGAGGTGGCCAAAATATTGGAGTTTCAGCTTCAGCATCAGTCCTTCCAGTGAATATTCAGGACTGATTTCATTTAGGATGGACTGGTTGGATCTCCTTGCAGTCCAAGGGACTCTCAAGAATCTTCTCCAACACCACAGTTCAATAGCATCAATTCCTTGGCTCTCAGCTTGCTTTATAGTCCAGCTCTCATATCATACATGACTACTGGAAAAACCATAGCTTTGACTAGTAATACCCAAGGTTTAATTTGAAGTAGTGTTCATTTCGGAGAAGGCAATGGCACCCCACTCCAGTACTCTTGCCTGGAAAATCCCATGGATGGAGGGGCCTGGTGTGGGCTGCAGTCCATGGGGTCGCGAAGAGTCAGACACGACTGAGCGACTTCACTTTCACTTTTCACTTTCATGCACTGGAGAAGGAAATGGCAACCCAATCCAGTGTTCTTGCCTGGAGAATCCCAGGGACGGGGGAGCCTGGTGCGCTGCTGTCTGTGGGGTTGCACAGAGTCGGACGCGACTGAAGTGACTTAGCAGCAGCAGCAGTGTTCAGTTAACTTTCAGTTTTAAAATAATTCATTATTCAATTTGGAGTTTGATAAGGCATGCCATTCAACATCTTTAAACATTGTGATTCTATTAGATCATCTGTTTATAATGTGTATCATCACACACACACACACACACACACACACACACAGAGTTGACTCTTGAACAGCATGGCTTGGAACTGTGCAAATCCAGTGATTCAATAAATATGTACTATAGTTCTTTGCTTGCTTAACTGAGGCAGTAGTGGGAGCACTGAGTTAGGGATGCCCATTAGGCACATGAAAAGATGATCTGAAATTCAGTTCAACTCCTGGTTGGAAAAATATATTTAGTAGGTCAATGATAGTAGTTGAAACTGGGCTGAGAATGACTTTTCTTGAGAAGGGAAAGAAAGATTTAAGAATGAAGCCCTGGGGATTATGTACAGGAGGAGAGCTGACAGGAGAAAAGAGAGAAGATAATAGGCAAAGACTGACTGTTCACACATTTGTTATTTGTGTGTATAAACCGGATTCAGCTCCTGTATTTCACATCCGGGACAGAATGATGTCATTGAAAGCATATCTGTAGTAATTGCCAAATGGAGTAAATCCTAATTTTTATTTAAGTGTATATATTTTCCAACATTTTTTCCATTTCTGTCTTTTTAGTCTGAGTTCATTTGATGTATCTTATCTGGAATAAAGAATTTTTCTAGTAGTAAGAAATGTCCTTAATGTTATCAGATGGTAGACTGTGATTTTGCTTTTTCCTTGGCAGAATAATTACCATTGGGAAGAGGCCTCTCAAGAAGAATGAATGAAGAAGCATCTTAGGATTCTCATTTAATTAGCCTTGCCTGGACTATTGGAAGATAGCAGATAAAGATAAATTGGTGTGCTTATCCATAATTTTCACAGGAAAACTCTCTAATATAAAATTAAATTTTATAAATTTCTTCTATTTCAAAAACACGATTTTAGCATTCACGTAGTATCTGATATTTATATATCATTTTCCTTGGTACTTTTAGATGAAGAGGATGAGAGTTAGATCTGATTTTACATTCTAAGAGGAAAAATAAGCTCCTATGTGTATGTGGGCATTTGCAAATGCTGTGTTTATCTTACACTTTTGGAGAATAAACTCTTCTCATACAGATATGTTATTGGGTAGCCAGACTTACTCAGTTAAATGTCAGGGGAAAAGGGGGAAACCATTTTATTTTACAAGGGACCCTTTCTTGTCATTGATTGATTGCTATGTGGCACAGCTTGCAAGTTCTTAGTTACCCAACAAGGGATTCACTCTGTGCCCCCTGCAGTGGAAGCAGAGTCTTAACCACTGGACCTCCAGGGAATTCCCTCCTGTCTTTTAAATAGTGAATATGATTTGAACTTCAAGGTATTCCTTCTATTGCCATACTTTGGGCTCCTAGGCTGTGTAGATTTACGGTTATACTTTTGACTTTTTATCATTTTCCTTCATGTTAAGAGGTTGGGTAAAAGGAAAAGTAGATGTTTTAAAATAATAGGGAAGGAGACACCAATCCATTGGTCTCTGGCCCGTAGGAATGTGTTGGTGGCCTCTCAGGCCAGGAGGGGCCATATGGGTGGGGACAGTTGGGGACACAGAGCCTGTGCCTTTGTGGTTGGCGTCTTCACCTGCCTGTTTCCTGGGTTACACTGTCACATAGTTAGATGTAGATTTCAATGGAACAGCCTGAAAAAGACAAACAGCCACTGTAGCAGCATCCCTGAGCACCAAGCCACTTACCTTCCTATGAAAACCAAAGTGGACCATTGGGCAAAGAAGAGGTTGTACCCTTTGACTCCCTGGCAATAATTGGTCTCTGAAGATGACTTAAGATGGTAGTAGATAAAAATCTAGACAGGTGTTATTTGAAGATACCAACACCAATGGAACAGTAAGCTAAGGATGGTTAAGCACACTTTGCCTTTTATAACCTGGTGATGCCATTTGCTTGGTGTACAGGAAGACTTGAGTTGGAACACAGTGTTGCCACATACCTTTGCAAAACTTTATAAAAAAAACCAGGGCATAACATAATATTCTGAAAATTTTTAAGTATTCTGCATGAAGATACGTCAGTGCAGCACAGGGTGACAACCCCCATGTTGTCTGCCACTTAGGTGGGCTTTGAGGATCCATAGCCATTGACGACATCAATGTAGTCTCTACCTTCTTCTGCAGGGTAATAGCGTTCTTCCAGTTCTACATTAGGGGGTTCAAGCACCCCTTCTTGAAAAGCTGGGGTCCAGTTGTGGCAATCTTTACTTCACCTCACCCTGACAGAGAGGGAACATCGTTTTCTTTCTTAGAACCCTGGGTGCAAGAGGATTTAGAGCCTCTTCATTAAAAAGAAAATGAAAAGAGCTAGGGAGCCTAATCTGAGCATGTAGTTAGTTGTTCGTTGTGTACCAGCATAGAAACACCCAAACTTTACTACGTGAGACTATCAGAGCTGTGGCCATGAGGCCAGACAAAAGGTAAGCTCACAACACCATCTCTTAGGAGTCTGCAAGACTGTATGAGACTGCAGTCTTTGGATGCCTTTTATTGTGTGATTATAGAATCATTGGAAGCACCGTGTATTACTCTTGTGGCCTGGGCATTTTCCTGAGAGCTGATTTTACCGTAACTGCTTCCCACTTCCCAGTGGCTACCACAGCCCCATCCTGATTTCTACTGGAGCCACAACTGAACTAGTAATGCAGGGCAGTTTCATGCAGTGAAATCAATCATAAAAACAGACAGTGGTCTAGACTTCAGCATGAGTGGAGGCACAGAGGTATTGAGTATTGAAGGTCAATGAGTGGGTGTTTCAAAAGTTACCCATTGTAAACACTTTAAGGGCATTTTTATATTAATAGTTTCCCTCTCATTGGAAACTGGGCATCTCTCTGGTGTGACTTGTGGAGCTTTTTCTTCTAAGTGAGACCTTTTCCAGTGGTCTGGAAGCCCACATTCCATATTCCTAGTGTGTAAATTGAGCTCTAAACCCCTTTCTTGTGCTTATTTACTGGTATCCAGTGATTGATGCCTTTGAGTCGGTGGGTCCCTTGATGTTCTACTCTTACTGTGTGCATCTGTGGAGCAGGCCCTTCTGGTTTAGACTGGCAAAAGCACACGAATAGTACCAGTTGCAGCTGCTATGAAGCAGTGTATATGTAGGGCCATTGCTTCCCCTTGTTCTTTCCTTTTGCGTTAGTTTTGCCATGTCATGTGGAATAATACTAGGAATCTTTTATTTGTTAAAATCACCTATTAATGCTTGTTAGTAAAACTTGTAACTTTTTGCTACTTTTCATGAAAATGATTTCCACTTCTCTTACTCATGATATAAACTCTTAAGAAGTAGCACTCTCTTTTTTGGTGGCATTCTAGTAAACAAGCTATGTTTGTTTAATAAAAATCCTATTTAAAGATAGAATAAAAACATTGAGTAAGAGCATGCTGTCTCTTGACTGAAAAATAAATTTTACTGAAGAGCTTTGGCATTTATTTTGGTTATTTAAAAATTTTCCGCCACATTCTCGAATTTTTATTTTGATTAAACGGTGATTGACATCAGTAGTGATGCTCATCTAGTAATATAGTTACTACCTTCTCCTTTTTAAATATACCTATAAAGATGTTTATAATAAATTATACACGTGCTGTGTGTGCTTAGTCGTGTCCAACTCTGCGACCCTGTGGACTGTAGCCCACCAAGCTCCTCTGTCCATGGTATTCTCCAGGCAAGAATACTGGAGTGGGCTGCCATTTCCTCTTCAAGGGGACCATCCCGACCCAGGGCGTAGAATCCGAGTCTCTTGTGTCTCCTGCATTGGCAGCCAGGTTCTTTACTACTAGCACTTCCTGGGAAGCCCAGCAAATTGTACATACGTGTATGGAATAAGGAAAGCAGTTGAACAGTAACTGCACAAATGTACACTATTTCTTTGAGTTTGTAGTGATGGAAAAGATACAGGGATATAGTTTTTCCTATTTTTTTTATGGTTAGTATATAATTGTAGTGTTTATTTGTGTGTGTGAGAGGAAAAAAAAATAAGATTTCTTGATTTACTTTGTATGTGTATTATTCTTTTCCATCTAGGAGGAGTCTATATTCAGGACGAAGTAATCCCAGGAAAGGAAGAACAGCAGATCAAGATGTGTAGCTCTGTGGCTGCCAAGTTGTGGTTCTTGACAGATCGTCGAATCAGGGAAGACTATCCCCAAAAAGAGATCTTACGAGCATTAAAGGCCAAATGTTGTGAGGAGGAACTGGACTTTAGGGCTGTGGTGATGGATGAGTTGGTGCTAACAGTTGAACAAGGAAACCTGGGTAAGTCTATAGTTAAGTAACAGTTTGGATTTTTACCTAGAATTTGGTGATTCTTTTTGTTTTAGAAATAATTAGGTCAAAGGATCTGATAATAGGCTTTATCATTACTGAGTATCATCTAGTCTAAAAATCTAGTATATCTTACAGAAGAAATGAAAACAGCAGTATTTATTAAATCCCTCATTATAGTATTTATTAAATAGTTGTGAGGGAAGTTAAAGATAACCTACTACTTTTTCCCCATTATTATTGTCCTCTAGTTTTTAAAAAGCCTTGTTTTTAAGATGCCTCTAAAGGAATCTGTACTCCAATCAGGGGTCCGTCTAGTAAATTAATCAAAATCCATGTGCGATTCTTCTTTTCTTTTTTCTTTAGCAAATACTTTATATGTATAGTGTAAAATATTAATAGTATTTTTAGTGAATAAAAGTGTCTTAACTGATGAGTTTTTAAAAAAATATTTCTAATAGTTCATATTGTTTTTGGATTACTAGGGGAAGATATTTTGGAAATGTGTTGGAAATTCTTTAGGACTATCTTTCAGGACATCTTTCCTTTGGAAAAGTTAGGATTTGTTACAGCTAAATTGGTCATCTCTGTTAGGGAAAGGTGGTTATTGGTGGCGCTAGTGGTGAAGAATCTACTTGCCAATGCAGGAGATGCAAGAGACGTGGTTTCAGTCCCTGGGTTGGGAAGATCCCCTGGAGGAGGAAATGGCACCCAACTCCAGTATTCTTGCCTGGCGAGTTACAGTCCATGGGGCCACAGAGTCTGGCTTGACGGAGCAACTGAGCTCTCGCAATAGTAAAGCAAAGCACAGGTCTGCTATTGTAGGGTAGTTTCATTCATGAGCTAGTTAATAATAGATCCAGAATCTTGCCTGATTTATACCATGATATCTTGGGTTTAAATAAGTAGAATCTTTTAGCACTCACTCTCTCTTTATCTCAGTCCTCTTAACATTTTTTATTGCATTCTCGTTATCTTTCGGCAGTTATTGTTTCTTTACAAATAACTGCATTAGAAATATTTCTAAATTATTTCACTTGAATTAATAAGTAGTTACTACCTTTATAAGAAAAATGCATACCATGTTATTTTCAGTCCAGTTTTTTTTTTTTTTTTAATACATATGCCCAATTCCAGCACCTTACACAGATTCAGAAAAATCTGGGGTAGAGCGTGTGTTATTCATTCATTAAATATTGAGTACCCACTTTGTGCTAGTTAATTGGTATGGCATGTAAAATTAGACATTAACATTCATCAGTTGATCACACAAATAAATGTAAAATTATTATGAAAGGAATTGGATGTCACTGCACCCTCCTGTACCTGTAACAGATAGCTTTCCCTTGAAATCTTTTATCTAGTATCTGTTACATGCTTTTACAACTTTATAATTATAAGGCCCATACAACTGTTGTTGAAAATAAAAACTCAAGATACTTTATGTTAGAAGCATGTTCTTGAAGTCTGAGGGAGAAGAGATCTCAAGGACAGTGTGGTATTTAGCTCACTAAACACAACTTCCACAGGGTTCTGGTGTATGTTTCTGTGTTTTAAAGGTTGAAATACTAAAGGCTGCATTTCCAAGAGTCCCCTGTGTTCCTCATGTGACCTAGCTTCTGTCAAATAGGCACATTACAGAAAGATTTGGGAGGTTAGAAGATCACTATTTTTCAAAAGTTTCATAGGTTGAAAACCATTGTGCTTGCTTTTTTCTTAGGTGCCTAATGGACATTTTTACTTTGTTCTCAACTGTTTCCATGCCAGTCTTTCAAAACCGAATCCATGTTTTCCCCCTAAAACAGTCTTCTTATTTCAGTTTTTCTGTCTTTGTAACATTGCCTTTTGGCCTTTTAATCCATTCTTAAGAGCCATTTATACCACAAAATATTGTTGCTTTTTCCTTCTAAGCCACAACTATTCTAACTTCAACTTTTCACTGTCCTGGATCAGGGTCTTAGGGTCCAACATTTTCATGACACAACAGGCCCATATCTCTCTTTCACAGTCTTTCCTCTCCAGCCCTCTCTCATTCACAAATACTACCTTTATCATCTTAACATGATAAAACCTTGAGAAACTCTTGTTTCCCCACAACATTGAATCTAATTTTATATTAAAGACTTCATTAATGCACATCATATGAATCCAGGAATTCCTAGTTGGTTTTTTTTTATTTCACATTTTGAATATTTTTTAATTATTTAAATCTCATACTATCTTATAAGGAAGGTAATAGTATCATTTTATAGATGAGGAAACAAATGAGGAATTAAGTGGAGAAGTAATAACTTAAAAAAAGAAATAATAATAAACACTATTTATATACCTTTATTGAGAGATTTATTTTTGCATACTACTTTGAGTTAACTGACAAATGTCCTGTCTTTTCACTTTGCAGCTCATAAACTCATTCAGTGTTTGCTTTTCTGTGAATGCCTCTTTTTTGAATTAGAGTTTTGCTGGGAGTCTTAGTTGGTAGTTTTTTCTTTTAGCAGTTGGAAGATACTAACTTCCTATCTTCTGGCCTCCAAAGTTTCTGATGAGAAATTTGCCAGTGATTTTATTGAGGATCCATAGAATGTGATGATTTGCTTCTCTCTTGCTTTTTTCAAAATTTTCTTTGTCTTTTGAAAGATTGATTATAGTGCATTTCACCATGTGTCTGTCAAAAGGTGGAGATTGTTGAGCTTCTTGAATGTTTATATTCATGTCTTTCATCCAGTTTGGGAAGTTTTCAGCTGCTATTTTTTCAAATATGATCCTCCCCACAGTCTTCCTGGGACTCCAACAATGCATAAGTTTACTGATTGTTCTGTCTACTCAAATCCACTTTGAATTCCTTTACGTCAATTTCATTTCTGTTATTGTTCTTTCAGCTCCAGAGTTACTTATTGGTTTCTTTTTATGTGTTCTGTCTGCTGATATTAACATTTTGTTCACACATTGTTTCCTTGCCTTTTTTCATTCTTTGAGTATCTTTAAGGTAGTTTCCCCCCTTAAAAAAAATTTTTTTATTAGGTATGCTGCTGCTGCTAAGTTGCTTCAGTCATGTCTGACTCCATAGACGGCAGCCCACCAGGCTCCGCCATCCCTGGGATTCTCCAGGCAAGGACAGTGGAGTGGGTTGCCATTTCCTTCTCCAGTGCATCAAAATGAAAAGTGAAAGTGAAGTTGCTGAGTCATGTCCGACTCTTCGAAACCCCATGGACTCCAGCCCACCAGGCTCCTCCGTCCATGGGATTTTCATGGTTGATTTATAATGTTGTGTTAGTTTCAGGTATACAGCAAAGTGAATCATTTATATTATATATAAATATATCTGCTCCAAATTTATCTCCACCGCCCCCCATAGTTTCTTTTAATGTCATTGTCATGCTCAGTTACTCAGTCATGTCCAACTCTTTGCAACCCCATGGGCTGTAGCCCGCCTAGCTCCTCTGTCCATGGGATTCTCCAGGCAAGAGCACTGGAGTGAGTTGCCATGCCCTCCTCTAGGGAATCTTCTTGACCCAGAGATCAAACCCAAGTCTTTTATGTCTCCTGCATTGACAGGTGAGTTCTTTACCACTAGCACTACCTGGGAAGCCCAGTGGAGGGAATGGTGTAACAAAAAGTACTATGGCCTCTTTGTCTGCACCTCTGTGATCAGAAGCTGCATCCAGCCATCAGAGCAGAGATCCCAGATATTTTGAGGGCAGGTCATTATACCCACTCTGACTCCTGCAGGGTGTGTCAGCTGCTCCAGAACCAAGTGCACAGTATGGCTAGAGAATGGGGGATGAGTAGTTGCTGCTGTTCTGAAATTGATCAAAATTTAACTGCATTTATGATCCCAGTCTTTTTCTAAAAGTTGTGGTCTTTCAGCAAATTGATGAGGGGTTGTCTAGATGATGAGACAGAGTCCTGATGCTTCCTCCTCCTTCATCTTCCCAGAATCCTCTCTATACTTATTTTTGATTGAGGTGTATCTTCTTGTTTTGTTGTTTTATATTTTGGGAACAAGTATCTTACAGGATTATGTGTACCATGAATATCTTTTATCTGTGGCTTGCTTTTTTCACTCTGTTAATGACATCTTCTGGTCAGTAAAAGTTTTGAATTAAGTACAGTTTATATTTTTCCTTTTTTGATTAGTGCCTTTTATGTTGCAGTTAAGAAAATTGTGTGTGCCCAAGAGTCTTTATTTTATAATACATGCTGAAAATCTATTTGATAAAACACAGTATTATTAGGTGAAATTATTGTTAAGAAAAGGGCATTATAGTGTGGTACCATTTTCTAAGGATATGTGAGTGTTAACTTTTGCTGGTTTAAGAAATAATTAATAAAAGGATAAACCATAATTTTCTAAGTATGGGCTTCCCAGGTGGCTCAGTGGTAAAAAATTCATCTGCCAATGCAGGATATGTGGGTTTGATCCCTGGGTCAGGAAGATCCCCTGGAGAAGGAAATGGCAACCTACCCCAGTACTCTTGCCTGGAAAATCCCATGGAGAGAGGAGTCTGGTGGACTGTAGTTAATGGAATCACAAAGAGTTGGACGTGACTTAGAGATTAAACAACAAGAACAATGATGATTACCTTTAGGGAAAGGAAAAGGATCAAGAGGACAGGGATGAGCAAGACTACTCTGACAAGTTTGGGCATGTATTGATAATTGTTGAAACCAGGTGATAGTACATTGGATTTATTATATTTTTATTTTCTATTTAGAATTTTCCTTAATAAAAAGTTGAAATGTTTGACCTGATGAAAGTTTGTTTGACTCAAGGATAGGAGAAGTAATTTTGGAATTTAGTTATTTTTGGTGTGGCACCTTGTTGAGTTTATAGGTTGTTCTTCTTGCTTCCTGGATTCCCAGAATTGCCCTGGTGTTTTTTTTACCCTGGTTTTTACATCTTTCTTTCTTTCTTTCTTTTTTTTTTTTTAATTCTGTGCATGATCCTATATTTCCTGCTCAAGTTAACTAGAGATATTTTAATTGCTTACAAATCAAATAAGCTTCCCCAATACAAAAATTAATTCCAGAGAGCATGTTGCCAACAATAGACCTTCAGAGACTTGGTTACTTGGCATAGATAGGGCAGAAATCAATTAAGACTATCTTTCCAGAATGGGATTCTAATAACCCAAGGCACACAGTGATGAAACTGGAGATTAAGTAATTACTTTTATTCACTTGGAACCATGGCCTCTTGATGAAAGTCAAAGACGAGAGTGAAAAAGTTGGCTTAAAACTCAACATGCAGAAAACTAAGATCTTGGCATCTGGTCCCGTCACTTCATGGCAAATAGATGGGGAAACAATGGAATCAGTTGACAGACTTTATCTTTTTTGGGCTCCAAAATCACTGCAGATGGTGACTGCAGCCATGAAATTTAAAAACGCCTGCTCCTTGGAAGAACGGTTACGACCAACCTAGACAGCATATTAAAAAGCAGAGACATTACTTTGGCAACAAAGGTCCATCTAGTCAAAGCTGTGGTTTTTCCAGTAGTCATGTATGGATGTGAGAGTTGGACTATAAGGAAAGCTGAGCACCGAAGAATTGATGCTTTTGAACTGTGGTGTTGGAGAAGACTCTTGAAAGTCCCTTGGACTGCAAGGAGAACAAACCAGTCAATCCTAAGGAAATCAGTCCTGAATATTAACTGGAAGGACTGATGCTGAAGCTGAAATTCCAATACTTTGGCCACCTGATGGGAAGAACTGACTCATTTGAAAAGACCCTGATGCTGGGAAAGATTGAAGGCAGAAGGAGAAGGGGACGACAGAGGATGAGATGGTTAGATGGCATCACTTATTCAATGGACATGAGTTTAAGTCAACTCCTGGAGTTGGTGATGGACAAGGAAGCCTGGTGTGCTGCAGTCCATGGGGTCACAAAGAGTCGGACACGACTGAATGACCGAACGAAACTGATTCAACCGTCTGTTGAAGATAAACCTTTGTCGTCTGTTAGATACTGCTGCAGAAAACTTTCAGTTTAAAAATTATATTTCTTTTTACAAACATGTTAGTTTTCTAGGAACCTACTTTTATCTTGGCCGTTCTTTTCTTTAGATTTTTAGTTATTGTTAGTTACTCAGTCGTGTTCGACTCTTTGCAACCCCATGAACTGTAGCCCAACAGGCTCCTCCGTCCCTCGAATTCTCCAGGCAGGAGTTGGAGTGGGTAGCCATTCCCTTGAAGGGATCCTCCCAACCCCAGGGATCAAACCCAGGACTCCACTATAGTGAAGCCCCAAAAGAAAGCCTGTTTCTGCCTGGCTTCAAATCGAGGACCTTTTGAGTGTGAGGCGAATGTGATAACCTCTCCATTATGGAAGCACAGTTATTTTGCTGAACCTCACCACATGCGGGACCTTAGCTCCCTGACCAGGGGATTTGCTTTTAGTTCATTAATTTCTGTTCTTCCTTTTTCTTAGATGTTAATGATTTGATTTACCTCTGGTGTTTTAGTTATTTACATCTTGTTTTAGGCAGTATGTCTTCAGACATTACGTAAAATACATGCTCTGTGTCTTAAAAAAATGATGAGAGGAATTTCTCTGGTGGTTCGGTGGTTAAAACTCCAATGCATGGGGCAAAAGTTTGATCCTTGTTTGGAGAACTAAGTAAGATTCCGCATGCTGAGTTGTGTGTCCCACCCCTTCCATGGTGAGACAAGTTCAAATTTCAATATAATAATAATTGAGTATCTACTCTATTCCAGATAGTGCTGGGGGATATAGCTTTGAACAAGGTAGTATTTCTTACTCTAATGGAAATTTCTTGTTATTTTGACTCTCAGTCTCCCTTGTGCAAAAGAGGAAGATGGATGGGAGAGATGATTAAAATTTATTATGCTATGCTATGCTATGCTAAGTCACTTCAGTCGTGTCCAACTCTGTGTGACCCCATAGACAGAAGCCCACCAGGCTCCCCCATCCCTGGGATTCTCCAGGCAAGAACACTGGAGTGGGTTGCCATTTCCTTCTCCAATGCATGAAAGTGAAAAGTGAAAGTGAAGTCGCTCAGTCGTGTCCGACTCTTAGCGACCCCATGGACTGCAGCCTACCAGGCTCCTCCGTCCATGGGATTTTCCAGGCAAGAGTACTTCTTATTTGCCGGGCACTTCCGAACTAATGTTAACAAAGTTAATTCTCGTCACAACTTTATAAAGGAATTACTTCTACTATTCTTATTTTAAAGAACCTGTGGCACAGAGAGGTTCAGTAACTAGCCTGGGGTTACACAGTGGAGAAACAGTAGAGCTTGGATTTGAATCAGATATGGGGTCGTTGTTGCAGTAGATCTGTTCACTTTCTGTGTTTGCCTTTGCTGTCCTTTCATTATCTACCTTTGATAATGAGTGAAGAACCTTAATTTACTTACCCTGTGGTTTCTTCAGAGTTTGCTGTATTCGGTGAGTTTAACACTGTTTCCTTCTTTATAATTTATTATTCTATAGCTTTAAATTTTATTTAAGGTTATATAAATATATATTTATATTTTGAATTTTATATCAAAAAGTTCTAGATATCATCTAGTTATGTCACCTGCTCTACTTTGCCAAAGTAGGTTGGAACAGACTATATATTTGACTTTAACCTGGAGCTGTTAAAAAGTGTACTCTTTTTCAAAGTGGAAAGTGAGACTTGACATTTAAAGGACACCACAAAGATACCTTGCTTCCCCTCTCGCCTTGTCATTACTAGTCTGTTGCTGGAAAACTGCAGTACATTTTTATGACTGGCTTCATTAATAGTGATTAAAATGATACACTTCCCCACTTTTCTTTTCTCTCCATATATATATTTAACTATTTCAGAGTAGATTGCTATCTTATGGGGGGAAGAAAATGTATAGAGATAGTATTTCATACTTGCATAATAGTAAGGGAAAAAACTTCATAAAACTTTTCATGCTAAATGAGAAAAATATATTTATATCTTTTTGCTTCCAATACTGAGACCTTATGCATCAAGTATTAAGTAAACCCAGTTTGCTTGGGAGCTGAATACAAAAGGAGATAATCAAGTTCCCAAGGTATATTACTAGTAACAATTAACACATGTGCCATCAGGCTACTTCATCCTACCATTGTAAACTATAGAAAAGGTAAAGAGAATGTACTCTAACATGCTGAGCTCGAATACCAACATTTATAAAATTTAAGGAGTTTAATTAGAAGTATTTAGTGGCATCACATTTTTCGGTATTTGTTATATCTTACCTCCTTTTGAGGATAGAGTTGGTTATCTTCACTCCAGATTCTATAGTTTCTAAAGGCACTTAGAGCAGAAGCTTGGAGAAGGCAATGGCACCCCACTCCAGTACTCCTGCCTGGAAAATCCCATGGACGGAGGAGCCTGGAAGGCTGCAGTACATGGGGTCGCTGAGGGTCGGACACGACTGAGCGACTTCACTTTCACTTTTCACTTTCATGCATTGGAGAAGGAAATGGCAACCCACTCCAGTGTTCTTGCCTGGAGAACCCCAGGGATGGGGGAGCCTGGTGGGCTGCCGTCTATGGGGTCACACAGAGTCGGACATGACTGAAGTGACTTAGTAGCAGCAGCAGCAGCAGCAGGGCAGAAGCTAGCCAGTCATTGCCTTCAATAAAAGATGTCTTTAAAATAAACAGTCATAATCTGAATGCTTGTTTGTTTGCTTTATACTTTTCCTTATCTCTTTCTCCTTTCCTCTCTCTCCCTCTCCCTTTTTTTCACACATGACTGTCAGCTGCTACACAGCAGTGCTCAGTGATAATGAGGCACACTGTTAAAGTAGTCCCCTTTTGTTTCTGGACCACTGATGAGGGACCTGGGAAAGAAATGTTATTGGTTCCTAGTCATTCTCCAAAGAGGACATCTTTGGAGAAAATTTGTTTTTGCTATCTGGGATTAATAGTGAGACAAGTCTTAGAAACAAATTTGAGGGGGAAAAGGATTGCTGAGGATATTAAGGAGGGATGGTTTGATAGGAAACATAAAATTTATTTTGATGGGAAGCAGGTGAGCAGATAGGAAACACATATATATTCTCAAAAGAATGGATTCTTACATTATGCCTGGTTTTTTGATACTTGATAATTTCTAGATATGTGAGTTCTAACCCAGCCTTAATAAAGACTTTTTAAGTATTTTGTATAACTCTTGAGAATTATTTGACCCTTGGTACTACAGATTTTCATTACTAATTGCCCTATTCTCAAAATTTGGGCAGTTATTTCTTTCTACATTTTTGGGACCTGTGGGACAAATAAGCCAGTGGGTTTTTTTTTTCCCCCTTTAAGTTTAAGAAGACCTTTCTGATGTGGAGATAGACCTGTATTTATGATGGGCAGCAGTCCAATGTGACCAAAGCCCCCTTGCTGCAGTCTTTTTTTTTAATGTCCTATTTAAAATATTGAAAAATAGATTTACAATGAGTTGAGTATTTTAAAGCGTTCAGAATTATGTGGTCTTTTTTTTTTTTTTAAGATTTTACATGTGGTGAATTTAATAGCTTTGTCAGTTAAGTAATGGATTAGTATTCTAGGTTACTGACCTAAACAACTGAATGTTAATTTAGCAGGGTGTAGGGAGTGCTCAGAAGTTATGACTCTGTTATCCTGCCTACTTGCTATTTCCAGGTAGAACTCACAGCCTGAGAAAGAATATGTTAGATTTCTGGTCCAAAATTTGTTTTCGACTACCCCTTCCATTCATGGAAGCCCTTTCAGGCTGTCTAGTGTTGTCATAATTCATCTGTCTTAAATCTTTGAGTGCTTCCTTGATTTTTGGCACAGAGATTATGTGGCTTTTAAATCATGTACAAATAGCACCTTCACTTCCAGTTAAAATACTTAAAGTTATGTCAGCTTTAAAAGATTCCTGAAATCCTGATGAATACTCTTGAACTCTAAAGGATGGAAGAAAAAGAAATGCCAGTCAGCAGAGAGCCTGTCAGTTGTCTGTTTCTTCTTCCCTGAGGATAAAAACACTTAATACTTGATCATGTAGCCAAACTAGACTCAAAAAGCACAGGTGTAGTGAGATTTCCCACTTAATTACTGGCAAGGAGATTAATATCCCAAAGGAATCTTTCCACTAGGAGAAGAATCAGCCCTTAGCACCTTCTCACTTTGCCGTGACAAAGCAGCAGCCTTTTAATACATAATACACTTTATACAAAAAATACAGGAACAGAAATTTTTCCCAGCCCCATTGCTACTCTAAGGTTAACTCATTACTGACTTTTGATGTTTAATCATACACTTAATCCAAAACTTACATCTAGAATATTTACATTGAAATCTCTATCGCAGTACGAAACAAAGTTAGATGAATAGCATCATAAGTTACCATTTAAGATGATAAGCAAAAAAGAAGTGGAATTGAAAGCAGAACTGACAGGTGGCACATTCATTTGGAATGAATAGCTGTGGCCATAATAAGTACAATTGTACTTATTATGTACTTATTAAATAAGTGCAATTGTACCTGTGTATCATGAATAACAGAGATCTAAGGAAAAGAGTCATTTGCCCTGTATTTCAGTTTCGTAAGCTCTACATCAAAGATAAGTTGTATTTACTAAAAGTACCCAAGAGATCAGTAGTACTTTGCCTTTTTTGGGGATTCACATTCGTCTGTACCTGCCCCTGTTTTTCTGGGTAGCCTCAGATCACCTTCTGCTTGCCTGGAGTAATAAAGTGTTTTTGTCACAGGAGGCACTGAATTTCTTTCCATCCTCAGTAATAGCCATTATAGTGTACTATGCAGATCTGACTGCTTTGGGTAAAGTACTCCCATATTCCCAGTTTTTTTTTTGGCAGCAGACTTAGAGTGAAATACTTGCATTACCTTTAATCCCCTGTCTTAAAAGTAGCAAAAACTCCAGTTTAGGGAAATGAGAAGATGAATTTTCTCTTGACAATTAAAGTA
Source organism: Bubalus kerabau (assembly GCF_029407905.1). Classification (NCBI taxonomy): domain Eukaryota; kingdom Metazoa; phylum Chordata; class Mammalia; order Artiodactyla; family Bovidae; genus Bubalus; species Bubalus kerabau. The sequence continues at coordinate 20,795,873 of NC_073624.1, forward strand.
TCTTTTTTCTGCTCACTCTTCTTTTTACCTTTCATGTAACAAATTTGATTATTTTCTTCTGGTAACACCGACTTTTCTTATTTTTCATAATAATACTTAAGACTAGATTTTTTGAGTTTTTTGACTGATTTTTCTTCAGATTTTTGCTTCCTTCTCGTTGCTGAGATTCATCAGGTCTTGGTCCTAGGAATTTCCATTTTTTCTTTTTCGTTTTTCAGCCTATATGTCCCTATTTCTTAAGTCTTGGGCTGATTCCTGTAGGTGCACATTCAACCCCACCTACCAGGTATGAATTCTGTATACATATGTGTATAGTTCCTACCAGGTATGAATTCTGTATACATATGTGTATAGTTCCTATCCATACTTCAACTATTACAGAATAGTTCTACCTTGATGACCTTATGTTATCACCAAGATCATATCTATGATCCAGAGTCAGCATCTTCTGCCCTAAACCAAATTCCCTTTTCACCTTTTTTCCATTCATTTGGTCACTAGGCTTTTTTCTGATTTCAAGGAAAATGCTGTTTAGATCTTGCCTGTTGAGGCAAGTCAGCATAAAAGCCAAAGAAATGAGAAAATGCAGGATTGCAGAAATCTGCTGCTGCTGATCTCTAGCAGCATGATTATGAGGAGAACGCCTGGAGCCATTGGCCAAAAACCTCACATCTGCTGATGACCACAGCGCTACTCATAACTGCCCCCAGAGATTAATGACTTCTACTTTGACCTTTAAAATAGTGTGTAATTATCTTTCACTGGTGAATTCTCCAATTGGAATCCTGCTGGTAAGGGAGTCTGGGAGGTGTGTCTAGCCACTGCCATACAGGAAAGGATTAAAAGATAGGGATGTATCAATAGGCAATATCAAGCTCGTAACCTCAGTTCCCTTATCAGAACAGATATAGTCTCTTTGACTCAGAATTGTGGATCCAGCAGTTTCACTTCGGAATATTACTTAAAGGAAACAAAATCACTATCTTGAAGATTTATCTGTTACCCCCATGCTCATAGCAGCATTATTCATAATAGTTAGACATGGAAACAAAATTAATGTCCATTGACAAATCAGATGAGTGTATAAAGAAAATATGTTGTACACACACACACTCTCCCTATAAAAGTCTTGGGTATGTAATATGTAGCATGGTGATTACAGGTAGCTGATATACCTTATTTACCAATCTTCCCAACTTCTAGAAGAACCTGACACATAGTAATTAATATTTATTGAATGGATATCCATGAGTAAGGGGTTGATTATATGGTGTATCTTCAAGTATAATTCCACTGACCCCAATAAAGCTATATTTACATTGGCTTAGATGTCTGGTATAATTTTACATGATGAAAGAAAGTGCCACAAAATGATACAAACAAAATATTTGTCAAATTACCTACATATTTTTCTTTACTTAGTTAACATTAGGGGAAATACTAATAATAACCTGGGATGTTGGATGGGATAAATGTATTATATTTTTATATTTGAATGTTTTAATAAGTATATATATTTTAATGAATATAGGTTTTAAGAAGCAACTCGAGTACCTTGTTCCATTATTTGGGACCTTTTCAAAAATAGAATGGTACTGGATAAAACTGAAGAAACCGCTCTTTTAAATACTAAAAGCATATGTAAACACAAAGCTATTTGCTTTTTGAAAGCAAATCTGGACATGTTTCTGTCTTCATAGGGATAAAAAAGACTGTCATAAATCTCTTCATAGAGATTTATGACAGTCTTTTTTATTGAATACATAATATTTCATTGTATTGGCATATACCAGAATTTATTTACCCAGTACATAAATTCTTCTCATTAATTTTTTTTTCTTACAAAAGAAAATGATTTAGGGAGGAATGTGTCTCTGTCTCAGTAAAATGTTAGCAGAATAGTACATTTAGTTTTGAGACCTGAACTTTGGTATGTATCTATTTCTCTGTTTTATTGTATATTCTCCTTTGATGGTTTTGGTTTTATCCCTGTGTATTTCAGGTCTGCGTGTCAATGGAGAACTAATCACCGCCTACCCGCAGGTGGTGGTAGTGAGAGTACCAACCCCTTGGGTGCAGAGTGACAGTGACATCACTGTTTTGCGCCATCTAGAGAAGATGGGATGCAGGCTGATGAACCGACCTCAAGCCATCCTGAACTGTGTTAATAAGTTCTGGACGTTTCAAGAATTGGCAGGTCATGGTGTTCCTCTGCCAGATACTTTTTCTTATGGTGAGTTTACTAATAAGACTTTATTGCCTCAGTTTTAGAGCACTGATAATATAGAAAGCCCTACTAAACTGATAGGGTTATGTGATACAAGGAAATTTGTGAACATGAAAGAACTTCTTATAGAAGTGACTTTAAGTTTTAACAAACTAGGCAGGAGAATTATGAGACTTATCTTTGGTATGGAGAAGGAAATGGCAACCTACTCCAGTACTCTTGCCTGGAAAATTCCATGGATGGAGGAGCCTGGTAGGGGGTCACAAAGTCGGACACGACTGAGCGACTTCACTTCACTTCACTTCTTTGGTATAGGTAGAATGGACTTATCAAACTCTTTCTGTAAAGGGTCAAATAGTGAATATTTTTGGCTTTCCAGGCCATATGTTCTCTTTTGTGACCCTCAGTAAAGCTGTTGTATTGTGAAAGCTGCTGCTGCTGTTTTTTGTTTAGTTGCTAAGTCGTGTCTGACTTTTTTGTGACCCCATGGACTATAGCCTACCAGGCCCCTCCTGTCCATGGGATTTCCCAGGCAAGAATACTGGAGTGGGTTGCCATTTCCTTCTCCAGGGGATCTGTTGACCCAGGGATCGAACCCATATCTCTTACATTGGCAGGCAGGTTCTTTTACCACTGAGCCATCAGGGAACCCTGAAAGCTGCAGTAGACGAAGCTTAAACAGTAAACGTGGCTATTTTGTAGTAAAACTTTATTACAAAAAGGCTATGAGCCAAATCTGTCCTCAGTTTGACAAGCCCTGAGGTAAAAGAATCTGATAATTGCTCTATAGTTTCTGATTATCTTCATTACCATTTTCATGTTACTGCTTCTTAAATATTTTCATATTTTGAAAAAATTAAAGAAAATGACACTAGATATGCTTTAAACCATTGCTTCTGAAGTCATCTGTGGGAGAGGACCATTTTTATATTTTTAAAAAAATTTACTGTGGTTTTTAATACTATAGTGCTCTAAAACCAATTTACAGTATACATAAAGTACTGTAAAAATATCAGAACGATGCCAAATTGTTTTCTTGTGTTTACTCTTCTTATATTTTTCTGGACACATATCAGTAGCAAAGAAGTCACAGAGGCAGAGGTTCCTGACCACACTTGATGAAGTAGCACTGTTATAAACATTGTTGTGTTAATATATTCCTGACTTGCCGGTTTTTCTAGTTTGGAAAGAATCAGGCTTACTATAAATCACTGTAGTTTTTCATTAAAATGTCCAGCCGAATGCTTGAAAAGTTGGAGAGGCTTTAAAAAGAAATTCCTGTCCTCTTGTTATTTTTAATATTTTAAAGAAGGGAACTCAGCCCGTTTGTATGGCATATGTAGATACCATTTCTCTTTTTAGCAATTGCACAAGAAGAGACAATATGAATAGTTCTTTCTTCCTAACAGTTCTTTTTTCTTTTAAAATGTTACAGCTTACCTCATCAGTCTATAGTACTGATTTTAAGAGAATGGAAAGGAGCAAAGTATATTAACCAAATCTGGCTTAAAATGTGGAGACTGGCTAATCATAATTTCTCTTAAGCTACAAATTTATGATATTGCCGTTGTTTAATGAACTTTTTCTTAGTCTGATTATTCTGTCAGCCATGCTGATTTTTTGCAACTACAATCCATTTTTGCTCTTTATCATTTGTTTCTGCTGCTGCTGCTGCTAAGTCGCTTCAGTCGTGTCCGACTCTGTGCGACCCCATAGACGGCAGCCCACCAGGCTCCCCTGTCCCTGGGATTCTCCAGGGAAGAACACTGGAGTGGGTTGCCATTTCCTTCTCCAATGCATGAAAGTGAAAAGTGAAAGTGAAGTTGCTCAGTCGTGTCCGACCCTCAGCGACCCCATGTACTGCAGCCTTCCAGGCTCCTCTGTCCATGGGATTTTCTAGGCAAGAGTACTGGAGTGGGGTGCCATTGCCTTCTCCGATCATTTGTTGCTAGGAAGTATAAACAGAAAGAACAAGATAAAACCTGTGGGTTACCTGAAAAGCTCATGGTAGAATGAACTCTGGTTTATAATAGAGAAAAGAAAAATTAATTTGTGTAGTTGATAAGAGTGAGAGCACACACACACATGCATGTTAGCATTTTTTCAACTTTGGATGAGTCTTCCCCACTGACTCACTCTTCTATTTCTTAATCCAAATAGAATGCTGTATACTAAAGTTGATCTTAGGGCTTCTATTACTTGTGTGGTAGAAGAATAAAGGATGAAAATATGAAAAATAGAACTTCCCTGGGGGTACAGTGGATGAGAATCTGCCTACCAGCGCAGGGGACAGGTTTAACTCTTGGTCTGGGAAGATTCCACATGCTGCAGAGTAACTAAGCCTGTGTGACAGCTGCTGAAGCCTATGTGCCTAGAGCCTGTGCTCTGCAGCAAGAGAACCCACAACAATAAGAAGTCCTATGATGAAGAGTGCCCCTCACTTGCTACAACTAGAGAAAGCCCACACGCAGCAATGAAAATGGAGTGCAACCAAAAATAAAAAATTATGAAAAATGTTAATAAAACTAGGAAACTTTGTGTTAACTTCTTTGATTTGGATATTAGAATGTTTATAGTTTAATAGTTCTTATCAATTTAAAAAGAAGTAGTTTTAAACTGATAGTTAACTGAAGACAAAATTGAGCCATTAAGTTCTTACCTTCTACCTTCTTTGTCTTGCTGACTTTAGATAAAATTTATCATAAAACACCTCTGCTGCTATTCTTAAATTTTATTTTTTGCTCAAACCAGGTGGTCATGAAAATTTTGCTAAAATGATTGATGAAGCAGAAGTACTGGAGTTCCCAATGGTAGTGAAGAATACACGTGGTCATAGAGGTGTGTATGAATTGTTGCTATTATACCTAATATTGAAACTATTCTTCAGAACTTCTAAAGAATTGTAGGGAAATTGCTAGGGGTGTGGTACCTCAGACTTGTGGAAGGCTTTTGTGAGTTGTTGAGTTTTGCTGGAAGCTATTTCTGTTCATTAAGTGGTTATCTTGGACATTTTAAGATGCATACTTAATTTAGACTGAGTCTCAAGTTAATGATCTATCTTCCTTTTCAACAGTACAAGGATTCTAGATCACTAACACCATCGTCCTCATCCCAATTTATGTTTTTTGAAAACAGTATATAAAATATCTTAATAACTTTGGATTAAGTAATGATTTTTTTAAGGGGTAAAATGATTCATAAATCCAAGTACTTCCAAGCTTTAGTGCCTTGACAGATAACTGGATGAGGGTTCAGCTGGGACTTCAGTGCACTGTTTCTACCTGACTTCTCCTGTCAGCCACGAAGTCTCAGGGCTCCTACAGTGACTGCTCCAGTGAACAAAGAATCTGTGTGACCTTTTACACCCTAGCCTCAGAAGTCAGATAGCATTCCTTATTCTGTATTCTGTTGGTTGAAGCAGTTACATCCCCTCCTAGATTCAAGCAGTGGGACATAGATTTCCCCTTCCTCTTAATGAGAAGACTGTCAGAGTATTTATAACTATGTTTTGGTTTTTTTTAAATTTATTTATTTATTTTTTACTTTGATGCTACAAGTGGCTTTTTTTTCCTCTTTTTTTTTTTTTTAATTTTATTTTATTTTTAAACTTTACAATATTGTATTAGTTTTGCCAAATATCGAAGTCAATCCACCACAGGTATACATGTGTTCCCCATCCTGAACCCTCCTCTCTCCTCCCTCCCCATACCATCCCTCTGGGTCGTCCCAGTGCACCAGCCCCAAGCATCCAGTATCGTGACTCGTTTCATACATGATATTCTACATGTTTCAATGCCATTCTCCCAAATCTTCCCACCCTCTCCCTCTCCCACAGAGTCCATAAGACTGTTCTATACATCATTGTCTCTTTTGCTGTCTCGTACACAGGGTTATTGTTAGAGGCTAATTACTTTACAATATTGTATTGGTTTTGCCATACATCAACATGAATCCGCCACGGGTGTACATGTGTTCCCAATCTTGAACCCCCCTCCTACCTCCCTCCCCATACCATCCCTCTGGGTCATCCCAGCGCACCAGTTTTAAAAACAGACACTTCTATTGGCACAAAAGTAGTAATGTACTACTATCTTACTAAATGCAAATATAGTATCTTAATATTGCGTAATATATAAAACATACGTTTTTAACTCAGAAAAATGTTTTACTGATAAGTGAGGCTAGTATTATTGGCTAACCTGAAGAAATACAATTCACAAGAACCCAGCCTCACAATATATACCAGAATAAATTCTGTTAAGAGATTGGGGAATGCAAGAGTGACCATAGACAACTGATTCTGAGAAAGTAGAATGGGACACAAGAAGATACAGGTAGCAGATATCAACTGCATATAGTTTGATGACATACTCATTTCTTACTCTTTTTTTGGTCACAGGCAAAGCGGTTTTCTTGGCTCGAGATAAGCACCATTTGGCTGATCTAAGTCACCTTATTCGCCATGAAGCTCCATACCTGTTCCAGAAGTATGTTAAAGAATCTCATGGAAGGGATGTACGTGTCATTGTTGTGGGAGGCCGTGTGGTTGGCACCATGTTACGCTGTTCTACAGATGGGAGGATGCAAAGCAACTGCTCACTAGGTAAAAGCAATGCAGGAGTTTTTCTGTGATGTAAAGTAGTGTTATTTAAGCTTATTCAATGAGTATTTGTATATAACTCAGATCTTTTTACCTAATAAGTTGCAAAATATATCTTTCACATATAAATATCATTAATAGACTTAACACAAACATAATTTATGTATGTGTAAATTTGCTTTCACCCAGGCTCAATTTGTAACGCAATTCACACACCTATGAAGTGTCTACCAGTTTCCCTCTTTGGTTTTATATTGAATTGGCCAAAAAGTTCTTTTGGGTTTTTCTGTAAGATGTTACAGAACTTTTTTGGCCACCCCAGTATTATTTTCTATATAATTAAGGTTCATTTAGGCTGTGTCCTAACCTATTTAACCTGTTGGTCCAGATAATATTGCAGATTTTCATTTGTTTAAATGTATATTTTCTGAGATCTTTTATTGTTGAAGTGCCTCAGAGCATAGTCTAGGTGTTTTCCTCTTCTCTGTTTATTTTACTTTCTTAGTAATCTTACTTAGCTCGTGGCTTTAAATGCCATTTATATGTTACTCTTCTCAAATTTATCTCTCCAGTTTAGGCATTCTTCTTGAACTTGGGCACACATGTCACTGCTTGTCAATAGCTCCATATAGATAACTGTTAGAGATTTTAGTCTCAACATGTCCAAAACTGAACTCCCCATCTAACTACTTCTTCCAGTATGTCCCACACACTGTTTTCTCCTTATTGTTTATTGGCAGCTGTATCTTTCGAGTTTAGAGTAAATCCTTGGAGTCATCCTTGATCCCTTCACTAGTGTAAGACTTCATGTCCAGACTCCTTGAAATCTCTACTCTGAAAATGCACTACCTCTTATTCCCTCTCTCCCCAGTGAGAGGACTAGAACAGTCTTACTTTCCTTCCTGCTCCCCTCCTCTTGATTCATTTATTCACTGAACAAATATTTTTGAGCATCAAGTACTGTTTTAACAGTATTTTGTATATAACAGTGTACAAAACAGACAAAAATTTCTGCTTTCCTGGGCTTTATATTCCATTGTTCTGGTGAAACCATTTAATAGTTTTAGTTCAAGTATGGATTAGAATTTCTTTTATTGAGTTATCTCTTCTGTTTCAAGAATCAAGAGCTTACTTTATCAATTCCTAGGCTGTCTTTATCTATGTACAGTTAATTATACCCATATTGGGGCTTCCCCAGTGGCTCTGTGATAAAGAATCCACCTGCAGTGCAGGAGATGTAGGAGACACAGGTTCAATCCCTGGGTCAGGAAGATCTCCTGGCGGAGGGCATGGCAACCTACTCCAGTGTTCTTGCCTGGAGAATCCCATGGACAGAGGAGCCTGGTGGGCTACAGTCCACGGGGTCCCAAAGAGTCAGACATGACTGAAGCAACTGGACATGCACACACACATACCCATATTGCAAGAATTATTACTCATCACTCTTTATTCCCCAGCTGCTCCTTCCCATATCTTGAGTTTTTTAGTCATCTGCTGTTAATATCTTTTCTAGATTATTTTCCCTGGATGATGTATGTGAGTGATAGATACCTCAGAGACTGCTTTCTTTTTTAAGAGAGGATGATGTATTGGCTGAGATAGGATCCTGATTGTAAAAGTCTTGCTTCAGTTCTACTGGTTTATAGTTTATGTGTGCATGCTTAATCACATCTGACTGTTTGTGGACCCATGGACTATAGCTTGCCAGGCTTTTCTGTTCGTGGAATTTTCTAGAGAAGAATACTGGAGTAGAGTGCCATTTCCTACTGTGAGTGATCTTCCCGACCAAGGGATCAAACCTGTGTCTCTTGTGTCTCCTGCATTAACAGGTGGATTCTTTACCACTAGTGGCACCTGGGAAGCCTGCTTTATAGTTTACACTTTTACAATTGAATGTCCAAATCTACTCTGATTGGGCAGCGGGGGTGAAGTGGGGGGGGTAGGTAATATATATTCTTTGTAAGTTTTTTGTTTTGTTCTCTTATTTTTGGTGTTTTACTTGAAAAGCTCAGTGTTTTGTCAGGATATTTTTAGATATGTGTCTCTTCTCAGTCTGTCCAATGTGGATTTTAGTAAGGTGTTTCTATCAGACCTACTCGTTTTAAGCCTCAGGAAAACTCTTCTTTCCTTCTTGGGGAGTTTTTCTGATTCAGTTAGCAAATTTTTTGTTCGTGGCTTCACCTCAGTGTTTTTGTATGTGTTTCAAAATATTTCTTAAGCTAGATTTTCCAAGTTATACTCACAAAAGCAACTCTCCTTCATTTCTGCTATGGAAGTTTTTAAGTTGGGTAGTCATTTTTGTTTTAGTTCGGAGAGTTTTTTTGTGCTAAACTTGAACTTAATGCTTTTCTTTTATTCAAATTGTAGGTGGCTTGTTGTTTTTGTTCTTTTTACTGTTCCATCACATCAGAGCTCTGCTCTGGTTATTTGGAGCATTGCAAATGGTTACAGAGCATTAAAGATCCATCAGTACTGTGGATGCCGAGAAGCAGTCTTTAATTCGTTGACTAGTGTGCCCACAAAGCCCTCCTATTTCCTGGGCTTTTCTCCCTTACTCTTCCAGCCTCACTGGTGGTGGTGGTGGTGATAGTGGTGGGCAGGTGGGGAGGGGTACCTGAATCCTACTCATGTGTGCAAAAGACTTTTGGTCTTTTCAGGGTCAGGCAATACTCACATAGTAGTGAGGTTAATTTTCCTTCTGTTGAGCTCTTAAAGCCAAGGTTTTGTCAGAGTTCTTTTGCTTTCTGGTCCTTATCTAAAGCTTCCTGAAGCTGGTCACCAAATTAGAAAATCTAGTTCTAATTCTTTTCTCTCAGATACCAGCAAAGAGTTCCCCTACACTCAGCCAACTGCATTAAGCCCCAGGATCCTTTCAGCTTAGGGATGACACATAGAATAGGGGCTGTTGAGCAAGAGAACCGTGTTCCTAGATTCTATTCTCTGTTGTTGCTGCTGCTGCATCGCTTCAGTCATGTCCGACTCTGTGCGACCTTAGAAACGGCAGCCCACCAGGCTCCCCTGTCCTTGGGATTCTCCAGGCAAGAACACTGGAGTGGGTTGCCATTTCCTTCTCCAATGCATGAAAGTGAAAAGTGAAAGTGAAGTTGCTCATTTGTGTCCGACTCTCAGCGACCCCATGGACCACAGCCTATCAGGCTCCTCCGTCCATGGGATTTTCCAGGCAAGAGTACTGGAGTGGGTTGCCATTGCCTTCTCTGATTCTCTCTTACGCATCTCTATTATTTTTAGAAATCAAAATCTGGAACTGAGAGAAACCAATAACAATATTAGTTTAACTGTATTTTTGCAAAAGTTCCATGTTATTGCAAGTAAGATAGGCTTTAGTCAAAGTTCATTGTCTTCAGAAAATATAACATATTGAAAAAGTACTCACTCATCAATTTGTTGAGACTGGCTTGCAAGAGGATTCCCTAATGAAGGAGTTCTAGACTTCAGAGTCCCAGTTTTACATTAGCAGAGCAGTTTTGTTTTTGCTGTTGATTTAGAAGATTTTGAAGAGATGGTTAACCTTAGCAGGGTTACCTTTAAGGTCCGCTTTAATTTTACTCCAAAAACGTATCACTTCTTTTTTTCTCTTTTGCCAGGTGGTGTCGGGATGATGTGCTCATTGAGTGAACAAGGGAAGCAGCTAGCTATCCAGGTGTCTAATATCCTAGGAATGGATGTGTGTGGCATTGACCTGTTGATGAAAGACGACGGCTCCTTCTGTGTCTGCGAGGCCAATGCAAATGTAGGTTTCATCGCCTTTGATAAGGCTTGTAATCTAGATGTAGCTGGTATCATTGCGGACTATGCCGCCTCCCTTCTGCCCTCTGGCCGGCTCACCCGGCGTATGTCCCTGCTCTCCGTGGTGTCCACGGCCAGTGAGACTAGTGAGCCGGAGCTGGGTCCCCCAGCCAACACTGCTGTCGACAACATGAGCGCAAGTTCCAGCTCTGTTGACAGCGACCCTGAAACCACCGAGCGAGAGCTGCTCACCAAGCTCCCAGGGGGCCTGTTCAACATGAACCAACTGCTAGCCAATGAAATCAAACTCCTGGTGGAGTGATTCCACCGGTAAATAATTAACCAACAAAACCCTTGTAAAACTTTCTTTTTCTTCTTTTCTTTTTTTCTTTCTTTTTTCTTTTCTTTTTTAAACCAACTTGCAATGCTGTTCATGAAAAATGCTCAGGAAGATGAGAAAATTGAGTAGGAGTAGTTAGGAGGGAAGAAGTGGGAGATAGACATGATCTCTGCTATTAAGGTGTTACTTTTATTTACAAATGCTACAGATAGAGAGGCAGAAGAGGTGAGACACAGAAAAATGTTAGGCTCTTGTAGTTACTCTTTTAAGTTACTCAGAAATGTGTAGGCTCTCAGGCCATGAATTTTTTTCATGGTCCTTTTTGTTTTTGTACAGTTGGTACAAATTTCACAGGAGTGTAATTTCATATTGCATTTTAATGGATGAGGTAAACATCCACCTAAATTATAATTTTTTCTTTTTTAAAAATCTGAAAATTCAGCCTATACACTATTAACTAGCAGCTTTATCTTCATATTTACGAAATCCTGAGGGACTCTTTTAGCGACTTTTTTCAACCCTTGATATGGGTGGGAGGGCAACGTGAGTGTGACCCAATAAAAATTTCCTTTAATGACAAAATTGGCATGTTTGCATGATAAAAGGGAAATGAACAGTATTGCAATGTCTGGCACACAAAACAACATTTACTCCATTGTAGATAAAATTGCACTAGTTAAAAATATGTGCATTGACTTGTATTTGTTAGTGTTTTAGCCTTTTTTGAAAGACATATGCTCTGTTAATGTTGCATTTTTTTTTAATACATGCTAGTCTTAACATTCCCTGATCTATGCCTGCATCTTTAAGAATGGCCAAAGTGAAGAAAATGCTACCTTTTTTGTTAACAAGACACTGACTTGAAACATGTGCATTTAAGCCTTTTATTTTTTCCTTTTTTCTTTTGGTGGTTGGGCATTTAAAGAATAAGGACAAGGAAAAATATTTTGGGGGAGCAAATCAAGGGCCTATAAGTTCCTGACTATAAAACTGAAGTGATTCCATCATTATTTATTTGCATTTTTCACATTTTAAGAGGGTGTTGTGTGTGTGTGCATGTGTGTGCGCATGTGCTTGCACACACATGCATGTTTATGTGTTTGCTTTTTGTTTACACCAACCAATCAAAAAGGATAGATACTAGAAAATGGAGCATGATGGGAAACACAGTTTTTTACTTAAAAAAAAAACAAAAAACAGTCAAGTTGTTTTCATAACTGTACTCTGCTGGGTAGAGGTACTCACCTGAAGATATGAGGAGAATAGATGCTTTTTAGGCATTTGTGTATATGTGTGTTGTTTGCTTTTTTCTTTGATTCTAGACTGTCCAGTGTATGATTTATTCAAGGCTACATGCTTTCCCTCTGCTTCTTGCTGTGCATTTTTTCCTGTTACACATAGATTTTGCGGTGGGGTAGACTGAACATTTTTTGTTTGGGGACTTAGCAGTCTCTTATAGCCCTACTCTGAAGCCTTCAATATTCTCTTTATATTTCTTTATTTCTGAATTCATAAAAGCCCCCAAACTGCATATAATATGAGCCTTTAAACATGGGAAACTATTCCAACGAATGGTTTGGAAGGTGTGTTAAGAAGTAGAGATGATCCAGAATTCAACGTAATTTTTTTAAGCAGCAAGTTCCATCTCCCTACAATCCTCTGAAGCTTTTTACCCAAGTCCTTTCTTGCCTCTCCAGTGCTTTTTTTCCTTCAGATGGACCTTAAACATAATTTCTTGGACACTTACTAGAGAGACTTCGAGGCAATAAGATCAGTATTAACCAGTTCTAACAGAGGTTTGATCATGCTTATTGTACAGTTTTTCCCCCATTTAAAAAAAAAAAGGAATGTAATAAAATTTGTTTTCTTTTCCATAGAATTAAATAATATTAAAATGGAGTGAAAGGTTGATTGTTGACAAATAGAATAGTACCTCTAATCTGTGCAGTGTCTCATTTCACCTTAGTAAAAGATGTATAAGAGGAGTTTCTGGTTTACTTTAGGATATTCTAATCTCATCTAAAAGAATTTGACTTGTACCAGGTTATCGTGGGACATATTGTGGCATATATAAGTACCTCTGGCTCACTTGGTACTTGTTTTACTGAATGACCATACTTTGGAAGGTGCACACTATTTGGGATAGAGAACTGAAAAGGGAGAATATTTAATTAAATCATAATTCATATGTGTATAGAGACCATCTGGTTGCCACATAGATTATGACACATATACTTGGAATAGTTACATATCACATGTATATAGGTCAGTGCAGTTTAAAACACAAGTAGAATACCTCTCTCTCTGATGAAAAACTCAAGGTTTCTGTTGGATGGGATAAGGCACCAGGAAAGATACAGGTGTAGCCTTGTAAAAAATTATCAAATTGACCAACTACGTTAGAAAAAATATCTGAGATTATTTCACTGTTACTTTTGCTCACTATCCATCTTTTGTGCATTCACACTCTATTAAAACATAGCCTTACCAACCTACTTCTAGATCATACACTCATATGTTAGAATGAGAAGGGCAAGAATGGTCATCTTAGAGTTAAAGAACACAAATGTCCTCTTGAATTCTCTCAAAAAAGTAAAGACTATGAAAAAACCATACTGGAAGAACCCAAATAAACCAGCCCAGATATTTAAGTGAAAGTTAAATATATTTTCATATTGTTTAGTAAATTTCTTAAAATCTTTATTGCTATTATGAGAGTTAAAAATGTGTATTAACTAAATATGTATAGTTGTTATCATGTGAAAATCTGAATTATTGTAAAACTATTATATATTGTTAAAATTGTAATTCTGAATTGTATTTAAACATAATTCTTTCTGATATTGCTTTTATGTCACCCATGATGAAAAGCGGACTATATATATATACACAAACATACAGATATGAACTATTCCATTTAAAAGTTTTAATAGTTATTTTCTTTTGATTGGTCATTTCTGCTGGCTTTAATTCCACTGAACTTTGAAATATTTCTGTATATGCTATCAAATAAGAAAACATCCTGGAATATTTAGGAAAAAAATCCATTGAGAGACTTGTTTTCATCAACCACTTTATCAGACTTTTGAGAAGGTATTGAAGACATTGAAAGAAGTCATTGACTTTCATGATCATCTCTTCTTTTTCTCAAGAAGAAAACAAGGAAAAAGAAATTCTCTTCCTTCAATGAATCCCCAGTTTGGGGTCTGGGGCGCTTAGAGACATTGTGAAATCCAATCTTGTGTTACATTTTTCTGCTGGCTCACTCACTCTTTTTGAGAAGGTTTATGGGCTATATGGCTGGTGAGACACGATCCCCTCCTAAGAAAATGTAGGTGCTCAGACAGGTAACCTCTGCTGCTACTGTTTTTATTTGTTTGTTTGTTTGTTTAATTTCTTTTAAAATTTGTTTTTGTTGTACTAGGATATTTTTTAATGTAATATATTGCAGGATTTATAACGAGGTACTGCTTTCTTTCTTTCCTTTTTTTTTTTTTTCCTTAAAAAACAAAACAAAACAAAATTTCATTTAAGATACATTTAGGCGCCTTTGAAGCTTGGATTTTGGAATGTTTCAGTAGTGGACAGAAATCTGCTGTTGGAATCTCCTAGTCTTCCAGGTTTAATTTGAAATGTTTTTAGTTTTGTTTTGGATTTTTGTGTGATATTTTATTTCCTTTATACCAATTGCCCTTTTGCCATGCTGTTTTGGGGTGGCTGCCTAACTCTAGTGACAGTTCTTTCTACATTAACGAAAATGTGGTGTTTTAAATTCCATAATGTTTTGCATTTTTTAAATTGTTTTTAAAGAAATATTCTAACTGCTTGCACTATTACTGTTCTTTGCCAGCCTTTTCAGGAGCCAAAAAAACAAAAACAAACAAACAAAAAAATACCCAGAGAAAAAACTTTCCTTCTTCCCCCTTCCTGATGATGAGTGAGAAGTATTGAGAACTTTCGGGGTCAGTGCCCTTCTAAACTCCCCTTCCCCCAATAATGCAGCTGTAGAGTGAATGGTAAATGCAGCGGTTTGGATTCAGGCACAACCCCAGCCTGCCGGCAGGTAATTTGATTCTCCTTTTTTTTTTCCATCACAAGGCTAACCTTACTTTCTTTTTAAAAGTTCCTTTCTTTATGTACTTTGAAGGCACCCATGGGTTTGTAATTACTTTTGTTTCAAAAAACAATGTGTAAATTCATCTAGCAAATAATTTACTTATAGAAAAACCTTTGGGGGTAAAGTTTGAATTAGTTGGGATGAACTCAGAACTTTCTTGGGGGATTTGCTTTAGCCATTTAGATCTTTCCGTTTCTTGCATATATGTCTATAATTATTTCAGAGTGTGACTTTTTTGGCTTTGTTTTTGTTTTGGGTTTGTATGTTTCTTCCATTGTGCTACTCTGGCTTAAGCTTTTTCAGAGGTTGGTGTTCCGAATACACAGTGAGCTCACAGTATAAAGACATCAATTAGGAGTTGACAGGTATGGAAAACTAGAGTTTTGAAAAGGTAAAATTAGGTTCTAGGTTATATATATGGTAAAAACTCACCATAGCCCTCAGTTGACCTTAGTAGTGCTTCTCTTTCTCTGACTTCATTATAAAAGTGAAAGATAATGAGACCAAGATAATAGAGAGTGTTTATTTCAGGAGCAGCATAATTTCAGAACAAATGATTTTAGTGTTTCTGAAACACTAGTTCTCACAAAGAGGTAGATGTCAGCAGACATCATGAAGTAATAGTTTAAACATTCAAAAAGTTATAGGTTGAATAGATTGGAGGGCACTTCTGAAGCACAAGCTCTTGAAGCAATTTATTAATTCCATGGAGTAAAGTTAGTGGCCGAAATAGGAATATAACTTAGCCATTTTAACAGCCTTCCCGTTAGTTAATATACTATCCCCTCCTCTGTCTATCCCAGTCCATCTATCCTTTTCCTTCTTTTTCTTGTCCTTCCTGAAGTTTAGCTCTAATATGAGTTTTGGAAGATAATCCTCTTTCTGATAGGTAGGATTTTAGTGGCAGAAGTCAAGACCTTTCCAAACTTCTCTTTGGATGTCCTATCCCAAGAAGGCTGTAAGTCTGATAACCCTCCAGGTTAGTGAATAGGGAATCCTGGCTTGTAATGTGGTTTCTACTGCTAAAGGCATATAATAAGTTACTAATAAGGTACTAACTTGTTGTGCTTCAGTTCACTCCTGTGAGGTAGGGATAATCATTCCCGTAGCATCTTAAGATTTAAAATATTTATATCTTGAACTGAAATTTACTAACCAAGGAATCCCACTGCACTCATGCAGTAATTTATGATGTATACTAAATAGGCTTGAATGGAAGGACCTTGTTCTGTTGCTGATAAGAATGGCCAGCATTAGAGTGTATATACTATGTGATTACTTGGAACGTGGAGGATTGTGAACCTCCATTCCGCTGCCTTCCCCACTTCCCCCTCCCTGAAGATCACTTACATGTTAAGAATGATTACTTTCAGATTTCACTATATTCAAACTATATTAGATGGTCCTTATATAGCGTATATACCTGGCTGCTGTTGTGTGGTTTGGGAACATGAGGGGTGGGGTGAATTGTTGTTGTTTTAGGTTTCAGTCAGACAGCCATCCCTGTGCCCCAGTTCCCAGAAGCACAGCAGGCCTCTAGAAGCATCCGTGGGAACGGCGCAGTCCTGACATCAGCAACTCTCCTGCTCAGGCTCATCCCATATCCAGAGGTCAAAGGGTGGGGCTTGAGATGGGGGAAGGAATGAAAAAGCAGAAACAATGTCACTGCAGTGCCACTGTTGACCAGCCTTTCTTTAGTGCTTATGTCAGTGTTTGCTTAATTTTTTTTAAGTTGACCAAAAAAGATTTTACTTCGGGAGTAAAGGTAGTGGGAGGGTGGAACAAAAACATGCCATTTTTACTAGTTCATTATTATCACTAGCTCATTCTTGCATATTGTTCTTTAGTAGCTAATAAAGAATAAATGAAACTTAGACCTCAGTAATAAGGAAAATGCGAATACAAGTGAATCTCAGGATACTAAAAAAGAGAAAAAGCATTTTTGTGGTATTAATTTCCAGTTCTACAACAGTTATTACATTTGTCACTGTGTCTCCCTTTTTTTGCCTTAATTCTTCTATGTATGTTTACAGTATGAGAAAATGTGCCTTTTTTTTTTTTTTTTTTTTTTTGGTGGTCAGTCCTTTTAAAAAGACCTAATGAAATTACTACTCTTTTGCAAAAAAAAAAATACACCCATTGCTTATATGGGCATACAAATGCTACCCTATTTTAAATGTAGGTGGCGTATGTGTTCGTGTTTTAATGTATTCAGAGCCATTGGGCAATAAGCAGTCCAGAACATTGAAAACTCAAGCAGGTAAAGCACCTAACACCCTTAGTTTCTAGAATTACTTTTAAAAGCTCCTTTATTGCTGCATCTTCCATGAGTCTTTTGGTAGTCTCTGAACTTAAAATTTGCAGGAGTTGTAGACTACCTAGTCAAAATGTTAAGTTATGCATTTATTATTTGTAGGGACAGGTGAAGAAGAAAAGTGTTAACAGACAAGAAATGGCTCCTTGAGATGGCAACTGCTGAGTGTCTGAATCTCTCCCCCTCCCCCAGCTCAGCATGAACATTGATCATACCTGTTTTGATTTTCTGTGATTGGGATTTTTGTTGTTTTAACTTTTGGCGGGGAGGTTTCAGGGAAACAGGAAGTTCATGCACATGTGAAAATATGAAATGTTAAACAAAGGAAGCTTTCTATTTAATGTGACTAGTAAGCAAGAACCTTTTCTATATACTCTTCTGCTGCAGCAGAGAAATAAACTGGTAGGTGGCAGCAGAAGAAAGAATTCTTCAGATTGATGGCTACTGGCAGTCTGCATAGGAGAAGAGAGAGAACGTGACATACCATGTCCAGCAACAGGGCAGAAATGGAAACAGGACTGCAATTGCTGATCTTGACTCTAAAATGGTAAGTTAATTTCAAGAATGTGTTTTCAGTCTGATACCAGTGTTCCATAAATTACTGTGGTGCGTAACCATGAATGGCTATAAATTTTTGATGTAGAATGAATTTGTCCTAGAGTACTATCATTCTTTAAATTAGGGGAGAAAAATAGCAATATGTAAAATTAGAGACTTCCAGTATATTGATACATGTAAATTTTTTTTATCTCAACTTTATTGAGGTATAAGTGACAGATAAAATTTTAAGAAAGTGTACAACATGGTAATTTGATACTTATTGTGAAAAGATTTCCCCCATCAAGTGCTAACATATTCCATATGGGGACTTTAATGATGGTAAAAATTTATGCTATCTCATAGTAAATATAACCTCCCATTTTTAGGGGGAGCATTAGGGGGATAACTACAGAAGTTATATAATTTGACAAAGTTTGGGGCCGAAAATGATCTTGCCATCTCTTTCCTTTCTAGTCCCATTTCCTTATCACTGTCTGCCCATCAGTCCCTTCTGCACATCCACCTTCTCTCTTGCTTATTTGGCTCTTCCTTCCCTCTCCTCTTTCTCTGGTTGTGCTTCCACTGGCTTGGTATTTCTCCTACCTCTGTCTCTCCGTGCTTCTCTTTCTCACTCAGTCCCTGTGGATTTTACTTCATCTCCCCTCTGGCCTACCTTTGTTTCTGTTCTGAGAAACAAAACAATCTGCAACAAAGATAGAGCATTATATTCTGAATTTCTTTTTCTGACAGATTTCTATGCTAGTAATGGAAGAAGTAGATAGTTAAGTAGACTGATTGTGTATACTTGGAATAAAGGATTTACAGTAACATGAAGCTGAAATAACTGATATCATCATTTAAATACATGGTGAATTTTCTTTTTTTAAAAAATGGTGTAAAAAGTCACCTATTAAAAATCGATTAATGCTAAACACAGCTTTACATATATTAGAATGGAACATAAGAATACATGGCTTCAGTTAATAAGATTACAATTTCTAAATTTTTAAAAAGAGATCTGTCACATTTTGGTTAGTATATGGAGATGTCAGTGCTTTAGAGATGAAAAAAAATCAACAGCTTGGATCTTAATTGGAGCCAAAATTTATTGCTCATTGAATAACTTACAGAAAATGTAGTCTGGAGCAGTAGAGGAAGAACCTTTTAAGTTTAATTTTGTTTGTTCAGGCATTTTGTTACAGTAACTTTTTGTGATATTTTTTCTCTTCTTGGTGCTGACTAAAATAAAACACTGTTGTCTATATGATAGGATTGTTAGGGAGTAATATTACTGACACATTTTTTGTATAACTGTTATTTATAACAATATAAAATTCAGTGTCTAAAATTAGGTTGATTTTTGTAAGATAGCACATATCTCTCTAAAGTGAAGTCGCTCAGTTGTGTCTGACTCTTCACAATCTCATGGACTGTAGCCTACCAGGCTCCTTTGTCCATGGAATTTTCCAGGCAAGAGTACTGGAGTGTGTTGCCATTCCCTTCTCCAGGGGATCTTCCCGACCCATGGATCGAACCCAGGTCTCCCGAACTGCAGGCAGACCTTCTAAGCCACCAGGGAAGCCCATATCTCTATAGTACAGTTTAAATCAGTCATTAGAAAAATATGCTTACTTGATGTGTAACTGAAATAAGTCACAAAACTCCAGGGACAAAAACAAAATTTTGGCTGTGGTATTATTGGCAACATCTTGAAAAAAATAGATAAAATAATGGACCTATAAATGAACTGTTGATTGCAGAAAGAAAATTCCAGGAAATAAGAATAGTTTCTTCTGAAGAAGAGTCAAGTAAATTTGACAAGTAAGAATGATATACCTTAGACCTTTTGTCAGTTGAGATCACCAAGGTAAAATGTGGTGATTACAAAAAGATACGGTTATGGTTTTTGGCAGCAGTCTAGACAATTTACATGGAGAAGGCGATGGCACCCCACTCGAGTACTCTTGTCTGGAAAATCTCATGGATGGAGGAGCCTGGTAGGCTGCAGTCCATGGGGTCGCTAAGAGTCGGACACGACTAAGTGACTTCACTTTCACTTTTCACTTTCATGCATTGGAGAAGGAAATGGCAACCCACTCCAATGTTCTTGTCTGGAGCATCCCAGGGACAGGGGAGCCTGGTGGGCTGCCATCTATGGGTTTGCACAGAGTCAGACATGACTGAAGTGACTTAGCAGCAGACAATTTACTATTTTTTATTGTTAAATTAGCTACCCTGTGTATCTTCTTTTTCTTTTCTCTCATCCTATTTATAGATACTATTTAAATCTGTGGTTTGAGTGAGCTGTATGTGTTTTTGCCCTCTAGGTTCTTTTGGTCTCACAGAATGGATGAAGATTGATCTTGACTGGATACTTTTTCAAATGGAGGATAGAAGTAACACAAAACAAGGCAACAGTAGCTCTCCAGTGTTTGGTTCAATGTGCTTTATTTCTAAAATAAAAACACCAGAACTGGGAATGAAACAGCATGGGGTGTGATTCATTCTTCTGTCAGTTATCCCTGCCCACTGCATTTTGTGTGAATTCACTTGAGTCCGTATTTCTAGGCTTGTTCCACATGGGTCATTCCTTGTTTCTCTTCTTCACTTTTTGCAAGCTGGAACTCCTTGGTTCTTGACAGACTGATCTCTGTATAATATATTCTGATATGATTATTACTTTTGGCAGAAAGACAGACACTAAAACATGTATTATGTGGAATTTCTCCTACCCCTTTCATCTCAGTATATCTGTCCATGCTGAATAATTGTTGCCATGTTTTTGTCTCTGAAGAAGTGCAGCCTTTTTCCTGTTACTCTGACAAGGCTCTGGCATACACCTGTCATAGCACTGCTCACTATGTTTTAATCTTGTGACTGGAGACCATGTCTGACTTAGTTTATTTAAACTGTAGGGGATCTGATAACATACATGTATACACAGAGGCAGCTATCATACTTTTGGTAAAGAATGGCCTTTGTATTTGATACAAATTCTGATTTCAGTACTTACTGTTTACATGGCCTTTGAGAAGTCACCTGCAAGCCATAAAGGAGTGTTTATAAGAAAAATGGAAATAATTGTACTTGCTTTTTACTAGGTTAATGTCTAAGTAGTAGCTAAACTATAATACATGTATAATTCTTAGCATATAGTTGAGTATTTAATAAATACTGTCCTTGAATTCTGTAAATTTTGGTTATTGAAATCTTATTCAAGACCTGCTGAATCTGAATTTTTCTTGATTTCCTT
Organism: Bubalus kerabau; assembly: GCF_029407905.1. NCBI lineage: Eukaryota > Metazoa > Chordata > Mammalia > Artiodactyla > Bovidae > Bubalus > Bubalus kerabau. The sequence goes on from NC_073624.1 coordinate 20,817,011, forward strand.
TCAGTTTTATTATTTAAGCTCCTTTCAGATGATCTTTTGGTTGGATCACTGTGTGTGCGCATATGTGTGTGTGTGAGAAATTTCTCAATACAGACAGGATTATTCCATATTTCCACATGTCATTGACTAAGGAATTTCATATTAAAACAACAACAACAACAACTTTTATCTTGGGACTTGCCCGGTGATCCAGTGGATAAGACTCCCAGTGCAGGGGACCTGGGTTTGATCCCTGGTCAGGAAACGTAAGATCCCACATGCCAAGACTAGGCCCGAGTGCCATAATTACCGAGCCTGCATACTGCAATGAAGACCCATTGCAGCCCAGATAAATTAAAACACAAAACGCTTTTATTCCCCCCACCCCCATTAGCTCATAACAAAAATATTCTTTTCTTTGGATTTGCCTGGTCATCCAGTGGCTAAGACTCTGCACCCCCAAAACAGGGGGCCTAGGTTCCATCCCTGGTCAGAGAACTAGATCCTACATGCTACAAGTAAGAGTTTGCATGCCACAACTAAAACAAAGCCTACATGCTGCAGCTGGGACCTGGCACAGCCAAAAAAAATTTTTTTTTTTACTGTTTGTGTTACATGCAACCAAAGAATTCTACTAATGATACAGGGAAGGAGACTGAAGGAAGAAAAACCTTGATAGATTTTTCTTAGGGTAACCAATTGAAAAGAATTTGAGCACAAATTCAACCTTGCTAGAAGAGCTAGTATTTTCAGGGGGGAATATGTATACTAATGGTAAAAAATGAAGCACAAGCTGGAATCAAGATTGCCGGGAAAGAGATCAATAACTTCAGATATACAGATGACACCACCCTTATGGCAGAAAGCAAAGAACTAAAGACCCTCTTGAGGAAAGTGGAAGAGGAGAGTGAAAAAGTTGGCTTAAAAGTCAACGTTCATAAACCTAGGATCATGGCATCTGGTCCCATCACTTCATGGCAAATGGATGGGGAAACAGTGGCAGACTTTAATTTTTTGGGCTCCAAAATCACTGCAGATGGTGACTGTAGCCATGAAATTAAAAGACACTCCTTGGAAGAAAAGCTATAACCAACCTAGACAGCATATTAAAAAGCAGAGACATTACTTTGCCAACAAAAGTCCATCTAGTCAAGGCTATGGGTTTTCCAGTGGTCATGTATGGTTGTGAGAGTTGGACTATAAAGAAAGCTGAGTGCCAAGGGATGGTATGGGGAGGGAGGAGGGAGGAGGGTGCAGGATGGGGAACACATGTATACCTGTGGCGGATTCATTTTGATATTTGGCAAAACTAATACAATTATGTAAAGTTTAAAAAATAAAATTTAAAAAAATAAAAAATAAAAAAGAATTGATGCTTTTGAACTGTGGTGCTGGAGACAACTCTTGAGAGTCCCTTGGACTTCAAGGAGATTGAACCAGTCCATCCTAAAGGAAATCAGTCCTGAATATTTACTGGAAGGACTGAGCTGAAGCTGAAACTCCAATACTTTGGCCACCTGATGCGAAGAGCAGACTCATTTGAAAAGATCCTGATGCTGGGAAAGATTGAAGGCGGGAGGAGAAGGGGACGACAGAGGATGAGATGGCTGGATGGCACCACTGACTCAGTGGACATGAGTTTAGGTGGACTCCGGGAGTTGGTGATGGACAGGGAGGCCTCGTTTGCTGCAGTCCATGGGGTCACAAAGAGTCAGACATGACTAAGTGACTAAACTGAACCCTGGAAAACTATAGCTGGAGCTTTCCATGGTTATGTTCAAAGAGAATCCCACAGTTTGATCATGTGATTTATTATCAAAGGATGGGGGAAAACAAAAGTAATGGCTCAAGTCCACAAGCCAGACAGATTATTGGATTGGCCTGAGTGACACTAGATCTGATGGAGGATCACTGGCCCATAATAGGAATGTGGTAGGATTAAAGAATTGCCAGATCTAGTTAATAACCAGGGGCTAAGTTGCGAATTGGAGAAGGCAATGGCACCCCACTCTAGTAGTCTTGCCTGGAAAATCCCATGGACGGAGGAGCCTGGTAGGCTGCAGTCCATGGGGTGGCTAGGAGTCGGACACGACTGAGTGACTTCACTTTCACTTTTTTAAAAAAATATTCTGAAATTTATTGTAAATATAGTGCTTTTATTATGCTCACAATACTAGTATTGATTTTTTTTTATTTTTTTTTTTACTTTACAATATTGTATTGCTTTTGCCATACATCAACATGCATCTGCCACGGGTGTACACATGTTCCCCATCCTGAACCCCCCTCCCACCTCCCTCCCCATACCATCCCTCTGGGTCATCCAGTGCACCAGCCCCAAGCTTCCTGTATCCTGCATAGAACCTGGACTGGGGATTCATTTCTTATATGATATTACACATGTTTTAATGCCATACTCCCAAATCATCCCCCTCCCCGCCCATCACCACAGAGTCCCACTTGCACTTTTCACTTTCCTGCATTGGAGAAGGAAATGGCAACCCACTCCAGTGTTCTTGCCTGGAGAATCCCAGGGATGGGGGAGCCTGGTGGGCTGCCGTCTCTGGGGTCGCACAGAGTCAGACACGACTGGAGCAACTTAGCAGCAGCAGCAGTAAGATGCTAATAGGGATAGTGAAGTCATTTGTACCAGTTCAATAAAATCAACTTGAGTATTTAAGCACACACTCGGAATATTTGCAACATCCATATTTGGTGTAATTAGGGTATTTTATACTAAAAGCAGAAAAAACAAAAGTTGCCAGTTAAATATTTCCAAAACAATTTTTATTATCTCTTTAAGTATGTACTCCCATCTACTGGAAAACCCATTTGAGTGAAAACATATGCCAACATTAGTCAGAAACTATATATATTTGCTAGCACAAGTAACACTTTTTTATAAATTCAATTTATGTGTAAACAGATGGATTAGCATAATTCCAGACCACTTTTTGTAAGTCATCTCTGCCAAAGAGCCTGAAATATACTGGGGCTGGTTTTCGCTGGACCAGTCCTGACTTAGGATAACACGAATACATTATACCTAGAGTAGATTTATACAGATTTCTAAGTTCAAGGAATTTGCAATGAAGTGAAGTAAGACCAGTCAAGTCTATTATTTGTCCAATAGTCTCTATAACCCTAGCCTAATCATTTGACAAATACTATCAAAGTCAAATTAAAACTGAGTCTAATATTTAGCTTTGCCACATGCTAATTCTGTGATTGTGGAGAATTTATCTTTGCACCAATTTTTCCATCTGCGAAAATGATCAGTGATAAGTTTTTCTTAGATTGTAAAGTAAGCCTAATAGCATTTGGAACTAAATACTAAATGGCTCAGCTAAAATTTCTCCCTTTTTCCCTGAACTATAAGTGATAATCTCTGTCTTCCACTATCCCAAAATTCAGCTGGAAGATGGAAAGAAGACATTGTGAACAATTAAATTTGCATAATATCAATAGTAGAAATGGGAGAAAATATTTGCAACCCTATATCTGATAACAGAGAAGGCAATGGCACCCCACTCCAGTACTCTTGCCTGGAAAATCCCATGGATGGAGGAGCCTGGTAGGCTGCAGTCCGTGGGGTCGCTCAGAGTCGGACACGACTGAGCGACTTCACTTTCACTTTTCATTTTCATACAATGGAGAAGGACAAGTAACCCACTCCAGTGTTCTTGCCTGTAGAATCCCAGGGACGGGGGAGCCTGGTGGGCTGCCATTTCTAGGGTCGCACAGAGTCGGACACGACTGAAGTGACTTAGCAGCAGCAGGAACAATACATAATAGAATGAGTTTTCCACAAGAATAAAGGGGAAAAGGGGTGGTTTTCTTCTCTAAAAAGAGCCAATGAATGGAATGAAAATGGAGACTAGTAACATAGAGATTATTTTCTTGTTTTACTGGAGATACAATATTTGAAAGGTTAAGATAGAAGATTTAAGTGATCTTCCAATGGTTACACAGTAGCAAAGCCTAAGTATTTAAAAAGTACCCTTAGTCACTGTTCTCATAGTGGGAATTTGGAGCATTTTTGTTTATTTTATGAAGATCTGGTAAATGGAAATGAATTGAAATAGCTCTGGATACTCAGGAAGTGAGAAGAAAGATATTTCTTCCTTTAAGCCCCCAAGATTCCCATCCTCTGGTATGTGTGTATGTGTTAGTCGCTCAGTCTTGTCCGACTATTTGTGACCCCATGGACTGTAGCCCACCAGCCTCCTCTGTCCATGGGATTTTCCAGGGAAGAATACTGGAATGGGTTACCATTCCCTTCTCCAGAGGATCTCCCCAAACCAGGGATCAAACCTGGGTCTCCTGCATTGCAGGCAGCTTCTTTACCGTCTGAGCCATGAGGGAAACAAGCTCTTATTTCCCTTTCGTTTTTATAAACTTTTATTATTTATTAATTTGGCTGTACCAGGTCTTCGTTGTGGCATTTGAACCCTTGAGTTGCGGCATGCAGGATCTAATTCCCTGATCAGGGGTCAAAGCCGGACCCCCTGCATTGGGAGCACAGTCTTAGCCCCTGGACCATAAGGGAAGTCCCTATCTTTTTCTTAACATGTATTTATTCATTCATTTATTTTTGGCTGTGTCGAGCCTTAGTTGCAGCATGCAGAATCTTGTTGTTGTGTGAGTGCTTAGTAGTTGGGGTGTGCAGGCTTAGCAGTTGTGGTGCGCAGGCTTAGTTGCCCTGTGGCAAGTGGGATCTTAGTTCCTGGACCCAGGATCAAACTCATGTCCCGTGCATTGGCGGGCAGATTTTTAACCACTGGGCCACCAGGGAAGTCTATATTTCCCTTTCTTTAAATGGGACCTGTGTATATGGTGGCATAGCACTGTGTGATTAGGTTATGTTGTATGACAAAGGTCCGGGGACTTTGTAACTATAAGACCTTTAATCAGTTGGCTTTAAATTAATCAAATGGCAACCTAGATATCCATCAGCAGATGAATGGATAAGAAAGCTGTGGTACATATATACAATGGAATATTGTATTAAAAAGAATACATTTCAATCAGCTCTAATAAAGTGGATGAAACTGGAGCCTATTATATAGAGTGAAGTAAGCCAGAAAGAAAAACACCAATACAGTATGCTGCTGCTGCTGCTAAGTCACTTCAGTCGTGTCCGACTCTGTGCAACCCCATAGACGGCAGCCCACCAGGCTCCTCCATTTGTGGGATTTTCCAGGCAAGAGTACTGGAGTGGGGTGCCATTGCCTTCTCCGCCAATACAGTATGCTAACACATATATATGGAATTTAGAAAGATGGTGATGATAACCCTGTATGCGAGACAGCAAAAGAGACACAGATGTATAAAACAGTCTTTTGGACTCTGGGAGAGGGCGAGGGTGGGATGGTTTGGGAGAATGGCATTGAAACATGTATATTATCATATGTGAAATGGATTGCCAGTCCAGGTTTGATACATGAGACAGGGTGCTCGGGGCTGGTACACTGGGATGACCCAGAGGGATGGGATGGGGAGGGAGGTGGGAGCGGGGTTCAGGATAGGGAACACATGTACACCCGTGGCAGATTCATGTCAATGTATGACAAAACCAATACAATATTGTATAGTAATGAGCCTCCAAAACAATAAAGTGAAAAAAAAGGAGTTCACTAAATTATAAAATAATAATTCAGAAGTGAAAAAAAAAAAAATAATCAAATGGGATGAGATGGCAGTCTGCTGACACCCTGAGCCGACTTGTGCCCAGAGTCCCTACCCATTAACTGTGAGATAATAAATGTGAGTTGTTTTAAATACCTAAACTTATGATAGTGAGTTATGTAGCAGAAGAAACCTAATAAGGACTTCCCTGGTTGTCCAGTGGTTAAGCCTCCAAGCTTCCACTGCAGAGGGCATGGGTTTGACCTCTACACAGGGAAATTCTGTATGCCTTGTGGTGTGGCCAGAAAGGAAAAATAAAATCTACTGTATGTATACAAAAACTAGGTCTGAAGAGAAGCAGTAGAGACAAATTTATGAGAAAGACTGAGGCATGAGGACAAGATGATGCGGTGGTGGGGAGATGGGAAAGAGAGAACTTACAGAGGTCAAGTCTGGAAATCAAGGGAGAAGTGAGCTTCTCCATGCAGCTGGGATGTGTTTTAAGAAATCCAACTTGCCAATTTGGGGCCACTCAAAGGACGACAGGCAATAAATGTTCTGTGCCTTTTATAACTCTGGCCTAAATGGGAACACCAAAGTAATTACTACCCTGAAAAGCGGAAATCATGTTTTAGAGCTTCTATGGGTACCGCATGCTCCTCTGTCTCCAGCAGAGACCTCAGCCCACACAGACAGCTGCTGGCTTCACATGAGGTGGCCCTCCGTGTAGAGCTCCACCTTTGTCTAGGCCAGGAGAACTGGTATTGGCAGCTATCACAGAATAAGAGAATGGAGGACCTGCCAAGCAGCCTTCCTAGTAAGGTATATTTGAAAGAAAAATGAGAACTGGCGTTATGAAAGGAGGTTGAGTCTAGCACACGTTTTTCTACTTAAACAGAGCTGTGAGCTTTTCTACTTCAAAGACAGAACACATGGAATTAGATGGGCCTCTGGGCTTCATTTACACTTTCTCCTGGTTTTACTTATATAACTAATCCCTTCAGGATACAGAAGGAAGAAGTTTCTTTTTAAGCCAACAATTATATATGTAGATAAATACTTTTAGAAAAAAATTGTTGCACTTTTTTTTTTTTTCCTTTTAAGAATGGTGGTATTGGGAATTCCCTGGCGGTCCAGTGGTTAAGACTCCGAGCTTCCACTGCAGGGGTCACAGGTTGAATCCCTGGTCAGGGAACTAAGATCTCACATGCCTCAGTGGTGTGGCCAATAAATAAATGAAAAAAAACTGATCTTAAAAAAAAGAAAGGGTGGTATTGAAACCGTCTGGAGATGGATAGTGGTGATGGTTGCATAGCAATGTAAATGTACTTACTGCCACTGAACTGGACACTTTAAAGAGGCTAAAAGGGTAAATTTTACACTTCCTTTAATTTAGCACATTTTTTTAAATTGAAGAGTTTACAGTTCTACCGTTAGTTTCTAAGGCCCCTTTTCACATCTTCAGTGGCATTAAAAATCTTGACGAATTCAGTTTTTAAAGGAGCCTGATGGTATTATATAGCAAGTCTTCAAATATTTCTAGTAGGAATAATATTTTCCAAGTACACATCTGAGCTTCTCCTGAAGTTCTGTTAGACATATTTACCCTTTGAAGTTATGTTTTTGAGGCATTTCAGGCTGAGCTTAATATCAGATCCTGCTTCCCACAGTTTGCGTCACTTAGCCCAATCTCTAGGTTAAACTCTGATCTCTAGTAAAAGCACATTAAATATCTCTGGTCCAACAATAACACTTGGCCTCTAAGAATCTTTTTTACTGGCAAGACTCTGATACTGTACTCTGTTTTCGATAACCAGATCTCTGTTTTGTCTCTTGTGGCTGAGTGTCTGTTCTGTAACCTTACTAATACCCTGAATGCTCTATGATTAGGTTTAGAGTCTCATTCCACAAATATTTATGGGCTCTACTAGGTGCCACACACTATTTTAGATGTTTGGGCAAAAATCAGCAAAAAAAATGAAAGAAATCCTCATCATCATTTGCTTTATATTACAGTAGGGGAAACAGATAGTAAATGGTAAATGTTATTAAGCTGGAAGTGAGCCTGGAATGTTTGAGGAACAGCAATGAGGCCAGTATGGACGGAACACAGAGAGCAATGGTAGAAGAAAGGTAATTAAGGGCTAGATTAACAGGCCTTAAGAAAACTGTAGAGACATTGTATTATGTTGTAAGAAATTGAGAAGCATTGAACAATTTTGAGCAGAGAAGTAATATGGTCTAACATATTTTTAGTTTTTTTTCTTTTTTTTTGGCTATGTGGCGTGTGGGATCTTAGTTCCCTGACCGGGAATCAAACCCAGACCCTTGAATTGAAAATGCTAAGTCTTAACCACTGGATGGCCATAGAAGCCCCTACAAGGGCAACAAAGAAGCACCTAAAATTATTAGTAGGAACAGTCCCCCAGGTTCACAAAAGGACTTGAACAGTTTGTATTCCCACCAGCCAGAATGGAAAACTCAAATATATCATGGGACCAAAAGTAGGGAACTCGAAAGTGTATTGCCTCAGCAGTGGGAAAAAAACTGCCATAGTTTAAAAGCCATTCAACCACACTTAACAAAGCTCACCAATAAGCCTTACCAACAAAGACCTACTGTATAGCACAGGGAACTCTACTCGGTATTCTGTGATAACCAATATGAGAAAAGGATCTTTAAAACACGAATATGTGTATATATATATAACTGAATCACTTTGCTGTACCCCTGAAACTAATACAACATTGAAAATCAACTGTACTCCAGTGAAATGAAAATATATTTAAAAAAAAAAAAAAAAAAAAGCAGGTATTTTCCTCTTGGTCCGGTGGCTAAGACTCCATGCTCCCAATGCGGGGGATCCAAGTTTGATCCCTGGTCAACGAGCTAGATTCCACATGCTGCAGCTAAGACCTGGCTGCTGTGTAAAATAAATAATGTTTTTAAAAAACCAAACTTTGATCACAGCTGGGGTAAACAATAGATTAACCAAAAAGCTTAAAAGGGAAAAGCTGAAGAGTGAATTAGCCGTAGGGGCTTTGAAAGCTTCAATATATCCTGGAATCTAGGAGGCCATATTCATGAGTCAGGCTGTACATGTGTTCAAGAAAGACATGAAGAGGAAAAAAAGATGAGAAAGAGGGACCGCCCTGGTGGTCCTGTGGTTAGGACTGGGCGCTTTCACTGCTGTGGTCGTGGGTTCAACTGCCGGTCAGGGAACCAACAACAGTGAACTGGGAAGAGGGAGAATCTGATTGCCAGAGTTGCTACATTATATTGTTTGATAAACCCAGTTTCCAAAAAAATACTCAGTTCAGTCAGTCGTGTCCTACTCTTTGCGACCCCATGAATCGCAGCACACCAGGCCTCCCTGTTCATCACCAACTCCCGGAGTTCACTCAAACTCACGTCCATCAAGTTGGTGATGCCATCCAGCCATCTCATCCTCTGTTGTCCCGTTTTCCTCCTGCCCCCAATCCCTCCCAGCATCAGAGTCTTTTCCAGTGAGTCAACTCTTTGCATGAGGTGGCCAAAGTACTGGAGTTTCAGCTTCAGCATCATTCCTTCCAAAGAACACCCAGGACTGATCTCCTTTAGAATGGACTGGTTGGATCTCCTTGCAGTCCAAGGGACTCTCAAGAGTCTTATCCAACACCACAGTTCAAAGGAATCAATTCTTCAGCACTCAGCTTTCTTTGTAGTCCAACTCTCACATCCATACACGACTACTGGAAAAACCATAGCTTTAACTAGATGGACCTTTGTTGGCAAAGTAATGTCTCTGCTTTTGAATATGCTGTCTAGGTTGGTCATAACTTTTCTTCCAAGGAGCAAGTGTCTTTTAATTTCATGGCTGCAGTCACCATCTGCAGTGATTTTGGAGCCCAAAAAAATAGTCTGTCAGTTTCCATTGTTTCCCCATCTATTTGCCATGAAGTGATGGGACTGGATGCCATGATCTTAGTTTTCTGAATGTTGAGTTTTAAGCCAACTTTTTCAGTCTCCTCTTTCACTTTCATCAATAGACTCTTTAGTTCTTCGCTTTCTGCCATAAGAATGATGTCATCTGCATATCTGAGGTTACTGATATTTCTCCCGGAAATCTTGATTCCAACTTGTGCTTTGTCCAGCCCGGCATTTTGCATGATGTACTCTGCATAGAAGTTAAATAAGCAGGGTGACAATATGCAGGATAAAGGTAGGAGGGAGTGGAGCTATGTAAGAGTAAAGTTTCTGTAAACTATTGAAATGGAATTTGTATTAATCCAAGACAGACTGCAACCAATTAAGATGTTAATAATAATTCACAGAGCAACCACTAAACACACAATTTAAAAATTTGTAAGGAATTCCCTGGTGGTCCAGTAGTTAGGAATCTCAGCTTTCACTGCCAACGGCCTGGGTTCCATCCCTGGTTAGGGAGGTAAGATCCTGTGGCCAAAAAAATAAAAGTACATAGTAAAGAAACAAGGACATTTAAGTGACCCACTAGAAAGCTTTAACAAAAAAGAATGCAGTAATGGAGGGACTGAGGAACAAAAAGACATAGTAAACAAATGGCAAACTGGCAGACATAAATTCTAACTGTTCCTTTAATACATTCAATGAAAGTAGATTAAATTATCAAAAAGCTGAAATTGGCATACGGATATATAAAAGGAAACACGTGATCCAATTATATGTTGTCATGTTTGATTCAAAGGTGCAAGTAGATTAGAAGTAAAGGAACAGAATAGGTTATGCTGTGAAACAGTAACCAAAAAAGAGCTAGAGTAACTATACCGATATCAGACAATGCAGTCATGAAGGCAAAAATCGTTACTAGAGACCAAAAAAAAATATAATGAGAAAAGGTCAATCTATGAAGAAGAAGTGACAATTATAAACATACGCACCTAATACAGGTCTGAAAAATAAAAATGGACAAAATTGAAGGAAGAAATAGACAATTCAACAATAATGACTGTAGAATTTAATTCCCTACTTTCAATAATGGTTAGAAGAAGTACAAGGAGAATCAACAGGGAAATAGACTTGACCAACTTTACATCTAACAGACATCCATGGACTACTTCAACACCCAACAGTAGCAAAACACATTTTCTCCACTGCACATAAGGGCTTTCCAGGTGGCACTAGCGGTAAAGAACCCTCCTGCCAATGCAGGAGATATGAGAGATGCTGGTTTGATCCCTGCGTCAGGAAGACCCGCCTTGAGGAAGTCATGGCAACCCACTCCAGTATTCTTGCCTGGAGAATCCCATGGACACAGGAGCCTGGTGGGCTACAGTGCATAGTGTTGAAAAGAGTTGGACACGACTGAAGCAATTTAGCAAAAGCAAAAAAAGGGGGCATGTAAAACATTTCCCAGGATAGAATATATGTTTTTCAACATCAAAATCTCTATCTAGATCCTTTAAAAATTTTTTCTCTCTCTTCTCTCTTTTTTCATTGTGGCTGCAACCCTGCACCATATGGGATCTTAGTTCCCCAACCAGGTGATCAAACCCATGCTCCCTGCATCAGAATCCACAGAGTCTTAACTACTGGACAGTCAGAGAAGTTCCCCAAACTTTCTCTTTATTGATATTCTCTATTTGATGAGACATCATTCCCATACTTTCGTTAGTTCTTTAGATGTGATTTGATCACATTTAAAATAATTGGGGGTGTGGGAGGGAGGCTCCAGTGGGAGGGGACACACGTATACTTACAGCTGATTTACAGTGTTGTACAGTATAAACCAACACAACATTGTAAAGCAATTATTCTCCAATTAAAAACAAAATAACTAACACAAAGTTTTTACCTAGTAAGTACAACATCTGGACTTCCTCAATGACTATTTCTATTGATTTTTTCCCCCTGTGTATAAATGATACTTACTTATTTCTCATAAATTTTTTACTGAAAACTAAAGGTCTCAAATAATACTACGGGGCAGCTCTGCAAAGTAGATTCTGCTGCCTCCTTGAGGTTTATCATTTTGGTGCTTCTTAAACATGTTATTTGTTTGTTCTGTGGTTTTTAAAAATAATTCCAAAGAATTTTTCAATGTCAGGCTTTTTCAAAGCCCCTATGGATACCTCATTCCTCAGCTTTACTTTTTAAGCTTTGTGGTTAGTCTATTGTGTGTATCAACATTTCAGGCAGCTGTGATGTTGAAACATTCAGCAAATGCTCTTCCCTCGGTCCCCAAGGTGGTTAGCTCTGGGCAAGTTTGTGTGAAGTTAAAGAGCCTTGCCAGTGGTCTTCCAGGGAACCCCTAGCAAATAGATCAAATAATGACGTTTCTTTGGGAATAAGATCTCTTCTGCTCCCCCACCCCCAAATGGCGCTAGTGGTAAAGAACCCTCCTGCCAAGGCAGGAGACTTAAGAGACACCATCCATCCCTGGGTGAGGAAGATACTCTGGAGGAGGGCATGGCAACCCATGCCAGTATTCTTGCCTGGAGAATCCCACGGTCAGAGGAGCCTGGCAGGCTAAGGTCCATAGGGTCGCAAAGAATCCGACACGACTGTGACTTAGCACGCAGTCACGCACAGTGTTAGAAACGCAGGCTTTATTTTTAAGGCTGCCACAGAACTGGGGAGTGGGATTAAGATACGTTAAAATGCTGCAAAGTTCATTGCTGTTACCAGGTTTGGCTCTTTTTCTTTACTAAATGTTCCTTGGATACATCGTTACCATTTGTGCCAGGCTTTTTTGGTCGCATTTATGCAAGGACAAATTTTTGGAGGGTCTTACTGTATGATTTTTGCTGAAATTACCTTAATTTGCTCTCATTTTTTTTTTACTCTTTCATATTTATTAAATACCTCCCACAGCAAGACACTGTTTTAAGTGGCCTGAGGTTACAGCCTGTTCTTCCCTGGGGCTCACATATTATTAATACATAACCCCAGTAATAAAATAGTGGTGGCTGGTGTAGAGTGTCCAGTATCTTGCTGTGAAGTGTATCGGTGCTATTGGTTCACTGAAGCAGTCAACAATAACATATTGAATGCTTCCTATGTGCCCAGCATTGCTGACTTTCTAGGAAAACTTGTTCTATTCTCATATCAATCTCTTATAGTCTGCGCCTCCAGAAGGAAGGTTATGCTTTACTGGAAGCACTTACATCTGTTTTATTCCTCCTTTCTCTCCTTCCCCCTCTCCCAAATCACGTTCAAAAAGAGTGGCTTAATATAGATAAATCAGTGCCTCATAGACAAAATAATATGGTTATGACTGAAGAGGTTCCTGTCTTTCAAAATGGAAGATGTTCTTTCTTTTTGGCTTTGGTAAAGGATTTAAAGTTAAAAAGTAAGAGTGATAGGGCTTCTCCGGTGGCTCAGTGGCTAAGAATCCACCTGCCAGTCTTCCCTGATCCAGGAAGACCCTTCATCACACAGAGCATCCAGGCCTATGCTCCACACAAGAGAAGCCACCGCAGTGAGAAGCCCACTAGAGAGAAGCAACTGGAGAAAAGCCCGAGCAGCAATGAAGAGCCAGCATAGCAAACAATAAATAAATAAATAAATAAATAAAATTACATATAAAAAAAATTAAAGACCATAAACGTCCAGTGAGAACCTGTATGAAAGAGGTTCCCTGAAACTTCTCAGTCACATGCTGTATTCCTTTGACCTTTTCCTTTCAACTCTAACCCAGCCCACAGATTTGTCTTCTAAACAAGTATTATCAGTAGCATGCTTTAGATATTAAATCATTCCAGGGATGGAGAGGGAGCCCCCTGCAGTGGAAGCACAGATTCTTAACCACTGGACCACCAGAGAAGCCCCACAAGGCATTTCTTTAGTACTTTTTTCATTCATTATTCGACTTTTCATGTGTACGTTATGTTATGAAATATTTTCTTCGAAGTCAAAGAAAAGGTCTTCGAATACTTTCCCTATTATGTTTAACATGCTGAAGATGTCTTTTATATATAAATCAAATTCACACACACACACACAAACACGATTTACAGTTGGCTTATATGATTGTGGAAACATGTCCAAAATCTTTAGGTTCAGCTGGCAGACTGGACCCTATCTCCAAACATAGTCACACTCTGAGGTATTGACTGGGGATAGGGCTTCAGCATACAAATTTAGAGAGAGCGCAATTCATCCTATAACAGTGATCAATAGATATTTATTGGAAAAAAATCCTTCTCCTATGTATAATCTGAGCATGTGATGTCTCTGTTTCTCCTTTGCCTCTTGTAATAGGCACGTTCAGTTTTTTTTTCATGTCTTACTTCAGGAAACTAAATGTTAGTTCAGGTACTGTCGAAGCTTGGGTGAGGTTGCGTGGGAACCACATTTGCCCTGATGCATTCATATCTGAACTTTGACACATTACATCCTTTGCTAGAATGGATTTGGAAAAGAAAAGAGGTGAGCTTATAATTAGTCAAGAAGGGTGGAGGAGACACAGAAGCAAGCAAGGAGTGGCCCAGCCCCGGGCAGTTCCTCCCTGGTTTTTCCCCAAAAGCAGGACTTAAATTTAGTTAGTCCCTGCTCTCCAGAGGTAGTCTCAGCTCAGCAGACTAAGAGTGGGACAGAAACACACCCCTGTCTTCATTCTTCTTCTCAAATGAGGAGAGCAGAAACCTAGCTTGCTGAGAATACCATAGTACCAACATGTATCCTAGGAGACTAGCAAGCAAAGAAAGCTGGTCACATTTGGACAACGAAATTTTCAAAGAAAATGTTAGCAGATGGAGGATCAAAGAATATATGTGAAAAAGTGGAAATAACCTGAAAATGAGAAAGGAACATTCTGGAGCAGAAGGGTGTGGGATAAAATATAAAATATATAGAAAAGAATTGGGAATGCTGGGAGAACATAAATTTAAAAAATTCCCTGCACACCAGAACAAATTTTTTCCTTAGCTGTACTGAGTACTTGTCGTTTAGTCACTAAGTCGTGTCCAACTCTTTGTGACCCCATGGACTGCAGCATGCCAGGCTTCCCTGTCCTTCACTATCTCCCAGAATTTGCTCAAACTCCTGTCCATTGAGTCGGTGATGCCATCCAACCATTCATCCTTTGTCGTCCCTTTCTCTTCCTGCCCTCAATCTTTCCCAGCATCAGGGTCTTTTCCAATGAGTTGGCTCTTCGCATCAGATGGCCAAAGTGTTGGCGCTTCAGCTTCAGCATCAGTCCTTCCAATGAATATTCAGGATTGATTTCCTTTAGGATTGACTGATTTGACCTCCTTGCTGTCCAAGAGACTCTCAAGAGTTTTCTCCAGCACCACAATTTAAAGCATCAATTCTTCAGTGATCAGCCTTCTTTATGGTCCACCTCTCACATCTCTACATGACTACTGGAAAAACCACGGCTTTGACCATAAGGACCTTTGTCAGCAAAGTCATGTCTCTGCTTTTGAATACACTGTCTAGATTTGTCATAGCTTTTCTTCCCAGAAGCAAATGTCTTTTAATTTTGTGGCTGCAGTCACTGTCTGCAGTGATTTTGGAGCCCAGGAAAATGCAATCTGTCACTGTGTCCAGGTTCAATACATGTAATGTAGGGACTTCTCTGGCAGTCCAGTGGTTAAAACTTTGCCTCCCAATGCAGGGGTTGCAGGCTTGATTGGAAGACTAAGATGCCACATGCTGCATGGCCAAAAACAAGCAAACAAAATATACTTGTTGTGTAGATCAGCACCCCTCCCTAGCCTAGGCATTACTATGTTTTCATTGCACAGGCAATATTTTACTGGATATGCAGCTAAATCATTCTTACTTCTTACCCACCTCCATTCTCATTTTTCTTTTAGATCCACAGGATTAGAAGATGTTCAACAAAATCCCACAGTTAATGAATTTTATCTACTAAAATCAAAGGGCCAGAGTAAAAGATCATTGGCTGAAGAGAATGAAGGTGTATTTCTGGGATTTTAGAAAAGGAGAGAGAAGTAGACGTGGATAGTGGTGGGCTCTGACATCTTACAAAGGGAAGAAGTGGAGAAAAATTTAGAATCAGAAAATTCAAAGGAGGAGGAAAGAAGGAAGAGATACATACCAGAGGGATTATGATAAGCAGATTCTACAAGTTTCTTTCTTCATTATTTATTTATTCATTTTCAGCTGTGCTGGGTCTTTGTTGCTAGGCAAGGCTTTCTGTAGTTTTGGGGAGGGCGGGCTCCTCTCTGCTGTGGTGCAAAGGCTTCTTATTGCGGCTTCTCCTGCCGTGGGGTACAGTCCCTGGCATGCAGTAGTGTTCAGTGGTTGTCACACAGGCTTAGTTGCTCTGAGGCATGTGGGATCTTCCTGCACAGGGGACTGAACCCGTGTCCCCTGCACTGGCAGGCAGTTTCTCATCCACTGTGTCACCAGGGAAGTCCTCTTCATTTATTCATTTTCAGTCTCTTTGTTTTGACATGTTATAAAGTACCTTACTCCTATATTACAGCTCAGAATGAATTATTTTTTGCTTTTGGCAGTCATTTGTCTTTTAGAGTGATTTAAATTGATCTATATGCCTTTTATATTTTGATACCATATCCAGAGATCTGCATTTATTTGTGCAGTTTCTGTATGAGATCTTATTCTAGGAGTCAGCACAGTTTTTCTGTAAATGATGAGGAATAAATAATACAGGCTTTGCATGCCACATAGTCTCTTAATAATCCTTTAGACCTACTACAGCACAAAATAGCCACTGATAATATGTAAGCAAATGAATATTACTGTGTTCCAATAAAACTTTATTTGGAAAACCTGTGAAAGGCTGGATATGAACAGCAGGCCAGTTTGTCAACTCCTGTTTTATTTCTTCTGCCTTAATTAAGGACTCCGTTTAATGTTGTTTGTAGAATACATCTTCTGGCAATAAATTCTCTCAGCTTTTGTTTGTCTGGAAAAAACCTCTTTTCCCCCTTCCTTATTTAAAGATACATTTGCTGAGTACAGAATCCCCACCCCTTCTCCCTTCTTTTGATGCTTTGAAGATGTCAGTCCATTGTCTTCTGGATAATTATGTTTTTCAAGAAGAGTTTGCTGTAATTCTGACCTTTGTTTTTTTAATATGCAATATATATATATATATATATATATATATATATTTTTTTTTTTTTTTTTTCCTCCGCTTTGGCCACCTCCAGGACTCCCTATTTATCTCTAGTTTAGAGAAGTTTGAACATGATGGGTTAGGTGTGTTTTATTTTGGCATTTATCTTGCTGTGATTCTTGGATTTAGTATTTGATGCTTTTCATTATTTGGAAAACTCATCTGTTATCCCTTCAAACATTTCTTCGCTTGTTTTTTTTCTCTTCCCCTAGGATTCTAATAACATGTACATTAAACGATTTGATATTGTCCCACAGCGCTTGGATACTCTGTTCAATTTGTTTGTCCTCTTTTTTTCTTGATGTTTCAGTTTGGGTAATTCCTATTGACTCATTTCAAGAGTAGAAATTGATTTATTATTTCCTCAGCTCTGTCAGGTTTACTAATGAGCCTTTAAGAGGAGTTGCTCATCTCTGATACCATAGTTTTTATTTTCAGTATTTTTATCTTTTATCACTTATGTCTTTCTTTTAGAATCCCCTATCTGTTCATAGATGCTGTCCACCTTTATCATTACATCTCTTTAAAAATTACTTATTTTTTTGGCTGCACTGGACCTTAGTGCGGCACGTGGGATACAGTCCCCTGACTAGTGATCGAACCCAGTTCTCTTGTGTTGGGAGCTCAGAGTCCTAGCCACTGGACCACCAGGAGGTCCTTATCATTAGATCTTTTATGAAATTTCTCCTAGCCATTTTAACTTCCCTCTTTGATATTACTAACACGCAGATCACCTCTGAACCTGGTTCTGTCAATTGTTTTGTATTGAGAAGGCAGGGGGTTTGTCTTCTTTGTTCTTCTTCTTTTGATAGATAGTATAATTTTTAAAAATATTTATTATTTTTATTTATTTGTTTGACCAGGTCTTAGTTGGCCAGGTCTTGGTTGTGGTATGTGGAATTTAGTTCCCTGAGCAAGGATGGAACCTAGGTCCTGTGCATTAGGAGCACAGAGTATTAACTCCTGGACCATCAAGGAAGTCCAGATCATATAACTCTTGATTGAATGCCAGACATCTTGTGTAGAATAGGAGAGATTTACGTAAATACTATTTGTGCCTCTTCCCAGGCAGTTTAGCTTGGTGGATGGAACCATCTAGTTAAAAGGTGAGGTGGAATTAGGTTTTGCTGTTGCCAAGATTACTTCTAGAGCACCATAATTTTCAAATTCCTCTTATGGTGTCTTAGGCTTAGGGTGGGGTCTGAAATGATGGAAAGATTTCTCAATGTTTGTTCTCCACCCTCAATTCTCAACATTCTTTATATACCTTGTAGGCTTATACAGAAGTAGTTTCTCTCCTGGTTCTTGCTCCTCTGCCAGTGGCAGATGCTACTACTCATTACTTGGTGCTTAGATAGCTTTTATATACCCGGGCCCTGGACAATGAGGTTTCTCAGCATTCCTGCCTACCTCTGCTTTCTGTCTGTGGCAGGTCTTGTGTGGGAAGGATTTTCTTGCCCCTCCCTTGGTTTTAGGAGATCTCTGAAAGCACTGGCAGGACTTTCCTGGTGGTCCAGTGGTTAAGAATCTGCTTGCCAATGCAGGGGCAAGCAGCATTCAATCCCTGATCTGGAAAGTAACATGCTATGTGCCTCAGAGCAACTGGGCCTGTGTGCCACGACTACTGAAGCCTGGGTGCCCTGGAACATGAGCTCTGCAACGAGAGAAGTCACCACAATGAGCCCTTGCTTGCCACAACTAGAGAAAACCCACATGCAGCAATGAAGACCCAGTGCAGCCAAAAATGAATAACATACATATATACATACATGCATAATGAATGAAAACACTGGCACAGAACTCTCCACCACTGAGGACTGTTTCTTTTCCCTCCCCAGGATAGATTTTTTTCCCCCTTATTCCTTCTGTTGGAAACAGTGGGGTTTTGCTGTTCCTCCTCAGAGGCTTAAGACTTTTGAGAGAGGAGTAAAGGGAGCTGGCCCTTTCAGGCGGAGATAGATAATGTTGTCCTCTATGCCTATACTACTCAGTGAGCCTTACTTTACTCTGTCATCCTCACTTAGTGTTTCTTGTGAGCACCTGGTCAAAGTCTTGGGAAAGAATCTGTGAGTAAATACAAGTTCCCTTCCTTCTTTGGCACACAGAGAATTTTCTTGGGAGTTACTCAAGCCCACAGTTCAGTTCAGTTCAGTTCAGTCGCTTAGTCGTGCCTGACTCTTTGGGACCCATGGACTGCAGCACGCCAGGCTTCCCTGTCTATCACCAATTCCCAGAGTTTATTCAAACTCATGTCCATTGAGTCGGTGATGCCATCCAACCATCTCATCCTCTTTCATCCCCTTCTCCTCCCCGATTCAGTCTTTCCCAACATCAGGGTCTTTTCAAATGAGTCAGTTCTTTGCATCAGGTGGCCAAAGTATGGGAGTTTCAGCTTCAACATCAGTCCTTCCAATGAATATTCAGGACTGATTTCCTTTAGGATGGACTTGTTGGATCTCCTTGCAGTCCAAGGGACTCTCAAGAGTCTTCTCCAACACCACAGTTCAAAAGCAGCAATTCTTCAGTGCTCAGCTTTCTTTATAATCCAACTCTCACATCTGTACATGACTACTGGAAAAACGATAGCTTTACCTAAATGGACCTTTGTTGGCAAAGTAATGTCTCTGCTTTTCAATATGCTGTCTAGGTTGGTTATAGCTTTTCTTCCAAGAAGCAAGCATCTCTTAACTTCATGGCTGTAGTCACCATCTGCAGTGATTTTGGAGCCCTCCAAAATAAAGTCTGTCACTGTTTCCACTGTTTCTCCATCTATTTGCTGTGAAGTGATGGGACCAGATGCCATGATTTTAATTTTCTGAATGCTGAATTTTAAGCCAACTTTTTCACTCTCCTCTTTCACTTTCATCAAGAGGCTCTTTAGTTCTTCATTTTTTGCCATAAGGGTGGTGTTATCATCTGCATATCCGAGGTTATTGATATTTTTCCCGGTAATCTTGATTCCAGGTTGTGCTTCGTCCAGCCCAGCGTAAGCAGGGTGACAATATACAGCCTTGACGTACTCCTTTCCTGATTTGGAATGAATCTTTTGTTCCATGTCCAATTCTAACTGTTGCTTCCTGACCTGCATATAGGTTTCTCAAGAGGCAGGTCAGGTGGTCTGGTATTCCCATCTCTTTCAGAATTTTCCACAGTTTATTATGATCCACACAGTCAAAGGCTTTGGCATAGTCAATAAAGCAGAAGTACATGCTTTTCTGGAACTCTCTTGCTTTTTCGATGATCTAACGGATGTTGGCAATTTGATCTCTGGTTCCTCGGCCTTTCTAAATCCAGCTTGAACATCTGGAAGTTCATGATTCATGTACTGTTGAAGCCTGGCTTGGAGAATTTTGAGCATTACTTTACTAGCGTGTGAGATCAGTGCAATTGTGTGGTAGTTTGAGCATTCTTTGGCATTGCCTTTCTTTGGGATTGGAATGAAAACTGACCTTTTCCAGTCCTGTGGCCACTGCTGAGTTTTCCAAATTTGCTGGCATATTGAGTGCAGCACTTTCACAGCATCATCTTTTAGGATTTGAAATAGCTCAACTGGAATTCCATCACCTCCACTAGCTTTATTCATAGTGATGCTTCCTAAGGCCCACTGGACTTCGCATTCCAGGATGTCTGGCTCTACGTGAGTGATCACACCATCGTGGTTATCTGGGTCATGAAGATTTTTTTTGTGTAGTTCTTGTGTGTATTCTTGCCACATCTTAACATCTTTTGCTTCCGTTAGGTTCATACAATTTTTGTCCTTTATTGTACCCATTTTTGCTTAAAATGCTCCCTTGGTATCTAATTTTCTTGAAGAGATATCTAGTCTTTCCCATTCTATTGTTTTCCTCTATTTCTTTGCACTGATCACTGAAGAAGGCTTTCTTATTTCTCCTTGCTATTCTTTGGAACTCTGCATTCAAAGGGGTATATCTTTCCTTTTCTCTTTTGCCTTTCACTTCTCTTCTTTTCACAGCTATTTGTAAGACCTCCTCAGACAACTATTTTGCCCTTTTGCATTTCTTTTTCTTGGGGATGGTCTTGATCCCTGCCACCTGTACAGTGTGACAAACCTTCATCCATAGTTCTTCAGGCACTCTGTCTATCAGATCTAATCCCTTGAATCTATTCCTCACTTCCACTATATAATTGTAAGGGATTTGATTTAGATCATACCTGAATGGTCTAGTGGTTTTCCCTACTTTCTTCAATTTAAGTCTGAATTTGGCAATAAGGAGTTCATGATCTGAGCCACAGTCAGCTCCTGGTCTTGTTTTTTGCTGACTGTATAGAGTTTCTCCATCTTTGGCTGCAAAGAATATAATCAGTCTGATTTTAGTTTTGACCATCTGGTGATGTCCATGTGTAGAGTCTTCTCTTGTGTTGTTGGAAGAGGGTGTTTGCTATGACCAGTATGTTCTCTTGGCAAAACTCTATTAGCCTTTGCTCTGCTTCATTCTGTACTCCAAGGCCAAATTTGCCTGTTACTCCAGGTGTTTCTTGACTTCCTACTTTTGCATTCCAGTCCCCTATAATGAAAAGGACATCTTTTTGGGGTTCTAAAAGGTCTTGTAGGGCTTCATAGAACCGTTCAACTTCAGCTTCTTCAGCGTTACTGGTTGGGGCATAGGCTTGGATCACCGTGATATTGAATGGTTTACCTTGGAAATGAACAGAGATCATTCTGTTGTTTTTGAGATTGCATCCGTGTACTACATTTCGGACTCTTTTATTGACTATGATGGCTACTGCATTTCTTCTAAGGGATTCTTGCCCAAAGTAGTAGATATAATGGTCATCTGAGTTAAATTCACCCATTCCAGTCCATTTTAGTTCTCTGATTTCTAAAATGTCAATGTTCACTCTTGCCATGTTCTGTGATCAGGGAGATGGCACTCAAGCCCACATAGGCCTTTAATAGTTAATGTGAGTGAGTGAGTGAGTGAAAAGTCACTAAGTTGTGTCCGACTCTCTGCGACCCCATGGACTACACAATCCATGGAATTCTCCAGGCCAGAATACTGGAGTGGGTAGCCTTTTCCTTCTCCAGGGGATCTGCCCAACCCAGGGATTGAACCCAGGTCTCCTGCATTGCACACAGATTCTTTACCAGCTGAGCCACAAGGGAAGCCCAAGAATATTGGAGTGAGTAGCCTATCCCTTCTCCAGCAGATCTTCCCGACCTAGGAATCAAACCAGGGTCTCCTGAATTGCAGAAGGATTATTTACCAACTGAGCTACTAGGGAAAGTTCATTATAAAACTTCAGCTGGTCCAGAATCTGGCTGCCAGTGTAGGGGACATGGGTTCAGTTTCTGGTCCAGGAAGATTCCACATGCTGCAGACATACTAAATCCGGATGCCCCAACTACTGAAGCCCTCATGTTTTGGAGACCATGCTCTGCAGCAAGGGAGGGCAAAGCCATGAGAAGCCAGGCACTGCACCAAAGAATGGCTCCCGATCACTAGAACTAGACCAGATCACATGCACAGCAATGAAGGCCCAGTGCAGCCAAAAATAAATAAATACATAAAATGAAAATAAAAACGTTTAGCTGTATTATTCTTACTGCTTCTATGATGGCTCCAGTACTTCCCATGTACTGACACAGATGAAACATCCCATCTTTGCTCTGGAGGAACTGCGCCTCCTTAGGTTTCCAGCTGTTTAGTTGACCTAACTTTGACTCAGCTCTCTGATTCAACTTTTTGGTTCAAGAGAAGCTGTGATCTTGCAGTTTGTTTTGCTTTTCATCACTGGCATTTTTGCAACCATAGAGGAAGTGGAAATTTCTAAAAATTAATTGTCTTGTTATTTCTTCCCTCCACCCCTTCAATTAGTATTACAAATGATTCTCTTTGTCACAAAAGCATTATTTTAAATAGCTGAACTGTATTAATTTATATTACTATGGCAATGTTTTCAACCAAACTCATATTATTGGGCATTATAATAGACTTCATATTTTTTCCCCCAGCATCTTTACCCCAACCCTCTTCTTTCTTTAGAGGGTTTTTCGTCTCAAAGTCCATGTGGTTCGATGGGGCTGTCAATCACAGTAAGCCATAATGCTGGTCTCAGAATGACCCAAGAACTCCCTATCATGGTATAAGTAAGCAAGTAAGTAAGTTCAGTTGTGTCTGACTCTTTTGCAACCCCATGGACTGTAGCCCACCAGGCTCCTCTGTCCATGGAATTCTCCAGGTAAGAATACTTGGGTGGGTAGCCATCCCCTTCTCCAGGGGACCTTCCTGACCCAGATACTGAACCTACGTCTCCTGCATTGCAGGCATATTCTTTACTATTAGTGCCACTTGGGAAGCCCTATCATAGTATCCTGGCTACAATAGTTGATTCAGAAATGAGTGTGTGAAACTCAAGGAACAAAATCTTTCTTTAGAAATTTATATAACTTAGATGAAAATTTTTGTCCACTGAAATCCTAGAGCTGAAGGAATATGGATTGAGGACGTGCAGTTGCCATCTTCCTCATCACTTAAAGGAAATCCTCTGTGTGGCAGGAGATGAGCAAATAAGATGGAAAAATTGGGGGTGCGGGAAATGAATCCTGGCAGCATCGAGGCTCCAATCCCAGGCCATAAAGTTTTCAGAGTTTCTCTGGTTCAGTTCTTTCTTTTTTTTAAAAAATATTTTTATTTGTTTATTTTTCTGGGTCTTAGTTGCTCAGGATGTTTGATCTTTGTTACTGCTTGCAGGTTGGACTATAAAGAAAGTTGAGAGCTGAAGAATTGATGCTTTTGAACTGTGGCATTGGAGAAGACTCTTGAGAGTCCCTTGGACTGCAAGGAGATCCAACAAGTCCATCCTAAAGGAGATCAGTTCTGAATATTCATTGGAAGGACTGACGCTAAAGCTGAAACTCCCATACTTTGGCCACCTGATGCGAAGAACTGATTCATTTGAAAAGACCCTGATGCTGGGAAAGATTGAAGGCAGGAGGAGAAGGAGACAACAGAGGATGAGATGGTTGGATGGCATCTCTGACTCAGTGGACACGAATTTGAGTAAACTCTGGGAGTTGGTGATGGATAGAGGTCGCACATGACTGAGCAACTTCACTTTCACTTTTCACTTTCATGCATTGAAGGAGGAAATGGCAACCCACTCCAGTATTCTTGCCTGGAGAATCCCAGGGACAGGGGAGCCTGGTGGGCTGCCGTCTATGGGGTTGCACAGAGTTGGACACGACTGAAGCGACTTAGCAGCAGGAGCAGCAGCAGAGGCCTGACGTGCTGCAGTCTATGGGGTCACAGAGTTAGACACGACTGAGTGACTAAACTGAACTGAACTGAACTGAACTACTGCTTGCAGGATCTTTAGTTACTGCATCTGGGATCTAGTTCCCTGAGCAGAGATTGAACCTGGCCCTGTGCATTGGGAGCATGGAGTCTTAGCCATTTGACCACCAGGGAAGTTCTCATTCTTTCTTTATGTCTGAAAAGTGTGAGCTACTCAGTCATGTCTAACTCTTGGTGACCCAATGGACCATAGCTTGCCAGGCTACTCTGTCCATGGATTTTTCCAGGCAAGAATACTGGAGTGGGTAGCCATTCCCTTCTCCCAGGAATATTCTCAATCCCAGGATTGAACCTGTGTCCCCCGCATTGCAGGCAGATTCTTTACCATCTGAACCACCAGGAAAACCCTTTTTTTTATGTGTTATTCTCCCCAGTTATTAAAAACTCTTTTTTGTTTAAGTAGGCTTGATTCAGGTTGGTCACTGGTGTTAGAAAGTATCCTAACTAATTTATACTTTAGGTGGCTTTCAAGTCTTGCCATTGTAAAGAGCACTGGGAAGAAACTCAGTGGATATATTTTCTGCATACATGTCTGCTCTAGTTTCCCATAAAAATATGTTCCGAGAATAAGAGTCATTGAGTCAAAGAATATGCAAAGCAGTGAGGCTCTTGACCAGTATTGTGAAATTGCTCTCTGAAAGATTGTCCAGTTTATATTTTCTCTATGGTGGATATAGTTTCCTGTTTTCATACAGTCATGATAGTTGTGAATAGTATTAAAAAAAAAATCCACCATTAGGTAAACGCCTACTGCTTTGAATTGATACTGCTCCTGTGATTCCAAATACGTCTTAATAGAATAATAAGAAGAGGAAAAAAAAAAGATCAAATGTGAATGGGAATTTGGAAAGAAATCAGAAGGAAAGGGAAGGACCTCAAATGTGTTCTGAGAGGTTTACTGCTGTGAATACATCAACCCTGGTTTTTCCCCTAAACAGGTTTTTGAAACTGGCTGAGCCAGTATGAATGTTTCAGGGAGAAATAAATTTTAAGACGTGAATAGAAGCCCTACCCTGGTATACCACCTCTGCCTGAGGCCCCAAAAGATGATTGGCTGTGGCATCCTCATTGCTCCACATCCTACCTGGGGGGTAGCATATATATGCTACAGGGGGTGAGCCAACCTCTGGCTCCTGCTCCTGAGGACTCTGTCACCCACAAAGATGTGGGCTCAGCTCCTTCTAGGAATATTAGCCCTGTTGCCAGCCTCGGCAGGACAATTTCTCCCGTAAGTGCTTGGTGTGTCACGGTTGATTTAGGGCAGGTAGAGTCTTCGTCCATCTTTCTAAGACAACTACAGTGGGGCAGGAGATAACTTTTTGTTTATTTTAATGCCCTTTCATCTTTTTCTTTCTTTGGTTTTATTTCTCCTTTACCCAGAGAGAAAAGCTAAGATGCCAAGAAGAAACTTTAAAAAATATGATAATATCAAAATATAGTAGCCTCCCACTGCCCTGATCTCTGTTGTTCTGGTTGTTCAGTTCTTGTTGCTCTTTCTTTATGTCTGAAAAGGGAAAGTGTGAGTCACTCAGTCATGTCCAACTCTTTGTGACCCCATGGACTGCAGCACTCCAGGCTTCCCTGTCCTTCACCATCTCCTGGAGCTTGCTCAAACTCATGTCTGTTGAGTTGGTGATGCCATCCAACCATCTCAACCTCTCCTTCTCTTCCTGCCCTCAATCTTTCCCAACATCAGGGTCTTTTCCATTGGGTTGGCTCTTCGCATCAGGTGGCCAAAATATTGGAGCTTCAGCTTCAGCATCAGTCCTTCCAATGAATATTCTGGATTGATTTCTTTTAGGATTGACTTCCTTTAGGATTGACTGGTTTGATCTGCTTGCAGATCCCAAATGGAACTTACTTCCTCCTTGGTACCCTGGGCCTAGGTTCTCCATGGTGGCCTATGGTAGGGGGGTGGGGGGAAGGGTGTGAGTATAAGGCTGAGTTATTTGTTATTTTTCTCCTTCTCCCTTATAGAAAATAAGGGTCATAATGGCAGGTGCTTTGTCTCTTTAATTCATTGCTACATGCTGAATACTCAGGAGAGGGATTAATTAATTTTTCATTGAATAGATGAGTCATTGCTCCCCTGAAATCCTTTTGCTTCTTTAGTAGAAGTGTAGTTCTGATAGCTTAGATGGTAAAGAATCCACCTGCAATGCAGGAAACCTACATACGATCCCTGGGTCGGGAGGATCCCCTGGAGAAGGGCATGGCTACCCACTCCAGTATTCTTGCCTGGAGAATCCCATGGACAGAGGAGCCTGGTGGGCTACAGTCATGGGGTTGCAAAGAGCCAGAGAGACAGTTAGTGACCAACACTTTTTCTCTTTCTTTAGTAGAAACTATCTGGTGGCATTGCCAGCCCATCTTAAGTTCCCCTCTACTCAGAGGGTTTGCTTGGATCTGAGTCCTGGGTACAACAATGTAAAATTCACTGTTACTCTGGAGACCAAGGGCAAGACTCACACATTGCTGCAACAGTTTGGACTAAAGACGAGACACTTACACTGCTCGTCCTTTTTGGTAAGTACAGGCCTAGCCCAACTCTCATCCTCAGTTTTCCTATTCTCCTCCATGGATGCACTATAATTTGTCTTTAAGTATGTTTTTTGTTATCTTACGTTTTGCCATGGCTTCTAAACTCATCTCTCATCAACTTCAATTCCTGGCCATACTTCTGATATTATTCTCTGGAAACTTTTTTTTCTTTCTTTAAAAAAAATTTTTTTTTAAATTACAGAAATGTATGATAACACATTTACAGGTGACTTGGAAAGTACAGAACAAAGTTACATAGAGTTCCACTAAATATTACAATTATTTAAGTAGATAAATTAAGATTTTTACTTGGAATTTTAATATCAGACTTCTGGCAACTTTTTCATGACTTCAACCTTGCCACTTCCATCAACTCATTCCTTTCCTTTTACTCTCTCTCTCTTGGGTTAAGACTAGCTGGTTCTGTCCTTCCCCCACCACACCCCCAGTCTCCTGCTCCTCTCCAGAGCTCTCCCCTGTCTTGGCCAGGTACCACTTCCTTCTGGTGGCACAGAAGAAGTAGCCACCGTCCGGGTGAGAGGAGTTGGACATAATGTCTACTTTGAGGAGAAGAAAAAGGTTCTGATTCAGAGGCAGCAGAATGGCATCTTTATACAAACTGACAAACCTATCTACAGCCCAGGGCAGGAAGGTAAGAGGCACACAGGTGGGATGAGACAAAAGCCAGGGAGTATCTTCACACATTCTTAGAGGGGCTTTGCGGATTGGTGGTAGCCCCATGGACCAAGGAAAGAGATGGAGGGATGGAGGAAGCCTGGAGGGATAAAGGGTTATAGGTGCTGCATGCAGACAGTGCTGTACAAGCAAAAGAGTAGTGGGTGGAGCTGCTACTGTGCGTGTGTGTGTGTAAAACAAAATACAGGGAATTCCCTGGCAGTCTAGTGGTTAAGACTCCGCATTCTCACTACTGTGGGTCCAGGTTCAATCCCTGGCTGGAGAACTAAGATCCTACAAGACCCACTGCATGGCCAAAAAATTCCCAGTAAATAAGTAAAACAAAATACAGATTTCTCCTGGAAAGGAATTTGGCGGGTGTAACTGGATTGCTTGGTCTCATAGCAAGCTGCCTGTGTAAGAATCAGAAAACAATCAAGGGCATTTGGCCCAAGCCCTAGGATTTATATTTGCTCCCTCTTCTTTGAAGCAGATTCCATCCTGAACTTTCAAAGTCAGGAGCTGTGACTGTTGGGGCGTTAGCTGTCTCTCAGACTCGGTTTTATTTCAAAAGTAAAACCTGGTAGGATTTTGCTGACTCAGAAGTATGTATGAGGAAGCAAAAAGGTGGAAAAAAGAAAGATTCTGAGGTAGGGGGGTGGGGAATCTCTTTTGCTAATGACGCCCTTTTCCTTCTAGTGCATTTCCGTATCGTCACCCTCACCAGCACCTTTGTTCCAGTGAACGACCAGGTAAGAGTTTCACTGGGAAGAAGGACCTGGCAAGGGAACGCGTGAGGGCAGACTGGAGCATGAGGGAGGAGAGACTCTTTCCAGGGGAGGAGGCCCTTTAGAAGCAGAACACTTGTGGGTTCTACAGTCAGGGAGCTAGTCCAAATCTCCTAGCCCCCATCTGCCTGAAAGCAGGCAGCAGCATCTTGCTCTCAGGTTTGACATCTGAAAGCATCAGTTAGGTTAACATTCTTAAGAGATGGTTCCATTTGCCTCTGTTAAGAGCTTTTTCAAACGTCAAGACGTTCCCTCCAGGAGTGACACCTAGTGGCTCTGCAGTTCAAATACTAAGAAGTAATTCACGAATACTTTTAACAAAAGGAAGAAATAAGGATCTTTTTTTTTTTTTCTTCTTCTTCTTCTTTTTTACTATGAGGCAAGGTAATTTATAGCATAGACAATTTTCTTAAGGCAACGTTCTGTGCCAAAGGTAAAAATGCGGTAACATTTGGCGAATACTTAAATTTTCCTCGAACAATTGGATCACTAGAATCACAAGTCATATGATTTGGTTTGCTCTGAACTTAGCACTTGTGTCATTTCTACAAGTGTTTGAAATACTGGGTTGGCCCAAAAGTTCGTTACGAACTTTTGGCCCAACCCAATACCTCTCAGACACCCCCAGCTACCTTCTTTCTCCTTCAGTCACAGCCCATGTGTTCAAATGAAAATTTTAAAGATAGTCATGGAGAAAGCATTGCTTATATTTCCATCTCCATGTTCCCAGGCTGCTGTTTCCTTTCCTGATGTACAGGGAAGCTATAAGTTTATTGTTGATCAGTAGCCTCCTCCAACCACTACTTTCTTTCCTGATTAAGAATTGGTTTTTTAGTTTCTCCTTCCTATCGCCTGTATTCTTTCCTTATCACTTTGGTATAATATTAAGCTGTTGTTTAGTCGTTCAGTCATGTCCGACTCTTTGTGATCCCATGGACTGTAGCCCACCAGGCTCCTCTGTCCATGGGATTCCCTAGGCAAGAATACTGGAGTGGGTTGCCATTTCCTTCTCCAGGGGATCTTCCCGACACAAGGATGAATCCCAATATTCTGTTTGGTGTGGATTCTTTACCACTGAGCACCTTGGAAGTTTTTATTCTAGAGCTGGGATGAGGGTCAGTTCAGTTCAGTTGATTAGTTGTGTCTGACTCTTTGCAACCCCGTGGACTGCAGAATGCCAGGCTTCCCTGTCCATCACCATCTAGACGAAAGGGTCAAAGTGTGGCCACAGCGAGAGTTATTTTAGACTGTACTTCCCCCTGGATGTTGATCTCATTAGCTACCCCTCTTACATTGTCTTGCCTCTGTTCAAATTGTGCTGAATTACAAGTACTCTGATTTCTGTACTTCTGTGCTCTCTTTCTGTTGTCAAATTACTCTTTTCTCCACATACCTTTTCTCTAGTCAGCCCCCACTCCAAGTTGTAACTTGGAGCCCTGAAAATCTTGAAACACTGAATTTGGAACTCCAAATGAAACATTGCAATTAACTAAAAATGTTTTACTAAGAAATGGAGTGGTAGGACTCCCCTGGTGGTTCAGCGGCTAAGACTTCACAGTTCCAATGCAGGGGGGCCCAGGTTCAATCCCTGGTCAGGGAACTAGATCCCGCATGTGGCAATTAAGAGTTTGAATGCTGTAGTTATAGATCCCACATGCTATAGCTAAAGATTCCCACATGCTGTAACTAAGACATGGCACAGCCAAATAACTTTAAAAAAAAAGAAAAAAAGAAGGGGAGTGACAAAAACTGGGAGTTTACAGAGTTCAATATTTCATCCTCTAGCAACAAAAGTATACATGCTAGTAACTGATTGTATCTAGCTTTGTTGCTTACCTAGTTATTCAGAAACTTCAGGTAGCTTCCAATGAAAATGCTACCTTTCTGGTTGAACACTTACTGGTGTCCAAAGCTGCTTCTTGACTCTTTAAAAAAATGATTTTGTTCTCGAAGGAACTGTTTTTTTTACCCCCTAGGATTTATAGCAATGGCAGTAATCTCGGTGACACTTGCCTTCTTATCATGTATATAGCCAGGTTTGTGCATGTCCTATTTTTCCCTTTAGGAAGAGGGGCAGAATGTCCCCCCACCATATCCCCCAGCCCCAAATGTACCACTTGGGCATGTGGATTCTTTTGAGCTAAAGGCTGGGTTCACCAAGAAAAGAGCTGTTACTGAGATAACTTTTTTCCTTCCAGTCTTATTGAGATGTAATTGACATACAGCAATGTATAAGCTTAAGGTGTACAGCATAATGATCTGACTTATATACACCATGAAACAATGACCATAGTAAGTCTAGTGAACATCTGTCATCTCATATGAGAACCTGCCTGCTATGTAGGAGTCACAGGTTTGATGCCTGGGTCAGGAAGATCCTTTGGCGGAGGGAGTGGCAACCCACTCCAGTATTCTTGCCTGGAAAATCCCATGGACCGAAGAGCCAGGCAGGCTACAGTCCATGGGGTTGCGAAAGAGTTGGACATGACTTAGTCACTAATCAACACTCATCTTATATAGATACGAAATTAAAGAAATAGAAGACAATGTTTTTTCCTTGCGATGAGTAGTCCCATTTAAAAAATTTTGCTTGTGTTCCCCTTACCTGAGGAGACATCTCCAATAAAATATTATCAAGACCAATGTCAAAGAGTTTACTGCTTATATTTTCTTCTAGAATTTTATGGTTTCAGTTCAATTGTTTAGTAACATATTGGTTAGACTCGATGTTTTTTTTTTTTTTTGTAGTTGATTTTTAGTCTCATAGTGTTATGGTTGAAAAAGATTCTTGATATGATTTCGGTTTTCTTAAGTTTATTGACTCTTTTTGTATTCCATCATGTGTCTATCATGTTACAATATTCCATTTGCACTTGAAAAGAATGAATATTCTGGTTTGGGATGAAATACTCTATATTATATAGAATGTTCATTTGGCCTAATAAATTGCCAAAGGCCATTGTTTACTTACTGAGTTTCTCTCTGAATGCCTTGTCCTCTGATGTACATGGGGTGTTAAAGTCCCCCACTATCATTGTGTTACTGTTAATTTCTCCTTTTATGTCTGTTAATGTTTGCTTTCTTTAGGTGCCTGTATCTTTTAAAAAGAATATCTTAAAGAAAATATTATTATAACACCTGAGGAAATTAACAAAAATTATTTAATATTTTTCATATAATATTAATTTCTGTTTTCCAACTAACACATTTTTTTTTCCAAACTAAGCTCTGATCAGATTCATGCATTATATTTGGTTGTTACATTTAAAAATGTTCTCATATTCTAAACTAATCCCCCTTATTTTCTTATTAGTTTGACTTTTTTGAGAGAGAGAGCGATGATGTCAGCTAGATGACTTATAGAATGTTCCCATTATGGAATATGATGTTTACTTTTGAGGAAGCCTAGGTGGCAGGGCTTCCCAGGTGACGCTAGTGGTTAAAAAAAAAACAAACAAAAAAAACCCACCTGTCAATGTAGTAGGCAAAAGAGATGCAGGTTGATTCCTGGGTTGGGAAGATCCCCTGGAGAAGGGAATGGCTACCCACTCCAGTATTCTTGCCTGGAGAATCCCATGGACAGAGGAGCCTGGTGGGCTATGGTCCATAGCATCTCACAGAGTCGAATACAACTGAAGCAACTTAGCATAGCAGCATAGTTGTCTTATGGAATATCCAATAGTCTTGATTTGCCTGATTATTTCTTACTGTGTAATATAACTTGTTCTTTTATCTTCTGAAGGCAGTTCTGAAGTCTTAATTAGGTTTAAACTAAACTTTTGGTTAAAATATTTGGTTAAAAAGATAGATAATGTTGGGAACCTCAAATATATCTCTTCAGGAGGTACATAATGTCAGCTTGTCCCATTATTAATGATAGTGAGTTTGATTACTTAGTTAGGGTGATGGCAGACTAATTTCTCCAGTGTTAAGGTGTGTCCTTTTTTTTTTTTTAATTAACGAGTAATTTGAGGTGACACTTTGACACCTAGCACAAGGACTTATTCTACAATTAAACCTAGTGGTTTTTGTGTCCATTTACTTGAGGAAATGACACATGATCCTTTGATTGAGCTATTTCAAACATTTTTAAAAAATATATTATTTTGCATTGCTTGAAAGTAAGATTCTTGCCCACTGGTGTTCAGAAAGTAGAGGAGGAGGCTAGGAGATAGTTGGCTCCCAAGAAGAGGTTCAAATATGAGGGAGTCTCCAGAGAATGAGATGGTAGATAGCATCGCCATGATTTGATGGACATGAATTTGAGCAAACTCCAGGAGACAGTGAAGGATGAGGGAGCCTCATGTGCTGCAGTCCATGGGGTCACAAAGAGTCCGACACAAGTTAGTGACTGAACAACCACCACCACTACCAGATACTAATACTTTCTTTTAGGACTTGTTGTGAAAAAACTCAGTCACAGAGCGTTGAAGGATGCTGAGGGTCAGAAGTTCCATTTCTTCAAAGTTTTTGGAGACTGGCAATCCCTTCAGGAAAGCTCTTCTTTCTCCTCTCCTAACCAATAAGCCTTTGCCCTGTTGTTACTCTTACCAAGGCACGAAAGAGCCATTTAGAAAGGAAGGGGTAGGCAACAGAGAAAGAGAGAAGCCTTTGTGAACTTTTTGCTTTCAGCAAGCCTACCCTTATTGCTAGGTCTGCTTTAACCCTTATTATCTGGTTTTCCTTTTCAGTACTCCATTGTGGAACTGCAGGTAAGTAGAAGTTTCTTTCTTTTTTGCTGTCCTCTATGGAGAAGGTGGTTGGTGCTAAGCCCCAAAGCCAGCAACAACCGTGGGATCTTGGCCCAGAGCCTGAGACTTTGCACTGGCCCCAAGCGCCCCGATTCCACCTAAGCTGTGCATGTTCTCCTGCCTCTGCCCACCCCGCCCCTCAACCTCTGTAAATAAGGACAGCAACCTCTATAGTGACGAACCTCCCTATTCTGATTCCTGCGACTTCTCTGTGCTGTGTCAGTCCAGCAGAGCTTGGTTCTGTACTCCTTAGTCTTTGGGATGGCTAATATCACAGACAGCCACTGAACATGACAAGGATACCTGTGAGAAGTGTTAAGAGGCAAGAATTCCCCACAATACCCCCTCCATTTTTCCATCAAATTAGCTCTCTTTCAGGTATCTTACAGTCAGTCTTTCAGAGTTACCTGTCTTAAGGGACCAAGAATTAGCATTCTTTGTAAAGAACATCTTACATAAACAGTGTTATCCTGGATAACATTCTGAAACTGGATAACATTTTAAAGAACCTAGTCTAACTATTTGAATCCACCGAGGTTTCTTTTCTTCCTGGATGCAGACCACAGGGGCTATGAACAGCGAGTGGGATTCTTTACCCGCTTTTTGCTTCTTTACCTGCTTTCTGCAGTGCAGGGTGGGAATCAAAGAGGCAAGCATGTCATGAGATTTCTTTTTCTTGGGCACAGGATCCAAATAACAATAGGATTGCACAGTGGCTGAACGTGGTGCCCAAGCAAGGCATCGTAGACCTGTCCTTCCAGTTGGCACCAGAGGCAACGCTGGGCACCTACAGTGTGGCCGTGGCTGATGGCAAGACCTTCGGGACCTTCAGTGTGGAAGAATATGGTAGGTGGGAGAATTGGTAGGTCAGAGTGTTGGACATGATCTTGTGTAAAAACCAGCAAAGGTCAAGTGAAACTTACTATGGAACTAGGTCAAAGATGGCAGAAGAGTTTACTTCCAGTGGAGCCTCATCACCAATCCAATGGACATGAACTTGGGCAAACTCTGGGAGATGATGAGGGACAGGGAAGCCTGGCATACTGCAGTCCATGGGGCTGCAAAGAGTCAGACACGACTTGGTGACTGAACAACAACAACAAGATACACTCATTGTAACACATTAGCATAAGCTAAGTGACACACCCACTAGCGCCATGACAGTTCCCAGGCTGACCATCAGAGATAAGAAAGTGGGCTGTGAACCAGCCTGCAAATCTCCATCTCTTCCCCAAAATAGTTGGATTACTCTTCCTTCTCATTAGCCTATGAAATTTTTGCTGTTGTTTAGTTGCTAAGTCATGTCCAACTATTTGGTGACTCCATGGACTGTAGCCCTCCAGGCTCCTCTGTCGGTGGGATTTCCCAGGTAAGAATACTGGAGTGGGTTGCCATTTCTTTCTCCAGGGGATCCTCCTGACCAAGGGATCAAACCAGTATCTCCTGCATTGGTAGGTGGATGCTTTACTGCTGAGCCACCAGGGAAGCCCAGCCTATGAAATTACCTAGCCCATACAAACTAACCATCCCATATTTTCATGCCTCTCCCCTTCTGAGATGGCTCACACTCTGTCTGTGGTATGTGTTTCTTTTTAAATAAATCTAATTCTTACTTTAAAAAAAAAAGGGGATTATTTATTCATTTTGGTGCTAAATCAATAACTTTGGGAGGATTTTACCTTAATAATGCCCCATTAATTTAATTAGCTGGGCTTCCCAGGTGGCCCTAGTTGTAAAGAATCCTCCTACCAATACAGGAGTCCTGGGTTCCATCTCTGGATCAGGAAGATCTCCTGAAGTAGGAAATGGCACCCCACTCCAGCATATTCTTGCCTGGAAAATTCCAAGGACAGAGAAATCTACAGTCCACGGGGCTGCAAAGAGTTGAATGTGATTGAGCAATTTAATTAGATAATTATTATCACGGTTTTATATCCCTCTGTTCACTACCTGTGTAGTCAAACTTTCTTCCTCTTCATTTTCCGTCTCTCTTTCCACTCTTTCCAGTGCTGCCTAAGTTTAAAGTGGAAGTGGTGGAACCCAAACAGTTATCAGTGGCAGAAGACTCTTTCTTAGTGAAAGTTTGTTGTAGGTAAGAATCAAGCTCTGGATCCATTGAGGATGAAAGCTATATTGGGAGATGTTGTGATCGAGTGTTATGAGGAGAGGATTGTGGAGGTAGTGGTTAAATCTTGTGATGTTTTATGTGGCTCAGAGTCACAAGTTCTGCAAAAACACACATTTTTTAAAAATTGTTTCTTATGTGGACCATTTTTTAAAAAGTCTTTATTGACATTTGTTACAATATTGCTTCTATTTTATGTTTTAGTTTTTTGGCCATGAAGCATGTGGGATCTTAGTTCCTGGACCAGGGATTTAACCCGCATCCTCTGCATGGGAAAGTGAAGTCTTAACCATTGAACCATCAGGGAAATCCCAGGGACACATTATCTAACTGCATTTTTGTGCTTACTTGCCTCTGCTTTCTCAGCTGGCATTATTGGTTTAGAGTCTACTTTGTGCAGAGCACAGTATTGAATCCCATGGGAAGTAGGAGTAAGGAAAAAGAAAGACACTGTTGTCCTTTGGGTGGTATTTATTGTGCAAAGGCAATACTCTAAAGCTTTGAGTAAAGCAGAGATGTGAATGAGAGCTGGAGAAAGGTGGGACTGTCAAAGCGCTTTCAGAGATGGGCATGCGAAAGAAAGGAAAAGTGTTTAGGGGAGGAGGGCCTGGATCACAACTGGACCTGCCCCTCTCTGATTCCTCATGCTTTTCTGGGTTAGGTACACCTATGGAAAGCCCATGCAAGGAGTAGCGCACGTATCAGTGTGTCAAAAGCCATATACTTACGGGTATCTGGATCCAGAACGGGAACATTTACCTGACAGATGCAAGAAAGTCTCTGGACAGGTGAGTAAAACAGGATGTAGGAAAGGAACCTTATTCTTATGTCCTAAAGAGTAAGTAAGCACCAATATAGAAAAGTGGTTAAAAACACCCAGAGTAGAAATAATTTCATGTGATTAGTACCTCATTCCTAAAGAACACAGAAGTTTTTTTATCCCCCCAAAGATAAAGCTCTTTTAGAATCTGCCTTGGGATCAAGAGATTAACCTAAACCCTTGGAAGATACAATTTTCCTGTTCTGAAGGTGGTTCTTTTCTCCTTCTCATATCTTGGAACTTCCAAGTCATGTATGGGTGTATGCTTCATGTTATGGAATACCTTTCTATCTTAAAGATGGAGAAACTGAGAATTTCCTAGTGGTCCAGTGGTTAGAACTCCATGCTTTCATTGCCAAAGGCCCAGGTTCAATCTCTGGTTGGGGAACTGAGATCCCATAAGCCATGTGGCATACACACACAAAAAATTGAGAAACTGAAGTATAGAGATAAGAAATAATTTTCTTCTACAGGACATCATGAGTTAGAAGTAGAGATTAGGGTCTTCCCTGGTGGTCCAGTGGTTAAGAATTTGCCTTCCAATGCAGAGTATGTGGGTTCAATCCCTGATCAGGGAACTAAAGATTCCACATGCTGCTCAGCAGCTAAGCCTGGGAGCTGTAACTATTGAAACCCTGCACCACAACTAGAGAGCCCGTGTACCCTAGAGCCTGTATAATCACAACAGATAGCCTGTGTGCTGCAATGAAAGATCTCCTATGTCACACCTAACGCCAGTGCAGCCAAGTAAATAAATAAATTTAAAAAGAAGTCGAGATTAGGTTATTCACCCTCTTTCTTCCTCTCTCTCTCTCTCTCTCTGATTGCCTCACTAGATTGACAAAGCAGGATGCATCTCAACTTCTGTGGCCATGTCCATGTTCAACCTTACTGGGTATTTTTACAGACAAGACATCAATATCATGGCTACTGTGGTGGAGGAAGGGACAGGTAAGTGGGATGCTCCTTGGTTCATTAAGAAAAGGGAAAGGAAAAGAGTTGTCCAAGAGAGAGACCTT
Source organism: Bubalus kerabau (assembly GCF_029407905.1). NCBI lineage: Eukaryota > Metazoa > Chordata > Mammalia > Artiodactyla > Bovidae > Bubalus > Bubalus kerabau. The sequence continues at coordinate 20,853,724 of NC_073624.1, forward strand.
GTATAGTCAAAGCTATGGTTTTTCCAGTAGTCATGTATAGATGTGAGAGTTGGACCATAAAGAAGGCTGAGTGCCAAAGAATCGATGATTTCAAATGGTGGTGCTGGAGAAGACTCTTGAGAGTTCCTTGGACTGCAAGGAGATCAAACCAGTCGATCTTAAAGGAAATCAACTTTGAATATTCATTGAAAGGACTGATGCTGAAGCTGCAATACTTTTGCCACCTGATTCAAAGAACCAACTCATTGGAAAAGCCCCTGATGCTGGGAAAGATTGAGGGCAGGAGGAGAAGGGGGTTGACAGGATGAGATGGTTGGATGGCATCACTTACTCAATGGACATGAGTTTGAGCAAACTCCCGGAGTTAGTGAAGGACAGGGAAGCTTGGCGTGCTGCAGTCTATGGGGTCGCAAAGAGTCGGACATGATTTAGTGACTGAACAACAACAACAACAACTCAGACGACTCAAGACTAGCCTTCATCAGTGCTTAGAAGGGACTCCGTTCTAAGTTCACAGTCAATGGGAAATGTCAGATTTCATCTGCCATCCATTCCCTATTTCCCCAAAAGTTTGGGAAGGAGGAGTTGGTTTAGATCTTTGGTCAGAATGATAGTCATCTTCTCACTTCCTGTGGCACCATCCTTTCAGGTAGTCTTATGTTAAACATGAAGATGAGGATGTTAGGTATTTAGATCATCATACATCTGGTTTCCCTCTGCAGGAGTGGAGGCCAACATCACTCAGGATATATACATTTCTTCACAAATGGGATCCATGACCTTTGAAGACACCAATGATTATTATTACCCCAATTTCCCCTTCAGTGGAAAGGTATGTTGAAACTCATCTCTGCTCAGACAAAAAATGCTTAACCACCCTGTCAACTCCTTTCTGAACACATATTAACTTAGCATTTTTCTAAGTACTCTATATGTATTCACTTTAATCTGTACAACAGTCCCGAGTTAGACATTATTATTGGCCCCATTTGACAGACAAAAAGGCTGAGACACAGAGAGGTTAGTGAGGTTAGGTGATTTTCCCAAGGTTATACAGCTCGTAAGTGGTAATTATGGTCGGAGCTGGGCAGCCTGCCTCTGGAGCAACAGTCCCCAACCTTTTTTGCACCAGGGACCGCTTTGTGGAAGATGTGGGGGGATGGTTTAGGATGATTCGAGTGCATGACATTTATTGTGCGCTTTGTTTCTATTATTAGTACATCAGCTCTACTTCAGATCAGCAGGCGTTAGATCCTGGAGGTTGGAGACCCCTGCTCTAGAGTGTGTGCTTAATTCCTGGCACTGTGTGTCCTTAATCTCACATGAGATGGTGCCTTAAATACTAATGTGACTTCAATGACCCTCCCAATGCCAGGGGTTCACCTCCTCCTGCGTCAGTCTTTGAATTTTAGAGCTGCAAGTTACCTGGTGAGATCCTCTAGTCTGAGTTTCTGCATCTAGGCAAGGTTAATATCAAACTTCCTGCCACAGCGAGCCACTTATGGCTCCTTAAGCATCGTCTTTAGAGATTTAAAAAATTGAGGTGTCTTCTCTCTGATTCCTAGCATTCCATAATTGTTGAACACTATAGTATTGTACATATTCAGATCTGTTATTCCTTGGTCATCTCTTCTTTAGACCAACAGTAGATCCAGACTGTCTTAGAGCCTAAGGATTATACAATTTAGGAGTGGAAGAGGATGCTCTGTAGGAAAAGGAAAGCAAAAAAATATACAGAGCTTTGGCAGTGGGGTATGAAAATGAGGGGCCCTGATGTTTCCTAAGCCATGTGGCAAATCTACTTCTTTTTTGATCATTCATTTGTTTTTTTAACATTTTATTTTGTATTGGGGTATAGCTGATCAAAAGTGTTGTGATAATTTCAGGTGAACAGCAAAGGGACTCAGGCATACATATACATGTATCCATTCTCCCCCAAAGCCCCTTCCCATCCACTGTTACATTATGCTGCCACATAACATTGAACAGAGTTCTCTGTGCTATACAGTAGGTTCTTGTTGGTTATCCATTTTAGATATAGCAGAGTGCACATGTCCATTCCAAACTCCCTAACTATTCCTTCCCCACCACAACCTTAAGTTGTGAGCCTCCAAGTCTGTGAGCCTCTGTTTTGTAAGTAGTTCATTTGTGTCATTTCATTTTAGAGTCCACATATAAGGGATGTTATATGATATTTCTCCTTCTCTGTCTGACTTACTTTACTCAGTATGACAATATCTAGGTCCATCCTATGTGTGGCAAGTCTACTTCTGCTCCAGGTCAAGCTACTTCTGTGTGTTTCTCAATTCCTCGTAGATCCTCATTTCCAACTCTTCGCATCACATTTATCTTCTTCTGGACTCTTTCCTGAAATGTCTCCTTAGAATTTTGAATGTACTCCAAAACTTACTCTAATGACCTTCACCCCTCAGATAAGAGTTAAGGGCCACGATGGCTCCCTCCTCAAGCATCATTCAGTGTATCTGGTGATTCATGGAGAAAATGGAGACATCAACCAGATCCTAACTACTGACAACAACGGCCTCGCTGCCTTCAATCTAGACACGGCTAATTGGAACGGGAAAAGCATTTCTCTGGAGGTAAGCACTGGGAGTTCCCCTTTACAGCACAGAAGACCATCTGAAGGAAAACTTCAGAATGTCCTTGTTTCTCTCTCTGCCCTCCCGGTAAGTCCATCACCCCACTTAGTTACCAGTTCTGCCCTCCCCTCGACAGAAAGTTTCTCTTAGACACCACCATTTAAAATTCTCATCAAATAAATGACCCTTCGGATAAAAAAAATTGCTATTTCTATTAATTCATTTTATAACTTAACTGCCTCTCTATCTGGTTCTCTACTTGAAACCAGATTAGGGAGGAAACAATGGTTCAGAATCATCTTCTTCCTCTTACTCCCCCTTTCCTTCTTCTTATTACTCATAAAAACAGCAAAGAGAATTCTAGATTTTGCACAGCTTGGAAGGTTATTTGTACCACTTATCAATTGCTGCTTCACAAACAACTGCAGGGTAATTCCCTGGCTATCCCGTGGTTAGGACGTGCTTTCACTGCTGAGGGTGACGGGTTCAATCCCTGATCAGGGAACTAAGAAACCAAAACAAAAAAAACAAACAAACTACAGAACTTCAGTGTTACACAACAGGAAGTATTTACTGGTCTTGTACCTGGGTAGTCTGATGGCGGCTCTGCCCATCTTGGTGGAGTTCCTTATGTCTGTGGACCAGTTGACTGTAGGCTTGTACTCCACACATCTCATGATCTGCGGAGACAGTCCAGGTATACCAATGGTTCAGTGGGTAAAGAGTCCACCTGCAATGCAGAAGACACAGGGGATGTAGGTTCGATCTCTGGGTCAGGAAGATTCCCCTGGAGGAGGATATAGCATCCCACTTCAGTATTCTTGCCTGAAAAATCCCATGGACAGAGAAGCCTTGGTGGGCTACAGTCCACAGGGTCTCAAAGAATTGGACATGACTAAGTGACTAAGCACATACCCATTCTCATGGCAGTGAAGAGATGCAAAAGCAAAAGACATGCAAGGACTTTTCTGAGCCTCTACTTAGCTCACATATTTGAATATCCATTCCCCAAAACAAGTCACCTGGTGGGTCCACAGTTAGACCAAAAGGGTCTATGATTCCCTGGTAGAGGATGTTGCTATGGGGAAGGAGGAAGAACTATAGCCCATAAGCAAATATGTACTATTTCTGTTGTGACTGATTTGCCTATTTCTGTACTCTAGGCATCACTCAATCACTCCTCTTAGAAACGATTATTTTCAGTCTTTTTTTGTATGTGACTGTTCGGCATGTAGGATCTAGTTCCCTGAGTGGGGATCAAACCCATGCCCCCTGCATTGGAAGCATGAAGTCTTAGCCACTGGACCACCAGGGTAGCCTGATATTGATTGATTGCTTTTCAGTATTATTATCCTCTGTATCTAGTTTTCTTAATTTGAGATAACATTCTTTAATCTCTTAGTCAAACTTGTCTCTCCTTTGCATCAGTGTGTGAAGGTATATTATTGACAATTTTCTATTACCTGACAGTTATATATCAGTCCTTACTTTACACCCTGACATACCAAAATGTTGCTGCAAGTCACCACTATTACGGAGTCCTCAAACATTCTTGGTTGGACCTCTAGCGAAATATCTACACGCCACTGTTAGGGAGTACAGATTTGAGAATCACAACAGCCCTACTGGGTTGATATAGTTGGGGTACATGCCTTTAAAGGTCTTTTTTTTCTCTCTCTTTCTCAGGGAAGGTTCCAATTGGTAGAAACACATGATCCAAAACAAGTGCCTCGTTACTACCAAAATGCCTACCTGCACCTGCAGCCCTTCTACAACACGACTCGCAGCTTCCTTGGCATCCGTCGATTGAGTGGCATCTTGGAATGTGGCCGGCCCCAGGAAGTGCTGGTGGATTACCACATCGATCCGGCTGATGCAAAGCCTGGCCAGGAAATCACCTTCTCCTACTATGTGAGACTGGGAGACGGGGACTGGAAGGAAAGGGAATAAGGACAGTGAGTCAGAGCAAGTGAACAGTCTGGATAGAGATATAAGACAGAACTTCCCTGGTGGTCCAATGGTTAAGACTGCTCTGCCAATGCAGGGAGTGCAGGTTCAGTCCCTGGGTGGGGAACTAAGATCCCACAGGCCGTGCAGTACAGCCAAAAGAGTTTTTTAGAAAGCTGTAATGCAAGCCATATAGGTAATTTCTAAATCTTTATTTGCCACATTAAAAAATTAAAAGAACAGGGGAAACTAACTTTTAAAGGATATTTTATCTAACCCAACATATGGTCATTTCCACATGAAATCAACATAAAAAATCATTAATTAATATTTTACATTTTTTTGTTTCAACCATGTAGCAAAGTATGCATTAGAAATTCAAAGTATGTATCTAATACTTAAAGGAGTTTGGACAAGTCACATTTCAAGGAATCCAGGAGTCATATGTGGAGAAGGCAATGGCACCCCACTCCAGTACTCTTGCCTGGAAAATCCTATGGACAGAGGAGCCTGGTAGGCTGCAGTCCATGGGGTCGCCAAGAGTCCGATACGACTGAGCGACTTCACTTTCACTTTTCACTTTCATGCATTGGAGAAGGAAATGGCAACCCACTCCAGTGTTCTTGCCTGGAGAATCCCAGGGACAGGGGAGCCTGATGGGCTGCCGTCTCTGGGGTCGCACAGAGTCGGACACGACTGAAGCGACTTAGCAGCAGCAGCAGCAGCAGCAGGAGTCATATGTGCCCAGTGGCTACCATGTTGATATAGGTATAGAAGACAGGAGGACATGGGTAATAAGGAGATTTTGAACAGGAGTCCAGGGAAATTGTGTGAGGAAATAATACTAGGAATTAATGAGAAAATGTTGCTGACAAGGGCTGAAAGGGAGCTGGGTGGGTGGGTGGGAGGGACTGAGGAGAGGATGCGGACTCAGAATAAATTTCCTTATGTGTTTCATTGGTCAGTGTTTTAAAATAGATAATATAGGGTTAACTTTGATAGCAACTTTGCTGGAGAAATATGATTACAACTTGTAGTCTGAAAAAAATGTATAAAGACAAGCAGTTTGGTGCCTTGCCTGGTGGTCCAGTGGTTAAGAATCTGAGCTTCCATTGCAAGGGGCATGGGTTTGATCCCTGGTCAGGGAAGTAAGATCCTGCATGCCCTGCTATGCTGCCAAAAAAACCCCCCAAAAACAAAAAGAAAAACCAAGACTAACAGTTTTACTGGTCACCATGAGTCCAACTCCCCAGGAAGCTCTCAAGAACTGGATTCATGTGAACCTCGGGTTTGATGGTCCAGAGTTTTTTTATTCCCTTATCATCTTCTTAAAGTCTGAGAGAAACTTTCTCCCCCTAAATCATTTCAGTGTCTCCATCAATCTAAAACAATAATCCAAATAACAAAATGAGGAGGGGTGGGTGGGAAATAATAAGGCAGAGTTATAATATATGTACTGAGTTCAGGACAGACGTGTGGGAGGCTTACGAGAAAAGTGGAATTGGAGCAGATCAGTGCGGACTTGACTGAAGCCTGAGGAGCTGGCCTACTTAGAAACCATTTCACTGAGTTCATTTTCAGGGGAGAGTGAACCGGAAGGGAGTGATAAAAAGAGATTTCTTGCCAGAGAGTCAAATGTCAGAGGACTCAAGACAGTTCAAGATGTATTCATTTCCACTGAATTCTTTTAAAAAAGTTTTTATTTATATATAGTTGATCTACAATGTGTTAGTTTCAAGTATTCAATTACACACACACACATAGGTATATATATTCTTTTTCAGATTCTCTTCCCTTAGAGGTTATTACAGAGTATTGAGTAGAGTTCCCTATGCTGTACAGTAGGTCCTTGTTGGTTATTTATTTTATATATAGTAGTGTGTATATATTAATCCCAAATTCCCAATTTATCCCCAACCCCCCCACCTTTAACTTCCACTGAATTTTGAATTGAGTGATAATTTTTTTAAAGTTGCAAAAACAGAAACAGACTCACAGAAATAGGGAACAGATTTGTGGTTGCCAAGGGGAAAGAGACTTGTGGGAGGGATAGATTGGGAGTTTGGGATTAGCAGATCCAAACTATTACATATAGAATGGATAAACAACAAGGTCCTATTGTACAGCACAGGGAACTATATCCAATCTCCTGGGATAAACCATAATGGAAAAGAATATTTAAAAAAGAATATATATATGTGTATAACTGAGTTACTCGGCTGTCCAGCAGAGCTTGGCACAACATTATAAATCAACTGTACTTCAGTAGAAAAAATTGTTTTTTAAAAAAGGTTGTAAGGATGGATTTTAGTGGACATTATGTTACAGGGATCATAAAAGAATAAAACCTAGAGATCTTCAAGAAATGGTGTGAAGAATGGTTTCTGGTTCCAAAGCCATGGTGGCCTGTGTCTCCTCCCACCCACCCCCTGGTCCTTTGCAGACCCCCAGCTGGAGGAAGAGTCATCAGGATTCTGGGTACCATCCAACATTTGACAAACTGAAGGATGCTCCACAGAGTACTTACCTGGACTCCTGAACTATGAAAGAAGCCTCTCCTTACAGAGAGATGTAAGGATTGGACCAGGCTAAACTCCTCTAACTTCTATGTTGTTGATGATTTTTATTTTTTCTCTTCTTTAGTTAATAGGGAAAGGAAATTTGGAGATGGAGGGGCAGAAACACCTGAAGTCCGGGATGAAAGGTGAGTGTTCATGAATCTCTTGGGAGACTTAAACTTTAAATTTCCAGTTGAATTGGTTTATAATGCTTTTCAGATCTCCTTTGTGGTAGTTTCCTTCTACTTTTTTGTATATTCATTCTATTAATTTTTGAGAGTTTGATCTTGAAACTCCAACTGAAAATCTTCATTTGTCTACTTAAAAATACTTGCAATATATAGTGGAACTACATGTAACTTTGTTCTGTGTTTTCCAAGTCTCCTGTAAATTTACATTACATTTGTAATGTAAAATTGTTTTTACATTAATTCAACAAACAAAAAAGAAAGAAAGAAAAAAGAAGAGAGACAAGAAAAAACTTTAAACTTCTAGGAAACAGTTCTTATACTAGAAGCAAGAGCAGGAGTAGCAAGAACAGAACAATAACCACAGATCAGAAAAATGAGGAACTTGCCCGCGGCTGGTTCAGGGAGAAGTGCAGGCACAGGCTGGATGTCACTGGTGGGCGAGCGTGTGCTCTCATGCCTGAAGATCCCCTCTTCTCTTTCAGGACTGAAAGGCTCCTTCTCTCTCCCACTGGTCTTCAACTCCAGATTAGCCCCTGATCCTTCCCTGGTGGTCTATGCCATTTTTCCCAATGGAGGTGTCATAGCGGACAAAATCCAGTTCTCAGTGGAGATGTGCTTTGACAATCAGGTAAAATGGCAGTTAAGGCGGGTGAAGGAAAGGTCTGGGCAGAGAGAGGGAGCTTGTGTATCCTGGGGGTGGAGGGAGATAAGGCAGGGCCACTGGGGAAGGCAGGGGATAATGTTGAAGTTGGATGTCATGTTCTGTATCTTTAGCATGGTTTGTTGAACTGTCTCTCCTTCTTCTTTTAAAAGGTCATGCTGGGAAGTCACATGTTCTATAGACCTATCCCATTAATTCTCTTTCTACTTTCCGTCTTTTAAACTTTCTGTATTATTCTACTGTGCTGCTTACTTTTTCCAACTGTATCACAAGACACCGCTTCTAAAGGGCAAGACTTTACAAAGAAAAATCAGTATAAAAGTGAAGGACTTGGGGGAATTCTCTGGCAGTCCACTGGTTGAGACTTCATCTTCCAATGCTGGGGGTTTGGGTTCAATCCCTGGTCAAGGAGTTAAAATCCCACATTCTTCATGGCCAAAAAACCAAAATATTAAACAGAAGCAATATTGTAACAAATTCAATAAAGACTTTAAAAATGATCCACATTAAAAAAAAAAAAAAAAGACAAAGCAACTCTAAAAAAAAAAATGAAGGAGTGGGCTAGGGACCGTACTTAGGGGTTATGGCTGATGACTGTTTCTCCTCCTCTCCAGCCTAACCTGATCTCCATGTTGTCCTTTTCTCTTCCCCAGGTTTCCATTGGCTTCTCACCTTCCCAGCAGCTTCCGGGAGCAGATGTGGACCTCCAGCTGCGGGCAGCCCCTGGGTCCCTGTGTGCAGTCCGGGCCGTGGATGAGAGTGTCTTGCTGCTTAGACCAGAGAGCGAACTGAGCAATAGCTCGGTGAGTGGCCTGCTGACATGGCAAGAGGGGGTCGACAGAGAAGATAGACTGGCTGCATCAGGATAAGAGATGGATTCCAGGGAACAGGAAAGAGAGTCTCAGGGAAACAGTGCCTCACACAAGGGGGAGGCAAGGCTGGTGTGGATATGAAGGTAGAAATGATGATATGGGAAATTCCTGGAAATCCAGTGTTTAGGACTCAGGGTTTTCACTGCTAGGTTCCAGGTTCAATCTCTGGTTAGGGAACTAAGATCCTGCAAGCTGCTTGGCATGCCCCAGCCCCCGAAAAACACAATATGAGAAGGGCATGGTTAATATGATCATAGGGATCAGGAAAGATGAAATAGGAGATAAAGATCAGATTATGAGAAAAGATGAACTAGAGGAAAGGGCTTAGGATGGAAGAAATTCTGGAGTAATGAGGACAAAGAATACAAAGACAGTAAACTGTGCCACAGAATCTGAGAGAAGTGATTTCACTGTGTCAATATTTCATTTGCTTAAGAAAAAAATATTAATTTCCTTTCCTGTCTGTTCTCAGGTCTATAGGATGTTCCCAGTCTGGTACAATCACTACCCCTATCAGGTGGCTGAATACGATGAGTGTCCAGGGTTTGATGGTTGGAGCGTTCCACAGCCCCTTATTGAGCCAGTGCCCGAGGAGCGTTGGAACAATCGTCTTGCCATGTGGAAGCCTTGGATCTCTGAAAAAACAGACCTTTTCAGTTTTTTCCAGGTGGATGTTCTTACCCATTTTGTTCTCATAGAAACAATGGTGGTGGGAGGGGGAAAGGAAAGTCCATATTGACAAAAGCATGTGGGCTCAGGTGGGCACTGACAGGGGCAAAATCTTGAAAGAAACTCCTGGTGGGCAAGGAGCCTCTCTTGGTTCTTATGCTTGAAGAAGTTTCCCACATGTGAGGCTATATACCTATCTTCTCTCTGGGGTCTGCAAACATTGACTTCCATGGGATCGGTACAGAAGGAAAACACACACACACACACACACACAAAGAAAGGAGTCCAGAAAAAGGAGTCCACACAAAGAATAGGAGACCAGAAGTCTCCTATTATGAAAGATTTTGCATTTTTTTTATCAGCAAAGTTTTGGGATGCTTTGGCCCATGTCTGGCCATTGGTTCTCTGAGGTCCGGAAGCAGGTCTTGTTCAATCTTTTTGTTCTCTCTAATACTTTATCCTTCAATATATTTTTGAGCCTGATCCACTCAATATATTTTTATTTAATTGATCAAGCTGATATGGTCTCTGCCTTCAGAAAATTCATTTCAAATCAAATAATAAGGATACAGTGACTAATATTCGGAAGAAGTATTAAACATATCGAACAATGAAGTAAGTGGAATACTACTATTTAGCCAAAAAAAGGAATGAAATCTTGTCACTTGCAACAACCTGGATGGACCTTGAGGGCATTATGCTAAGTGAAATAAGTCAGATGGAGAAAGACAAACCTTGTATGATCTCACTTATATGTGGAATTTTAAAACAACAGTTAACAACAGATTCATAGATACAGGAAAGAGACTGTAGTTGCCAGAGATGGGAGATAGGGGGCGGGCAAAATGGGTAAATGTGGTCAGAAGGTGCACGCTTCTAGTTGTGAAATAAACAAGTCTTGGGAATGTAGTGTACAGCATAGTGACTGTAGCTAGTGATACTGTACGTGGTTGTTTAGTTGTTCAGCCATCCAACTCTTTTACGACCCCATGGACTGTAGCCCGCCAGGATCTTCTGTCATGGGATTTCCCAGGCTCATGCTAAAGTGGGGTGCCATTTCCTTCTCCAGGGTGTCTTCCTGACCCAGGGATCAAATTCCTCCATTGCAGGTGGATTCTTTACCTCTGAGCCCCTGGAGAAACCCAATGATACTGTGTAGCATACTTGAAAGTTGCTAAGAGAATAGATCTTAAAAGTCCTCATCACAAGAAAATAAGTTTTTGTAATTATATATGGTAATGGATGTTAACTAGACTTATTGTGATGATCATTCTGCAGAAACGTATGCATATGTGTGTATATACATATGCATAATACATACATATATATGTATATAAATACAATGAAATAAGTTTTCACTGAGAGACTTTCATGCTGGCTGGAATAGAAGTGAACCAGTCTTGGTGGTTGGTATAGGTCTCACAATTAATAGGCAAAGAATGTGTTGGTTCAACCCTTTGAGGGTGAAATTTCTAAGCAGTAGCCCTTGTAGTAAGGGAGAGGACCCCCTCTAACACTTCATTCTCTGGTCCCTTTGGTGCCTATCAGAACGTGGGCCTGAAAATACTGTCCAATGCCAAAATCAAGAGGCCAATAGATTGCAGTCACCAGAATTTAAGAGACAGGTTTACGATGGCTGAAGGTAAGCTGCCTCTGATTCACTGAAATATTTAGAATCACGAAACTCTGAAAGCTCCCTCTTTGCCTCCTCTTCTTGCCCTGAGCCTCTAGCCAGGATGATAATGGATTGTGGGTTATAGATGCAGGCAGTTTCCCCAAGGATTTCACTCTCTTTCTATGGGGAGGGCTTTTGAAGCCTGAAGTTCTTATCTATTCATTCTCTGGCCAAACGTCCCCACCTGTCACTTTCCCCAGTAGCCTTGTGACCAGTCAGTTCCTCAGTGGCCCTTCCGCCTCATCTATGACTTGTATGTTCTCTGCTTCCCTCTGAATGTCTTGCTAGTAGTCCCTCTACTTTGACTTATTGCGTGACACAATCGAGTGACACTTCTGCTTCTTCCCTTATTCCTGGTCTCCTTAGCAGCGAATGAAGTTCGTCTAGTGGCTTTCAAGCCAGCTCCATTCCAGCCAGTTCAGCCGGAAGAGTCTCAGGTTCGCCAGTACTTTCCAGAGACTTGGCTGTGGGATCTGTTTCCTGTTGGGTAAGTGATACCTCAAAGGTATAACAAGATTATATATATACAGTGTGGAGTCAGGAGAGAACCCAGACTCAGATAATTGTTTTAAATTAATTAATTTGACTGTACTGGGTCTTAGTTGTGGCATGAGGGCCCTTTAGTTGCAACATGTGGGATCTAGTTCCCTGACCAGGGATCAAACCCCGACTACCTGCATTGCGAGCTAGACTCTTGGCCACTGGACCACCAGGGAAATCCCAGACTCAGATAATTTCTAATGAACCTAAGTCTCAAGCCAGAGAATAGCAAGGAAAGATAAGAAAGCCTTCTTAAGTGAACAATGCAAAGAAATGGAGGAAAGCAGTAGAATGGGAAAGACTAGAGATCTCTTCAAGAAAACTGGAGATACCAAGGGAACATTTCACACAAAGATGGGCACAATAAAGGACAGAAAGAGCAAGGACCTAACAGAAGCAGAAGAGATTAAGCAGAGGTGGCAAGAATAAACAGAAGTCTCAAACCAAGAAGGTTTAATGGAAATATGAGAACGTTTTTCTTTCCCTGGATTCTTAAACAATTGTATACAATCATTCAAAACAAATCCACACATCTTCACTTTTGCACAGTGCAGACAGGGCAGGGCCACACCAACAGAAAGGCACATCTTGATGTTAGTTTGGTTTGTGCTCACTCCTTTCCTGCTTGTCCTGACAAACCATAAGGATGAGTATTCTCACAGATTCGGAGGGCACTGGGCTGTCTTACAGATATGTTTACACACATACCGCCTCCCCCAATCCTCAGACACATGCTTTTCCCATACTTGTACAGCCTCACCTGAAGACTCACAGTCTGAGATTCACTTAGGCCTCCAGTCCAGTTGCTTCCCCCCGACCCCACCCGCCATGCACAAGAGCAACAAAATAGTCATTTCTGCAGGTGAATTTGTAGCTGAATTCTTGTGTCCTCACAGCTACTCAGGAGAGGAGTCTGTCCACATCACAGTTCCTGACACCATCACCACGTGGAAGGCCATGACTTTCTGCACCTCCCAGTCCAAGGGTTTTGGCCTCTCACCCACTGTTGGAGTGACTGCCTTCAAGCCGTTCTTTGTTGATCTGACGCTCCCTTACTCAGTGGTTCGTGGTGAATCCTTCCGTCTGACTGCCACCATCTTCAATTACTTGAAGAAGTGCATCAGGGTAAGAGCTGGGGATGTAGGAAGCAGGTATCCCCTACACTGGAGGCATACCCATCTCCCCAGAAAAGAAGATGAGACATCAGTGTCTTGGCCCTCCCATCTTCCTAACCTTCTGTGCATTGTCTGCTTTACTCATATCCTTTATAATTTTTTAAAACTTATTTTAGTTAATTAATTTATTTTGGCTGTGCTGGGTCTTTGTTGCCACTTGGGCTCTCTCTGGGAGGCTTTCTCTAGTTGCAGTGAGTGGGGGCTACTCTTCATTGTGGTACGCAAGCTTCTCATTGTGGTGGCCACTCTTGTTTCGGAGCACAGGCTCCATGCGGGCTTTAGTAGTTGTATCATGTGGGCTCAGTGGTTGTGGCTCCTGGGCTCTAGAGCACAGGTTTGTGGTGCATGATCTCAGTGGCCCCTCAGGACATGGGATCTTCCCAGACTAGCGATCAAACCTGTATCTGCTGCATTGGCAGGCAGATTCTTAACTGCTGGACCACCAGAGAAGTCCTACTCATATCCTTTATCTTTCAAATATCCTCTTTAGGTTCAGACTAACTTAGCTAAGTCAGAGGAGTACCGAGTGGAAACGCAGACAAACCCTCAGGCCTCCACCTGTCTGTGTGCTGACGAAGCAAAATCCTATCACTGGAACATCACGGCTGTCAAACTGGGTAAGAGCAGGATGTGTCAGGTAGGCAAGGAGAGAACAGAGGTTAGGAATGCTACCCTTTCCTCTACTACATTTGCTTTGTTTTCTCCTTCCTCTCTGTATATTTGCCTCTATTTTTCTCCCTCTTAAGTCTAGGTTATAAATAAATGAGCAAATATTCTTTGATAGATGACTCCAAATTATCCACATCGGACTATTTCAAGTGTGAAAGGGCGAGCTTTTAAAATTTACACCAAGGACTTCCCTGGTGGTCCAGTGGGTAAGACTCCACACTCCCAATGACCAAGTTCAATCCCTGGTCTGGGAACTAGATCCCACATGCTGCAGCTGAGTTCACATGCCACAACTAAAAAAATACACCGTGTATCCTGCCTGTCACAACGAAGAAGATCAAAGATCCCAGGTGCAGCAACTAAGACCCAGTGCAACCAAATAAATAAATATTTAAAAATATATATTTATGCCAGGACAAGGGATATAGTTTCATGTTACTAGTCAGACACTAACTATGGGCCAGGCATTATCCTAACTGTGTTACATTAATTAACTCATTTAATCATCACAATTTGGTCTTCCCTCATGATGCAGTGGTAAAGAAATAACCTGCCAGTGTAGGAGACACAAGAGACCCAAGTTCTATTGCTGGGTTGGGAAGATCCCCTGGAGAAGAAAATGGCAACCCACTCTAGTATTCTTGCCTGAAAAATTCCATGGACAGAGGAGCCTGGTGGGCTATATAGTCCATGGGATCCCAAAGAGTTGACTGGTCACGTGCACATGAGGGCACACACACACACACAATCATCACAATAATCCTTTCAGATGTAATTTGCTCTCAGATTAAATCCTTGCAACTCAAATTGTCATCTTTGGGTGAGTTAGTGATCTACTGCTGCTTAACAAATTACTCTAAAATTTAGCAGCCTTAAAGAACGTTTATTATCACAGTTTCTGTAGGTCAGTGATTGGTATGGTTTAGCTGAGTGCCTCTTGCCCAAGGCCTCTCAAGAAGTTCAGCCAGGGCTGTGTTCTCCTCCAAAGATTTGCCCAGGAGAGAACTTGCGTCTACAGTCATTCCAGAGCCTCTGATCCTCATGGGCTGTTAGACTGAAGGCTGAAGTTCTTGGCCTCTGGTGTTGGTTGATGGGCTCCCTCTGTTTCCTAACCCATAGCTTTTCCCACTAGACTGCCTCCTGACATGACAACTGGCTTCGTCCACAGTGAGTGTCTCAAGGGGAAAAGGGAACCCAAGACAGAGTTACATGTCTTTTTTTGGCTGTGCTGGATCTTCATTGCAGCTTGCGGACTAAGTTGCTCTGCAGCATGTGGGAACTGAATTCTCCAACCAGGGATCGAACCCATGTCTCCTGCACTGGGAGGTGGATTTACAGTCTCTGGATCACCAAGGAAGTCCCTGCAGTCTTTTTATAACCAATCTCAGAAGTGACATCTCACTGCTTCTGCTCTATCCTCTTCTTTTGAAGTGAATCACTAAATCCAGCCCACAAGCAAGGGGAGAAGATGACAGAGCAGTGTAAATATCAGGATGCAGGGTTTGTCAGGCCCCTTAGAGGCCGCCTAACACACTAGACCAGCATCAGTGACTCCTGGAATCTTGTTGGAACTGCAGACTGTGGGCCACACCCCAGATCCACTGATGCAGAGCTCTTATTGTAACAAACCAGAGCCGCAGGTGACTTGCATGTATCAAGTTTAAGAAGCAACAGTCTAGTGGGGAAGAGACCTCATTGGTACCTGTGCCAATGGGGCCAATATCTTCCTTTCTCCCTCTTTCTTCTCAGGTCATGTAAACTTCACTATCAGCACAAAGATTCTGAACAGCAATGAACTCTGTGGGGGCCAGAAGGCATTTGTTCCCCTAACGGGTGGGAGTGACACACTCATCAAACCAGTTCTGGTCAAGGTGAGTTTTCTGCAGGTCTAGCTTCAGAGGCAAAGGCAGCTACCAAGCCAGGGATGTTCAGCATGTGTCCGACCACATCAGTGAATCTGTTGCAGCATTCTAAGTCCAGCTGCCATCAGGTAGCTTACCTTTATCCTTCCCTGAGCCATTTCTGCTCTTAAAAGCTTGATAAACCCGTACCGATGGCCTATGAAAGTGTCTAATATAGTACCTGTACTTTTTTTTTTTTTTAAGAAAGAAATGGAAAATTTTATTCAAGCCAGATTTGAGGATTATACCCTGGGAAAAGCTTCTCAGAAAGCCCTGAGAACTGTCCCGCACTTTGGAAGTCAAGGCACAGTTGCATGAGTTTTCTTTGAGACAGAAGACTGTATATCAAATGATACATTATTGACAATTTACATAATCTGGATATAAGGGTCATCATAGTGGGTCATGTGACCCCTTATAAGATTAAGAAGGAATGTTATCTTTTTAAAAAAAATTGGAGTATAATTGCTTTACAATGTTGTGTTAGTTTCTGCTGTACAGCAACATGAATCAGCTGTATGTATACATATATCCCCTCCCTCCTACTCCTCCCTACCACTCCTCTGATACTTGATACTTTGGAGACACTCAATGAATGTTAGTTTCTCCTATGAAAATCCCTAGGTCAGCATTAGCTGGGTCGCATCACTATAAATTCCATTGCCTGTCCTGTCTCCTAGAAGTGTCCCAAACTTGTCTTTAGCTCTAGCCCAGAAAGAATCTTACTGAGAGGCCCCTCCCTGGGTTGAAAAGGAGTCCTTCTGAATGTCAAAGAGAAGCTCTGTTCTCTCCAGTTGTGAGCGAAGCCCTTGGGGCACAAGCAGGGCCTCTTTTTCCCATTTCCCTTCCCTTTCTTATCCCTCCAGGGCCACCTGCCCTGATACTCATCTAGTTATTCTCACCCATCCTTGTTTCTTTTCCTGTCAGCCGGAAGGAGTCCTTGTGGAGAAGACACACAGCTCACTGCTGTGCCCAAAAGGTGGGTGAACACAGAGAGGGGTTGATGTGAGAATTCCCTTAGCAACAGATTTTCTTAGGCAAAAGGAGGAATCTACAGGACAAGAAAAAAATAGGAGAGTCTAGGGGTGCCCTTCCCAAGGGAGCCAACTAGCAGAGAGGCAGGAAAAGAAGAGAAATCGTACAGCACATTATGGTGCTGGCTGGAATTTATTTTTAGCAAAGACCGCTATGAATAGTAATAAAAAAATCTACCTCCAACCCACAGAAAGCAGTGGTTACAGAAAACCCTGGGTGATGGCAAGTTTTTCTATGGTTTGGGCTCGAGAAGCCCCACTACTTCCACCTTTCTAGTGTTTTACCCTTTCTCTGCCCCTCACAGGAAAAGTGGCTTCAGAATCTATCTCCCTGGAGGTCCCTGTGGATGTTGTTCCTGATTCAGCCAAGGCTTATGTCACTGTTCTGGGTAAGCAACCAGAGATTCTTGGCTCAAAAAGGAAAAAGTGGGGCCAGCAGCTATCAAGGTGTGGTGTGAGTTGAAGCCTATGGACCTACCTGAAGGAAGGTGTGGTAGACTACAAGAGACAAAGGAAGAAGAGCTTATTTTACAAACTGAGCACATACAGCCTATGCAGTACGGATGGGATTATATAGACATATACCCAGTTAAAAATAGGAATGAGGGACTTTCCCAGTGGTCCAGTGGTTAAGACAGCATGCATCCACTGCAGGGGGCCTGGATTTGATCCCTGGCCAGGGAACTAAGATCCCACATGCAGTAAGCCAGGACCCAAAAAATAGAGAAACAAAGACAAAAAACAGAAAAGAGACTGGGAAGAGGAAGTTAAAACTCATTAAGTTTTATATGTATTTAGGTTTAGGTCTATAAATTGAGTAGAAGGGAGACAAAATATTTGTGGTAACAATTTAAGAATAAGAACTTTATCCATTTGAATATAATTTTGGAAAGATTCAACCATGTTTAAAAGGGTATGCCACTTCTTTGGGCAAGAAGAGGGAGCAAGTAGGAAAACATGAGCTTGAAAATTGTAAAATTGTATCAAACTGGTTTAGGATCTCAGTTATGCCATTTAATAGCCATGTGACTTTGGATAAGTTAGTGAATGATTTTGGTCCCTCTTTTCCCTTCTATAAGACAGGGATAATAACCTACCTCTCAGGATTGGTGTAAAGATTAAATATAATATAATATCAAGTTCCCAGCACAGTATCTAGCACATAGTAGAAGGCTATATGTGTTATTCTTTCTTTACTCTTATCCCCTACCCAGATCCCTTCCAGGTTAAAATGTCCATTTTTTCTGCATTTGATTCTAGTATAGCACTCACCATCCTGAATTATAACTCACTATCTTTTTGTGTCTTCCACACTGCATTGAGGACTCCTTGAGGTTAAGGGTCCTGTCTATTTATTTACTTAAATATTTTTATTATTTGGCTGCCCTGGATCCTCGTTCCTGCACGAGCTTTCTCTTACTCTCTAGGTGTGGTGCACAGGCTTCTCAGTCTGGTGGATTCTCCTGTTGCGGCGCACAGGCTCTAGGGTGCCCGGGCTTCGGTAGTTGTGGTGCATGGTCTTAGCTGCCCCGTGGCATGTGGAATCTTCCCATATCAGGGGGATCGATTCCCCACATTGGAAGGTGGAGGATAATTGCTTTACAACATTGTGTTGGTTTCTGCCATACAAAATGTCAATCAGTCAAAACTAGGCATATGTCCCCTCCTTCTTGAATCTCCCTCCCATCCCCTACCCCATCCTACCGCTCTAGATTGTCAGAGCACCTGCTTGAGCTCCCTGTGTTATACATCAACTTCCCACTAGCTCTCTATTTTACATATGGTAATGTATATGTTTCAATGGCAGGCAGATTCTTAACCACTGGACCACCAGGGAAGTCCCAAAGGCCATGTCTTTTTCATTTTTGTTCTTGGAGCAGTTCTTGCAGTTGGCATTCAGGACATATTTATACATTCAAATTGAGCTCAATGACTGAAATGAAGATGTTCATGAATCACTTACATCAGGCTTCCTGGGTTGTGAAGTCTATGGAAGGGTTGGGAAATTTAACGTGGAAAAGCGTGCCAGGAGGATGTGTGTGTCTGAGTGAGACGTGGTGATTCGAAGGGTGATGTAGTTATATGCAGTGGAGGCACTTAGAGACTGAGACTAAGAATTGCAGGTTTTGGTACATCCCTCATCAGCGTTTTAAAGCCTTGCACTCCTTCAGGTGGCCTATGTATCTGTCTGTGTACTCTAGTACCTTGCACATACCTAATGTTATAGTACTATGTTATAATTGCTTATAATAAGTTAGAATAGTGATGTAGGGACTTGCCAGGTGGTCCAGCAGCCAAGACTCAGAGCTCCTAATATAGGGGGCCCAAGTTTGATCCCTGGTCAGGGAACTAGATCCCACATGCTGCAACTAAAGATCCTGAATGCTGCAACTGAGACCCAGAGCAGACAAATAAATGAGTAAATATTAATATATTAAAAAAAAAAATTGTGGGACTTCCCTGGTGATCCAGTGGGTAAGAATCCACCTTCAGTGCAGGGAAAGTGAAATGTGAAAGTGAAATGTGAAATGTGAAAGGATTCTACCAGAATCCTAGATTGGATAGCCTTTCCCTTCTCCAGGGTATCTTCCCAAACCAGGGATGGAACCCAGGTCTCCTGCATTGTAGGCAGATTCTTTACCAGCTGAGCCACAAGGAAAGCCCAAGAATACTGCAGTGGGTAGCCTCTCCCTTCTCCAGGGGATCTTCCTGACCCAGGAATCGAACCAGGGTCTCCTGCATTGCAGACAGATTCTTTACCAACTGAGCTGTCAGGGAATGTGGGTTCAATCCCTGGTCAGAGAACTAAAATCCCACATGTCTCTGGGCAACTAAGCCCACATGCCACAACCAAAGCATAGCCAAAAAAAAGAAAGAAGAAAAAAAAGCCAAAACAAAAGAATTGCAGTGTATTGTAATTGCTTGCCCCACTGACTATGGGCTCTTCGAGGTGGAGACTGTTGTCCCTGGAGTCACAGAGTAATGACTCACAAAATGGTAAGTAATATGTGTTCTTTAGAGGGCTTCTCAAGTGGTGCTAGTGATAAAGAACCCACCTGCCAATGCTGGAGACATAAGAGATGTGGGTTCCATCCTTGGGTAGAGAAGATCCCCTAGAAGAGGACATGGCAACCCACTCCAGTATTCTTGCCTGGAAAATCCCATGAACAGAGGAGCCTGGTGGGCTACAGTCCATGGGTTCTCAAAGAGTCAGACATGACTGAAGCAACTTGGCACACATGTATTCATTGAATGATAACTCTTCAGGATCCCTGCTTCTCCCACCATCTTCTCTCTCTTTCCTTTTGGACCCCAGGAGACATCATGGGCACAGCCCTGCAGAACCTGGACAACTTGGTGCAGATGCCAAGTGGCTGTGGGGAGCAGAACATGGTCTTTTTCGCACCTATCATTTACGTCCTGCAGTACCTGGAGAAGACAGAGCTGCTGACGGAGGAAATCTGGTCCCGAGCAGTGGGCTTCCTGAAGCTGGGTGAGCTGGCTCACCCTTTCTTCTTGAACACTTGCTTTGGGGCCTATGGTTGGGTTATTAAGACACAGGGAATTTTGGTATCTGAAGTGTCCCTTATCCTTGCAAGCCATGGGAGTGTTTTTTGAAGTTATCGCTCTCCTCTAAAACCACATCTGGCTTCCCAGGGTACCAGAGGGAACTGATGTACAAACACAGTAATGGCTCCTACAGCGCCTTTGGGGAGCAAGATGGAAATGGAAACACATGGTAATGTTGCCCAATTCCCAGTGAGTTCTGCTCCCCAGAGCATAATTCCAGAACCCTTTGGAATTATTCCTCTATCCTCCGCTGCACCCCATTCTTGCTTTCTATCCTTTACCACTTAAACATATTTTAAAAATAAATTTTATTTTTTTATTTATGGCCATGTTGGGTTTCTGTTGCTCTGTGGGCATTCTCTAGTTTTGGTGTGTGGGGTTTCTCTTGTTGTGGTGTGTGGGTTTCTCTTGTGAAGCACAGGCTCTAGGTGTGGACTCAGCAGCTGTGGTACATGGGCCTTAGTTGCACTGTGGCATGAGGAATCTTCCTGGACCAGGGATGGAACCCCTGTCCCCTGCATTGGCAAGTGGATTCTTATCTGCTGTGCCACCAGGGAAGCCCTCCTCTATCACTTTAATACTATTTATTTCAGCTTCATGTATGGTCAAACCCCTTACCCTTCTCCCTCACCTTGAACCTACCAGTTTTTGTCCCCACGAAGGCCAAGTAAGGCCTCCCTTTTCCAGGCTTACTATGGCATTATGTTTCTTCAACTCCTCTTCTGGAACCACACACCAGAACAAGCTGTAGAACTGTCACACACCCTGGAGGAGGAAATGGCAACCCACTCTAGTATTCTTGCCTGGAGAATCCCATGGACAGTGGAGCCTGGTGGGCTATAGTCCATGGGGTGGCAAAGAGTCGGATACGACTGAATCGACTTAACACATTGAACCCTCACCTAGAAATCTGCCTTAATGTGCATTTCCCTCTTTACCCATACAGGCTGACAGCCTTTGTCACCAAATGCTTTGGCCAGGCTCGGCAATTCATCTTCATTGACGACAAGAACATCCAGGATGCTCTTGAGTGGATGGCAGGAAACCAGCTCTCCAGTGGCTGCTACGACAACGTGGGAAAGCTCCTTCACACAGCTATGAAGGTGCGGCCCTGCCCAGGGGCCTGGAGTCCCTGAGAAGAACTTGACCTCTGATTGCACAGAATCAAGACAGCGCTGGCCCGGGGTTTGGTTCTTTAGGTCTCTGGCCTGGCTAAGGGGTGACCTTGGTCAATATTCTTAGCCAGTCTGAGCCTGAGCTTCCATATCTGTAAAATGAGAGTATGTACTAGGATATGGTTCTCAAAGTGCAGTCCCCAGGTTCAGCAGTACCAGCACCACCTGAGAACTTGTTTGAAATGCTAATTCCAGCTCTCACCCCAGACCTAGTCACAGGAACTCTGGGGGATGTGGGCCAGCATTTGTATTTTAACGTAGCCCTCTGGGTGATTCAAACACTTGGTAAAGTTTGAGGACCACTGGACTGGAAGGTCTCTGAGCATTTTACAAACTCCCTAAGTATGAAGCAAAGCCATTTGCTCTGGTGGCGATTCCTAGGCAGCCCAGTGCCTTTTTTTTTTTTTTTTTTTTTTTTTAATAATTTTGCTATTAAAAAAAAGTAATTGTTTGTTTATTTTGGCTGGGCTGGATTTTTGCTGCCGCACAGGCTGTTGCCCCAAGGTATGTGGGATCTTAGTTACCCAACCAGGGATCAAACTCACGTCCACTGCATTGGAAGACAGAGTCTTAATCCACCAGGGAAGTCCCCAGCCCAGTGTTTATTGTAAGGGGGTCTACTCTCTGCCAGGCACTATGTACTCCGTTTATTTGATGTTTAATGTTTGTTGTTGTTTAGTTGCTTAGTCGTTTATGACTCTTTATGACCCCATGGACTGCAACCCTGCCAGGCTCCTCTATCCATGGGATTTCCCATGGGTTGCCATTTCCTTTTCTGGGGGATCTTTCTGACCCAGGGATCGAACCCGTGTCTCTTGCATCTCCTGTTTTGGCAGGCAGATTCTTTACCACTGAGCCACCTGGGAAGCCCATTTAATGTTTACAACAAATCAATATGCTAAGTCCTAGCATGGGGCTTCCCAGGTGGCTCAGTGGGTAAAGAATCCACCTGTGACGCAGGAGATGTGAGTTTGATTCCTGGGTCGGGAAGATTCCCCTGGAGAGCATGGCAACCCACTCTAGTATTTGTGTCTAGAGAATCTCATGGATAGAGGAATCTGGCAGGGCATAGTCCATAGAGTCACAAAGTGTTGGACATGACTGAAGCAACTGAGCACGCACACACAAGTCCTGGTACCATTTTTAATTCCATTTTACAGATGAAGAAACTAGGTGCAGGGGTTAAGTAAAGTGCCCGAGGTGATTTTTTGTGGGTGCAGGACTGTCATTTGAACCCCAGCAGTTGGACTCCAGGGGCATTGCTTGCCTCCATTCACTGCAATGCCTCCCAACACAGGGTGAGGTGCTGGGGTGTGAGTAGCTCTTGTTCAATTCAGAACAGACCCAGTGAAAGAAAGACTGAACCAACTTTCCTGGAGAGATCATTATTGCTATTCCAGGCCCTGGATTAAAAATCTTGAGTGTTGAAAACAAAATCTGTGTATGATTCATTAGTATTCCTTATGCAAGGTCCTTGCAGTGTCCCCCATATGTATAGTACAAGCCTGGATGTGACTAGAACAAGATTCTAGAGGTTTTTCCTCCTCCTGTCTTACCAGAGCTGGCCAGTCCATCAAGAAACACATCATTTGTCTTGTCAAGTTTGGTGGTTTGGTCCTTAGTGGGAGCTCTGGACTTAAACTCCTTGGGCTCAAATCCCAGCCCTTCAGCTTATATTGGCTGTGTATTCTTGAACAAACTATTTCACCTTTTTAAGTGTTTGTTCTTTTATCTATTGAACAAAGATCATAATTTAGATTATATTTTTTTTTTAAAGAAAAGACTAATATTCTTCTGTGAACGTCATTAATCAAGGACGAGTGTCACCCAATGTCTCCTGGAAAAGAGGCTGGGCTTTGTGCCACTTGAGGGGAACATTCATCTGGGGAGGCTCAGATTCAGTAAAAACCTGAGAATAAGAAATTCTCAGATTCTTCGTATCCCCTGCTTCCTTCTTTAAAAAAAAAAAAATCTGTTATGCTTCGTAACCCCTTCTCTTGGGTTTCCTAAATACCCACTCAGAGCTGAAGACCTCATGTTACTTCTTGAAGGTTACTTGAAGGTCACTGTTGGAGGCTGTGCGTCACTGAAGTCCCTCCAGTCCTCCTCCCCGCCCCCACCCACTGTCTGTCCTGGAGTCTTGAGGTCGAGTCAGCCTGTGGAAAGGAGCACTTTTTATTTTCTTAATTCAAAAATTGAGGAGTGGAATGGGATGGGAGGTGGGACAGAGGTTCAACAGGGAGGGAACATATGTATACCTATGACTGATTAATGTTGATGTATGGCAGAAACACAATATTGTTAAGCAATTATCCTTCAGGTAAAAAATAATAATAAATAAATAATTTTGTTTTAATTGGAAGATAATTGCTTTACAATGTTGTGTTAGCTTTTGCTATACAACAGTGGGAATTAGGTACATGAGTATATAAGTCCCCCTCCCTCTTGAGCCTTCCTTCTACCTCCCTCCCACCCTCCCACCCCCATCTCACTCCTTTAGGTCATCACAGAGCACTGAGCTGAGCTCCCTGTGCTATACAGCAGCTTCCCACTAGCTATGTATTTTACACAAACTAGTGTATTATATGTCAACGCTACTCTCCCAATTCATCCCACCCTTCCCCCGCCCCTGTGTCCACATGTCCGTTCCCTGCATGTGCTAATTCATCTGTTCAGAGGGGACACCTTTTTGTAGTTTGTAGTTTGCACACAATTCTTGCACATGCTGGCTGCAGCCTTGACTTCCTGTCTCCCTGTCTCCTTCCAGGGTGGAGTTGATGATGAGGTCTCCTTGACTGCCTACATCACGGCTGCATTGTTGGAGATGGGCAAGACCACAGATGTGAGTTTCTCTAGCTCCTCCCCTTGACACTCTCCGGATCATGCCTATTTCTAGAGAAAGTTACCTAGTTTTGTCCCTCTCCAGCCAATAAAGGACAGAAATGATAGGGACCTAACAGAAGCAGAAGATATTAAGAAGAGGTGGCAAGAATACACAGAAGAACTATACAAAAAAGATCTTCATGACCCAGATAATCACGATGGTGTGATCACTCACCTAGAACTAGACATCCTGGAATGTGAAGTCAAGTGCGACTTAGGAAGCATCACTACGAACAAAAAGCTAGTGGAGGTGATGGAATTCCAGTTGAGCTATTTCGAATCCTGAAAGATGATGCTGTGAAAGTGCTGCATTCAATATGCCAGCAAATTTGGAAAACTGAGCAGTGGCCAAGGGACTGGAAAAGCTCAGTTTTCATTCCAATCCCAAAGAAAGGCAATGCCAAAGAATGCTCAAACTACTGCACAATTGCACTCATCTCACACACTAGTAAAGTGATGCTTAAAATTCTCCAAGCCAGGCTTCAGCAATACATGAACTGTGAACTTCCAGATGTTCAAGCTGGTTTTAGAAAAAGCAGAGGCACCAGAGATCAAATTGCCAACATCCACTGGACCATTGAAAAAGCAAGAGAGTTCCAGAAAAACATCTATTTCTGCTTTATTAATTACGCCGAAGCCTTTGACTGTGTGGATCACAATAAACTGTGGAAAATTCTGCAAGAAATGGGAATACCAGACCACCTGACCTGCCTCTTGAGAAACCTGTATACAGGTCAGGAAGCAACAGTTAGAACTTTTGCTTGGAACATGCAACAACAGACTGGTTCCAAATTGGGAAAGGAGTACGTCAAGGCTGTATATTGTCACCCTGTTTATTTAACTTATATGCAGAGTACACATGAGAAATGCTGGGCTGGAGGAAGCATAAGCTGGAATCAAGATTGCTGGGAGAAATATCAATAACCTCAGATATGCAGATGACACCACCTTTAGGGCAGAAAGTGAAGAAGAACTAAAGAGCCTCTTGATGAAAGTGAAAGAGGAGCGTGAAAAAGTTGGCTTAAAGCTCAACATTCAGAAAACAAAGATCATGGCATCCGGTCTCATCACTTCATGGCAAATAGGTGGGGAAACAGTGGCTAACTTTATTTTTCTGGGCTCCAAAATCACTGCAGATGGTGATTGCAGCCATGAAATTAAAAGACACTTACTCCTTGAAAGGAAAGTTATGACCAACCTAGACAGCATATTAAAAAGCAGAGACATTACTTTGTCAATAAAGGTCTGTTTAGTCAAGGCTATGGTTTTTCCAGTGGTCATGTATGGATGTGAGAGTTGGACTATAAAGAATACTGAGTGCTGAATAATTGATGCTTTTGAACTGTGGTGTTGGAGAAGACTCTTGAGAGTCCCTTTGACTGCAAGGAGATCCAACCAGTCCATCCTAAAGGAGATCAGTCCTGGGTGTTCTTTGGAAGGAATGATGCTAAAGCTGAAACTCCAGTACTTTGGCCACCTGAAGCGAAGAGCTGACTCATTTGAAAAGACCCTGATGCTGGGAAAGATTGAAGGCAGGAGGAGAAGGGGACGACAGAGGATGAGATGGTTGGATGGCATCACTGACTCAATGGACATGGGTTTGGGTGGACTCTGGGAGTTGGTGATAGACAGGGAGGCCTGGCTTGTTGTGGTGCATGGGGTTGCAAAGAGTCAGACACGACTGAGTGACTGAATTCAGAACCGAGAACCTTTTAAACTGAAAGGAGGGTATGGTGACTTCCTTATCACCTCCACTTTTTAAAGGAATGCCTTCTAATTTCAGTTCTTTATCTTTACTTTTCAGGACCCAATGGTGAGTCAGGGGCTGCAGTGTGTCAAGAGTTCCGTTTCCTCCACCACCAACCTGTACACACAGGCCCTCCTTGCTTATACGTTCTCTCTGGCTGGGGACATGAACATCAGAAACATTCTTCTGGAAAAGCTATATCAACAGGCTATTGTCTCAGGTATGTTGGCCATGTTAGCTTTTGCTTTGTTTTTTGCCACACTGCATAGTATGCAGAACTTCCCAGACCAGGGATCAAACCCACTTGGATGCCAGGGAAGTCTTTTTTATTTTTTGTCATGATATGTGGCTTGCAGGATCTTAGTTCCCTGACCAGGGATCGAACCCAGGTCTAAAACAGTGAACCCAGGTCTAAAAAGCTCTGAGTCCCAACCACTGGACTCCCACGGAAGTTCCAGTTTTTTTGAAATTGTGAAAAGATGTGAAAAATTTCCCTAGTCTCTGTAGTCGCGCACATGTTCATTTCTAGGATTCATTTTAGTAAAAGTTAAGTCATAAAATCACTACTAAGAGTTTTGTGGGAAAACCCCTGAAAGTCCTCAAAGAGCATGTTATATTTTTAACATGAAGAGAAAATAGATGGTAGAAGCAGGTCAGAAAATGTACTGGCATTGGAGAATCCCTAGTTTAACAGTTCTTTGGTGTAAAGCCACTGAGGCTGATGGGGTAAGATGAACTTAGAGATTTCTCGAGGTCCTTCTCAAACTTCGGATATATTTAAGAATAATTTGCAATATTCTGGGAATTTGCTATTGGTCCAGTGGCTAAGACTCAGCACTTTTACTACTCTAAGATCCCTAAGATCCTGAAAGCCCTGTGGCATGGCCCAAAAAAATTAGATATTCTAACAGATCTTGTAAATAAAATATTAATGCTCTTTATTTAAAATTATACTTCCAGGCATAAATTTAATCTCAGCTTTCATTTATACAAGTGTCATTGCTGAATTGTACTCTCATCAGGGCTCTGGGTAGATATTTGGCCTGTGTATAAGCAACTCCAGTCCAGGAACGGGGGTCTCAGACAGTGGGTGGAGTTATACCTGCTCAGGTATATATCAACTTAATGTAATCATCTTTTCCTCATTACCTTGCATTGTAGGCTCACATGTTTTCTTTTGTTCTTCCACTTAGATTACCTCCTTTGGGCTATGTATTTATTATCTCTGAACTTATATATTTATATTAAAAATTAATTTTTTGGCTGTGTCAGGTCTTAGTTGCAGTATGCAGGATTTTTCGTTGAGGCTCACGGACTCTCTAGTTGCAATGTGGGCTTAGTTGCTCTGTGTCATGTGGGACCTTAGTTCCCTGACCAGGGATCGAAACTTTGTCCCCTGTGTTGCAAGGCATATTCATAACAACTGGACCACCAGCGAAATCCCTAAACTTATATTTAGTAAGACTTCTAGCTTCCACTCCTCATTTCAACTTGTTGTTCTTTATCTTCAAGTTACTGTTGTGACTGTCACAGAAATGGGATTTGACCTCATCATCTACTTGCTTGCTCTCATTAGCATTTCTTCTGTGGTTTCTCAGCATTTTTATGCATATTCTCCCATATGTTATCATTTCTGGAGGCATTTATTGATGCTCCCAGCTTCACCCAGGGGAATTCTGTGTGGGTGTACACACATGCACACACAGACACAAATTCTTGCATATACATTATGGCCAATAAATCAGAAGATTTGAGAAATATTTTTTTCTGACTGATGATTACTTTTTGGTTGTTACTTTATCTGATTTGGGGCTTCCCAGGTGGCTCAGCAGTGAAGAATCCACCTGCCAGTGAAGGAGACATGGGTTCAATCCCTGGGTGGGGAAGAGCCCCTCAAAAAGGAAATGGCAACCCATTACAATATTCTTGCCTTGAGAATTCCATGGACAGAGGAGTCTGGTGGGCCACAGTCCACAGGGTCACACAGAGTCAGACATGACTGAAGCAACTTGGCACACTTGGTGCACACACATTTACAAAGTGAAAATAGGAAAGTCATTTCCTTCCAAGACTTTCCTAATCATGCTTTTTTCTCCATAGGAGAGTCCACTCACTGGAGCCAGAAACCTGCTCCGACTTCAGATGCCAGGCCTTGGTCTCAGCCTGAGCCTGTGGATGTGGAACTCACGGCCTATGTATTACTGACCTTGCTTAGCAAAGGGGACCTGACTCAAAAGGAGCTAGGCAAGGCCACCAGCATAGTGGCTTGGTTGGCCAAACAGCGAAATGCATATGGGGGCTTCTCTTCCACTCAGGTAAATAGCTTGTTCTTGTGCCTTTTATCAGGTAGGATTGGATCCCACATGGAGAGAGAGGAAAAACGATCACCCTTGCCCTCTAGGTCTGGGGACTAATCATTCTACAGAAAGGGAGAAAAATCATGTTTGAAAAAGACATAGAAGGATTCATAAAATTAGGTCATATGAGCACATAAATAGTACTATACGTATTTAAGTCTTAGTTTGTAGGGTAGGAAACATCACAAGATCCATGTTTTACATGTAAAGAGGACATGTATAATTATGGCTAAATTTACATAGTCACAAATTGGAAAGCCAGTTATGGGGTCTGTAAGCATAAAGGCACGACTTTACGGGCGTACCTCCTTCTTCTATTTCAAGTATTGGAAATCTGGTAAGACATAGTCTTTAAAAAGTTTACAATCTAGAAGGAAAGCTAGGAAAAGTTGTATATATACAAAGTAGGATCTGTCTTATTCCCAGAAGATGAAAAGATTGTCACATGGCATAATGGTTAAGGAGCTTCCCAGGTGGCTCAGACGGTAAAGAATTTGCCTGCAGTGCAGGAGACCTGGGCTCAGTCTCTGGGTTGTGAAGATCCCCTGAAGAAGGGAATGGCAACCCACTCCAGTATTCTTGCCTGGAGAATCTCATGGACAGAGGAGCCTAGTGGGCTTGAGTCCATGGGGTGGCAAAGAGTCAGACATGACTGAATTACTAACACACACACACACACACACACACACACAATGGCTAAGAAGCCTTGTCCTTCAAGGATGGATTTTCCAAGGATCCCCTGATACCCTGTGTCACAGAAGATTTTTATGCAATTAAATAACTTGGAAGAACATGCAGTTTTTAGGGCTATCAAGCTACTGCTGTTTCCTCCCCAAATAAGGAGACTGCAAAACAGCTATTAAACAATGATCCACTCACTCCTAATAATAACCTGTTCTGAAGCTAGGCTTCATTGCTAAGTATAAATATATGAAATTAAGCCTGACAACCTATGATGTCTGATAATAACTTGATGGTGATTTTCTATGCAGGTAAGATGTGATTTCTATGTGAGCTTTCCCAGCATGGCTAAATGTGGATCTTCGAGTCTTAGAGGAGGTATCATTCAAACTAGCAAACACTAATCAGGTGTCTAGGCTTGAGGGTTGTTGGAAGTTACTTCCAGTGGCTCACAAAACAGTAAGTACGTGCCTATTGTTGTCAGGACACCGTGGTGGCTCTCCAAGCTCTCGCCAAGTATGCCACCACTGCCTACGTGCCGTCGGAGGAAGTCAACCTGGCAGTGAAATCCGCTCAGAATTTCCAGCACACCTTCAATGTTCAAGCTGCCAACCGTCTGGTGTTCCAGCAGGAGATGTTGCCCCATATCCCTGGGGTGTACACCTTGGAGGCCTCAGGCCAGGGCTGTATTTATGCGCAGGTAAGCAGAGCTCTGGGCTTCCCAGGTGGCTCAGTGGTAAACTATCCACCTGAAATGCAAGAGACATGGGTTCAATCCCTGGGTTGGGAAGATCCCTAGAAGAAAGAAATGGCACCCAACTTCAGTATTCTTGCCTGGAAAATCCCATGGACAGGGACGCTTGGTGGGTGACAGTCCCTGGGGCCGCAGAATCAGGCACAACTGAGAGACAAAGCTGAGCTCCAGCAGGATTAGTGTGAGTTGGGGAGGAGAGTCTGAGAGTATCTCAACCTCCAGCAGAAAATCTTCTCTATCTTATTTGTAAGGACAGTCATTTAAACCATACAATCTTTAAAATTCTCCCCAACTCTGATTTCTCCAACTGTTTTTTGTTTCCTCCAACTAGACGGTGCTGAGATATAATATCCTCCCTCCGAAAAGTGTGGAGGCCTTTAGTCTTAGTGTGAAAACAACGGGATCTCAGTGTAAGCAACATACTTCACTTGGATCCTTGGTGCTGACGATCCAAACCAGGTGAGGAGAGCAGAGAGGGGTTGGGGGACATCTAGAATAGGGTGACTGAGCTGGAGTGTGTGTGTATGTGTGTGTGTGTGTGTGTGTGTGTGTGTGTGTGTGTGTGTATTGTGAACACACAGGGTGCTGAGAGGGAAGACAATGGGCTGACACAGGTTTGCTTCTTTCTGCCCTCAGTTATGTGGGGAGTCGCAGCTCTTCCAATATGGCTATTGTGGAGGTCAAGATGCTTTCTGGATTCAGTCCTGTGGAGGGCACCAATCAGCTAGTAAGTTGCTTCTGTTTTCTAGTTTTGAAGGGAGACTAATGTTCATAGCTTTTAATTATCATTAAAAACTGGTGAGTTGGGCATGATGGTTTATACATGCAACTAACTCATGATTATAGTTTCTAAATGGGCTACAAAGATACATTGAGTATATGAGATTGAGGGCAGGTAGAGAAGACGGCAACAGAGGATGAGATGGTTGGATGGCATCGTCAACTCGATGGACATGAGTTTGAGAAAGCTCCTGG
Organism: Bubalus kerabau; assembly: GCF_029407905.1. Lineage (NCBI taxonomy): Eukaryota > Metazoa > Chordata > Mammalia > Artiodactyla > Bovidae > Bubalus > Bubalus kerabau. The sequence continues at coordinate 20,884,358 of NC_073624.1, forward strand.
AGATGGTGAAGGAGAGGGAAGCCTGGTGTGCTGCAGTCCATGGGATTGCAAAGAGTCATACATGACTGAGTGACTGAACATAAATAGGCTGATATGTTTAGTTATATCAAACTGATATGCCAGTTACTGTCTTGGTTCCTTTTTCTTATGTTTTTCCATGTTAAGAAAACGTATATTGCTTTTGTAACCATGGCAGAGCTTTGCAAGATGACCTTAGAGGATAAGAAAGGCTCTGGCTCTCAGTCTCTCTCTTTTTTTCCATCCTTTCTTATTCAGCTTCTCCAGCAACCACTGGTGAAGAAGGTTGAATCTGAAATTGACACACTCAACATCTACTTGGAAGAGGTATGGGGTCAGGAACTGAAGCAAAGTGCTTAAGTGCCAGGTGTCTTTTCGCTTCCCTTCTAATGTAAATGTACTAGTGTCACACACATGAGGTTGAGCAACCTGGGAGGGTAAGTGTTCACAACCACTTTGGAGTCAGCCCTGTATAGTTTCTTTTGGAACAACTCTGGTGAGTGAACAACTCTGGGGCTTCCCTTGTGGCTCAGATGGTAAAGAATCTGCCTGCAATGCAGGAGAACTGAGTTTGATCCCTGGATTGGGAAGATCCCTTGAAGAAGGGAATGGCAACCTACTCCAGTATTCCCACCTGGAGAATTCCATGGACAGAGGAGCCTGGGATCACAAAGAGTTGGACATGATTGAGAGACTAACATACACACACACTGGTTAGTGTATCAGGAACAACCCTGAAATCATGATGCCGTAGTTTAAATGATGCTTTCATACACACCTTCCCTGAGTCTCACATACCACCCCTCCTTCTATGTAAGGAGACTGAGGCTGAAGTGATCAAGTAGGTGGGCTTCTCAACTCATCCTTTTTGTCAGGAGTCAAGGTGGGAGTTGAACCTGGGGATACTAATTTCCACAACACCATTCCTAAGACTGCAGTGGCCAGATGGTCTGTGTACCAAGCCAGATTTGTCAGTCAGCTTCTAACTCAAGACATCAAGTCTAATGGTCTAAAAGCCAATCATGATTATATCTGTGACTATTTCCTTTTTTCTGTGTATCTTTTCCCCTTTTCTCTTTACCAATATCATCAGAGGGCAATCTTATTCACATTTAACAAAAGTTACTTTTGGCTTTATTTCTCTTCTCTGTTGTTCTTTGTTATTTGATTATTTGGTTTTGGTGCTCTGTTTAATTAATTTCTTCCTTTTTAAAAATTATTATTTTTGGGCCCAAGGCCTGAGGGATCTTAGTTCCTGGACCAGGGATTGAATCCTGGTTCATGTAGTGAAAACACTGTGTTGTAACTACCAGACCACCAGGGAACTCCTTCTTTGTTTTGGACTGAAAACAGGAGAAAAGGATATTTTCTGTCATTCTTTTTCTAACTTCTTAAATTGAATGCTAAATTTGTTTATTTTTAATCTCTCATTTTCTGATTAATTTAAACTATAAATTTCCTTCTATGTATATTCTTTGTCCAACAATTTTTGACATGCATTGTTTTCTTTAACAACTTACTTTATATTTTAATTTTTTGAAAATTCATGGGATATTTAAAGCCACTTTTTTGTTACTAATTTCTAATTTTATTGCACTATGGTCTGAGATCATGATAGTGAGCTTCTAAAATGCATTGGGTTTTTTTTTTTGTTATCTAGTATGTGGTCTGTTTTTGGAAATGTTCATTGTGTGCTACAAAAGAATATCCAGGTCCTTTCTCTTGGGTCGGAAAGACCCTCTGGAGAAGGAAATGGCGACCCACTCCAGTACTCTTGCTTGGAAAATTCCATGGATGGAGGAGCCTGGTAGGCTGCGGTCCTTGGGGTCGCAAAGAGTCGGACACGACTGAGTGACATCACTTTCTCTTTTTCTTTCTCTTCTCTTGGGTATGGATCTATCTAGATCTAAAAGTCCAAAATGATTATTTCTGTTGCTCATACCTTTGTTATCCCTGCTTATTTTTTCTGCTCCATCTATCAGTTTTTTGAAATTTGTCAAAATTTGTAATTACAGTGGTTGATTGGTCCTTTATCCATTTAGCTATGCTAATTCTGTCAGTCATTTCTTGATATATTTTTTGATTATATAATTAGGGTTGTATGTTTTATGAACATATCTTTTTAAATTTCCTTTTTATTAGTATATACTGTCCTTCATTTACATTATATATATCTATATATATTTCTTTGCCTTAGATTTCTACACACATGTGTACTTTTTTTCCTTTGCCTTAGATTCTGTCTGATCAGATATTAAGTCTGCTATCCCAGCTTTCTTTTGGTGTATATTAGTCATTTGCTTTAAATCTTTATGATAAATAAATTATTGATGAGAGCAGTGGTTCCAAAGACGTTTTTTCAGGACCCCTCTATACTCTTAAATGATCTCAAAGAGCTGATGATAGCGTGGGTTACATCTATTTATCTTATTAGAAAAGATAATGTCTTATCTTAGTAGAAACTAAAAATGAGAAAAACATTAAATTATTTATTAAGCTATTTAAAAACAATAGTAATAAGCTCACAACATTTTAATATAACATTTCATGAAAAATGTATTTCCCAAAACAACAAAAAAATTAGTGAGACTAGCAGATTGTTTTACATTTTTGTTTTAATATCTAGCTTAATCAGAGAGAGTGAAATTCTCCGGTCTGCTTTGGCATTCAATCTGTCGAAATATCACACATCAAGTAGTCCCCTTCCACTAGTACAGTGAAAGAGAATGAGAATGAAAAAAAGTGAATACTGTCTTAGTATTAGCCCTGGGATTTCTTTGGAAGGAATGATGCTAAAGCTGAAACTCCAGTACTTTGGCCACCTCATGCGAAGAGTTGACTCATTGGAAAAGACTGTGATGCTGGGAGGGATTGGGGGCAGGAGGAGAAGGGGATAACAGAGGATGAGATGGCTGGATGGCATCACTGACTCAATGGACATGAGTCTGAGTGAACTCCGGGAGTTGGTGATGGACAGGGAGGCCTGGCGTGCTGCAATTCATGGGGTCGCAAAGAGTCGGACATGACTGAGCGACTGAACTGAACTGAACTGAACTGATTATTCCCAAAATAATTCTGCTCTCACAAATTGCCAGATAGTCTTGGGCATTCCTGAGAATTCCCAGACCATGTTTTTAGAAGCCCTGTACCCACTCCAAGAGAAGGCAATGGCAACCCACTCCAATACTCTTGCCTGGAAGATCCCATGGACCGAGGAGACTGTTAGGCTACAGTCCATGGGGTCGCACAGAGTCAGACACAACTGAGCGACCTCACTTTCACTTTTCACTTTCATGCATTGGAGGAGGAAAGGGCAACCCACTCCAGTATTCTTGCTTGGAGAATCCCAGGGCAGAGGAGCCTGGTGGGCTGCCGTCTATGGGGTCGCACAGAGTCGGACACGACTGAAGCGACTTAGCAGCAGCAGCAGTACCCACTCCATTATTCTTGCCTGGAGAATCCCATGGACAGAGGAGCCTGGCAGTCTACAGTCCATGAGGTCTTGAAGAGTCAGACAGAACTGAATGAATAAGTACACAGAACATACCTAAAAAAATCTCTTTCAAAATTTCTTCCACTTCAGCATTTATAACTTCACATCTAAATTTATGACATAAATCTTATTTTTTCTATTAGAGTAATTTATGCAATTGTCTTGAACTCTCCATTCATTTATTCAACAAACAGTTTTTGAGCGATCAGCATATACCAGACACTCTTCAACATGATAGAGATGTGGCAATAAAAGTCATAGACATGACTCCTGTCCTCATGGAGCTGATATTCTAATGGAGAGACAAACAATATGCAAATTAAAAAATACATAATATGCACAAACATACATATTTAGGAATAGTTTTAGTAGTCATCAGTGCTATGTAGGAGTGTGGTGGGGCTAAGCCAGGATGTGACTTTTATTTTATTTTACGTATTTGCCTGCACTGGGTCTTAGTTCTGGCACTCAGGATCTTTGAACTTCATTGTGGCATGCAGGATCTTTAGTTTTGGCATGTGAGCTCTTAGTTGCGGCATGTGGGATCTACTTCCATGACCAGGGATCGAACCCAGGCCCCATGCATTGGGAGCTCAGAGTCTTAGCCACTGGACCACCAGAGAAGTCCAGTGTGATTGTTTTAAAGTCAGGTGGCCAGGAAAGGCCTCTGTGAGGAGATGTCATTGGATCAGAGAGCTGAGTGAAGAGAGAAAACCAATCGTGTGTATAAAGCTGTTTAAGGATAATGGAAGCTTCTGTTCCTTTGGCCACTGCACTTAATTTAGTAGAGGAGCTGTAGCTTAGACCAGACCAAGAGTGGACCCATTTTACAGAAGGACCAGGAAACTGTAAGATGCTGAGAAGAAAGCCAGAAAGACAGCAGGAGGCAATTTTGGGAGTGGCAAGAAGCAGAGGTAGAAGGGTTTCAGGAAATCTGTGTGAAGACAGCAAGAGTCTTTCTTTTTTTTTTTTTTCCATTTTTAAATTTATTTTAATTGGAGGCTAATTACAATATTGTGGTGGTTTTTGCCATACATTCACATGAATCAGCCATGGGTGTACATGTGTTCCCCATCCTGAACCCCCATCCCATCTCTCAGAGTCATCCCAGTGCACCAGCCGTGAGCACCCTGTCTCATGCATTGAACCTGGACTGGGGATCTATTTCACATATGAATATATACATGTTTCAATGCTATTCTCTGAAATCATCCCACCCTCGCCTTCTCCCAGAGAGTCTAAAAGTCTGTTCTTTACATCTGTGTCTTTTTCAGCAAGAGTTTTTCAATCTCCACATTGCAGAGATGTTGTTTTCACTTTTGTTTTAATGGGATGTTTGTCTGTCTTATAGCTCGGGAAGGAAACTCAGACCTATACCTTCACCATCAGCCAAAGTGTGTTGGTCACCAACCTCAAACCAGCAACCATCAAAGTCTATGACTACTACCTGCCAGGTGAGGGCCCAGATTTACCTGCATCTCCTGACATATTTCTGCCTCCTTTTTCATGATCTCTCTCTTAATTTTCCAAATACTCTTTTCCAAGCCAAGTGCACATCATTATCTGATCTCCTAACACACTTTGATTCAGTTATATGCCATTTTTAAAAAGTCTTCTGAACTAGACATATTTTATACAATGTGGTCCATAGACCAAAAGAACAGTATTCTCTAAGGACTAACCATTCTTAATATGTTTGCTTAGATGAATAATTTACTGCAAGCATACAAATATTAGTCATTGAAAACTTGCTATATTCTGAATATGCTCATAACCTATAGAAATCTTTTGGAAAGGGTTAAAGCAGTAACTTTTGTTCTAAATGGATTTTTTTTAACAGTAGCTTTTAAAATTTATTTATTTTAATTAACTTATTTTATTTTTGGTTCTACTGGGTCTTCATTACTGTGTGTGGGCTTTTTCTAGGTGCAGCAAGCAGGGGCTACTCTTTGTTGTGGTGTGTGGGCTTCACATTGCGGTGGCTTCTTCTTGTGGAGCTTGGGCTGTGGAGCGTGGGCTCAGCGGTTGTGGCCTACCGGCTTAGTTGCTCTTTGGCATGTGGGATCTTCCTGGACCAGGGATTGAACCCGTGTCTCCTGCACTGGCAGGCGGATTCTTCTTATCCACTGTACCACCAAGGGAGTCCTAAACTGATAACTTTTATGTAGTTTCTCTCTGAATGTATGAGGTCTGCAATATAATGATATATGTTATTTAATTTTACAGATGAACAGGCAACAATTCAGTATTCTGATTCCTGTGAATGAGGTAAGCCCAAAAGAGAGAAGGGTGGGCTTTGAGGATTGGGTGGTAATATTTAAAAGTTAAGGAGTACTTCTGAGTTACTAGTATTATCTTTTAGAAGCTTATATTTGATAAAAATAAACTTTCCTTTTTTGTCCTGAATTCTTTTATTTAAAAAAATTGAGGTATAGTTGTACACTATGTCCTGAACTCCTGGAAAGAAGAGTAATCATCTCTATTGTTCACACCAGAAAAAGTTACTAGCAGTAGTTGTATGAAGGGGTTCTATGTGATTTTTAAAACCACTGGTTTTTTATTTTTCCTAGCTGAAAAATTTTCTAATTATTAATTATATATCTTTTTATATAAAAATACTAAAGCAAAAGTAAAGATGACTTGATTCTACTTCCCTGAGATAACACTCTTACTAATAATCCCATCCCATGTTTTGAGAGATTCTTTTTTTTTTCCTAGACAGAAAAAAGCTCCTCTATAATTGTGAAGACTTTCTGAGTATCATGATATCTTCTGTCTTTGTCTTTCCCCCAGGAGAGAAGTTGGAAAGAGACAAAGAAATCCTCCATGATGTCACTGAACAGCATTCTTCTGTCTCTGAAAGCAGAACTCATTCAGTCAAACAATTTGATTTCTCTTCTTAAAAAATAAAATGTAACCAAGTTAAACTGAAGATTGAATTGACTCTGTGAGGTGATTGATGAATTGGGCAGCATTCCATCTAGCAAGCAGAAGGATGCTCCAAGGCATTGTTGTTGTTGTTCAGTCGCTAAGTCCTGTCCGATTCTTTGCGACCCCATGGACTGCAGCACCCCAGGCTCCTCTGTCCTCTGATATCTCCCAGAGTTTGCTCAGATTCATGTCCACTGAGTCGGTGATGCTGTCTAATCATCTCATCCTCTGCTGCCCCCTTCTTCTCTTGCCCTCAGTCTTTCCCAGCATCAGGGTTTTTTCCCTGTGAGTCAGCTCTTTGCATCAGGTGGCCAAAGTTACTGGAGCCTCAGCTTCAGCCTCAGCCCTTCCAATGAATATTCAGAGCTGTACAAAAGGAAATTAGCAAAAGAAAAGAAAGGATTATTTTTAGGCCAGGATATCTTCTTTTAGCGGGGGTTGGAGGGGAGAGAATGACAAGGGTTTTACCACATAGATGGATGGAGAGGGCCCACGTGGCAGATGATCTCATTGGTGGTGAGCAGAAACCTCTGGAATAGTTGATTAAGATTACATTCTGGGGGAAGGTCAAGACTGCAAGTAGGTCAGGTATTACATTTAGGATTGGTATCAGGGGCTTTAGCACAAGTGACACCATTTTGGGCCTGTGGTTATTCTCTTTAACAGTCTGACTAGTGAGTGGGTAATGGATGTGCAGATCTGAACCTCAGCTACTTTCTATGGCTTTACAGGGGCAGAGGTGCCAGAATAAAGTGCTGGGGAAGATGGCCTAGGAATCACCACACGCTGGAGGAATTGTACAGGAAAGCTCCTTGGGGTAGGATCATTGGTTTAACCATTATGTTGAGCCATCTGGGAGTCTCCAGAAAGGAGATGATGGTAGAGGTGTTCCAGGGAACACAAAAATGTCTTCCTGGAGTTTAAATCTAAGGGAAGATGTGATTTAGGTATTTGGGAATAGACTAAAAAGATTCTTTTTTCTTCTCTTTGAAAAGAAAATTTGTGCACTTGACTGCATATTTCCAAGGATACCAAAGGTTCTGTTTAAATCTGATGATTATTCTTTAATAAAAACTCACATTATAGTTTCTTCTTTAAAACTTTTGACCCAGACTTCGCCAAGATTCGAGTTAAGTATTCAGAGAGCAATCCAAAGAGAATCGTAATTAAGGGCTTGCATTCAGCCAGTTGTCACTGCAGGGCAAACAGTGATCAATAACAAGAAAAGTGGCTGCCAGAGTTCCCTTACTTAGTGGCTTTGCTTTTGTTCAGCCTTTTCGCATTTGGGTTACCTGTCACAGGGTAATCTTCCTTGGGGAAATGTTTTTGTTTTGGAAACAAGTTTGGAGGCAATGGGAATAGCAGTGGAAGATAAATGATATTTAAACAGAGAAGATTCTCAAGGTAATTACACCCTTTTACCCTGGATCTCCACACTCTGATCTTGCTCCTCTAGGTCAGAAACTCAGACCAAAGAATCAGGGAAAAGTAAGTCCATGATGTAGAGATATTTCCCTAAACCCAAAGGAATAAACTGTTTGTTCCTTATCTCCACCACCCTAGAGGTTGCCCTGCTCCTCCTAGGAGTTCTCAAAGTGAGAGAAGATGGAGAATGTATCCCAGAAGGCCATCTCTAATCCTGCCTTACCCTTTGGTATCATGGGAAGAGAACAGAGAACCCTAAAGAGGGCAGTCATGGGACTTCCCTGGTGGTCCAGTGGGTAACATTCTGCACTCCCAGTGTAGGAGGCCCAGGTTCAATTGCTGGTCAGGGAACTAGATCCCACATGTAACAACTAAAGATTAAAGATCCTAAGTACCGCAACAAAGACTGGCACAACCATATAAATATAAATAAATAAATATTAAAAAAAAAAAAAGGAAATCGTGAATGCTCCTCCTACCCAATGAAAGTTCCAGCCCCCTACTTTTGGGTCTGTAGTTCCTGCCAAAACTTCTCCTTTTTTGCAATGGACAGATGCAGTGGTCTTCAAGATTTAGGAAGTTATGTCTGGGCAAAAAAACCCAAATCAAATGATTATAAGAACAATTCTTGTATCTTTTGGATGGAAAGAATTATCTCATGATTTAGGACCATCAACTATATTGAATGAAGAGAGGTTCATGAGAAAATTCACATCATTCAACTTATTGAAATATAAACATCTGTGCATATTTGAGAAGCAAGGTGATTTTAAGGATTAAATAGCTTTGCCTGGAGAATTCCAGGGACAGAGAAGCCTAGTGGGCTGCCGTCTATGGGATCGCACAGAGTCGGACATGACTGAAGCGACTTAGCAGCAGCAGCAGCAGCATTAAAGTGATAGGGAACTTTCCTGATGGTCCACTGGCTAAGACTCCAGTGCAGGGAGCCTGGGTTTGATCCTTGGTCAGGGAACTAAATCCCACATGTCACAACTAACAGTCTATATCCTGCAGCTAAAGATCCTGCATGCTACAATGCAGACCCAGAACAGCCAAATAAATAACATTTTTTTAAAAAGTGACAGTGTTCTAGTATATATGGTTAAATATTCAATACATGCCTTTATTAATATGCCAGGTACCTTGCCTGTCCTGGGAATACAAAGATAAACGAGGAGCTCACAGACTAGTGGAACGAGAAAACAAACACATTAACGCTTGTGATACAGTGTGACAAAAAATAACGATAGAACAAGTACACAAAGCTATGGGAGCAGAGAGGAGAGGTGTCTTCCCAGGCCAAGGTGATGGGGTGTCAAGAAAGACTTCTTCAGATTGGTGTCTGAGCTGGATGAGCAACAAGCAGGAAAAGAGGGAGCAAGTTTGGACAAAGTGAGTAAAGAGAAGTGAAGTGTTAGTTGCTCAGTCATGTGCGACGCTTTGCGACTCCATGGACTGTAGCCCGTCAAGCTCCTCCGTCCATGGGCTTCTCCAGGCAAGGATACTGGCATGGGTTGCCATTTCCTTCTTCTGGGGATTTTCCTGACCCAGGGATCGAACTCGAGTCTCCTGCACTGTAGGCAGTTTCTTTACCATCTGAGCCACCAGGGAAGCTTGGGTTACATATGAAAGACAAAGGAGGAGAAGAAAGCATGGTATTTCACCGGAGTAGTTCAGTGTCCTCCTGTGTGGTATATTTGTGTGTGTGTGTGTGTGTGTGAGTAGTAAGAGGTTAGGTCAAGAATTGCTTTTTAGAATGATCATTCTAGCAACAGAGTAAAGAATGGAGTAGAGAATGGTAAAGCTGGGACTTCCCTGGTGGTCCAGGGGTTAAGACCCTGCACTTCCAATGCAGAGGGCAAAAGTTCAGATCCTGGTGGGGGAACTAAGATCTCACATGCCTCAAGGCTCAGCCAAAAAAAATAAAACAAAAAGAGTAAAACTGAAGTCCTCAAAATCATTTAGGAGGCAATACAGCAGTCCAGGTAAGAACTGGTAAACTGGCAGTGGGGGTGAAGACGAGGGGACTTATTCAAAAGTTACTCACCGAGGAGACAGCCTCAGGAAGACACAGGGATATCAAAGACAAAATATACCAGACAATTAAGCAAATGGTTTTATTCAGGCTGTTGCAATGGAGAACATGTTCATTAACGAAGACAGTCTCATGGAAAAGAAAAGGGACCTGAGATTTTACAGAAGGAAAACTTAGGGCGTCGTGTATGGAACTTATTGCTGTCATGAGACTTTTCAGAGAATATACAAGAATAGCATGATTCTTTGCTTTGAGCTGCTTTCCTTGACACCAAAGGTTTTGGGGTTTGGAAAACAAAAGGATGGTAAGATTTCTTAACTGGCTTATTTTCCAGGAACACAGGCTCAGATAAAACTCGATCCTGTCAATGACTGATTGGATGTAAAACAATAGAGTCATGGAAGTGTCTGGGAAGCTATCAGGATGCTAAACTGTAAGAGAGGAAAATCTTTTCCTCTACCCTCTTAGATTCAGCGACTGGGGCCTGTGAATAAATTGGCAAAAGATAGATTAACAGAAGAAAAGGCTTATTTCGTGTTCACGTCATTGTTTGAATGGAAAAAAAAAAAAAAAAAGGAAAACCCAAAGAAGCAGTCAAGCCTAATTTAAGAGAAATGACAAAACAAAGGAAAAGGGATTTAGGCTTCTAGGGGTTGACAATGGTGGGATGGTAAATATACAGGCAAAAAGGAATAGGAGATGAGGGTTATTTTAGTTAGGTTTTTTTATGAAGATGAAAGTCAATGCCACTTAAAAATGTTTATTTATTTGGTTGTGCCAGGTCTTAGTTGTGGCATGCAGAATTTTCACTGTGGCATCCGAGATCTTTAGTTGCAGTATGCAAACTGTTAATTTCAGCATGTAAGATCTAGTTCCCTGACCAGGGATTGAACCCAGGCCTCCTGCATTGGGAGCTCGGAGTTTTAGCCACTGGACAACCAGGGAAGACCCAACCTTTCCAAATTTTTGAATAGGAATTACTCATAGAATTTCTCAGTACATGGTCATCATCTTGAATATGCAAGAATGTATCCTGTGACAAAGCCCCTCATCAGTGCAATCCTCCCATATTAGTGGTCTTGAGTCTATGGGGTCGCACAGAGTCGGACACGACTGAAGCGACTTAGCAGCAGCAGGGAGGGACAGCTCTGTACTATTTTTTAGTTTTTAGGAGATGTAATTTAGACTGTTTTCTGAATCCTGGATAAAGTTCATGAACTGCTCACCATTGGCAGAAGATAGAATTATAGTTTATTTAGAATTAAAAATGTCTTTAGAATCTTCTAGTAACTAAAAAAATGAGGAAACAGACACAAAGAACAGAACTCTTTATTATATCCAAGACTAGCTGCACAGGAGACCTGAGGGCTGTGGAAACTGAACAGGCTGTAGTATCACAGAAAATCTGATGTGCTAATGTGTCTCCCTAACAATGGGCTTTCTGCAGTGTGTGGAAGGTGGAGATGATTTGAAACAAAGGACAAGATACCTTGGCTCCTTTAAAAAAAAAAAAACCAAAAAAAAAAAACACAGAAAAACTGTTTCTCTGGAGAAATTCTGGACAAATGTTCAGAGAGGGTCTCTTACCCTGGGGATGAGGAATTTCTTTAATTAGGTCTCAGTTTTGCTCCCCAGGAAGGACGCACCAGTTCCTGTTCTCTATGACTGTGGCTCCACCCTCTGGGAGATCCTTCTATGCTAATTTCCTCCTCGGCCTCATCTGAAGAGAGCATCGGACCACTGAGCAGGTTTACATCACCTGCAGAAGCTGAAGTCCAGGAGTCATTATCCAATCCCAAATACTCACAGATTTCTTTTTTTTTTTAATTTAATTTTTATTTTCTATTGGGATATAGTCGACTTACTCCCAAGTTTCTTAATTCATGGTCATGGTTTCAAAATTTAGGTGGCTTCCTAATCTTCTTAAAAATTAAAAAAATTTTTTTTCTTTTTTTTTGTGGTATAGTTGCTTTATAAGTTATGTTAGTTTTTGCTGTACAACCACATGAATCAGCTATAAGTATATATATATATATATATATACATATACATACACACACACACACACATACATATATCCCCTCCCTCTGGAACGTCCCTCCCACACCCCTTCTTATCCTTTTATTCTTGTTAGCTCTATATGTCAATAGTCATATCTGTATTTCTTTTTTCTAAGACTTACCTCTTGGGACTTCCCTGGTGGTCCAGTGATTAAGACTCCATGCTCCCTATGCAGGGGGCACAGGTTCAATCTCTGGTCAGGAAACTATGATCTCACATACTGCACAGATCAGATCAGTCGCTCAGTCGTGTCCGACTTTTTGCGACCCCATGAATTGCAGCACGCCAGGCCTCCCTGTCCATCACCAACTCCCGGAGTTCACTCAGACTCACGTCCATCGAGTCAGTGATGCCATCCAGCCATCTCATCCTCTGTCGTCCCCTTCTCCTCTTGCCCCCAATCCCTCCCAGCATCAGAGTCTTTTCCAATGAGTCAACTCTTTGCATGAGGTGGCCAAAGTACTGGAGTTTCAGCTTCAGCATCATTCCTTCCAAAGAAATCCCAGGGCTGATCTCCTTCAGAATGGACTGGTTGGATCTCCCTGCAGTCCAAGGGACTCTCAAGAGTCTTCTCCAACACCACAGTTTAAAAGCATCAATTCTTTGGTGCTCAGCCTTCTTCACAGTCCAACTCTCACAGCCATACATGACCACAGGAAAAACCATAGCCTTGACTAGACGAACCTTTGTTGGCAAAGTAATGTCTCTGCTTTTCAATATGCTATCTAGGTTGGTCATAACTTTCCTTCCAAGGAGTAAACGTCTTTTAATTTCATGGCTGCAGTCACCATCTGTAGTGATTTTGGAGCCCAGAAAAATAAAGTCTGACACTGTTTCCACTGTTTCCCCATCTATTTCCCATGAAGTGATGGGACCGGATGCCATGATCTTCATTTTCTGAATGTTGAGCTTTAAGCCAACTTTTTCACTCTCCACTTTCACTTTCATCAAGAGGCTTTTGAGTTCCTCTTCACTTTCTGCCATAAGGGTGGTGTCATCTGCATATCTGAGGTTATTGATATTTCTCCCGGCAATCTTGATCCCAGCTTGTGTTTCTTCCAGTCCAGCCTTTCTCATGATGTACTCTGCATATAAGTTAAATAAACAGGGTGACAATATACAGCCTTGACGAACTCCTTTTCCAATTTGGAACCAGTCTGTTGTTCCATGTCCAGTTCTAACTGTTGCTTCCTGACCTGCATACAAATTTCTCAAGAGGCAGATCAGGTTGTCTGGTATTTCCACCTCTTTCAGAATTTTCCACAGTTTATTGTGATCCACACAGTCAAAGGCTTTGGCATAGTCAATAAAGCAGAAATAGATGCTTTTCTGGAACTCTCTTGCTTTTTCCATGATCCAGCGGATGTTGGCAATTTGATCTCTGGTTCCTCTGCCTTTTCTAAAACCAGCTTGAACATCAGGAAGTTCACGGTTCACATATTGCTGAAGCCTGGCTTGGAGAATTTTGAGCATTACTTTACTAGAATGTGAGATGAGTGCAATTGTACGGTAGTTTCAGCATTCTTTGGCATTGCCTTTCTTTGGGATTGGAATGAAAACTGACCTTTTTCAGTCCTGTGGCCACTGCTGAGTTTTCCAAATTTGCTGGCATATTGAGTGCAGCACTTTCACAGCATCATCTTTCAGGATTTGGAATAGCTCAACTGGAATTCCATCACCTCCACTAGCTTTGTTCGTAGTGATGCTTTCTAAGGCCCACTTGACTTCACATTCCAGGATGTCTGGCTCTGGGTCAGTGATCACACCATCGTGATTATCTGGGTCATGAAGATCTTTTTTGTACAGTTCTTCTGTGTATTCTTGCCATCTCTTCTTAATACCTTCTGCTTCTGTTAGGTCCATACCATTTCTGTCCTTTATCAAGCCCATCTTTGCATTAAATGTTCCTTTAGTATCTCTGATTTTCTTGAAGAGATCCCTAGTCTTTCCCATTCTGTTGTTTTCCTCTATTTCTTTGCATTAATTGCTGAAGAAGGCTTTCTTATCTCTTCTTGCTATTCTTTGGAACTCTGCATTCACGGGTCATGGTGGAGAGATCTGACAGAATGTGGTCCACTGGAGAAGGGAATGGAAAACCACTTCAGTATTCTTGCCTTGAGAACCCCATGAACAGTATGAAAAGGCAAAATGATAGGATACTGAAAGAGAAACTCCCCAGGTCAGTAGGTGCCCAATATGCTACTGGAGATCAGTGGAGAAATAACTCCAGAAAGAATGAAGGGATAGAGCCAAAGCAAAAACAGTACCCAGCTGTGGATGTGACTGGTGATAGAAGCAAGGTCCGATGCTGTAAAAAGCAATATTGCATAGGAACCTGGAATGTCAGGTCCATGAATCAAGGCAAATTGGAAGTGGTCAAACAAGAGATGGCAAGAGTGAATGTCGACATTCTAGGAATCAGTGAACTAAAATGGACTGGAATGGGTGAATTTAACTCAGATGACCATTATATCTACTACTTCGGGCAGGAATCCCTCAGAAGAAATGGAGTGGCCATCATGGTCAACAAAAGAGTCCAAAATGCAGTACTTGGATGCAATCTCAAAAACGACAGAATGATCTCTGTTTGCTTCCAAGGCAAACCATTCAATATCACAGTAATCCAAGTCTATGCCCCAACCAGTAACGCTGAAGAAGCTGACATTGAACGGTTCTATGAAGACCTACAAGACCTTTTAGAACTAACACCCAAAAAAGATGTCCTTTTCCTTATAGGGGACTGGAATGCAAAAGTAGGAAGTCAAGAAACACCTGGAGTAACAGGCAAATTTGGCCTTGGAATACAGAATGAAGCAGGGCAAAGACTAATAGAGTTTTGCCAAGAAAATGCACTGGTCATAACAAACACCCTCTTCCAACAACACAAGAGAAGACTCTACACATGGACATCACCAGATGGTCAACACCAAAATCAGATTGATTATATTCTTTGCAGCCAAAGATGGAGAAGCTCTATACAGTCAGCAAGAACAAGACCAGGAGCTGACTGTGGCTCAGACCATGAACTCCTTATTGCGAACTTCAGACTTAAATTGAAGAAAGTAGGGAAAACCACTAGACCATTCAGGTATGACCTAAATCAAATCCCTTATGACTATACAGTGGAAGTGAGAAATAGATTTAAGGGCCTAGATCTGATAGTTAGCGTGCCTGGTGAACTGTGGAATGAGGTTCATGACATTGTACAGGAAACAGGGATCAAGACCATTCCCACATACTGCAGTGTGGCCAAAAAAATAAAAAACTTACCTCTTAATTGTGGATGCTTCAGGACTCTAAGCTTTGGTAGAAAGTTACACCCTAAGCCATTTTCCCCCCTAATGCTTTAATAAATTTTGTCTAATGGCTTAATCCTTTAGTATTTCTAATGTAAGAATTTACTGTGCAATACATTAATCCATCCTGAAGTTTTGACAACTAATGGGACTACCATAACTTGATTTGACCTTTGCCATAAAGCTAAGATTGAATCAGCTTTTATTATTCAAAAGCTTTTCCACACAATTGCCTCTTCCAATCCCATAACCCACTTTCTGCACTTTTTCCCTTTTCACTCCTGATTGACAAAAACGGCCAGTTCTTTGCTATGATCATCTCTCGTAGATCCTATTCAAATTCCGTCAAATGCAATAACCGATATACACTACTGACATTCTATTTTCCAATGTCTTCTAGAACTATAATATCATCAAACCCATTATCTGGCTTTAAGTTATTACAGATAAAATAATATATTTTCCCAGACTTTCAGTCTCCAATAAATTTCGTCATTACCTGCTGACTGGTCCTGAAGCTAAAGTTACATATTTTAGGAATTTAATGAGAAAATCACCTTATTCCTAGTGCTATTGAGTCAGGATTGATTAGGTAAAGTTGTCAAGATAACTTCAAAGCTGAATGATTAAAGTAAAAGCAGGGCTTCCCTGGCTACTCAGTGGTAAAGAATGAGTCTGCCGAAGCAGGAGACACAGGTTTGATCCCTGGTCTGGGAGGATCCCACATGCCACACAGAGCAACTAAGCCCGAGCACCACAACTATTGAGCCCGGGAGCTACAACTACTGAGTCCACGCGCTGCAACTACTGAAGCCTGAAGGCTCTAGGGCCTGAGCTCCACAAGAGAAGCCACCACAATAAGAAGCCTGCGCACAACTAGAGTAGCCCCCATTCTCTGCAATTAGATAAAAGCTCGAGCAGCAACAAAGACCCAGCATAAATAAACATATTTTTAAAAGATACAAAACTATTTTTTAAAAAAGGTAAAAGCACTGACTCCTCATTTTACACGTCCATGGAAGGGTGGATAGGGCCTCGGCTCCAGGTGGTCTTTATTCCAGGACCCAAGGTGACTGAACAGCTGCTCTATTCATTGATTTATTGGTATACATTGTAGCAGAGGAGAGGAGAGCATGAGATTAGCGGTGTGCACTGGCTCTTGAGGCTCCTGCCCAGAAAGGATGCACATTGCATCCACTCACATTGCATTGGCCAGAGCAAGTCACAAGTATCCAACTTCCAATGGATGGGGAAGTACAAGCCTATCAATTGCCCCAAAGGAGAACTGATCTGGAACCCTTGTGACACGTCTTCAAGGCTGCCTCGTATGTTAAAAACATACGAGATTTAGAATTTAGTATGAGAATTTAGAATTTAGTATGAGAGTCTTCATCTGTGTTCAAACTAATATTTATGTTACCATGAACAAATCATTCAGCATATCAGCATTGGTAACCTCATCTATAAAAATGGAGAAAACAGTCCTTAATTCAGTGAATGCCTGGAAGGAACAACCAAGACATCACATGTAAAATTGCTTAGCCCAGTATTAGTTTCCCTCTTTTCTTCCATTCACTGCCCAGATATAATGTATCATTTGGTTTTAGTACATTCCATAAAGAAGAATTTGTACCTGTTTGTTGGCTGCTGCTATTCACAGAAGTAATTTCCTTTGACCATACCATATTACAAGCTTTTTGAGAACAGGGGCAATTTTTTGGGTAAAATTTTGGTTAATGAACTAATTTTTATCTCTACTAGGGGCTGCCGTCTATGGGGTCGCACCGAGTCGGACACGACTGAAGCGACTTAGCAGCAGCAGCAGTAGGTCTTTGTAGCGGTGAACTGGGGCTACTTCTCATTACGCTGCCTGGGCTTCTCATTGCAGTGGCCTCTCTTGTTACAGAGCACTAGCTCTAAAGTGTGTGCTCAGTAGTTGTGGCGCATGGCCTTAGTTGCTCTTTGGCATGTGGGATCTTCCCAGACCAGGGATCGAACATGTGTCCCCTGCATTGGCAGGTGGATTCTTAATCCCTGGACCATCAGGGAAGTCCCAGGGCAATGCTTTATAGTTCTTCTGTATCTCTTATATTGCCTAGAACAGTGTTGAAAACATTATTTGGGCCACACATATATTGATTATTTTCTCCTGCAAAGTGTCTGACTTCTAGGGAACTGGGTTAACTCACAAATGAATCTTTCAATAAATTTCAATTTACTCTCCTAGAACTTGTTGCTTTTGTTTTACAGCCCTTTCCAATTGATTATTTTGTTTTATACTTAAAATATCATGGGAACACAAAGGAGATATTACACTCATTTACAGTTCAAGAATAAACATTGGGGGTATTTCCTGAGTTCACCCTACAGTTCACCTTTTGGCACAAGGAACCTTAGAGGTTTACAACCCAAGAAACCAATGACATGATTTGGGCTGTGGTTGCTGAGGCAGAGGACAGCCAGTAAATCACTTATGCACTGCTTCTTTGCAGTGGTTCTTTCCGGCTCTCTCTAAGGACTTCCAAGAAGCCAGATCAGAGACAGAGCTGGAGTGCAGGCTCATTAAAGCAACCTCCAAATCTAGATAAGACACTTCTGACCAGAAACCAATAGACTGTCAGATATTTTTCCAGCAAAGATGGATTTATTCTGGATTAGCCCAGAATTGCAGTTCGGGGTCTGCAATCATGATGAGCCAAGTGCAGGTCCTTGCACTTCAAGGAAAGGAGAACACGTTTGCAGAGAGAAGAAAGTTGGGAGGGCTACAATAAACAGAGTCCACGGGTTTTCATTGGCCAAGTCCTTGCCAGGAAAGAAGAGGAATCTTTCTTCTTCCTGTTGGGCTCTGCTGTGACCGCAGGGTGTGAGGTCTCCCCCTTCTTGTCTCCCAGCTGTATTTATTTGTGGTTTCTGATTATTAATTTTTTAATAATCCTGTAATCATGATCTCTCAGGATCAATGTGAAAATTAAATGGGTAATAAGTAAAAATCATCTGGCATAGTT
The DNA here is from genome assembly GCF_029407905.1 of Bubalus kerabau. Lineage (NCBI taxonomy): Eukaryota > Metazoa > Chordata > Mammalia > Artiodactyla > Bovidae > Bubalus > Bubalus kerabau. The sequence continues at coordinate 20,902,622 of NC_073624.1, forward strand.
AGTTAATATAAATGCCTGTCAAGGTTGTGCCAGTTTGATTGAGATAAAATTCTATGAGATATTCCCTCTGATTCCTTCATATTCTGACCAACCTTTATCTCAAATATTATTTTTCTCTTTTTTTGTAGGAAGGGCAGCTCTTTTGAAGACCAGATGGGAATTTCATATCTTTGAGTATTCATAGTCTTTTTATAGAGACTGCCTTACACTCTGTGTGTGTCTGTGCTCAGTTGTGTCCAGCTCTTAGTGACTCCATGGATTATAGCCTGTTAGGCTCCTCTATGCGTGGAATTTTCTGGGCAAGAATACTGGAGTGGGTTGCCATTTCCTACTTCAGAGGATCTTCCCGATCCAGGGATTGAACCCATATCTCTTGTGTCTCCTGCACTGGTAGGCAGATTCTTTACCACTAATACCACTTGGGAAACCTGCCTTACACTCTAGTTGATTGTTCAGTTGTTCAGTCATGTCCGACTCTTGGTGACGCCATGGACTGCAGCATGCCAGGCTTCCCTGTCCTTTACCATCTCCTGGAGTTTGCTCAAACTCATGTCCATTGAATCAGTGATCCATCCAACCATCTCATCCTCTGTCAACCCATTCTCCTCCTCCCCTCAATCTTTCCCAGCATCAGGGTCTTTTCTAATGAGTGAGCTCTTTGCATCAGGTAGCCAAAGTATTGGAGCTTCAGCTTCAGTTTTTCCAATGAATGTTCAGGATTGATTTCCTTAAGGATTGACTGACTTGACCTCCTTGCAGTCCAAGGGACTCTCAAGAGTCTTCTCCAGCACCACAATTTGAAAGCAGCAATTCTTTGGTGATCAGCCTTCTTTATGGTCCAACTCGCATATAGCTACGTGACTACAAGAAAAACCTTAGCTTGGACTGTATGGACCTTTGTCAGCAATGTAATCAACTCTAGCTGATAATTAATAATAAAATAACAATCAATATTTTTTGAATACTTACCAAGGACAATCAATGGGCTAAATGAATACTATGCATTACCCAATTTTCACAACAATCCTGCAAGGTTGGTAGACCCCCTCATTCTACAGATAAGGAGAACAAGACTTCCAGTGGTTGTATTACATGCCCAGGACCATGTAAGTGACAGAACTAGTAAGTAGCAGAATCAGGATCCAAATCCAGATCTCAGAGTTCATGCCCTTAACCACAGACTTAATATGTATACCTGACTTTATTTCCTAATTATATTGTTATTTGAAAATGAATGAATATTCTTATCTATTTTAATACATAATAACATATAGCACAATGCCTTAAAGTACATAATTAAATCACAGGAAATATTTACTAATTCTTTAAAGGGTGTTATATTTGTGTAAAGAATTTTAGATTCAGGTATATGAATTCAGGGTTTATAAGTGAGACATCTGAAGATTATTAGAATATGCCACTACAGGAAATTCCCTGGCAGTCCAGTTGGTTATGACTTGGTAACTGTGGCCCAGGTTCAATCCCTGGTCAGGGAACTAAGATCCCATGAGGTGTGTGGTGCAGCCAATAATGAGAAAAAGGCAACACTATCAAAAGTGTGTATTCTGTTGATAGTAATTATCTTTCTGTGGGAAGTATAGCTTAACTTCAGTTAACTAGTGTCCACAGGAGATGTGTTTTGTGTGTGTGTGTGTGGAAGTGAGTGGGATTGGTGGGTGTGTGTATGGAGGGTTAGAAAGGCAGAGAGAAAGAGAAAAAAATAGGAAAAGATAAGGCTTTTCCTTGCAAGGCTTAGATAAGAAGTCATCTAAAACTGAGGGCTTTTTAAAAAAAATCATTTTTCTACTTTACCATGAATAAGAGATGACATTTTACATGCCATCCTTGCACTTACTCATCTCTGTTAGGAGACCTAAGGTTATCTCTACTTCTGGCTTTCAGAATTAATCTATCCACTTAGCAAAATATGAGTGCAACCTCCATGGATAGCAATTTTGCAATAGTTACTAAAATATATGCATACAGTTTGACCTAACAACTGCACTTTAAGAAATTAATCTTAAAAAAGAAAGAAAGAAATTCATCTTAGGGACTTTCCTGGTGGTCCAATGGCTGACTCCACACTCTCAATGCCAGGGGCCCGGGTTCAATCCCTGGTCAGGGAACTAGATCCCACATGCCACAACTAAGAGTTTTCCACAATTAAAGATTCCACATGCTGCAACTAAAAAAAAAAAATCTTGCATGCAGCAACTAAGATGGAAGATTCCACATGCTGCAAGATCAGCCAAATAAATAAATATATATTAAAAGAAGAAAGAAATTCATTTTACAGTTATGCTTGTATCTATGTGTACTGATACATGTTTAAGAAAATTATTACAAATAGCAAAAATGTCTATCAAAATATTACAAATAGCAAAAATGTCTATCAATGTGTCTATATTATAGAATGACAAAGATATTCAATGTAGCGACACAAGGGAATAAAATGCAATCATTAAATTAGAATATGGCAGCTCCATGCAGGCTGTTATAGAATAACCTCCAAGGTCTATTCTCAGGCCCCAAACCTTGGAGGTGCTTTTGTTTCTTTTTTTTCCTCACATCCCACATCCATTACATCAGTAAATGCTACTGGCCCTAGCTTCAAAATATATCTGATACGGGAGCACTTTTCATCATTTTTACTCTTGTTACTCGAGTCTACTGCAAATTCCTCCTCACTGATCCTCATCCTTGTATCTCAAGCCTGTTCTTATCCTGGCAGCCAGAGCCATCCTGTTAAAAACATAAACCAGGGAATTCCCTGATGTTCCAGTGGTTAGGACTCCCCTCTCTCACTGCCAGAGGCCCAGGTTCAATCTCTGATTAGGGAACTAAGAACCCACAAGCCTCCAAGCATGGCCAAAAAAAAAAAAGTAAGTCAGATCATATTACTCCTCTACTAAATCCTTCCAACATTTCTCAGCCGGAGTAAAAGCAGAACAGGTTTTACAATCATTACTTGTTTCCTCTCTCCCTCCCTACCTCCTCCCCTGGCATGCTCACGCTTCTTTACACCTCCAACCCCATCTCCCATTCCTTTCCTCCTGCCTCATTCTGGTCCAGACACATTGTGCTTGCTATTCCTGTATCAGAGGAAAAAGCTTCCTGGCTGGGTCTGAAAATTAAACTGACAAAGATAGGTTAACAGAAGAAAGTGTCAGTCGCTCAGTTGTATACGACTCTTTGGGACCCCATAGACTATAGCCTACCAGGCTCCTCTTTCCATGAGGATTCTCCAGGCAAGAATACTGGAGTGGGTTGCCATTTCCTACTCCAAAGCATACACATTTATTGAATATAATTTTGATGTGACCAGGGAGCCTTCATAAGGAAATGGAGACCTGTAGAAATGGTTAAACTCAAGTACTTTTATGCTAGGGTTGATGAAGAATGAACAGTCAAGGAGATCTGAAAGAAATCTGACAGGTCAAAGAGTATGAGAGGAATGTTGTCAACAGTGGGAAACTCAACAAGACCTGTATGTTAGGCTGTTTCTGGCCTCCCTGATTTCAGAGGTAAGGATGCCCCTTTCCTCCAGGTATAGGGAGAGGACCTCTCAGGTAAGAGTTTATAACTTGTTTCAAGGGAGAAGGGCAGGGAGAAGGTCACTCTGACCTTGTTTCTGCTGTTTTCTCAGAAGTCTTCAGCTTAAAATACTCAATATGCCAAGGTGTCTGGAGCCAATGGTAAAGAATCTGCCTGCCAACGCAGGAGATTTAAGAGACAAGGGTTCGATCCCTAATTGGGGAGATCCCCTGGAGTAGGAAATGGCAACCCATTCCAGTATTCTTACCTGGAAAATTCCATGGACAGAGGAGCCTGGCAGTTATAGTCCATGGGGTGGCAAAGAGTTGGACACGACTGAGCACGTATGCACACAAGGAGTCATATTTTGGAGTATCATGTCTGCCTCATTCTTTAACACACTGGCACATGATGCCTCTGATTGGAGCAAATATGCACATGGCTGCCTCTCTTCCTTCCTTCATCTCTCTCTCTCTCTTTTTTTTTTCAGTTTAGTTCAGTTCAGTCGCTCAGTCATGTCTGACTCTTTGCAATCCCATGGACTGAAGCACGCCAGGCCTCCCTGTCCACCCTCAACTCCCAGAGTTTATTTATTTAGCTGCACCAGGTCTTAGTTGTTGGATTCGGGCATGCATTTTAGTTGTGGGCATGCGAACTCTTAGTTGCTGCATGTGGGATCTAGTTCCCTGACTAGGGATCAAACTCAGACCCCCTGCACTGAGCGTGTTGCCGCTGGAACACCAAGGAAGTCCCATCTCTGTTCTTAAGTACCACCTTCCCTGTGAGGTCTTCCCAGTCAACTGTATTTAGATTCTATCCCCATCTCCAAGTTCTCCCAACCTCTTTCCATTTAAGATTTTTCCTCTATTGTATTTGTCATCATTAACATTCCATATATTTTATATTTGGTTTCTCGTTTTTCTCCCCTACCAGAAAGCAAACTCCATGAAGGTAAGGATTCTTGTCTGTTTTGTCTACTAATAGACACGCATAAGAGAAAAAAGTGACTGTCTTACGGTAGGTCCTCAAACTATTTTTGAAGAATACCAAATATATTAGAGGTATTAGATGTAGGCTATGAACTAAAGAGAAGAGCTGAGGTCGATTTCAAGGTGTCCTTGCTAGACATCAGGGATTGCTGCTTCCTGAGCTGAGGAAGTCTGAGAGAGGAACAGGCTTGCTACACTTGTTGGGTGGTCTGCCATCCCCATCTCTAGAATGCAGGGAGGAAAACTCCGGCAGGGAGCTTAGGTGAGGAGACCTATTCTCCCTGACTTTGCCAACTCTAACAGTTTCTTTTTCTTTCATTCTTTTTAATTTTTGTTTGAATTGTGGAAAAGTCATATGATATAAAGCATAGTGTGCACAACTGTACACTTCAGTGGCACTAAGTACATTCACACAGTTGTGTAACCATCACCCGTCTCCCCCTGGCATCTACCACTTTTTTTAAAAAATTTATTTTTAATTGAAGGATAATTACTTTACAATATTGTGTTGGTTTCTGCCATATATACATCAAAATGAATTAGCCATAGGTATACATATGTCCCCGACTTCTTGAACCTCCCTCTCTCCCCATCCCACCCCTCTAGGTTGTTACAGAGCCCTAGTTTGAGTTCCCCGAGTCATATAGCAAATTCCCATACCAATGCTCTTTCTGATTCTATGAATTTGACTATGCTAGGTGTCTTGTATAAATGGAATTAAACAGTATTTGTCTGCATCTAATGTATACTGAAATGCATTTTTAAGATTATATGTCCTACAAACAGATTGCACCTTTTTTTTTTTCTTTATTTGGATTTACATCTGAATAAATGAGCTATTCCCTGGTAGCTCAGATGGTAAAGCGTCTGTCTACAATGCAGGAGACCCGGGTTCAATCCCTGGGTCAGGAAGATCCCCTGGAGAAGGAAATGGCAACCCACTCCAGGACTCTTGCCTGGAAAATCCCATGGATGGAGAAGCCTGGTAGGCTACAGTCTGTGGGGTCGCAAAGAGTTGGACACGACTGAGCAACGTCACTTTCACTTTCCCAGTTGTCAAAAAACAAACAAAAAAATGATCCAAAAACTAGAAATAACAGGAAGAGGTTCCTAGGTGTTCTTTCAGTTTGATGCTAAACTTGTGCCTTGCAATGATTTCCTGTTGATTGAGTTACTTTACAACCCTGAAGAGGCAGAGATGAACTCAAACCTCAAATAGTTCCTGTCCAGTAGTGAAAAAGATAATCTTTAAGTATGGTTTATGGTCGGATATGACATTAACCAATTTTATATCCAACTCAGCAATCTTCTCTAACATTCCTTTATCAAATGACCTTTAAACATCCAATTTCTCAAATTCACTTTTCAAGAGAAAGATTTTTTTGATGTGGACCATTTTAAAAGTCTTTATTGAATTTGTTACAATATTGCATCTGTTTTATGTTTTGTTTTTTTTGGTTGTGAGGCATGTGGGATCTTAGTCCCCTGACCAGGGAATGAACCCACATCTGCTGTGTTGGAAGGCAGTCTTAACCAATGGACTGCCAGGGAAGTCCCTCAAATGCATTTTGAACTGATTTTAGTATCTCACTGATTCTTTCATTAATTAACAAGTTATATACAATCTTTGACACATGTTCATTTTATTTTTGTATGAGAGTTATGATTCTACTTTTTTGAAAATATATTTGAATGGCATTTTCACAGAACTGAAAAGCTGCCACTCTAAATAATTCCTGAGCACTTTCTCATTGATTAGCTCAAGCATGTGATACGATAAAATTTCTAGTTGTTAGCAAACAAAGAGTAAAGAAGTTGGCAACTGGCTGGACTTTTAGGCAGCGGGAAAGGTAGAAGATTAGCTTCTGCTTTTTGAAATACCAGTTAGCTTATGTGTTCACGTTCCATTGCTGCTGTAACAACAATTTGTCACAAGCTTAGTGGTTGCAAACAACACAAATTTATTATATTACAGTTCTGTAGATCAGAAGTGGGACATGCATCTCACTAGGTGAAAACCAAGGTGTTCTCAGGAGGCTTTTCAGGATGCTCTAGGGAAGAATCCATCCCCTTGTTTGTTTGGGTTTTTTTTCAGCTTCTAGAGGCTTCCTGTATTGCTCAGCACATGGACCTCTTCCATCTTCAAAGCCACCAATGGCAGGATGCATCTTTCTCCTATCACATCTCTCAATCTGTCTCTTCTGCCTCCCACTTAACATTTTAAAGAACTCATAATTACAATGGGCTCTTCCAGATAACGTAGGATACTCTTCCTATGTTAAGGTCAGGTGATTAGACACTGTCAATCAATAAAATAATGCAGGAGGCTGCAAATAAAAGTTCATTTGGGGGCTTCCCTTGTGGTCTAGTGGTTAAGAATCTGCCTTGCAATGCAAGGGACACCAGTTCAATCTCTGGCCTGGGATGATCCCATTTGCTCTGGGGTAACTAAGTCTGTGTGCCACAGCTACTGAGACTGTGTACCTCCAGCCTGTGCTCTGCAACGAGAAGCCACTGCAAGGAAAGGGTTGTACACCACGACTAGAGAGTAGCCCCCGATTTACCACTTAAAATCGAGGGGCTTGAGTAAGTCTCTGTGTGAGTGCGGGTGCGCGCTTTAGAAATACTTTGTTGTTCAGTTGCTAAATTGTGTCAGACTCTTTGTGACCCATGGACTGCAGCACAGCAGGCTTCCCTGTCCTTCACTCTCTCCCAGAGTTTGCTCAGATTCATGTCCATTGAGTCAGTGATGCCATCCAACCATCTCATTTTCTGCTGCCCTCTTCTCCTTTTGCCTTCAATCTTTCCCAGCATCAGGGTCTTTTCCAGTGAGTCGGCTCTTCACATCAGGTGGCCAAAGTACTGGAGCTTCGGCTTCAGCATCAATCCTTCCAATGAATATTCAGGGTTGATTTCCTTTAAGATTGACTGGTTTTGTTGTAGGAAGGGGCCCCCCCCCTCCAGGGCCCCAAGAGTGGGCTTTTGTCTAACATTGGGAAAAGAATTGTCCAAGGAGACATGTCCTGACAAAGCAAGAGACTTTATTGGAAGAAGGCACCCAGGAGGAGAGCAGCAGGGTAAGTGAACCCAGGAGAACTGCTCTACCACATGGCTCGAAGTCTTGGGTTTTATGGTGATGGGATTAGTTTCCGGGTTGTCTTTGGCCAATCATTCTGACTCAGAATCCTTCCTGGTGGCGTATGCATCGCTCAGCCAAGATGGATGCTAGCGAGAGGGATTCTCGGAAGTGAATCAAAAGGTCTCCTTTTGACCTTTCCCGAACTCTTCCGGTTGGTGGTGGCTTATTAGTTCCATATTCCTTATCAGGACCTCCTGTCGTAAAACAACTCATGCGAATGGTTACTAGAAAGCCTGGCCAGGGTGGGCGGTTTCAGTCAGTGTGCTTCCCCTTAAACAGATTGATCTCCTTGCAATCCAAGGGGCTCTAAAGAGTCTTCTCCAGCACCACAATTCGAAAGCAATTCTTCAGCACTCAGCCTTCCTTATGGTCTAACCCTCACAACCGTACATGACTACTGGAAAAAACATACTTTTGACTATACTTTGTGAGTAAAGTGATGTCCTTGCTTTTTAATATGCTGTCTAGGTTTGTCATAGCTTTACTTCTAAGGAGCAAGTGTCTTTTAATTTCATAGCTGCAGTGACCATCTGCAGTGACGTTGGAACCCAAGAAATTAAATCTGTTACTGCTTCCACTTTTACCCCCATCTATTTGCCATGAAGTGATGGGACCAGATGTTTAGTTATTTGAATGTTGAGTTTTAAGCAAATATAGGAGTCTACAAATCTTTTTAATCTTCATTTTCTCCCAACTAGACCTTGAAGTGGCATACAGAATCATGGTGGAATAAAATCGGTTAAAGTAAAGGTTATGGGAGGGAGGTGGGAGGGGGGTTCAAGATGGGGAACACATGTACACCTGTGGTGGATTCATGTCAATGTATGGCAAAACCACTACAATATTGTAAAGTAATTAGCCTCCAATTAAATAAATTTACAATAAAAAATAAAACACTAAAAAAAAAAAGTAAAGGTTATGTTTTTTTCCCCTACTTCTTTCCCACCCACATTTGCATAAAAATGTGATCACACAAGCTTACTTACTTGGTTATTTGTAAATACTTGACACTAACACCTCTCTTGCTTCACAATTTATTGCACATTGTTGGGTTTAGAAGAGAAGCCTGAAAAATTCAGTGGCTATGCAAAATTATATTCCTTTCTATTTGTTTTAGTTGCTGCCAAATGGTTGATTTCCTTCAAATTCTGATCTTTCTTTATTCAGACAAGTTTTGCAGGGGGAGGGCTTCAATTTCTACACACAGGTAGAATGCATTTCCTTTTCACCTATTTAGGTTAATGGCCTTCAGTGTTATGCAGAGTGAAGAAATTATTTGGCCTCTATTCAGAAGACTATTTGGTTTGAAAAAGAAAAGGCTAATTTCAGCATAATCATTAAATGAAAATGAGACAGTTTAGCACAAATTCAAAAAAACAAAAGGAAAGAAAGGAGTCAGTTGAGGATTTTCTAGGGATCACAGAGTGTTTTGCTCTGTTGAGGCTGAGGTAAGCATTTCAGTAGCAGTTCCCAAGCTGATTGAGTCTTTGATGAGGATTTTATGGGTGGAGGTTTCTCTAATACTTCACTTTGCTGTTAATACATCTGTTTTTTTAAGCAGGATTTGTCTTTGGAAAATTGGCTAGGTTATGACCCTGGAAGTCTGGTCTGTCTTGGACAGAGAAATGAACTTGAAAATAATTACTGTGACATGCGGGTTACAAGCGTTTAACTTATGAAAATTAAACTAAAGGCCCATAATCAATATGGCATGCTCTGTGACGAGTATTTGTAGCCTAGACTTATACCAGAAATTCAACAAAATTATATAACATCACTACCTTATTCCCTAACATCATCTAAACATACAACTTTTAAATGTATAACTTATACAGAGGGGTCCATGAGCCAGGAAAAAGAAAAAAAAGTGTTTAGGGATGGAATAAAATTATATGCAAAGGTAGTGATTCTGTTCTACTTCTGTGTGTGCGTGCTAAGTCGCTTCAGTCATGTTCAACTCTGTGCGACCCCACGGACTGTAGCCTGCCAGGCTCCTCTGTCCATGGGAGTCTCCTGGCAAGAACTACTGGAGTGGATTGCCATGCCCTCCTCCAGGGGATCTAATGGCTTTGGAATAGCCAGGTACCCTCTAAGTATGAAATCCCACAGGTTATTGGAAAAATGAGTGCATGCACTCTGGCATCTGCATTCCTCTACTTGGGATATATTACAGGCCTTCTTTAAACACTTCACAGTGATAATTCTGCCATGGAAACATGAATAACGTTTCTTGACCTGAATGTCTTAGAATCTAAAAAACTGTCTATAGATAGAACTTTTTCATTGGTGCCAGGAAATTCAGCTTAGGCTCAATCTATTCATTCTAAGCCTCCGCAAGAGACCTTTAAACTTATTAGGCATGCCAAAAATCTGGGTTTGAATTAAATGACTAACGCTTTACCTAGTTTCTACCACCAGTTCTTTGCCAGAATCTTTTCGATTCATCCTCAGCCAAAGGTGTTACCCATCCTGACAACATAGCCTTTCACCTCCTCACACCTCAAGTCTTTGCTTTTCCAGTCCTTTGGCTTACCTCCTTTTTCTTCCCTCACATACTTGTCTGACTGGTTCCTAGAAGCTTGGCTGAGATTTTTCTCTGACATAAATCTGGCTACCACAAATTAAGCACCACCCCCCCCCCCCCCCCGCCACCCCCGGAAACACACTTCTCAATGCAAATCTAAATAGATCTAATTTATAAACAAAGAGAATACTTCTATTTTCTTTACAAAAATAAATCACGTCTTGGCTTTTAAAGAAGAGAATGAAGAGCTAGTTGACAGAAAAATAACTGACTAGAACGGTGATTAGGAAAAGATAGAAGGTTAAAAAAAAAAAGCTACTCAACTATGATAACATCAGAAAAAGCATCAACTTCGTTATTTATCCACAAGGCAGCCCTGGCTCGATCCGTACAGGTTAATGAGTTATCTTTGTTCTGTGCTCTGATATAATTTAAGCCTCCAAAACCGGACTGCACTTAGTAGGTGCTCTAGAAATATGTGTTGAGTGTTCAAAGGCTAAGAGAATTAAAAACTGATTTTTAAAAAAGTGACAAAAGCCACAGCTTCATCAAATGTTTAGCCTTCCCAAACACAGCCCCATTGTTCTACTCTCTTTATACTCCTGCCTTCTCCCTTGTTTTTGTCGTTCTTTCACATACACATTTAAATCTAAGAATACAGACGAACACCAAACCCTGAAATAACAGACTTAAACATGTTATTCAAAGCAAGTTATATTAGGCGGAAGCTTTTGAAGGAATGTCAACTCCTAACGGGTTCACTGTTTGCCGTACAGCTTTTCCCGCCTTCTCCGAGTGGAGGTGAGGGGTGCGGAATTAAATCATCAACATTCTCTCCCCTTTGCCTCAATCTTTTTTTTTTTTCCTGTCCTTTTCTCTCCTTTCCTCGGCTTTATTTCCTTCCACCGTCTACCGTTTCTCTAGGGTCCTTGCTTGGCTTTCTCCCGCTCAGCCTGTTGGTCCCTTTGATCCTTTCTTTCTATCCCTTATTCCCAGAAGCTCCAGAAAATACCTTCTTTTCCCCCCTTCTTCACGTCACTTCCCTCCCTTCTCCCATCTCCCTCTCCTTTTCTGAGAGAGGTGAGTTTCCCCCGCTAGAGGCCACCACTTTCTCGGTTTCTTCCCTCCCACCGACGAGCAGCGCTCGGAGAGAAAGAAGGGAAAAACAGAGGAGAAAGAGAGAGAGAGAGGGAAAAAAAAACCCCGAGGCCTAGAGCGCGGAGGCCCGGCAGCGGCGTCGTCATGGCAACGGGCGCCAGCAGGAAACGAGGGACGCGCGGGAGGGAGGGGGGAGGCCACGGAGGGGAGGGGGAGGGACGGGGGAGGGGTCCGGCTGCCCCGGAAGCACCTCCCCACCAGCCCCCTCCTCCAGCCGGGCCCGCAGCCCCCGGCCTGCCGCCCCCACCCTCTCCGCCCGGCAGGAAGTGACAGGCCCCGGAGCGAGCCCCGGAGGCCTGGCGGAGCCGCGGCCGGCCCGCACCCGGAGCGGCGGGAGGGGCGGGGAGCCGCGGCCGCGCCGGGCGCCTCCCACCCCGCCCTCGGCGCCCCCGCCCCTCCAGGAAGGGGAGGAGGCGAGGGGAGCCCGCCGCGGAGGCCGAGCGCGCCCCCCACCCGGCCCGGCGCCCGGGGACCCCGGCACGTGAGGTGGACGCCCCCCACCCCCTATCCTGGGAGCGCCCGGGTGCGGAGCCAGGCGCGGAGGTAAGCGGGCGGCCGCGGCGGGGCAGGGGCAGGACCTCCGGGGGCTTGGCCGCGCGGGGATGTTTCTGCAGCCGCCGCGGGCTGTGGAACGCCCCAGGTACCTCCCCCGGCGTCTTTCCCTGCCTACCTCTGGCGCTCGCCCTGCGGTCCTTCGCTCTGCCGCCCGAGCCTCTCGCTCTTCTATTCATTTTCACACAGTGAGCTGTGCTCACTGCTGTCCGTCACCCTAGTTGCTCCTGACCGCTCCTTCTCTCATTCATTTTCCCTCCTCTGACTTTGGCTTTCCCAACCAAGCGTGCTGTCTAGTTCTCTCCCTGCCTTTTTCTGGTCCCCTGGGTTCCTCAGCCTCCCAATTCCTCGATTTCTGTCTCCCTCCTGCCTGTCTCCCCGCTATCAGTAAGCACACTTCTCCGCTCACTTGGGGTCGGTTCACTCCTGGCACCACCGCTCCTTGAGCCCCCCTTCTCCCGGCGGGGTTGACTCCTCTTGGGAACTCGTTCTCATCAAGGTTCTAGATACAAGGACCCCTGGGGGCGTCTACTCTCCTGTTCTTCAGATGGCTTCGATTTCTGTGGCACAGTCTCCCCCGAACCCACCGCCTTCTCCTTCCCCCCTTCCTATCTATGCCCCATCTTTCCTGGGAGGCAAGAGTTTCATGCTTGGGGAAATTGATTTTCTCCAACTCTTGGCTCAGGAGGCCCGGTACCTGGTCCACTTCATTATCTTCCTCTAGCTCCTTTCCAAAGATCTACTCCAACCCAGCCCCACAACCCCCAAATACTATATTTCAGGATGACCCCAGTTTCGTGATTCAGGGGACCTCTATGGTTCAGCTTTTCATGCTTTCTCTTCCAGTTAAATTCTGAAAATTTAAATTGACTGTGCCTCCCAGACTGTGTTGTCTTCATTTTCTGTATTTGATTTTACAGTCCCAAAGCTGAGCACAAATGAATAGACTTATGTGCCTGGGATCCAGGAATCCTGGTTTTGATGACAGTTTCTTCTGGTTTTGTTTAAGACTTTAAACTGATCTCTTTCTACCTCTTTTCTATTTCATAACCTGAAAAATTATTAAGACTTCCATTTTGGGGGGAAGATGGGGATCATATAGTTTATTAGCCTTTTCATCTACGAAGGGTATTCATGTCTCCTCTAGCTAGTAAAGGGGGTCTCCTCTCTCTGAGTCCAGTGAACTAAGTCCCGTCCTCTATACAACTATGCCCGGCTGCCTCTAATGCTTACCCACTTTTTTTCCCCCGCATGCTGATAATGAGGATTCATGGGTCTGTATCTGTTTAGTGCTTTGATATTTTGGCAAAAGATGTGGGGTGAATGAAGATAGACTAGTGGGGTGAAGATAGAAGCCAGTGTGATTTCTCCTGTGTACTTCATGGGTTATATCCATGTTTGCAATGACATTTGCTCTTCCTGGACAACTGAATTCTTGGAGGATAAGGATGCAATCAGATTATAACTGGGAATGGACCCATAAGAAATCTCCCCAACTCTAATTTCCAAGGCCAAGCAGTTTGATTTTATTTAGTTTCTTTGTTTTGGATGGTATCATTAAAATGGATTCACCTGAGTGAAACTATCGACACACCTTAGCAGATATTCTGATTTGTTGTTGACATTCCTAAACCAAATTGTGCTGTGCTGACCTGATATTTACAATGGCTCTTCCATGCCTCAAAAGTAGAGAAAAAATAGCAAAAGAAGGGGACAAAAAAAAGAAAGAACCAAAGAAACTTATTGTCATTTAACGCTGCTTTGATGGCATGTTTCTTCTTCCTTCTCATCTGTTTCTTTGCTGTGTTCTTAGCAATGTTTTCATGTGTTCTTTGCAAATTTTAGAGTAGACCCCAGAGGATAAATTCTGGTTACTTTAGTGGGCGAAAACGTTGAATCTTACTTTCTTGAAGCTTTGATTGCTGTCTTTACTATGTTTAATACCTGTAAGTCATTTGTTACAATGATGTGTTATATTTACTTGGGAATTCTCTGCATCCAGGGGAACTGAGGTAGAAGAAGATAAAGTAATATGGCCAAGGTGTTACTACTAGCCCCAGCTCCAGCCAGGCAGCTCTTTGGGTGAGATGGGCTATAGGCTAGCTCTTCTACCTCCCAGTTTTATGACTTTCTATGTTGCTTTGGTCCTTTCGGTACCATAAGCCCCTCCTCCATAGAAGGAAGACAATGGGTACTCAAAGTGAGTGACACGGCCTTAACCACAGATTGTTTTTGGTTTGAAGACCTGTGTCCTAGTGTAAAGATTTGATTCTTAACTAGGACTACTTCCTTAACCTCTGAAAACCTCATTTCCACAATTGTAGAGTGAAGATAATTATATTTACCATAAAGCACTGATAAATAATGGCGGTGAAGGGCCTAGCCCAGTGAGAGGAGGCGCCTAGTGACTCCTCAGTACATGGTGGCCATTGTTAAGGTGAGGCTGATAGTGATGTTGCATGTGCAGATAAAAATGAGGAAACAGTAAGTTTTAAATGGGATGATTTTAAACTGTTCAAAAGTGTGATGGGGATATAAAATAGCCTTACTCTTATAAGGAACCATCTTACATTCAGGCCATTTTCTATTTAATGACAGCCAGGAGGAAATATGTAAAAGTGTTTTTTGAGACATCGCTTAGTTTCAAAAGATGGTGGGGAAGATATGGTTATAAGTGTATTGAAGATTTGGTCATTATTAAAACAGAGCAGTCATGGCTTCTGGAAGAAAAGGAAGGTTCTTAGGTAACTTGAATAAATAATAACATGAAATAGTCACTGGAGATCAGGTGCACATTTTAACCCGTTGCTACTTCCATCTAGGTCTGGAGTCAGAGCGCCAGCCGTGGGGACCCTGGACCTCTATCATGGAGACTGAGAGTGAACAGAACTCCAACTCCACCAATGGGAGTTCTGGCTCTGGGGGCAGCTCTCGGCCCCAGATCGCTCAAATGTCACTGTATGAACGGCAGGCTGTGCAGGTGAGGCTCAGCACTGAGGGGCTGTGAGCATTGGCTTGGGGTGGGCAAGGATGCAGGAAGATAATCACCCTTGGTTTCTTTCCAGCAAACTGGGCAAGTACGATCAGGTGATGACAAAGGTCCCTTGCAGGTCTGAGAACCTTTGGGGTTTACAACAGTTTGAGCAAGCAGGCAGAACTAGGTATCAGTCTTTAAGGTTTTTATATCATTCAGTTCATGTTGCTAGATCTCACTAACCATTTCTCTTCAAGGATTGTCAGGTTTTTATTTTTGGTTCTTTCTTGAAAATCACCCTGGGTAGTGGAAGTTAAGAACCTCAACTATTTCGGCTCCTGGAAAGAAAAAAAAGGAATGTAGTTTTGGCTTTGAAGTTAACGCCAAAACTGAATTACTGACACTGTCTTTATAAACACCTGTTAGCATTATACTGTAGATGTTTAAAAATTCCAGTTACTTGGAAATTTTACCTGATACAGCCTTTCATAGTCACTGTTTATTTTATTTTTCATCATTTTCAACCCTTTAGGGCCCTGTCGGGCTTCCTAGGTGGCTCAGTGGTAAAGAATCAGCCTTCCAGTGCAGGAGATGCAAGAGATGCGGGTTTGATCCCTGGGTTGATCCCCTGGAGAAGGAAATAGCAGCCCACTCTAGTATTCTTTCCTGGAGAATTCCATGGACAGGGGAGCCTGGCAGGTTGTAATTCATGGGGTCGAAAAGAGTTGGACACGACTGAGCACGCACACAGGCAGGGCTCTATCACCTTTACTGTGTCCCTAGAATATGGTCTTTTATTTTCTTCTCTTTACATCAATCAACATTCCATTTATTTTCAGCCAGTTTAGTCCTAATTCATTGTTATATCAGATATGTCCAGATTCCATTTTGGGAAATACAAGTTCATGTGAGATTATACTGCTGTATTTTTCAATTAATCGTGTCCCTACTTTGTAAGGACTACATGAACTCACTGGTTCTAATATAAAAATGGACATATCAGATGTTGACAGGCTAACCAGATACCTATCTTTTCCTTTGTTTCTCTCCTCCCCATGTGTCTCTTTCCCAGGATCCCAGTGATTTCCACAGCATAGGAGTTAGGAGTGGTTCATCCCAAGTGGAATGATTCCCTTCTGTTTCTCCCTAGGCTCTGCAGGCACTGCAGCGTCAGCCCAACGCGGCTCAGTATTTCCACCAGTTCATGCTCCAGCAGCAGCTCAGCAATGCCCAGCTGCATAGCCTGGCTGCCGTCCAGCAGGTGAGAGGTCAGCAGCCAGCTGGCCCAGGAGGGAGGGGACAGGCAGTACAGGTGGGTCGGAACACACCACACCCTCCACTGAGCCAGGCTGGGAACAGTGTCCCGTGCCTCCTGTCCTTCTGCAGGAGGATGAGTGGACCTCGGCGTGTGGGCTCACAGTAAGAACCGTGGGAGAACTGCCTTTTAGAGGTAGCACGGCTGTGTGCTAGCCCCGCACTGTCCAGTGTAGTAGCCGTTAGCCACAGGCAGCTGTTGAGCACTTAAAATACAGCTAGTCTTTAGGACTTGCCTGGTGGTCTAGCGGTTGAGAATCTGCCTTGTAGTGCAAGAGACGAGGGTTCAGTCCCTGGTCGGGGAGGTAAGGTATCATACACCTTGCAGCAGCTAAGCCCATGCTGTAGTTTACTGATACCGCACGCCACCACGAGAGAGTCTGGGCTGCACTGAAAGATCCCACATGATGCAATGAGGACTATGAGTACCGCAACTAAGATGGGACCCAGCCAAATATTTTAGAAAATCCTTCTCCTTAAAAAAAAAAAAAAAACCAACAAATGCAGCTAGTCCAGATGGAGATATGGGAGAAGATTTTGAATTTCAGAGACTTTTTAGTTCGAAAAAGCTCAGAAGTTCGTTTATGTTGGTATGTGTTAAAATGAGACAGATGAGCTTGAATAAAGTAAATTTTTAAAGTTTACATCTCCTGTTTCTTTTTACTCTTTGAAAAATGTTCATATTAGAAAATTATATAGGTGGCTCACCTTACATTTGTATCAGTCAGGCAGCTCTGGGCTGGACTTAGCAGTGACTTCTGATGTGACCTGACCAAAGGTTCTTCCAGCTAAAAGAAAGCAGGAGAAAGAGCAAGGGCTGCCAACTGCCCTGGGTGGGTTATGTGGGAGTCGTGGGGTTAGCATATGTAGTAATATGAGGGTGATTGACATAGTGAACACACTTGTCCTTGCTCCACAGTAGAGGCTCACTGCTCTTACCTGAAATCTCAGTTATATTTTGTGCCTGTGATTTGTCCCTGGAAGATTCAGAGCCTTTGCCTTCGTTGTCTCTGCTCTCCCTTGTCTTCTTTGCCCTCTAACAGGCCACAATTGCTGCCAGTCGGCAGGCCAGCTCCCCAAACACCAGCACTGCACAGCAGCAGACCACCACCACCCAGGCCTCCGTGAGTACTGCCTGTCCCCACCGAGGGGCTTTCCTCCCTGGGTCTGTGTCTTTCAGTTAAATTCTTGGGTTTGCCAACATTCAGATTTTTCTGTAAGATATTTCAGGAAACCTGAGTGCACTTTTTGGCCAACCCAATACTTTGTGCCATTGATCTGAGAGTGTTCATTTCACCATTGATGGTATTTACTGATCGTGCGTAGAGAATATCAGTAGAAGGGAGAGTAACCAGCATGGATCTGTAGAGGTGTCTTAAGGAGGAAGAAAATCCTGGGCAGGAGGAATCAAAGGGTCCCAAGGGCTAATCGTTGGATCCTTGACTGAGAAGTAGAATCTATTCCATTTCGTCCTTTGCTCCTCAGCTCTTACACTGGTGATTAGGGCCTGGTTTCTGTACTTTGCTGATAGCCTTCAGAGGCCAGGATAACAGGTGTGGATGGTAAGGTGTTCATTTCCTCCTGACTCTGTGAAAGTGAGATACTCTGCTTTTGCTGGTGTCACTCTGAGTTTGTCAGTCATGTGTATTTCCTTGTGTCTCTTCCCCCATCCTTAGTCCTGGTTCCCTTCTGTACCACACAGATCAATCTGGCCACCACATCGGCTGCCCAGCTCATCAGCCGGTCCCAGAGTGTGAGCTCTCCCAGTGCTACCACTTTGACCCAGTCTGTGCTACTGGGGAACACCACCTCCCCACCCCTCAACCAGTCCCAGGCCCAGATGTATCTACGGGTAAGCCACAGCCACCATTGTCCCAGGGACATAACTGTTCTCTGACTTGTTGAGTGAAAGCCTTTTTTTTTCTGGCTGCACTGTGCACCTTTTGGGATGTTCGTTTCCCAACTAGGGATTGAACCCAGGCTCAAGTCTTAACCACTGGACCACCAGGGAATTTCCCAGAGTGAAAGCTGTTTTATGTCATCATGGTTGAAAGTGAAAGTTGCTCAGTCGTATCCAACTCTTTGTGATCCCATGGGCTATACAGTCCATGGAATTCTCCAGGCCAGAATACTGGAGTGGGTAGCCTTTCCCTTCTCCAGGGGATCTTCCCAACCCAGGGATCAAACCCAGGTCTCCCGCACTGCAGGCGGATTCTTTACCAGCTGACCCACAAGGGAAGTCCGTGTCATCATGGTTACCCAGATGTTTTAGGACAAGCGGATCTGCTTCCTATGCCTGACTTACCTCTAGATGTGACGCTCAGTGTTCACAGGTAGCTTACAAACAATTGAGATCCTAAGTTAGAAGATTTCACCTCAGTTTTAAAGAAATTTGCACCAGATATAGTCTAATCTTTAAAGCCATGGCTCACGTGCACAAATCCTAATTGTTACCTCTTGGCCTGTCTGCTTAGTATATATAAACCCTTGTTCCCAACTCATTGTCTCAGCCTTTTTGATGTTTGATTCTTTGTTGTCAGTGTATAGTTTATACACGTTTCAGGTTTTCTTCGGACGATTCATCACACGTGGAGGATGAGGGTCTCCTGGGTTGGTGTGGAAAGGGGCAGGGCCTAGCGGTTTCGTATCTTCTGTTTATTTTGTCTTGTGGTCCTTCCCTTCCGTTTCTTCTGTCTCTCTCCCCTTTCTCTTGTTCTGTTTCCTCTGCTCTTCATCCTCTCCTTGCCAGCCACAGCTGGGAAACCTATTGCAGGTAAACCGGACCCTGGGCCGGAATGTGCCTCTAGCCTCCCAACTCATCCTGATGCCTAACGGGGCAGTGGCTGCAGTCCAGCAGGAGGCGCCATCTGCTCAGTCTCCTGGAGTCCACACAGATGCCGATCAGGTCAGTGGTGACCACTTGACCTGCAGACGGGCCCTGGGGAGGGCGAATGGAGTGGCCTTGGACCAGGGATCACCCTTCCACCCCATTACCACTTTTCAGAATTCTTCCCCCCATCCCACCTTCAATTTCTGTAGAACCTGAATCCCTTACACCTTTTTAGTGATTTGAATTAGGAAGGGAAGTAGACTTAACTGAAAACAGCCCTGGGGATATGGGAAGCCACCTCCTTTTTTTAAAAAAAAAACTTTTTATTTTATACTGGAGTATAGCTGATAATGGTGTGGTAATTTCAGGTGGATGGCAGAGGGTCTCAGCCATACATATATGTGTATCCATTTTCCCTCCAAACTCCCCTTATCCAGGGAAGCTTTATTCTTAATACAGGACTGGTGTCCCTGCCCTCCTTTTAGCTCTCCATAGCTCAGTTTTATTCAGAAAGTCCTAGTTCCTTGTCCTTGCAGTACTCCCTGGAAGATAAGGGGGTGGTGGAGGGAATTCTGGTAAGACAGACATCAAGCTGAGTTGCTGGCAGAACACTTGATTTCTTCTCTATGAGTTACTATAGCTTTCAACCTTTAGCAGTCTGTTTCGCTCAAAGGTGTTCCCAGTATAATCTTCCTCACCAGTGTGTTTTCTGTGCCTTATCTCAAACAAAAATATATATATAGAGAGCAGTGTTTTAGCTTCTTTTGCATGGCATACAAACTAGGGTCTCATGATACTTATTTCATTCTTTTAGTTTTTATCAGTCAGCAAGTAAACATTGAGCTCTGCATTTCAGTAAACTTGAGCAGATTCTGAAAGGATGGGTGGCATTTGATTTGGAGTAGCATGAACACTAGAGAGAGAGAATAGCATGTGTCAAAGCCTGACTACTCAGATATGTGACTGTGAGTTGGAGATGAGTGAATAAAGTGGAGACAGTAAGCCTGTGGCAGGAAAGGGCATTGTTAAGGACAAATCTGAAAGCCACGTGACTTCATAGGTAGCAGCGACACTGCTGACTTGAGCAGCAGATTAAGAGGGGCAGGAAACTACTTGAGAAAGACTGATTTTGGAGCCTGTGCCTGGAGAAGGAAGAGAAATGAGGGAACCTGCTGAGAAACTGCTGGGATCAGTTAGAGATACAGCCTTTGGTTTAGACGCCAGCAGTAGTGGTGGCTCAGGATGAGGCAGAACCTGCTTCCATAGCAGTTCTTTCACTTACACATCTGCTCATCAGATGTTTGTGTGTTGGTCTGTGGATGGACAGAGTAGTGGTTGAAAGTGTGACTCTTCGTTAGGGTCAGTTCCAACTCTGACTTACTGTGACCCCTGCAAATGGCCCAACATCTTCTTGCCACAATTTCTTTGTCTATTAAATAGCCGTTATAAAATACTTGTCCCAGGGTATGTTGTGAGGACTCAGTGAGTTGACGTGTCTGAGTGTTTGAACAGTGCCTGGACACAGTGAGTGTTTAAGAGTTTGGCTCTCTTTTTGATCACACAGGCGACATTCCTCAGCCTTGAATGTAGGAACAGGAGAGGAGGGTGAAGCTGGGCTTGGGGAGGGGGTTCAGGCTTGGCGGTGGGAGGGAGCCAGCAGAGGAGAGGTGAATGAAGGGACAGGAAAGAATTGAGGAGGAGGGAATAAGATCCTGAGCCTAGTGAGCCTTTGATAGGAGGAAGGAGAGAAGGTGGCCGGGGTGAGGGGAGAATGATGGGGGCTGACGGAGGTACAGGGCCAGGTTTGGTGGTGGGACCAGAGGTGGTGGTATCATCTCTGTGGGAGTGAACAGTGAGAGGGGAAAGAGGAAGTGGTTTAGAGGTACAGGGAGAGGAGGAAAGTTTTAATAGCCATGACGGGAAGGAGGCTGATGAGAAGAATCTTCGTAATTGCCAGGTAATATGTACGTGGCCCAGTAACCCAGTCCTGATGATTTTTGTAAATCTCTCTCGAAAGCTGTTATTTCTCTACTTTACTATTGTCTGAATTCGGGTTCTTTTTATTTTTCACCTGAATTACTCTACTAGTTTCCTAACTGGCCTCTTAATTTCAGCCTTATTTGCTTCTGTCTCTAACCCTCTCCCATATTACTATCAGGATAAATTTTTTTAATAAGAAGATATACATTGTTACTTAAAAAAAAAACTTTATATTTTGTATCGGAGTACAGCTTATTAACATTTGTTGTGATAATTTCAGGTGAGCAGCAGAGGGACTCAGCCATTCACACACATATATCCATTCTATCACAAACTTCCCTAACATTTTTAATTGTACCTCTGGCCTACAGAATTTGATGAATCATAATCTTGACTCGTGGCATCCTCTCATCAATGGTTCATTCATGGTCCACTTTTTAAAACATTTACTCTGTAAGTTTTAATCATGTAATAAGCCACCCCCAGCTCCAGATGGAGCTCCACTGCCTGCCCCTACTCATCCATGGTGACATTCATTCTGATTCATCCTTCCCTGTAACCCTTTTTGTATATAGCTTTACTGCCTTTACTATATTTCTAAAATGTTCTTTTTAATATGGAACATTTCAAACATTTATAAAAGCAAAGAAATATGAATCTGTATGTGCTTAACCATCCAACTTCAGCATTTATTGACATGTGGTCAGTTTCTCCAGGCCCTTTCCCTTCATCTGTGGATTATTTAGAAGCAAGTTCCAGATACCATGTGGATATATATATATATATATATATATATATATAAAATATAAATTTGTATTTAAATCTATAAGGTAGTTACCTTGTATATAATCCTTTGGGGAATACCTTCATTAAATGACTTATTGTCAAAATCTATCTGTATTGTTGCATGTCATTGTACTTTGTTTTGATTTCCATGTAATATTCCACTGTGTGAATATACTACAGTTCATTCATCCTCTCTTCTGATGGTGGCCATTTGGTTGGTTTTTAGGCTTTTGTTAGGATGACTCGTGCTGCTGTGACCATTCTTACACATGCCTCCCATTGTCTACAGCGAGCACTTCTCTTGTGGGACTCCTGGGTTAGAGCATGTGTGAATATTTCAACTTTAGGACAAAATGCCAAACTGTTTTCCAGTGTGGCTGCGCTCAAAGAATGGTTTCAACAATAGAGTTGATTGTGGTGTTTCTGATGAGTATTCAGTGGCTTCCTCTGATTTATTAAGAGCTTGTCATCCCTTCTCTCCATTGATACACTGGACCACTTGCGGTCTGCCAGGCACTGTGCTTGGTGCTGGGAATTTCTCATTTTAACATTCCAAACCCTTCAAGATCTGGCATCTTTCTAGCCTCAGCCTACCTGCACAGCTTCATTTCTTGCCACTCCCTCCAGCCTTCCCCAAACATAATGAAATATTTATCATTTCCAAAAACACGGTGCTCTTTCTTGGCTCAGTGGTCTTGCATTGTTGTTACCTGTGTCTTCAAACCCTGTAGGTTCTCAGCTCAGACATCGCCTGTGTTAGCATGTCTTCCCTCATGCGCTTTGTCTGAGTTACTACTCTTCCTCCTCTGCACTCCCCTAGCACTGGGTGCATATCTGTGCGTGGTGTAACTTGGTTTTCTTGTCTTCTCGAGTAGGAAGTACTCATTAAAAGCAGGGGCTTGTGTTTTTCATCTCTGCGTTCCCAGTATCCAGTGCAGTACCTGCAGCATAGTTGGTAGTTGGTAGTTGGTAGATGTTTAATGAATGAATGGGGAAGAAAGGGAAAGTCTGAGACATCTTGAAGGAATAAAATAACCAAACTTGATGACAGATTTTATAGAGAATGAAGGAGACTGAGAATCAGATATGACTTGAGAGCTCCTCTCTGGGAAGACCTTCTTTGTGTGTGTACAGGTGAGGGTACAGCTGAGGGGGGCCGTGGAATATCTGTAACTGTCTTCACTGCTTCTGACTCAGTCATGGTAGTCTTTCACTTTAGTGCCCTTGCTCCCCAAGTTTCTCAATCTGCCTTTTGCTTCCTATCTTTCAGGTGCAGAACTTGGCCGTCAGGAACCAGCAGGCCTCTGCCCAAGGACCCCAAATGCAAGGCTCTGCCCAGAAGGCCATCCCTCCTGGGGCCTCCCCTGTCTCCAGCCTCTCCCAGGCCTCTAGCCAGGCCCTTGCGGTGGCTCAGGCTTCCTCTGGGGCCTCAGGCCAGTCCCTCAACCTCAGTCAAGCTGGTGGAGGCAGTGGGACTAGCATCCCAGGGTCCATGGGTCCTGGAGGAGGCGGCCAGGCTCCTGGGGGCTTGGGGCAGTTATCTTCCTCAGGAATGGGTGGTGGTGGGAGCTGCCCCAGGAAGGGCACTGGAGTGGTGCAGCCCTTGCCTGCAGCCCAGGCAGTGACTGTGAGTCAGGGCAGCCAGACAGAAGCAGAAAGCGCAGCAGCCAAGAAAGCAGAAGCAGACGGAACTGGTCAACAGAACGTGGGCATGAACCTCACCAGGACCGCCACTCCTGCTCCCAGCCAGACCCTCATTAGCTCAGGTACTCTGTCTCCACCCATAATGTTCTTATTCCTTCGGGGCTAGCTTGAAGTCTTCAGGGTCCGTGTCTTTGCCCTTCTTGCTCATTTTGGTCCTGAAATAGTGGAAGGAAAGAATCACATCAGCCTTGTTCGTATTAGTCCAGGAGACAAGATGACAGGTAGCAGAGAGGGATCTTGTCTGTTCCTGCCAGGCAGCAGCAGTTTACAAGTTGCCTTGTCCTCTCCTTCTTAGGCCCTGACTTCTTCAATTTGCTCCCTCTACCCTTTCATTCACTAGGGTCTTTTCTTTCTTTTTTTTAGATTTGGTTGTTCTGAGTCTTAGTTGTAGCTCGCAACTAAGTGCTGCAGTCTTCATTGTAGCATTTGGTTCTTCATTGCTGTGCACAGGCTTCTCTGTAGTTGTGGTGCACAGTCTTAATTGTCCCAAGCATGTGGGATCGATCAGACCCCCGTTCCCTGCATTGGAAGGTGGAATCTTAACTACTAGACTACTGGGGAAGTTCCCACTCAGTTCTTTTTGAATAGCTTGCTGTGTTCTAGGGAGGGTACTGGAATACATCATTGAAAAACAGACTCTTCTGCTCATGGAGCTTGCAATTTATCATAAGGGATGAGTTCTCTTCCTCACACATTTACTGTTGGTCAGTTGGCAGTGTAGAACAAAGACTGTGTGCCTTCGAGTACTTAGGGTGAGCAGATAGAGCCCTGCTTTAATACAGTCCAACTTGTGATCATCTGTATTGATGGTAAGGAGGATTAAAAAGAATAAATAATAGTAATAACCCAGGGTAGTGCTTGCTTTCAGGCTGTGGATAGAGTTAGATGTGTATACCCTATCTGGTAGTGTTTATTTTTGCTTTCTTGTTTCTAGTACTTTAAGTGTTGTCTATTTGAGTAATGTACTCCCCAAATTTAAGAGTTACTTATCATTTGTTTTACTAACACCTAGTATGGCACTTTACAAACTATGGCACTTGTAATATCAAAGTGCTTTCATGTCACATATAGTTTCTGGGCACTCTGGTAGGGTGTGAAGCAGGGGAGATCACATCTCCAGTTTGCAGTGGAGGGAACTGGGTCAAGTCCTAGCCCACAGCGGCTGACTCTTAAAACTTTTCATGGATGGTGACCTAAACTAATGAATCGTGGAGACCCGAGGCAATCATGGGAAGATGTTGGTATCTTTACCTCTGTGGATATTTATTCTTTCAGTGACTGTTAAGTGTTTCTCGTGTATCAGGACCTGGGCTGGGTTCTAGGGATATAAAAACGAATGAAATGTGGACTTGGCGTTTGAGGAGCAGAATCTAACCATGAAGATTAGATTGGGCCCGCCATTGTCCTTGCTGAGTGCCAAGTAATAGGATTTAAGTAAAGCGAAAAAAGAGAAAAAAGAGTTAGATAAATGCAAGAAATTAGTGAGGACTGTTACATGCTTGAGCAAAGGTGGTCTTTCCCTGACATCTTTAAGGCTGGAGATGGTTGGTAACGTCCGACTCAGAGGAAAGAGTGTAAACCAGGCAGCCTGTCCGGCCCCTCCAGCTCGCTTTCCATTTGTAGTTTGAGTCTACAACTAGGTACACCGTGGAAAACTGCTTTGACTGGCGCCTTTGATGATGTTGCTCATGTCTGCTCTCCCTTCCCTTTGTGTCTCTGGGGGCTCATTCCCGCAGCCACCTACACGCAGATCCAGCCCCACTCCCTGATTCAGCAGCAGCAGCAGATCCACCTCCAGCAGAAGCAGGTGGTGATCCAGCAGCAGATCGCCATCCACCACCAGCAGCAGTTCCCGCACCGCCAGTCCCAGCTTCTGCACACAGCCACGCACCTCCAGCTGGCCCAGCAGCAGCAGCAGCAGCAGCAGCAACAGCAGGCCACCACCCTCGCTGCCCCGCAGCCTCCGCCGGGTCCCCCGACCCAGCCGGTCCCGCCGTCCCCATCCCAGCAGCCAGCCCAGACCCTGGTCGTCCAGCCCATGCTGCAGTCTTCACCGCTGTCCCTGCCGCCGGACCCCACCCCCAAGCCCCCTATTCCCATCCAGTCCAAACCGCCGGCAGCCCCCCTCAAGCCCCCTCAGCTAGGGGCTGCCAAGATGTCTGCTGCCCAGCAGCCCCCACCCCACATCCCTGTGCAGGTGGTGGGCACCCGGCAGCCGGGTACAGCCCAGGCCCAGGCTTTGGGGCTGGCCCAGCTGGCAGCTGCAGTCCCCACTTCCCGGGGGATGCCAGGCACAGTGCCGCCAGGCCAGGCCCACTTGGCCTCCTCGCCGCCTTCATCCCAGGCCCCCGGTGCGCTGCAGGAGTGCCCACCCACGTTGGCCTCCGGGATGACCCTGGCCCCCGTGCAGGGGACAGCGCATGTGGTGAAGGGAGGGGCGACCACCTCCTCACCGGTGGTCGCGCAGGTCCCTGCCGCCTTCTACATGCAGTCTGTGCACCTGCCGGTGAGTGTTGCCCTGTGATTGTGAGCACAGGTCATCCTCAAGGGGACCTGAGCTTAATTTCGGAAGGGAATAAAGGGTTGAGAAGGTTAGGATATTAGTGCTTCTTTTGTAAGAGAGAGTTTAATGGAAGGTTAAGATCCTGGCATGTATTCAGTCTTTCATAAGAGAGAGACATCAACATATATAATACCTGAATGTCATACTCCTACATGAAATTCTGTATTTTTGGATCTATACTAAGTTATATTAAGATACAGCTTTAACCACCAGAATCAATCTTTAAAAAAACAACAATTCTCAGTTGGGCTGTGATGAACCCGGGTCTCCAGGTCTAGGTCAGGACTAAATAATGTATGTTCTTCTGTCTTGATGTAGAAATTACACTTGTTGGGAATGACCAGAAATTTTACTGTACCATGGGACATATACACACTGGGGAATCTAGAACTAAGAAAATTTTCTTGGACAGTATGGGAGTAATTGCGTTTCATCATTATCCTTTGCTCATAAATCTTGTTTTCCTTCCTGTTCTTCACTTTATAGGGCAAACCCCAGACACTGGCTGTAAAGCGCAAGGCTGAGTCTGAGGAGGAGCGAGATGATGTCTCCACACTGAGTTCAATGATTCCCGCGAAGACATCACCAGTGGTAGAGAGCCCAAAGGCCATGGAGGAGAAGGGCGGTCTTGGAGGTGAGGAACGGACTTCTGCAGGACTGCCGAGTGCACAGAAATGAGAGGAAAGCTCTGAGTGAGCTAAGAGTTTAGTCTGATTCATTAGAATGTGGGCCTGAACTTGGTGGAGAGCTGGACACAGGGAAGCCAGGATGATTGATCAAAGAGGAACTTGTGCTACTGTGGAGGATCAGGCTGGCTTGGCTCATCGTTGGATCACTTAGGTCATCCCCTCCCCGTTCTTTAATCTCGTGTTTATTTTCTAGAGAAAGCTGAGCCAGTGACCAGCACGAATGCTAACACCCTGAGCAGTGACATTGTAGCTTTGGCTCCTGCCCCATCAGCGCCCCCTCCTTCGCTGGCCATGGTATCCAGACAGATGGGTGACTCCAAGCCCCCCCAGGCCATTGTGAAGCCCCAGATCCTCACCCACATCATCGAAGGCTTCGTTATCCAGGAAGGAGCAGAGCCTTTCCCGGTGAGGGCAGGGCCAGAAGGTGGGGCTTTCACATGGGGACTTGGTCTGTTGGGCTGTCTTTTCAAACTCCAGAGACTCAGAAGGCTCAGAACTATTTAATTATTAGAGAATGGTTCAGTTCTGTTGTTTGTAGGATTAGCTATGAAGAAGGAAGGGAAAAGAAGAAGAGAGACTGTGTAGACCAGGAACTGAAAATAGTGGGGAGAGGAGAAGCAAAGGAAAAAAGTGACCTTTAAGGCTGTCGTGGTTGTTTTTTGTTTGTTTGTTTTTGGGCCCCTTTGTATAGCATTTGGGCATTGTACAGCATTTGGGATCCTAGTTCCCTGACCAGGGACTAACCTGGGCCCCCTGCATTGGGAGCTTGGAGTCTCAACCACTAGACCACCAGGGAAGTCTCTAATTAGGTTGTTTCATGGTGAAGAAAATTGTGGTGGAGAAGTTGAGAGACTTTTCTGGATACCATGAGTTGCAGAACCAGGACTTAGAACACAGGTCTCTTGCTTCCAAGTGTGTTCCCTGCAGTTCAGGAAGGAAAAGGACAAGATAGGGAGCTGGGGTAGGAGCCCCTTCTCCAGCAGCTAATCTGAAAAAAGCCAGTTAGAGACTCTAGATTGCCATATTGAAAATGGTTCTATTTGCGTCGGACTTGGCCATTAACTCTGAGATCGAGGCAAAGACATGGTGGTGAGAAGTGGTGGGGAAAGCTATAGAAAGGAGTTAGGCTAATGTAACTCACCTTTTTCTGGAACAGGTGGGTTGTTCTCAGTTATTGAAAGAGTCTGAGAAGCCCCTGCAGACTGGCCTCACCACAGGACTGAATGAGAATCAGTCGGGTGGTCCCTTGGATGGGGACAGCCCATCTGCTGGTGAGTATTCATTTAGAGACCCATCTAGGAACGAGGATGATAGAGATGTGCTTGAGGACTTAGCGTAAAATAGGAATTAGCTCTTTCAAGTGGGAATTATGTGAAGTCCATCTACATCAGTATACGTGGAATCACACAGAAGTTGTTCCCATAGGGTTAAGGGGAATTTTATCAAGCTGATCTGTTGGGTTATTTACTATAAGGATATATTTTTCAAAGGATAATATGAAATAGGCTGTTTCTTAATTTCCAGTTCTCCTTATTTTAGATTCTGTGATATATGTTAAGGAGTCTTGTTTACATTTCCCCTCTCCTGCTTTTGAAAACTTCTGTGTCTGTGTGTGTGGGGGGGTGGGGTGGGAAGGGAGAAATCTCATATCTTTCCAGGCATTAGTAATTAGTTCCTCTCTCCTGTGGAAAAGTGCAGTCAAATCTGAGACTACGAATTATGAAGAAATTAGTCACTTAAAATGGAGATCATCTGGCTTAAGGTTAGGAAGACTGTGATGTCTTGAGGGACAGGTCTTTATGGTTTTGGATTTTGAACTTTGTTTTCGGGATTCTCAGTTAGGCTGAGTAGGTCTTTGAGGGGAACGCTGAGAGTAATTCGAGTCCAGTGCTGGGCCTGAGGGTGGCCTGAGCGGCAGCAGGAACCCACGCAGCCCTGCAGCTCTGCATTGTTTTCAGAGCTAGATAAGAAGGCGAACCTCCTGAAGTGCGAGTACTGTGGGAAGTACGCCCCCGCTGAGCAGTTCCGCGGCTCCAAGAGATTCTGCTCCATGACTTGCGCTAAGAGGTACAGTAGGCTCCCGTCTCACCCTCCTCCCTCGGACACCCCTTCCCCAGGATCCGCTCGAGACTCAGAGCTAACGTCTCCTTCGCCTTCATTTTCTTCCCCAAATTGGCCCCTAAAATCCTAGTTCACATGTAGAGCAGAGGAGCAAGGTGGTCTTGCATAGCAGCACCCCTGACCTCGTGTATCTTCCCTGACCCGCAGGTATAATGTGAGCTGTAGCCACCAATTCCGGCTGAAGAGGAAAAAAATGAAAGAATTTCAGGAAGCCAACTACGCCCGTGTTCGCAGGCGCGGACCCCGCCGCAGCTCCTCGGACATCGCCCGTGCCAAGATCCAGGGCAAGCGCCACCGAGTGAGCCACCAGTGTGGGGCGCGATGCTGCAAACCGGGCCTGTTTCCTTCTCTCCCCCGCAGAGCAGCTCCTTTCCCCTGGGAAAAAAGTGTGAGACCAGAACTCTGGTTTCATGTGGATCACATCACTCCAGATTCCAAAATCCTTATCTTTTTCTCTCTTCTCATCTGATTTACCTGTTGTTTCTGTTAATCCTTACGCCTTGTTAGAGGAGGGAAAATCTAGGGGAGTTGTTGGCAGAAGAGGGGAACCAAGAGAGGGACACAGTTCACACTTGAAAGGCACTTGAGAGCAGACTAGTGACTTTGGGTATTTGCATATGAAGTACAGAGTACTTGTGCTGGAATTAGTTTTTCCTCTGTGTCTCAAACCCAGGGTGGGGGTAGAGAGGGAGACCTCATGATGCTTACTTATGACCTGTTTTTCCTGTAGGGTCAAGAGGACTCTAGCCGGGGTTCAGATAATTCCAGTTATGATGAAGCACTCTCTCCAACATCTCCTGGGCCTTTATCCGTGAGAGCAGGGCATGGAGAACGTGATCTGGGGAATCCCAACACAGCTCCACCCACCCCAGAATTACATGGCATCAACCCTGTGTTCCTATCCAGTAATCCTAGCCGCTGGAGCGTAGAGGAAGTCTATGAGTTCATTGCTTCTCTACAAGGTATCAAGGGCCTGTCCACCAGAACCTGGGTCATCTGTATTGCTTTGTTTTCGTATGGTTTTTTTGAGGCCATCCCACAGGGCTTTGTAAATGGAAACGTAGAGGCCTAAGTATGGTATGATGAAAGTCCCCCAGAGAAGGAAATGGCAACGCACTCCACTATTCTTGCCTGGAGAATCCCATGGACAGAGGAGCCTGGTGGGCTATGGTCCATGGGGTCAGATGGGACTGAGCATGTAT
The DNA here is from genome assembly GCF_029407905.1 of Bubalus kerabau. Classification (NCBI taxonomy): domain Eukaryota; kingdom Metazoa; phylum Chordata; class Mammalia; order Artiodactyla; family Bovidae; genus Bubalus; species Bubalus kerabau. Next base: position 20,932,681 of record NC_073624.1, read on the forward strand.
ACACGCACACACTTGACAAGGGATAGTTTTCTCCAAAAAGGAAAACCATCCTACCGTTCTCGCTCTTTTGTCTGAATTTTGGGCCCTTAAAGATGGCATGAACGCTGATTTTCTTGCCAGTGTCAAAGAAAACACTATATTTTGCTCTCCCTTCCCTTCCTCAAGTTATTTGAATTGAACAGCTTAGTTGGCGGAACACCTTAGTTCTTTTATCTTGGCTCCTTTTTTAAAAAAACAGCTAGTTGCTCTGGTTTCATTTTGCTTCCATATCTTGACATCTCAGGCCACTGTATCACTGGATTTAGGACAAGTACTTTTGGTGCTACCATGTAGCTATAGCTTCTCATACATACCCCACTGTTTCCTCCTAGGCTGCCAAGAGATTGCAGAGGAGTTTCGTTCCCAGGAGATTGATGGACAGGCCCTCTTATTACTTAAAGAGGAACATCTCATGAGTGCCATGAACATCAAGCTGGGTCCTGCCCTCAAGATCTGTGCTAAGATAAATGTCCTCAAGGAGACCTAAGGTGGCCCTCTTGCACAAACCAGCCTAAGGCAGACACTCCCCACCGTCCAGGTTATGACCTGGTGCCAGCAGAGACTCCATGAGGAAGACAGAGCTGTGCTGTCTTCTGCAGGAGGGGATCACCAAGACAGGGAAGAACCGTGCAAGAATTGGTCGCTGGTGCTACATGGTGGCAGCTTTGACGTTTCTCTGGGTTTTATTTTTTAAATCTTCACAATTCTCACCTACCCTAATCCAATCTTTGTGAAAGAGGCAGTCTAGAGAACTAGGACTGCTCAGCCTTATCCCGGAGTGAAGTGTCTAGCCAGGGTCTGAATTCTCCAGGAGGAGGAGGAGGAGGAATGTACAGTGTGGTGTGAGACAAGAAAATGGGTGGACTGTAGGTGTGCCTCGGCAGCGGTGGTGGGGCTTGTGTGACACAAGTAGGAAAACCTGGTCCTCCCTCTTCCCTCCGGCTCCTCCCAACTGTAGCTGTGGCCCAGACTTCTGTTGTCACTCCCTTAGTGTTGGGTATTTTCTCCTGCATCTTCACTGGCCAGTGTAGGGACTGGGTTGCCATCATTCTGATTTGCTGCAGGAACTAAAAGTATTGGGTACATATGTGGCTGTCATCATTCTTTTTGCACCCCCCTGCTCCCTTCCAATTTGTTGTCTTCTGCTCTACTTTTCTTTCCATTCCAACTCTGCTCTGTCCTATAGCTTTATAAAGCAGGAGCGCGTGGGGCTGAGGTCAGGAGTAGAAGGACCTGCCTTGGGCGCTATTCCTTATTCAACAAAAATATTAAATATTTTTTTTCCTCCTCAGTAAAAGGATAAAAATTGGTCTCGGTTGTCTCTTAATCCATCATTCAAGTGTATCTACTGGCTTCTTCCACACAAATGACTAGGCTGACATTTTTTTTTTAATCTTTTAAGTTTTTGTACAAAAAATGTATATTTTTCGCATTTTTAAAACATCAGAGTATGGGGGAGGGATGCAAACAAGTAACAGAAAAATGCTTTTATAACATCATTTTCCCTGCTTAGAAAAGAAAAAATACCATTCCAATAGTATCTAAAAGTCCAAAGATGAAATAATTTCATTTTCCTTCTTAAAGGCTAAAAAAGCCCCCTGCTTATTGATTCCATCCTCTGTGGCCGGGGGAGCCACGTTCCTCTTCAGTGGCCCAGGCTCCCTGTCAAACAAAGATCAGGCCAGGTTTCTGGGCACATGGCCTAAATGGAAGGGCAGAAGCATCAGAGGTTTAAGCCCCTCTCCCTACGGAGATAGGCTGGGCAAGAAGACACATCCCTGAGCCAGAAGCAAGGACAGGTGTGGCAGGAGCCTGCACCCAGGGCCGAAGATGGCAGAGCCCTGCATGTCCCACTTCTGCTTCCATTCCCTTTCCAGGAGATAGGAGGGCACCAAAAAAATCCCAAATGCCTGTGAAGGAAAGTGCAACATGTTTAGAAATACTGGTAGAGGGAACATTTTAGAGTTAGAAAAGCTCTGCCAGCTTTGACTGCAAGTGGGAGAAGCAAGCCGTCAAGGATATCCCACTACAAGGTAAACAGACTTCCCGCTTCTGGAACCCTGGTGGCATGGGAGGTCCATTTCATTGTCCCTTCCAATGGACTGCACTTCTGGATTAGGTATTTTAGCTGCAGATGGACCAGTAACCAAGATGATGACCCAGGGCCCAGTTCCAGCTGTACGGTCACTCCAGTGCCAGCCAATGATGTTTGGTACCTTGTAATCCTGGGAAATTTCAGTTTCCATCCTGACCCGAGGTAGGAGAAGTAAGTCTACAACCTCTCCAGGCTCAGACCAAATGGCAGTCCTTGTGACCAAGTAATCACTGCAAAACAGTTCCCAGCAGCAAGTTCCATCCAGACTCTCATGGAGACCACTGTAGGGCAGAGTAACAGCATGAAAGCAATCAAACCTATAAATAATGTTTCTTGGTTTTTTTTTTTTTTAATTAAATCCAGTGTCTCAAAAACTTATGAAAATGTGTTTAAAAAAGAGAGTCAGGGAGCCTGCCGCACCCTTTTGCTCACAGTAACTCCTCTACTTGTACTTTCTGGTATGAAGACAGTGCAACAGCCTCTGCTGTGATTGGCCCTATTATATTATCTGTCCTGCAGCTGTATCTCTGAGGAGGGAAAACCAAACAGGGAACAAAGGGAAAGGCATTTCTTCTACTGACAGGTGGATGCAAACCAAAAGCAAACCAGAAAGCAAGAGTGAGACTAAGGGTGAGATGAGAGACTGCTTCAGAAATCTGCCGGAGGACGCTTTGGTTTGGGGGCTGAAGAAGCTGGACATCTGAAGTGCAATCACATTGGTAATAAGTGATCATCCCTTTCTTCTGACTCCTCCCCCAGCTGATCATCCCCCACACCACGATAGGCAGCAGGCACATTTCGGGGTTTGGAACGGCATACAAAGTCACAGCCATCCTATAGAGGGAAAAGCAAAAGTGATCATGTGAAATCAGCAACTTTCAGGTGGGCACAGTATGTTTATGGTCTGAGAAGGTGGCAAGAACTAGTTTTCTCCAGGGATAATGAAGAGAAAACCCCAAAGCTCCAGTGATTGGCCTAAACTGAATTTGGGGAAACACGCTCTCCTCATGTAGGCCCCCAAATAGCTAGATCAGATTCATAAATCTAAGCAACAGTACCGTTCTTCCAGTCAGTCTGGAAGGTCAGACATTAAGGTGCTATGTTGCTTATTACCCTGTATTGGGGCAACCAGTTGTCTTGGTTTGCTGGAACTTGGGGTGGTTTTAGCACCCAGAAGTCCTGTGTCTCAGGAAACCCTCAAGTCTGGGCAAACCAGGACGGATGGTCGGTCATCTGCTTTGTCTCCCAGCTGCCCTATTACTTACTGCTACCAGGTTTCCAAGATCCTGCCAGAAGGCCAAGTGAGGAAACTGCTCCATTCCTTTGGCTCCTACCACCAGTCGTTGGTACAGGAACCCCCCGATGATATAGACTGCGACCAGTGATGCAAGCCTGTGAGGGAGAAAGACATCCATACTCAAAAACTGAGAATCAGTAAAGCTCATTCATTGTTACCTGTTTCCTAAGCTCTGTTCCATAAACATGGAAAAACAAAAAAGGGGTAGTCAGTTGAAAAAAAAAGGGGCTGGTAGAGCCTGAGAAAACCAATTAGAGTGCTGCCTGCCTGAGAAAACCTTTGGATCAGAAAAAAGCAAGACAGTGTGTGACTCATTTAGGGTTGAGAACAGTCACCATTAGATAAACAGTCCAATTTCTTCAAAAGTTCTAATAATCTAATAATGGGAGAGTAATAAAAACTGTCCAGTCTTCCAGTAGGGAAAAAACCCCATCTCCAAATGCATATATTTATTGGGGATAAAACATTGTCTCATTTTTTTAAACTTGCAGAATTTAAAGAGGATATTCACAGACTTCTTTCCCCTCCAATTATAATATAGCATACAAATACACACACGCTACTTGGACCCATATACTTCCAAGTGATTGATGAGTTTAAAAAAAAAGGCTTGGACTGATAAAGGAAGAAGGACTCACGTGACAAGTAAGATAGAACCCACACTAAGGTGGGAGATCTCTGGGGAACACGCCAGGCTGCTGTCCATCTCAAAGAGGTAGAAACAATCTTGGACTTTGCCTCGCTCCTCAGACACAGGGTTAAAGTTGTCCTGACGGTAAGAGGACAGACACAACATTTATGTGGTAAGGTGTTTGCTTCCGATGCTTGTCTGAAAAGGAGCACAAACCCACAAAACCCCCCTAAACATTTGCTTCCTCCTGGGTTTAAGAACTTATTTTCCATGTATGATGGAAGATGGACGCCTATGACTCAGGGAAAAACTGAACTTCTGGTTTTTTACATTTTTTGGCTGCTACCAAATAGCATGTGGGATCTTAGTTCCCCAACCAGGGGTCAAACTCACGTCCCCTGCACTGGAAGTGGGGAGTCTTAACCACCGGACTGCCAGGGAAGTCCCTGAATGTCTGATTTTCTCTCATCCACCCCAATTATCTTGTTCCCTCTGGACATTCTGTCCCACCTCAGGTCAGTCCTTTCATCTCCTCTCTAGGCTCCTAGGCCCCAGGGTGCCTCACCGCTAGGGTGTGTCGATTGCAGGAGATCATCACCACTGCCCGCCGCTGCTCCCTGCCACAGTGGTTGTCATATTCATCACCCCCTTTATAGATCAGCATGATCCAATTACCTGAGGATGGACAAGGGAAAAGGAGCTTTAGGGTGGGGGAAAAGCAGAGACAGACCTGGGCACTGTGGAAGCATGGAACCAAGTTCAGTGAAGTTGGTTTTAGTTAACCCCACAGGATGAGCTCTGGTATACCAGAAATACCAACTAAAACCCAGCCCTTTACAACAGCTTGTGTTCCCTTGTTAGGACAACTAAGAACCAGATATGCATACAAGAATAATCTTGATTTCCCACACTAAAGGTAGGCAACCGATAGTGCAAATACAATTATGATCCATACTTAGTCATGACTCACGTTCTCTGAACACCTGCTAACATCAAGAGGCTCCATTCAATTACTGGGTGGCAAGGGAAAGCCTAAGATCTTAACCACAGATAAATTTAAAGTGGGTAACTTTGAAGACTGGAGACACTTTTCCTTCTTCAGTATTTACTTGTTCAAATTTCCTTTGCAAAATATCATTTGATTAATAATCATGTGAGGTGACCAAGGTAAGGATTCTGCTTCCAATTTTGCATATGAGAAAACAAAAAGTCAAATGATTTTTCAAAGTCACAGGATAAGTAAATATGAGCTGGATCAAAAATCTAGTCTTCTGACCCCAGCCCCAAACTCTTGACATTGTTTTTTATTATGTTATTTACAGCAACAACAATCTGCACTTATTTATCTGCTTAAGGGTATAAAATAAACCATAGTTGCTCACATAGTCCTTTCCAGCAATGATTTTATGATTTTTGAGAAATATTATCAACATAACTCAAGTTGGTGGGGAGACTTTTGTAGACTGACTGGCTTTCAAAAAAGCTTAATCTCACTTTAACACAAACATATAAATGTCCTGAGCCTTGGTTGTGGAGGAGTGGTGGAGCTGGGTGTTCTGTGGTTTGCAGGTATCTCAGGTGAACTGAACCACACACACCCATATGATACAGCCTGGTAAAGACAGACATACAGGGTTATCAGAGGGATTCAGTAAGCTGATCAACAGGGAGACTCTTACTTCCATTGAAGATCTGAGTCTCGTTGAATCTCCCAACTACTGTCTCCTTCCCGTTACTTTTGTTGATCTGCACCAGGCCTGCCCCAGAGGAGTGGTTGCCAGCTTCTCGGCACACCCGGAACACATAGCTGTACATGTCTGGGCTCTGGCCCACGGTGCTCTCAAAGCTGAAAGCAGAAATGCAGAGAGGAGGAAGAGGACAGTTAGAGCTGTCAGCCTTAGAAAGAGCAGCCTCTGTTCAAACAACGGTGTGTTCAACTTATTTATCAAACATCATGGCTAAACATCCTAGTGAATAATATCTTTTGCATTGTGAGGTTAACTATGACCCAGAGAGGCTAACTGTTGACGATGACCGATGAAAATACAGCCTCCAAGACAGCTAGTATTCTAGATATTTCTAGAATAATTGTTCTAGACTACACTAAAGTATTAGTACCTCCCTGTGAATGAGGGTGTACGTTCATGATATATATCCTAGTTCCTTAAAGATTATCTTCAGATTTATGTATCTGAAGATTATTTGACACTTATGATGATGTTTAGTCATGTTTAACCCAGGGATCATACTCAGGTTTCTTGCACTGCAGGTAGATTCTTGACCATCTGGGCCACCAGGAAAGCCCCCTTCACTTTCATTTTCAGTGTCTGACTCTTTGTGACCCCATGGACTGTATTCTTCAGGCTCCTCTGTCCATGAGATTCTCCAGGCAAGAATACTGGAGTAGGTTGCCATTTCCTTCTCCAGGGGTTCTTGCCAACCCAGGGGCTGAACCCGCATCTTCTGCTTGGCAGGCAGATTCTTTACCACTGAACCATCTTGGGAAGTCCTTACGATGATGTACTGAAGTCACTCAGTCGAGTCCGACTCTTTGCGACCCCATGGACTGTAGCCTACCAGCTCCTCCATCCATGGGATTTTCCAGGCAAGAATACTGGAGTGGGTCGCCATTTCCTTCTCCAGGATCTTCCTGACCCAGGGATTAAACCCAGGTCTCCCACATTGTAGGCAGACGCTTTACCGTCCAAGCCATGATGATGTAGTAGTAGACCTAAATATGTTCATCTTATACTTCTGAATATCAAGCTGGTCTCTTGGGTCCAATCTTACAAACAGCTACTCTTCTGCATAAAGTACCTGCACATCCCTGCTGAACACTGGGCTAAGCATGTGCTCTTCATCATAGAGGAACGCAAGACAGCATGGCCAAATAAGGCCAATATTAAGTACAGATTAGAACCATCTCTCAGAGGAGGTTATGATACATGTATCCCCTCTGTATTCAGTAGTAATACAAAAAAGAATACAGTTAGTAAGAGATTCTTTAATAAAGTTGTTTTCTCAAGGCCTTTAAGGTTCTTCTCATTTACCTTTTGTTAAATAGCGGTGTCAGCCTCTTCAGGAGAGCCAACTCTTTCTCTGATTCTTTACCCTTTTCTCCCACCAGGTCGCATGTTTTCTCTTCAGTCTGCCAAGATTCTCTGACTGCCACGGAGAAGAGCAGCAGCAGAAACAGACCAGTCCTCCAGGAGCTGTGGAGGGGGGACATCCTTTTGGGACAGGGAGTGTGTTTTGGGGAAAGAGGGAGAGGATTGGGGAAAGAAATAGAGCACATGAATGTGTAATAAATGAATAGCACTTTTTTAAAAAACCTGTTAATCTTCCACCCACCACCTATTACTTTATACTAGCCAGTTTTCTTTCTTTTTTTTTTTTTTTTTCCAGTTTTCTTCATTATTATGATGCTGGGCTTTATTTTCTTGTCTCTATTTCAAGTTCTTTTTTCCCCATTATCTAATACACAGGATTGGATGCTTAAGTCTCCAGGTTTCTTTTTCTTTTCAAAACTTTTATTCTCTTTTAAAAAATAATTTCATTTATTTATTTTTGGCTATGCTGGGTTTTCACTGCTGCATGGACTTCTCTCTAGTTGCAGCAAGCAGGGGTTATTCTCTAGTTGTGGTGCGTAGGCTTCTCATTGCAGTGGCTTCTCTTGTTGTGGAGCACATGTTCTAGGGCTTGTGGGCTTCAGTAGTTGCACCTCCTGGCCTCTAGAGCACAGACTCAGCTGTCGTGGCACATGGGATCAGTTGCTCCAGGGCATGGGGGAATCTTCCTGGACCACAAATAGAACCTGTGTCTCCTGCACTGGCAAGTGGATTCTTCATCACTGAGCAACTAGGGAAGTCTTAGAACATATTTTTAAAGACTCTTCCTATGCGACTCCCTCACCTGACACCACTCTCATTTCCTGTCCTTACTGTGCTCCTTTCATGTGTAATCGACAAAGTGGACAGCAGAGTTAGTGGGGCAGAGTTAGTGTATACAGGCAGTTGTTGAGATTTCTGCAATGTGTGCATAAAACAAGAATATATTTTTGGTCCTAGAAATTGTCACAAGAATCAATCAATGGCTTAGAAAATACTTAAGTGTCACCAATGAAGAGTATTTTGATCTTGCTGAACAGTAAGATTCTTTGGCACCCGCAACAAATAGTACCTTTCAATATCTCTGTGCCAAAGCACCTGTTGTCAGGAAACCCATACATCTATACACACACACATTAATTATCTATCACTTGTATCAGGAAACCCAAACACACAAACACACACACACACACACTAATATCTACCTATCACCTGTGTCAGGAAACCCATACAACTACACACACACACACACACACACACACAGATATTAGTATCTACCTATCACCTGTGTCAGGAAACCCATACATCTATACATAAACACATACACACACACATATTAATATCTGTGTCAGAAACCCATACACCTGTATATATATACACACACATATACTAATAGTTATCTATCACCTGTGTCAAGAAACTATATAAATCAGTCACTTTCAGTCTAATTTATAGGTAAGTCCTTCAGAACATAACTATAGGGCTGAGAAGAGGGAAAGCAGAGAACATAAAATAATTACTTATGACAGCCTGATGGAGATATCCTTGCCTCCACCATTTGGTGAGAGGTTACGTTGAGATGTCTCGTTATTTAAAATTTAATACTGGTTCATTAATACTATTTAAATCCTTCCCCTAAGATAATACTTGAATTACAATGAACACTTAATAAGGGCTAGTTGAAAGTTATTAAGAAAGATGTAAAACAGAGAAAGAGACCTGAATACTTTGGGCCCTAAGTCCTTGTTTTAATATTCAGAAGCATGTAACAGTCTTTGTTCATACTTACCACAAAAATGGTGAACAGATATTAACATAACCACAGCACCTAAGATTTGACATCTATCTGTTCTGTCTCATCTCTAAAAAAATCATTCAACCATTTATAAATGATAGGATGAACAAACTTCATGAGGTCCAGAGCAGTGGTCTGAGTAAGTATTCTAAAACCCACTTCAAGCCATGAAATTCAAGAGTTTCTTGATTTCTAGTAAGTATAACTGTCTTCCTACATTCCAGTTGCTGATGACTCTTGAGAATCACCAAGTCACTTTACAATTAACACACCCAATTCATATGATGCTTGAACTGTTTTAGGCATGGAAACATGTGGCTCTGTTTTCCAAACTCATTTTCTTTTCTCTCATCTCATCTGTACACCTATGCATGGACTGTAGTGAAAGTCGCTCAGTCATGGCCGACTCTTTGCGACCCCACGGACTGTAGCCTGCCAGATTCCTCTTTCTATGGAATTCTCCAGGCCAGAATACTGGAGTGGGTAGTCTTTCCCTTCTCCAGGGGATCTTCTCAACCCAGGAATTGAATAGGGGTCTCCTGCATTGCAGTGGATTCTTTACCAGATGAGCTACCAGGGAAGCCCATCAGGCTACTCTGTCCACAGGATTCTCCAACTAAGAATACTGGAATGGGTTGCCACAACCTCCTCCTGGGGAATCTTCCTGACCCAGGGATCGAACCCACGTCTCTTATGTCTCCTGCACAAGCAGGCAGGTTCTTTACCACAAGCGCCACCTGGGAAGCCCCTTTATACACCCAGGATACACTGATTTACTTTGGTAAGAATTCACTTTGGTATTCATTAATCATCCCTCAGGCCATTGCTGCGTGTTAATTTTATAAAGTATCACCAATTTTCCTGATACAAAGATTCAATTCTTCCAACTTTTTCTCGCTTACAATAAAATATTTTATTACCACAAGTCTAGACTTTGGCTTAAATACTCTTTCAGTTCAGTTGCTCAGTCGTGTCTGACTCTTTGCGACCCCATGAATTGCAGCACGCCAGGCCTCCCTGTCCATCACCAACTCCTAGAGTTTACTCAAACTCATGTCCATCGAGTTGGGGATGCCATCCAGCCATCTCATCCTCTGTCGTCCCCTTCTCCTCCTGCCCCCAATCCCTCCCAGCATCAGAGTCTTTTCCAATGAGTCAACTCTTCACATGAGGTGGCCAAAGTATTGCAGTTTCAGCTTTAGCATCAGTCCTTCCAAAGAACATCCAGGACTGATCTCCTTTAGAATGGACTGGTTGGATCTCCTTGCAGTCCAAGGGACTCTCAAGAGTCTTCTCCAACACCACAGTTCAAAAGCATCAGTTCTTTGGCAAGTCCTCTAATTCTTCTTCATGCTGGTCCACTGATTCCAATGATTCTATTTAAAACTTAAAATAAGCAGAATTTAATAGGTACCTGAATAAATTTTCTCCACTATCCTAAACATATTTTTTTTATGTTTGATCTTACTTGTTACCCTGAGACCATCTCATATATATATTTTTTTTAATAGAACATCTGATTTTTGACTGGACTCAAGACTCAGAGGTAGAAGCTCTGAGAGAGGACAGCTTTCATCTCTTAGCAATCTGTTCCTGGAGTCTTTCTTTGGCCCACTTCATTCTCTTGGCCAAAAGTTGAGCATCTTCTGGAGCCTGTTCTTCATTTTTCTTAGTATGCTGTTTCTTCTGACAATACATTGACATTCGTGTTGCACAATACTGGAAAAACAAGCTGCTGAATCTTGGGAGCTTTGGTCCTAGGTTTCTCACCTTCTTTGTTTAGGGGCTATCTCACAGCATACTGGCAGCCACACAGAGAGACCACAGTGGATTCTGCTAGCTCTTCTGCTAACCCCAAGTGATGAGCCACAGTTTTATCAGTGAGGCCAGGAATATCCTTCTCTCTCTCTCTCTTACGATGACCAAATTGAGAACACTCAGACTGGCATCCATGTATAGATTTGCACTTTCTCCAATCCTCCTTGGTCTGTAACAGGAATGCCCCTTACTCAGTAGCAGGTGCAGGCTCTGCCATGGGTCCAGACACCTCCTTCACGGGGAAACCTTGTTTGCTGGTCCCACCACTGATTCGGACCACACAATTCTTCCATTTTTCACCCAGAGCGTAAATAGCAACTTCTGTGTCCACACACTTCTCAGAAAAGATACCAAGTTTTTGTTCATCATCCATTTCAATGAGTTTCTGACAACCAGTGGCTGGGAAAGAGATGTTCAGCTTCATCCTGAAGTGGGTCACCATACCTCCAAGGCACCACAAAAACAAAATTACACTTGAGGTTCTGTTTCCCACATTCACTAGGGCAACCAATACTTGGGAAGTCATCTCCCTGACTTGGTGTTATCCAAACATCAATTCATTGTAGTAATATTAAGGTGTCTGCAGAGAGTAAGTATAGCCAACCCCAAAGTCTGAGCGTGGATGTGTCCTAAGTCTTGTCCAACTCTGTGACCCTATGGATGGTGGCCCGCCAGGCTCCTCTGTCCATGGAAGTCTCTGGGCAAGAGTACTGGAGTCGTTGCCATGCCCTTCTCCAGGGGATCTTCCCAACTCAGCTATCGAACCAGGTTCTCTACCACTAGTACCACCTGAGAAGCCCCCCAAATTTGAGACTACCTCCCATAAACACATTTAAAGGATCAACAGAAAATACTTAACAGAGTGCTTGCTTTTTGCTAGGAATTTAACATACATTAACCAGTTAAACCTTACCAAAACCCTATGCAGCAAATACAATTATTCTTATTCTACAGATGAGAAAACTAGACATAGTAAGTGAGCAGTGTGTACCAGGTAGTCAGGCTCTGAGCTCACTGTCTACACTTAACCACTATATGTACATCTTCTTTCATATTCATTTTTTGGGATGATCAGAGCAGGCAGCCAAAGTTTTGCTTTCTTTTTGACAAAGCAAGAAGGGGAAGTGACCTCTCACAGTTCACAGAATAGAAGGCAGAATGAAGAACCCAGACCTCCAATTCCTATCTTCCCTAAATTAACTCACTGCTCAACACACAATGCGACCAACTGACTAAAATGAAATGAGGCTCCTTTTATTAGATTGATATTCTTTTTTCCAGGATCAGTTTTCTGGAGGGATGCTCACACAGAAGGCTGTGTCTTTTGGCTTCAAAGTTAGTTCCTTATCTGTTAACAGTTGAGGATCTCTTTTCCCAAATTAGAACAGACTCTCACACAACTAGGAAAAGAACAGCTAAACACCCTGCAGTCAGCAATAGTTGACTTGAGCTATCTTTTATTTGCTCATTGGTTCAAAAAGATAGGATAAGAATAAACTTATAGTCTTCTCTTTCTTGCTTAAGGTTTGGCTACATTTGAGCTGCTTCTCTTTGATTCTGTGGTGTATGCGCTAAGAGCTTTATCCAGATTATGTTTATTAATCTTCACAACCCAGAAAAGCAGGTATAATTTCCCCCACTTCACAGATGAGGAAACTGATTCTTATAGAGCTGAAGTTACTTGCTTTAGGTTATACAAGTATTAAAAGGTGTATGAAGTTATTAGTAAGGCAACTGGAATGAATCATGGCATAAAGATATTTTCTGAAAACTTTCTGATAAAAAAAGGAGTGCAACAATGTATCAGTAATGGGATGAATTAGAGAAGGAAATGGCAAGCCACTCCAGTGTTCCTGCCAGGAAAACCCCATGGACAGAGGAGCCTGGCGGGTTACAGCCCAAAGGGTAGGACAAGACTGAGCATCTAAGCAAGCAAGCACAAAGGAATGAAATCCAAGGGCTGGGGAGTCTCTTTTTAATGTGCTACAATTAAGCTTCTCAAGGTGCAAGTTTAAGCAGCAAGGCTTAAAGATTTTGAAGCATCCCTTTCAATTTTCTTGTTCTATAATGATAGATTCATTTAGGTTAATGCTAAAAAATTCTCCTTCAATGGGATGACCAATGATGGTGCCAGGAACTGGAAAGAACTTTACATCGCTGGGCCCCTGTACCACTCACTTTCCCCAGTCCTTAAGACTAGCCATGAACATTTTCCGTTTGTCAATTCAATTTCTCCTTTCTTCTCTCTGGCTCATTTTTGATACGGCGGTCCTTATCTCCAGTCTCTAGCAGCTCACACTTCTGGAAGAGTAGCCCTAACTAGCTGAACCGCTGAACGTTGAAAAGCCTTAGGAAATCAGCTGTATGGACCAAGGGCGTAAACTCCCTACAAAGAGGAACACAAATCCCTCTATGAGGACTCTTTACACACATTCATCTCCCTCAAACTTCTTCGAGGGCTCCAGACAATCGCGTTGCGTCTAGTCTCCCGACTTTGCAACTGCTGAGCGTCATACTCTTTACAAATGATGCCCCTTGACCTCCCTCCACGATGCGGGCCAAAACCCAGTCTACAGGTATGCGGTAACACCTAGAGCTGACTCCAGACTTAGCGATCTTCCTTTTCCTGCCTTCCACACACTTAAATCCCCTCTCCAGTCTTGGAGATCCTTTCTCCCTCACTCCCTTGGGGACCCTGTGACTCCCCAACCTCACGCCTCCGTTTTTCTGCCCTCGGCCTCCTTATGTGGAGTTTTGGGCTAAAACCCGGGTCAAGCGAGACTTAAAAAGAACCCGGACCCCGTCACAGCCACGAGGTGGGAGCACTCTCCAGCCCCTCCTCCTCCACGCCCCTCATACTCACATGTCACGTGCCGAGAGAGCAGGCAAAGCTCAGAATCCCCGGCCCAGTAGCTGCCCGTCGCTGGGAGACAGGGCCAGCGAGGGGCCGGCCACAGACCCGGGTCCCAGAGCTCGTGGCGGAGCCAGCGTCCCTCCTAGCGACTAGCTGAGCGCCACTCTGGGAACCGGAAACAGGAAGCTCAGGGCGGCCGCCGGGCAACTGCTCCTCCCACTAGACCCCGCGGCATGTGACCGCTGAACCATTTGGCCCCTTTCCCCTTTCCGGCCTTTCAGATCATCCCGGACGCTGATTGGCCAGGGTCGTGGGCATTAGGCTCCTCCTCCACCGTAACAACTCCAATCCCTATCGAGAGTTACAAGTTTAGTTCCACCGTTTCGGGTTGCCTACTAACGGGGGTCCCAGAGTCCCACCTCCTGGCCTCTTCGGCTCAGGCCCCCAGTCACGCGGGGTCACGCGCGGTCACGCTCCCTGGTAGGTTGGACGGAAGGGGCACGTGAGAGCGGTGGCGGCACGAGAGGGCGGTGGCGGAAGCGGAAGTGCGGGGCAGAGCCTGCCCCCCAGGCCGCGACGGGAGCTGTAGTTCTCGCGCACGACCGCTTCTCTGGTGCTGGCTCAGAACGTTTACCGCCTGAGGGGGACGCTGATTCGCCGTGTGCAGGCCGCGAGTCGCTTGGTGTCCCACGTCGGCACCTAGACGATAGTGGAGAGCGATGACTGGGTCGTCATCCTTACTTTCTTAACGTCACTTTACATCCTGTCTACGGTTTAGTACCCTAAAGTGTGATATATTCGACTTGTTTATTCGAAGTGTTACTATTCGACGTAACCTTGTCACCCCTGTGGCATTTTGTGTGATGAACACTGTAACCAATTCTGACTCGAGGAACTCCGTTTCGGTCTTTGCGCCTTGGCCGAGAGCCTTTGCGGTGTCCCTCAGGTCTGACGTCTTAGCTGCGTGTTGAAGTCCTACCTGTAGTGAGAACTCGGTTCGGATCCCCAGTGACTCTGGGACTCACCCTCTTGGGACGGAATCCCGTCGTCCTTCGAGTGCCCGCTGGTTGCTCCTATCAGCTTCAGGCTGGCTTCCTTCTGCTCGGATTCCTCAGTTGCATTTGCCTCCCTCCGTCTTGGCGAATGGGGACTAGCTTTTGAGTTATGCTCACCGGACCTTGAACAGCATTTTGGATGAAATAAAAGAAGCCAACACTTGGTTAGCACCGCTGTTGAAAGTGCTTTAGACGAGAATGAATTCACCTCCAAGCTCACCTTAATGAGGAAGTACCTTATCCCAATCTTAAACAGATGAATAAATTAAAGGCGATGGAGGTTAATTGACTTACCTTGGGCTCCCCAGCTCTTGTGGAATTAGCATTCAGTTTTCATCGTTTAGGGGTAAATTAGCTGTATTGGTGTATAGAATCCATCCTGAGGTTTTTCTTTTCTTTTCTTTTCTTTTAACTGGGGCATTCAGTTCAGGCTAGGTGGCATATTTGGGTTGGGTTTGGATGTGTCTTTAAAAAAAAAATTAAAAGATGAGTTGCTTTCTGGTAATTAAAGTAACTTGTAATCAGAAAACACAACTATTAATCAAAAATCCATAAAGTTACCACGAGGTTGTGTATGTCCTTCATAAGGGTTATTCCTTTCCTCTTAAAACAAACAAACAAACAAAAAAAAACCCTTAAGTATTTCTCCATATCATGAAATTTACAAATACATTTTTAAATGGTTGTATAATTAGCTGCATGGATTGCCAGTCATTTAAGTCATTTCTGTTGATTTGACCTTATCAATTTATTCAACAAGATATTTATTGAGCAATGATACTGTTACAAGTTTGGGGGATACAGCAGGGAAAAAAGGCAAAAATCCCCTTTACAATGAACTTTCATTCTAAAATTGATGTTCGTTTGTTGGTCATTTCAGAAGTCTTCTTCTTGGTCATTTCCCAGAGTAGTGTTGGGCTGGAGGGAGAGAAGTGTACATGTGGGAGGTGGAGAAAGGTACTGAAATGCAACTGAGTAGGGCTTCCCAGTCCCCACTCCAGTACTCTCGCCTGGAAAATCCTGTGGATGGAGGAGCCTGGTGAGCTGCAGTCCATGGGGTCGCTAAGACTTGGACACGACTGAGCGACTTCACTTTCACTTTTCACTTTCATGCATTGGAGAAGGAAATGGCAACCCACTCCAGTGTTCTTGCCTGGAGAATCCCAGGAACGGAGGAGCCTGGTGGGCTGCCGTCTATGGAGTCGCACAGAGTCGGACATGACTGAAGGGATTTAGTAGCAGCAGCAGCAGCGGCAGCAGCAGCAGCAGCAGGGCTTCCCAGTAAAGAATCTGCCTGCCAATGCAGAGGACATGGGTTCAATCCCCGGTTGGTAAGATCCCCTGAGAAGGAAATGGCAACCCACTCCGATATTCTTACCTGGGAAATCCCATGGACAGAGGAGCCTGGCAGACTACAGTCTATGGGATTGCAAAAGAGCTGGACAGAACTTAGAAACTAAACAACAACAAAAGTGGAATAATTTCTTCTTCAGGAGTGGGGGCAAGGGATAACTTCCTTTTCCATCCAGTTGCAAATGACCTGGGTCACTCCCTGCTTTTTGGGCACAGGGGCCTTTCTGGGAGCCATCTGTCAGAACTGATCTCAAGGATCTTGTCAGAGGTACAAGTTGAAGTTAGAGGTTATTTTTTGCCTTCCTGCTCTGGGCCTCTAGCTCTTCATTAGCAAGGATGCTCCCCACACTGCACCACATCCATCCTCTCCTCCCACACGCAAAGTAATGGGGTCTAATAATGGGATCTAGTAAACTAGTTTACTTTGTTTAGAAAGTGGTTTTATTCACAGATCAGATCAGATCAGATCAGTTGCTCAGTCGTGTCCGACTCTTTGCGATGCCATGAATCGCAGCACGCCAGGCCTCCCTGTCCATCACCAACTCCCGGAGTTCACTCAGACTCACATCCATCGAGTCAGTGATGCCATCCAGCCATCTCATCCTCTGTCGTCCCCTTCTCCTCCTGCTCCCAATCCCTCCCAGCATCAGAGTCTTTTCCAATGAGTCAACTCTTCGCATGAGGTGGCCAAAGTACTGGAGTTTCAGCTTTAGCATCATTCCTTCCAAAGAAATCCCAGGGCTGATCTCCTTCAGAATGGACTGGTTAGATCTCCTTGCAGTCCAAGGGACTCTCAAGAGTCTTCTCCAACACCACAGTTCAAAAGCATCAATTCTTTGGCGCTCAGCCTTCTTCACAGTCCAACTCTCACATCCATACATGACCACAGGAAAAACCATAGCCCTGACTAGACGAACCTTTGTTGGCAAAGTAATGGCTCTGCTTTTGAATATGCTATCTAGGTTGGTCATAACTTTCCTTCCAAGGAGTAAGCGTCTTTTAATTTCATGGCTGCAGTCACCATACACATGACTATATGTAGAATAGATTACTAATAATAACCTACTGAATAGCACAGGAAGCTCTATTCAGCACTCTGTAATTACCTATATATGCAGATGACAACACCCTTATGGCAGAAAGGGAAGAATGACTAAAGAGCCTCTTGAAAGTTGAAAGAGGAGAGTGAAAAAGTTGGCTTAAAGCTCAACATTCAGAAAACTGAGATCATGGCATCCGGTCCCATCACTTCATGGCAAATAGATGGGGAAACAGTGGAAACAGTGGCTGACTTTATTTTTTGGGCTCCAAAATCACTGCAAGTGATGAATGCAGCCATGAAATTAAAAGACGCTTGTTCCTTGGAAGGAAAGTTATGACCAACCTAGACAGCATATGGAAAAGCAGAGACATTACTTTGCCAACAAAGGTCCGTCTAGTCAAGGCTATGGTTTTTCCAGTGGTCATGTATGAATGTGAGAGTTGGACTATAAAGAAAACTGAGCACTAAAAAATTGATGCTTTTTGACTGTGGTGTTGGAGAAGACTCTTGAGAGTCCCTTGGACTGCAAGGAGATCCAACCAGTCCATCCTAAAGGAGATCAGTCCTGGGTGTTCATTGGAAGGACTGATGTCGAAGCTGAAACTCCAATACTTTGGCCACCTGATGCGAAGAGCTGACTCATTTGAAAAGACTCTGATGCTGGTAAAGACTGAAGGCAGGAGGAGAAGGGGACAACAGAAGATGAGATGGTTGGATGGCATCACTGACTCAATGAACATGAGTTTGGGTAAACTCCGGGAGTTGGTGATGAACAGGGAGGCCTGGCGTGCTGCGTGCGGTTCGTGGGGTCGCAAAGAGTCGGACACGACTGAGCAACTGAACTGAAGTGAACTGATCTGAATGACCTATATGGGAAAAGAATCTAAAAAAAAAGTGGATATATGTGTATATATAACTGACACTTTGCTATACAGCAGAAACCAGCACAACATTGTAAATCAACAATACTCTGGTAAAAAGTATTAAGAAAGTGATTCCAGGAGGTTCTTAAAATCAAATGCTAAGGATGCCTCTTCTTTCCTATATGCAGAAAAGGGAAGGATGCTTGAAAGAGCTAGGTATTCTGAATCCTTCCTTCAATTCATTGCTTTGAGGTCGTGTGTATATGTCAATAGAACTGCTTTCTAAACAAAGTAAATTGAGATGGGAGCTTCATTGGGAATGCCTTTTTTTTAAGCTCTCAACAGGTTTGTTCTGTATGAATTCTGTGTAATGGATTTTTCTATGGTTTCACTGTCAGATATACTCTATCTTATATTTGCTGATCTGCTCAGCGATCTTTCAAAATTTGGTAGCTTCTCAGTCCCATTATACATCATGTATTTAATTTGCCATCTTGAGCCAGATTTCGATCTTGAACTTTTATTGATGCTATCCTTTTAAAAATGATCATATTTAACATATTTCAAGAACTAAATATATAATTTTCAATTTTAATATAACTTAAAATTTTTAGAAGAGATGCAAGAATAGTACAAAGAACTCGTGCATAGACTACCAGATTCACCAAATGTTTACATGTTGCCCCATTTGCTTTGTTAGTCTCTCTCGTGCTCTTCCATCCTCCCTATACACACAGGCATACACGTTTATTTTGAACAATATGAGGGTAAGTTCCCCTTTACCACTAAGTATTACTGCTAAGTACATCAGTGTGTATTTCCCAAGAATAAAGACATTCTTATATTAGTACAGTGTAATTATCAAAATTAGGATCTATAGCACTTTTTTCCCTTTCCCAACCATGGAAACCAAGTCAGAGTGACACATTGCAATTAGTTGTCATTTTTTTTAAATTTTATTTTATTTTTAAACTTTACATAATTGTATTAGTTTTGCCAAATATCAAAATGAATCCGCCACAGGTGTACATGTGTTCCCCACCCTGAACCCTCCTCCCTCCTCCCTCCCTATACCATCCCTCTGGGTCGTCCCAGTGCACCAGCCCCAAGCATCCAGTAGTTGTCATTTTTATTTATCATATTTGACCTTGACATTTTGAAAAGTACCGGTTACTTATTTTGTAGAATGTCTCTCATTTTGGTTTGGTCTGATGTTGCCTCATGATTTAGGCATGCATTGCTTGACAGGACTAAGAGAGAAATACTGTGTCACACTCAGGATCCAATCAGAAGACGGATACTACATAAGGGATTTTTTAAGGAAAAATTTAGTGTAAAGAATTGTTTCTTAGTAAAAAATAATTACTAAAAGGGGTAAGCGAGGACTCTAATAAGTTGTGCAGAAGTCGGAACTACAAAATACAGCTACAGCCTTGAGGGCTGAAATTGAGTTAACAAGAAAGCGACTTAGAAACCTAAAGTAAGTGCTACCTTGCCAAACACATGGGAGAGATTCAGACCTTTGAAGAAAGAGTGTGGTTCCTGCCACAGGAACTTGCAGGTGACTGATGATATGACAGAAAAATTGCCAGAGGGCTTGGGTCACTAGGTGAACTGTCAGTGGGAGCCTGTATATGATGGCTTCTTTGTCTTTTTGACTGGTCCCTGTAATTTTTTGAGCAGTTTTTGTACTTTTGGGTATATAGATGTTCCATGTGGATCTTGAACTTTTCTTACCCTAATATCAGTCATATCTCAAAGGGGGCCTGGTTCCTCTTAGTGGAGAAGGGTATTGAGAAACTGAGATCTGATTTGGGAGAATGGCATTGAAACATGTAAAATATCATGTATGAAATGAGTTGCCAGTCCAGGTTCGATGCACGATACTGGATGCTTGGGGCTGGTGCACTGGGACGACCCAGAGGGATGGAATGGGGAGGGAGGAGGGAGGAGGGTTCAGGATGGGGAACACATGTATACCTGTGGTGGATTCATTTTGATATTTGGCAAAACTAATACAGTTATGTAAAGTTTAAAAATAAAATTAAAAAAAAAAAGAAAAGGAAAAAAGAGAAACTGAGATCTGATTACAGTGCATGTTTATTGTTACTTGTGATCATTGCTTTTGCCTTTCTCAGCAGACAGGAAATCTATATATCTTGCCAAAGGTGAGAAATCATCACCAATTATATTCAGTATGTTTATATGTTTGCTCATACATGAGAAAAATACAGGAAGTAGTTTTAGAGCTGGTAAAGAAAGTCTACTAATTAGAGTTCAATATTTGTTTAAAGCTTTATTTTTTGTTGTTGCAGTAAAATGTATAAATCATGAAATTCACAACTGTTAAGTATATAATTCAGTGAATCTTGATAAGTGCATCACAACTATCAGTTCAGTTCAGTTGCTCAGTTGTGTCTGACTCTTTGAGACCCCATGAATTGCAGCACGCCAGGCCTCCCTGTCTGTCACCAACTCCTTGAGTTCACTCAAACTCACGTCCATCGAGTCAGTGATGCCATCCAGCCATCTCATCCTCTGTCGTCCCCTTCTCCTCCTGCCCTCAATCCCTCCCAGCATCAGAGTCTTTTCCAATGAGTCAACTCTTCACATGAGGTGGCCAAAGTATTGGAGTTTCAGCTTTAGCATCAGTCCTTCCAAAGAACACCCAGGACTGGTCTCCTTTAGAATGGACTGGTTGGATCTCCTTGCAGGCCAAGGGACTCTCAAGAGTCTTCTCCAACACCACAGTCCAAAAGCATCAATTCTTCGGCGCTCAGCTTTCTTCACAGTCAAACTCTCATATCCATACATGACTACTAGAAAAACTATAACACCCTCTAATCCAGATTTAGAAAAATTTCACCACCGAAGATAATTTCTTCATGCCCCTTTCCCGTCATTTCTCCTAGCCCTAGAGGCTCTGAAATTTTTATCATAGATTAATTTTGTCTATTCCAGAATTTCATATAAAATTGAATTATATATTGGGTTGGCCAAAAGGTTCATTTGTTTTTTTCTGTAAGATGGCTCTAGTAGCACTTCAGTTCAGTTGCTCAGTCGTGTCCGACTCTTTGTGACCCCATGAATTGCACCATGCCAGGCCTCTCTGTCCATCACCAACTCCCGGAGTTCACCCAAACTCATATGCATCGAGTTGGTGATGCCATCCAGCCAACTCATCCTCTTGTCCTCTTCTCCTCTTGCCCCAAATCTCTCCCAGCATCAGGGTCTTTTCCAATGAGTCAGCTCTTCACATGAGGTGGCCAAAGTATTGGAGTTTCAGCCTGAGCATCAGTCCTTCCAGTGAACACCCAGGACTAGTCTCCTTTAGGATGGACTGGCTGGATCTGCTTGCAGTCCAACGGACTTGCAAGAGTCTTCTCCAGCACCACAGTTGAAAAGCATCAATTCCAACTCTCACATCCATACATGACCACTGGAAAAACCATAGCCTTGACTAGACAGACCCGTGTTCGCAAAGTAATATCTCTGCTTTTTAATATGCTATCTAGGTCATAACTCCGAGAAAGCAATGGTACCCCACTCCAGCACTCTTGCCTGGAAAATCCCATGGACAGAGGAGACTGGTGGGCTGCAGTTCATGGGGTCACTAGGAGTCGGACATGACTGAGCAACTTCACTTTCACTCTTTATTTCATGTACTGGAGAAGGAAATGGCAACACACTCCAGTGTTCTTGCCTGGAGCATCCCAGGGATGGGGGAGCCTGGTGGGCTGCTGTCTCTGGGGTCGCACAGAGTCGGACACGACTGAAGCAACTTAGCAGCAGCAGCAGCAGCAGGTCAAAACCTTCCTTCCAGGGAGTGAGCATCTTTTAATTTCATGGCTGCAATATCTGCAGTGATTTTGGAGCCCCCCAAAATAAAGTCTGACGCTGTTTCCACCGTTTCCCCATCTATTTCCCATGCAGTGATGGGACCAGATGCCATGATCTTCGTCTTCTGAATGTTGAACTTTAAGCCAACTTTTTCATGCTCCTCTTTAACTCTCATCAAGAGGCTTTTTAGTTCCTCTTCACTTTTTGCCATAAGGGTGGTGTCATCTGCATATCTGAGGTTATTGATGTTTCTCCCGGCAATCTTGATTCCAGCTTGTGCTTCCTCCAGCCCAGCGTTTCTTATGATGTACTCTGCATAGAAGTTAAATAAACAGGGTGACAATATACAGCCTTGATGTTCTCCTTTTCCTATTTGGAACCAGTCTGTTGTTTCATGTCCAGTTCTAACTGTTGCTTCCTGACCTGCATATAGGTTTCTCAAGAGGCAGATCAGGTGGTCTGGTATTCCCATCTCTTTCAGAATTTTCCAGTTTATTGTGATCTACACAGTCAAAGGCTTTGGCATAGTCAATAAAGCAGAAATAGATGTTTTTCTAGAACTCTCTTGCTTTCTCGATCCAGCAGATATTGGCAATTTGATCTCTGGTTTCTCTGCCTTTTCTAAAACCAGCTTGAACATCTGGAAGTTCACAGTTCACTTATTGCTGAAGCCTGGCTTGGAGAATTTTGAGCATTACTTTACTAGCATGTGAGATGAGTGCACTTGTGTGGTAGTTTGAGCATTCTGTGGCATTGCCTTTCTTTGGGATTGGAATGAAAACTGACCTTTTCCAGTCCTGTGGCCACTGCTGAGTTTTCCAAATTTGCTGGCATATTGAGTGCAGCACTTGCACAGCATCATCTTTTAGGATTTGAAATAACTGGAATTCCATCACCTGCACTAGTTTTGTTCATAGTGATGCTTCCTAAGGCCCACTTGACTTCACATTCCAGGATGTCTGGCTCTAGGTGAGTGATCACACCATCATGGTTATCTGGGTCATGAAGATATTTTTTGTACAGTTCTTCTGTGTATTCTTGCCACCTCTTCTTAATATCTTCTGCTTCTGTTAGGTCCCTACCATTTCTGTCCTTTATCGAGCCCATCTTTGCATGAAATGTTCCCTTGGTATCTCTAATTTTCTTGAAGAGATCTTTGATCTTTCCCATTCTATTGTTTCCCTCTATTTCTTTGCATTGATCACTGGTGGAGGCTTTCTTATCTCTCCTTGCTATTCTTTGGAACTCTGCATTCAAATGGGTAATTCTTTCTTTTTCTCCTTTGGCTTTAGTTTCTCTTCTTTTCTCAGCTATTTGTAAGGCCTTGTCAGAAAACCACTTTGCCTTTTTGCCTTTCTTTTTCTTGGGGATGATATTGATCAGTGCCTCCTGTACAATATCATGAACCTCCCTGTCTATCAGATGTCTTCCTTTGAATCTGTCCCTTCCACTGTATAATCATAAGGGATTTGATTTAGGTCATACCTGAATGATCTAGTGGTTTTCCCTACTTTCTTCAATTTAAGCCAATTTTAAATTAATTTTTTTTTTTGTATAATTGAGTCAAGGTCAGTTTTTTCCCCATGTTGATATATAGGTCTTCCAGTAACATTTGTTGACTTTTCTTTCTCCTTAAGTTGCTTTGTACATTTGTTGAAAATCAGTTGACTGTATAAATGTGGTTCTATTGCTAGACTTAATTCTGTTCCATTGATCTCCTTGTTTATTATTATGCCAACAATACACTGTCTTGATTCTAATTTTATAAGTCTTGAAGTAAGTTAGTGTAAATCTTCCTTTTATTTCAAGATACAGAAATATAATAGAATTTTATATCACCAAACTACTATTTAATAGAAAAATCTGTAATCACTTTTAAAAATCCAGATGTATATCAGAATTATCTTGGAATTTTTTGAAAAATACAAATGCCCAGGTATTATAGCTTTTTTCCTTCAAAACTCCAGATATGTTTCTAACGAGCAGCCATGTTTAAAAACAACAGGACTATATGATGATCTTTATTTTTATCTAGCTTGTTTAGCTTTTTCTATTTCATATTCAGTAATCCCATTTTAGTTTATGTTTTCCAGTTTCTCCATCTATTTTTTTTTGATGTTCTTTCTCAAGACCTTATGAAGCATAGTAGAAAAGCTTTTGTATACATATATATAAATAGTATGTATAAGATATATTTTAGAAAACTTATGAATTTTTGCCTAACTAAAAAATTTATGATATTTTGATTCCACTTACTTGATGTAGTATGAATAGAATGGTAGATGTCTAATTAAAAAAATATGCAAGAAGCAACAAAGGTTTACTGTATAGTACAGAGAACTATAGTCAATCTCTTGTAATAAGCTGTAGTGGAAAGTAATCTTAAAAATAATATATGTGTATATGTTTAATTGAATCACCTTGCTCTGCACCTGAAGCATTATAAGTCAACTATACTTCAATAAAATATATATATTAAGAAAAAAATGTTTATCAGTCAATAATCTTATCAAAGAACCAAATTTTGGTTTTGTTAATTTTTCTATTGATCTGTTTTTAAAATTTCTATTGCTTGGTTTCTATTGCTGCTTGATTTCAGATTTTAAAATTCTGACCTTTCTTCTGCTTACTTTGGTTTTAATTTGCCCTTCTTTTTCTATTTTCTTAAACTTGATTATTTATTTAAAGTCTTTCTGCTTCTGTATTAACTTATAGCTTTAGAATTCCCTCTAAACCTCTGTTTTAGCTGTGTTCTACAAATTTTCCTATTGTGTTTTTATAATAATTAATATTTTCAAAATTTGACGTATGTATTATTTAGAAATGTATGCATTTTTTTTTTTTTAGATGTACAAAAAGTCACCTTAATTACTCTGTGCTGTGGATAGTTGCTCAGTTGTGTCTGGCTCTTTTTGACTCCATGGACTGTAGCCCTCTGTCCATGGGGATTCTCCAGGCAAGAATACTGGAGTGGATAGCCATTCCCTTCTCCAGGGGATCTTCCCAACTCAGGGACTGAACCCAGGTCTCCCACATTGCAGGCAGATCCTTTGTTGTCTGAGCCATTAGGGAAGCCCAAGAATACTGGGGTGCCTATTCCTTCTCCAGGGGACCTTCCTGACCCAGGAATTGAACTGGGGTCTTTTGCATTACAGGCGGATTTTTTTTTAACCAGCTGAACTATCCAGGAAGCCCATGATTGGCATATATCATTGTGTAAATTTAAGGTGTGCAACCTGATGATTTGATACATATATATGTTGTGAAATGATTACCACAGTAAAGTTAATTTCTAAATCAGTCAGCTCACATACTTACCTTTATTTTTTTTATGACAGGAATAACTTTTAAGATTTACTCTTAGCAAATTTGGAGTATACAATACAGTGTTGTTAGGTATAGTCACTATATTGTACTTTAAATCTCTAGAATTTATTCATCTTGTAACTGGAAGCTTGTACCTTTTGACCAACATCTCTCCATTTCTCCTTCCCTGGTCCCTGACAGCCACTGTTCTACTTTCTCTTTCTATGAGTTCGGGGTCTATCCATGTTGTCACAAGTAGCAGAATTTCCTTCTCTTCTGTTTTATGGCTGAATGATATAAAGATCTTCTTGACCCAGATAACCATGATGGTGTGATCACTCACCTAGAGCCAGACATCCTGGAATGTGAAGTCAAGTGGGCCTTAGGAAGCATCACTATGAACAAAGCTAGTGGAGGTGATGGAATTCCAGTTGAGTTATTTCAAATCCTAAAAGATGATGCTGTGCAAGTGCTGCACTCAATATGCCAGCAAATTTGGAAAACTCAGCAGTGGCCACAGGACTGGAAAAGGTCAGTTTTCATCCCAATCCCAAAGAAAGGCAATGCCAAAGAATGCTCAAACTACCACACAAGTGCACTCATCTCACATGCTAGCAAAGTAATGCTCAAAATTCTCCAAGCCAGGCTTCAGCAATACGTGAATCGTGAACTTCCAGATGTTCAAGCTGGTTTTAGAAAAGGCAGAGGAACCAGAGATCAAATTGCCAATATCTGCTGGATCATGGAAAAAGCAAGAGAGTTCTAGAAAAACATCTATTTCTGCTTTATTGACTATGCCAAAGCCTTTGACTGTGTGGATCATGATAAACTGTGGAAAATTCTGAAAGAGATGGGAATACGAGACCACCTCACCTGCCTGTTAAGAAACCTGTATGCAGATCAGGAAGCAACAGTTAGAACAGTTAGAACAGACTGGTTCCAAATAGGAAAAGGAGTACGTCAAGGCTGTATATTGTCACCCTGTTTATTTAACTTCTATGCAGAGTACATCATGAGAAACGCTGGGCTGGAGGAAGCACAAACTGGAATCAAGATTGCCGGGAGAAATATCAATAACCTCAGATATGCAGATGACACCACCCTTATGGCAGAAAGGAAAGAAGAACTAAAGAGCATCTTGATGTACGTGAAAGAGGAGAGTGAAAAAGTTGGCTTAAATTCAACATTCAGAAAAGTAAGATCATGGCATCCAGTCCCATCACTTCATGGCAAATAGATGGGGAAACAGTGGAAACAGTGGCTGACTTTATTTTTCTAGGCTCCAAAATCACTGCAGATGGTGATTGCAGCCATGAAATTAGAAGACACTTACTCCTTGGAAGGAAAGTTGTGACCAACCTAGACAGCATATTAAAAAACAGACATTACTTTGCCAACAAAGATCCATCTAGTCAAGGCTATGGTTTTTCCAGTGGTCATGTATGAATGTGAGAGTTGGACTATAAAGAAAGCTGAGTGCCAAAGAATTGATGCTTTTGAACTGTGGTGTTGGAGAAGACTTTTGGAGTCCCTTGGACTGCAAGGAGATCCAACCAGTTCATCCTAAAGGAGCTCAGTCCTGGGTGTTCATTGGAAGGACTGATGTCGAAGCTGAAACTCCAATACTTTGGCCACCTGATGCGAAGAGCTGACTTAGTTGAAAAGACCCTGGTGCTGGGAAAGATTGAAGGCAGGAGGAGAAGGGGATGACAGAGGATGAGATGGTTGAATAGCATCACACTCAATGGACATGAGTTTGGGTAAACTCTGGGAGTTGGTGGTGGACAGGGAGGCCTGGCGTGCTACAGTTCATGGGGTCACAAAGAGTTGGACAGGACTGAGGGACTAAACTGAACTGAACTGAACATACATGCATACATACATATATGTATATATAAATGTGAGACAGATATGTATGTCTTACATTTTCTTTAACCATTCATTAATTGATGGACACATGTTATTGCCATGTCTTAACTATTACAAATGATGCTGCAGTGAACATGGAGGCACAGTATCTCTTGAGAATGTGACTTTATTTCCCTTGGATATGTCCCCAGAAATGGAATTTCTGGATCATATGGTATTTTTATTTTTAATTTTTTGAGGAACCTCCATACTGTTTTTTGTAGTGGTTGAACCAATAGTGTTATTCTGTTACCTTACTAAAAATATCATTCTGTTGTCTTTCTCTTTTTTGGTTTCTGATGAAAATTCAGCTACCATTCATGTCATTGTTATCCTTTGTTAATGTGTTATTTTAGTCTGACTGCTTGCAACCTTTTCTCTTTATCCTTGATTTTCAGCAGTTTTATCACATTATTCTTTATGTGTGATATTCCTTTTATCCTCATTGGGATTCATTTTCTCATAGCTGTTAAGTTTTGCACTATATTTGGGGATTATTTGACCATTAATTCTTCAAATTCTTGTGCTTCTCTATTATATTTCTCCTGTATTTCTAGAACCTTATAATATAGCACTTACGTTACACTACTTAACGTTATCCTACAGGTCACTAAAACTCTGGGAACTCAAGAGAAGTTCATTTCTTCCCCTTTCTTCATATTAGATAATTCCTAGCAATAGACCTTCACATTCACTGACTTTTTCTTTTGTTCTCTCAAATTTGCTGTTAATCTCATTTTTAAAAAAATGTTAAAGTAAAAATTTATGGATTTTTTTTTCTGTTTTAGAATATTCACTTGGTTCTATTTTATAGTTTCTACTTCTCTGCTGAAATTCTTCAAAGTTTCAAAGATAGTAGAAAGCATTCCTTTATACCCTTCACCCCACTCCCCCAATGTCAACATCTTAAATAATCATGGTACATTTGTCAAAGCCAAGAAATAAACATTGCTACATTATTATTAACTAACTCCAGGTTTTCTTTGAATCTCACCAGTTTTCCAGTATTATTTTTTTTCCTACTCCAGGATGTAACCCATTTACATTTAGTTTTTTACATTTGCATTTAGTTTTCCTTATTTTGTAGTTTTCTCTGGTGTTTTATGTGTTATGACCTTGATGAATTTGAAGAGTAGTGATTAGATATTCAGAATACTTCTCTTCATGGGAAATATATGGGGAAACAGTGGAAACAGTGTCAGACTTTATTTTTTGGGGCTCCAAAATCACTGCAGATGGTGACTGCAGCCATGAAATTAAAAGACGCTTACTCCTTGGAGGAAAGTTATGACCAACCTAGATAGCATATTGAAAAGCAGAGACATTACTTTGCCAACAAAGGTCCATCTAGTCAAGGCTATGGTTTTTCCAGTGGTCATGTATGGATGTGAGAGTTGGACTGTGAAGAAAGCTGAGCAGTGAAGAATTGATGCTTTTGAACTGTGGTGTTGGAGAAGACTCTTGAGAGTCCCTTGGACTGTAAGGAGATCCAACCAGTCCATTCTAAAGGAGACCAGTCCTGGGTGTTCTTTGGGAGGACTGATGCTAAAGCTGAAACTCCAATACTTGGGCCACCTTATGCGAAGAGCCGACTCATTGGAAAAGACCCTGATGCTGGGAGGGATTGGGGGCAGGAGGAGAAGGGGACGACAGAGGATGAGATGGCTGGATGGCATCACCGACTCGATGGACATGAGTTTGAGTAAACTCAAGGAGTTGGTGATGGACAGGGAGGCCAGGTGTGCTGCGATTCATGGGGCTGCAAAGAGTTGGACATGACTGAGCGACTGAACTGAACTGAACTGAACTGAGAATACTTCTCAGACTGTAGTTATTTGATTATTTTTCATGTTTGTCTGATGTTAAGGGTTTTGGTGAAATATACTTTAGTGATTAGGTGTCTTTCTCATTGCATCATATTCAGGTGCATGATATTAACAAGACATCACTAATGGTTCACACTTTTAACCCTGTTCATGGGTTTCAGTTGTATTTGCCAGGTTTCTCTGACATAAAATTACTGTATTTCACATCCATACTTTATTATTCAGAAGTGAGTCGCTAAGTCTTGCCAATGCTCAAGGGGAGAAGGAATAAATTGCACATGATGAGGCAGGAATATCTCCATATATTGTTTGGAATCTCTGTAAGGAAAAATTTTAACTTCTCCCCCATTTATGTATTTATTCAGTTATTTATTTAAATCAGTACAGATTTAGAGGAGTGACATCAGCATGATGGCAGAGAAGGAGAGTCCAACCTCTGTCCTTCCCACAAAGAACAACAATTAGACAGGTATCTACTAACAAAAATTGCTCTGGGTGACCTCAGGAGTTCACTTAAGAAGCATTAGCAACACAATAGAGCCAAAAACTTGAGAATAACCATGAAAAAAAAATGGTAGGAAGAACAGTTTCATTTTGCGGGCATCATTCCTTCTTCATGTATATGAAGAAAGTCAACTTCATGTTTATTAATCAACTAATTTCTGACAAAGGAATCAAGTCTGTACAATGGAGAAAGGATAGTCTCTTAAATAAATTATATTGGGAAAACTGGATTGTTTTTGTTGTTAGCTGCTAAGTCATGTCTGACTCTTTACAACCCCATGGACTATAACCTACCAGGCTTCTCTGTCCATGGTATTTCTACATGCAAAGGAATGAAATTGCCCACCCCTCCCCACACCTTTTTTTTTTTACACCATGCACAAAAATGATTCAAAATGGATTAAAAAATTAAAAGTAAGATCTGAAACCATGAAACCCCTAGTAGGAAACATAGGGGGAAACCTCCTTGACCTTGGTCTTGGCAATGAGTTTTTTGGAATATACACCAAAAGCACAGGCAACTAAGCCAAAATAAATATGTAGGACTACAGCAAATCTACCTGGAGAGGGAAATGGCAACCCACTCCAGTACTCTTGCCTGGAAAATTCCATGGATGGGTGAGCCTGGGAGGCTACAGTCCATGGGGTCGCAAAGAGTCGGACATGACTGAGTGACTTCACTTTCTTTCTTTCTATAGTTCCTTTTGGAGGAGGAAATGGTAACCCACTCCAGTGTTCTTGCCTGGAGAATCCCATGGACAGAGGGGCCTGGTGGGGCTGTGGTCTATGGGGTTGCAGAGTTGGACACAACTAAGCAACTAACACACACACACACACACAACAAATCAAACTGTTTCTGCAGAGCAAAGGAAAAATCAAAATGAATGGAAGTGTAAATTTGTATAATCACTATGAGAAAGAACATTGAGGCCCCTCAAAAAATGAAAAATAGAGCCACCATATGATGCAGCAATCCCACTTCTGGGTATGTATCCAAGAAAAAGTCACTATTTCAAAGAGATACCCGCACTATTATGTTCTTTGCAGCATTACTCAAAATGACTATGATATGGAAACAGCCTTTGTGTCTGGTGATAGTTGAATGAATAAAGAAAATGTGAGATGTATGTATAAAAAGGAAAATTATTCAACTTTTAGAAAGAAGGGAATTCTGCCATTCTGCCACAACATAGATAAACCCAGAGGATATTATCTAAGTGAAACTGTCTGCAGAAAGACCAATCTCACATGATCTCACTATTTGAAACAACAAAAAAGGTTGAACTCATAGTAACACAGGGTAGAAAGGTTACCAGGGATTGGTGGGTGGAGGAAAATGGGAAATATTGATCAAGGGTATAAACTTTCAGTTATAAGATGAGTAAGTTCTTGAGACCTAATGTATATCATAGTGATGACCGTTTACTTGAAATTTTCTAAGAGAGCAGATTTCAAGTGTTACCACCACTACATATAACACACACACACACACACACACGGTAACTATTGGAGGTGATGGATATTTTTATTAATTTTATTGTAATTATTTCACAATGAATACTTATATCAACACTTTCACATTGTATATCTTAAATGTATACAATCTTTATTTGTTGAGAATAAATAAAAATAAGTTGCTGTGTATTCATAAATTGTTTTTTTTTAATTCCTGGGTTATAATCTAATACATCCAATACTTACAATATAATCCAATTAATTTTGTTGCTCTTAATTGTTTCATTTTGGATTTCAGGAGCTTTTCCAGCACTAAAAGACTGAAAGATGCTCCAGGTTCATCTTGTGTATTTTCCATCCTGGCCCTAGAATTAGTCATTTCCTCAAGGAGCCCTGGTTCTTATGTTGCCTTCCTTTTTTCCTTCTTCCTTTTTTTTTTTTTTTTTTAAAAATCTTAACCATTTTAAAGTTTGTTGGTTCAGTAGTGTTAAGTATTGTTATGGACTGAATATTTGTGTCGCCTCCCACCCCCAACTTCATATGCTGAAGGCTTAACCTCCAGTGTGGCTCTATTGGAGAAGGGCCTGTAAGGAAGTAATAATTAAGGTTAATGACTTCATAACGGTGGGGTCCTAATCTGAGCAGCTTAGTGTCCTTATCAGAAGAGACAGTACAGAGCTCCCTAGCTCTCTCTCTTTTGTATACCTGCACAGAGCAAAGGCCATGTGAGACCACAGTGAGAAGGTAGCTGCTGCAACCCAAGGTGGGTGGTCTCACCAGACCCCAGTTCTTCAGGCCTGTTAATTGTGGATTTCCAGTGTCCGTAACAGTGAGAAAATAAATTTCGATTGTTTAAGTCTATGGCATTTTGCCATGACAGCCTAGGCAGACTAATACAAGTATATTCACATTGTTATGTAGCCAATCTCCAGAAGTTTTTCATGTTGCAAAACTGAAACTCTTAAGCCATTAAACAACAACCCATTTCTCCCCCTCCCCATTTCCTGGCCACCACCAATCTATTTTCTGTTTGTATGAATTTGAATGTTTTGGATACTTCATACAAGTGGAAAGAATCACAAAGTGTTTGTCTTTTTGCAATCAGTGTATTTCCTTTCTGCCTGCAATGCAGGAGAGGCAGGAGATGTGGGTTCCATCTCTGGGTCAGGAAGATCCTCCCGAGAAGGAAATGGCAACACACTTTTCTTGCCTGGAAAATTCCATGGACAGAGGAGCCTGGGAGGCTATAGTCCCTGAGGTTGCAAAGAGTTGGACACGAGTGAAGCAGAAACTAAACTAAGGCCTTCAAGGTTTATCCATGTTATGGGATGTGACAGGATTTTCTTCATTTTAAAGACTGAATATTATTTCACTGTATGTGTTTGTTGGGGCCCAGGGTAGACTACCCCCAAATGTGCCTCAGTGGCACATTGATTATTCTCAATTAAAGTTACTTAAGAAATGGCCTATTCAGAGTGACTCTGTGGCCTTCTTCTCTGTCTCCCTGAAAGCAGGAAGAAAGCCTCTTCTGTGAAAGGAGTGCTTCCCACCTCTGGAGGTATTGATAGAAGTCCACCCTTATCACCAAAGACAGAATTTGGGGCCAAGAAGCTTGTTATTTCTTTTATTTATTACCCCAGTGCCCAACTCTTGTCTATATTCTTCACTGATTGGTCACTCAAAACCCAAGTTTCTTTGCCTTGTCAGCTCCTCACAAATTTATTGTTTCTTTGTCTGCAAAGTATAAAAGCTGCCTGCTTTGGTCACCTCTTAGGTCCCATTTCTATGAATCCTCCATGTTCATGAATTAAAATGTTTTTCTTTCTCCTGTTAATCTGTCGTGTCAATTTTATTATTAGTCCAGCCACAAGTACTCTAGAGGGGTGTGTGTGGGGGATTTCCTCCTCCCCAACATATAGACCACATTTTGTTTATGTTGTCTTCCTTTTAAGGGCATCAACATTCATTCTCAAAGGCAGCTCAATTACTGGTGGGTCTTTTTGTCCGGTTGTGCTTTGTTTCTTTGTTTGCCCTGGTCAGCACTGCACCACCACTCGTGCATGACCACAGAAGTTCATGTCAGCAGGGACCACAGAGTCTTGTTCTGTCTGTGCATCTGGCTCTCGGCCAGGGACTTGGAGGATGAGCTCACATGATGGCTTTTGGACACCTTTCTCTGTGCCACTTTCTCATGTCAGTCACCCTGATCTGCAAATTCCAGGTATGTGAAAGACTGAAGGCAGGAGGAGAAGGGGACGACAGAGGATGAGATGGTTGGATGGCATCACTGACTCAATGGACACTGAGTTTGAGCAAACTCCAGGAGATGGTGAAGGACCAGGAAGCCTGGCGTGCTACAGTCCATGGGGTCGCAAAGAATCAAACACGACTGAGTGACTGAGCAACAAGCAGCTCAAGACTTGGATCTCTGCCTCCTCAGCTTCATGAGACTCCTGCTCTATTTTAGGATTCATTTTCCTGTTTTGGGCCGGAAAGTGGTCCTAGGCAGAATACCAGAGTGACCTTAACGCTTACCTTTGTGCGTTGTGTTCTCTCAAGGGTCACAGTGCTGCCTGATCCGTCCCTGAAAACAGCTGCCTCATGTATTTTGTCATGTAGAGTGTTTTGGCTGAAGGCCAAGTCCAGTATCACTCTGTCACGGCTGGAAATAGAATTTTATTAGTTTTTAATTACTATGCTCTCCCTGTTTCTCTTTCCTCTCTTCTGTCTTTATACATTCTGACTTGGTGACCTTATCTATTCCTGGAATTTAAGTTCCCTTTTATTTTCTTTAACTTTTTATTTCAATTTCACCTATTTGAAATAAATTATCAACACCAGTCAATCCTAAAGGAAATCAACACTGAATATTCATCGGAAGGACTGATGCCGAAGCTGAAGCTCCAATACTTTGGCCACCTGATGCAAAGAGCTGACTCTTTGGAAAAGACCCTGATTTGGGGAAAGATTGAAGGCAGGAGGAGAAGAGGGTGACAGAGGATGAGATTGTTGAATGGCATCACTGACTCAGTGGACATGAGTTTAAGCAAACTCTGTGAGATAGTGAAGGACAGGGAAGGCTGGCGTGCTGCAGTCCTTGGGGTCGCAAAGAGTTGAACACGACTGAGCAACTGAACAATAGCAACTGACACCTTACTATGTATTTACTTAATTTATTCCTCTTTGTGGTTGT
This sequence comes from Bubalus kerabau, assembly GCF_029407905.1. Lineage (NCBI taxonomy): Eukaryota > Metazoa > Chordata > Mammalia > Artiodactyla > Bovidae > Bubalus > Bubalus kerabau. Next base: position 20,966,662 of record NC_073624.1, read on the forward strand.
CTCAGCATATAAAAATAAGAGAACAAGGAGAGAAAATTAAATGAAATTTCTTGCCTGTGAAGGGTAAAGATTAAATCATAATTGGGAGAATGTTTTGGGGAACACAGAGGTATAACACACTCACAGAACATATATCTGGGCAAGAGCCCATTTCTCCCATGATTCCAGCCACATGCAAACCAACCTCCCATTTCTCTATCTTATACCACTACCCAAAGCTCCAAGGAACAATGAGATCAGTCCCATTTGGCATGCATCTGTTTTCCTTTTATTTATTTATTTATTTATTTTTTCATCTGTTTTCTTAAAAGGGAACAAGCAAATATAAAATCTGACATAAATTCATAGCTAGGAACCACTCTCATATTTTTATTCCAGTTTCCATAATTGAATTACTGAATTTAAGGGCAACATTTCCTTGGTCAATAGAATTAGGTGAGATAGGGAGTCAATTTTATTTGTACTTAATGAGCATCTAGAGAATATGGTGAGGTTAAATAAATAAAACATCAAAAAATCAGAGTTTAGAATACTAATTTCTATAGGCAGCCCCAGAGTTTGAACCATTTCCTGAAAAATTACTTCTGCTTTTGTCATGCTGGCCCATTTTTTTTTTTTATAAAACCTTCAAGTTTCCTGCTAGCAGTTTAGAGATTGGGCTGTTTCCTCACTTACCCCTGTCTCTTCACGCTTGTATAATTTTATTCTCTCAACTGAATGTGAAAGATATTAGACGAAGATGACTGACAATGTTACTTATTCCATAATAAAGTCTTCTGCTGCACGCCAAGCTCTGAAGGACGACCGATGGCAGCAAGAAGGTGAGTTAACCAATCAAGTGTGGAAAACTGTCCATAGTCACCGTAGGCTAGGTGAATAAATGAGATGGAGAATACATTTGGAGTAGAGGATGCAGAAAAATAGAGGGTCATTTGGAGAAATGCCTTTGGTTCATTTTGAAGTCCAGAGTTGGAATATGAAAATTTTGTATGTGGTTGAGGATCTGATCTTAGGTTTCAGGTAAATTGTTTTCTAACCCTTCACTTCTATCATCTTATCTATGAAACACAAGCTGGGGCAATTTTGTTTGTCTTTATTGCTCCTGAACTAAAGCAAGAAATTTGTTGGGAGAACTTTATCTCTTTGTGAATGTTTGGGGCAACTGTGGACCAGCTGTGCAAATTCTAGGCATCTCTGTTTTTCTGGCTATGAAATTAAGAGAAGGACACCAATAATTTTGCCACAGGGTTATATTAAGATTTTGTCAGAAAAGAAGTTAATTCATATAACTAGGTCTTCCCCACACCCCCGGTGTTGCACCAGAAAGTTATAGTGTAGAAAGAAGGTATTAAGAGCGTTACAGATACTAGACCCTGTGACTCTGGGAATTTGAAGATGAAACAAACCATTTTTACATGAAACCCCGAGAAAACACTTTCTGAGACAGGCAGATAACTGTGTAAGTGCCAAAATTAATATTTGATTTTATATCTTGGGGAGCAAACTCCCATGAAGTGCATTCTTTAGAGTAGCTCCATAAGGTTTCTCTCTTTTTTGCCTCATAGTCTTACTATTACAAGTTTTAGTATTGTCCCTTGAAATCACTGCTATAATTTGCTAAATCATTCCACTATACTTAGACATTTAGATTTATTTCTATTACTGTAAATTACAGAGCATTTAATGTTTTATTTGTACTTATTTTTCCTTGTTTGGGGTTATATCTGTGCTAATTTCTAAGGAATAGAAATGTTAAATAAGAAAGAATGTGCATTTTAAAGTTTGTGTATATTATCACACAATTCGTGATAAGTTGAAACTTGACTATAATTTTAATTTCTAGGCAAGTGGTTTTTTGTTTGTATCCAGTGGACACTGCACATTCTTATTTATTGCCAGTATGTTTATTCCTACACCAGCTTTCTGGGGTGTTCTGCTTGGTAATGGGAAAATAGGTCAGGAGCATTAAAACAATATTAAAAATCTCTTTACAAAAGTATTGGTGGTGGTTTAGTTACTAAGACATGTCTGACTCTTGCGACCCCACAGACTGTAGCCCGCCAGGCTCCTCTGTCCATAGGATTCTCCAGGCAAGAATACTGGAGTGGGTTGCCATTTCCTTCTCCAGGAGAAATTAAAAAATCATTACATGCTCATTACAGGAATTAGAGAAACTATGAGAGCAGATATAATAAAATAAAATCACTAATAATTTTACAACATGGTGATCATCACTATTACTATTTTGACATATTTTTGCTTTTTTATACAGACTTTACTACAAGTACTTCACTAAGAGTCTTTTAATATAAAGTACATTAAAAATATTAAATTTCAGTTAATTTTTTTTAACTGAATTGTGGTTGCACATATACAATTTATGCAATTATGTTTTGATACTTTTTTTACACTTAGTGTAATATCTAAAATCAACATTTATTTCATTAAATATTGTTCTATAGTGCAAATGTATTTTTTGTATCACTAAAAAATCAAATGCTTTTGGATTTATCAGTCCAAATAGTTAAAATACACAACTCTCTCATTTTAAGCTATTTTCACTATGAATTTCTTTAAGAAGTTCAAAATACATCCTAGATACCTACATCTACAGTATCATTTGCCTAAAATTTAAATTTGAAAGTGAGGCCCAAATAAGCAGAATTATTTTCTCAACTTACAAATTAAAGGTTATCAAATAAAGGAGTCAAAACTAGAACTTAAATGCCTTACTTTATAAATTTTTGCCTTTCACACTATCAGTCCTACACAATCAGACTATGGGATCGCTACCATTTTAAAATAAAAAATTGGTGTGAAAAATCTGTTATTTTCCAAATGAAAAAAATACCATTCGTAGGTATACATTGTATACAACAGAGTTAATATGAAGTAATGTCCTATCCTTAAACAAATTATCAACCTAAACTGATCACTCTTCCAATTATGACAGGTTCCAAAGCACTTGTGAGGTGTCAGTTATTTTATTTTCATTTGTTTTATTTATATCAATTTTGAATAAATAATACATCATATGGTTCAAAATTTAAAAAGTATAGAAGAAAATAAAAAGTCTTCCTCCTATCTCTGTCCCCATTGACCTGTTTCCCCTCCCCAAGGCAAGCAACCTTATCAGATGCATGTGTCTATTTTCAGAAATGCCTATTAACATATACTGTTTCACAAACAGACTGTTTTGTTAACTGTTTCCCTTTATATTCCTTGAAAAATCACTCCATATATATAAAAAAAGCTTGTCTTTGTTTTTTTGTTAGAAATTGCATACTGACTTTATGGCTACGTCAGAATGTATTTGACTCATCTTTTATTGATAGACAGTTAGGTTGAATTTAGTCTTTTTCTCCTACAAATATTGTTGCTGAGTGGCCTTAAAAATATGACATTTTATACATGTGTGAATGTCTGCAGGAAAAATTTCTTGAAGACAAATTGCTGAGTCAAAAGGTAAATTAATGCCTTTGTGATTTTGGGACACAGTCAAACTGCCATCCAAAGAAGTTGTTCCAGTTTATATTCTCACCACTAAAGCATGAGACTGTGCAAGCCACAATTTCAAGACAAAACGTATGTTTCACTGGATAAGTACAATATATTCCTTGATAAAGTTAATGGTGGCCACCCTCAACTTCAGAGCATGGCCCTGACAGATCCAGGAAAGGAAACTTTAAGGCCTGGATTGCAGTTCCAACCAGGCCAAATTGCTTCCAGATCCCAGCTATCCTTCCCTGACCTTTTCTCCTTCAACTTTTATTCTGACTCAGGATATTTTTTTGGATTCTATTCTTGCAGCTTCTTCCTCGAGATCCCCTCGCTCTTACCATGTGGCGATAGCTTTGGGGCTTCTGTCCACCATTCTAGCAAGTATGCTGCTATTGCAGTGGATTCTGTACCGGGGTAAGTGCTAACTTAAACCAAAATTTGTGTATAGAAGCAATATAACCTAACAGAAAACTTGAAAAATAGTCCCAGCAAAATAAACCAACATACCCAAGAGTATCTCCCAGGCATAGTCTTCTAGTTTTTGAGTACATGCATTTGTGTTAAGTATTTATTCTTTTAACAGGATTTCAGTTAAGTCCTCTAAAATCCCCCTCACCTCACTTTTTTTTTTTTTTCAATAAGGCTGGATATAGTTCTGATCACAATATGCTTATAATTTCATGTATTGCTTTTTGGTTTGATATTGTGTCATAAACATTTTCCTACCTACTACCATATTTAGCATGAAAATCAAATTATAATTTTCATATTGTTTAACTTTTCATATGAGATATACTGTAATTTAATTAAGCATATTCTAATTTTTCCCATTTAGTGAGCTTTCCCATTTTCTAAAATGAACTTTTCTAGATTTAGTTCTACATCCTTACATATGATGATCCAGAGAGCCTTCGGTTTTTGTTTCACAATCCAGAGTTCTAACTTAGGTTTTTGTTATGTGAGCATGATTGTTAGTGACAGGCTATTGCTATTGTTGTTTTGTGGCTAAGTTGTGTTTGACTCTTTCTGAGACCCTGTGGGCTGTAGCCTGCCAGGTTCCTTTGTCTATGGGATTTCCCAGGCAAGAATACTAGAGTGGATAATCATTTCCTTCTCCAGGGGATCTTCCAAATCCAGGGATCGAACCCAGGTCTCCTGCATTTCAGGTAGATTCTTTACTGAGCCACTAGGGAAGCCCCAAGTGACTGGTTGGACAGACTTTATTAATTGGGGTACTAAGGGTTCAGTCTTAGGACCTCTACGTCAGATACAAGTTCAACTTTTGACAGAAGGAGACTCCTAGGCAAGTCAGGAATTTTTCCTTCGGGCTGGACACCATCACAGGTGTATGGAAAAAGCACAAATTATAAGGTGTCGACTTCATAGCTTGATCTCCAGAACCCTATGCTGTTCCCATGCCAGGCCTTCCTACAGAAAGCTTGTCTAAAGGTTGACTACCTTCTCCACTTTTTAACTTCAAATCTGGAATAGATATAAAATCTGCTCTTCAATTATGTATCCACACGTATGCTCACTTGATATAATGGTTCACACTTGCCTATTGTGAGACTGTGTTTATGGTGGGTTTATACAAATATGTCTTGTGGAAATAGAAAATCAATAGAATTTTGGAATTTTCATTGAAATTACCTCGAAAGCGTTTTCAGTTTCCTTTCATTTTCACAGATCTATAGCACAACCATTTTAAAGGAATGAGAGTGTCTGTATATAAAAGAGCTCAGTGAGGAGAATGGCATGACTTTTTGCTTTAGCAGCTGATATCCTTCTCTGTCAGAAAATCTATTTTTTTTTTTAATATCTAGAATTAATTCTTTTTGATGAAGTATGTCTTTTATCCAATTTCCAGTGAATTTTTAATGCATTTGTGATTAAAAAAAAAACAAAACCCAAACAGCCTTTCATTCTAGATAAGTTTGTTCTTTCTCATTTCTGTCCTTTTCTTTTGCACTGTTATGGAGTGTCAGACTGAGGTTGCATATTCTGAAAGATTCTACGTGAGTGAAGCAATGTGCATTATGCAGTTACACAATGTATGCTCTGAGCCTATATAAATAGTACAGCAATATATTCATGCAGATACACTGTTATATTACCTGTTTTGTATATGTCACACGTGCATACTAATGTCTAGCACAAACAAGGGACTCTCTTCCCAGTCCTCAGCCAGCTTGTATCCATTTCCTTCCCTGCCCCTTCACATCCTTGCTTAATAGAATGTTCAGTAGTAGTAATAGACTTGGACATTGTCAGATATTTAATTTGAGACTGTGCGTTGTTGTACATTTCTCTAAACCTTAATCTGAAAGGTAGAGAGCAGGAAAGACAGTTTATCCCCCATTTCATTGCCAAGATCAAGTGATCCATAAAGATGTGACCCAAACCTCTTCTTTTCTAGGTTCCAAGTGTGCCGGCTGTCCTCACTGCCCAGACCTCTGGATGGGGTATGGTGACCACTGTTATTACTTTTCAGTGGAAAAAAAGAGCTGGAATTCTAGCCTCGAATTCTGCTTAGCCAAAGACGCGCATCTCCTTATGTTTAAAGACAGCAAGGAAATGGTAAGTGCAAACATTTAGTAAATGTAGGAGGTTTTGTTGGAGAATGCCGTTCAAATGTAACGTGTATCCTCTTTTGAGGAGCAAAAGGAATGTTCTTTCCTTTTCCTCCCCCAACAACCCTCATTTATATACCTAGATGCTCCAATTGGTATGTATGCATGTGTGTGTGTGTGTGTGCGTTGGAGGTGGCAGGATGGTGAGTATAACGGGGAAGAATTAGACCATAAATACAGGGCTTCTGTTGTGGCTCAGCGGGTAAAGAATCCGCCTGCAATGCCAGAGACCTGGGTTCGATCCCTGGGTTGGGAAGATCCCCTGGATAAGGGAAAGGCTAATTACATGGGGTCTTAAAGATTCAGACACGACTGAGCGACTTTCACTTTCACTTCACTTTCCCAAATCTAATAAAAGAAAACATTAGATCCAGACACATATGAGTCTAACAGTAAAGAGGCACTTTATTCCAATTACAAGTTTCACCAGCTCTCTCTCACCAGTAAGAGCTGGGGGAACTTGGGATGGAGGGAAAGAGAGGTAGCCTGGGGATTTAGTGCCTTCTTCATAATATTTTGCCTCCATTCATTTGGATTCAATAAGGTCTAGACTAAGAATCAGTTGGGGTTGTGCTGAGGGCATGAGGAAGAAGCAGTTTCAGAAACTTGAGAAAGAAGGAAGGAAAGTGTGTGTGTGTGTGTGTGTGTGACTTTACACTCCTTGCAGAGTTGAACTGCTGGGCTCCACTTCCTACTGGCATCTCAGATCCCTCCTGTCCACCTAACTGTCAGGAAGTAAGTTCTTTATGAATCCTGGAGCATCTCAAAGTAACACAAGGAGTTGACATCCTGAGGTTACCTGGTATGAAAATCAATCAAATTCTAACCTGTCAACTTAAATAGCATATGCAAAGAAAATAAGGAATCCTCCTTAGGTTTTTGTGCTAATTTCATGCTGAGTTTTGTGTTTTGATATTGTTTTACATCTTCCTTTTGGGGTAGATTCACAGAGAAGAGTTTATTAAGAATTCAACTATATTAAACATCCCTTGGGGGTAATTCTGAGAAGCAATGAATTACTCTGAAGCAGTTGGAGAGAACATACGGTCTATAAAGTCTGTAACTTCCTATTTTAAGAGGAGACTAAAGCATCTGGATTCGTGTTATCTGTCAAAAGAATACTCATTCTTTTGAAATTCTGCATAAACTCTAACTTCAAATCAGTGCACTTCTGTGATTTACTTTTCCTTTATCCTTCCATAAACTAGGTGACAGAATGCACTGGGGTGTATTCTTTAGACCTACTGAATCAGGGTTTTATGGCACCTAGTAATAATAACTTTGCTTTCTGGACCTTTTTGCAGCAACTCCTATTCTCATTCTGATACAACTCCATCTGAGTTCTTAGGCTGAGTGAAATCAATAGCAGAAGTGAGCAGACAGCTTGAAATACTGTTGAGGAAACACTGATAAACAGAGTAGTGAATCATAATACAAGACAGTGCCCAGGAGAATTGCAGAGGCAGCTACCATAATTGCAGTGTGATAATGACGGCTGCAACCCAGGATAGCTGGGAGGTGGGCGTGGTTCTGTTTCTCTGAGGTCCCCTGGAGGAATGGATGAGTGTTAAAGGATTTCATCTTTCCATTCTTTCTCTACTTACTATAAATCCTGATCTACCGTTGAGTAAGCTGAACAGAGTTAGACTGGCTGCATTTCCAAAACTGGTTTATTTCCTTTTAAGGACCCTTGATTCAAATCAGTCCTGGAAAGGATATTCTATGCTCTTAGTAGAATATCCCTGAGAGATTGCATAGCAACTAGAGATAAGTCTTATATCTGATTTTCCTGTGGAATTTTGCTTGGTTCTCTGGCCTGATTCTTTTTCTTTCCCTCAGCTTTTGTAAGATCCTGTAAAACCAACTTGACTTTTATCTAGTCTGTTGATTTTGTTGTACCAGTGTTGTTATTCTTTTATTCTCATGGCAATATTTATATACTAATTTAAGATAAATGCTTGCTTTTCCTAGTATTGTACATGACAAGTTGCTTCAGTTGTGTCCTACTTTTTGTGACCGTAGGGACTGTAGCCCGCCAGGCTCCATTACCCATGGAATTCTTCGGGCAAGAATACTGCAGTGGGTTGCCATGGCCCTCCTCCAAGGGATCTTCCCAACCCAGGGTCTCTTGGATTGGCAGGCAGATTCTTTACCGCTAGCACTACTTAGGTCTAAACAGCTACCAAAACAGCATAAAAATCTATGAAAACCAAAGTTTTCTGACATTTCAGTGGTGGAGAATACTGCTAGGGAATTAGTTTGCTCTATGCTAGAGGCTCCAAGGCTATCAGAAGTGTCCCTCTTACACTGTTAAATAGTTATCTTTCAATAAGATATATAACTATAGTCCCCCTCTTAGATCAGTTATAGATAGCCAAGCTTATAATGAAAATAATAAAAATAGAAACTACTGTGTGTTGAGCACCTGCTATGTGATAGGAGTTCAGTTCTATTTTATTATTCTTAATCTTCACAGCATATTCTATGAAGTAGAATTCAACCACTCTATTTCATAGAGTGAATAAAATTCAGAAGAGTTAGTGAGCAAGTCCAAGGCTACAAATCTGACAGAGCCAAATTTTCTTTTCAGAGCCAGATTTTAAACTCCATACCAACCCACCTTTTAAAGTCTTACAGAAATACTGTGTTTGACGGCTTTCAGAATCCATCTTGTGCACGCTGAAAAATGAAATCACTTTTCCAGTTGTTTGTCTTCTGGTTCCTTTTCTTTGCTGTACATGTTTAAAATATTATTTGAATTTGAATCTGGGATGTATATTTTATGGCCCTTGGGATTTAAATATTTTTAAATAGTGAGGTGTTCACTTATTTTTCTTTTTCACCATCCTTAAAAATTTATTTACATGAAATTTATATGCTAACGTGTTCACTTACTATCTCTTTTTTGTGCTTGGACTTCAAGATTTATTTTATTTTTGAGAAAATAAAAAAAATTGAAGTTGAATTGTTCTATTATTTCTTCAGTGTTCTATTTACCTTATGGCAACTACTCTTTTTTGCTCTTCCTGTTCTTTGAATTTATCTTTCAGTTCAGTCAGTTCAGTCGCTCAGTTGTGTCTGACTCTTTGCAACCCCACGAATCGCAGCACGCCAGGCCTCCCTGTCATCACCAACTCCCAGAGTTCACTCAGACTCACGTCCATCGAGTCAGTGATGCCATCCAGCCATCTCATCCTCTGTCGTCCCCTTCTCCTCCTGCCCCCAATCCCTCCCAGCATCAGGGTCTTTTCCAATGAGTCAACTCTTCACATGAGGTGGCCAAAGTACTGGAGTTGCATCTTTAGCATCGTTCCTTCCAAAGAAATCCCAGGGCTGATGTCCTTCAGAATGGACTGGTTGGATCTCCTTGCAGTCCAAGGGACTCTGAAGAGTCTTCTCCAACACCACAGTTCAAAAGCATCAATTCTTCGGCACTCAGCCTTCTTCACAGTCCAACTCTCACATCCATACATGACCACTGGAAAAACCATAGCCTTGACTAGACGGACCTTTGTTGGCAAAGTAATGTCTCTGCTTTTGAATATGCTATCTAGGTTGGTCATAACTTTTCTTCCAAGGAGTAAGCGTCTTTTAATTTCATGGCTGCAATCACCATCTGCAGAATTTATCTTTAGATATGTTCAAATTCTTGATTTTTTTTCTCCATATAGATAAGTTTATTTTGATTGTTAACTTTTGTTTCTTATAGTTGTTGGTGTGTTATTTTAAAATATATGTTGACTAAAGAGTTCCCTGTGGAAATACTTTGGTTTCTTTACACCTATCCTGATGCTCCTCCCGGTATAACATCTTTCTTCCTCATTATCATAATTTGAGATTATATCTTCAGACTTTATTGCTTTAACAATCTCTCGTTCAACTTGAACCATCATCCCTGTTAGAGTTTATGACTTTGGGATTGTCCCTATCTTCTCCCTGAAGTTTCAGTATTGACTTTTCTTGTATTTAGGGTTTGAAAGTGAAAGTGAAGTTGCTCAGTCGTGTCTGACTCTTTGCGACCCCATGGACTGTAGCCTACCAGGCTTCTCCGTCCATGGGGTTTTCCAGGCAAGAGTACCAGAGTGGGTTGCCATTTCCTTCTTCAGGGGATGTTCCTGACCCAGGGATCGAACCCAGGTCTCCCACATTGCGGGCAGACTCTTTACCCTCTGAGCCACCAGAGAAGCCATCTAATTATATCGAAGGTTTCCTTCTGTGACTACAAACACTATGATAACATGGTCAGTTTTCCCCATAATGTAAAGTAGATTCAGGTAATTAAACAGCTTCATTTCTTTCAGAGAGACATGAGTTTGTTTTTACTAAATTGCTTACTAGCTATGTGAGCTTCAGCAAGTTTCTTAACCTCGTTGACTCTCAATTTCCTTATATACCAACTGGAGAAGTTTTTTTCCAGAATCATTACAAGTATTAAGTGAGAAAAATCTATGTGAAATTTTTTTTTAACATAGGAGGAATCACTTCATTTTAGTTTTCCTTCTTTCCATTTTAATTCTCCTTGACACTTGAAATAAAGCCCAGATTTGAAATAACTTTTGTTTTTCTTTTCTGTCTCCCAGAGTGTGAAATTTCAGTAAAATATGTATCACAAAGTAAATTATGATTTGTTGAATTGAGTTTTTCCCTTTTGAGGAAATCTGAAATGATATGTTCGAAGATAGAACTAAATGGCTGGAAGCAGATGGTAGATGATAGGAGAATTGTTTTACTTGAGGTCTTTGTAGTCTGGTAATGTGTGTGTGTTTATCACCCTTTCTTCATAACCAAATAAAGCAACCATTATGAACTTCACCCCAAAGCATACCTTTGGTAGGTAGATTAGGATACTTCTCACTCCTTTTTTTTTAACTTAAAAAATGTGGTAAAGCATCAATAACATACAACTTACTATTTTGACAATTTTCAAGTATATAATTAAGTGGAATTACGTATATTCACATCATTGTGCAACTGTGACCACTGTTCATTTCCAGAACCTTTTGTATCACCCCAAACAGAAACTCCACACCCAGTAAACAGTAACTCCCCATAACCCCACTCCCCAGACCCTGGTGACTACTAGTCTAATCTTTTTCTCTTTGAATTTTCCTCTTATGTCCTTTTGTATCTGGCTTATATTATTTCATTGGCTTCTTTTGTTTGGCATGTTTCCAAGGTACATCTGTGCCGTAGCAGGTATCAGAATTTCATTCCTTTTAAAGGCTGAATAATATTCCATTATATGCATAGGACCACATTTTGTTTATCCATTCACCTGTTGATGGACAGTGTTTTACTATTTTTTTTTCTTTCATAATTGAAATTGTACTGATGGTTTTGAAGATCAGTATTTTGTTGTGTTGTTCAGTCATGTCTGACTCTTTGTGACCCCGTGGACGGTAGCCTGCCAACCTTCCCTGTTCTTTACTACCTTCCAGAGCTTGCTCAAACTCATGTCCATTGAGTCAGTGATGCTATCCAACCATCTCATCCTCTCTCATCCCTTTCTCCTGCCTTCAGTCTTTCCCAGCATCAGGGTCTTTTCCACTGAGTCAGCTCTTTGCATCAGGTGGCCAAAGTATTGGAGCTTCAGCTTCAGCACCAGTCCTTCCAATGAATATTCAGTGTTGATTTTCTTTAGGATTTACTGGTATACAGAAGTTTAAATTTGTGTATAATTCTTAACATTTGTACCAAAAATCTAAAAAAAACCCCATGTAATTGTGATTCATTTCTGAACAATTATCCAAGTTACTCTCCAGTTTAAAATGTGAAGGCAAACTTGTTTTAACAGTATGTTAAGTATGAATGCCTTCAAGTGTTCATACACTGTTATATCATATGTCCCACGGATTCACAATTTGAAAATTCATTAGTAGTGTATATGGTATTAATCTTTCACAGCAGATGAAGAAAATTACTAGGAAAACTGGACTACCTGAACAAAGATGTTACAAAGTACACAAAATTCTGACAGGGAGAGCAGAGATCAAGGTGTGGTTTTTCTTTAAGAAACAATTTCACCAAAACCAACGTAGGAATACAAGTAATTCAAAGTGTCCAAGACATATTAAACACACAACTGACTCCAAATTGCCATTTAGTGTGCTTTGTATTGGAGGATGTAAAATCTAGTCCATCTATGCAATGTTAAGCTGATACCCAAGACAATCAAAGCCTCTGTATTCAATATCCCTCTATTTTCTGGTTGTACCAAAACAAAACAAAACAAAAACAAAAACAAAAACTAAATGATTTCACCTCTTAAGGAAAAGCAATTAGCACTTAAAAAATGGAATAATGTTGAATTTCCTCCTTCTTAAAAATGTTTCCAGAGCTACTCACAATTTTGCATTTACAAAATAGTTGATAAACATATTGCCCTGTATTGTACAAGAAGGGAGACAGGGACCACTAAGGCTGGGCGGTGATTTGAATCAGATTTGGCTTCTTTTGTCTCCTGCTTCATCAGAGGCTGGGTTCTCCTCGCTCTTAGTTTCTGTTTTCTGCAGGTAAATCTTGTGTCTTGGTTAGCCTGTTTCCCTCGTGTTCTTTTTTCCCCTTTTGTTTGTGGGTTTTTTGTTTTTTTTTTTTTTGGTCTGAAGATTTATCCTTTCCTGCCACCATTTTTTGGTTTCCACTTTGATTTCCTCTTTTTTGCAGGAGCAGGTTAGTGGAGAACCACATCTCTTGGGCTCCTCCTTTGTTGCTCCCTGGGTGGAGCCGACCTCCTTCCTGGGCATTGCAGGGAGCAAGAACGTGCCAGGTGCCTGTGGGCAGGTGTGCCCTGGAGACTTAGTGAAGCAGGAGTGCGGGTCCTCCTGCCACCCCAATTGGTGGGACCCCAGCGTTTCACTCTTTTAAAGAGACTGCTCGGTTTACACAGCAAGGCTTACTAACTTTTAGTATTGTGCACATACACAAAATTATAGAGGAAATTCTTATCAATATTAAATTCTAGTAATTTTGTACCCTGTCGAGTTTCCCTTAAATCTCTTTATGTATCCGCATGTTTTTATATGCTAGTAGTCAATGGAGACGGAGAAGGCAATGGCACCCCACTCCAGCATTCTTGCCTGGAAAATTCCATGGACGGAGGAGCCTGGTGGGCTGCAGTCCATGAGGTTGCGAAGAGTTGGACACGACTGAGCGACTTCCCTTTCACTTTTCACTTTCCTGCATTGGAGAAGAAAATGGCAACCCACTCCAGTGTTCTTGCCTGGAGAATCCTAGGGACGGTGGAACCTAGTGGGCTGCCGTCTATGGGGTCGCACAGAGTCGGACACGACTGAAGCGACTTAGCAGCAGCAGCAGCAGTCAATGGAGAAGGCGATGGCACCCTATTCTAGTACTCTTGCCTGGAAAATCCCATGGGCGGAGGAGCCTGGTTGGCTGCAGTCCATGGGGTTGCTAAGAGTCGGACATGACTGAGCGACTTCACTTTCACTTTTCACTTTTATGCATTGGAGAAGGAAATGGCAACCCACTCCAGTGTTCTTGCCTGGAGAATGCCAGGGACGGGGGAGCCTGGTGGGCTGCTGTTATGGGGTCGTACAGAGTCAGACACGACTGAAGCGACTTAGCAGCAGCAGCAGCAACAGCAACAGCAGTCAGTGCTTACATTCTATAGGATATATTTGAAAAGTCTGAAAACAGAGGATAAAGTTATTTTTAAATAGTATATTTGTTAAACTTTCACGTAATATGCTCAATGTGTGTTTATTCAGCTTTCCAGACACATTTTCAAGTGAAATAACTCTAAATTGAAAACAATAGATCTAAGTAATTTTAGACTTCATGGGTGCTCTGTATTGTACTTTTTTTTTTCTTTTCAAATTAATAACTACATGTATTGTAATAAGTACTTCACCCGAAAAAGTGTCTGGAGATTGAAGAAAAAAATGTAAATTATTTTATTTGAAAACATAACATACCTATTATTTAAAATTACATATTTACCCTATGTAAATATCTAGGCTTTTTGGATACCATATGTTCATGTTTTGCTTTTGTAATGTAGCATAATTTCATTCCTTTTTCCACACGTTAAATGATTACAGATACTTATCTTTTAAAATTCTGTATTATTCTATTTTTGCTTAACTGTTTTCATATTTCTAGAAAAAAATCTGATTTCCAATTTTTAAGCAGCTACAAGCATATTTATATGAATTATTTCCTTGAGGTTAGTTATTTAGTATATAGTCCCTGAAATTAAGTTAGCCAATCAAAGATATGTCCAATTTAGTAGCCTTGGTATTTTAGTAGTTTATGTCCATATGGGGCTGAAATATCTTAGCTATATCCTGTAAACCATGTTCATTTTGGCAGTGTAAGGAGTATGTTCTATACCTTAGCAGTATTTTAATTACAATTTAAAAATATTGCCTGCAAAAACATATGTGTGCATGTGTAAGACATAAATATTGACATTAAAAATAAAATGCAAAGGAAAGAAAAAAATGTATCTGATTTCATTTGTTTGTGTTCTGTCTTCATCTTGCTTTTAGGTTTTATACTTTTTCCTCTCTAAGGTATAACCAAACATTACTAGTTCTAAAGTGACATAACACCTCATTGCTCTAGTTCACACCGTCTCTGCAAGATAAGCCTTCTGAGGTCACACCCTTGCAATAAACACTCTTGTTTATGCTTTTATGCTGCTTCTACAGTAACGCACACATATCATTCATGAGTCCATAGAACCCTGTAGATAATCGCACTCTGGTTCTAAAAGCTTCTTTCAAGTGGGATGTTGATTTTCAAGTGAAAGTGACCCAGTAAACATTTGCCCTGTCCAGCCTCATCAGGGAGAAGTAGTAAGCTGGCAGAATCGTGTGACTTAGAATTGTATGGATCTTGAGAGTGGTGATCAAGTGTAGGATTGGAGTTTGTGAGTATTATCGAATCCCAGCTCTTCAGACTCTAATTGAGGTCTGTGTTTATATCTATTTATTTATTTAATGAATGAAGTCTATTCATTTCTGTGTTTCATTAGCTGTCATTCCTCCCACTGAAATGCGAGGAAGAAAGAAATGGACAGTTTTTCTTATAATCTTATTGGAAGAATGAGGATAAACTCACTTTTTTCCTTATTTAAATAATCATTTTAAGCAAATTGTTTAAGTACTGCACAAAAGGTTTCCAGCTAATCTGGAAATTAGGATGTCATTTCATTTATCCTACCCTTCCTTTACACTTCAGACCCTGTCCCCCACCAGCATACACAATTAAGTACTTGCTGGGAATATAGGGCTGTATCCAAGGTGGTAGTTTACTTGTTGCTAAATATATTTATTACACTAGCACCAAATCCTATACAAAATTAATCTCCTGGGATTTAACCTTTATTTTATTTCATTTCATTTCTAGAGACAATTCCATTAGGATATAAACTCTTTCATTTGCCGGTCAGACTCAACAGAGCAAAGAATCTTATTTCTGTTCTAGTGGGTAGCTTGGGACATGTAAAGAGTATAACCAACTTAACCTTACCATCAGCTTTTTCCTTAAAAACTGTGTTTATTTTTTCTTGCCATATGCAAGATTGATGAGGACTTGGAGAAGGGGAGTTTAGTGGGGAAAAAACAACAATGCAACTACATTGTTGCAAGTTTAATAATAACATAAGTGTTAAATGATGATGTGAAATATGAGTGTGTTCACAGCAGTATTTAGCTTTTTTTCTTTCAAAGTTATTTGAATATATATTTATCTGGTATTTATCTGAATACCTATTTGGTGCTCCATCTCATCAAGGAAGAAGTTGCAGTGGAAGGTAGAGATGTAATAGTTATCTTATCTGTCATGATCTAAGAGTGTAATTATAGGCATGAAGTTCAATTCTAGGAAGTATTGCACTCTGCAACCGACACATCTCTAGAATGAAGGTTTGAAAGAGAGAGTAGTTATTTGGAGTAGGTGGTTGTTTCAGTCTGCTAGGACTGCTATAAACCATAGACAGGGTGGGGGAGCTTAGGCCGCAGACATTTCTTTCTCAGAGTTCTGGAGGCCAAGTCCAAGATCAAGATGCTGGTAGACTTGGTTTCTGGTGAGAAACTTCTTCCTGGCTTGCAGACAGCTGCCTCTCATGTGGTGGTGAGAGACTGCATGCTAAGTTGCTTTAGTCGTGTCTGACTTTTTGTGACCCTATGGACTATAGCCCGCCAAGCTCCTCTGTCCATGGGATTCTCCAGACAAGAATACTGGAATGGGTTGCCGTGCCCTCCTCCAGGGGATCTTCCTGATCCAGGGATCAAACCCATGTCTCTTATATCTGCTTCATTGGCAGGTGGATTCTTTACCACTAAGCCACCTGGGAAGCCTTTTCCTCTTCCTTAAGAGCACTAATCCCATTTTTAGTGTGGGGCCCACCCTGAAGACCCCATCTAAACCTAATTACTGCCCAAAGGCTACTTCCAAATGCCATCACTTTGTGATATCAGAGCTTCAACATAGCAATCTGGGGAGGGAGGGGACACACACATTCAGTTCATAAATAACAGTGATGAGAGAGGGTGTAAGGAAAAACAGCGTTACCATGACTCTACATCTCTTTTTAACCTTTCTGCATTTTTTTCCTACCTTTTTTCATTTTCTGCAACCTCTCATTTAGATCCAGCTCCAAAATCTCCTCAGTCAGGAATTTTACTGGATTGGTCTGAGAAACAGTTCTGGCTGGAGGTGGGAAGATGGATCAGCCTTAAACATCTCAAGGTAAGGGGCTTCAAAAGAGTGCAGAGAGAGAAGAGAAAAGAAAAGGGGGAAAGAAATTATATGTCTGGGGAAATAGACTAAGGATAATGGATGGAGAGAAGAGGAAAGAAAAAGGAAACAAGGAAGGAAATCAATAGTTGATAAGGGCAAGAAAAAAAGAGAGGACATTTTAAAGAGGATAATGAGTAATTTTTATTCTGCAGTTTTGGGAGCTGAGAGAAGTGAGGTCTGAATGGCAGAAAGAATTTGCTCATTTTTAATCTTTTCATGCCTTAGAACTTCCTTTACTCTGCACGTCACCTTAAGTGATTGATTTTTTTGGTTCCTTACAGAATTGCTTCAAACAGCTTGGTACAGAATTGTGGTACCATCAGCAAAGGGGGTCTCCTGGCCTCTAGCTGTGAGGTTGATTTTCCATGGGTCTGTAAGAAGGTCAGACGTTGATGAATGTTCCGTCTGTCCTGTGGCCCTAAAAAGAGGGAGAGGAGCTCTCGTGAGTACACCTTTAGTGAGTGCTGCCCTTCTAGCACATAAGTTAGATGTGGGGTCAACGCCGCCTCCCTGGGATTGATGGCTTCTTGCTGGACTCTCTTTGAGAGAACTTAGATGTTATCTTAACACTTTAAAGAGTGCAGGCAAATTTGTGAAATAGATAAGGTTTGTTTTTAGTATCCCTCTCTCTAGTGACTAAGGTTGTTGGCTTAGTCATCCCCATCATCTCTGTCAAAAATGTACCTTTAAAATGTTATATTCTGAGCTGAGCTGATGAAATCTGTGCAAATATGTACTATTGCCAGTGTATTACAGGGTTTTTCTGTGTGCTAGTGGGTTGACATGCTACTGCTCCCCGATAATATACTTTTATCCTAACAGTGCCTCTTTGCAGGTAAAACCTGAAATAAGTTGTGGAAGGTGAATGAGAGAGAGCAGGGTGGTGCTTTGTGTCTCAGCTCTTCACACTTCCGTAAAGAACTGGCCTTGACTGAATTTAGTTTTTTCGAAAATGCATAGTTGTGGTTGAATAACCAGTGTGTGACTGTATTTTCCTTGTTATGACTGTGATTTGCACATTAATTTCACCATGTGAAATGTGGGCATTCTGGTAAAGGCATTATTATAGAGGAAAATTTACAGAAGCAGTTTATGTGGATTGATCTCCCAATTATTTTTGGCACAAATGACTAAAAAATAAGAAAAACATTATTTATCCTTAGTAGGGTTGGGCATAGATGAGAAAGCAAGGTGTTATTTAGTGATAGAGGAGGGATTAGTAGGACATAATGATAAATAAAATTAAAGGGAAAGAAGGCACAGCATTGTCAATAGAATCTTAGAAATAAAACCACTGCTTATTGTAGGTCAATAAAGCAAAGAGAAAGAAAAGATACAGGAGGGAATGATGAGGAGATTGTAATTCTGTACTGTTGATGACTATGGATTGTGGTGTTTACTTAAATTTCCCTTTTGTATTATTTTTAGGACAAAGACTGTATCTAATCCACCCTTGTATCTCGAACACCTAAAATAGTGCTTGCTTGTATCAGTGAATATTCAATGCTTGAATAAAAAAAAAATGGAATTTAAAATTTCTTATTCTAGTTGTTTCTATCAGCTCATGAGTGACTAGAGGAATTGAGCAAGAAACATGGAATATCTGAATCCTCCCTTAAACCTACCCATTTGAGCAGAGGACTAGTTTAATCTAGATATGGTCAACATTACATACATATATTAATATCTTTGGGAATAGCACCCTTTATCTGGCACTAAACACATACTGCGTAGAGACCTAATCCTCAGGAAAAAATTAGAAACTATTTAAATATCTATTAATATTAAAATGATTAAATACATAACCACCTTGCTTCCTTTATTCTTTCTTCTGTAGGACAAACTTTTTAAAATGAGTATGTTTTTATCTTTTACCTGTACAACTCGAAAACAATAGTAATTAAGACACAATGAAAGCAGTCCGCACCCTCTGACATCACTGTCGAGCTCTAATGTTGGTGAGGTGGCTTGGCCTTGACGCTGCACTCAGGGCTTCGCTGGCTGGGGCTTTTCTGAGCTCATCCCAGGTGAAAGACGAGTTTGGTTCTGTTGCTCTGGAGAAGGAGAGTTAGCACTAGTTGTGTAGTTCCACTTGAGCTTTGAGTGACCTGCTTAATGCACCTTCTTGTCTTTCTTCCCCCTTTTAGATCAACTTTCAAAAGTTGCATTTTCTGAGGCTTTCTTTCCAATGTAGGGAACGTGGGTTCGATCCCTGGTTGAGGAACGAAGATCCCACGTGCCCCATAGCTAAAGCCCGCATGCTACAACTAAGACCCGATGCAGCCAAATAAATTAAAAAAAAAACTTTTAAAAAAGTTGCACTTTCTCTGCCCCCTTAAAACAAGTCCTACCTATCTTCAAAAGGGCCACATCTTTGGTCACATGGACATAGGGTCAGTGACCTCACTGCACACATTCCAAATTTTGTCATGGATGCCAAGACTGCTCTTAGGCTTTTCTTGTCTTAGCTATAGTGATGTCCCAAGCTGTTTATATGTGATGTCTCTCCAAAGATGGGCTAGAATGTGCTCTCTAGATCCGCAGTAAAGAACTAAAAGTTTCTTTCCCCTTAGTTCTTCCTATTTTCCGCTTAAACAGTTTTTCATGACTTCCAACGCCCTGCATGACTTGTAAGCAAATATTTGCATCTAACTGCTGCTAGCTGTGACAGGTATGGAATGCTCAACCACCTTCCTGAAGACTGTTAGTTACACTGGTTCCTTGTATGTATGTGTGTGCTCACTTGCTCAGTTGTGTCCAGCTCTTTTGTAACTCCATGGACTGGAGTCCCCTAGGCTCCTCTGTCCATAGGTTTCTCCAGGCAAGAATACTGGAGTGGGTAGCCATTTCCTTCTTCAGGGGATCTTCCCAGCCCAGGGATCGAACCTGTGTCTCCCACATTACAGGTGGATTCTTTACCACTGAGCCACTGGGGTTCCTTCTATATATTTTTCCTTAGAAAATGCCTTGTCCCCTCTTAAGAGCCGTGGGAAGACAGTGGGAAGAGCACTGATGCTGGAGTCAATAAGACCAACTTAAAAATTTCTTTTTGGATATAGACCATTTTAAAAGT
The DNA here is from genome assembly GCF_029407905.1 of Bubalus kerabau. Classification (NCBI taxonomy): domain Eukaryota; kingdom Metazoa; phylum Chordata; class Mammalia; order Artiodactyla; family Bovidae; genus Bubalus; species Bubalus kerabau. The sequence goes on from NC_073624.1 coordinate 20,986,633, forward strand.
CTTTATTGAATTTGTTACAATATTGCTTCTATTTTATGTTTGGTTTTCTGGCTGTCAGGCATGTGGGAATCTTAGCTTCCTGATCAGAGACTGAACCTGCATCCCCTGCATCGAAAGGTGAAATCTTAACCTCTGGATTGCCAGGGAAGTCCCCAAAAGCAACCTTTCCTCAAATCCTTTTTCAAATAATTGCTGTGTGACTTTAGGCAAAAATGCTTAACTTCTCTGAGCTTATATTGAGCCATTCTATTATGATTGCTTTGTCCAAAACAGCCAATCTCCCAGCTCTCTGTGACATCTGCTTGTTTAGTTTCTTCAAAGCTCTTGTCAGTCATATTTTCTTTATGTGTTACTTCTATCGAATTATTATTTACCGTGTTTTGAAGATGTACATGTGCACAGGATAAAATTTAAAAGTTACAAGACATAGCCATGAAAAGAGTCTCTGCTCCACCTCTGATTGCCAGCTCACCAGTTCCTTGCCCTGGAGAAAAATACTGTTGCCTTGACATTCTTTCTCAGATATAAATTGTTCACAGACAAGCATTTATGTACATGAGTGCACGCGCGCGCGCGCGCACACACACACACACACACACACACATGGGCTTCCCAGATGGCTCAGTAGTAAAGAATCTGTCTGCTAATGCAAGAGATGCAGGAGACACGGGTTCATTTCCTGGGTCAGGAAGATCCCCTGGAGTAGTAAATGGCAACCTTTTCCAGTGTTCTTGCCTGGAAAATTCCATGGACAGAAGAACCTAGCCGACTATAGTCTATGGGGTTAGAAAGAGTTGGACATGACTGAGCATGCATTCGCACACACACGCACACACACCTCAAGTTGTAGCATAGTATACACACTGTTCTGAACTGTACTTCCCACCCCCAATTAACAATATATCTTGAATCTATGTTTATATACTCATTAGAACTGCCTTATTCTTTTTAATGGCGGGACAGAATTCTATTTTATGGATTTAACAATTTATGTAACTGATCTATTAATGGAAGTTTAGATCATTTCCCTTCTTTTGCCTTTACAAACAATGCTGCAATGACTATATTTCTACAGATGTAATTTCTTGCTTTTTGAGTATTTGTAGATTTCCCCAATTGTACATAAACCTGCATATTTGTACTCTCTCCAGCAATGCATGACAAGTTTCATTTTCCTTTACATCTTTACCAATGCAGTTTTTCATCAAATGTTTTGATCTTCGCTAATTAGGGAGGTGAAAACGGTTTCTCACTGTGGTTTTAATTTGTATTTCTCTTACTAAGAATTATCTTTTTACATGCTTACAAGTCATTTGTATTTCCTTTTCTATGATCTGACAGTTCATAGCCTATATCCTTTTTAAAAAAAGAGATTGGGTGATTGATCTTTTCTTAAATAATGTGTGAGAAAAAATTCTTTATATACTAAATAAATGAGCCATTTGTGTGTAATACAGGCTGAAAGTATTTTGTCTTAGTTTATAATTTTTATGTTTATGTCCTTTGAAATCCTTTATTCTCCATTCTAAGATTAAATTAGTTAAAGGAAAATATAAAACAACTGACCTCCAGTGAAAGGCATAATTATAGAAACCCCAGGAATTAATTGGAATTGGCATTGTTGTGTCAAAAAGGATGGAAAATTGGTGCATTTGCTAGAGAAACAGGGAAATGAGCGCAGTAGTTACATGTGTGACGGCTCATTCAAGAGGCTTTAAGAATCTGTAAGGTCCAGCACTATAGATATTCACTGACAGACTTGGTGACTTATCAAATATCTCTAGACTCAGAACAGAGTCAGTAGTGGAAATACTGTTGAGAGCTGAGAGCCACCTGGGAATATTCTTTGAAGATACAAAATTCTAGATAGAAGCTCACCTATGAATAACTGATTTTTTTTGAGAGTGCAAGAACTTCCCCATTGATGAGAGAAATAGAATATCAGCAAGACTTTTTTTCCTGTGGTCTCAAAATTTTGGCTGAAACCTAAAGCTGAGAATCAGTTCAGTTCAGTTCAGTTCAGTTGCTCAGTCGTGTCCGACTCTTTGCGACCCCATGAATCACAGCACACCAGGCCTCCTTGTCCACCACCAACACCCAGAGTTCACTCAAACTCATGTCCATCGAGTTGGTGATGCCATCCAGCCATCTCATCCTCTGTCATCCCCTTCTTCTGCCCCCAATCCCTCCCAGCATCAGGGTCCTTTCCAATGAGTCAATTCTTCACATGAGGTGGCCAAAGTATTGGAGTTTCAGCTTTAGCATCAGTCCTTCCAAAGAAGACCCAGGCCTTCCAAAGAACACTCCTTTAGGATGGACTGGTTGGATCTCCTTGCAGTCCAAGGGACTCTCAAGAGTCTTTTCCAACACCACAGTTCAAAACCATCAATTTTTCAGCACTCAGCTTTCTTCACAGTCCAACTTTCACATCCATACATGACCACTGGAAAAACCATAGCCTTGACTAGACGGACCTTTGTTGGCAAAGTAATGTCTCTGCTTTTCAATATGCTATCTAGGTTGGTCACAACTTTCCTTCCAAGGAGTAAGCATCTTTTAATTTCATGGCTGCAATCACCATCTGCAGTGAATTTGGAGCCCCCCAAAATAAAGTCTGACACTGTTTCCACTGTTTTCCCATCTATTTCCCATGAAGTGATGGGACCAGATGCCATGATCTTTGTTTTCTGAATGTTGAGCTTTAAGCCAACTTTTTCACTCTCCTCTTTCACTTTAATCAATTTAGTTCCTCTTCACTTTTTGCTATAAGGGTGGTGTCATCTGCATATCTGAGGTTATTGATATTTCTCCTGGCAATCTTGATTCCAGCTTGTGCTTCTCGCAGCCCAGCGTTTGTCATGATGTACTCTGCATGGAAGTTAAATGAGCAGGGTGACAATATACAGCCTTGACGTACTCCTTTTCCTATTTGGAACCAGTCTGTTGTTCCATGTCCAGTTCTAACTGTTGCTTCCTGAAGTGCATATAGGCAAGCTGAGAAGAGTAGGTGATAAAAAGTCCTGTGTTCCAAAGACAGGTTTTGGACACACCCCATAGGACTTTCTAAATGGGTCTGGGGACAGTTACCCACAGCCCATATAATGAAAAATTCAAAACCAATTACAGAGGCAAATTTTTTGAGGGAATCTGTGGATGATGGGATTGCTGGCATGTTTCCCCTCCTTCAGCCCAGGCCAAGTTGGGGAGGAACTAGGAGGGCCTCTGCTTGCTGGAGGTGGACACAGTCCTTCCCAGTCTGTATGGCTCAGCTCTGGAAATTTGTAGACCCAGGGCTGACTGGAGAGCAAGAGAGTGCTTGTAAGAACTCGACCTAAGTGCCCTGTTGTGGACAGCATAGAAACTTCCATCTGAATGTTGCCTGGAGAGGTCTGGTGGTGGGAAGCTACCTGAAATTGCCCCTCATGCCAGGGTAAGGAAGGACAGATGCAGTGGATGCCAGTTGCAATTTCACCATTTGTTCAGTGGGTATAGGAGCACCCCAGGCCCAGAGGAAACAGAAGTTAATGGGGTTTGAGTTGTCTACAAAGGGACCCCAGGAGAAAGAGGTCCTGTGGAATGTTTGGCCATGAATGAAGAGGCCTTCCAGAGAGCATATCACCTGTATCAGGAAATGGTGCAGGGCGGAAATTCCTCAGGCATGTGTCTAGTTGTGTGTGGGATCTCCTGAAACCCACTAGTATCCGGGGATCATATCAGTCTGGGTTCAACAAAAGAAGCAGAACCAGTAGGCGATACATTTAAAAATATGTATATCACACGGAATTGGTTCAGGCAATTGTGGGGCCAACTAGGCAAGTCCAAAACTCAAAGGGCAGGCTATCAGGAAGGGCAGACTGGGGACACTGCTGTCCCCAGGAGGAATTTCTTCTTCATCAGGGAAACTTCAATTCTGCTTTAAGGCCTGTCAACTGATTGTGGTAATCTCCCTTACTTAAAGTCAACTGGTTATAGACTTTGCATGTGTGTGTGTGTGTGCTGAGTCACTTCAGTTGTGTTCAACTCTTTGCAACTCTAGGGACTATAGCCCGGCAGATTCCTCTGTCCATGGAATTCTACAGGCAAAAATACTGGAATGGATTGCCATGCCCTCCACCAGGGGATCTTCCTGACTCAGGGATCAAACCCGTCTCTCCAGCATCTCCTGCATTGCCAGGGGGTTCTTTAACACTAATGCCACCTGGGAAGCACACCTTCACAGCAACATCTAGACAAGTGCGATGGACTTCCCTGGCAGTCCAGTGGTTAAGACTGCGCTTCCAGTGCGGGGGGTGAGGATTTAATCCCTGGTTGGGGAACCAAGATCCCACATACTGCAGGGCACCACCAAAAACAAACAAACAAACAAACAAACAAAAAACAGTGTTTGATTGAATGACTGGGGACTGTTGCATAGCTGAGATGACATATCACAGGACCATCACAGGTATCAGTCACACGAAGTGATAGCTAGATAACAGAGTACCAGTGAAAAAGACTTTGTTCTTCCAATCCCCAACTCCAGAGGCTAGAGGGCTGCCTCACTTCCCCACTGCTGGTCTGTGAAAACAAGACTCAGAAGCCAGAGGTATGTAGCCAGAAATTTTATAAGACTGATATTTTGTTTTAAATTGAATTAAACTTTTGGTATCAATTTGCACTCAGATATTGAGGATTGACAGAAAGATTTATTTGGTTTCTGCACATGTATAAACTTAGGTTTTTTTTTTTAATTAAATTTCATTTTTTTCTATCACATGACTTTGAGCAAACTCAGGGAAATAATGAAGGACAGGCAAGCCTGGCATGCTGCAGGACATGGGGTCACAAAGAGTTGGAGATGATTTAGAGATTGAACAACAACCACAATCCTTTCCTTCCTTCCTTCTCTTTCCCATCCACTTTAAAAAGATGGTGCTGATGAATTTACTTTCAGGGCAGCAATGGAGAAGCAGACATAGAGTCAGACCTATGGACACAGGGGTGGGGGTGGGGCAGAGGAGAGGAAGGAGAGGATGAGATGTATGGAGAGAGTAACATGGAAATTTACAATACCACATGTGAAATAGAGAGCCAATGAGAATTTGCTGTATGACTCAGGGAACTCAAGCAGGGGCTCTGTGAGAATCTAGAAGGATGGGATGGGAGAGAGGTGGGAGGGAGGTTCAGAAGGGAGGGGACATGGGTGTACCTATGGATAATTCTTGTTGATGTGTGGCAGAAAATGGCAAAATTCTGTAAAGGAATTATCCTTAAATTAAAAAATAAACTAAAAATATAATGAACTAGCTTATCTGAACAAGTTCAGTTTACACACCCAGATTTCGGATTTTTAATAAAACAAACATGTATGATGATCTCTTGTGATTTTAACTGCCCTCTTGTGGTCAAAGACTATGATTGCCCTGATCTAAGAATTGCTCAAGTACTCTGTCCAAGGTCGTTCAGAGGGTATTGAGTTAAAGACTGCTCTTTCAGGTTTTTGTCTGTTTTATTTTTAAATGATCAATCATGGGTAGAATCTGTTATCCAATCACTTATCTTGTTTCTAGAAAAATTCTTGTGTCATTTTGACTTTACTCAGATCCCCAAATAGTTCATTTGTGGTGACTCATTCCCTTTGTCACCAGACATTTTCAAACAGAAATCTAGGATCATTTGATTAGTCAGACTGCTTGTACACTGTATTCAGGTCACTGCCAGTTATCAACTCTAGTCCTGGAATGACTGTGAATGAATAAGAACAAAAAACATAACATTAAGTGGCAAGGAAAGTACAAGTATCAGCAGTAGCACGTGTCAGTAATGAAGAAAAGAACAAAAGAGGATAAAACAGAAACACATCATATTTTTAATAGAAAGGACACAGTTGATTACAGAAAATGAAGCTTTCCAAAAGTTAAGAGAGAAAGGAGAAGATGCAGGTAGAATCAAGTGCTAATCTTGGTATCATTTTGGAATGGTTCATAGTCACATACACTATGTCATTTCACTGTATGGCACAGGGACTTTCCTGGTGGTCCACTGCTTAAGACTCTGCGCTCCCAATACAGAGGGCCCAGGTTTGATTCCTGGCTGGGGAACTAAGATCCCACATGTCATTTGGATGGCCAAAAGGTAAAAAAGAAGTGCATCTAGTAGATGGCACAGAATTATCACAAAGCCCCTGATGTAATGCTAGGTCCCCAGGCTTTTTCTGTCCTTAATAAACAAATGTCATCTAATCCCCTACCCCATTTGGAAAGACAAAAGCCATGCCGTCCATTTTTCTGTTTAAGTGCCTTCTGTGTTGGGTTATCCAAGTCAGGAAATCTTAGTGTTCTGCAGAGAACACTAGACTGGAAATCAAGAGCTTTTTCACTATTCACCTGAAATCTAGCAATGATGTATTTGGAATGTTAGCTAGCCCTTCTGTCCTGTGCCTCCCTCCCAGGCCTACATCTGGCATTCAATATTCTTAAAACTTATTTTCATTAGAGGGCATTTCATCTGAATCGCTTTTTATACTCTGTGTCCTTATGTACATCACGTGGCTGCTGCCAATGCAGCATTTCCTAAAAGAGTGCCTCACCATTGTCTCTGAGATTGGTTGCCAAGCTGACAACCATTTGGTAGGTCTTCAAGCTAACACTTTTTTGACCTGACTATGAGTTGTTCAGGGAGGGTTTCAAACAACAACCAGAATTCCAGGTCCCGTTTCAAATGACTCACTGACTCAAACACTGAGAGATTAAAGCTGTTTAATGGGAAGGTCAATGGGAAAGCAGCCACGTTCATACATGAAGAAGGAATGTTGACTGCCTGACAGCTATCGTGTAAAATGCTGTGTCAGACTTGTTTCCCAAGATGGCTGCCCGTCTCCCATCAAACATGATCTTTAGAAACAAAGAAGCAAATGCCTTCACTGAGTATAGCTGATGAACCAAGATCTACACCTATTTGAAATGTATATAATAATGAACCACAGGCTCTTTTGTCCTTGCCACTCCCCCATCAAGAACTAGAGTCCATTTTCCCTACTCTTCATTCTAGACTGAATATTTATTGTACTCACCTTTCTTTGTCTCCTGAGTTTGTGTACAGATGTCTTGTAAGTTCAGATTTCTTTAGCAGCTAGGGATTCCCTGGCGGTCCAATGGTTTGGACTTGTGCTTTCCCTGCGGGAGCCTGGATTCAATCCGCAGTTAGGGAACTAAAATCCTGCAAACCATGTAGCATGGCCCCAAAAACCTAACAAAGAATCAAAAAAAAAAACACAACAAAAAACCCCACAAGATTTCTTCAGGATCTATACTTGAAGAGTAGTACTTAAAGAGCTTCACCCACAAACCCCACTCACACCTGATTTTGATGCTGAGATCCTATCGCATCCATAATAAGGTGAGAATTTCTGGGGAGACGCTAAAAATATTTTGTATGTGGGGGAAAGAAGTGATTTTGTAATCAAATGGCAGATGTAGCAAAATGTGTTTCCAAAGGTGGCTACAACAATTCCTTCATCTACATAGTCTTCTGTAACGTGATCTTACTTCTATTTCACGATAGAGTCTGTTTCACTTTCTCTTGAATACAAGCTGGACCCTGTGATGCTCTTGATCAATTCAATGTAATAAAAGTGATTCTATGTGACTTTTGGGGTTGTTCTATAGTAATGTTTCAGTTTCTGCTTTGTTTCTTGGGAGCACTGAGTTGCCCTGTAACAGGTCCAGGAACCCTGTTGGAGAAGAGACAAGGAGGAACCCTGAGCTACATGGAGAGGGGGCAGACCCCAGCTGTCCAAGAATCCCGGTGGAGCCTTTGGATAAGTCCAGTCCCAGCTCCTATCAGCCTGCAGTTTCATGAGAGACCCCTGGCAGGACCATCTGAAGAACCCCCTGGAGAAGCTCAGTCAATCCATGAAACTGTAAAATACAATAAAATTGTTGCTTTTTAAGCTTATTGAATTTTGGAGTGATTTGTTATGCAACAATACATAAATCAAATAGATAATATCCACTGTAGGATGTGTCCCAATTTCAGAGATGTTAAAGTGTGAAAATGTGCCTTCCATACATGCATGCGCACACGCGCACATACACAGACACACACACACACACAATCACTACTCCCAGAATGCAATTCTGTGGACCAGTAAGGACAATCTGTGTGCTAGTTACCTTGCTTTGTTATCTTCTTACTATAAATTTCCATGATTATTTTATTCTTCTCCTTGTCTCTTCCCTTGCCTAACTTTTATTTTTTTTTGCCAAATTTTTTACAATTAATGCAGCAGCAGTACTCATATTTTTCTAAACCTCTGCTGCCACCCTGTGGCAGTTTCATTACTGTGCTTGAAAAGAGGGCATCTTAGGGCTTCTGCTAAGGTACCAAATCAGGCACAAGTGTAGCGGAAGCACATTAAAAAAACAAAAGAAAAACTGGCAGAACATCCAGGACGGTCTCCTCACTATAATGCTCAGGATCGGAGGCACGAATCTAGTATATGCTATATATGTGCCTCCAATGTATCAGTATCTATGTTTAAAATCCTTTCAGTTTATGTCTAAACTTACCTAGTAGTTCCCCATTCCTCATCTGAGTTCAAACTAAGATGCATAATTAATCACATTAATTGTTGATCCTGCCTTGCCATGAGTGGTCAATTATGGCTTTTATCGGACTTGGGAAAAGAATTGCATAGAAAGCTGAACCTATTGATGGTAGACCCATACATTAAAATGTCTTTGTAGACTTTCATGTTGGTCTAGAACTTGTCAGACTGGTGCAAAGCATTTTGGCTTTCTTTAAGTGGCAGAAATTAAAGAATCACTTTTAAGAAGTAGAATATACTCACAGCCCATTTTCCACAAGAAATAAGGACTATTAATCTCCTTGCCACCTAGCGTTACCTCTCTCGCCCCTTTCTGTTGCTTGTTACTATCTCAAATTAAATCTGATTATGCTATTAAGAAGGAGGGCCCAGAGGAGCTACTCCATGTTCGTCAGGAGGGGTGGCCTTGAGGAGATACCCCAGGTCCAAGGTAAGGAGCAGCGGCTGCGCTTTGCTGGAGCAGCTGTGAAGAGATACCCCATTTCCAAGGTAAGAGAAACCCAAGATGGTAGGTGTTGTGAGAGGGCATCAGAGGGCAGACACACTGAAACCATAATCACAGAAAACTAGTCAATCTGATCACACAGACCACAGCCTTGTCTAACTCAATGAAACTAAGCCATGCTGTTGGGGCCACCCAAGACAGGCAGGTCATGGTGGAGAGGTCTGACAGAATGTGGTCCACTGGAGAAGGGAATGGAAAACCACTTCAGTATTCTTGCCTTGAGAACCCCATGAACAGTATAAAAAAGCAAAATGACAGGATACTGAAAGAGGAACTCCCCAGGTCGGTAGGTGCCCAATATGCTACTGGAGATCAGGGAAAAACAACTCCAGAAAGAATGAAGGGATGGAGCCAAAGCAAAAACAATACCCAGTTGTGGATATGACTGGTGATAGAAGCAAGGTCCGATGCTGTAAAGAGCAATATTGCATAGGAACCTGGAATGTCAGGTCCATGAATCAAGGCAAATTGGAAGTGGTCAAACAGGAGATGGCAAGAGTGAACATCAACATTCTAGGAATCAGTGAACTAAAATGGACTGGAATGGGTGAATTTAACTCAGATGACCATTATATCTACTACTGTGGGCAGGAATCCCTTAGAAGAAACAAAGTAGCCATCATAGTCAACTCAAAAACGACAGAATGATCTCTGTTCATTTCCAAGGCAAACCATTCAATATCACAGTAATCCAAGTCTATGCCCCAACCAGTAATGCTGAAGAAGCTGAAGTTGAACGGTTCTATGAAGACCTACAAGACCTTTTAGAACTAACACTCAAAAAAGATGTCCTTTTCATTATAGAGGACTGGAATGCTAAAGTAGGAAGTCAAGAAACACCTGGGGTAACAGGCAGATTTGGCCTTGGAATATGGAATGAAGCAGGGCAAAGACTAATAGAGTTTTGCCAAGAGAACGCACTGGTCATAGCAAACACCCTCTTCCAACAACACAAGAGAAGACCCTACAGATGGACATCATCAGATGGTCAACACCGAAATCAGATTGATTATATTCTTTGCAGCCAAAGATGGAGAAGCTCTATACAGTCAACAAAAACAAGACCAGGAGCTGACTGTGGCTCAGATCATGAACTCTTTATTGCCAAATTCAGACTTAAATTGAAGAAAGTAGGGAAAACCACTAGACCATTCAGGTATGACCTAAATCAAATCCCTTATGACTATACAGTGGAAGTGAGAAATGGATTTAAAGGACTAGATATGATAGATAGAGTGCCTAATGAACTATGGATGGAGGTTTGTGACATTGTACAAGGGACAGGAATCAAGACCATGCCTGTGGAAAAGAAACGCAAAAAAGCAAAATGGCTGTCTGAGGAGGCCTTACAAATAGCTGTGAAAAGAAGAGAAGCGACAAACACAGGAGAAAAGGAAAGATATAAGCATCTGAATGCAGAGTTCTGAAGAATAGCAAGGAGAGATAAGAAAGCCTTCCTCAGCGATCAGTGCAAAGAAATAGAGGAAAACAATAGAATGGGAAAGACTAGAGATCTCTTCAAGAAAATTGGAGATACCAAGGGAACACTTCATAGAAAGATGGGCTCGATAAAGGACAGAAATGGTATGGACCTAAGAGAAGCAAAAGATATTAAGAAGAGGTGGCAAGAGTACACAGAAGAACTATACAAAAAAGATCTTCATGACCAAGATAATCATGATGGGGTGATCACTCATCTAGAACCAGACATCGTGGAATGTGAAGTCAAGTGGGCCTTAGAAAGCATCACTATGAACAAAGCTAGTGGAGGTGATGGAATTCCAGTTGAGCTAGTTCAAATCTTGAAAAATGATGCTGTGAAAGTGCTGCAGTCAATATGCCAACCAATTTGGAAAACTCAGCAGGGCCACAGGACTGGGAAAGGTCAGTTTTCATTCCAATCCCAAAGAAAGGAAATGCCAAAGAATTCTCAAACTACCACACAATTGCACTCCTCTCACATTCTAGTAAAGTAATGCTCAAAATTCTCCAAGCCAGGCTTCAGCAATATGTGAACTGTGAACTTCCAGATATTCAAGCTGGTTTTAGAAAAGGCAGAGGAACCAGAGATCAAATTGCCAATATCTGCTGGATCATGGAAAAAGCAAGAGAGTTCCGGAAAAACATATATTTCTGCTTTATTGACTATGCCAAAGCCTTTGACTGTGTGGATCACAATAAACTGTGGAAAATTCTGAAAGAGATGGGAATACCAGACCACCTGACCTGCCTCTTGAGAAACCTGTATGCAGGTCAGGAAGCAACAGTTAGAACTGGACATGCAACAACAAACTGGTTCCAAATTGGAAAAGGAGTACGTCAAGGCTGTATATTGTCACCCTGATTATTTAACTTAAATGCAGAGTACGTCATGAGAAATGCTGGGCTGGAAGCACAAGCTGGAATCAAGATTGCCGGGAGAAATGTCAATAACCTCAGATATGCAGATGACACCACCCTTATGGCAGAAAGTGAAGAAGAACTAAAAAGCCTCTTGATGAAGGTGAAAGAGGAGAGTGAAAAAGTTGTCTTAAAGCTCAACATTCAGAAAACGAAGATCATGGCATCTGGTCCCATCACTTCATGGGAAATAGATGGGCAAACAATGGAAACAGTGACAGGATTTATTTTTTGGGGCTCCAAAATCACTGCAGGTGGTGACTGCAGCCATGAAATTCAAAGACGCTTGCTCCTTGGAAGAAAAGTTCTGACCAACCTAGACAGCATATTGAAAAGCAGAGACATGACTTTGCCAACAAAGGTCAGTCTAGTCAAGCTGTGGTTTTTCTAGTAGTCATGCATGGATGTGAAAGTTAGACTCTAAGGAAAACTGAGCACCAAAGAATTGATGCTTTTGAACTGTGGTGTTGGAGAAGACTCTTGAGAGTCCCTTGGACTGCAAGGAGATCCAACCAGTCCATCCTAAAGGAAATCAGTCCTGAATGTTAATTGGAAGGACTGATGCTGAAGCTGAAACTCCAATACTTTGGTCACCTGATGTGAAGAACTGACTCATTTGAAAAGACCCTGATGCTGGGAAAGATTGAAGGTAGGGAGAAGAAGGGGATTACAGAGCATGAGATGGTTGGATGGCATCACCAACTTAATGGACATGAGTTTGATTAGACTCCAGGAGTTGGTGATGGACACGGAGGCCTGGTGTGCTGCAATTCATGGGGTCACAAAGAGTCAGACACGACTGAGCGACTGAACTGAACTGAACTGATGCTACTATCCTCAAATATTTCCTAGTTCTGTGTCTATAAAGAGAAAAAAGTAAACAGGCTGATTTAGAGCTTGACAGGCTTGAATGCACTTCTAATTAGGTATGAATGACAGGTCTTGCTAAAGGAAGCCAAAGTGGCTGTGGCTGAGATTGGGATTCATCAAATATACACCATATAACAAATAGAGACTCTTTTGGCAAATAAATTAGAAAGAAATCTTTCAGAGAGTTAGCACTCTTCTCCCCAGTGTATACTTTTTTGTTATTATGTGGCATGAGGAATCTGAGATCAATTGAAAAATGATATAGATGATTCTGTATTTAGGAGGACTGGCTTTAAGAACAAAATAAAGACTTGACACTTGGAACACAGACTGTTTACCTGTGTTGCACGGAGCTCTGTACTCAGCAAAAGCTGCTTCATCTGAAAGACACAATGGGGGAAAAGCTTGAGAAACGGGAGCTTCAGTGGGACAGGATTTCATGGGGAGGTTTTCACAGATCAGAACTGCACACTTGACTGAAGCACGAAATGTATCATTGCAGAAATACCAGCTCATTGGGGAAATAGACAAAAATGTGGAGTGATTTCCTCTCTTGATATCATTGAAGGAATCCCCTTCTCTGGGGGAGAAGTGAAGGGCTGCCCACACTGCATTGTTCAAGCAAAGTACAGGACCTGGCTAACCGTGGCATGCATCCTTTCAGTTCTGCTTTGATATTCGCTTCTTTCTCCCTTCATGATATTTTCTCATCCTTCTTTCCAAGTCTGCAACATTCAGCATGTTCCTCTCCACTAATCAGCAGAGTACTCACCCTCTATCTTCCAACTAAATTTTTATTTTCTTTATTCTTAAATTTTTGTTTAAAAATTTTTTGCACTACCGCATGGCAGGCGGGATCTGAGGTCCCTGACCATGCATCCTTCGGTGGAAGTGTAGAGTCTTAACCACTGGACCACCAGGGAAGTCCCCCACTCTTTTTTTTGTTTGGATTGGTCTTCACTGACCATTCAAAGGGTTGTTCTCTTCCTATCTCTAATTTTCTCCTATAAATATCTGTATAATTCTCCCAACTTTTTATTACTTTGAATTGTTGAAGTATCTTTTAAAGAAGATTTATAGATCTCTTTATCTGTAAACATTTCTTCATAAAACTCTTAGTCCCTTGGAAATCATTATATTATTGGCAGACTTATGTTGTAGGTAGTTCTTTATAGGCTAAGGTAGCACGAATAAGGTAATAGAATATGTTGAAAACAGGACTTACTTATACATGTCTGTCACACTCTAATTCCTTTATTATGGGTTGAGGTAACTTAGGGTCCTTGCTGTTGTTGTTTAGTCGCTAAGTTATGTCTGGCTCTTTGCAACCCTATGGACTGTAGCCCAGCAGGCTCCTTTGTCCATGGAAAATACCAGACAAGAATACTGGAGCAGGTTGCCATTTCCTTCTCCAACTTAGGGTCTTAGTGCTCTGTTACTCACTGGTCTCATAGTAATCATAGACTTTCATGATAGCAGGTTGCAGGTTTCTTACAGGCATGTCTTGTAGAACACAGAAGGAAAAACTCAGTGTCTGATTGGTTATCTGAAAAAAGACAGGGAAAATAATCCAGAATCAAGGAGTCCTCGCCTCTTTTCCTTTAGCTCCATTCAGTCTTCATCCTTTGAGGAACAGTCCTGTTGGTGGTGGTGTTTAATCTCAAGGCAGCTGTGCTCCCTCACTGCTCTTGTAGGAGGATGGTGATGAAGATTTTAGAGTAGGAACCCGAGGAGTTAGAGAAGAGATCCTTAGAGTAATGAAACTTTACCAGACTTTTAAACAATTAAAACAATTCAGGGACTTCCCTGGTGGTCTGACAGCTAAGATTCCACACTCCCAATGCAGGGGGCCCAGGTTCCATTCCTGATCAGGGAACTAGATCCCACATGCTGCAACTGAGTTCGTTCGCATACTGCAACTAAAGATTCCGCATGCTGCAAGGAAGACGGAAGATCCTGAGTGCTGCAACTAAGACCTGGCACAGCCAAATAAATAAATATTTAGAAAAAAAACGGTCCACGTTTCTCCATAATGTCCAATATATGGTTCTGCTCAGAGTGAGAGAGAATTTTTTTTTTAATTAAAAAACTTTTTTTTGGCCATGCCATTCAGCATGCGGCATCTTGGTTCCCTGATCAGGACAAACCCACATCATCTCAGTGGAAGCTCAGAATCCTAACCACTGGACTGCCAGGAAGTGCCCAGAAATTCTTTTTACTGGTGGACTGACTCTATCCATACTAGTGTTTCTGAATATTTAGAAAACATTTTTCAAAGTATAAACATTCACATACAAATTCATGTACAGAATCAGAGTGGTTTCTTGTGTTGCTAATGAAATTGATTACATTATGATGAAACTAACTATGATTAACACTTCTAGACTGACAACATATCTCTCTATGTATATATCATTTTACTTACCTATCTATCTATTTACCAACATCTAATTTTTGGTATATATTTTGTTAAGGTGAGGTTGGCATAATCATTGACCAACTCCTGGGAACACTTCCTACCCTTGATCAGCAAGTTTCCACTAAGCTTCTAGATGATGGAGCCTGTTTGTTTGTGGAAAAGCATGTCTAGAACTCACATAGAATTCACATTTGACACCTGAGTAAACATGTGTCTTGGGTAAGTTTCTTCACTTATAAAATAGAAATAATAAAACCTATATTCCTAGAATTGTTATGGAGACTGAATGTCTACCTGAAGCAGACAGAAATACTCATATTCCCATTTCAATACAAATAAATCCATAGTTTCTGAAATGCTCATATCCCCCACCCTGCTTGCTTCTGACACTCCAAATTCCAGGGAAGACTGCAGGGAGGAAAGAGATTTTATAATATTATCTAATGGAACTGGAAGAATGTGCTTTTTAAGGAGGCTTCCCTGATCGCTTTTCTCATATTAGGTACTTCCCAGGGGAACAGACACAACTAAGAGTAATGTTCACCTGCTTGTGTCTAGCAAGGCTGCAGGGCTCTTACCTGTTCCACCTAAATCAGGACATTGTTGTTGCTCACTTCTATCCTGCTCACGTGGTGTGAGTTATCAAGCTGAGGCAAATGAGAGAAATCACCAGTGTTACTGAATAAATGGATGAGGAATTGCGAGATTGTGATTGACACATATACACTACTGACATTATGTATAAAATAGATAACTAGTGAGAACATACTGCACAGCGCAGGGAGTCTACTTAATGCACTGTGGAGACCTGAGTGGGAAGGAAACCCAAAAGGGAGTGAATATATATATTTGTGTGTGTGGCTCATTCACTTTGCTGCACACTAGAAACTAACACAACATTATAAAGCAAGTATAAACAAGTAAATGTTTGTCATTCAGTTGTGTCCAACTCTTTGTGACCCCATGGACTGTAGCCCACCAGACTCCTCTGTCCATGGAATTCTCCAAGCAAGAATACTGGAGAGGGTTGCCATTTCCTTCTCCAGGGAAAGAAATTATACTGCAATAAAAATTCATTTAAAAATACTTTTTTTTACCTGAAGACTACAGGCAGCCAATATTGTTACCATTCTCTGGACCTTGTAGAGCTATCAAGCAAGTCAGGCTTACTCAGCTCAACTAAAAGAAGTTTGACACCTGTGTCTTTCCTCCCAGTTTCAGGAAGTGTAGCCACCTGAGTACTACAGAGCTCCAAGGAGCACACTGTTTCTGTACTCACTGAGAAATTCATTTCCCTGAAAGAAAGTGTGTGTTTATCTGAGCTTAGAGGTCCCAGGACCTCTGCATATTGTGTCCAATCTGGTGCTCTTGAAATCCCCAGAATCCACATGGTGTCCTAGGTTTTGTGAGCAATTAAAAAGCTTTTGTTGTTGTTCAGTTGCTCAGTTGTGTCCAACTCCTTGTGACCCCGTGGACTGTGGCACGCCAGGATTCCCTGTCCTTCACCATCTCACAGAGCTTTCTCAAACTCATGTCCATTGAATCAGTGATGCCACCCAACCATCTAGTCCTCTGTCATCCCCTTCTCCTCCTGCCTTCTATCTTTCCCAGCATCAGGGTCTTTTCCAAGGAGAAAAAGCTGGCCCCTGATTTTAAGGAGCTTGCAAGTGCAGGGACATGTACAGCATCCACTGAAGTCTTTGACTTGTGGGGCCCAAATAGGCAAACCTAATTTGAGGAACCTTCTCATTTTTACCATCTTTGAGTGGAGGAGTCTGTTCAGAGAACTCTCACTCACCTAGTGATTTGGCAGTAACCAAGCAGGACACTGATTGCCTCTTGTCTGCTCAGAGGCAGGAGGAATATTGGTCTTTCTCCATGGGGACAGCTGTGAAGTCAGGAGAGGCTTCCAGCTGCATAGCTACCTGTAGCCCCCCAGGGGACAAAGTGACACCAGAGAGAGGCCGTTAAGGTAACAAGATGACACATGAGATGGGCAAGTGAGAAAACCTGGAGTGAATCTGAGGTGTTAAAAAGAGACAGATGGAATTGAGAGAGTAGCATTGACATCAATAGACTAACATGTATAAAATGAATTATAAAGCTTTGCATACAAAGGTCCGTATAGTCAAAGCTATGTTTTTCCCAGTAGTCATGTACAGATGTGACAGTTGGACTGTAAAGAAGGCTGAGTGTAGAAGAATTGATGCTTTTGAACTGTAGTGCTGGAGAAGACTCTTGAGAGTCCCTTGGACTGCAAGGAGATCCGACCAGTCAATCCTAAAGGAAATCAATCCTGAATATTTTACTGGAAGGACTGATGCTGAAGCTGAAGCTCCAATACTTTGGTCACCTGATGCGAAGAGCCAACTCATTTGAAAAGACCCTGATGCTGGGAAAGATTGAAGGCAGGAGGAGAAGGGGATGACAGAGGATGAGATGGTTGGATGGCATCCGTGACTCAATGGGCATGATTTTGAGCAAACTCTGGGAGGTGTTGAAGGACATGGAAGCCTGGTGGGCTGCAGTCTGTGAGATCACAAAGAGTCAAACATGACTGAGCGACTAAAAGACAAAGTGGGAAGCTGCTGCATAGCACAGGGAGCACAGCTTGGTGCTCTATTTTGACCTAGAGAAGTGGGATTGTGGGTGGGATGGGATGGAGGCTCAAGAGGAGGGGATATATGTGAACATAGAGCTGACTGAAGGCAGGAGGAGAAGGGGGCGACAGAGGATGAGATGGTTGGATGACGTCACCTGCCGGAGCCACCACAGGAGATCCCACCCATGACAAGGTCATGCGGAAGAGACCTGACAGGCAAGGCTGGTCAGGACTCGAGGGACTCCCTGGACCTGCTCGAGCATCTACCCTGAAACCAAAATCTGTCTGTCTACTGTTTACTATATTATGTTTTTCACCAACTCTTCTGACATTAGCAGGGGGCTATCCCCAACCACCTTTCTCTGAAGAAAATCAATTTAGGGCTCTAATTAATAAGTCTCCTGGGCATGAAAGGAGTATTTCAATTCAAATCCCTCTTATTAGCATTCTAGCTTACTTGACAGGTTTATCCATACTCTTACAACTAACGCACATGATTATTCACAACTTCCCAACCATGAAAGGCACGGGAAGCCTAAACATTCTAAAAGTCCTAATGAGCATAGAGTCCTTTAAGGGATGAAAAATTATTAGAATAGTATTGGTAAAGGGCTTCATTATTTGGCCAATGCTTGTTGCCAAGTTCCTGTATCCCTTATCCATTGTGCACCTGGGACTGCATTAGTTAATGTAGTTGGAATGTAAGAAGAACAAGTAGTAGCCTTGGTATTAACCACATCAGACCTTTGAGCTAATAAGTTCTTTCTTTGTTGTGACCCACTGCACCTTTGCTCCGTGAGAATGTAACTTTATTTAGTACTTTCTGAGGCTGGGAGAAATAAAGAAAAAACAAAACACTTTAAGGGAAAACAAATTTTCTGGGTGATCAACCTTTATCAGAAAAGAGTCATGAAATATTAACAGGCCACAGGGCCAGACATAACATAAGACCTTTGTTTATGAAAAGGTGTACAGAAAATGTCCTGGTTTCGATAAAGGTAAAATTGATGGAATGTTGAACTGACACTGTATCTTTCACTTTGAGAAATGTGTAACTCAGAGTATAAAAGTTCCTTTTGAAAATAAAGCTGTGGATTCCACTTCACCAGAGCTCTGGTCTCCCTGTCTTTCTTTCTCTTTCTTTCTCCCTTTTTTTCAGGCTGAATCCCTGGAGCACAGAGGCCCTCTGAGTTCACTTTTTCCCTGGGCTTCTAAGACCCGATCGGAAAGGCACTCTGCATCTTCACCCCACCGAGAGGGTGCCTGAGGCCTCTGTGAACAGAGCAAGTCCCGTGTCAGGGGCTTTACTGGCTTTCTGTGTAAACCAAGGAATTTCAGCCTCTTTCTCTCTCTCTTATTCTTTCTCTTTAGTTTTTATTTTTATTTTTGACCCCAGACCACCAGGTCCCAGTCCATTATTAGACCCGTGTCATCTCTCTTGCCGACGCTGTTCATCCGGAGAGTTCCCCTGGATCCTGCTGGGGCTGGACCCAGGCAATCACTGACTCAGTGGACATGACTTCACTATCTCTCCAGGAGATAGTGAAGGATAGAGAAGCCTGGTATGCTGCAGTCCATGGGTTGCAAAGAGTCAGACACAACTTAGCAACTGAACAACAGCATATTTACCTTAAAAATTTGTATCAACTTCATATAGAACATATGTATTTGTAAATATGTTTAATATAAATATGTATTTGTTTATTAATTTTTTTTGTACCAGTAATGGAGGGACAAGGAAAGTGAAAATAGCATGTTGTCCTGAGGAAATTTAGGTACTGGCTTAGACTCATGAGAATTCTCCCAGCTAAATTTGTAGCAATAGTCCATTTGGAGCTCCCTCTTTCAATTTTTTTCCTTCCTTCTTTTTTTTTTTTTTAAATCCACACACTCATCTGCTCATTCAGTTAAAAATATTTTTTCATTTATGGTAAACTTTATACATATAAGCACTTTTATGATATAAGTGCCTCCTGTCCTCAATATGTTTTGGTTGCAGGACATAAACGATGCCAGAAAGAAGAATTACATTATATATGGTTAAATGCAATGTGTGTTAGAAGAAAGGTACAAAGTAAGTCATAGGAATTTAGAGGAAGACTTAGAAAATCCAAATAATTGGATTGAACAGTACTGATTCATGTCATTTTTGTACACTCAGCCTAGGTTATAATAAAATATTTTTTGTAAGCTTGAGAAATGAAAGAAGATCTAGAGTGTGTAAGTTATAGTTTCACAGCCAAAGTTTAATTTAATTTTGGAAAAAAATGCTACTTATGTCCCTTAACCTAGGACCTGATTATTAGTGGCATGGTAATATATGTAATTGGAATCATGGGTTACTTCAGTGATCTGGAAGAGGATGTTATGGGCAAAAAGCAATTTTAAATTCATGCTTAATTTGGGAATGTCCTTACCCAAATATACTTGGTAAGGTAGTTTAACACCATGGCCTTGAGTGTGAAGGCTTCTCTGTGGATCACAGGGTAGGGCATTGTGACCTCCAAGAATAAGGGCTTGAAGGCTCAGAGAGAGGCAGTCAGGAGAGAGACCAAGTCCAGTGTCACTGGACAGACACAGGACCCCTGCCTTCCAGTCAGTGATGTTATCAGAGACTGTTACTCACTCCTACTTCAGTTACACCCAAGGAGCTGCAGAGGACAGCCATGTGATGAACAAAAAGCAAGCAAGTGAACTGGTTATTCTAAAATGGTAACTGGGCTTCCCAGGTGGCTCAGTGGTAAAGAATCCAACTGAGCAACTGAGCACTCATGCACAAGCTGGTAACTGATGAGTATGACCCAATATCATACTTTTGAGTCCTCTCAAAAGAGATAGGGGCTTCCCAGGTGGCTTGGTTGAGAAGGCAATGGCAACCCACTCCAGACGGAGGAGCCTGGTAGGCTACAGTCTATGGGGTCGTGCAGAGTTGGACACAATTGAACGACTTCACTTTCTCTTTTCACTTCCATGCATTGGATAAGGAAATGGCAACCCACTCCAGTATTCTTGCCTGGAGAATCCCAGGGACAGCGGAGCCTGGTGGGCGGCTGTCTATGGGGTCGCACAGAGTCAGACACAATTGTCGTGACTTATCAGCAGCAGCAGCAGCAGTAGGTGGCTCAGCTGGCAAAGAATCCACCTGCAATATGGAAGACCTGGGTTTGATCCCTGAGTTGGGAAGATCCCTTGGAGAAGGGAAAGGCTACCCATTCCAGTATTCTGGCCTGGAGAATCCCATGGACTCTATACTCCATGGGGTCTCAAAGAGTCAGACACGACTGAACAACTTTCACTTTCAAAAGAATTATAGAAATTAACAATATAATCAAAGCCCAAGATGGAAAAATAAAAGGCATTTCAGTGATTCAACTTCCCCCAACATGGTCATGCCTCCCACAAGTCTGTACAATCATTAGAAATCTGATTATAGGGACTCCCCTGTTGGTCCAGTGTTAAGACTCCGAGCTCCCAGTGCAGGGGCCCCAGGTTCGATCCTGATCAGGGAACTAGATCTTGTATGCTACAACTAAGACCTGGGGCAGCCAAATAAATAAAATTGAAAAAAAAAAATCTGACTATAGACTTGAAATTGTCATTGAGCTTCCCTCTCTAAAATACTATCTGACAACTTTATAATTCTAAAAGTGGTTTATTCCACTTGCTTGTAGGATTGCTTCAGGTCTGCTCTTCAATATGGCATTCGTGCTTGGTAAACATTAGAAAACTTGATTATAATTGGCTTCCCTGATAGCTCAGTTGGTCAAGAATCCGCCTGCAATGCAGAAGACCTGAGTTTGATTCCTGGGTCAGGAAGATCCACTGGAGAAGGGATGGGCTACCCTATCCTGTATTCCTGGGCTTCCCTTGTGGCTCAGCTGATAAAGACTCTGCCTGCAATGGGAGAGATGTGGTTTCAATCCCTGGGTTGGGAAGATCCCCTGGAGAAGAGAAAGGCTACCCACTCCAGTATTCTGGCCTGGAGAATTCCATAATTAGTCATCTCCTTTATTTTTTAGAAGTGCCAGGAATACATGCATATCTACAATTGTTGAATCGATATAGGTAGACCAGAGTTTTATAAATTAGCCTAGCCCTGTTTTGAAATGACAGATAATTAGAGAAATGGTTGGAAATAATGAAGTCATGTTTTTTACATCCAAAGCAAATGTGGTTGAGTGGAAGTTACTCACTTTATTATCATCAAGTCCTAGATCCAGGCTTCAGGGAAGTAGCTTCACACAGTCTTAGTGATTGGCTTTGAGTGGATCTCTCCCATTACCGTAGTATCTTCCTCAGTGGCAAGGGCCACTTTGACTATTACTGTGGGAAGAAGATGCTGCTTTGAGAAAGTTATTTCCATACAATGTGACATAAATGAATAATGCAGCTAAATATCTAGTTTTCCTGCTAAAATTAAAATGTTAAAACAGTTGCACTGGAAACCATGTTCAGCCACTCATTTTCTGAATGGATAGAATCTTTGTCAAAAGTAGAAATGACTGGACTTCTCTGGTGGCATAGTGGACGGGAATCCACCTGCCAGTGCAGGGGATATGGGTTCTGAGATCCCTGGTTTGGGAAGATTCCACATGCCAAGGGGCAACTAAGCCTGTGGGCCACAACTCCTGAGCCCGAGTACTGTACTACTGAAGCCATGTGCCTACAGCCTGTGGCCTGCAATGAGAGAAGCTACCATAATGAAAAGCAGCCCCCACCCACCGCAATCCCATGCAGACAAAACCTTTTTTAAAAAGTAGAAATGACAAAATCCTGGAGAAAGCCTAACCTAGTGTAAGAGAGACTGGAAGGAAAGTGAAAGTTGCTCAGTCACTTGTGACCCCATGGACTATCCAGTCCATGGAATTCTCCGGGCCAGAATACTGGAGTGGGTACCATTCCCTTCTCCAGGGGATCTTAACAACCCACAGATCGAACTCAGGTCTCCCGCAGGTGGATTCTTTACCAGTTGAGCCACCAGAGAATGGTGTATATTTTGGGAGTGAGGGCAGTTGGAGAGGGCTTCCAAAAACAGGAGAACTTTCACATTATACAGAAGCAGGAACCTTTAGGCAAGATATCTCCAGCTGTAAGAAGAGTCATTTCAATTATGAATGGCAAGAGCTGAACAGTGCCAAAGTTATTAGTAGAGAGATTCTTGCAATGTTTTTCTTTCTATAGATCCATAAAAGCAAACTTAATGTTTTGAGTTACCTGTTTTTAATTTGTGAAAAAAGGCAAGAAATGGAACAGTATAAACTTCTGAACTAGAAAGGGATGAAAGGGAACATTCCCTATCCGGTATGTACATATATATATACTTTTTGATGGGGCAAAGGAAAATCAGGACACAAGAATCATAGCATTTGCTTGGAGTTGAAGTGGCAGGAAATAAAAATCTTACAACTAGTAGCAGAGGTTCTTTGGTCTGCATTTTCTTAGAACAGGAATACAAACAGATTCAGAGTTAAGGCTTGTAACAAAGTGTTCCTTTCTTAAGTGGACTTATTTTCAGAAATAACTGTTGAAGAACTGATAAATGAGGAGACTGTACAAAAATTGTTTATCCTTCCTTCATGGATTTTTTCCCCCTGCATTTACAGAGTTTCATTTTCTGGGTTTTTGTTTGCCATGGCCACTGACTTCTTAACTTGGCCTCTGACTTTCTTTTTAACGTTCATTCCTCAGAATTTTCTAACGTCTCAGTTCTCTACTCCCGGATCTGTCAGTCTGCATGATGTTTTTCTAGCAGGTAGAGTAGGGCTTCCCTGGTGACTCAGTGGTAAAGAATCTGCCTGCCAATGCAGGAGACTTGGGTTAGATCCCTGGGTTGCAAACAAGTTGGATACAAGTTAGTGACTAAACAACAACAACAAAGAGGAAATAGAGTGACCATACTTCATTTACAGTGTTGTTTAGTTGCTAAGTTGCCTCCGACTCTTTACGGCCCCTTGGACTGCAGCATGCCAAACTTCCCTATCCTTCACCATTTCCCGGAGTTTGCTCAAAGTCATGTCTGATTGAGTCAGTGATGCCTTCCAACCATCATTTAACTTAAAAATTGTTTCTCTTTGATAGTATTCCATTTGCTTAAAGGGTCTTTTTTCTTTTGTTCTATCTCTCATACACTCGCTAAAATGCTCTTCATTCCATATGATACATCTCCTATATGAAAAAACATCCAGACTTCTCAGAATTATTCTCTTTTGAGGTACACTTCATCCACCTGCTATAGGAATAATTATATTTTATCTTACTGTTTATTTTTTTGCTTATTGAATGATAGCATAATGTCCAATGCAATAAAAAAAGTGGCTCCCGCCATGGTTGTTTTTATTTTGCCTGGAAGATAGAAACTTATAAGTTAAGGACAGAATTTGGGATGTTTGAGCTTCAAGTTGGTGAATACCTTTAGTCTATGTCCTGGAAAGAAAATAATTACCAAATCAAACAAAAATATTTAAATATTATATAAAACCCCCACTTTGTGTTAAAAATCATAATACCTAATAAGTTAATTACATTATTGTTTACATAACCAAGAAGAGTTCAAAATACTCAGTGCAGCAGTGGAATAGTAAAATTTTTCCAAATTTTGTCCCTTGTATACTTTTGCATAGCAAAGCTGAGTATTGTAAAGTTAGTTATAAAGCCACAGACCAGGTTAAAAGGAACACAGCCATGCGAACACACATTCCTAATCAGCTGTGTGTCCTGCCTTGGCTCTGTTACAATGAGCTATGTTCCTTAAGCAAGTCCCTTAACCTCTTTATGTCCCTGTTTCCTCTGGAGAAAACCAACGATCCAGACTGGGTACTTTCTAGTATTTTTTATTCATGCGGCTGCTGCTGCTGATGCTAAGTCGCTTCAGTCGTGTTCAACTCTGTGTGACCCCATAGACAGCAGCCCACCAGGCTCCCCCGTCCCTGGGATTCTCCAGGCAAGAACACTGGAGTGGGTTGCCATTGCCTTCTCCAATGCATGAAAGTGAAAAATGAAAGTGAAGGCACTCAGTCGTGTCCGACTCTTAGCGACCCCATGGACTGCAGCCTACCAGGCTCCTCCGTCCATGGGATTTGCCAGGCAAGAGTGCTGGAGTGGGGTGCCATTGCCTTCTCCAATTTTTGATTCATATAGTGTTCTATTAATCCTAAACAATTCACAAGGCAGACTATTAATGGATATATGGGCTTTATTGTCCTCTGACAATTCCCTCTTTTTTATTTTTTCATAATTGCGGGTGACTGTAGATACTTTGGTGAGAAAGGTCCTGACCAAATGAGTTTGTTTTGTTTGAACAATTTTAGTTGAAAGGCATTGGTATAATATGCATATAACCATTAGGACAATTATTAGTGTTATAATTTCAGATCCAATACTGTGTATAATGCCTTGTAACCATCCTCGAGGGTCTAGCCCAGATAATTGATTAGCCAGTTGTTCAGCTAGTTTCCAAATTAGTGGAAGAGGGCAGACTTTTAGAAAAGGTTTCAAAGATTTCTTTTTGTAGTAATTGTACATTCAGAGAGGCATTATCATGTATGTTTTGTAAATGAAATTTGATCCATTCCCTGTTGTAGGCACGATGATTGAATTAAACAGGAGTAACACAAAATTGAGTAGACCTCCAATCACATTTTAGTATCATTTGTTTTTGTAAATCTGTTAATTGATCTCCAACCCATTTGATGGCTGTTTTTAGTTCCTGTATTTCATCTTGAAATTCCTCATCTATCTGAGCCTGAGTGGCACACATAGTATGAGCATCTTTAGTCCAATTTTGTATAAAATTATGTGTTTGAATTGAAGTTTGTAAAGCAACACCAGTGATGGCAGCAGTTGTGCAAATAGTTATTAATTCCCAAATGCCAAGAATCAGCCATCCAATGAATCGTTTAGATCATCAGAGTATTTTAGTAAGTAACTGGGAAGCGAGCCCGGCCATGGGGCCTTCTTTCCAGGGCTGTTGGAGATTTACTGGTAACCATAAATTACGTTGAGATCGAAGAAATCAAAAGGTGCCAGAGTCCAGCTCCAGCAGCCAGGGAATCAGCCTGAAGGGGTGGGTGGTGTCGGTGAGTCACGATGCAGCCTCTCATTTAGTTTTCTTGGACTGCATCTTTATTTCAAGGTTAAGATTCTCTGTTATACTTTTACAAAAGCATTAGGTCAGAGGTTGGACAGTTTCAGTTCCCCATGACCCAGATTTGTTGTCTCCATAAATCATTGTTGCCCCTCAAAAGGAGTTCCTGCCTCAGTGATTCTCTTATCTACTTCTTCTCATGTGTCCTTGTGAATACATTGTAACTCATGCTAATGTCTGGGCTGCATACCACATTCCTCAATTTATTTCTTATCTTTCTAAATCCTGTTTGCCCCTAGTATCCTGAGCTCAGTTTCTCTAAAAAGGCTTCTAACTACTAATATCTCCAAAATTCCTGATCTCTATAAGCTATAGTAAAATATGCTAACATTACAATAGTCCTTAAATCTTTAGCTTCTAACTATTTAAATTATTCCTAAGCCCCACCCAAATTCAGCAAACTCCTTTGCCATAAATATTTCCCTCACAAATAGGTTTCAGATAGCAATCCCTCCCATGGCCTCAAGCTGCGGCCTATATGCTCATCCTGGAACACTCTTCTGTAAAGGTCCTTGAACGAATGTCAATGATTAACTTTATGAATTATTCTCTGAGCACAGCTGCAGAAGGCTTTGTGTCTTCTCATGCTCCTCTCAAGAACAATAAGCACCTTAATATTCTTTTCAGTCAACCCAGCCAAGGAGAGGAAAAAAAAGTCAGAATCACAAGGCCTAACTCCTTCTTCCTGGGTCCGAGCCTGCGGGACAAGGAGAGGGTGTTGGGGCTGTGCCTCCACTTTGTCAGTAATGCCTAATGCGGCTCCTGACAAAAAGGGATTCATTTCTTAAGGAAATAGAAGAGTTAAGACAGGTATATAATTTGCAATTTATAGAAGTTACAGAACATAAAATCTTATTGAATTGTAAGTTTCCTATAGCTATAACAAAAGGAAGGGGAACACAGCTTGTATGAAATATGACTGATTCCAATGAAAGGAATAATGACTAGAACTGCGACTAGTCTCTGTAAAATACTCAGTCTAAGTTACAAGTTTTTTTGGTGCTCATGGCAAGCTTCCAAATGTCTTATTGTTTAAGTTCAATCCATTTATTGAGGATGATTCAAGGGTGAGGGGGTGCCATTCCACCGTCAAGCCAGCCAAGAAGTCCTTTGTCATGGTAATATTCCATCATAATATTGGTAATCTTCCATGATACTTGAGCAGCATAATCACATATAGTGCTATTAATATCATCTGAACAGTCAGATAACCACATACCATGGGGTCCCCAATTGACAATGTTGTAATTGGCCACAAACATTAATTTTCCTGATTTGGCTTGACACTTGTACCAATGAACAGGAATATACTTAAAGTTTTTATAAGTAAACCCTTTGCATAATGTTTTTTGTCCTTTTCCTAGAGTTTCAGTAGTGTTGACATGGTTCTCATAAAAAGAAAGAGCAGTAAATAATCCAAGCAATGTCCGAAAGTCCTTTTTTGGAGGCAGGACAAAAGCCCAAGTTTGTCAGCTAACATTTATGCATAATTCTGCTGGGCCCATGCATAAAGGAAGGATTTCATAACCTAGAGAGATATTAATTAGTCTCTCTTTCTCCTCAGAGTGTGAGGGCCCTTTCATGCTCCAGGGAGAAGGCATATGTATGGAATCATTGGTTGATATGATCAGTCCCTTTTCTGTCCATTCTACAACCTGTAATAAAGGGGGGTTGGTATATAAGCCCAATAAGTATGATTCATTAATTCAGCTTGAGCAGGGGAAAGAAAAGCAAGCAAAGCAAGCATAGCAACAAAAATATTTTCTGGATTCTGAGGCATTGCCTGTTGAGAAACCAGATTTTCAGCTTGATTAGTAAGGGTTTTTATCTGTCCCCAAGAAGGGAGATCATAAGGTTGATGCCTTCAAGGGCGGTGCTTTCTGGAGATCTTTAGAGCCGCCATGGTTGGTATTGGAATTTCTTCCTCCTGGGGATTTTGCTGTTTCATCTCTAGTTTGAATGCTGTGGGCCCCCTTAGGTCAAATCTTCCGAAGAGGAAGCCATGTGAGTTCATTGGATCCATCTGGAGAAATACAAGCATACCCCTCTCCCTGTAAAATTAGTTTCCCAGATTTCCATTGATTAGTTAACCCATCTTGGTACCAAATGGGCAGTGGAAGAGAAGTGACCTTCAGTTTCTTGAGATGTTTTTCTCCCTGCAGTAAGTCTAAAAAATTTTAAACAAATAAAGCTGTATTAACAATAGTTATAGGTTTAGAGAATAGCTTATTTTTTAATCTAGTAAAGTCTGTTTTAGATAAGGAAGATAGTAGTGTTCCTGTGTATTCCCCCCTTTTTAAATTAATTTTTTAATTTGTAGTTTCAGTGTGTGATGCACTTGTTTGATTGTATCTTGTGCTTGTGGATTAAAAGGAATACCTGTAATATGTTTAATAGAAAATGATTGTAAAAATTGTTTGAAATAACTTGAAGTATAGGAAGGGTCATTGTCTGTTTTTATAGAACTAGAAGTTTTTATTATAGCAAAACAAGCTAATAGGTGAGTTATAACGTGTTGTGTAGCTTCACTGCGAAGAGGTGTGGCTCAAATAAAAGAAGAATTTATGTCGATACGGACGTGTAGGAGAGAAGAAGGAGAAAGTTTAGGGCAATGAGTTACATCTATTTGTCATAGTTTATTAGGTTGTAATCTCTGAGGATTAATACCTTGGGTAATGGGTTGAAGATGTAGGGGTCTACAAGTAGAGCCATTATTACTATACATATATATATATATATATATTTTTTTTTAGCGGTGGTATGGAATTTTTTATAGCTGGTGTAGAGAGCCAGCATTGCTGTGTAACAGAGCATGCTGTTTTTCTGGAGTAGCAAAGGAAACAAATTTATCAGCCTATTCATTACCATGAGTCATAGGACCAGGAAGACAGGAATGTGCTCGAATATGTGTAATATAAATGGGAGAAGTGTGGCTTTTAATAATGGATTGCAGTTCGAAAAAAAGTTGTTGAATAATAGGTTGATTGGAGTTTATGGTGGAGGTTTCTATATTTTTTAATAAAAAAACTGAATATAAGGAATCAGAGACTATATTAATGGGGTAGGAATGTAGACAAATAACTTGAATAAGGGCAGATAATTTGTTTTGTTGAGCAGAATGGAATTTAGTGTAAAAGACTTTATATTCTTTGAGAGACCAGAATAAGGCTTTAGCGTTTTCAGTCTCATCTATGTAGAAAACTTTAGCTTGAGGTATAGGCTGTGGGGTGATAATGTGGGAAATAATAAATTTATTTTGAAGTATTTTTGAAGAAATTTCATAGCGTGTTAGAGGGATAATGAAATGAAAATTTCCCGAAATATTCTAGAAAGGCTATTTGGAAATAGGTAGAAGTTTGTAATGTATTCTCAAATTGAGATTTATTAATAGGTATTACAATTTTATGTAATAAATAAATAAATAAATTGGATTGGAGCCAATTAGAGTTTTAGTTTTCGTCTATTGATAATGATTAGAGCAATTAAATCAAGGTAAGGTGTAAGTGAATTTATTTCTCTAAAATGGGTATAGATCCATTTTATTGGGTGTTCTTATTGGGCAAGAAGTCTCATGGGAGAATGAAGAGAGGGGAATACAAATAATTTTAAAGGTAAATCTAGTCTAATGCGGGTAAGAAGAAGTTTTTGTAGTTTGTTTTGCTCTAAATAGAGTTTCTCTCGTACCTCTTGAGAAAGTGATTGAGGGCTATTTAGATTAGGATCTCCTTTCAAAGTATTAAATAGATTAATTAGTTGATAATTAGCAATGCCCAAAGAGGGCCTAATCTAATTTATATCACCTAAAGGTTTTTGAAAATCATTCAAGGTTGATAATTTATCAGTATGAATCTGTGTTAGTTGAGGAATAATGTGTTGTCTATTAATAATAAACCCTAAATAATGGTAAGGTATAGAGGTTTAGATTTTTTCAGGGGCAATGATTAATCCAAAGTTGTTTAAGCATTGTTGAGCTATATCAAACATGTGTTGAGTTTTTAAAACAGATGGAGCCGAAAATAATATATCATCTATATAATGAATAACAAGAAAGTCAGGAAATTGTTTTTTCATAGGCTCAAGGGCTTTAGTTACGTAGTACTGACACATGGTGGGAGAATTTATCATTTTTTGAGGCAGTACAGTCTATTGATATATATTTATGAGGCCTGATGTGATTAGGAAAAGGGAAGGAGAAAGCGAATTTTTCTCAGTCTAAAGGGTGTAGATGTATATTAAAAAAGCAATCTTGTAAATCAATAATAATAATGCATCGATCTTGAGGAATAGTGGTAGGCGATGGGATCTCCGGTTGTAATGTACCCATTGGTTTCACAGATGCATTAACTTTTCTAAGGTCTGTTAAGAGACACCATTTGTTAGATTTCTTTTTTATAACAAAAATAGGAGAGTTCCAAGGAGAGCAAGATTTCTCAATATGTTGTAATTCTAATTGTGCTTCCCTGGTGGCTCAGAGGTTAAACCATCTGCCTGCAATGCGGGAGACCTGGGTTCAATCCTTGGGTTGGGAAGATCCCCTGGAGAAGGAAAAGGCAACCCCCTCCAGTATTCTTGCCTGGAGAATCCCATGGACGGAGGAGCCTGGTGGGCTACAGTCCATGGGATCACAAAGAGTCAGATACGACTGAATGACTTCACTCACTCACTCATTCAAATTCCTTAGCAGCCTGTAATTTTTCTTTTGTAAGGGGCCATTGCTCTGTCCAAATAGGCTCCTCATTCTTTCAAGTTATTTTAATAATTGTTTTGTTTGTTAAATGAGCAGTGGCCCCTAGGAAAAATGTGGAATGTATATCTGAGTTAGTCATTGTATAAGTAAATCCTTTTTTATTAGATTAAGGGGTGTATCTATCACATAAGGTTGTAATGTAGCAGGCTGGCCTTATGGTCCCTCATAAGGATAAATTTGAATACTTTGATAAACTTCTTGTATTTTGGTTTGAGAAACTCCTGTAATTTGGCAAGAAATTTTCTGTATAGGCCAAGACTTGGGCCATAAGTGTTTTGAAATAATAGGGAGGTCAGATCCAGTATCGAGGAGACCAGAAAATCTTTTATCATTAATTTTGATATTTATATTTGGTCGGGTATATTCAGATACCAATGATATTCATAAGGATTGTTTTTGATCTGTATTACTTGATCCATCTGTCTGTATATCATGAGAGGAGTTAATAGCAGTATAAGGTCAAAGAAGTAATTGAGCAATTTTGTCCCCCTTTTTGAAGTGCCATAGAATCTGAGATGACATCATAATTTGAATTTTTCCTTTATAATCTGAATAAATTACTCCAGGGTGAACAGTAATTCCTTTAGAAGTCAAACTAGATCGGCCAAGTAAAAGGCCGAAAGTTTGTGGAGGTAGGGGTCCAAAAAGTCCAGTAGGTATTTTAGAAGGAATTGTTTGAGGGAAAAGGAGACAATCATTTAGGGCTGATATATTGATGCCAGTACAGCTGGATCTTGAGGATTTGAGGGAAAAGATGGAGTTTGTCCCTGATTTTTGTTGAAGGGGACCTGGGGAGTCCCCTGTTTGAAGTTTCCCGAAATAAGTTTTCTTTCAACATCATATTTAGATTGGCAGTCTTTAGCCCAATGCACCTCTTTGTGGCAGTTAGGGCAAAGTTTTGAAAACCTTTTATTATTTTTATTTTTTTCTGTATGTTTCTTAGGGCAATCTCTTATATGGGTCTTATCCCCACATGTAAAATAGCCTTCATTTCTCTTTTTAAAAGCAGCAGCCATTGTTTCAGCTAACATTTGCATTTTCTATGTCCTAGACCCAAGATTGTGGCAAGCCTTCAAATAATCAATAACATTCCCGGTCTCACATATTGGAGTGATAGCCCTTTGACATTCTTGATTTGCATTCTCAAATGCAAGCAGTTTTCCTAGTTGTATATTGGCTTCTTTTCCAATCACAGTATGGGAAATAGCAGTTTCTAGTCTAGCTAGAAAATCAGCATATGTTTCATTAGGTCCTTGTAATATCTTAGTGTAAGTACCTTTAGGTTCTCTTGAGGAGTAATTTGATCCCAGATTTCAAGGGTAACTTCTTTCAATTATTCGTGCATTAAGGAGGGCATAGTATTGAGCTTCTATTGCCTCAAAGAACAGAGAAAGCTTCTGTCATAGATATCAAAAAGGGGGTAGAAAGAGTATTTGTCTCATTAGTTTAAGTGGAACTTTATATATTTTTCAATTAATTGTTGAGACTAGGTAAAAAGAATACCTCAATGATGTAAGAGTTCTGTTAGGCCTTTTCTCAAGACATTCATCCAGTGATCACTTTGGTACAAGATTAGCCAGGGAGAACAGGTTCCAGATAATGTCTCTGGGCAAGATATTTTGTTGTTGTGTAATCAGGGGTACAAGTGTTGAGATACAAGTTCTTAGGCAAGATTTGTTATAATTATAATCATTAACATAGAGCCTAAGAAAAGCATTTCCATGAGTAAGACATTGTGCTGTGTAAATCATTAGTTCTGGACCAAAAGAAAGGTCAGTTTTCCAGCAAGATTCATTGTTGTACAGGGCTTAAGGAAAGCATAAGTGAGAATGTTTGTTTCCTCTTTATAGGGCCCTGGACTGTCTGCATAAGTTTTGAGTCTTTGATTTCCTCCTGCTTTTAGGAGAATATGGTTGTCAGGGAAAGGGGTGGAGAAATCATTCTGTAACCTCTTCCTGCTGGGAAGGGGCATAGGCCTTAAATTGTTGAGGCAATATATTCTCCTTATAGAGGGTCTCTGATCTAGGGGTCCTGAGTAATAGCTAGAGGAGGCAGTGGAAACTGCAGGAGCATGAATAATCATTTTTAGCTTAAATGCCTAAGCCATTTAGATATAAAAATCATTATATAGTTACAGATATAAAAAGCAAACAGCAAGAATAAGAAGACTACAATTATTACAGTTAAGATAGTTTCCACCATTTGGAGATAAGCCTCTATTTGCTGATGTGAAACCGAGCCGTCCCTGAACTTTAAACAAACGGTGAAGTAAAGTAGAGAAACAATGGGGTTTTCCAGCCGTTTGACCTGTGTCTTAGTACTTACCGGCCTCAATAGGTCCTGACCTCAATAGGTCCCGAGTCACTCCGTCCAAAATGCCACATATACCAGATCTCTGTTCGGGCGCCACTTGTTGCGGTCCTTTAATGGACCGGAACCGGGTGGTCCGGAGTCAACGATAAGAAAGCAAAAGAGAGAAAGAGGCTAGTATTCCCTGGTTTATGCAGAGAACCAATAAAGCCCTAGGACAGGGCTTGTACCTAGGAGGAACAGGGCGTCCTCTCGAAGTCTTGAAAGCCCGGGCAGGAAAGTGAGCTCAGCAGGCTTCTGCACTCCAGAGAAGTAACCAGAGGGAGAGAGAGAAAGAAAGAATGACACGGGGACCCAAGTCTCTAGTGGAACAAAGGTAATTTATTAGCAGAAATGCAGGCTTATATATCTTTTGTAAAATGATTACTCAGCCATTACAAAGCATGCTGCTGCTAAGTTGCTTCAGTCGTGTCTGACTCTGTGCGACCCCAGAGACAGCAGCCCACCAGGCTCCCCTGTCCCTGGGATTCTCCAGACAAGAACACTGGAGTGGGTTGCCATTTCCTTCTCCAATGCATGAAAGTGAAAAGTGAAAGTGAAGACGCTCAGTCGTGTCCAACTCTTAGCGACTCCATGGACTGCAGCCTACCAGGCTCCCCCGTCCATGGGATTTTTCAGGCAAGAGTACTGGAGTGGGGTGCCAGAAATCCCATCAATTGCAACAAAATGGATAGTCTAATAGATACAAGGTCACTGATGCTGAAAAGAGTCATTGAAGGGAGCTACTGAAAAGAATCCAAGCAGGTACCCTTTCGCATGATCTCAGTCCTGAGAACAGTGTGTGGCTCTACTCATTCCCAGAATAGGGACTGATAAGGAACAGAGAATCCTTGAGAAATGGCACACAAAGGAAGAAAAGTGCAGCATATTGGATTCCTTAAATTTGAATGTCCCCTGAACAATTCATATAACTAGGTCCTTCCCATACTCCCAGTGTTGCACCAGAATGGTGACAAGTGTAGAAAGAAGGTATTAAGAGCATTACAGATACTAGACCCTGTGACTCTGGGAATTTGAAGATGAAACAAACCATTCTTACATGGAACCCCGAGAAAACACTTTCTGAGACAGGCAGATAACTGTGTAAGTGCCAAAATTAATATTTGATTTTATATCTTGGGGAGCAAACTCCCATGAAGTGTGTTCTTTAGTGTAGCTCCATAAGCTTTCTCTCTTTTTTGCCTCATAGTCTTACTATTACAAGTTTTAGTATTGTTCCTTGAAATCACTGCTATAATTTGCTAAATCATTCCACTATACTTAGACATTTAGATTTATTTCTATTACTATAAATTATAGAGCATTTAACATTTTTATTTGTACTTATTTTTCCTTCTTTGGGGTTATGTCTGTGCTAATTTCTAAGGAATAAAAATGTTAAATCAAAAAGAATGTGCATTTTAGAATTTATGTACATGACCACACAATTTGTGATAAGTTGAAACTTGACTATAATTATTTTGATTTCCAGGAAAGTGGTTTTTTATTTGTATCCAGTGGACACTGCACATTCTTATTTATTGCCAGTATGTTTATTCTTACACCAGCTTTCTGGGGTGCTCTGCTTGGGAATGGGAAAATAGGTTAAGAGTATTAAAACAATATTAAACATCTCTTTACAAAATTATTGGTGGTGGTTTAGTTGCTAAGTCGTCTCAGACTCCTGTCACCCCACAGACTGTAGCCCGCCAGGCTCCTCTGTCCATAGGATTCTCCAGGCAAGAATACTGCAGTGGGTTGCCATTCTCTTCTCCAGGAGAAATACAAAAAGCGTTTCATGCTCATTACAGAAATTAGAGAAACTATGAGAGCAGATCAGAGAAGGCGATGGCACCCCACTCCAGTACTCTTGCCTGGAAAATCCCATGGATGGAGGAGCCTGGTAGGCTGCAGTCCATGGGGTCACGAAGAGTCGGACACGACTGAGTGACTTCACTTTCACTTTTCACTTTCATGCATTGGAGAAGGAAATGACAACCCACCCCAGTGTTCTTGCCTGAAGAATCCCAGGGACGGGGGAGCCGGGTGAGCTGCTGTCTATGGGTCCCACAGAGTCGGACATGACTGAAGTAACTTAGCAGTAGCAGCATGAAAGCAGATATAATAAAATAAAATCACTAATAATTTTACAACATGGTGATCATCACCAACTGTTTTGACATATTTTTGGTTTTTTGTACTGACTTTACTACAAGTACTTCACTGCTGCTGCTGCTGCTACGTTGCTTCAGCCATGTCCGACTCTGTGTGACCCCATGAATTGCAGCACACCAGGCCTCCCTGTCCATCACCAACTCCCGGAGTTCACTCAGACTCATGTCCATCGAGTCAGTGATGCCATCCAGCATCTCATCCTCTGTCGTCCCCTTCTCCTCCTGCCCCCAATCCCTCCCAGCATCAGAGTCTTTTCCAATGAGTCCACTCTTCACATGAGGTGGCCAAAGTACTGCAGTTTCAGCTTTAGCATCATTCCTTCCAAAGAAATCCCAGGGCTGATCTCCTTCAGAATGGACTGGTTGGATCTCTTTGCAGTCCAAGGGACTCTCAAGAGTCTTCTCCAACACCACAGTTCAAAAGCATCAATCCTTCAGTGCTCAGCCTTCTTCACAGTCAAACTCTCACATCCATACATGACCACAGGAAAAACCATAGCCTTGACTCGATGGACCTTTGTTGGCAAAGTAATGTCTCCGCTTTTCAATATGCTATCTAGGTTGGTCATAACTTTTCTTCCAAGGAGTAAGCGTCTTTTAATTTCATGGCTGCAGTCACCATCTGCAGTGATTTTGGACCCCAAAAAAATAAAGTCTGACACTGTTTCCACTGTTTCCCCATCTATTTCCCATGAAGTGATGTGACCAGATGCCATGATCTTCGTTTTCTGAATGTTGAGCTTTAAGACAACTTTTTCACTCTCCACTTTTTACCTTCATCAAGAGGCTTTTTAGTTCCTCTTCACTTTCTGCCATA
The DNA here is from genome assembly GCF_029407905.1 of Bubalus kerabau. Classification (NCBI taxonomy): domain Eukaryota; kingdom Metazoa; phylum Chordata; class Mammalia; order Artiodactyla; family Bovidae; genus Bubalus; species Bubalus kerabau. The sequence goes on from NC_073624.1 coordinate 21,022,246, forward strand.
AGGGTGATGTCATCTGCATATCTGAGGTTATTGATATTTCTCCCAGCAATCTTGATTCCAGCTTGTGCTTCTTCCAGCCCAGCGTTTCTCATGATGTACTCTGCATATAAGTTAAATAAGCAGGGTGACAATATACAGCCTTGATGTACTCCTTTTCCTATTTGGAACCAGTCTGTTGTTCCATGTCCAGTTCTACATGTTGCTTCCTGACCTGCATACAAATTTTCAAGAGGCAGGTCAGGTGGCCTAGTATTCCCATCTCTTTCAGAGTTTTCCACAGTTTATTGTGATCCACACAGTCAAATGCTTTGGCATAGTCAATAAAGCAGAAATAGATGTTTTCTGGAACTCTCTTGCTTTTTTAATGATCCAGCGGATGTTGGCAATTTGATCTGTATGAAAAGAAGAGAAGGGAAAAGCAAAGGAGAAAAGGAAAGATATAAGCATCTGAATGCAGAGTTCCAAAGAATAGCAAGAAGAGATAAGAAAGCCTTTCTCAGTGATCAATGCAAAGAAATAGAGGAAAACAACAGAATGGGAAAGACTAGAGATCTCTTCAAGAAAATTAGAGATACCAAGGGAACATTTCATGCAAAGATGGGCTCGATAAAGGACAGAAATGGTATGGACCTCACAGAAGCAGAAGATATTAAGAAGAGGTGGCAAGAATACACAGAAGAACTGTACAAAAAAGATCTTCATGACCAAGATAATCACAATGGTGTGATCACTCACCTAGAGCCAGACATCCTGGAATGTGAAGTCAAGAGCCCCTTAGAAAGCATCATTACGAACAAAGCTAGTGGAGGTGATGGAATTCCAGTAGAGCTATTTCAAATCCTGAAAGATGATGCTGTGAAAGTGCTGCACTCAATATGCCAGCAAATTTGGAAAACTCAGCAGTAGCCACAGGACTGGAAAAGGTCCATTTTCATTCCAATCCTAAAGAAAGGCAATGCCAAAGTATGCTCAAACTACCACACCATTGCACTCATCTCACATGCTAGTAAAGTAATGCTGCAGCTCATGGGGTCACAAAGAGTTGGAGATGGTTTAGAGATTGAACAACAACCACAATCCTTTCCTTCCTTCCTTCTCTTTCCCATCCACTTTGAAAAGATGGTGCTGATGAATTTACTTTCAGGGCAGCAATGGAGAAGCAGACATAGAGAACAGACCTATGGACACAGGGGTGGGGATTGGGGAGAGGAGAGGAAGGAGAGGGTGAGATGTATGGAGAGAGTAACATGGAAATTTACAATACCACACGTGAAATAGATAGCCGAAGGTAATTTGCTGTATGACTCAGGGAACTCAAGCTGAGGCTCTGTGAGAATCTAGAAGCGTGGGATGGGAGAGAGGTGGGAGGGAGGTTCAGAAGGGAGGGGACATGGGTGTACCTATGGATGATTCTTGTTGATGTGTGGCAGAAAATGGCAAAATTCTGCAAAGGAATTATGCTTAAATTAAAAAATAAACTAAAAATATAATGAACTAGCTTATCTGAACAAATTCAGTTTACATACCCAGATTTCGGATTTTTCATAAAACAAACAAACATATATGATGATCTCTTGTGATTTTAACTGCCCTCTTGTGGTCAAAGTCGATGATTGCCCTGATCTAAGAATTGCTATATTGTCACCCTGCTTGTTTAAGTTATATGCAGAGTACATCATGAGAAACACTGGGCTGGAAGAAGCACAAGCTGGAATCAAGATTGCCGGGAGAAATATCAATAACCTCAGATATGCAGATGACACCACCCTTATGGCAGAAAGTGAAGAGGAACTAAAAAGCCGCTTGATGAAAGTGAAAGTGGAGAGTGAAAAAGTTGGCTTAAAGCTCAACATTCAGAAAACGAAGATCATGGCATCTGGTCTCATCACTTCATGGGAAATAGATGGGGAAACAGTGGAAACAGTGTCAGACTTTATTTTTTTGGGGTCCAAAATCACTGCAGATGGTGACTGCAGCCATGAAATTAAAAGATGCTTACTCCTTGGAAGAAAAGTTATGACCAACCTAGATAGCATATTCAAAAGCAGAGACATTACTTTGCCAACAAAGGTCCGTCTAGTCAAGGCTATGGTTTTTCCTGTGGTCATGTATGGATGTGAGAGTTGGACTGTGAAGAAGGCTGAGCGCAGAAGAATTGATGCTTTTGAACTATGGTGTTGGAGAAGACTCTTGAGAGTCCCTTGGACTGCAAGGAGATCCAACCAGTCCATTCTGAAGGAGATCAGCCCTGGTATTTCTTTGGAGGGAATGATGCTGAAGCTGAAACTGCAGTACTTTGGCCACCTCATGTGAAGAGTTGACTCATTGGAAAAGACTCTGATGCTGGGAGGGATTGGGGGCAGGAGGAGAAGGGAACGACGGAGGATGAGATGGCTGGATGGCATCACTGACTCGATGGATGTGAGTCTGAGTGAACTCCGGGAGTTGGTGATGGACAGGGAGGCCTGGTGTGCTGCGATTCATGGGGTCACAAAGAGTTGGACACGACTGAGCGACTGAACTGAACGGAACTGAAGAATTGCTAAAGTACTCTGTCCAAGATCATTCAGAGGGTATTGAGTTAAAGACTGCTCTTCCAGGCTTTTGTCTGTTTTATTTTTAAATGACCAATCATGGGTAGAATCTGTTATCCAATCACTTATCTTGTTTCTAGAAAAATTCTTGTGTCATTTTGACTTTACTCAGATCCCGGAATAGTTCATTTGTGGTGACTCATTCCCTTTGTCACCAGACATTTTCAAACAGAAATCTAGGATCATTTGATTAGTCAGACTGCTTGTACACTGTATTCAGGTCACTGCCAGTTATCGACTCCAGTCCTAGAATGGCAGCAAGTGAATAAGAACAAAAAACATAACATTAAGTGACAAGGAAAGTAAAAGTATCAGCAGTAGCACGTGTCAGTAATGAAGAAGAGAACAAAAGAGGATAAAACAGAAACACATCATATTTTTAATAGAAAGGACACAGTTGATTACAGAAAATGAAGCTTTCCAAAAATTAAGAGAGAAAGGAGAAGATGCAGGTAGAATCAAGTGCTAATCTTGGTATCATTTTGGAATGGTTCATAGTCACATACACTATGTCATTTCACTGTATGGCACAGGGACTTTCCTGGTGGTCCACTGCTTAAGACTCTGCACTCCCAATACAGAGGGCCCAGGTTTGATTCCTGGCTGGGGAACTAAGATCCCACATGTCATTTGGCATGGCCAAAAGGTAAAAAAAGTGCATCTAGTAGATGGCACAGAATTATCACAAAGCCCCTGATGTAGTGCTAGGTCCCCAGGCTTTTTCTGTCCTTAATAAACAAATGTCATCTAATCCCCTACCCCATTTGGAAAGACAAAAGCCATGCCGTCCATTTTTCTGTTTAAGTGCCTTCTGTGTTGGGTTATCCAAGTCAGGAAATCTTAGTGTTCTGCAGAGAACACTAGACTGGAAATCAAGAGCTTTTTCACTATTCGCCTGAAATCTAGCAATGATGTATTTGGAATGTTAGCTAGCCCTTCTGTCCTGTGCCTCCCTCCCAGGCCTACATCCGGCATTCAATATTCTTAAAACTTATTTTCATTAGAGGGCATTTCATCTGAATCGCTTTTTATACTCTGTGTCCTTATGTACATCACGTGGCTGCTGCCAATGCAGCATTTCCTAAAAGAGTGCCTCACCATTGTCTCTGAGATTGGTTGCCAAGCTGACAACCATTTGGTAGGTCTTCAAGCTAACACTTTTTTGACCTGACTAGAAGTTGTGCAGGGAGGGTTTCAAACAACAACCAGAATTCCAGTACCTTTTTCAAATGACTCACTGACTCAAACACTGAGAGATTAAAGCTGTTTAATGGGAAGGTCAATGGGAAAGCAGCCACGTTCATACATGAAGAAGGAATGTTGACTGCCTGACAGCTATCGTGTAAAATGCTGTGTCAGACTTGTTTCCCAAGATGGCTGCCCGTCTCCCATCAAACATGATCTTTAAAAACAAAGAAGCAAATGCCTTCATTGAGTCTAGCTGATGAACCATGAACTACATCTATTTGAAGTGTATATAATAATGAACCACAGGCTCTTTTGTCCTTGCCACTCCCCCATCAAGAACTAGAGTCCATTTTCCCTACTCTTTATTCTGGACTGAATATTTATCGTACTCACCTTTCTTTGTCTCCTCATCATTTATTGAGTTTGTGTACAGATGTCTTGTCAGAGAAGGCAATGGCACCCCACTCCAGTACTCTTGCCTGGAAAATCCCATGGATGGAGGAGCCTGGTAGGCTGCAGTCCATGGGGTCGCTAAGAGTCGGACACGACTGAGCGACTTTACTTTCACTTTTCACTTTCATGCATTGGAGAAGGAAATGGCAACCCACTCCAGTGTTCTTGCCTGGAGAATCCCAGGTTTGGGGGAGCCTGGTGGGCTACCGTCTCTGGGGTCGCACAGAGTCGGACAGGACTGAAGCGACTTAGCAGCAGCAGCAGAGGAAGGAGCCAGAGCAGTAGGAGAAAATTCAGATAATATGGTATCATGAAAATTAAAGGAAAACCAAGGCATGAAAATTTAAGAGGTATAAAAATAAATAAAGATTTTTACAAATTTGGGCAATTTTAAAATTTGTTATATTTTCAGTTTGGGTCAGATTTAATGAAGGATTATTTACATATAGAAACTTAGTCCTTTAGTATATAGTTCTGTGTCATTCAGTTGTGTTTGACTCTCATGCAACCCCATGGACTGTAGCTTGCTGGTTCTCCACTGTCTATGGGATTCTCCAGGCTAGAACACTGGAGTAGGTAGTATTCCCTTCTCCAGGGGAGCTTCCTGACCCAGGGAGTGAATCCGGATCTCCTGCATTGCAGGAGGATTCTTTACCTTCTGAGCCACCAGAGTTCTTTTAATTTTTAATTCTTTTAGAGTTAATTATTACTATTTATTATTTTGGTAAAATACTATAAACTTTCCTGAAACAGGAAATTTCCTTGCTTGGAATATTGCTCTACCAAGTCGGATCCTTCTTCTCCTCAGGGGTGGAATACATACTGCTCTGAGTACCACACTGAACTGCAAGTCCAAATGGAGTTCTAGTCCTGTTTTTACACTGGATAGTTTATTGAACTCTATTCGAACTCTTATGGTATGCTAGGCTGTGTTACCTAATTTAACACTTCCAATTACCTCATCAAGTGGGTCTTATTATTGCCCCCACTTTAGAGATGGAGTACCCAGAGGTTAGGTCACCTACTGGGGACTCACAGCTACTAAGCACAGCAAGAAAATCTGAACTCAGGTGTTCTGGGCCCAGGGCCCCAGCTTTTCTTCACCACTATGCAGCATTGCCTCTTTCGTGTGCTTCTGATGAAGTCACCTTTGCTTCTAACCTAAGCTACAGCTTTCTGAGCACTAACACTGGGATAAGGAGATTTTCATGAGAAGAAGCCTTAGAAAGAACACTGAAGAGTTCAAGACTCGCATGATGATTGAGAATGTCTGGAGTTAGAATGCCAGGGTTCAAATCCTGAGTTCTCTGGTTTACTTAAGATTGCAAAGCCTCACTTTTACATCCTTAGAATGTGGATACTAATAGTATCTGCTCATAGGATTACTGTGAAAGTGCAGAAAGAAAGCTGTGTAATATGTTCATGACAGGGCAGGATGCAAGGTGAGCAAGGATAAGTGTTAGAGCACCTCCCTTTTCCCCACCCTTAATAATAATAATAAAACAATAACAATGATAATAATCACTGTTCCCAAGATGTGTTAAGTGAAACAGTTATAAGTCTGCTACTGATATGAATGATGTAGGGAAGAAATTTATCAATCTTCAGACAATACAGCTACTAGATTATCTTTGTAAAGATTCTGTGAGGAACAGAGCTGCTATGACTTTAATACAGATTCTACAGCTTTTCAATACTTATTTCATCATGTAGTTTCTGTAGTTAAGAGGAAGAGAGAGAAAAGGTAGAAGGAAAGAAGAAAGGGAAATCAAAGACAAGAAGGCAGGGAAGCTGGAGACAGGAAAATGCACAATATTTTTTCACCTTTTACAAGTTGCTGCATAAAAGTGAGCCTCTCCTGGAGGCTTTCCTGTTTAGAGATGTGATCACTTTCCACTCGTACTCACACCTTCTTCCCCTGCTTTGCTTCCCATAGTGGGAATCATTTCTTATATGCAATTTAGCTTCCTCATTTATCTTGCTTTTTATCTTTCTCCTCACTCTAGAGCATAAGCTCTCTGTTGTTCAGTTGTTCAGTTGCTAAGTCTGTCTGACTCTGTGATGTCAGGCTTCCCTGTCCTTCACCATCTCTCGGATTTTGCTCAGATTCATGTCCATTGAGACAGTGATCATATCTAACCATCTCATCCTGTCACGCGCTTCTCCTGCTTTCAATCTTTCCCAACATCTGGGTCCTTTCTGATGAGTCTGCTCTTAAATCAGGTGGCCAAAGTATTGGAGCGTCAGCTTCAACATCAGTCCTTCCAATGAATATTCAGGGTTGATTTCCTTTAGGATTGACTGGTTTGATCTCCTTGCAATCCAAGGGACTCTCAAGAGTCTTCTCCAGCACTACCATTGGAAAGCATCAATTCTTTGGTGCTCAGCCTTCTTTATGGTCTGACTCTCACATTTGTACATGAGTACTGGAAAAACCATAGCTTTGACTAGACAGACCTTTGCTTGCAAAGTGATGTCTCTTCTTTTTAATATGCTGTCTAGGTTTGTCATAGCTTAAGCGTTTTAATTAAGCTCTCTGAAGGTGGGAATTTTTGTCTGTTTTACTTCCTAGTGGGCCAGAGTGTAGTTGCTCAATAAATAATGGTTGAATGATTGATGGACATGAAACAGAAAGCAAAAGCATTTGCAGTTGGAGACAAAATAGGGATGATGAGCTAGAAGGCTTGAACCAATTTTATAAAATGTTAATTTCCTATAACAGTTACGGTATGACTGAAGAACTCACCTGTCTTCCCTTGGCATCCCACAAGTCTCCTTCTTGTATTTGCACTCTATCCAAATAAATTACACAAGAGTACATTTAGCTGCACTTTGCCTGAGTCCCACACCTTCTGAGGACATTTCTTTTGCTTAAATATTAACCTGCTTCAAGTACAGGAAGCCCAATTACTGGATATGACCAATTTTTTCTTCTCAGAATCTGAGCCCAACTATGTTTTGACATAACTCTTTTTACTAATTTTTAATCAGAAACTAATGAGAATACACAAAGTGAAAAACATAACAAAACACTTTAAAAACTATCATTATCCATAAAGTTATAATTTGTTTCTTATTTTTAGCTGAACTTGCTGGTTTAGGTAATTTTTTTCATTTTGAAAAATGACCTGAGGAATAAAATACATTGATAATAACTGTCAACATCTGAAAATTAAAATCTTGATCCTTTAATGTTGTTCCAGAAAGGTCTCCAGCTCATTGTCCAGTGAAAATAATGGCTCATTTATTTTTCTGCTAAATTTCTCTCTATGGGGATTCTGATGTCTCTGCCATCCTGCATTCTTTAAAAGGATACATGAAGGACATCTTTTAAGACAGTCCACAAACATAAAGCCAGTATAGAGGAATTAAAGGAAAAAAACTGGAATCCAAATGCAGGCTTTACTATTTTTTAAACCTTTTTTTTCTAAATTGTAAATCAAATTGACTCATTGAACCCTTTAAATGAAAATCATTTTTTTATTGCCTAAGGGGTTGTATCTCCTCTCGGCTGCCACCCCTAACCTCGGACGCTGGGCAGCTCCTCTCGGCTGTTCCCGTGCTGTCGCAGCCTGGCACTCTCGGCCGCTGCCCTGACCTCGGACATGGGGTAACTCCTCTTGGCCGCCTCCCAATTGCCAACATCCGCTGGATCATCGAAAAAGCAAGAGAATTCCAGAAAAACATCTATTTCTGCTTTATTGACTGTGCCAAAGCCTTTGACTGTGTGGATCACAATAAACTGGAAAATTCTGAAAGAGATGAGAATACCAGACAACCTGACCTGCCTCTTGAGAAATTTGTATGTAGGTCAGGAAGCAACAGTTAGAACTGGACATGGAACAACAGACTGGTTCCAAATAGGAAAAGGAGTACATCAAGGCTGTATATTGTCACCCTGCTTATTTAACTTATATGCAGAGTACATCATGAGAAACGCTGGGCTGGAAGAAGCACAAGCTGGAATCAAGATTGCTGGGAGAAATATCAATAACTTCAGATATGCAGATGACACCACCCTTATGGCAGAAAGTGAAGAAGAACTAAAAAGCCTCTTGATGAAGGTGAAAGAGGAGAGTGAAAAAGTTGGCTTAAAGCTCAACATTCAGAAAACGAAGATCATGGCATCTGGTCCCATCACTTCATGGGAAATAGATGGGGAAACAGTGGAAACAGTGTCAGACTTTATTTTTTTGGGTTCCAAAATCACTGCAGATGGTGACTGCAGCCATGAAATTCAAAGACGCTTACTCCTTGGAAGGAAAGTTCTGACCAACCTAGATAGCATATTCAAAAGCAGAGACATTACTTTGCCAACAAAGGTCCGTTTAGTCAAGGCTATGGTTTTTCCAGTGGTCATGTATGGATGTGAGAGTTTGACTGTGAAGAAGGCTGAGCACTGAAAAATTGATGCTTTTGAACTGTGGTGTTGGAGAAGACTTCTGAGAGTCTTCTCCTTGGATTGCAAGGAGATCCAACCAGTCCATTCTGAAGGAGATCAGCCCTGGGATTTCTTTGGAAGGAATGATGCTAAAGCTGAAACTGCAGTACTTTGGCCACCTCATGTGAAGAGTGGACTCATTGGAAAAGACTCTGATGCTGGGAAGGATTGAGGGCAGGAGGAGAAGGGGACGAGGGAGGATGAGATGGCTGGATGTCATCACTGACTCAATGGGTGTGAGTCTGAGTGAACTCCGGGAGTTGGTGATGGACAGGGAGGCCTGGAGTGCTGCAATTCATGGGGTCGCAAAGAGTCGGACACGACTGAGCGACTGAACTGAACTGAAGAGGTTGTATAAACTTCCATTGATTTTGCTGCAATTCTCTCCTTCCTTGACCCAACTGGGTAAAATCTGCCATTTATCTGTAAAGGATTAAGAATTTTATCTAGTGGAAGAAGAGTTTTTGTATGTTCTAATTCAGAGCCAGTTAATTTATTTTATCTGCTCTGTAGTATTTTATTGCACAATACCACATTTTATTCTGCCCTTTTAATATTTAAACTGTGGTTTCTAGGTTTTTCTGATAACAATACTGTAATGAATGTTCTTGCATAGGCTCCTTATTTACATGTGGGGTATTTCTTTATGGTAGATACGCAGAAGTGGAATTGTTACCATACTGTATGTATATTTTAGAATTCTAACAAATTACCCTTTAAGGTATATATTCCCCTTCTGCAATCTCACCCAATTATAACAGTGCCAAACTTAAAAAATTTTTCCCAATGTGTATAAATAATGTTGTTTTAATTTGTGTGTTTCTGATTACTAAACAGGCTAGGTAACTCCTGTGTTTACCTTTCTTTAGTTGTTTCATGTCTTTTGTCGATTTTTTCTATTGATTTGCCTTATTCATGGTGATTTATAGCCTTTAAAAGATATATTCTAAACACTAATATTTTTAAAATTGAAATACAGTTGATTTACAATGCTGTGTTAATTTCTGCTGTACACAGTGATTCAGTTATACATAGTTTATATATATGTGTGTGTGTGTGTATCTATCTATCTATCTATCTATCTATCTATGGTAAAAGGCATGGCAACCCACTCCAGTATTCTTGCCTGGTGAATCCCATGGACAGAGGAGCCTGACGGGCTACAGTCCTTAGGGTTGCAAAGAGTGGGACATGACTGAAGCGACTAAGCAGGCGCACACACACACACACACACACACACACGTATATATATGTTCTTTTTCATTATAGTTTATCCCAATAGGTTGGATACAGTTCCTTGTGCTGTACAGTAGGACCTTGTTGTTTATCCATTCTATGCATGTAATAGCTACATCTGCTAACCCCGAACTCCCACTCCATCCCTCTCCCATCCCATCTCCCTTGGCAACCACAAGTCTGTTCTCTGTTAGAGACGAATACTTAATTGTTTATTTGAATTAAAAGTATCCTCTCCCAGTCTGTCTTTTGTTTACCTAAAAATTTTTTGACCCTTGTTTGTAAGTTATCTAGGTATATATTTTTAGATTTGAAGATATTTTCTCTCAATGTTTTGAGATATTTTGTTATCTTCAAGTACTGTTTTTGAGTAATCTGTTCATTCTAATATATGTTCTTTGTCTTTGTTTTCTGAATTTCATCCTGATATGCCTAACATTGGATTTTTTGTGTGTGTTTTTACTATAGTGAAGTACATAAAGGATAAAAATTGTCATTTCAACCATTATTTAAATGCATAATTCAGTAGCTTTAAGTATATATGCAATGCTGTATAATCATCACCACTATTTTATCTCCAAATCCTTTTTGCCATTCTTAAGAGAAGCGTTGTACCCATTAAGCAATAGCTTCCACCTATCTCCTGTCCCTGGTATCCTCTAGTCTACTTTCTGTTTCTAAGACATCTTCTCTTTTAGATATTTCATATAAGTGGAATCATACAATATTTGTCCTTTTGTTTCTGGCTTATTTCACTTAGCATAATGTTCTCAAGTTTCATCCATGTTGTAGAAATGTCAGAACCATATCCCTTTTTTATGGCCAAATAATTTTCCACTGTAGGTACATACCACCTTTTATATATCCCTTCATTATCTGTTGATGGATTTTTGATTACCAACTTATTGTGACTAAGGGTGCTGTGAACAATGGCATACAAGTATCTATCTGATTGAGTTTTCTTTTCCAATTCTTTGGAAGTATATTCTTAGGAGTGGAACTGTCAAATTATATAGTAATTTTATGTTTAACTTTTTGAGGCTCCACCACACTTTTTCACAGAGGCTGCACCATTTGACATTCCTGGCAGCTGTACAAAGGCTATAATTTCTCTGCATCCTTGACAACACTTGTTAATTTTTAAAACAATTATAGCCATTTTTGTAGATATAAAGTGGTATCTCATTATGGTCTCAATTTGTGTTTCTCTAATCAGTAATAGACTGCAGCCATGAAATTAAAAGACGTTTACTCCTTGGAAGGAAAGTTATGACCAACTTAGATAGCATGTTCAAAAGCAGAGACATTACTTTGCCATAAAGGTTCGTCTAGTCAAGGCTATGGTTTTTCCTGTGGTCATGTATGGATGTGAGAGTCGGACTGTGAAGAAGGCTGAGCGCAGAAGAATTGATGCTTTTGAACTGTGGTGTTGGAGAAGACTCTTGAGAGTCCCTTGGACTGCAAGGACATCCAACCAGTCCATTCTGAAGGAGATCAGCCTTGGGATTTCTTTGGAAGGAATGATGCTAAAGCTGAAACTCCAGTACTTTGGCCACCTCATGTGAAGAGTTGACTCATTGGAAAAGACTCTGATGCTGGGAGGGATTGGGGGCAGGAGGCGAAGGGGACGACAGAGGATGAGATGGCTGGATGGCATCACTGACTCGATGGATATGAGTCTGAGTGAACTCCGGGAGTTGGTGATGGACAGGGAGGCCTGGCGTGCTGAGATTCATGGGGTCGCAAAGAGTCAGACACAACTGAGGGACTGATCTGATCTGATCTGAATCAGTAATAGTATCAAAGTTCTTTCAGGTCAGTCAGTCAGTTCAGTCACTCAGTCATGTCTGACTTTTTGTGATCCCATGGACTGCAGCACACCAGGCTTCCCTGTCCATCACCAACTCCCGGAGCTTGCTTAAACTCATGTCCATCGAATTGGTGGTGTCATCCAACCATCTCATTCTCTGTTGTCCCCTTCTCCTTCTGCCTTTAAAATCTTTCCCAGCATCAGGGTCTTTTCCAATGAGTCAGTTCTTTGCATCAGGTGGCCAAAGTATTGGAGTTTCAGCTTCAGCATCAGTCCTTCCAGTGAATATTCAGGACTGATTTCCTTTAGGATGGACTGGTCTGATCTCCTTGCAGTCCAAGGGACTCTCAAGAGTCTTGTCCAATACCACAGTTCAAAAGCATCCATTCTTTGGTGCTTAGCTTTCTTTATAATCCAACTCTCACATCCATACATAACAACTGGAAAAACCATAGCTTTGACTAGATGGACCTTTGTTGGCAAAGTAATGTCTCTGCTTTTTAATGTGCCATCTAGGTTTGTCATAGCTTTTCTTCCAAGGAGCAAGCATCTTTGAATTTCATGGCTGCAGTCACCATCTGCAGTGATTTTGGAGTCCCAAACATAGTCTCTTACTGTTTGCTTTGTTTCTCTATTTGCCATCAAGTGATAGGACCGGATGCTATAATCAAAGTTTTCTGAATGTTGAATTTTAAGACAGTTTTTTCATTCTCCTCTTTCACTTTCATCAAGAGGCTCTTTAGTTCTTCTTCCCTTTTTGCCATAAGGGTGGTGTCATCTGTGTATCTGAGGTTATTGATATTTCTCCTGGAAATTTTGATTCCAGCTTGTGCTTCATTCAGCCCGGCATTTCACATGATATACACTGCATTTAAGTTAAATAAGCAGAGTGACAATATGCAGCCTTGAGGTACTCCTTTCCCTATTCGGAACTAGTCTGTTGTTCCATGTCCAGTTCTAACTGCTGCTTCTTGACCTGCATACAGATTTCTCAGGAGGCAGGTAAGGCGGTCTTGGTAGTCCCATCTCTTTAAGAATTTCCCACAGTTTGTTGTTCTTTAAGGTACTTATATGTCATTTATATATCTTTGGAGAAATACCTATTCAAGTGCTTTGACATATTTTAACAAGAGTTCTAGGTGATTCTGATGCACACTAAGCTTTTAAAAATCAAGTGACTAGAAACTAATAAACTACTACCACAAATAATGTATTAACATAATCGGAACCAACCGGAATAAAGGTGTTAGGTTTTTTTTGAAAAAGTATTTATTTATTTGTGCTGAGTCTTAGTTGTGGCACATGGGATCTAGTTCCCTGATCAGGGTTTGAACCTGGGTCCCCTGCATTGGGAGCTCATTGTCTTCAGCACTGGACCACCAGGGAAGTTCCAAGTGTTAGTTTTTTGTTTTAAGACTATTTAATAGATCACAGTGAATATGTGCTATTCAGTTTTCAAAAGCTTGTCTCTTGTCTTCTTAAGTAGACAAAGGCTGAGGAGAAATAGATAAACATTTGGGGAAAGGAAGAGGAGAAATCGAATAAGTGGAGGATAAACAGAAACAAGAGCAGGAAAATACTTTCCACAAAACCAGATATGTGGAGTATGTAAGACCAAATGAGGATTATGAAGTAAGATGTCTTTAATGGTACTTTATATAGTAAGTATTCTTTTTTCTTGTACAGAAGGGCAGGTACTGAATTCAAGGATCTGCCTGCGATTCAGGAAACCAGGGTTTGATCCCTGGGCTGGAAGATCCTCTGGAGAAGGGAATGGCAATCCACTCCAGTATTTTTGCCTGGAGAATTCCATGGACAGAGAAGCCTTGTAGGCTATAGTTCGTGGGGTCACAAAGAGTCAGACATAGCTGAGCGACTAACACATACCTTGAAGTGAAGTGAAGTGAAGTTGCTCAGTCGTGTCCGACTCTTTGCGACCCCATGAGCTACAGCCTACCATGCTCTTCCATCCATGGGATTTTCCAGGTGAGAGTACTTGAGTGGGTTGCCATTTCCTTTCCAGAGGATCTTCCCGACCCAGGGATCAAACCCCAGTCTCCCGCATTCTGGGCAGACGCTTTACCATCTGACCCATTAGGGAAGTCCAATAGTAAATATGCTCATGTGATTCAATAGTCAAATACTTTTAAATGGTGCTCACTAAGTGGTCTCTTCCTATCCTTGAGAACCTCTGCTTACTTTTTCCTGTTTCTGTAGGTAGGTAAGTGCTTCCCTTTTTGACCGTGCTGGGTCTTCATTGTGATGCATAGGCACTCAGGCTCAGTTGCCTGGTGGCATGTGGGATCCTAGTTCTCTGACTAGGGATCCAACTCATTTCCCCTACATTGGAAGGTGGATTCTTAACCACTGGACCATTGGGCAAGTCCCAGGTAAATACATTTTTAGTAGCTTTTTTTTTCCCTTTCTGGTGGACATCATTCTAGTCTTAGTTTATGTAAGCGCAAAAAAAGGGACACTTTATTTCCTTCCCCTCCCCTTATTTAAGAGCCTGTATTATGTACCCTGTCCTTTGCTCTATTGTTTTCTCATAACAGTATAATCCTGGAGATATTTCTGTATTGATATGTAGAGTGCTTTCTCATTCTGTTTCCAGCCACATATTTTGCCATCGTTTAGATGTTTCCTAATATATTCTGAATTCTTGTGACCTCTTTCATACAGTAAACTGTTATACCCTCACCTCCCAGTATTAACTTTTGATTTTTCAGTAGCGTTTACATGAATATAAAAGAAATTTATTCTTCAGAGGTAGATCAAGTATTCTATTTCTTTCTCTTTGAATTCCTGCCATAACCATGCAATCAACCTCTGACCTCTCTATCTCATTTACTGTCATGTCTCCAAATACTTTTACAGAAAGAACAGTTCACGAAATTTGATGTTGTCAAGCTATATCATTCTTTAAAAGTCTGCTGAATTTTAATTCCTTGATTCCCAGCCAGTAGGCTGGTGGCAGATCTATTTTCAATTATAATTAGATCTTTTCTTCAGGATAAAGAACATGATGTAAAAATTCATGACTCAAGAGCGTCCAGGTCTCTCTGGTTACGAAAATAATGTCCAAAATCCTCTTACAATGAAAGAAAAAGTGAATCGAATTATAAAAGAATTCATACAGAGTGCCTGGTAATTACCAGAATATCAGAATTTGAATGTGGTATGTCAAAACTTGAGAAGGTCATTGTATCTGGAGTCCATCCTAGTAATAAACAGTTTGCAATATTTATCATGTAGTATTACAATAAGCCAAATATGAATCTGTTTCTTTTATTCTTCAACGTAATTTCTCTAAGGAAAGAATCCCAATGTAGTCAGTTTTGCATCATAGCATGGAATATAGTGCCTGACATGCTGGAATGAATGAATAAATGTTTCTTGAGTGAGTCTTCTTGGTCCAAGGAGACACAGTGATTGATTTGCAACAAGCATACCCTTCAAGTACATTTGCAGTCATGACTTCCATAAGAACAGAGGACTAGACTAAGTGATAGAATTTATTATAATCCTGTTAGTTTATTTCCTTTAGTCATACATAGCATATTGAAAAGCAGAGATATTACTTTGCCAACAAAGGTCCATCTAGTCAAGGCTATGGTTTTTCCA
This sequence comes from Bubalus kerabau, assembly GCF_029407905.1. Classification (NCBI taxonomy): domain Eukaryota; kingdom Metazoa; phylum Chordata; class Mammalia; order Artiodactyla; family Bovidae; genus Bubalus; species Bubalus kerabau. The sequence continues at coordinate 21,037,592 of NC_073624.1, forward strand.
GTGGTCATGTATGGATGTGAGAGTTGGACTGTGAAGAAAGCTGAGGGCCGAAGAATTGATGCTTTTGAGCTGTGGTGTTGGAGAAGACTCTTGAGAGTCCCTTGGACTGCAAGGACATCCAACCAGTCCATTCTAAAGGAGATCAGCCCTGGGATTTCTTTGGAAGGAATGATGTTAAAGCTGAAACTCCAGTACTTTGGCCACTTCATGCGAAGAGTTGACTCATTGGAAAAGACTCTGATGCTGGGAGGGATTGGGGGCAGGAGGAGAAGGGGATGACAGAGGATGAGATGGCTGGATGGCATCACTGACTCGATGGACGTGAGTCTGAGTGAACTCCGGGAGTTGGTGATGGACAGCGAGGCCTGGCGTGCTGCAATTCATGGGGTCGCAAAGAGTCGGACATGACTGAGCAACTGAACTGAACTGAGGAGAAGGCAATGGCACCCCACTCCAGTATTCTTGCCTAGAGAATCCCGTGGACAGAGGAGCCTGGTGGGCTGCTGTCCATAGGGTCGCACAGAATCAGACATGACTGAAGTGACTTAGCATGCATACATGCATTGGAGAAGGAAATGGCAACCCACTCCAGTATTCTTGCTTGGAGAATCCCAGGGACAGAGGAGCCTGGTGGGCTTCCATTTATGGGGTTGCACAGAGTTGGACATGACTGAAGTGACTTAGCAGCAGCAGCAGTCATACCCCTAATTTCTTTTATATTTCATGACTTAGATTGATCTAATTATAACATTTATTAAGCTCTGAAATGTTGTTTTCTTGGCCTTGTTGTCTGGTGTGGGTTGGAGAGGCAGAATGGTTTGAGGTTATGAGTGTAGACTTGGAAGCCAGACTTCTTGATATTGAATTCTGGTTTAGCCATTTACTCCCTGAATAACTTGGGGAAATTACACCTCTCTGTGCCTCAGTGTCCTCATTTGCTATGAAAGTGAAAGTGTTAATCACTCAGTTGTGTCCCCAACTCTTTGTGACCCCGTGGACTGTAGCCCGCCAGGCTCCTCTGTCCATGGCAAGAATACTTGAGTGGGCTGCCATTTCCTCCTCCAGGGGATTTTTTCCAACCCTGGTCTCCTGTATTGCAGGCAGATTTGTTTACTGTCTGAGCCACCAGGGAAGCCTCAATTGTTATAATAATACCTGTTTCATAGGGTTGATATATTAATACCTATGAAGTGCTTAGAGTAGAATCTAGCACAAAGGTGATTAACTTTCTTAAAGATTTTTTTGATGTGGACCATTTTAAAAGTCTTTATTGAATTCGTTATAATATTGCTTCTGTTCTATATTTTTTGGCTAAGAGGCACATATGATCTTAGCTCCCTGACTAGGGATCGGACCCACACCCCCCTGCATTGGAAGGCAACGTGTTAACCACTGGATAGCCAGGGAAGTTCCAGGGTGATAGCTTTTAGCTTTTACTTTTGTCTAGCCTGGAGACAAAGCTAAGGGTGCTTGAACTTCAAAGACCTTCACAGTTCTTTGTTTATAGCATCCAGGCTCTGTCAGACTCAACCAAATGAAGGCTAGGACTCCTAGGACTTTCCAGGGATCTTCTCTTCAAACTCTGGAAGCTTCTACTCCTCCATCCATATGATGGATGATTTAATGCATATGAGTATCTCCTTGAGTTTGTATTCATCCTTTGATTCTGGCTCAAAGTTCCAAAAAAAAAAAAAAAAAAGATGTTTCAATGTAACACTCTTATTTAGGCTTTGAGCCCTATGTATTCTTTCTTTTAGGAAAACTCACTTCTCTTTGAATCACCTCTTCAGTATTTTCAATCCGTCATCCTTCACTGAATCTGATACCCAAGGTTAACTAACTGATCACATATATTGATCAATGGCAGATTTGGTTCTCAGGACACATAACTTCCAATTCAAATCAAGTCCCAATTAATTATGCTGCCTCCCTATGTTGGACAGTCAACTTTCTATTTCATTACTTCCCTTTAATGTGGCGTCTTTCTTTCTCCAGACAGCCTTTTGTTCTCTCATAAATCCACTTGTTGGCTTTTTCATAGAGTACTGCCATAACCAAACACACTTTAAATGCTCCTAGTATATAATCCAATACTTTCTTCTTTTCCTGGCAACCTTTAAATGAAGCCTACTCAGACTACCATCTCTGTAATGTTTCTCATTTTTGAAATCCCTTAACCCTTGACTTTTTAAACAGTAATTTTATTTATTTATTTTTGGCTGTGCTGGGTCTGTATTGCTGCACAAAGGCTTTCTCTAGTTGTGGTGAGTGGGGGCTACTCTCTACTTGCAGTGTGTGGGCTTCTCGTTGCGGTGGCTTTTCTTGTTGCAGAGCATGGGCTCTAGTGTGTGCAGACTTCAGTAGGTGCAGCACGTGGGCTCAGTAGCTGCAGCTCCTGAGTGCTAGAGCACAGACTCAACAGTTGTTGCACATGGGCTTAGTTGCTCCACAGGATGTGGTATCTTTCCTGATCGGGGATCAAATTCTTGTCTCCAGCACTGGCAGGTGGATTCTTTACCACTGAGCCAGCACGGAAACCCCTTTCTATGAATTTTTATCTCAGGAGTCTACTGGGAATCACATGGAAGTGTAATAAACATTTATTGAGTAAATGAGAAAACAGTGATAGAGACTGACCAAAAAAAAAAAAAAAAAAAAAAAGGTTTATTCAACAAGCCTTCAGAGATGTTAAAAATTGTCTTTCTTCCGCGGAGATCTGAGTCTGTGGAACAGGGACTCCAGCAAAGCAGTTTTCATCGACATGGTTTTTAAGCATTTCCAGTATCTGTGATAGTGGAAAGGATAGAAAATTCAGATGGACATGGGTTTCTGGAGCAGTGAAAATTCCTTCCCTGAGATCTGGGTGGCATATTGCCAGAGGAAATCCAGTTAGTATAGTGGAAATGAGATTCATTACTTAAAATGATTCAACTTGCAGTTCTATGAACCGTCTGAGATTTGACTATCAGGGGCCCCTTTTCAATAAAGGTATTTTTTTAAACTATAAGTTGCACCTTGAGCAGTGTGATATCCATGAAAAATATTTAGCCAGAATTTTATGGAGGAGATTTGAGGAGAGACAATGTGGTTCTCACTCCATCTGGAAGGAGGTTTGCTTACCTTTGCTGCACGGAGCACTGTACTCAGCAACTGCAAACTCATCTGAATAAAAACAAAAACAGTCAAGCAAAGTGAGAGGGAAAGCAAACATCGATGGGATATAGGTTAGTGAGAGAATCTTTATTGTGGGAAGAATTGTATCAGAAACACCAGCATCATTCATTTGATGTGTTCTTACTGCCTTATGTCTTCAAATACTTTATGTTATGCTTTCCTTTACCCTAAACTCTTGAAGGGCAGCAGTTTAGATATCATACTTATTTAAATTTCATATCGTCCTATAGTTGATTTTAACTGAAGAAAAGAGAACTAGATATCCTACAGGTGCTTTGTATTAGGAATAGTACATTTATACAATAGGGAATTTCTACAATGTTTGTGTAACAGACAAAGACAGGAGAATCAGACTTGGTGGAGACAAAATGAACTGATGAGAGCAGTTAGTTTAATGAACTGGCCCAACACATCTTTCAAATATAAATCTCTGTGATCAAGAATTTAATTTCTGTGTGAACGTTGCTCTCACTCACCCGTCTCATAATAGTCATAGACTTTCACTATGGCCGGTTTCAGATCCCTTACTGGGATGTCTTGCAGAACTGTGAAGGTCAAGGTCAGGGTCTCATCTGTCACCTATAAGGCAAAAAGGAATTAAATGACCCTCCAGGGAGCTTCCGTCTCTCTTCTTTGAGTGAGTTTAAGTATTTAACTCTTAAAAAAAAAAAAAAAAAAAGTATTCACCTCTTTTGGGGAAAAACTTCCTGTCAACTAACAGGGTCTTTAAATTGGGTTAAAAGCTCTCAAAGTAGATGAAAACTTCCCCAAACTGTTTCTTAAATAGCTAAAACTATTCATACACTCCCATTAATATGAGTTCATGGCTCTGTTTATAGGGGTGAATGCTGTATGCTTTTTATTGTTTGAATACCTATGTTTATTTTTAAGTATCAGAATTCAATATTTTCAGTTCTCTATCATGCAGAAATACTTGTTAACTCAAAATGCGTGTATATATATATACATGGCTGAGTCCTTTTGCTTTTCACCTGAAACTGACACAACATTATTAATTGGCTCATGTATGCGTGCTAAATTGCTTCAGTTGTGTCTGACTCTTTGCGACCCTATGGACTACAGCCCACCAGGCTTCTCTGTCCATGGGATTTTCCAGGCAAGAATACTGGAGTGGGTTGCCATGCTCTCCTCCAGGGGATCTTCCTGAACCAGAGATTGAACTCTTGTCTGTTATGTCTTCTGCATTGGCAGGTAGGTTTTTTACCACTGAGCCACCTGGGAAGCCCAACTGGCTATACCCCTGTATAAAATAAAAAGTTTTAAAAAAAAGGAATATAAAAGGCAGATTGCTGCAGACTTAAGTTTCATAAAATTGTAAGCTATAATATCCATCAATATGGGAACAAATAAACTATGTAACAACACACAACTATAAAATCAGATTGGTTTATTGGTGGACTGATCTTATATTTTATGGTCTAAGTCCTTCCTGAGATTGGTATTACCCTTTTGTCTTACTGATGTGATGTTGAAATGTGTGTGTGCTGAGTCATGTCCAACCCTTAGCCACGCCAAGGACTATAGCCCACCAGGCTCCTCTGTCCATGGGATTTCTCAGGCAAGAATACTGGAGTCGGCTGCCATTTACTTCTCCAGGGGATCTTCCTGACCCGGGGATCAAACCCTTGTCTCTTAAGTCTCCTGCATTGGCAGGTGGATTCTTTACCACTGGTGTCACCTGGGATGTTGATATAATAATTGACTAACCCCAATGGTTGCTTCCTTCTATTATGCAGTATTTGCAAAATAACTTGTGCACATAAGTCAGCACTTTTTGTGGAGAATTTCTTGCTTTTGGGGGGTCCTAGAAATATTCATATCCCAATATTATATATAAGTCATTTCTTCCCATAGTCCCAGATGAAATATAAATAGAGGAGAGGAGAATATTTATTGGAACTAATGTTAGAATTCTCAAATTTTTAGTATGGAGATGATGTCTCCAAAAATGTCTTATCTGTATATTTTGCAACTAGATTGGCAGGGCACTCACCTTATCCAGATAAATCAAAACATGATTGTTGCTAACTTCTGTTCGGCTCACATTAGATCTTTCTAGCTGAAGAAAATTAAGACATTGTAAATGTTAATAAACAGATGAAAATCCTGGGGAACCAGAGAAAAGAATGTTTATTACCAAACTAAGCCTGAGGGTGAAATTTCTTGAATGCTTTTTATAAGCAAAGACAATAATGTGGCAAAATTAAAAAAGAAAGGTAATTGGGATGCAGAGTTTAATATTAGTATGATACAGGACCTATGTATAAAGTTGATTTATTTGAGGAACAGGGAACAAAAAAGCTTAGAAATTACCCATATCTCAAGGTTCAATTCACATTCCATTCCTTTATGGAGGCTTTTTTTTTCTTTACTTTTTCTTATTCTCAGTTTTCTCTGTACTTCTGCAATAGTTCTACTTTGTTAATCTTTTTCATATTTTTTCACTGGTTCATGTGCTTATGCTTTATTTTCTGAAGATTCTAAGCTCTGTTAAAGTAGGAGCCTGCCAACACTTTTTTTCCTAGTAGATGTGGCTCCTAGCATAGTGCTGTTCATGACAGGAGACAGACTGCTGCTGTGTCACTAAAGCAGTGGACAGGAAGGATGCTGGAGCTGGCATCCAGCATCCAGGTCTGCCCAGGAAGCTCAGAAGACTAAATTAATATGATCCTTAATAGCTGCCACCCCAGTATGATTCATGGTGGAAGAACAGTCTCAAAATTATCTGAGTTGACCACTGAAGTTAGTAGTGAAAGACTGGTTAATGATAACAATGCTTCATAAAACTAGAAGAAAAGGAGAAAGTTTTACAGACCATTTGTTTTTCATGGGTGGCAGTTCTGGGTTATTAGTACTTAAAATTAATATTTCAAATTAATATCTTAATGGAAATGTGACCAAAAAATCCATCACAAAATTTTGAGACCCATTAAAGCAAAGTTTAATGGGAAAACAAACAAACAACTCCCCATACAAACATGCTAAATTATATTTCTGCATTTGGTGAAAATAATGTCTTTGGTAGGAGTTGATTTAATAGTATTTTATATTAATGTCTTAGTCTAGAGATATATAAAACATTAAATAAAATAGAGTCTCCTGGGCTTATTGTAAACCTACCATTTTCACTGTTGGTTTCAAGGGAATGAAGCCAGATACCATCTTCACATCAACAATTGCCATATTGGAGGCTGGACGGCTTCCAATATAACTAAAAATCCAGGGAAGAAAGGAGTTAGGATTTTCTGTGTCATTAAATATTCTTTTTCTATGTCCATTAAGCACATAAGAGTCCTGAAAGGTACCAGAAATCTTCCTAAATTTCTTATCAAGGAGCTCAAAAAACTGGCTGTGCATTAGAATCTTCAGGGGAGACTGTTGAAGCCACAGAGACCAGGCCTTATTCCAGACCAGATGAATCAGAATTGCATGGGTGTGACCTCTGAGCATCTGCCTTTTAAGAAAGCTCTATAAGTGCTGCATAGTTGGGCAGCTCAGTTCAGTCGCTCAGTCGTGTCTGACTCTATGCGACCCCATGGACTACACCATGCCAGGCCTTCCTGTCCATCACCAACTCCCGTCCAACACCATACTCAAACTCATGTCCATCGAGTTGGTGATGCCATCCAACCATCTCATCCTCTGCCGTCCCCTTCTCCTCCCACCTTCAGTCTTTCCCAGCATCAGGGTCTTTTCATATAAGTCAGTTCTTCACATCAGGTGGCCAAAGTATTGGAGTTTCAGCTTCAGCAACAGTCCTTCCAATGACTATTCAGTACTGATTTCCTTTAGGATGGACTGTTGGATCTCCTGGCAGTCCAAGGGACTCTCAAGAGTCTTTTCCAACACCACAGTTCAAAAGCATAGATGGGCATGAGATTGCTAATCTATCCAGTTATTTGTTACATGTACTTTGTCTTTTTTCCTGAATAATATCCCCAACCAGGTTATAATATTCTTGTTGTTCAGTCACTAAGTCGGGTCTGACTCTTTGTGATCCCATAGACTACAGGATGCCAGGCTCCCTTGTCCTTCACTATCTGCCAGAGTTTGCTCTTAATATTCTTGTGGACAGATACAAATAGCCCAATAGTTATTCGAAAATGGCTGCATATGTATGTATTTCCCCCAGATTGATTATTTTATATATAATCTGAGATTTAATTATCACCAGTAGGAATTCTAACTAGAAAGTCACTACTCCCTTCTATTCATACTTTGCAAGAGGTCTCCACCTTTGTCCTGGATAAAGCAAGAATAATATCGGATTTCATGACAATAGAATGAAATCAGGATGAATCATTATATTAGAATAAAATCAGGAATTCAGGTTAGAGGCAAGGGGTAACATTCTTTATGTAATTATTATTGAGGGGGTTAATAAGCTGCACATAAGGAGATTAGACACCAAGAGATCCTGAAGTGGGGGATATACAATGTAAACTTCATCACTGAGAAATTCTGTGTCAACATGGGAACAGGTTGCTTTTTCAATAAATTCAGAACAGACATTCACCGTCACGCTGCTCTGCTTAATGTGGAGTTCTAGTGAGAAGATTGGCTGTTATACCCAGAACTACACGATGCAGTTAGAGGTCTTACCTGACACTCAGTGAGATCTGGAAGCTGGTGTGGGCTTTGGGTCCATCACAAGTTTGGGGCAGAGTATGCACCTCCAAAGCAAATGGGAACTCGTCTTTTTTCGGGAGAATATTGTATTTCAAAGATGTCTGTGGAACAGAGAAAAATCTGTGATTTTTCCTTCTCCAGGACTCCTCCCAAATACCTCAACTCTTTCTCTCATTTGCATCATCGTTCGCTGAGTTAGGACTTTTCAGTGACCATGGTGACTCTGGATCTTCTGTGCCCAGAAGCTCACCTGGAGGTAAACACATCCTTCTCCTGTGACTGACATGCTGTACTCTCCAGGCACTTCTGGCAGTGAAACCTGCTGTAGTAACAGGCGGTTGCTGTTTTCCACTTGGAATTTTGTGGAAAATGTCCCTGAAGACTGGATGGTCACCTGTGCAGCCTTCCTAGCGCTGGTGAAAGTGGCTGCTCCGTATCTGGACAAGGCGTGGAGAGCTACCACTGTGTCCTGGAAGAGACAGGTGAGAGGACCCACTTAGGCATGACAGCCCTTGAAAGACCCAAAAGTCCATATTAGTGAATAGTGAAAGTCACTCAGTCATGTCTGACTTTTTGTGACCCCATGGACTGTAGCCTGCCAGGCTCCTCTGTCCATGGAATTCTCCAGGCAAGAATACTGGAGTGGTTAGCCTTTCCCTTCTCCAGGGTATCTTCCTAACCTAGGGATTGAACCCAGGTCTCCCGCATTGCAGGCAGATTCTTTACTGTCTGAGCCACCAGGGAAGCCCAAGAACACTGGAATGGGTAGCCTATCCCTTCTCCTGGAGAACTTCCCAACCCAGGGATAGAACCAGGGTCTCCTGCATTGCAGGAGGATTCTTTACCAGCTGCATTACCAGGGAAACCCAAAATCCATGTTAGTTGCCACAAAAGGAGCTTTGGTTTCCTATTTCCTGTTCCCCTCACTACTTCAGTAGTAGAATCCTCATTTTAAGATTGATTATAATCCTTAGATAGATGACAGAACCATATCCTTTGTGTATCTGCCTTGGACTGTATGGTTCTGTCATGTATCTATCCTTATTTCTCACCATCCTTGAATACTAATAACATTTTTCCTCATTTCAAATTGTTCTTATCTTCATTTTTTTTTTCTTATACATGTTTGTATCTTGTTCAAACATTTTGCTACCTGAAGGTGAAGTGAAAGATTCTGGCTAAGCACGGACCTGGGTGGAGGAGAAGCCCCCCTGGCAATTCTGCTGCTTTGAGATCCACTTCACGATTCTTGTGGCAGGGTCGAGGTCCTCTGGGGTCGGGGCCGGCTGGGCCGTGACCTGAGCAAGGAGCACGTAGGCCGTCATCTCCACCTCCACAGACGGAGCCCTGGGTTGGTAAATGTCCTCCGTGAGCGCCCTGGGTTTCTGAGGTCGTGTCCAGTGCATGGTATTATCTGGATGTGAGAAAAAGATTTTTTCATGTGGTATGTAAATGACCACATACTCATATTCAAGTTCAAGTAAAAGTACAGGAGCCAGACCTGCAGTGAGGGTTGCCTTCCAATGATAGTCTGTTAAACCTTATTTGGATGCTTTTCCTTATAGGACAAGCTGAACTTAACTTCTCATAGAAGAAGGCTAAGGCGGTCATGTTGCTGGAGTCCAAAGCCTACAGCCGTCCAAGTTGTGAAATGGTTGCTGCAGTTGTGTTGGTGGAAGAAATAGCCAAGCAAGTTCTCTGATTGGTTGTAGTAATTTCCTGTATCTGATGTTATTCTAACCTTGTATAGGGTTTGTTCCCAGAGAAGGCAATGGCAACCCACTCCAATACTCTTGCCTGGAAAATCCCATGGACGGAGGAGTCTGGTAGGCTGCAGCCCATGGGGTCGCTAAGAGTCGGACACGACTGAGTGACTTTACTTTCACTTTTCACTTTCATGCATTGGAGAAGGAAATGGCAACCCACTCCAGTGTTCTTGCCTGGAGAATCCCAGGGACAGAGGAGCCTGGTGGGCTGCCGTCTATGGGGTCACACAGAGTTGGACACGACTGAAGTGACTTAGTAGCAGCAGGGTTTGTTCAATTTTCTATAAAGCCTGTCTTTGGAGATTTCTTATGAGGATCACAAATCACATGAGATAATGGAGTTTTCACTGATTAGATTAAAAGAGTAGAGTAATTGTCAAAATACCAAAGGCTGACAGGGTGTGAAATAACAGGTACTGATTTATACTGCTGTGGGAAGTAAACAGCTCTTTGGAGAGTAATTTGGCAGTAATCCAGCAAAGGGGAAAAGGTACTGAGCTCACGAATCCATCGGTTATGCTTTCCAAGTTCAAGTTAGACAAACTCAGGTACTACCCCCTCAAGGAGAATATGAGTATTCATTGCATCATGGTTTGCAACAGAAGTAAATAAACAAGAAAAGATCCATGAGAAGAGACACTCTATATAAGTTACAACCTTTCAGTATATTGTAATGTACTATGCTAGTCAATCTAATAACACGGACCACAGCCTTGTCTAACTCAATGAAACTAAGCCATGCCCTGTGGGGCCACCCAAGATGGGTGGGTCATGGTGGAGAGGTCTGACAGAATGTGGTCCACTGGAGAAGGAAATGGCAAACCACTTCAGTATTCTTGCCTTGAGAACCCCATGAACAGTATGAAAAGGCAAAATGATAGGATACTGAAAGAGGAACTCCCCAGGTTGGTAGGTGCCCAATATGCTACTGGAGATCAGTGGAGGAATAACTCCAGAAAGAATGAAGGGATGGAGCCAAAGCAAAAACAATACCCAGTTGTGGATGTGACTGGTGATAGAAGCAAGGTCCGATGCTGTAAAGAGCAATATTGCATAGGAACCTGGAATGTCAGGTCCATGAATCAAGGCAAATTGGAAGTGGTCAAACAGCAGATGGCAAGAGTGAATGTCGACATTCTAGGAATCAGTGAACTAAAATGGACTGGAATGGGTGAATTTAACTCAGATGACCATTATATCTACTACTGCAGGCAGGAATCCCTCAGAAGAAATAGAGTAGCCATCATGGTCAACAAAAGAGTCCAAAATGCAGTACTTGGATGCAATCTCAAAAACGATATTATGATCTCTGTTCGTTTCCAAGGCAAACCATTCAATACCACAGTAATCCAAGTCTATGCCCCAATGAGTAATGCTGAAGAAGCTGAAGTTGAATGGTTTTATGAAGACCTACAAGACCTTTTGAAACTAACACCCAAAAAAGACATCCTTTTCATTATAGGGGACTGGAATGCAAAAGTAGGAAGTCAAGAAACACCTGGAGTAACAGAAAAATTTGGCCTTGGAATACGGAATGGAGCAGGGCAAAGGCTAATAGAGTTTTGCCAAGAAAATGCACTGGTCATAACAAACACCCTCTTCCAACAACACAAGAGAAGACTCTACACATGGACGTCACCAGATGGTCAACACCAAAATCAGATTGATTATATTCTTTGCAGCCAAAGATGGAGAAGCTCTATACAGTCAACAAAAACAAGACCAGGAGCTGACTGTGGCTCAGATCATGAACTCCTTATTGCGAACTTCAGACTTAAATTGAAGAAAGTAGGGAAAACCACTAGACCATTCAGGTATGACCTAAATCAAATCCCTTATGATTATACAGTGGAAGTGAGAAATAGATTTAAGGGCCTAGATCTGATAGATAGAGTGCCTGACGAACTATGGATGGAGGTTCATGAAATTGTACAGGAGAAAGGGATCAAGACCATCCCCATGGAAAAGAAATGCAAAAAAGCAAAATGGCTGTCTGGGGAGGCCTTACAAATAGCTGTGAAAAGAAGAGAAGCAAAAAGCAAAGGAGAAAAGGAAAGATATAAGCATCTGAATGCAGAGTTCTGAAGAATAGCAAGGAGAGATAAGAAAGCCTTCCTCAGTGATCAATGCAAAGAAATAGAGGAAAACAACAGAATGGGAAAGACTAGAGATCTCTTCAAGAAAATTAGAGATACCAAGGGAACATTTCATGCAAAGATGGGCTCGATAAAGGACAGAAATGGTATGGACCTCACAGAAGCAGAAGATATTAAGAAGAGATGGCAAGAATACACAGAAGAACTGTACAAAAAAGATCTTCACGACCCAGATAATCACGATGGTGTGATCACTGACCTAGAGCCAGACATCCTGGAATGTGAAGTCAAGTGCGCCTTAGAAAGCATCACTATGAACAAAGCTAGTGGAGGTGATGGAATTCCAGTTGAGCTATTTCAAATCCTGAAAGATGATGCTGTGAAAGTGCTTCACTCAATATGCCAGCAAATTTGGAAAACTCATCAGTGGCCACAGGACTGGACAAGGTCAGTTTTCATTCCAATCCCAAAGAAAGGCAATGCCAAAGAATGCTCAAGCTACCACACAATTGCACTCATTTCACATGCTAGTAAAGTAATGGTCAAAATTCTCCAAGCCAGGCTTCAGCAATATGTGAACTGTGTACTTCCAGATGTTCAAGCTGGTTTTAGAAAAGGCAGAGGAACCAGAGATCAAATTGCCAACATCCACTGGATCCTTGAAAAAGCAAGAGAGTTCCAGAAAAACATCCATTTCTGCTTTATTGACTATGCCAAAGCCTTTGACTGTGTGGATCACAATAAACTGTGGAAAATTCTGAAAGCGATGGGAATACCCAGATTACCTGACCTGCATCTTGAGAAACCTATATGCAGTTAGAACCAGACATGGAACAACACACTGGTTCCAAATAGGAAAATGAGTACATCAAGGCTGTATATTGTCACCCTGCTTATTATTTAACTTCTATGCAGAGTACATCATGAGAAATGCTGGGCTGTAAGAAGCACAAGCTGGAATCAAGATTGCCGGGAGAAATATCAATAACCTCAGATATGCAAGTTGTGGCTTTCCTTGTGGCCTAGACGGTAAAGCGTCTGCCTACAATGCTGGAGACCTGGGTTCGATCCCTGGATTGGGAAGTTCCCCTGAAGAAGGAAATGGCAGCCCTCTCCAGTATTCTTGCCTGGAAAATCCCATGGATGGAGGAGCCCTGTACGCTACAGTTTCAAAGAGTCGGACATGACTGAGTGACTTCACTTCACTTCAGATATGCAGACTACACCATCCTTATGGCAGAAAGTGATGAGGAACTAAAAAGCCTCTTGATGAAAGTGAAAGAGAAGAGTGAAAAAGTTGGCTTAAAGCTCAACATTCAGAAAACTAAGATCACGGCATCTGGTCCCATCACTTCATGGGAAATGGGGAAACAGTGGAAACAGTGTCAGACTTTATTTTTTGGGCTCCAAAATCACTGCAGATGGTGACTGCAGCCATGAAATTAAAAGATGCTTACTCCTTGGAAGGAAAGTTATGACCAACCTAGATAGCATATTGAAAAGCAGAGACATTATTTTGCCAACAAAGGTCCATCTAGTCAAGGCTATGGTTTTTCCAGTGGTCATGTATGGATGTGAGAGTTGGACTGTGCAGAAGGCTGACCACCGAAGAATTGATGTTTTTGAAGTGTGGTGTTGGAGAAGACTCTTGAGAGTCTCTTGGACTGCAAGGAGATCCAACCAGTCCATTCTAAAGGAGATCAGTCCTGGGTGTTCATTGGAAAGACTGATGCTAAAGCTGAAATTCCAATACTTTGGCCACCTGATGCGAAGAGTTGACTCATTGGAAAAGACTCTGATGCTGGGAGGGATTGGGGGCAGGAGGAGAAGGGGACGACAGAGGATGAGATGGCTGGATGGCATCACCGACTTAATGGACATGAGTTTGTGAACTCCAGGAGTTGGTGATGAACAGGGAGGCCTGGCCTGCTGCAGTTCATGGGATTGCAAAGAGTCAGACACGACCGAACGACTGAACTGAACTGAATGTATTATGCAGCAGTGACAATTAACACACCCGTACAAGGGACTCCTTTCAGCCTAACATTGAACTTAAAATACAAAAGGTAAGCAGACAGACAAAGATCAAGTAGAAATACTTAGAAGGATGATAGTTCTTATCTAAAAATGAAAAATGTAAACATTCTGAATATTATTTAGGATTACACATGCAATAATAAGATAAATCCATGGAGATTGTAATAACAAATTCTAGATCAACTACCTTTTAGAGTAGGAGTGGCACCCTGAGGGTTTTTCCAGCATTGGTAATATTCTGTTTCTTAAGCTGAAAGGGAGGTATTAAAGGTATATGCTAATTGGTCTTTACGCATTTTTGTATATCTGAAATATTTCTCAGTGCCTTATAAGAGTAAACAACTAATAGCATTGTCAAGGGAGAAAAGCAGGATATGTTTTATTGGATATCTTATTACTTGCATTTTATTTTTACTTCTTCTACCTCTCATATAGACCATTATATACACAGAAATATTGTGTGGATAATGAATAGGCTTGTCCAACATCATCAGTTTTGTGAAATGAGCATAAAATACTAGAATTTATTCATGGGATTACTTCCTTCAGTCTTATGTTTAAAATGATATGATACACTGGGTGAGGGTGGGGCATATATTGAGAACTGATATCTTAATCAATAGCTAATACTTGTATAGCACTTGCTCTGGGCCATATACTTTTTTAGCACTAGTCTTCAGAGGCCAAGCTTCTTACTATTACAGTATACTGCCTTTTAATCTTTGGATGTGTAACCTGAGTAAGAAACTTCGAGTCTATAATGATATAGAGGGACTTCCTTGGTGGCCCAGTGGGTAAGACTGAGCCTTCCAATGCAAGTGGTGTGGGTTCGATCCCTGGTCAGGGAACTAGGATCCCACATACTGCATAGTGTGGCCGAAAATGAAAAAATAAACAAAATGTAAATATAATGATATAGTTAAAGAAGAGAGGGAAAGGGATCCTGAGAGGTAGTCATGGGAGAACTTTGGTGTAGAATTCTTGATCCCGAGAATGTTGGGATGGGAGAAAGTTCTTGGGTGTGCTCTCACCTTCCTTCACGGCTTCCTCATGCAGTGACCTCAGTACCTCTGTCCTCCTTTCCTGGTTACCCGCCAGGGCAAAGGCATAGGCCAACAGTGCCTTGGTGTAGACGTGGCTGCCGTGGGATCCTTCCTTGGCTGACTTCCAAGCTGAGTCCAGGCAGAACAGGGCATTGCGGACGACAGGGTGCTGGCGAGGGAGAACAGGAAGGGGGTGAGCTGTGTGAATAGGGAGGTTGGGGCCCCCAGGTAAAAACGGACCACAGCACAGAGGTCAAGTTGTTCAGAAGCATTTATCCCTCTAGCCTCATTCTTAGGGAGGGAGAGAATAGTATTTTTTAATCTGTTAGTCTACATTCATAGTGTAAGAATATAATCCATATCTTTAGAATTTTAGATTCTATGTGTGTGTGATGCTGGTGGTGAGGTTGCTAGGGAAGAAATAGACAAGGGCCATCACTGGGAAAGTGTAAATGTATCTTAGTGGTTTGATCAAATTCTCTAATGATCTGGGAAGCATTGGCATTGCGTAGTGGGAAAGCTGAGTAAGGTGACATTTCAGACAACATGTCAGCAGTTTCATGGCATCCAGAGCAATGCTTTAGCCAGGACACGTACTGTGACAGGGAGAGGCATCTCTAGAAGGGCGATGGTGATGTAGGCAGAGAGGGTCACTTCATCATCCACCCCACCCTGTAAACATGAGACAGAGAGAGATTTGAGTAAGAAGGACATTTATAGTGATCCAGCTTACCTTAGGAAACAAGAAAAATCTCAAATAAACAATTTAATCTTATGCCTGAAGCAACTAGAACAAGAAGAACAAACAAAACCCAAAGTGTGTAGAAGGAAAGAAACCATAAAGATCAGAGCAGAAATAAATGAAATAGAAACTAAAAATTAAAAAAAAGGTCAGTGAAACTAAAAGCTGATTCTTTGAAAAGACAGACAAAATTGATAAACCTTTCACTTGACTCGTCATGAAAAAAAAAAGGGAGCGGGCCTAAATCAATAAAATCAGACGGGAAAAAAGGAGAAGTTACAACCGACACTACAGACATACAGAGGAGTACAAGAGAGCGCTATCAGCAACTGTATGTCAATAAAATGGACAATCTAGAAGAAGTGGACAAATTCCTAGAAGGTGCCATCTCCCAAGAAATTGAACCAGGAAGGAATAGAAAGCTTGAACAGACCAGTTACCAGTACTGAAGTTGACTCAGTACTGGTCAAGTTCTGAGTCAAGTTTAAAACTCCCGATTTAAAAACTCCCAATAACTAATAATTGAGTTTTTAAAATAATTCAAAAACTCCCAATAACTTCTGAGAATGCTCTTCATCAGCTCCTTGTATTCTGTTGTCAAGGGATTTGTCCTAATCCATATTCATCACTGTGGGGCAAAGTATCACATTCACCCTAAGTTCCATCCCCTCTTTCTGGTGCTGCTATCCAGGTTTTATTTTCATCTGATACCTTCCTTAAGGAATCCTTAGGTTATCTCTTCCTCTCCTTATCCTTGTGGACAATATAATGGACAAACGAAAACTAGCTCTGGGAACACTTCACCTTGAGGGCATTGTTAAGCAGAGACCCAGAACTCCTGAAACAGCCATTGCTCTTCTGCTTTTGGGCCAGCCAGGTGAGAGCTTCAGTAATATGTGCTTCATCAATGAAAATATAGCCTCGAGCCTGGGCAAAACTCTTCAGTACAAAGGCCGTGAGCCTGTGGGGGAGAGGAAGTGATGATCACATCTATGTTGGTACAGTGGTTTCATAACCACTTCACAGCAGCAGCCTGCACAGGACACATCTCATACACTGATGTGAGTCATCTAACAGACATACTTGTGTACTCAGAGCTTCCATTGCCTTTACTTGATGAGTCTGCTGGATTTAGTACAGTTGACTCTTGAACAACATGGTTTGAACTGCATGAGTCCACTTACTCAATGGTTTTTTTTTTTTTTTTTTTTTTAAACAAAAATGTACTACAGTACTACATGATCCCCAGTTGGTTGAATCTGTGGATGGACAACTGAGTTACAGAGGGCCAACTGTAGAGTGACAGTGTAGAATTTTCTACTGCTGAAGGTCAGCACCCATAACCTGCATGTTTTTCAAGGGTCAGCTGTACTCCTAATGTTACTTTTTTTTTTTCTGTTTGATTAACGCTTTAAATCTTTAGTGATTTTCCTTTGTAGATGGTAGCATTTTCTCATATACAGCTCTTACATGTGGTACCTTTTGACACTGTTTTGCCTGAGGTATCTCTTTTTTGGTTTTTTTTTGATGTGGGCCATTTTAAAGGTCTTTATTGAGTTTGTTACAATATTGCTTCTGTTTTATAAGGCTTGTGGGATCTTAGCTGCCCAACCAGAGATCGAACCTGCACTGCCTGTGTTAGAAGGCAGTCTTCACCTCTGGATCACTGGGGATGTTCCTACCTTAGGGATTTTAAAGTAATGTTTGATATCACTGGGACCATCTCATTTCTTTCCTCACTATTAGTTTGCTAGTGATCAAAATGAATCTGATCTAAAAAACATAATCTGAAGTTAACACAGTTTATTTGGAAGTTATGTGATATGGTCACTGGCTATCTCATTTAAAAAGTCATGGTTATGGAGGCTGTTTTTAAAAAATAGCTATTTCAGAAAGAATACCTTGGTGTATTATGAACAGGATGAATTCTGGGGACAAATCTAACACATGTGTATTCAAATCTTAGCTTTTTTGCTTGTTGCCTTGCTAGTCTTGTATATTTATCCAGTATAACTATAGGCTTAATGATAATATCTGATAGGGTTACTGGGAATATAATTTTGATTATATATGTAAGAGCTGACACAAAAATAGAAGCTTGAAAAAGCTTTCTTTTCCTTACCAAGTATTGCCCTCACTGTTGCCATGATGCTCCCCAAAGGTGCTGTAAGAGCCATCGAAGTGCTTGTAGAGTAGCTGTCTCTGGTAACCTGGAGTGGAAGGTTCATAAGCAACATGACAGATTGTACATTGCATGGCCAGACAAATCATCAAAACGCCCTGGCATCTTGTGCTATTCCCTAAATTTTGCTGCAATATGTTGGATGGTTCTGAGTCCTAAACATTTTATTGGAGGTTGGACACCAGATAGGTCCCATGAAATTGACTGTCTTATTATCAATAATAGTCTTATTATTGTAAATATCCTAGGATGATACATTTACATATCATAGAATGGATAAGTAACTCAAGCCTACTGGAGAATCCAGTCTGTTATTAAAATAACACTGCAAAGTTTTCATGCACTTTTTCAGTCACTCACCAGTGTTGAGGTAGAGGATAGCCTTGGACTTGAGGTCTGCAGTCAGCTGCTGTGTCTCATTTAGATAATCCAGAACATAGATGTTAGGGGCAAAGAGGGCCATATTCTGTTCTCCACAACCATAGGGCATTTGGAGGAGATTTTGGGTGTTTCTCATGGCAGAGCCTAATATGTCTCCTAGGAGATGGGAGAGATGGGAAGTCATAAAATTTATAGATTATGATGTATCAGAATCATTAGGAAGAAATGAATAATTAGCTAAGGTAAAGAAAGGAGGATTTTTAAGAAGTGTGGGTCTTTTAAGAACAGAAGTATGATTAAAAGCAATAAATAAGTCCAAAGGAGAAGAGAACAAAGAAGTTAAAATTATAGCTGTTATTTTGAGAAAATATTTATGGAAAAAATAGTAGATATTGTCTAATACCATTCACTAGTCCCCTATAGTCCCCTAGGGCTGGAGACTCACCTAAAACTGAGAAGGAGGCTCGGGCAGATTCTTCCACCACATTTGCTGGCAGCTTCAGAGATAATGATTCAGACACCTTGGCACCTAGAGAAACAAATCAGCCATGATGAAAATGACTTCTACTGTATATCTTCCTAAAGATCTCTAAGACCCAGAAGCCAGAACTGTGCCTTGAACCTAAACTTCTTCTGAAAAGTTGTCCCTCTTTTAATATTCCAGTTTTTTAGTATCTTCAACCTATATGAATGGGATTCTGAGATTTCTAGAATCAGCCTCCTTGTATGTGGAATTGTAGCCAAAAGAAGGCTACACATTGACAAGAGCCTGATACATCGTGATTCTGTGTAATTTCCCACAAGGGAAGCCCAAAATCTAGTTTTTTGGGGCTTCTGTGATAGCTCAATTGGTAAAGAATCCTCCTGCAATGCATGAGACCCTGGTTGGATTCCTGGGTCGGGAAGATCCTCTGGAGAAGGGATAGGCTACCCACTCCAGTGTTTTTGGGCTTCCCTTGTGGCTCAGCTGGTTAAGAATCTGCCTGCAATGCAGGAGGCCTGGGTTCAATCCCTGGGTTGGGAAGATCCCCTGGAGAAGGGAAAGGCTACCCACTCCAATATTCTGGTCTGGAGAATTCCACAGACTGTGTAGTCCATAGGGGTGCAAAGAGTCGAACACAACTCAGTGAGTTTCATTAAGACCAAACCATGGTCAGAATATCTTGTTGGTGGTTTCAGCTGTCACTCAAAAGTTCCTGAATTCTACCTTAATGCTCAGTCTTTACTTCCATCAAATTTCACCAGATATGAAGACAGTATTTTTATGGAAACCCTAGACATGGGGCAGGGGGTGAAGATGAACAGTATTTGACTCACTGAAAAGAAATTAATAGTTGCTGATAAGCATACATTTGCCAGCCTTTTAATTGGTGAATGACATGAAGAAGAAAAGAAAAAATTGTAGTATTTATCATCATACTGAATCCCATCTTTATAGATTAATAATGAAACTTTGTCAAAGGGCACGAAGTATCAGTTATACAAGATGAGCAAATTCAAGAGGTCTATTGTAAAGCGTAGTGCCTAGAGTTAATAATACTGTATTGTACACCTGCTGCTGCTGCTGCTAAGTCACTTCAGTCATGTCCAACTCTGTGCGACCCCAAAGATGGAAGCCCACCAGGCTCCCCCATCCCTGAGGTTCTCCAGGCAAGAATACTGGACAACTCTGTGCGACCCCAAAGATGGAAGCCCACCAGGCTCCCCCATCCCTGAGGTTCTCCAGGCAAGAATACTGGAGTGGGTTGCCATTTCCCCCTCCAATGCATGAAAGTGAAATCTAAACATTTGCTAATAGGATATATCTTATATTACAAAAACATAATAATAAGAGAGTGAGAGGAAACTGTTGAAAGTGATGGATAAGTTTATGGTATAGATTGTGGTGACAGTTTCACAAGTGTATACTTCCTCCAAACTCATTAAGTAGGATACATCAATTATGTATGTACTATCAGTTATATTAATTACATAGTCATGTAGTTAAATTTAATCCTGTAGTTAAATATGTAATTGTGTGCTAAATATACAGTTATATTAATTATATATTACTTGTATATTAATTCTCTTACATTCAAAAAACTTTTTGTAAGAAAACATGACATAAGCAAAGCAAAAAGACAAATTACCAAATGAAAGGAAATATTTACAAATTACTCAATAGATATGTATACAACTGAATCCAAAAAAACCCAAACTACTCCAACATGTTGAAAATGGTCAAGGATATGAAAGCAATTCATAAGTGTGCAAAAATAAAGTCATCCTAATTTTCAGCTAGAGAAATGTAAATTAAAGCAACAATGCTTTTTTTTTTAAATCCACTTTTTGGTCAAAATTTAAAAACTTTGATGGTAACAAATGCTGGTGATCATGCAGGAAAATATAAACTAGTGGAAATAGAAGCATATTTAGGTAATAGACTTTGTTTAGTTCTATTAAGACTAAGAATATACATTACTGGCTCTTAATTAGGAATTTCACATTTTGGTATCTACCTTAAGCATCCATCTATCTAGTCCAGCAAATAGTTGGAAAAACCAACTTGGGAAATGCTATAAAACCAAGCAGAACTGTGATAGTTTGAAATTAAAAGGAATTATCTAAATCTATAATTTAACATGGAGAGATTTCTAAGCTAAAAGTCCTTGAGTGAAAAAGAAAGCAAGTTATATGATTAAACTTATCCATTCATGTAAATCACACATACAGAAACAAATTTATCAATGTGTTATTTAAAAATGCACATTGATAATCATTAAAGTATTGAAAAAGATTTCAAAGTGATGACAATAGCCTTTAATATGAGGTTTTGTTCTTTTTAAGGAGAAAGTATTTTTTGCATTATGTGAGTAATTAAAATTAATTTTAATAAAACTCTGATGATTAGCCCTAGACACATGAGAGAGAAATCAAAATGAAAAACTCAGAAATAGAGGAAAATCTATGATGGATTTGGTAGTAAGCAGTAAGTTCACTTAAATGTAGAAACAAGGCTAAATAATAAGGCAATTATGTTTTTTAGAATACATTTCATATATTAATATGTTAAGTCTTGACATGACAAAAAATAAAGGGAAGTGAGTATGAAGAGAAAGGCAAGAAATGATGTTGATTAGACATTAATTTGAGATAAGAACACATTGCATTGATAAATTTCTTATATACTAAGTTTCTATAAATGTTTTTATTTAGACTAGGGAATTCTCCACAAGGATAAAGCTATATCTTTTACTGTAAGCTTCTTTAGTTCCTCCTTGGAATGACTGATAGGATGTTAGAATCGACAGCAAAAAAATATTGACAGGACAAATGGTACAGGCTATGGAAACCTTTTCTCAGGAAGTACCGTATCCTCATTCTGTAATGTGGTTAGCTATGCAAAACTCGGTGTTGCAGTGGCTTGAATTCAGCAATTCAGCTACTTGTATTGTATATTATAATTGTATTATATATATGCCTCCCATGTTGTATTAGTAAATATCCAAGAAAATATCCCCTTTGGCAATATTCGTTTTGAATCTACCCACTTTCTATTAAAACCTATAACCACATCATACACTAGTCAGAAGGTCATTTTGATAGTTGCACAGGTGCTTAAGAAATAAAGACTCAGAATTCATGGGATAAGGATAGTCCCCTGATCAAATTACTTGGCCTCTTTAAGAAGCAGTTTCCTCACTTACCAAATGGGTTGATGGTTCTTCGGGTCTTACCTCATAGGGACAGTGTAGGAAGGGCATATATAAAATACTTTGAACTTCAAATATTATACTCTAGTCAATGTCATTTTAATTATGATGGCTGAGTCTTACCTGATGGACAAAGCAGGGAGTTGAATATTACTTCCTTCTCTAGTCCTTCAGGCTTTAGGTGGAAAGAAAAAAGTTAGACATGAGAGACTTTCAGGACATAGGGGAACTAAAGGTTTCTTCATGAAGAAAAGTATTGGAACTGATTTTCAAATGTATTATATAAACAAATTGTTTAAGTGTAAGCAAAAGCCTCTTGATGAAAGTGAAAGAGGAGAGTGAAAAAGTTGGCTTAAAGCTCAACATTCAGAAAACTAAGATCATGGCATCTGGTCCCATCACTTCATGGCAAATAGATGGGGAAACAGTGGAAACAGTATCAGACTTTATTTTTGGGGGCTCCAGAGTCACTGCAGATGGTGATTCAGTTCAGTTCAGTTCAGTCGCTCAGTCGTGTCCGACTCTTTGCGACCCCATGAATTGCAACACGCCAGGCCTCCCTGTCTATCACCAACTCCCGGAGTTCACCCAAACTCATGTCCATTGAGTCGGTGATGCCATCCAGCCATCTCATCCTCTGTCGTCCCCTTCTCCTCCTGCCCCCAATCCCTCCCAGCATCAGAGTCTTTTCCAATGAGTCAACTCTTCGCATGAGGTGGCCAAAGTACTGGAGTTTCAGCTTTAGCATCATTCCTTCCAAAGAACACCCAGGGCTGATCTCCTTCAGAATGGACTGGTTGGATCTCCTTGCAGTCCAAGGGACTCTCAAGAGTCTTCTCCAACACTACTGTTCAAATGCATCACTTCTTCAGCGTTCAGCTGATTGCAGCCATGAAATTAAAAGATGCTTACTCCTTGGAAGGAAAGTTATGACCAACCTAGATAGCATATTCAAAAGCAGAGACATTACTTTACCAACAAAGGTCCGTCTAGTCAAGGCTATGGTTTTTCCAGTGATCATGTATGGATGTGAAAGTTGGACTGTGAAGAAAGCTGAGCACTGAAGAATTGATGCTTTTGAACTGTGGTATTGGAGAAGACTCTTAAGAGTCCCTTGGACTGCAAGGAGATCCAACTAGTCCATTCTAAAGGAGATCAGCCCTGGGATTTCTTTGGAAGGAATGATGCTAAAGCTGAAACTCCAGTACTTTGGCCACCTCATGCGAAGAGTTGACTCATTGGAAAAGACTCTGATGCTGGGAGGGATTGGGGGCAGGAGGAGAAGGGGACGACAGAGGATGAGATGGCTGGATGGCATCACCGACTCAATGGACATGAGTTTGGGTGAACTCCGGGAGTTGGTGATAGACAGGGAGGCCTGGTGTGCTGCAATACATGGGGTCCCAAAGAGTTGGACACGACTGAGTGACTGAACTGAACTGAACTGAAGCAATATATGAAGGAGACAAATTGATAGATGGGAAAGGGAGGGGAATTATAAAGTTAAATCAAGAGAGGTAAAGATGAGAGAGAGAGACAAAGAGAGAATCATATTGTGAAATATCACATGATCATATATTATTTAGTCCTTTTTACCCAAAATCAGGAACTCCAACTGGATTCACCACTGTTTTTCTTGACTCATTGTGACCCATCCAAAAAAAAAAAAAAAAAAGCAGGCTTACTTACTTCAACCAATAGGGGCTTGATGATTGTGTCTTTCCTTCCATGCTCAGGGACCACAGGCACTTCACTCCCACACAGCTCTTGAGACTCCACTGCCTCTGCACTCACTGTGAAATTCACATTCCCTAGAAAATGGGAACCAGTAGAGATGAGCGCCATCTCTGTCTTCTTCAGTGACTCCAAACCCCAAGGTTTATACATGTTTAATGCTATGTGACTTTTTATTTTGGTTTATAAAAATATAGGAACAGGAATGTAAGTAGCATAGACTAGAGGCTAATGATACTGAGACTCCAAGGAAGAGATGGAGGTGAGGGAAAGGGGGTATCCTTCTAGACATCCTAGAATGAAAGAGAGAAAAACATTCCACCATCTGGTGGAGAGGGGGCACATTCTTTGCTTGGATATAAGGATCCCATATATACATACAATCTTTAGGTACAGAATTGTCTATAAGAGGCTGTCTCTCACCTAAGGACTTTGGAGTTACCGCCCAGGACACAGTCTGCCGGCCATTTTCACAGATGCAGTAAGTCTCTTGTTCCTTTTCTGGAACAGCTAGGAATGCAGGAGAGGCTTCTAGATGCACACTGACCTGAAACCATGGGTGAGACAAAGAGACAAATGAACCAGAGGAAAAGGGAACCAAAGAGGGAATGGCTTAAAATAAAGCACATTGGGGGATTAAGTAGATTTCAGGTTGCCTAACACTGAAGATAATATAAATGAAGACTGTGCATCTTATGGGTGGATCTGACACCTAAATCTTAGTATTTAGGAGTAATCTGCTCTTTCACGTGGTAGGAGCAGAGTTGAAGAAAAGTCATGATAGTAGGTTTGTTGCCTGTGGAAGCTCTACTCCTTTGGCTTAGGATTTTTTTTAAAAATTTATTTTTAATTGGAGGATAATTGTTTTACAGTGTTGTGTTAGTTTCTGTCGTACAACAATGTGAATGAGCCTTAAGTGTATACATATCCCCTTCCTCCTGAACCTCCTTCCCACTCTCTTGGCTTAGGATCTCAACCACACCTTCAGGTCTCCCAGCAGAGTATATAAGATTTATAAACAGTTATGGTGAGATTTAAAAATTAAGTTTAATATAATTAATCATATATGAAAAGTTAAATATTAATACATAGGAATGCATAGGTTGAAATCTTCGAGAACAGAAGATGTGAAGATTATGATAAGGTCAGACCTTGTCTTACATTGTCATTTGGTATTTGGAGATATCAAAAACTGCGGTCATATAATACCTGAATATTTCTGACAGTATTCTCTCCTGGTGAGCCCATCTTATAAATAGGAAGTTTGTCAATATTCCCAGGAATGCAGTTTTTAATTTATTGGATGGTTATCCTGTGTTCAGTTTAAGAAAGAGAGGTCATTACCCGGATGCATTTGGGAAGGTAGTTTAACACTGTGGCCTTGAGTGTGAAGGCCTCTCCACGGATCACAGAGTAGGGCATTGTAAGCTCCACAAAGAAGGGCTGGAAGACTCGGAGGGAGGCGGTCGGAGAGAGACCAAGTCCAGTGTCTCTGGACAGGCAGAGGGCCCCTGCCTTCCACTCAGTGATGGTATCAGGGACTGTTACTTCTACTTCATGCACACCTGAAGAGCTGGGGATGATGGCCATGTGAAAAACAAAAAGCAGGCAGTTAAAATACAGGCCTTGTTGTTGTGTTTAGTTGCTAAGTTGTGTTCAACTCTTTGAGACTCTATGGACTATAGCCCACCAGGCTCCTCTGTCCATGGGATTCTCCAGGCAAAAACACTGGCGTGGGTTGCCACTCCCTTCCTCAGGGGATCTTCCTGACTCAGGGATTGAACCTGTGTCTCCTACACTGGCAGGCAGATTCTTTACACTGAGCCACCAGGGAAGCCCCAATACAGGCATACCTCGTTTTATTGTACTTTACTTTACTGTGCTTTACAGTTCTGTGTTTTTAAACAAATTGTGGCTATCCTGTGTCAAACAAGTCTATTGGTGTCATTTTTCTACCAGCATTTGCTCACTTCAGGTCTCTGAAGTAATTCTCTCAATATTTCAAACTTTTACATTATTATTATATTTGTTATGGTGATCTGTGGTCATTAATTTTTGGTGTTACTATTTCACTTGTTTTGGGGTACCATAAACTGTACCCATATAAGACAGCAAACTTAATAGATAAATGCTGTGTGTGTCTGACTGCTCCACTGACCAGCCATTCCCCCAACTCTCTTCCTCTTTTCAGGCTTCCCTATTCCCTGAGACATAACAATACTGAAATTAGGCCAATTAATAATCCTAGGATGGCCTGTAACTGTTCAATGAAAGGAAGAGTTGCACACCTCTCACTTTAATAAACCAAAAGCTAGAAATAGGGTTTCCCTGGTTTTCCAGTGGTTAAGAATTTACCTGCCAATGCAGGGGACCATGAGTTTGATCCTGGTCTGGGAAGATCCCACATACCCCAGGGCAACTAAGCCAGTGCGCAACTACTTAAGCCTATGTTCTAGAGCCCATGTTCCACAACAAGAGTAGCCATTGCAATAAGAAGCCCACACATCACAACAAAGAGTAGCCTCCACTTGCTGCAACTAGAGAAAACCTGCATGCAGCAACAAAGACCAAGTACAGCCGAAAATAAATAAATGCAATTTTTAAAAAACCTAGAAATGATTAAGCTTTGTGGGGAATTTGAGTTGGAAGCTAGGCCTCTTGCACCAGTTAGCCAAGTTATGAATGCTTGGGAAAGTTCTTAAAGGAAATTAAAAGTACTACTTGGGTAAACACTTAGATGATAAGATAGAAAATCAGCCTTACTGCTTGACATAGAGAAAATTTGAGTGATTTAGAGAGAAGACCAAACCAGCCACAACATTTCCTGAAACCAAAGCCTGATCCAGAGCAAGGCCCCAACTCTCTTTGGTTCAACTCTCTTCAATTCTTTGTGGGGTGAGAGAGGTAAGGGAGCTGCAGAAGAATTTGAAGCTGGCAGAGAATGGCTCATGAGGCTTAAGGAAAGAAGTTAACTCTATAACATAAAAGCTCAAGGTGATGTAGCAAGTGCTGATATAGAAGCTGCTGCAAGTTGTCCAGAAGATAATTACTGAAGGTGACCACACTAAATGACAGATTTTTAAATGTAGATGAGACAGCCTTATATTGTAAGAACATGCCAACTAGGACTTTCATAGTTGGAGAGGAAAAGTCAATGTCTGACTTCAAATCTTCAAAGGACGGGCAGACTCCCTAGTTAGGGGCTAATGCAGGTGGTGACTTGAAGTTGAAACCGGTGCTCATTTATCATTCTGGAAATCTTGGGGCCCTTCAGAATTATGCTAAATCCACTCTGCCTGTGCTCTATAAATGGAACAACAGAGCCTGTATGATAGAACATCTGTTTACAACATGGTTTACTGAATATTTTAAGCCCACTGTTGAGACCCACTGCTTAGAAAGAAAAGATCCCTTTCAAAATACTACTGCTCATTGACAATGTACCTGGTCTCTCAAGAGCTCTGATGGAGATGCTCAATGAGATTAATGTTGTCATCATGCCTGCTAGCACAATAATCATTGAAGTCCATGGATCAAGAAGTAGTTTTGACTTCCAAGTCTCATTCTTTAAGGAATATATGTTGTAAGGCTTTAGCTGCCATATATGGGTGAGTCCTCTATGGATCTGGGCAAAGTCAATTGAAAACCTCTTGGAAAGGCTTCACCATCTAGGTGCTATTGAGAACATTCATGATTCATAGGAAGAGGTCATACTATTAACACTAACAAGAGAGTGAAAAAAGTGGATTCCAACTCTCATGGATGACTTTGAGGGGTTAAGACTTTAGTGGAGGAAGTAACTGCAGATGTGGTGTAAATAGCAAGAGAACCAGAATTAGAAGTGCAGCCTGAAGATATGACCAAATTGCTGCAATCTCATGTTAAAACTTGAACGAATAAGGAGTTGCTTTTTATGGATGAGCAAAGAGAGTGGTTTCCTGAGATGGAGACTACTCCTGTGGAAGATACTGTAAATTGTTGAAATGACAACAAAAGAGTTAGAATATTACACAAACTTAGTTGCCAAAGCCATGGCAGAGTTTGAGAGGACTGACTCCAATTTTGAAAGACATTCTACAATGGGTAAATGCAATCAGACAGCATTGTATGCTACAGAGAAATTGCCTGTGCATAGCAAGGAAGACCCAGCAGAGTCAATAATGAATAATAAAATAAATGAAAAGTGAAAATAAAATAAATAAAAAATAAGTAAGTAATTTAAAAGAAGTTGCTTACCTTACAACCACCAAGTCCCAGATCCATGTCTCAGGGAAGTACTTTCGTACAGTCTCTGTGGGAGGCTCTGAAGTATCGTCAAAACGCACAAAATTACTGTCTCTTCCCATTTCAGCTCTGACTGTGGAGGAAACAGTAACAATATCTATAAAGGTAAAGCTTATGAGAGATTGTAATAAGTGCAACAAAAGAAATAGGGTGATGAAAAAGATAGGAACTGGGAAAGGGCACTTGGGTTAAGGGAAAGCTTCTTGGAGGAGGTGATATTTTTAGGTGAATTCTGAAGTATTACAGTAAGCTATAAGTGAGCTGGGGGAAGCGAGTCCCAGTCAGAGAACAGTGAGACCCAGAAGCAGAAAGAGTCTTGGATAGTCTGTGAAAGGAGACCTAGAGGCAGAAAGGACGCTCTGCAGCTACTGCATGTTGTTCTAAGTGGTAAGGGTTATGACTTGAGATCTGGATTTGGTCTGCTCCTCTGCATGAGCAAAGAAAAACCATACTCAGACATTATGACAGTGGCTTTGAGAAATAGTTTATAGGAGTGAGAAGATCAAGAATTTAAAAAGCTCTTCATTCCCCAATTTTTATCCATCCTATATATAATAGTTTGCATCCAGTAACCCTAAACTCCCAGTTCACCCCTCTCCAACCCTTCCTTCCCTCTTGGCAACCCAAGTCTGATCTCTATGTCTTGAATCACAAGTTCTTTTTGGTTAATTTCATCACATTTTATCTTTTTTAAAGAATTATTTTATTTGGTTCAATATATTAGGCAATTAATTAATTTCTTACCTGGAGAAGCTAATAGTGTGTGATGCTGTACTCTATGTTCTTCAGGCTGTGGACATATCTTGGGTTTATGAATCTTTGAGTTGGTAAATGCCTTCAAGCCCATATCCTGTAAAGGAAATCATAACTGAATCAGTACATCCATATTTTATACCCATTCTTCTTTTCATAGAATTAAACAAATAATCCAACGAGGTTAATACTAAACTTTTAATGTTCACATGAGTAGAAAGGAAATTGATAAAGAGATAATTTTATTCTGGCTTTAATCCTCTTTCAAAGGTAGTTATTTTACATATATGATATTTATAAATATCACAAGGCAATGAATTTTGGTAAAAAGACAAAACAAAATTTGCTTAATAGTCCCAGAAGTTCCAGTCCTAGTTATGTTGCTCTTGCAGATCTGCTACTATTAGTAGACGTTGGAGAAGTTACTTGACCTCTCTATGTTCCATTGCCCTCAACTATGATATGGAAGCATTAAAATAAATATTCTTTCTATGGATAATATTTTGTGAACCTTAAGAAGTGACCATCAGCAGTATAAGGGACTTACCTGCAGGAAGCTATACATATCTTTTTCATTTGTATTTGATACTGGGAAATACATGATTCCATTGATATAGACATTGTCACGACTGATGCAGCCTTCACTGTCTTCCTCCTGTTGATTTACACTTGAGGGGAAACTGCTGAGGTCCTTGACTGGTAGCAGGTTATAAACCTGTACAAATGCAAAGGACAAAAGGACAAAATTAAGGACTTCCGTGGAGGCCGAGTGGTTAAGAGTCCATGCTTCCAAGGCAGGGGGCTCGAGAGTTTGATCCCTGGTTGGGGAGCTAAGATCCCACATGCTGTGCAGTGTAGGGGAGGGGCACCATCTCCCCCACAAAAGGATTACACAATTAAAAAAAAAAAGGCCAAAATTATTTGTGGCTTATTTTTCTTAAGTTCAAGGAGAAAAGAAAAGACTAATCACTGCCAAACTTTCTTTGAGTGGCTCTGTTGCTTAGATAATTTATAGAGAAGATGATTTTGAAGATGTTTAACAGTGTTAGGGGGAAAAAAACCCCAAAACATTCCTATCTAAATACCCAAAGATCATAATCCTTTGTTACATAATTCAGAGACAAACCCTAGACTCTATGTTGGAATGAAATAAAATTTAATTAAGAGAAATTGAGGTTTGCTGTACTTGAGAGATTGTGTAACACTTTGGGATGAGAGAATTAAGTAATAGTTTTTTCTCTACCTGGTGGTTAGCAACAGACTCAGTGTATAACAAAGTAATAGATGCATGTTCTAAACAGGCACATGGATAAGCCTGTATCCTCTATATAGGTCAGGATGGTATTTTCTTAGTATTAATGATGGGAACAAAATTCTCCATATCTTTATAAAATACATAAATTTTTATTGTAGAATACTGAAAATGATACTTTCAAATTCACTTCAACAGGAAGAATAAAACAAACATGAAAATCCTGACAAAATTGTTGACAAGACTAAATTAGCAAAGTGAGTAGCACAATGAAATGAAACACTTTCTCAAAGGCAGCTCCCTCTTAGCATCTCTGTCTCCTTGCTCTGCTTTATTTTTCTTGAAAGCGTATAACGTAATTATTGTCTATCTCATCTACAAGAATGTAAGATCCATGACTGCATAGATTTTTTACTTTCTAGTAGTTCACTATTGAGATCCCCAGAATTTAGGCACACAGTAGGCACATCCAGAACTCAGTAGGCACTAAATAAGTATGTGTGGACTGAATGACTTATGCTACTGCTGCTGTTGCTGCTAAGTCGCTTCAGTCGTGTCTGACTCTGTGCGACCCTATAGATGGCAGCCCACCAGGCTCCCCCTCGCAGCAGGCATTTCAATACTGAAACATTATCACAGATTGAGAGGAACTCTTGTTCTAACCCAGGTTTGCTCCTAAATACCTGAAAGCGTCTGGTTTATTATTAACAAACTAGTAGAATCTTCTGCCTTATCTATCCACTGAGGTTGTTGTAATTTAAAAAAATTTTGAGAACTATCAAATTATGTTATATAAGCTTAAAAAATTAATTTAATTTGCCCACATATTTCTTGCTTCCACTATGCATTTAAAATTTCCTTTAGAAGTATCTTAAGATTTTTAATTAAATACCATTGGAAGGACCAAAAAGTCCTTTACTTATAAGTTTCTCTTGTAGGGAAGAAAAAACATAACTTTCCCTTTATAAAATTTTGATAGTAAAAAAACGTTCAGTAAGAGGTATTCCAATTGGCCTCATTGAAAATTTGAAGAAATGGGCAAACTACTATTAGGACATATTAAGTAGTTTCTTGTTGTTACACTCAGCATATTGTTATTTTTCCTATTAGCCCAATATTTTATTTCATTTAATTTATTTATCTATGTATTATTATTATTTTCTTTTTTAGCATTTATTTGGCTGCATTGGGTCTTAGTTACGCATGAGGGAATCTAGTTTCCTGATCAGGGATCAAACCCCAGACCCCTGCTTTGGGAGGTTGGAGTTTAGCCACTGGACCACCAGGGAAGTCCCCTAACTCAATATTTTAAAAGGTTTCACTTATTAATGTCGTTTGTCACACAGTAATTAATTTTTCCTAATTTGTATTCATCAGAGAAAATATAGCTCTTCCTTCAGAAACTGTGTTCATCTTGGGAAATGCAATGTTACAACTGATACAATTCTTTTTTTAAAATTTAAATTTATTTATTTTAATTGGAAGCTAATTACAATATTGTATTGGTTCTGCCACACATCAACATGAATCCGCCACGGGTGTACACGTGTTCCCCATTCCAAACCCCCCTCCCACCTCCCTCCCCGTACCATCCCTCCGGGTCATCCCAGTGCACTAGCCCCAAGGATCCTGTGATAAAATTCTTATAAAAATTTGATATTTCATTTAGCCTGTGCAGTCTTAGTGCCGGTATATGTACCACTTTTGTTAAGACTTTTTGAAATATTGAAACTAGTTTGAAAACTCTTATTATTGGGTTCATAAAGCTCTTTGGTATCAGGGATTTTGGATGGTACATCATTTATACCTATATATTCATATGTATTATCTTCCTTACCAAAAAAAAAAGGTGCACATGAAAGAGCTCAAAATGATTAACTCCTAGATAAATATAAGTTTAATAGAACCCACCCCACTCTCCTTGCTCTGAGTTGCCCGTGGGGCCCTTCCTGGCCCCTGGGGCTCACAGAACTCACCGTGGCTGCTGAGAGCTCGGCTTCGGGCCTCATGAGCAGCACACTTTGGTCCACGGCGCGGAGGGCGCAGAGGGACTGAGGGGAAGCGGTGACTCGAAGGTGGGCCTGGGAGGCTGGGAAACTTTGTCCGGGGCTGAAGTTCAAACCCACCTGTGGAATTGGGGACAAAGTCAGAAGAACAAATTTCCTGATTGATCCATGGATTCACCAGCCTTTCCTGGGTGTTCCTCAAATTTGGTGCAAAATCACTTTGACTTTGTTGATGTTTGGCGCCATGTGAGTCTTGAGGCCTTTGATTCCCTGTGTGTCACTCTGATATTCATCAGTTGAGCCATTATAGTGATATCTATTTTTATAAGTTATTAAATTTGAGACTCCACTTTCCACCTTTGATACATGATGAGGTGTTCATTAACTGTGGCTAGAATGCAAATGGTTCTAGACACTCTTGTATTTTTCTTTGGCTCTTTTGTAGTCTTATAAACTTGGTTACATATTTCCCAACACTTCACCATAAAAGAAGGGAACAAGGTACTGTGAACTGGGTAAGAGATAATGCATGGGGATTTTGTGCTAGGAGTCAAGTGACATGGCTTCTTTCTTTCTTTTTTTAAATTGTGGTATAGTTCCTTTACAATGTTGTGTTAGAGTCTGTTATGCAATGAAGTGAATCAGCTATATGTGTACATATATCCCTTCCCTCGTGTACCTCCCTCCCATCCTCCTCCTCCAACACCCATCCTGGTCATCACAGAGCACCAAGCTGAGCTCTCTGTACCTTACAGAAGCTTCCCACTATCTGTTTTACACATGCTATTGCGTATACATCAATCCTAATCTCCCAATTCATCCCACCCTCATTACCCCTCCTTGTTCACACATTTGTCCTCTACATCTGCATCTCTATTCTTGCCCTGCAAAGAGTTCATCTGTACCATTTTCCTAGATTTCAAAAATATGTGTTAATATATGATATTTGTTTTTCTCTTGACGTGGCTTCTTAGTGTGATCTGCCATTACCTTGCTGAAAATTTCTGGAGAATTCATTTAACCCCTTTGACCCCAATGCGCAAGTCTAGAAAATAATTGATAGTGATAGTAACTTCTAGTTTTAAATGTTGAAAATTTTACCATATAAAGCCCTCACCTTGTTGCTCAGACATTGTTCAACTTCATATCTTGCAGAATCCCCTACCACTTCTCCATCAGGTAAAATGGCATAGATGAGCAGCCTAGCGACAGGAGCAATGTCTGACTCCACAGGGACTGGTATGGAAAAGTGGCCTTGCACTGGAGCACAGAGACAATAAGGAAGTGATCATGGGTTAGAATTCAAGGCTAAAATAATGCTTTTCTGTTGTATCAGTACAAAGTCATTTTAGAAGCCTGGTTTGGCTAATGACTATTAGTGATGTAATGTTATTTAGTCGCTAAGTCCTGTCTGACTCACTGCAACCCCATGAACTTGGTCCCACCAGGCTTCTCTGTCCATGGGAGTTCCCAGGCAAGAATACTGGAGGGGGTTGCCATTTCCTTCTCCAGGGGATCTTCCTGACCCTGGGATCGAAAACAAGTCTCCTGTTTGGCAGGTGATTTCTTTACCACAGAGTCACCAGGGAAGCCCAGTAGATGTAGCAGATATAAGAAATAGTAGATGCAATAAATGGATGACTACCTCTAAGAACTCTGGCTTAAAAAAACTTTATCAAAGTCTTCTCATCTCTGAAAATCACATTTCTCCCCAGGTTTAAGCTTGAGTTAAGCTTGACTTCATCTGTATAAAATTCTGATGTTATCTAAGGATGTGGAGACATCTGCTTGGCTTCCATTTGATCTAGACTTCACAGTGGAGAAGGAAATAGAACTTGAAGTTGTGAGATATAATAGTAAGAGTTTAATGCGTTGTATTTACCCTTATATCCTCTAACTTTCTATGAACCAAATATTCTATTTTTTCTTCTTAAGAGGAGTACCGAGCTCCTTTAAAGTTGTTTTTTGACACATACATAGATTTGTTTGGAGAAGGCAATGGCACCTCACTCCAGTACTCTTGCCTGGAAAATCCCATGGATGGAGGAGCCTGGAAAGCTGCAGTCCATGGGGTCGCTAAGAGTCGGACACGACTGAGTGACTTCACTTTCACTTTTCACTTTCATGCATTGGAGAAGGACATGGCAACCCACTCCAGTGTTCTTGCCTGGAGAATCCCAGGGACAGGGAAGCCTGCTGGGCTGCCATCTATAGGGTCGCACAGAGTCGGACACGACTGAAGTTACTTAGCTTAGCAAATAGATTTGTTAGAAGTTACATCAAGCTTCTCTAAGTCTACTGTAGCGCTTCTATGTTGCTACAAAGAAGCAACAAAAGAGTAGTTCACTGATAATTTTCTAGTAAGGGATCTTTTAGATTCCCTTGGGCTGCCGTCTATGGGGTCGCATAGAGTCGGACACGACTGCAGCGACTTAGCAGCAGCAGCAGGGTAAGCGAAAAGTTCAGAGATTATATTCTTTCACATATGTTCCTGTGGAAAGACCAATTCAACGTTGGAAAAACTCAATTTATCTCTTCATAAGTCATAAATATCTTCAAAAGGGAAATATAATGTGAAAATGTACATAACTCAGCACAGGACCCAATATATAAGAGACACTGCAAAGTTTTAGCTTATTTCCATTGTCTAAAACAATTTTGAAATGTTGTTTTGAGAAGGTTCATGAGTATTTATTTTGGAAAATCTGGAGTAAGCACAGATTATGAACCAACTCAACATTTTAAGTCTGAACAGATTAACCTGAAGGAAAAGAAAAATATTTGATAAAGGGTTTTTTTAAAACAGAAATATTATCACTTTCCCCTTTCAACTTTTCTTTTTTTCTTTTAAAGATTTTTTTTTGGGATGCTTACCATTTTTGATGTCTTTATTGAGTATGTTACAATATTGCTTTTGTTTTATGCTTTGGTTTTTTTGGCCACGAGGCATATGGAATCTTTGTTCCCTGATCAGGGATCAAACCTAAACCCTCCACATTGGAAGCATGGAGTCTTAACCACTAGACTGCCAGATAAGTCTCCCTTTTCAGCTTTTTTTTGAGGGTAAGATGAACAGTCTCTCTCTATTTGAGACTATTCCTGGTATTTTTGCAACATAAGGCTGCATGTGACAGAGGAAGGCAAGCATGAGGAATTATAGAAATACTCACTCTCTCCCTGCTCCACGGGCAGTGTGTGAGTCCCAGATCGGACAATGCCTCCTTTTGCCATTATCTGCAAACAAGGAAATGAAAAGGGATTTAATTTGCCTGAAAGAGCTCTTAGCTGAAGTTCTTGCCCTCCATGTAATATGCCTGTTTCATTAAGCCCCTACTGGCAATAATTAGATTGGAGAGAAGTCAAACTTTCAAAAGGAACGTGCATAAGAGGTCAAAGAAGTGATATGTAAAAGTGGAAGTTGCTCAGTCATGTCCGACTCTATGAGACCCCATGGACTGTAGCCTGCCAGACTTCTCTGTACATGGAATTCTCCAGGCAAGAAGACTGGAGTGGGTTGCCATGCCCTCCTCCAGGGGATCTTCCTGACCTAGGGATCAAATCTGGGTCTCCCGCATTGCAGACAGATTCTTTGCCATCTGAGCCTTCAGGGAAGGAATGTAAAGGGCTTCATAAATGCCTGCCCACACAGTGCTTTTATCTACAGACAGTGAAGGTGGCCCTCCTTCTCACCAGGTAATAGAACACGAGCTCCTTTAGATCCTTTAGGACCTCTCCCTTCAGCACATAATGTGCCTGGACTGTCTGAGTTTTGCCACAGGGCAGTTTACGAGGCAAAGGCTCCAGGTAGACAAAGCTGTTGCTTTGGGAGAACACAAGATTAGCACTGTGATAAGCGTCTTGATGGTCTTCTGACAGCCACTGGTAGCCGTAACAGGGGCTGTGATCCTTGTATTTGACCTGATGAATTAGAAAACCAGTATTAGCTTATAGATTATATATCAGAGAGAATGGCAGTGTGCTCACAGAATTGGTTTAGTTTAGTATCCTACCTTAACTAGTGTACCTAGAAATCTTTTGCTCCACACTAAAAAGTGAGAGAGAAGTGTCCCTTATTTTGTTTATCTATATTGCAGACCCTTTACATGGCAGAGGCTTCCTGGGTTGGTATTTATACTTCTGAAGAGCATATGAGGAGGCATCCTTGACTCTGATTAGCTCCCTTGCGTTTCTGTAGCCACTTTATGTATTCAGACAGAGATACTGGAGCTATGAAACCTCACTGAGGAGACTAACTGACCCTCAGAAACTGAAGAATTGCATTTCGGAGAGGAGATGCCTCATTTAGGATGGGTTTCAAGTGGATATTATGAATAAATGTAATATTGCAAACTTAGACGTCTGAGAACACTTTCTGTAACTAGCATTTGTTCAAGAGTTGAGTTTATGTTTGTTTACGTTCAGTCAGTCACGTCTGACTCTTTGTGACCCCATGGACTGCAGCACGCCAGGCCTCCCTGTCCTTCACCGTCTCCTGGAGCTTGCTCAAACTCATGTCTATCGAGTCAGTGATGCCATCCAACCATCTCATCCTCTGTCGTCCCCTTCTCCTCCTGCCTTCAATCTTTCCCAGCATCAGGGTCTTTTCCAATGAGTCAGTTCTTTGCATCAGGTGGCCAAAGTATTGGAGCTTCAGCTTCAGCACCAGTCCTTCCAATGAATATTCAGGGTTGATTTCCTTTAGGATGGACTGGTTTGATTTCTTTGCTGTCCAAGGGACTCTCAAGAGTCTTCTATAGCAGCACAATTTGAAAGCATCAATTCTTTGAGTGAAGTAATTGATGCCTCCTCTCCCAGGCTGTCTTAAGCTCCATGTGTAGAAACCCCACCCCCTGCCACCACCACTTTAACCACAACTCTGTATTGCCTCCTTTTTAATAAACTGTTTCAAAATTGACCTTAAATTAGTTTCTAATTTCTCATTTTTTCCCTGTCTTCTTTAAGACTAAACACAACTTGGAAATGCCATCACTTTTGGTTGCAACCTTTTTTCCTAAGACTTCTTCATGTCATTGGTAACTTCCTTACAAACTTACCCTGATACTGAGGGAGGTGCCCTTGATGTTGGTGGTGGTGATGGAGAACTGTGCCAGGCCGTGCTCATCAGTGGTGGTGTTAGAGTTGTGGTTGGCTTCGTTTGCTGTGATGAAGATGACTTTATTTGGCATGGGGACACCTTTCCCGTCCACTAGGAGCACCTGAAGATTGAAAGCTGTAGATCAGTTTTGTGGCTAATATCCAATAGGCAGCAAACATTAATTTTAGCACAGATATTTATTGTGTCCAATATGTTGAAGGTGGTTCCAGGCATTGAGGCTACAGCAGTGAACAAAAGAAAGTTCCTTCTGTCTTTGAGCATCCAGTCCAGGAAAAGAGAGAGCTGCTAAATAAATGTGTAAGTAATGGGTTTCCCTGGTAGCTAGGCTTCCCTGGTGGTTCAGTGGTAAACAGCCCGCCTACTAATGAAGAAGACGTGGGTTTGATTCTTGGGTCAGGAAGAGCCCCTGGAGAAGAAAATGGCAACCCACTCCAGTCTTCTTGCCTGGAGAATTCCATGGATAAAGGAGCCTGGTGCACTATAGTCCATGGGGTCACAGAGTCATACATGACTGAGAAACTAGCACTTTCAATTTCAACAAAATCTGAGTTTGCCAATGAAATGTCAGTTGCATGTATGAAGACCAGAACACCAAAATTCTTTCTCTTTTGATTAGAAGTGGGACTAATGGGATAGTTATTTAGCAGGAATAAAATCTCAAAAAGTACAATATATCTCTGAGAAATTTGAAAAAGTGAACTTTCATTTTAGGAAGTGACCAAAGTTTCTGAACATGTGTGCTGTCATAACATAATCAAAACATTCTAAAATTTATTCCACCACTCCTCTATAGCTTGATCCTTCTGTCTTTTACACTTTCCACAGCTGACACAACGTTTCTATTGAAGACGAGATGCATGGTGATTATACTTGGAGGTACATATGACTGTCATCTTAGACTTCTGTAGTCTGAAAACTCCATTAGTACTTTTGCATGTAATAGAAAAATAACAGGAGAAGATTTTTTTTTTGTAGATCTGAGAGAAAAAATTTGTATCTTTAAAATCTGGTGAATGTGAAAGTATTAGTCACTCAGTCGTGTCTGACTCTTTGCAACCCCATGGATTGTAGCCCGCCAGGCTCCTCTGTCCATGGAATTCTCTAGGCAAGAATACTGGAGTGGGTTGCCATTCTCTTCTCCAGAGTATATTCCTGATCCAGAGATCGAACCCGGTTCTCTTGCATTGCAGGCAGATGCTTTATCTTCTGAGCCACCTAAGCAAATATTTTATAATATTTCATAACTCCAGGGGATCTTTCCAACCCAGGGATTGAACCTGGGTCTCTTGCATCTCCTACATTGGCAGGTAGATTCTTTACCACTGGCACCACCCTGGAAGGGTAAACCTTAAATAGCAGTATTTTACCCCTCTATGTAGTGTTTTTAAAATATACTTGCTATTATAGAAAGACTAATATAAATACAAAATCCATGAAAGAAACAACAGGTACAGTGATTGCCATGTGCTCAGTCATGTCCAACTCTTTGCAACTCCATGGACTGTAGCCTGGCAGGCTCCTCTGTCCATGGGATTCTCTAGGCAAGAATACTGGAGTGCGTTGTCATTTTCTCCTCCAGGGAATCTTCCTGACTCAGAAATCTAACCCTGATCTCCTGCATTGCAGGTGGATTCTTTACCTGCTGAGCCATCGGAGAACAGTAGAACCTCTTATATTTCAAATAAAAATAAAAGCCACCTACCCATCATTTCCATACAAAATTAATGTTGGAAAGATAATGTAATTGGCCAGCATGAATTTTGAGATGCTTATGGAAAAATATAAAAATCTGAGACTGTATGGTAAGCCATGGGAAAGAGTTTGAATGGTAACACACAGGGCTGTTTTAAAAACCTTCTAATTTTAGCGTGGTTTTTATAGATTTGATATACAAATTTACCAAGGAACAAATCTATTTTATGCAGTTTTATACCTTTGACTAGGGGCTTCCCAGGTGGTGCTAGTGGTAAAGAACCCACCTGCCAATGCAGGAGACATAAGAGATGTAGGTTCGATCCCTGGGTTGGGAAGATCCCATGGAGAAGGGCATGGCAATCCACTCCAGTATTCTTGTCTGGAGAATCCCCATGGAGAGAGGAGCCTGGCAGATTACAGTCCATAGGGTCGCAAAGAGTTGGACACAACTGAAGCGACTGAGCACACACGCACACATGCTTTTGATTATATTAATCAATGGATAATACCAGCCAAATGTGGTTTTAGCAGAATATGTTGTGTGTATTAGGGGAGACTATGGTTTGACATGTGAATTGAAAAATACTTCACCTGCCCCGTGAAAGGAATTCCTCGTCTAAGGTTTGAGTCCACTGTGACAAATGAGAGTTTGGTGATGGTTGTTGTTATTTCAGTGGCCCCCTTTCCAGTTAATTCCACCTCTGAAAAAGAAGGAAAAAATACATTCTCATTTGGAAGGATTTTCTCCCTGAACTTACACCACCACCTCCCTTTCATAATTTGACAAAGGAACTAAATCAGTGTCCGTTGTTCTTTTCCCATACCCAGGAGGTATACACACCTGTTCCTTCTTCTTGGATCTTGGCTTCCACTTCGATTTTCATTTCAAACTCTTGTCTCTTCATCTGGAAGATCTTGGTGTTTACTTGCTGAGAGAAGCAGCCCTCATTGTTCAGCTAAGAGGGGGTGAAATAAAACACATAAACGTAAGACTAGACAAATGAGTGGTCAGGCAGTCTGGAGGGATTTTTTTTTTTTTTTGAGGCAACAAGACTTAGGAATTTTGCATAATAAAAACACAATAAATATTCTCTAGGAATTAATTATTATTACATCTCACAACAGTCTGCCTTATAACTGACAGGTGTATTCCTTAGTATCTGATAATCTCTAGAGTGAATGAGGTATAGAAATTTAAACCGTTAAAATTGGAGTTTGATCCCTGGGTCAGGAAGATCCCCTGGAGAAGGAAATGGCAACTCAGTTCAGGATCCTTGCCAGGGAAATCCCATGGAGAGAGGAGCCTGGTGGGCTACAGTCCATGGGGTTGCGAGAGTCAGACTCAACTGAGAAACCAAACAATAACAACAATCTTACTGCAGGAGGCAGCTAACTCTTCACTGAAATCTGGCTTCCCTTAGTTTACAGCTGTGGCTGGGAGGTAGCTGCCCATGTGGGGACTGTGTTTCCTCCCTCCCTGACATCTAGGTGGGGCCATGTGACAAGCTCTTGCTCAAAGAGAGAGGGAAGAACTGAAGCCCTTCTCAGCCAAGGTGGTTAAGATGGGTATATTCTGTCTCCTTCCTTCCTGCAGATACTCAAAGGGGTTTTAGATACCAGGTTCTGGGTCCCTGGTGCACAAAGAATACCTACAACTGGCAAGAAATAATTCCTATTAGGCTAAGTCACTGATTTTTATCAATAAAAACTACTATAGCTAGCATAGAATTCTTTTATAGATTGGTCTGTTCTTGCCTGAATTGTCACCATGCTATAACTCACTACTTGTCAATGGTGCTTAGGCTGTTAATCCTTAGGAGTGGCTTCCCACGTACCTGTCCACTGAACTTCTCACAGACAGCATTGGATTCTTCACCATAACAATTAGAAGGGTTCCTGTACTTTCTGCACATGTTCATAGTCACACGTCCTGGGACAGGCTTCCCATAAGTGTATCTGTCATAAAAGCATTGCCACAAGGATCAAATCAGACATTGAACACCCTCATTTTTGACCTGTTTATATTTCCCCTTTAGCTATAGCATATTTTTACTCTATGTATTTCCTTCTAACTTCTGCAGGGCTCATGTAGTGTTGAGGGCAAGTAAACTAACTGGTTTGAGCTCCCTAACATACATACAGCAAATTCCCACTGGCTATCTATTTTATATATGGTAATGTAATTGTTTCCATGCTGCTCTCTCAATTTGTTCCACCCTCTCCTTCCCCCACTGGGTCCACAAGTCTGTTAAAACCTTCTCTTTTAGAAATTTACAGTGCAGCGTGCTGAAATTTACTACCATCTTCTTCTACTATGTCTTTTCCCCCCCGATATCTAATTTTCAGTTTCATCTTTTTAAAAATATTTTTCTTATTGTCAAAGCTACACCAGATCTTAAGAGAAACAATCATACCAACAAAACAAAGATAAGAAACGAGTGGTTTCAATTCTACATGGGAATATAAACTATTAATATGATGGTGTCTTTCCTTCTGCCATCCTCTTCCTATGGGCAGCTATCTCTGTTTATGTTGAATTTTACTTGTTTACTTTTTACAAAAACTGTGGTGTTTGAACTGTGGTGTTGGAGAAGACTCTTGAGAGTCCCTTGGACTGCAAGGAGATCCAACCAGTCTATCCTAAAGGAAATCAGTCCTGAATATTCATTGGAAGGACTGATGTTGAAGCTGAAACTCCAATACTTTGGCCACCTGATGTGAAGAGTTGACTCATTTGAAAAGACCCTGATGCTGGGAAAGATTGAAGGCAGGAAGAGAAAGGGACAACAGAGGATGAAATGGTTGGATGGCATCACTGACTCAATGGACATGAATTTGAGTAATCTCTGGGAGTTGGTGATGGACAGGGAGGCCTGGCATACTGCAGTCCATGGGGTTGCAGAGTTGGACACGACTGAGCGACTGAACTGAACTGAACTGAGCTTTTTACAAAAATGGGATCATGCCATAAATATGTCATTGGTAATTGCTGTGGTTTTGAGAGTGTTTTCTTCCCAATTTAAATATTCTCAGGACTTCCCAGATGGTATAGTGCTTAAGAATCCACTTTCTAGACAAACAGATGGCTAACAAATACATGAAAATATGCTCAACATTGCTCATTATTAGAGAAATGCAACTCAGAACTACAGTGAGGTATCACCTCACTTTGGTCAGAATGGCCATCATCAAAAAATCTACAAACAATAAAAGCTGGAGAGGGTATAGGGAAAAGGGAACCCTCTTCCACTGTTGGTGGAAATGCAAATCGATACAGCCACTATGGAGAACATTATGGAGATTCCTCAAAAAACTAGGAATAAAACTATCATGTGAGCCAACAATCCCACTACAAGGCATATAACCTGAGGAAACCACAAATGAAAAAGACACGTAAAGCCAGTGTGCACTGCAGCACTATTTACAATAGCCAGGACATGGAAGCAACCTAGATGTCCATCGACAGATGAATGGGTAAAAAATCTGTGGTGCATATATACAATTGAATATTACTCAGCCATAAAAAGGAACACATTTGAGTTTTATATATATCCTTTTCCTATTATACAGAGTGAAGTAAGTCAGGAAGAGAAAAATAAATATCACATGCATATATACGAAATCTAGAAAGGTGCTACTGATAAACCTATTTGCAGGGCAACAAAGGAGATGCAGGCATAGAGAACAGATTTGTGGACCTAGTTGGGGAAGGAGAGTGTGGGACAAATTGAGAGAGTAGCATGGCAACAATTACATTACCATATATAAAACAGAGAGCCAGTGGGAATTTGCTGTATGACTTAGAGAGCTCAAACTAGTGCTCTGACAACCTAGAGGGGTGGGATGGGGTGGGAGGTGGAAGGGAGATTCAAGAGGGAGGAGACACATGTAAACTGATGGCTGATTCATGCTGATGTATGGCAAAAACCAACATAATTTGTATAGCAATTATTCTCCAGTTAAAAATAAGTAAATTAAAAAAATAGAATCTGCCTTCTAATGCAGGCAGGGTTCCCTGGTCAGGGAACTAAAATCCCACATGCCTCAGGGCAGCTAAACCTGTATGCCACAACTACAGAAACCTGCAACGAAGGCCCAGTGCAGCCAAAAAAAAAAAAAAAAAAATCCTCTATCTCTGTATTTGTAAGAGTATTGGTTCATTAGCTCTGTGGATCAGGAGCTTGGTGGCCTTCCTCTGAGAGAGTGCTGGGCAGGGACCCAGCTAAACAGCTGCTGCTGCTGCTGCGTCGCTTCAGTCGTGTCCGACTCTGTGCGATCCTGTAGACAGCAGCCCACCAGGCTCCCCCGTCCCTGGGACTCTCCAGGCAAGAACACTGGAGTGGGTTGCCATTTCCTTCTCCAATGCATGAAAGTGAAAAGTGAAAGTGAAGTCGCTCAGTCGTGCCTGACTCTCAGCAACCCCATGGACTGTAGCCCACTAGGCTCCTCCGTTCATGGCTCCTCCGTCCATGGGATTTTCCAGGCAAGAGTACTGGAGTGGGGTGCCATTGTCTTCTCCCGCTAAACAGCTAGTATATTACAAGTGTGGTCTTTAGGCGGGACTTGTTTCTTCACTGCCTGTTCTTTCTGTTACTGCTGCTGCTGGGCTGGCTACTGGAGATGGGAGCATAAGATCCTAGTAACATTAATTCTCAAGGTTGGAAAAGCCT
The DNA here is from genome assembly GCF_029407905.1 of Bubalus kerabau. Lineage (NCBI taxonomy): Eukaryota > Metazoa > Chordata > Mammalia > Artiodactyla > Bovidae > Bubalus > Bubalus kerabau. The sequence goes on from NC_073624.1 coordinate 21,080,865, forward strand.
GACTGAGAGACCATGTCCAGTCTCATCAGTGACAATGGCAGTGTCAAGAAGTATGTGACCTGCCTTAGGTAGATGGATGAGTTAGATGAGATTTCTGTAACACGCTTATCTCTACAAATTCTGAATCTAAGTTATTTTTCCACTAAGTCTGCAAGGTCAGGTAAATGATCTGTTGATGATTGACTTTCCTGTACAACCTGGTAAAGTGAAAGTCACTACCCTTCAACACTCTCTTATTTGTGTGTCTATGTGTGCGCGAGTAGCTTTATCACTTTCAAAATCAACCCTACTAGCATAGCTTCTCTAGAAACAGTTACCTATCCCGTGATAGTTACAATAATTCTGGTAAGGACAAGAAAGAAATTAAGAAGGAAAATAGAAAAGCAACAGGAAAGTTCTAGAGATGGGAATGTTCCCATGTATTTAAGGTGTTTGCACAGCACTCCTCATAGACAAACTAGCAAGATATCCCAAAGGGTGAGTCTCTTTTAAATAATACACCCACCCCAAAAGAAGATTTTTGGAAAGTATAAACTCACAGGCCGCACACGGACACTTTCACCTCTTCTTCCAAGATGGTGATTATCTTTGGCATTCTTACTTGTACTTCAAACTTAGGAAGCACTGTTGATTGGAGAAAAGGAAGTTGATGATTGGTTTTCAACTTTTGGGGCATTAGCATTTCCAGATTCTCAATAATAATTCCCTAATAATATTTTAGGGCCCTGAAAAGGTAGCCCTCTTCTCCAGTATATTCACCTTCCTTTCAACTGGAGATCTTGGTTAAAGGACTGTGATGGATCAATGTAATCCTGGTGAATTATGGGAGACCCCACTAGACTATGAATGTTTTACATTTTTTAAGGTTAAAATTGTTACAAAAAAGGCTATATGGCATCCTATTCACAAATCACTCATAGTCCTCATTGGATTTAGATATAATTTGGTCCACTCCAAGTCTAATCTCACCCATGGGAAATAGGAGGATTCCAAAGAAACTTGAATTGTAGGCCTTAGAAGTTCAAATATGAAAAAAAGAACAGCTTGGTGATTTTTCTTAATGGCATACCGAATTCCTCCACGGTGAAGGGGTGCTCTGCAGTCCCACCTGATCCCTTCTGTACCACCACCTTATAGGAGCCCTGAAAGGGCTCTGATGAGAGGGGGAAGGTCAGCTGCTGGAGGCCATTCTCTACCTCGAGGTTCTGCCACTGTGCGATGCGATTTCCTTTGGGGTCCTACAGGCACAATAATCGTAATTTACAAAAGAGCCTAGGGTGTTAGACAGTACAGGAAATCAATGGGGACTCCGATGTTATCCACAAAGAGGAATTCTGATGTTATCCACAAAGAGGGGTGGGAGGAGATGACTTGGAACAAACCAGTGTTACATGAATTTGAAGGCTTCTCCCTTAATGATAAATTTCTGAAATATTGTAAGAATCTCTTAAATAAGAAAATTTCCCCTAAGTTTATTATAATTATGGAATGTTTCACGTTGCTTACCTCAACATATACTAGTGGAACCTGAAAGACAAAAGGATAGTAAGCAGCTTAGAACTGTTCTCACATAGCCTCAATTCTGATTTATAAGCAAAACAGTTTTATGCAGATTAGTTTTATCTGTAGTAAAACACAGAAAAATTCTAGATTAAGTTTTATAGAAGTTTAATCCATTACAAGGAATTAATGAGTAATGTTAAGTACTTACTGGCCTGTCAGCAACAAATGCATGTGTGCCATTCATTAGGAATGGTATTAATTAATATTACTTACATGCTTATAGCACCCCAGTGAAGAACATTCCTTTGTTATGCTATTTTACAGATTGAGAAATAAACACCAATGGAACAATGAGTAACCATGTTCAGATCCAAATATTAGGTGGACCACAGAATTCTGAAGTAGTTCTAAGAATAAGAAGGAGTGGGAATAAATCCTCTACTATTAATGCATATTCATTTTAAAAACCGATATTTATTAAGTGCCTACCAGGTGCCGTGTATAATCCTAGTGTAAAGAACCCACCTACCAATGCAGGAGATGTACGAGATGTGGGTTCGAGCCCTGGAGGAGGGCATGGCAACCCACTCCAGTATTCTTGCCTGGAGAATGACATGGACAAAGGAGCCTGGCAGGCTATAGTTCATGGGGTCTCATAGAGTCAGACACTACTGAAGTGACTTAGTATGCACATTAAGTGCCTACCAAGTGCTGTGTATCATCCTAGGTGCTATAAATACAGCAATCCACAAAAGAGCAATAGATCTGCATCTCATGGAGCTTGCATTCTAATAGGGATGGATATATGAAAAACAGACATATATGCAATATATATTTTTGATTTGTATAGATATACATTTGATAGATATGTTTGGTGTATGAGATACACATATTTGACATATATATTTAAGTTATATATATATATGTTTGAAGTAGTGTCAAGAAATGAAAATAAAGCAGAGTTCAGCTGACAGAGTGATGGAAGAAGTGTTCAATTTTAGACAGAAAAGTGTAAGTAGAAACCAGGAGACCCATTTCAAGGCTACTGCAATAGTGTCATTTAGAGGTGATATTGGTCAGAACAAAGTTGTAGCAATTCAGGTGGTAAAGCACAGTCTGGATGTATTTTAAGCTAACATGATTTTCTGATAAAATAGGATGTGGCTGTAAGAGAAAGAGATGAAGGATTATGCCTTAATCTTTTGCTTTAGGAGCTAGAAGGAAAAAATTGCTCCCTCCCCGCCAGTCCTCCCCGCTCCTTCTAACAACTCCCTCCCCCATTCCCGCCCCATTCCCCAGCAGAGATGGATTTAATCAGGATCAGCAGGGAATTGCAACCCCCCATGGCCTGGGAAAGTGAGTGTTTTTAAGAGGGGAAAAGGAAGTTGGGAGGGGGAGGGACTATAGTAAACAGAGTCTGTGGCTTTTAATTGAAAAGTGTCTCTTTCCAAGATTAAAAAAAAATGTGGTTGAGGACTAGATTTGGGAGAGAAAAATTAAGACTTTGGTTTCTTGTCTACCTCAAAATTGAGTGTTAGTCTTGAGGAACAAACATCGATTATACTCTCCTTCCCTTATAGGAGAGGTTTTGGTAGGTGTGTTTAGAAAAATTTTGGATCTTTGAAAAGTTATTTAAACCTAAGTTTTTTGACAGTTTATTTATTTAGTGTATCTTTCTAGTTTGCCTAACTGAGATTTTTTCAAAGAGTAAGTTTAATTGTGTGACAGTCAAGTACCAGTAACAAGAAAGAATCAACAACTCTCTTGACTTAGGGTACTGTTTTAAATGAGGATTTTGCACAATGGCCATGCCAGAAAATATTGTTATCAGCAGATTCTTCCTTTCTCTGGCCCTCCTCCAACACCAAAAACAGACTCCCAGCCTGTTTATATAGATAATAATAATTCTAGATAGATATTAGGAGACTTACCAACTCATTCAGGGGGTGAAAGCTTTCATCCAACAAGACAATACGAAAGTTCACTGAAACAGAAATATTTTCCGTGAGTCCCAGAAACCTTAGGCCAGGTCCGTGGGTTAGTAAGACAAGCTATTAAGGAACCAGGATTCCTTTGACTGGGAAACATGCAAGAGAGGAAGATCTTTCTTTTGGGAAGTTGTCCTGACTATAGGCCTCTGTACCTGTCTGCTCTGGTTTATAGATGGGTTTGTCTGTCTGGACAAAGACCAGGCTCTCTTCGTTTTTAACCAACACTGTGGTCCGCTTCTTGAATTCTTGGGTTGGTCCTTTTACTTGGATGGTAAGGAACATTACCTCTTGCCTGGTTGGAGATCTTGGGAGCTGAAATAGAAGAGAGACCCTGAAAACCCACTCATTTCCCAAGTTTCCTCTCCAAGTCCCTCTCCTACTTCTCCCTAGGGGTCTTGCCCCTTTTAATTTCACTGGCCCATTCTCATCAGAGAAAGTTGTCATGGACAGAAATTCATGGGCAGAATGACCTCTGTCACTTGTGAATGGGAAGACGGAACAAAAGGTGGAGGAAAACATAACAGTGAGTGAGGTCATAAATGAGATTCACATCTCCTTATAGATCAGCCAGAACAGTTTTTAAAAAATATTTTTGCTCAATTTATTGTTTTTAATTTTTATTTATATTGGAGTATAGTTGATCAACAATTTTGTGTTAGTTTCGGGTGTACAGCAAAGTGATTCAGTTATGCATATACATGTATCTATTCTTTTTCAAATTCTTTTTCCATTTAGGTTATTGTAGGATATTGAGCAGACTTCCCTATGCTATATAGTAGATCCTTATTGGTTATCTATTTTAAATATGGCAGTGTGCACATGTCAATCTCAAACTCCCAATCTATCCCTCTGCCGGTAAGTCTGTGAGTCTGTTTCTGTTTTGAAAATACGTTTATTTGTATGATTTTTTTTTAAGATTCCACATGTAAGCGATATTATATGATATTTGTCTTCCTCTGTCTGACTTTCTTCACTTAGTATGATAATTGCCAGGTCCATCCATGTTGCTGCAAATCAGCTAGTACAGCTTTGATTCATTTATACACTGAACTTAACCAAACTGCTGTTATGTGATAAATGAGCATGGTATTACTGAAGCATCCCTTAATGCTATAAGAAAGGAAACTGCAATATTTTATTGGCTGGATGCTGTAAGGATTCTATACAACTCTGAAGAGATATTGGCTGTACATTCATGGTGATTTCCACAGTTTCACGCTTAGAAAGAATATGGGATGATGTGTTCTGTGTTCCAGTCAGCCCACCACTGGGGCTTATGTTGAACATCGGCCTAGTATGTTTTATTAGTCTTTTTTCCATTTTCATTTTAAGGAGAAGTCACACTTTCCCTTTGTCTAGTTCTTACTGTTTTGTTTTGTTTTTTTGTTAAGAGGAATTTTCTCCAATCATTAAGCTCATTTTAATATCTCTATAAATATTTGTCTACCGTGCTTGGAAATTCATATGTTGCTTCTTAATTTCTACACTTAGTCATTACATTTAGATTCCTTCGTGAAGTCCATGCCAGCCTTGCAAAGTCTTATCTTGACTGAATTCTAGATCCCTGTGTTCCTGACCCATAGAAACAAGTGTATTAAGTCAAACTGTCATACTCACAGTGAAGGAGACACAGTGGAATAAGTCCTTCTCTGCCACCACGTCAGTGAAGAGGCTCCTGTTCTCTCTGACGGACTCCAGGGAGGCGCTGACGGTCACCGTCTCATTCAGGTGGCTCAGAAGGAGGCAGCCCTTCTCAGGGGTCCCAGTATGGAGCAGGGAGGGGACCAGCACCATGTATTGCCTGGGGTTGGGGGAGTCCAGTTAAAGGAGCATGTAGGAGGTGAGGCATTGTTATCAGCAGCACTATTTTCTGCTGTAATTTTTGTTTCTATCCGTAGTTCTATGCCAAGAGAAGACATATTGATAAGCAGGAAATTGATCCCTGCCACTGAAAGGCATGCAAGAGAATTATTCTCCTTTCCATAGTCAGTGCCATGTCAGTGAACATTTTACTTGAAGTGAGCCTTAATGAGGAGAACATTTGCAGGCATATCTCACGCTGAGGAACTCAAATCTGAATTCAAATAAAGACATGATAATTATACTTAGTCAAGCTGTCAATCTATTTTACATTAGGATTACTGAGGAAAGCAAGCAATTCTCATGTGAGACATTACAAAAGCCAATCCACTTATAGAACTTTTTGTTGAATACATAGCAAGCCTGTAAAAATGGAATGGCATGTTCTTGCTTTCCACTTCATGGATATGGAACCTGAGGCTTAAAGAAAGTCATTAGTTTAAAGTCTCAGTGTGTTAAGCAACTAATGACATCTTGGTGTGTTACCTAACCCTGAATGTTTGGACATTAAATATTTGTCTTTCAACTCATGGCTGGACAAAAATGGTGTACTCAAGGATGGTCTTCTAAAGATTGAATTTGGAGTCCTGGTAACTCATGAGCAGAAAAGAAACTTTCCCAATACCCTCATATATAATTTTATTGACTCTCAAATTTTCAAACATTTTTGCTCACAATATCCCTAACATAATTCTTAGACACTATGCACTCCTTACATATACTCAGGTAAACATCTATTTTTTTTTTTCACAAGTTTAAGTAATAGCAAAATATATTATTTTTGATGATACTTTAAAATAAAACTTACATTACTTTATTTTTGCTACCTGGATATAACTCAGTTGGTAGAGAATCTGCCTGCAATTCAGGAGACCTGGGTTTGATTCCTGGGTTGGCAAGATCCTCTGGAGAAGGAGATAGCAACCCACTCCAGCATTCTTGCCTGAAGAATCCCATGGACAGAGGAGCCTGACTGGCTGCAGACCATGAGGTCACAAGAGTCAGACACGACTTAGAGACGAAAGCAAACCACCACCACCACATTACTTTTTTCTAACTTTCTCATGGAATCTTAAATATCATATTGATAAGATATCCAATATGATCTATTTAAAAGATACACCAAAATGTTCTTTTTGTAATGATCAGAAATTTAGCAGCTTTCTCCTTTTCCCTCTTGAGCTTGAATTTTCATGTCACTTACCACACAGAAGTCTGTCCTAACATTTCTATGCTTTAAAATATTTTATGGATCACTCTAGTGTCTTTATTTTGTATGGATATACATGTGTATGCATATGTACTGTTTGCATATGTACATGTATGCATGTACTGTTACGTGTGGGTATATAAATTGAATTTTAACTCTTAAATTTAATGTGATCATAAAGTTGTAAATGTTAAACATTTTCTTCTGAATTGTTTTCAAAAGTCTTAGTAGTATACAACAGATCAAAACAAAATAAATATATTACAAGCTATGATTCATATATTTTACATATTAATTTAAAATCAAAACACTTTTGAAGCACATCTTTGATGAAAATGATGAACTGTTCTTATATATTCATGGACAGATATTCCTTACTGCAAGAATTAAACAAAGGTCTACCATGAACTCTGTTGCTAGTTTTGGTTTGTGTAGATGCAGTGCTGTGAAAAATTGTTTGCATAAAAGTAAATAAACTATATCATTTTTTTATCAGCTCTTGTAACTTCTGCATTACGTGCCAGAAATCACAGTGCCCTATTATCAAGAGTTGCTTCTTATCATCTATCAACTGGTATTTCCCTTAAATCCTCCTTCAATTCTGTTGAAACAAAGAATTCATCACCACACTGTCTGCAAAATGATTTTCTCTTCTGTCACTTGAGTCTTTTGTTCTCTCAACATCAACATCAGTTTTTCAAATTGCTCCTTTATTTGGAACTCTAGAGACTTTTATATTCCAGAACAATGCTCCACGGTAACAACTGATTGAGGGAGGTTTGTCTCTTTTAAAGTGGAAGATGGAAAACTAAAAAAGGGGAGGTAAGAAAGGGTAGATAGCATGGTCTAAAGCTGATCAGCATGAGTGTGAGGATCTAAAAGCTGATTCTTTTCAAAGTATCAATTTCCAGTGCCCTTTAGAATCTCTTTGTGTATCCCCAGAGAATTTAGAGATTCAGAGATCCAGGAAGTTGGAGAGAAATGTTTAAGAATAAGTAAAGATTTGTAAAATCTCATTATTGAAAGAGACCTTAAAGATAAGGAGGTGACAGTTCCATAGGGGGGACAAATAAATGAATGGTAAGCATTTAAAATAAAGGAAAGGACTCTTCAAGTTTATGTTTTATGTGAAACTCACGGTTTTCCAGAGACTGAAGCATCTGTCGGCAGCAAGAGCAGAAGAAGAGTAAGACTTGGATAAAGGAGTTTGTTCTTCCCCATGCTGCAGGGAGAAGGGACCGGAGGAGACCAGACTGTGTTGCACCTTTCTCCCTGCCGTTTTGGTCTGGTCCCAGACTTTCCTCAGAGCAAGTAGGCTTTATGCTGCTCTCTGTGTAAACAGGAAGTTCCACCCACACAAGGTGTCTAAACAAAGTAGAGGTCTCTGAACATTCTCTGAAAGGGTCATTGCTCTAAGGGACTTAATTACAGTCAAGGTTAATTCCTGGCAAGCTAAATAGGATTCCTGGAGGGATAAAATCCACATTCCCATTAGTGCTCATTTTCCCTGGGTTTTCCCGTAAAGCAGCTAATCGGCTTTTCAATCCCTTCTCTCTCTTGCTCCCCTCCTTCTGCTTCCTCATAGTGCCTTTTATGGCTTTCCTCTCATCTCTTGCATGAATAGCTGGCAGGGGAAGCTATAATTTAAGCAACACTGGAAGGCTCAAAATAGATATTTCACTACAAGTCCGTCTCCTGCAAGTCCTCCATCAGATATGTCTACCTCAGATATTGAAGCAGTTTCAGAATTTAGTTGTCCTCTATGGAAATGACAATGGATTAAAAGAATACCTTTTTGTCTGGAGGATATTGCTGGATTGCAGATAAAGAGCTAGGTTCTGGAAGAATGATAATAGAAATATTTCCCTGTATTAAGGAAGTGAAAAGATGAAAGGAGAAGTAGCAGGACCTCAAAAACAAGTTTGACTTACTCTGCCCAAGAAAGATCTTAATTGCCTTTACCATCTACTTACGTGAACATGAACACATTTTGTTACTGCCTTCTAAATATGCAACTCCCCTCCAGTCTATTTTATCCATCCATCCATCCATCCATCCGTCCATTCATTCATTCATTGATCCAATTGATTGATTGTTTTGTAAGTTTTATTGAGCCCAATTGGTCTAGGATCATACAAAATCATGGAGATGGAATGGTCAAATATGTAGAAACAGATTGCACATTCTTGAGGGTATGAAAGCAGACAAATAAACAAGCAATGAAAAAACAGTAGCCAGACATTATTATTGGAGAAGTTCAGGTGCTCTGGGAGCACAGGATTGGGGCACATAATTTAAACCTGGGTCTTGGAAAGGAAGTCAAAGGGAAAGAAAAAAGCAAATTAAGCACCCACCCACACTTGTGGGTGGTGGCTAGCCAGGAGAAAGAGGAGATGCAAAGTGCATTCGAAGCACATAAGGAATGACATAAACAAAGACACAGTAGGCGATAACCATCATGACACATTCATGATAAACATCATGACAGTAAAATGAAAAATTTTTGGAATGGAGAAAATGCTTGTCCACTTAGAAAAGTGGTGAAGTAAGCTTGCTTCAAATAAAAAAGAAACTTGCTGGCAGTACTAGGGTACTTGGGGAGTAATCAGTGAAATGACTTCCCCAGATTTATTTCTTGAAAAGATCACACTCACTTAAATTTGAGAGAGTGATGGGAAGGAGACAATCCAGGAAGCAGGGTGGGAGTTGGCACAATTATATGGATGAGAAATGATGGTATTTGAGCTAGGGTTGGGGTTTCCCAAGTGCCTCTAGTGGTAAAGAACCACCTGCCAAGGCAGGAGACATAAGAGATGTGGATGCGATCCCTGGATTGGGAAGATCCCTGGAGAAGGGCATGACAACCCACTCCAGTATTCTTGCCTGGAGAATCCCCATGGACAGAGGAGCCTGGTGGGCTACAGTCCATGGGGTCACAAAAAGTTGGACACAACTGAAGTGACTTATGCATGCATGCATGTGTTTATAATGATATTGGATAGAGGTTGACAGATTTATATCATATTTAAGAGCTAAAATTACAGTACACAGTGAACACATGAATGTGGTGGGTAAAGGACGATGTGCCTTCCAATTTTCCTGGCTATTCACTGAATGACTTGTGTTGCTTTTAAGTGATTGAGTGAAACACAGGACACAGGCTGAGAACAGAACGAGAACAGAGGGCTGACAGTTGGGAAGATAAAGAGTCTCGTTTTAGAAAGTGCTTGTGCTTTAAGTAATAACATTTGTAGGGAGTTTTACATTAGCTTTTGAACTGTGGTGTTGGAGAGGACGCTTGAGAGTCCCTTGAACAGCAAGGAGATCCAACCAGTCCATCCTATTGGAAATCAGTCCTGAATATCCATTGGAAGGACTGATGCTGAAGCTGAAACTCCAATACTTTGGCCACCCGATGCAAAAAACCGACTCATTTGAAAAGACCCTGATGCTGGGAAAGATTGAAGGCGGGAGGAGAAGGGGACGACAAAGGATGAGATGGTTGGATGGCATCACTGACTTAATGGACATGAGTTTGAGTAAACTCTGGGAGTTGGTGATGGACAGGGGGGCCTGGTGTGCTGTAGTCCATGGGGTCGCAAAGTGTCAGACACGACTGAGCGACTGAACTGAACTGAACTAACATTAGCATCTAGAACTCAGAGCATTGTTGTCTAGAAGAAATGTAAGGTAAGCCTAAATAATTTTACATTTTCCATATTGAAAACCAAAAAGCGGCAGATTAAATTAAATTAATTTTATTTTTATACTGATTTTTATCATTTTTATTTTTAAATGAATTTTTATTGGAGTATAGTTGCTTTACAATGTTTTGTTATATTCTACTGTAGAGCGAAATGAATCAGCCATATATATACATGTATCCCCTTCCTTTTGGACTTCCTTACCATTTATGTCACTGCAGTGAATTAAGCAGAGTTCCCTGTGCTGTACAGTATGTTCTTATTAGTTATATATTTTTAAATTAATTTAATAATACCATTTACTTACCTCAGTATTGCCCAATTATTATCATTTCAACATTTGATCATTATAAAAATCGTTAATTAGATACTCTAAATTTGTTTTTCATACTAAGGCTTTAAAATCTAGGGTGGATTCTACACTTACAAGAAATATCAATTTAGAATAGCCACATTCAAATGTTCAACAGCCCATGAGGCTACTGGTTACCATATTAGACAGCAAGCTTAAAGAATTGTTTTTCAAATTGTGGATCACCATCTAAAATGAGTTGTAATGTCATGATCAGTGAGTCATGACCAAGATTTTTAAAAATGTTATAGAATACAATAAAATAGAAAGCACAGTGTACCAAACAGAATACGTGAAACTATTGAGTTTGGAAATATTTATTTCACTGTTGCGCAGCAGAAACTTTGGTCATGTCCTATTACCCCATCTCTGACTCTACCCTTATTAATCAAACATCTGAGTTCTTGCTGGGCATAAACTGCCTCACTGAAAGCTTTTATTTCCTAGCCTTCTCCTTGGAGGCTGGGTATGGTTTACGGCTAAATTCTGGCAACTGGAGAATAAGTGCAAGTGTGGTATGCAACTTTCAATTCATGACTTCGAAGGGTTAGGTTCTGTCCTTCCCTTTTCTCCCTTACTACTGTCTGGAACGTGGACACGTTGATGATAGATCTTTCATTGCAGGTAATAAGATGAAAGCCATGTGTCAAGGGAGGCAGAACAAAAAACAAGACATCGACTGAGCCTCTGAGTCATCCAAAGGCCATTTTAGCTGGCACTTTCATGTAAGAGAAAAACATTTTCTCTTATTTAATGCCTTTGCGTTCTGAGATATCTTTGTTCAAGCTAAAACTTGTATCTCATATAATTTCTCTTTCTTTATTACAATCTCTATCATCTCTAAGTGTCCTGAGTCACAGTGTAAAAGTTACGTTGTGAAATGTGATTTCATTGTTACCTTGCAAACTGCCTAATGAAAATATACAAAATTTCTTATTGTAGGTTAAAGTTAAAGCAATCTGAACACCACCAGTTAATGGAGATCTGGCCTATTTATTACAGATTAACGATTTATCAATTTATATGGAGAGTTGATGCCATGGAAATAGATAATATGGGATGAAAATAGAAAAGAGTCCACAACAGAGCTCCGAGAAACACTAGTATCTAGGTGATGGACATCTAAGTGGAACTGGAAAGGCCAGAGAGAAAGAGAAACATGGGAGAGAGTGGGATTTCTGAGCCCAAAGAAGAGACATTTTAAGAAAATAGTTGAGAAGGTTTTTACTAGTCAGAGTGATTGGGCTTTTATAATGAAACATCAAGGCTTGTGATTGGGCTTCCCCGGTGGCTCAGATGGTAAAGAATCTGCCCGCAATGTGGGAGACCTGGGTTTGATCCCTGGGTCAGGAAGATCCCCTGGAGAAGGAAATGGCAACCCACTCCAGTATTCTTGCCTGGAGAATCCCATGGACAGAGGAGCCTGGAGGGCTACAGCCCATGGGGTCTCAAAGAGCAAACACAGTGAGTGACTAACACTTTCATTTTCTCTCGTGAAATGACCCTGTGCTAGTACACACATATGCACACACACACACGTTCTTTATTCACCAAAGGAAAACATACCCTGCAATATATTCCCTGTTGAGTCTCATATTCAAAAATAAACTACATAGAGTTAAGGACAAAAATATAAAGCACAAATATTTAAATTAGGAAAAACATGTAAGAGAATAATTTTACCATTTGGGGGGTACAAAAAGACTTCTTAATCAGAAAATAAAGTCCCAAGACAAAGTAAAGTATAAGCAGCAGAGTTCCTACAAGTAACAATGATACAATACATCATTACTAATCATACATTTGAAAAAGAAAAAAAGATATGCAACGCTCTCTATCAGACTGGGAAATATTTTTAAAGGTGTGGGAAAAATGCAGTCTTAGGCACTGCTGGTAGAAGATAATTGGCAGAGTCATTTTAAAAAGGTAATATGACAGGATGTATAAAAGCTTCAATTGTGTACACTCTTTGACATAGCAAATTTACAGTACAAGTTAATCATACAAAACAATAAAGTAACTGAAAAAAAAATCAAGTAACTGAATTTTTAAAAAATGAGCAAAAGGTAAGCTTGTACAGTTGACTGTTAAGAGTAGGTTGAGAGGTCTTGGCACTGTTGAAGATAAGTTTATCATATACATGAGGAGTTTCTTTCTGGGCTCTCTATTCTCTTCCATCGATCTATATGTCCATCTTTATGCCAGTACCACTGTATTTTGGTTACTTCAACTTTGTAATGTTTTGAAAATAAGAAGTGAGAACCCTCCAGCTTTATTCTTTTTCAGAATTGTTTGGCCATTCAGGGTCCTTCAAGATTCCACATGAATTTTAGTGTGGGTTTTCTTTCAAAAGTATGATTTTACTATACCATACATTTTCCCCTTAAAGTATACATGGTATTGAAGATGCTTTTCATGTCAGCATAAGGATGTATATTAAAAGAGATATATTCTCTTGAATAATTACCTTATATGTACATGCTGTGATTAATCAGTACCATAAAGATAACTAATCAGTTTTTTGTTTTCTAGATATTGCATCAATGAACATGCTTGTCTTGGCAAAGTAGTCCATATGGTAAATTGTTCGAAGTAGAAATATTGGATCAAAAGGGCAGGCTGGGATGAAAGTTTCACAAGGGGAAGGATTTTGTTACTGTTGTATCCCCAGTGCTTAGAACAGGGTCTGGTGTGTACAAGGTGCTAAATAAATAGTAAACAAACAGTAAACCCAACAAGCAAACAAATAAGCAAATAGATAAGATAACTCTTGACCTATGTGTCAAAAATTGAGAAGATATTTGCCGAACTATGGTAGACAATGCTCATTGGCCTAACTACTCACACAGCGTCTTTCTCCCTAACCATCTTCAAACTATGGGTGGCTGTTTGATCTAGTCTGGCCAGTGACATATAAATGGAAAACTTATGGGTGGGGCTTGTAGAAAACTTTTGGTTTCTTAACAAAAAGAAAAAGTTTCAGAAGACACAGCAATGAACGTTTTTATTTATTCTTTCTATGTGCAAATTGAATGTAACACTTAAAGTTTCAATGGCCGTCTTGAGTTGACAAAGCAATGAACAGGATGATCAAGGTCTGCATGCTAAGCAGGTCCAAACGATAGAAAGGGCCTTGGTCTCTGTCAGTATTATTGGGTAATTGTGTCAACCTTGGAGCGTCAACCTATGGACTTCTTCCCTATTTGTTCAGCAATTGCTAGTTGCTTTTCTGTTATTTATTGCCAGAGGAATCCCTAGCTGATTCACAGACAGGTGCAAAATGCATTTAAAAAATAAAGAGAAAATTAGAACTTAAAGTAACATTGCAACAGTGGGGAGAGGATGAAAAATGTGGATTTTAAGTGTATTGGACATGACAATTACTAGTTTAATATTGATGAACGTACTAAGAGAAAAGTTACAGTACTCCTTTTTACCTTGTTTGATGCAATATTGATATAAAGGACACAATTATTTAATATATTACTTAAAGAAAAAGCTCTTCCAATTAAATTATGTAAAATATGTCATGATATGAAAAGATGTGTATGTTGCAATCACTTAATGCCAGAAATGGCTAATAATTGTAGGTACTATATGTTAGGCATTGTGTTAAGTACTTCATTTCATTTATTTTGCTCAAAAATGTATAAACTAGTTATGGACTTTTCCATTTTGGAGATGATTAATAGAGAATGACTCTAGGTTTCTCACTGGGGCTCTCGTGGGTGATCTTGCTAATAGGAGACAGGAAATTGTCAGGTAGACTCTCAGGTATGTTGGCTTTGAGGCTTTCTTGTGAAATTCAGGGAAGCTGTTCAGTAGGGAGTTGGGGGTAAATTTCAGAAGTGAAGGAAAAAAAAAGATTGATTAATTGGCTCCTTCGTCTGTTCAGTTAATATTTAAGCCTACTATGAACCAGGCTCTGTATTAAGTACTGGGGATATTGTGAAGCAAAGTAGTCAAGTGGAGAAGATGGATATTATTTAGTCAGTCCACATATATTCTAATGCATATTTTGTACCAGACACTGTCTTGTGGTTAACAAAAACCATATGTTTCTGCCATTGGGGAGTTTACATTCCTTTGCATTGAAATTAAGAAGGTGACTGGTGAAACACATGTGACCATGCCAACAGATCCACTTTAAATTCACGACTGCAGACTTGGGTGCAAACACAGTCTCCATGCAGTGCAGCTGCCTTGCTCAAGTGATTTTATTTCCTCACTCTCCCAGTCATCGTTTCTATAAACAATGCCCTTTCTCTCTTTTCTCTCTACTGATGACATAGCTTCTTATTTCACTGAAAGAATAGAAATGATCACAAGTATAATTCTGATCATCTGTCTCCAATTCCGAAATGGCCAGCTCGTCTGCATCTGCACCCATGGACTCTGTATTCTCTTGTGTTGCACCAGATAAACTTGCGTGCATCTAAATGCAAACCACCATTTAAAAATTTTTTTCTTAGTGCAACTTACTTTTTTCACATACTCAAAAACTTTTTTACTAAATTGATTTACCTCTCTCTGTGCTGTGCTTAATCACTCAGTCATGTCCGACTCTTTGCAACCCCATGGACTGTGGCCTGTTAGGCTCTTCTCTCTGTGGGATTCTCCAGGTAAGAATAGTGGAGTGGGTTGCCATGCCCTCCTCCAGGGGATCTTCCCAACCCAGGGATTGAACCCATGTCTCCCACATTGCAGGCGGATTCTTTACTGTCTGAGCTACCAGGGAAGCCCTTGGCTGTCTCTACTACACCATAAAAATCTCTCCTCTCAACCTCATTATTCTCATCAGCATATAAATATATATTTCACCTGTGAAAAAAACAAAATCTTTGACTATACATATCCTTCTACCAATCCTCCTTCCCCCCCCTATTTTTTGGTTCCTTTTCCCACAAATCTCCTATCAATATTTGTCCAAACTTACTACTTCCACTTCTTCTCTCATTATTTCATTAACCCACTCCTAAGGCTTTATCTCCATCTGTCAGTCACCAGCCATCTCCATGTTGCCAATTTCAGTGGTTAATTCTCAGTTCTCATTTTATTATGTCTTTCAGAAGCAACTGACTTAGCTGCTCAATCTGTTCTTGAAATTCTTCTGGAAGCCATTTCTTCACTTGAATTTCAACACCCTGCCCTTATTTGATTCTGTCAATCATTTTAAGAATCCTTTATTATTTGTTTTCCTGACACTTAAACACTGCCATGTCTCAAAGTCCAGTCTTCTAACTTAATCTCTTTTCAAGTCATATTGTCTCTAAAGAGTCGCTTTTTGTCCTAGGGTTTTAAATGCTGTATTTAGAGAGTATTTAAACTCTCATTCTCAAACAATTTCTCATTGCAAAGTATCTATCCCTGATTGCTCCCTTCTGATTGAAAATTGTATTTATAACTGCTTCCTCTGACTCTCTACTGAAGTCTTACTGGCACCTCAAATTCAACACAGGATTAAGCATCTGATTCCTCTTCCCTTCCTGAGACTTTTCCTCTAAGTGGTATCTCCGTTAAACCAATTGCTTGGGCCAAAAATATGTGGATTCATCCTTGGTTTCTGTTTTTCTGCTATTTCCAATGTTAAGTTTAACAACAATCAGAATATATCTTTAGTATGCTGATGTCATTTCATCTACCGCCATCTAGTCTAAACCACCATCATCCTTTGTCAGTCCCAGTGCAAGACTAGTTTAACTTGTCTTCTTGATTCTCCCACTGTTCTCTGACAATTCACTGTCTCACACAAAAGTCAAAATAAATCCTTTAAAAGAAAAATCTATTTATGTCACCCCCTGGGAAACTCCTCTGACAGCTCCGCATGATCCTGAAAATAAATAAATCCAGATTTTTTACCAAAGCCTAGAAGATGTCCAGGACTTGGTGATTCCCTCCCATGTTCTGATCTCATTTTTATGGCTTCACCCATCCTGTTCACTCTGCTGAAGTCATGCTGGTCTCTTTCCTGTTCCTGGAATACACAAAGTCTGTTTTTGCTTCAGGGCCATGTACTCCCTGTTTGCTCTTCTTGGGGCACTTGGAATATGCATTTGGCTTTCTCTTCTACTTCATTCATTTCTCTGTTCCACCTCACAAAGGCCTTTCTTGACCATTCTACCAGAATAGCAATCTTCCACATATTGTCCTCTGTTTCCTTATGCTGCTTTTTATTGTTCCTAGCGTATTTCATTCGGAGAAGGCAATGTCACCGCACTCCAGTACTCTTGCCTGGAACATCCCACGGGTGGAGGAGCCTGGAAGGCTTTAGTCCATGGGGTCGTGAAGAGTTGGACACGACTGAGCGACTTCACTTTCATTTTTCACTTTCATGCACTGGAGAAGGAAATGGCAACCCACTCCAGAGTTCTTGCCTGGAGAATCCCAGGGCTGGGGGAGCCTGCTGGGCTGCCGTCTATGGGGTCGCACAGAGTGGGACGCGACTGAAGTGACTTAGCAGTAGCAGCAGTAACAGCGTATTTCATTACACACATATATGTGATCATATGACATTACATAAAAATATAAATGACCCCTGATGGCTCAGATGGTAAAGAATCTGCCTGGAATGCAGGAGACTCTGGTTTGATCCCTGGGTTGGGACTATCCCCTGGAGAAGAGAATGGCAACCCATTCCAGTATTCTTGCCTGGAGAATCCCATGGACAGCATGGACAGAAGAGCCTGGTGAGCTACAGTCTATGGGGTTGCAAAGAGTTGGACACAACTGAGCAACTAACACAGAGTGTACATATGACAAAATATATTACATGTAACCATATGATGCTATGTATATGTACATACAATTTTTACAGTATATATACATATTAATGCCCAGAACAGTGCCCATTTGTTCATATTAGGTGCTCAATAAATAACTGATGAAAGAACAAATGACTAAAATTAATATGCAAAAGAATACTATGTTGGCAAATATTGGCCTTTTTTTCAGTTTTTCAAATGTGATTCCAGTGTTCACAGAGTTGTCTTTCGCAGTACTGTTATTTGAAAAATTGATAAGCATTTCTTTTTTAAAAAAATTATTTTTATTTATTTATTATTTTTTGTTGTGCTGGGTGTTGGTTGCAGTGCAAAGGCTCTTTGCTGCTGGAAAGGGTTTTCTCTAGTTGTGGGGAGTGGGGGCTGCTTTCTAGTTGCAGCTCGTGGGCTTAGTTGCTCTGTGACATATGGAATCTTCCTGGATCAGGGATCAGACCCATGTCTCCTGCACTGGAAGGTGGATTCTCAACCACTGGACCACCAGGCAAGTCCCTGATAAGCACTCCTTTTGTGACAGAACACGAAGAGCTGAAAAGGCTAAATATTAAAGACTTAATGTGTTCTCAGTTCAGTTCAGTTGCTCAGTTGTGTCCAACTCTTTGCGACCCCATGAATCACAGCGCGCCAGGACTCCCTGTCCATCACCAACTCCAGGAGTTCACTCAAACTCATGTCCATCGAGTCAGTGATGCCATCCAGCCATCTCATCCTCTGTCGTCCTCTTCTCTTCTTGTCCCCAATCCCTCCCAGCATCAGAGTCTTTTCCAAGGAGTCAACTCTTCGCATGAGGTGGCCAAAGTACTGGAGTTTCAGCTTTAGCATCATTCCTTCCAAAGAAATCCCAGGGCTGATGTCCTTCAGAATGGACTGGTTGGATCTCCTTGCAGTCCAAGGGACTCTCAAGAGTCTTCTCCAACACCACAGTTCAAAAGCATCAATTCTTCGGCACTCAGCTTTCTTCACAGTCCAACTCTCATGTCCATACATGACCACTAGAAAAACCATAGCCTTGACTAGATGGACCTTTGTTGGCAAAGTAATGTGTCTGCTTTTCAATATGCTATCTAGGTTGGTCATAACTTTCTTTCCAAGGAGTAAGCATCTTTTAATTTCATGGCTGCAATCACCATCTGCAGTGATTTTGGAGCCCCAAAAAATAAAGTCTGATATTGTTTCCACTGTTTCCCCATCTATTTCCCATGAAGTGATGGGACCAGATGCCATGATCTTCGTTTTCTGAATGTTGAGCTTTAAGCCAACTTTTTCACTCTCCTCTTTCACTTTCATCAAGAGGCTTTTTAGTTCCTCTTCACTTTCTGTCATAAGGATGGTGTCATCTGCATATCTGAGGTTATTGATATTTCTCCTGGCAATCTTGATTCCAGCTTGTGCTTCTTGCAGCCCAGCATTTCTCATGATGTACTCTGCATATAAGTTAAATAAGCAGGGTGACAATATACAGCCTTGACGAACTCTTTTTCCTATTTGGAACCAGTCTGTTGTTCCATGTCCAGTTCTAACTGTTGCTTCCTGACCTGCATACAGGTTTCTCAAGAGGCAATTCATTTTCCAAGTTAAAATGTATTTATTAACATTCTAGTATAGTAATTTGACAGTGAATTAAGCTACGAATTTACTCACAACTGTGCAACTCACATTTCTCTTTTTTTAAAAAATGTATTTATTTATTTGGCTGTGCTGTTGGTTGTGACATGTGGGATTCAGTTCTCTAACCTGGGATTGAGACCAGACCCCCTGCATTGGGAGTCATAGCCACTGAGCCACCAGGGAAGTCCCTCTCTATTTTTTATAAAGGCACTTTCTACCCTCCTCTGCCTTTGTCAGCGGTGTTGCCCAGTGCCATCACTGTCACTGCTCTTGTTGCCTCCGGGATCATGCATACCTTGCTGCTCCGGTGTCACTGGCAGCACCACCTGGGGCACCAGGATGACAGGTGCCTATGCCACGTTCAAGGCCTCCTGGGGCATAGGCTCTGGTGCTGTGTGCTGTGTGTGGGGGGAATCCAGAATCATGAGTGTCTCTACCATGACCGGAGCTGTTGGGTCATGGATGCTGCCACTGTGTGTGTGTGTCAAAGGTGGAGTTACAGGTACCTCTGTGGCTGGAGAGAGAGGATCTCGGGTCCTGCTGCCATGCTGTTCAGTTCCCTGTGGCCACGGGTGCGTCTGCACCCAGAAGGTCAGTGTCATGTGCACTTCTCTTGATGCTACCAGCTTGTGTGGGGCTGCAGGCTCAGCCACCAAGTCTGGTGATCCAGAATCGCAGGCACGGCTTCCAGTGTTCTCCTGGCTTTGCCTCCTCTACGTGCCCCAGCCCACCCACCTTTAACGTACAGATGTGTGAAATCCTCTGATGTCCTGGTGTATTGGACGGAGGCACCTTTGCTTGTTGCAAATGTTTTCCTGGTGGTAGACTGAAGGGGAGTGATAAAGAGAGCATCTCAACCACCATGATGCTGATGTCACACCAAAAAGATTATTCTTGCAGTGGTGGGAGACAATGGTGCTTCAGATTAGGATTTAGAAGGAGATAGGGAGAGCATATTTAGCTAAGTGATGATAATGCCATTGCCAAGACAGTTCATACGTGAGGAGAGGAAAAGAGAGGAGGCAGCAAGAGTTTGACATGGTTGTAAGACATCCAGGTAGAGGTGTCCAGAAGGCATGTACATCTTCAGATGGGATATCCCAGGGTGGTGCTGTGTTCTTATTATAACCCTGTCAGGTAGCACATGGTTAAGTTTCTTTCATTTGGGGCAATGTTCGACCCAATCACTTGATTAAGGTGTTATGTGCCATACTTCTTGTCTGTGAGCTTATGTTTTGCCTTGTAACTAATATTTTATGGGGATACTATCAGGCTGTATAAATGTCCTGCTGTGTGCTTAGTTGCTCAGTCATGTCCGACTCTTTGCCACCTGCCTACCTACTTCTCAGGGACAGAGAAGCCTGGCAGGCTATAGTCCATTGGGTCACCAATAGTTGGACACAACTGAGCGACTAACACACACATACCTACTTCTCATCAAAATTTCAATGTGTTTGTTTCTGCCAGTATAGTCATGTTTTCCTCTTTTGTATAATGGGTTATAATCTATTATTTCATTATTTATTTTGATGCTCAAATAGTCTCAGATTTGGCTAGTAAAAATCCATTTAAGCTGACTCCTGGGTCCTATTGGCATGTCCTCAATTAATCTTGGGCAACTACTTATCTTCTGACCCAAGACATTTCAAGCTCATCTTATAATTTTCCTTTACTATGTTTTTTTTTTTTTTCCTTTTAGCGAATGACATTAGAAATCAAGAATTGGGATGTAGGTATGCCCTTTATTTTTAGGGTGTCCCTACTCCTAGACTTTCTTAGCAAAAGAGCTATGGAGTTATGCATTCTTAAACATACATACACATGTAGATAAATTGATACATACTCTGTTAGGCTTCTGATGCCCCACACGTAGACTAACCCTCCATAAGGACACCCACCTCATCTTGCTCCAACTCTAATATCACAGGAGTGATATTTATTCTTTCTCAATCCGTGTAATTTTAATTTCCTTTTATTGTCTTATTGCATTAGCCAGAACTTCTAATATGCTATTGAGCCAGGCTACTTTCTTTGTGAACATTCTTTTCATCCTTTTAGGAGCTGTACACCGTACTATCTACTATCTTAACTCTCTTCAACTCAGTGTGACATCTGTCTTACCTATCTCTATCTAGTGGTGTTGGGCTGACTTATTCAGAAAACAATGGAAGAGTTAGAGACATGATTTTCATTGGCCAATCCAATACTTCTTTAGTAGTTTGCTACATTTTTCAAATTTACTTTAGGAACCAGTGCTGCTTATAAGATAAACACAATTAAGGAAAAATAAACAGACAAGTCTAGACAGATAAATAGGATTATCTTGCTAAAATGCTATTTATTCTGTGAGGATAAATTCCTTCAGGGGTGGCTTAATTAGTATTATATCTAGTTAAAATAAATAGATAGGTCTGTTTGTAGCTTTTCTTCTCATTTTCTTGATAGAGTCTTTCACAGAGCAGATTTTTAATCATAATGAAGTTTAGCTTATCAATTATTTCTTTCATGGATAATGCCTTTGCTTTGTATCAAAAAAGGTCATCAATATAACTAATGTCACCTAGATTTTCTCCTGTGTTGTCTTCTAGGGTTTTGAAGTTTTGTATTTTACATTTAGGTCTATGATGCATTTTGAATTAATTTTCTTTGAAAAGTGTGTAGATTTCTTCATTTTCTTTTTTTTTTTTTTTTTTTGCATGTGGATGTCCAGTTGTTCTAGCATCATATGTATTTCTTTTGTTAAGTTTATACCTAATTACTTCATTTTGGTGGGGTTGTTAATGTAAATGGTATTGTGCTTTTAAATTCTAAATTTTACTTGTTCATTTCTGGTGTATAGGAAAGCAATCAATTTTTTATATTAACTTTGTATCCTGCAACCTTATTATTACTGCTGTATGTAGTGATCTGAAAGAAATAACAACAAAAAAATTCCCATGACTAATATCACAGGAGTGATATTTAGTCTTTCTCCATCTGTGTAATTTTAATTTCCTTTTATTGTCTTTTTGCATTAGTTAGAACTTCTAATATGATATTGGAAAGAAGTGATAAGAGGGAATATACTTCCTTTGTTCCTCTTAGTGGGAAAATTTTAGTTTTGCACCAGTAAGTGTGATATAAGTTGTAAGTTTCTAGTAAATTTTTTTTTTTTTAATCATGTTGAGGAAGTTCTCCTCTGTTTCTGTTTTGCTGAGTGGTTTTGTTTTTTAGGGCTTCCCTGATAGCTCAGTTGGTAAAGAATCTGCCTGCAATGCAGGAGACCCTGGTTTGATTCCTGGGTCAGGAAGATCTGGAGAAGAGATAGGCTACCCACTCCAGTATTCTTGGGCTTCCCTTGTGTCTCAGCTGGTAAAGAGTCTGCCTGCAATGCGGGAGACATGGGTTCAATCCTTGGGTGGGGAAGATCCCCTGGAGAAGGGAAAGGCTGCCCATTCCAGTATTCTAGTCTAGAGAATTCCATGGACAGTCCATGGGGTAGCAAAGAGTCGGACACAACTGAGCGACTTTCACTTTTGTTTTTTTATCACGAATGGGTGTTGGATTTTATTAACTGCTTTTTTCTGTATCTACTGATACCATGTAATATCAATTTCTTCTTTAGCCTATTGATGTAATGGGTTACATTAATTGATTTTCAAATATTTAACCAGATTTGCATAACTGCGATAAATCCCACTTGGTTATTGTGTATAATTCTTTTATACACTGTTGGATATGATCTACTATTTTTTTTTAAGATTTTTGCACTTATGCCCATGAGAAATATTGTTCTGTAGTTTTATTTTATTGTATTGCCTTGGTACAGTTTTAGTATTATGTTAATCCTGGGCTTATAAATTGAGTTAGAAAATATTTTCTTGTCTATCTTTTGAAAGAGACTGAAGAGAATTGGTATAACTCTTTCCTTAGATGCTTGATAAATTCATCAGTGAACCTATCTGGGCCTGATGGTTTCTGTTTTGCAAGATTATTAATTATTGATTCAATATCTTTAATAGATATAGGTCAGTTTGAATTGTCTATTTCTCCTTGTAGGAGTTTTGGGAAAAGTGGCCTTTCAAGAAGTTAGTCCATTTCATTTGGATTATTAAATTTGTGGGCAAGGCATTGTTCATAGTATTCCTTTGTTATCCTTTTACTGTCCTTATAATCCAGCAGTTCCATTCTTGAGTATTTATCCATTGAAAACAAAACCACTAATTTGAAAAGATATATGCTCCCCTATGTTCATTGCAGCATTATATACAATAGCTAAGATATGGAAGCAACCCAAGTGTCCATTGACAGGTGATTGGATAAAGAAAATGTGACATACAAATACAAAGGAATATTACTCAGCCACAATAAAGAATGAAATATTACTATTTAAAACAACATGGATGGACCTGGAGGATATTATGCTAAGTGGAATGTGTCAGACAGAGAAAGACAAATGCCATATAATTTCACTTACATGTGGAATTTAAAAAAAGAGAGAAGTGAACAAACATAAGAAAACTGAAACAAATTCATTGATACAGAGAGCAAACAAGTGGTTGCTAGGGGAGGGGAGTAGGGGGAATTAGCAAGTGTGGGAGATTAAGAGGCACAAACTTATAGTGAGAAAAGAAATGAGTCTTGTGGATGAAATGTACAACATTTATGGGGAATATAGTCAATAATATTGTAATAGTTTTTTATGGTGACAGATGGCAAGTAGACTTATTGTGGTGATCATTTTGTATAGAAATATCAAATCACCGTGTTGTGTGTCTGGAACTAACATAGCATTGTAGGTCAATTGCACTTCAATCAAAAAAAGAAATATAACATTGCTTTACTTTCTTTGTGCATGTGTGCTAAGTTGCTTCAGTTGTGTTTGACCCTTTGCTACCCTGCAGATCCTACCCTACCAGGCTTCTCTGTCTGGGATTCTCCTGGCAAGAATACTGGAGTGGGTTGCCGTGCCCTCCTCCAGGGGATTTTCCTGACCCAGGGATCGAACCTGTGTCTCTTAAGTCTCCTACATTGGCAGGCAGGCTCTTTACCACTAGTGCCATTTGGGAATTGAATTAAATCTGACTCTACTTTCATTCTTCTAAAATTCTTAGTGAGACTTAATCTTCATTTTTATTAGAGCCTTCCCCACACTGGGGTTTGTAAAACAAAATATTTGGGAAGCTGCTTTTGTCTTTGCGTGAAACTGGTTACTCCTCATATGACCATGCCATTGTCCAGCCCTTCAGCCATTTTGAAGCCTGGCTACTTGGCTGCTTCTATGCTCTATCTGGACACGGGAATATTTCCTGAGACTGGGAGCTCTGTGGTCCAGAATGTGCCTCACACAGCTACTTAGCTCAGAGGTCCTGTCTGTTACCCTGAGTGCAATGATGGAGGTGACCCAGTGCCCACTCTCCTGGGTCCCATAAGCTCCACTCACATCCTGGTTTTGATTTCTTTCTGCCAGTGGGGCTTCTCTCTCTCTCTTTTATAAAAAAGCCTTTTGATTTTGTATTGGGATATAGCCGATTAACAATGCTGTGATAGTTTCAGGTGAACAGCAAAGGGACTCAGTCACACATATACATATATCCATTCTCCTGCAAACTCCCTTCCAATCCTGGCTGCAGTGGGGCTTCGCTTTAACGTCTCTGCAAAAGACTTCTTTTTCTTCTTCCTCAGGAGCACCTCGAGTGATTTGCCCAAGTGCCAGGGCTTTTGCATAGTATCTTTAAGCAATCTCTGCTTCTAACCTTGAAAATTCTTAAGAAGAAAGGCCACAAGGACCTGGCTAAACTTTGTAATAGGGAAGGGAAAAAAAAATACCATAGGATAAGAATCAGCACAGATTACAATCTTTTCAAATCCTTTTCAGTCGTGAAACCAAAATAGTCTTTAACATTTTAGTAAATTATTCTTCCACATTAAGAAGGGAAAAATGCTGGGAAAACAGAGGTGTTTTGCTTACTTTGGGGAAAAAAATGTAAACTTGTATAGTTTCAGTTAAGATTTATCCATGTAACTGTTTGGGGGGAAAAAGAAAAAAAAAAGATAAAGGAAAGGGGAAAAGCAGGCTGATCTTGTTATTATTTGAGAAATTCCTGTTTTCATATATATAGTTCCATAACCTCATATTATTGAATAAAAATTAATGTAGAGGCTTCTGCAGATCTGTGTGGTTTTCTTATACAATAGTAATAAAATGACCCTTCTTCCAATTTCTTCTTTGGTTCTTGTTTGGAAGTGCTGTTACTGTCCCACACACATATCTTTCCTGCTTCTGCAAGCAAACATATGGTTCTGGAAATCTGGAATTTTAATCCCACGACTCAGTAAAGAGCACTAGTATTGAAACCTAACTGTTCCGCCCCACCACCCCTGCCCCCACCACCTGGGGAGTAGTGATATGTTGGGAGAATGTGACTATCTTTGCTTCCTGTTTCTACCATTTCTACCATTCCTTATGAAAAAATACATGAGCAATATTTCACCTTATGAGAAAGGGATCAAAATGCATAGTAATAAGTGGTATTAAACACATCATTTGAGGAAAAAGACCAGAACACAGCTTCTTCACTCTTTGGAAAATATGAAGACGAAATTTAAAAAGTGGACTGGATTAGGGAGAGAATTCTTAGACTTCTAACTGCGCTGCCCTCCTACCCTGTCTCTTGTTGGCCTCTGTATTCTCTATGATTGAGAAATCCCTTGTTTCGAACAAAATTCTTTCTAACATTCTAATTCAGATCTTTTGGATCATTTTCAGAGATTTCTTTCACGTTTCCCATTGTGAAATTCTGTGTTTTGTGATTATGGTCTACAATAAGGCTAAGGAGAAGTTTCTCATGCTGCTTCTGGCTTTTTCTCTGGAACAGTTTAGAAAAAAAATGAGATGTGTAGAAACATCTCTGAGATGTTCAAAATACCATGCAAATATAAAATTATATCAATATTTTATTTTCCTACCAAAAAAGAAAGAGAAAAAGAAGACCCCACATAAAAATAAAAAATGAATGGACAAAATTCCTTCACAAGTATATTGTGTAGGTTAAGAATTCTCTGACCAAAAGGACTGCAATGGAAACAAAACTGAGTTTCTGAATCAAGTGAAACTTCTATCCTTTCCTTTGCTTAATGGGTCATTTAAAGGATGCTGAAAACAGAGATGGGCTTCCCCCGTGGCTCAGCGGTAAAAAATCCACCTGCAATGTAGGAGCCACAGGAGACTCGGGTTCGATCCCTGGGTCAGGAAGATCCCCTGGAGGAGGGCATGGCAAACCACTCTAGTATTCTTGCCTGAAGAATCCCACGGACAGAGGAGCCTGGTGGGCTACAGTCCAAAGGATCGCAAAGAGTCAGACACAACTGAAGTGATTTAGCATGCATGCACGAAAATAGAAACCCACAGTAGGGCTGAAAAGGAGACACAACCAGCTCAGGTTGATAGATGATTCTTGCAAATTAAATGCAATTAACGAGGAATTATACATACATAAGGATGAAACAGCAGGGGGCGTGGCAGCCCAGAACACTGAGATGTAGATATTGAAGCCATTATTTTGGAGGGAAATAGATTCTAATCATGGTTTTCCCTTTCTGGTGCCCAGCTCCCATTCTGAAGCTATCCAGGAGTCCACCAACAGTTGCCTCTTTAGAAGAAAATATCTCTTATCTACAAAATCCCAATGGATTTAGGAGATCTGTGTCAGGAACTTGGGTCAAAGAGCAAAACTTCAAATAAAAGATGCTCTAAGTACTCTTATCACTTAGGAAATTCCAAGGGGATTTTTAGGAGTGCTATGTCAGGAACCAGGGGCAGACAGATAGACACATAGGCAGACAGACACACATATATAAAATGTCACCTATCTCAATGGTTTTTTTAAATGTGAATTTTAGAATCAGCATCTCTGATCCTAATGGTTTTTGAGCTAAGATTACATAAAATGTAAATAAATTTAGGGAGTATTGACATTTGACATTTTCATGATGCTGACTTTTAACCTATCCAAAAATATAGGATGCTTTATTAAACAACATTTGTTCAAGTCCTTTTTTTGTGTTCTTCATTACTATTTAAATTTTTTTCTTATATATATTTTAAACATTTCTTTCACATTTATTCCTGGGTATCATGAGAAAAATCAAACCCAAAATAAAAATCAAAGTACAGAATTAATGTACTTTGGGATAAAAATAAAGTCAAAGTTTTGACTGTAGCATCCAACATTAAGGTTCAGAACTAAATAAAGTTATACCTAGCGGTTACTTTTGGATAGAAAAAAAAAAAATGATTTCTGAGAAATTTAAGGGTATTCCTCTCTGACTGTATTTGCTAGGCAACAGGAATTCTAATAATCTAGTTCATAGGAGCCTTGTAGGTGACCTAAGGAAGAGATGTGCCTTTTGGAGAGGTTTGTGGGTATTGGTTTTGTCTCACGGAATAAATCTCATTAAAACTAATATGAAACCATGACATTTAAAAGAATTGTACTAACAGAAGCACTTCCAGATGGGACTACAAAGGACAGAGATGGTTCAAAGGGAAAAGGAGATTTCAGAGCCCTCAAACATCTACAGACTAGAAGAAGACTGAGAGCATATCTCAGCTGAAAACATGCTTTTTCTCATGGGAAATAAAGGATGAATTAGAGTGTAGAGTGGATTCCAGAGTCACAGAGAACCACTCTGAGGAAGCAAGACTGAACCCTAATCAGAGAACTGGTGACAACTGCCTGGTCAGATTTCAGAGTGGCTATGCACCATGAACTGGAGTGGCCTCCCGTGCTCTACCTTTTTGAATAGAAGTATCTGTCACAGTTGTCCTGGGATTGTCCCCAGAGTGGTGGTAGATAACTAACATTTCCGTTTAGTTCACAGATCTTCAGAATGAGAACTACACTAAAGGAACTGAAATTGAGCAGATGACCCCAAGGAGTTTCATCTATAGCTGGACCTAATTTAGATGCTAGATTTCAAGCCTGAGGCTGATGTCATCATATGACAAGACATCAAGTGTTGGAGGGGAACATGGATGAGTGTTTTTTTTTTTTTTAACATGGAAGCAAGATGCAAATCAGTGGGGGGCTTATAGAAGATTATGAAAGCTTAGTGGTTAGAGATTGTCCCTTAATAAACCATGCCTTTCAGTATTCTCAGGCTTATGTGGTTCCCTCTCCTTGCCCTATGCCTTGCTTTTGAAAAAGGGTAGTGATGGAAGTGGTACTATGTGACTTCCAAAGCTATGTACAAGAGGCTCTTCAGGTTCTGCCCCATTCCCTAGAATGCTTATGTTAATACATGGGACACAGTCTCTTGGAATCCCGCTCCAAATCCTGAGCCATTTGGAGAGGACATGTGTCAACACTCTGGGCAGCATTTCTAGATGAGCCACCAGGTGATGGCCAGCACGAACTGCATGCCATCTGAGGAGCTATCTTGGATACCCAGTCCAGTTGAATCTTCAGAGGACCAAAGCCCTAGCCAACATCTGACTTCAACTGCAAGAGAGAACCAAAGCAAATAATGCCCTGTTGGGTGAACCTGGTCAAACCATAAAACCATGAGAGAAAAATGATAAAGTATTGTTTTAATTCATTACACTCTAGGTAGATAACTGGAACACATAACAACATAGCACACATACCCACACACACATGATTTGTAGCAGAGACTGGCTAGTTCTGCACTGAGTTTCTTTTCTTTTCCTCCTGAATACACAGAAAGACTGTCTCATCATGCAACTGAGTTCTGGCTAATGGAGCATAAGTAAATGTCATGTATGTCGTATCCAGGTTTGCTGTATTAAAACTTCCTGTGGGCACCTTTATATCACTGTTTGATGGATAAGTATTTGGAAGTGATACACATGAAAATGACAAAGTTAGGTTATTGTGCTTTGTCATTGAGTTTTATGGTTTACTGTTTTAGCAGCTAATGTAAAATCAACTAAATACCCAGCTGTAACAAATTGGCAGTATTTTATTTTGCATTTTGCTTCTATGTCCATACATGAAATTGATATTTAATTTTCTTTTTTGTGTGATTCTTATAATATTAAGCTTAAAATAATTTATATAGGTATTCTTTTTCTGCTCTCTAAATATTGTTTTTAGGATTGGGATTATCATTTCCTTGAAAGTGTGATGAAATTTTTCTGTAAAATATTGTTATGCTGTCTTTTGTAAGTGAAGGATTATTTTTTACTCCTAATTCACTTTCATTTCTGGTTTATTCAATTTTTCAAAATATTCTGTCCTCAGTTTTGATAATTTGTATAATTTTTGTTCTTCTCAGTTCAGTTCAGTTCAGTAGTTCAGTCGTGACCGACTCTTTGCGACCCCATGAATCGCAGCACGCCAGGCCTCCATGTCCATCACCAACTCCCGGAGTTCACCCAGACTCACGTCCATCGAGTCGGTGATGCCATCCAGCCATCTCATCCTCTGTCGTCCCTTCTCCTCCTGCCCCCAATCCCTCCCAGCATCAGAGTCTTTTCCAATGAGTCAACTCTTCGCATGAGGTGGCCAAAGTACTGGAGTTTCAGCTTTAGTATCATTCCTTCCAAAGAACACCCAGGGCTGATCTCCTTCAGAATGGACTGGTTGGATCTCCTTGCAGTACAAGGGACTCTCAACATTATATTTTTCATTGAGGCTTTCAAAATTTACCATTTATATGTTTTATTAATCTTTAGAATACAGACTTTTGTTTTCTTGATTCTATCATTTTGTTGACTTTCATTTTATTAACTTCTGTTCTTCACAATTCACTGTCAACACTCTTTATATATTGCTTTCCCCCCCATTTTTCTAGCTCATTTCATTCATATAACAATCTTTCTTAATTTTTTAATTCATATAATGTTTAGGTTTTATAAAATGTACTTCCATGTGTACTAGATATTTAAACAAATAAATCAGGTATTTTGAAAATGTTTTAATTCTTGTTCAGTTCTAAATGTTTTGTAACTTTCATTGTTACTTCCTTTTAATTTTAAAGTTTTTATGATGGAGCATTTCAAACATACATAAAATTAAACAAAATAATAAATGAATCCAAATATATCCACAATATTATTATTTTTATAATATGTTTTTAATAGGCTTTTATCCTGCTCTCCTGACATATGTTCCACTCAGAAAAATAGTAGTCTTTAAAAGTAGTGGTAGTAGTAATAATCTTTAAAAGCATCATTTGAACAGAAATGCTAAAGTTACCCTCAAAAATAACCCTAATGATTGGTTACCAGTCACCCATGACCACATTGAAAATCTTTCTGGTTTGTACTTTATCTGCAAGGCATCTTTTATATGTAATGTGAGAAATCACCAATCCTGTGTAAATTTTAATCCAGAATATTTTTTGTAAATATATAAAACTCTCCATGTATATATGTACACATATTATCTGTTTATCTAACTGTTCTAAATATACTAAAAGTCTATATCCACAATATTGTATTTATATAATGAACTACTAGACTCTCAATATCCAGTTCTAACATCCAAGGACATCTACGTGCACTCTTGGCTTAGCTATATCATATCCACATTCCATCTACATTCACCTCTTAACCACCTCACCTTTCCCATTATCATTTTGAAGCAAAACTCCAAAATATTTCAACATATATTTCCAGAAGGAAAGGATTATTTTTAAACTAAAACATGCTACATTATGGTACATAAACATTTAACAAAAATTTTTAATATCATCCATATTTAAATATTCAGCCAGTGCAAATTTATAATTCCTTATTAAAATGTCATGTTTTTTTATTGGAGTAAATTGCTCTACAGTGTTGTATTAGTGTTTGTTGTACAACAGCATGAATCAGCCAAATGTGTACATATAACCCTTCCTTCTTGAGCCTCCCTCCCACGCCCCCATCCCACCCCTCCAGGTCATCACAGATGTCATTATGTTTTAAAAGATGTCTTTGAAATCATTATCAAAATTAGGCCTATACATTGTGATTGATTAATTGATTGATATGCCTTTTAAATCTTTCTAATTTTATAGGTGGTCTCTGCTTCTGATTCTGAGACAATTTACTTGTTGGAGAAATCAAATTGTCAGTTTTCCAAGGTATGAATTGTGCAAATTATATGCCTGTGATATAATTTAACATGTTCCTTACCTTCTGTGTACATATAATCTGCAATATGAGTTTAATTACTCCCAACTGTACATTTTAAATATTTTTATAGTCCATACCTTTCACCTGAAAGAATGATTCTGTGAGGGTGGGGTCTGAGGTTTGTCATGCTTCCTAATGACTACTTATTGTGTTTATGACTATTATTGACCCCATGAAAAACATGACTTCAAGAATATAGAATAAGTGAAAGAAAAAATATATTACTTTCTTATAATTTTAAGGTATCTTAAGGAATGAAAGGGTAGCAATAACTAGGAAAGGCAAAGCAAAGATATAAGGGAGAGACTGAAATAAAAAAACATTATTGAAGAGATGTTGGGTGAGACTTACGGTTCCACAGAATTTGAGGTGCTGGTAGCAAACCGAATGACAAGAAGTAGCAGGAGACATGAGTGAAGAAGTCTGCCTTCCCCCATAGTGAGGGACAAACCGCAGGCACCGTGTCGTGCCCAGCTCCTGCCCTCAGCCTGGTCCTTGAGACCTTTCAAATTTAGCAGACTTTATATGCTATTTGCAAACAAGCTCCACCTAGTGCTTCCAAATGGAGTTCATGGTTGGACACAGATTCCCTGAAAGGGTTGATGCTCTCAGCGATTGCTTCATTAGTCTCAAGGCTAAACTCTGTCTGACAGGCTCTGAGTCATTTCCAGACAATAAAAATTTATGTTCCAGGGAGAATTAACCTTCTTTAACTTTGACAGCAAAGCTCCGGAGGAGGAACTTTCAACCCAGCCTTCTTCAACTCCTTCAAAATTCTTGCAAGTAGGTGTCAAAGAAAGCTACCTTTGAGGGTCAAGGGATGTGTCATTATGCCAGTAACTCATTCAATGACTTTAGGGGGACTTCTTGACAGAGGATTGAGTAAGCAGCTCTGGAGAAAGTAATTCAAAAGAAATGCTTGTGCTTAACTAAAATTGCAGGTGTTCTCCCCATCTTCTCCATCCCCCTCACTTCATCACGACCCACCCATCTACCACTCTCTTCTAGCCTTCCTCAAGCTGCAGCCAAGCCCTGTTCCCAACATACTTCCCTTGTATCACTAACACTGTGGATCCACCCCACCCTCAACATTTTTCTGCAGACTTGCTAGGGCTGGGCAGTAGACACAGTTCACACAGGACACCTCTTGATCACCTGGTACTGGTGGCCAGAGGGACTAACTTCCCCGGGCCTCACAGGTCTGTAATGATTGGAAAGATAATTCTAGGCAGGCTGTCACACCCAGGGCATTGCGCAGACAGCAGAAAAAAAATTACCCATAGTCTGCCTGTGAAAAAGACATTTACTTGTCCCGGAGCTTCAACCTTAGGGACAGGCTTCAGCACTGCCGTTCATCTAGGGGCTGCAGATGCACTTGTAGGGAATATAGGCAGGAAGATGCAGTCTTTGCACCTCCCATTGTTGCATCCCCTGACCTTGCCATGGCTTGCTGGGATCTTCCAGCAATGAGCTTATACACTCAGAGGAAGCCTTAGTTCTGGCAACTATTGCCCAGAAACACTCCCAGATCTCCTGGTCTGGAGGTCAGCAGGGATTGCAGACCCATAGGACTGTTTATGTACTTTAACAGCTGTTGCCTGAGGATCTGGCTTTCAATCTGTCTGAAACTAGGCACTGACTCTGGGAGCAAGCTTTCTGGAACACTGACAGGTCTTAAAACACCCTCAACAACTGGGACCCATCAAGAATAAATCAGGCTGCTTAACACACTGATTTGAGACAACCAAGAGCTAGGGTGAGGATAAATGATAAGTTTCATTTCATACGCAGGACACTCTTTCAATGGGAAAGTGGGCTGTTTTACTTAGCATGCAGACTCAAACACAGAGTCAAGCAAAATGAGGAAACGGGGGAAGATGCTTCAAATGAAAGAACAAAACAAAACTTCAGAAAAAAAACCTAACAAAATGGAGATACCTATGGCTGATTCATGTTGGTGCATGACAAAAATCATCACAATATTGTAAAGTAATTATCCTCTGATTAAAATAAATAAGTTAATTTAAAAAAATGGAGATACGTAAATTATCTAGAAAAAAAAGTTCAAAAGAATAGTTAAAAAATGCTCACTGAACTTGAGGAAGAATGGATGAACACAGTGAGAGCTTCAGCAAAGATAAATAAGAAAGTGCTGAACAGAAGTCATAGAGCTGAAGAATATAATAACTGAACTGAAAATAGGCTCGAGGGGTTCAACGGAAGATGAAGTGGAGCAGAAGACAGGATCAGTGACCTGAAAGAACAGTGGAACTCATCCAAATAGAGCAGCAAAGAGAAAAAAGAATGTCGAAAGAGCAGAGGCAGGTAAAGAGTTCCTATGGGACAACATCAAGCAGAATAACATTCATATTAAAGGAGTCCCAAAAGGAGAAGACAGAGAGAAAGAGCTTGAAAATTTGAGAAATAATGGCTGAAAACGTCCCTAACAAAGGGGAAGAAACAGATATTCAGGTACAGGAAGCACAAAGAGTTCCTTATGAGAGGAACCAAAGAGATCTCTACCAAGGCATGTTATAATTAAAATCAAAAATTGAAGAGAGAATCTTAAAAACAGCAAGAGAGAGAAAGAAAAAAAACAAAAGACCTTGTTACATACAAGGGAACTTCCATTGGGCTATAAGCTGAGTTTTCAGCAGAAACTTTGCAGGTCAGAAGGGAGTAGCAAGATATATTTAAAATTGTGAAGGAAAAAACTCACAAAGAATCTCTACCCAGCAAGGCCACCATTTAGAACTGAAGGAGAGAGAAAAAGTTTTCCATAGAAGCAAAAGCTAAAGGAGTTTATCACCACAAAACCAGCTTTACAGGAAATGTTAAAGGGGCTTCTTTAAGCTGAAAAGATACTAATAACTTGAAAATGTATGTAAGTAAAAATCTAACTGGTAAAGGCAAGTAAATAGTAAAGATAGTGGTTAACTGTGGTTATTTGTACTAGTACAAGACAGGTTTTCTAGGACATGTTTAACTTTAAAAGCAAAAATACTTCATGAAAAACAATGCTTCGCCTAAGATCAAGCAGAATAAGAATTACTAGGATTGAATGAACAAGGAGGGAAATTAAAATGTGGATATTTATTCAGAATATAATAGGTCTTTATCTCCCTGGAGGAGGAAACAGCAACCCACTCCAGTATTGTTGCCTGAAAAATTCCATGGACAGAGGAGCCTGGCAGGCTACAGTCCAAAAGCACTGCAAAGAGTTAGACACAAGTGAGCAACTCAACACACACACACACACATACACAAAAGGTATTTTTTAAATGTATTTTTAACAAATATTGGGGAAAGTTCTTCCTCTTTCTCTTTAAAAAAACTTTATTTTTGGCTGTGCTATGTGGGCTTCTCTTTAGTTTCAGTGAGTGGGGGCTACTCTTCTGCTTGAGATGCTCAGACTTCTCTTGTTGTGGAGCACAGGCTCTCAGGCATGTAGGCTTCAGTAGTTGTGGCTCCAGGGTTTTAGAACACAGGCTCAGTAGTTGTGGCACACAGGCTTGGTTGTTCCTCAGCATGTGAGATCTTCCCGGACCAGGAACTGAACCTGCGTCTCCTGCATTGGCAGGCGGATTCTTTACCTCTGAGCCACCAGGGAAGCCCTTCCTCTTTTTGCTCTATATCTAGCACCCAATTTAGTAGATTCTGTTTCTGTATGTAGATGGAGACAAAGCATTTAAAAATGGTATCTGATTTGCACTAACTCTCTTAAAATTCAGAACAAAAACTTACTTAAAAAGTAAAAATATATCCATAATTTTCATGGCAACATAGTTAATTGCATTAGTTTAATAAGAATATGTCTTTTTTTAAATCTAGACATAATTTAGACAGATTGATTGTGTAATTAAGGCCTACCAGAAAAATAATTTTTGAAAATAATTCTTATTTAATCAGTCATGACAAGCTCACAATAGAGAAATATGGGTGGAGTCAATATTTACAAAGTCCTCAAAGGAAACTGACATGGTGTATGACATATAGGGTACCAGCCTCATACACAAAGAAAATTGTTTCCTGGCAGGCCAAGGATCTTGGGAATTTGGGCGGGGGAGGCTTCTAGAGGAGAGGAATTCCTCTGACTTTGTAGTTACTGCAGGTAATAACACAAGTTTTCAGTTCAGTCATTCAGTCATGTCCAACTCTTTGTGACCCAATGGACTGCAGCATGCCAGGCTTCCCTGTCCATCAGCAACTTCTGGAGCTTGCGCAAACTCATGTCCATAGAGTCAGTGATGCCATCCAACCATCTCATTCTCTGTCGTTCCCTTCTCCTCCTACCTTCAATCTTTCTCAGCAGAAGAGTCTTTTCCAGTGAGTCAGTTCTGTGCATCAGATGGCCAAAATATTGGAGCTTCAGTTTCAGCATCAGTCCTTCCAATGAAAATTCAGTACTGATTTCCTTTAGGATTGACTGGTTTGATCTCCTTGCAGTCCAGGGGATTCTCGAAAGTCTTCCCCAACACCACAGTTCAAGAGCATCAAGTCTTCTGTGCTCAGCTTTCTTTATGGTCCAACTCTCACACCCATATATGACTACTAGAAAAACCATAGCTTTGACTAGACGGACCTTTGTCGACAAAGTAATGTCTCTACTTTTTAATATGCTTTTAATCTGTTTTTAAATACGTCATAGCTTTTCTTTCTTCCAAG
The DNA here is from genome assembly GCF_029407905.1 of Bubalus kerabau. Lineage (NCBI taxonomy): Eukaryota > Metazoa > Chordata > Mammalia > Artiodactyla > Bovidae > Bubalus > Bubalus kerabau. Next base: position 21,116,661 of record NC_073624.1, read on the forward strand.
GAGCAAGAGTCTTTTAATTTCATGGCTGCAGTCACCATCTGCAGTGATTTTAGAGCCCAAGAAAATAAACTCTGTCACTGTTTTCAAGTTTCAGAGGTTCTTAAAAGTTTAAACCAAAACACTAATTTGAAAAGATATATCCACCCTCATGTTCACTTCAGCATTATTTACAATAGCTAAATTATGGATTCAATCTAAATGTCCATTGATAGATAAATGGCTAAAGAAGGGCATATTACTTGGCTAAAAGAAAAAATGAAATCTTGCCATTTTGACAACATGAGTGAACTTAGATGTATTATGCTAAGTGAAATAAATCAGACAGAGAAAGACAAACACTGTATGATCTTATATGTGTGTATTTTGTTGCTCAGTTGTGTCCGACTCTTTGTGACCCCGTGGACTTAAGCCTACGAGGCTCCTCTGTCCATGGGTATTCTCCTGGCAAGAATACTGGAGTGGGTTGCCAATTCCTTCTCCAGGGCATCTTCCTGACCCAGGAATCAAACCCAGGTCTCCCATATTGCAGGCAGATTCTTTATTGTCTGAGCCACCAGGGCCAATCCAACTTGTATGAGGAATCTAAAAACTCATAAATACAGAGAGCAAACTGGTGGTTGCCAGAAGGGTGGGTGGGGGGTTGGGCGAAACAGGTGAAGGAAGTTAAGAGGTACAAAACAGGTTATAAAATAAATGTCATGGGGATGTAATACATAGCATAAGGAACATAGTCAATAATACTGTAATAATTTTGTATGGTAACAGATGGTTATGAGACTTACTGTGGTGATCATTTTATATTTAAATGCCAACACATTATGATGTATATGTGAAACTAACATAATATTGCACATCAATTATACTTCAATTAAAAAAGGAAGATTTTCAGCAATACTTCTGCTTTGTATTAAATACTGATAAACATTCTTTGAAAGGCTGTACTAGAGCAGATTAAAATCTATAAATCAGTCTTTTTACCCACAGTTGCATTGAAGTCTAGCAATATTCATGACTCATAGATTTATTAATTTATATCATGAATTATTTTATTTTCTGGAGCGGGTTGCCATTTCCTCTTCCATGGGATTTTCTTGACCCAGGGATCAAACCCTTGTCTCCTTCATGTCCTGCATTAGCAGATGAATTCTTACCACTGAGTCACCTGGGAAGCTGGCAAATTTTGCCTCAAGTCCTAATAAATAACCAAAATTCCTTCTTATTTCTCTGACTTTGGAAAAGTATGAAAATCTGTTTTATATATTTGTGAAACAGTAAGCAATTCATCAGGTTTGAGTGAAAATAATCTTTCTGGCTCATTTTCTCTACTGGTATGTCCTAAAACCTTTGCATTATTCTATTTCTCCTCTATCTCTCTGCTTGAGGGAATATGCTCGCTCAACACTGACCCATTTTTTTCACTGTCTACTATATTCCCAGAACTGTGTTGGGTGAACAGGAGGCAGACATGATTAAGATACATGTCTGGCTTTCAAAGAGCTCTGACTGTACAGAAGATGGGGAAAAAAATTTTTTTTAAGGTGTGGAATTGTACAAGTCAAAAGAGAGATATTTGTGCTAAACCATCAGAAGCATGAAAAGAGAACAGTTCTGCACAAATGACTCTACCAGAAATCAGAAAGATCAGAAAAAAACTTGCTTTCTTTTTCCTGCCATGGCCTAAAAGATGGGCTACCTATAATACAACTCTGAAATAATTCTCCTTTTAAAAACCTTTCAGTGGTTTTCATAAAAAAATGACAATTATTGTTCTAGTCTTTACTTATTTTGTAATTTTATTTTTGCCCTTATCTTTTAATTTGTCTATTTGTATACATTTTATCAGGTTTCCCAGATGGCGCTAGTGGTAAAGAACCCGCCTGCCAATGCAAAAGACATAAGAGATGAAGGTTCGATCCCTGGGTCGAGAAGATCCCCTGGAGGAGGGCATGGTATCCTACTCCACTATTCTTGGCTGGGAAATCCCATGGACAGAGGAACCTGGCAGGCTAGGGTCCACAGGGTTGCAAAGAGTCAGACATGACTGAGGGAACTTAAGCACACATGCATGCATACATTTTATTATTCTTTCAACTTATTTTTGCTATTTATGCCCATGAAATTAATCTTTAATTTTCATGTTGTAGTTCTGTCCAAATTCAGAAATTAAGTCCGAATTAGAATTCACTTCTTGTGAGTTGAATAAATGAAGATAAAATGTGTCTGACTAAGGAAGCCTAAATATTGTAAAAAAAAAAATTGACATTCATAATCATTATACATTTATTTGTATTCAGTGAATCTCCAGATAATGCCCAATGTGACTATAGGGATAATTCACATCATAAAAAAATTTCAAAATTTTACCTGGAATAAATGATAAGCTTAGTATTGCAAAGAAAAGGTGAGAACTGAACAGCTGAATAATTACAACATTTCATTTAGCCACATTGATTCAAATATTTTAGTATGTATGAAAGAATAAACTGGTTAATCAGTGAAATAGAATAAATCATTTAGAAACAAATCTAAAATATATAATTTAATTTGTGATAAAGGAGTCACTTCTTATTAGCAGGGAAATATTGAATTGGTTAATAAATGATAATGGGACTATTAGAAGGCTACATAAGTGAGAAAAAAGTCAATTTAGGTATCAACTCATATAGCACACAATAGACAACAAAACAACTTGAGATGGAATTAAATGTAAAAATTCAAACCAGGACTTTTGCTTCCACACATGCAGGATTTCTTCAGCACAAAGGTCTCTCTAATGCAATCCCTTTGTAAGTCACACCCCTTTTCCCATTTCCCTAGCACCCATAGCCCCTGGAAACCACTCATTTATCTTCCATTTCCATGGTTTTGTCATTTCAAGAATGTTTTATGAAAGGAGTCATACAGTATGACCTTTTGAGATTGTACTTCTTTTCACTCAATGTAAAGTTTTCGAGATCCATCCAAGTTGTTGTTTGTATCAGTGCTTTGTCTGTCTTTATTCATGAGTAGTATTCCATGGTATGGATGTACCACAGCTAGTTTGATGGACATTTTGGTTGTTTCCAATATTTAGAAATATTGTTTTCTTTCTCTCATCTTCTGGGAAAGCAGATTTTGGAATTTAATTTTTAATTATCTGCAGATTTTTTGGTGTACCTCTTTGTGTAGTTTTTCTGTATTTTTAAAAACACTATAGGGACTTCCCTGGGGTCCAGTGGTTAACATACTGTGCTTCCACTGCGTGGGGCAAGGGTTAGATCCCTGGTTGGGGAACTAAGACCCTGCACGCCATGCGGAGTGGCCAAAAAAAAGCCCCAACAAAACACTGTGGAGAATAGATACATAAGAAGGAAAATATAATATTGATAAAAGAGTTATAAATGTCATAAATTTATTCAACATGCAAATTTAGCATACTTCCAATTCCTGTCCCTTCTTTCTCCCACTGGCCTCTCTTCTGATAAGTCTTTGTTCTTTGTTTCTGGAGCAGTTCATCTGATGAGGTCCACAAGTTACCATCTTCAATCATTTCCACGTTCAGATTCTAAACAGTAAAGAAAAGATAGAAATATTAGGAAAATTTTGTGATCTAATAAATGAATAATTTTTCATATTTTAATGATAAATGTTTGAACTTAGTATGCTTATTTATTTTTATTGATAAGGCTATTCTCAGTTTTTCCATGTTTTAAAGTGGAGAGTGGAAAGTCCCATAGCAAGTGTTGTATTGTCAAAGATGAACCCTGTCGATCAGCCAAAAGGAACATCTTATAGATCACATGTCTTGTGCAGTATTATATGGACAATTTTAGAGTGAAAAGTTGCCTGACTTTAACTTGTGTAAGTTTAGAAACATCTCAGAAAGGCCATGGGTGATAAATATATCACCACTGAGCACAGAAATGTAAACTAAATATTAAATGATTTAGCTTTTATATGTGGCAAATATGTGATTCATCCTCAAACAAGTCAACCTAGATACATGTAATTATATTTTACTTACATTTTTTCCTACTGTGAAAGTCTATAATACATCTGAGATAGTTCAATTCATAAATGATTCACCAAGCAGTTTTATAATATGGTAAGGGAATGCTCAAGAAGCAGCTTTACTCAAACAACAAATGTTTATTTATTTTCTTTTCATTGGCATCAGATTTTACTGTCTATGCTTTACCAGCACTGCAGGGAACACTGTACTCTTCAATGGTGAATTCCTCTGAAATGCAAAAAGAATGAGACAGAGTGAAGACAAGCATGCAGTAATAGGCACATGAGTAGTTAACTGTAAATAAACTGTGTAAGCTATGAAAGAAAGTATAAAGCATAGTTATAGAGCCAATAAAAGGACTTCTTTTGTACTAAGCTACTTGGGATTGTTTGGTGGGAAGTAACAGAAGGTTGGGCTTGGATACAAAGTTCACAAATGGATAACTGTCTTTCTGTAGGACACTGTATAGCTCTTTTTCACAATTATGTTTTTCTTATTGGAGTTGTACCTTCTGCTGTGAACCTTTTCTTTTCTAAGAAAGAGTTAAGTTGGAACACCACCAGCATGCTAAGATGCTGGTAAGTTTCTAGTTCAAAGTCATGAGCAAATCAAATAATTTCCTGATATTATTACACAGTTTCCTAAAATTTGTGACTCTCCAAGGCCCAGGTGAAAAATAGATCAAATTTTGGGTCTCATAGCACACATTAGTACTGAGAAGTATTTTTTTTTAAGTTATTGCTGCTCTTCTTTCCTTTCTAGAATAATTCAGTGTAGAACAAACAACTTCATAGGAGAATTTAGAAAGAACTGATCCCCTTATTGCTTTATGATCAGTTTATAAGAATGACTCTAATACTTGTTTGGGGACAAGTATTATGAATAAGATTATCCTGTGATCATAAACTCACTCTTTCTTCCAGTGAGAGATTGTGGAGTTTTCTTTCAGTTATGGTGACACTATCCTAGGTAGTCATCTTTTTCCTTTCAAGGCTTGGCATGTCTGACTCTCACTCACCTGTCTCATAGTAATCATATGCCTTTACAGTAGCTGGTTTTAAATTCTTTACTGCGATGTCTTGTTCCACTGAGAAGAAGAAACTCAGGATATGATGGGTCAGCTGGAGAGATAGGAAAACTGAATTGGAATCAAAGATTAACTTTGTCTCTCTTTCTTTAAGATATTATCAAACACTGTACTTATGCTATTCTCTGTACCAAAACCTATGGAGAGAACGAGATGGCTTTGGACTTGTATAATACATTCAAGGACAGATAAAAGAAGGGCAAGAAGACAATTCTACAGACAGTTAAATGTAGTAAATCAAGCCTGTTGACTTGGCCAGGATTCATTTTCCTCTATAGCTATTTTCTCCCCTTTCATAAATGAAATACCAGGGAGTTTTATAATACGGGCTTCCCTGGAGGCTCAGATGGTAAAGAATCTGCCTTACAATGTGGGAGACCCGGCTTCAATCCCTGGGTCAGGAAGATTCCTCTGGAGAAGGGAATGGCAACCCACTCCAGTATTCTTCCCTGAATTATAGTTAGTTAGTCACGACTGAGTGACTAACACTTATACCAGAGACTTTTGTAATATGGTAAGCTGTGTATGTGAAGTACATTCTTTGGAACCTGGGTTGGCTTGTTAGAACCTCTAATGGCTCTCCTGGATCTAGCAGAGTTACAGAGAATCTTACCTCTTCAAAGTAAATCAGGACATGGTTGGTGCTCACTTCAGTCCTCTGAATCTGAGCCATTTCCTGGAGCTGTAGACGCAGAGGATAAACCAAAGGGAATGAGATGAGGGACTTTTAGGCTGAGACAGTCTTCAGATATTTATGTTCTAAATGGCTTCTCGGAGACATCACACTCTAATTTGATCTCCTCAAGAATAATAGCAATAGTAATAAAAATAACATTGACTCAACACCCTCCCTATCTATTATCTACATATAGAGACAGGGAATTATCTTCTAACTATATTTTAAAAAAAAGTGGGGGGAGGTTAAAAGACATTTCTCCCCATCTTTTGAATCTAGCATAATTTTGATACCAGAAGCCAGTAAGAATAATGTAAGAAACAAAAAATATAGCCCAGTGTCAGTCACTGGAATAACGTCAGTCACTGGGAGAAGGAGACAACAGAGGATGAGATGGTTGGATGGCATCACTGACTCAATGGACATGAGTTTGGGTAAACTCCAGGAGTTGGTGATGGACAGGGAGGCCTGGCATGCTGCTGTTCATGGGGTCGCAAAGTGTCGGACACAACTGAGTGACTGAACTGAACTGAGTGTCAGTCATGATATTAAAAAAAAAAACAAAACACAACCATCTATAAGCAAATAGAATCCAGAAGTTTATTTTAAAAAATAAACACAATGACCAGGTCCCATTAGTCCTAAGAATGTAAAGTTGCTTCAGAATTTAAAAGACCAATGTGATTTATTATACTAATTAAAAATAAAATCACTGTCATCTAAAATACAGAAAAAGATTTGAACTAAAGCACAGGGCCCATTTGCTACAATAACTTTTGTAAATTATAATTGGAAACTTCCTTGAACCAATAACTCTAAAGCAAACATTTGTTCAATGATGAAGAGATAAAAAACCTTCTCTTCTATTTCAAGGAAAAGCTCAGAAAAAAAATTTAAAAATGAAGAATATATGTACATACATACATATGATGTAGTCTCCCTTTTCCTTTTTATACATAATGGAAAGATAATTCAATGCACTGTGCATTCCTAGAAGTCTCAAGGCTAAACATTATTAACCATGTTTATGATTTATATCTTATAGTTGAGGCCATATAACTAGGATGCCCACTGTTTGAATAATGGAAACACACACTAGAGACACAAGTTTGAGAGACCTCTTGAAGAACTGAATCAAAAAAATAAAATTTACAACATTTATTTGCCATGACTTTGCTATCTGTGAGGGATTTAGGGCTTACCTTTCTCACCGATGATTTCACAGGTATGAAGCCTGATACCATCTTCACATCAACAATGACCATGTTGGAGCTGGGTCGTTCCCCAGTGTAACTATGAAGTCAAGGTGTACGGACAAGGCAGTCAAACAAAATCCTTTGGACTTCATTCAAGACAGAAGTCTCTCCTTTTTTATTTCTAGTGTTTCCTATCCCTGGCTACCATTCAACTTCACCATCTACTCTATTTGCTTCTGTTATAGTTGTCTGGGGGGCTTCCCAGGTGGCACTAGTGGTAAAGAATCTGCCAGCCAATGCAGGAGACTAGTAAAGAATCTGCCAGCCAATGCAGCCAGTGTTTGATCCCTGGCTTGGCAACAAGACCCCCCTCGGGTAGGAAGGAAGTGGCAACCCACTCCAGTATTCTTGCCTGGAAAACTCCATGGACAGAGGAGCCTGGCGGGCTACAATCCATGGGGTTGCTAAAGAGTGGGACATGACTAACAGCTGAGCATGTAGTTGTTTGGAAAACTCATAAGAAGTCATACTCTGCAGGTATAGTGACATCATATTCTCAACATTAAGGCTTTTTGGTTAAGAGTGAAGAAAATTTTCTTTTGAATAAATATTGCAAGAATTTCTTATTCATTATGTATGACCCTGGACAGTGAAGATCCTCTGCATCGGAAAATCAATTCCACCATATTCTACAAAAGGTCAGGTATCAATTTACAATTTACCTAATATTGATGTGAATCTGGACTTTCCTGTGAGTGCTGACTCCATCACAGTTCTTGGGGAGAGTTTCAACTTTCAGAGAAAAGGGAGCTCTTCCTTCTTTCTTGGGCAGGATATTATATCTCAAGGATGTCTAAAACGAATGGGGGAAAAAAGCCTTTATTTTTGCACTCAATCTATTGCTTCTAGGTAATTTATATTTCCCCTTGGTACACGTTTCTTTCTCTGTTTTGGACTTCAGATCTACTTCTTGAGACTTGATCTCCGACTTGTGACACTTCTGGAACCCTGGCGAGTCTCACCTGGACGTACACACATCCCGACCCTGTCACGGCTGTGCTGTACTTCCCCGGGATCTCTGGCAAAGCCACCTCCTGCAGCAGTAGACGTTTGGCTTCATCTACTTGGAATTCTTCAGAGAAGGTCCCCGCAGACTTGACGGTGACAGTAGCTGCTTTCTCCCCTTTAACGAAAGTTGCTGCTCCATATTTGGAGAGTGCCTGGAGAGCCACCACTGTGTCCTGAAAAAAGATGGGTGCAGAAATTATAGGAGAGGAAGGTGGCCAAATCATACTGGATATAAACCATATCCATGCTACTCTCAGAGTTACCTAGTCATAAACATTGTTCATTCACTGAATTTCAAGTCTATTCAGAGCTCGTTATTCATCATGAACTATTCTAGGTTCTTTGTGTGTGTTAGTCACTCCATCATGTCCTACCCTGCGATCCCATGGACTGTAGCCCACAAGGCTTCTCTGTCCATGGAATTCTGTAGGCAAGAATACTGGAGTGGATAGCTATTCCCTTCTCCAGGGGATCTTCCCAACCCAGGGATTGAATCCAAGTCTCCCACATTGCAGGCAGATTCTTTACCATTTGAGCCATCTGGAAACCCTTAGGTACTTTGGGGAAATGCAGTTTCTTCATTCAAGTAGTTTACAATGTACATATGGGACGAAGACTCAAATAGTTGACATAAAGTAGAACACATTTCAATAATCTATACAGTTCTGTGTATTTCTATGAGCTTCACAGGTGGCAGAGTGGTAAATAATCTGCCTGCCAATGCAGGAGATGCAAGAGACTTGGGTTTGATCCTTGGGTCAGGAAGATCCCTGAAGGAGGAAATGGCAACCTACTCCAGTATTCTTGCCTGGAGAATCCCAAAGACAGAGGAGTCTCATGGGCTACAGTCCATGGGGTCACAAAGAGTCAGACATGACTGAGCATGGACACATGTAATATATACATTTCTATAACAATATTTGTTAGGAAAATTCAGAGAAAGAAGGAGTTGGAGCTAGTATACATAATAAGAGAAGGCTGTGAAGAAGATGAGAAATAAGATTATCTGTGAATAGTGAGAAAGACTTATGCAGACAGAAAAGAGGCATCAGGCAGTAATAGGGAGGGACATATTGGAAGTTAAGACCTGGAGAAGAGTGAGCCAATTTAAGGAAAAGTGAAGAGATCAGCCTTATTAGACAAGATTATTCATGTTTACTGAGGAGAGGAAATATTTTGGGCAAATTAATTTTAGGCTTTGGATGAAAAATTCCACAAAGCATGTGGGATCTTTGTTCCCCCACCGACCAGGGATGGAACCTGAGCCCCCTGCAGTGGAAGCACAGAGTCTGGACCACCAGGAAAGACCCTAAAGGAAGTAATCATATGAAAACACTACTTTAGGAAGATTGGTTACTTTATAGAAGAGGATCCACTAAGAAGAGAAAATATGAGAGATTGTATAGAGGACAGAGAAATAATCCAAGTATAAAATAATGAGGCTGAAACCTTTTTGGTGATGCAAGAATAAAATATAAATTAGAAACACTATTCACTTACTCAACTCTTAGAATATGGTTGTGTCTACATAGGTATTAGTACATTTATTTTTCTTCCTAGAGTCTTTTCACAGACCTGAGTGGAGCAGAAGCCCCCATTGGGGTTCTGTTGCTTGGTGAGCCATTTTACAATCTGTGTAGCCACAGACAGATCTTCTGAAGATGGGGCAGGCTGGGCAGTAAGATGGGCAAGGAGGCAGTAAGATGTCATTTCCACATCAACAGAAGGAGCCCGGTGTGGACTGTAGAGTTCATTAACTTCTTGAGGCTTTCTAGGACGTTGCCAGTGGATTGAGTCCTCTTAGAAATAAAAAAGGATATCATCTTCAGCTTAGAGAACATTTTCAAAAATCTAATTCATGAATGATCCCTGTAATTACAGCTCACCCAGTGAATGGACATACATGAAGTGAAGTAAAAGCCTCTCAGTTGTGTCTGATTTTTTGTGACCCTATGGACTATACAGTCCATGGAATTCTCCAGGAGAGAATACTGGAGTCGGTAGACTTTCCTTTCTCCAGGGGATCTTCCCAACCCCAGGGATTGAACCCAGGTCTCCCGCATTGCAGGCAGATTCTTTACCAGCTGAGCCTCCAGGGAAGCCCAAGATTACTAGAGTGGGTAGTCTTTCCTTTCTCCAGTGGATCTTCCCGACCTAGGAATTGAACTGGGGTCTCCTGCATTGTGGGCAGATTCTTTACCAACTGAGCTATCAGGGAAGCCCAGACATACATGAAGTGAAAGTATTATGTAATCACCAATAAACCTAATCTTTGCCAAGAAAGTACATTGAGGTTCCAGTAAATCACCTCGTATCTTTGTTTATTACATCCTTGTGTGATATTAGAAACTGGACTGTTTCGAGGCTTATAATGTGTGAATTGATAAAATCATCCATGTTACCTAGAGATGTTAGGTCAGTAATAATTAATCTTCTTATAATAATAAAATGGATATAATATAATATAAGCATGATGTGAAAGTGAAAAGTGAAAGTTGTTCAGTCATTTCCAACTCTGCAACCCCATGGACTGATTATATACAGTTCATGGATTTCTCCAGGTGAGAACACTGGAGTGGGTAGCCATTCCCTTCTCCAGTGGATCTTCCCAAACCAGGGATAGAACCCAGGTCTCCTGCATTGCAGGCAGATACAAGCTGAGCCACCAGGGAAGCCCAAGAATGCTGGAGTGGGTAGCCTATCCCTTCTCCAGGGGATCTTCCTGACCCAGGAATTGAACCGGGGTCTCCTGCATTGCAGGTGGATTCTTTACCAGCTGAGCTACCAGGGAAGCCCAAAATAGATGTGAATAAAATAGGGTCTCTCCCTTTGATCATTGGTGATTTTGGGAAGTCAATTCTTACCTTCTTTTACAGCCTCTTTGTCTAGTGACTCAAGCAGTTCCTTTCGTTTGGCTTGGTCTCCTGCTAGTGCGAAGGCATAGGCCAGTAATGCCTTGGTATAGACAAAACTTCCTTGGGCCTCTGAGGCAGATTGCCAGGCCCTTTCCAGGCAGAAGAGAGCATTGCGGACAACTGAGTGCTATAAAGAAGATAAAGACCCTGCTTCTGTTTTCCCTTGTTCCAGCCATTTACTTATTTATTTAATTGGGGGGGGGGTGGGGGTGGCAGGGAGGGTATAGCTGCTTTACAACGTTGTGTTAGTTTCTGCTGTACAGCTAAGTGAATCAGCTCTCCGTATACATATATCCTCTCCCTTTTGGATTTCCTTCCCATTTAGGTCACCACAGAGCACTGAGTAGAGTTCCCTGTGCTATACAGCAGGTTCCCGTTAGTTATCTATTTTATACATAGTAGTGTGTATATGTCAATCCACATCTCCCAGTTCATCCCACCTCCACCTTTCCCCTTTGGTATCCATATGTTCTCATTTTCCACATCAATCCTGTTTCTGCCTTGCAAAGAGATTCATCTGTACCACTTTTCTAGATTCCACATATATGCATTAATATATGAAATTTGTTTTTCTCTTTCTGACTTATTGAAAATGAAGGAAGACCTTAGGCTAGCTGAACCAGGCTAATGAACTGTCCCCTGGCTAGCCACAGATTAAATGCCCCAATGTGCTTGCCCAACACCACAGTTCTGACCAGAGGGTAATTTTCTTTGCAGCTTCCCAAGGGATCTATTGTCCTTTATGCTCCAGTGAAATATACTAATATTAAATAATGTGAAAATAACAACTCATTTTCCTCAGAGATTCATAGCTCCACGAGTTTCATCCTTACGTTAGAGGGAAGTACAGGTTGGGAGTGGCAGTACATACGGTGACAAGCAGCGGCATCTCCAGTAGAGCGATGGTGATATAGGCAGAGAGCGTTACCTCATCATCGACCCCACCCTGTAGGATCAGAGGCAGAGACACTCAAACACTCCAACAGCCATCACCCAGAGTCAGCTAACTCTAATTTCCCCCTTGGTTATCTTCACCAGAATGTATCTTTTCTAGGGCAATATTATTGTTTCCTCCGCTTCCTCCTTCATCCCCAAATTCTGAAATCTGTCCCAAATCACTTTCCCTCATTTTTAGTGACATAGTGGAGTTTTTTGGACATGCTGTTTTCTTAACCATAAGAAACACCTAATTTATTGTTAGGTTTCAAAAGCTTTTGCTTCTGCTGTCCTTCTCAAAGTTATATCACCAGGACTTGAGGAATCCATAGGAGCATCACAACTCATACATTTCACTCTTCTCAGGGACCAGAACAAATTTAAAGGCATCACCTTAATAGCATTGTTTAGCAATGATCCAGAGCGCTGGAAACAACCATTTTCCTTCTGCTTCCGTGAGAGCCAGGTAAGGGAGTCTGTGATGTGCGAGTCCTCCACAAAGATGTGTGACTGGGCTTGAGAAAAAGACTTGAGCACAAATGCAGTAAGCCTGTTCAGCAAAGAAGAGGAGGAGACCTGAGGATCATCTCCTTTTGAAAGCTCATTGTGTGTCACTGCCTCCAGATAGCTTCACAGTTCCGTGGAGAAAATTGGTGGTGAGATGACCCTTGAATACTGAATATACTCTTATTTGTCCAACAAACTTCTGAATCTATTTAAAAATCTCTCAACTTTATTGGTTTCTCCAGAGTTGATACTTTTTTTCTCATAAAATGTTTGTTGGAGACTCCAAGCCTTCCCACCACCCAAATTGCCATTTTCTGAATGATTTTACTACATCACAGTGTCTTTCTGTTCTTCGCCTCCTCTCCTTCCTGAATGCACAATATAGAAACTTCTTCCTCTCTCATTTCATATTGTGACAACTTATGCCTTATATTTCTGCTTGAGGGGACCCTAATTTTACTATTATCTATTGTAGTATCTGCCTGCAATGCAGGAGACACAGGTTCTATCCTTGGGTCTGGAAGATCCCCTGGAGAAGGAAATGGCAACCCACTCCAGTATTCTTGCCTGGGAAATCCCATGGACAGAGAAGCCAGGTGGGCTACAGTCCATGGGGTCCCAAAAGAGTCGGACATGACTTAGTGACTAAACAACAACTGTACCATCAGAACTGTACTATCAGAACATTTCATACATGAAATGGTGAGATCTTCCACTAGCAATGATGCGCATGTGGGTTTTAAAAGGATAACAAATTTCTACACAGTAAGTCCAGGTATCAGATAAGAGCTATTTCCAGTTATCTGAAACATCTTGGATCTACAGAGAGCATATGGAAATAATTATCTTACCAAGTGTTTCCCTGACTTCTACCATCACGATCCCCAAAGGTGCTGTAAGAACCATCACTGTGCTTATAGTTCAACTGTCTTTGGTAACCTGAAGAAGAAGAATGTTTGCATAGATTTAGGAAATAATAGAGACACTGGAGAAGGAATCAGGCTTTTCCTTAAAACTCATTGAGGAATCACAGGGAAGCTACTATTTTACTACAAAGTCTCCAAGATTTGATGATGCCATTTAATTCTGTGGTTGTATTGTGAAACATCTTGTTGGATGTCACAGCAAAGGTAATTACTAAATCTTAATTGAAGGGATGTAGATTTGAGTTCAATGGCGGAGATATTTAGGAAATCAACTAATGTTTTTCCTTTGGGGGTAATCTCTCACCACTGATGAGGTAGCTGATGGCTTTGGACTTGATCTTCTCAGTCAGCAGTCCTGTCTCATTTAGATAGTTCAGAACATAGATGTTAGGGGTGAAAAGGACCATATTCTGTTCTCCACAACCATAGGGCATCCGGAGAAGATTCTGAAGATTTTGCATTGCAGAGCCTAGTATATCACCTGAGGAATGAAATACAGAAAAAAGTTTAGAGGAACTCAGCTGATTGATGTTAGGGTAGGAAAATAGATGCCTAGCTAAGTGAGAAGCCAAATCATGTATAAAGGGGAGGATCAGAAAGCATAAGAGGTGAAGAAAAACAAGAATAGAAAGAGAAATGTGGGAACAATAAAGTAGATGTTCAAAGATGGGAAAACATAGTAAAAGACCAAAATGGCAGGATATACCTTTCTGATGAGTCACACATCTGGTAAAAAAGGATTAGTTTCATCTCTAGTAGAAAGCATCATTATCTAGCCAATATCTTGAAGGTGAGAGCACAAAGAGATGACTCTCCTTACTCTTTAGAGTATATCAAGGTTTAAGATGTAGCACAGCATCGATTCAGCCCCTCTTTCCCATTAGTACACAGTGTGGTTCTTGGTGCTTTCTCTCAGTCCAATGCCTAGACACAGGGACTTCATTAGGAAGTGATGATGAGACCCCATGCACTAGAGTTAAAGGGATGGACAGATGCTTCTTTTGGGATGGGAGACTCACCCAAAACTGAATATGTCGCCCTGGCAGAACCTTCAACCACATTTGAAGGAAGTTTTAATGACAACTTTTCAAATCCTCCAGTTTCTAATGAAACAAGACAAATACACAGAAGGGAGGGAAAAATGAGAGAAATGTTCTAGCTCTGTTTGCATTTTTTCCCGTCTCTATGATCAAGATCCAACATCACGTTTTTCTTAGTTATTATTTAATTTCTTTGATGCAATCCAAGTTTCTGCTAGAGCCACAATTCATCTCACAGTGAAGTTCATATTAATCATATATATTTGTGCTAAATCTCTATAGATCTCTGTATAAGCATATACCTTATGTTATACTTATTTCCTTCTTTTTATTGTTTATCTTAACTTATACTATAGCTAGTGGTTGTAAAAAAAATCATATTTACTCCATAAATATGTATTAAGTATGTGCTATGTACCAGCTTCTGTATTAAGTGCAGTGATATAGCAATTTTTGGAAGACATTTCCTGACATCATAATAAGTTCATTTTGATGGGAGTAATAAAATAACGAATTTTTAGTATGCTAGATACTGATAAGTTCTATACAAAAAATAAAGCAGAGTGTTTATATGAGTGAGCTAGTGAGGCAAGGTAAACCAGGAAGTGTAGGGTGTGGGGATAAAGTTGCCATCTAAATACTCGTTGATTAAAAAATCAGGTACTTCCCTGGTGGTTCAGTGGCTAAAACTCCATGCTCTCAAATCAGGGGGCCTGGGTTCAATCCCTGGTCAGGGAACTAGATCCACTTGCCCCAACTAAGACCTGGTATAGCCAAAATCAGAAAGGAACAGGGAATGTTAGGTCTGTGAATTAAGGTAAATTAGAAGTGGTCAAACAGGAGATGACAAGAGTGAATATTGACATTTTAGGAATCAATGAATTAAAATGGACTGGAATGGGCAAATTTAATTCAGATGACCATTGTATCTACTACTGTGGGCAAGAATCCCTTAGAAGAAATGGAGTAGCCTTCATAGTCAACAAGAGTCCAAAATGCAGTACTTGGGTGCAATCTCAAAAATAACAGAATGATCTCTGTTCATTTCCAAGGGAAGCCATTCAGTATTACAGTAATCCAAGTCTATGCCCCAACCAGTAATGCCGAGGAAGCTGAAGTTGAATGGTTCTCTGAAGACCTACCAGATCTTCTAGAACTAACACTCAATAAAGATGTCTTTTTCATCATAGGGGACTGGAATACAAA
This sequence comes from Bubalus kerabau, assembly GCF_029407905.1. Classification (NCBI taxonomy): domain Eukaryota; kingdom Metazoa; phylum Chordata; class Mammalia; order Artiodactyla; family Bovidae; genus Bubalus; species Bubalus kerabau. The sequence continues at coordinate 21,132,209 of NC_073624.1, forward strand.
AGTAGGAAGTCAAGAGATACCTGGAGTAACAGGCAAATTTGGCCTTGGAGTACAAAATGAAGCAGGGCAAAGGCTAAGTTTTGCCAAGAAATTGCACTGGTCATAAAAAACACCCTCTTCCAACAACACAAGAGAAGACTGTACACATGGACATCACCAGATGGTCAATACCGAAATCAGATTGATTATATTATTTGCAGCCAAAGATGAAGAAGCTCTATATAGTCAGCAAAATAAGACCAGGAGCTGACTGTGGCTCAGATCATGAACTCTTTATTGCAAAATTCAGACTTAAATTGAACAAAGTAGGGAAAGCCACTAGACCATTCAGGTATGATATAATTCCTTACAATTATACAGTGGAACTGACAAATAAATTCCAGGGATTAAATCTGATAGACAGAGTGCCTGAAGAACTATGGACAGAGGTTTGTGACATTGTACAGGAGACAGGGAGCAAGACCATCCCTAAGAAAAAGAAATGCAAAAAGGCAAGATGGCTGTCTGAGGAGGCTTTACAAATAGCTGAGAAAAGAAGAAAAAGACAAAGGAGAAAAGGAAAGCTATACCCATTTGAATACAGAGTTCCAAAGAATAGCAAGGAGAGATAAGAAAGCCTTCCTCAGTGATCAATGCAAAGAAATAGAGGAAAACAATAGAATGAGAAAGATTGAAGATCTCTTCAAGAAAATTACAAGGGAACATTTCATGGAAAGATGGGCACAATAAAGGACAGAAATGGTATGGACCTAACAGAAGCAGAAGATATTAAGAAGAGGTGGCAAGAATACACAGAACTATACAAAAAAGATCTTCATGACCCAACTGCAATGGCGTGATCACTGACCTAGAGCCAGACATCCTGGAATGTGGAGTCAAGTGGGCCTTAGGAAGCATCACTGTGAACAAAGCTAGTAGAGGTAATGAGATTCCAGTTGAGCTATTTCAGACCATAAAAGATGATGCTGTGAAAGTGCTGTACTCAATATGCTAGAAAATTTAGAAAACTCAGCAGTGGCCACAGGACTGGAAAAGGTCAGTTTTCACTCCAATCCCAAAGAAAGGCAGTGCCAAGGAATGTTCAAACTACCGCACAATTGCACTCATCTCACACACTAGCAAAGTAATGCTCAAAATTCTCCAAGCCAGGCTTCAACAGTACATGAACCATGAACTTCACATCTTCAAGCTGGATTTAGAAAAGGGAGAGGAACCAGAGGTCAAATTGCCAACATCCATTCTATCATTGAAAAAGCAAGAGAATATCAGAAAAACATCTACTTCTACTTTATTAATTATGCCACAATCTTTGACTGTGGGATCACAACAAACTGTGGAAAATTCTGAAAGAGATGGGAATACCAGACCACCTTACCTGCCTCTTGAGAAATATCTATGCAGGTCAAGAAGCAACAGTTTGAACTGGACATGGAAGAACAGACTGGTTCCAAATTGGGAAAGGAGTATGTCAAGGCTGAAAATTGTCACCTTGCTTATATGCAGAGTACATCATGCAAAATGCTGGGCTAGATGAAACACTACTTGGAATCAATATTGCCAGGAGAACTATCAATAACCTCAGATACACAGATGACACCACCCTTATGGCAGAAAATGATGAAGAAATAAAGAGCCTCTTGATGAAAGTGAAAAGGGAGAGTGAAAAAGCTGGCTTAAAACTCAACATTCAAAAAACAAAGATCATGGCATCTGGTCCCATCACTTCATGGCAAATAGATGGGCAAACAATGGAGACAGTGAGACACTTTATATTTTTGGGCTCCAAAATCACTGCAGATGGTGGCTGCAGCCCTGAAATTAAAAGGCGCTTGCTCTTTGGAAGAAAAACTAAGACCAACCTGGACAGCATATTAAAAAGCAGAGACATTACTTTGCCAATAAAGGTCTGTCTAGTCAAAGCTATAGTTTTTTCAGTAGTCATGTATGGATGTGAGAGTTGGACCATAAAGAAAGCTGAGTTCCGAAGAATTGATGGTTTTGAAATTTGGTGTTGGAGAAAAATCTTGAGAGTCCCTTGGACTGCAAGGAGATCCAACCAGTCCATGCTAAAGGAAATCAGTCCTGAATATTCACTGGAAGGAGTGATGCCAAAGCTGAAACTGCAATACTTTGGCCAACTGATGCAAAGAACTGACTTGTTCGAAAAGACCCTGATGCTAGGAACGATTGAAGGCAGGAGGAGAAGGGGATGACAGAGGATGAGATGGTTGGATGGCATCACCGACTCAATGGACATGAGTTTGAGCAAACTCTGGGAGTTGGTGATGGACAGGGAAGCCTGGTAGGCTGCAGTCCATGGGGTCACAAAGAGTCAGACATGACTGAGTGACTGAACTGAACTGAATAGCCAAAATAAATAAATATATAAATAGTTTTAAAAAATCATAAGTGATGAAGACTAAGTAAATCAGGGAGTAAAAAGCAACACTTAGAACTGGACATGGAACAACAGACTGGTTCCAAATAGGAAAAGGAGTACGTCAAGTAGGTCACTAACATATAGAGAAAAACAATCTTTAATGAACCCTTAGAATTACCATCTAAACTTTCATCCATTCATTTAGAAAATGACTATTAAAATGTTTGCAGCCAAAGATGAAGAAGCTCTATATAGTCAGCAAAATAAGACCAGGAGCTGACTGTGGCTCAGATCATGAACTCTTTATTGCAAAATTCAGACTTAAATTGAAGAAGGTAGGGAAAGCCACTAGACCATTCAGGTATGATATAATTCCTTACAATTATACAGTGGAACTGACAAATAAATTCCAGGGATTAGATCTGATAGACAGAGTGCCTGAAGTAAAATAAACCCTGCTTATTTAACTTATATGCAGAGTACATCATGAGAAACGCTGGGCTGGAAGAAGCACAAACTGGAATCAAGATTGCCGGGAGAAATATCAATCACCTCAGATATGCAGATGACACCACCCTTATGGCAGAAAGTGAAGAAGAACTAAAAAGCCTCCTGATGAAAGTGAAAGTGGAGAGTGAAAAAGTTGGCTTGAAGCTCAACATTCAGAAAATGAAGATCATGGCATCCGGTCCCATCACTTCAAGGGAAATAGATGGGGAAACAATGGGAACAGTGTCAGACTTTATTTTTCTGGGCTCCAAAATCACTGCAGATGGTGACTGCAGCCATGAAATTAAAAGACACTTACTCCTTGGAAGGAAAGTTATGACCAACCTAGATAGCATATTCAAAAGCAGAGATATTACTTTGCCAACAAAGGTTCGTCTAGTCAAGGCTATGGTTTTTCCTGTGGTCATGTATGGATGTGAGAGTTGGACTGTGAAGAAGGCTGAGCACCGAAGAATTGATGCTTTTGAACTGTGGTGTTGGAGAAGACTCTTCAGAGTCCCTTGGACTGCGAGGACATCCAACCAGTCCATTCTGAAGGAGATCAGTCCTGGGTGTTCTTTGGAAGGACTGATGCTAAAGCTGAAACTCCAATACTTTGGCCACCTCATGCGAAGAGTTGACTCATTGGAAAAGACTCTGATGCTGGGAGGGATTGGGGGCAAGAGGAGAAGGGGATGACAGAGGATGAGATGGCTAGATGGCATCACTGACTTGATGGACATGAGTCTGAGTGAACTCCGGGAGTTGGTGATGGACAGGGAGGCCTGTTGTGCTGCTATTCATGGGTCGCAAAGAGTCAAACACGACTGAGTGACTGATCTGATCTGATCTGATCTGAAGGGAAGAGACTTGCTGGAAGAAGGAACAAAACATGAAAAGACACCAAAGATGAGAGCATGCTGGATGTGTTCCAAGATAGATTAGGAGACCAGTGTGATGAGACTAGGAAGAGCAGGGTGAGTAGAGGACAGGGTAAGAAGGTATGAAGTCACAAGGGTAGAAAGGCTTGGTAGGTGAGGTTGGAGACATGCTCTAACTTTGAGGGACATGGGAGACTCTTGGAATATTCTGAACAGAGGAGGGGCATGGTGTGAAATATGCTTTGCAATGATTCTTTTGCTATAGAAGAACAAGGGGAGATGACCAGGAGACCGGTTAGGAGGTGGCTGAGATGATCCAAGAGAGAAAGGTCTAGAGCAGGAGTGGACATGGTGAGAAGTGGGAAAATTCTGAATAATATTTAAAGGTAGAAACAACTAGATTTGGAATTGAATGGGTGTGGAGTAAAAGAGAAAGAATATAATTAAAGGACAACTCCAAAATTTTTATCTCCAGCAAGCAGAAGAATAGGATTTGCATTGCAGCAGCAGCATCTGAGATGAAGAAAACTGTAGGAGAAGCAGCGAGTCCTGCAGGGGTTCAGTTTTGAGGAAGCTAGTTTTGAGAGACCTCTTAGACCTTCAAGCCTACAAGTGGAGATGATAAGTGAACAGTTGAATACATGAGTCTCAGTTCAGGAAAGAGGTATGGACCGAAGATATATACATTTTGTTGTCTCTGATACAAAGTTATTAAAGTTCTGTGACTAGCTGAGATTATCAGGGGATACTTAAATAGAGAAGAGAGGCCATCTGTACACTAAGCATTGTTCTCAAGATGATTTTAGATAGTGCAGAGTTGAACATTTTAATAGTCATTTTCTAAATGAATGGATGAAAGTTTAGATGGTAATTCTAAGGGTTCATTAAAGATTGTTTTTCTCTATATGTTAGTGACCTAAAATTCTTCAAATAATTTCTTTAAACAAAAACATGAATACACTTAAACTATTAACTGAATAACCAGTAATACTAGTGCCACAAAGATATTTCAATATTTGGAAAATTGTGTAGGAAGAAGTTTGGGAAGCAAGGTGTATTGGAAAGAATCCTGTCCGATAGTCATCAGCTTTAGTCCTCATTATTGGCCAAGAATTTTTAGGTGAATCTCTTTAACTTTTCGATGCTCTCATCAGGAAAAGATTGTTCTCTATCAAATGTTCTTTGATTTGCACATGGGATAATATACTTCTTTCCTTTTTTTTCCCACCAGAGAAAACGTGCCTCCAAGGGCATTTCACGTCATATACTTTGGCAAGTGGCTTAACATAAAAATTTTATCTATTTCTGACACTTACCTGATGCACAGAGAAGTGTGTTGAAAGTTTCTTCTCTTTCTATTCCTTCAGGCTTTGTATTGAAAGAAGAAAATTAAGAAGAAAAGTTATCTGTATATATATGGAATCTAGAAAAATGGTACTGAGGAACCTATTTACAGGGAAGGAATAGAGAACAAACTTGTGGATACAGGAAGGAAGGAGAGGGTGGGGCGAATTGAGAGAGTAGTATTGACATATATATATTACTGTGTGTGAAATAGATAACTAGTGAGAAGCTGCTGTATAGCATAGGGAGCTCAGCTCAGTGCTCTGTAATGACTTAGAGGGATGGGATTTGGGAGGTGAGTGGAAGGGAGGATTCAGAAGGAGGGGATACATGTATACATATAGCTGATTCACATTGTTATGCAGTAGAAGCTAATACAACATTGTAAAGCAATTATTCTCCAATTAAAAAATGAATTAAAAAAAAGAGAAGTGATAATGTATCAGAGAAGAAGCAATCACTTTAGAAGAGAAAATGTTAGTGAAAGCTTGAGTTGTGGATATATTCATATTCATGGGAATGAAATGTCACTGCCACATACATGTTAGATAATGTGATTTCCATAATAAAGCTTCTGAGACTCAGAGAAATTAGACCTTCATACCTCAACTAGTAAAGGCTTGATAACGGTGTCCTTCTGTCCAACTTCTGGGAAGTGAGGCACCTTATTGCCACATAGTTCCTGAGACCGCAAGGCTTCTGCAGTAGCTGTGAAATTCACCTCTCCTGGGGAATAAAATTCTTAAGGAGTTAACAGTGATCCTATATTGAATGGTTTCTTTTTTTTAAGCCTCTCCAATATATATAATTGTTTTCCTTCCATTGATCATTGTCAAAGGAGGAGAGAAAAGCATGCATCTGAGTGGGAATGGAAAGCAATCATTACAACAAAAGAAGTAGGATTTGTGAACACCATTATCACTCACCCAGTGACTTTGGGGTCACAGCCCAGGACATGGTTCTCTGCTTGTTTCCACAGACACAGTGAGATTCTTCATTCTTTTCTACTGGGATGGCCAAGAAGGCAGAAGAGGCCTCCAGCTGTATGCTCACCTGTCCCCCATTCCCACCCACAAGTTGGACAAAGAACACAGGGAAAAGGTCAGTAATGGAGTGTCAGGGCAGGAGGAGGGAAAGACGCTTAAAGGAACAATGCATACTAATGAGAGGCTTTGAGAAGCTGTTCAGCCAAGGTAAATGCTGTCAGTATTTTGTAGTTTAGATGTTTGCCATAAGGACATTGAAAAACTGACGGAAATCAGGATAAATACTCAGGATTTAGGCTTGTGTCAACACAAGGAAGAAATATTTGGCAAATCTAATACAGTTATGTAAAGTTTAAAAATAAAATAAAATTAAAAAAAAAAAAAAAAAAAAAGAAATATTTTTCTTTTGTTAGGGTGAAAAAATAATCAGGTGGGAGTAATATCTGAATTCAGGAATACACAAACAAAATAGAGTCCTGGATGACTATAACCTTACCACCTTGGATCTGTTGGGGAGCTTTGTTCTTAGCACTTGAAAGTGAAAGTCTCATTCACTCAGTTGTGTCTGACTCTTTGCGACTCCCTGGACTGTAGCCCGCCAGGCTCCTCTGTCCTTGGGGATTCTCCAGGCGAGAATACTGGAGTGGGTTGACATTACCTTCTTCAGGGGATCTTCCCAACCCAGGGATTGAACCCAGGTCTCCCACACTGCAGACAGATTCTTTACTATCTGAGTCACTAGGGAAGCCCGGATGGTTGTAACCTTACCACCTTGGACCTATTGGGGAGCTTTGTTCTTAGCACCTATTCTAGTCCAAAATTAGGCCACATTGTATTCAATTATGATTTACTAGGAGATGACATGGGGGAGATTTAAGAAATGAATGGTGTGTTCCTTCCTCCTACCTTCACTTACATCCAGACAAGTGCCCTTACCCGAATGCAATGAGACAGATAGTTGAACACAGTGGCTTTGAGTGTGAAGGCTTCTCCTCGAACCACAGAATAGGGAAGAGTGAGTTCCAGGAAGAAGGGCTGGAAGGCTGTGAGAGAGACGGTGGGTGAGAGTCCAAGCCCTGCTGTTCCAGACAAGCAGAGGGCACTGGCCTTCCACTCCGTGATGGTGTCAGGGACCTTGATTGCCAACTCATGTTTGCCCCACATACTAGAGAGGGGAAAAAAGAAGATGAGAGTAAATGAATTCCTTTTCTTAAAAGCATGGACCACAGCTGACTCTAGAGCATGACACTTTAGAAACCCAGTGTGATAAATGCTAAACTTGATATAAAGTTTGGTGCTCCTAGAGAGGTCTCTGAAATTTTTTTTTTTTCTTTTTAGGGTCAAGCGTGGCTTTCTATTGTTTTAAGTATCTCAGGACTAAATTAGAAAAACAAAATTGCATTGTTTAGCTATGAGATAAATGAACTATGAATCTACACATCTATCAGAAAAGAGTGGGGCAGAACAGAAAGGACTGGGAGCCCTACGATTACACCAGAATCGTAGAGGAGGATTCAAATTCTCAGTTCCAAGCAGCACACAACTTACTCGAGTGGCATCAACTCCCAGATCCAGGTCTCAGGAAAATACTTCCGGATTGTTTCTTTCACTTTCATGGCTGAAGAGTCTTCGCTCGCACTCAATGGATAAACTCCCCTTGCATCTATACCTGCTGGAGGAGCAGCCATTCCATGTATGGGGACTGGTAGGCCTTGTGAACCTGCTAGACCTGGAGCTGTGGAGAGACAACAAGAGGGCTTAATGTAAGCCTGAGTTTTATCATCAATTTCTCAGAGCTGCCTTGTGTATCAAGTAGAACAAGGCCATACGCTCAGGGAATGTCTTTTATTAGAACAATTTACCCTACCACCTTCTTACTTTGTTTACTCATCTAGTTGTCTTATTGGAAGGTTAATCCTGCTGCTTCATCAAATAGTTTAGAGGCAAATGTATTTTTCTCTAGAAATGAAAACAAATGTAACTATCCCTAAGCTGATTTTTCAACTGGTGAAAGGAAGAATAAAGAGTAGTTTAACACCCCTATACCACTCAGATGGTAAAGAATCCGCCTGCAATGTGGGAGACCTGAGTTTGATCCCTGGGTCGGGAAGACCCCCTGGAGGAGGGCACGGCAACCCACTCCAGTATTCTTGCCTGGAGAATCCCCATGGACAGAGGAGCCTGGCAGGCTACAGTCTATGGGGTTGCAAAGAGTCAGATATGACTAAGTGACTAAGAACAGCACAGCACATATTGCTTATGGGCTTCCCAGGTGTCACTAGTGGTAAAGAACCTGCCTGCCAATGTAGGAGACATAAGAGACATGAGTTCAATCCCTGGGTCAGGAAGATGCCATGGAGGCGGGCTTGGCAACCCACTTCAATATTCAAGAATCTCATGGACAGAGGAGCCTGGCAGGCTACAGTTTATAGGCTCACAAAGAGTTGGACACGACTGAAGCGACGTAGCTCAGCACACAGCACAGGGGGAAACAGGATTTGTAGGCATCTCAGCATGCCTAGAGAAATGTCTCTGTTAGCAGCAGAAGAGAAAATAAAATCTTTTTGACTTTTCCTCTTTTCTATGTATACTTGAGATACACAAGGAGACTAACAGTATGTCTTCCAAAAGCTGAATTATTCTATTCTATTATTCAACTTGTCAGAATCACTGATTTCCATAAAAGAATGACAGAGCCAAATAATATCCATATAATCGTTCACATTTCTCAGATCCCTTGCAGGTAGGGCACTGTGATTTGTGCCACTTCCACAGCTCGCTGTAAAGTCATGTGCATATCTACTCCTTCTCCCCCAAGATAGTAATCTTGAAAGGCATGCTGGAGATGGAGTCACAAGAGGAAAGCTGAATGAATCTCCTTGACAATGATTGGTCAGTGTTCTGACCAATGGAGGTGTTTTGAACAGCTCCTGGTCTCACAAGAAGTTTTTGTGAGAGCATTAAAATAAACTGTTAGGTGCTTAGACTCTGAGATGTGGAGGTTTGTTTGCTAAGACGGTATAATTTATCTTATCTTGACTAATTCAGATACTGAAGGCACAGTAGATAAAGAGGATTTAAAGTACCAAGACTGTATTTAATTTTGATCAGAGAGAGATAGAGAAATTATAATGTTTCATTTTTTTTTTTTCTAGAGAAAAAAGTTATTTGAGGAAATTTTACCAAGAAATTGCTGCAGAGTCATAACATTCAGTACTTAAAAAATTGGGTTTTTATCCCAACCTAGCAAAATGTTATTTTTTTATTATTTTAGCGGATAAATAACTTTCACCCTTACCTCCATAGTTGATAGACATTCCTGGATATGGAAGCGGCTGACAAAAATGTGGCTTGTGGATTTTTGAGTTGGTAAAAATACTTAATCCTACAGACTGGAAGAAAAATAATTATTAAAGCATATTGGCAATCCAGTCTGGAGACTGGGATATTTTCTTACATCTGTATTATACCCTTAGTATTATACATAGAACTCATAGGATTATCGTGAAAATTCCACCCAATGGAGAAGAGAGGTATTTTATAAAAATGAAAATGGGGTCACAGAGAGTTCAGATCGTCCAGTTGATGAATGGGAGTTGGGATTAGAATCTACTTCTGATTCCTATTTCTGAATTTTGTCTCCTATATGCTTGGTGCCCCTTTAATTATCTTTTGCTTCCAAGAAACTGAGTGTTTTAGCTTTGGATGTTTTTCTTGCCTTCCTCCCCCTGCCTCAAACCACACATTAACTTTGTTGCAGAGAACAGTTTTCTGTTTCTTTTCATTTGAAATTGTAGGGTTGCATATTGGAGATTTTTCTTCATAGTCATTACACTTTGCTTTGTTTTTATTGGGAAATATGCCTTTGCCTGAATATCTGTGTTCAACTCATCCCTTTTGTGATTTATCCTTTCGTTTTTTTCTTTCTCAGTTTTAAGTATACTGAAACTCTGCATGCAAAACACCCATTCAGACATCCACAGTAGCTTGATTCCTTGATTTCTGCTACAGACTTCCTCCTTCTTCAATATTAGTCACAGTTAAATACTACTTGCTGTGCTCTAGAGCGCTCGGGAAGCTGTGGGACTCTGAGGCACCGTTGTCAGTGGTGCCAGTGGTATGGAACAGGGAGAAAGAAGTCAGAAAGCAACATTTAACAGTTAATAAAGAGCCTTCTTTTTCTCCCTCCACCACCAACTGATTGCGGAAGCTCCAGAAAAGGGTGGTTTAAACTGCTCTCAGCTAAGCTGCAGACCTCCACAGCAGTAGGACGCATGGCTTCCTCAAGGTATAGCGAGTGTTTTCAGTCCTTTTTGGTGGAGCTAAGATTTAATCTCACAACCCGGAAAAACGTCCTTTTCATAATTCTGCCTAACTGTAGTTAAAGATACACATTTGCTCTAACGTACCTAAGGCATGCTAATGTTTCTACTCCAAGTTTCGCAAATTCTTCTCTATGAACAGCTACTTTCAATTCACCTGAAATTTTACTGCACTGAAACTGTTGGCCGCAGTATTTTACTTTATGTATTCAGTCATTTGCGGATTCATTTATTGTGAAATGACTGTTACCGTGGTTGCCAACAGAGTATTCACTTTTTTTAAGGATGTCAGAGGCTCTGTGGGAAATGTTTGCTTTGTTTTTCTCACATATTGGAACCTCTGAGAATCACTGAGAGGATATATCATGGTGACAACTAGCTTTGGGATCAACTTGGTTAAAGTTGTGGGCCCTGAAAGTACACCCCTTGCTCTTAAAGTGCCAGAGAAATTCATGACTGACTGTCTGTGTGTGTACAAAGCTCTCCATGCCTCTGACCTTTCAATATTTTTCTGTTAATCATAGCTTTGTCTTTTGGTGGTTGAGAGGAAGATCAGATTCTAGAGCTTAGAAATCCATTTCTTCTCCATCTTGATGATGAGGTAGAGATCAATTTAGGTTGTGTTTTTAGGAAGAGGAATTACCTCAAAGATACTGTAAGCATCGTCATCACTGATGACCTGCTTTGGAATGTAAATGATTCCATTGTGAGTTATGTCTTCCGCGTTGATGCATTTTTCCCCATCTTCATTCATGGGGCCTCTATATCCCATGCTAAAGATTCTCTTTACTGATAGCAAATTATACACCTGCAAAGTAGAACAAAGGAAAAACTGTTATTTATTTTATAAAGTGAGATAATGTTCAATCTGGAGTTTAAGAGATCTTGGTGTTTATTTAACACTCCCATAGCAACATTATAAAACATGACACAGAAATCATGGAGCGATATCAAAGGTTATGGATCCCAATCCTGTTGTTGTACGAAAGAAAATAATGTATAAAGAAATCAAATTCATTGATGAAAGACTCAGAGGTCATTTAGCTTGAGTAAGTCTAAAACTCAAGTTTCTTTGTCTCCCAGCCCAAATGCCTACTTTTTTTTTTTGAATTTATCTTTTGAATTTTATTTATATTTATTGGTGTATAATTGCTTTACAATGGGGTGTTAGCTTCTGCTGTACAACAAAGCGAATCAGCTATATGTATATATGTATCCCCTCCCTCTTGGAACATCCTCCCACCTCACGTCCCATCCCACCCCTCTAGGTCATAGCAGAGCACCAAGCTGAGCTTCCTCTGCTTTACAACAGGTTCCCGCTAACCATCTATTTTACACATGGTAATGTATATATGTCAGTCCTAATTTCCCAATTTGTCCCACTTTCCCCTTCGCCACCCTGTCTGTCTTCGTCTCTATTCCTGCCCTGGAAATAAGTTCATCAGTTCCATTTGTCCAGACTCTACATATATGGGTTAAGATATTTGGTTTTCTCTTTCTGACATACTGCACTCTGTTGACAGACCCTAGGTCCAACTTTTAAAAGAAAGCAAAAAGATAGAGAGTACAGAGAAGCATTATGAAACAATAGAAGTCCTTCATATCCATCACCTAGAAACAACCTCTGTAAATACTTAATATATTTCCTTTTCCCACTTTATGTGATTACATTCTTACCAAGTGTTTTTTTTTTTTTTTTTCCCCAGTCTACTGCTTTAGGACCAAGTTTAACTCAGGAGGAAACTAGATGCAAAGGTAACCTAGAAATAAATTCATTCTAGTTCAGTTTTTGCCTAGTGCGTGCGTGCTAAGTTGCTTCAGAGGTGTTGGATTCTTTGTGACCCTATGGACTGTAGCCCACCAGGCTCTTCTGTCCATGGAATTCTCCAGGCAAGAATACTGGAGTGGGTTGCCATGCCCTCCTCCAGGGGATCTTCCCATTCCAGGGATAGAAGCCGCATCTCTTATGTCTTCTACATTGGCAGGCAGGTTCTTTACCTAGGAAGCCCCATCATAAGGCCACCTTCTCAGTCGTACAGTATTCAGGCTGTTAAAGACACACTGACTCCATGCGGACCTGTTGTCATTTCTTATCTAAGCTGCTACCATAGCCTCCTATTTCCACGCTTTCATTCTTGCTCCCATACTCTGAACAGCAAACAGGATCTTCATAACTAGGTAAATCTAAATCGTCGCTCTCCTGCTTTAAAGTCCTCACTGATATATCACTGCCTTTGCTGTAAATTCAATTCCTGGGTCGGGAGGATCCCCTGGAGAAGGAAATGGCAACCCGCTCCAAGTACTCTTGCTTGGAAAATCCCATGGACGGAGGATCCTGGTAGGCTACAGTCCATGGGATCACAAAAGAGTTAGACACGACTGAGCGACTTCACTTTCACGTTTCACTTTGCTGTCAATGCCTAATTCCACTCCAAGTTCACAGTCCTCCTCATGATTTTCCTGACTTTTCATTCCACCTAATGCCTGTACCATCCTTTTCTCTCACCACTTTATGTAAGGTCATTACCATTTCCTTTGGAAACACTGTTGTTCTGGCCTCAGGACTTTCATGCTGCTTTCATTCTTTGCATTCCCTGCCCCTGCCCCTGTTATCTGACAATGCAAGAAGATATCCTCAATCACTACATTAAAACTTGTTCAACTGTTTTCTTCATCTCAACATCCTGTTTATTCCTTAAATGATACTTACCAACACTTAGAACTACTATATGTTGATATGTTTTTGTTGCTTGCTTGATTAACACATGAGACTATGAATCTAAAATGGTCAAAGACCACATCTATTTTTCACCATTAGAGCTCTTATTCTCAGAGCACTATGTTGTAGTCAAGATGCCGTGGATATTTGTTAAATAAATATATGGACAATGAAGACTGTAAAACTACTGAACTCTTTTACAAGTTTTTCATTATAAGAAATGGCTTTTTTTTTTTTTTTTTTTTTTTTTAGCTGTGCTGCGCAGCATATGGGATCTTAATTGCCGGAGCAGGGATCTGAGATCCCCACAGTAGAAGCAGAGTCTGATCTATTGGACCACCAGGGAAGTCCCAAGAAACATGTTTAAAAGACAAGTTTGACTGGAATCTCTTTTGTCCATACTTAAAACAAGTTAAGTGCCTGGACTTTGAAGAAGATTTAAAAATTTGACATTTCACATACTATCTGGAATTGTGGTGTGTTAGACATAGCACTGAATAAAATTTGGTTCAAGTTCTACCTTTAAAATATATTTTTTGGTGCATTGTTTCTATAGTTGCTTAATCTAACTCTGCTGTGTTTTCTTATTTCATAAAATGAAGGTAATAATGCTCTCCTTAAGGAATTATTCATTTCTTTACTCATTAAAAATGTGTTGAGCATCTTTTACATGTGAGGACTGTGCCAGGCACAGATGAGCAAGACAGCTCAGTCTTTGATACATTGTAGCAGACAATGAAGTGAGATTATCTATGGAAAGCATCTTGTGCAATGTCTTTTTCAGAAACAAGTAGAATTCAAACTCTTATGTGACTTAGTGCACTATTCATGACACTCTAAAGAACTTGTCCTTTGCAGGTATAACTTTCAGCTTCCAGAAATGGTCATATCATGTGTGCGTTTTCTGATATCCGAGATTGAGATGGGACTCACTGACTGAGGTGAGAACTCAGCTTCAGGCTTCATTAGTAGGACACTCTTGTCCACAGCTCGGAGGCCACAGAGAGAGTAAGGAGCGGCTGTGATCTTCAGGCTGGTGTTTGAGGCTGGAAGGCCTTGGGCTGAGGAGAAGCTCAGATTTACCTGTAAGGAGGATATAATTATAGCAATGAATTTTCCAATTGTTTCAATCTTAAGACACTCTTCTACCCCAGGCTTCCCATGTGGTGCTAGTGATCAAGAATCTACCTGCAATGCAGGTAAGAGATGCGGGTTTGATCCCTGGACCAGAAAGATCCCCTGGAGGAGGGCATGGCAACCCACTCCAGTATTCATGCCTGGAGAATCCCATGGACAGAGAAGCCTGGTGGGCTATGGTCCATAGGGTCACAAAGAGTTGGATATGAGTGAAGCAATTTAGCACACAGCACACACCCCAGGAAAGTCCCTAGAATATATTTTGAATTCCTCATGAATTTTCAGATAAAACAAGAGACTTGCAAGAAATCGTGCTAATGGCCACCTGCTTTGAACTTCTCCATTAGACTGCTCAGGTTTTGTTATCATTCTCTGCTGTTAGAGATCCTTTGGCAGAAAGTTTTAGAAGCACTACCTAACAGTCTGTTAATGACCACAAGTTCCTTATTTTCCATCCTTCAAAAAGAGGCGATGAAGAAAAGGACTGGGCTTAAACAAAACACCCACCTTATTGGCAAAACAGTTTTCAATGTCGAGCTCCTCAGTATCTGCGATAACTTCTCCATTAGGTAAAATGGTATAAACAAGTAACTGGGCTATAGGAGCAATGTCCGATTCCACTCGGAAGGAGAAGGAAAATACCCCTTTTACTACAAAGTAAAGAAAGTTCAAGATAATAGATTAGGAAGAGGGAAGAGCTTCAGTTTTATAAAGAGGAGCCTCTCAAATTATTTTACTTATTTACATGTGGAGTGTACTAAAGTTACAAAAAGACTTGCCTTTATGCCCTTGTGCTTGCAGTGAAAGTGAAAGTGTTAGTCTCTCAGTCATGTCTGACTATGTGACTCCATGGACTGTAGCCCTCCAGGCTCCTCTGTCCATGGAATTCTTCAGGCAAGACTACTGGAGTGGGTTGCCATTCCCTTTTCCAGGGGATTTTCCCCACCTAGGGATCGAACGTGGATTTCCTGTATTGCAGGCAGATTCTATGCAGTAGTATTCAGTAAACATATGCTGAACCACTGATACTAATATTTTCCTTAAAGATGTAGATTACATTGTTAATTTCCTCTGCTTAAGAAGGAAAGAACAGTTCTATTTTCAGTTTTTTAAGGAATCTCCACACTGTTCTCCATAGTGGCTGTACTAGTTTGCATTCCCACCAACAGTGTAAGAGGGTTCCTTTTTCTCCACACCCTCTCCAGCATTTATTGCTTGTAGACTTTTGGATCGCAGCCATTCTGACTGGTGTGAAATGGTACCTCATGATCCAGCAATCCCACTGCTGGGCATACACACTGAGGAAACCAGAAGGGAAAGAGACACGTGTACCCCAATGTTCATCGCAGCACTGTTTATAATAGCCAGGACATGGAAGCAACCTAGATGTCCATTAGCAGATGAATGGATAAGAAAGCAGTGGTACATATACACAATGGAGTACTACTCAGCCATTAAAAAGAACACATTTGAATCAGTTCTAATGAGGTGGATGAAACTGGAGCCTATTATACAGAGTGAAGTAAGCCAGAAAGAAAAACACCAATACAGTATACTAATGCATATATATGGAATTTAGAAAGATGGTAACAATAACCCTGTGTACGAGACAGCAAAAGAGACACTGATGTATAGAACAGTCTTATGGACTCTGTGGGAGAGGGAGAGGGTGGGAAGATTTTGGAGAATGACATTGAAACATGTGTAATATCTTGTATGAAACGAGTTGCCAGTCCAGGTTTGATGCACGATACTGGATGCTTGGGGCTGGTGCACTGGGACGACATAGAGGGATGGTGTGGGGAGGGAGGAGGGAGGAGGGAGGAGGGTTCAGGATGGGGAGCACATGTATACCTGTGGCGGATTCGTTTTGATGTTTGGCAAAACTAATACAGTGTTTGAGGTTTAAAAATAAAATAAAATTAAAAAAAAAAAGAAGGAAAGAACATTTAGTAAGTCTCTATTTTTAAATTAAAAAAAAAGACATTAAGAAGTCAAGATAGAAGAACTTCCAGACATCGTTAATGATCTCTATGATCCAGTAAGCACAAGTTTTGTCATATGAATGTGCTTAGTCGCTCAGTCATGTCCAGGGAAGCCTGTCATATGCATGAGGGGAAGTCAAAGAATGCAACACAGTCTTTACCTTCAGGCCATTTACAATAGAGCAGAGATACAGGTTCAGCTGGTAAAGAATTGGCCTGCAAAGCAGGAGACCCTGGTTCAATTCATGGGTGGGGAAGATTTCCTGGAGAAGGGATAGGCTACCCACTCCAGTATTCTTGGGCATCCCTAGTGGCTCAGCTGGTAAAGAATCCGCCTGCAATGCAGGAGAACTGGGTTCAACCCCTGAGTTGGGAAGACACCCTGAAGGAGGTCATGGCAACCCATTCCAGTATTCTTGCCTGAAGAATCTCCATGGACAGAGGAACCTGGCAGGCTACAGTCCCTGGGATTGAAAAGAGTCGGACATGACTGAGTGACTAAGCACAAGCACAGGTACACATAATCATATACAAAATATAGTATGCCTCTGATTTTTATAATGCATCTGTTTTAGTTGTTTTCTGTGTGAATTACATAGTGTTTAATTCACACACCTTTAATCTTGTTCTGTCTGATCTTTGTAGCTTAAATTTATTTTAAAGCTATTGTCCTATACATCTATAGAATATTTGAGGGCAACTTGTGGACAAAATACACAAAACAGCAGGGTTAAAATAAACGTGAACTATTGGCTGATTCATGTTGTTGTATGGCAGAAACCAATACACCATTGTAAAGCAATTATCCTCCAATTAAAAATAAATTTAGAAAATGAATTAGTAAAAAAAAATTGAAGTAGTAAAACTAAAACCATATGAAATTGAATTTCTGAAGCAGGGTTAAACATAGGCAGGAATTAATTATTAAGAGGCCATAACGAATGCTTAAACAATAGAGTTCTTAAATTTAACAGTTTCCCAGAAATCCAAGACAAATGGAAAAACAACCATTTACATAGCTATTGTTAAAATAAAGTATGCTTTATCTTACGGAAAGAGACACTTCCTTCTCCCCATTTCACCTCTCAAGATACTTAATATACTATGTAGGATTTGCCTAAGGGTCCCATGGATGGAGGAGCCTGGTGGGCTGCAGTCCATAGGGTCACTGGGAGTCAGACGGGACTGAGTGACTTCACTTTCACTTTTCACTTTCATGCTTTGGAGAAGGAAATGGCAACCCACTCCAGTCTTCTTGCCTGGAGAATCCCAGAGACGGGGGAGCCTGGTGGGCTGCCTTCTACGGGATCGCACAGAGTCAGACATGACTGAAGCGACTTAGCTGTAGCAGCAGTGAAAGTTAAAGTCTCTCAGTTGTGCCCGACTCTCTGCGACCCTATGGACTATACAGTTTATGAAATTCTCCAGGCCAGAATACTGAGAGGGTAGCTTTTCCCTTCTCTAGGGGATTTTCCTAACCCAGGGATCAAACTTAGGTCTCCTGCATTGCAGGCAGATTCTTTACCAGCTGAGCCACAGGGGAAGCAGGAACTAATTTTGAAGAAATTTCCTCATGAGGAAATTTGGTTTTTGATATGCTATTGGGAGCAAACTTACCTGCTCTAGAAAAACCAATATAATGTTCAGTCCCATAAAAATCCATGATAAATGGAAAATTAGAGGGACTGTTCCATATTTGAGTACCTGAATTCAATTTTTTTAAGCAATAAAAAAATTTAGTAAGAGAGATTTTTATGTAGATAAGACATTTTATGGACCTAAGGAGAATCTATGGTGAGCAGGGTTTAGAGTGGTATGTCTTCATTATGGCCTTGGTTGTCTCATGCTGCTGGGAAAATGGATAGACTAGGAAAAAAAAAAAAGCTTTCATTTAGTGATACAGTTAGTAGAAATTTAATAACAAATGAATTTGAAATTCAAAGAATCACAAGATTTTAAGCACAATCTAAAAGTCATGAGTAATTATAAAGGTCTTTTTAATCCAGCTTTTTATGATTAGTTCAACAAAGGTGGTGAATAGTAGAGTTAGGAGATTAAATAAAAATCAATCTTCATTTGGAAAATTCTGAAGAATGTTGAAGTGCAATGCTGGCTTTGTGTTGTGTTGAACTGCTTAAATAAAAAGAGATAAAGGGCCACTAGAGAAATAGAGTGAAAAGAGACCCTTCTTGGCACACTAGTTTATCTTAAGCAAATTGAGACTTTTTTTTTTTTGGCTAGCAATTTTTCTACTTTACAAAATAAAGAAATAGTACTTAATTCTAAGTTCTTCCATTAGAATTTTTAATAAAGCATGGGATTTATTCAAACACATAGGCAGAAGAGTGTATAAAAATACAGCATCTTGAGGGCAATGACCATGTTTTATTAATGTTTTTATGCAAAGCTCCTATTATGAGCTATATCAAGATAGAAAGATAGACTCTCTTGAAGTATAGTTTTGATGGGGAAACTTTTTTTCCAAAAAATTTAACAGTTGTAAATCATAAAGAAATATCTTAACTTTCATTTATGAATTAGTTTAAGAATATGTATTGTGGGGGAGGAGCCAAGATGGCGGAGGAGTAGGACGGGGAGAACACTTTCTCCCCCACAAATTCATCAAAAGAGCATTTAAACGTTGAGTAAATTCCACAAAACAACTTCTGAATGCCGGCAGAGGACATCAGGCACTCAGAAAAGCAACCCAACTCTTCGAAAGGAGGTAGGAAAAAATATAAAAGACAAAAAAAGAGACAAAAGAGGGAGGGACGGAGTTCTGTCCCAGGAAGGGAGTCTTAAAAAGAGAGAAGTTTCCAAACACCAGGAAACCTTCTCACTGCCGAATCTGTGCCGAGCTTTGGAAGCACAGAGGGCAACATAAAAGGGAGAAAAAAAAAAAAAACAATTAAAAATCGCAGATTGTGAGCCCTACGGTAACTCCCCCAGCGGAGAAGCAGCGCAGACGCCTGCACACAGCATTAGCAAGCCGGGGCTGGGCAGGGAAGCGCGGCGCGGGCTGTGTCCCTTAGAGTAAGAATCCGGCCGAATGTCCTGAGCGCTATCTGAGCGAAATAATTTGGGCTAGCAAACCAGACTGTGGGATATCTACCACGTGAAAAGCCAGCCCTAACCTAAGACACCTCCAGACCCGCGCACAGAACAAAGGACTGAACAGAGATAGCCGGCTGCAGACCTTCCCCCTCCGGTGACAGGCAGCCAGAGCCGGAAGTTGGCAATCGCAGCCCCAGAGAGACACTATCTATAAAACTGTAAGCAGGCTTCTTTGCTAACTAAAACTTCATGGGGGTCTGGACGGTCAACATATGCCTGAGAAGGTGCGCTGGTTTTACACCCAGATAACCGAGTGGCGGGGAGGCGATAAGTTGCAGCATTGGCGCTCGCCAAACACCTCATCACCTGAGCTGCTCGGATCTGGGAAGAGCACAAAACGCAGGCCCAACCGAGTCTGCGCCTCTGAGGACTACCCGAGTGCCTGAACCTGAGCGGCTTGGACCTGGGAGCTCAGCCCAGGGCCGGCCTCTGATTGTTCCCGCGGAACAACCTAGAGCCCGAGCAGTGTGGGCAGGGAGGCTACACGCGCTGTGAGCGGGGGCAGACCCAGTGTGGCTGAGGCACTGCGAGCGCACGCCAGTGTTATCTGTTTGCAGCATCCCTCCCTCCCTCCCCACAGTGCGGCTGAACAAGTGAGCCAAAAAAAAAAAAAAAAAAAAATAGTGTCCTCCAGTGTCCCCTTTGTGTCAGGGCGGGAACCAGACACTGAAGAGATCAGCAAACAGAAGAAGCTATAACAGAGGGAAACGCCTTGGAAGCTACAGGCCATAGATTAAAACCCTGTGGTTACTACGGACTACATAGGAAGGGGCCTATAGATCTTGAGAAATATAAGTCGGACCAAGGAACTAGCCAAAAATGAACTGAACCCACAATACTCACAACAAAACCAGAGAAAGACCTAGATATATTTTTACTATTTTTACGATCAATCTTTCTTTTCTTTTTTTTAAATTTTAAGTCCTCTATTGTCCTTTAATTTTCACTTTTATAACTATTACTTTGCAAAAAAAAAAAAAAAAAGACCCTATTTTTTTTTTCTTCTTCAGCAAACTTCATATATATATTTTATAATTTTTTGACCGTGTTTTTTTTCTTTTTCTTCTTTTCTTTAACATTGTAGTTTTGAAATTCTAAACTCTACTCTAGATTTCTAATTTTAGCCTTTTGGTATATGTTATCAATTTTGTACCTATAGGTTTTTTTTAATAATTTCTGTGACTTTTTTTTTTCTTTTTTCCCCCTCTGTTTCTTTCTCTTCTTCTTTTATATAACATCGTATATCTGCAATTCCAAACTCTACTCAAGATTTTTAATTTATGCTTTTTGGTATTTGATATCAATTTTGTACCTGTATTTTCTTTATAATTTTTGCGACATTGTTTTTGTTGGTTTGTTTGTTTTCTCTCTTTATTTTTCTTCTTCTTTTTTTTTTAACATTGTATTTTTGAAATTCCAAACTCTACTCTAGATTTTTAATTTCTGCTTTTTGGTATTAGTTATCAATTTTGTACCTGTAGTTTCTTTATAATTTTCACGACCTTGTTTGTTTTTCTTTGTTCGTTTTTTCTCTCTTTCTTTTCCTTCTTCTTTTCATTAACATCGCATTTTTGAAAATCCAAACTCTACTCTAGATTTTTAATTTTTGCTTTTATGTATTTGTTACCAATTTTGTACCTTTAAGAACCCAATCTTCAGGACCCATTTTTCACTAGGGAACGAGATTACTGGCTTGACTGCTCTCTCTCCCTTTGGACTCTCCGTTTTCTCCACCAGGTCGCCTGTATCTCCTCCCTAACCCCTCTCTACTCTACCCAACTCTGTGAATTTCTGTGTGTTCCAGACGGTGGAGAACACTTAGGGAACTGATTACTGGCTGGATCTGTCTCCCTCCTTTTCATTTCCCCCTTTTATTCTTCTGGCCACCTCTGTCTCCTGCCTCCTTCTTCTCTTCTCTGTATAACTCCGTGAACATCTCTGAGCAGTCCAGTTGTGGAGTGCACATAAGGAAGTGACTACTGGCTAGCCCACTCTCTCCACTATTGATTCCACCTCATCTCATTTGGGTCACCTCTAACTCCCTCCTCCCTCATCTCTTCTCCATGTAACGCTGTGAACCTCTCTGAGTGACCCTCACAGTAGAGAAACTTTTCATCTTTAACGTAGATGTTTTATCAATGGTGCTGTATAGAAGGAGAAGTTTTGAAACTACCGTAAAAATAAGACCGATAACTGGAAGCAGGAGGCTTAAGTCCAAACCCTGACTCCAGGGAACTCCTGACTCCAAGGAACATTAATTGACAGGAGCTCATCAAACGCCTCCATACCGACACTGAAACCAAGCACCACACAAGGGCCAACAAGTTCCAGGGAAAGACATACCAAGCAAATTCTCCAGCAACAAAGGAACACAGCCCTGAGCTTCAAGATACAGGCTGCCCAAAGTCACCCCAAAACCATAGACATCTCATAACTCATTACTGGACATTTCATTACACTCCAGAGAGAAGAAATACAGCTCCATCCACCAGAACATCGACACAAGCTTCCCTAACCAGGAAACCTTGACAAGCCACCTGTACAAACCCACACAGAGTGAGGAAACGCCACAATAGAGAACTCCACAAACTGCCAGAATACAGAAAGGACACCCCAAACTCAGCAATTTAAACAAGATGAAGAGACAGAGGAATAGCCAGCAGATAAAGGAACAGGATAAATGCCCAACAAACCAAACAAAAGAGGAAGAGATAGGGAATCTACCTGATAAAGAATTCCGAATAATGATAGTGAAATTGATCCAAAATCTTGAAATTAAAATGGAATCACAGATAAATAGCCTGGAGACAAGGATTGAGAAGATGCAAGAAAGGTTTAACAAGGACTTAGAAGAAATAAAAAAGAGTCAATATATAATGAATAATGCAATAAGTGAAATTAAAAACACTCTGGAGGCAACAATAGTAGAATAACAGAGGCAGAAGACAGGATTAGTGAATTAGAAGATAGAATGGTAGAAATAAATGAATCAGAGAGGACAAAAGAAAAACGAATTAAAAGAAATGAGGACAATCTCAGAGACCTCCAGGACAATATTAAATGCTACAACATTCGAATCATAGGGGTCCCAGAAGAAGAAGACAAAAAGAAAGACCATGAGAAAATACTTGAGGAGATAATAGTTGAAAACTTCCCTAAAATGGGGAAGGAAATAATCACTCAAGTCCAAGAAACCCAGAGAGTCCCAAACAGGATAAACCCAAGGTGAAACACCCCAAGACACATAGTAATCACATTAACAAAGATCAAACACAAAGAACAAATATTAAAAGGGAAAAACAACAAATAACACACAAGGAAATTCCCATAAGGATAACAGCTTATCTTTCAATAGAAACTCTTCAAGCCAGGAGGGAATGGCAAGACATACTTAAAGCGATGAAAGAAAATAACCTACAGCCCAGATTACTGTACCAGGCAAGGATCTCATTCAAATATGAAGGAGAAATCAAAAGCTTTTCAGACAAGCAAAAGCCTAGAGAATTCTGCACCACCAAACCAGCTCTCCAACAAATACTAAAGGATATTCTCTAGACAGGAAACACAAAAACGGTGTATAAGTTCGAACCCAAAACAATAAAGTAAATGGCAACGGGATCATATTTATCAGTAATTACCTTAAATGTAAATGGGTTGAATGCCCCAACCAAAAGACAAAGACTGGCTGAATGGATACAAAAACAAGACCCCTACATATGTTGTCTACAAGAGACCCACCTCAAAACAGAGGACACATACTGACTGAAAGTGAAGGGCTGGAAAAAGATTTTCCATGCAAATAGGGACCAAAAGAAAGCAGGAGTAGCAATACTCATATCAGATAAAATAGACTTTAAAACAAAGACTGTGAAAAGAGACAAAGATGGTCACTACATAATGATCAAAGGATCAATCCAAGAAGAAGATATAACAATTATAAATATATATGCACCCAACACAGGAGCACCGCAGTATGTAAGACAAATGCTAACAAGTATGAAAGGAGAAATTAACAATAACACAATAATAGTGGGAGACTTTAATACCCCACTCACACCTATGGATAGATCAACTAAACAGAAAATTAACAAGGAAACACAAACTTTAAATGATACAATAGACCAGTTAGACCTAATTGATATCTATAGGACATTTCATCCCAAAACAATGAATTTCACCTTTTTCTCAAGCGCACATGGAACCTTCTCCAGGATAGATCACATCCTGGGCCATAAAGCTAGCCTTGGTAAATTCAAAAAAATAGAAATCATTCCAAGCATCTTTTCTGACCACAATGCAGTAAGATTAGATCTCAATTACAAGAGAAAAACTATTAAAAATTCCAACATATGGAGGCTGAACAACACGCTGCTGAATAACCAACAAATCACAGAAGAAATCAAAAAAGAAATCAAAATTTGCATAGAAACGAATGAAAATGAAAACACAACAACCCAAAACCTGTGGGACACGGTAAAAGCAGTCCTAAGGGGAAAGTTCATAGCAATACAGGCACACCTCAAGAAACAAGAAAAAAGTCAAATAAATAACCTAACTCTACACCTAAAGCAACTAGAAAAGGAAGAAATGAAGAACCCCAGGGTTAGTAGAAGGAAAGAAATCTTAAAGCTTAGAGCAGAAATAAATGCAAAAGAAACAAAAGAGATCATAGCAAAAATCAACAAAACCAAAAGCTGGCTTTTTGAAAGGATAAATAAAATTGACAAACCATTAGCCAGACTCATCAAGAAACAAAGGGAGAAAAATCAAATCAATAAAATTAGAAATGAAAATGGAGAGATCACAACAGACAACACAGAAATACAAAGGATCATAAGAGAGTACTATCAACAATTATATGCCAATAAGATGGACAACGTGGAAGAAATGGACAAATTCTTAGAAAAGTACAACTTTCCAAAACTAGATCAGGAAGAAATAGAAAATCTTAACAGACCCATCACAAGCACGGAAATTGAAACTGTAATCAAAAATCTTCCAGCAAACAAAAGCCCAGGTCCAGACAGCTTCACAGCTGAATTCTACCAAAATTTTAGAGAAGAGCTAACACCTATCCTGCTCAAACTCTTCCAGAAAATTGCAAAGGATGGTAAACTTCCAAACTCATTCTATGAGGCCACCACCACCCTAATACCAAAACCTGACAAAGATCCCACAAAAAAAGAAAACTACAGGCCAATATCACTGATGAACATAGATGCAAAAATCCTTAACAAAATTCTAGCAATCAGAATCCAACAACACATTAAAAAGATCATACACCATGACCAAGTGGGCTTTATCCCAGGGATGCAAGGATTCTTCAATATCCGCAAATCAATCAATGTAATACACCACATTAACAAATTGAAAAATAAAAACCATATGATTATCTCAATAGATGCAGAGAAAGCCTTTGACAAAATTCAACATCCATTTATGATCAAAACTCTCCAGAAAGCAGGAATAGAAGGAACATACCTCAACATAATCAAAGCTATATATGACAAACCCACAGCAAACATTATCCTCAATGGTGAAAAACTGAAAGCATTTCCTCTAAAGTCAGGAACAAGACAAGGGTGCCCACTTTCACCATTACTATTCAACATAGTTTTGGAAGTTTGGGCCACAGCAATCAGAGCAGAAAAAGAAATAAAAGGAATCCAAATTGGAAAAGAAGAAGTAAAGCTCTCACTGTTTGCAGATGACATGATCCTCTACATAGAAAACCCTAAAGACTCCACCAGAAAATTACTAGAACTAATCAATGACTATAGTAAAGTTGCAGGATATAAAATCAACACACAGAAATCCCTTGCATTCCTATACACTAATAATGAGAAAACAGAAAGAGAAATTAAGGAAACAATTCCATTCACCTTTGCAATGGAAAGAATAAAATACTTAGGAATATATCTACCTAAAGAAACTAAAGACCTACATATAGAAAACTATAAAACACTGGTGAAAGAAATCAAAGAGGACACTAACAGATGGAGAAATATACCATGTTCATGGATTGGAAGAATCAATATAGTGAAAATGAGTATACTACCCAAAGCAATCTATAGATTCAATGCAATCCCTATCAAGCTACCAACAGCATTCTTCACAGAGCTAGAACAAATAATTTCACAATTTGTATGGAAATACAAAAAACCTCGAACAGCCAAAGCGATCTTGAGAAAGAAGAATGGAACTGGAGGAATCAACCTACCTGACTGCAGGCTCTACTACAAAGCCACAGTTATCAAGACAGTATGGTACTTGCACAAAGACAGAAATATAGATCAATGGAACAAAATAGAAAGCCCAGAGATAAATCCACGCACATATGGACACCTTATCTTTGACAAAGGAGGCAAGAATATACAATGGATTAAAGACAATTCTTTAACAAGTGGTGCTGGGAAATCTGGTCAACCACTTGTAAAAGAATGAAACTAGAACACTTTCTAACACCATACACAAAAATAAACTCAAAATGGATTAAAGATATCAACATAAGACCAGAAACTATACAACTCCTAGAGGAGAACATAGGCAAAACACTCTCTGACATACATCACAGCAGGATCCTTTATGACCCACCTCCCAGAATATTGGAAATAAAAGCAAAAATAAACAAATGGGACCTAATTAACCTTAAAAGCTTCTGCACATCAAAGGAAACTATTAGCAAGGTGAAAAGACAGCCTTCAGAATAGGAGAAGATAATAGCAAATGAAGCAACTGACAAACAACTAATCTCGAGAATATACAAGCAACTCCTACAGCTCAACTCCAGAAAAATAAATGACCCAATCAAAAAGTGGGCCAAAGAACTAAATAGACATTTCTCCAAAGAAGACATACAGATGGCTAACAAACACATGAAAAGATGCTCAGTATCACTCATTATCAGAGAAATGCAAATCAAAACCACTATGAGGTACCATTTCACACCAGTCAGAATGGCTGCGATCCAAAAGTCTACAAGTAATAATTGCTGGAGAGGGTGTGGAGAAAAGGGAACCCTCTTACACTGTTGGTGGGAATGCAAACTAGTACAGCCACTATGGAGAACAGTGTGGAGATTCCTTAAAAAACTGGAAATAGAACTGCCTTATGATCCAGCAATCCCACTGCTGGGCATACACACTGAGGAAACCAGAAGGGAAAGAGACATGTGTACCCCAATGTTCATCGCAGCACTGTTTATAATAGCCAGGACATGGAAGCAACCTAGATGCCCATCAGCAGATGAATGGATAAGAAAGCAGTGGTACATATACACAATGGAGTATTACTCAGCCATTAAAAAGAATACATTTGAATCAGTTCTAATGAGGTGGATGAAACTGGAGCCTATTATACAGAGTGAAGTAAGCCAGAAAGAAAAACACCAATACAGTATACTAACGCATATATACGGAATTTAGAAAGATGGTAACAATAACCCTGTGTACGAGACAGCAAAAGAGACACTGATGTATAGAACAGTCTTATGGACTCTGTGAGAGAGGGAGAGGGTGGGAAGATTTGGGAGAATGGCATTGAAACATGTAAAATATCATGTATGAAACGAGTTGACAGCCTAGGTTCGATGCACGATCCTGGATGCTTGGGGCTGGTGCACTGGGACGACCCAGAGGGATGGAATGGGGAGGGAGGAGGGAGGAGGGTTCAGGATGGGGAACACATGTATACCTGTGGCAGATTCATTTTGATATTTGGCAAAACTAATACAATTATGTAAAGTTTAAAAATAAAATTAAAAAAAAAATATGTATTGCATACCCACTGTGTGTCAGGTACTAATGTGAGAAATGGTGTGTCAAAAATAAAAGACAAATATGTTCTCATCTTTATAATATGTATTCTTTATTTTTCTTGAAAATATTCACTCACCTTGGGTGAATGGACTTTTTTATCTTTCCAAATATGCTTTTGGTAATAAAAATTGCTTTAGTAAACTGATAGCCTATAATTCAAATGAACAGGAAAAAAGGGATGCTACTTATGAGATTTAGCCTGGGGATATGTAACAAAGAGACTAAACATACGTATCTTTGGTAATAGAGTATTTCTTGAAAAGTTAATTAACAGATATCAATGGATATTTATGATTCAAGAAAACCCAGAAGGAAAGTATGATCTAAAAGAGAGAGGTAGGAAGACAAGTGAGAGACTTGAAGATGATGTGTTGCTAGCATTTAAGATAGAAGAGGCCATAAACTAAGGAACGCAGGTCTTTAGAAGCTGCCAAAGGTGAGGAAACAGGTAATCCTCTAGAGTTCCAGAAGGAATTTCATTCTGCTGACACCTTGATGTTAGCCCAGTAAGACTTCTTTCTACAGAGCTACAAGATAGTAAATTTGTGTGGTTTTTAGCCAGTCAGCTTCCTACAGAAGCAATAAGAAACTAATACAAAATCATACAGAGTGAAATATTTCTTTGGTGATTATTTTCATTTTTCAGTTATTTTCTGCATTAAAAAAATTTAATAATAAAATGAATATATTTTACTTTAGAAATAAAATTTAAAATATAGAAACACTATAAAAAGGATTTTAAAAAGTACTAAAATGAACCAAGTATTCTTATTTTTAAAATCAGCTTCCCCATCTTTGGTTGATGGAAGAAAGTTGGTAGCCATTTGCTCTGATGTAAGAAATAGCTAAAGTGTTTAGGGCAATTTAAGAGAAAAAAAAAAAAAGAAATCCTGAAAATACTTACACTCTCCTTGTTTAATGGATAACACATGAGTTCCTGATTGAGCGATGCTTCCTCTTGCTTTGATCTGAAGACAGAGGGAAATACATTTATTATCATTTTAAAGGGTAGTTATTAAACTTACATATTTATAATATACAAATAACATATTTATAATTTACAAACAACAAGAATCTCACTAGTTCAACCCAAAAGTTACTTCTGTTTACTAAATTTCTCTTCCAATATTTTCCAGTTTGTGTAGTTTAAGTAATAAACTTCAAACAATATACTTTAAATAACAAACATGTAATTTTACAATGTTTTAGAATTTTCTTACTATTTACTACTTATCTTGGATATTAATATTTTAAATTTACATATTCTTTCAACATATATTTTAAGCATCTATTATATGCAAAGCAATACATAGTGAAGGGAGGTATAAAATATATGTAAGTATTATCTATTGCTGCCTTTATTTAAAAAAACAGCAAAAAATTAAAAGTATTTACACTCTCCATGTGTCTGGTACTGAAGTAAATAATTTTAAGATTTTTCTTTTTTTCTGGCAATAACTCTATGTTGTTGTTATTCAGTTGCTCAGTTGTGTCTGACTGTTTGCAACCCCATGGACTGCAGCACGCCAGGCTTCCCTGTCCTTCACCATCTCACAGAGTTTGCTCAAACTCACGTCCATTAAGTCGATGATGCCATCCAATCATCTCATCCTCTGTTGCCCTCTTTTCCTCCTGCCCTCAATCTTTCCCAGCATCAAGGTTTTTTCCAATGAGTCAGCTCTTTGCATCAGGTGGCCAAAGTATAGTAGCCTCAGCTTCAGCATCAGTCTTTCCAATCAATATTCAGGGTTGATTTCCTTTAGGACTGACCAATTTGATCTCCATGTTGTCTAAGGGACTTTCAAGAGTCTTCTCTAGCACAATAGCTTGAAGGTATCAATTCTTTGGCGCTTAGCCTTCTTTATGGTCCACCTCTCAAATCCGTACATGACTACTGGAAAAACTAGAGCTTTGACTATATGCACCTTTGTAGGCAAAGTGATGTCTCTGCTTTTTAATACACTGTCTAGGTTTGTCATAGCTTTTCTTCCAGGAGCAAGCGTCTTTTAATTTCATGGCTGCAGTCACTCACCTGCAGTGATTTTGGAGCCCAAGAAAATAAAGCCTGTCACTGTTTTCATTATTTCCCCATCTGTTTGCCATGAAGTGATGGGACTGGCTGCCATGATTTTAGTTTTTTGAATGTTGAGTTTTAAGCCAGCTTTCTCACTCTCCTCTTTCAGCTTCATCAAGAGGTTCTTTAGTTCCTCTTTGCTTTCTTCCATTAGGGTGGTGTCATCTGCATATCTGAAGTTGTTGATATTTCTCTCAACAATCTGGATTCCAGCTGGCACTTCATCCACGTTGGCACTTCACATGATGTACTCTGCATAGAAGTTAAATGAGCAGGGTGACAATATACGGCCTTAACATACTCTTTTTCCAATTTTGAACCAGTCCATTGTTTCATGTCTGGTTCTAACTGTTGCTTCTTGACCTGCATACAGGTTTCTCAGGAGGCAGATAAGCTGATCTTGTATTCCCATCTCTTTCAGAATTTTCCACAGTTTGTTGTGGAAAACTGTGTCAAAGGCTTCAGTGTAGTCAGTGAAGCATAAGTATTCAAGAAAATTAAATACACTAAAAAGCCTCTTGATGAAAGTGAAAGAGGAGAGTGAAAAAGTTGGCTTAAAGCTCAATATTCAGAAAACGAAGATCATGGCATCCTGTCCCATCACTTCATGGCAAATAGATGGGGAAATAATGGAAACAGTGACAGGCTTTATTTTCTTGGGCTCCAAAATCACTGCAGGTGGGTGACTGCAGCCATGAAATTAAAAGACACTTACTCCTTGGAAGGAAAGTTATGTCCAACCTAGATAGCATATTAAAAAGCAGAGACATTACTTTGTCATCAAAGGTCCATCTAGTCAAGGCTATGGTTTTTCCAGTGGTCATGTATGGATGAGAGAGTTGGACTGTGAAGAAAGCTGAGTGCCAAAGAATTGATGCTTTTGAACTGTGGTGTTGGAGAAGACTCTTCAGAGTCTTTTGGACTGCAAGGAGATCCAACCAGTCCATTCTGAAGGAGATCAGCCCTGGGATTTCTTTGGAAGGAATGATACTAAAGCTGAAACTCCAGTACTTTGGCCACCTCACGTGAAGAGTTGACACATTGGAAAAGATTCTGATGCCGGGAGGGATTGGGGGCAGGAGGAGAAGGGGACGACAGAGGATGAGATGGCTGGATGGCATCACTGACTCTATGGACGTGAGTCTGAGTGAACTCCGGGAGTTGGTGATGGACAGGGAGGCCTGGTATGCTGCAATTCATGGGGTCACAAAGAGTCGGACACGACTGAGTGACTGAACTGAACTGAACTGAACTGAAGGTAGCATTTCATGCAAAGATGGGCACAATAAAGGAAAGAAATGGTGTGAATCTAACAGAAGCAGAGGATGTTAAGAAGAGGTGGCAAGAATATACAGAAAGTGAAAGGAAAGTGAAGTTGCTCAGTCGTGTCCGACTCTTTGCAACCCCATGGACTATAGCATACAAGGCTCCTCTGTCCATGGGATTTTCCCGGCAAGGGTACTGGAGTGGGTTGCCATTTCCTTCTCCAGAGGATCTTCCCAACCCAGGGATTGAACCCGGCTCTCCCACATTGCAGGCAGATGTTTTACCATCTGAGCCACCAGGAAAGCCTCTAGAATATACAGAAGAACTGTATAAAAAAGGGCTTCAGTTCAGTTCAGTTCAGTTCAGTTGCTCAGTCGTGTCCAACTCTTTGCAACTCCATGAACCGCAGCACACCAGGCCTCCCTGTCCATCACCAACTCCCAGAGTTTACCCAAACTCATGTCCATTGAGTGTGATGCTATTCAACCATCTCATCCTCTGTCGTCCCCTTCTCCTCCTGCCTGACCTGGATAACCACAATGGTGTAATCATTCACCTAGAATCAGACAACATGGAGTGTGAAGTCAAGTGGGACTTAGGATGTGTTACTATGAACAAAGCTAGTGGAGGTGATGAAATTCCAGCTGAGCTATTTTAAATCCAAAATATGATGCTGTGAAAGTGCTGCACTCAATATGCCAGCAAATTTGGAAAACTCAGCAGTGGCCACAGGACTGGAAAAGATCAGTTTTCATTCCAATCCCAAAGAAAGGCAATGCCAAAGAATGTTCAAACTACACCACACAGTTGCACTCATTACACATGCTAGCAAGGTTATTCTCAAAATCCTTCAAGCAAGACTTCAGCAGTATGTGAACCGAGAACTTCCAGATGTTCAAGCTGGATTTAGAAAAGGCAGAGGAACCGGACATCAAATTGCCAACATCCACTGGATCATTGAAAAAGCAAGAGAATTCCAGAAATACATCTACTTCTGCTTCATTGACTATGTTAAAGCATAAATACTATCTTCAGTATTCAGGTGAAATGATTGACATTATTCTTTACAGATGAGATTAAGTAAATTACCTGAGGTCACATAACTAGGAAGCAATAAAACTAGGATTCTAACTTACTGTCAATTATTTTACTTTTTTTAGAATTACAAAAGTACTATATATAGTTTATGTTCCTATTCAGAATTTTCTACACATAAGGTTTTTTTTTGTTCAAAAGTCTTACTTGGGTAACTACCAGCTTTGAATATTTCTAATTTTTTGACATAAATAGGTATACTGACCCCAAAAGTATCATACCAATTTATAATATGCCTGTCAATATACGTTTCCCTATAGTCACACACAAGTTCTTGAACTTGTAAATTATTTAGAACTTTTATAGGAGTAAAAAGCTACTGCTTTATTTTTAAAATTTTCACTTCTCCCAATTAATGTAAAATTCAACATTTTTTCCTAAAGATTGTTTATACATTTTATTTCCTATTGACTGTTTTGATTTTTATCTTTTGTCTATTGATCTACTGAGTTCTATGATAAAACATTCTTTTTGACTAAATGTCGCCTAAGCGCTTTCCTCTTCTGTTCAATAATTTTCCAATGGAACTCAGAAAAAAATGAAAAAAACTTAAAGTTTCAGGGGAGACTAGACCATGAATGAAAAATTAAGGCATTAATTTGTTAGGAAGCAACTTCTTTTCACTCATAAACACAGAAACAAATTATATTGATATAAAGGGCATTATTTAGATACAAATTCTATCTTTTTAGTTGAAACTTCCCTGGTGGCTCAGTGGAAAAGAATCCACTTGCAGGCAGGAGACCTGGGTTCGATCCTGAATTGGGAAGATCCCCTGGAGAAGGACATGGCAACCCATTCCATTATTCTTACCTGGGAAATCCCAGTTACAGAGAGTCCGGCATGACTTGGCAACTAAATAGCAATCTTTTAGGGTTTATAGACTTAGGAAAAGCTACAGTGGCTTTTAGTCTTACCAAATAATAAAAGGTTAATTCCCTTTCATCTGTCAGAATCTGTCCATTCAGGATGTAGTACACCCGAATCTCCTGTGTTTGCCCACAGATCACAGTATCAGCCACAGGTTCAAGCTGAATGTAACTCTTGCTTGGGGAGAAAATATGACTTGCAGTGTGCATTGCTGGTATGTGAGATTCATCAAGCCACCTGCTATCAAAACAGTGGCTATTCTGTTTGTAAATGACCTAATGGATAGAATAAAGATCTTAAGTAAGTTATTTTTAGTAACATTATATATATATATATATATATATATAAACATTTTATATATATATAAAGTCACTCTGTCATTAGATGAAGATTTTTTAAGATCCACGCTTCCTTGATTTCATTATAGGCTGCCTTCCAAAATAAAACATAATCTATAAACAACTTTCCGTTAAGTTTATTTAAAGTTACACTGTATGAATTTAGTCACATTCACTCATAATTAAGATCAATAACTTTTTCTTAATACCCTTATGGTTGTACATTGCATAAGGACATTAGAATATTTCACACAAAATGAAAATAGTGGCTTACCAAAGAAACAATTAAAATCTAGTTTGTAATAAAGCTATAAAAATGTTGGATTTTCAAGGGACTATCAAGATGGTTTAATAAATGTCTCCTGAAACTAGATCATGTCATAAAGTCGAAAATGAAAGTTTTCTGACAGAGAATTTTTTGTGTCTTATTTTGTATTTAGATTTCCACTTACCCCAACTGAAATGAAAGAAGATGTGAAGTTACTGGTATCAATGGAAAAGTTCACCAAACCGTGCTCATTTGTAGTAAATCTGGCACTATACTGAAACATATCCACATTGACCACTACAGTCTCATTGGGGATTGGCTGATCCTTCTCATTGACTAGAAGAACCTAGAAGTAGAAAAGAGAAATAAGAAAGTGAAAACTGATTTCAGGTGTTATATTGCTATAACATTTTCCACTCTATTGTGTTCACTTCTTGACACCTTTTGTCCATTGTCATCTAATGAAGATCTTAGAATATAAAAGTAAGATTTATTTTCTGGGCTCTAAAATATTTTTCTTTTTAACATTTCTGTTTAGATAACTTATGAGCGTTTAATTGAGAACTGCCAACAGTAGATTCACGGTGTTACCTTCCCCAGTTTTCTTCATCTTTGTTGTTCTGTATCTCATTATAAGGCTTCTTTTTGTTTTTGTTGTCACTGTTTAGTTGCTCAGTTGTGTACGACCTTTTGCGACCCCATGGACTGTAACTTGCCAGGCTCCTCTGTCCATGGGATCTCCTGGAGTGGGTTACCATTTCCTTCTCCAGGAATTTTCCCGACTCAGGGATCAAACCTAGGTCTCCTGCTTGGCAGGTAGAGTCTTTACTGCTGAGCCACCAGTGAAGCCCTATATAAGGTATTTGCCTTTTAAGTTTTTATAATTTCTTTACTCACTCTAAATAAATGTTTGTTTTTATAATAAATTTTGCTTTTGTATAATAAAAGAATTTTGATGAATTTAAAAGATAAGTTTTGATATAAAAATTGGTTTTCCTAGAAGTCATATGCCCCCAAATATGTTTACATTGAAAAGAAACTTTACCTGCCCAAAGAAAGGAAGCCCACGTCTGTAATGTGAATTCACTTTCGTAAATTTCAGTTTGCTTAAGGTGTTTGTGATTTCACTTGATCCATGTCCGGTTAATTCCAACCCTGAAGAATAATTCAGAGAAGTTGAACTGTTCTGTATGTTCTATTCACCTCACCTCCTATCCCATCCCAGCTTCACTCCATTGTAACAAAAAAACGTCCATATACTCTTATTCTTTCATTGAGATCTATAATTCCTCAATTCTCTGGTTTCACAAATATCCTGCTTGTTCCATCCATGTTCTTGAGGAGATTTTCTCCTCATTTCCTCAGAGATCTTGCTCTGTCTTGCTCCTCCCCAGCAACCATATGGGAACAACTTCATTCTTCACACTGGCCTAAAAATATTCTTAAATTTCTGTCACAAACCCCTTCCCCAGCAAAAGCCTTCTTTTCAGCACATGGCGAGAAGTACAGCCAATACCCAGGACTTTTTCATTCAGTGAAGTGTGATCTGTATATTATCTCCATTATCGAAAGCCTTCCTTCTGTCAAAAGAAACCACTTTTTCATTCCCCCCAACTCTAACCCTATGTGTGCTCAATCACCTAGTCATATCCAGCTCTTTGTGATCCCACGGGCTGTGGCCTGCCAGGCTCCTCTGTCCTTGGGATTCTCCAGGCAAGAATACCAGAGTGGGTTGCCATTTCCTTCTCTAACCCTATGTCTTCTAGTTTTATTCTACCTATTTACCTAATCTTCTGACTGTAGTTGTTTCAGTTTTTGAGCCCCTCCTTGTCCACCTCTAGCCTCAATTTAGCAATGATAATTAACTTACTTTCAGAACACTTGCTTTTTCTCTTAGGACGATCTGAATACAGTAAGAATGGTTTCAGATTTACATTTTGAATCCTGATTTTGCTCAGACTTTTCTTTCGAGATTGTCCATCGAGTGAATCAACTG
Source organism: Bubalus kerabau (assembly GCF_029407905.1). Lineage (NCBI taxonomy): Eukaryota > Metazoa > Chordata > Mammalia > Artiodactyla > Bovidae > Bubalus > Bubalus kerabau. The sequence goes on from NC_073624.1 coordinate 21,167,290, forward strand.
ACATTTTGATATTCCAAGCTATGATGAATTGTCTTAGACAAATCCTCATCACCATAATTCTTTCTCATCTTTTCCTTATCTTGGTTAATGATATTTTCATTTCCCAGACCCCTAAAATTGTAGTCTTTGGGGTCTTTTTGGATAGTATTCTGATTTAACACATTGTAACATATTTTTCATCTAGCCTGTCCTTTTCATGCCTGCTAAAATTAACTTTTTTCCTGTTCTTATATATTTTTTAAATTGAAATAACAATAAAAAAATAAAAGTGACTATTTTAATCAAGTTTTTACTTTAAAAATATAAAAATATAACCAAAGCCCTCTTTTGCATTGTAAAATTATAATATATGCCATGTTCTTTTCTCTGAGTAGTCTAAGTAGTGTATGTTCTATATAAAACTACTAAATAGCAATTGGAAAATATTCAATAGCTTGAGGGGAAAAAACTAAAAAGTTTTACTCAAATGTTTTAAATCACATTTAGGATTGACATCCCTTTGAAGAAAAGTGAAATTTGTGTTTTTTTCTATGTAATGAAAACATGATTTTTAAAAAGTGGATAATATTCAAAATAGCATTATGATAATTCTGGGTATGAACTCATACTTTTAATAGCATTAACAGATTTTTTTTTTTTACTTTTTATCATTGCCTTCCCTTGTAATTAGCATTGTATGGTTCAGTTGCTATTTTTTTATATTTAAGAGTTCTGTTAAGTTAGCATTTTATTTGGAATTAACAATTATTGTATTTATATGAATAGTTTTTTTGGAATTAACTTAAAAAATAGTTTATTAGGTCATTCTCCTTAAATATAGCTGAAGATATCCAATGATTTCATAATAAAGTCTAATCTCTCTAGTATACAATTTACTTTTCTAAACACCTTAGCACCAGCCTACTTTTAAAGATTCCTTTGGGGCTGAAGACATTTGTTTTATGCTTATTATGCTTTTCTGGTGAACTGTTTCAAAGCGGGCTTCCCTGGCGGCTCAGATGGTAAAGCCTCTGCCTGCAGTGCGGGAGACCCGGGTTCGATCTCTGGGTTGGGAAGATCCCCTGGAGAAGGAAATGGCAACCTACTCCAGTATTCTTGCCTGGAAAAGTCCATGGACTGAGAGGCTCCTCAGAGCCTGGTAGGCTACAGTCCATGGGGTCGCAAAGAGTTGGGCAGGACTGAGTGACTTCACTTTCACTGTTTCGAAATACAATCCATTCTATTCAAATCTGTTTAAATGCTACCTTTTAGAAGTTTTTTTTTGGTCTATATTAGAATAACCTATCTCTCTTCACACTCATTGTGCCCTTATTTATTAACACTTCCTGTGAAAACTTTATGGTGCGTGCCAAGTCGCTTCAGTTGTGTCTGACTCCTTGCGACCCTATGGACCACAGCCCGCCAAGTTCCTCTGTTGATGGGATTCTCCAGGCAAGAGTCCTGGAGTGGGTTGCCATGCCCTCCTCCAGGGGATCTGGCAGGCGGTTTCTTTATCACTAGCGCTACCTGGGAAGCCTCCAAATTTTATTATGGTTATATATAATACATAGATACATATATACATAGCCATTTATATGTATAATTTCTTTTTAGATTCCTAATTCCTTGAGGGGAGAGACCATATCACTAACACAGACCCCCAAACTAGAAAGTATTTTACATGGATTGAATATTTGATAAATGTTCAACAAGTTAATACACATTTAATAATAATACAAACCTGTTCCCTCCTCTCTGACCTTGGCTTCCACTTGTAATGTACTCTCATATCCTTTTTGTTTCAGCTGAAGTGATTTAGCATTTACCAGTTGTGTGAAACAACCTTCATCATCTGCCTGAAAAGAAAGGAAGAGAAATCCTGGGTTCTCTGATTTGTGATTTAAAAAAGTCAGTTTTCAACCAATGACGATTTTGTGTTGGCCACAGAAGAAAATTTTACAGATGTTTTGTTCACTTTTTGGGTTCTTATCTTTTCCCCCAGGTGATTTGTTCACTAATCATTGCATCAAATCATTGCCAACCTTTGCTTTCTCCCCTCGCTTCTGAAAGTCTATCCCATTTCTGTCATATTAAACTTTTCTTCCTATGTGGCGCTAGTGATAAAGAACCTGCCTGCCAATGCAGGAGACACAGGAGATGCAGGTTCAATTACTGGATTGGTAAGATCCCCTGGAGGAGGTCATGGCAACCGACTCCAATATTCTTGCCTGGGAAAGCCCTTGGACAGAGGAGCCTGGTGGGCTATAGTCCATAGAGTTGGAAAGAGTTGGACACGACTAATGCAATGTATGACCAACTGAGAGAGTCATTTCCTAGGCAGGTTGATAGGGAGTCTAGGGGTCCCCAAGGAGAGAGGGGTCTGGAATTCTCAAGGAGGAAGAAAGGACAAACTTTTTTCTTTCTCCACATTCCTTAGGATTATATAACAATAATGTATCCTGCCTAAGGACAGTCTCTGGATTAAACCTTCTGTTATCTTAAAATGTAAATTATGGGAGTAGGTCTGATGAGGTCTTTACAACCTCCAGACATTCTTTGGATTCATTGGAGAGTACATAACTTCATTGCTAACACTAGCAAGCATGTACTCTTTCTGCCCCCTTCTGATGCCTATGTCAGAAGCTTTCTCTATCTCCTTTATACTTTAATAAAAGTTTATTACACAAAAGCTCTGAGCGATCAAGCCTTGTCTCTGGCCCTGGATTGAATTCTTCTCCTCCGGGGGCCAAGAATCCCGGTGTCTTCGCGTGATTCAACAACAACCTTTCACAACCTAGATAGCATATTAAAAAGCAGAGACATTACTTTGCCAACAAAGGTCCGTCTAGTCAAGGCTATGGTTTTTCCAGTAGTCATGCATGGATGTGAGAGTCAGACTGTGAAGAAAGCTGAGCGCTGAAGAATTGATGCTTTTGAACTATGGTGTTTGAGAAGACTCTTGAGAGTCCCTTGGACTGCGAGGAGATCCAACCAGTCCATTCTAAAGGAAATCAGTCCTAGGTGTTCATTGGAAGGACTGATGCTAAAGCTGAAACTGCAGGACTTTGGTCACCTCATGCGAAGATTTGACTCATTGGAAAAGACTCTGATGCTGGGAGAGATTGGGGGCAGGAGGAGAAGGGGACGACAGAGGATGAGATGGCTGGATGGCATCACTGACTCGATGGACATGAGTTTGAGTGAACTCCGGGAGCTGGTGATGGACAGGGAGGCCTGGTGTGCTTTGATTCATGGGGTGGCAAAGAGTAGGACACAACTGAGTGACTGAACTGAACTGAACTGAAGGCAACGTAGCTCAGTGTTTCCCAACATGCCATGGTATTTTGTAATTTTATCTCTTTGTGTACGTTGTTCCTTAAATATCTTTTCTTGCTTCCACTCTCATTGTGGCCAACAGTTACAGCTCTTCTAAACACAACTCAGATATAATATGTTCTAAGAATCCTCTGTAATGATCTCCACCTGAATATTGACTGTAGTTGTTCAGTGGGTCAGTTGTATCTGACTCTTTTGCCACCCCACAGACTGTAGATCGCCATTCTTCTCTGTCCATGGGATTCTCCAGGCAAGAATACCAGGTTGCATTTCCTTCTCCAGGGGATCTTCCTGACCCAAGATCGAACCCACATCTCTTGCATTGCAGGCAGATTCTTCACTGCTGAGTCATCAGGCCAGCCTAAATATTGACTAGGGATTGTTAACTGTGTTTTCTTGATATCTAGGACATTAATGAAAGCACATATATTTATTGACTAGATGATTTATTATAGAAATTAGATTTTGAAACTAAACATTGGGATCCATATTATAATAAAGATTTGTTTTCATTTTTTACTTGTTTGCATGATATTTATTGCACAGTAAAATTTAGTCGCACTTAATTTGGGCTTCCCTGGTGGCTCAGAGGGTAAATAGTTTGCCTGCAATGCAGAAGACCAAGGTTCCATTCCTGGGTTCAGAAGATTCCCTGGAGAAGGGAATGGTTACCCATTCCAGTATTCTTGCCTGGAAATATTTATTGCACAATAAATAAATATTTATTGCACAACTTTAATCAATTTAATTTACTTACATACAGATGTCATGACTCATTTGAAAATGAAAATGAATCTTAGTCTCCCTGATTTGATAAAGATTTTGACAGCTATATTTCTCTCATGTTTATCTTGCTTATCAGTATTCATCTTGACTTTCATCATCATGTTTACCACCTTAGCCTTTCATTCTGCAACTTAAACTTATAACTTGCTTTTCCACACCTGACAATGTCTGCTCACACTGCCTCACCCTGACCTTTTTTGTATTCTTCCTCTGAAATTAGTAATTCATACATTTCATTTCTTTTTTTTTTTTTACATTTCATTTCTTAATACATGTCCTTCTGCTGTTTCCTTTACATCTCTGATATAATCAAGGACTCTCATCCATCTTTTCACTTGGTCCCCCTCTCTTCAACCTGATGCTGATCTCATAGACTCCCACATGCAGGTTAGATTCCACAGTGTCATTTGATTATCCACTGGCCCAATTCTTAACATTTGCCATATTTTTCTTCTGTTTTCTGTTTGATTAAAGTCAACTTTGGAGACTTCCACATCCTTTTATGCCTGGACACCTGGCATTTTGATTGCTATCAGAAGGAAATTGCAAAACTGGCCAAATAAATACGATCATAAATCCATGAGCCCTGTCTTCAAGTGGGTTCTGATTATTGCCAGGCAATCTTAAAATATTTCCCTTATTCCACAGTTTTCCTAGGTGACTAATTCAAACACTACTCTCATATTGCATTGTATTATGTTGCATTGTATTGTGTTCTTTATTGTATTATCAGTTGCAAGAAAGCAAGATCTGGTGTTAGTGTCCTGGGGAGAGTGGTTTCCATATACCTGTTGACTGAATTCTTCACAGATGCTTTTTGGATATTTTCCATAGCAGGGAGAACTGTAGGGTAAATATTTTCTGCATACATTAATCGTCACTAGGCCACGGACAGGCTTTCCATATGTGTATCTGTAACAATAAAGTGGTCATACAAAAAGATATTTAACATAAATAACTTACATTTCCTACACATGATTTGATCCATTCATCTTACTCATCTACAGCAATTGCATTTCCTTTCATAGCATTAGCACTTTAGAAGTACTTATTCTGAAACTGTCTTATCTATACCTCTAAAAGAACATACTTATGAGTACTGAATTGTTTTTTGAAACACCTCCAAATGGAAAAGTAACAGTGTGGTTTTTCTCGGATCTTACCTTCCTCTCAGTTGAGGTTTGACTATAAAACTGCCTATTTCCTTCTTTCTCTGCTGTCATATTATCTAGGTTATGATTCTAACTTTGTCAGTACCTCCAAAGTTGTCTTAGGGAAAAAAATTAGGGAAATATAGAGAGTGTATTTCTTTTGTTTGTTTGCTGGTTTTATTTTTTAAGATTTTTTGTTGTTGTTGTGGACTTAAAAACCTTTCCCGAATTTGTTATAATATTGCTTCTGTTGTTTGTTTTTTTTGGCAGCAAAACATGTGGGATCTTATCTCCCTAACCAGGGATTGAATCTGCACCCCCTGCCTTGGAAGGCAAATTTTTAGCCACTGGACCATCAAGGAAGTCCCAAGAGTGTATTTCTAAGTCCTCCCTAACTTTTATATGTTTTAAGAGGATAAGTGAGGAATTAAATGGGAAAGCACTAGCTACAGAACAAAAATATTACAAATGAACTGTATCATGATAGTCGCTGCTGCTGCTGCTAAGTTGCTTCAGTCGTGTCCGACTCTCTGTGACCCCATAGACGGAAGCCCACCCAGGCTCCCCCGTCCCTGGGATTCTCCAGGCAAGAACACTGGAGTGGGTTGCCATTTCCTTCTCCAATGCATGAAACTGAAAAGTGAAAGGGAAGTTGGATTCTGCCAAATCTGATGGAAGGATGTGATGTATGGCCTGAATATTATGTCACCTTGAAATTCATGTTGAAATTCTAAATCCCAAAGGCTGATAGTTTAGGAGGTGAGAGTTTTGGGAGGAGGGTGAAGTTCTCATGAATGGGTGAGTGCTTTCATAAAAGAGGCTCCAGAGAGATCTTTTATCCCTCCTTCCATGTGAGGACATAAGAAGATGCTCTGAACCAGAAAGAGGACCTTCACCAGAATGTGACCATGCAGGCACCTGATCTTGGATTTCCCAGCCTCTGGGACTGTGAACAGGAGGAGAAGGGGCCGACAGAGGACGAGGTTGTTGGATGGCATCACTGAATCAGTGGACATGAATTCTAGCGAGCTCTGGGAGACGGTGAAGGACAGGGAAGCCTGGTGTCTGCCATCCATGGGGTCACAAAGAGTTGGACACGACTGAGCGACAGAACAACAGTAGAACTGTGAACAGTGCAGTTCTGTTGTTAACAAGCTCCTCAGTCTGTGGTATTTTGTTATGATAGCCTGAACAGACTAAGGCGTGATGTGAAGCTGAACTCAGTATATTGTTTCTTAAAGTATGCTTTCTGGACAACCTCCATGGACATTCCCTGAGACATGCAGTGAGATTCAGAGTACCAAATACTTCCTCAGATTTAGAGGTGGGGCCAAGGAATCTACATTTGAAATAAGCACCTCCATAGATTCTGATGCATACTTAAGTTTGAGACCCTGTCCAAACTGTTAAGTAGGTGAAGTTTGGTCTCAGAAACCCTAAGCTTCCTCTTTTTAGTGTCTCCTCCCCTTCAAATTTCTATACGTGCTGATAAAGTAATACATTATTTACTAAATTTAGTCACTTTGTTGAATCTTCTCTTTAAATATGAAGCAAAAGTCTTTCTCCCTGATGAAAAAATGTAAAGCATCAAAGCTGGTGAGAAGGAGGAAAACACATGTTTTTCATGTTGTTTTTAAAAGCAAGCAGTAAATCCAACCTCCTTGATGTAACTGGAGGGGGCTTTATTGCCCAAAGGCAATCAGGGAAGAAATAAATAGCATGCATTTTGTTTATTTCTTTATTAAAATTTCATTAAACCAGAGTATAGTTGTTTTACAATATTGTGTTAGTTTCTGCTGTACAACAAAGTGAGTCAGCTATACAGAAACATATATCCCCTCTCTTTTGGATTTCCTTGCCATTTAGGTTAGCACAGAGCAGTGAGTAGAGTTTCCTGCACTATCCAGCATGTTCTCATTAGTTATCTATTTTAAGCATAGTATCAGTACTGTATACATGTCAATCCCAATCTCCCAATTCATCCCACACCCCTTTCCCCTTTTGGTGTCCCTACATTTGTTCTCTATGTCTGTATCTCTATTTCTACTTTGCAAAAAAGTTAAATGACATGCATTTTTAATTCTATATTAATATATCCAGCATTTAAGATAGAGGGTCTGCTTAACTTCTTTCTAGCTTCCCAGAGTTTAAAAAATTGGGGACAATACAAAATAGGAGATAATAAGACATAGAATAACATGGAAGCTATGGGCTCCAGAATTAGATGGTTTGGGTTCACTTTAGCCCAGTGTCTGGGATATAGAAATGCTTCATGGAGCTATATGTATTTTTTTTTTTACTTGCCAAGGCAATATAGAATTATGGAGAAAGGTTCAGGGTCTGGAGCCAGACTGTTGGATTTAAATTCCAGTCTGCCATTTATTGTCTGTAGGAACTTGAACAAGTTAGTTTATTCTTTATATGTTATAGTTTCCTCATTTGTAAAATGAGAATTATTATCCTCATCTCACAAGGTTAGTGTAAGAACAAAAACACAAATAAGTGCAAGGCCCTTTGAACATTGCCTGGCACATTTTAAATGCTCAGTTAATAATTTTACTAACAGTAGTAAACATATTGCATGCTATCACCCCTGCTCCTTGGTCTAAGCTCAGATAAGTTGGAGAGACTCGTTCCTTCTTTAATTAAAATAGTTGGAAGGTCAGTAATCGTTATGTGCAATACAAACAGGGTAGGGAAATAGAAATAAGATAAAAAATGTAACTCACAGGCTGCAGACAGAAACCTCAAATTCATCCTCTAGGAAACTAATCTTCTTGGGCATTTTCACTTGGACCTCAAATTTGGGCAAAACTGTTATCAATAAAAGAAAAAAAAAAAAAACAAGTGTGAGAGCAGGCAGAAAGTCTTGCAAGAGTATTAGTAATGATTCTATTACAGAATCTTGTAACAAAGAGTCACATGAAGTGATTTCAATTACAATAAGGAGCAGCAGGTCACTACTGGCAAAAAAGTGATGCCATTCATACCCATGGGCAGTTAGCACCATGGTAACTTAGGCTGATATTATAGTTCCTAGACTCTCCTCAGAATTTGTCCAAGATTTCAAAGGTGAGAGGGAAACAGCTCCATTAGTCTCTGAAGGTCACCATGATTAGACAATATTGCATAGGAACCTGGAATGTCGGGTCCATGAATCAAGGCAAATTGGAAGTGGTCAAACAAGAGATGGCAAGAGTGAATGTCAACATTCTAGGAATCAGCGAACTGAAATGGACTGGAATGGGTGAATTTAACTCAGATGACCATTATCTCTACTACTGCGGGCAGGAATCCCTCAGAAGAAATGGAGTGGCCATCATGGTCAACAAAAGAGTCCAAAATGCAGTACTTGGATGCAATCTCAAAAACGACAGAATGATCTCTCTTCATTTCCTAGGCAAACCATTCAATATCACAGTAATCCAAGTCTATGCCCCAACCAGTAATGCTGAAGAAGCTGAAGTTGAATGGTTCTATGAAGACCTACAAGACCTTTTAGAACTAACACCCAAAAAAGATGTCCTTTTCATTATAGGGGACTGGAATGCAAAAGTAGGAAGTCCAGAAACACCTGGAGTAACAGGCAAATTTGGCCTTGGAATACAGAATGAAGCAGGGCAAAGACTAATAGAGTTTTGCCAAGAAAATGCACTGGTCATAACAAACACCCTCTTCCAACAACACAAGAGAAGACCCTACAGAAGGACATCACCAGATGGTCAACACCGAAATCAGATTGATTATATTCTTTGCAGCCAAAGATGGAGAAGCTCTATACAGTCAGCAAAAAGAAGACCAGGAGCTGACTGCGGCTCAGACCATGAACTCCTTATTGCCAAATTCAGGCTGAAATTGAAGAAAGTAGGGAAAACCACTAGACCATTCAGGTATGACCTAAATCAAATCCCTTATGATTATACAGTGGAAGTGAGAAATAGATTTAAGGGCCTAGATCTGATAGAGTGCCTGATGAGCTATGGAATGAGGTTCTTGACATTGTACAGGAGACAGGGATCAAGACCATCCCCATGGAAAAGAAATGCAAAAAAGCAAAATGGCTGTCTGGGGAGGCCTTACAAACAGCTGTGAAAAGAAGAGAAGTGAAAAGCAAGGAGAAAAGGAAAGATATAAACATCTGAATGCAGAGTTCCAAAGAATAGCAAGAAGAGATAAGAAAGCCTTCTTCAGCTATCAATGCAAAGAAATAGAGGAAAACAATAGAATGGGGAAGACTAGGGATCTCTTCAAGAAAATCTGAGATACCAAAGGAACATTTCATGCAAAGATGGGCTCGATAAAGGACAGAAATGGTATGGACCTAACAGAAGCAGAAGATATTAAGAAGAGATGGCAAGAATACACAGAAGAACTGTACAAAAAAGATCTTCACAACCCAGATAATCACGATGGTGTGATCACTGACCTAGAGCCAGACATCCTGGAATGCGAAGTCAAGGGGGCCTTAGAAAGCATCACTATGAACAAAGCTAGTCGAGGTGATGGAATTCCAGTTGAGCTATTCCAAATCCTGAAAGATGATGCTGTTAAAGTGCTGTATTCAATATGCCAGCAAATTTGGAAAACTCAGCAGTGCCCACAGGACTGGAAAAGGTCAGTTTTCATTCTGATCCCAAAGAAAGGCAATGCCAAAGAATGCTCAAACTACCGCACAATTGCACTCATCTCACACGCTAGTAAAGTAATGGTCAAAATTCTCCAAGCCAGGCTTCAGCAATATGTGAACCGTGAACTTCCTGATGTTCAGGAAAGGGTTTAAAATCTTTTAAAACCAGGTTTTCTTCCTGGTTTTAGAAAAGGCAGAGGAACCAGAGATCAAATTGCCAACATCCACTGGATCATGGAAAAAGCAAGAGAGTTCCAGAAAAACATCTATTTCTGCTTTATTGACTATGCCACAGCCTTTGACTGTGTGGATCACAATAAACTGGAAAATTCTGAAAGAGATGGGAATACCAGACCACCTGATCTGCCTCTTGAGAAATTTGTATGCAGGTCAGGAAGCAACAGTTAGAACTGGACATGGAACAACAGACTGGTTCCCAATAGGAAAAGGAGTTCATCAAGGCTGTATATTGTCACCCTGTTTATTTAACTTATATGCATAGTACATCATGAGAAACGCTGGACTGGAAGAAACACAAGCTGGAATCAAGATTGCCGGGAGAAATATCAATCACCTCAGATATGCAGATGACACCACCCTTATGGCAGAAAGTGAAGAGGAACTCAAAAGCCTCTTGATGAAAGTGAAAGTGAAGAGTGAAAAAGTTGGCTTAAAGCTCAACATTCAGAAAATGAAGATCATGGCATCCGGTCCCATCACTTCATGGGAAATAGATGGAGAAACAGTGGAAACAGTGCCAGACTTTATTTTTCTGGGCTCCAAAATCACTGCAGATGGTGACTGCAGCCATGAAATTAAAAGACGCTTACTCCTTGGAAGGAAAGTTATGACCAACCTAGATAGCATATTCAAAAGCAGAGATATTACTTTGCCAACAAAGGTTCGTCTAGTCAAGGCTATGGTTTTTCCTGTGGTCATGTATGGATGTGAGAGTTGGACTGTGAAGAAGGCTGAGCGCTGAAGAATTGATGCTTTTGAACTGTGGTGTTGGAGAAGACTTTTGAGAGTCCCTTGGACTACAAGGAGATCCAACCAGTCCATTCTGAAGGAGATCAGCCCTGGGGTTTCTTTGGAAGGGATGATGCTAAAGATGAAACTCCAATACTTTGTCCACCTCATGCAAAGAGTTGACTCACTGGAAAAGACTCTGATGCTGGGAGGGATTGGGGGCAAGAGGAGAAGGGGACGACAGAGGATGAGATGGCTGGATGGCATCACTGACTCGATGGACATGAGTCTGAGTGAACTCCGGGAGTTGGTGATGGACAGGGAGGCCTGGCATGCTGCAATTCATGGGGTCGCAAAGAGTCGGACACGACTGAGCGACTGATCTGATCTGATGATTAGACATGGTCACAGGTACAGAGGGGCCAGAAACTTTCAGTTTGTCCTTATTTTTTTCCCTGTCTGTTCTAGCTCTTTTTCCTAACTTCTAACCCTGCTGACTCACAGAAACCCTGGGCCCACTACCAGACACCTGGTTATAGAAATACAAAGTGGGATGAGGGAGAGCTAACATCCTCCCATTGATTCTTCTACCAGTTTCCTCAGTGGTCCATTCTGGAATCTGAATGTGCCCTTGTAAGTTCTGATCTGTACATCCTCACCCTTGCTGCAGGAGGCCTGGCTAGTAATTTCCTCAGATCCACCAACTCCTCCTGCGGGACTCTGACTTTTCCAGTCTCTCCCACACAGTTGTATATAAGGTTAGTCGTTCCTATAATTAATCCCTGTTCCATAATTCTCATGGCGGTTCTGGTGAGACTGGAGAATCCGGTTTTTGTGATAAGTCTCCTATTCATGGCAAACAGACGGAGAAAAAGTGGAAGTAGTGGCAGATTTTATATTCTTGGGCTTCAAAATCACTTCAGATGGTGACTGTAGCCATGAAATTAAAAGCTGCTTGCTCCTTAGAAGAAAAGCTATGAAAAACCTAGACAGAGTATTAAAACGCAGAGACATCACTTTGCTGACAAAGGCCTGTATAGTCAAAGCTATGGTATTTCCAGTAGTCATGTATGGGTTTGAGAGTTGGAGCACAAAGAAGGCTGAGCACGGAAGCACTGATGCTTTCAAACTGTGGTATTAGAGAAGACTCTTGAGAGTCCCTTGGACAGCAAGGAGATCAAATCATTCCATCCTAAAAGAAATCAAACCTGAATATTCATTGGAAGGACTGATGCTGAAGCTGAAACTGCAATGCTTTGTCTACCTGATGTGAAGAGCTGACTCATTGGAAAAGGCTGTGATGCTGGGAAAGATTGAGGACAGGAGGATAAGAGCGGGCATAGGATGAGATAGTTGGATGGCATGACTGACTCAATGGACATGAGTCTGAGTGAGCTCCAGGAGATAGTGAAGGACAGGGAAGCCTGGCATGCTGCAGTCCATTGGGTTACAAAGAGTTGGACATGACTTAGCAGTAGAACAACAACAACTCCTTATCCACAGCATGATGTATTTAACTTACATTAGAAATTCTACATAATTGATAACTAATAAGATGGTTTCAATGTCTGAGAACTATTATTAGCGTAAATTACATGTAGGTTACAGACAGCAAGGATGCAATCCCAGAAAATACATCCTGTTATAAGATATAGATCAAGAGATGCATGTACATAACACAATATATTGGTTAATAATTTATGTTTGAATAGGGTCAGTTGGAACTATTAAAATCTCTTATGCTTCTTGGCTCCATGATTTTGGTAAATTTTTAACTTCTCTAGTATCAATATACTCATTTGTAAAATAGAGATGGTATAGTATCTGCCTCAGAGGGCTATTGTAAGGAATTAATGAGATAGTGCATGAAGTGTTTGGCAAATATTTAGATAAATAAAAATTCTTGCTACTTTTTGATTGTTATATGCTAGATTTTTGCTTGTCACTACATATAAAAATGATCCAATCTTGTATTCTTTAATGTCATACATGTGTTTGACATGTGTAGAATTCTTACCGTATTCATCAACTTCAAAAGAGTGCTCTATTCTTTTCCCAGGCTCCTTCAGCAGTACCACCTTGTAGGGACCCAGTGCAGGCTCCACTGAGAGTGGGAAAGAGAGCTGACTGAGTCCCCCTTGCAATTTGAAACTGGGCCATTGGAAAATCCGGTTCCTTTTGGGGTTCTATATGTAAAAGCATCACAAGTATATTGAAGCAATTGAAATATATAGTTTTGAGTAGAAGAACAGCTTTTCAGGGAGGATGACATGGGAAGCAGGCTAATTAGCTGGTTGGTAAATTGGCACCAGAGGTATTAGCAAAGGTTTCTAAGAATTCTAGACTGAGAAAAGGGCAACTTGCCCAGCTGAGATATGACAGGTGATAGTACCTCTTTTTGTGATTATGCATACCTATCTCGGTCAGAAATATTGGAAGAGCCACTACGTTGCATCATCTCAGGGTATTTTGTTATTTCATTGACATCTTATCCACTCTCCCCAGGATTTATGAGAGACAGGGAAAACAGTATTTATTTAGTTCTGAAGCAGTGCCAGTGGGGAAGGAGAAAGTGGAAAGAGGAAAGTTAATATAACTCACAGTGAGTCCTCATCCCAAGAGAGAGACACAAGATATTACCTACCTCAATATAAACCACCAGGAACTGAAAAGAAAACAAATAGCGTGAGTGTGAGACCGAGTATAGAAAGACAAAACTGTGACACCAGCATTAAAACAGTATTTGGACCAGAAGGAAGTGAGCCTATTCAGTTCTTGTCTGGATGAGGAAATGTGGCCCTGTTTGAGTCATAACACTTCATATGTTTGGTCTGGGACATAGTCTCTGAAGAAATGACGGGGGCTTCCCTGATGGCTCAGTGGTAAAGAATCCACCTGCCAGTGAAGGCGACAGTTTCTATCCCTTATTTGGGAAGATCCTCACATGCTGTGAGGCAACTAAACCTGTGTGCACCAACTATTGAGTCTGTGCTCTAGAGCCTGGGAACCATAACTACTAAGCCCATGCACCTTAAAGCCTGTGCTCTGCGCTGTGCACTGCGGCTAGAGAGTAGCCCCTGCTCTCCACAACTAGAGAAAAGTCTGAGCAGCAACAAAGACCTAGCATAGCCAAACATGGATAATCTTATTTTTTTTTAAGAGAAGGAAAAAAAATTCTTAAAAAAAAAGAACAAACAGAAAAGAAATCATGATTTCCTTTTATGAAGTAATGTAACCTAGATTTGTGTAAAAAGGTCCAAATAATGAGTTTTATTTGGCAGTTGACTTTCATCTGTGAGAAATTCTCCATTTCTCTTAAGAGAGATATCAAATGCATTTATTTTCTTTTGTTCATTTAGAATAATTGAGTCTTTAAGGAGATAATTTCAACCGAATATTTAATTAACTTTAAGAATGTAGTTGATGAACTTATCTCCCTTATCCTCCAGTAGCCATATGCTTTGGAGAACTTTCTGTGGTAAGTTTAAGTATCTCATATTAGTTTCAGGTTCTCCAAAGAACAGATTTTACATTTTGGCTTTTTTTTTCCTGCCAGTCTTACTGCTGGGAAAGATGGAAGGCAAAGAGAAGAGGGCGACAGAGTAGGAGATGGTTAGATAGCATCACTTACTCAAAGGACATGAACTTGAGCAAACTCTGGGAGTTAGTGCAGGACAGGGAAGCCGGTGTGAGGCAGTTCATGGGGTTGCAAAGAGTCAGACACAACTTGGCGACTGAACAACAACAAAATAGCCATTGCTATGAGACTCACCGTTTCATTCAAAGGGTGAAAGTTGACATCCACAGAGACAATGCGGAATTGCACTGAAACACAAGAGATTTTTCTCATGAAAGCCACCAATGGAAATTCAGGGTGGTAACACAAATAACAATGTGCCAGGATTTCCAAAAGGTAACAGAGAACTACACCTCCAACCCTTCAGATTGCCTTTGCTTGTTTAGTTCCTTATACCTGTTTGTCCTGGCTTGTAGATGGGTTTGTCTGTGTGGACAAAGACTAGGCTTTCTGCTTTTGTAATGTATATCTGCTTCTTCTTTATGAAGTTCTGGGTTGGTCCTTGCACCTGCACGGTTATGAATGCGAAGGGAAAAGAATCCGGAATCTGTAAAACAGAAATGAGCTGAAGAATCTGCCCAGATCCACTTCTGAATGTCTCAGCTTTTGTGACTTTCTCATTTCTCTAGTTAGTCCCATGGGAATTAGTAAGAGCTAGGCTTCCTTGGTGGTTCAGATGGTAAAGAATCCACCTGCAATGCAGGAGACCCAGGTTTGATCCCTGGGTCAGGAAGATCCCCTGAAGAAGGGAATGGCTATCCACTCTAAGATTCTTGCCTGGAGAATTCCATGGACAGAGGAGCCTGGTGGGCTACAGACCACAGGGTCACAAAGAGTCAGTTGGACATGACTGAGAAACAGATACTTTCGCTTTCATTTTTTCAGGGTCAAATGGAATGTCCCCTGCTTTATAGATTAATATGAGTGTGTAACATGAAGGCAGCAATTTATTGAATTGATTAAAGGAGAAATGTCATTGCAATAAAAATGAAATAATTCTTCAACTAGTCATGACAATGAAGGAAATAACAAGTTCTCATTTTGACAGTAATATGGTAGTATTAAAATAATTTTTAAAATTTATTTTCTAACAGTCAAAAGTAGCACTGTATATTATCATTGGTAGTAAGCTGGTATGATTAACTATTTAATACTTTAAGTTAGTAAAAGGTTACAAGGACAGTACATTAACCATCAACCATCTGGGAGATCTTAGATAAGTCACTAAACTTTATGAATCTGTGTTTATATCTATAAAGGCATGAACATGATTTACCTTCAAAGTTTGCTTTAAGAACAAACAAAATCCTTCTTATAACCATTCTTATCTTTTGTATATTGTACCAGTTCTGTTTGTAAATATTATGAACGTATATTCAGTAGAAATTTTATCTTTAGACTTGTTTGAAATTCACTCTGTACTCCTCATTTGTCTTTTTTGTATTTTATTTTTTATTGGAGTATAATTGTTTGATGATGTTGTGTTAGTTTCTGTTGGGCAACAAAGTTAATCAACTATATATATACATATATCCCCTCCCTCTTGGACCTCCTTCCCACCTCTATCCCACCCATCAAGGTCATCACAGAGCACCAAGCTGAGGTTTTTTAATTGTTGGGGGTCAGAACCTAAGGCATCAACTAATGTGCTCTCTCTGTAATGATTTCCCTTCCCCCAAGGAGGAATGCTGACCGTGAAGGAGCTGCAGTAGAAGGAGTTTTTCGCCTCCAGGTCTGTGAGGAGATTCCTGCCCTGCGTCTCATATTCCAAAGTTACTGTCAATGCCACTGTCTCATTCAGGTGATTCAGCAGGACACAGACCTTCTCAGGAACACCAGCATACAGCTGTGATGGGACCAGCACCAGGTACTGCCTGTGGAGAAGAGGGGTCTGGGTCAGCCATGGAGGGGTTATTGTGGTTGTTTTCTAGATAATCTTTGCTATCTTCATCAGTCACAGAACCAAGTTAGATTTCAGCAGGAGTGGCAAGGAGTATATTCCTCAAAGGCCAATCCAGAGACCTTAGAAACTCAGAAACCCCCTACCAAGTTAAACACCCATACATTTCTCCAGTATTGTGGAAATAGTCACCCTTACAACATTAGTAAACCTATTCGTAAGCTATGGATAAGCACTCCATGAGTTGTTATACATTTTGGATAGAGGTACTTTTCTAAATTAGAAATTTTCAATGAACCAAGAAAATGTGATCACACATACACACACACACACATGAATATTATTCAACCTTAAAAAAAGGAGGAAATCCTGCCCTTTGTGACAACATAGATGGCCCTTGAGGGCACAGTGCTAGGTGAAATAAACCAGAGAAAGACAATTATGCCTGGTATCACTTACATGAGGAATCTTTTTTTTTTTAAGTCAAACTTAGAAACATAGAGTAGAAAAGTGCTTTCCAGTGGCTGGGAGGTAGAGGGAAATAGGAATATGTTGGTAAAAGGGCATACACTTTCATTTATGAGGTAATAAGAGCTGAAGATATAATATCTAACATGGTGACTATGGCTGATAACTGTATTATATAACTGCAATTTGCTCAGAGATCAGAAATTAAATGTTCTTACCTCTCCCTCAAAAGTAGATAGCTGAGAGACAGATGTGCTAGATAAATCATTAGATTAATCTATGTGATAGATTAGTTAGGTCAATGGGGAAAATCCTTTCACAATATATATGTGTGTTGTACACTTCAATACAACTTTAATTCTCAGTTATATGTCAACAGCCCTCTCAAAACACTTTGCCATTTCTTTCTCCATTTAATTTATTAACAAATGATATTATTAATTAATTAATTAATTATTGCAACCAGTAAGAGAATCTGTCTGTATGTGGTCTTGGGTTTCGTATGATGGTATCACAGGTCACTTTGTTTCAGGAAACATTAAAGAGATAACAATTCATGGAGAGGAACTGAATCTATTTTCAATACTGTTTTGGATGCAACCTTAGCTCTTTTCTTTCTTCCACTCTCTGCAGATAGAAGACAAACTAGGCTAATCATCAGACGTGTTACCACGTACACCCAGAAGAAAATATCATCCCTCTGTTGCTGTTTATCTATCATTTAGAAAAGCCCAAACATACTGAACTCTGTGATGCTCTGGTGGCTCATGCTTGTTGGTCTATCTGAAGTGTCCTGGTCTAGCTGGAAAACTTCTATTTGCTTCATAAGACTCATCTCAAAAACAACTTTGGTGATGCCCCTTCCTTTATATACGTTCCCATGATGAGTTAGGTATTATTTGTCAGTATTCCCACAGAGGGCTTCCCTAGTGACTCAGGAGATGAGGGTTTGTTCCCTGATCCAGGAAGATCCCCTGGAGGAGGAAATGGCAACCCAGTCCAGTATTCTTTCCTGGAAATCCCCTTGGACAGAGGATGTTGGCGGGCTACAGTCCATGGGGTCGCAGAGTTGGATACAACTTAGCAACTGAACAACAACAATTCCCACAGAATCCTGGTTCTGTTTTTGCATTTTATTTCATTCTCTGTGCACCATCTCTCTCTCTCTCTCTCTCTCTTTTATACTATGAGGTACTGAGGTCACAGCCCACATTTTGTTGATCTGTATGTTCTCAAAGTCTAATGCTAGCCTTTAAAGATTTGGTGAAGGATTGAGTGACTTGACACACAAATCCTGGCTTGTCTTTAGGTCTAATCCATCTTGGGAACCCATGACTTGGAGGAGACAAAGATACTATGTCACTTTGCAATGGCAAAGACAAGACACTGCAGCCTTTTTCATTAGCCAATAAAGAATTTATCTCTTTTTTTGGTAGGAATTATATATTTTTATTTGGTGAATATTGTAGAATTCCATCATCTTGGATGATGGAATATTTGTTTCACAAATATTTCACAAATATTATTACCTTGTGTTTCTGAGTTTTCTAGAACTGGAGTATACCTTTTACCACCTGTGGTAATCATTTTTCAATGCTTTTCAACAGCAGATAATTTCATAGAGAATTAAGGAATAAAAAGGCAGACATCAAGAAATGGATAACAGAATGGGAGAGAGGAAAGGAATAGAATTTTCTGGAAATGTTGCTTACGGTTTGGAGGTAGCTGAAGCATCTCTGGGAAGGAGCAAGAAAAGCAGAATCAAGACTGGATTAGGCAGTTGATGTCCCCTCATGGTGTAGAGAGGAACAGGAAAGAATGGGAGTCTGAGTCCTTGATTCCTTGAACTCTGTTCTTATTCCAGAATCCTTGGTTTTTATTTTACCTGATGGGTAGTGAAAGTAAACGGCCAACCATTTATTTTTGTAACATATTAACTACTTCCAGTATAAAAAAATCAATTGCAGATCACTTCAATCCACTTGCTCAGATTTTCAAAGGGCATGAAAAATAGCATGTTGAGACTACATTAGTTGTGGTCATTAATCAGCAACTTTAAACATCTTTAAGAAAATACATCAAAATAAATGATATAATTTGATGAAATTAAGAGCTACTTATGTAAATACATAACACAGATCTTTTCCTGGAAGTCCAGGGAACAGCACACATTCCCTGAGCATCAACCGATAGAGTTCATTAACAAAACAAAGGAAAATTTATCCCAGAATTTTAAACAAAATAAATATAAAGATAATCTCTCCATTGTTTGAAAGCTTAGTTTTCACTTTTTATAGCTATCTTTATATTTATTTATAAAGAAAATGAACCCATGTAATACATTATTATAGTTTCTTAGTTCATTTAACGTCTAGAATATAAAGCCAATCAATTAATTTTATCTTCTAAGAAAAATAACCTTTAGAATCTTTAAAAAGATGGTACAAATGAACTCATTTACAAAACAGAAATAGAATCACAGATGTAGAAAACAAAGTTACTAAGGGGGACAGCACAGGGGGAGGGGGAAGGGATCAATTGGGAAATTGGGATTGACATACACACTACTGTATATAAAACAGGTACTAATAAGAACCCACAGTGTAGCACAGGGAACTCTACTCAGTACTCTGTAATGATCCATGAGGGAAAAAAAAAATCTAAAAAACAGTGGATATATGTATATATAAAATTGATTCACTTTTGCTGTAAACAGAAACTAAGACAACATTATGAATCAACTATACTCCAATAAAGATTAATTTAAAAAATATAATTCCAATGATGATAATAAACTATTAGTGATATAATGCTAGGTTAAATAAACTGTAATAATACATTGTGTGAGGCCTTGGTACCTGGCAAATGCTTGCTGAATGAAGATAAAATGCTTTAGCTTCATTTGGTTTCTTTTCTCATTAGAAACTATGCTCTTCCCACTTCCATCCTGCATTCCTACACTGCCATAAATAAATATCTTCATTCTCTGCCAGCTTAATATGGAATAAAGTAACTTACAATAGATAATAAATGATTTTTAAGAAGGCTCCAAGTAACTTTTCATAGGCATAATTATACTTTTTTGGATATATACCAATCCCTTACTTTGGCCAAATGCCTAACGACTAAGTATAAAAATCTGCATTTTGATGAAGCAAAATCACCATTACAGTTTAAATTTCTAGAGTAGAAGAATAAATCTGAAGTATTATAAAACTTTATTGTTGTGATTTTTAATTGAAAATGATAGTAGATACATTTAAAATATTTATCATAGAGCATAAACAGTATGTTCTCTACATTCTCTGCTAATGCTTATATTACATATTTTTGTGGTCTTCAATCTTTTTCCTCCTTATATTCCCAAAAGAATTTTATTAAGCACGTAACCTTTCACACATGCTTAGCTTCTAAAACTTCTCATCATGAGTAAGATAACAAAAAATATAAATACTGATATTTTAAAAATAAAGGGAAATACCATTTTGAAAATGTATTCAGTGAAATGTAAATACTGCAGTCATTTATTGCCTACCATTATCCATTTAAAACAACATGATCTATTCTTTTAAAAGTTGGAAATTTTAGCATCATTCTTGTTTCTGTTCAATCTTGTATTTCCATTCTTATTTCCCATATAATTTTACCTTGTTATTTTATGCTTCAATATATTTTATTTTTTAAAAGATTTTTTTTTGATGTGGATCATTTTTAAAGTCTTTATTGAATTTTTTATAATATTACTTCTGTTTTATACATTTTTCTGGCCTCGAGACGTGTGGGATCTTAGCTCCCTGGCCTGGGCTTGAACCTGCACCCCCTGTGTTAGAAGGTGAAGTCTTAACCACTGGACCACTGGGGAAGTACTGCTTCAGTATATTTTAAAGATCACTCTATCATACATTTCTGAAACTAAAGATAATCAAAACTATAAAAGAGGTTCTTGTACCTATCCAGTTCTGAATAGTAATAGATTTTTCTAGATCAAGCTATCATTATAAGTATGGTCAATATATTCTTCATCAAAACTATATATAGCTACTATAATTTCAATAATATTAAACACAAGAAAAATTTTGTTTGAAAGTCATTTCTAAAAAATGAAATTAATTGTATATTCTATCCATCTGGGTCCTCCAATCAGATCATGTGTCCTTGGTTGAATATGACTTACTGCTAGATTGACACACATCTCACCTATCCTCTTGCTATGTTTTCTATTCTCCTATGTTCTACTCTCTTATATTTCTATTCTATAATATTCCTATTCTACTTATTCTATAGATGCAAGCACCAAGAAGTCTTGTTCACATAAAGAGAGATAGAGGTCTTCCTTGGTGGTCTGGTGGCTAAGACTCCATCCTCCCAATACAGGGGGCCCAGATTCCATCCCTGGTCAGGGAACTAAGATCCCACATGCTGCAACTAAGATCCAGTGCAACCAAATAAAATAAATATTTTTCTAAAATAGGAAAAAAACACAAGAAGTTCTGTTATAATATCATCATTTGAATATTTAGTTATCTAAGTTATAAGCCAAAGGTCACATTGTAATCATCATTGAAAAAGAATTTTAATTACCTGTGCTGTGCTGTGCTTAGTTGCTTCAGTTGTGTCCAACTCTTTTCGACTGCATGGACTGCAGCCCGCCAGGCTCCTCTGTCCATTGGATTCTCCAGGCAAGAATACTGCAGCTTAATTACCTATCAGCTGATGAATCAAGTATGACTTCCTTAATTCTATTGAAAGCACACCACTGGGAACTAGGTCAATTGCAAAAGGATTTGGATTAGTTATTAGTCATTCTCGTTCTCATTGTCTAGAAACATTGCAAAAAAGGCACTTATAAATGGTTACTAATTGCTATAGTTCTACTTAGAATCACCTGATATAACTTTGGCAAAATTGAAATATTATTAATTTAAATATCCTTTTATCAATATAAAACCTCAAAGTGCTTTTTATTATTGTCAAAACTATGACTTGCATAATTATATTTCTAGAAAGTGCCTACAAATAATCTGATTTTCAAAGCTAGGCCTCATTGTCAAGATAAGCAGTCAAGTTAGATTTATGACTGATAGCAAAAATATTATTTCACTTTTAATTCTAATAAACTCACAAATGTACATTTGTATGACAATAATCCCACTTCCGAATTCTAAGATAAGTTGAAATCCCATTTCTGAATTCTAAGATCAAGAGTTTTGCTGGGTATTTGTCTCCTGGATTCAGTGTTTCTTTCTATGCTCTCTCCTTTATTCTTATGCAACTCTCAGGGGCAATATAAACACTGACAAGAGTTGAGGAAGAAAGAGGTGAGGTTTAAAAATGAAAACTTTTATTATTTTTACCTCCCACCACTATAATAAATGAGTACAGAAAATTTCAAAATGAGTCAAAAGTACCCATTTTAAATGGCATACATTTTTAATACCAGAAATATATTTAAGACAGTTGGATGTATGAGGGCTTATGAGCTACAATGGGTTCATGATTCCTTGATTTAAGAGACTTTGTGCAAATATCAATATTTTGGATTTGTTTTTGTGAAAGACAAACAAGTTTTTCACTCTAAGATATATCTAAAACACATATTATAACTAAATATCATAATATTAAAATAAACCCACAGATCATGTGTCTTGATTGAATTATCAACATTATGATAGAGATTTTATGGAATTATTACCTACAAAGATCATAAGTTTATTGGTCATGCACAATTTCAGGGGTTTCAAAATGATGTTGAAATACATTGAGGCCAAAACCGAACCTTATGGCAGATTCTGTCTAGCCAAATGTCAAAGCCAAAGATCAATGTTATAGTATTCCAACTTTTAATAATAGGTAGCCACTTAACTCACATGAATGAAAATAGAGTAATGAAATAGAGTAATGAAGTCATCAGTTTAATAGACAGTAAATATTTGTTGAGTGAAAGAATAAATAAAATAAGCTGGTAAACTTTCTTGGCTAAAGTATTGTTGTATAAGCAGGAAAAGCATTTGGAAAGAAATAATCTGAAAATACAATATAAGAATATTCTAACTGACCTCAAAGCAGGATGACAAAGTACTTAAGAGAATAGACTCAATTGTCAAACTCCTTGGAAAGAATCCCAGGTTCCTGTTACCTCTTGAACAAATTACTTAACTTCTCAGGGCTTCAGTTTATCTATAAAGTTGCTTAAGAGTAGCTCCCCAAGGATTAGATTTAGTTTGACATACTTAAAAGTACTTAGAAAGTGTCTGGCATAGAGTGAAAGCTATATAAATGTTTGTTATTATTATTAATAGTAAAACTGTCTTTCCAGGTTTTCTTTTAAATCTTAGAAACTCTTTTTTCTTTTGTGCAGAGAACAATTTGTTTTACATAACTGATATGTAAGATTCATAGTTTCGAACTCCAAGTGTAATTGACTCATCCAAGAAATTCCCATACAAAGAGTAAAATTGCACACACCTATCCAATCACTCTTGGCTTCCCTGGTGGCTCAGATGGTAAAGCGTCTGCCTGCAGTGCGGGAGACCCGGGTTTGATCCCTGGGTTGGGAAGATCCCCTGGAGAAGGAAATGGCAACCCACTCCAGTACTCTTGCCTGGAAAATTCCATGGACTGAGGAGCCTGGTAGGCTACAGATCACGGGGTCGCAAAGAGTCGGACATGACTGAGCGACTTTACTTCACTTTACTTCACCCAATCACTCACTAAGGGCTTCCCAGGTGGAGCTAGTGGTAAAGAACCTGCCTCTCAAGGAAATGGGAATTTGATCCCTGGGTCGGGAAGATCTCCTGAAGAAGGGCATGGCAATCCACTCCAGTATTCTTGCCTGGAGAATCCCATGGACAAAGGAGCCTGGCAGGCTATACGGTCCATGGCATTGCAAAGAGTTGGATCTGACTGACCTGGCATTTCCTCTAATCATTCACTAAAGCAAAAATTAATATTCATAAAACTTCAGATGAAGTGCAATGTTTGATAACTGAAGACACATGCTATATATTGCCTTGGTAGAATCTATCTTACACACCCACCAAAATAGGAAGACCTTATCACAACATAAAATCTTTAATTACTTACTGTTAGGTGAAAAGGACCAAAAGCTAACTTTAGACTATAATAATAGCATTAAATTTTGACATAAACTAGGAAGAGAGGTGAACACATAGATGTGAAAAAAGTTAACTTTGTAATTGCTGATAATTCTCATGCTAATGGTATGGAAAACAGATTTTTTTAAATCTCAAAGTTATTTTTTAAAAAAAAACCTATGAAAGACATTATAACCTTTGGACATATTTCTAAACTGCTACTTCCAATGAAAAATATGTTTACAGAACATTGAGCAACTGTGAGTGGGTGAGAGTAGAGGTGTCCTTGTCACTTAGTGTACACTGGGGGAGGTGCTGTTAGAATCACTGGCATAAGCAGAATGAAATGAAAATTCACATGAACAGAAATGGGACATTCAGAGCAATATTTTTTAAAACTGTATTTTTAATTGGAGGAAAATTGCTTTACCAAATTGTGTTGGTTTCTGTACAACAACGAGAGTCAGCCATAATTGCACATATTTTCCCTCCTTCTTGAGCCTCCTTCCCCTCTCCCCATCCCATCCCCTCTAGATCATCACAGTGGGCCACGCTGGGCTCCCTGTTATACAGCAACTTCTCACCAGCTATCCATTTTACACATGGTAATGTACATATGTCAAGGCTACCTTCTCCATTCATCCTACTTGCTCCTTCCCCCACTGTATCCACAAGTCCCTTCTCTATGTCTGCATCTCCATTCCTTCCCTGTAGAGAGATTCATCAATATCATTTTTATAGATTCCATGTATATACATTAATATTTGTTTTTCTCTTTCTGACTTATTGCATTCTTATACTTTGTTTTTAAAAGCAACAGGAAGCCCAGAGATAAATCCACCCACCTATGGACACCTTCAGAGAAGGCAATGGCACCCCACTCCAGTACTCTTGCCTGGAAAATCCCATGGATGGAGGAGCCTGGTGGGCTGCAGTCCATGGGGTCGCTAAGAGTCGGACACGACTGAGCGACTTCCCTTTCACTTTTCACTTTCATGCATTGGAGAAGGAAATGGCAACCTACTCCACTATTCTTGCCTGGAGAATCCCAGGGACGACGGAGCCTGGTGGGCTGCCGTCTATGGGGTCGCACAGAGTCGGACGCGACTGAAGTGACTTAGCAGCGTGGACACCTTATCTTTGACAAAGGAGGCAAAACTATACAATGAAGAATAGACAATATCTTTAACAAGTGGTGCTGGGAAAACTGGTCAACCACTTGTAAAAGAATGAAACTAGAACACTTTCTAACACCATACACAAAAATAAACTCAAAATGGATTAAAGATCTAAACGTAAGACCAGAAACTATAAAACTCCTAGAGGAGAACATAGGCAAAACACTCTTTGACATAAATCACAGGAGGATCCTCTATGACCCACCTACCAGAATATTGGAAATAAAAGCAAAAATAAACAAATGGGACCTAGTTAAACTTAAAAGCTTCTGCACAACAAAGGAAACTATAAGCAAGGTGAAAAGACAGCCTTCAGAATGGGAGAAAATAATAGCAAATGAAGCAACTGACAAAGAATTAATCTCAAATATATACAAGCAACTCCTGCAGCTCAATTCCAGAAAAATAAACTACTCAATCAAAAAGTGGGCCAAAGAACTAAAAGACATACAGATGGCTAACAAACACATGAAAAGATGCTCAACATCACTCATTATCAGAGAAATGCAAATCAAAACCACATTGAGGTACCATTTCACGCCAGTCAGAATGGCTGTTATCCAAAAGTCTACAAGCAATAAATACTGGAGAGGGTGCAGAGAAAAGGGAACCCTCTTACACTGTTGGTGGGAATGCAAACTAGTACAGCCACTATGGAGAACAGTGTGAAGATTCCTTAAAAAACTGGAAAAAGAACTGCCTTATGACCCAGCAATCCCACTACTGGGCATACACACTGAGGAAACCAGAATTGAAAGAGACACGTGTACCCCAATGTTCATCGCAGCACTGTTTATAATAGCCAGGACATGGAAGCAACCTAGATGTCCATCAGCAGATGAATGGATAAGAAAGCTGTGGTACATATACACAATGGAGTATTCAGTTCAGTTCAGTTCAGTCACTCAGTCGTGTCCGACTCTTTGCGACCCCATGAATCGCAGCACACCAGGCCTCCCTGTCCATCACCAACTCCCGGAGTTCACTCAGACTCACGTCCATCAAGTCAGTGATACCATCCAGCCATCTCATCCTCTGTCATCCCCTTCTTCTCCTGCCCCAATCCCTCCCAGCATCAGAGTCTTTTCCAATGAGTCAACTCCTCGCATGAGGTGGACAAAGTACTGGAGTTTCAGCTTTAGCATCATTCCTTCCAAAGAAATCCCAGGGCTGACCTCCTTTAGAATGGACTGGTTGGATCTCCTTGCAGTCCAAGTGACCCTCAAGAATCTTCTCCAACACCACAGTTCAAAAGCATCAATTCTTCGGTGCTCAGCCTTCTTCACAGTCCAACTCTCACATCCATACATGACCACTGGAAAAACCATAGCCTTGACTAGACAGACCTTTGTTGGCAAAGTAATGTCTCTGCTTTTCAATATGCTATCTAGGTTGGTCATAACTTTTCTTCCAAGGAGTAAGCGTCTTTTAATTTCATGGCTGCAGTCACCATCTGCAGGGATTTTGGAGTATTACTCAGCCATTAGAAGGAATACATTTGAATCAGTTCTAATGAGCTGGATGAAACTGGAGCCTATTATACAGAGTGAAGTAAGCCAGAAAGAAAAACACCAATACAGTATACTAACGCATATATATGGAATTTAGAAAGATGGTAACAATAACCCTGTATGTGAGACAGCAAAAGAGACACAGATGTATAGAACAGTCTTTTGGACTCTGTGGGAGAGGGAGAGGGTGCGATGATTTGGGAGAATGGCATTAAAACATGTATAATATCATATATGAAACGAATTGCCAGTCCAGGTTCGATGCAGGATACAGGATGCTTGGGGCTGGTGCACTGGGATGACCCAGAGGGATGGTATGGGGAGGGACGTGGGGAGGGGGTTCAGGATGGGGAACACGTGTACACCCGTGGTGGATTCATGTCAATGTATGGCAAAACCAATACAATATTGTAAAGTAATTAACCTCCAATTAAAATAAATACATTAAAAATAATAAAATAAATACAAGCAACAGGACGCTGGGAAAACTATGACTATTTTAAGCATTATATCTTAGACACTAATGATCAACTCTTTTGAAAACTGAATACCCTCAATTGTGTGACACTCATTCATCTTTTTTGCTACTAAAAACCACTTCCCAGCATCGTAAGTCCTCTATTAGAAAACATATGGGATGAGAGAAAAGAAAAAACCCACCTCGTTTTAATTAAATTTTCATGTTTCTGGGCTGTTGGAAGTAGTAGCAGGCTTTTAAACCTCTGCCTTCTTTAGCTCTTCTTAGTGAGAATTTCAGAAATCTTCCAATTTTGTCCATAGTCTTATTTCTTGAAATATTTCCTATCAGGAAATAAATTATTAGTTAATAATGTCAGTTGCTAAGGCTGATCTTCTTGAGAGTCCCTTGGACTGCAAGGAGATCCAACCAGTCCATTCTAAAGGAGATCAGCCCTGGGTGTTCTTTGGAAGGAACAATGCTGAAGCTGAAACTCCAGTACTTTGGCCACCTCATGTGAAGAATTGACTCATTGGAAAAGACTCTGATGCTGGGGGGCAGGAGGAGAAGGGGACGACAGAGGGTGAGATGGCTGGGTGGCATCACCGACTCGATGGACATGAGTTTGGGCGAACTCCGGGAGATGGTGATGGACAGGGAGGCCTGGCGTGCTGTGATTCATGGGGTCGCAGAGAGTCGGACACAATTGAGCTACTGAACTGAACTGAAGGCTGATCTTCAGGCTGTTTTCGTCATGGTATAATTCCCTATCTACAGAAAACAGCTCTTCAGTTCCATAGCTCTGACTTTCCTGTAACTCTTCTATTCACTTGAACTTATTTCCCTCCCTGCTGCAAATAAGTCTATTCAACTCTCATCTTAAGGCGTGATTTTGAATTAATTCCACCTCTGTGCTTTCTCATGTGCCATTCATCTCGTCAGAAATGTCTTCTTTTGAGACATTTCTGTAGTAACCTCTGCCTAAGAACTGCTTCTTGACCACGGAGATGAGGAGAGATTTCTCAGCTAAATTCCCCATGTCATGCTGATCATTCTATCACTGGGCAATTCTCTACTCACTAGGGTTCTCTTACTAGTTCTTGATATACTTTTTTTTTTTATTTTTCTTTTCTGTTTTTTAACTTTACAATATTGTATTGGTTTTGCCATACATCAACATGAATCCACCACATTGATATACTTTATTGCTGTTTTACTTACAGTTCAGCTGTTAGCTTATACATTTATACAAACTGTCAGTGATTTTAAAACTTGATTATTATTAGAATCACCTAAGGAGCTCTTTAAAAATACAGTTTCCAAGGTCTCCCACTCCATACTTACTGAAACTAAATATTTTGCCTTTATGATGCATAATCTATATTTTCAAGTTCCTTTTTTTAAAGTATGATTGACATGAAGAATGCCATATATTTAATGTATAGAAAAGAAGCATATATCTGTGAAAAAATGAAATGTTTCATGAATTTGTGTGTTCTCCTTATCTAGGGGTCATGCTAATCTTCTCTGTATTGTTCTAATTTTAGTATGAGTGAGTCAGAGTTGTTCAGTCATGTCTAACTCTTTGCAACCCCGTGGACAGTAGCTTGTCAGGCTCCTCTGTCCATGTGATTCTCCAGGCAAGATACTGGAGTGGGATGCCCATTCCTTTCTCCAGGGGATCTTCCCAATCCAGGGATCGAACCTGGGTCTCTCACATTGCAGGCAGATTCTTTACTGTCTGAACCACCAGGGAAGACCCAAATCTGGGCTTTAGAGGGGCACACCCAGATTTTAGTGTACATGCTGCTGAAGTGAGCACTTTAATCTATATTTTTATTTTATATTTTAAGCAACCTTTCTAATGGATTTTAATATGACTGATTTGCTAAGCATGTATTGGTGGTGGTGGTTTAGTCACTGAGTTATATCTGACTCTTGCGACCTCATGGACTGTAGCCCTCCAGACTCCTCTGTCCATGGAATTCTCCAGGCAAGAATACTGGAGTAGCTTGCCATTTCTTTCACCAAAGGTTCTTCCCAACCCAGGGCTCAGAGCCAGGTCTCCTGCATTGCAGGTGAATTCTTTACCAACTGAGCCATCAGGGAAGCCCCAAGCATGTATTGAGTACCATTAATTTAGATATCCTATAAATGATAGTAGCTGAGCATAATAAAACTTAGATACACTCAGTTTCTGCCCAAGCTTGTAGATGGATACCTGTCTGCACAAGGACCATGTTTTCTCTGGGCCTGATTGCTATTGATCTTTCCTTCTGGTTGAGAGTTGCTCTTTTAGCAAAGAATGTAATGAAAGCTGGTCTGGTCTGGAGAGCCTAGGGGACAAATAAATACGAGATAGCTGTCTTATCAAAAAATCCCTCCCTGGGGAGAAGGGGGCTTTGGGGTGACAGCAAATGGGTATAGATTTTTGGAGGGGATAATGAAAATATTCCTGTGGTGATGGTTACAAAACTCTGGATATACTAAAAGTCACTGACTTATACTCTAAATGGATGAATTTTCTAGTGTGTAAACTATATCTTGATAAAGCTGTTAAAAAAATCCCTCCTACTAACTAGGTGTTGGCATCACTCAAAATTTTAATTTATCACTTGTCATATCTTTTCCTGGAAAAGCCAATCTTGTTTATTTCTTTCATTTTGTCACTTTCTTATATCATCATTTAAATTCTTTTTTTTTTTTTTCCTTTCTTAAAACTTTCCTTCTCTGTATGGGAATGTTTCCTTTTATTTATCTTATTCCATTTAACAAATTTCTGTCCTCATTCCCTTGTCAGCATTTATGACTGTACTTACATCATCATAAACTGAGGACTATGTTATTCATTTAAAAATTAAAAGACATTTACATACACTGTAAAATAATCTGATATCTGTCCATAGAAAGTCAGTTATATGGGTACCTTTTGTGAGCCTGCAATATTCTTATCTCTACAAACTAGAATGAAATATTTAATTCAAAACTAATGCATTTGAAGAAATCCTGTCCAGTAACATTTCTCTTCAAATATTTTGGTCTGGATCTCACTATAGTTGAGAGAGACAGTCAAGAAAACAGATTCTGTTTTGTAGATTGAAAAGCTTTGCATAAGCTTTAGCTAAAGAGCTTTCTAATAGAATGAAGGGATGAATAGAGCATACTGCTTACAAAATTTAAGCCATTAAGCATTAAAATTGAAAGCATCAAAGCAATACTTAGCTACTTAGCAATCATTTTGATAACTGAAGGATTTTGGAGTTTAAGAAAATTGCAATACATCAAAAGACTGAATCTGAGGAATTAATGTAACAGAAAGATGCTGGCCTGTGTATCAAACTTTGTAGCCCCAACAAAGGAAACCTCAATAACAGAGAAGCAATTAATTAAAGTAATTAGTTCTATAAAGGCTAGCAAAGTCAGTATCTTCATTACAATGCTTTGCCTCCAAATTGATACAACAAATTTCATTTCAAATTTTCCCACTCTTAGTCCAGCTTCTTTCCTCAGCTTCCCATTGATGCCTCTTCTTTAATATGGATACAACAGTGTTAGAGCTCTTGATTACATTCTGGATATTTACTAGGCAAACATGATGGTGCCATTCAAATTTGGAATTTACTGTATGAATTAATGGGCTTCCCAGGTAGTGCAGTGGTAAAGAATCCACCTGCCAATGCAGGAGATGTAAGAGACTTGGGTTCAATCCTTGGGTCAGGAAGATCCCCTGGAGAAGGAAATGGCAATCCACTCCGGTATTCTTGCCTGGATAATTAGATGAACAGAGGAACCTGATGGGGTACAGTCCATGGGGTCTCAAAAAGTGGGAGATGACTAATTATGCTGCTGCTGCTAAGTCGCTTCAGTCGTGTCCGACCCTGTGTGACCCCATAGACAGCAGCCCACCAGGCTCCCACGTCCCCGAGATTCTCCAGGCAAAAACAATGGCATGGGTTGCCATTTCCTTCTCCAATGCCTGAAAGTGAAAAGTGAAAGGGAAGTCTCTCAGTCCTGTCCGACTCTTCGAGACCCCATGGACTGCAGCCTACCAGGCTCCTCTGTCCATGGGATTTTCCAGGCAAGAGTACTGGAGTGGGGTGCCATTGCCTTCTCTGTGACTAACTATACATTTCCTCTAATCATTCACTAAAGCAAAAAAAAAAAAAAAAAAAAAAAGATATTCATGATCTTTTCTTTCTCTTGCTGTATTTTTACCCACCCCTTTCTACAAGGACAACCTGGTATTGTGTGTTTCTTTACTGCAAAGGTTTTGGCCAAATCTAAAGAAAATTGTCTCTGTCATTTGACCGAGACTGTGTCTTTATGCCTTTAATTAATATGTCTCTACATCACAAATGGAAAACAATGTCATAGTGGTGATCACTTACCTTATCCTTTATGAAAAGCAACAACAAAAATCTACTTCTCTCCATGCTTCTCCTTTACTGATTCCATGGAGTTTCTTTGTCCCTTGTCATAACACTCACTTCAAGGTGTGACCCTAAAACAATCACTTAATATTTGAAGAACATTCAAATAGTTATATACTTACACTTAGAACATCTTTGTTAATCAAAATGTAGAACATAAATTTACCAGAAATGAGCATACCTGGAAGTCAAATGTTTTCTAAGACTTTATTAACATGATACAACTTGGAAGCCTAAATCTAATATTAACAAAAGGAAGTGTAACATGAGGAATTTCAAAAACACAAATTAATTGTTATACATGTTGAAATTTGGTAAGTGGGAGAAGCAACTTGCATTAACACTCCTTTTTACTAAGATGAATTGAATTTATATTTTCAAACAAATGTACTCCGATTTATCTGATTAGGAGGAGACAAACATAAATATTTGAATACATATCCCTCTGATACATATACTTATATATGTGCTGTGCTTAGTTTCTCAGTCATGTCCAATGCTTTGTGACCCCAGGACTGTAGCTTGTCAGGCACCTCTGTCGATGGACTTCTCCAGGCAAGAATGCTGGAGTGGGTTGCCATGCCTTTTTCCAGGGGAATCTTCCCAACCCAGAGATCGAACTCAGGTCTCCTGCATTGCAGTAGGATTCTTTACCATCTGAGCCACCAGGGAAGCCTATATATATATATATATATATATATATATATACATACTTTAAGTTCGTTAAGTTGACTCATCCATTTGAGAATTCTCTAGATTGTCAATTAGCAGCTAGAATTTGTTGTATCTATCCTTAGAATTCTATATCTAGTTCTCATGTTTGGAATTTATATATTTGAAGTTAATACTCATACTTTAATACATAAAACACTTTATATCCAGATAATTTTGTCTATGATGAAAAAGTGATTGAAAATTATATAGGCAATATATACTCTTAAAAAGTAAATAGGTATCACATGCTGATGAAAAGTAAAAATAAGAAAGAGAAAAAATAAATTATTTTCAGTCTTGTGAAAATACATCCAAAATTCCAAAGTCAAATTTGGAGTATAACTTCAGTATAGTTCTATATCTTTATCCTCTTTCAGGCTTCACTTTCTTTGAGGTATGGTTCCTTGGGAAGTAGTTATAATTCATTGTTAAATTAATTTTTTAAACTTTTTATTTTTTATTGGGGTATAGCCAATTAACAATGTTGTGATAAGTTTTAGGTAAAGAGTGAAGGGGCTCAGCCATACGTAGACATGTAACTATTCTCCCCCAAACTCCCCTCCCATCCAGGCTGCCACATAATATTGAGCAGCATTTCATGTGCTAAACAGTAGGTCCTTAATTATCCATTTAAAATATAACAGTGTGTACATGTTCATCCCAACCTCCCTAACAATCTCTTCCTCCCACCCTTCCCTCCCTGCAACATAATTTTTAATATTAAGAAAGTAGAAAACTTCTGGAAAGAACCCTAACCCTTTCACAATCTTTGATGATAATCACTTTGATGATAGGGACATTGCTTTGCACAATATTCAGTGTTATGCAATTATTTCCTCTTAGATAAAGGCTTAGGGCAAAGGGAAAATGTGCCAGGAATCTATCAGGACTAGTGTCATGAATGAGAACTTGTTCCTTCCTCAGAACATGTTCTTGATGAGAATTCTACCCACAACCCCACAGGCAGTCACGTCCTGCAGCAGATGGTAAGCACGGTGCCTCTGTCTTCTCCCTTCAAACCCTTCTTTGTGTGAATGCTCACAGGATTATGCACCTGGAGTAGGGCTGAGGGAGAGCAAGCTCACAGTGTTCTCTTTGGAATTACCATTACCTCAAATAATAAGGTTTCTGTCAACTTGTTTTGGTTTTGGCAAGTCATAAAATTTTCCAGGCTCTTTTTGCCTTGAGAAGTGGACTTTCTTTTAGGCAGAGTGAGTCTGGGAACCAATGGATCCTGCTGGGAAATGGGTGCAGCCGGTGCAGCCCCTTTGCATCCAGTGGCTTAAGACTCTGAGAGACCAAAGCAGGGGGCACAGGTTCGATCCCTGGTTGGGGAACTAGATTCGACATGCAGCAACTAAGACCCAGGGCAGCCAAATATTTTAAAAATGAAAGCTTTCCCTCAAAAAAAAATTTTCTTTTTTTAAAATTTTGTTGTTGTCAAAAAGAAACTACATTTACTCACCCAGTACTTTAAATATCATTATATTAAGAATGGGGTTTGTATGTAGAATTTTCTTTCCTTTTCCTGGGTGGAAACTCATAGCCCTTGTTTGGATTCTGCTTCTATGACTTAGAGACAAATAGCCTCTGATGAGTCACTGAAATTCCCGATGCTTCTCTTTCTTTGTCTATGAATGGGAATAATTATAACAGCAATGATTTATAAGGTTATTGTGGGAATTAGGCGGTGCTGGAGTGGTGAGCAGTGGCTGTGTGGCTCTGGAGGGGCAAACGGCAGAGAAGAGATACCCCACGTCCAAGGTCAGAAAAGCCCCAGTAAGACGATAGGTACTGGAGCAGCTGTGAGGAGTTACTCCACGTTCAAGGGCAAAGGAGAAGCACCAGAAAGACGGTAGGAGGGGCGAATTCGCGTTTAGAATCAAACCTCGGTTCCACCAGAGATGCTCAGAGGGCTCAAACAAACCTTGTGCGCACCAGGACCCAGGGACCACACAGAGACAGAGACAGAACTGTGTTTGAGCGTCTCTGGTGGAAGTACGGGTTGGCAGTGGTCTGCTGCAGGGACAGGGGCTCTGGGTGTGGGTATGGCATAAACCCTCTAGGAAGAGGTCACCATTAACCCCACTATAGAGCTGCCAGAACTTACATGGGACTGTGAAATAGACCCTTGGAGGGCACAACAGAACCTTGTGCAGCTGGACCCAGGAGAAAGGAACAGTGACCCCACAGGAGACTTGCCTGTGGGTGTCCGGGAGTCTCCTGCAAAGGCATGGGTCGGTGATGGCCTGCTGCAGGGTTGGGGGCATGGAGTGTAGCAGTATGTGCCTGGGTTCTTTTGAGACAGGTGACCACTATCTTCATTAGATCAGATCAGATCAGTCGCTCAGTCGTGTCCGACTCTTTGCGACCCCATGAATCGCAGCACGCCAGGCCTCACTGTCCACCACCAACTCCCAGAGTTCACTCAGACTCATGTCCATCGAGTCAGTGATGCCATCCAGCCATCTCATCCTCTGTCGTCCCCTTCTCCTCCTGCCCTCAATCCCTCACAGCATCAGAGTCTTTTCCAATGAGTCAACTCTTTGCATGAGGTGGCCAAAGTACTGGAGTTTCAGCTTTAGCATCATTCCTTCCAAAGAAATCCCAGGGCTGATCTCCTTCAGAATGGACTGGTTGGATCTCCTTGCAGTCCAAGTGACTCTCAAGAGTCTTCTCCAACACCACAGTTCAAAAGCATCAATTCTTCGGCACTCAGCCTTCTTCACAGTCCAACTCTCACATCCATACATGACCACAGGAAAAACCATAGCCTTGACTAGATGAACCTTTGTTGGCAAAGTAATGTCTCTGGTTTTGAATATGCTATCTAGTTTCCTCCAGTTCGAGTGAGTGAGTGAGTGAAGTTGTTCAGTTGTGTCCGACTCTTTGCGACCCCATGGACTGTAGCCAGGGATCGAACCCAGGTCTCCCGCATTGTAGACAGACGCTTTACCATCTGAGCCACCAGGGAAAGTGATAAAGGTGAAGTTGCTCAGTCGTGTCCGACTCTTTGCGACCCCATGGGCAGTAGCCTGCACCAGGCTCCTCTGTCCATGGGATTTTCTAGGCAAGAGTACTGGAGTGGGTTGCCATTTCCTTCTCCAGGAATCTTCCCGACCCAGGGATCGAACCCAGGTCTCCTGGATTGTAGACAGACGCTTTACCATCTGAGCCACCAGGGAAGTCCCAGGTAAATAGCAGGAAGGGAACACAGCTCCACCTATAAACAGAAAATTGGATTAAAGATTTACTGAGCATGGCCCTGCCCATAAGAGCAAGACCCAGTTTCCTCCTCAGTCAGTCTATCCCATCAGGAAGCTTTCATAAGCCTCTTATCCTTCTCCATCAGAGGGCTGCTCCTGCTGATAAGTCACTTCAGTCGTGTCCGACTCTTAGCGGCCTATGGACAGCAGCCTACCAGGCTCCTCCGTCCATGAGATTTTCCAGGCAAGAGTACTGGAGTGGGGTGCAATTGCCCTCTCTGCCATCAGAGGGCAGATAGACCAAAAACCACTATCACAGAAAACTAACCAATCTAATCACATGGACCACAGCCTTGTCTAACTCAATAAAACTGTGAGCCATGGCATGTAGGGCCACCCAAGACGGATGGGTCGTGGTGGAGAGTTCTGACAAAATGTGGTCCACTGGAGCAGGGAATGGAAAACCACTTTAGTATTCCTGCCTTGAGAACCCCATGAACAGTATGAAAAGAAAAAAAGATAGGACACTGAAAGGTGAACTCCCCAGTTTGGTAGGTGCCCAATATACTACTGGAGATCACTGGAGAAATAACTCCAGATAGAATGAAGAGATGGAGCCAAAGCAAAAACACACCCAGTTGTGGATGTGACCGGTGATGGAAGCAAGGTCCAATGCTGTAAAGAGCAATATTGCATAGGAACCTGAAATGTTAGATACATGAATCAAGGCAAATTGGAAGTGGTC
Source organism: Bubalus kerabau (assembly GCF_029407905.1). Classification (NCBI taxonomy): domain Eukaryota; kingdom Metazoa; phylum Chordata; class Mammalia; order Artiodactyla; family Bovidae; genus Bubalus; species Bubalus kerabau. Next base: position 21,203,418 of record NC_073624.1, read on the forward strand.
AAACAGGAGATGGAAAGAGCTAACGTCGACATTTTAGGAATCAGGGAACTAAAATGGACTGGAATCGGTGAATGTAATTCTGATGACCATTATATCTACTACTGTGGGCAAGAATCCCTTAGAAGAAATGGAGTAACCATCCTAGTCAATGAAAGAGTCAAAATGGAGTACTTGGATGCAATCTCAAAAATGAAAGAATGATCTCTGTTCACTTCCGAGGGAAACCATCCAATATCACGGCTATCCAAGTCTATGCCCAGACCAGTAATGCTGAAGAAGCTGAAGTTGAACAGTTCTATGAAGACCTACAAGACCTTCTAGAATTAACACCAAAAAAAGATGTCCTTTTCATTATGGGGGCCTGGAATGCAAAAGTAGGAAGTCAAGAAACACTTGGAGTAACAGGCAAATTTGGCCTTGGAGTATGGAATGAAGCAGGGCAAAGGCTAATTTGCCAAAAGAACGCACTGGTCATAGCAAACACCCTCTTCCAACAACACAAGAAAAGACTGTACACATGGACATTACCAGATGGTCAACACTGAAATTAGATTGATTATATTCTTTGTAGCCAAAGAAAACGAAGCTGTATACAGTCAGCAAAAACAAGACCAGGATCTGACTATGGCTCAGATCATGAACTCCTTATTGCCAAATTCAGACTGAAATTGGAGAAAGTGGGGAAAACCACTAGACCATTCAGGTATGACCTAAATCAAATCCCTTATGATTATACAGTGGAAGTGAGAAATAGATTTAAGGGACTAGATCTCATAGACAGAGTGCCTGATGAACTATGGACGAAGTTCATGACATTGTACAGGAGACAGGGATCAAGACCATCCCCATGGAAAAGAAATGCAAAAAAGCAAAATGGCTGTCTGGAGAGGCCTTAACAAATAGCTGTGAAAAGAAGAGAAGTGAAAAGCAAAGGAGAAAAGGAAAGATATAAGCATCTGAATGCAGAGTTCTGAAGAATAGCAAGAAGAGATAAGAAAGCCTTCCTCAGCGATCAATGCAAAGAAATAGAGGAAAACAACAGAATGAGAAAGACTAGAGATCTCCAAGAAAATTAGAGATACCAAGGGAACATTTTATGGAAAGATGGGCTCGATAAAGGACAGAAATGGTATGGACCTAACAGAAGCAAAAGACATTTAGAAGAGATGGCAAGAATACACAGAAGAACTGTACAAAAAAGAACTTCATGACCCAGATAATCATGATGGTGTGATCACTCATCTAGAGCCAGACATCCTGGAATGTGAAGTCAAGTGGGCCTTAGAAAGCATCACTATGAACAAAGCTAGTGGAGGTGATGGAATTCCAGTTGAGCTATTTAAAATCCTAAAAAATGATGCTGTGAAAGTGCTGCATTCAATATGCCAGCAAATTTGGAAAACTCAGCAGTGGCCACAGAACTGGAAAAGGTCAGTTTTCATTCCAATCCCAAAGAAAGGCAATGCCAAAGAATGCTCAAACTACCACACAACTGTGTTCATTTCACATGCTAGCAAAGTAATGATCAAAAATTTTCAAGCCAGGCTTCAGCAATATGTGAACCGTGAACTTCCAGATGTCCAAGCTGGTTTTAGAAAAGGCAGAGGAACCAGAGATCAAATTGCCAACATCTACTGGATCATCAAAAAAGCAAGAGAGTTCCAGAAAAACATCGATTTCTGCTTTATTGACTATGCCAAAGCCTCTGACTGTGTAGATCACAATAAAGTGTGGAAAATTCTGAAGGAGATGGGAATTCCAGACCACCTTACCTGCCTCTTGAGAAATCTGTATGCAGGTTAGGAAGAAACAGTTACAACTGTATGTGGAACAACAAACTGGTTCCAAATAGGAAAGGTAGTATGTCAGGGCTGTTTATTATCACCCTGCTTATTTAACTTATATGCAGAGTGCATCATGAGAAATGCTGGGCTGGATGAAACACTAATTGAAATCAGTATTGCTGGGAGAACTATCAATAACCTCAGATATGCAGATGACACCACTCTTACGGCAGAAAGTGAAGAAGAACTAAAGAGCCTCTTGATGAAAGTGAAAGAGGAGAGTGAAAAAGCTGGCTTAAACCTCAACATTCAGAACACTAAGATCATGGCATCCGGTTAATCACTTCATGGCAAATAGATGGAGAAACTGGAAACAGTGGCAGACTTTATTTTTTGGGGCTCCCAAATCACTGCAGATGGTGACTGCAGCCATGAAATAAAAAGACTCTTAGTTCTTGGAAGAAAAGTTATGACCAATCTAGACAGCATATTAAAAAGCAGAGACATTACTTTGTCAACAAAGGTCCGTCTAGTCAAGGCTATGATTTTTCCATCAGTCTTGTATGGATGTGAGAGTTGGACTATAAAGAAAGCTGATCACCAAGGAATTGATGCTTTTGAACTGTGGTGTTGGAGAAGACTCTTGAGAGTCCTTTGAACTTCAAGGAGATCCAACCAGTCCATCCTAAAGGAAATAACTCCTAAATATTCATTGGAAGGACTGATGTTGAAGGTGAAATTCCAATACTTTGGCCACCTGATGTGAAGAACTCACTCATTGGAAAAGACCCTCATGCTGGGAAAGATTGAAGGCAAGAGGAGAAGAGGATGACTAGGATGAGGTGGTTGGATGGCATCACTGACTGAATGGACATGAGTTTGAGCAAACTCAGGGAGTTGGTGATGGACACAGAGGCCTGGCGTGCTGCAATCCATGGGGTTGCAAAGAGTCAGACCCGACTGAGCGACTGAACTGAACCGAACTGTGGGAATTACATTGTTGTTGTCTAGTTGCTAAGTTTGTCCAACTCTTTGCGACCCTGTGAACTACAGCACACCAGGCTTCCCTGTCCATCACCAACTCCCTGAGTTTGCTCAAACTCATGTTCATTGAGTCAAGTGATGCCATCCAACCATCTCATCCTCTGTCACCCCCTTCTCCTCTTGCCCTCCACCTTTGCTACTATCAGAATCTTTTCCAATGAGTCAATTAGTATACTTAAAGTGATCAGCACAGTGCCTGACATGTAGAAAACATTGGATAGGTCCCTTTTAAGACTAAATATTACACACACACACACACACACCTTCAAAGTCCTACTCATGGAGACTATTACTGTGAGCACTGGATGTTTCATGTCAGCCAAGCACCTATACTGATCCCTCCAAATGAATTTTCCTGGGATTAATAATCAGAAAGAACTTTAAAAAGGAGGCATCACAAGTTCTATATGAAGAGGAGACAGGAAAACAGAGGCAAAGAATTGGGGAAAAAATGAATGATAAGGAAATTTATCAGTGGCAAGTAAAAGAATGTCTTACTAGCAGAGATTTAAAAATACCAAACATTTATTATCTCATTTGGCACAAATTCTGAGGAATGTGGAACCAGCATTAATTCAGCAGCTCACCAATGCCATCAAGAAGTTTCTTCCATTGTTTTTGCTTTACTTCTTAGGTTTATCAGTATCATTTGCCTTTTTTGCCACAGTTTGTCTCCTAAAGTACCAAAAATGATTTCTTCCCAACAATATCCCAATCTGGGGAAGAAAGGAGTCAGTAAAAAACAAAATTTTCTGCTCCAGAATCTCTCTCTTTCTTTTCCTTTCTTTTTTTCTCTCTGTCTGCTTCTTTCTCTCTTGTCTACCAGAGAGCAAAATCACTTTGGTTGCTGTATCAGGAGACACCCCTGCATAGGTCCTTAGTCAGATTCAATTTCAATTTCTCATTGTTAGATCAAAGTATAGTAATCGGAGGTGTGCTCCTTAGAAATTCTACTCCATGGCTGAAGTACTTGTAACTGCTGGGAATCTGGGTGGCTGTTAGTTCTTGAATGAATTCACACCGAGAATTTCCGTGAATATCAGAAAGACTTTTTACACAACTCCCTTCTTCTTCCTCCTCTTCCTTAGAGGCATCTCTGTATTCAGTAATGTTTGCTGTAATAGTATAAATACAGTCCATGGGGTCACAGAGTCGATCCCATGGACTGAGCACATGATACTTATGTGGAAAGTTAATTGTGATAATTAGGAAGTATGTAAATAACTGTTTTTTTGTGTGTCTCTTATTTATCCATGATGATATGAAGACTTGGCTCCCTTGCCTTGAAGTGCATGTGCATGCTCAGTTGCTCAATCGTGTCTGAGTCTTTGCAGCTCCATGGACTGTAGCCCACCAGGCTCCTCTGTCCATGGAATTTTCCAGGTGAGAATACTGAAGTGGGTTGCCATTTCCTTTCCAGGGGATATTACCGACCTAGGGATTGAACCTGGATGTCCTGCATCTCCTGCATCAGCAGGTGAATTCTTTACCACTACACCACTTGGAAGTCCCTTGCCTTAAAGTAGGAGAAGCTCTAAAAGACCACCCCAGCATCAAAGCTCACTATGGGCTCAAACTTTTATTGTGACCCATTGCAGCTCAACTCTTCCATTTGTACAATCCTGATCCTTTATCCTGTACTGGTGTTGATCTTCAAAGTTGTCCCCAGTAAACACCCTCACACATATCTCCATCCAGGGTTTGCGTTCCAGGGAACCTGACCTGTGAAAACCAGTCACTGTCAGAGGAGACTGTGATAATGTGATTGGCTTAAAGGATTATGCTCCATCCAAAAGTACCCTGAGGCCAGAGTTTTCATTTTACTCCTCTGGTTTCTCCTTCAGTCTCCTTTATTCGTTCTTCCTCAACCTCCTCCTGCCTTGTGTTTTAATATCTGAATGCCTCACAGTAAAGTCCTTGACTTTCTTCTCCATACAGACTCACTGCCTGAGTGAACTCCTCCCTCCATGATCTGTGTGCCAGCACCACCCACATTTATATATTTTTTTAACCCTGAGCTCTCTCTCAAATTTCTAACAATTTTTTGTTGTTGTTATTGTTCAACTTCCAACCTATTATCTCCATTTGAGTGCATAAAATCACAAGCTCCCTACATCCAAAGACAAATTCCTACTTTCCCATTCAAGCTTGCAGCAGCTCAGGGAATCTATTTTTCAGTAGTTCAACTGGTAAGCATGGGAATAATCTCTGTGTCCAACTCTTTGCGACCCCATGGACTATAGCCTGCCAGGTTCCTCAGTCCATGGGATTCTCCAAGCAACAATACTGGAGTGGGTTGCCATTCCCTCCTGCAGGGGATCTTCCCAACTTGAGGATCAAACCCACGTCTCTAAAGTCTTTTGCGTTAGCAGGCGGGTTCTTTACCACTAGCACCACCTAGGAAGCCCCCATTTTCCTCATTCCTTGTATCCAATCCATCAGGAAATTCTACTGATTTTACCTTCAAAATATACATGGAACTTGATATCTTCTATGTTCACCGTTGCAACCCTGGTCCAAGTCCCTGAATGGGATCCTTGAATATAATATGTATAGATTCTGGGGTGTGTGTGTTTGCTGCTGCTACTGCTGCTAAGTCGCTTTAGTCATGTCCGAATCTGTGCAACCCCGTAGATGGCAGCCTACCAGGCTCCTCTGTCCCTGGGATTCTCCAGGCAAGAACACTGGAGTGGGCTGCAATTTCCTTCTCCAGTGCATGAAAGTGAAAAGTGAAAGTGAAGTTGTTCAGTCGTGCCCAACTTAGCGGCACCATGGACTGCAGCCTACCAGGCTCCTCTGTCCATGGGATTTTCCAGACAAGAGTACTGGAGTGGGCTGCCATTGCCTTCTCTGGTGTGTGTTTCAGATTAGATCAAATCAGTCACTCAGTCATGTCCGACTCTTTGTGACCCCATGAACCGCAGCACGCCAGACCTCCCTGTCCATCACCAACTCCCGGAGTTCACTCAGACTCATGTCCATAGAATCAGTGATGCCATCCAGCCATCTCATCCTCTGTCATCCCCTTCTCCTCTTGCCCCCAATCCCTCCCAGCATCAGAGTCTTTTCCAATGAGTCAACTCTTCGCATGAGGTGGCCAAAGTACTGGAGTTTCAGCTTTAGTCACATTCCTTCCAAAGAAATCCCAGGGCTGATCTCCTTTAGAATGGGCTGGTTGGATCTCCTTGTGGTCCAAGGGACTCTCAAGAGTCTTCTCCAACACCACAGTTCAAAAGCATCAATTCTTCAGTGCTCAGCCTTCTTCACAGTCCAACTCTCACATCCATACATGACCACAGGAAAAACCATAGCCTTGACTAGATGAACCTTTGTTGGCAAAGTAATGTCTCTGCTTTTAAATATGCTATCTAGGTTGGTCATAACTTTCCTTCCAAGGAGTAAGCGTCTTTTAATTTCATGGCTGCAGTCACCATCTGCAGTGATTTTGGAGCCCCCCAAAATAAAGTCAGCTACTGTTTCCACTGTTTCCCCATCTATTTCCCATGAAGTGATGGGACCGGATGCCATGATCTTCGTTTTCTGAATGTTGAGCTTTAAGCCAACTTTTTCACTCTCCACTTTCACTTTCATCAAGAGGCTTTTGAGTTCCTCTTCACTTTCTGCCATAAGGGTGGTGTCATCTGCATATCTGAGGTTATTGATGTTTCTCCCAGGAATCTTGATTCCAGCTTGTGTTTCTTCCAGTCCAGCGTTTCTCATGATGTACTCTGCATATAAGTTAAATAAGCAGAGTGACAATATACACCCTTGATATACTCCTTTTCCTATTTGGAACCAGTCTGTTGTTCCATGTCCAGTTTTAACTGTTGCTTCCTGCCTGCATACAGATTTCTCAAGAGGCAGATCAGGTGGTCTGGTATTCCCATCTCTTTCAGAATTTTCCACAGTTTATTGTGATCCACACAGTCAGAGGCTTTGGCATAGTCAATAAAGCAGAAATAGATATTTTTTCTGGAACTCTCTTGCTTTTTCCATGATCCAGCGGATATTGGCAACCTGATCTCTGGTTCCTCTGCCTTTTCTAAAACCAGCTTGAACATCAGGAAGTTTACGGTTCACATATTGCTGAAGCCTGGCTTCGAGAATTTTAAGCATATTATCTACATATGTGACATACGATGTTTTGGAAAACTAGGTATAAAGGAATTCTTAACACAGTGAAATAAGCTTTTGTAGTCCTTCACATGGGCTGACATAAGCAGTTTATCCAGGATGATTCAATAAATAAACATTTATTAAGGGCCCAGTTGTAGCTTAGGTACTATTTTTGGGGTACATTGGGCAGAGAGAGTATAAAATAAATAAGCCTAACCATCTTTTACTGTCACTCTATTATTAATTTAATACTGATAGACCCTGGGACACTTTGTTTCCAATATTTTGAACTCCACAACTGGAGAATTTATCTCTAGCTTCTTCCTGTCTGTAACAGAGTCTCAGCAGAGTCAAGGCCTGCATCAAAATCGGTAGAGAAATGAATTCATTTCCACCCCTCTTTCCTCCAATTTTGCCCTGCCTCCATCTTCTCAATATTAATTCATTGCTTCAACCATAGTGTTAGGTAAAGGGTAGACAATGAGTATTCCTTTTCAGGCGTAAGTGATAAGCTCAGATCAATAAAATAATTTTTAGAGAAATAAACTGTCCTTGGATTACCCTCTTGATCATGTGTGTGAATTCAATAAATCCATCAGTTAATTTGTGACTAAGTATACTCTGCCCTCCACACATGCTTTGTTATTTTATTGGGAAGAGTGTTTTATGTCTCCTGTGTTTCTTTTTATATCATCAAGCTCACGTGAAGTCCTCTTAAACGTGGTCTCCTCCTCTGCCCCTCCAGGAATCTGGGCTCTCGCTTTCCCTGGATGCTGGAAGATTTCATATTTAGTACTCTGAATTCTGTCTAAGAACTTGAATTCAGAATTGACAACAGTAAAGCAAAATTGTTAGCATTGGTATCAAACAAAACCTTGAGTTTTCTAGGATGAAAATGACGAATGATGTAATGAAAAAAAGAAAATCAGAGACTCGGATGCAAAAATCACAGCATTTATTGAAACGAACTCTGATAAGAACTCATAGCAGAGTGAACTCTATTCAGAATGTGAGGTGGTTCATGGATTTCTTCCAGGTTTGAGACAGGAGAATGAGTTCATTCAAAGTAAATTGTTTTCTACCTGGGATTTAAAAACAGTTCAAACAATAAATAAATGTGTGTATGTACATATAAATACATACATAGAGGTAGAAAAACAAATACATATTTACAGACATCCACAAATACACATTAGCATACACATGATGTGTATAAAATATGTACATGCATATAAATAACATATCAATTCATAAAACAAACATGAGAGTTTTTAAAAATGAAACATTTATGAAAAGCACATATATAGTTTCAAATTCTTTAAAGTTATTTTAAAGACATTAATAAAAATCTTAATGCTGTCCTATCAGAGTACTTACCTAATGTGCATAATTGTACAGACTGTGTGAAGCAGCAGAGACTTCTCTTTGCTTCATCTATTGTTTTATCTTCTTAGGTTTTCATTTTCTCACCAGATATGTTTTTAATAACTCACAATGCATATGATTTCCTTACCTTTTTTGTGTATTTTGTTTTGTCTCACTGAGAAACAGGAACACTGTTGATATTGTAAGAAGCATGGGCATATTCATCTGGAAAATAAAAAGAAAGTTCATCCTTATTACATCTCCAACTTTCTATAACCAGATGATGTCAGATATAATTACACTAGGTCTAACCCTTCCAGTAATTCTGCAAGATAGTCAATTCCTTCTATTTTCTAAATCCAGGAACATCGTATTAAAGTTTAAGGCACTTGACAAAGTACATTCAATTAGTAAATGACAGAGTCAGAATTCAAAGACTGCTTTACAGGGGTTTCCCTGTGATCCAGTGGTTAAGAATCTACCTTCAAATGCAGAGGACGCAAGATTGATCTCTGGTGGGGGAACCAGGATCCCACATGCTGTAGGGTTATTGAGTTTTCGTCCTGCCACGAAGACCCAGCACAGCCAAAAAAAACAAAAGAATGACAAAAAACCCCACCCAAAATCCCCAAAGACTTGTTGACAAACTTCTCATGACATTCAGCAAGAAATTAATAGCACTAACCTTCCAGGGAACTTTTTTAAAATCTTCTGAACGGCATCTTAGTAACTGCTTTGAAACCTAATCTATCAAGATTTGCCTATAACGTTTCAGAATATTTCTCACTCTTCCTCTCAAATTAAAGTCCATAGATGTAGCATGGAATGGTTAGTCTCGGCCATTAACAACAAAAACAACAGCAACAAGACCTGGAAGCTTAGCTGGTTTGTATTTCAAATTAAGGGAGTGCCTTTTCATTATATCCAAAGGATTCTAGGTGTTGAAAAATTCTGGCAAATAGAAAAAGGCCCAGTAAGAAGTTTATATATATATATTATATATATATATATATAATGGAATAAAAAAAACAATATGTAAAGTAAACCCAGATATTGAAGACCAAGGATGATTTTTGAAAATTAAGTAGTTCAGGGAATCCTAGATACAGATATAACTTCCAGTAGTTTTAAAGCATGGTTGTTGCCCACCTACCTTTTTCATAATAATCGTAGACAATGACTGGGGCTGGCTGAATGTTTGCCACATGGTTGATTTCCTCAACAGAGAAGGTGAAACTCTTTGCTGTATCTGAAACCTATAAAGATACAGATTATAAATACACCAGAGCAGGCCTGCAAAAAATAAAACCACAGGGCAAATTATTTCCAGAAGTTTATGATAAATCCAGGGTGTCATGATCTTACATAATGGCAAAATAATGAGTTGCTGCTGCTGCTGCTAAGTCACTTCAGTCATGTCCGACTCTGACGGCTCCCCCGTCCCTGGGATTCTCCAGGCAAGAACACTGGAGTGGGTTGCCATTTCCTTCTCCAATGCAGGAAAGTAAAAAGTGAAAGTGAAGTCGCTCAGTCGTGTCCGACTCTAGCAACCCCATGGATGGCAGCCCACCAGGCTCCTTGGGATTTTCCAGGCAAGAGTACTGGAGTGGGGTGCCATTGCCTTCTCCAAAATAATGAGTTAAGTAACATTAAATTGTGTAAAATGTTTCACCGATTATATTGAAGTACAAGAAAGTTGAAAATGTTACAAAAATGTAGGCATTTGTGTGGATGTTAATGATGTATACATAGAAAGGATGAGTCTGAAACTCGTCCCAGCCTCTGCTGGAGTTCAAGTCAAATTATAAAAGAATTGAACATCTTTGACCAGACTATGTTAGAAGCTGTGAGGAATAAAAGAATGGGGAAATGATGCTTCTAAACTTGAGAATCATCCAGTTAGCCAAGGTATGTATGAAATAGCATAGTATTTAAGAGGGAAAAGACAATTAGTGGGGTGGAAGTACACTGATCACCTTTAACATCTCACAAAGTTTTGACAAACCCTATCATGTATATTTAGGAGAAATTGAAGCATCCAGTTACCCTCAGAAGAAAAAGAAAGCCTTGGAGAAAAAAATTATTGTCAACTTACATTTTCCAGGTAGAAAAGAACATGGTCATTCTTGAATTCACTCTTCATTACTTGGCCATTGTTTTCAAGCTTTAAGAAAATTGGCAGGGAGGGATAAATATGAAAGAGCATCATTCCAGAAGTGAATGTTTCATGCTTTTTCTCTAATCAGTATCAAGAAGTTATTTTACGCAACATTCCCTTGTGCCGTGATGTTTTCATAAACACAAGTCAGAACTAAATTTACAAAATAGGTTACAAACTATTGGAAATAATGACTTCTAATTGCTATAAATCAAGAATCCATTCCACCACTGTTTTAGCAAAAATATGAGTGTGAACTGTGAATGTTTGTTTAAGTGAAGAATTACGCAGCTTGGCTTTGCTAACCAACTGTTTCATCAACACACTAGTGCTTTCTGGAGATTGAAAGACTGGGCTTCTCTTACTTGCCTCTTCAATGGATGACATGACTGGAGTAAATCCTGATAGCATTTTTACATCAACAAGGACCATGTTGGAGTTACTGTGAGTTCCCGTATATCTGAAATTTAAAAACAAAACACTGACTTAGACATCATTTTAGAAGAGTGACTTAACCTTATGGCAAAGATATGAGTACATTGATGCCAATTGGCTCTAAGCCTGGAGGAGAGGCAAAAGCTGGAGAAAAAACATCTGAAGATAGTCATTCTCACACATCTGGAAACAAGCACAATTAGAGTGATCGTGGCTGAGGTGATTCAAAGCAACATAAATTGGAGTAAAGAATGAATGGACCTAACCTCTCCAAATCCTGCTTTTAAACTTACTTGAGGCTTTAAAGTCAGAACTTATAGACAAAACTTTTAAACTTATATTACATATATGGTGGCTCAGTGGGTAAAAATATGCCTGTAATGCTGGAGAAACAAGGGATGCAGATTCCATCCTTGGGTCAGGAAGATCACCTAGAGAAGGGCATGGCAACCCACTCCAGTATTCTTGCCTGAAGAATCCCGAGGATGGAGGAGCCTCGTGGACTGCAGGCCACAAGGGTGCAAAGAGTTGGATATGACTGAAGCGACTGAGCACAGCACACATACTTATGTCAGCTTTAGATTCTGTGCAACACTTAGAAAAGACTCATATCTAAAAAGCAGGATGTTGGCAAAATCATACAACAGACATGCCCCCAAGAGATCTTCTAGGTTATACCCACAACTTGGGATAAAATTGTTGGGACATGAATTTGAGGCCTGTGTATTATATTATTAGCATTAGTGTTCAACAGATTTTCATTTTGAAATCCTGAGAAAAATCCCCAAAACTAATTTTACTCAATGTTTCTCCACACATTAACCAAGACTAAAACTCATCGGTGCCTGTAAATTATATTTTAATTCAAGAGAATTACTTTGCTTTTATACACTGAAAAACATCTAAAATTTTGCTTTGTATACAGTTATATTAATGATTAAATAAATGTTAGCAGGTTTTCTCTTTTTGGCCCACCCATGCTTGTCTTTAGAAAGAAAATTGTATCTCTGTTGTGCAAAACTGACACACAAAAAGGTGGAAGCACTGCTGAAGGATTAATGTGGCAGAAGCTTTCAAACTGCAAATCAGTACAGATTATATTTGCATAACTCTAACTTTGATTTAGTTGAAAATGTACTAAATTTGATGTGGGCACAGAGAGTACCATCAACATGTGATTATTGACAATAATATATAAATATCTTTTATACAATTTAAAGATTACTTTCCATTTATAGTTATTACAAAATATTGGCTATATCCCCCAGGGCTGTACAATACATCCTTGGGTCTATCTTACACCCTCCATGGTTTGTCCCTCCCACTCCCCCACCTCAGACTCCCCCTCCCCCTTCTCCCCACTGGTAATCATTAGTTTGTTCTTTATTTCTGTAAGTCCACCTCTTTTTTGTTAAATTCACTAGTTCATTGTATTTTTTAGATTCCATATGTAAGTGATATCGTACAGTATTTGTCCTTCTCTGTCTGACTTATTTCACTTAGCATGTGCTTTGTGCTTAGTCTCCCAGATATGCCCGCCAGGCTCCTTTGTCCATGGGATTCTCTAGGCAAGAATACTGGAGTGGGTTGCCATGCCCTCCTCCAGGGGATCTTCCCAACCCAGGGACTGAACACAGGTCTCCCACATTGCAGGCGGATTCTTTACTGTCTGAGCCAGCAAGGAAGCCCTTCATTAGGCCCTCCAAGTCCATCTATGGGCTTCTTTATCCATTCTTTCGCTGATGTACACTTAGGTTGCTTTCATGTCTTGGTGATTGTAAATAATGCTACTATGAACATTGGAGTACATGTGTCTTTTCAAATTAGTGCTTTTGATATTTTGTTAGTGTTTAAAATAATTCTTTTCTGATGCACCACTTTCTGTCTAACCTGAGAGTTGACATCAAAATGGGACACTTACCTGAGGGTTACTGTCAGGTCAAAATTACTCTGGAATACATCCGAAGAGTTTTTCTTTACTATTTGTAAGGAAAGGGAAAATCCAGATTCTTTTTTAGGTAGTAGCACATTATACTTCATGGTAGCCTAGAAAGGATGAGATCAGATCAGTTGCTCAGTCGTGTCCGACTCTTTGCAAAGTGTAAAAAAAAAAATGCATCTATCTATCCTGTAGTAAAAATTGAAGCACTTATTGTTTTTTCTTATTTCCATTATTGCTGTTGTTGTTTAGTCACTAAATTGTGTCTGACTCTTTGCAACCCCATGGACTATAGCTCACTGAGCTCCTTTGTCCATGGGATTTTCTAGGCAAGAATACTGGAGTTGATTGCCATTTCCTTCTCCAGGGGATCTTCCTGAACCAGGGATTGAACCCCTGCCTATCCTGCATTAGCAGGTGGATTCTTTACCACTGAGCCACCAGGGAAGCCCTCATTTCCATTATTAATGCACTTTATTTTATAACTTCATTATCAGGGAATAAGGCTAAATCTAATCATTTGATTGTCAGAAGACACAAGAATCTTTAACAATGTAATCTAATTAAAATATTAGAACACCCTCAAACACTGACATTCCTCAAGAAACTTCTCAGTTATCTTTAAGAATAGGTAGCCTTTTACAAAATAACTTTAGTTTTCAGCTGTTGAGTGGAAAATATCAATGAAGGAAAGTGTAATCATGAAAACATGCAAGAGTAAAATAGTACTTCGTACATAACTGAAAAGATAGTCTGTGTTTTTTACTGGCAAACACTCATCTTCCTCACAGAATTCCATTACCTGGATAAATGCACAACCTCGTCCTTCCACATCTACTGTGTATTGTCCACCTGCTTTTGTTAGTTCTGAACGTTGAACCAGTAATTGATTATCACCATTAACCTGGAAAATCTTGTTGAATTCTTCACTGCTTAAGCTGACAGTGACTTGATCATCAGAGAAGATTAAATTCATGTAGCGGGTTATGGCAAGAAGGCAAACGGGCGTATCCTGCACAGAACAGTACAAGCAGCATTCCAAGCTCTGTTATGATGCAATATTAGTCATCATGTGGCCATGAACTTTAAATCAACCCATAGAAATATTTCTGACATGTCAACAGAACACCAAGAAGCAGTATTCTAAACAACAGGAAAAACATACTTGCTTGTGCTAATTGTTGTCACTTTCTTCAGCAGATCTTAATTAGATCTAAAAATCTTCTCAATAATTTTATAATATCCATGTGAAATAGTGCTCAATCTTTTCTAAAAATTAAGGTGTTATGTAATTTGGTTGCCATAGATAATGTTTATGTTCAACTGTCTTCAAAGATGGGAAGTCAGAATTCAGAAAGGATGTTGGGAGATTCACTAACATATGGTTTTACTCAGAAACTAAGACTGAAAAAAAGAAAGTAAGGAAGGAAATGATTTTCCTTGTGGGAATAAAACTTGCATTTCTTTGCATTAAATTTTTTTGCCTATTAAGGAAGGACATAAGCCATTGTTTTTGATACCCATTTCTTTGGCTATTCATTCATTTGCTTTTTCCAATGTATAGACCACAGAAGTAGGGAGAAATATTACTTCTTGGCTGACGTGAAATAATGGTTTGACCAAAGTATTCTTATTGTCAGGGCTCTTGTGTTTATAACAACCATCCTTTCTAGACTTTCGTTCTATTTTTACTGTGTAAATGAAGATATAAATCAGGCATACATTCCCTGAGAAGGGATTTTATTTTATTCATTTGTACACAGAAAATTCCTAGTAGAGTTCCTGGTATACAAGAACTGCCCAATGAATGCTTGTTGACTAAATATTGGGTCACCTGTAGAGACGTGGATGGACCTAGAGACTATCATACACAGTGAAGTAAGTCAGAAAGAAAAAACCCAAATATTGTATATTAATGCATACATGTGGTATCTCGAAAAATGGTACAGATCAACCTATGTGCAGGGCAGGAATAGACACACAGATGTGGAGAATGGATGAGTGGACATGGGGTGGAGGAAGAAGTGGTGGAATGAATTGGGAGATTTGGATTGGCATATATACACTACCATGTATAAAATAGATAGCTAGTAGCACAGGGAGTTTACTCAAACTCATGTCCATCGAGTCAGTGATGCCATCCAGCCATCTGTGATTCATGGGGTTGCAAGGAGTTGGACACGACTAAGCGACTGAACTGAACTGAGCACAGGGAGATCAGCTCGGTGCTCTGTGATGACTTAAAGGGGTGGACTGGGGTAGGGGTAGGCGGGAGGTCCAAGAGGGAGGGGCTATATGTATACATATAGCTGATTTGCTTCATTACACAGCAGAAACCAATCCATTGTAAAGCAACTAAACCCCAATAAAGATGACTTATAATAGCAAATATTCCTTGTCTCAGAAGGTATTTCTTACCTTTGGCA
Organism: Bubalus kerabau; assembly: GCF_029407905.1. NCBI lineage: Eukaryota > Metazoa > Chordata > Mammalia > Artiodactyla > Bovidae > Bubalus > Bubalus kerabau. Next base: position 21,218,685 of record NC_073624.1, read on the forward strand.
TTTTTATTATATATATCTATATAATATATTATCTACATTATTATAGAGTGGCATCTTTTGCATTGAACATATTGTGGTTATGTCAGTAGATCCACATCAATCACCTGAGGGGAGGAGAAGCCTCCGTGAGAATTCATCTGTTGGGCAAGCCACTGAACAATCTTACTAGCGTAGGTCAGGTCAGGGTTTTTCTGGGAAATGATAGCTAACAGCACATAGCAAGTCTTCTCCATCTCAGCAGAAGGTGCCCAAGGAATAAAGAGTGGAGGTGCCTCTGTCTTGAGTTTCTTTGCTTTTCCCCAATATATCACATTATCTGGGAAGAAAAGAAGAATTTTCACACAATCCCTATGAAAAGAAAGATGCAAATGCCATCCTTGACCTCTGTTATGGGTTCATTGTGCCTCTCAAAATCCATATGTTCAACGCCCTACTCCCTAGAACCTCAGAATGGAACTGTATTTGGATATAGGGCTTTTAAAGGGGTGAATAAGTTAAAATGAAGCCATTTAGATGGGTCTTAGTACTTAGCAACTAAACAACAACAACAACAAATGTATCCTTATCAGAAGAGATAATTTGGACTCATGAAGGGGGCACCAGGAACGCATGTACATGGGAAAAGACATGTGAAGATGGTTAGAGAAGATGGCCATCTACAAACTAAGCAGAATGGCCTCAGAAGACATCATACCCGCTGACACTTTGATCTTGGAATTCCAGCTCTAGAACCATGAGGAAAATAAATCTCTGTCATTTAAACCACCCAGCACAGAGTATTTTATTGGGCTGGTCAAAAAGTTCGTTCAGGTTTTTATGGAAAAACTCAAATGAACTTTTTGGCCAACCCAATATTATGGCAGTCCTAGCAAACTAATGCAACTTCAGATAGCAACTTCCTAAGGTCAAAGTTTTTGACCTTAAGTTCAAGGCCAAAGTTTCATAAGCAGTTTTTATTATCTGCAGTCACTCCACTTGATTTTCTTTACTTCACTCACTTGAGAAGAAATGAGCAGAAAAGAAAAAGAGGAAACTAGAAAATATATAATGTTTTGTTTTTTAAAAAAGTCACTCAGAAATTTCATAAGATAAATAGAAATATTCTAGAAAAGAGAGGGTTCCTATGTGATTGCTCAGTTTCATCAGTTTATTCTTAGGGTCATCTCCATTAACAAAGAAGTGAAGTGAATTGAAGTGAAAGTTGCTCAGTCGTGTCTGACTCTTGGTGATGCCATGGACTGTAGCCCATGAGGTTCCTCTGTCCATGGGATTCTCCAGGCAAGAAAACTGGAGTGGGTTGCCATTTCCTCCTCCAGGGGATCTTTCCCACCCAGGGATCAAACCCTGGCTCCTGCATTTCAGGCAGATTATTTGCCTGAAAGCCCCTCCATTAGCAAAAATGAATAATAATACTTACTTAATTTTGTAGCAGATTGATCCAGGGTCCGGAGTAAGGATTCCACTTTCTCCTCTTTTCCAGCCAATGCAAAAGCATAAGCTAGAACTGCAAGGTTGTAGCCATTTTTGACACCATTTTCCAAGGCCTCTTCTAAGCAAAAGAGCCCATTTCGTAGAGCGGGAAACTAGTCAAGAAGAACAATTCATTTTAAGATGATGCTTGAATACTTACTTGTAAACTTGACTGTTTAAACTAATCATTTTTATAATGCATATAATATACCCTTGAAGTATATTTTACATGCAAACCTGTTCATTTCTGTACATGTGAATTATATTTTATAAATATCATTAAAATTCATTTTTAATGGATTATCAGTATTTGAAAAAATTTAAGTAGTATGAAAATGGCAATCTCAGTCTGGCTGTATTTTAGTTGATGATGTAAATGTTTTCTATGTGTCAAAGTATACATATTTATTTTTAGATCTAAGATATTTTACACTAATGCCCAAAATAGGAGCTTGTATTTCTAAAGATGGTTTTTGAGGTATACCAATGACCCTGGAAATTCCTAGGATCTTATTTCAAGAATAGGTTTTGCAACTGGATGATCTGAACTTTGGATTGAGAGGCAGCCAAGATGAACCACACTTAAGCTGAAAATGTTTACATACTGAGTTGGTTAGACAAACAGAATATCAGGTTATAGTTATACTTGGAATAAGAGTTCTTAATCTGAAATTAATAGCTGAACTTCAGGAGATATATGGATACTGAAATGGTATGGAACACTTGTATAAGTGTGCATATGTATATCTTCTCTAGGGAAAAACTCAATAGTGTTCATCAACGGTTTCTATGAATCAAAAAGGTCATGCTAGTGGTAAAGAACCTGTCTGCCAATGCAGGAGACCTAAGAGATGTGAGTTTAATCCCTGGGTCTGGAAAATCCCCTGGAGGAGGAAATAGCAACCCACTCCAGTATTTTTGCCTGGAAAATCCCATGGACAGAAGAGCCTGGCAGGCTACAGTCTATAGGGTCTCAAAGAGTTGGACATGACTGAAGCAACTTAGCATGCATGAATAAAAAAATTTTGGGAGTGTTAATTTAAAGAGTGTTAGTGAATTAATTATTCTCTTGATGTTTCACCCAGTCCAGGAATTTTAAATCACTCTGAATTGATAGTCAAATTCATGTGCATTCAGCTGACTGATACTAAAAGACAGTGGGACCCATACAGTGAAATTGAGTCCAGCTTCAAGGAATGCAGCAACGATATAGGCAGTGAGTACAATGTCCTCTTCATCTCCAACCTAAACACAAAGGAACCATGAGTCATATAGGACAGCAGAGCACAAAAGAACAGCTATCCTTCTGAAGGGAAACTAGATAGCAAAGAAACACTGGGACAAATATCATTAAATTTTTTTTTTTTTTGGCCACGGTGCAGCATATGGAGAATACCAAGTGATATATCTAAATATGGACAGGAAAAGGGAAAGAATAGGTCTATCAAGGACAGACTTCATTCCATTTGCATTTTGACCTGAGGCAAGTGAGGTCCTCATGCTTTGATTTAAGGAGGTATTGGATCAGTGCTTCATTGAAACAATATAAATTATGAGATTCTCTTCCTGAACTGGCTTACCATCCATAAATAGAAATAAATAATGTTTGCTTCAAATTTATAAACTGTTTCCTCTCTAGGTTATTTTTCAGTCCCCTCTCTCCTATTCTCAGTTTATCTACTCAAGGAGACTGGTTCTAAGAAAGGACTGAGAACAGTAAGACAAATAATAGATTTAAGAGGAATTCAGTGTAGGCTGAGGGTAACATACAGGCAGCAGTAATAATGGCTTTGATCTACACATCACAAGCCTATCAAGGCAGCAGAAGGAGTAATATTCATAAGGAGTGTACTCATGGTCTCAAGAGCTGGATAAGGCAGGTAATGCAAAGGAGAAAGGAAAGCTTACTTGTGTGAATCACTCACCTCCCAGGCATTGCTGAAAAGCTTGCCATCACTTTTAAAGCAGCCATCTATTTTCTGTTTGCTTGCAAGCCAGATCAAGGTCTCCCTTTGAACCAGTTCATCAATGAAGACATATTTCTTCATTCCCGCAAATGTCTTAAAAGTAAGAGCACTGAGCCTGTAAAGCCAATCGTCAGTTAGACAGAAGTTAGATAAGAAAGAAATGATGTCAGCTTCCCATCAGGTCCATCATCACTGATTGCTTTGGGTCATGGGTGGATCTGATCTGGCTGAGAGCGACTGTAACAAGTCTTGATTGACAGCAGTTCTTTCCTTTGGGCCAGTAAAGTGTTATGAACAGCAATATGTGAAAGTAAGAGCATGTAATTTCCAGCACGTTTATGCACAAATTTCTATAGGATCCATCAGATTGTCCATACACGAAGAAAGAATGGAATGGGTGTAATTAGGTGCTTTGGAGCCTTTTAGTTTTACTTTCCTCAGTCTACATGGGGCCGAGAGAGGCAGACTAAGATGAGCCATTTACCACAGACTGTGGAAGTATTAGTGGGGGTGTCATTAAACGACCAGACATCTAAGCAATCTATTATGAGACTTTCAGTACATTGTTGCTTTAAAGTTGGAATAATCAAATATTTTAGTTTTATCTGATTCACCTCTAGGAATTCACTTTGAAACACAAAAGTGTTGCTTTCAAATCCCCACCAAACACAATTCCCCTCAGCCCCTCACATGTCCTCCTCAGATCATTCTTGTATTATTTAAAATAAAATTTCATCTCTTACCGTATGCTTCCTTCCTGATTCCTCTGCCAAAACACACTATAGGAACCATCCAAGTTTTTGAAAGACAACTGCTTCTGATAACCTAAAATACAACATGGTAGGAAATTATTCTTTAAGAAAGTTAGAAGAAAAATAATGGTGTAGTAACAGCCCCGTGTTTTGGTATTAGATGGACATAAATGACTAGATGATCATTTCAATTTTAATTTCTGAAACTCAGGTTCTCCATCCATAGGGAGAAAAGATAGCTTCTACCTTATAGGGTTTTAATGACAAGTAAGATATTCCATGTCACTACATCTAACTCAATAGTTGTCTGATATTGCTAATTGTTTAGTTTTTTTCTTGGGGTTATTTTATTTCAGTGTTATTTTTCTGAAAAAAAGAATAAAATAAATTATACTCCTGAACTTTTCTTTGATATCACATTTACAAGATCTTTCTAAATACAAAATGAATCACTTCATCTCAATGGAATGCAATTGAGCAAACAAATACAGAAGTTGATAAATGAACTGTTTATAGCTACCATTAATAACAATAACAAAACCCACTAACAAAGTAGCTTAGCAAAATATTAGGCATTAAAAAAAACCCTGAGCTCATAATGCGAAACAGTACAGGTCTGAATTGTGAAGCCAAATGACCATACAGATATTGAATTCCAAAAAAGCCCCCAAACAAACAAAAACACCCAAAATAGAGCTAGGACTCAGAGTGACTCAGTTCTTCAGATATACTTTTTCCCCATGAGACTACCTCATAATAGCAGCTTTATGACATCTTGATATTAGTAATAATTTATTTAATCTATTATAGGCAGAAATTACTTCAATCTTCTCACCATTAGATAAGAAGAATAAAGCTTTAGATTTAACTTGCTCTGTCAGTTGTTTAGTAGATTTCAGATAGTCTAGGATGTAGGTATCAGATGCTAGCAGGGCAATATTCTGTTCTCCACCTCCATAGGGCATTTGAAAAAGATTCTCCAGATTCTGTATTGCAAGTCCTAGAATATCCCCTAAAAACATGACAAACAATGTTACTGCTTGTTAAACTTGGCATCTCAGCATTAATGACAATAGGTGAAAGAGGCATAGTGGAAGGAAAGAACATTTTAAAATAGGTCTAAAAGGTGGAAACAAGGAATGTTTTCATGAAGTAATTCTAAAGAGGGTGAAGCGAAAGAGGTTTCTGGTATGAAAAATGTTTTGGAAAATCTCCTATTACCACAGAGAGAAAGAATTTAAGAAAGTGTGTTTGTTCACTTGATTGCTTGCTGGTTTGGTTTTTTGAGAAGCTGACCCTGTGAATTATATAATGTAATCTATTTCTTTCCCCCAAATGTAGATGTTAATAATAGACAAAGAAAGCTGACTTCTCTGGAACAGTTTTCTCCTTTACTGAGGAAATTTCCAGCATTTCTAACAAAGTGTATTTTGATCTCCAAAGGTATATTTAATATTTCAGATGGACAGGCTGTAATAGGACTCTTTATTTTCTAAACACCAATTATCATTCAGCAGAAAAAATATCTTCTAGGGACATAGATTTAAAAAAATTTTTTTTAATTGAAGTATAACTGCTTTACAATGTTGTGTTACACGAATCAGCTCTTAATACATGTATACATATATCCCCTCCCTCTTGAGCTTCCCTCCTACCCACTCCCCCATCTGACCTTTCTAGGTCATCACAGAGTACTGAGCCGAACACTCTGTGCTGTACAGCAGGTTCCCACTAGCTATCTATTTTACCCATGGTTGTCTATACTCTCTCAGTTCATCGCACAGGGACATGGATTTAAAAATGGTGCTGTAAGTCCTTCAGATCCCATGCAGAAACAAACATAGGAGATCATCCTCAACAATAATTCCCTCCAATTGATACTGTAATAAAAATATCTCCATCCTTTGAAGTTGTTTTTTTTTTTTTACCACCTCAACTAAGATTTTCAAATCACTGTGAAACAAAAAATGTAACCAACTTACCCACAACAGTGAAAAAGGCCCTGGTTGATCCTTCTACGGCATCATTTGTCAAATTCAAATCTACCTGCCTGGAGACTTTGGTGCCTGGAAAGAAAAAATATCAATAAAACAAATAATGTTTGGCTTTCTTTCATAAACAATAGCAGCAGGTTTGTGGGACAAACATATTAGGAAATATATTCCATTATTTGTATTTATTTTATAAGTTGCTTGTTTGAAGAGATGAACTTGAGGTTTTGATCTAGTTTAGAATAACAATACATTTAGAAAATGGTATATAAATCTGCAAGTTAGAGGTGGCCTCTATTATCTATCAGTTTAGTGCCTGAACTACTTATGTATGAAAAAAAAAGTAAAAACTACTGATTATGACATATGGAACATTACACACAAAAGGTAAAACTTGGAGACTCTTACTAGGCATTAAAATAAAATCATCAGGAAATCCTCTGGCAGTCCAGTGGTTAGGACTCAGTGCTTTTACTGCTAAGACCTGATTCAATCCCTGGCTAGGGACTAAGATCCTGCAAGATGTGCCGTGTGGCCAAAAAAAAAAAAAAAAAAGAAAAAAATTATGTTAATAAGAAATTAAAAAAAAATCAAATCATCATCGACCACATAAAGCAATACTCATGAGGCCCATAAAACTGGCTATTGAAGGTCAGTGATTTTCTATGGTTGTTTCATCCCAGGAGTACAGAAGCAAATGTTACATTATGGACTGCTTACATTATGTGCTGTTTGGGCATAATCTTGACTTCCCTCTGCCCAAAATTGTGCCACATTCACATGCAAGATGAGCTCCACCCACCCCACCCCCCAAAAAATTCACAAGATGGAAGAAGTAGGCTGAGACAGATCGATGTCATAGATGGACAACAAAAAATAACCTCATAAATGTCCTTTATATTTACTAAAACTATACAATGAAGACTGGGCCTGAAATGAAATAATCCTCCATTGGATATTCAGAATAAAGTCACCGAAGTCCTCAGTATAGCAATAAAGTAGAAGAAGAGGAAATAAATAGACCTGTGGATACATTTCCTTTAGGACTATTTTGACCGTATAGAAGATCCTACAGCACATGGGAATCTGCTCAATGTTACATGGCAGCCTGGATGATGGGAATTTGGAGGAGAATGGATACATGTATATGTATGGCTGAATCCGTCTCTTCGCTGTTCTCCCAAAACTATCACAATGTTGTTAATTTGCTATTAGTTCAGTTCAGTTGCTCAGTCGTGTCCGACTCTTTGCAACCCCATGAATTGCAGCACGCCAGGCCTCCCTGTCCATCACCAACTCCCAGAGTTCACCCAAACTCATGTGAATCAAGTCGGTGATGCGATTCAGCCATCTCATCCTCTGTCATCCTCTTCTCCTGCCCCCAATCTCTCCCAGCATCAGAGTCTTTTCCAATGAGTCAACTCTTCGCATGAGGTGGCCAAAGTATTGGAGTTTCAGCCTCAGCATCAGTCCTTCCAATGAACACCCAGGACTGATCTCCTTTAGGATGGACTGGTTGGATCTCCTTGCAGTCCAAGGGACTCTCAAGAATCTTCTCCAACACTACAGTTCAAAAGCATCAATTCTTTGGCACTCAGCTTTCTTCACAGTCCATCTCTCACATCCATACAGGACTACTGGAAAAACCATAGCCTTGACTAGATGGACCTTTGTTGGCAAAGTAATATCTCTACTTTTGAATATGCTATCTAGGTTGGTCATACCTTTCCTTCCAAGGAGTAAGCGTCTTTTAATCTCATGGCTGCAATCACAATCTGCAGTGATTTTAGAGCCCCCAAAAATAAAGTCTGACACTGTTTCCCCATCTATTTCCCATGAAGTGATGGGATCAGATGACAAGATCTTTGTTTTCTGAATGTTGAGCTTTAAGCCAATTTTTTCACTCTCTTCTTTCACTTTCATCAAGAGGCTTTTTACTTCCTCTTCATTTTTGCCATAAGGGTGGTGTCATCTGCATATCTGAGGTTATTGATATTTCTCCCAGCAATCTTGATTCCAGCTTATGCTTCTTCCAGCTCAGCGTTTCCATGATGTACTCTGCATATAAGTTAATTGGCTATACCCCAGTACAAGATAAAAAAGTTTAAAAAGAAAAGATCCTCTTACCTTGTGTACAGATAAGGAAACTTTGAGTCATCTCTTTTTCCATACCTTCAGGCTATCAAAGAGTAAAGTAAACAGAAAGAAGCATAAAGTCAGGGGTCTGGGTCATCTTTCCACACAGAAAAAGCAACCACGTGTCAGCTCACATAGGCATGGCTGGCTCATGGTTGTTGCTGGAGAAGATCCATTCATTGTCCCCTTCTGTTTATATCTGCAAGTCACTGTATGTTACCAACACCCACTTTGGCTCTGTGTTCCCATAGTTCTTTGAGGGACGGAGGTAACTTCAGTGTCTTAGTGAAACAAACTCAGTTTCCCTGGCACTGTCCAGCTTCTCTAGTAGACAAACAAAAGTGTTTTGCAAAGTAAGAACATGCCAAAAGGTGAGGTGAGAGGATGCCGTTGACAAGCAGTGATTCTTTTAGAGGATGATGAGGCCTGCACAGGCATGTAGATTTGTCTCTTGGATTTGAGAGTCAGTTAAAGGAAGGGAGGGAAGAGGATCAGGTGTATAGGAAGCATCATGAGTCAGGAGCAAACAAAAAATCTAAGCCTGTTTCACGAGTTACACTTTTCTATCCTGGGTTAAGCGTTGACTAAAGAATGGATGAATTTTATTGCCATTTTAATTTATTTAAAATGGCATATCTTGTGTCAATAGTGAGAGTGAAAGTGTTAGTTGCTCAGTCATGTCCAACTGTTTGTCAACAGCAATTATGGTCAATTAAGTCTCTTCACAGAGTATGTCCTTTATTATTTAACCTATTGCGTGCATGCTAAGTCACTTCTCGTGTCCATCTCTTGTGACCCTATGGACTGTAGGGTAGCCTGCCAGGCTCCTCTGTCATTGGGATTCTTCAGGCAAGAACACTGGAGTGGGTTGCCATTTCCTCCTCCAGGAGATCTTCTCAACCCAGGGATGGAACATGAGTCTCTTACATCTCCTGCATTGGCAGGTGGGTTCTTTCCCATTAGCACCACCCGGGAAGCCCATGATACTCTCTATTTTGTATGTGGAAGGGATTGATAGCTTTGCATGTACTTACCTGTACCAACAGACTTTTGATCACAGTGTCTTTCCAGTTCAGGTTCTGCCTCTCAGGTGCTTCATTTGGGCAAGCACTATTTTGCTTGGACTCAGCAACTATGGTGATATTCACTTTACCTGAAAAACATTCCCAAATATAAATTACATTGACCACTGGCCCCTTCTGTGAAAGGAAATGATTAAAAGTCTATAAATCACTTCTTGAATCACACAAACTGATTCTTATCATCATATTTATGCTTGGACCAAAATAACTCATTCTTTCTCCTGCTTGGAGATAATATGATGTCCTTTTCTATCTCTTTCAAGATTCCTTACATGAAGTAATTGATTCACTTACCTAACTAGAACTTAAGAAAATGTGGAAAATGTTGGCTTTGCAGAATATTCTCTTTTTTTCCACACAAAAAAAAAAGAGAATATTTTTTTGTGGAAAAAAAGAGAATATTCTGCAAAGCCAACTGAGCAAATTCCTTGATATGGATTGCTTTTAAAGTTTACATATGACAATATAGGGGCATAAAATCAGAAAACTAGGCCTTTTAACTTATTTTTCGAGATTGAACAAACAAAAACAGTAAACTATAACATAGTGGAAAGGGCACTGAATTAAAATCAAATGTTAACAGGGCATCTATTGTTTTTAACTCCCTGTGGCTTAGACGGTAAAGTGTCTGTCTACAATGCGGGAGACCTGGGTTCGATCCCTGGGTCAGGAATATCCCCTGGAGAAGGAAATGGCAATCCACTCCAGTACTATTGCCTGGAAAATCCCATGGACAGAGGAGCCTGGTAGGCTACAGTCCATGGGGTCGCAAAGATTTGGACACGACTGAGCGACTTCACTTTCCTTTCCTTACATCATACGTGTGTGCATGCTAAGTCAGTTCAGTCGTGTCCACCTCTTTGTGCCCGCCATGGACTGTGTAGCCCACCAGGCTCCTCTGTCCATGGAATTTTCCAGGCAAGAATACTGGAGTGGATTGCCATTTCCTTCTTCAGAGATATTCCTGACCCAAGGATAGAACTTACCTCTCTTATGTCTCCTGCATTGGCAAGTGGATTCGTTATCACTAGCACCACCAAGGAAGCCCTATCTGGGAAGCCATCTGGGGAGTCACTGGGAAGTATATCATAGGTCATAATTGAAATGGATCTCCAATTTTCTTGTGAAAATTAGAGAAATAAAAAATATAATACTTTTAGTTTCATATTATCTGTATGCCTATTGTGAAGTCGCTCAGTCGTGTCCAACTCTTTGCGATCCCATAGACTGTAGCCTACCACGCTCCTCTGTCTATGGGATTTTCCAGGCAAGAGTCCTGGAGTGGGTTGCCATTATATACCTATGCATAACCAATACACTGTTCTTATTTTTTGTTAGTGTGTTTTGTTTCTTTTTTAAGATAGATTTTTGACACTCCACTCTTAGAACTGTGTCCTCCTCTTAAAGCCATAAAACCATACAAGTCAGTACAGTATTCTATCTCAATTGCCAGCAGAAGATTTTTTAAAACCTTGTATAGCTAGAGAAATTGAGAAACTTAAAATCTAATAGGAAAACTAGTCTTATGCAGACCAATGTCAGGTGATTTAAAGTGATCTCATAAATTACTCTGTATTGCTAAAGGAATATAATAAATATAGGATATGAAATAAAGGAAATTTTACTTTTTGATATTAGTGATAATGAGAATGTGTCTACTACATCTATAATTCTTGTTTACTAGATTCTTTTTAACTTTTCCCTTCCCTTGTATTTTTAACAAGATATTGTCAAATTTAGTTTTCTATATTGCAGATAATCTATGCATTGAGACTGTACTCTTCTGTGTTTAATTCCCATCTGAGTGTTCAGTGTTTTGGTTGTCTCATAACACATCTAGTAGATTTACAAATCCTGGCAATCATTGAGACTGAGGAGCAATTTTTGTTTAGGTAACATGAATTCCTGATGGCAAGTGAAGAAGCAAATGAGAAGTGAAGAAACTGAGCAGCATTAATGAAAATATGGTTTTCACTTGGGTTATGATACATGGACTTGATGGGTAATGCAAATTAGCCTTTGCATTGTATTTCAATCACATTCTGCTTTTAAACAAATGGAGGATGGGTTTGCTCCACATAAGCATTAGAAAAACCAGAAATTAGATTATAAAAACAGGATTTTAATTGAGACCCTAAAAAAATGAGAATTTTTAGAAACAGAAATTTCAAATGTGAGGGATAAAGTTATCTCTGCATAGAGGATTTAAGGGAAACAGCTGCTGCTGCTGCTGCTAAGTCGCTTCAGCTATGTCCGACTCTGTGCGGCCCCATAGACGGCAGCCCACCAGGCTCCGCCTTCCCTGGGATTCTCCAGGCAAGAACACTAGAGTGGGTTGCCATTTCCTTCTCCAATGCATGAAAGTGAAAAGTGAAAGTGAAGTCGCTCAGTCCTGTCCGACTCTTAGTGACCCCATGGACTACAGCCTACCAGGCTCCTCTGTGCATGGGATTTTCCAGGCAAGAGTACTGGAGTGGGTTTCCATTGCCTTCTCTTGGGCAATAAAAATAGACTGGTTTTTCAGGAGAGGTTGGCATGGACACATAGTTACTTACCCAGCTTCTTAGGAGTAACAGTCCAGACATAGGTCTTTTTCTCTGAAGCTTGGATAATCTCACTGCTGTTGTCTTTAGGGGTACTGATATCTGCCTCAAAATCCTGAGATGCTTCTAGTTGAGTGAAAATCTAAAATAACAGTCATGAAGTGAGAGCAGCACTTTAAATATTTTGCTATCACTATTCCTCCTCCAATCTTGAGAAAATTCTACTTTACTTGTTTTATATCATCAAAAATAAATGATACAAATGACTCCTCTCATAAGAAGATAAATCTGGCATAACACTATAAAATGACTTTCTTAGAGCGGTATTTAAATCACTGCTGTGAATTAAAGCAAATTTTTGTTTGCTTTTCAAAGATTTTTTTTTTTTGATGTGGACCATTTTTTGAAAGTCTTTATCGAATTTGTTACAATATTGCTTCTGTTTTATGTTTTGTTTTTTTGGCCATGAATCATGTGGGATCTTCTCTCACCGACCAGGAACTGAACTCTTACCTCCTGCATTGGAAGGCAAAACCTTAACTACTAGACTGCCAGGGAAACCCTAGCAACTGTTTTTGTTTGAGGAAAAATCTTATGACTCTATAGTACCATTTTGTATTTGAGAATAAAAAGAATATGGCAACATTCAAGAAATCTCTTGGCCTTGTTAGATTTTGACTCCAGATCAAAGGGAATAATTTACCTCTACACAGGTATTCAGGTAGCTGAAGACACTGACAATCAGATCAGACCGTTCGTTCCGAACAACTGAAGAGGGGGAGGTTATTTCAACAAAGAAAGGTTGGGAGGCTTCCAGAGAAGCTATTGATGAAATGCCAAATCCAGCCTCACCGTTCACACAGAAGCCACTTGCTTCCCATTGGGTTATAGTATCAGGGATGGTGAATGAAAGATTTGCTGAACCGGAGGAGCTACAAAGGGAGATTATAGGTAAAATGCATCCTTTGTCTAAACCAGGAACCTAAATTTAATCCAGAGCAAACAAAAAAGTATTAACTGAAGGTTAAAAATGAGCCATAGATCAGTATCATTAGATCTTTGTCAGGGCGTTAGATCACTATTTTGAGAGCTGGTTTTCTAAATCCAGCTAAAATTTAATCTTAAAAAGGTCACATTTCTCTAAACACATTATTTTTTCTAATTCATGCAGCTTGCATCTATCTGCATGAAATGAACAGACAAGAAACAGTACTAGAGGAAAAGTAAAATAAAATATGTGGTCAGTACATGCAAGTGAATGGTGTTTTGTATTTTACCGACATGGTTCTTCTTCATATACTCAGAAATAAAGTTTAGGAAATAAAGACAAAAAGAAAATAGAAATAAAGATATATAGGAAAGAAAACTTAAAAGCTTACTCAATGCTGACCAGGTCCCAAATCCATGTTTCCGGAAAGTTTGTTCTTACTGTTTCAATTATAACCCGTTCTATGGAGTCAAAATTCTCCCTTGTGACTTCACCAGCTAAAAGAAAAGAGAAATGTTTTAAAGAGAGAGAATAAAAAACGTTCCAATGACACATCCATAAGCTATGTCTCTGATCACACATGCTTAGTGGGACATGATATAGGGGTTGCTGCTGGGGCTCAGTGTCAATAAACTTTCATCTCAGTCTAGGTGTCAGTGTTTTGATGCTCAAATCAGTCCCATTACTAAAATAAGAGCAACACATACACACATACACACACACACACACACACACGCACAAATCATCCTACATTGTTCCTCCAGAGTCAAATTTAGAGAAAGTCATGTCTATTTATTGAATGGTGTTTCTTGTCTGACATTCTGGTGTCTGCCAGGAAACAATTTGGTATTGGCCAATTCCATCATCCTAATGACTAAAGTTTCTAATGACATTAACATTGCTAATTTCTTTTTTTAATTTATTTTTTTTATTGAAGGATATGTGCTTTATAGAATTTTGCTGTTTTCTGTCAAATCTCAACATGAATCAGCCATAGGTATACATATATCCCCTCCCTTTTGAACCTCCCTCTCATTTCCCTCCCCATCCCACCACTCTAGGTTGATACAGAGCCCCTGTTTGAGTTTCCTGAGCCATACAGCAAATTCCCATTGTCTATCTATTTCACATATGGTAATATAAGTTTCCATGTTACTCTTTCCATCCATCTCACCCTCTCCTTCCCTCTCCCCGTATCCATAAGTCTATTTTCCATGTCTGCTTCTCCACTGCTGCCCTGTAAACAAATTATTCAGTACCTTTTTTCTAGATTCTGTAAATATGTGTTAGAATATGATATTTATCTTTCTCTTTCTGACTCACTTTATTCCGTATAATAGATTCTAGATTCATCCACCTCATCAGAACTGACTCAAATGTGTTTCTTTCTATGGCTTAGTAATATTCCATTCTGTATATGTACCACAACTTCTTTATCCATTTATCTATCGATGGACATCTAGGTTGCTTCCATGTTCTAGCTATCGTAAATAGTGCTACAATGAACAATGGGATACATGTGTCTTTTTCGATTTTGGTTTCCTCAGAGTATATGCTTAGGATTGGGATTGCTGTTTCATATGGTGGTTTTATTCCTAGTTTTTAAAGGAATCTCCATACCGTCTTCCATAGTGGCTGTATCAATTTACATTCCCACCAACAATAACATTGCTAATTTCTGAAGAACATTTTCTTTTGTTTCCTTGGCCTCTGGGCTATATTTGGCATTAAAAAAACTTCTCTTTTTAAATTGAAGTATAGTTGATTAACAATGCTGGGTTACTTTCTTCTATACAATAAACTGACTCTTTTATACACACACACACACACACACATACATTCTTTTTTATATTTGGCATTCTTTTTTCCTATTTTTTGGCCATGCCACATGGCTTATGGGATCTTAGTTCCCCCATCAGGGATTGAATACATACCCCCTGCATCACCAGGGAAGCCAAAAATGGATGGGTATTTGAACACATTTCTCTGATGCCTGCTGTTTGGTCATCTGAGAATCAAAATGCTCTCTGCCTTGAACTATGTATTCTGATCTACACATAATAAGGGCATCTCCTCCTATCATTATGATTGCCCTCCTGTACATTTCTGCTGTTGTGTTCTACCATAAAAATAAACTTCCTCTTATATCTGAAGTGAATTCTTCCTTTTAGCTAATACCATTCCCACTTACCTTATTCTGCTTTATTCAGCTGCAGGATGTATGTGAAGCAAAGTCGCTCAGTCGTGCCCGACTCTTTGCGACCCCATGGACAGTAGCCTGCACCAAGCTCCTCTGCCCACGGGGTTTTCCAGGCAAGAGTACTGGAGTGGGTTGCCATTTCCTTCTCCAGGGAATCTTCCTGACCCAGGGATCAAACCCAGGTCTCCCGCATTGTAGACAGACGCTTTACCGTCTGAGCCACCAGGGAAGTCGGATGTATAGTCATAGACAAACACATGACATACTGCACATGTAAAAATCTCAGTTTTGGATAGTCATACAAAATACAACCAATTCCATGAATCCTTTTAACCATCATCCCCCACACAATTCCAGGTTACCCACATGCAATTTTCAATGGGGCACTGTACATGGGTCCATATCCTCCCGATTCTAGATAGAGTGGCCCACGGTATGGCATGCTTTTCTCCGTTGAACATACTTCTGGTTTCCGGTAATGGAGATTGGTGAAGACTTTCAGACCCATATCCTTCAAAGAAATAAATAGCAAAGGAAAAGTTGAGCAGTCTCTTTATACAAGACCTTAAAAAAAGTCATCAACTATATTATAATTAAAAAAAATATGATAAATATACATGTTTTCTTTGCTAGCAAGCAAGGGTCTGGTATATTACAAGTCAAGTCACCTGTCTATGATGTGTGAAGTCTCTAAAATTGGAGGAAAAATGATAATAATTATGATTATTCAACACTTGTGTTCTGTAATTTTGCTAAGGGTTTTACATTATTCTCCATTTGATTTTAAGGGAAAAATATTTATGAGATGTTATCATTGCCTTAATTAACATCATACACACACATGAACATATGTGTATGAGACACAGCCAGTAAATTGGAGCTCTGGGACTTGAAAGAAAACGTCTGATTCTATTCCCCTTTCTTTCTATAGCTGTGATGGCAATCCACGCCAGTATTCTTGCCTGGAGAATCCCAGGGATAGAGGAGTCTGGTGGGCTGCCGTCTATGGGATCGCAAAGAATTGGACACGACTGAAGAGACTTAGCAGCAGCCCCAGCAGACTTCAATCATAAAGATTTCTTTAGGGAATTCCCCAGTGATCCAGTGGTTAAGACTTCGCCTTCCAATGCAGGGGGTGTCAGTTTGATCCCTGGTCGAAGAGCTAAGATCCCATATGCCTTGTAGCCGAAAAACCAAAACATAAAACAGAAGCAGTATTGTAACAAATTCCATAAAGACTAAAAAAAAGGTCCACATTAAAAAAAAATCTTTTAAAAAATACCCTTTTAGGAAGCCTCAGAATATTCCAGTAATAGCCTTTGTATAAATGGAGCTGAGGCTCTATGTTAGCCTCCTGATTTGATGATTTCTGCATAAAATTTATTACAATACCTTGAAGGTTGTCTCATTGCTTCTAACATCAAGTTTTAACTTTAACATCAACATCATCATTTCAGCCACCCCATAATTTTTTTTCCACAGAGAAAAAAAATCAACAAAAATGAATATCTTCTTTATGAGACAATTTCTGAGTGATTTAAAGCACATTACTGACCTCAATCTCAAAGAAAAGGAGGTGTTAGTCACTTGGTCATGTCTGACTTTTTGGGACCCCGCCCTGGACTGTAGCCCACCAAGCTTTTCTGTCCATTCTCCAGGCAAGAATACTGGAGTGTGTTGCCATTCCCTTCTCCAGGGGATCTTCCCAACCCAAGGATCAAACCCAGGTCTCCTGCATTGCAGGCAGATTCTTTACTGCACAAATAATAAAACATAGATTTGCATTTGGTGCATACATACATAGCCATGTCTGACTCTTTTGTGACCCCATGGCCTGTAACCCACCAGGCTCTTCTGTCCACAGAATTTTCCAGGCAAGAATATTGGAGTGGGTTGTCATTTCCTTCTCCAAGATATGCATTAGGAAAACTAAGATTAAAATTGACGTGCAATAATTTTTTTAAACTATTTTTTTCATGTGGACTATTTTAAAAGTCTTTATGTACTTTGTTACAATATTGCTTCTGCTTTATGTTTTGGAGTTTTTTTGGCCTCAAGGCATTTGGGATCTTAGCTTTTCAACCAGGGATTGAACCCACACCTCTGGCTTTGAAAGGTGAAGTCTTAACCACTGGACCACCAGGGAAGTCCCAGCATGCAGCAATTTTAAAGCCTAAAATGATCTTACCTTGACAATATCATAGGTGTCTCCATCCCCATGGTTGCTTACAGGTATATAATACAAGCCATTGTAAAACATATCTTTCTGAGGAATGCAAGGGTCTAGCTTGCCATCATCAAGGTTGAGACCACGATAGAAATAACCATACAGTTCTGTATTTGGGAGCATATTGTACACCTGGAAGAAAAATATCATGGTTTCTAATTATTTGAAATATTCTTTTTGTAGTGGCAAAATTGGCAACTTTTTGTGCTATAACCATTTATTCTTCATTTAAAAATACATCAACACATAATTATTTTATAATCCTTATACATTTTAATTTATTTTCAGTTTTATATTTTGATATGGTTTAAGGGAAAAAGAGTCCATTTAAAAATTTATTTACTAACAACAAATAAAAAATTTAAAATCAAGTAAAATGAAGTAAATAAACATGTAAAACAGACAGGTTGCTATGTTTCCATGAATAAGCATAGTATCAAATCTGAATCTGTTTCCAGGCAGCCAAGGCAAAAAAGAAACATTATTCAATATGTAAATCTCATTATCAAAAATAGAAAAGCATATATTCTAGTTACACATAATATATAATTGCTCATATATGATTAAAAATTTTTTTTAATTGGAGTATAGTTAATTTACAATATTGTGTTAGTTTCAGGTATATAACAAGTGATTAAGTTACACATATACCTATATTCACTTTTTTTTCAGATTCTTTTCCAATATAGGCCATTACAGAGCATTGTGATGCGTTTCCTGTGCTATACACCAGGGTCTTATAAATTACCTATTTTATATATAGTAGTGTGTATATTGAACCGTGAACTTCCAGATGTTCAAGCTGGTTTTAGAAAAGGCAGAGGAACCAGAGATCAAATTGCCCACATCTGCTGGATCATTGAAAAAGCATGAGAGTTCCAGAAAAACATCTATTTCTGCTTTATTGACTATGCCAAAGCCTTTGACTGTGTAGATCACAATAAACTGTGGAAAATTTTGAAAGAGATGGGAATACCAGACCACCTGAACTGCCACTTGTGAAACCTATATGCAGGTCAGGAAGCAACAGTTAGAACTGGACTTGGAACAACAGACTGGTTCCAAATAGGAAAAGGAGGACGTCAAGGCTGTATATTTTCACCCTGATTATTTAACTTCTATGCAGAGTACATCATGAGAAACGCTGGGCTGGAAGAAGCACAAGCTGGAATCAAGATTGCCGGGAGAAATATCAATAACCTCGGATATGCAGATGACACCACCCTTATGGCAGAGAGTGAAGAGGAACTAAAGAGCCTCTTGATGAAAGTGAAAGAGGAGAGTGAAAAAGTTGGCTTGAAGCTCAACATTCAGAAAACTAAGATCATGGCATCTGGTCCCATCACTTCATGGCATATAGATGGGGAAACATTGAAAACACTGTCAGACTTGATTGTTTTGGGCTCCAAAATCACTGCAGATGGTGATTGCACCCATGAAATTAAAAGACGCTTACTCCTTGAAAGGAAAGTTATGACCAACCTAGATTGCATATTGAAAAGCAGAGACATTACTTTGCCAACAAAGGTCTGTCTAGTCAAGGCTATGGTTTTTCCAGTGGTTATGTATGGATGTGAGAGTTGGACTGTGAAGAAAGCTGAGCTCTGAAGTATTGATGCTTTTGAACTGTGGTGTTGGTGAAGACTCTTGAGAGTCCCTTGGACTGCAAGGAGATCCAACCAGTCCATTCTGAAGGAGATCAGCCCTGGGATTTCTTTGGAAGGAATGAGGGTAAAGCTGAAACTCCAGTATTTTGGCCACCTCATGTGAAGAGTGGACTCATTGGAAAAGACTCTGATGCTGGGAAGGATTGGGGGCAGGAGGAGAAAAGGATGACAGAGGATGAGATGGCTGGATGGACGTGAGTCTGAGTGAACTCTGGGAGTTGGTGATGGACAGGGAGGCCTGGCGTGCTGCGATTCATGGGGTGGCAAAGAGTCAGACACGACTGAGCGACTGAACTGAACTGAGTGTGTATATGTGAGTTCCAATCTCCCAGTTTATTCCCCCCACCCCCGTAAAACCATTTATCCTTGTGCTTTTCTTTATAGCTGTAGTATTTCATCTAACACTTTTGAGTCAGCTCATTCTAAGAGAGGAAGCCTTTAATTTTGTTTTATGTGGTTCACAGAAATTTTTAGTTTTACTTCAGGATTTAAGATAGAGTGTAAGTAAGAGATGCCTGAAGATCTATGGATGATTCCAAGGCTGAGAGCACATATAATTCGTGATTATCTGTGAATGCCTAGATCTGGAGGAAAATAATAGCAGCCTGATTCTAAATCTTCTCAAGTACCCTTCCAAAAAGAACATAAAAAAAAAGAGAACAAGTAATCACTAGCATGAGTGTGATACAGATAATACCATGACCTTCAAATTACTTATTAGCAGAAATACCAAAGGGCTTACCTGGTGGCTCAGAGCAAAGAATCTACCAGCAATGTAGGAGGCATGGGTTCTTTCCCTTTGTGAGGAAGAGTCCCTGGGTGGGGAAGATCCCCTGGAGAAGGAAATGGCAACCCACCCCAGTATACTTGCCTGGAAAATCCCATGGACAGAGGAACCTGAGGGGGCTACAGTTCACAAGGTCACAAGAGTCAGACACAGCAACTAAAAAACAACAACAAGAAATATCAATACCATATTCCAACAGAGCTCCTACTGTTGAGAAGTTGGAGAAGGAAATTTTAAGAAACTACATGAAGGAAAGAAAAGACTAGTATGGAGAAATTGGAGGATACACACACTAGTCAACTCCAGATGAAAGAAAGTACAACATTGTCAAAGCATGAATCATGGCCTTTGGATTTAATAAGAGAGGGGCTTAAAATAAATGGGCCTGGAAGTGACAGCTTCCAAACCTTGCGGTTGATGGGACATAATCAGATCTTTAGAGGAAGGAAAAGATGCAACTTCAAAATGTGGGAATGTACTTGCAGGGCAAGAATAGAAACACAGACAGAGAGAACTGGGATGAATCAAGAGAGCTGCACTGACAGATATATGCTACCATGTGTAAAACAGAGAGCTAGTGGGAAGATTCTGCACAGTCCAGGGAGCTCAGCTCAGTGCTCTGTGAGGGATGCTCTGTAGAGGGATGGGATGGGGACACCAGGGAGGGAGTACGTGTACACATATAGCTGGTTCACCTTGTTGTGCAGTGGAAACTAACATAATATTGTAAAGCAATTCTCTTTCAATTAAAAATAAATTTTAAAAAAGAGGGATGGGAAATATGTATACATATAACTGATTCACTTTGTTGTATAGTAAAAACTAATATAACATTATAGAGCAATTATACTCCAATTAAAAAAAAAGTAAAAACAAATGAAAGAAAATGGGAAATTAAAATATCCAATAGTTTTTAATTGAGATGGCTTTGATGAAATATTCTGAAATTGCTGGTTTGGAAATGCTTATGAAAATATAAGATCTATTAACAGATAACAGAATGTCCAAGCATACTCTTTGATACTGAGATTTAACTCTAGGTTTTCCTATATATGGTTACATCTACAGTTGTATAATCCCTAACCCATTATAATTATCCATAGAATTCTTTATTGTTGTGAGTCCTGAGCCATCCAAGAAAAATAATTAAATGTGCAATCCATGGAAAGACAAAGAAAGATAATGTTTGACATTTTTAACCTGATCCATTTCAAATAAAAACATAATCTGGAGCATAAGACTTGAGGAAATCTGAGAACTTACACTTTCCGCCGACAGCTGTTGTTCTGACTTCAGTAGGAGAACGCTTTTATCCACAGCCCGGAGGGCACAGACCGAGTCAGGGGATGCCTGAAGATGGAGACCAGTGCTGGAGCCCGGTAGTCCCTGCTCCTTCGAGAACTTTATGCTAACCTAAAATTAAGGAAGAAAAGGAATGAGTAAGATTATTTTACATGAAAATGTTGGGTTCGCCAAGCATTTCATTCATGGTTTTCCATAGCATCTTATAGAAAACCCAAACAAATTTTTTGGCCAACCCAGTGGTTGGACTATGTCTGATCTTTTCCAAGTAAATCTTTATAGATTTCTGTACCTTATTTCTCTTGCCCACTCTCCCCCTTAATTCTCCATCCTCACAGGGACACCGCCTTCACCAACCCTCGTGCCATCTCAGGATTGGCACTGCGGTCAAAAGTGGTTCATTCTGTTTGATGGTTCATCACCTAATAACTGAGCTGTGCCAATGCTGATTGTGAGATGACCGTGTAAAGGTTATAAGCAGTCAAAAAACAAGGAGACACCAGGGAGTAAACTGCCCACCCCTCTCACTCAGAACATGCAAGAAATAGAAGAGACCTCACCTTGTTTTTAAAGCATTTTTCCACCTGGAATTTGACACTGTCAGCTACGATTTCCCCACTGGGGTGAAGAGTGTAGACAAGCATGACAGCCACAGGAGCCAGATCAGCACTGACATTGATGGGGAAGGAGATGTTTCCCTTCCAGGCTGTGTAAATATGAGAGATGAGCAGCAGACACAGTACCAGAAGTTTCCTGACTCACTGGGTACACTTAGATAAAAAAGAATGGCTTATGGATACAAAGAGCAAATCGGACTTTATTTTAAAGGCAGATCAATTAATCAATAAATTGTGTGCATTCTCAGTTGCTAAGTCATGTCCAACTCTTTGCGACGCCATAGACTGTAACCCGCTAGGTTTCTCTGTCCATGGGATTTTCCAGGCAAGAATGCTGGAGTGGGTAGCCATTTTCTCCTCCAGGGAATCTTCCCAACACAGGGATCGAACCCACATCTCCTACATTGACAGGTGGATTCTTCACTATTGAGCCATCTGGGAAGCCCCAATCAATCAATGAATGAGAAGTATATATATGAAGGAAGACTGCATAATTTAGACAATAGCAATGTTTGAGTTTTGGACATCACTTTTTCCATATTGTACCTGGTGGCCTAGCAATCATTGAAACAGGTTGAAATCTCTTTCACTGAAATATTTAGCAGGTTACCCTGGGCCTCTATCCACAAATTGTAATGCTAAGTGCCCTTCCTAACTGCTTGACTAGAATCACAGTAACATTTCTTTAAAAGACAGAAAAATGAAGGTAGAGCGCATGTTTAAAAAAAAATTCAATGCTTTATATACACCTTTGTTTCTGATCTCCTTCTGTCCACTGAGGAAGATTGCTCCTTTCACCATAACCTGTGCAGAACAAAGAAAACACAGCATGTGAAAGCATGTTAGATAATATGGTATGTGGACTTAAAAAAATATTCAAAACCTAAAAGTTGAGGGTTATACCTTATTCACTGGGAATTTTTAGGATTTCAATCCTGGGAGAAAGCATTTCAAGTAAAACTGAGAGACCTGCTCCGAGGAGCCGAGGGAAATATTGCAACAAAATGCAGGTACATCAAAAGGTTATTGTTAATTAATGAGAACCAGATATCCCAAGTTAAGGAATTTAGCACTTTTCGATGTATGGGAAGATGCAAGATCTGGGCTCACTGAAATCATTCCTCTGATAAGTACCCAGCTATCTGGGTCTAATATCCTGTATTTTCATTTCTCAGGTTTCCTCAGGGCTCACTCACTTCCTCAGTCACTTCCTGCAGTGCGTGGCTACAGTCTGGTGGCTTCTCAGTTCAGTTCAGTCGCTCAGTCGTGTCCGACTCTTTGCAACCCCATGGACTGCAGCACGCCAGGCCTCCCTGTCCATCACCAACTCCCGGTATTTTTTCTTTACTAAGTCCCCTCAGGGCTCACCAGCTCACTAACTATGGTGGCTACAGCTGCTCATGACTGTGACATTTTTTGTTTACTGATATGGCAGGAAATATTCAATTGCTCAGGTATCATGTTATTATTATATAATGAATGACCTAATCATAATTCTATTCTATAAGATAAAGTAGTTTTTACAAACAAATATGAAAAACGAGCTCTTTCACAATTTGGGAAGGAACAGAGCAAGTGACCACAGTTGACTGAGAGCTGATTATGTGCTGGAAACTTGGTGAGTGATATGCCAGTCACCATGGAGGGGTGAATAAAGCCCTGAAACCGTTGAGACTAACTGGTTTCAAATAAGCCAAGTCGTTTCACCTCTTTGCCCCTGTTCTCTTATTTATAAAAAGAAGATACTCATACGGCTAATTGATGAGTTAATTAAAAAAAAAAAAACCCTTATAACACTGCCTGACATGTAATACTTACCCTTGGAGCAAAGTCTTTTGTTTTTCCTTCCAGTGACAAATATATAGCTGGGGAAGTTAAGGTTTAGAGAGTTTAAACAATCTGCCAAAGATCAACTAGCTCACCTAATACATAGGAGAGGGGAGAGGATTCCAGTCAGGAGTCCTAATTTCCAAGTTTGTAGCTTTTCACCTTTCCATAACCTTATAGAGACAAAATGGATAGGGCCAGAACCAAAAGGGCTAATTCTTTTATTGCTCATCAAAGTCAGCCTCCTACTTCACTCTCTGGTAGCTGTAGTAGCTATCTAATACTTCATTTTCCTGAAGGGTATGTATATACTTAATGTGAGTTAGAACTGAATGCATAAAATAGCAGACTCTGAGTAATAAAATTTTCCAGGAACAGATTCACAGACTTAAAGAATGAATTTATGGTTGCCCTGGAAGGGGGAAATGTTGGGGGGAAAGGGATAATTAGGGAGTTTGGGACGGACATGTACACATCGCTGTATTTAAAATGGATAACCAACAAACACTTACTGTACAGCATAGCAAACTCTGCTCCATGTTATGTGGCAATCTGGATCGGAAGAGGATTTGGGGAGAATGGATACATGTATATGTATGGCTGAGTCCTTTCGCTGTTCACACGAAACTATCACAACATTGTTAATCAGCCATCAGTCAGTTCAGTTCAGTTCAGTCGCTCAGTCGTGTCTGACTCTTTGCCACCCCATGAATCGCAGCATGCCAGGCCTCCCTGTCCATCACCAACTCCCGGAGTTCACTCAGACTCACATCCATCCAGTCAGTGATGCCATCCAGCCATCTCATCCTCTGTCGTCCGCTTCTCCTCCTGCCCCCAATCCCTCCCAGCATCAGAGTCTTTTCCAATGAGTCAACTCTTTGCATGAGGTGGCCAAAATACTGGAGTTTCAGCTTCAACATCATTCCCTCCAAAGAAATCCCAGGGCTAATCTCCTTCAGAATGGATTGGTTGGATCTCCTTGCAGTCCAAGGGACTCTCAAGAGTCTTCTCCAACACCACAGTTCAAAAGCATCAATTCTTCAGAACTCAGCTTTCTTCACAGACCAACTCTCACATCCATACATGACCACTGGAAAAACCGTAGCCTTGACTAGACAAACCTTTGTTGGCAAAGTAATGTCTCTGCTTTTGAATATGCTATCTAGGTTGGTCATAACTTTCCTTCCAAGGAGTAAGCACCTTTTAATTTCATGGGTGCAGTCACCATCTGCAGTGATTTTGGAGCCCA
Source organism: Bubalus kerabau (assembly GCF_029407905.1). Lineage (NCBI taxonomy): Eukaryota > Metazoa > Chordata > Mammalia > Artiodactyla > Bovidae > Bubalus > Bubalus kerabau. The sequence continues at coordinate 21,243,490 of NC_073624.1, forward strand.
AAAAAATAAAGTCTGACACTGTTTCCCCATCTATTTCCCATGAAGTGATATGACCAGATGCCATGATCTTTGTTTTAAAGAAAAAGTTTAAAATAAATAAATAATTAAGCTTTTCGACCTTGGAAAAACTGAAATGACCTTGGATATTTTTATGTGTTTATTTCTGGGTTTGTTCTTCGTGGACCCAGTGGTACTCACCAGCAAAAGAAGAAGCTTGGTTCAATCTGATTAACATGGCCCAACTGACGTACAGGTTCTGAGCTGTACTGGGCTAAGCAGACAATTAGACAAGATCCATGAATCGACCCACTGAGACTTACCAAATAGAAGAAGTTGATGTTTGAATCATCCCTGTATGCTTCACTGTTTAGAGAGTAATGTATAGTAACAATCTTCTCTTGATTGCATCTAAGTTCCTTGGGTTCAGGCTCAATCATTAGGAAGCTGCTGGTTCGTGAGTAGAAGCGTTGGACTGAGAAATGGCCATCCATGTACTCTGGAATTAACCAGCTTGGAAGGTAGCAGCTTTGTGGTCTGATATATATGGCCTGAGAAGATAAAAGAAAGCAAATGGGTTGTAGAGGTATAAAGATCTTCCCGGGACAGTCATTATTATAGAATGGAAAGCTTCTTATCTCTTCAGGACAGGGAAGAATCTTAGCTTGTGGTTAATATTTCAGAGTTGTTACTGGCAGTAAAATAATAAGAGCACTCCCCTTTTTTCATATATAAAACATGACCTTAGTTGTATGTCTATTTCATCAGGCCTACAATGAGTTGTTTCTCTCACTTTGTCATTGAAGTCAACATTAGGCCTTGTGCCTTTCAGCTACATTTGAACACTAACCAATTGTTTAAATGCAAAATTCTGTTTAAACAGAAGAGGAGAAATCATAGTATCTCTCTTATCTATGCACAAAATGGTAAAAGGAAAGAAGACAGATCATCTTTATGAGCTATTTCTATTTTCTCAGAGGAAAATATTGGTTATTGGAGAATTTATAATAATAGTAATTGGCTGTTATCTTGAATAAGTATTCTTATGTATTATTTAATGAACAAACATAAAATACACTAAATGTTAAAGTGTATTAAAATGTATTTTCAATGCAAGGTATCTTTTAAGAGATTTCTAATCTCCAAAATTCCTAACATTCATTTCTTCTGTGGGATCTCATCCACTCTGATGTCTTACTTTCAGACGAAACTCCGGATCAAATATATCAGAAGTATCAATGGAAAACTGAGCTTCACCATTCTCATCTGTGGTGTAGTTTCCTATCAATCTGTCATTGAGCTCCAACTGCAATAACTTGTTCACCATTGGAACATTATTAGGGCCGGAAAATTTAAGCTGCACACACACAAAAAAGAAGCATTAATTTTTTAAATTAAAATGTCCTATTTCTACCAAGAAAGCATTTTCTATTTGCAAATGTGATTGTTTATTTGTAATTATCTTAAATTCCATTAGGCAGAAAGACGTTCTATTAAAAAATATATGATACAGAGATACCTATAATTGTATCTATTGCTTTCTTTCAGCCTAGGACTTTTTCCAATATATCATATGCAGTCATGCTACACATGAGTTCTGAAAGCAGGAAAAAAGTGTTCAGAAATTTTCAAAAGGCAACCTATGACCCAAGAAAATGAAATGAAAACACTTTTTTTTTCAAACCCACAGTTCCAAAATAAGAAATTCCTCTTCTATAGAAAGGGTCCATGTTCTCGAAGCTCACACTTCCAAGCACTGGAGTGATAAAAATAGAAGACTTTTCGCTGATCTGCACACCTGCAAGAAATGAAAAGCAGTGTTATGGGAAATACATCATTTGATCAAGAATTTCAGAAGAACAAATAACTTCGATTTTGTTTGTATATGTGCAAATGCATATACACAAAATTATATTCTTGTTCTACATTGAAAAGGAGGTGTGGGTGCTAGGAGCAGGCTACAGAGTACTATTAGGTTATATAATTCATCAAGCTGAATAATGTAATAAGCATGAAAATATTTGAATCAGAAACAGGAGAGAACACTCAATGTCCTTCCTCCTACCATTCTAGTCATTTCTGGCTTGGAACTCTTCTTATGATGGAGAATACCATAGAAATTTCAAAAATAAGGCTTTCACTTCCAAAATTATTATTAGCCTGCAAGGTAACTGTTTTCATATTTTTTCCAGATTCAAAAAAATATATCTGATAGCAAAGTAAGTAGAAATGTGTTGTGATACCAAAAAAGCATGTCATAAACAGAGGCAAGCATATGTAAGTTACAATATAAATGAGTCAAGCATCTATTATGAAGACCATTATAATATTTATCAAGTAGATTCACACAAAGAAGTTTATAAATAATATTATCTCAATCATTTTTAGGAGAAGGCAATGGCATCCCACTGCAGTACTCTTGCCTGGAAAATCCCATGGACAGAGGAGCCTGGTAGGCTGTAGTCCATGGGGTCACTAAGAGTCAGACAGGACTGAGCGACTTCACTTTCACTTTTCACTTTCATGCATTGGAGAAGGAAATGGCAACCCACTCCAGCGTTCTTGCCTGGAGAATCCCAGGGATGGCGGAGCCTGGTGGGCTGCCATCTATGGGGTCCCACAGAGTCGGACACGACTGAAGTGACTTAGCAGCAGCAGCAATCATTTTTAAGTAACAAGAAATAGTTAGTAACTGAATCTGGTTTTACTACCTCAAATTAAATCTCGCATTCCTCTTTTTCTGTTTCATTTTTTAAACAAATATTTATTGTACACTCACTATGTGTAGATTTTTCACTAATAATTTTTGCCTTTGCAAATGTATCCAGTTGTATTAAATTGGAAGTTGGCAAAGTTCTATAAAGGTTCTGATAGTTATTATTCTAAGCCCACGATTCACAAGCCCCTCTCACAGATACTCAATTTTGTTGTCACTCTTATGCAAGGTGAGTAAATATGGTCGTATTCCAATATAATTTTATTTACGTAAACAGGCAAAGAGCTGGATTTGACTTACTAGATGTAGATTGTGAAATATGCATTAAATAAAAAACTAGGCCCTGGCAGTTGACTGTCACACAAAATTATAAACAGATACCTAATTTTTTCACCTGTCAAGCCTCTCTGTCTCACTGATGCAAGCACAGATGAGATATAAACATAGAGCATTTACTTAATAATTTTAAGTATTATTAGGAAAATCTTATTCAAAAGCAACACTCAAGTTGACCTATTGGCAATGTACTCCACATGTTGAACAATTATTGATCTGTATTTCGTGAACATTGTTAACTCAGTAAACATCTCTCAGGAAGCTGCATATAGCCCCAGATTGCCCATAAAACACGAGCATTACCTGTCCCAATTTCCGTAACAGTTGTGGTGATATAAAATGACATGAAAAGTCCAGAACGGTAGAGTTGGAAGACTTTTGTATTTACAATTTGAGAAACACAACCATTTTTCAACTGAAAAGAAGAGAAAGTGTAATAAAAAGGTTAGGGATTCAAAAGTCTCTAAAAAAATACGGAGTTTCAGCACAGATATATAGCTCCCTCAATTGCTCCATGGCTCCATCTCACAAACTTGGTGAAATGACCAAGAATTACAAAACAAGGAGGAGGAGGTTGGGGGGAGTTTCATCAGTAATGAAAACAAAGTGGAAGTAATGCACATTTTACAGATTTCAGGGATATTCTCCTGGAGACATTGATGGGAACAAATTCAAGAATGAAAAATGGAACTGAATAATATTTTAGGATTGAGAAATTAAAATCTCCTTAATACTTGAAAAGTATTAAGAACAGATGGAGTAGAAGCACTCTTCAAATATGTGACACCAAAACACTTCAAGGTAAATTGTTCATAAAAAAGGAAAAATCTGGTGTATGTATACAATGAAATATTATTCAGCCACAAAAAGAAGGAAATAATGCCATATTCAGCAACATGGATGGACCAGGAGATTATCATACTAAGTGACGGAAGTTAGAAAAAAGATGAATATGTGATTTCATGTGGAATCTAAAAAAGAGAATACAAATGAACTTATTTATGAAATAGAAACAGACTCACAGACATAGAAAATAAACTTGTGATTATTAAAGGGGAAGGGGGGAGGGATAAGAGGTTTGGGATTACAATATATACACTACTTATATACAGATAGTTAATCAACAAGGACCTTCTGCACAGTATAGGAAACTATACTCAGTATGTTACAATAACCTATAAGGGAAAAGAATGTAAAAGAAGAATAAAAAAGAAATAATACATGTATTTATATATATGTGTGCAAGTGAATCACTTTGCTGTACATATGAAATTAGCATGACATGGTAAATCAACTATATTTCAATAAAGATTTTAAAATTGCTACCAGTGTAAAATGAAATGAAATAAAGAAAAATCTGTAGATAATCTTTCAGTAGTGACAAGAGTAATTAGAGAGATACAGATTTAATTCTATTTTAAAATATAGTGTTTATTAATTTCAAATGTAAAACATTAGAGGGATATATCAATTCATTGAACCTCAGAACCATGATATGAACAAGTCACTATTATCATCTCCTTTATATGGATAAGTGAATGAAGCCCACATTGGCTATATAATCTGCCCAATGTCACACAGTTGGGAGGTGGTGGAGCTAACCAGGCATTCTGATTCCAGAATATGTGGTGCTCTTAACTATCAGCTATAAAATCAACAACAACAAAAAAGGTCAAGTTTGTCTGTTTAAAATACAAATGAAAAAGAAATAATAAAAAGTAATCAGAAGAACTTTAATTGCTTTGAAATTAAGAGAAAAAAATTTTCAGTCATCCCTGAGTCAAAGAGACCATGTGAAGTAAATCAATAATAATCTAGATGTTACCATTGTCAAGGGACGAATACTTTGCATCAAAATCTTTGCTGTTATGTTGTGATTAACTGAAAATGTAAAAACACTGAATGTTTTTTTTTTTTAAACAAGAAGCAACTAACATTTTTTGAACTAATAAAATAAACTAAAATTTTAAGGAAAAGAGTAACATGAAAATGAAAATAATTTATACAGAAACAGAAAGTAATGTTAGGAAAAAGGTGAAAGCAGACGTTAAAGACCAACAAAATAGATGAACATTTTTATGAGATGATTTAGGAGGGCAAAACCGTACAAGAGGTAGATACTAACACAGATGAAAATCCACCTGGAAGAAAAGAAAATTATTTTAGAACTTAATAAAAATTATATGTTGATTAGATACATTTTTAAAATCTTATAATAGATAGCTACATGTATAATAAAATGGCAGGTAAGATATTTTTCTAGGGCTGAGAGCCCATAAACATTAGGAGCTCTGGTATTTCAAAAATACCACAAATATTTAAATAAAAACTTGAAAAAATTTTGCTTTGAGACTAGAGGGCACTTTTTTTTTGGCTGCACTGGATCTGTCTTGTGGCACGCAGGTTCTTCGTTGCTGTGTGCAGGCTTTTTCTAGTTCTGGCAAGAGGGTTAGAGGGCAATATTCATAAAACAAGAAAGTTTCCATTTCACAGCAACAGGAAAAACAGGTGTAATTAAGAGTTCTCAAACAAAAAGTCCAAACTGATAACAAAAATATGAAAATATGCTCAAACTCACGAGTTATTGCTGTTGTTGATTAGTCTCAGTCATGTCTGACTCTTTTCAGGCTCCTCTGTCCACGGGATTTTCCAGGCAAGAACACTGGAGTGGGTTGCCATTTCCTTCTCCAGGGGATCTTCCTGCCCAGGAATGGAACCCACATCTCCTGAATTAGCAGGTTGGTTCTTAACCACTGAGCCACCAGGGAAGCCCAAAACTCACTAGTAATGCAAGTTAAAACAAGCTAAATTTTTGTCTACCAAAATGGCAAAACATTTTAAATTCATGTATTGTTGGCAGTAATATTTTTAAAAATTAAATCTATATATGATTATATCTATCCACCTCTCTATTTATCTACTTTGACTCAGGAAATCTCCTCCAAGAGATCTATTTCAAATAAATAAAACTTTTCATACATAAAGTTATTTTTAAAAGATTATTTATTGTTGCATTTTTCACACCGGGGAAAAATTAAACACTACTTGAATGAAACCCCCATCACTTGGGTAAAATGGCTGACAAAATTATATTAAAACCACACCATAGAATAATGTTCTCTGATGTGAAAGAATTCCATTCAGTCTTTTTTAGTCTGCAATCCCTACCTAAAATATAGGTTTCTGTCTGTATTAACCAAATATTGATATTCACCAAAAAGACTTTAAGTAATTTTCTGTTCAAAAATTCAGTGAGATTAGGACAAACAGAATTAAAATACAAAGTGTATGGTGTAAACACATTTCACTTTTGAAGTCTAAAGGTGATCCTCAAAGAGATGCTCACAATCATTAATGTTATGATACTATAAACTGAAAAAGCAAATGGTGGCTTCAAAAGTGAACTTCAAATCTAAGGTAATAAAATGGATACTCTGAATTGCAGCTATTTGCAAGTGAACTTTTTTCATAAGGACAATTCTAGGTGGCATGGTGAGTGCCATCAGGGATTCATTTATGTAAAGGATAGTTTATGATACTCCAAAGAAAGATCAGAGAGGTCACCTAAACAGTATAAACAAAAAAGACAATAAGATCTTTCAAATTCTAAAAATTCTATGAATATATAGGTGAAGAGCCATGAACTTGGCCTAGAGAATGAATTATACCTTGAATTTTCTTCTCATTCTTTACTTCACCTATGTACAACCTCCATTATCCACAACATGAAAATAGTGTTGTTCAGTCTCTTTTATAAATGGAATCAAAGAAAGAATAATATTGAAAATGAGCAAGAATTAATTTTTTGAAGTAAAGATCATGATCTGTACCTGTGCAACAAACTGTTCACATATTTCATTCTTGTCTTTCTCACAAGCCACAGAGGAAAAAAATCCCCTGCACACCTGGACTTGGACTTTCCCATGTACAGGTTGGCCAAAGGTATACCTAGGAGGAGAAGATATACTGGTAATACGAACAATACCACGGTCATATTTCATGGTCTCTTATTCGTACGTTATATATGAAATCTCTAAGCTATGTCTACCCAACAACCAAATTCAATTAGGAAGCTCATCTATTTGCACTCTTCCTCTCCACTGAATTTAGATTAAATTAGACATTTAATCTGTTAGGAGGATTCAGTTGTTTTTTTAAAAAATAAAATTCAAAGTAATGTAAAATTCAAAATCTCAGTGACTTGGACTTAATGATCAAATTGAGTTTCAAAAGTTATATTTTAATCTGATAAAAATATTTAAAAAATTGCTTGCAACACTTGCTCTAGCACAAAAGATATATACACATAAATAAATTACTCAGGATCATGAAGTACTTCTTGATTAATATTTTAAATAACACTTCTCATTTCTCACTCAGTAAATATAAAAGGATTGGCATATACTGGATATGCTCTGACCAAAAGTATAATGTCTTTTGGGTGCATGTGTTGGCACCCCACTCCAGTACTTTTGCCTGGAAGATCCCATGAAAGGAGGAGCCTGGTAGGCTGCAATCCATGTGGTCGCTAGAGTGGGACACGACTGAGCAACTTCACTTTCACTTTTCATTTTCATGCACTGGAGAAGGAAATGGCAACCCACTCCAGTGTTCTTGCCTGGAGAATCCCAGGGACGGGGAAGCCTGGTGGGCTGCCGTTTGTGGGATTGCACAGAGTCAGACACGACTGAGGCGACTTAGCAGCAGCAGTCCGACTCGTAGCAACTCTAGGGACTGCAGCCTGCCAAGCTCCTCTGTCCATGGGGATTCTCCAGGCAGGAATCTCCAGGAGTGGGTTGCCATGCCCTCCTTCATGGGATCTTCCCAACCCAGAGACTGAACCCAGGTCTCCCACATTGCAGGCAGGTTCTTTACTGTCTGAGCCACTAGGGAAGTCTGTCTTTTGGGGTGGGATTAAATAAATATTTCATTTTCTCCCCAAACACACAAAAGACTATAATACAAGCTTTTTAAAGACTCAAAGGCAAATACGTTGATTGTTTGAGCTTTGTCTTATTTAAGGATCCCTTCTACTAGTATTTAGAAAAACAAATCTAAAATCAGTATACAGTGAAACTGAATATTATTAAATGTATTGATTATAATATTTTTTCTAGCAGTTGGACATTGGTGTTTACATATATCATTTATTTTTTCCAGTGATCCTAAGATGTAAGTGTGTTATCTCATTTAATGGATTAGTAAATTGAGATCTAGTATCTCTCTTCTCCACATTGTAACTGAAGGAATTAAAATTCAAACTCAGATATTCTTCAGGCCACAATCCATGTTCTTTATTGTCCACTAATCTATTTAAAAATTCTCAATGCTTCTGATATTTTAACTCAATCCAACTCACTATAATCTGTCAACTCTAAATATCAATTACAAGTAAAATAGAGTCAAGACTCTAAACAGGTCACAAATGTTATACCCCAGCATATGTTATTTCCTTCTTCTTATTGTCTTTTATTTATCAGATAAAACTTATCACATTATCACCTACAAGTTGACATATACCCACAAGATATGTAGCTTAAGTTTACATACAGATCAGAATAAACATTTTCCTTTTATAATCTGAAAAGTTTTTGGTGAATACTAATGCAGTTTATTAAAATACTTTTGCCTGTGGGCGATTTTCTTCCTTCTTAAAAGCTTAATTCATCTCTGAGGTGGTTTGCTAAAATAATCTAATTTGTTGTTGTTTCCTCTGGCTGTTCCAAGCTAAGTCCCAGAGAATGGTTAAGAAACAATGATTCAGTATTGTGCAATCTTAATTGTTGGCAACTCAGTCACTGATGTTATTTTCTGGACACAGTGATTCATTCATCATGTTCTCTTAGCCTGCACAGAAATAACTACGGAGCAAGCTTAGCTCTGCTCTCAACTCTCTAGTCCTGTTGCAGGATTTGATTATTGCTGATACTGACACATTGTTTAATGTCAGATCTGAGTATAATATAACATTAAGGAAGTTTTAATAAATCCTAATTCCATATCAACATTTCAATAAATCCCAACTCCATGTCAATAAATAAATAAATCTCAATTCCATATCAGCATTTAGCTTTTAGGAAGTCTTTGGAAGGTGATACTTGATAAATATTTTGACTACCCCAATAAAGTGCATTGCACTTTTTCAATATACCATTCAGCAGATAAATTATAGATGTTAATCCCACTGACAATTCTGGTTTTCTGTAGGATTTTTCTAGTGAAACCAGTTTAGGATCCTTATATTGATTATCCCATTATTTTTAACACAGATAATCTATACTATCTCATACATTACATTTACAAAATTCTGGCACATGATCAGCTATTCTTCACTTAAACTCAGAAAAATATGATTGTTTTCCTAGAGTCTAAAGAACATTTTTTTTTAAAGACTAGAAACTGTTTCTAAGATTTGTTATGGTATTCTCAGCAAAATCCCCATGTTTCTACCAGGCTGCCCTTTACCAATGTATCTTTAATATACTACTGAAAATATTCAAAGGCAAGTACTTTTCATGTCATTAGTTAGATAAACAATGTTTAACAAATATGGCAAATATTAACATTTTCAATTGTTTATATAAAGTATAATAGAGGTCTTGGTTAGGAGAGAAACTGAACTTAGATAGCCTAGGTCTAAATTGTAGTTCTTCCATCAAAAAACCCCATTAATGTTGATAAGTTATTTAAATTCTCTGTCTCATTATCTTTCTTTATAACATTGAGTTGATAATAGCTCCTTTCTCACAGTGACATGGTGAGAAAGTTAACAAATGTAATGCTTAGCACATTCATTGGCATTCAATAAATATTAGCTCTTTTTTTAAACTATAATTAGAAATTTGAGGAAAGGCAAGGCATTAGAAATAATCCCCTCAAAAGAAAATAACAATTTCTCAAATCATATAGGAATTCCTTTTTTTACATCAAGTGGATTCAAATTAGTTAAAATTAAATTGATAAAATGCCTTTTTCTCCACTATGATATTTTCAATATTTCTTTCTTTTCTTTATTTTTTTTTTTTTTAGTGAAAACATCCACTGATGCTGAAGATTCAATGAGGCAAGGTGCTTTAAACAAGCTGTCGGAATCGTCCTTGGGCACAACATACTTAGTGATCAATATGGCAGTCAAAAAACTAAAAGAATGTTGCACATTTGTCAGAGTATTGTTACACTCTTGTTGTAGTGAATCCAATTCTGGAAATTTTTCTTATGTAAATAATTTTTAATTAAAATGCTATATTTTATACACAAGGACATTACTATAACTTTATTTGTCACTGGGAAAACAAAATCAAACAGGCTGCATGTCATATAATAAAAGAGTGGTTAGATAAATTTGGTATAGCCACATAGAGATATGTTTATGCAGAGAGGAATTGGAATACATGAAAAGCCTGGCATTATATAGTGACTGGTTTTCTTAACTGGAGAGGGTAAAAAAGAATAATTGTTGAAAGTACTCATGAAAGACCAGAGAAAAATAAAGTGTTAATGGCAGTTAATATAATTAATTTTAGGTAATATCTCACATTTTTCAATATTTTTCAAATATTCTACAGTGACAATCCATTACTTCTTTAATACTTTTAATATAAGCAGATACATAAATTTATATGGTTGATCTCATTTTTTTGTTTCCTCTAAGCCTTGTATTGACAGGTGGAGTTAAATCTCTTGAATACTTACTTAGCACATGCACTGACTTGGAATTCATCATCTGAAATAGTTATTGTTTGTGGTGCACTGACCTTAACTTCAAACTTGGGCAACACTGGAAACAAAGAGAAATATAATGTGACTTCAGCTCTCACACACTGCTGAGCACAAATGACTACAACCATATAAATGTGTTTCCACACATGACATTTTTCTATGTATGCCTCTGTATAGATCATGGTTCAACGCCTCCAAATTCCATCAGTGGGTGATGGTGTCTCATTAATTAATAATTCCCCTTTCCTTTCTTTGCCTTATTCCTGGAACTTCACATTTTGTTTGCTGTAGTCCTTTAGATCCTTTCTAGATGGTTGTCTTTATTCTATAAAAAATGGGATACTTCCTTAGGAGAAAAGGAAGGCATCAGAATAAGGATACAGGCAATGAATGATGAGCAAGAAAGCAGAGACAATAAAACATAGAAGGACAAGAAAGGGAAATGGCAGAAAACTAAGTCAAACTTGATGTAATTTGTCTAATTGTAACATAAAAGTTATTTTGTTGAACAGTTCTTTGGACACTTCAATTATATAAAACAATCATAATTAGCAATTGGTTACCATTTCTATTAACAGTAAATTGGTGTGTCAATGTCTTTCCTGATTTTTCTTTCACGACAATAGAGTAATCTCCAAACACTGGTTCTAAAATCAATTGGAATGAGAGTTCGGTAATATTTTGAGAAGAGGTCACATTTTGCCATTGAAAAATCCTATTGTTGTGAGGATCCTAGAAAATAAAGAAGAAATAAAAGCACAGGATGTATGAGAATATTATCCTTTTCTTTTTAATTTGTGATCCTTTATATAGTTGGGGCTTCCCTAATGGCTCAGAGGGTAAAGGATCTGCCTGCAGTGTGGGAGACCTGGGTTTGATCCTTGGGTTTGGAAGATTCCCTGGAGGAGAGCATGGCAACCCACTCCAGCATTCTTGCCTGGAGAATCCCATGGACAGAGGAGCCTGCTGGGCTGAAATCCATGAGGTCACAAAGAGTCAGACATGACTGAGCGACTAAGCACAACATAGCAAGGTGATGCTAATAGTAAAGAATCTGCCTGCCAATACAGGAGATGCAGAAGACATGGGCTCGATCCCTGGGGCAGGAAGATCCCCTGGAATAAGAAATGGCAACTCGCTCCAGTATTCTTGTCTAGAATATTCCACTTACAGAGGAGCCTGGTGGGCTACAGTCTATGGGGATACAAAGGGTCAGACATGATCGAGTGACTGAACACATGTAGTTCAGGGAAGTAAAGAAAGTTCTATCATTTTATTGCACTTGTATCTCAAATTGTGAAAACAATTACAGACTGTTAAATGGAAGTCCCACAATAAGAAAGCATCCTTCAAGCAACACTTCCTCCGTCATTTGCTTTTAGCAGCTTGTGTGAGCCTGCTTCAATAAATGTATTGATATTATCCAGCCATAATTAAAGAAATTATGGGTTGGAAGCCTCCAAGCCAGGCTTCAGCAATACACGAACCGTGAACTTCCAGATGTTCAAGCTGGTTTTAGAAAAGGCAGAGGAACCAGAGATCAAGTTGCCAACATCTGCTGGATCATCAAAAAAGCAAGAGAGTTCCAGAAAAACATCTATTTCTGCTTTATTGACTATGCCAAAGCCTTTGACTGTGTGGATCACAATAAACTGTGGAAAATTCTGAAAGAGATGGGAATATGAGACCACCTGACCTGCCTCTTGAGAAACCTGTATGCAGGTCAGGAAGCAACAGTTAGAACTGGACATGGGAACAACAGACTGGTTCCAAATAGGAAAAGGAGTACATCAAGGCTGTATATTGTCACCATGCTTATTTAATTTATATGCAGAGTACATCATGAGAAATGCTGCTGGTCTGCAAGAAGCACAAGCTGGAATCAAGATTGCCAGGAGAAATAATCTTGGATATACAGATGACACCACCCTTATGGCAGAAAGTGAAAAGGAGCTAAAGAGCCTGTTGATGAAAGTGAAAGAGGAGAGTGAAAAGGTTAGCTTAAAGCTCAACATTCAGAAAATGAAGATCATGGCATCTGGTCCCATCACTTCATGGGAAGTAGATGGGTAAACAGTGGAAACAGTGTCAGACTTTATTTTTTTAGCTCCAAAATCACTGCAGATGGTGATTGCACCCATGAAATTAAAAGACACTTACTCCTTGGAAGAAAAGTTATGACCAACCTAGATAGCATATTAAAAAGCAGAGACATTACTTTGCCAACAAAGGTCCATCTAGTCAAGGCTATGGTTTTTCCAGTAGTTATGTATGGATGTGAGAGTTGGACTGTGAAGAAAGCTGAGTGCTGAAGAATTCATGCTTTTGAACTGTGGTGTTGAGAAAGACTCTTGAGAGTCCCTTGGACTGCAAGGAGATCCAACCAGTTCATCCTGAAGGAGATCAATCCTGGGTGTTCATTGGAAGGACTGATGCTAAAGCTGAAACTCCAATACTTTGGCCACCTCATGCAAAGAGTTGACTCATTGGAAAAGACTCTGATGCTGGGAGGGATTGGGGGCAGGAGGAGAGGGCACAACAGCAGAAGAGATGACTGGATGGCATCACCGACTCGATGGACATAAGTTTGAGTAAACTCTGGGAGTTGGTGATGGACAGGGAGGCCTGGTGTGCTGCGATTCATGGGGTCGCAAAGAGTCAGACACGACTGAGCGACTGAATTGAACTGAACTGAGTTAAAGATATCCAGATAAAAAGATATCTACAAAGGCACAGAAACATTTCTCACTACTCATCTTTTTTGTTATTTTTTTTGCTTTCCTCCACAGTAAAATCTAGAAAGTTAAATTAATTTTGTAAACTTCCTTTCAGTAAGGATTACTCATGTGATTGAGTGTTGGCTGATGACACGTAAATAGAAGTCACTGGGTAGAGAAGAATCAAACTCAGATGCCACTGAAAATAAAGCAAGATATTGAGGATGACATAGAGGTTAAATAGAAGTCTATAAAGCAGCTTCAGCTGCATGCATCAAATTCTGGGAAATTCTCTTTCATTTTTATTCTATTATAAATATTTTCTAATTTTCCTTGCTATGGCTTCTTAGATACATCCATCATTTAAAAGTGGACATTTAATTTTCAAATACATGGGATTTTAAAAGTATCTTGATAATTAATTTCTCATTTAAATGCTTGCTTCTCTGCAAACACCTGCTGTGTTCTATTAGTCTTCCAATTTTATCGAGGCTTTCAATGGCTAAGTCAAAGATCTCTCTTGGTAAATGTCACATTGCACTTGAAAATATATGGGTTTTCAAATATCTTTTGATGTTGATTTCTAACATCATTCCACAGTGGTAAGGAAAAAGACTCTGTATGATTTCAGTTCCTTTAAATCATGAAATTTTTGCACCTTGTTCTACATCCCTGTGTATGTTTCAGTGTCTCCTAGTTCATAGTCTATGAGAACTTGAATAGAGTGTGTATCCTACTGTTGTGTCAAAACTGCATAAATCTTAACTATGTTGAATTGGTTCATGGTGCTTTTCAGGTTTCCTATAATCTTCTACTTTTCTGTATATTCATTTTATTAATTTTGAGAGTTTGATATTGAAACTCCAACTAAAAATCTTAATTTATCTTCTTAAAAAATAATTGCACTATATGTAACTTTGTTCTGCATTTTCCAAGTCTCCTGTAAATGTATTATCATACTTTTAAAATTTAAAAAATAAAAAAGAAAGAAGAAAGAGTAAATAGAAGAAGCCTTAGCAACATTGTGCTATTACTGCCCTAACCTTGACCTTAGTACACTCAGGGGTAGTAGTTTCTGAAAACAATAAATCTTTTCCTCATTTAAAGCGATGTTACTTAAGTTTGCTATTGCTTTCCATGGAACACAACATTATCTGCATGAAATGTTTAAATGTGGAGATAATATTATTTACAGGTTACTAATAGTGCAGAAAACATAAAATGGCCAACTTTATTTATCCCACTAGAAGGACAAGTTGTCACCAATATAACAAAATCAAAATCATTTATAGACTATATTTACATACATGATCATTAATGAAGAACTAAATCTCAATGTATTAACCTTTAGAACTAATTAGTCATGGTACCTATTATATGTAGAGATTAAAATACATACTGTTGGAGTTGATTGATACATACATGCAGTTGATTGATACAAGCTATTTATTGACAGGCATGCAATTTCAATTAAATTTGAAAGCCACATTACACTACACTAGGGATTTGAACTGGTAGAAGGAGATGCAAACTGGTTTCTGAAAGTGGAGTCCATTTTATAATATCACCTTCCGTGTATTCCTACATTTTTAGATGCTTATGATTTCTATTCTCTTAAAACAAAATGTGGCTAAATTAAAACTGAGAAGAGCCAGCAGACAAAATCAAGCAATTTGAAACATAAATCTCCCTTAGAAAGAGCCGGTGTGTGTTGCATGTTCAGTTGCTTCAGTCGTGTCTGACTCTTTGTGACCCTATAGGCTGTAGTCCTCCAGGCTTCTCTGTCCAGGGGATTCGCCAGGCAAGAATACTGGAGTGGGTTGCAATGCCTTTCTCCAGGAGATCTTCCCAACCCAGGGATCGAACTGGTGTCTTTTGAGTCTCCTGCATTGCAGGTGGATTCTTTACCTCTGAGCCACTGGGGAAGCCCCTACAAAGAGCCTAATCTTATGTTTTTCCATGAGGATCCACCATTGCCCCATTTGGCCCACAGCAGACACTAAAAGTGGCAGCCCTTTCTTTCGTTCTTCACATGGTGCCTTACACAAATGCATGTACAAATTTCTCTTCCCCCATATTTCAGTTATCTTAATTTCTCACTGTGCGTAATGAAAACTACACACATATCACTATTTATCTAAACATTTTAAATGATGGGTTTGAAAAAGATCTCTTACCTGAAGTGTGATCAAGGGATACTGAAAGAAGAAAGAAAAATTCAAGTTAATATTAAAACAGCTCATTTTGGTGCCAGATATTGCATTATAAAGATTATCTGACTTAAATGTTGACTTATTCTCCCCTGTTCCAGATGGCAAAGTTTCTAGAGCCAAAGATGCCAGGAAAACTAAATCTGAAACAGACTCAAACTTTCCTCTGGGAAGTAAAAAGCAACTTCTATGTAAGTCATTTTTTCTAATAGGATGAAAAGACCTAGAGAAGTAAAAATCCATTAACTGTATAGGAAAGTTTTTTGTTTAATATTGAGGTTTATCTTTGAAACTGTAGTTACATGTATCTCCATAGTTATGGAAAACTTCCCAGTGACACCTTATAGAGCAATGGAGTAATTTGTTTAGATTTCATCGTGCCTTTGAAATGACTGAACTCACCACATCGTTGATAGGTAGGAACTTAGTATCAAGTGTCACAATGCGAAGTTTAACTAAAAGAGGAAGAGGGAACAATAATATTTTCTTATTATTTATTAATGATTAATTTTCTTATAGCTATTAATAAGAATTATTACTCTTGTTATTTTCTCTCCCAGATATGATTGCTTATAAATAGTGAAATTAATTGCCTTGATTTCATAGAACACTGCACTTCCTTCTCCTCTAGCTCTGATTTAGACCTTTGAGATCTGGGTTCTTTTTGGAAATATTTTTTTATTGCACATTTATAATTCCTCTGTTGATCATGACCTGGTGTTACCAAAGCTGGCATGAGCTTCTGCCACCACTAGAAACTTTTTCCATAACAGCCCATAGGGAAGTCTCAAAACTTGGTGGCAGAATTAATCATAGAAGGACAAGTGTGAAATACGTATGGTAAGAGTTACATATGAACTTCTGATGTGGCACTAGTGGTCAAAAAGCTGTCTGCCAATGCAGGAGACACTAGAGACTTGGGTTTGATCCCTGGATCAGGAAGAGCCCCTGGAAGAGAAATGGCAACCCACTCCAGTATTCTTGCATGGGAAATCCCATGGACAGAGGAGGCTGGTGGGCTACAGTTCATGGGGTTGCAAAGAGTCAGACCCAACTGCCCACATGCACATACATACACACACATGCACATGAGTTATATGTAATTTTTATGGAAAAATATATTAATGTTGGCAAATATTGATTTTAGCAGAATTCCAAAAAAGCCATATTAGCTATTTTTGCACCTATAACTGTCATCATAGTATTTTAATACATCCAGAAGAGAAAACATAATGTAGCAAAACAAAAAAAAAACCCTCAGTATAAGATAAATTCTGTTTTAGTTCTTTTACTTTTTTTAGTAAGTCATCTGTGTGCTCAGATGTTCAGTCATATCCAACTCTTTGCAATCCCATGGACTGTAGCCCGCTAGGCTCATAGAACACAGTGTGTGGATGCTCTCATCCAACTTCTAATTTTATAAATGAGAAAACTAAAGATCTCAAAGACCAGAACTGACTTGGCAGAAGTTGATAATTTATTCTCAGAGCCAAGACAAAAATCATATCCTTCTGAATCTTAGTTTGGTGCTCTTTCTGCTTTCTTCTACTTACAACAATAATGAAGAAGGACTCTGCCTAAGTTATCAGATTTATGATTCCTTTTTCTGGTGTGAATAATAATGATGATGATAATAAATGCCATTTACAAATTACTTACTGTGTGCCAGGGACTATTTTGGGCTTCCTAGGTGGCACTAGGGGTAAAGAATACACCTGCCAGTGCAGGAAGCATAAGAGACGGAAGTTTGATCTCTGGGTCTGGAAGATTCCCCAGAGGAGGGCATGGCAACCCACTCCAGTATTCTTGCCTGGAGAATCCCATGGACAGAGGAGCCTGGTGGGCTGTAGTCCATAGGTTCTCACAAAGTGGGACACGACTGAAGCAACTTAGCACGCATGCATGCAGAGAAACTATTTTACATTGACCATCTTATTTTCACAGTAAAAAGGAGATACTTTTACTATTTCCATTCTATGGATGAAAAGAACTGAGTCAAAATAGAGATTTAATTAGTTTGCCCAGCTGGTAAATTATGAAGTAACACACCCCTAGCTTGCAGCCATTGTATTACGCAAGCCTGTCATTGAATTTGTAAACAGTGAGATAGACACAAAACTGTAAGAAACAAAGCACTCAATAATTGAAGCTGGAGGGCACTGTTTCATAACTGACCTAGACAACTGGTCAAAATTCTAAAAATTCTTGATCTGAAGAGTTAAGACCAAATTAGAACTTGGATTTAAATTTAATAATGTGTTTGGATTGCTTAAAATTAGAAGAAAGAGTTTCTGAAATCAACAATAAGAAGGAAACATAAATATTGACTTACCATTCTCTCCAGATTTATAGATGGGTTTATCTGTCTGCACAAAGGTCACTGTCTCTTCTGAAAAGAGTGCTACAGATCTCCTCTCAAAGATTTTAAGAGTATCTCCCTTAACCAACAGAGTCACAAAAGCCATCTGTTCAGAAGACTTGTGGGAAACCTATTTAACATAAAGAGCAGAAAATGGGAAAATCATTCTTATACATTTAGATGGTAAACAATGCCTTAATTTGCTTCTGAGGCTGAGAGAGCCTTGGGAATCCATTATGTCTTAATGGGAGACTTATTGATCACTTGTTCCAATTCCTTTATTTAGCCTGAGGCAGTTTCCAGTAAAGTTATTCCTACGTTTTCTTATCTATTGTTTTCTATGTTTCTGAGTTCCAATCTCTCATTGCTTTACCTAATTCTCTATCCTCATTTTTAAACAGTTCTACTATCTAAAAGCAGTTGTTTGGTCGCTAAATTGTGTCCTACTCTTTTGCAACCCTATGGACTGTAGCCCACCAGGCTCCTTTTTCCGTGGGATTTCCCAGGCAAGAATACTGGAGTGGGTTGCCATTTCCTTTTCCAGGGGATCTTCCTGACCCAGGGATCAAGCCCATGTCTCCTGTATTGGCAGGAGGGTTCTTTACCGCTGAGCCACCAGGGAAACCCATCAGAAAACAGTTATATTGTCTTATTACCATTCCCTGCAAGAGAAAAGTGCAGTACTTCACAAGTTTTATTGTATATATAACTTGTCTTTTTATTTGCCTCTCAAAATTTCTCCAATTTTCCTTCTCAGACTCCACAACTTATCCAAATCAAGTTTTGTTATTTCTCTAAAACTAATTTTTTAAAGATTTATTTATTTTTTATTGAAAGATAATTGCTTTACAGAATTTTGCTGTTTTCTGTCAAACCTCAACATGAATCATCCATAGGTATACATGTATCTCCCTTCCATCTCCCTCTCCATCCCACCCCTCTAGGTTGATACAGAGCCCCTGTTTGAGTTTCCTGAGCCATACAGCAAAGTCCCGTTGGCTATCTATTTTTCATATGGTAGTGTAAGTTTCTATGTTACTCTTTCCATACATCTCACCCTCTACCTCCTCTCCCCATGGCCATTCTAACACATACATACGGAATCTAGAAAAATGGTACTGAAGAATTTATTTACAAGCCAGCAATGGAGAAACGGACACAAAACTCATTTTTAAGTAGTAATTCCATTTTCCCATCTGAAGTTCTGAAATGTCAAATTCTGCACCTTACCTCAAAATTTGCACAAGAATGGAAGTTATCCTCTTCCACAGTCTGGTCAAAAATAGTGCTATTGGATCCATCATATTCTAAGACAACACTCAAGGACACAGATTCATTCAGATTTAAAAGGTGGAGACAAGCTTGTTCTGTAGAATGACTTTGAATCACATAGGGGACCCATAGGATATATTGCCTATGCAAACAGAGTAATCAACACTCTAAACAAGGATAAGAGAAATGCAGAACATGCATAAAACAATTTTAGCTTATTGACATATTTCTGAAACATACACACTTTTCATGATATTACAATAAACAAGTATATAGAAAGCTATCAAGAAAAAATAAAGTCAGTTCCCTTCATACACCTGTTTAAGATTTACAAGATAAATCAGCACTCTGTCTCAGAAATTGAAATGGTAAAATACAATCTAATTTTAATACAGCATATTTCATAAGGTCACTTTGCCAGTACTTTCATATGAATAGTAATATAATATTCCTTACGGGTTCAAAGTCTCAGAAACAGTAAAATGAAGCAAAAATGTGCTCATAAAAATAATGGGCACCATTTTACCCCAGTGCCTGAACAATTAAGACTTCAAGATATTCTCCTCTTTCTGTCTGTCTTTATTAGAAGTCAGCTGTCTCAACTCTTTGCTTTCTTTTCTTCCTTCTACTCTGCATCTCTCTGTATACTGCTGCTTTTATATAGTCACACAATGAAGGATCAATTGCTTTTTGGAGCAAATATAATGGGACTCTCCAATCTCATTTAGATCTCCTCTCCCATTATGTTTCCAGGGGGTGGGGGGTGTCACTTTACCTACAACTTCCTTCTTAAATTCACCAGATGCTGATCTGTTTTTGGAATCAGCAGTACAGGTGGACAGGAAGAAAGAGGAAAACAAAGAAAGCACTTGTGTGACACTTAGGATTCTATTAATTTAGTTCCTCACTCCCAGGGCTCACTGCAGTATCAAAAGCATTAATCCACAGGAATCAGCACTTGGAAGAATACCTGTCCAAACAGCTATTAATCATTTCAAATCCCCAAAGGTAAATATTCCAGGTTTCTGAGAGAAGCAGCATTATCTGATATTGCCAAAATCCAGATGCAAATAAATATCTCAATATAGGCTCATTTTACAGATAATTGAAGCTCATTTTTCTATAATTTCATGATATGGAATACAACATTTAAAATGTTGATATGTGTGCAACATTTTCTGCTGTTGCTGACTTTTTTTTTTTTTGCCACATCGTGGCATGAGGGAACTTAACACTTCCACCAGAGATGGAATCCACCCACCTTGCATTGGAAGCATGGAATCTTAACCACTAGACCATCAGAGGAGTTCCTACTATACTTTTCTTAGGTTTTTATAATGGTCAATATCCTTTCCTACCCTAAATAGGAAAAAAAATGCAAGAAAATGTGATAAATATGTGTGAGTGTATACACACATACTGGGCTTCCCAGGTGATGCTAGTGGTAAAGAGCCTGCCTGCCAATGTAGGAGACATAAGAGAGGAAGGTTCGATTCATGGGTGGTGAAGATCTCCTGGAGGAAGGCAAGATAACCCACTCCAGTATTCTAGCCTGGAGAATCCCATGAATAGAGGAATCTGGTGGGTTACAGTCCATAGAGTCACAGAGTCAGACATGGACAACTGAAGTGACTTGGCATGCATGCACAGGCGTACACACATACTAGTCACTTCTTAACACCCCCCTCCCCCAAATAAATGCTTTACCATCATTATTGCAAAATATTTCTACAAGGAACATGAGTCATACCAGAGAAACTGGTGACCTCTTACCCTCAGTGTGTTAATTCCCCTATTTGTCTTCTTTTTTTGGTTGTTGTTGTTAACATCCTTTTCATGTCAAGTATTGATGGAGTTAATGCATCTGGCTTGAAGAATGATGCATTGGGTAATGAAAGATTGAAATTGATTTCAGTCTTTTAGAAATAGATCTACAATACTGCAAGAGCAAACACAAAGGAAAGAACAACAAAACCAACTATAATCCATGAGGAGGTGGAATGGGGCTCTGAGGCCAAGGAAGGTCAGAACAGGGTCCTCAGCTGACCACATTTCCAATTTCAGCACAGTACTGTGTGCTTGAAAACTCGGATCATGTTCTCTCAGTAGAATTGCAGCTTCTCTCGACTCCCCATTCCAATTTAAGACTTTTATTTTCAGTCTGCCTTTTCTCTAACCCTGCTTAAGATGCCAACTCTTTTAAAATCTCTGCTACAAATGGGGCTAATCTTCAACTGTTATTCGGCCCTGCCAGTTTTAATATTTAATTTCTTTCCACTGGAATCTCAAACTGTTGGTCTCTGTGTTTGACCAATACCCTTTCCTCTGATCGCCCCTTGGGCTTATTATTAGAACCACTCTCTGCACTCTGTTTCTCCTACTCACAAATCTCTAGTTTCCAAAACAAGTGAAGCTCAACTCATCAGTGTTCAAGTTAAACAGAACCACAAGGCAGACTGTTTATAAGTCAAAGCAACCAATTCTTTATTCCCAAGGCTGGTGAATCTAAAATCATGCAACTTCTCTAAAATATTTGTGTTTTTCCAAATGTGAATATTTTATGCTGAGTAAATGACTCTATTCATTTTAACTTTAATCAAGGCTAGTTATTGATGACAAACATATGTTTTGCACAATTCTTTTAAATCTCCTTGGAAACTAAAATTTTTTATAATATCTCTTTCCCCAAACATGACTTTATTTGATTAACATATCCTTAAATAAATTTATCTGATTTACATGGTTAATGGGTCCTTATTCCAAAAAATTCAGATATGAATCCAGCATCTATTGCGTACTTGCTATGTATCAGCAAGGCAATAGTGAGGTTCTAGAGATAACAAGATGAGTAAGACACTGCTCTTTAAAGTAGTTTACTTCTAGTAGAGAAGGGAAGAAAGAAAAAGAGGAAAGAAGGAGGGAAGATGAGAGAGGGCAGGGAGAAAGGAAGTGAGAAAGAAGGAAGTAAGGATCTGTTGAAGAGGCGGGATATTATAATTTCTTAATAATTAACAGAGTGATAGGCACTGATATTGATAGTATCTCATTTAATTCTCAAAAATACAATCTTAGGTTCTTTATTTATTCTTATTTTATAGATAAGAAAAATCCAGTATCAGAAAAAAAACACAGATTTTCATAGGGTCACTCAGAGACTAAGTGATTGGGAGGAATTTCTTTTAATAATCAAATTAAGTGAGATCAAACAATGTTTATATATAAAAATATGAAAGGACATGGATTAATGTACTATGCTCTAAATTCTCTTTATGTTTCTGCTGAATAAAGGGATATATGATGGATATTATTTCATCATCACGTGACAGACTCAGTGTTACTTAGGTCATTGTTGTTTGCTGCTATGGAACTATCTCTAGTCACTTGTTTATTCAGTATGTGCTTACTGAGTATCTATTATTTGATAGAAATGTGGTAGATGGTGGGAATTATGAGGTGAACACAAATTTTGGTAGTTATTCTACTAGAAAAGGTGGAGGTTAAAGAACTAATTGTACAATTAATTATTTCATTACAACCATAGTAAATGTTACAGAAGAGAAGGAACTATAGGCTGCTAAGGAAATGTGTGCTGGTTGGTTAGAGGTGGGGTGTGACACAGTATTGAACCTGGCCTTGATGATAAACAGATGAATAAGACTATTTCTTTTCCTAGAATAGATCACTGTCCACTCAGAACAATATTTAAACATAAATTACAATGCTGTGTGATACAAAGACTATCCTATATTGAAACTATGAGCAACGCTCAGTGGAATCACATTAAAATGACAAATGGGAAGTTGAAAAGAATTTGATTATGAAGTTTTGAATTGGGACTATTAACATGATTAGGAATTTTCTAGGTAGCATAGAAACTGAAGTAATAGCTCAGGAAAGAAAATGATGAAATTATAATTGAACATTGTGTGTGTTTTAAAAATAATAGTAAGTTCTCCTTTACTGAAGAAAAGATAGTGTATGAAATGACATTCAACAAGCCTATTGAAAACATTGTGATTGACTTGTGAAAAGTTTTTTCTTGCACTAAGGAGTCTGATGTTACTTTGAAGAGTAATGGACATAACAACTCTGTACTCCATGAAAAACATACAGCAATGAGAGTAAAGTGGTGGAAAGAGAATCATATATGTTACCAATACTATGCTTGATATTTACTGTCAAAGGCAGAAAGAAAGAGCTAGAAAGAAATTTAGACTAGCCTCTAGCAAAATAGACTGGGAGAAAGTCTGTTTGAAAATATAACTAAGGTCATAACAAAACAACATATTTCTTTTAAACATATCATCACTTTATTGCTGTGATATTAGAATGTGGCAGTAAGTCTGATGTAAAATTATATGAAATAATGTGGCTAAAGTCACATCTAAATATATCCTCTTAAGTATCTTCATAATTACCACAGTGAGTTTGCTCAAAGACTACCCTAGGTTAAAGAGGTAATACCCTGAACAATGGCAATATGTCTCAAGATACATGTTTCTTTACTCTTGTTGTTAGAATTTGAAGCAATTTTGATTTGGGGATTAAGGAGAGGGAGAGGGTGAGATGTACACTAGGAGTAAATACTATTGCAATTCCCTGCAAGACAGGGAAAACAAAATAAATATATAGATGAAGTGATAATTTGATATATATTAATTAAGAGGTGACATTAGTACTCCAAAGAGGTGATACACAATAGAGGGCTGAAATAATAAATCTGGTGCTCTGAAAAATGCTGGAGATGTGGATATCGATTTGGGAATCAAATACAAATACAAATGATGTTTAATATTTTGGATGTTGTTGTTTAGTTGCTAAGTAGTGTCCAACTCTTTGTGACCCCATGGCCTGTAGCCCGCCCAGCTCCTTTGTCCATGGGATTTTCCAGACAAGAGTAAAGAATACTGGAATGGATTACCATTTCCTTCTCTGGGTAAATCTTCCTGACCCAGGGATTGAATCCATATCTCCTGCATTAGCAGGTGGATTCTTTACCATTGAGGCACCAGGGAAGTCCATAATATCCTGGGTATTGCTAAAATTATACAGGAAAGTAGTTAGGGGTTGGCCAAAATGTTTGTTTGGGTTTTTCCGTAGTATTTTTCAGAACAAACAAACTTTGGCCAACCCCATACAAAGGTAAAGAAGATAGCCAATAGCAAGAGAAAGACAGGTGAAGATCTGGCTATTCTGCTTTTCCAGCTGGGTGAATTTGATCAGATGGGGCAATATTGGTTTAGTTCCCTAGAACCATTGGGTTGAATCTGAAGCCATGCCTTGAAATGCCATTTTGGCTTTATATGATTTATATATTACAAGTTTTCTCTAAACAACAATAAAACATTTTCTTGATTTTCCCAGCTGCATAATTAATGATAGTCCATTTAAAGGGACAGATATTTAAAGTGTATGTCAGTGTTCCTGAGAATATCTTGAACTTCTAGTCCACCTCTCTGAACTGTTTAAGCCAACACTACAAATCAGAGGATTGCCCAAGACTAGCAATGTATAGGCAGTGAATTATGTTTTAAAATAAACAAAACTCTTCAGTTCCTGATGTTGCAATCCACTGAAAAGGAAATCACCTTTTCCTCAGAAGGGAACAATCAACTTGATAAGTGACACTGCCCTTCTTATTCTCAGATGTTTGTCTCCTGCATCACTGACTGATTGTTAGAGTTGCCAAGAAATTTCTAATCACACAATGCCCACCTGTAGATGAGTGATTTAAAAGAAAAAAATAGTGGGGGGAGAAACAGATGGATAATAAAAAGGCCAAGTGAATACATATGACTTGACAGGGCATTTCTTTAGTCCTTTGATACATTAGAAGAGGATATATCAATCTTGGCACTATTGACATTTGGGGCTGGATAATTCTTTACTGTGTGAAGCGGCTGGTGTATTTCAAGATGTTTAGCAGGGTTGTCATCTCTATTCACTAGCTGCTTGTAGCATATCCCCCAGTTATGACTGCCCAGAATGTCTTGAGCCATTGCCAAATGTCCCCTGGGAGAATTCCATAACATTCAAAATTGTTTTGCAAGTTGCCGTCCTCTTTTAATAGTTTTCAATATACATTTAAAGTGAAGTTCATAGGGCATTATATCTTTTTAAGATATTAGTGAAACAAAAGCAAAAATGTACAAGTAGGACCTAATCAAACTTAAAAGCTTCTGCACAGTGAGGGAGATCATCAGCATAATGAAAAGGGAACCTACTAAATGGGAGGAGATATTTCCAAGTTGGATTAATATCCAAAATACATAGTGAACTCATATAACTTAATATCAAAAACCCTAACAATCCAATTAAAAAATGGGCAGAGGATCAGAATGGGCATTTCTCCAAAGAAGATATACACATAGTTAACAGACATGTGAAAAGATGCTCAACATCACTAATCACCAGGGAATTGCAAATAAAAACCACAGTGAGGTATCACCTCACACCTGTCAGAATGGCTATAACCAAAGAAATAAGAAGGTGTTAGTGAGGATATGGAGAAAAGGGAGTCCCAGTAAAATTGTTGATGGGAAGGTAAATTGGTGAAGCAACTATGGAAAACAGTATGGAGATTCCTCAAAAAAAAAAAAAAATAGAGCTACTGTATGATTCAGCAACTCCATCCCCAGGTATTTAATCAAGGGAAGTGAAAACACTAATTTGAAAAGCTATATGTACCAGATACTCATATTGACATTATTTACAATAAATAAGATGTAGAAGCAACCTAAATGTCCAGTATCAGATAAATGGATAAAGAAGATGTGGTTTATATATACAATGGACTATTACTCAGCCATAAAAAGAATGAAACCTTGCCATTTGTGACAACATGGATGGACCTAGAAGATGTGAAAGAAGTAAGTCAGAAAGAGAAAGACAGATACTCTATGTTGTCAATGTGAATCTAAAAAATGTCAATGTGAATCTAAAAAATAAAAAGGAGGAATATAACAAAAAAAGAAACAGATTCACAGATAACAAACTAGTGGTTACCAGAGAAGAGCAGTGTGGGGGGATGACCAAAATATGTGAAGGGGATTAAGAGGAACAAACTATTAAGTATAAAATAAATGTTACAAGGATATATTGTATAGTACTGGGAGTATATTCAATATTTTATAATACCTTTACATGACATATGATCTGTGAAAATTTCATACTATGTTGAAGCTAATATAATATTGTGAGTCAACTATACAGCAATAAAAAAGATGCTAATATGTTTCAGGGCATGACAGAAGATGGGAGACTATGATTTATCAACGTAAAGCAAGCATGGTGATTGGACTTCTACCTCCTGTGGGTGAATCCAACTCCCAGATCTATGCAGTTGCATGATTTTTGACAAAGCACCAAAGCCCTGTGTCTGGCCTAGTCTGTAGCATCACATGTTTCTCTGTCCCTGAGTTTTCTGTTTGCTTATTCACCCTTCCTTCCCTATTTCTTCAGTATACAAAAGTCTGCTTATTCCCTGCAATGCCAACTTGGAAAGTTGTTATATGCTCACAAAGCAGCATCTGAATCAGAAAGAACAGACATTGTGCTGAGACCTCTCCTAAAATCCCCTCAGATCCCTGGAGTGCTTTCATAAGTCTAGTTTGAACAGACTTCAAAGCTACAGTGACTGTTTAGACAAACTTAAAAGAAGGCTGTCTTGGGGAAGAAGGAATCTTTGTTCTAATACTTTACAAAATCCTGATTGTGACCGTCAGAAGCCCAGCAATCTTCTCCAGGACTCTAAACAGATTACGTGGAGTTCTCTCATATCCCTACCAGCCTACGTGACACCTTTGCAAGAAGATCCAGGTGGATGCAGACAAAGTGTATTGCTGGCTCGGCAGAGCTTAAGTTGGGTTTCTGGCCTTTGGGTCCTTTTAGTTTATTCATTTCTATTTAACAGTAAACACATGGAGCACTTTAAATTTTATACAACCTGTATTATAAATGTTCTGTTGACTCTAATTTTAATTTTCTGTACTGCAGAAGCCAATCAAAGTTTGCAGGAGCAAAAAATGGGACCAAAGCTTGATCTGTGAAGCCCTAAAAGGCTGGACACTCCCTAGCTATGAAAACTCAACTTCTTTCTCTCTGACTGTGAAGGGTCTGAGGAAGCCTCCACCTGCAGCATACAAGCTAACATATCAGCTTACCACAATTTCATGTATCCTGACTAAACCTAGACTCTTGGTTCAGAGACAGTGGACCTTATTATCCTCAGAACAGCAAACAGTATGTTTCACGTTTGAGCTTCCCATGACATTTACCATCAATGCCCTAGTTCTGCTGGAGCTGGTTCAGCCAGTCACGTGACTGCTGTACATATAGGGAATTGGAATCAAAAGCTTATGAAACACATTAAAAATATTGGGCTGCAAGGAAACTTGCCTGATCTTTGCCCTAGAAAGTCAGACTGTCTTTTATACTGGAAAACAAACAAATCAGCTTCCTGCTCCTAAAAAAAGAAATACCCTCTACGTCCAGGTCTGTTTTTTCTACAAGTGCCCTTGAAAAGATTTTTGTTGTTGCTTTTCAGATGCTAAGTCATGTCTGATTCTTTGCAACTACATGGACTGCAGCATGCCAGTTCTCTATGTCCTTCACCATCTCTCAGAGTTTGCCCAAGTTCATGTCCACTGAGTCGGTGATGCTATCCAAAGATATCCCAGAATGAAAGTTGATATTCATCTGACTACTAGACATGCAAAAACACCAAGGACTTAGGCACAACTGTCTCAGCAATATCCATCCCTTATTTCTATACCATCTTAGTTTCTGATGAATTTTCTCACAAATATGCTACTTTAGTGGGCCACTCTGATTAAGCTGACCACTAGGAACTGGGACCAAATTTTTCTCTTCAGTATTTAATTAAATAGTAATTTATTTAGCTGCATTAGGTCTTAGTTGTGGCCTGTGGGATCTTAAACTTTTGTTGGAGTATGTAGGATTTTTAGTTGCAGCATATGGGATCTAGTTCTGTGACCAGAGATCAAATCCAGGCTCCCTGTGTTGGGAGCTCAAAGTGTTAAACAGTGGACCACTAGGGAAGTCCCCTGCTACTGCTACTGCTAAGTCACCTCAGTCGTGTCCGACTCTGTGTGACCCCATAGGCAGCAGCCCACCAGGCTCCCCCATCCCTGGGATTCTCCAGGCAAGAACACTGGAGTGGGTTGCAATTTCCTTCTCCAGTGCATGAAAGTGAAAGTGAAGTTGCTCAGTCGTGTCCAACTCCTTGCGACCCCATGGACTGCAGCCTACCAGGCTCCTCCATCCATGGGATTTTCCAGGCAAGAGTACTGGAGTGGGGTGCCATTGCCTTCTCCGGGGAAGTCCCCTAGTATCTAATTAATACACCTATCAACAGAGTGCCAAGCAGTGAGATGAGGCCAATTTAAAGTACTGATCTCATCTATGCCCTTCCCAGGGTTTTAGATCCAACCAACTAAACAAATCCATAGACCACCAGGGTCTTTCTTAGGAAGCCAGAGTCTTTTTTCTTAAGTTCCTTTACAGACTTTTGTATGATACTTGCCCTAAGGCATCAATCCAGGTGTAAGAGGATGTGTTGATGACTGCACAGGTTCACAAGGAGGAAGGCTAAGGCAATTCTCACCTTCTTTTAAAAAAATATTTTATTGCAGTATAGTTGATAACTCTAACTTTCTTAACAGCCTTGGCCAGTGAGCTGAGGCTGAGCCGAATGCTTTCCAGGGTGAAGGTTTGTGATATTGATCATTTCAGGTAAGTCTAGGACAAATTTTGTACCAACTTATCTAATTGTATTCTTCTTCTTTAAAGACTATGGAACTGAATCAACTTCAGTTTTTTTCTAAAGTAGATGTTTATTTTACTTTTACTTATTTTTTGGCCATGCCATGTGGCATTCGGAATCTTGGTTTCCCAACCAGGGATGGAATTAATACCCCCTACAGTGGAAGCTCAGAGTCCCAGCCACTCTTGGGAACAAATTTCTTCATCTGCAAGATGAGGAAAATAATAGTACCAATCTTAGAGCAGTCTTATGAGGATTAAATGTGTTATTAGAGACAAAGTGCTTAGAACAATCTTTGGTACATAGTAAAAACTCAATAGACACTGAGACATGCAAGGTGAGGTAAGAGATTGGACTTTAGTAAAATTCTCCTGGCCTCATCTCTGCTTTTGTAGAATATGGTCATTGTATAATACACACTTTCTATGAGTCTTTCTATGTTTATACATCTTATCTCTGTAGTTAGAGTAACTGATATTCCTAGAGACAGAGGGGATCAATTGTTTAGGGAAACAAGAGGCCGTTTACTTGTTACTAGGTCAGTGACTTGCATTGTTCCAGGAAGGAGAATCAGTTGTTTGCTGTGGCTTTGACTCTGGCTAATTGGCCTGGAATTGTGTCCATTAGTACAACTATATTTGATTAATTTATTCCAACACAAACAAGGGGAAATTTCTTCCTTACAAACTCCATGTAACAGGATTAAAAAAAAAAAAATCCAAGTGTAATCAAGGTCTTAGGAAGCCAGGCATTTTGCTTTATAAACTAAAGATTGTATAGATAAGCAAGCACTTATTTGGGATTAGAAAATATTCTAGTGTCAACAAATCACTAAGGTCCTTTATTGAAAGGCTTTTAAAGATCTGTACTTCCTTTTGTCTTTTAGAGACCTGTGATGTGTTTAAAGTAATATAAAGAAGTAAAGAGAAAAGGTACCAACCTATTCTCCCACATCAAACAAAGAGAAAGAAACAGGATATTATTTTTTCTTATAAAATCCTTATTTTTCTAGTTAGCCCTGGCCAAGAATAATGGACTCTTATTTTTAATCATGACCTAGTTTTGAAGAAATAATACTACACAAATTAATCCCTTGAAGAGCAAGACTTTTTGGTGCCCAGCTTGGCAAGTCACTGAGCATTACATGTGAAATGATTTTACTTTTTCAAGATTTTATCGTTTTGCATCAAAATTGAGAGTATCACATATAATTTCTCTCCACATCTCTCATAAACTTTCAAATTTATTTGCATTCATTTTCCCTCAAATTCTTTTTATGTCAGAAGATTAACTGTCCCTCCTCCATTTAAGTCAGTTTTTCCTCCATGTACATTGTAGACTCCACCTGTCCACATCCTTTATAAAAACATTTTATTTTGTATTGGAGTATAGTCAATCAATCCTAAAGGAAATCAACCCTGAATACTCATTGGAAGGACTGATGCTCCAATACTTTGGCCACTTGACTTGAAGTGCTAACTCACTGAGAAAGACCCTGATGCTGGGAAAATTGAGGGCCAGGAGAAGAGGATGAGATGGTTGGATGGCATCATTGCTCAATGGACATGAATTTGAGCAAACTCTGAGAGATGGTGAAGGACGGGAATTCTGGTGTGCTGCAGTATATGGGGTCTAAAAGAGTTGGACACAACTGAGCAACTGAACAACAACATAGTCAACTAACAGTGCTGTGAAAGTTTCAGGCGAATAGCAAACGGACTCAGCCGTACATACTCAGCACAGAGTTCCCTATGCTGTGCAGTAGGTCCTTGTTGGTTATCCATTTAAAAAATGTGTGTACATTTGTCCATCAATAGAGGAATGGATAAAGATGATGTGGTACACATATACAATGGAATATTACCCAGCCATTAAAAAGGGTAAAATAATGCCATTTGCAGAAACATGGATGTACCTAGAGATTGTCATACTGAGTGAAGAAAGTCACAAAGAGGAGAAATATCATATGCTATCCCTTATATGTGGAATCTAAAAGGAAGTGATACAAATGAACTTATAAAACAGAAACAGACTCACAGACTTAGAGAGTGAATTTACTATTGCCTGGGGAAGGATGGGAGGAAGGGATAGTTAATTTGGGATGGACATTTACCTATTGTTTATATCTTTGAAATCTTTCTTAAACAATTGGTCTGTGGCTGAAATAAGCTAATATTTTGAAACAATTAGTTTTTGCTTCATCCTGTCTTATATAAACCCTGATCCTGACAACGCCTTTGCAACATGCAGCCAAAAAAATATGTTAGCCAAAACTGGATAAAATTATTTCCTCTTTCAATATTAAGTCAAATCACATTCATTTCCCTCTGTATTATAACACCTGGGGCTATTGATTTTTTCTACTTAAGTAGCAATGTCAAGATTAAATTAATTAGCAATGTCAAGATTAAACGTGAAGGTGGTAGCTGCTAAGCAGGAGGGAGTTGACTTTGCACAGAGCCAGTATAACTGAAAGAGGTCAAGATTCTAAACAAGCAAAGTGTGTCCCTTTGAGGTCGTGGAGAATGGACACTCTGCTTTATATGTATTACATTTACATTGTTTTAGAATAGAACTTGCTTGTCTTTCAAGATCCGATTTATAATAACAAAATCTGAACTCAACAAAATTCTCTAGGAAAAGCAAATGGATTTTAAAAGACTTCAGACCTGCTGGACTTATTTCAGTTCCTCAAATGAAAATATTTTTGTCCTCACAAGACTTTTACCCATCCTGTGTTCTATAACTAAGGTGCCTTTATCCCTCATTCCCTAGAAAACCTCTACATTTCACCCAAGATGTAAAATGATATATTGTTAAACTAAATCTGCAAGTTAGCATAATCCTCTACCACTATATATTTTTTTGTTTGTTTCTTTTTCTTCTCTTAAAATTTATTTTAATTGGAGGATAATTACTTTACAATATTGTAATGTTTTTTGCCACACATCAACATGAATTGGCCACGGGTACACACGTGCCCCCTCATCCTAAATCCCCTTCTCACCTACCTCCCCACCCCATCACTCTGGGCTGTCCCAGAGCACTGGCTTTGGGTGTCTTGCTTTATGCATTGAACTTGCACTGGTTATCTGTTTTACATATGGCAGTATACATGTTTCACTGCTGTTTTCTCACATTGTCCCACACTTGCCTTCTGCCACCGAGTCCAGAAGTCTGTTCTCTACATCTGTGTCTGTCTTGCTGCCCTGCATATAGGATCATCATTACCGTCTTTCTAAATTCCATATATATGCTTTAATATATATTTTTAACCACCCAGGACACCACCTATGATTTCTCCTCTGTATTGCATTGAGTTTGAAATTAACAATGCTGTATTTCTCTTCTCTACTTAAATATAACCTTCATGAGGGCGGGCACTGAAAAACCTACTTTTTTTTTTTTACTATATTTTTTGTACCTAGAATGACATAACGTGGTAGTTGTTCAATAAATATTTTTCAATGAATAAATTATGTTATGGCAGAACTGACCAAGCACCATTTTTCAAAATACTTTTATTTATTTTTGGCTGTGCTGGGTATTCTTTGCTGTGCAAGGACTTTCTTTAGTTGCAGTGAGCAGAGACTACTCTCTAGTTTCTGTGCACAGGCTTTTCATGGTGGTAGCTTCTCTTGTTTCAGAGCATGGGCTCTAGGGTATGTTGGCTTCAGCAGTCCTGTGGCTTATAGAATCTTCCTTGACCAGAGATCAAACCCATGTCCCCTGCATTGACAAGTAGATTCTTTACTACTGGACCACCAGTAAAGTTCCAAAGGTATTGTTTCTTGACATTGGTATGCGTTATGGGCTTCTCCAATGACTCAGCAGTAGAGAATTCGCCTGCAACACAGGAGACACAGATGTCATATGGATCCCAGGTTCGGGCAGTTACCCTGGAGGAGGAAATGGCAACCCACTGCAGTATTCTTGCCTGAAAAATCCCATGGACAGAGGAGCCTGGTGGGCTACAGTCCATGGGGTGGCAAAAGAGTCGGATACGACTTAGTGACTAAACAACAATGGCAACCATTTTGCATCTAGTCCAGTGAGTTCATCCCACCAATCAGGGAGCCAAAGGACTAATTTTAGTCTAAATACAAACAATGTTCTCTGGAAAATCTTCTGATTTATAGAATTTTAGCAATGGTTATCATGATCTGGTATAACAGATTAACATCCTATGACTTACATTCATCTCAGTTCAGTCAGTCAGTTCAGTCACTCAGTTGTGTCCGACTCTTTGCGACCCCATGAATCCCAGCACGCCAGGCCTCCCTGTCCATCACCATCTCCTGGAGTTCACTCAGACTCACGTCCATCGAGTCAGTGATGCCATCCAGCCATCTCATCCTCTGTTGTCCCCTTCTCCTCCTGCCCCCAATCCCTTCCAGCATCAGAGTCTTTTCCAATGAGTCAACTCTTCGCATGGCTTTAGCATCATTCCTTCCAAAAAAAATCCCAGGGCTGATCTCCTTCAGAATGGACTGGTTGGATCTCCTTGCAGTCCAAGGGACTCTCAAGAGTCTTCTTCAACACCACAGTTCAAAAGCATCAATTCTTTGGCATTCAGCTTTCTTCAAAATCCAACTCTCACATCTATACATGACCACTGGAAAAACCATAGCCTTGACTAGACGGACCTTTATTGGTAAAGTAATGTCTCTGCTTTTTAATATGCTATCTAGGTTGGTCATAATTTTTCTTCCATCTACCTTTAACCAAAAGCAGGGAATTAAGTTAGAAAAATGTGTCCCTGAGACCTCCTAGCTGGTGTTCTCTGCTAACCATAATAACTTCATGGAATGGAAACATTGCACAAGGTCACTCATTAATCATCTCTAAGTACAAACAGAACACTGCTTAACTACAAAAACAACCAAATGTGTTCCTTTCCCACCTCCCTTCAGTGACTGCAGCCTCTTTCCCATTTACAATTTAAGTTTTGAAATGCTGATCTTGTCTCTTATATTAAAACTATTAAGAAACCTTCAGTGATTACACAGTCCAGTTCAGTCGCTCAGTCATGTCCGACTCTGTGACCCCATGAACCGCAGCACGCCAGGCCTCCCTGTCCATCACCAACTCTTGGAATCCACCCAAACCCATGTCCATTGTGTCGATGATGCCATCCAACCATCTCATCCTCTGTCATCCCCTTCTCCTCCCACCTTGAATCTTTCCCAGCATCAGGGTCTTTTCAAATGAGTCAGCTCTCCGCATCAGGTGGCCAAAGTATTGGAGTTTCAGCTTTGACATCAGTCCCTCCAATCAACACCCAGGACTGATCTCCTTTAGGATGGACTGGTTGGATCTCAAGAATCTTCTCCAACACCACAGTTCAAAAGCATCAATTCTTCAGCACTCAGCTTTCTTCACAGTCCAATTCTCACATCCATACATGACCACTGGAAAAACCATAGCCTTGACTAGATGGACCTTTGTTGGCAAATTAATGTCTCTGCTTTTTATTATGCTGTCTAGGTTGGTCATAACTTTCCTTCCAAGGAGCAAGCATCTTTTAATTTCATGGCTGCAATCACCATCTGCAGTGATTTTTTACACATATAAAGAGAATTTTAACTCTCCAAAAAGTGTACTTAATTGAAGTTAAAAAAAATTTTCTTTTATTGGAGGATAATTGCCCTACAATGTTGTGGTGGTTTTTGCTGAATGTCAGCTTGAATCAGTGATAAGTATGTATCCTTTCCCTTTTGAGCCTTCCCCCCCTCCCCCCTTCTCTATTCCACCCCGCTAGGTCATCACAGAGCACCAGGCTGGGCTCTCTGTGTTATACTGCAGCTTCCCGCTAGTTATCTGTTTTACGCATGATAATCTATATATGTCAATGCTATTTTCTCACTTTGTCCCACCCTCTCCTTCCCCTCTGTGTCCACCAGATCGTTGTCTACATCTGTTTCTCCTCTTCTCTGTAAGTAGGCTCATTGGTACTATTTTTTTTAGATTTCATATATATGTACTAATATACAAAATTTATTTTTCTCTTTCTGACTTCATTCTGTATAACAGGCTCTTGGTTCATTCACCCCACTACAACTGAACTAAATTTATTTCTTTAAAATGAAGTTTAATAGAGGCAAAAGAGCTGATCCCACAGGAGAAAGAGAACATGGGCAAATATCAGAAAGGTCCTAGACATCCAGGCATATATTTCAGGGTCCTCTTTCCATCATGAAGGACGTGCTTTGTCTTTAGAGCATGAACCACCAAGATGTGTGTGGAAATCTCAGTCTCTGGGAAATCAAGGCACAAGTTTGCTAAAAGACTTTTCTTTCCCCACTGGTCACACAGCCAAATCCTACCTGTGTAACCAGGGAAGCCTGGTATAGACCATCAGTCTATACATTTTTAGCAAAAAAAAATATAGTCAAACTGACATAGGCCACATACATGTGTTTCTGGCACATTAAACCTCACCTTATAAGTCACTAGCTCATCCATCTCTTTCCTGCCCATGTTTTCAGGGGCCCCTGGATAAAATCATTGTTGTTTAGTCACTAAGTTGTGTTCAACTTTTTTGCAACATGCATGGACCATAGACCACCAGGCTCTTCTGTCCATGGGATTTCCCAGAAAGGAATACTGGAGTGGGTTGCCTTGTCCTTCTCCAGGGGATTTTCCTGACCCAGGAATTGAACCTGTGTCTCCTATATTGGCAGGCAGTTTCTTACCACTGGACCACCAGGGAAGCCCAGAGGTAATAATAGAGTTACCATAAAATAGCTGTAAGTTAGCACTCTCCAATATTCAGTAACCTATACAATATTCATGGAGAAGGAAATGGCAAGCCACTCCAGTTCTTTCCTGGAGGATCCCAAGGACGGGGGAGCCTGGTGGGCTTCCGTCTATGGGGTCACACAGAGTCGGACATGACTGAAGCGACTTAGTAGTAGTAGTAGTATACAATATTCAATAACCCAGTGAACCAAATTTCCCAGGGAACCAAAATTCTGGTTTATGACTGCATTCAATCCAGAGTAAGACCCACTTTGTCAAACTCTCCCCCAAGTCTCCAAGCACAAGGCCAGATCCTGTGACTGCAACAGACCCTTCCTAATCCCTTTCTACTGATATTCTCTGCTGTGTGGGATAAAGCTGACTTATAGCTGAACAGGACTAGACAAGACCAGGTAAGATGCAGCCTTATCTTTGGCAATTCTTGGTTATCTGACTTTGAATCTTGGTTTAAAAAAGGCAATAGAATTTCTAGTGTGCTAAAAAGGAAGGGCAACAGAATTTATAACTTGCTATTCAAATATGAAACTCTTACGGTGACCCTTAGACCAGTTCATTGATGGACAGATTCCGACTGGCACAACCAGTTAGACAGCCTGACCTGACATGTGTGACTGTGGGAATAAGAACCCAGAGGGGAACTTCTGCCTTGACCTTTCCCAGAGCTATGATTTCTTGCATGGATCCTGGTACAGCAAGTCCCCTACATACGATCTTTCAGGTTGCAAGCTTTCAAAAATTCCAATGTCTGTTCACATGTCCAATCCCATAAGTTAGTTCATGAGTCTGGCTTATGCTGTCATGAGTGTACATCCTCTACAAGTGGTTGTGCTTTTATGTACTTTTTGTACTGGACTGTACAGACTACAGTAGTACAGCATCTTTATTCCTTGCCTGTTCACTTGATGCTGGCCCCTGTATGCCAGTCATTGTGCTGTACTACTGTACTTTCCAAGGTACTGTACTGTAAGACTTAAAATGTTTTCTTTCTTTGTTTTTGTTATATATTCTTTGAGTGAAAAGTATTATAAACCTATTATGGTATAGTGCTATATAGCTGATTGTGGTAGATGGATACCCAGGCTAATTTTGTTGGACTTACAAATGTGCTTTTAGAATGGAACTCATTTGTATGAAGTGAACTTACTGTAGTTCAGTTCAGAGGTAGGACACAGACCATGTGTGAAGAAGAACCCTGGGTGATTGCCCCTGGAAGTCTCCAGCAACCCAGATGCTTGCCTGCATTCTCTCCCTCGTGCTCCACTGTTATCTGTGATCTTTAGATAAAAGCCTTCCATGAGGATGCTCTTTGGAGTCTTGCGATTGCTTGCAAATATCCAAGCTGGCAAAAACTTTGCACATGTGGATTCCTATGGTGTGTAGCATCCCTTGTAAACCCAGATTTAGGGGCTTCCTCAGTGACTCACTGGTAAAGAACCTGGCTGCAATGCAGGAAACTTGCAAGAGAGATGAGTTCCATTCCTGGGTTAGGAAGATCCCCTGGAGAAGGAAATAGCAACCCACTCCAGGATTCTTGCCTGGGAAATTCCATGGACAGAGGAGCCAAAGTCCTTATAATGATCTACAAGTATTACCTAGTTACTTGTCACCTTGCTGTGTCATTTACTCAGCTCCAGTCATTTTCACCTTCTTGCTATTTCTGGAACATACCAGCCATACTTTTGTCTTTTCATTGACTCTTCCTTCTCGAGAGAACCCTTTTTCACTGGGGGTTATAAATTGCCTAACTCTCTTATCTTTTTGATATTCTGTTGGCTAAATCTTTAATCCACATCTAACCATTGCTTACTATGTCTGATTTTGACCATTTTATTATAATACAGCAGTTCACACCTCGATTCTTCACATCCTTTACCTTTTCTTACTTCTTTTTCTCTCCTTAGTACTTATTACTTTTTACACGTTTACTTATTTTTATTGTTTATTATTATTCTGAGTGTTTGAGAATGTAAACTCTATAAAACCCAGGATCTTCCTGTATTTGCTTTACTAATGTATCCTAAGAGATAAAAATATTAGTGGAAATTGTAGGTCAATAGCTATTCAATGAATAATTGCTTATGAATTTTAATGGAACAAAAGTATAGAGAAAGAACATGTAAAGAAATGTTGTTTTAAAATATATGTGAGACATATGGAAACAAAATTATGGTGGGAAGCTTTGCCCTGGCACACGTTATACCTGTGAGGTTCACTAGATTAAAGATTCATTAGGCTATAACAGACTATACAAATAGTAGGGAAGATTTATGAGCTTTGTAAATTATGCACCTCATAGAACACATAATTTCTTTTTCAAAATAAAGAGTTAAATATTTTGTCATTATTTTAGAAATTACTAGAACATTTTAAACCAAAAACTCAGTAGTTGGAAGAAAGAAAAATCACTACTTTAAATATTTCTTGAACTTAGAAGAATTTCAAACAATAACTACAGAGTTCAATTCAGTTCAGTTGCTCAATTGTG
This sequence comes from Bubalus kerabau, assembly GCF_029407905.1. Lineage (NCBI taxonomy): Eukaryota > Metazoa > Chordata > Mammalia > Artiodactyla > Bovidae > Bubalus > Bubalus kerabau. Next base: position 21,281,847 of record NC_073624.1, read on the forward strand.
TCTGACTGTTTGCGACCCCATGGACTGCAGCACGCTAGGCCTCTCTGTCCATCATCAACTCCCACAGTTTACTCAAACTCATGTCCGTTGAGTTGGTGATGCCATCCAATTATCTCATTCTCTGTCGTCCCCTTCTCCTCCTGCCTTAAATCTTTCCCAGCATCAGGGTCTTTTCTAAAGAGTGAGTTCTTATCATCAAGTGGCAGAGTACTGGAGTTTCAGCTTCAGCATCAGTCCTTCCAATGAATCTTCAGGACTGATTTCTTTTAGGATGGACATGTTGGATCTCCTTGCTGTCCAAGGGACTCTCAAGAGTCATCTCCAACACCACAGTTCAAAAGCATCAATTCTTCAGCACTCAGCTTTCTTTATAGTCCAACTCTCACATCCACACATGACTACTGGAAAAACCATAACCTTGACTAGACGGACCTTTGTTGGCGAAGTAATATCTCTGCTTTTTAATATGCTATGTAGGTTGGTCATAACTTTTCTTCCAAATAGTAAGCGTCTTTTAATTTCAAGGTTGCAGTCACCATCTGCAGTGATTTTGGAGGCCCCCAAAATAAAGTCTGTCACTATTTCCATTGTTTCCCCATCTATTTGCCATGAAGTGATGAACCGGATGCCATGATCTTAGTTTTCTGCATGTTGAGCTTTAAGCCAACTTTTTCACTCTCCTCTTTCACTTTCATCAAGAGGCTCTTTAGTCTTGGCTTTCTGCTTAAGGGTGGTTTCATCTGCATATCTGAGGCTATTGATATTTCTCCCTGCAATCTTGGTTCCAGCTTGTGCTTCATTCAGCCCAGTGTTTCTCATGATGTACTCTGTATATGAGTTATATAAGCAGGGTGACAATATACAGCCTTGACATACTCCTTTTTCCTATTTGGAAACCAGTCTGTTGTTCCATGTCCAATTCTAACTGTTGCTTCCTGACCTGCATACAGATTTCTCAAGAGGCAGGTCAGTGGTCTGGTATTCCCATCTCTTGAAGAATTCTCCACAGTTTGTTGTGGTCCACACAGTCAAAGGCTTTGGCATAGTCAATAAAGCAGAAATAGATGTTTTTCTGGAACTCTCTTGCTTCTTCATTGATCCAGCGGATATTGGCAATTTGATCTCTGGTTCCTCTGTCTTTTCTAAAACTAGCTTGAACATCTTGTTCACAGTTCATGTACTGTTGAAGCCTGACTTGGAGAATTTGAGCATTACTTTACTAGCATATGCTGCTAAGCTGCTAAGTCACATCAGTCATGTCCAACTCTGTGCGACCCCATAGACGGCAGCCCACCAGGCTCCACCATCCTTGGGATTCTCCAGGCAAGAACACTGCAGTGGGTTGCCATTTCCTTCTCCAATGCATGAAAGTGAAAGTGAAGTCGCTCAGTCGTGTCCGACTCTTTGCGACCCCATGGACTGCAGCCTACCAGGCTCCTCTGTCCATGGGATTTTCCAGGCGAGTACTGGAGTAGGGTGCCATTGCCTTCTCCATACTAGCATATGAGATGAGTGCAATTGTGCAGTAGTTTGAGCATTATTTGGCATTTTGGCATTGCATTTCTTTGGGGTTGGAATGAAAACTGACCTTGGCCAGTCCCGTGGCCACTGCTGAGTTGGCCAAATTTGCTGGTATATTGAGTGCAGCACTTTCACAGTATCATCCTTTAGGATTTGAAATAGCTCAACTGGAATTCCATCACCTCCATTAGCTTTGTTTGTAGTGATGCTTTATAAGGCCCACTTGACTTCACATTCCAGGATGTCTGGCTCTACGTGAGTGTGAGTGATCACACCATCATGATTATCTGGGTTGTGAAGATCTTTTTTGTACAGTTCTTTGGTGTATTCTTGCCACCTCTTCTTAATATCTTCTGCTTCTGTTAGGTTCATACCATTTCTGTCCTTTATTGTGCCCATCTTTCCATGAAATGTTCCCTTGGTATCTCTAATTTTCTTAAAGAGATCTCTAGTCTTTCCCTTTCTATTTTTTTCCTCTATTTCTTTGCACTGATCACTGAGGAAGGCTTTCTTATCTCTCCTTGCTATTCTTTGGAACTCTGCATTAAAATGGGTATATCTTTCCTTTTCTCCTTTGCATTTTGCTTCTCTTCTTTTCACAGCTATTTGTAAGGCCTCCTCAGACAGCCATTTTGCTTTTTGACATTTATTTTCTGGGGGATGGTCTTTTTCCCTGTCTCCTGTACAATGGCCATAGTTCATCAGGCACTCTATCAGATCTAGGCCCTTATATCTATTTCTCACTTCCACTGTATAATCATAAGGGATTTGATTTAGGTTATGCCTGAGTGGTCTAGTGCTTTTCCCTACTTTCTTCAATTTATTGTCTGAATTTGACAATAAGGAATTCATGATCTGAGCCACAGTCAGCTCCTGGTCTTGTTTTGCTGAGAGTATAGAGCTTCTCCATCTTTGGCTGCAATGAATATAATCAATCTGATTTCAGTGTTGACCATCTGGTGATGTCCATATGTAGAGTCTTCTCTTGTATTGTTGGAAGAGGGTGTCTACTATGACCAGTGTGTTCTCTTGACAAAAATCTATTATCCTTTTCCTTGCTTCACTCTGTACTCCAAGGCCAAATTTGCCTGTTACTCCAGGTGTTTCTTGACTTCCTACTTTTGCATTCCAGTCCCCTATAATGAAAAGGACATCTTTTTTGGTGTTAATTCTAGAAAGTCTCGTATGTCTTCATAGAACCGTTCAACTTCAGCTTCTTCAGCATTACTGGTTGGGGCAGAGGCTTGAATTACCATTATGTTGAATGGTTTGCCTTGGAAAAGAACAGAGATTATTCTGTCTTTTTTGAGATTGTATCCAAGTACTGCATTTTGGACTCTTTTGTTGACTATGATGGCTACTCCATTTCTTCTAAGGACTTCTTGCCCACAGTAGTAGATATAATCGTCATCTGAGTTAAATTCACCCATTCCATTCCATTTTAGTTAGCTGATTCCTAAAATGTCAGTGTTCACTCTCGCCATCTCCTGTTTGACCACTTCAAATCTGCCTTGATTCATGGACCTAACATTCCAGGTTCCAATCAATATTGCTCTTCACAGCATCAGACTTTACTTCCATCACCAGTCACATCCTCAACTGGGTGTTGTTTTTGCTTTGGCTCCGTCTCTTCATACTGTCTGGATGTATTTCCCCACTGATCTCCAGTAGCATATTGGGCACCTAACGACCAGGGAAGTTCATCTTTCAGCGTCTTATCTTTTTGCCTTTTCATACTATTCATGGGATTCTCAAGGCAAGAATTCTGAAGTGGTTTGCCATTCCCTTCTCCAGTGGACAACATTTTGTCAGGGCTCTCCACCATGACCCGTCCATCTTGGGTGGCTTTACATGGCATGACTCATAGTTTCATTGAGTTAGACAAGGTTGCAGTTCATGTGATCAGATTGTTTAGTTTTCTGTGACTGTGGTTTTTCAGTCTGTCTGCCCTCTATTGGAGAAAGATAAGAGGCTTATGGATGCTTCGTGATGGGATAGACTGACTGAGGGAGAAACTGGCTCTTGTTCTGTTGGGCAGGGCCATGCTCAGTAAATCTTTAATCCAATTTTCAGTTAATGGGTGGAGCTGTGTTTCCTCCCTGCTATTTACCTGGGGCCAAGAGTTGGACACGACTGAGAGACTTCACTTCCACTTTTAACTTTTATGCACTGGAGAAGGAAATGGCAGCCTACTCCAGTGTTCTTGCCTGGAGAATCCCAGGGACGGGGGAGCCTGGTGGGCTGCCAGCTATGGGGTCGAACAGAGTCGGACACGACTGAAGTGACTTAGCAGCAGCAACAAAGACAGCTCAGATGGTAAGGCAATGATCTGCCTACAATGCAGGAGACCCAGGTTCGATCCCTGGGTTGGGAAGATCCCCTGGAGAAGGAAATGGCAACCTACTCCAATATTCTTGCCTGGAAAATCCCATGGACCAAGGAGCCTGGTAGGCTACAGTCCATGGGGTCCCAAAGAGTCAGACATGACTGAGCGATTTCACTTTCACTTACAAACTGTAGTGGAGGTAATGAAGATAATGGTGACCTCCCTCAAAATATCCCATACATATACTGCTACACTCAGTGGTCCCAACCCTGCAGCAGCCCCCTGCCAACCCATGCCTCTGCAGGGACTCCTGGACACACACAGGCAATTCTGGGACAGTCTTCTGTGGGGTCACTGATCCTTTCTCCTGGGTCCTGGTGCACAAAGTTCTGTTGTGCCCTTGAAAAGTCCTTTTCCCAGTCCTATGTAAGTTCTGGTAGCTCTATGGTGGGATTAATGGCAGCCTCCTCCAAGAGGGCTTATACCATACTCATGTCTGCTACACCCAGAGCCCTTGTCCCTGCAGCAGACCACTGCCGACCTATACCTCCACAGGAGATGCTCAAACACAGTTCTGTCTCAGTCTCTGTGGGGTCCCTGGGTCCTGGTGTGCACAAGGTTTGTTTGAGCCCTCTGAGCGTCACTGGTGGGAATGGGATCTGATTCTAAACGTGAATTCACCCCTCCTACCATCTCTCTGGGGCTTCTCCTTTGCCCTTGGACATGGGGTATCTCCTCACAGCCACTCCAGCGCCTACCATCTTATTGGGGTTTCTCTGATCTATATGAGATCACCATGGCTTATTTACTATTCATTACAAATTTGTACCTTTGAATACCGTCAGTCTTATCCCTCAGCCCCATTCCCTGGTAACCACCATTTTAGTCTCTTTTTGAAAGTTTAGTTTTTTAGATTCCTCATGTAAGATCATACGGTACTCGTCATTCTCTTCTGATATCTCACTCAGCAAAACGTGGTCAAGTTCCATCCATATTGTTGCAAATGTTAGGACCTCAACTTGTCTTGTGGCAGAACCACATTGATCATGTTACTTCTTACAGTTCTCACAAGGCTCAACCAAGGGGTTCACCATTAGGGTTACTAGGACATTTGCAACCTGATGATGACTGGGTCTGGAATCGTTGCAAAGCCTTCCCCACCTACATGTTTAGCTGATGAGGATGGCTTTCACCTGAATCTTCAGCTTGGACTGTTGTCCAGGATGCCTCTATATGTTCTTGGAACCAAAAGTGGGATTCAGGGGTTTGATCCTCAAAATCAGTAAAGAGGCAAGTTTTGTTGAAAGGGAAGTTTGTTTTATTTTGGAGGCTAGCTTCCGTGGGTGGGGTGAGGTGGGGAAGAAGGGCAGACTCCTGTTCAAAAGCTGACTCTCTGCTACGGACCGTCATAGGACAAGGGCTATTATAGATGGAGGGAAGGTGCTACATGTAAGAACAACACATTCAGCTTTGACGGTCATCTTGAAATTGGTCATAGATTGTCTGATCAGCATCATCTTGACTGTTTTAAGGACAGTTAATCTCCAGTTCTAGGGCTGGTTTTTTCCCATTTCCTTGAGGCCAATTTCCAGAATAGTGGCAGCTTATGTCATGACTACTGTCTGGTCCTCATGTAGTTAACTTCTCCACTTGCGGTTTCAGGATATGTAACACAGTTCACAGCATATGGCTCAGAATAAAATCTATAGCCTTGGAGGAGAAACTAAGGGTCCTTGACTTTGCTTAATGGCTAAATTGTTATTTGATCCCTGTTGACTATTTAACTTCGTGTCTGCATTTTCTTACTTCTATGATTAAACTTATTCTTTGGCTAAAGTTTTTCCATAGACAAAAGGAAGGCTGAGGATCTGATAGGGTGGTGGGGAGGATCATTGGGTTCTGCTCCATTTCAGTCTCACTTATTCTAAGCTTAGAGGTTGACTTCCAACAGCAAGCTTCCCTAGAACTTCTCAGTGTAGGTGGAAGTGACACTGATTTTCATGATCTAGCAAGAGATGCTACTTTGGTTGAAAACAAATTCAAGGGCAGTGGGCACACCTCTATTCTCAAAGGCAAGGTCAAAGAAACTGGAGGTTACATTTTTAAATTGATGCTAAAATTTGAGGGAACAATCAAATCACTGTCGGTAATGGACTCATCTCACATGCTAGTAAAGTAAAGCTCAAAATTCTCCAAGTCAGGCTTCAACAGTAAGTAAACCGAGAACTTCCAGATGTTCAAGCTGGATTTAGAAAAGGTAGAGGAACCATAGATCAAATTGCCAACATCTGTTGCATCATAGAAAAAGCAAAAGAATTCCAGAAAAACATCTACTTCTGCTTCATTGACTATGCTAAAACTTTTCATTGTGTGGATCACAGCAAACTGGGGAAAATTTCCATCTTTACAAGAGATGGGAATACCAGACCACCTTACATGCCTCCTGAGAAGTCTGTATGCAGGTCAAGAAGCAACAGTTAGAACTGAATGTGAAACAACAGACTGGTTTCGAATCGGGAAAGGAGTACATCAAGGCCGTATATTGTCATCTTGCTTATTTAACTTATATGCAGAGTACATCATGCCAAATGCTAGACTGGATGAAGCACAAGTTGAAATCAAGATTGCAACAAGAAATATCAATAACCTCAGATATGCAGATGACACCACCCTTATGGCAGAAAGTGAAGAAGAATTAAAGAGCCTCTTGATAAAAGTTAAAGAGGAGAGTGAAAAAGCTGGCTTAAAACTCAACATTCAAAAAACGAAGATCATGGCAAATAGATGGGGAAACAATGGAAATACTGAGAGACTTTATTCTGGGGGGCTCCAAAATAACTGCAGATGGTGACTGCAGCCATGAAATTAGAAGATGCATGCTCCTTGGAAAAAAGGGAGCACGACAAACCTAGACAGCGTATTAAAAGGCAGAGACATACTTTATCAACAAGGTCCATGTATTCAAAGCTATGGATTTTCCAATAGTCATGTATGGGTGTGAAAGTTGAACTATAAAGAAAGCTGAGAACCAAAGAAGTGATGCTTTTGCACTGTGGTGAAGTTTGGAGAAGACTCCTGAGAGTCCCTTGGACTGCAAGGAGATCCAACCAGTCAATCGTAAAGGAAATCAGTCCTGAATGTTCATTGGAAGGATTGATGCTGAAGATAAAGTTCCAATACTTTGGCCACCTGATGCAAAGAATCGACTCATTGGAAAAGACCCTGATGCTGGGAAAGCTTGAAGGCAGGAGGAGAAGTGGATGACAGAGGATGAGATGTCTGGACAGCATCACTGACTCAATGGACATGAGTTTGAGCAAGCCCTGGGAGTTTATGATGGACAAGGAAGCCTGGCATGCTGCAGTCCATGGGGTCGCAAAGAGTCTGAAAGGAATTAGTGACTGAACTGAACTGATCCATAATGCACGACATTCTAGAATAAAATGGACCTAGACTCTTTATAAATGAATGCAGTGATAAAACAAGAAAGAGTAGATGGACAATTCTTTAGTAAAAGACACCAAAGTTATGTTGAAAACAAGTAATGGATTCACTTGCACTAAGCCCCATGTCACTAAACCAAGATTTAATTACACTTTAGTCTCTCTTGAAATTGGAATCTTAAACAAGTTAATCAGAAATTGTCTGATCAGCACTAGTTAGGTCATCTGCCTGAGAGCTGCCTGTCATCCATTAAAGGTAAGTAGCTTTGCAATAACCAATCTGCTTTTATGCCTACAACAATTTCCTTATTTCCGCTCCCTTCTGCCTAATAAAAATTGTTCATTTGTAAAGCACATAGGAATTCCTTTCTATTTGCTAGATTGGAAACTGCCTGATTTGAATCAATTTTGGCTCAAATGAACTCTTAAAGTTTTAAAAATATTCCTCATTTTCTCTTTAAACAATGACAGTAACCCAATGAAAAGTGTAAACTTTCATTAGCTCCTGCATTGAGAAGGCAAGGGATTCTAAACATTTTGGGAAGACTTGGATGTCAAATATATCTTCAGTTCAGTCCTCAGTCATGTCCAACTCTTTGCGACCCCATGTATTGCAGCACGCCAGGCCTCCCTGTCTATCACCAACTCCCGGAGTTCACTCAAACTCATGTCCATCAAGTCAGTGATGCCATCCAGCCATCTCATCCTCTGTCATCCCCTTCTCCTCCTGCTCCCACTCTCTCCCAGGATCAGAGTCTTTTCCAATGAGTCAACTCTTTGCATGAGGTGGCCAAAGTATTGGAGTTTCAGCTTTACCCTCATTCCTTCCAAAGAAATCCCAGGGCTGATCTCCTTCAGAATGGACTGGTTGGATCTCCTTGCAGGCCAAGGGACTCTCAAGAGTCTTCTCCAACACCACAGTTCAAAAGCATCAATTCTTCGGCGCTCAGCTTTCTTCATAGTCCAACTCTCACATCCATACATGACTACTGGAAAAACCATGGCCTTGACTAGATGGACCTTTGTTGGCAAAGTAATGTCTCTGCTTTTCAATATGCTATCTAGGTTCGTCATAACTTTCCTTCCAAGGAGTAAGTGTCTTTTAATTTCATGGCTGCAGTCACCATCTCCAAGCCAGGCTTCAGCAATATGTGAACTGTGAACTTCCAGTTGTTCAAGCTGGTTTTAGGAAAGGCAGAGGAATCGCAGTGATTTTGGAGCCCAGAAAAATGAAGTCTGACACTGTTTCCACTGTTTCCCCATCTATTTCCCATGAAGTGATGGGACCAGATGCCATGATCTTCGTTTTCTGAATGTTGAGTTTTAAGCCAACTTTTTCACTCTCCTCTTTCACCTTCCTCAAGAGGCTTTTTAGTTCCTCTTCACTTTCTGCCATAAGGGTGGTGTCTTCTGCATATCTGAGGTTATTGATATTTCTCCCAGCAATCTTGATTCCAGCTTGTGCTTCTTCAAGCCCAGCATTTCTCATGATGTACTCTGCATATAAGTTAAATAAGCAGGGTGACAATATACAGCCTTGATGTACTCCTTTTCCTATTTGGAACAAGTCTGTTGTTCCAGACTGTTGTTCTATGTCCAGTTCTAACTGTTGCTTCCTGACCTGCATATAGGTTTCTCAAGAGGCAGGTCAGGTGGTCTGGTATTCCCATCTTTTTCAGAATTTTCCACAGTTTATTGTGATCCACACAGTCAAAGGCTTTGGCATAGTCAATAAAGAAGAAATAGATGTTTTTCTGGAACTCTCTTGGTTTTTCGATGATCCAGTGGATGTTGGCAATTTGATCTCTGGTTCCTCTGCCTTTTCTTTCTTTCTTTTTTAAATTTAAATTTATTTATTTTAATTGGTGGATAATTACTTTACAATATTGTATTGGTTTTGCCGTACATCAACATGAATCTGCCACGGGTGCACACGTGTTCCCCATCCTGAACTCCCCTCCCACCTCCCTCTCCCTAACATCCCTCTGGGTCATCCCAGTGCACCAGCCCCAAGCATCCTGTGTCCTGCATAGAACCAGGACTGGCAATTAGTTTCTTATATGATATTACACATGTTTCAATGCCATTTTGCCAAATCATCCCACCCTCTTCCTCTCCCACAGAGTCCAAAAGTCTGTTCTATACATCTGTATCTCTTTTGCTGTCTTGCATACAGAGTTATTGTTACCATCTTTCTAAATTCCATATATATGCGTTAGTAAACCACTAGACCCGGAGCAGGCAATGGCACCCCACTCCAGTACTCTTGCCTGGAAAATCCCATGGATGGAGGAGCCTGGAAGCCTGCAGTCCATGGGGTCGCTGAGGGTAGGACATGACTGAGCAACTTCACTTTCACTTTTCACTTTCATGCATTGGAGAAGGAAATGGCAATCCACTCCAGTGTTCTTGCCTGGAGAATCCCAGGGACGGGGCATCCTGGTGGGCTGCTGTCTATGGGGTCGCACAGAGTCGGACATGACTGAAGTGACTCAGTAGCAGCAGAAAACCACTAGACCATTCAGGTATGACCTAAATCAAATCCCTTATGATTATACAGTGGAAGTGAGAAATAGATTTAAGGGACTAGATCTGATAGCTAGAGTGCCTGATGAACTATGGACTGAGGTTAGTGACATTGTACAGGAGACAGGGATCGAGATCATCCCCATGGAAAAGAAATGCAAAAAAGCAAAATGGCTGTCTGAGGAGGCCTTACAAATAGCTGTGAAAAGAGGAGACGTGAAAAGCAAAGGAGAAAAGGAAAGATGTAAGCATCTGAATGCAGAGTTCCAAAGAATACCAAGGAGAGATAACAAAGCCTTCCTCAGTGATCAATGCAAAGAAATAAAGGAAAACAACAGAATGGGAAAGACTAGAGATCTCTTCAAGAAAATTAGGGATACCAAGGGAACATTTCATGCAAAGATGGGCTCGATAAAGGACAGAAATTGTATGGACCTAACAGAAGCAGAAGATATTAAGAAGAGGTGACAAGAATACACAGAAGAACTGTACAAAAAAGATCTTCATGACCCAGATAATCACGATGGTGTGATCACTGACATAGAGCCAGACATCCTGGAATGTTAAGTCCAGTGGGCCTTAGAAAGCATCACTAAAAACAAAGCTAGTGGAGGTGATGGAATTCCAGTTGAGCTATTTCAAATCGTGAAAGAAGATGCTGTGCAAGTGCTGCACTCAATATGCCAGGAAATTTGGAAAACTCAGCAGTGGCCACAGGACTGGAAAAGGTCAGTTTTCATTCCAGTCCCAAAGAAAGGCAATGCCACAGAATGCTCAAACTACCACACAATTGTACTCATCTCACACGCTAGTAAAGTAATACTCAAAATTCTCCAAGCCAGGCTTCAGCAATATGTGAACTGTGAACTTCCAGTTGTTCAAGCTGGTTTTAGGAAAGGCAGAGGAATCACAGACCAAATTGCCAACATCAGCTGGATCATCGAAAAAGCAAGAGAGTTCCAGAAAAACATTTATTTCTGCTTTGTTGACTATGCCAAAGCCTTTGACTGTGTGGATCACAAGAAACTGTGGAAAATTCTGAAAGAGATGGGAATACCAGACCACCTGACCTGCCTCTTGAGAAACCTATATGCAGGTCAGGAAGCAACAGTTAGAACTGGACGTGGAACAACAGACTTGTTCCAAATAGGAAAAGGAGTACATCAAGGCTGTATATTGTCACCCTGCTTATTTAACTTATATGCAGAGTACATCATGAGAAATGCTGGGCTGGAAGAAGCACAAGCTGGAATCAAGATTGCTGGGAGAAATATCAATAACCTCAGATATGCAGATGACACCACCCTTATGGCAGAAAGTGAAGAACTAAAAAGCCTCTTGAGGAAGGTGAAAGAGGAGAGTGAAAAAGTTGGCTTAAAACTCAACATTCAGAAAACGAAGATCATGGCATCTGGTCCCATCACTTCATGGGAAATAGATGGAGAAACAGTGGAAACAGTGTCAGACTTTATTTTTTTGGGCTCCAAAATCACTGCGGATGGTGACAGCAGCCATGAAATTTAAAGGCGCTTACTCCTTGGAAGTGGGAGAAGGCAATGGCACGCCACTCCAGTACTCTTGCCTGGAAAATCCCACGGACGGAGGAGCCTGGTAGGCTCTAGTTCATGGGGTCACTTAGAGTCGGACACGACTGAGCGACTTCACTTTCACTTTCACTCCTTAGAAGGAAAGTTATGACGAACCTAGATAGCATATTGAAAAGCAGAGACATTACTTTGCCAACAAAGGTCCATCTAGTCAAGGCTATGGTTTTTCCAGTGGTCATGTATGGATGTGAGAGTTGGACTGTGAAGAAAGCTGAGCACTGAAGAATTGATGCTTTAGAACTGTGGTGTTGGAGAAGACTCTTGAGAGTCCCTTGGACTGCAAGGAGATCCAACCAATCCATTCTGAAGGAATTCTGATCAGCCCTGGGATTTCTTTGGAAGGAATGATGCTAAAGCTGAAACTCCAGTACTTTGCCCACCTCATGCGAAGAATTGACTTATTGGAAAAGACTCTGATGTGGGAGGGATTGGGGGCAGGAGGAGAGGGGGACAACAGAGGATGAGATGGCTGGATGGCATCACTAACTCGATGGACTTGAGTCTGAGTGATCTCCGGGAGTTGGTGATAGACAGGGAGGCCTGGCGTGCTGCGATTCATGGGGTCGCAAAGAGTCAGACACAACTGAGTGACTGAACTGAACTGAACTGAACTGATACTGTATTGGTGTTTTTCTTTCTGGCTTACTTCACTCTGTATAATAGGCTCCAGTTTCTTCCACCTCATTAGAACTGATTCAAATGTACTCTTTTTAATGGTTGAGTGCCGGGAGCTGGCATATTGCATATTGAGTGCATATTGCATATTGAGTGCAGCACTTTCCACAGCATCATCTTTCAGGATCTGGAATAGCTCAACTGGAATTCTATCACTGCCGGGAGCCAGCGTGAGGAGCTCCACCCATGACAAAGGTCATGAGGAAGGAGGCTGGAATACTCCATTGTATATTACCACTGCTTTCTTATCCATTCGTCTACTGATGGGCATCTAGGTTGCTTCCATGTCCTGGCTATTATAAACAGTGCTGCAATGTATATTGGGGTGCACGTGTTTCTTTCAATTCTGGTTTCCTCATTGTGTATGCCCAGCAGTGGGATTGCTGCATCATAAGGCAGTTCTATTTCCAGTTTTTTAAACGAATCTCTACACTATTCTCCATAGTGGCTATACTAGTTTGCATTCCCACCAATAGTGTAAGAGGGCTCCCTTTTCTACACACCCTCTCCAGCATTTATTGCTTGTAGACTTTTGATTAGCAGCCATCCTGACTGGCGTGAAATGGTACCTCATAGTGGTTTTGATTTGCATTTCTCTGATAATGAGTGATGTTGAGCATCTTTTCATGTGTTTGTTAACCATCTGTATGTCTTCTTTGGAAAAATGTCTATTTAGTTCTATGGCCCATTTTTTGATTGGGTCGTTTATTTTTCTAGAATTAAGCTGCAAGAGTTGCTTATATATTTTTGAGATTAGTTGTTTGTCAGTTGTTTCATTTGCTATTATTTTCTCCCGTTCTGAAGGCTGTCTTTTCACCTTGCTTATAGTTTCCTTTGTTGTGCAGAAGTTTTTAGTTTAATTAGGTCCCATTTGTTTATTTTTGCTTTTATTTCCAGTATTCTTGGAGTTGGGTCATAGAGGATCCTGCTGCGATTTATGTTGGGAGTGTTTTGCCTATGTTCTCCTCTAGGAGTTTTATAGTTTCTGGTCTTACATTTAGATCTTTAATCCACTTTGAGTTTATTTTTGTGTATGGTGTTAGAAAGTGTCCTAGTTTCATTCTTTTACAGGTGGTTGACCAGTTTTCTCAGCACCACTTGTTAAAGAGATTGTCTTTAATCCATTGTATATTCTTGCCTCTTTTGTCACAGATAAGGTGTCCATAGGTGCATGGATTTGTCTCTGGGCTTTCTTTTTTGTTCCATTGATCTGTATTTCTGTCTTTGTTTCAGTACCATACTGTCTTGATGACTGTGGCTTTGTAGTAGAGCCTGAAGTCAGGCAGGTTGATTCCTCCAGTTCCATTCTTCTTTCTCAAGATTGCTTTGGCTATCGAGGTTTTTTGTATTTCCATACAAATCGTGAAATTATTTGTTCTAGCTCTGTGAAATATACCATTGGTAGCTTGATAGGGATTGTTTTGAATCTATAGATTGCTTTGGGTAGTATACTCATTTTCACTATATTGGTTCTTCCGATCCATGAACATGGTATATTTCTCCATCTATTAGTGTCCTCTTTGATTTCTTTCACCAGTGTTTTATAGTTTTCTATATGTAGGTCTTTAGTTTCTTTAGGTAGATATATTCCTAAGTATTTTATTCTTTTCGTTGCAATGGTGAATGAAATTGTTTCCTTAATTTCTCTTTCTATTTTCTCATTATTAGTGTATAGGAATGCAAGGGATTTCTGTGTGTTGATTTTATATCCTGCAACTTTACTATATTCATTGATTAGCTCTAGTAATTTTCTGGTGGAGTCTTTAGGGTTTTCTATGTAGAGGATCATGTCATCTGCAAACAGTGAGAGTTTTACTTCTTCTTTTCCAATTTGGATTCCTTTTATTTCTTTTTCTGCTCTGATTGCTGTGGCCCAAACTTCCAAAACTATGTTGAATAGTAGTGGTGAAAGTGGGCACCCTTGTCTTGTTCCTGACTTTAGGGGAAATGCTTTCAGTTTTTCACCATTGAGGATAATGTTTGCTGTGGGTTTGTCATATATAGCTTTTATTATGTTGAGGTATGTTCCTTCTATTACTGCTTTCTGGAGAGTTTTTATCATAAATAGATGTCAAAGGCTTTCTCTGCATCTATTGAGATACTCATATGGCTTTTATTTTTCAATTTGTTAATGTGGTGTATTACATTGATCGATTTGTGGATATTGAAGAATCCTTGCATCCCTGGGACAAAGCCTACTTGGTCTTGGTGTATCATCTTTTTAATGTGTTGTTGGATTCCGATTGCTAGAATTTTGTTAAGGATTTTTGCGTCTATATTAATCAGTGATATTGGCCTGTAGTTTTCTTTTTTTGTGGCATCTTTGTCAGGTTTTGGTATTAGGGTGATGGTGGCCTCATAGAATGAGTTTGGAAGTTTACCTTCCTCTGCAATTTTCTGGAAGAGTTTGAGTAGGATAGGTGTTAGCTCTTCTCTAAATTTTTGATAGAATTCAGCTGTGAAGCCGTCTGGACCTGGGCTTTTGTTTGCTGGAAGATTTCTGATTACAGTTTCAATTTCCGTGCTTGTGATGGGTCTGTTAAGATTTTCTATTTCTTCCTGGTTCAGTTTTGGAAAGTTGTACTTTTCTAAGAATTTGTCCATTTCTTCCACGTTGTCCATTTTATTGGCATATAGTTGTTGATAGTAGTCTCTTATGATCCTTTGTATTTCTGTGTTGTCTGTTGTGATCTCTCCATTTTCATTTCTAATTTTATTGATTTGATTTTTCTCTCTTTGTTTCTTGATGAGTCTGGCTAATGGTTTGTCAATTTTATTTATCCTTTCAAAGAACCAGTTTTTGGCTTTGTTGATTTTTGCTATGGTCCATTTTCTTTCTTTTGCATTTATTTCTGCCCTAATTTTTAAGATTTCTTTCCTTCTACTAATCCTGGGGTTCTTCATTCCTTCCTTTTCTAGTTACTTTAGGTGTAGAGTTAGGTTATTTATTTGATCTTTTTCTTGTTTCTTGAGGTATGCCTGTATTGCTATGAACTTTCCCCTTAGCACTGCTTTTACAGTGTCCCACAGGTTTTGGGTTGTTGTGTTTTCATTTTCATTCGTTTCGATGCATATTTTGATTTCTTTTTTGATTTCTGTGATTTGTTGGTTATTCAGCAGCGTGTTGTTCAGCCTCCACATGTTGGAATTTTTAATAGTTTTTCTCCTGTAATTGAGATCTAATCTTACTGCATTGTGGTCAGAAAAGACGCTTGGAATGATTTTGAGAGAGTCATTTCCTAGGCAGGTTGATAAGGAGTCTAGGGGTCCCCAAGGAGAGAGGGGTCTGGAATTCTCAAGGAGGAAGAAAGGACAAACTTTTTTTCCTTCTCTACATACCTTAGGATTATATAACAATAATGTATCCTGCCTGAGGACAGTCTTTGGATTAAACTTTCTGGCTAATTCTGTTATCTTAAAATGTAAATTATGGGAGGTCTTTACAACCTCCAGACATTCTTTGGAGTATGTAACTTCATTGTTAACACTAGCAAGCGGTACTCTTTCTGCCCCCTTCTGATGCCTATGTCAGAAGCTTTCTCTATCTCCTTTATACTTTAATAAAACTTTATTACACAAAAGCTCTGAGCGATCAAGCCTCGTCTCTGGCCCCGGATTGAATTCTTCTTCTCCGGGGGCCAAGAATCCCGGTGTCTTCGCGTGATTCAACAACAACCTTTCGTCTTGGGGGTTCATCCGGGATCCTTCAGGACAAGGTAAGGATGCTTGGAGCTTTAGTTCTTTGTTCTCTTAGTGAACACGTTTTCTGCTGTGCTTTACTAACTCTACCGTGTGTTTGTGTGAATGAATGACAGGCCCTGCGTGAAGCAAGTAAGGAGCCCTGCTCTGCGGTTCCACGGTGATCTCATACGGCTTATGGCAGAAACCTGTCGGGGGGTTATACCAACCTGCCAATGCCAAGAGGCACCCAATGTCTCCTTCGGGAACTGACCAGAAATGGGCAAAGCGTGTGGACCGAACTCTCCTTTCTCGGTCAAACTTTTCAGTCTCTTTGACCATTTCATAACTCCTTGGGAATTAGAAGTACTAACCTAATCTATTGGATCATAGACTTTCAAGGAACTTGTGATCTTAGGTCCCAAACTTGAATTGGTAGTCAAGAAAGTGCCTAGCCTCGCTAGGAATTGGAAGTTAGGAAGCTAGATAGGGCTGTAGCTCCAAGAACATCTCTGAGGTTAAAGGTTACTCAGATTGGGACTGCAATGGGTTTTTTCTTTGGTAACGCTGCCTCTTAGTGGATCAGTGGAGGCTGTTATACTGGTGTGGTGATGCTTGGAAAGAACATCTCAGGTTTATGTTCATGTTGGTCTTATTGTAGTCAGGAAATACTCAGGGTTGTGCACAGGCACTCAGGTGACGAATGTTTCCCCTAGTAGTCTTAGCTTGGGAGGCATTTTGGAAGGTTACTCTGATTCACCCCGGGTGACATCAGAGGCAAGCAAGGTTAAAAGTGAAGAGCTGGACGTCAAGTAGGGATGCTCTCAAGTCTACCCCTGGTACATCTCCACCCCATCTTGGTGGTAGAACTGGGAGGGACGAGTACGGCGCCTGCGTCAGTAAGGGACAGACTAAGTCCGACCAGGAAGGCAAAGCTTTTGGTGTAACGTCTGTCTAAACCCCAATCTAGAGCAGGGAGGGACGCCTCTGGTAGAAAAATGGCCTCGGTCGCTTTTCTTCTCTCTTACAGATGGGAGCTAACAATTCCAGCCTCACTCCTTTGAAATGTATCCTGAAAAACTGGCATATATTTGATCCCCAGGGCTTAAAGAAGACACACCTGGTCTTCCTATGTGATACTGCATGGCTACAGTATCCATTGGAGGACAGTGAACGGTGGCCAGTTGGAGGGATTCTTAAGTATAATACTGTTCTACAATTAGACCGGTTCTGTAAGAAACAAGGGAAATGGGTAGAAGTAGCATATGTGTTGCCCTTTTTCTCTCAGCGAAATACACCAGACTTATGTCCTTAGGGTATAGATTTGGGCGTGAAACCTTCAGCTCCCTCCTGTCCTCCTACTTTGCCCCCGTACTGAGGCTCCAAGCTGAGAAAACTGAAGGCCAGAGAACCCTCCCTCAAAAGAGTTGTCTTGGTCTCAGTGGAAATCCAAACTGAGATTCAAACTGCCCACGTGGAGGTCTAAACAACTCCTGTCTCAGTACAACCTCAGACTACTCTGGTTTCAGTAGAAACTCAGACCATTGAAGTAAGAGATGAGATGGAGGACAGGAGACAAAGAGAAGAGGAAAAACAGTTTTCTCCAATCTATCCCTGGGATCATATGCGCAGAGCAGCCAGAGAGACTGAGGAACAGCCACACAAGCTGTTGCCTCTTTATGAAACACCCACCGGGAGAAATAATCAGTCTGTGAGAGTTAATAAGCCTTGTTCTTATCAAGAAATACAAAGAATCAAGGAGATCTGGGAGACTATTTAGAGGACCCAGAAAAATATAGTAGAGCTTTTAAAGGTGTTACTCTGCTTTATGACCTCACTTGGAAGGATGTGATGTATATCTTGGGACAAACGCTGACTCCCGAGTCAAAGACTCGAGTTTTGGGAAAAGCAGTTGCTTATGGAGATGAATGGCTTGGTAATGAATCAGTATGGAAGAGGGAGAACGAGATAGCGGCCCTCCCCACTGGGAATCAGGCAGTCCCAACTATAGAACCAGACTGGAACTACAACACAGCTAAAGGAAGATGGGATCAGAGTCATTTTGTTAGATGTATTCTTGAAGGACTTAGGCAGACGCGTTCTAAGCCTTTAAACTATGGCAAATTGGATAGACTGAGAGAAGGCCTTCGCAGATTCACTGAGATTGATCCCGAAAGTGAAGAGGGAAAAGTGATCTTAAAGGATAGATTTCTCACTCAGTCGGGTCCAGATATCTGCCGTAAGCTATTAAAACGGGCGTATGGACCATATCAGTCTTTAGATACTCTGTTACAACTGGCTCAGACAGTCTATTATGGTAGGGAATATGAGGAAAAGAAAGAAAGGCAAAAAAAGACAAAGGAAAAGGCAGAAGCCTTCACCATGGCTATGAAAAACATTCTTAAACAGCCTGAGAAAAATGCCCAGAGGGGCCCAGGTGAAAAGGGATGGGCTTGCTATTACTGTGGAAAGGAGGGGCACCTCAAGCGGGATTGCCCTCAGGCATCTAAGCCGCCCCCGGCTCCATGTCCGGTCTGCAAAGGACCACAGCGGAAGAGAGACTGCCCCCAGAGGCGTAGGTCTCCGGGGTCAGACTCTCAAGACAATCAGGACTGAAGGTGCCCGGGGGTCCCCACACAAGCTCCCGTCCTAATTACACCTGAAGAACCCCGGGTATTAATAATTGTGGGGGGCCAATCCGTCGATTTCCTTTTAGATACTGGGGCAACTTATTCTGTGCTTACTGAAGCCCCTGGCCCACTTTCTTCCCCATCCGCTTCCGTAATGGGACTGTCTGGACGAGCCAAAAGGTATTATTTCAGTTATTCTTTATCTTGCAACTGAGATTCTGTGCTGTCGTGCCAGAATCTCCCTCACCCCTTTTGGGAAGGGATATACTGAGCAAGGTCCATGCCTCTGTTTTCATGAATATGGAGCCCTTCCTTTCTCTCCCTTTAGTTGAACAAAATGTAAATCCTCGAGTATGGGCTGATGGAAAATCTGTGGGTCAAGCACAAAATGCTATTCCTGTAGTTGTTAAGCTCAAAGACCTGCACGTATTCCCACATAAGAAGCAGTATCCATTGAAACCTGAAGTTAAGGAAGGGTTAAAACCCATCATCGAAAATTTAAAGGAGCAGGGACTATTAATTCCCTGTAACAGTCCTTGCAACACTCCTATTTTGGGTATAAAGAAATCAAATGGTAAATGGAGACTAGTTCAAGATTTACGAATAATAAATGAGGCTGTAGTTCCTTTACACCCCGTGGTGCCTAATCCTTATACTCTATTGTCTAAAATTCCTGAACAGGCCAAATATTTCTCAGTAATTGATTTAAAGGATGCCTTCTATTCAGTGCCTTTAGCAGAAGAAAGTCAATTTCTATTTGCCTTTGAAGACCCTACGCAGCCAGCTTCTCAGTTAACCTGGACAGTTTTGCCCCAGGGATTTTGTGACAGTCCTCACTTATTTGGACAAAGTTTGCCACTGGATCTACAAAACTTTAATAGCTCTGAAGCAGTGGTGTTACAATATGTAGATGATGTTTTGCTCTGTGCTGAGACAGAGGAAGCTTGTTCGTGAGCCTCAGAAGATTTCTTAAACTTTCTGGTAGGCTGTGGTTACAAGGCATCAAGAGAAAAGGCTCAGCTTTGTCAATAATATCTGGATATTGTTGGATATCTGGGCCTAATCATATCAGAAGGGACTAGGGCCATAGACCCTGAGAGAATTAAACCTATACTAAATCATCCCCTACCTATGACTTTAAGACAGTTGAGAGGATTTGGGGGAATTACAGGTTACTGTCGCATTTGGATTCCGGGTTACAGGGAACTTGCCCGGCCTTTATATAAACTTATAGCTGAAACTCAGTAGGCCCAAACTGACAAACTGGTTTGGTCTCCAGAAACTCAAAAGGCTTTTAAGGTTCTTCAGACTGCTCTCCTGCAAGCTCCAGCTCTGAGCTTGCCCACAGGGTCAGAATTTAATTTGTTTGTCACTGAAAGAAAAGGTGTGGCATTGGGAGTTTTGACACAACCCCGAGGGCCTCACCAGCAACCTATTGCTTATCTAAGCACAGAGTTAGATGTAGTTTCACGTGGGTGGCCCCACTGCCTAAGAGTAATTGGGGCAGAGGCTTTATTAGCACCTGAAGCTTTAAAAATAATTAATGGATGAAACCTTACTGTACTGACTTCTCATGATGTGAGTGGAATCTTAAATTCTAAGGTTAATATTTGGATGACAGACAGTAGGATTCTTAAGTATCAGTCATTGTTGTTAGAAGGACCAGTAACTAAGCTTAAAGTTTGTGGAAATTTAAATCCTGCCACTTTCCTTCCTGAGAAGGAAAATGAAACACCTGATCGCGATTGTTCTCAATTCCTAACTTTAAACTATGCAGCTCGGGAGGATCTAAAGGATACCCCATTAGACAATCCTGACATGGAAATATTTACAGATGGCAGTTCTTTTGTTCGGGATGGAAAGCGTAAAGCAGGTTACACCGTGGTGACTGCTGAACAGGTTTTGGAAGCAAAATCTCTCCCCCAGGGAACCAGTGCTCAGTTAGCGGAGCTTGTGGCCCTGACCCGAGCTCTAGAGTTAAGCAAAGGGCAGCTGGATGGGCCTGATAACCTATGTGGTTCTACTTCTGCTGACTCCAAAAATCCTGAGTCTGCCGTTGGATCCTCAAGACAATGTCTTCCTGTCCTGGGCTCACTCCTATGCTGCATTCCACAATCGGTCTAACTGCTGGGTCTGCGGAGCGCTCCCCTCTTCATCAGTGGAAGGCTTCCAGTGGTGGACATCCCCACTTCAAGGAAAAGACTTTCTCCAAGTCTGTGAATACCTTCAACAACAATCACATGCGATGCCTCTTCTTCATCTGATGACATTTACCAACCCTAAAATGGACTGGTGCAACACTTTGCACTTTAACTATGGACATAATGTGACTTTTAATTTTGATTCTGATTGTTTTGTTTTTGCTGTTTGCTCCCTGCATCTGTAACTATATAACTGGATTTGTTTCTAGTCACATGAAAGCTTTTAAATTACAAATGGTTGCTCAAACTCCTGCTACTGCTGTAGCTTTCTCCAACTACTATTTGGGGCCCCTAGATCTGATATCCTCAATATGAGGATTAGGAGACTATGTTGCCTCACCAATTTAGGGACAACGCCCCTTGTCAGCTCGGAAGCAGTTATGGAACGAGAACAATGCCCCTTTTCCCTAGGCAACATAATTCTCCTAAAAGAAAAGGGGGGAATGAGAGAGTCATTTCCTAGGCAGGTTGATAAGGAGTCTAGGGGTCCCCAAGGAGAGAGGGGTCTGGAATTCTCAAGGAGGAAGAAAGGACAAACTTTTTTTCCTTCTCTACATTCCTTAGGATTATATAACAATAATGTATCCTGCCTGAGGACAGTCTTTGGATTAAACCTTCTGGTTAATTCTGTTATCTTAAAATGTAAATTATGGGAGGTCTTTACAACCTCCACACATTCTTTGCAGTCTATAACTTCATAGTTAACACTAGCAAGCGGGTACTCTTTCTGCCCCCTTCTGATGCCTATGTCAGAAGCTTTCTCTATCTCCTTTATACTTTAATAAAACTTTATTACACAAAAGCTCTGAGCGATCAAGCCTCGTCTCTGGCCCCGGATTGAATTCTTCTCCTCTGGGGGCCAAGAATCCCGGTGTCTTTGCGTGATTCAATAACAACGTTTCAATTTCAATTTTTTTGAATTTACCAAGGCTAGATTTATGGCCCAGGATGTGATCTATCTTGGAGAAAGTTCTGTGTGTGCCTGAGAAAAAGGTGAAATTCATTGTTTTGGGGTGAAATGTCCTATAGATATCAATTAGGTCTAACTGGTGTATTGTATCATTGCAAGTTTGTGTTTCCTTGTTAATTTTCAGTTTAGTTGATCTATCCATAGGTGTTTGTGGGGTATTAAAGTCTCCCACTGTTGTATTATTATTAATCTCCCCTTTCATACTTGTTAGTATTTGTCTTACATATTGCGGTGCTCCTATGTTGGGTGCATATATATTTATAATTGTTATATCTTCTTAGATTGATCCTTTGATCATTATGTAGTGTCCTTCTTTGTCTCTTTTCTACTCCTGCTTTCTTTTGTTCTCTATTTGCATGAAATATCTTTTTCCAGCCCTTCACTTTCAGTTCTGTATGTGTCCCCTGTTTTGAGGTGTGTCTCTTGTAGACAACATATATAGGGGTCTTGTTTTTGTATCCATTCAGCCAGTCTTTGCCTTTTGGTTGGGGCATTCAATCCATTTACGTTTAAGGTAATTATTGATAAGTATGATCCTGTTGCCATTTACTTTATTATTTTGGGTTCGAGTTTGTACATCCTTTTTGTGTTTCCTGTCTAGAGAATATCCTTTAACATTTGTTGGAGAGCTGGTGTGGTGGTGCTGAATTCTCTCAGCTGTTGCTTGTTAGTAAAGCTTTTGATTTCTCCTTCATTTTTTTTTGAATGAGATCCTTGCTGGGTACAGTAATCTGGGCTGTAGGTTATTTTCTTTCATCACTTTAAGTATGTCTTGCCATTCCCACCTGGCCTGAAGAGTTTCTATTGAAAAATCAGCTGTTATTCTTATGGGAATCCCCTTGTGTGTTATTTGTTGTTTTTCCCTTGCTGCTTTTAATATTTGTTCTTTGTATTTGATCTTTGTTCATTTGATTAATATGTGTCTTGGGGTGTTTTGCCTTGGGTTTATCCTGTTCGGGACTCTCTGGGTTTCTTGGACTTGGGTGACTATTTCCTTTCCCATTTTAGGGAAGTTTGCAACTATTATCTCCTCAAGTATTTTCTCATGGTTTTTCTTTTTGTCTTCTTCTTCTGGGACTCCTATGATTCGAATGTTGGAGCATTTAATATTGTCCTGGAGGTCTCTGAGATTGTCCTCATTTCTTTTAATTAATTTTTCTTTTTTCCTGTCTGATTCATTTATTTCTACCATTCTATCTTCTACTTCTACTAATCCTATCTTCTGCCGCCGTTATTCTACTATTTACTGTCTCCAGAGTGTTTTTTAATCTCATTTATTGCATTATTCATTATATATTGACTCTTTTTTATTTCTTCTAGGTCCTTATTAAACCTTTCTTGCATCTTCTCAATCCTTGTCTCCAGGTTATTTATCTGTGATTCCATTTTGATTTCAAGATTTGGGATCATTTTCACTATCATTATTTGGAATTCTTTATCAGGTAGATTCCCTGTCTCTTCCTCTTTTGTTTGGTTTGGTGGGCATTTATCCTGTTCCTTTACCTGCTGGGTATTCCTCTATCTCCTCATCTTGTTTATATTGCTGAGTTTGGGGTGGCCTTTCTGTATCCTGGCAGTTCGTGAAGTTCTCTTTATTGTGGAGTTTCCTTGCTGTGGGTGGGGTTGTATGGGTGGCTTGTCAAGGTTTCTTGGTTAGCGAAGCTTGTGTTCGTGTTCTGGTGGGTGGAGCTGGATTTTTTCTTTCTGGAGTGCAATGAAGTGTCCAGTAATGAGTTATGAGATGTCAATGGTTTTGGAGTAACTTTAGGCAGCCTGCATATTGAAGCTCAGGGCTGTGTTCCTGTGTTGCTGGAGAATTTGTGTGGTATGTCTTGCCCTGGAACTTGTTGGCCCTTGGGTGGTGCTTGGTTTCAGTGTAGGTATGGAGGTGTTTGATAAGCTCCTGTCCGATTAATGTTCCCTGGAGTCAGGAGTTCTCTGGTGTTCTTAGGATTTGGACTTAAGCCTCCTGCTTCTGGTTTTCAATCTTATTTTTACAGTAGTCTCAAGACTTCTCTTTCTATACAGCACCATTGATAAAACATCTAGGTTAAAGATGAAAAGTTTCTCCACAGTGAGGGACACCCAGAGAGGTTCACAGAGTTACATGGAGAAGAGAAGAAGGAGGAGGGAGTTAGAGATGACCCAAAGGAGATGAGGTGGAATCAAAAGAGGAGAGAGAAAGCTAACCAGTAATCACTTCCTTATGTGCGCTCCACAGTCTGGACCACTCAGAGATGTTCATGGAGTTATACAGAAAAGAGAAGAGGGAGGAAGGAGACAGAGGTGGCCAGGAGCATAAAAAGGGCACAATCAAAAGGAGAGAGACAGATCCAGCCAGTAATCAGTTCCCTAAGTGTTCTCCACCGTCCAGAACACACTGGTGATTCACAGAGTTGGGTAGAGAAGAGAAGGGGGAGGGAGGAGACAGAGGCGACCTGATGGAGAAAAAGGAGAGTCCAAAGGCGGAGAGAGCAGTCAAGCCAGTAATCTCACTCCCAAGTAAAAAAGGGTATTGAAGATTGGGTTCTTAAAGGTACAAAATTGATAACAAATACCCAAAAGCAAAGATTTAAAATCTAGAGTGAGGTTGGATTTTCAAGAATACAATATTAAAGAAAAGAAAAGAAAAAACAAAAACAAAACAAAACAAAATAAGACAAAGTCACAAAAATTATAAAATATATATATATTCATATACATATATGAAGTTTGCTTTAAAAAATAGGGTCTTTTTTTTTTTTGCAAAGTAATAGTAGGTTATAAAAATGAAAATTAAAGGAGTAATAGAGGATTTAAAATTTAAAAAAATTAAAAAAAAAGAATGATTGTAAAAATAGTAAAAATACATCTAGGACTTTCTCTGTTGTTGTTGTGGGCAGTGTGGGGTCAGTTCCTTTTCGGATAGTTCCTTGGTCCAGCTTATATTTCTCAAGATCTATAGGCCCTTCCTATGTAGTCGGTACTAACTACAGGGTTTTAAACTATTGCACCTGTCACTTCCAAGGTGGTTCCCTCTTTTAGCTTCTTCTGTTTTCTGGTCTCTTCAGCGTCTGATTTCCACCCTGACACAAGGGGGGGCAGTGGTGGACACTTTTTTTAGGCTCACTTGTTCAGTCGTGCTGTGGGGAGGGAGGGATGCTGCAAACAAACAACACTAGCGTGTGCTCGCAGTGTCTCAGCCACAGTGGACCTGGCCCCACTCACGGCGCGTGTGCCCTTCCTGCCCACACTGCTCAGACTGTAGGTTGCTCCACCAGGAACCATCTGAGGCCGGCCCTGGGCTGCATGCACCTCCCAGGTTTAAGCCGCTCAGGTTCAGGCACTCGGGTAGTCCTCAGAGGCACAGACTCGGTTGGGCCTGCGTTTTGTGCCCTTCCCAGGTCCGAGCAGCTCAGGTGATGAGGTGTTTGGTGAGTGCAGTCACTGCAACTTATCACCTCCCCCGTCCCTGCCGCTCGGTTTTCTGGTTGTACAACCGGCGCACCTTCTCAGGTGGATGTTGACCGTCCAGAACCCCAAGAAGTCTTAGTTAGCAAAGAAGCCTGCTTGCAGTTTGGTAGATAATGTCTCTCTGGTGTTGGCATTGCCCCCTTCTGGCTCTGGCTGCCTGTCACTGGAGGGGGATGGTCTGCAGCTGGTTAGTTCTGTTCAGTCCTTTGTTCTGGGCATGGGCCTGGCAGTGTCTTAGGTTAGGACTTTTCACGTGGTAGCTATCCCACAGTCTGGTTTGCTAGTCCAAGTTAGTTCCCTCAGATTGCCCTCAGGGCATTCAGGACCGGTTCTTAATCTAAGCAATGCAGCCTCCCTGCGCAGCCCCTGCTTGCAAGTGGTGAGTGCAGGCGACTGTGCTGCTTCTCCACTGGGGGAGTTACCGTTGGGCTCGTAATCTGTGGGTGTTAATTATTTATTTATTTTTCCTCCCTGTTATTTTGCCCTCTGTGCTTTCAAGGCTCACCACAGATTCGGCAGTAAGAGTGTTCCCTGATGTTTGGAAACTTCTGTCTTTTTAAGACTCCCTTCCCAGGACGGAGCTCTGTCCCTACCTCTTTTGTCTCTTTTTTTGTCTTTTATATTCTTTTCTGGGTGCCTGATGTCCTCTGCCAGCATTCAGAAGTTGTTTTGTGGAATTTACTCAGCGTTTAAATGCTCTTTTGATGAATTTGTGCAGGAGAAAGTGGTCTCCCTGTCGTATTCCTCTGCCATCTTAGGACCGCCTCCCTCTGCCTTTTCTAAAACCAGCTTGAACATCAGGAATTTCACAGATCACGTACTGATGAAGCCTGGCTTGGAGGATTTTGAGCATTACTTTACTAGCATGTGAGATAAGTGCAAATGTGCGTTAGTTTGAGCATTCTTTGGCATTGCCTTTCTTTGGGATTGGAATGAAAACTGACCATTTCTCCAGTCCTGTGGCCACTGCTGAGTTTTCCAAATTTGCTGGAATATTGAGTGGCGCACTTTTACAGCATCATCTTTCAGGATTTGAAATAGCTCAACTGGAATTCCATCACCTCCACTAGCTTTGTTTATAGTGATGCTTTCCAAGGCCCACTTGACTTCACTTTCCAGGATGTCTGGCTCTAGGTCAGTGATCACACCACCATGATTATCTGGGTCATGAAGATCTTTTTTGTACAGTTCTGTGTATTCTTGCCACCTCTTCTTAATATCTTCTGCTTCTGTTAGGTCCATACCATTTCTGTCCTTTATCAAGCCCATCTTTGCATGAAATGTTCTCTTTGTAGCTCTAATTTTCTTGAAGAGATCTCTAGTCTTTCCCATTCTGTTGTTTTCCTCTATTTCTTTGCATTGATTGCTGAGGAAGGCTTTGTTATCTCTCCTTGCTATTCTTTGGAACTCTGCATACAGATGCTTATATCTTTCATTTTCTCATTTGCTTTTCACTTCTCTTCTTTTCACAGCTATTTGTAAGGCCTCCCCACACAGCCATTTTGCTTTTTTGCATTTCTTTTCCATGGGGATGGTCTTGATCCCTGTCTCCTGTACAATGTCACAAACCTCAGTCCATAGTTTATCAGGTACTCTATCTATCAGATCTAGTCCCTTAAATCTATTTCTCACTTCCACTGTATAATCATAAGGGATTTGATTTAGGTCATACCTGAATGGTCTAGTGGTTTTCCCTACTTTCTTCAATTTAAGTCTGAACTTGGCAATAAGGAGTTCATGATCTAAGCCACAGTCAGCTCCTGGTCTTGTTTTTGCTGACTGTATAGAGCTTCTCCATCTTTGGCTACAAAGACTATAATCAATCTGATTTCGGTGTTGACCATCTGGTGATGTCTATGTGTTGAGTCTTCTCTTGTGTTGTTGGAAGAGGGTGTTTGCTATGACTAGTGTGTTCTCTTGGCAAAACTCTATTATCCTTTGCCTTGTTTCATTCTGTATTCCAAGGCCAAATTTGCCTGTTACTCCAGGTGTTTCTTGACTTCCTACTTTTGCATTCCAGTCCCCTATAATGAAAAGGACAACTTTTTTGGGTGTTAGTTCTAAAAGGTCTTGTAGGTCTTCATAGAACCATTCAACTTCAGCTTCTTCAGCATTACTGGTTGGGGCATAGGCTTAGATTATTGTGATATTGAATGGTTTGCCTTGGAAATGAACAGAGATCATTCTGTCGTTTTTGAGATTGCATCCAAGTACTGCATTTCAGACTCTTTTGTTGACCATGATGGCTACTCCATTTCTTCTGAGGGATTCTTTCCCACAGTAGTAGATATAATGGTCATCTGAGTTAAATTCACCCATTCCAGTCCATTTTAGTTCGCTGATTCCTAGAATGTTGACGTTCACTCTTGCCATCTCCTGTTTGACCACTTCCAATTTGCCTTGATTCATGGACCTGACATTCCAGGTTCCTATGCAATATTGCTCTTTACAGCATCGGACCTTGCTTCTATCACCAGTCACATCCAGAACTGGTATTGTTTTTGCTTTGTCTCCATCTCTTCATTCTTTCTGGAGTTATTTCTCCACTGATCTCCAGTAGCATATTGGGTACCTTCTGACCTGGGGAGTTCTGCTTTCAGTATCATATAATTTGCCTTTTCATACTGTTTATGGGGTTCTCAAGGCAAGAATACTGAAGTGGTTTGCCATTCCCTTCTCCAGTGGACCACATTCTGTCAGACCTCTCCACCGTGACCCACCCATCTTGGATGGCCCCACATGGCATGGTTTAGTTTCACTGGATTAGATAAGGCTGTGGTCCGTGTGATTAGATTGACTAGTTTTCTGTGATTATGGTTTCATTGTGTCTGCCCTCTAATGCCCTCCCACAACATCTACCGTCTTACTTGTATTTCTCTTACCTTGGATGTGGGGTATCTCTTCATGGCTGCTCCAGCAAAGCGCAGCTGCTGCTCCTTACCTTGAACAAGGGGTATCTCCTCACAGCCGCCCCTCCTGACGATGAACGTGGAGTAGTTCCTCTCGTCCCTCCTGCACAAGCGCAGCCACCGCTCCTTGGACGTGGGGTTGCTCCTCTCTGCTGCCGCCCCTGACCTCGGGCGTGGGGTAGCTCTTTCTGGCTGCCGCCCCTGGCCTCGGGCAGTGGGTAGCTCCTCTTGGTTGCCGCCCCTATATATTAAATTATTTTTATTTCCTTAAATTTATTTATATATGCAACTTACTAATCATCACATTCAGAAAAAAAAGGTAATAGAAAGCAAGTGAAGGGAAGTAAAGGATATATGGGAAAATTGTAATAATTGTTAGATTTAGGTAAGAAAACATTGGTATTGAACAAATTGTTCTTGAACGTTTTTGCACATGTGAAACTGCTTTTACGGTTGCAACTACACGCTATAGTCACAAGGTGGCGATATGCTCACTTATTAATTCATACAAGAACACTCCTGCGAATGGAGAGTCCATTCAGAAAGAAATATTTCTCAACATAACATCCTCAAATGCTGGCTCTAAGAGGAGAAATGTGAAAATCCCAGAAGGCAAAAATCATTGAGAAAATTCACACCACATTTGAATAGTTAACATTCAAATAAGCATGCTGAAAAGTGGAAGAAACCCTGAAGTAGGAAGAAGCAAGGACTGATACTTGTTTCAGGGAAAACCTAGTCTCTAGTCCTGGCTTCATCAACGTCTCATTCTGTGACCTTACTCAAGCCGGGAATGAGTAGCCACACGTGTAAAATGAGGAATAGCTGAAGAGAAAGCTGGAGAGCAGTTTCAGTCAGAATTGGAATTGCCTTTAAAAATTATGCCTATTAGAGTTCTTTGCTAGAAATTTTTAGCCACATAGCAGTTTAACTAATTCTTGTCATAGAACATTGGCAATTTCCCATGAAGCATAGAGGGTGAATCCAAAGCACATTCTGATTATGCAGCCTTCAAAGTTTATTTTGAAAGGACCCTTATAGATTGTTTTGACAGACAGTGCGGTTGGGTCCACATACTTGGGTGGTTGTATTTAGGTCCTAGCCCTGTTAGTGCATCGCCTCCCGTTCTCATGTGCTCAGTTGTGTCTGACTCTTTTCAGCTCCATGGACTGCAGCCCACCAGGCATCTCTGTCCATGGAAATTTTGCAGGCAAGAATACTGGGGTGGGCTGCCATTTCCTCCCCTAGGGGATCTTCCAGACCCAGGGATCAAACCCTCATCTCTTGCATCTTCTGCATTGGCAGGTGGATTCTTTAGCACTACCACCACCTGGAGACTCTCAGATCACCTCCTAAATGCTGACGCATCATTCTGTGCTGCTTATTATTTGAAAAATGGTCCTTTCAGAAAACTGCTCTTGTAACTCAGTCATCCTCCTGAAGTTTCAAGTAATCAGTAATCATGTATACGAGTGACAAAGACTTTGAGCTAACCCCAGTTCAGTCACCATCTCACTCCAGTTGCAAGAGACTCCAAACAAGAATCACCTAGGAGAGCTCATTCAGTAAACAAATTCCATTTGATAATTATTTGTTTTTTGTTCAGGAAATACTTATTGAACATTTACTATGTGTCAAAACCATGCATGGACTAAAATGCTATGAAGGTCTTGATCTCATGGAGCTCAAATGGCAATAGTGGTAATAAAATGATAACAACACAATGATATATAAATAAATATCAAATTTCATATATCATGAAGGAAATAAGCTGTGCAAAAGGACAAAACAGATAAACTGCTTCTGATTGATATACAACTTTTTTTTTCTTTTTTTTACTTTGTTTGGTTTTGCTTTGTTGGAAGAGAACAAGTATAGTTACAAACACACAAACACACACAAATCACACACACACACACACACACAAAACAAAACCCAGTAGGCCCACAAGAGGATAGAATGGAGTTCATCAAACACCAGCAGATTCAAACTAGTTGCTGTCAAGGGGTGAACTAAAAACTATGCCCATCATACCTGGTTACCTTAGTTGCTTCATGAGTTTATAGATGTTTAGAACTTTAAAAACTTTTTTTGTAATTATCTTGTACTTCCTGGATTTTCCTTTCTCACAGTGCTTGGTATGAAAGTCAAACTTATTCTTTTTTATCCATACCTGCATTTTGTTTTTTATTTTTTTAAAATTTATTTATTTTAATTAGAGGCTAATTACTTTACAGTATTGTATTGGTTTTGCCATACATCAACATGAGTCTGCCATGGGTGTACACATGTTCCCAATCCTGAATCCCCCTCCTACCTCCCTCCCCATACCATCCCTCTGGGTCATCCCAGTGCACCAGCCCCCAGCATCCTGTATCCTGCATCAAACCTGGACTGGCGATTCGTTTCTTATATGATATTATACATGCTTCAATGCCATTCTCCCAAATCATCTCCCCCCTCCATCTCCCACAGAGTCCAAAAGACTGTTCTATACATCTGTGTCTCTTTCGCTGTCTCACATACAGGGTTATCGTTAACATCTTTCTAAATTTCATATATATGCGTTAGTATACTGTATTGGTGTTTTTCTTTCTGGCTTACTTCACTCTGTATAATCGGCTCCAGTTTCATCCACCTCATTAGAACTGATTCAAATGTATTCTTTTGAATGGCTGAGTAATACTCCATTGTGTATATGTACCACAGCTTTCTTATCCATTCATCTGCCAATGGCCATCTAGGTTGCTTCCATGTCCTGGCTATTATAAACAGTATTGTGATGAACATTGGGGTACATGTGTCTCTTTCAATTCTGGTTTCCTTGGTGTGTATGCCCAGCAGTGGGATTGCTGGGTCGTATGGCAGTTCTATTTCCAGTTTTTTGCCCTTACTCTTTTAACTGAATCAGAGACTTCTCTTCATTGTTTTATCGTGATACTTGTCCAGCTCTAGCCAGGAGAGAAGCAGAACAGTCTTACAATCATAAAAAAGGACTAATTATAATATTGCAAAGAAGAAACAATCCTGTTTTAAAAAAGTGGAAAGAAAAAGAGAGTCAGAGAGATTTGAGGAAAAGTTCAGAAAGAAATGAACATTTGATTCAAGCTTTCTACAGTTCCTAGGCTTTTTCTAGGCAAAGAATAAAAGGATTATATGAAAGGAGCCTGTCACATGTATGGTGCAACCATGAAATCTTGAAACATCAGGATGTGTTCAAGGAGTGGTCAGGAGCCTGCATCTGAAGCATGGGCTGCACAGAGGAAGTGTAGGTGGCCAATCCTGAATGACATAATAGGTTGACATGACTTGGCTTTGCAGTGAGTTTATTGTCAGTAAAAAGTGAAAGGCACTCAGTTGTGTCCAACTCTTTGTGACCCCATGGACTATAGAGTCCATGGAATTCTCCAGGCAAGAATACTGGGGTGGGTAACATTTCCTTTCTCCAGGGGATCTTCCCAACCGAGGGATCGAACCCAGGTCCCCCACATTGTAGGTGGATTCTTTACCAGCTACATAAACATTGACTCAAATAGTGCAACCAAAAAATGTTCTCTTAGATCTGATATTTTTTAATCTGTCTAGAATATGGTTAGACTTGTCTTCCTCCTGGAATTGCATCTTTACAGTTTGAGTTTCAGAGAGGACCTCAGCCTTATCATATCCAAGAATGAATTCACGTGATTATCTAATAGTGCAATAGCAAATGACAGTTCAAGAACCTAACTTCTTGGGCTTAGTTTCATTGTAAAAGGTTCTTACGGATGTGTGCTTTAGGGGTGCTTGATTTCAGATCACACAATTATAGGAGAAAGAAAGTGCTATATTTGGAATGAATTCTGAACTAACTGAATGAACTTAGCTTTATCCTGATCTGCTTTAGAAGGTTGCTTTGAACATCATTCCAAGGAAGTAGGAATGTACATTGTCCATTATGGGAACATTTTTTCTAAAGTATCTGTTCTTTATAGGTCTTTTCCCTCGAAAGAACAAACACTTCAAAAATCTCACTTTTATCATATATTACTTTGTAAATATAATATTGTCGAGAATATTTTTCTAAAAATTTATTGATGTTTCCTAAGTAACTGGCACAAAATGAATTATCCTTTGAATATTTATGTGTTCAAAATTTTATATTAATAAGTATTATAAATCAACAGGCATGGAAAACAGAAACTAAAATTTTATTTTGATCATTATAGCATTATTTGAATTTATATGATTCAGGCTGGCACTGACTTGTCAGACATAAAAGGGAATGAAATTGGGTCATTTGTAGAGATGTGGATGGATCTAGAGTTTGTCATGCAGAGTGAAGTAAGGAAGAAATAGAAAAATAAATGTCATATTAATGCATATATGTAGAATCTAGAAAAATGGTATAGGTGATCCTATTTGCAAAATAGAAATAGAGAACAAATGTATGGGTATCAAAGGAGAAAGGGGGTGGTGGGAGGAATTGGGGGAGTTGATTGACATATATACACTACTGGTACTATGTATATATATAAAATAGATACCAAATGAGAACATACTGTATAGCATGGGTCCCCAATTTCCCATATCTAATGTCTGATGATCTGAGATGGAGCTGATATAATGATAATAGAAATAAATAAACAAATGTACAGTGAATGTAATGCACTTGAATCATCCTGAAACCATAACTCCCTCCCTGGTTGGTGGAAAAATTGTCCTCCTGAAATTGGTATCTACTGCCAAAAAGAAATTGGTACCTGGTGCACAGTGCATAGCATATGGAACTCTAATTAATGCACTGTGGGAAGGAAGTCCTAAAGGGAAGGGATAAATGTATACGTAAGACTGGTTCAATTTGCTGTACAGTAGAAACTAACACAACATTATAAAGCAATTACACTCCAATAAAATTTAATTTTAAAAAAAGCAGGGATAAAATGAAAATGAAAAGAACTTTGCAATGATGGGGAAGAGTTAAGTTCCTTTCCCCAAATTCCTTTAGTAATGGATCTCCGATTTAAGAGTCCAGAGAATGGATTATTTTACAATGTTGTGTTAGCTTCTGCTGTACAATGAAGTGAATCAGCTATAAGTATATATATATATATATCCCCTCCGTCCTGAGCCTTCTGCCTGCACCCCTCCCCATCAGACTGTTCTAGGTCATCACAGAGCACTGAGCTCAGTTCTCTGTGCTATATAGCAGCTTCCCACTAGCTATCCATTTTACATATGGTTGTGTATTTATGTCAACACTAACACACCCGTCAGAATGACCATCATGAACAAAATCTACAAACAGGAAATGCTGGAGAGCGTGTGGAGGAGAGGGAACCCTCCTGCACTACTGGTGGGAATGTAAATTGATACAGCCACTACGGAGAACGGTATGGCAGTTCCTTAAAAAACTGAAAAATAGAACTACCATATGATCCACCTATCTGACTCCCGAGCACATGCCCTGAGACATCTTTTCTTTAGGTATATGTTTTCTCAGTTATTTAATGAGGAGGTTAGACATGAACTTTTGTAAAATTCACAAAAATTAGAATTCTCAGTGTGTGTTCACTTTGTACCACAAAATGCGCATGGAGCCACTATGACAATATATACAGTTAAAATGACAGAGATATGAAATAGAAATTAAAGAGATGGAAGGGGATGTCTAGTCAATTGGAAGAATATATTCCTTTGTTTCTGACAGGTTTTAGTTCTTTTTGGCAGATCCATCTATTTTTTGCAGCACAGTAATCAGAAATACATTGTGTCTTTGATAGGTAAACACAGCAGCCTTCTTTAACATCACCAAAAATGGGTAATCTGTGGAGAAAAAGAAAAGACTCTCTTTAGTGTTCATGATTTTCTCACATAATTCTCCTCATCCAGCCAGTATTTTCTGTAACTTTCAGGAAACAACAAGATGCTCAGTTATTAAGCATTGGGTAAATAAACAGTCTAATGGCAGAAAGTGAAAAGGAACTAAAAAGCCTCTGAAAGAGGGGGGAAGAGGAGAGTGAAAAGTTGGCTTGAAACTCAACATTCCAAAGCTAAGATTTTAGCATCTAATTCTATCACTTCATGGCAAATAGCAGGGGGAAAAATGAAAGCAGTGACAGACTTTGTTTGCTTGGACTCCAAAATCTTTGTAGACAATGACTGAAGACATGAAATTAAAAGACACTTGCTCCTGGGAATGGCTACCCACTCCAGTATTATTGTCTGGAGACTTCCATTTCCATGGGTAGAGGAACCTGGAGACATACATCCATAGGGTGGGAAAGAGTCAGACAGGATTGAGGGACTAACACTTTCCTTTTCACTTTTTTTCACTTGCTCCTTGGAAGGAAAGCTATGACAAACCTAGACAGCATATTCAAAAGCAAAGACATCACTTTGCCAGCAAACGTCAGTATAGTCAAAGCTATGGCTTTTCCATTACCCATGTACTGGTGTGAAATTTATACCATAAAGAGAGTAAGTGCCGAAGAATTGATGCTTTCAAATCGTGGTGCTGGAGAAGATTCTTGAGAGTCCCTTGGACTGCATGCAAATCAAACCAGTCAATCCTAAAAGAAATCAACCCTGAATATTCCTTGGAAGGACTGATGCTGAAGCTTTGGAAGGACTGATGCTCCAATACTTTGACCACCTGATGGGAAAAGCCAACTCATTGGAAAAGACCCTGATGCTGGAAAAGACTGAGGCTAAAGGAGAAGGGGGAGGCAGAGGATGAGATGGTTAGACAGCATCACTGACTCAAATGGACATGAATTTGAGCAAACTGGGAGACACTGGAGGACAGAGGACCCTGGGGAGCTGTAGTCCATGGGGGTCAGAAAGGGTTGGACATGACTTAGCAACTGAAGAGTGATTACTACACAGTCAGTCACAAATATAAACTTTTAAAAGAAAGCTAACATAAACATCTGGAACTTGCAAGTTCATCTTCACTAGAAGTGAAGCATTCTAAACAGAAATGTCATCATGATATATACAAAATGAAGCTTTGAAAATTGGAAACTGAATCTCCTATTAATATATCACATGAAAAACTTATTGCTTTCTCTGAACTTTGATTTTCTTAAATATTTAGGATATAACAGCCTAGTATTTGGGGAGGCATTGAGATGATACCTATAGAAGTGTGATCAGGCTTAAACAGAGTATGTGCTCAGGAAATGTAGTAAGTACATAGATAGATACACAGGGTCTGCAGAATTTGAATGTGGTCAGAAAAGGAGGCTCAGTTCATGTTGTATGTAGTAGAAAGTTCATTTTTTCCCATTCCAAACAGTACATGAGTGTCTGCTGTGATCAATGTTCTATTAGTTCCAAAGATGCAGGAGTGTTGTGGCTGATTGCAGATGTGGTGTTAGTAGCAGTCAAAGAATGGGATGGCAATGCAGAAGTTGCATGCTAGGATGGGATATGCGCAAGATGTGTACCTGCTTGTCCTAAATCGAAAGTGAAGTGGTACAGTGGGCAGGGCTCCATCACAGATTTTCTTTGTTCCTTTTTTCTATTTCTTCATAAAGCCCTTTGGCCCTGAGAAATCCACCTGATTCCCTCCTAGGGCCTGACAGTCTAGTCACATCAGCATTTCTTTCAAGAGAGTAATAGCAAAAGTGTCTTTTGCTACTTTCTCTCTTCCACCTTTCTGGTCCCTTCAACTTTCAAGATAACGTTTTTTATGCTCAACTGACCAAGCCCGTTTCCAAAAGGCCCTTGGTAACTTCGCAGGCTCGCTTTGATCAGATCTCTGCCTAGTTCTTCAGTGTTATCTTCTTTAACCCCCAAAGCAGTCCTGTTAAAAAAATTATTATCACTCTATGTTTTACTTTACTTGAAAACCAGGGTTCAGTTCAGTTCAGTCACTCAGTCCTGTCTGACTCTTTGTGACCCCATGGACTGCAGCATGCCAGGCCTCCTTGTTCATCATCAACTCCCAGAGTTTACTCAAACTCATGTCCGCTGAGTTGGTGATGCCATCCAACCATCTCATCCTCTGTCTTCCCCTTCTCCTCCTTCCTTCTATCTTTCCCAGCATCAGGGTCTTTTCAAATGAGTCAGTTCTTCACATCAGGTGGCCAAAATATTGGAGTTTCAGCTTTAGCATCAGTCCTTCCAATGAATATTCAGGACTTATTTCCTTTAGGATGGACTGGTTGTATCTCCTTGCAGTCCAAGGGACTCTCAAGAGTCTTATCCAACACTGCAGTTCAAAAGCATCAATTCTTCTGCACTCAGCTTTCTTTATAGTCCAACTCTCACATCCATACATGACTACTGGCAAGACCACAGCTTTGACTAGACGGACCTTTGTTGGTAAAGTAATGTCTCTACTTTATAATATGCTGTCTAGATTAGTGCACTAAATAAAAGCAGTGTCTAAATGCTGCTGTTTTATTATCATATTATACCTTCCAGATTTACCTGATCACAGTATTCATAAAACCATTATTTTAATCTTCAGAATAAAATAGAATGTTCAGTCACATTTAATCTATCAACTATGCCTGTATTTCTTCTCATAAACACCTCAGAGTTTTCCAATTTAATAAAATAAACATAATGCCCCAGTAAGAAACATATACACATGTAACCAAAATTAACCTTTTCTAATGACAAAGAAATAAAAGTAAGCTAATATCAGAGTTGCATTTATATGTCAATGAAGTATAGATAATAATCCCTGTAAAACAAATAAAAATTCAGAATAGATTTTATTTAACAAAATACATTTGCCTTTTAATATGTTTATTCTAGTCCAGAACACTTTATTTTAAAATAATATTCATTTTAATGTACTGCACTTAAAAAAATACTGTAGTTTAGAATGAGTCAAACAAATCAAAACTTGGTAATTAAACCAACATATCTCAATGTTTGGTAACTTTCCACACAATAAAATATTCCTATATTATTACTATATTACTATATTTACTATATTACTAAATTATTACTAGACTATATTTATACTATATATAAACTTGCATATGCTCCTGGGTATTAATCTTCCATGTCTTGGTTTTTTGAATGAGAAAAATAATCGATTTTAACTGTAATTTATACAAATGTCAATAAATCTTTTGCAGACTCAAAAAGCATAACACAATGCCATCTGTTCTGAAAAACTCAACAGAAATTCTTTTCAGAAACTTCGTTGGATGCCTGCACACTTTCACTTTCTAGGGAAAAATAGTGTCCTGCCCTTTGATGTACAAAAAAGATGAAGTCCGTTAAAGGTTTGTAATTTAATTTGTAACATCAATCCTAAAACACTCATGGTTATCCTGACCATCTTGCAATAAGAGACTATAGTGAGACAACCAGAAAAAAATGGCAAGGGCTTCCCTAACGACTCAGTGAAGAAGCTACCTGCCAAAGCAGGAGACACAGATTCGATCCCTAATCTGGGAAGATCCTACATGCTGTGGAGCAACTAATCCTGTGCAACACAACTATCGTGTCTGTGCTCTAGCGCCCATACACTGCAACTACTGAAGCCCGAGTGCCCTAGAAGAGGTGCTCGGCAACAAGAGAAACTACCACAGTGAGAAGCCTGCACACCACAGCTAGAGAGTAGCCTCCACTCTGAGCAACTAAAGAAAACTCTGAGCAGCAGTGAAGATCCAGCACAGACAAAAATAAATAAATAAAATGTAAGAAAAAGAAATGGCAAACAGCTCAAATAGTGGCTTATGCAGGTTTATAACATCTCCTCAAACAACTGTTTTTCCACACTACTGGTTGAAATAGGCTGCAATATTTATCACAATTTGGCTAGTTCCCAAATATCTGGATTCCACATACTCTGATATGCGCTATATTTTTCTTCTCGTATTTATCGTTCCAGCGTGGCCCACTAAGGTATGTGGTCCCACAGGTTGAAAAACTATTTAACAATTCTTTGGAACAATAGCTTCTAGCTAGAAATTTCTTTATTTTTAAATTTTATTCTTTTAAAAACTTCTTTGTGTGTGTCCCTCCCAAAGGAATTGATCTATTCCTTGTCTCTTAAAACTGCGCTGCAGATAAAATATATGTTGTGACAAAGGGTTGGTGTGTTTTCATATATAGAAATTTTTAACCAACTTCAGAATCATTCTTCTTCTCAGGCTATTAACTATAAATCTCAGTCTTCAATAACAATGTAAATTGAATATTCAAATTAGCTTATCTAATACTCACATTTTAGAGTTTAAAAAGGATCCATTTACCCACTTCCAGCTCTTCTCTGATAATGTAAAATTTAATCCAATCCAAAACAAAATTCCTTCTTCGTTTATCAGGTTTTGTATGAGTCTCTGTAAATGAAACAGAAGAAATGACTGAATATTGAATCTGTTTATTTGTTGCTGGTTTGCATTCTTATGCTCATCCTCTGAAACCCAGTTGAAGTATCACCTCTTCTTTTTTTTTTTTTAATTTTATTTTTAAACTTTACAATATTGTATTGGTTTTGCCAAATATCAACATGAATCCACCACAGGTATACATGTGTTCCCCATCCTGAACCCTCCTCCCTCCTCCCTCCCCATACCATCCCTCTGGGTCGTCCCAGTGCACCAGCCCCAAGCATCCAGGATCGTGCATCGAACCTGGACTGGCGACTTGTTTCATACATGATATTCTACATGTTTCAAAGCCATTTCCCCAAATCTTCCCACCCTCTCCCTCTCCCACAGAGTCCATAAGACTGTTCTATACATCAATGTCTCTTTTGCTGTCTTGTATACAGGGTTATTGTTACCATCTTTCTAAATTCCATATATATGCATTAGTATACTGTATTGGTGTTTTTCTTTCTGGCTTACTTCACTCTGTATGAGGCCTTTCCTGACTCCCTGTTGGAGTTAATTAATCCTTATTTGTGGTATTTCTATTTGTTCATTTATATATTGATATATACAAATGTTTATATTTATATTGTTGTATTCATTAAATTATATTTATTTTGTTTACATGTCTATTTAGTCTCTCAGACTGTGAGCTTCTTGAAGTCAAGGTTGATATTTTCATCTGCATAGAACCCTTAAGGCTAAAGCACAAAGATCTTGATGTGGCTAGAAGTCAGTGCTAAGTTGTATTAAAGTATTTTACTTAATTATTTACCAATTCTTCCCGATCTTGAATAAGCAGTAGACTGGATTCTCTTGTGGAACAGTCAGCTAGACTGTCATTCCAAGATTTGGAAGTTTCATGAAGATATAAGCATTTATGTCGGATTTGTTGCCAATGCATTGGGCACGTTAACAGAACTGGTCTCTCTAAAGTAAGAAAGAAGGGGAACAATAAAGTAAGAAAGAGGAAGAAGAAATAAATGTTATGTTTCTAACCTGTCCCCACCCCACTAACACTAACTACGCATGCACTAGTTGTCATAAATTCAGGAAAGACTTTGATCATCGCTGTGAGGACAATTATGTATTTAGAATTTAATATAACTGTGATGCTTTTGAGACCATTGTTCATTCTGCTACTAAGATTTGAAAAATAGTGACCAGTTAAAACACTAACAGACAGAATAACTTGTTCAAGTCCACATACGCAGATGGTGATAGAGACAAAACTCTTTCTAGGATTCCTTAAATTCCTCACCAGTGCTCTTTCTACTCCATAGAAAACAATATCAAAATCATCTAAAAAATACACTTGAAACAATATACTTGAAAGCAAATAATAATTCATAAGTTAATGGCAAATACCATGGAGAAAAATTATAAAAAAATTCTAATGCTAAATTATATATTTGCCTATTCAGTTCAACTCAGTTACTCAGTCTTATCTGACTCTGTGAATTCATGGATTGTAGCATGGGGCTTCCTTGTCCATCACCAACTCCCAGAGCTAGTTCAAACTCATGTCCATTGAGTCGGTGATGCCATCCGACCATCTTAACCTCTGTCATCCCCTTCTCCTTCTGCCTTCAATCTTTCCCAGCATCAGGGTCTTTTCCAATGAGTCAGCTCTTTGCATCAGGTGGCCAAAGTATTGGAGCTTCAGCTTCAGCATCAGTCATTCCAATGAATATTCAGGACTGATTTCCTTTAGGATTGACTGGTTTGATCTCCTTGCAGTCCAAGAGATTCTCAGGAGTCTTCTCCAACACCACAGTTCAAAAACATCAATTCTTCAGCACTGAGCTATCTTTATGGTCCGAGTCTCACATCCATACAAGACTATTGGAAAAACCATAGCTTTGACTAGACGGACCTCTGTTGGCAAAGTAATGTCTCTGATTTTTAATATGCTGTGTATATTGGTCAGTTTTTCTTCCAAGCAGCACATGTTTTTTAATTTCATGGCTATAGTCACAATCTGCAGTGATCTGGGAGCCCTAGAAAATAAAGTCGGTCACTGTTCCCATTTTTTTCCCCATCTATTTGCCATGAAGTGATGGGACCAGATGCCATCATCTTCATTTTTTGAATGTTGAATTTTAAGCCCACTTTTTCACTCTCCTCTTTCACTTTCATCAAGAGGCTCTTTAGTTCTTCTTCACTTTTTGCCGTAAGGGTGGTGTCATCTGCATATTTAAGATCATTGATATCTCTCCCGGTAATCTTGATTCCAGCTTGTGCTTCGTCTAGCCTGGGATTTCACACAATGTACTCTGCACATAAGTTAAATAAGCAGAGTGACAATATATAGCCTTGATGTACTCCTTTCCCAAATTGGAATCAGCCCATTGTTTTTTGCATTTCTTCTTCTTGGGGATGGGTTATTAACAGGATCTATTGGATAGCATTTTCTAGAAGAATTTCCCAAGTTTCTTAAAATTTCTGTTCTGTACAATGTATATAATAAATGATCACTTTCTGCTGCAGTCACTCATCAATAGTGTATTAAAACACACCACTTAGAAAGTATAAGAACATGATCAATGTCTTAATGATTAATACAATAAATTTAAAGAATTCATTTCACATTTGTGTTTCATTAATTAACTTCAGACCAAAGTTAACTGCTTGATATATTCATTCAAATCACCTAATAGCCCATGTAAATGACTATTTGACTATAGCTTGGTTTTTAACTATTAATTAATTATTGACTATCCTGGCAGGAATATTCATTAAGACAGTATTATCTGGTTAAGATCATGGGCTCTGAATATAGATGACCAAAGTCTCAGTGTCACCTCTAAGGACTTGTATGACTCTGAATGAGTGGCTTAATCTTTCCATGTCTCAGTTTTGTCAAAGGTAAAATCAGAGTGATAATACTATCTTAATGTATTGGTTGTTATTAGCCTTAATTAAGATAAGGCAATGATATCTATCAAATTTTAGCCATTATTCTTAAGAAATTCAAGGCACAAAATATACCTGTTGTTTCCGTCCTCTTTTCTTGGGAATCCACACTGCTTTTTCCTTTTGATGAGTTTTGTATTAAGAGTATCACTGGTAAATAAAGAGAAACTATTTAAAAAGGTTAATGCTAAAAGCTGCAGTGAAATGGATATGCTATATTTATCACTTCCGGAAATGATTTCAACAAGCTTGAAATGAACAGAAGATAAAAGGAATAGCAATGTAGTAACAGAGAGTCCATTTAGAAGACAATGTAAACAAATACATAACAAGTCAACCCACAGGAACATTGAGTTACTTGCTTCTACTATTAATAAGACTTTACTTATTTACTTAAACTTTCTTTCTTTGCTTATCAGCCTGCAATGCAGGGGGCTCCGGTTGGATTCCTGGGTCCTGAGGATCCGCTGGAGAAGGGATAGGCTACCTACTCCAGTATTCTTGGGCTTCCCTTGTGGCTCAGCTGGCAAAGAATCCAAGAGCCCCTGCAGAAGGGAAAGGCTACCCATTCCAATATTCTGAACTGGAGAATTCCATGGACTGTATGGTCCATGGGGTTGCAAAGAGTCAGACACGACTGAGCGACTTTCACTTTCACATTTTTTACTTGCTTTCAGTAACCTGGTGTTACTTAAACTTTTAAATTACTTACACTCCTGTTTGCATGCTCCATCTTCAGAATGAGTATAATTGTGCCTATCCTATGTGAGACATTGCCCAGGACAATCTGAAATTTAGTAGGCACTTAAGAAACTATAGGGACTTCCTAAGCCATCCAGTGTTAAGACTTTGCCTTCCAGTGCATGGGGAGTAGGTGTGATCCCTGGTTGGAAAGCTGAGATCCCACATGCGTCTTAGCCAAAAACAAAAAACAAAAACAAACAAAAACCCAGAACATGGGAAGAACAGAAGCAATATTGTAACAAGTTCAATAAAGACTTTAAAACTGTAAGCTTTACAAAATCTAAATACAAATCAAGTGTTTCTGATGAATCAGTTCAGTTCAGTTCAATTGCTCAGTTGTGTCTGACTCTTTGCGACCCCATGAATCGCAGCACTCCAGGCCTCCCTGTCCATCACCAACTCCCGGAGTTCACTCAAACTTATGTCCATCTAGTGGGTGATACCATCCAGCCATCTCATCCTCTGTTGTCCCCTTCTCCTCCTGGCCCCAACCCCTCCCAGCATTAGGGTCTTTTCCCATGAGTCAACTCTTTGCATGAGGTGGCCAAAGTATTGGAGTTTCAGCTGTAGCATCCATCCTTCCAATGAACACCCAGGACTGATCTCCTTTAGGATGGACTGGTTGGACCTCCTTGCTGCCCAAGGGACTCTCAAGAGTCTTCTCCAACACCACAGTTCAAAAGCATCAATTCTTCTGTGCTCAGCTTTCTTTATAGTCCAACTCTCACATCCATACATGACTACTGGAAAAACCATAGCCTTGACTAGATGGACCTTTATTGGCAAAGTAATATCTCTGCTTTTGAATATGCTACCTAGGTTGGTCATATCTTTCCTTCCAGGGAGTAAGTGTCTTTTAATTTCATGGCTGCAGTCACCATCTGCAGTGATTCTGGAGCCCAAAAAAGTAGTCGGACACTGTTTCCACTGTTTCCCCATCTATTTGCCATGAAGTGATGGGACCAGATGCCATGATCTTAGTTTTCTGAATTATGAGCTTTAAGCCAACTTTTTCACTCTCCTCTTTCACTTTCATCAAGAGGCTTTTTAGTTCCTCTTCACTTTCTGCCATAAGGGTGGTGTCATCTGCATATCTGAGGTTATTGATATTAGTGGCTAAGTTGAAATGTACTGTAGATATAAAACACACACACTAGATTTCAAAGATCTAAAACAATCTGTAAAAAGAATGTCAAATAGCTCATCAATAATTTTTGTATTACTATGTGTTGAAATATTTTGGTGCATTACATAAAATATATTTTAAAATAAAAACTGTAAAGTATTGGAAATTTTCTTTGTTATTGTCACCCTTTTATCATAATTAAAATTAAAAAAAAAAATTCTTGGAGCACATGTGAAATCCCTTGCAATGACTCTGAGAACAACTAGGAAGAGAAATACCAGAGGCCAAAGGTTGCAGAATGAATATGGGCTGAGCACTATTACAGCACTGTTTTGTGACTCTTTATATTTCATTGGTCTTCCACTAAGTTTGGGGTAGCCATATTGATGGTACAAGTAGAATAAGTAGAAAAATAAAAATAAATGATCTTGTACCACTTACCTGAAATTTTCAACCCAATCACAGTCAAGGCAAGAAGAATAATCCCAGCACAGCCAAGTTTCAGAGCAAATCTATGCTGACATGGACCCCGACAAACATCTGAGAGGTTAAGAAAATATACCAGGTTAACTCAGTTGAGTTCATTTGGTACAAAACGCAAAGGTTGTTTGGATCACATAAGAAAGAGCTAGATTTAGGATGAGGGATAGGGGCAGGAAAGAAAGAATTTGCCTGCCAATGCAGGGCACAGAGGTTGGATCTCCGGTCCAGGAAGATTTCACATGCCACAGCACAACTAAGTCCATGCTCCACAACAAGAGAAGCCACCACAATGAGAAGCCCACGCATTGCAAGTGAAGAGTAGCCCCCCTCACCACAACCAGAGAAAGGTTGCATGCAGCAACAAAGCCCCAGTGCAGCTAAAATAAATAAACAAGAGACCAAGGGGGTGGAAATGACAAATACATATAAAGTGTTCTCTTTTGCACTTAATATCATCCAATACATAATATACTTATTTATTTATATGTATGTCTTCCTAGTAGTATAATATAAACAC
The DNA here is from genome assembly GCF_029407905.1 of Bubalus kerabau. Classification (NCBI taxonomy): domain Eukaryota; kingdom Metazoa; phylum Chordata; class Mammalia; order Artiodactyla; family Bovidae; genus Bubalus; species Bubalus kerabau. The sequence goes on from NC_073624.1 coordinate 21,325,894, forward strand.
AAGAATAGAAAATATTTTTTCACTATTTTGTTCACTTACAGTCGCCGCAGCACCAGGGCATATCTGCCTCAGGCGCTTATTTTTGGATGAAAAGATAAACACTAGAGGCATTTTGCCAACACTTATCTACTTTTATAAGAAATTATAAACTAAGTAAGTCACAACTCACATCTCTGTCTGGTTTTTCCGAATGTGTTTAATATAATCACTATTTCACAGTTCCCATAGCCTGAACAGTTCAGCCAAAGAGCTCAGGGGTAGTTTCACAATAATTGTAATACCAGGTCAATGTGTGGAGAAAGAATGTCACCTGCCATTTCAATAAACAAGAGATGTTGCGACCATAAAGCCATCAACCAGGGCAGCTGCCCCGATGGTGAAGCCTGAGGGAAATTCAGGATAGAGGAAAAACAGGATAAAAGCCTGGGTATTTAAAATACATGTGAGTGATTGATTTCAATAAGAATGATTGATTTTTGTGTGTCTTCCCACATGTTGAAAAGCACTAAAATCATTAACTTGAGACATCTGTTTTTGTGATCAGCAGTCGTCTTTTGACATTCAACTACACGTTTTTCCTTTTGTTTTAAGCAAAAACTCCTATAAATCCTGGATCCTCTGTCACCTTTTGGGAAAGTTCCTTAGAGTTATCTAAGAGGCTACCTTCTTGGCTATGGTCCTCAGTAAAGTCACCAAATACATAATTCTCAACTTTTACGTTATGCATTTTTTTCAGTCAAGTGTTTTATAAGCACACATTTTGTTCTGACTTTATTCTATTTTGTTTTTCAAATTTACTTTTAGAATAATATTTTGTGGAATAATGATTGCAATAAAAATAGACAGATTTTCTGGCCCCATTGACTTGGGATCATGGATAGTAGCTTTTGAGGAAAATCTTGCCATCTTTCCGTATACTCATTCTCCAAAATGTCCTTTCAACATCATCCTCCTTTCTTCTACTTTTGCTTGATTTGAATAGGGAAGAGAAAGCCTTGCTCTTTCACATCAAAAAATACCTGTAGCTTAACCAAACTCTCACTGTAGTTATCAAAATTCCCCAAATTTCCATTACCCCATATGAAAGTATCATCAAACTCTTTTGTAACCCTAAGACTTTTCAATCTCCAATTTAGAATGTTGATAATTTAATAGTTTCAAATTATACCAAACGATCTTAAAAAGATACAACCCATGTGCTGAGTACACTATGAAATGAATATCACATGGGCTAAAAATTACAATATTAGTAAATTTGGTTTGACATCAGAAGGCAGTACTATATTATGATAATTTTATACATTTTCTACTTAGTTTCTAGTTTCTTTTCATCCATCCCCAGCCCATGGAACACATTACCTCATGTTAGAATCCCTATCTCCTTCACTCAGAATACTAGATCACACACACAAAAAATTGCCAACTTTAACAAATGTCAAATAGTTTCATCAATGATTTTCTCCCATGTCCTGTGGCTTACCTCCTTCTAAGCTGATATACATTTTAATTTAAAAATCATCAGATTGTGATTATATTCAAGTCTTTGATCTTGAATATCATTTTTTTCAGAACATTTTTTCCCTTCCTTTTGTAGAGTGAAAGATGTCAATCATTAAGACTACACTCCAGTGTTTTGAAGGGAACATCATGGATGCAAATGCATTGGAACTTACAGTATTTTATAAAGGAATTTGGAACATAGTAGGTAACTATTACAGCAAGGCAGTAAAGTATCTCTAAACATACTCCTTTGTTAAAAAATAAACAAACTGAAAAACAAAAAGGGGACTTTCTGGTGGTTCAGTGGTTAAGCCTCCAAGCTTCCACTGCAGGGAGCATGGATTTGAACCCTGGTCTGGGAACAAAGATCATGCATGGTGCATGGTGAAGCAGAAAAACCAAAAAGATGAAGAAAAATACTTCTTTTTTCATATGTTCATAGATGTAAAATATTTCTTAAAGAATCTTTTTGCCAAGGTTCAGTGATAAGAGCGATGTTCACTTTTCACAAAATTATCTTGATAAAAAACAAACCTACAAGATGTGGGCTTTTTCCCATATCTGTGATTACCTATAGACAGGCCATGCTATATCTATTTAACATTAGCATATGACTGCTGCTCATCTTCAAAGTCATGATTTAAAACCACAAATTTAAGAGAAAAATCTAAGTACTGGAAGATATACCAATGCCAGAAGGAAAATTAAAGTCACTTACTCTGACAAAGAGAAGAGGGTGATGACCTTTCAATGGCAGAATCCCTAGCTAAGTTTGAATTTTTGTACACCGGCTGATTGTCCATTGCAAACGGCAGAATGTGGCACTAATGTTGTATAAAAGAAAAAACTCTAAGTTCTATGAGGCAAGATCAGCTAAACAAAGTGCCCATTTCTGAAAAGCTTTGTTGTCTTCTTATGTTCTCACTTACCCACACCTACTCACACAGCAGTGGGTTTTCTATGAATTAGTGAGAAAACCCACTTACTGGGTGTCAAGCATATTTAGACACGCAATATTGGGCTAGCCAAAAAGTTCAGTTGAGTTAAAATGCAAACAAATTTTTTGGCCAACCCAATATCTACTTTCTTTAATTAATTGGCCTGTTTGACAAATTCTAGGAAGGTTTGCTGTTGTCTTCATAGCCATCCTTTTTGAATACCTTTCTCTGTGCTGGGACCAGAGTGAAGGAAATGAAGCACTCTGATTTGGCTCCAAAAAAGTTAGGAATTAGGATAAACAATATTTAATACAAGGTTGTAAAACATAAACACTAATGCAAAAACCAAACCAAACCAAACCAAAACCCTGCAGGACACCTCTCAAAACCTCTAAAATCTTCTTTAAATATTTGTCCTCTCCCCTCAAGAATGTGAAATGTGGAAAATGAGGTTGTAAATGTGGAAAAGGCCACTGAGTAATAGAACAGAGAAAACAAAGAGCCAAATATCCAGACTATTCTAGCTTAAAAGAATGCTGTGCACTGAAGTTTAATTTCAAGTTATGACTATGACCACAAGGAATCCACAATGGCCACATTAAAAACAGTTGATGAGGAAAGAGTATACTTTTGAACCAGAATCTTGCAAAATTATGTGAGCTTCAAAAGTATAAACTGGCCAGAAATATAAACCAAAGGAGAGTCTTCATTTGTCCATATATAGTGTGAAGCGTATTGATGGATCTTTTTGTTCAACCATCTTCACAATTATATAATTGAAAAGACCCTTATTATTCAATTACCATTATATACATATAAAATAAATTCCTCAAGAGAACTTACATTTGGAGACTTTTTTAGTTGTGTTATTGGATTCATTGATCATCTAATCTCCTCTGTAACCCTTTCTAAACACAGCTTATTAGAAATTAGAAATTTACTGTCACTATGATAGGTAGAAAGATAAATACAGATGATACACACACATATACAACAGAGAACCATAACAAAGATGACAAAACATAACAAATAAAGCAATAAAAGAAAAACTCCAGGAGCTGATTCTAAAAGAATCAGATCAATGAGCTACCTGGCAAAGAATTTAAAATAATTGATGAGGATATAGGGATATATAATAAAGAAGAGAATATTATGAATAATTGAATACCAACAAGTTGGATAACCTAGAAGAAATGGATATAGCTCTAGAAATGTACTAAGAATGAACCAGGAAGAAACTGAAAATCTGACCAATTCAACAATGGGTAAGATTTAAATAAGAAGTAAGTAGTATTTTTAAATCTCATAGCAAAGAAAAGATCAATTGGTTGGAAATGTCTACTTAACATTTAAATAAAAATTAACACTAATTCTCCTGAAATCTGAAGAAGATGGAACATGTCCAGCTCTATGAGAACAGCATTGCCCTGATACCAAAGCCATATAAAGACACTAAAGGAAGACTATACTAATATTCCTGATGAACACTGATAAAAATTGCAGCAACCTACAAATGCATTGAGTTCAACAGCACAATAAAAAGATTATACATCATGACTAAGTGGATTTATTTCTGGGATAGTTGAATGGTTTAACATAGGAAAATCAGCCAATGTAATACACCATATTAATAAAATGAGGGACAAAAACCACATGATTTTTTTAATTGATGGAGAAAAAACCATTTGAAAAATTCCATACATGTTCATGACAGAAACACTCAACAAACTAGGAACAGAAGGAAATTACCCCAATAACATAAAGATCAGTTATGAAAAGGCCACAGCTAAGGCGATCGCACCCCACTCCAATACTCTTGCCTGGAAAATCCCATGGACGGAGGAGACTGGTAGGCTGCAGTCCATGGGGTCGCTAGGAGTCGGACACGACTGAGCGACTTCACTTTCACTTTTCACTTTCATGCACTGGAGAAGGAAATGGCAACCCACTCCAGTGTTCTTGCCTGGAGAATCCCAGGGATGGGGAGCCTGGTGGGCTGCCGTCTCTGGGGTCGCACAGAGTCAGACACGACTGAAGCGACTTAGCAGCAGCAGCAGCAACAGCACAATCTACTAACAGCACAGCTAGCAGCACAAGAATACACAGAAGAACTGTACAAAAAAGGATCTCATAACCCAGATAACCATGATGGTGTGATCTCTCACCTAGAGCCAGACATCCTGAAGTGTGAAGTAAAGTAGGCCTTAGGAAGTATTACTTCTAACAAAGCTAGTAGAGGCGATGGGATTCCAGCTGAGCTATTTTAAATCCTAAAAGATGATGCTGTGAAAATGCTGCACTCAATATGCCAGTAAATTTGGAAAACTCAGCAGTGGCCACAGGACTGGAAAATATCTGTTTTCATTCCAATCCCAAAGAAAGGCAATGCCAAAGAATGTTCAAACCACAGAATTGCACTCATTTCACATGTTAGCAAGGTTATTCTCAAAATCCTCCAAGTTAGGCTTTGACAGTATGTAAACTGAGAATTTTCAGGTATACAAGCTGGATTTAGAAAAGGCAGAGGAACTAGAGATCAAATTGCCAACATCCATTAGATGATAGAAAAAGCAAGAGAGTTCCAGGAAAACATCTACTTCTGCTTCATTGACTAAGCTAATGCCTTTGACTGTGTGGATCACAACAAACTGGAAAATTCTTCAAGAGATGGGAATACCTGGTGGCTCAATGGTAAAGCGTCTTGCTTACAATGCGGGAGACCTGGGTTCAATCCCTGGGTTGGGAAGATCCTCTGGAGAAGGAAATGGCAACCCACTCCAGTACTCTTACCTGGAAAATCCCATGGACAGAGGAGCATGGTGGGCTACAGTCCACTGGATCGCAAAGAGTCAGACACGACTGAGCGACTTCACTTTCTTTACCTGCCTCCTATGAAATCTGTATGCAGGTCAAGAAGCAGCAGTTAAAACCAGACATGGAACAATGGACTGGTTGTAAATTGGGAAAGGAGTATGTCAAGGCTATATATTGTCACTCTACTTATTTAACGTATATGCAAAGTGTATCATGTGAAATGCCACGCTGGATGAATCTTAAGCTGGAATCAAGATCTCCAGGAAAAATATCAATAACCTCAGATATGCAGATGATATCACCCTGCAGATGATATCATCTGCAGATGACAGAAAGTGAAGAAGAACTAAAGAGCCTCTTGATGAAGGTGAAAGAGGAAAGTGAAAAAACTGGCTTAAAACTCGACATTCAAAAGACTAAGTTCATGGCACTTGGTCTCATCACTTCATGGCAAATGGATGAGGAAACAATGGAAACAGTGATGGATTTTATTTTCTTGGGCTCCCAAATCACTGCAGATAGTGACTGAAGCCATGAAATTAAAAGACGTTTGCTCCTTGGAAGAAAAGCTATGATCAGCCTAGACAGTGTATTAAAAAACAGAGACATCACTTTGCCAACAGAGGTCCGTAAGCTATGGTTTTTCTTGTAGTCATGTACAGATGTGCGAGTTGGACCATAAAGAAGGCTGAGCACTGAATTGATTCTTTTGAACTGTGGTGCTGGAGAAGATTTTTGAGAGCCCCTTGATTTGCAAGGAGGTCAAACCAGTCAAACCTAAAAGAAATCAACCCTGAATATTCATTGCAAGGACTGATGCTGAAGCTCCAATGCTTTGGCCACCTGATGCAAAGAGCTGACTCATTGGAAAAGACCCTGAGGCTGGGAAAGATTGAACAGAGGAGAAGGGGCCAACAGAGGGTCAGATGGTTTGGTGGCATCATCGACTCAATGAACATCAGTTTGAGCAAGCTCCGGTAGTTACTGAAGTATAAGGAAGTTCTGTGTGCTGTACTCCATTGGTTGGCAAAAAGTCAGACACGACTAAGCAACTGAGCAACAAACAACAGCACAATCAATGGTATAAACCTGAGAGCTTTTCCTCTGGGGTCTAGAACAAGGTAAGGATGCCTGCTCTCACTGCTTCTCTTCAACCTAGTATTGGAAGTACTAGACAAGAAAAGCAAATAAAGGCATTTAAGTTAAAAAAAGAATAAAGAAGTTAATGTATCTGTTTGGAGAGAACATAATTTCATATTTAGAAAAACATCAGGATTCCACACACACAAAAAATTATTGAACTAATAAATGAATTTGGCTAAGTTTCAGAATAAAGTCAATACACAGAAAGCAGTTGCATTTTTATACACTAATGATCTGGAAAGGAAATTAAATTTGATCATTAGCAATAGCATCAAAAAGAATAAAATACTTGGGAAAAACTTAATTAAGGAGGTTACAGACTTGTACACTGAAAACTACAAAATATTGCTGAAAGAAATTAAGGAAGAAACAAATAAATGAAGAGGCATCCCATGTTCATGGATTGAAAGACTTAAGATTAATATTCTTAGTTTGTGCGTACTAGATCTGCCATATGACCCAGAAATCCTACTCCTGGGTATGTATTCATAAAAATGAAAACACTAATATGAAAAGATACGTACCCTCAATTTTTTATAGCAACATTAACGACAATTGCCAAGATATGGAAGCAACCTGTGTCCATCAACAGATGAATGGATTAAGAAGATGTGGTGTATATACATAATGGACTACTTGTTGTTGTTCAGTCACCCAGGCATGTCCAACTCTTTGCAACTCCGTGGACTGTAGCACACCTGGCCTCCCTGTCCCTCACCATCTCCCAGGTTTGCCCAAGTTCATGTTCACTGCATCAGTGATGCTGTTCAGACATCTCATCCTCTGACTCCCTCTTCTCCTTCTGCCCTCAATCTTTCCCAGCATCAGGGACTTTTCCAAAGAGTCATCTGTTTGCATCAGATGACCAAAATACTGGAGTTCAGCTTCAGCTTCAGCATCAGTCCTTCCAGTGAATATTCAGGGTTGATCACTCTTAAGATTGACTGGTTTGATCTCCTTGCTGTTCAGGGGGCTTTCAGGAGTCTTCTCCAGCACCACAGTTTGAAGGCATTGATTCTTTGGTGCTCTGTCTTATTTACAGTCTAGCTTTCACAACTGTATGTGACCACTGGGAAGATCATAGCCTTGACTATTGAGAATTTGTTATCAGAGTAATGTCTCTGCTTTTCAACACACTGTTTAGGTTTGTCATTGCTTTCCTGCCAAGAAACAATTGTCTTCTGATTTGATGGCAGCAGTCACCATCTGCAGTGATTTTGGAGCCCAAGAAGAGGAAATCTGTCACTCCTTCCATCTTTTTCGCTCCCAGGGAAGCCCACAATGGAATACTACTCAGACATAAAAAGACAAAATCTTGCCTTTTGCAACAACATGGATGGCCTTGGAAGGTATTGTGCTAAGTGAAATAAGTCAGAGAAAGAAAGATAAATACTCTATGAGATCACTTATAAGTGTAATCTAAAAGATAGAGTAGCCATTCTGACTGGCGTGAAATGGTACCTCATAGTGGTTTTGATTTGCATTTCTCTGATAATGAGTGATGTTGAGCATCTTTTCATGTGTTTGTTAGCCATCTGTGTGTCTTCTTTCAAGAAATGTATATTTATATCCAAAAGTCTACAAGCAATAAATGCTGGAGAGGGTGTGGAGAAAAGGGAACCCTCTTACACTGTTGGTGGGAATGCAAACTAGTACAGCCACTATGGAGAACAGTGTGGAGATTCCTTAAAAAACTGGAAATAGAACTGCCTTATGACCCAGCAATCCCACTGCTGGGTATACACACTGAGGAAACCAGAAGGGAAAGAGACACATGTAGCACAATGTTCATCACAGCACTGTTTATAATAGCCAGGACATGGAAGCAACCTAGATGCCCATCAGCAGATGAATGGATAAGAAAGCTGTGGTACGTATACACAATGGAGTATTACTCAGCCATTAAAAAGAATACATTTGAATCAGTTCTAATGAGGTGGATGAAACTGGAGCCTATTATACAGAGTGAAGTAAGCCAGAAAGAAAAACACCAATACAGTATACTAATGCATATATATGGAATTTAGAAAGATGGTAACAATAACCCTGTATACGAGACAGCAAAAGAGACACTGATGTATAGAACAGTCTTTTGGACTCTGTGGGAGAGGGAGAGGGTGGGATGATTTGGGAGAATGGCACTGAAACATGTATAATATCATATATGAAACGAGTCGCCAGTCCAGGTTTGATACATGATACTGGATGCTTGGGGCTGGTGCACTGGGATGACCCAGAGGGATGGTATGGGGAGGGAGGAGGGAGGAGGGTTCAGGATGGGGAACACATGTATACCTGTGGTGGATTCATGTTGATGTATGGCAAAACCAATACAATACTGTAAAGTTTAAAAATAGAATAAAATAAAAAAAAGAAAGTAAAAAAAAAAAAGAGTAAACTAATGGAAATAACAAAGAAGAAACAGACTCATAGATATAGAGGACAAATTAGTGGTTACCAGTAAGAAGAGGGAAGGCAAGAGTGGCAAGATAGGGGTAGTGGATTAAGAGGTACAAATTGCTATGAATAAAATAGAAATAAGCAACAAAGATATATTTTACAATACGAAGAATATAGCCAAAATTTTAAAACTAGAAATATAGAATAACCTTTAAAAATGTGAATCATTATGTTGTATACATGAAACATATTTTATACCAGCTATACCTCAATTAAAAAAAGAAGATGTACATACCATCCAAACTGATCTATAGATTCAATACAATCCTTATCAATATCCCAGTGGCATTTTTTTTTTAGAAATATAAAAGAATAATTCTTTAAAAAAGTAAAAGTCACACAGAATCTTTAGGGAACTTCAAATAAACAAATCAATTCTGTAAATGAAGGACAAAATTGGAGGACCGAACTTCCTGATTTTAAAACATTTTGCAAATTAACAGTAAACAAAACAGCATAGTACTAGCATAGAAATAGACAAGTAGGTCAATGAAATAGAATAAAGAATCCAGAAATACACCTGCATATTATGGCCATAAGATCTTTAACAGCAGTGCCAGGGATATTCAACAGGCAAAAAACCATCTTTTCAAAAAAAGATATTGGAAAAACTGCCTGTCTTCATGCCAAATGATAAAGTCGACCCTTATCTTATACTATACACAAAAATTAACTCAAAATGGATCAAAAGTCTATAAGAACATTCCCTGGTGGCTCAGATGGTAAAGCGTCTGTCTACAATCTGGGAGACCTGCGTTCGATCCCTGGGTCAGGAAGATTCCCTGGAGAAGGAAATGGCAACCCACTCCATTACTTTTGCCTAGAAAATCCAATGGATGGAGGAGCCTGGTGCAGGCTACTGCCCATGGGGTCGCAAAGAGTTGGACACGACTGAGCGACTCCACCTTTATCACCTATAACTATAAAACTTCTACAAGAAAAGATATAGGAAAAGCTTCATGACTTGACAATAATTTCTTTTACATGATATCAGAAACACAGACAACAAAAGCAAAAATAGACAAATGGGGCAGCATTAAACTTAAAAACTTTTGTGCATTAAAGAACACAATCAACAGAGTGAAAAGACAGCCTACTCAATAGGACAAAATATTTGGAAAATACATGATAAGGGGTTAATATGTAACCCCATATGTTAAGAACGTCTATGACTCATCAACAAAAAAAGTCAAAGAGCCTGACTAAAAAATGAGCAAAGGATTTGAATAAATATTTCTCCAAAGATGATATCCACATGACCAACAAGCATATGAAAAGATGATTCTCATCACTAACAGTCTGAAAAATGCAAATCAAAACCACAATGTAATATCACTTCACATGTTAGGATAATTAATAAAAAAAAATAAAGACAATAAAAAGTGTTGGCAATATGTGGAGAAACTGGAACCCTTGGGCCTGTTGACTTAATTGCAAAATGGTGCATTCACTATGGTAAAGAACATAGTTTCTTAAAATTTAAAAATAGAACTATTATATTTTCCAATAATCCAACTTTTAGGAATATATTCAAAAAATTGAAAGCAGAATCTCAAAGAAATATTTGCATACCCATGTTTATCACAACACTTTTCGCAATAACCAAGAGCTGAAGCAATCTAAATGTCTATCAAAGATAAAAGGTTATAGAAAATGTGGTATATACATATAACGGAATACTATTTATCCTTAAAGGGGAAGGAGATTCTGCCACACTCAGCAATAGCAATGAATTTAGAGGATATTATGTTATGTGAAATAAGCCAGTTATAAAAAGACAGTATATTATTCCACTTATAAGAGGTATCTAACGCATAAAATTCACAGAAATAGAAAATAGACTACTGGCTGGGAAGTGGGGAGGGAGTTGCTTAATAGTTATAGAGTTTCAGATTTGCAAGATGAAAAAATTCTGGAGCTCAGTCTCACAATATGAATATAGATAATATTACTTAAATGTATGCTTAAAAAGTATTAAGAAAGTAAATTTTATATGATGTGTTTTTACAACAGAAAAAAATACAAGAAAAGTTACATAGCTGATGGAAAGCTAGTGTTCAGTAATGATAAATAAAAGAAGGAAGGATATGTTATTTGAAAATAGTAAAAATGTAAGAGCATTGTTTTCAATGGGATCTCTTTCCTCTCCCCAACCAGAGAATAGGAAATGGTCAATTGTTGGAGGAATACAGTGGGACAATGGATATGGGACATGTAGGGAAAATCTCTAAGATTAGAGAGTATAGCAGAGTCACCCCATTATGCTCTAGATTGACATGTGAAACTGTGTGCACATTTGACTAGCTTATCCAGGTATGGAATCATAAACAAAATGATGCCTGCTAAATTTAAGCAGTTCAGTTCAGTTCAGTCACTCAGTCGCGTCTGACTCTTTGCCACGCCATGAATTGCAGCATGCCAGGCCTCCCTGTCCATCACCAACTCCTGGAGACCATCCAAACCCATGTCCATTGAGTCGGTGAAGCCATCCAACCATCTCATCCTCTGTCATCCCCTTCTTCTCCTGCCCTCAATCTTTCCCAGCATCAGGGTCTTTTCAAATGAGTCAGCTCTTTGCATCAGGTGGTCAAAGTATTGGAGTTTCAGCTTCAACATCAGTCCTTCCAATGAACACCCAGGACTGATCTCCTTTAGGATGGACTGGTTGGATCTCCTTGCAGTCCAAGGGACTCTCAAGAGTCTTCTCCAACACCACAGTTCAAAAGCATCAATTCTTCAGTGCTCAGCTTTCTTTATAGTTCAACTCTCACATCCATACATGATCACTGGAAAAACCATAGCCTTGACTAGATGGACCTTTGTTGACAAAGTAACCTCTGCTTTTTATTATGCTGTCTAGGTTGGTCATAACGTTCCTTCCAAGGAGTAAGCAACTCTTAATTTCATGGCTGCAATCACCATCTGCAGTGATTTTGGAGCCCACCAAAATAAAGTCAGCCACTATTTCCACTGTTTCCCCATCTATTTGCCATGAAGTGATGGGACCGGATGCCATGATCTTCGTTTTCTGAATGTTGAGCTTTAAGTCAACTTTTTCACTCTCCTCCTTCACTTTCATCAAGAGGTTCTTTAGTTCGTTTTCACTTTCTGCCATTAAAGGTGGTGTCATCTGCATATCTGAGGTTATTGATATTTCTCCTGGCAATCTTGATTCCAGCTTGTGCTTCCTCCAGCCCAGTGTTTCTTGTGATGTACTCTGCATATAAGTTATATAAGCAGGGTGACAATATACAGCCTTGAGGTATTCGTTTTCCTATTTGGGACCAGTGTTTTGTTCCATGTCCAGTTATAACTGTTGCTTCCTGACCTGCCTACAGGTTTCTCAGAGGCAGGTCAGGTAGGCTGGTATTCCCATCTCTTTCACTTATGAGCATATAGCTGTACTGCTTAAGTATCAACTTTTTGTTTAAGTCTCAGTAATTCATTGTAAAATCAAATATATTTTATCCCTTCTTCCTCTGCATTCCTACAGTATTATCAAACTATATCTGTTTCTCTACTGAAAGGAAATTTTCTCTGGAATCATGACTGTTTTCTAATGCCAGAGAATAAGTTTAACAAGAGAACAAGCTTGACTTCACATTGGATCTATTCTTTATGCTCTAACCTTTATGTCCAGTTGCTTGTGCCTATTAATGTGAGCTCTGTACCTTTGTAAAAGAATGTTGCCTGAAGAACAGCCCTTTCTCAAGGGTCTCTAAAGCCACAGCAGCTTTCATAGGTGTAGAGATTAGAAGTTACAAAACAGAAAGTAACACTAGTCTTATTGGAGGTTTAGAGGAACATTATGATCAGATCCATGTGGACAGCGAGTGCAAAAACCAAGAATTGTCATGTGGTCCCTGGGTTCTGACCAGCACCAAGAAGTCTGCAGTAAAGAGCCACACCACTCCACTTTTTGTATAAAAGATGTCTCATATCCAACTAGGGCAAGATCTTTCTCTCAGACATTAGTTCTCCGTCTTCTCAAACAGCTCATTTTCCAAAGTCACTATTCCTTGCTTCAATACTTCATCTCTTGATTTACTGGCCTGTTGTATAGGGAACAGTACAAGCTTACACTCAGTAGCATGATTACAAGGATATATACTAAAGGAATAAATGAATATTTGATGTAGTCTAGTCTTCATATTCTAGGCTTCCCAGGTGGCACTAATGATAAAGAACCTGCTTGTCAGTGCAGGTTAGACATAAGAGATGTGGGTTCAAACTCTGGGTCAGCAAGAACCCCTGAAGGAAGTCATAGCAAGCCACTCCAGTATTATTGCCTGGAGAATTCCATGGACAGAGGAGCCTGGCAAGCTATAGTCCATAGGATTACAAAGAGTGGGACACAACTGAAGCAACTTATCACATATGCATGCTTCTTATTTGCACTGAGGAGGAGATCACATTGCAAAAATTAAAGTCTTCTGAACACCAGCTGAACCTCCTGATTAACACAAGACCAAATACAAACTTTTCCAAACAGTCAATGCACTCTAGCTTGTTTCAGAATGAATTATACCAATATTCAAAACATTTTCAACATGACAATGAGGAAAAAATACTGCAGATTTGTGTGTGTGTTTAAGGTTCAAAAATTTTCACTGCAAGAGAATTAGGCCAGTTACCTTTATGTACAGGAAATACTTGCTATAAATATCTTGGAGAAGGCAAGGGCACCCCACGCCAGTACTCTTGCCTGGAAAATCCCATGGACGGAGGAGCCTGGTGGGCTGCAGTCCATGGGGTCGCTAAGAGTCGGACACGACTGAGCGACTTCACTTTCACTTTTCACTTTCACTTCACTGGAGAAGGAAATGGCAGCCCACTCCAGTGTTCTTGCCTGGAGAATCCCAGAGACAGGGGAGCCTGGTTGGCTGCTGTCTACGGGGGTCGCACAGAGTCGGACACGACTGAAGCAACTTGGCAGCAGCAGATACTTTTAAGTATTTATAGTTATGGTCAATAAGTGTGTCAGGTAACAGAGTCCTAATTTAACATTTATCTAAAGTTCAATCACTAAAATGTGTATCAATATTCCTAAAAATAACTTTTATTATCTAAAATTGCATTTATTTTGGTGATAACACTCTAATGGCAGAAAGTTAAGAGGAACGAAAGAGCCTCTTAATGAGGGTGAAAGAGGAGAGTGGAAAAAGTTGGTTTAAAACTCAACATTCAAAAAGCTAACATCATGGCATCCAGTGCCATCACTTCATGGCAAGGAGAAGGGGAAGAAGTGGAAACAGTGACAGATTTTCTTCTCTTGGATTCCAAAATCACTGCAGAGAGTGACTTCAGCCATGAAATTAAAAGACACTTACTCCTTGGAAGGGAAGTATAACAAACTGAGACAGCATATTAAAAATCTGAGATATCACTTTGCTAGCAAAGGTCCAGGTCATCAAAGCTATGGTTTTTCTGGTAGTCATGTTAGATGTGAAAGATGGATCATAGAGAAGGTTGAGCACAGAAGCACTGATGCTTTCGAGCTGTGGTGCTGGAGAAGAATCTTGAGAGTCCCTTGGACTGCAGAGAGATCAAACCAGGCAATCCTAAAGGAGGTCAACCCTGAATATTCATTGCAAGGACTGATGCTGAAGCTGAAGCCCCAATATTTTGGCCACCGTATGCAAAGAGCTGCATCTTTGAAAAAGACCCTGATGCTGGGAAAGATTGAGAGTGGGGAGAGAAGTGGGCAACAGAGGGTGAGATGGTTAGATAGCATTGCTCAGTCTGAGAAAGCTCTGGGAGATGGTGAAAGACAAGGAAACTGGGCATGGTTGCAATGAGTTGGACACAACAACAACAAGGGAAAATATAGTTTCTGTTTGTTTTTGAAAATTTTGACCTTGAACACTAGACTCAACCAAGTTATCAAGCTGTCAATAGGCTTAATAAAGTATGTTACATAGCATCTTTCCTGGAAAAAAATCATCATTTGATACACATCCTTCTTCTTGGTAACACTTCTTCACTTGCCCAGCAGGACACTGGCCTCTGTGGTTTTCCTTCTCCTCAGTGGTGTCTTATCCACAGTCTTTTTTGTTGATCCCTTCAATTCTCCCCAATTTTGCAGTATTGGGGGTACAACCAGGGCTAAGTCCAATGCCCCTTGTCCATCAACATTCTCTCTCTTTATAGTCTCATTTAGTTCCTTAATTTTATATGCTATTGAAGTGAAGTGAAGTGAAAGTCACTCAGTTGTTTCTGACTTTGCAACCCCAGGGACTGTAGCCAGCCAGGCTCCTCTGTCCATGAAATTCTCCAGGCTAGAATACTGGAGTGGGTAGGCATTCCCTTTTCCAGGGAATCTTCTCAACCCAGGACTGAACCCAGGTCTCCTGCATTGCAGGCAGATTCTTTACCATCTGAGCCACCACGGAAGCCCAGAATACTGAATTGGGTAGTTTATCCCTTCTCCAGGGGATTTTCCCAACCCAATAATTGAATTGAGATTTCCTGTACGACAGGAGGATTCTTTACCAGTTGAGCTATGTTAACCCCCATAAACTCACCTGTAGCCCAGAGCTTTCTTCCTAAGTGCAAACTCATGCATTGAGGTACATCCTAGGAATCTGGAGTTGGGTATCTAATGGATATCTTGATTTAATTCATCCAAAATGGAAGTGTTAGTCTATCTCCAAAACTGCTTTATCCAAAGCCTTTCCACATTTCACTTGATAAGTCTCCCTTTCTCCTGCTCCATAAAATCTGGAGTCACTCTCAGCTGTCCATTATCTCTCATATCCCATACCAGTCTGTCAGCAAATGCTGTTAATTTTGTCTTCAAGATACATCCATAACCTAAGTACCTCTGATGATCCCCAAGGCTATCACATTGCTTGGAACCTCCTTCATCTCCTCCTTATTTTATTATTATTGCACCCTAAACTTCATCTTGATTCTTGTTTTTCTTTTTTTTGGTTTGGTCCATGCCACATACCATGTGGGATCTTAGTTCCCCGAAAGGGTTGGAACCCCTGTCCTTGCAGTGGGACCACAGAGTATTAACACTGGACCCCCAGGGAAGTTCTAGAAAAGGGAAACCCTACAAATAAAATTTTGCCCCTTAAACCCAACTTTGCCCTCCACAGTCTTTTGTCAACACAGAAACCAAACTGATCTTGTATTTTAGTTAAAACTAAAATCAAGTTCTTCCTTTGTTCTTAACCCCCACAGGGTTTTTCCATTCTCTTCAGAGGAAAAGCCAAAGTCCTTACAATGACCTACAGGTATTACATGGTCTCACCTTGTCATTTTGCTGTGTCATTTACTCAGCTCCAGTGGTTTTCACCTTCTCACTGTTTCTGGAACATACCAGCTATATTTTTATTTTCATCGGCTCATCCTTCTCCTTAAAACTCTCTTCATAGGGGGATATTGCCTAACTCTCTTATCTTTTTGATCTTCTGTTGGCTAAATCTTTCACCAACTCCTAGTCCTTGCTTACTATGTCTGATCTTCACCATTTTACTTAATACAGCATTCCACACCTCCATCTTTCACATCTTTTACCTTTTCTTAACTTTTTTTCTCTACTTCGTACTTATTTGGAGAACGAAATGGCAACCCACTCCAGTACTCCTGTCTGGAAAATTCCACGGATGGAGGAGCCTCATATGCTACAGTCCCTGGTGTCACAGAGTCAGACACGACTGAGTGGCTTCACTTTCACTTTGACCCTTATCACCTTTTACACATTTACTTATTTTTATTGTTTATTATTTTTAGCCATGTCAGATTAGATCAGTTGCTCAGTTGTGTCCGAATCTTTGCGACCCTATGAATCGCAACACGCCAGGCCTCCCTGTCCATCACAACTCCCAGAGTTCACTGAGACTCACATCTATTGAGTCAGTGATGCCATCCAGCCATCTCATCCTCTGTCGTCCCCTTCTCTTCTTGCCCCCAATCCGTCCCAGCATCAGAGTCTTTTCCAATGAGTCAATTCTTCGCATGAGGTGGCCAAAGTACTGGAGTTTCAGCTTTAGCATCATTCCTTCCAAAGAAATCCCAGGGCTGATCTCCTTCAGAATGGACTGGTTGGATCTGCTTGCAGTCCAAGGGGCTCTCAAGAGTCTTCTCCAACACCACAGTTCAAAAGCTCAATTCTTTGGCGCTCAGCCTTCTTCACAGTCCAACTCTCACATCCATACATGACCACTGGAAAAACTATAGCCTTGACTAGACGAACCTTTGTTGGCAAAGTAATGTCTCTGCTTTTGAATATGCTATCTAGGTTGGTCATAACTTTCCTTCCAAGGAGTAAGTGTCTTTTAATTTCATGGCTGCAGTCACCATCTGTAATGATTTTGGAGCCCCGAAAAATAAAGTCTGACACTGTTTCCACTGTTTCCCCATCTATTTCCCATGAAGTGATGGGACCTTAAAGTTGAGCTTTAAGCCAACTTTTTCACTCTCCTCTTTCACTTTCATCAAGAGGCTTTTGAGTTCCTCTTCACTTTCTGCCATAAGGGTGGTGTCATCTGCATATCTGAGGTTATTGATATTTCTCCCAGCAATCTTGATTCCAGCTTGTGTTTCTTCCACTCCAGCATTTCTCATGATGTATGCTGCATAGAAGTTAAATAAACAGGGTGACAATCTACAGCCTTGACGAACTCCTTTTCCTATTTGGAACCAGTCTGTTGTTCCATGTCCAGTTCTAACTGTTGCTTCCTGACCTGCATACAAATTTCTCAAGAGGCAGATCAGATGGTCTGGTATTTCCATCTCTTGCAGAATTTCCCACAGTTTATTGTGATCCACACAGTCAAAGGCTTTGGCATAGTCAATAAAGCAGAAATAGATGTTTTTCTGAAACTCTATTGCTTTTTCCATGATCCAGCGGATGTTGGCAATTTGATCTCTGGTTCCTCTGCCTTTTCTAAAACCAGCTTGAACATCTGGAAGTTCAAGGTTCACATATTGCTGAAGCCTGGCTTGGAGAATTTTGAGCATTACTTTACTAGCGTGTGAGATGAATGCAATTGTGCAGTAGTTTGAGCATTCTTTGGCATTGCCTTTCTTTGGGATTGGAATGAAAACTGACCTTTTCCAGTCTTGTGGCCACTGCTGAGCTTTCCAAATTTGCTTGCATATTGAGTGCAGCACTTTCACAGCATCATCTTTCAGGATTTGGAATAGCTCAACTGGAATTCCATCACCTCCACTAGCTTTGTTCGTAGTGATGCTTTCTAAGGCCCACTTGACTTCACATTCCAGGATGTCTGGCTCTAGGTCAGTGATCACACCATCGTGCTTATCTGGGTCATGAAGATGTTTTTTGTACAGTTCTTTGGTGTATTCTTGCCATCTCTTCTTAATATCTTCTGCTTCGGTTAGGTCCATACCATTTCTGTCCTTTATCGAGCTCATCTTTGCATGAAATATTCCTTTGGTATCTCTGATTTTCTTGAAGAGATCCCTAGCCTTTCCCATTCTGTTGTTTTCCTCTATTTCTTTGCGTTGATTGCTGAAGAAAGCTTTCTTATCTCTTCTTGCTATTCTTTGGAACTCTGCATTCAGATGTTTATATCTTTCCTTTTTCTCCTTTGCTTTTCACGTCTCTTATTTTCACAGCTATTTGTAAGGCCTCCCCAGACAGCCATTTTGCTTTTTTGCATTTCTTTAGCAGTTACCTAATTCTTAAAGTGTAACATTGACAATTTCTCATGAAGCACAGAGAGTAAATCCAAAGCACATTGTGATTATGCAGCCTTCACAGTTTATTTTGAAAGGACCCTTACAGATTGTTTTGATAGAGACTGCAATTGGATCTATATACCTGGGTGGTTGTATTTGGGTTCTAACCCTGTTAGTGGCTCACCTCCTGTGCTCACGTCCTCAGTTGTGTCAGACTCTTTCAGCTTCATGGAATTCAGTCTCCAGGCACCTCTTTCCACGGAAATTTTGCAGGCAAGAATATTCGGGTGGGTTGACGTTTCCTCCTCCAGGATGTCTTCCTGACCCAGGGATCAAACCCTCGTCTCTTGCATCTTCTACGTTGGCAGGTGGATTCTTTAGCAGCAGCACCACCTGGAAAGCCTCAGATCACCTCCTAAGTGCTGACACATCGTTCTCTGCCACTTCTATTATTACTTGAAAAATGGCCCTTTCAGATAACTGCTCTTAGTCATCCTCCTGAGGTTTGAAGTAATCGGTCACCACATATACAAGCAACACAGACTTTCAACTCACCCCAGTCCAGCAACCGTCTCACTCCCATTGCATGAGAAACTTCAAGCAAGAATCATCTAGAACAGCTCATTCAGTAAACAAATTCCCTCTGATATTTATTTATTTTTGTTGTTGTTGTTCAGGAAATACTTATTGAACATCTGCTGCTGCTGCTGCTAAGTCACTTCAGTCGTGTCCGACTCTGTGTGACCCCATAGATGGCAGCCCACCAGGCTCCCCCGTCCCTGGGATTCTCCAGGCAAAAACACTGGAGTGGATTGCTATTTCCTTCTCCAGATTGAACATCTACTATGTGCCAAAACCATGCATTGACTTACAATACTATAAAGGTACTTGATCTCATGGAGCTCAAACAGCAATAGTGGCAATAAAAAATAATAATAGGAAAATGAGATTTAAATAATTATAAAATTTCATGTATTATGAAGGAAATAAGCTGTGCAAAAGGACAAAACAGATAAATCGCTTGTGATTGATATACAATTTTTTTTAAAATTTGGTTTTGTTTTGTTGGAAGGGAACAAGTATTGTTACACACACACACACACACACACACACACACACAAAACAAAACCCAGAAAGCCCACAAGAAGACAGAATGGAGTTTATCAAACACCTGCAGAAGCAAACCAACTGCTGTCAAGGGGGAACTAAAAACTATGCCCATCACACCTGGTTACTTTAGTTGCTTCATGAGTTTATAGATGTTTAGAATTTAAAGCTTTTTAATAATTATCTTGTAATTCTTGGATTTTCCTTTCCCACACTGCTTGGTATTAAAGTCAAAACTTATTCTTGTTTATCCATACCTGCATTTGAAAGAAACAGAATTTATTGGTGGTTACTTACACATCGTGGATTGGAAATAATGGTTTAAAAAAGCTAGGCTAATAAATTTATGTTTTAATTTTTTCCAGTATAATTTTTTGCATGATAATTGATTTTTTTAAAAAAATTGAAATAGAGTTACTTTACAATGTTGTGTTAGTTTCAAGTGTACAGCAAAGGAATATACAGTAAGTCCTTGCTGTTTATTTTACTATTATAGTGTATATATGTTAACCATGATACCTGCTTTAACACACACTGTGTATATTGAGGAGCTCTGTCAATGGGTGGAAAAGGAAGGTAAAATGGTGGGAAATGAACTTCAAATTCAAGCACAAGGCATAGAAAATAAATGGAAGATATGTCACTGGTCCAGTCTCAAGGGCCATTCAATACAACATAAATAGATCATTGTTATGCCCTTGTAATTGAATCAGAGACTTCCCTTCATTGTTCTATCATGATATTTGTCCAATTTTAGCCAGGAGAGAAGTACAGCCACTCTTACAATCATAAAATGAACTAATTATAACATGGAAAAAAAGAAACTAAATCCTGTTTTAGAAAAGTGGGGAGAAAAAGATTAAAAATGGTGAGAACCAGGGAGATTTGAGGAGAAGTTCAGAAAGAAATGAACATTCAATTCACGCTTTCTACAGTTTCTAGGCTTTTTCTAGGCAAAGAATCAAAGGATTATATGAAAGGAGTCTGTCACACATAGGGGGCAAAATTGAAATCCTAAAACATCAGATTGTGTTTGGAGAGTGGTCAGGAGCCTGCATCTGAAGCATGGGCTGCACAGAGGAAGTGTAGATGGCCGATCCTGAATGACATAATAGGTTGACATGACTTGGCTTTGCAGCAAGTTTATTGTCAGGAAACGTTGCTTCAATACTGCAAATAAAAACATGTTCTCTTATCCGATATTTTTGAATCTGTCTAGCGACTTAGCAGCAGCAGCAGCAGAATATGGTTTAGACTCGCCTTCCTCCTGGAATTGCATCTTCATAGTTTGAGTTTCAGAGATGACCTCAGCCTTAATATATCCAAGAATGAATTCATGTGATTTTCTAATGATGCAATAGCAAATGGCAGTGCAAGAACCTAACCTCTTGGGCTTAGTTTCATTGTAAAGTGTTTGTACAGATGTGTGCTTTAGGGGTGCTTGATTTCAGATCTCAGAAGTATAGAAGAATGAACTTAGGTTTACCCTGATCTGCTTTAGAAGGAATATTGCTTTGAACGTCATTCCAAGGAGGTAGGAATGTGTATTGTCAATTGTGGGAACATTTTTTCTAAAGTATCTGTTCTTTACAGATCTTTTTCCCCAAAGTATCAAACACTTCAAAAATCTCACTTTTTAACATATATTACTTTGTAATGATACTCTTGTCTAGAATCTTTTCCTAAAAACTTATTGATATTCCCTAAGTAATTGGCACAAAATGAATTATACTTTGAATTTTTGATGTGTTCAAAATTTTATATTAATAATTATTATAAATCAACATGCATGGAAAGCAGAAACTAAAATTTTATTTTGGCCATTATACTATTATTTGAATTTATATGATTCAGGTTGGGACTGACTTACCAGAGTAAGTAGATATCTATTTTTCAGGAATTTTATTATGAGTCTCCTTAAAGGATAAATTCAATACTACCATTTATTTGTAATTCAATACTACCATCTATTTCCATAGAAAATTTGCCATGTGTTTTTTTAAAACAGAATACTCGAGAGATCTATCAGAATAAACATGTCTCTTCTGTAACATTAGCTTCCCCAACTGTGGAGTTGGAAAATAAAAACACATTTTCCACGATAGCAATGAAAAATTTGATTACATATTTCCTATAGCATGAACCATATAAAGAAGTAAACATAGAAGAAAAATAAACAAGCATTGAAGAGAAAATCATAATTCAAAAAGACACATGCAGTACAATGTGTATAGCAGCACTATTTACAGTAGCGAGGACACGGAAACAACCCAAATGTTCATCAGCAGAAGTGTGAATAAAGAAGATGTGGTGCATATCTACAATGGACTATTACTCAGTCATATAAAGGAATAAAGTTGGGTTGCTTGTAGAGACGTGGAAGGACCTAGAGACTGTCATACAAAGTGAAGTAAGTCAGAAAGAGAAAAATAAATTTTGTATTAATGCATACATGTGGAATCTAGAAAAATGGTACAGGTGATCATATTTGCAAAACAGAAGTAGAGACACAGACATAGAGAACAAATGTATGGACACCAAAGGAGAAAGGGGGTGGTGGGAGGAAATGAGGGATTAGATTGACATATATCCGCTATTGATACTATGTATAAAATAGATAACTAATGAGGATATACAATATGGCAGGGTCCCCAACATCCTGGATCTAATGCCTGATGATCTGATGTAAAATCAAATGGAGCTGATATAATAATATAGAAGTAAATAAACAAATGTACAATAAATACCATGCACTTGAATCATTCGGAAACATACCCCCTTCCCTGGTTGGTGGAAAAAATGTCCTCTCGAAATTGGTCCCTGATGCCAAAAAGGTATAGTACTGTGCATAGCACATGGAACAGTAATTAATGCACTGTTGGAAGGAAGTCCTGAAGGGAAGGGATATATGTATATGTATGGTTGGTTCATTTTGGTGTACAGTAAAAACTAACACTGTACAAAAAAAATCTTCATGACCCAGATAACCACGATGGTGTGATCACTCACCTAGAGCTAGACATCTTGGAATTCAAAGTCAAATGGGCCTTAGGAAGCATTGCTATGAACAAAGCTAGTGGAGGTATGGATTTCCAGCTGAGCTATTTCAAATCCTAAAAATGATGCTGTGAATGTGCTGCACCCAATATGCCTGCAAATTTGGAAGGTCCGTTTTTATTTCAATCCCAAAAAAAGGCATGGCAAAAATTACTCAAACTACCACACAATTGCACTCATCTCACAATGCTAGCAAAGTAATGCTCAAAACTCTCCGAGCCAGACTTCAATAGCACATGAACCAAGAACTTCCAGATATTCAAGCTGTATTTAGAAAAGGCAAAGAAACCAGAGATCAAATTGCCAACATCTGTTGCATAATCAAAAAGCAACTCGGACAGTCTCTTGCAAGGACTGACAAGTTTATTTCTTCAGTCAAGCCTTTTTATAGAAGCAGGAACAAAGAGCTTAAAGTATACGGCCAGCAGAGTGCATATGGGGTTAACACATAATCAGTAAAAACATTTCAAGGACAGCGTGCTCTAATTGACTCATGTGCTTATCCCACAACCCGTTTTCTCAAGTAACATCCCTATTTATTATTAAATCTTGGCGCCGAGCATAACCAAAGGCAAGAGATGTTTTTCTGTCCGCAGTACACAAAGCCGGATACTTCTGGCCCTTTGCCATTTTCCCAAGGACTTTCTCCTAATACGGCTATTTTATACTGTGCTTCCCAACATGTCCTCCTTTTGTTTTTAATTTAAGCACAGCAGCTGCTAGTTGGACTCCATTGTGGGAGGCACGGAGTCTTGAGTAGAGACTTCTGTATCCTATAAGCAATGACAAAAAGAGCAGGGTGATTAATACATTTATAAAAATATTGCTTCCTGAAAGCTAAGCTCTAGGGTCTAGAGACAATAGGGTTTTGGTTAAAGTATCATAGAATTGAGTGCTATAAAATTCCCTAGGTACCCTAACTTGAAAATTAGTAACTTGTTGTTTCAAAATTGATGTCTAAACTTGAGTTATCTGTGAGATCCTGCAGATGTGCCTTAACTTTATTCCAAGGATATTCAGTGCTATTATAGGGCATGTTAGTCAGACAAAAAGAAGTAAAATTTCAGTGACAGCATATACATGTTCGGAAAGTCAGTTGCTGCATTTGATCTCCTAAGTAGATAACCACAGTTTGTAACTCATTAATTCATGTTTGTAATTGCTGATCTATTTGAACTTGTCGAGTCCACAGATCATGAGAGTTTTTGTGCCAAGCAGTGATAAAATCATGATTTTGTATAGAATTATGTAAAGCCATATCAGACAAAGTTCCTACAGTCACAATGGAGATAGGCTTAAGATGCCTGCAATAATCCACCCAATGATGCACTTAGATCCCCTAAGCCCAGTTTTCAACAATACAGAAAGAAATACAGAAGCAGTCCAAGGCTCAGTTAAGTTTACGGGAAGCCATAACTCAGATCTTTGTTTAACTAGCGCAATGCTAGCATTGTGATATGAAATGGTGTGATTAAGGCAGGTATAAAATGCATATGCAGTACAATCGACAATCTTGGCTTATAAGTCAATATCAAAATGCCCTACAATAAACAAGTACGGAAGGTGAACACACGATTGAATATAGCCAGTACTGTTATATAGGAAGGTATAATTAGAAGGACAAAACACACCCACAGTCCCATAAACACTAGTGAAGTGCTCTAAAGCAGCTGGAATTTTCCAAATGTGCTATTGCTTTGGGCCCACAATGGGGGCGACAATCCTGGGTCATGGGGGTGATAAGCCCCCATTATACCAATTCAGCAATATGTCCTTATCAGTCCAGAAACTTGTCTTAGATTTATGAAAGCCTCCAATGCTTGATCTATTAAACCAGGAGCAATTATGATGTTCCTCCTGCTCTTCAGAACAGTTTACAAACAAACCGTGAGGTCCCCAGTCAACAAATATAAATGTATGATTAGTATGATTTTGCTGAATTATAGAAACTTTCTCAAATTGGCCTCGACAATCAGACCAATGTAACGGTTGTATCTCCTGTTTTCTTCTCCAAGATACAATATGACATGTAGGTTCCTCTGGTTGAAAAAGTGAGTTCAAATAGTTGGCTATCTGGCCTGGATAATGTCGCTTGGAGCCATTAAGTAAGAAAGATGCCACAGCAAACATTCCCAGATGCGAAGCAGTCCCATTGTTGGCAGAGTATGCCCACCACTGTGGGAAGATAGTCATGCAAAGAGGATGAGATCCGAAACAGATAGGCAAGGTTTTGAATCCCATGGAAATGTTGATTGGCTTTCCCTCATCTTCTTCATGGATTGGTCGCTTTGTGGACCAGGGACTTGGAAAATGCATGCTGTCATTAGTAAAGATCATAGGGGCTTTATCTACCCAATCCACTATGGACAGAAGTGGTGGGTTGGGTATGTATGCCCAATAAACATATTCTGCACTTACCCCAGAGGAACAGGAAAGAACAGCTAACATTGGCAGAAACAGCTTATCTGGAGTCATAGGAGTTCCAGTTTTCTTCAGTGTCGGCTCAGCCTGACGAGTCATGTTTTTCATTTGAGCCCATGTCGGGTAAGGATTCAGATGATGGCGTTTCCTCATTGGCTCCTCCAGGGTCATTGACGAGACCCTTCGTGTCAACTTCGTCACTTCCTGAGGGAGTCTGGTCTTGGGGTCCCTCTCGGTAATGGACATGGTGAAGGGGAACCCAGATTTTTCCTCTCCATCTGCAATGACAAGACCATAACCCTTGCCTAGGAGTCGTAAGATTCCTGGCAGCCACTGATTAAATTGCTTATACCATATTGGTGTATTGATTTCTAATTTGCTGTTTTTGTCTTCTGCAAAATGTCTATCTGCACGAGTGTCAGAATTATTTTTTGTTAAGTTTAAAAAATTTAGGGAATAAAGAGTTTAAGATGATAATAATTGAGGGTTCATAGGATAAGAAGTGTATCTCCTCTTCCATATTCCCCCTTTCTGTTTTAGTAAATGAGTTTTTAGGGTGTGGTGGGCTCTTTCAATAATGGCTTGACCCTGAGGATTATAGGGTATTCCTGTAATGTGTGTGATGTTCCATTCTGATAAAAATGAACGAAACGAATGCGAGGTGAATGCAGGTCCATTGTCTGTTTTCAAGACAGAAGGAATCCCCATAACGGGGAAGGTGAGTAAGAGTGTGGAAATGGTGTATTTGCTGGATTCTGAAGAGACAGGTACTGCCCAGATAAAGCCTGAAAATGTATCAACTGAGACAAAAAGCAAAGAAAAGTTTCCTAAGGAGCAGTGAGTGAAATCAGATTGCCAAAGGGAGTTAGGCTGTTGCCCCTGGGGATTAATTCCTGAAATTGTAGTTCGTAAGTGCAGAGGGGCACAGACATCACAGGTTTTAATAATATGTCGTGTTTCAGTGAGAGGAATATGGTATTTAGAGTGCAATCTGTTAACATTGGTATGAATATTAGCATGTTCGTCACTGGCAGATGTAAAAATGGGAGCTATGAGCCTGTCAACAGCATCACTTCCTGTGACCAAAGGGCCAGGTAAACCTGAATGAGCATGTATATGTGCAATAAAGAAGGGTTCTGTATGTGAGCGAATCAAAGACTGAGTCTGTGAAAAGAGAGTATATAATTCTTCATCTAGGTTGTATAAAAAGGTGGTAACAAAATCAGGAAAAAGGGAAGCAAGGTATTTGGAATCAGTATATATTTTGAAGGATAATGATTGAAGCGACAAAGAGCATATAAAGCATACAATTCAACTCTCTGTACTGAAGAATAGGTAGTGGGTAATTTCTCTTTGATATCCGGGCTGACAATCCCTGCTATGCCTTTCTTGTTGCCATCAATGAAATAGGTGGGTGCATTAGTAATAGGCTGGGATACAATGATATTGGTTACAATGAATTTAGTACATTGTAAAAAGTCCCATAATTTTCCCTTCAGCAAATGAAATGAGATAACATTTTGAAAATCACTTAATACCATTTGCAAGGTCAAGTTATTCTATAAGGCAATTTGCAATTCCTTTTTTTTGTCAAGGGAATGTGTATTGCATATGGATCAAATCCAGTCAAAGTTAGTACACGGCTTCTTCCCGACACAATTAAGTGCCCTATTTTCTCAATATATGATACAATTTTTTTAGACTGTTTAGTGTGTAAATATACCCATTCTATTGTGCTATGTGAGATATAATTGCAGTGGGCAAATGTTCAGTGGGGAATATATATAAAGAAATTGGTTGATCATAATCTAGCCGAGTTGAAAAAGATTGTTGAATGCGTTTCTCCACTAAGGCCAGTTCTTCTTTGGCCTCTTTTGTTAGCTGCCTAGGGGTATTAGGGTAAGGGCATCCCTCTAAAATTTTAAATAGATTTTGTAAGGCATAGGTGGGGATGCTGACAGATGGCCTCAGCCAATTAATATCTCCTAGCAATTTTTGAAAATCATTCAGCGTGTGTAGAGACTGCACAGAAATTTGAGTTTTTTGAGGTTTGATTTTAGATTCTTCCATAACATGTCCTAAATAATTAAAGGGTGCTTTCCATTGAATTTTATCTGGTGCAACAAGCAGGCCATGATTTTGAAGGGTAGTAGTAACTTCATTACATAACTGTTGTAAACAGAGTTCAGATTCCATAGAGAGAAGTATATCATCCATATAATGAATTATAAACACAGTAGGATACTTATCTCTAATCAGATCAGATCAGATCAGTCGCTCAGTCGTGTCCGACTCTTTGTGACCCCATGAATCGCAGCACGCCAGGCCTCCCTGTCCATCACCAACTCCCGGAGTTCACTCAGACTCATGTCCATCGAGTCAGTGATGCCATCCAGCCATCTCATCCTCTGTCGTCCCCTTCTCCTCCTGCCCCCAATCCCTCCCAGCATCAGAGTCTTTTCCAATGAGTCAACTCTTCGCATGAGGTGGCCAAAGTACTGGAGTTTCAGCTTTAGCATCATTCCTTCCAAAGAAATCCCAGGGCTGATCTCCTTCAGAATGGACTGGTTGGATCTCCTTGCAGTCCAAGGGACTCTCAAGAGTCTTTTCCAACACCACAGTTCAAAAGCATCAATTCTTCAGTGCTCAGCCTTCTTCACAGTCCAACTCTCACATCCATACATGACCACAGGAAAAACTGTAACCTTGACTAGACGAACCTTTGTTGGCAAAGCAATGTCTCTGCTTTTGAATATGCTGTCTAGGTTGGTCATAACTTTCCTTCCAAGGTGTAAGCGTCTTTTAATTTCATGGCTGCAGTCACCATCTGCAGTGATTTTGGAGCCCCGAAAAATAAAGTCTGACACTGTTTCTACTGTTTCCCCATCTATTTCCCATGAAGTGGTGGGATCGGATGCCATGATCTTCGTTTTCTGAATGTTGAACTTTAAGCCAACTTTTTCACTCTCCACTTTCACTTTCATCAAGAGGCTTTTGAGTTCCTCTTCACTTTCTGCCATAAGGGTGGTGTCATCTGCATATCTGAGGTTATTGATATTTCTCCCGGCAATCTTGATTCCAGTTTGTGTTTCTTCCAGTCCAGCGTTTCTTATGATGTACTCTGCATATAAGTTAAATAAACAGGGTGACAATATACAGCCTTGATGAACTCCTTTTCCTATTTGGAACTAGTATGTTGTTCCATGTCCAGTTCTAACTGTTGCTTCCTGACTCTAATGGGTTGTAATAAAACAGATATGAGATATTGGCAAATGGTAGGGGAGTTCATCATTCCCTGAGGTAGCACCTTCCATTGAAATCTTTTAACAGGAGCCATGTGATTTATAGAAGGAACTGAAAAGGCAAAATGTTTTCTATTTTTAGGGTGCAAAGGTATAGTAAACAAGCAGTCTTGTAAGTCAATAATAACTATAGACCATCCTTTTGGTACCATAGAAGGGGAAGGCAATCCGGGTTGTAAGGGCCCCATAGGTAACATGGTATTATTAACATTTCTTAAATCTATCAACATTCGCCATTTTCCTGATTTCTTTTTTATTACAAAAACAGGGGAATTCCATGGGGAAAATGAAGGTTCTATATGAGCTTTTTGTAATTGTTCATTAATTGCGTAAGAGCTGCCAATTTTTCTTTAGTTAGGGGCCATTGAATTGTCCATATTGGGGTATCAGATTCCCAGTTGAGAGGCAGCGGTGTTTACTCAATGGCCCCCATTAAAAAGGTTCACTTAAAAAAATTGTGGCTTTCGTTTGTTCAAGAAAATCCCATCCCCATAAATTGATAGGGATATTAGTAATATATGGTTTAAGATAAGCTACAGTTTGATCAGGGCCATACACTTGTAAATAGGATGCACTGACAAAGTTTGTGTGGCATCAGTTTTACCCACTCTTAATAGTCTAGAAGCAGCCATAACCTTACCCCAATCGAGGGGCCATTCTGCAGCTCTAATGATTGAAATGTCAACTCCGGTATCCAACATGCCTGTTAAATTCTTTCCCCAAATGCATCAAGTAAGCATGGGTTTCTTATGTTCCTTTAATAAGGTGGATAGTGCAGCAGTAAGGTTGGTACTGCCAAAGCCTCCCTGCTGAACTTTATCAGATGCCTTCATTGGTTTGACATATGGCAAAAGTAATAATTGTGCAAAACGTTCCCCTTTTTGTAAGTATACATTTCCCATTTTCACAACGTTTACCATAACATGTATTTCCCCTTCATAATCTTCGTTCATAACACCGGTCAATACCATTAAACCTCTCATTGTGCAGCTACTATGTCCCAAAATTAGTCCCACTGTCCTGGGTGGAATCGGGCCATAATATCCAGTGGGAATTTTGTGGGGGTTGTATAATTCTATTAGTTCCATATCATAAGGACTAGGTATATCAATGCAAGCACTCTTAGATGTAGCTGCTTGTAGCGTCATAACGCTAGGTCCTCCTTTTGTAGTGGGGCTAGAGGACGGCCCCTTTATCAGTT
The DNA here is from genome assembly GCF_029407905.1 of Bubalus kerabau. Classification (NCBI taxonomy): domain Eukaryota; kingdom Metazoa; phylum Chordata; class Mammalia; order Artiodactyla; family Bovidae; genus Bubalus; species Bubalus kerabau. The sequence continues at coordinate 21,355,491 of NC_073624.1, forward strand.
TCCCTATTTTTTTTTGTTGTGTACCTGGGTTCAAGGTGTTTCCATCCTTATCAAATTTAGAATGACATTCATTCAGCCAATGGAACCCCTTTTTACATCTTGGACATACTCCTGGGGTATAATACTGCTTCTTATTAGAAGTAGTATTATTTTTTCCAGCCTGTGTTGGCATGCGACATTGTTTTTTCATATGGCTGGGCTTCCCACAGTTAAAACATTTGGCATTAGCAGCTTTTTGTACATCAAAGATTTCCAATGTTGCCAATTTTGCTCTATGGGACATAGATCTGATGTCCCTACATGCTTTCAAATATTCCATAAGAGAGCCAGTCTCTCAAATTGGTCTGAGCATGGATTGACATTTCTCATTAGCATTTTCTAAACAAGTTTTAAAATAATATTTTGAAAAGTCACATCCTTAATAGATTTCTCAACTGCATCCTTTAATTTTCCTATAAATTGAGAATATTCTTCCTCATGTCATTGAATAATCTTAACAAATGAACCATCAGAGTTAGCGCTATCAACCTTTGCCCATGCCCTGCAGGCAGTTTCTTTAATGAAATGCAACATCTCAAGGGTAATATTAGCTAATTGCACCATTACATCGGCCATAGTCCCTGTTCCAGTCAGTATATCATAAGTTAAATTGGCAGGGTTATCACGAGATTGCTGGTCAATCATCAGCTGTTGGGCCTCATCACTAATCCACATTTGCCACTGCAGTAATTGTTGAGGATTTAAAACCATCTTTGCTACTTGAAAAAAATCATATGGCATCCAATGGTCAGCCCATCCTCTGAGAAATTCTATACAGTAAGGAGAAGTAGGTCCATACAGAGTACATGCTTTCTTAAAATTAGACAACATGCTAAAATCTATACCGTCCCAAGAATTTTGACCCTGGACAGGTTGATCAAATTGTATTGGGAAAGCGAAAGCACAAGCAGGCATCTCCCGAGGAGGAGTGAAGCAGTTAGTACGAGCAAGGTTAGCAACTGCAGTTACAGACAGAGCAGAAGGAAAAGCCTCAGATTTGGGCTGTCTGCTGAATGAAATGACTTCCGCCTTAAGCAGTTTTGGTTTTGGCACATCCTTAATAGATATATCCTCAAGTTGTTTTTCCAGGGTTTGTGTTTGATTGAGTATGACATTCTTGCATTTCAAAGCACCTTGCATGTCTTGTTCATTAAGCTCGTATTCATGCAAAGACCGAATAGTCCCTACCTCCAAATCAACATTGTGTCCTTCAATTTGTTCTATGACAGCCCGTATGAGTGACCAGGTAACCCACCATTGAGGAGGAATGTGAACTCCCTGCCGATATGCTCGCAAAACATTATTTTTAACCCTTTTCCATACATCAAGATCAAGTGTCCCCTCCTCTGGGAACCATGGATTATGTTCCAATAGTATATGATAGCAGTCATTCAACTGATCTCTTGAAACATTAACACCGTTTTGTTTCAAAAAATGATGCATTATAGAAATGAAAGGAATTTTACTGCTATGTTGTCCCATCCTGCTTACCTCTTTCTGCAGGGGTTCGTCGCTTTGCTCAGCCTTCCTTTCAAGTCCCTGTTCGGGCGCCACTTCTTGGGGATTTTTTTTTTTTTCTCCCCAGGGCTTGGAAGTGACGAATCTGAAAGAATGACACTCGGACAGTCTCTTGCAAGGAATGACAAGTTTATTTCTGCAGTCAAGCCTTTTTATAGAAGCAGGAACAAAGAGCTTAAAGTATACGGCCAGCAGAGCGCATACGGGGTTAACGCATAATCAGTAAAAACATTTCAAGGACAGTGTGCTCTAAGTGACTCATGTGCTTATCCCACAACCTGTTTTCTCAAGTAATATCCTTACTTATTATTAAATCTTGGCGATGAGCATAACCAAAGGCAGGAGATGTTTTTCTGTCCGCAGTACACAAAGCCGGGTACTTCTGGCCCTTTGCCATTTTCCCAAGGACTTTCTTCTAATACGGCTATTTTGTACTATGCTTCTCAACACTGACTATGCCAAAGCCTTTGACTGTGTGGATCACAACAAAAATTCTGAAAGACATGGGAATACCAGACCACCTGACCTGCCTCCTGTGAAATCTGTATGCAGGTCAAGAAGCAACAGTTAGAACTGGACATGGAACAATGGACTGATTCCAAATTGGGAAAGGAGTACATCAAGGCTGTATATTGTCACCCAGCTTATTTAACTTATGTACAGATTACATCATGCAAAATGCTGAGCTGGATGAAGCAAAAGCTGGAATCAAGATTGCAAGAAGAAATATCAATAACCTCAGATATGCAGACGACATCAGCCTTATGGCAAAAAGTGAAGAAGAACTAAAGAGCCTCTTGATGAAAGTGAAAGAGGAGAGTGAAAAAGTTGACTTAACTCAACATTCAGAAAACAAAGATCATGGCATCCAGTCCCATCACTTCATGGAAAATAGATGGGGAAACTATGGAAGCAGTAAGAGACTTTATTTTCTTGGGCTCGCAAATCACTGCAGATGATGACTGCAGCCATGAAATTAAAAGATTCATGCTCCTTGGAAGACAAGCTATGATGAACCTTGAAAGCATATGAAAAAGCAGAGATGTTACTTTGCCAGCAAAAGTCTGTCTAGTCAAAGCTATGGTTTTTCCAGTAGTCATGTATGGATGTGACAGCTGGACTATAAAGAAAGCTGAGCACTGAAGAATTGATGCTTTTGATCTGTGGTGTTGGAGAAGATTCTTGAGGGTCCCTTGGACTGCAAGATGAAACCAGTCAATCCCAAAGGTAATCAGTCCTGAATATTCACTGGAAGGACTGATGCTGAAGCTGAAGTCACAATACTTGGGCCATCTGATATGAAGAACTGGCTCACTGAAAAAAACCATGATGCTGGGAAAGGTTGGAAGCATAAGGAGAAGGGGACGACAGAGGATGAGATGGTTGGATGGCATCACTGACTCGATGGACATGAGTTTGAGTAAACTCTGGGAGTTGGTGATGGACAGGGAAGCCTGGTGTGCTGCAGTCCATGACTTTGCAAAGAGTCAGACATGGCTGAGGAACTGAACTGAAATGAGAAACTAACACAAGATTATAAAGCAATTACACTCCAATAAAATTTAATTTTAAAAAAAGCAAGGATAAAACTAAAATGAAAAGAACTTTGCAATGATGGGGAAGAGTTAAGCTCCCTTCCCCAAATTCCTTTAGTAATGGATCTCTGATATAAGAGTCCAGAGAATTGATTTTAGTCAATGCTCTACCACAAAATATAAAAGCAAAAAATAGAGGCTGTGGAAGAAGCAGAAGACTTTAGAAATATTGACTAAAACTTTTTGGAGGTGAGATAAGGCACAGAGGGGGATGGATGAAGGCTGCCGGATTAGAAATCATTCCCCTTAGCTGGTTTGGGCTTTTATCCATAATGCATCACTGTCTCTTAAAATGAGACTTTTCATTAGAGTATTACTTTCAAATGTTGTGTTAGCTTCAGCTGTACAATGAAGTGAATCAGATATTAGTATATCCCATCACTTCATGGGAAATAGATGGGGAAACAGTGGAAACTGTGTCAGACTTTATTTTTCTTGGCTCCAAAATCACTGCAGATGGTGACTGCAGCCATGAAATTAAAAGATGCTTACTCCTTGGAAGGAAAGTTATGACCAACCTAGATAGCATATTGAAAAGCAGAGACATTACTTTGCCAACAAAGGTCCATCTAGTCAAGGCTATGATTTTTCCAGTGGTCATGTATGGATGTGAGAGTTGGACTGTGAAGAAGGCTGAGCGCCGAAGAATTGATGCTTTTGAAATGTGGTGTTGGAGAAGACTCCTGAGAGTCCCTTGGACTGCAAGGAGATCCAACCAGTCCATTCTGAAGGATGTCAGCCCTGGGATTTCTTTGGAAGGAATGATGCTGAAGCTGAAACTCCAGTACTTTGGCCACCTCATGCAAAGAGTTGACTCATTGGAAAAGACTCTGATGCTGGAATGGATTGGGGGCAGGAGGAGAAGGGGACGATAGAGGATGAGATGGCTGGATGGCATCACTGACTCAACGGACGTGAGTCTGAGTGAACTCCGGGAGTTGGTGATGGACAGGGAGGCCTGGTGTGCTGCGATTCATGGGGTGGCAAAGAGTCGGACACGACTGAGCAACTGAACTGAACTGAGATATATATATATATATATATATATATATATATATATATATATATAAATACCTCCCTCCTGGGCCTCCTTCCTGTCCCCCTCCCCATCAGACTCTTCTAGGTCATCACAGAGCACCGAGCTCAGTTCTCTGTACTATATAGCAGCTTCCCACTAGCTATTCATTTTACATATGGTTGTGTATTTATGTCAAAACTAACACACCCATCAGAATGACCATCATGAACAAAATCTACAAACAGGAAAAGCTGGAGAGCGTGTGGAGGAGAGGGAACCCTCCTGCACTACTGGTGGGAATGTAAATTGATACAGCCACTACGGAGAATGGTATGGCAGTTCCTTAAAAAACTGAAAAAGAGAACTACCATATGATCCACCTATCTGACTCCTGAGCACATGCCCTGAGACATCTTTTCTTTAGGTATATGTTTTCTCAGTTATTTAATGGGGAGGTTAGACATGAACTTTTGTAAAATTCACAAAAATTAGAATTCTCAGTGTGTGTTCACTTTGTACCACAAAATGTGCATGGAGCCACTATGACAATATATACAGTTAAAATGACAGAGATATGAAATGGAAATTAAAGAGATGGAAGGGGATGTCTAGTCAACTGGAAGAATATATTCCTTTGTTTCTGACAGGTTTTAGTTCTTTTTGGCAGATCCATCTATTTTTTGCAGCACAGTAATCAGAAATACATTGTGTCTTTGATATGTAAACACAGCAGTCTTCTTTAGCATCACCAAAAATAGGTAATCTGTGGAGAAAAAGAAAAGACTCTCTTTAGTGTTCATGATTTTCTCACATAATTCTCCTCATCCAGCCAGTATTTTCTGTAACTTTCAGGAAACAACGAGATGCTCAGTTATTAAGCATTGGGTAAATAAACAGTCTAATGGCAGAAAGTGAAAAGGAACTAAAAAGCCTCTGAAAGAGGGTGAAAGAGGAGAGTGAAAAGTTGGCTTGAAACTCAACATTCAAAAGCTAAGATTTTAGCATCCAGTTCTATCACTTCATGGCAAATAGAAGGGGAAAAAATGCAAGCAGTGACAGACTTTGTTTGCTTGGACTCCAAAATCTTTATAGACAATGACTGAAGACATGAAATTAAAAGACACTTGCTCCTGGGAATGGCTACCCACTCCAGTATTCTTGTCTGGAGACTTCCATTTCCATGGACAGAGGAACCTGGAGGGATACATCCATAGCGTGGGAAAGAGTCAGACTGGACTGAGGGACTAACACTTTCTCTTTCATTTTTTTTCACTTGCTCCTTGGAAGGAAATCTATGACAAACCTAGACAGCATATTCAAAAGCAAAGACATCACTTTGCCAGCAAACGTCAGTATAGTCAAAGCTATGGCTTTTCCATTACCCATGTACTGGTGTGAAATTTATACCATAAAGAGAGTAAGTGCTGAAGAACTGATGCTTTCAAATCGTGGTGTTGGAGAAGATTCTTGAGAGTCCCTTGGACTGCATGCAAATCAAACCAGTCAATCCTAAAAGAAATCAACCCTGAATATTCCTTGGAAGGACTGATGCTGAAGCTTTGGAAGGACTGATGCTCCAATACTTTGACCACCTGACGGGAAAAGCCAACTCATTGGAAAAGACCCTGATGCTGGAAAAGACTGAGGCTAAAGGAGAAGGGGGAGGCAGAGGATGAGATGGTTAGATAGCATCACTGATTCAAATGGACATGAATTTGAGCAAACTGGGAGACACTGGAGGACAGAGGACCCTGGGGAGCTGCAGTCCATGGGGGTCAGAAAGGGTTGGACACGACTTAGCAACTGAACAGTGATAACTACACAGTCAGTCATAAATATAAACTTTTAAAAGAAAGCTAATCAAGCATCTGGAACTTGCAAGTTCATCTTCACTGGAAGCAAAGAATTCTAAACAGAAATGTCATCATGATATATACAAAATGAAGCTTTGAAAATTGGAAACTGAATCTCCTATTAACATACCACATGAAAAACTTACTGCTTTCATGGAATTTTGATTTTCTTAAATATTTAGGATATAATGACCTAGTATTTGGGGAGGCATTGAGATGATACCTATAGAAGTGTGATCAGGCTTAAACAGAGTATGTGCTCAGGAAATGTAGTAAGTAAGTACAGATACACAGGCTCTGCAGAATTTGAATGTGGCCAGAAAAGGAGGTTCAGTTCATGTTGTATGTAGTGGAAGGTTCCTTTCTTTCCGATTCCAAACAGTACACGAGTGTCTGCTGTGATCAATGTTCTATTAGTTCCAAAGATGCAGGAGTGTTGTGGCTCATTGCAGATGTGATGTGAGTAGCAGTCAAAGAATGGGATGGCAATGCAGAACTGGCGTGCTAGGATGGGATATGCGCAAGATGTTCGCCTGCTTGTCCTAAATCGAAAGTGAAGTGGTACAGTGGGCAGGGCTCCATCACAGATTTTCTTTGTTCCTTTGTTCCGTTTCTTCATAAAGCCCCTCGGCCCTGAGAAGTCCACCTGATTCCCTCCTACTGCCTGACAGTCTAGTCACATCAGCACTTCTTTCAAGTGAGTAATAGCAAAAGTCCCCTGTGTTTTATCTCTTTCACCCTTCTGGTCCACTTCTTCAAATTTCAAGATAACTTTTTGAATGCTCATTTTACCAAGCCCTTTTTCAAAAGACCCTCAGTGACTTCTCAGGCCTTCTTTGACCAGATATCTGCCTAGTTCTTCAGTGTTATATTCTTTAATCCCCAAAGCAGTGAAAAAAATTATTACTGTTTATGTTTTCCATTACTTGAAAACCAGGGTAGAGAACTAAAGAAAAGCGAGTCTAACTGCTACTCTTTCTAATATCATATGATACCTTTCAGGGTTACCTGATCACTGTCTTAACCAAAGCATCCTTTCAGTCTTCAGAATAGAATAGAATGCTAATTGAATTTAGCTCATCAACTTTGCCTATATTTCTGCTCATAGACACTTCAGAGATTTCCAATTTTATCATAAAGCTAAATAGAATAAACATAATGGCCCAATAAGAAACATACCCATGCAGAAACCGAAATTAACGTTTTCTATGTTCAGAAAAATAGAAATAAGTTAATATCAGAGTTGCATTTATGTGTAAATAAAGTATAGAATATAATTCCTGGAAAACAAATAAAAATCAGAATAGATTTTATGTAACAAAATATATTTGCCTTTTCATACATTTATTCTTGTCCAGGACCCTTTATTTTAAAGTGATATTCTTTTTAAAGTACTGTATTTAAAAATATTATATTTTAGAACATGGGTGAAGCAACATAAAAATTTGCTAATTAAAGCAACATGTCTCTCAATTTTTTGTAATTTTCTACATAACAAATTATTACTCTATTTTATATAAATTTTTACCCACTCCTATGTCTTCAATTTTAATGTCTTATTTTTTTGAATGATAAAAAAATCAATTTTAACTATCCTTTATACAAATGTAAATAAATCATTCACAGACTCAAAAATCATAACAAGATATCATCTGTTCTGAAAAGCTCATCAAAATTTCTTTACAGAGCCTGTGCTCTGCAACAAGAGAAGCCACTACAATGAAAAGCCCACACACTACAACTAGAGAGTAGCCCCTACTCTGAGCAACTAGAGAAAAGTCTGAGCAGCAATAAAGACCCAGCACAGACAAAAATAAATAAATAAATAAAAATTTTAAAAAATAGCAAAAAGCTCTTTCGCAGCTTATGCAGTTTCATTGCACCACCTCAAACAACTCTCTTTCTACACCACTGATTAAAATAGGCTACAATATTTGTCACAAGTTGGCCAATTCTCTCCAATGCCTGGATTCCACAATCTGATATTTACTATACTTTTTTCTTCTCGTATTCATTATTTCAGTGCTGGATGTGGCCTACTTATTTGGTCCCACAGTTTGAAAAGTTCTACTTCAATTCTTTGTTTTAATAATATTGGCACAAAAATTCTTTGTCCAATAGCATCCAGCTAGAAATTTCTTTATTTTTAAATTTTGTTATTAAAAAAATTTTTTTTGGTGTCCCTCCCAAAGGAGTTGGTCTATCCCCTGTTTCCTAAAACCCCATTGTAATTAAAAATATACATTGTGACAAAGAGTGATGTCTTTTCATATATGGAGATTTTCTTTAAAAAAATAAAAAAAAATTTTTTTTTCATTTATTTATTTTAATTAAGGCTAATTACTTTACAATATTTTATTGGTTTTGTCATACATCAATATGAATCCTCCAACTAACTTCAAAAATCATTCTTCTTCTCAGACTATACTGCTTCTTTTGAAAATTTCTAAACTAAATTAAAACTATAAATCTCAGTCTTCAATAGCAGTGTTACTATCTTGCCTTGCAAACCTGATACAAATTGAATATTCAAATTAGCTTATCTAATACTCACATATTAGAATTTAAAAAGGAACCATTTATCCACTTCCAGCTCTTCTCTGATAATGTAAAATTTAATCCAATCCAAAACAGAACTCCTTCTTTGTTTATTAGGTTTTGCATGAGTCTCTGTAAATGAAACAGAAGAAATGACTGAGTATTGAATCCCTTTATCTATTGCTGGTTTGCATTCTTCTATTCATCCTCTGAAACCCAGTTCAAATATTACTTTCTCTATGATGCCTTTCCTGATACCCCATTGGGGTTAATTATTCCTTACTTGTGATATTTCTATTCCATTCATTTATATACCCAAATATTTATATTTATATTTTTGTATTCATTAAATAATATTTATTTTGCTTATATATCCATTTAGTCTCTCAGATTGTGAGCTCCTTGAAGTCAAGGTTAATACTTCTATCTGCATAGAACCTTCAAGACTAGAGCACAAAAATCTTGATATGGTTAGAAGCCAGTGCTGAATTGTATTAAAGTATTTTACTTATTAATTATTTACCAATTCTTCCTGATCTTGAATAAGCAGCAGACTGGATTCTCTTGTGGAACAGTCAGCTAGACTATCATTCCAAGGTTTGGAAGTTTCACTAAAATATAAGCATTTATCTGGGATTTGTTGCCAGTGCATTGGACACGTTAACAGAACTGGTCTCTCTAAAGTAAGAAGAGGGAAAATAAAAATAAAATAAGAAAGAGAAAGAAATGAATGTTATATTTCTAACCTGTCCCCACCCTACTAACACTAATAACACATACACAATTCAGTTCAGTTCAGTCGCTCAGTAGTGTCCGACTCTTTGTGACCCCATGGACTGCAGCATGCCAGGCCTCCCTGTCCATCAACAACTCCTGGAGTTTACTCAAACTCATGCCCATTGAATTGGTGATGGCATTCAACCATCTTATCCTTTGTTGTCCCCTTCTTCTCCCGCCTTCAAACTTTCCCAGCACCAAGGTCTTTTTAAATGAGTCAGCTCTTCGCATCAGGTGGACAAAGTATTGAAGTTTCAGCTTCAACATCAGTCCTTTCAATGAATATTCAGGATTGACTTCCTTTAGGATGGACTGGTTGGATCTCATACAAGTCATTGTAAATTCAGGAAAGTCTTTGATCATCATTGTGAGAACAATTCATGAATTTAATATAACTGAGGGTTTTGAGACCACTGTTCATTCTGCTATTCAGTTCAGTTCAGTCGCTCAGATGTGTCCGACTCTTTGCGACCCCAAGGATCGCAGCATGCCAGGCCTCCCTGTCCATCACCAACTCCCGAAGTTCACCCAGATTCACGTCCATTGAGTCAGTGATGCCATCCAGCCATCTCATCCTCTGTCGTCCCCTTCTCCTCCTGCCCCCAATCCCTCCCAGCATCAGAGTCTTTTCCAATGAGTCAACTCTTCGCATGAGGTGGCCAAAGTACTGGAGTTTCAGCTTTAGCATCATTCCTTCCAAAGAAATCCCAGGGCTGATCTCCTTCAGAATGGACTGGTTGGATCTCCTTGCAGTCCAAGGGACTCTCAAGAGTTTTCTCCAACACCACAGTTCAAAAGCATTAATTCTTAGTGACCAGCTAAAACACTGACAGACAGAATAACTTGTTCAAGTCCACGCAAGCAGGTGGTGATAGAGTCAAATTCTTTTTGAGATTCCTTAAATTCCTTATCATTGCTCTTCCTACTCCATGGACAACTATATCAAACGCTCTTAAAAAAAAAGTCTACTTGAAACAACATGTAAAATGAAAAGCAAATAATAATTCATACTCACAATTAATGGCAAATATCATGGAGAGAAATTATTAGAAAATTTCTAACTGCTAAATTATATATTTGCCTAATAATGAGATCTATTGGATAACATTTTTTAGAGGGATATTCTCATTTTCTTAAAATTTCTCTTCTGTACAAATGTATATGAAAAATGATCACATTCTGCTACAGTCTCTCAACAATAGAGTATTAACACACACTGCTTAGTAAGTATAAGGACAAGATCAATATCTTAATGATTAATACCATAAATATTAAAGAATTCATTAAATGTTTGTGTTCTATTCATTAGCTTTAGTCAAAGGTTAGCTGCTTGACATATTAAAATCACCAAGTATCTCACTTAATGTATATTTTACTTTATAGCTTGGATTTTGACTAATAATTATTGACTCTCCTAGCCTGAGTACTCATAAGGCAGTATTATCTGGTAGTTAAGATGATAGGCTATGACAATAGACCACTGAAGTACAATTCTCAGTGTTACCCCTTAGCACATGTATGACCCCAAATGAGTTGCTTAACCTTTCCATGCCTCAGCTTTGCCAAACATAAAATCAGAGTGATAGAACTAATCTTAACATATAGGTTGTAATGAGCCTTAAGGAAAATAATACAATGATAACTATCAAATTTTAGCCGTTAGTCTTAGAAAATTCAAGCCACAAAATATACCTGTTGCTTCCTTCCTGTTCTCTTGAGCATCCACGCTGGTTTTTTTTATTGATGTGTTTTGTCTTATGAATATCACTGGTAAATAAAGAAACACCATTAAGAAGATAAAATGCTGAAAGGTGCAATGAAATGGATATGCTATATTTATCACTTCAGGGAATTGTCATCTCAGTACTATCTCAACAAGCCTGAAATGAACAGAAGATAAGAGCAATAGCAATTTAGTAACAGTGGGTCTGCTTAGAAGACAACATAAACAAACACGTAAACACAAGTAAACACAGAGAAACACTGAGTTACTTGCATCTAATGTATAAGTAATCTGGAGAAGGGAATGGCAACCCACTCCAGTATTCTTGCCTGGAGAGAACAGAAGAGCCTGGAGGGCTATGGTCCCTAAGATTTCTAAGAGTCAGACATGACTGAAGTGACTTAGCATGCACACACCCACTATATAAGTAAACTCTCAGGTGTTATTTAAATTCTTAAATTGCTTACACTCCTGTCTACATGTTCCATTTTCAGAATGAGTATAATTGTGTCTGTCCTGTGGGAGACATTGCCTAGGACAATCTGGAATTTAGTAGGCACCTAAGAAACTGTAGGGATGTCCCAGGAAGTCCAGTGGTTAAGACTTTGCCTTCCAATGCAGAGGATGCTGGTTCGATCCCTGGTGGGGGAGCTAAGATCCCATATGCCTTGGGGCCAAAAAACAAAACAACAACAACAAACCCAGAACATAAAAACAGCAGAAGCAGTATTGTAACAAATTCAATAGACTTTAAAAATGGTCCACATTAAAAAAAAAAAAAAGAAACTCTAAGCAATTGTAAACTTATTTTCTTTGTTATTATCAAGCTTTTATCATAATTACAATTTTTTAAAAAGTCTTGGTGCACATGTAAATCCCCTATGAAGATTCTCAGAACAATTAGAAAGAGAAATATGAAAGCTTAGGGTTTGCAAAGTGGATATGGTCTGGGCACTGTTAGAGCACTGTTTTGTAACTGTTTTTATTTCATCAGTCTTCCGCTAAGTTTGGGGTGGCCAAAGCTGTTTAACATACTTTACTATTTATGGCAGAAGGAGAATAAGTAGAACAAGAAATAAATGATCTTTCATCACTTACCTGAAACACTCAACCCAGTTACAGTCAAGGCAAGAAGTATAATCACAGCACAAGCAAATTTCAGGGGAAAGTTATGCCAACGTGGACCCTGACAAAGATCTGAGACATTAAGAAAACATGCTTGGTTAACTCAGTTGAGTTCATCTGGTACAAAAAGCAAAGGCTGTTTGGATTACATAACAAAGAGCTAGATTCAGGTTGGGGGTTAGGGGTAGGAAAGAACATTTATCAGTTATCTTAAAGTAGGGTCCTAAGGACTTTCCTGGTGGTCCAGTGGTTAAGAATCTTCCTGCTAATGCAGGGGACACAGGTTCAATCCCTGGTCCAGGAAGACCCCACCTGCCGTGGCAGGGTAACTAAGCCTGTGGGCCACAAGTATTGAAACTCAAGCACCCTAGAGACTATGCTCCACAACAAGAGAAACCACTGCAATGAGAAGCAACTAAAGAGTTGCTCACTACAACTAGGGAAAGCCCACGGAGCAACAAAGATCCAGCATAGCCAAAAATAAATAAAATTAATTAATTGATTAAAAAAAATGTTCCAGAGTGACCTGTAAGTCCATTTATTTCTACTTTAGTTTTTTACACTCCCCCAGGTGACTGAGTTGTGTGACCCAGTTTTCAGCCAACTACTACCGATCTCTCCTGTTAGGACGGTGACATTTGTCTAAGAGTTAGCCCTTTCTAAGACATCCCTGTGGAGATGGAATTTAAGATAGCTAAATGTGATAAAAGATTAAGGTAGGAAACAGAATGGATTAAATTTTAGATAGTGACACCTGGATAATCATGTGGAGGAGAGAGAGAAAAGATAACACCTAGAGGAGCTCCAAGGTCCTGGGTGTAATCTGAAAATGAGAGAAAGCACACTGGAGAATATTGACCTAGAACTTCTAATGCGATCCTATGTGACACAGAGCAGCTAAACTTAGTGAGCCTGAGACAGTCCTAGGTGAACTTTCCTGACAGCTGTATGGTATTTTACCTTTCTGTCTTTTTTCTTCCTTATTCTTTCCTGCCTTGAAATTTTGAAAAATGGAGAAAGTTTCATATAGTCACTATCTTATCATTTATTACTGAAGAACAGCAGTGGTTAAGAGCAAAGGCTCTCAAATGTAACAGATTTGTATTTTAGCATGTTACTTTAAGCCTGTAACCTTCATAAAATACAACTTCCTCACCTGTGAAACATAAAATAATAGTTACTTTGTGAGGTTTTGGAAAGGGTTATATGAAAAACTTCTTCTAGACATGGAGTCTGGTACATAATAACTTCATTTAAAATTTATGGAATTGAGAGGAGGGTCTTATGACTCTTCTGAGTTGTTTTTCTGCAAGACTACATGACTTTAGAACTAATGAAGTTGCAACAAATTGAAGATGCCAGGTAAATTTTTAGTTCACTTCAGTTCAGTCACTCAGTCGTGTCCGACTCTTTGCGAACCCATGAGCCTCAGTGTGCCAGGTCTCCCTGTCCATCACCAACTCCTGGAGTTTACCCAAACTCATGTCCACTGAGTTGGTGATGCCATCCAACCATCTCATCCTGTTCTCCCCTTCTCCTCCTTTAGTCATCTGGAAATACCCACGCAGGGCTATTTTTTGTTTGAATATAAACAATATGCCAAGGACTTCCCTGATGGTGCTGTGGATAAGAATCTCCCTGCTAATGTAGGGGACTCAGATTCAATCCCTGGTCTGGGAAGATTCTGCCACAATTACTGAGCCCATGCTCTAGAGCCTACAAGCCCCAACTGCCAAGACTGCATTCTGTGACTAATGAAGCCCATGAGCCTAGAGCCCACGCTCTGTAACAATGAGAAGCCCTTGGACTGCCATGAAGACCCAGTGAAGCAAAAGATAAATAAATAAATAAAGTTAAAAAAAATAATAAATAGTATGCCAAATCATCTCACTCCATTGCTGCAAACCTTTTTTTGGCCTTCTCTCAAGCAGATTTAAGACTGTACATCTGTAAAACAGTCTACAAATTCCTGTTCAATCCATTTCCCATTACATCTCTGACTATCTCCTGCTGCTTTCAACACAGACATGGTCCATCATTTCACACCCAATGTATGTGCTCCTCCTACAAAAGGACAGGAACGTTCTCATCCCAGGGAACTTGCACTTGCCCTGGTCCATCTTCTAAAAAGCTCTTCTCCAAGCAAACATATCTTTGTCCTTTAATTCTTTCAGGTCTTGGCTCAGATGTCATTTTGTGAGGCAGGCCTTCTTCTACTTGATATCATACCCTCTCTGAAGTTAACTCTCAATTCCAGCACAAATAAAAAACAGTTTCTCAGAACTTTCCTAGTGGTCCAGTGGTTAAGAATCCACCTGCCAAAGCAGGGGATAGGGATTCTATCCCTGACCTGGGAAGATTCCACATGCCGTGGAACAACTAAGCAGTGCACATCCGGTACCAAGTCTGAGCTCTGCAACAAGAAAAGCCACCACAATGAGAAGCCTGTGCACTATAGCTAGTGACGAGCCCTTGAATAGTCCACAACTCAACAAAGTTCACAGGCAGCAGCGAAGTCCCAGTGCAGCCATAAATAAATAAATAAAGAATAAAAAAAGCAGAGGGGTGAATATAAGAGAGTAAAAAATAGAGATAAAATTTTCTCTATTGCATTTAATATTATCTAACCCATATATATGTATATACTTAGTTATTTATTTGTATGTCTTCCTAGCAGCATAACAGAAACACAAACAGAGAAAATATTTTTCCACTATTTTTTCCACTTGTCCTAACCTCAGCACCAGGGCATGCCTGGCACAGGTGCTTATTTTTGGATGAATAGGTAAACTCTAGAGGCATTTTGTGAACACTTATCTACTTTTTTAAGAAATCAAGTGCTGGGCCATAAACTAAATAGGTCACAACTCACATCTCTGGTTTGCCTGAATGCCTTTGATGTAATCACTACTCTACAGTTCCCACAGCCTGAACAGTTCAGCCAAAGAGCTCAGGGGTAGTTTCACAATAAATGTAATAACTGATCAATCTGTGGAGAAAGAATGTCAGCTGCCATTTCAATGAACAAGAGATGTTGTGACCATAAACCCATCAGCCAGGGCAGCTGCCGCGATGTTGAAGCCTGAGTGGAATTCAGAGTGAAGAAAAACAGGATACTAGCACTAGTTAGTTAAAATGCATGTCACGGGAATGATTTGAGTAAGCCCAGACTCTTGCGTCTTCTCACACATAAGTAAACACTAAAATCATTAACTCGATATGTCTGTTTTTGTGATTAGCAGTCATCTTTTTGTAGTCAACTATATATTTTTTTATTTGCAGCAAAAACTCCTATATGTTCTGGTTTCTCCCTTACCATTTGGGAACAGTTCCTCGGAGTTATCTAAGAGGCTGCCTTCCCAGCTATGGTCCTTGGTAAAACCACCAAATACAAAATTCTCAACTTGTAGGTTATACATTTTTTTGCAGTCAAGTGTTTTGTAACCACATATTTTGTTCTGACTTTATTCTGCTTTGTTTTTCAGATTTACTTTTATAATGATATTTTGAGGAATAATGATTACAAGCAGAAGAGACACAATTTCTGACCCCATTGATTTGGGATCTTAGATCATAGCTTTTGAGGAAAATCTTGCTTTTTCTATATTCATCCTCCCCACATCTCCTTTCAACACCATCCTCCTTTCTCTCCACTTTTGCTAGATTTGAATAGGGAACGGAGTGCTTTGCTGTTTCCCATCAAAAAATAACTATAGTTTGACCAAACTGTCACTGTAGTTATCAAAATTCTCCAATTTTCCATAATCCCCATTTGAAGGGTATTGTGAAACTATTTGATAACCCTAAGACTTTTCAGTCTCCAATCTAGAATGTTGATAACTGAACAGTTTGAAATTATCCCACGTCATCCTGAAAGGATGCAGCACACCTGCTAAGCACACAATGGAATGAACATCAGGTGGGATAAAAATTGCAATATTAGTAAATGTGGTTTGACATCAGAAGGCAGTACTATATTATGATAATTTTATACATTTTTCTACTTAGTTTCTCGTTTCTTTTCAGCCATGAAATCCATCACCTGTTACCTCACGTTAGAATCCTCATCTCCTTCACTCAGAATACTAGCTGCTCTGACACACAGAAAATTACCAAATTCAACAAATATCAAATAGGTTTATCAGTGATATTCTCCTGTGTCTTGTGGCCTATCTCCTTCTAAACTGATACATTTTTCAAGTTAAAAATCATCAGATTGTGAGTATATTCACATCTTTGATCTTGAATATAACTTTCTTTTGGAACATTTTTTCCTTCCCTTTGAAAAGTGGAAGATGTTCATCATTAACATCTTTAACACTTTGTGTTAATTAATTAGCAAAGTGTTAATCATTAACACTTTGTATTCTGAAAGAAATGCCATGGGTGCAAATGCATTGGAACTTAATCACAGTATTTTACAGAGAGATTTGAAATAAAGTAGGTTACTATTACAACAAGGTAGCAGGATATTTCTAAAAACATTTTTTTGTTAAAAAATAAAAACAAAAAAGGGACTTCCTGGCTGGTCCAGTGGTTAAGACTCCGTGCTTCCACTGCAGGGAGCATGGGTTTCATCCTTGGTTGGGGAACAAAGATCCTGCACCCCACATGGGATGGCAAAAAATAAAACAAAAACAAAAATAGAAAACTCCTTTTATTTCCAAATAAAATAAAAAATACTCCTTTGTTCGTACTTGTAAAATATTTATTTAGGTTCTTTTAGCCAAGGTTCAGTAACAGGAATGATATTCAAAAAGAAATCTAAAGGTATGTACTTTTTTCCACACCTGTGATTACCTACAGACAGGCCATGCTATATCAACTTAATACATGACTACTGCTCATCCTCAAAGTCATGATTTAAAGCCACAAATTTATAGGAACATCTAACTATTGGAAGATATACAATTGCCAAAAGGAAAATTAAAGCCACTTACTCTGAAGAAGAGATGGGGGTGATGACCTTTCAATGCCAGAATCCCTGGGTAAGTTTAAATCAGCATATACCAGCTGACTCTCCATTGCAAACAGAAGAATTCTTCCTTTTACTCATATAAAAGGAAAAACTCCAACTTCTATGAGGCAAGATCAGCTGAAGGAAGTGATCAGTTTAAAAAGTTTTGCTATCTTTCTTATATCAGCACCTACCCACAGTGGTAGTTGTGGGTTTTGTCTATAAATCAGTGAGGAAGTCCACTTACTGGGTGTCCAGTGTACTTAGACATATAATATTAGGTTGGCCAAAAAGTTCATTCAAGTTTCCATAACATGGAAAACTCCAAAGGAACTTTTTGGCTAACTCAATATCTACTTTGTTTAGTTAATTGACCTATTGTTTGATAATATTCTGGAAAGATTGTTTGTTGTCTTTGTAAGTATCTTTTTTCAACACCTTTTTCTGGGCCAGGACCAGAGTGAAAGAAATGAAGTATTCTAATTTGGCTCAAAATAAAAACAAACAAACAAACCCCGCCCCCCCCCCCCCCCCCAAGAATCAAGATAAACCGTATTTAACGCAAGGTTGTAAAAAGTAAACACTAACACACACAAAAAACTGTAGGACAATTTTCTAAAGCTCTCAAATCTTCCTGAAATATTTGTGCTCCTGACAAGAGCTGCAAAATGTGGGAAAAGGAGCTGTAAATGTGAAAAAGGTCACTGAGTAATATAACAGAGAAAGCAAAGAGCCAAAGATCCAGACTATTCTTAGCTTAAAAGCATGCTTTCAGTGCACTGAAGTTTAACTTCAAGTTAGGAAGAGTGACTATGACCACGAGGAGTCCACAATGGCCATGTTAAAAACAATTGAGTGAGGAAAGAGTATTCTCTTCAACCAGAAGCTTGCAAAATTATGTGAGCTTCAAAAGTATAAACCAGCCAGAAATAAAAACCAAAGGAGACTCTTCATTTGTGCATATGCAGTGTGAAACATATTGATGGATGTTTTCATTTGTTACAACCATCTTGACAACCATCTTATAGGACAGAAGACCCTTACTATGCAATTACTATTGTATACTTATAAAATGGACTCCCCAGGTTGCTCAGTGGTAAAGAAGCCGCCAGCCAAAGCAGGAGATGCAGCAGACAGGGGTTTGATCCCTGGGTCAAGAAGAGCCCCTGGAGAAGGGAATGGCTAGTCACTCCATTATTCTTGTCTGGACCACCTCATGGACCAGAGGAACCTGGCAGGCTACAGTCCATTGGATCACAAAATGTCAGACACAACTGAGTGACTAACATACCTCAACATAATAAAGACCATTTATGAAAAGCCCATGGCACAATCAGTGGTGAAAAAAAAGAAAATAAAAGCTTTTCTTCTGAGGTCAAGAACAAGCAAGAATGTCTGTTCTCACCACTCCTATTCAACATAGGTATGGAAGTTCTAGCCAAACCAATTAGACATGGAAAAGAAGTTAAGTCCTCCAAGTTGAAAAAAAAGAAGCAAAATTACATCTGTTCAGAGAAGACATAACCTTATGTGTAGAAAACCATCAAGACTCCAGACTCACACACTCACAAACTATTAGACTGATAAATGAATTTGTCTAAGTTTCAGAATAAAAAGTCAATACACAAAAATCAGTTGCTATATACTGATTAATGATTTGGAAAGAAAATGAAATCCATTGGCAACAGTATCAAAAAGAATAAAATACTTCAGAAAAAAACTTAATTAAAACTTGTACTAAAAACTGTAGAATATTGCTGAAAGAAATTAAAGAAGACATAACTAAATGAAGAGACATCCCATGTTTGTGACTTGGAAGATTAATATTGTTAGCATATGTATACTAGAACCACCATATGACCCAGCAATTCCATTCCTGGGTATATGTCATAAAAAAACAAAAACACTAATTTGAAAAGATACATACCCCTCAATGTTTGTAGCAGCAATACTTATACAATTGCCAAGATATGGAATAAACCTATGTCTAGGGCTTCACAGGTGGTGCCAATTGTAAAGAATCTGCCTGCCAATTCAGAAGACATAACAGATGTGGGCTGAATCCTTGGTTTGGGAAGATTCCCTGGAGAAGGGCATGGCAACCTGCTCCATTATTGTTCCCTGGAGAATCCCCATGGCTAGCAGAGATGGGCATACTATAGTCCATGGGGTCACAAAGAGTAGGACACAACTGAGTACCCATGCATGCACGCACATAAAGAAAAGGAGTATTGATTGCTAGAGTGAAACTTGTGTAGTTGCTCCAAAAACCCAAGTGTGTTTTGCTTTGCAGGCTTTTGTTGTTGTTGTCTGGTTGGCTGCTTGGTTTTTGTTTTGGGGTTGGTTTTTGTTGTTTAATGTTTTTAAAAATCTGAGTTCATTCACTAACAGTTCCTACCAGGGGGCGCTCCTGGCCTTTCTTTTTTATATCCTTAAACCTTCTGTATATTGAAATCAGAAAGCTCAAGTTATTGGTAAATGCTTCAATTCACATTATTTCATTTGATACATTAATATCTGCCTTATCCAGGCATTGGATTTTTTTGAATTTATGGATGAGTAAGGAGCAAGATTGACCATCTGTTTCCTACCTCAAAACCCAGGCTCGTTTTGCAGTCTACTGCACCACATTTTGCTCCTGTAATACCTACAAAACCAAGTTATACAGAGGAAAAAAAAGCTAAAATAAATTTTGCTCAAGGCTGGCAATTGTACCACAAACAGCAGCTCTGCTCCTGGGTAGGTAGTTTGTCTAAATTTGAGTGGATGAAAACAGTATTTACTGTGTTGCTTATTGTGCCCGGGTACCTCTGAACAAGATTGATGTATATATATACGGTGACCTGGACAGCCTTGATATTTCCCTAACTTTGTGTACACTTTGTGCTTAGTCGTTCAGTCATGTCTGACTCTTTTGTGATGCTATGGACCGCAGCCTGCCAGGCTCTTCTGTCCGTGAGGATTCTCCAGGCAAGAACACTGGAGTGGGTTGCCATGCCCTCCTTCAGGGATCTTCCCAACCCAGGGATCTAACCCAGATCTCTTGCATTGAAAGAGGATTCTTTACTGTCTGAGCCACCAAAAAAGCCCATGGATAATGGAGTGGGTAGCCTATCCCTTCTTTAGGGGATCTTCCTGACCCAGAAATCGAACTGGGGTCTCATGCATTGCAGGCAAAGTCTTCACCAGCTGAGCTACCAGGGAAGCCCCTTGTTTAAGCTCTAGACAGGTGTTTGCCTAAGTCAAGAGATACCTTCTCCAGGAGATCTTCCCCACCCAGGGATTGAACCCATAATTTCTGCAGTGGCAGGTGGATTCTTCACCAAAGCGCCACCTGGGAAGCCCAACTCTATAGATGGATACCACCATCAGATTAATTATATTATTTGCAGCTGAAGATGGAGAAGCTCTATGGTGGTGGTAGTTTAGTTGCTAAGTGAGTCTTAGTTGCAGCATGCAGGGTCTTTTTTTGTGGCACGGCTACTCTCTTAGTTGCAGCCTGAGGGTTTAGTTGCCCCACAGCATGTGGGATGTTAGTTCCCTGAGCAGTGACTGAACCTGCTTTCCCTGCATTGGGAGGTGAATTCTTAACCACTAAATCACTAGGAAAGTCCCGATTATATTTACCCTTCAGCAAGGGTAGTTGGATGGATAACAATTCTGTTTCAAAGATTTCTGTGGTCATAGCAAAGCAAAAGTAGAGATTTCAGCCTCTTTTTTTCTCTTGATGGTTTAGTGCTTTAATTTGTTCAGCATTGTCTCCAGTGGTTTCTAAAGTGCCTTTTTCAGACTTACACTTTAAGTTTAAAGGATTCTGACAGCAAATAATCTTTGACCTATAACTCATGTCACACAGAACACACTAGAGCTCCGTATATGTCGCATGTTTAACTTCCAGTTCTAGTTTAAGGATGAGAGTGGTTCCTAGGTCACTGAGCTAAAAACAATGATAATGCTGACTAAGAGTCAACTGCTCTTTTAAGTTAAGAGACTCCATTTTAGTTTTATGGGGAAAAAAAAAAAAGCAGTTTTAGATTGCTGTGAAAAGCAGAAATACAGAGTTCCCACAGGCATTTCTTCCTCATACACAGCTTCCCCTGTTTTAAACACATTGCATTAGTTTGTTTTATTGGTTACAGCTGATGAACAAATTTTGCTATAATATTATGAACTGAAGTCCATAGACTACATTAGGGTTTACTCTTTATGTTCTATATGCTATGGCAAGCTTGGGCTTTCCTGTTGGCTCAGACAGTAAAGAATTGGCCTGTGAAGCAGGAGGCTGGGGTTCAATCCTGGGTCAGGAAGAGCCTCTGGAGAAGGGAATGGCTATCCACTCCAATATTCTTGCCAGGAGAATTCCTTGGACAGAGAAGCCTAGTGGGCTACTGTCCACGGGGTCGCAAAAAATTAGACACGACTGAGCAACTAACACTTTCACTTTCATAATGATATAAATTTGATAGGGATAGAGTAAGGGGACAAAGTAGGTAATTAAATGGTTAATCCCATTGGGGATTGTAAGTAAAAAAGTATGAGACAGGGAAACCCCTGTATGTTAATGATTGCTTAAAAAAGCAGGTTTGCTTAACTACAAAACCAAGCAGGGTTGTTTAGCAAAAAAACCTTGCAAAACAGAAGCATGAGACATCTCTCAAAACAATAGAACAATGATGGCATGAGACCCACATCCCACCTAGTGAGCTCAGTAAGTTAATGACCCCCTAGGACAAGCTCTCTGCACATATAAAAAAACAATAAAATGGAAAAGTGACATTCAAAGTGAAAGACCCTCATGGTCCTGAGATTTGAAACAATTTTTCCATAGTGCCATGACTGTCCTGGCTTAACCACGTAGGGACAAGAAAACTCCCCAGCCTGACGTGAAGGCAGAGCTGACTATGGAAGCTTGACATCTACTCAAGAATGAGGAGAAAAGTGGTATTTTCCCCTTCCCTACTTTTCCTTTGATTATTAATATAAAACTATAGCCCACTAAGTTCTCAGGCACAGCACCGTCTCATCCACCCACTTGTTAGCCTCACAAACCTCCTATTCTAATAAACCACTTCTTATCTATCACGTTGCCTCTCGCTGGATTCTTTCTGTGCTGAGACATAAAGAACTAGAGCTCTTGAGAATCCCCCAAAACACCACCTAATAGTTTTAAATCCATCATTACAGAATCACAGAGTATAGTTTCATTGTCTTAAAAATCCCCTGGCCTCCCCCATTCATCCCTCCCAATCTCTCCATCTTGGCCCTTCGGACATGTCTTTTCAACATTTCCATAGTTTTGCCTTTACCTAAATGTCAAATTGTTGCAATTTTACAGTAAGCAGCTTTATTAGATTGCCTTCTTTCACTTAATAGCCTGCATAAAAGGTTCTTTTTATTTATTTTTTTTTCACTTGACAACTTTTCTTTAAGTCCCTGAACATTATGTCATTGTTTGGAGAGTCTACAGTGTGTTTAGCCATTTATATATTAACAGGCATCTTGGTTGCTTCCAAGTTTTGGCAATCATAAATACAGCTGCTATAGACACACCTGTGTAAGTTTGCATAAACATCAGTTTTCAACTCATTTCTGTAACTGCCAAAAAGTGAGACTGTTGGATCATCTGGCAAGTATATTAATTTTCATAAGAAACTGACAAACTGTCTTCTAAAGAGTCAGCTTTTTATTGTCACCACTTGGTGAAACTTCTAAATCATTTCAAGGATCAAAATAATTCACCAGGAAAAAAATTTTTGTTCATCAAACACCAATTTCTGCCATTACTGTCTTGTTTTAACAATCTGTTTGTAAACTCTGTTCCAACTGGACCAATCTCAGTGTAGCAGATCCTCAGGGTTGAAATCTTATCACCTCACAAAAGTCCAAAAAAGGGTAATGTAGACAGGTGATGATATATTTGCTGCTGCTGTTGTTTAGTCACTAAGTCCTGTCCAACTCTTTTGCAACCCCATGGACTGTAGCCCACCAGGCTCCTCTGTCCATGGGATTTTCCCATCAAGAATACTGGGACTGGGCTACCATTTTCTTCACCAAAAGATCTTCCTGGACCGGGGATTGAACCTGCCTCTTCTGCATGTCAGGCAGGTTCTTCATCACAGAGCCACCAGGGAAGACTGATTATGTATTTAAGATCTTGCAAAAATAAAAATGGAGTAACTATAGTTCACATATACAAAATGGAGCCAGATGGCCTTAGGTGGAGGTAGTTTCAGATGCATTCTTGCATCTGAGAACTTGCAGATGCATCACTGAGAACTTAAACTTTCTGAATTATATCACACTCAAGACCATAACCAGACATTTTCAAAACGGTATCTGCAAGCACTGCCAGGTGCAAACATAGTTTCAAAGCGCCTCCCTCCTACACCTGCAAATGTGTAACCATCCTGAACCCCAAAACAACTCCTGTTTAAACAAGCATTCTTATTTCTTCCCAACTCTAGTCCTAATTTCTGACAATTTATATAACCTTGTAGTTTTGACCTTTATAACCTTTCCTCATTTTGTAGCCTCAGAACCTAAAAGCCTGGGGTTTTGATCTGTGTATGATCTGAGAACAGTGGTGCTAACAAGCCACAAATCAACACCTTTTTAGAGTAGGTTTGTGTGTGGGTGGCTACACACAACAGGGTTTCTGTTCTCAGGGGTCTTGGTTACCACAGGTTGAACCTCAGAGAGACAGAGCCTTGTCCCCATCTCTGCTAGGCCAGGGAGACTCGCAGGCTGTGGAGATGTATGCAGACGTTCTCCTGCTCTGCTAGGAAGGGACCCAGCGTGGCAGACAGCCTGAGCAGAGGGCTGTCCTCTGAGATCCACGGTTAGTCCACCAGGTCCCCATCAGGCGTTTGGCAGGTTGGAAAGGAGCCATAGACCCTTCAACCGCAGGCATCCTGTTTACAAGTGTTCTGACTTCCTTTTCTGCCTCAACATCCTGAGAAATGAAACACGGGAAGTGGGGCGAAACATCTAGGGCGGAGCACGGAAGGTGGAGGGTGGGGGAGGGAGGGTTATCTTGTACCATCTGGGGTACCATCCGCTCTATGGGCGTAATTTTCCAGGCCCCGCATCCGGTGTTTCCTTTAGGCCTTGGCAGACGGTTGGGACCTGGATGTGGGAGATAGCCGCAGATGGAGAGGAATGTGGTCACCCCATAGGTAAGCTGGAGGCGCCGGGAGAGGGCGGCGGTTGCAGCCCTTAGACGCCGCATCCCCCTGTTTGGCCACTTCTGTTCCAGAGCAAAGCCATAGTGAAAGAGAAACCGCTACCGAGAGAAGAGAAAGAAGAAACCGCCCTCTTGGTCTCTAGCAGGTTGCAAACTCTCCAGGGCTGTCCCAATACAGGGTGAACATCTGGCCTAGTTGCGTGATTTGAAAAATATTTGACTTGATTTCTCCCCAGATGGTTGTGCGCCTAAACCGCCCTCTTCATAGGAGTTTGCAGAACTTTAGTGAGTGACTGGGAGATTCCTTAGGGTAAGCTCTGCGGTCTAGGGATTAAGGGCTTTGAAAGGCTGAGAGAGGGCAGCAGGTGTTCTTAGTGACCTGGTTCAGGGTCTTTCCCCTTTTTATGTCTCCGTCTGCCTCTCTCCCAGGAGGTATCTTAATTGAAAAGTTGAGATCCCTTTGGAACTGGCCTGAATTCTGCTCCTTTCCAGAAACACAAAGATCCCAGTGTACTTGGGGAGACTTTTCTTTCCACTTTGTCTGAAGAGCCTTAAGCTCCCGCTGACAGAATAAGGGTGTGTTAAAAAAAAAAAAAAGGTTCCCTTCCTGGTGTCATGGAAGTTAAGTGTGTCACCATTTTCATAATGTATTGCTTTTATTAACTGAAATTTCAGAAACAAAGACCTGATTGAGAAGAGGCGTTTTTTGGCTGGATTGTTAGAGCCCCAGCTTGGAGATACAGATGTAGCTCTGAGTTGTGACTGACACACTTTAAAAAAAAGGAGAAAGTTTATTTAATTTTTTAAATGCGAGAAGCCATGGGTTCATTACAGAGCTTGTTTCTCAAGCGTTAAAACTTTAGTTGATGAGAAGTGAAGTGTGTTAAGCAAGGATTGGTTGCACAAACACAGGAAAGGGAGGGAGGGAGATCTTGAGGGTGACAACAAGATTTCTCGGGGTACCTTGAGGTCACAGGAATCGCCAGGTGTTGCTCTGTCCTTTTGTGTGGTACAATACAAAGATACAAAGAAGTTCTAGTTCTTGAATTCTGAAATCAGACCCTCGCCTTCCAACTCCATTTTTGTATGCTGAACACTTCATTATAATTATAATGATCACTCTATTATAATTTCAATTTGTCATTACTCTTAGCTCTGTCAAGTTTTCAGTGGTACTATAAACCGTAATCTTTTAAAATGTCCCTGTCTTGACTAGACACCAGAGAAGACACTAACCTTGCCTCAGCCATTTTGGAAAATCCATCCAGATCTCTCCCACACAAGACCCAGGTGCCTGCTTCATCTTCTTCATCAGAATTTGCAGAGCTTTTGTTTCTCAGCACCTACCATAGTAGTAAACAATCTGCAGATATTTGGTGACTGGATAAGAAGTGATTAGTAATGCAAAAAATATGGAAAAAATGAGGCTGCCACTCTGACTAGATACATTACACAGCTGCTACAATAGATAACCTCCTGAATTTCATTAATAGCACAGTGTATATTTACTTATCACTCATGTAGCTGTGAAATAATAGGCGTTTCTAGTTAGAACGTAGCTTTCTTCCACGTGGAAATTCAGGGACATAAGTTTCTTTTATCTTGAGGCTGTGCTACCTCTAAGGTCTCCTTGTTGTTATTGTTTTTTCATGAACAGAGAAAGGCAAAGGTTTTTGTGAAGATATGTCTGAGCTTAGGTGGCCTCAACCTGCAGGGACTTGAAACAGGACTTTGGTTTCTGGCCAGAGATTGAAGTCAGGCCAAGTGCTGAGTCCTGGCCATTAGGATTCATTTCCAGAAAATGAATTTCCACAGAGAAACCAAAACTAGTGAAACAAGTGAAACATTTATTAGGAAGGAAAAGAGTACATGTGCATAGGCACACACTGGCAAGCCCAGAGCGTCGGGTCCTTGTGGTAGTTCGAATCACTTTTATGCGATTTTCTTCTGGGTTTCCTTTGGCCAAACATCTTGCTTTGGCTGATTCTGAGTCCATATTTGGTATATATCAGTGTCCTCCCATGTGTGTACCCACATTTCCTAGCCAAGATGGGTTCTAGTGAAGAGGCCTGTGGACAGGTTGACATTACTCCTTTTTTGATCCACAAAGAGCCTTGCTGCAGGTGTATTCTTGGAAAGGTCCTCTGGACCTTGAGAATGAGAAAAGTACTATCTCATTTCTGGGCAGGGCTTAGCTCCTCCTCCTCTTTATCTTGGGATACCTGTCCACAGGGGACAAAGTCCAGCTGTACAGCCCCGAGTCCTTTTAGCTCCTGCCTCATGTACATTTCCAACAGCACAAGAGATGACTCTAAACATGGCCACCTGATGTGAAGAGTCGAGTCATTGGAAAAGACCTTGATGCTGGGAAAGATTGAAGGCAGGAGGAGAAGGGGATGACAGAGGATGAGATGGTTGGATGACATCACTGACTCAGTAGACATGAGTTTGAGCAAGCTCCAGGAGGTGGTGAAGGACAGGGAAACCTGGCGTGTTGCAGTCCATGGGGTCACAAAGAGTTGGACATGACTGAGTGACTGAACATCAAAAACATGTACATTTTTGGAAGGTCTGCACCCAGTGATGTAGTGACATGATGCTGTTCAGTTGCTAAGTCACGTCCAACTCTTTGTAACCTCGAGGACTGTAGCATACCAGGATCCTCTGTTCTCCATTATCTTCCAGAGTTTGCTCAGATTCATGTTCATTGAGTCAGTGATACTATCTGACCATCTTATCCTCTGGCACCCCTTTCCCCTTTTGCCTTCTGAAAAGACCCATCATCGGGGTCTTTTCCAATGAGTAAGTTCTTCACATCAGGTGGCCACAGTATTGTAGCTTCAGCAACAGTCTTTCCAACGAATGTTCAGGACTGATTTCCTTTAGGATTGACTGGTTTGATCTCCTTGCCATCCAAGGGACTCTCAAGAGTCTTATCCAACACCACAGTTCAAATGCATCAATTCTTTGGTGCACAGCTTTCTTTATAGTCCAACTCTCACATCCATACATGACTACTGGAAAAAACATAGCTTTGACTAGATGGACCTTTGTTGGCAAAGTAATGTCTCTGCTTTTTAATATGCTGTCTAGGTTGGTCATAGCTTTTCTTCCAAGGAGCAAGCATCTTTGAATTTCATGGCTGCAGTCACTATCTGCAATGATTTTGGAGCCCAAGAAAATAAAGTCTGTCACTGTTTCCATTGTTTCCCCATCTATTTGCCATGAAATAATGGGACTGGACGCCATAATCTTAGAGTTTTGAATGTTGAATTTTAAGCCAGCTTTTACACTCATTTTCATCAAGAGGCTCTTTTGCAATAAGAGGTGGAGTCTAAACTGAGAGGTTGCTAGTTTCTTTTCAGCCAAACGTTAAAGGAAGTTCCTTTCAATTCACATTTCCTTCTTTGCAACTACTGAGAAAAGGTCCCACCAAATCGTTTTTTTCAAACAGAAACATGACAGTGACAGAGGTGTTTTTGAAAATCTCAGAGACAGACCCTACCTATAGAGAGAACATGGAGGCGTGGAGATCTGGTAAGGTTAAATTGATGAACTTTGACAAAACAAAACGGGAGTTGGAGAGGGGAGTTCTTATACTACTGATCACTGACAGCATAGTAGAAATTGTGCTTTAGTGGTATCAGTACTTCACAGTTAATCTCCATAGAAGGAGAGATGTTTTGAGGGACTAGAGGTGGGTGAGAGGGCAGGTGTGTAATTGTTATGTTAGTTATTCTGCTACTGGATATGTTACTTAAATATTACTGCACAGTGAATTATGTTATAGGAGGTTAAGATAAAAATTGTCTGTGCGTTTTGTTTTTAATTAGTCTTCGTATTTTCTCCAGGTTGCTGGCTACTTGCATTCTGGCAACTCACATTATGATGTTAAATAACAGATGATTATATCCCAGAGTGATGGCAAACAGGCATCAACAATTTTGTAATATATAAACTAATAAAAGTTACCCATACCTCCTATATAGCACAGGGAACTCTGCTCAATATTATGTAACAACCTAATTGGGAAAAGAATTTGAAAAAGAATAAACACATGTATATGTTAAAAAAAATTAACCATGACACCTATGCTGTAGTCTGTTTGAAACTAATAATAATATATTTGGAATCTGTTATTTGTTAGACACAGAGCTACAAAGACAAATTGTATTTAGACCCTGCCTGCAGGGCTTCATCATCTCAGGGACAGACAAATGAGTTACTACAATTTGATGTGATTTGTACTACAAGGTATTTCATAAAACCTAGGGAATTGGTGATGGCTTTACTTGTGAAGTGACTTTTGATCTGGGCTTTGAATGAGTTGTCACATTTTCTGGAAGAAATATGAGTACAAGTCAAAATTTTGTGTTCAAAAAAAAATCTAAACAAATATAAAAGTATATTTTCTTACCCTTGGGGATAAAACTGTCCTGAAAAATTTTCTTTTGGAATTAAGGGTAAATGTGATTTTCAGTGATATCATTAAGTGTTTCAGATGAAATCTATTGAGGCTCATTTATGTGTTCAAATGACTTTCCCTTTGTCTCTCCTTCTGGCTTTCTCCAGCTTTCCCAAGTGGTTCAGTGGGTAAAGAATCTGCCTGCAATTCAGGAGATGCAAGTTTGATCACTGGGTGGGGAAGATCCTCTGGAGGAGGGCATGGCAACCCACCCCAGTATTCTTGCCTGGAGAATCCCATGGGCAGTGGAGCCTGGCGGTCTATAGACCATGGGGTCACAAAGAGTCAGACATGACTGAAGTGACTGAGCATTCATACAATGTTTCTCTCTTGCTTAATATCTCTCTCTGTTTCATGGGATCTGGTGTACTTCTGTGTTCTCTCTCTCTTTTTTTTTTTCATTCTCTGGACTTCTGATTATAGCACATCTTCAGCTAAGCTTTATATCATCCTACTTAGAATACATTACCAAAGTAGTTTATATAATGTGTCTTACCAGAAATTTTCAGAAGTGATCATAAAAATGAGCATCTTTTAAACATAACCATTTTAGTTAAATTAAGGGATTTCCTGGTGGCTCAGATAGTATAGAGTCTGCCTGCATGCGGGAAACCTAAATTTGATCCCTGGGTCAGGAAGATTCCCTGGAGAAGGAAATGGCAACCCACTCTAGTATTCTTGTCTGGAAAATCCCCTGAAAGAGGACACCAGTCTCTTCTGTTTATTGGAGTCTAAAGGCAAGATTACTAGAGTGGGTTGCCATGTCCTCCTCCAGGGGATCTTCTGGACCCAGGAATCAAACCCGTGTCTCTAATGTCTCCTACATTGGCAGGTGAGTTCTTTACTACTAGTGCAAATTGGGAGCTGAGAATTAATTTATTGTTCTTTAAAGAGACTTTGATAAAATCATGAATAATTATTGATTTTTAAAAAGCTACCTGCAAAAACTGAGACTATTGGTGTATAGATCCTTTGTAATTTATTTATTTCTGTTTTTAAAAATTTTAATCTTTGATAATTTAAAAGCAGATGTAGAGTTTGAAAGTAGGAATTGGACCTAAACCTACCCACCAGCAAATTCTTTAGCATGTTTAGTTTATATTAAATTTGATGATAAAGAGAAAGAACATAGCTTATGCATGTTTGTTCTTCAGTCCAGTAGAAAGAACACTTTTTATAGCTTTTACTGAACTTCTATTTTCTGCTAAAAATTTGCATTTCCTTCTTTCTTCTTCCATTCTCCCCTCTCCCTGAACTTTACTTTTTATCTGGGACAATAGGATATTGAGGTTCCTGAAACACAGGGCTCATGCTTAATGCTTAATGAAAGCAAACGTTCTTGCCAAATGTTGATGTTTTACTACCTAAGCCACGTAGGCGAAACTACTTGAGCAGCGCAAAGGTGAAATCTGTTTTCTTTTAAATTTAAACTGTCCTTGTAAGTTAAATAAGTTTTCTAGGACATGAAAGTAAAAGTTAAAACCAGTAGACCAGTAATTATGCTCCAATTAATATAAATAAATAAAATTAAAAAGCAAGCATCATTCAGTTCGGTTCAGTCACTCAGTCATGTCCGACTCTTTGTGACCCCATGAATCGCAGCACGTCAGGCCTCCTTGTCCATCACCAACTCCTGGAGTTCACCCAAACTCATGTGCATCGAGTCGGTGATGGCATCCAGCCATCTCATCCTCTGTCATCCCCTTCTCCTCATGCCCCCAGTCCCTCCCAGCATCAGGGTGTTTTCCAATGAGTCAACTCTTCGTATGAGGTGGCCAATGTATTGGAGTTTCAGCCTCAGCATCAGTCCTTCCAATAAACACCAAGGACTGGTCTCCTTTAGGATGGACTGGTTGGATCTCATATATTAATGCATCTATATGGAATCTAGAAAAATGGTACTGATG
This sequence comes from Bubalus kerabau, assembly GCF_029407905.1. Classification (NCBI taxonomy): domain Eukaryota; kingdom Metazoa; phylum Chordata; class Mammalia; order Artiodactyla; family Bovidae; genus Bubalus; species Bubalus kerabau. Next base: position 21,386,189 of record NC_073624.1, read on the forward strand.
AACGTATTTGCAGGGCAGGAATGGAGACGCAGGGGAAGGCGAGTAGGACAAACTGAGAGAGTAGCATGGACATATATACACTACCATCTGCAAAATGGATAGCTAGTGGGAAGCAAATTGAATATTCAAATTAGCTTATCTAAAATGCACATATTAGAGTTTAAAAAGGATCCATTTAGCCACTTCCAGCTCTTCTCTGATAATGTAAAATTTAATCCAATCCAAAACAGAATTCCTTCTTTGTTTATCAGGTTTTGTATGAGTCTCTGTAAATGAAACAGAAGAAATGACTGAATATTGAATCTGTTTATCTGTTGCTGGTTTGCATTCTTATGTTCATCCTCTGAAACCCAGTTCAAGTATCACCTCTTCTAAGAGGCCTTTCCTGACTCCCTGTTGGAGTTAGTTAATCCTTATTTGTGATATTTCTATTTGTTCATTTATATATTAATATAGACAAATGTTTATATTTATATTGTTGTATTCATTAAATTATATTTATTTTGTTTACATGTCTATTTAGTCTCTCAGATTGTGAGCTTCTTGAAGTCAAGGTTGATATTTTCATCTGCATAGAACCCTTAAGGCTAAAGCACAAAGGTCTTGATGTGGCTAGAAGTCAGTGCTAAGTTGTATTAAAGTATTTTCCTTAATTATTTACCAGTTCTTCCCCATCTTGAATAAGCAGTAGACTGGATTCTCCTGTGGAACAGTCAGCTGGACTGTCATTCCAAGATTTGGAAGATTCATGAAAATACAAGCATTTATCTTGGATTTGTTGCCAATGCATTGGGCACGTTAACATAACTGGTCTCTCTAAAGTAAGAAAGAAGGGGAACAATAAAGTAAGAAAGAGGAAGAAGAAATAAATGTTATGTTTCTAACCTGTCCCCACCCTACTAACACTAACCACGCATGCACTAGTCGTCAAAAATTCAGGAAAGACTTTGATCATCGCTGTGAGGACAATTATGTATTTAGAATTTAATATAACTGTGATGCTTTTGAGACCATTGTTCATTCTGCTACTAAGATTTGAAAAATAGTGACCAGTTAAAACACCAACAGACAGAATAACTTGTTCAAGTCCACACACGCAGATGGTGATAGAGACAGAACTCTTTCTAGGATTCCTTAAATTCCTCACCAGTGCTCTTTCTACTCCATGGACAACAATATCAAAATCATCTAAAAAATACACTTGAAACAATATACTTGAAAGCAAATAATAATTCATAAGTTAATGGCAAATACCATGGAGAAAAATTATAAAACAATTCTAATGCTAAATTATATATTTGCCTATTCAGTTCAACTCAGTTACTCAGTCTTGTCTGATTCTGTGAACCCATGGATTGCAGCATGGGGCTTCCTTGTCCATCACCAACTCCCAGAGCTTGCTCAAACTCATGTCCATCGAGTCAGTGATGCCACCCAACCATCTCAACCTCTGTCATCCCCTTCTACCTCCTGCCTTCAGTCTTTCCCAGCATCAGGGTCTTACTTTGGTCAGGGCTCTGTGATGATCTAGAGGGGTGGGATGGGAGGGTGGGAGGAGGCTCAAGAGGGAGGGGATATATGTATAGTTATAGCTGATTCATGCTGTTGTATAGCAGAAACCAGCACAACACTGTAAAACAACTATCCTTCAATTAAAAATAAAAAAATAATAGTCATTCTTTTGGTATACACTTCTAGTTTTGACAAATACATATAGTTGTCTAGTCACATCACAATCATTATAAAGAACAGTTCCGCCTGCACCCACACTTTTGTAAACATTGCTTTCCTCTCTGTCCACCCTTTGATAAAAACTGATCTGTTATCTTTTCTTATACTCTTGCTTTAGAAGAATGTCGATGGAGTCTGACTTTTTTCACTAAGCATCGTGCATTTGAAATTCATCCATATTGTACTGTGTTATCAATAGTGTAGTGTTAAGAAGGAGAGATATTATTTACAAGGACTCCTGCAATAGGAAAAATGCTCTAACAAAGGTTCTCATTTTATAAATAGGTCAAGAAGTGGGTTGGACACTTGTGGGGGAAGAGAGCATGAACTGTAAAGAATAGGTGATATCCTGAAGTTAGCACTTCCCACTTAGTGCCAGGGACACGAACTCATGGTCACACATGAGCTATGATGCATCTCACTTCTCTTTTTAGAGCTTGTTTACATTTTCAGGCAAGCCAGAGTTTGGGGATTTGGGTGGGAGAGTGAGCCTCACTAAAATTTAACAAGCCAAAGAAAAATAAGAAATGAGCAATTGTGAATATAAAGTCAAGTTTTTCTTTTCTCCTAGTACCAAGTGGTATTTATTTATCTTTCTATCAGCTGAAGGATATTTGAATTGTTGCCAGTTTTGGTGATGATGAATAAAAAGGTAAAGCGAAAGCCAGTCAGTTGTGTCTGACTCTTTGTGACCCCATGGACTGTACAGTCCATTGAATTCTGCAGGCCAGAAGACTGGAGTGGGTAGCCTTTCCGTTCTCCAGGGGATCTTTCCAAGCCAGGGGTCGAATCCAGGTCTCCCGCATTTACAGGTGGATTCTTTACCAGCTGAACCACGAGGGAAGCCCGATAATGAATAAAGTTAATATAAATATTCAAGTCTAGGTTTTTGTGTAAATGGAAGTTTTCATTCCTCTTGCATAGACACCAAGGGATTCTTACATTGCTAGGGCATATGGTAAGGATATGTTCACCACACCTAACTGCCAAGCTGTTTTCCAAAGTGGCTATACAGTTATATTTCCAACAGTTCATGAGAATTCCATTTGCATCTTTTCTTCCCTATCCCTTAGTTTTGTTATTTTGTTTTACTTGCCACTCTGATGCACATATTGTGGCAGCTCACTGTATTTTACTGTTTCCCTAATGACTAGTTATGTTGGTTTCTTGATTGGTGGCAGCCAACAGGGAAGTCACAGGAGCTGCCTAGGGCTGCTAGAGTCAGCAGTCAGTGGGGTGAAAGGAGGCCTTAGTTCCCAGAAGCCTGCTGGGGACCTGGTGTCACAGGAGTCACTTGGGTCACTGGAGCTGGCAGGCACCTGGGAGAGGGGGGCCTTGGTTGGTGAGTCTGCAGGGAGTCACACAGGGCTGCAGGAGTCAGAAGGATGGGGAAGGCAGATCTGGGATGTGTAGTGAAGTCAGGTGCTGTTTTACTCCCCTTTTCCCATGGGGAATGGGTCTCTCTCTCTGCTGGACTGCCCAGTCCTGAGGGAAGGGTTTTGGGGGCCTGGTCCCCAAGAGTTCACCAGGAGCCAAGTGTCACAGGAGCCCCACCTGGAGCTGCTGGAGTTGGCAGGTGCAGGGGGGAGACAGGAGCCTGGGCTCCTAGATGCCCACAGGAAGCCCTGGGTGGAAGCTGTCTAAGGCTGCATTATCTGCCTGGAATTGCTAGAGTACACAGGAGCTGGGATGAGGCAGGGGATGGGTGTACCTGGTGCTCCTTGCTCTGGGGAAGGTATTTTTAATGTGCAGATACTTTTCAAATTGATATTTCTACTGGGAGGAGAGTGGATGTGACTTCTAGAAACACTTTCACTTCTTCCTAATCTCTATATGTCTTTTATTTACTTTTCTTGCCTTATTGGCGCTCATAGAAACTCTAGTAAAATGTTAAATTAGATTGGTGAGAGCAGACATCCTTGTCTTGTTCCTGACCTTTGGAGGAAGGCCTTCACTTTTTCACCATTAAGTATCATGTTAGCTGCACTATTTCAATGAAAAGTGAAAGTTCAGTTCATAATTTGTTGGGCTTTGTTATTTTGGATGACTGTTACGTTTTTCCATATTTTATGTCATACTTATCGACATGGTCATATCCATTTCTCTTCTCTTATTCTGTTAATATGATGAATTATAGTGATTAATTTTCTAATGCTCTTCTCAGAACTTCTTTTTTTTTTTTTTTAATTTTATTTTATTTTTAAACTTTACATAACTGTATTAGATTTGCCAAATATCAAAATGAATCCGCCACAGGTATACATGTGTTCCCCATCCTGAACCCTCCTCCCTCCTCCCTCCCCATTCCATCCCTCTGGGTCGTCCCAGTGCACCAGCCCCAAGCATCCAGTATCGTGCATCGAACCTGGACTGGCAACTCATTTCATACATGATATTTTACATGTTTCAATGCCATTCTCCCAAATCTTCCCACCCTCTCCCTCTCCCACAGAGTCCATAAGACTGTTCTATACATCAGTGTCTCTTTTGCTGTCTCGTACACAGGGTTATTGTTACCATCTTTCTAAATTCCATATATATGCGTTAGTATACTGTATTGGTGTTTTTCTTTCTGGCTTACTTCACTCTGTATAATAGGCTCCAGTTTCATCCACCTCATTAGAACTGATTCAAATGTATTCTTTTTAATGGCTGAATAATACTCCATTGTGTATATGTACCACAGCTTTCTTATCCATTCATCTGCTGATGGACATCTAGGTTGCTTCCATGTCCTGGCTATTATAAACAGTGCTGCGATGAACATTGGGGTACTCGTGTCTTTTTCCCTTCTGGTTTTCTCAGTGTGTATGCCCAGCAGTGGGATTGCTGGATCATAAGGCATGTCTATTTCCAGTTTTTTAAGGAATCTCCACACTGTTCTCCATAGTGGCTGTACTAGTTTGCATTCCCACCAACAGTGTAAGAGGGTTCCCTTTTCTCCACACCCTCTCCAGCATTTATTACTTGTAGACTTTTGGATTGCAGCCATTCTGACTGGTGTGAAATGGTACCTCATAGTGGTTTTGATTTGCATTTCTCTGATAATGAGTGATGTTGAGCATCTTTTCATGTGTTTGTTAGCCATCTGTATGTCTTCTTTGGAGAAATGTCTATTTAGTTCTTTGGCCCATTTTTTGATTGGGTCATTTATTTTTCTGGAGTTGAGCTGTAGGAGTTGCTTGTATATTCTCGAGATTAGTTGTTTGTCAGTTGCTTCATTTGCTATTATCTTCTCCCATTCTGAAGGCTGTCTTTTCACCTTGCTAATAGTTTCCTACCCACCTCCCAGAATATTGGAAATAAAAGCAAAAATAAACAAATGGGACCTAATTAACCTTAAAAGCTTCTGCACATCTTCTCAGAACTTCTAACCAAATTTGTTATTTATGGAGGCAAATCTGGATTGTTTGTATGTTTTGTTTTCACTCTGATTTCTACTCTTCGTTTCTTACTCTCTTATTAGCTCTTCTTCCAATAACTGGAAGACTCTCCAGGGGAAAAAGCTTCAGTTTCTCTTCTCTCTAGTCGCTTTTGGGCAGTGGCCGTCTCTTCTGGACATGGACCTTTTGTGAGAGAGTTTGGCAATAGGGGAGGTGTGGTACAGCAGACTTTACATGTTGATTCTGTAATACATTTGTTTTTCTTTCTAATACCTCCATGAGATTGAGATTATGACATTTGTATTTACAGGCAAAGATCTCCAAAAGAAATGCCTAGCAATTACCTCTTCTGTTACACCTGCCAAGCTTTGCTGCTGCATCCTGATTATTTTTATACTTGTAGCTCTAAATGTGGCGACACTTTCCGCTCTTCTGGCAGGTGAGCTCCCTGTTCTCCAAACCGTACCATGTTCTTTGCACATTCACATTGTCAATAAATATTTATTGAGCTCCATTATGTGCCAGGGTGTGTGAAATGCCTGAGGTGTATCAGTGAACAAAACACTCCTATTCTATAAATAGCAGGAAGATGCAGATATTATAATATAGGGTAACAGATTGAGTTGAATGTAAGTGTCCAGGGCAAGCCTCCTTGAGAAAACGACTTTTCAGCAAACTTGAAGGAGATGAAGAAGCCATTGGGTATGTGGGGAAAGCATTCCAGATGGCAGGAACAAGTAGAATGAAAGGAAGAATCTCCTGGCAGGTTTGAGGAACAGCATGGAGGCTTCTACAGATGAAGCAAGGTGGGAATGAGGAAGAGTAACGGGCTGGGGGTCAGGGAGGTCACAGCCTAATGAGTCAGGTAAAAACTCTGGCTTTTAATCTGAGTGCAGTAGGGGGTATCAAGAAGAGGGAAATTGTAGGAGAGGAATGCCATGATCTGAATTTCATTGTAGAATAATATTTTGACTGCTACATTGAGAATCATGTAATGTGTATATTTATTAACTTAATAGTTTTCTTAGAACATTCTGTTCTTTTTTTTTCTTTCTTTTTTATTTTAATTTAATTTAATTTTTATTTAAAATCACTTGGGAAAAGCCTCTTTCACTAGTTTGTACTCAGCAAGTGATCACGGATCTCAATATTCCATTTTCCCAGAGACCAAAAAGGAAAAATGACCTCAAAAGACTTCTTTTGGCAAGCAGTGAAGTGAAGTGCAATCAGATTTCCAAATATTGAGTAACAGTTGATGTTTTATAAATGACTAAGGCTGATAGCATTCTAAGAGGCATTAGAAATACACTTGAGAATATGTTCCTGGAAGTAAAATGAGAGAAAATTATGTAGTGGGTGGTGCCAAAATACATATAAAGGAAAACTATTCATTCAGAAAAACAGACAAATTTGGGCTTGGAAAGAGTCTACCTATAGAAAGTAGCCCCTGTTCAGATTTTGAGAAAAGCAAAAGATTATTAGCCAAGGCCATGAAAGTACAAGAGTCTAGCTGTTCTTTGGCCATACTTTTCTTCAAACCCCTTATTTTGGAATTTTGTTATACTGTACCTACATATACATGTATACACATGTATATATACATATGTAAAAAAAGACTGATCTCAGGATGGTAAGTGGACAAATAGATAAAAGGCGTGAGAAAATTTATTTGTTATGCTTCACTGTGTCTGTCCAACTTTTAGTGAGAAGCAGAGAGACAGACTTACAAGTTGTGTATGTCACCTGCCCAAAAGGATGGATTGGATTTGGGAATAAGTGTTTTTATTTTTCTGAAGACTCAGAGAATTGGACATTGAGTCAGATATCCTGTACTTCAGTGGGAGCTGTTCTTGCTCAGTTTGAAACTGAGGATGAGCTGGTAAGGAATATTTTTGGATCATGTTCTTTGTTAAATACTTAGCCCCTGAGAAGGATATAGGCCGCACAGGGTGGGTGACAGCTGAAAGTAGAGGAAGGATCCCATTCCAGGCAGACTTGGGGGCTTAGAGTGCATATTAGTGCCTGATATTTCTTGGGCATGTTCTCTGCCTGGAAACCTGTGAGACAAATTAGACACATTCTCTCATGTAATCCTCATAGTTAACCTTCAAATTAGATATATTGTTCCCATTGTAAAAAGAAGTATGGTAATCATGTAATTTATCATCCAAACTGGGACATTTTGGGGAGTGAAAGTGACAATATTATGTTGGAATGTTGGAAGTGACAATATTATGTTGGAACCTGGGACTTTCCCAGTCAAGTTGAGATGTGTGATCACTTTAAGGTAATTTAGGATCAGACAAATTTGAGTGACTTAAGCTGAGAACTAGGGACTAGTCTTCTCCCTTCAATGTCTAAGCTTCTCAATCTTACCAGGCTGTCATCCAAAGAGAGAAGGCTGGGGGGAAGAGGACTCAAGGGTAAAATGAAGGAGACATGTGTTTTTGCTTTCTGTGTTTTATAATAGAACTTTCTGACAAGATACAAAGACATTTTTGACTATTGGATTGGCCTTAGCAGAGAATCATCACATCATGCTTGGAAGTGGACAGACAACTCTAAACTTAACGCCCCGTAAGTTTTTAGGCTGCCTTCTATTCTATGTAGTTATGGGTGTGAGTTGTATTTATGGGAATGTAAATTTAATATCATGGAAAGTTTCCTGCACTATGATGTAAGAAATAGAAGTCCTTTGTATGCTCTTCTGTTTATTAGCAGTGCCTTTGGGAAAAGTTTACATATCATGTTTTCAATTGAAATTTTAGCATGATGATGACATTAGACATAGTTCTTCTGCTTTCACGCACTGACTTAAACTGTGCTGAAATCCATATTTAGAAAGTAGAGAGAGCAGCTGAGGTACTCTGGGGTCCTATAGTCTTAGAAAGCCACTGAAGAATTGGTATCCACAGACCCTCAGTCCACTCTGCCAGCTGCTGTGTTATTCCTAAAAGGAATGTTGTCAGGGACCCAGAGGGAATCCCTCCTGTGATAATTTATCCCTGGAAGAAACTTAGTATCTGAACACTTCAGTGGAGAGGTCTTAACTGTAACCATTACACTGGAGCAGACAGAATAAAAAGGGGCAATAGCTTCCCTCAATCAAAGCCAAGCCCATTTAAGAATTTTCTAGTAAGTACATAATTTTATTTTCATACGTTTATGAAGCAGGTCAAGAGAACACCGAAAATCATCTTCATTGAAGGCCAATGAAAATAATTAATAAATGATCAAAAATAAAAGAACAAAGAAGAGTTTTATTTGAGCCAAGCTGAGGACTAGCCTGGAAGCCCACCTCCCAGATCACTCTGAGAAACTGCTTCAGAGAAACAGGGTTTCTAGCCCAGTTTTATATTTTGTCAGAAGAGAGAACATTAAACAAGTCAGGGTCACATTCCTTCAAGATTTCAAGGATATTTCTTTTTTTAAAAAATATAAATTTATTTATTTTAATTGGAGGTTAATTACTTTACAATATTGTATTGGTTTTGCCATACATCAACAGGAATCCAAATGAAAAAAATAGACCAGCACATACAGAGCGGGTCAGTATGGCCTTGGCACCTGGGAAGGGAGTCTTATCATTGAAGGAGGACCAACACTAGTGTCCTCAGAAGAGGGACATTTAATCTTTATTTTTGACATGGACATTTTTTATTTCTGGTCAGTGTACCCTTTTCTTTCGTCATTAAAGCAAAAGTACAATATATGTTTGATAGGCCACAAACAGGCTGTTATAGATGGCCTAAAATTCAAGTTTACTCATGTGTAAGCCAGAATGACTTCCCTATATTTCAATAGATAAAAATTTTCTTTTATCTCCACCCCTGGCAGCAGTTCACTTGGCTGCAACAGCAAGCGCTAAATAACTAGTCAACAACATAACTGGATTTGGGATGGGTGATGATAATCTGATATTCAGGTAGGGAGTATGAGAGTATATAAGGAACTAAATACAAAAATGATGTATATATATTATACTAAGAAGCCATATGAAGACAGATTTTCACTTTTCTCTGGTTCACATTAAAAATACCTGGAGTGGGGGTGTGGAAGAATATGAGGAGGAAAGAATGCAGATGTCCAACCTATGCTTTTTAATATTTTTGTGTTTGGTTTTAGATTTGTCATCCAAGGAACTGGAGAATGTGCCTACCTGACTGACTCTGGAGTTAGTAGTGGCAAGAGATACGTAATTAGAAAAAGGATTTGCAGCAAGACAAATAGTAATGTCTCCATATCCTTAAATACTTCAAGACCTTTTTAGGGAATTTCACACACCATTTCTAAGAGATGCATTATAAATTACTATATACAGTTGCTGCTGTACTGCCTGATCTGCTGAAAATTTATCATCAAAATTCATTTATAATATTTGCTAACAGCGAAGAAGTAAGCTATTCTTGAATGATACAGGGATTTGGAAGAGCATAATTCTAAGTGTTAAATATTGTATGTGCTAAGTTGCTTCAGTTGTGTCTGACTCTTTGTGACCCTATGGACAGTAGCCCACCAGGCTCTTCTGTCCTTGGGATTCTCCAGGCAAGAATTCTAGAGTAGGTTTCCATGTCCTCCTCCAGGGGTTGAATAATATGAGTTGATACTTTTATTTGAACCCGATAATTGTGAATGAATAGAGAAGCCTGACGTTCTGCCGTCCATGGGGTCACAAAGATTTGGATATGACTTAGCGACCAAACAAAAAATATGAATGAATTCCTCTTTTGTTACACAGACAGCACTTTTGTTTGCACACATGGGACCATAAAAATGACTAGCTGAAACCATACAAAATGATAATGAGAGCTTTATAACTGGTTAACATATTCAAAATTCTCTTACTATCAGTTACAGATATATAGGGAAATTTTCAAAAGCACTAAGACTAAGGACTCCCTGGTGGTCCAGTGGCTAAGACTGCATGCTCCCAATGCAAGGGGTCTGGGTTTGACCCCTGGTCAAGGAACTAGATCTCACATGCCACAACTAGAAGGTCTCATGTGCTAAAGATTCCCACATGCTGTACAACAAAGTGAATCAGCTGTACAGCACATGGAATCTTTAGTTGCACCATGTGGGGTTATACTCCAATGGGGAAAAACAACAACAACAACAACTCTTTAACACAAAAAGCAGAAAAAAGAAAAAAAAACCACAGAAATTGGCAAAAAAGAAAAGATTCCACATGCTGCAAGGAAAATTGAAGATCCCATGTGCCATGACTAACATGTGGTGCAGCCAAATGAATTTTTAAAAAATTACCAGGACTAACATTTCTTTTAGATTTTGTATTTTAAAACAGTAGAATTTGAAACACTGAAAAAAAGCTTTTTACACTTATTCTCAGTGTTCATGTTTTTAATTACAGTGTGCTAAATAAATGTATATAAATATCAATTTTTTATTTAACTTTACTAGATTTAAAACACCCTGCTTTTATCCCACTTAAATCACAAATAGTTAAATACTTATACTAATGAAGGCTGTGATACCCAAATCTCAGAACTGTTACATATTATTGAGTTTTAAGAAACAAAATGTTTTAAATTTTTACAGCATTGCTACACTGTACTGATGAGTCCCAAAAGGATGAAATAGCAATTTATAATGCATTCTCTCTTTCTGTGTTATTGGTTGGCCAAAAAGTTTCTTCAGTTTTTCCATAAGATCTTACGGAATGGAAAAACATGAATGAACTTTTTGGCCAATCCAATACTTCCATTTCTCCCATCTCACTTGTATATTTCTCAGTTTTTTCTTTTGTAAAAAATTTTGATTTACAACTGTACTCCAGTAAAAATTGTGTTGCTGCTGCTGCTAAGTCGCTTCAGTCGTGTCCGACTCTGTTCGACCCAATAGACGGCAGTGCACCAGGTTCCCCCGTCCCTGGGATTCTCCAGGCAAGAACACCAGAGTGGGTTGCCATTTCCTTCTCCAATGCATGAAAGTGAAAAGTGAAAGTGAAGTCGCTCAGTTGTGTCCGACCCTTAGCGACCCCAAGGACTGCAGCCTACCAGTCTCTTCCGTCCATGGGATTTTCCAGGCAAGAGTACTGGAGTGGGGTGCCGTTGCCTTTTCCGAAAATTATGTTAATTTCAAGTATACAGCAGAGTGAATTAGCTATGCACGTACATGTGTGCACTCTTTATAGACTATTTCCCCTATAGGAATTCACACAGTACAGGGTAATGTTCCCTGTGCAATATAGTATGTCCTTGTTAATTATCTCTTTTGTAGAGAGTTGTGTTTATACATCAATCTCAATCTCCCAATTTATCCCTCTCCACTCCTTTACCACCAGGTAACCAGAAGTTTGATTTCTACACCTGTGACTCTATTTCTGTTTTGTAGATCAGTTCATTTGTACCGTTTTTTAGATTCCATGTATAGGCGATATCGTATGATGTTTGTCTTATCAGTTTCTTCTTGTTGTGCAGTCCCCCAGTCATGACTGAATTTTTAATGACCCCATGGACTGCAGAACTGGAGAAGAAAATGGCAATGCATGCCATTATTCTTGCCTGGAGAATCCCATGGACAGAGTTGCCTGATGGGGTTGCAAAGAGTCGGGTATGACTGTAATCACCTGGCTTGGCATGGCAGACACTGCAGAACCGGAGGCTTTGTAATTCTATGCAACTTTGACAATATTTAGTTTTGTATTTATTTTTATATATTGTATACTTATATTTTTATACATACTTGAGATTGTATCTTTGTTTTATTTTTTTCTTGTCTTACAATCATTTTGCCTCAGGTTTTCTAAGATGCCTAGACTATATCTAGCTCAGTTCTATATTCTCAGAGACTAATACAATGTCTCAAATACTGAATATGGTCTAAACATAACTGTGAATATAAAATGCATTCCACACTATGAGATTCTTCCCTATTTTCTTGGTTTCTGCTACTTTTTCTTAATAAAGAAAGCTAAATTTCCACAGAAATCTGGAAGATAAAATAAATCAATTAATAGATTTTGTATTGATAAACTCGATGTGATTAGCTTACAAATGATGTTTGAGTCAAATTGTGACCCTAACCGACTTAGTATTCTTTCACAAACTAGTTTTCAAGCCATGTATCTAAAGCATACATTCCATCTTTTAGCTATGAACTTTATAAATTAAATAGCCACTGAAAGCAGAGTTTCTTCACATGAAAAATAAATACAATTACTAGTTTCACTGGATAGGCTCCTCTCTAGTTGCAGTATGGGGCTACTCTCTAGTTGTGGTATGTGGACTTCTCACTGCAGTGGCTTCTCTTGTTGCAGAAAGTGGGCTCTAGGGCACCAGGGCTCAATAATTATGGTGCACAGGATTTGTTGCCCCAAGGCACATGGAATCCTCCCAGACCAGGGATCAAACCTGTGTCCCTTGTCTTGGCAGGCAGATTCTTAACCACTGGGCCACAAGGGAGGGCCAATAAATAGCTTTCTTCCATCATTGCTCTATGGAAATAAAATTGAAAATAACAGCAATTATTCTGGAACGTCTAAGTGATGACAAGTCCATTGACACTTTCCTACTGGTGCTAGCAGAAAGTCAAGGAATGGAATGAATCAGTTTCTAACACATCAGTGGAAATCACTACTAATTGAATTAATCATTCAAACATCATGTAGGAACAAGTGTGTAAAATTACACAGAAACACATCTACATGATTTGAGACTTACCCATTCTTCCTCTTTAAATTTGTTTTGCTTCATTCTTTATCCTATAACCAGAGGGATTATTCCAATCCAAAGTGTGATCTGGTCACTTCTTTGCATAAAATATTTTAATGACTTCTCCTTTACTCTCAGTATACCACCCAAACTCCTAATGGTAATCACGGTCATATAATATAATTATGTCACTGCCTCCCCCAAATATAAAAAAGAAAAGCCTCCTAGAATTAATGAGTGAGCCCAGCAAGATTACAGGATACAAGTCCAAGACACAAAAAATTAATCAGATTTTATATACTAATAGTTAACCTGGAAACAAATGAAAAACACAGTAGTATCTATAATCATTCCTAAGAAATGAAATACTTATGTACAAAATTTAAACATTTTCAGGATATGAATGCTGAAATTTTAAAATGTCAATGAAAAAATGAAACAAAACTAGATAAATGGAGCTGAAGACTGTACTTGTGGATTTGAAGGCTTTGTTGTTGCTGTTGTTCAGTCACTAAGTTGTGTCCAACTCTTTGTGATCCCATGGGCTGCAGCATGCCTGGTTTGCCTGTCCTTCACTGTCTTTCTGAGTTTGCTCAAACTCATGTCCACTGAGTTGGTGATGCCATCCAGGCCATCTCATCCTCAGTAACTACCTTCTCCTCCTGCTCTCAATGTTTCAGAATATCAGAGTCTTTTTCATTGAGTTGGCTCATTGCATCAGGTGGCCAAAGTTTGGAGCATCAGCTTCAGCATCAGTCTTTCCAATGAATACTCAGGGTTGATCTCCTTTAGGATTGACTGGTTTGATCTCCTTGATGTCCAAGGGACTCTCAAGAGTCTTCTCCAGCACCACAATTCAAAAGCATCAATTCTTTGGTGTTCATCCTTCATTATGATCCAACTCACATAATCCATACACGACTACTGGAAAAAACATAACTTTGACTATATAGACCTTTGTCAGCAAAGTGGTGTCTCTGCTTTTTAATATGCTGTCTAGATTTCTCAGCTTTTCTTCCAAGAAGCAAGCGTCTTTTAATTTCATGGCTGCAGTCACTGTCTGCAGTGATTTTGGAGCCCAAGAAATAAAATTTGCCGCTGTTTCCATTTTATCCCCATCTATTTGCCATGAAGTGATGAGATCAGTTGCCAGGATCTTAGTTTTGTGAATTTTGAGTTTTAGGCCAGCTTTTTCACTTTCCTCTTTCACCTTCATCAAATAGCTCTTTAGTTCCTCTTTGCTTTCTGCCATTAAGGTGGTATCATCTGCATATCTGAGGTTGTTGATTTGTCTCCTGGCAATCTTGACTCCAGCTTGTGGTTCATCCACTCCGGCATTTTGCCTGATGTACTCAAGTTAAATAAGCTAAGGTGACAATATACAGCCTTGGTGTACTCCTTTCCCAATTTTGAACCAGTCCATTGAAGACTTAACTGGTAGTAAAATATCAGTTTTTCTCAAAGTGATCTATAGGTTTTATGCAATTTTTTTCAAAATCCAGCAGGATTTTCATAGACATAGACTATAGACAAACTTATTTCTGAATTCAAATGGAAAGGTACAGGCCCTAGGATAACAAAACAACCTTGAAAAAGAAGAGAAAATTGGGAGGAATCATTTTATATGATGTTAAGTCTTACTATATTTTTAAGGTCATTATACAATATTGGCAAAGTGCTGATCACATAGATTAATACAACAGAATAAAGAACCAATAAATAGACCCTTGCAAATATGACCAATTAAATTTTCACAAGCGTACCAAAGCAATTCAGTAACTAAATGATTTGGAGGACTTGGGCATCCACTAGCCAAAAATTAAAAAAATGAACTTTGACCTAAACCTTACATCTGAAACCAGTATTAGCCCCCAAAAGGACTCTAGGCTTAAATCTAAAATATAAAATTAGAAAACTTTTAGAAAAAAATATAGGATAAAATCTTTTGGATACACAGCTAGGCAATACATTCTTGGGCTTCCTTGGTGGCTTAGATGGTAAAGATTCTGCCTGCAATGCAGGAGACCTGGGCTAGATCCCTGAGTCAGGAAGATCCCCTTGAGAAGGGAATGACTACCCACTCCAGTATTCTTGCCTGGAGAATTCCATGGACAGAGGAGCCTGGCTGGCTACAGTCCATGGGGTTCACAACAGTCAGACATGACAGAGCAACTAACACTCTCACTTCAATAAATTCTTAAACCTGACACCAAAAGCATGATTCATAAAAGAAAACATTAATAAACTAGACCTCATCAAAACTACTTTCTTTCTTTTTTTTTTTTTTTGCCTAATACCCTGAGGAGAGAATGAAAAGACAAGTTAGAAACTGGGAGAAAAATTTGCACATAGACAAAGAACTAGTGACTAGAATGTATAAAGAACTCTCAAAACTCAGTAATAAAAAATCCAAATAGAAAGTAGATAACTTTTCTTAAAAGAGATTTTTAGAAAAGTGTCAGGTTTACAATGAAATTGAGAGGAAGGAATAGTTATTCCATATACGCCCTAAAAAAACAGACATCAGATCAGATCAGTCGCTCAGTCGGGTCGGACTCTTTGCGACCCCATGAATCGCAGCACGCCAGGCCTCCCTGTCCATCACCAACTCCCGGAGTTCACTGAGACTCACGTCCATCGAGTCAGTGATGCCATCCAGCCATCTCATCCTCTGTCGTCCCCTTCTCCTCTTGCCCCCAGTCCCTCCCAGCATCAGAGTCTTTTCTAATGAGTCAACCCTTTGCATGAGGTGGCCAACGTACTGGAGTTTCAGCTTTAGCATCATTCCTTCCAAAGAAATCCCAGGGCTGATCCTCAGAATGGACTGGTTGGATCTCCTTGCAGTCCAAGGGACTCAGGAGTCTTCTCCAACACCACAGTTCAAAAGCATCAATTTTTCGGTGCTCAGCCTTCTTCACAGTCCAACTCTCACATCCATACATGACCACAGGAAAAACCATAGCCTTGACTAGACGAACCTTTGTTGGCAAAGTAATGTCTCTGCTTTTGAATATGCTATCTAGGTTGGTCATAACTTTCCTTCCAAGGAGTAAGCATCTTTTAATTTCATGGCTGCAGTAATCATCTGTAGTGATTTTGGAGCCCCGAAAAATAAAGTCTGACACTGTTTCCACTGTTTCCCCATCTATTTCCCATGAAGTGATAGGACTGGATGCCATGATCTTCGTTTTCTGAATGTTGAGCTTTAAGCCAACTTTTTCACTCTCCATTTTCACTTTCATCAAGAGGCTTTTTAGTTCCTCTTCACTTTCTGCCATAAGGGTGGTGTCATCTGCATATCTGAGGTTATTGATATTTCTCCCGGCAATCTTGATTCCAGCTTGTGTTTCTTCCAGTCCAGCGTTTCTCATGATGTACTCTGCATATAAGTTAAATAAACAGGGTGAAAATATACAGCCTTGACGAACTCCTTTTCCTATTTGGAACCAGTCTTTTGTTCCATGTCCAGTTCTAACTGTTGCTTCCTGACCTGCATACAAATTTCTCAAGAGGCAGATCAGGTGGTCTGGTATTCCAATCTCTTGCAGAATTTTCCACAGTTTATTGTGATCCACACAGTCAAAGGCTTTGGCATAGTCAGTAAAGCAGAAATAGATGTTTTTCTGGAACTCTCTTGCTTTTTCCATGATCCAGTGGATGTTGGCAATTTGATCTCTGGTTCCTCTGCCTTTTCTAAAACCAGCTTGAACATCAGGAAGTTCACGGTTCACATACTGCTGAAGCCTGGCTTGGAGAATTTTGAGCATTACTTTACTAGCATGCAAGATGAGTGCAATTGTGCAGTAGTTTGAGCATTCTTTGGCATTGCCTTTCTTTGGGATTGGAATGCAAACTGACCTTTTCCAGTCTTGTGGCCACTGCTGAGGTTTCCAAATTTGCTGGCATATTGAGTGCAGCACTTTGACAGCATCATCTGTCAGGATTTGGAATAGTTCAACTGGAATTCCATCACCTCCACTAGCTTTGTTTGTAGCGATGCCTTCTAAGGCCCACTTAACTTCACATTCCAGGATATCTGGCTCTAGGTCAGTGATCACACCATCGTGATTATCTGGGTCGTGAAGATCTTTTTTGTACAGTTCTTCTGTGTATTCTTGCCTCCTCTTCTTTATATCTTCTGCTTCTGTTAGGTCCATACCACTTCTGTCCTTTATCGAGCCCATCTTTGCATGAAATGTTCCTTTGGTATCTATGATTTTCTTGAAGAGATCTCTAGTCTTTCCCATTCTGTTGTTTTTCTCTATTTCTTTGCATTGATCACTGAAGAAGGCTTTCTTATCTCTTCTTGCTATTCTTTGGAACTCTGCATTCAGATGTTTATATTTTTCCTTTTTTCCTTTACTTTTTGCTTCTCTTCTTTTCACAGCTATTTGTAAGGCCTCCCCAGACAGCCATTTTGCTTTTTTGCATTTCTTTTCCATGAGGATGGTCTTGATCCCTGTCTCCTGTACAATGTCACGAACCCCATTCCATAGTTCATCAGACACTCTATCTATCAGATCTAGTCCCTTAAATGTGTTTCTCACTTCCACTGTATAATCGTAAGGGATTTGATTTAGGTCATATCTGAATGGTCTAGTGGTTTTCCCTACTTTCTTCAATTTAAGTCTGAAGTTGGCAATAAGGAGTTCATGGTCTGAGCCACAGTCAGCTCCTGGTCTTGTTTTTGCTGACTGTATAGAGCTTCTCCATCTTTGGCTGCAAAGAATATAATCAATCTGATTTCGGTGTTGACCGTCTGGTGATGTCCATGTATAGAGTCTTCTCTTGTGTTGTTGGAAGAGGGTGTTTGTTATGACCAGTGCATTTTCTTGGCAAAACTCTATTAGTCTTTGCCCTGCTTCATTCCGTATTCCTGCGTCCAAGGTCAGGGGTGGCGATGAGAGGAGTTACCCCACGTCTGAGGTCAGGGCCAGCGGCCAGGAGGAGATACCCCATGCCCCAAGCCCGAGGCCAGGAGCGGTGAGCGGGAGGAGCTACCCCAGGCGCCTAAGCCCGAGGCCAGGGGCGGCGGCCTGAAGGACCTACCCCACACCCCCACGCCCGAGGCCAAGGGCGGCGGCCGGGAGGAACAACCCCACATCCAAGGAGCCGTGGCTGCGTGTGCGCAGGACGGCCTAGAGGAGCTATCCCATGTTGAAAGTCAGGAAGGGCAGCAGTGAGGAGATACCCCTCGTCCAAAGTAAGGAGCAATGGCTACGCTTTGCTGGAGCAGCCGTGAAGAGATACCCCACACCCAAGGTAAGAGAAACCCAAGTAGACAGTAGGTGTTGCAAGAGGGCATCAGAGGGCAGACACACTGAAACCATACTCTCAGAAAACTAGTCAATCGAATCATACTAGGACCACAGCCTTGTCTAACTCAATGAAACTAAGCCATGCCCGTGGGGCAACCCAAGATGGGCTGGTCATGGTGGAGAGATCTGACAGAATGTGGTCCGCTGGAGAAGGAATGGCAAACCACTTCAGTATTCTTGCCTTGAGAACCCCATGAACAGTATGAAAAGGCAAAATGATAGGATACTGAAAGAGAAACTCCCCAGGTCAATAGGTGCCCAATAAGCTACTAGAGATCAGTGGAGAAATAACTCCAGAAAGAATGAAGGGATGGAGCCAAAGCAAAAAGAATACCCAGCTGTGGGTGTGACTGGTGATAGAAGCAAGGTCCGATGCTGTAAAGAGCAATATTGTATAGAAACCTGGAATGTCAGGTCCATGAATCAAGGCAAATTGGAAGTGGTCAAACGAGATGGCAAGAGTGAATGTCAACATTCTAGGAATAAGCGAACTGAAATGGACTGGAATGGGTGAATTTAACTCAGATGACCATTATATCTACTACTGTGGACAGGAATCCCTCAGAAGAAATGGAGTGGCCATCATGGTCAACAGAAGAGTCCGAAATGCAGTACTTGGATGCAATCTCAAAACGACAGAATGATCTCTGTTCGTTTCCAAGCAAACCATTCAATATCAGAGTAATCCAAGTCTATGCCCCAACCAGTAACGCTGAAGAAGCTGAAGTTTAACGGTTCTATGAAGACCTACAAGACCTTTTAGAACACCCCCCCCCCAAAAAAAAAAAACAAAAAACATACATAGCCTCCCTCATTATGAATAATACCCACCAGAATGGCACATTTTTCATGAAGGATGAACCTACACTGATACATTACAATCACACGGACTCCACAGTTTAGGGTTCATTCTTGGTGTTGTGCATTCTATGGGTTTGGGCAAAATATATCAATGTACCAATATAGGCATAATAACATTTCCACTGTGGTAAAAATCCTTTTGGCTTTTGTCAGTTTGATCTTCTTCCATTCCACAACCCCATAATCATCAGTTTTTTTATTGTCTTCTGGAGTCAAACAGCATTTTCAGATTGATTTCTTTCATTTAGTAATATGCATTTCAGTATTCTTCAGTATACTTCCAGAGCCCCATGAACAGTATGAAAAGGCAAAAAGATAGGACACTGAAAAATGAACTCCTTAGGTCAGTAGGTGCCCAATATGCTACTGGAGATCAGTGGAGAAATAACACCAAAAAGAATGAAGGGATGGAGCCAAAGCAAAAACAACACCCAGTTGTGGATGTGACTGGTGAAAGAGGCAAGGTCCGATGATGTAAAGAGCAATAGTGCATAGGAACCTGGAATGTTAGGTCCATGAATCAAGGCAAATTGTAAGTGGTCAAACAGGAGATGACAAGAGTGAACGTCAACACTCTAGGAATCAGTGAACTAAAATGGAATGGAATGGGTGAACTTAACTCAGATGAACATTATATCTACTACTGTGGGCAGGAATCCCTTAGAAGAAACGGAGTAGCCAACATAGTCAACAAAAGAGTTTGAAATGCAGTACTTGGATGCAATTTCAAAAATGACAGAATGATCTCTGTTCGTTTCCAAGGCAAGCCATTCAATATCACAGTAATCCAAGTCTATGCCCTGACCAGTAAGGCTGAAGAAGCTGAAGTTGAATGGTTCTATGAAGACTTACAAGACTTTTTAGAACTAACACCCAAAAAAGATGTCCTTTTCATTATAGGGGACTGGAATACAAAAGCAAGAAGTCAAGAAACACCTGGAGTAACATGCAAATTTGGCCTTGGAGCATAGAATGAAGCAAAGCAAAGGCTGATAGAGTTTTGTCAAAAGAACACACTGGTCATAGCAAACACCCTCTTCCAAGAACACAAGAGAAGACTCTACACATGGACATCATCAGATGGTCAACACCAAAATCAGATTGATTATATTCTTTGCAGCCAAAGATGGAGGAGCTCTATACAGTCAGCAAAAACAAGACCGGGAGCTGACGGTGGCTCAGATCATGAGCTCCTTATTGCCAAATTCAGACTGAAATTGGAGAAAGTGGGGAAATTCATTAGACCATTCAGGTATGACCTAAATCAAATCCATTATGATTATACAGTGGAAGTGAGAAACAGATTTAAGGGACTAGATCTGATAGACAGAGTGCCTGATGAACTATGGACAGGTGTTTGTGGCATTGTACAGGAGACAGGGATCAAGACCATCCCCAAGAAAAAGAAATGCAAAAAGGCAAAATGGCTGGCTGAGGAAGCCTTACAAATAGCTGTGGAAAGAAGAGAAGCAGAAAAAAGGAGAAAAGAAAAGATATAAGCATCTGGATGCAGAGTTCCAAAGAATACCAAGGAGAGATAAGAAAGTCTTCCTCAGCGATCAATGCAAAGAAATAGAGAAAAACCATAGAATGGGGAAGACTATAAATCTCTACAAGAAAATTAGAGATACCAAGGGAACACTTCATGCAAAGATGGGCTCAATAAAGGACAGAAGTGGTATGGACCTAACAGAAGCAGAAGTATTAAGAAGAGGTGGCAACAATACACAGAAGAACTGTACAAAAAAGATCTTCACGACCCAGATAATCATGATGGTGGGACCACTCACCTAGAGCCAGACATCCTGGAATGTGAAGTCAAGTTGGCCTTAGGAAGCATCACTATGAACAAAGCTAATGGATGTGATGGAATTCCAGTTAAGTGTAAGTAAGTGTTAGTTGCTCAGTCATGCCCGACTCTTTGTGACCCCATTGACTGCAGCCGACCAGGATCCTCTGTCCATGAGATTTTCCAGGCAAGGATACTGGATTGGGTTGCCATTTCCTTCTCCAGGGGATCTTCCCAACCCAGGAATTGAACCCGGGTCTCCTGAACTGCAGGCAAATTCTTTACCTACTGAACTACAAGGGAATTCCAGTTGAGCTCTTTCAAATCCTAAAAGATGATGCTGTCCAAGTGCTGTGCTCAATATGCCAGCAAATTTGGAAAACTTAGCAGTGGCCACAGGACTGGAAAAGGTCAGTTTTCATTCCAATCCCAAAGAAAGGCAATGCCAAAGAACGCTCAAACTACCGCACTCATCTCACACACAAGTAAAGTAATGCTCAAAATTCTTCAAGCCAGGCTTCAGCAATATGTGAACCGTGAACTTCCCGATGTTCAAGCTGGTTTAGAAAAGGCAGAGGAAGCAGAGATCAAACTGCCAACATCCTCTGGATCATTGAAAAAGCAAGAGAGTTCCAGAAAAACGTCTATTTCTGCTTTATTGACTATGCCAAAGCCTTTGACTGTGTGGATCACAATAAACTGTGGAAAATTCTTAAAGAGATGGGAATACAAGAGCACCTGACCAGCTTCTTGAGAAACCTGTATGCAGGTCAGGAAGCAACAGTTAGAACTGGACATGGAACAACAGACTGATTCCAAATAGGAAAAGGAGTACGTCAAGGCTATATATTGTCACCCTGCTTATTTGCCTTATATGCAGAGTACATTATGAGAAACACTGGGATGGAAGAAGCACAAGCTGGAATCAAGATTGCTGGGAGAAATATCAATGACCTCAGATATGCAGATGACACCATCCTTATGGCAGAAAGTGAAGAAGCACTAAAGCGCCTCTTGATGAAAGTGAAAGAGTAGAATGAAAAAGTTGGCTTAAAGCTCAACATTCAGAAAACAGATCATGGCATCCAGTCCCATCACTTCATGGCAAATAGATGGGGAAACAGTGGCTGACTTTAGTTTTGGGGGCTCCAAAATCACTGCAGATGGTGATTGCGGCCATGAAATTAAAAGATGTTTTTTCCTTGAAAGGAAAGTTATGACCAACCTAGACAGCACATTAAAAGCAGAAACATTACTTTGTCAACAAAGGTCCATCTAATCAAGGCTATGGTTTTCCCAGTAATCATGTATGGATGTGAGGGGTGGACTATAAAGAAAGCTGAGTGCTGAAGAATTGATGCTTTTGAACTGTGGTTTTGGAGAAGACTCCTGAGAGTCCCTTGGACTGCAAGGAGATCCAACCAATCCATCCTAAAGGAAATCAGTCCTGGGTGTTCACTGGAAGGACTGATGTTGAAGCTGAAACTCCAATATTTTGGCCATCTGATGCAAAGAGCTGACTCGTTTTAAATCCCCTGATGTTGGGAAAGATTGAAGGCAGGAGGAGAAGGGGATGACAGAGGACAAGATGGTTAGATGGCGTCACTGACTCAATGGACATGAGTCTGAGTAAACTCTGGGAGTTGGTGATGGACAGGGAGGCCTGGCTTGTTGCGTTTCATGGGGTTGCAAAGAGTTGGACACGACTGAGTGACTGAACTGTACTGGAGTGAGCACCAAAGAATTTGAACTGTGGTGTTGGAGAAGACTCTTGAGAGTCATCTCTTGAGAGTCTCCTTGGACTGCAAGGAGATCCAACCAGTCCATCCTAAAGGAGATCAGTCCTGGGTGTTCTTTAGAAGGACTGATGTTGAAGCTGAGACTCCACTACTTTGGCCACCTGATCCAAAGATCGGACTCATTTGAAAAGATCATGATGCTGGGAAAGTTTGAGTGGTGGAGGAGGAGGAGGTTGGATTGCATTGCAGACTCAATGGACATGAGTTTGGGTGAACTCTGGGAGTTGGTGATGGACAGGAAGGCCTGGCATGCTGCGGTTCATGGAATTGCAAAAAGTCAGATATGACTGAGCAACTGAACTGAACTGAATATGCATTTAAGTTTCTCCATGTCTTTTCATAGATTGATAGCTCATTTTTAAATACCTCTGAATAATAATTTTTTGTCTGAATGTTCCACCATTTATCCATTCATCCACTGAAAGATGTCTTGTCTGCTTCCAAATTTGGGTAATTATGAATAAAGTTGCTAAAAACATACTTATGCAGGTTTTTACGTGGACCGAATTTTCCAGATTCTTTGGAAATACCAAGGAGTGCAGTTGCTAAATCATAAGGTGCCAGTATATTTAGTTGTATAAGAAACCACCAAATTCTTTCCAAAGGGATGGTATCATTTTGCCTTTCCCAGGGTATGAGAGTTGCTTGTTGCCTCATATCCTCTAAGCATTTGCTTTTGTCAGTGTTCCAGATTCTGATCATAATGGGTATGCAGTCATACCTCATCATTATTCATTACTCTAATTGCATCTCCCTGATGGTATACAGTTAGAACTGGACATGGAACAACAGACTGGTTCCAAATAGGAAAAAGAGTATGTCAAGCCTGTATATTGTCACCCTGTTTATTTAACTTATATGCAGAGTACATCATGAGAACGCTGTGCTGGAAGAAGCACAAGCTGGAATCAAGATTCCCCTGAGAAATAGCAATAACCTCAGATATGCAGATGACACCACCCTTATGGCAGAAAGTGAAGAGGAACTAAAAAGCCTCTTGATGAAAGTGAAAGAGGAGAGTGAAAAAGTTGGCTTGAAGCTCAACATTCAGAAAACTAAGATCATGGCATCTGGTCCCATCACTTCATGGCATATAGATGGGGAAACATTGAAAACACTGTCAGACTTTATTTTTCTGGTCTCCAAAATCACTGCAGATGGTGATTGCAGCCATGAAATTAAAAGACACTTACTCCTTGGAAGGAAAGTTATGACCAACCTAGATAGCATATTGAAAAGCAGAAATATTGCCCTGCCAACAGAAGTCCGTCTAGTCAAGGCCATGGTTTTTCCAGTGGTCATGTATGGATGTGAGAGTTGGACTGTGAAGAAAGCTGAGAGCCAAAGAATTGATGCTTTTGAACTGTGGTGTTGGAGAAGACTCTTAAGAGTCCTTTGGATTGCAAGGAGGTCCAACCAGTCTATCCTAAAGGATATCAGTCCTTGGTGTTCATTGGAAGGAATGATGCTGAAGCTGAAACTCCAATACTTTGGCCACCTCATGTGAAGAGTTGACTCATTGGAAAAGACCCTGATCCTGGGAGAGATTGGGGGCGGGAGGAGAAGGGGACGACAGAGGATGAGATGGCTGGATAGCATCAACGACTCGATGGACGTGAGTTTGAGTGAACTCCAGGAGTTGGTGATGGACAGGGAGGCCTGGCGTGCTGTGATTCATGGAGTCGCAAAGAGTCGGACACGGCTGAGCAACTGAACTGAACTGATGGTATATGGTATGGAGCATTTTTTTTTTAATGTGCTTATTTGCCGTCTGTATATCTTTTTTGATGATGTATCTGTTAAGTTTGAGTTTTAAGAGCCTTTTGTATATATAAATTTTGTATAGCAGTTATTTAGTGGGCATGTCTTTTTCAAATATTTTCTCCCAGTCTGGTTTGCTTCTAATTCTCTTACATAGTGTTTTTTCTAGAGTAAAAGTTTTTTAATTTTCATGAAGTCCAGCTTATTAATTATTTCTTTAATGGATTGCATCTTTGATGTTGTAGCTAAAAATATATCATCATAGCCAAGGGCATGTAGGTTTTCTCTTATGGTATCTTCCAGTTTTATAATTTTGCATTTTACTTTTAGGTTCATGATCAATTTTGAGTTATTTTTCATAAAGTGTATTTGATCAGTGTCTAGATAATTTCTGTGTATGTATATGTTCAATTGTTCAAATACCATTTGTTGAAAAGGCTACTTTTCCTCCTTTCTATTGCCTTTGCTCTTTTGTCCAAGTTCAGTTGACTACATTTATGAGGGTCTATTTCTGGTCTCTCTTTTCTGTCCCATTAATCTTTTTGTCTTATTTTGTCACACTATCCTGATTACTGTAGTTAGATAACTAGTCTTGACATTGAATAGTCTGTTCTCAATTTTTTTCTCCTTCAATATTGGGTTGGCTATTATAGGTCTTTTGCCATATAAACTTTAGAATTATTTTGTCAAAATACATAAAATGACTTTCTGTACTTTTTATTGTGGTTATATTGAATCTATAGATCATATTGGGAAGAGCTGACATCTTGACAATGTCAAGTTGTTGAGTTTTCCTATCTGTAAACATGGAGTATCTCTGGATTTGTTTAGTTCTTCGATTCTGTTCGTCCAAATGTTGTGCTTTTCCTCATATAGAACTTGTACATGTATTTTTAGATTTTTACCTAAGCATTTCATTTTTAGGGTGCTGATATAAAGGGCATTTTGTTTTCAATTCCACATTTTTTTTGTTAATTGTTAATGTAATGAAAAGCAACTGACTTTGGTTTATTCTCCTCCCACCCTGGACAGAAGGCTAATTAATATCATGCGACTCAAAGCCCCAGCCCTCTAGTTACTTGGCCTCACTGGTTGTTCTTTCTGGTATGACTATCCTCACAGTAGCATAAGCTATTGTTGACTGAAAAATATGCACAAGTGAAGAGTTGAGAATTATGTTTTGACAGAATTATTGAGGACTATAGCCCATGGTTGGCAGCCTCTGAGGGACTGTTTCAAAAGGGTAAGGGAGGATCCCAGAATATATAAGTGTTAGATGTTCAGTTGTCTGACTCTTTGTGACCCCATGAACTGTTGCCCACTAGGCCCCTCATTCCATGAAATTTTCCTGGCAAGAATACTGGAGTGGGTTAGCCATTCCCTTTTCCAGGGGATCTTATGGATCCAAGGATCGAACCTGGTCTCCTGAATTGAAGGCAGATTCTTTACCATCTAAGTCACCAGAGAAGCCAAGAATATACAAGAGTTTTTGCTGGGAAAAAAAAAAAAGAATTTGAACATCAAAAGATTACCACTAACCATAAAAAAGGCATCTCAAATTAATAATAATTTTAGTGCTTTTCTATGAATGGGAAGATGAAAGAATCTGGACTCACTGGAATTAGTCCTTTGATAGGCATTTTAACTATCTAGGACCAGTGTCCTGTTTTTCTCCTTCTTGAATTCCTAACAGGAGGCACTGTTTTGGGCAGCTGTTGTGACTGATAGAGTTATGGCCACAGCTTCCTTTGTTTACTGAAATGGCAGGTGTCATTCGTTGTCTACTCTAACCAGGATGTTCCTGTTACTTGGGAAAATCCAAAGGTTTCGAGGTTGCCTCCAGGAACTGGGACAAAGGCCAGATCATGGGCAAGAGACATGAGTAGACATTTCCCAGAAGAGTCATAGTAAGCATTTCCCAGAAAAGACATGAACAGACATTTCCCAGAGGAGAATATCCAGAGAGCAAAGACCAATAATAGATGCTTATGGCCATTAATCACTATAGAAGTAAAAATTAAAACGACATGATAAGTAGCTAAAATTTGCCAAAATTAAAAAAAAAAAAAAGAATGACAATGCAAAATTCTGATGAGGATGCAGAGAAACTGCATTGCTCATGGAGTATAAAATATTACAGATACTCAGGGAAATGGTTTAACAATTTTTTAAAATTGTGATAAGAATAGTTAACAGGAGACCTCTTCTCTTAACAAATTTTTAAATACATAACATAGCATTTTTATCTATAGGTACAATGTACAGTTCAGTCACTCAGTCATGTCCAACTCTTTGCGACCCCATGAACCACAGCACGCCAGGCCTCCCTGTCCATCACTAACTCCCGGAGTCTACCCAAACTCATGTCCAGTGAGTCAGTGATGCCATCCAACCACCTCATCCTCTGTCGTCCCCTTCTCCTCCTGCCCTCAATCCTTCCCAACATCAGGGTCTTTTCCAATGAGTCAGCTCTTCATATCAGGTGGCCAAAATATAGGAGTTTCAGCTTCAACATCAGTCCTTCCAATGAACACCCAGGACTGATTTCCTTTAGCATGGACTGGTTGGATCTCCTTGCAGTCCAAGGAACTCTCAAGAGTCTTCTCCAACATCACAGTTCAAAAGCATCAGTTCTTCTGCAGTCAGCTTTCAGATATCTAAAACTTATTCATATTACATAAATGAAATTTTATGTATGTTTATTAGCAACTCCAATTTTTCCTTCCCTCCAGTTTCTGGCAGCCACCATTCTGTCCTTGGCATCTGTGAGTCTGATTATTGTAGATACCTCAGGTAACTGGAATCATGTAGAGTTTGTCCTTCTGTGATTGGCTATAGAACTCCTGGGGATTCTCCAGGCAAGACTACTGGAGTGGGTTGCCATTTCTTACTCCAGGGGTTCTTTTTGATCCAGGGATCAAACTCATGTCTCTTGGGTCTCTGGAAGTGGTAGGCAGATTGTTTACCACTGCACCTCCTGGGAAGTCATCTGGCTTCCTTTACTTAACAACAATCTGGGATATCTGGTTCTCTTTAATTAACAACACTTGTTTGATGTTCAGACTACCTGCTGCTGCTGCTGCTAAGTCACTTCAGTTGTGTCCAATTCTGTGTGACCCCCATAGACGGCAGCCCACCAGGCTCCCTCATCCCTGGGATTCTCCAGGCAAGAACACTGGAGTGGGTTGCCATTTCCTTCTCCAGTGCATGAAAGTGAAAAGTGAAAATGAAGTCGCTCAGTCGTGTCCGACCCTCAGCAACCCCATGGGTTGCAGCCTACCAGGATCCTCCGTCCATGGGATTTTCCAGGCAGGAGTACTGGCTGCTGCTGCTGCTGCTGCTGCTAAGTCGCTTCAGTTGTGTCCGACTCTGTGCGACCCCAGAGACGGCAGCCCACCAGGTTTCCCATCCCTGGGATTCTCCAGGCAAGAACACTGGAGTGGGTTGCCATTTCCTTCTCCAATGCATGAAAGTGGAAAGTGAAAGTGAAGTCGCTTAGTCGTGTCCGACTCCTAGCGATCCCATGGACTGCAACCTACCAGGCTCTTCCATCCATGGGATTTTCCAGGCAAGAGTACTGGAGTGGGGTGCAATTGCCTTCTCCGCAGATTACCTGCCCCTTGTTGTAAAATTTCCATTTAACCAGGCTCCTTCCCTCTCCTCAGAGCAGTTCTCTCAGGGCCACTTGAGATGTTGCCTCCAAGACTTGAAGTCCTAAAAATTCCCACCAAATAAAACGTAACTCTCAACTTTTAGGTTGTGAATATTTCTCTAAGGTGACAGCAGGAGGCTTCTTTCCTTGTCTTTTTAGCAAGCCTTATTATAACTGAATTTAATTGGGTACCCCTTACTTCCCTGGTGGCTTAGACAGTAAAGTGTCTGTCTACAATGTGGGAGACCTGGGTTCAATCCCTGGATTAGGAAGATCTCCTGGAGAAGGAAATGGCAACCCACTCCAGTATTCTTGCCTGGAGAATCCCGTGGACGGAGGAACCTGGTAGGCTACAGTCCATGGAGTTGCAAAGAGTCAGACACGACTGAGTGACTTCACTTTCACTTTCACTGCTCTACTCATTTCTGACCTGAGCCCAACTTTCTAATCTTGTGTAATCACACAACAGCCTGCCTAGCTTGTCGGTTCTTCCCATAGATCAAAGAAGTAGAAATGGAGAATAAGATGACCAGGTCTCTTCTGTAGCTTCCCCTTAAGTGACCTCCCAAACAAACCATGTGGCCAACCTGTGATCAAGATAAAGGAGCAAGTCTAGAGGAAGATCAGGAGGAGACAGGCCTGTACTCAGTGGAGGATGGTGATGACTTTGATCCACTTCCTCAATGATTAATTGAGGTTACTTCCCCCTTTTTCTTTAAGACTTTCATGGCTAGCAGCATCTTTGGAGGTGGTTCTAAGGGGACTGAATCCACAATCTTCCCAGATTGTTGGCATTCCGATTAAAGACAGGTTGTCCCTGTACCAATGTCCATGAGTTTGATTTTGTAAGCAATGAGCAGTCCCCCTCACTTCAGTTGGTAACTTGCTGAGAGCTCTTTTCTGCAAAGAACTCTTTCCTGTCAAAAGATGATTAAAAAAAAAAAAAAAAAAAACTAGATTAGATAAAGCAAAAAAAAAAAAAAAAAACTCATTTCAAACTTTCAAGCTCATAGGTAGTGCTAATGGTAAAGAACCTGCCTACCAATGCAGGATACATAAGAGACATGGGTTCAATCCCTGGGTCAGGAAGATCCCCTGAAGGAGAACATGGAAACCCACTCCAGAATTCTTGCCTGGAAAATCCCATGGACAGAAGATCCTGGCGGGCTACAGTCCATTGGGTTGCAAAGAGTCAGACATGGCTGAAGCCACTTAGCACATATGATCATATAGTCAGAACCTGCTATCTAATTTGCAAGTGCAAAATAAAAAGAGTGGAGTTCTTTGTTTAAAAAAATCATTAATAATTTCAAGATACTGATGGTTGGGCATTAAGCCAAGTATGAAACCCTTTTCAGCACAGAGAACTGTGCTCCTGAATGGTCTGTATGTCCACATAGCTGATGGTGCACACAGAATCATTTTTATGTCCAGCTGCAGTTCATCATTGTCTGTGAAATTTTAGTATTCTTGCTTCTTGAAGAGGATACTTTTCTGTGCTGAGCTACCTAACAAGAGTTGTTTGGCTTAGCATGAGGCAGGAAATAAATGGACTTTAGGCTTGTCATTTATAACTAGCCTTCTTTTAAAAAAAAATTAAATTAATTACAATTAACTTACAATTACTAATTACTTTACAATATTGCAGTGGTTTTTTCCATACATTGACATGAATCAGCCATGGGTGTACAGTGTTCCCCATTCTGAACCCCCCTCCCACCTCCCTCTTCATCCCATCCCTCAGGGTCATCCCAGTGTACCAGCCCTGAGCACCCTGTCTCATGCATCAAACCTGGACTGGCGATCTGTTTTACGTATGATAACATACATGTTTCAATGCTGTTCTCTCAAATCATCTCACCCTCGCCTTCTCCGACAGAGTCCAAAAGACTGTTCTATACATCTGTGTCTCTTTTGCTGCTTCGCATATAGGGTCATCGTTACCATCTTTCTAAATTCCATATATATGCGTTAGTATACTGTATCAGTATTTTTATTTCTGACTTACTTCACTCTGTATAATAGGTTCCAGTTTCATCCATCTCATTAGAACTGATTCAAATGCATTCTTTTTAATGGCTGAGTAATATCCCATTGTGCATATGTACTATAGCTTTCTTATCCATTCATCTGCCGATGGCCATCTAGGTTGCTTCCATGTCCTGGCTATTGTAAACAGTGCTGCGATGAACTATGGGGTACATGTGTCTCTTTCAATTCTGGTTTCCTCAGTGTGTATGCCCAGCAGTGGGATTGCTGGGTCATATGGCAGTTCTATTTCCAGTTTTTTTTTAAGGAATCTCCACACTGTTCTCCATAGTGGCTGTACTAGTTTGCATTCCCACCAACAGTGTAAGAGGGTTCACTTTTCTCCATACCCTCGTCAGCATTTATTTTTTGTAGACTTTTGGATAGCAGCCATTCTGACCAGCGTGAAATGGTACCTCATTGTGGTTTTGATTTGCATTTCTCTGATAATGAGTGATGTTGAGCATCTTTTCATGTATTTGTTAGCCATCTGTATGTCTTCAGAGAAAAGTCTGTTTAGTTCTTTGGCCCATTTTTTGATTGGGTCATTTATTTTTCTGGAATTGAGCTGCAGGAGCTGCTTGTATATTTTTGAGATTAATTCTTTGTCAGTTCCTTCGTTTGCTATTATTTTCTCTCATTCTGAAGGCTGCCTTTTCACCTTCCTTATAGTTTCCTTCATTGTGCAAAAGCTTTTGTTTTTTTCATTGTGCAAAAGCTTTTTGTCTCATTTGTTTATTTTTGCTTTTATTTCCATTACTTTGGGAGGTGGGTCATAGAGGATCCTGCTGTGATTTATGTCAGAGAGTGTTTTGCCTATGTTTTCCTCTAGGAGTTTTATAGTTTTTGGCCTTACGTTTAGATCTTTAATCCATTTTGAGTTTATTTTTGTGTATGGTGTATAACTAGCCTTGTGTTCCAACTTGCTGAGACAGGAGACAAGTTGTCTCCAGACTAGATATTTATGATGAACTTTCTGTCTGCATTTGGAGATAATAATAGCCACAGGAAGAGGCTGAATAGCTAGGCTTTGTTTCTCATGTTCACTTTAAGATAACAATTATGGCAGAGATAAAGAAGGGCTAAACCTTG
Source organism: Bubalus kerabau (assembly GCF_029407905.1). Classification (NCBI taxonomy): domain Eukaryota; kingdom Metazoa; phylum Chordata; class Mammalia; order Artiodactyla; family Bovidae; genus Bubalus; species Bubalus kerabau. The sequence goes on from NC_073624.1 coordinate 21,417,276, forward strand.
ATTAAGTAAAAGATCAAGAGATCACATATTTACCATCCTTGAAGAAAGAAGAACCTCCCTGTGCAGAAAGGCTCCTTGAGGTTCAAAAAGGAGGAAGCACCATCCAGAAAATATGTGATGCCAAGCCCCTCCCCTCCCCAGGCTTCTGGGTGAGAATCCATCTTGGAAAAAAGTTGTGCATGCACATTGGGGAGGGGCCTTGGGTATGTCAGCTGTGCAAAAACAAGCAAGATAATTAACCAAATATAAACACAGACCCGGTAGAACTGTCCTGTGTAAATCATTTAACCACCTCTTTACCAAACTCCTCCTCATGAAGGGGGATGCCCACACCCTCTCTCTCTGGGTGCATATCTCTGCCTTGTTTCTGTCTTAAACTGTTTTTCTGAGGGTTTTCCACTTGTGCTGTGTCTCTAATTAAACTTTGTACCTGGTTTTACAGTTTTTGCCTCCTTGAGAAATGCATTTTTCAATGAGGGTAAGGGGAGTTTTGCTTTTGTCTTCTAACCCCTGGTTGACTATCAGCCAGGATTCCAGGTTTTCATCTAGGCTGTGCCGTGTGCTAAGTCGCTTCAGGTGTTTGCTATTCTTGCAACCCTATGTACTGTAGCCTGCCAAGCTCCTCTGTCTATGGGATTCTCCAGGCAAGAATACTGGAGTGGGTTGCCTTTCCCTCCTCCAAGGAATCTTCCTGACCTCAGGGATCGAATCTGTGTTTCTTATGTCTTCTGCATTGGCAGGCAGGGCTGCTGCTGCTGCTAAGTCGCTTCAGTCGTGCCCGACTCTGTGCGACCCCAGAGACAGCAGCTCACCAGGCTCCCCCGTCCCTGGGATTCTCCAGGCAAGAACACTGGAGTGGGTTGCCATTTCCTTCTCCAATGCATGAAAGTGGAAAGTGAAAGTGAAGTCGCTTAGTCGTGTCCGACTCTTCGTGACCCCATGGACTGCAGCCTACCAGGCTCTTCTGTCCATGGGATTTTCCAGGCAAGAGTACTGGAGTGGGGTGCCATTGCCTTCTCCAGGCAGGCAGGGCTACCTAGGTTCAATTACTGAGCAGGGAAGTAAGATCTCGCTTGTTTCAAGCCATCAGTTACTGCTGACTCTCTGAGATCAAGTGGGCTTTGCTCATTTCTCTAAATTCTTTTCATGATGCACTAGGGTGAAATATACCATTTATCCTACTCTTGAAGAAACTCTAGTGTTCAGAATATTTAAACCCAGGCACTGGTCAATCAGAAGAGTCTCTAGTCTGTGTTCTAACTTGAGCATTATAGCTTTATCTGAGCCCTGAAGAAAAAAGGTTGTAGGTATTCCCCAGACCAAACTTCACTGGGAAGATTTTAGATACTAAAGTTCGTAATATTTCCTTAAGCAGGCATGAATAATTGTAACTGAGCAGGACCCTATGGTGGCACAGTGGTAAAGAATCCACTTGCCAAAGCAGGAGACACAAGAGACCTGGGTTCGATCCCTGGGTTTGGATGATCCTCTGGAACAGGAAATGGCAACCCCCTCCGGTATTCTTACCTGGAAAATTCCTTGGACAAAGGAGCCTGGCAGGCTACAGTCCATGGGGTCGCAAAGAGTTGGACATGACTGAGCATGCGTGCGTGCACACATATACACACACACACACACACACACACACACACACACAGCACCCTATGGGGTCTTCCTGGGACAGACCCTCCCCTCATGTCCTCTGCCCACCTCTCCTTTACAGAAAAGGCATATTCTCCAAGCCTCCCTGAGTCACAAAAGCCTGGCTCAAGAATAAATGATTGAATAGATGTAAACATTTAGTGATAAAATAGCTGTTGGGTGAAAGGAACTGATAACAATTTAAAACAGTAATCAGCCATATGGTGGTCACAGAATCTTTACCTCCTCTCTGAATTTCTTAGGTAGTCACATCTGACCCAATATCCTGATTGGTTTCACAGATGCTTAACTCTCTACCAAATAGAAGAAGTTAACTGCTTGATGCCCATGAGTAGTAGCCCCCAGAGCTACTGGAGCTCTAGGATTGATAATGTTAACCCCTGTGATGCCACCCTGGTACCTCACCATCAGCCAATAAGAGAATTGAGAGGATCACACACCCTTACTCCCCTCCCTTGCCTGGCCTTTAAAAATACTTTTCTGAAATGTATCAGAGAATTTGGGTTTTCTGAGCACTAACTGCCCTGGACTATTTGTCTGGTGACTGCAATAAATGCGGTACTTAACGTTCATCACAACCTGAAGTCAGTAAATTGGGTTTACTGCATATGGATGAGCAGACCCAAGTATGGTTTGGTAACAGTATTAGTAATTGAATAATAAATATATTAACAGCTGAAGTTTTTTGGACACCTTTAACAAAATCATAATTTTCTTTCTCAGAACACTTCTGTCACCATATAGATCATGAGAGTGAAAGAACTTAATGTGCTGTAATAATTTGCATGCATGCTCTGTGGCTCAGTCATGTCAGACTCTTTGCGACCTCATGGACTGTAGCCCACCAGGGTGCCCTGTCCAGAGAGTTTTCCAGGTGAGAGTACTGGAATGGGTTGCCATTTCCTACTCCAAGTGATCTTCCCATCCCAGAGATGGATCACACATCTCCTGTGTCTCCTGTTTTGCCAGGCAGATTCTTTATCATTGAGCCACCTGGGAATCCTGTAATAATTTAAGTAATAATAAATTACCAGGAAGTCCCTGATGGTCCAATGGTTGGGACTCTGTACTGCCTTTACAGATGGCCTGAGTTCAATCTTTGAAGGAGGAACTAAGATCCTTCAAGCCACACAGCACTGCCAAAAATAAATTAATTAACCTTAGAAAGTTAATGAGTTGCAACAATTTAGTGATTTCAAACCTACACTAATTATTATTTTACAGTTCTGGAGGTCAGCAGTTCAAAATGAATCTTACTGAAAAAAGATTAAGGTATATTGGTAGGGCTGAGTTCCTTTTGCAGGCTTTAGGACAGAATGTGTCTCCTTGTCTCTTATAGCTTCTAGAGGCCACCTGCATTCCTCAGCTCTGGCCTCTTGCTTCATCTTCAATGCCATCAGCAGAGCATCATCAAATCTCTCCATGACTGACACTTCTATCTTCCCCTAATAAGGAGCTGTGTGACTAAATGTGACCAACCCAGGTAATCCAGAATAATCTCCCCATCTCAAGATCCTTAATTAATTACATCTTCAAAGATTCTTTTTTATTTTTTTTCATGTAAGGTAACAAATACACATGTTTAGGGGCTTGGGACATGGTATCTTTGATGACGGGCGTCCATTGCTTTGTCTACCACATATGTGTAAAGTCAAACAATTAACAAGCTAAAGATTTGTTACTTACATTGAGTTTATTTTGCTCCAAAGACTGTTTTTTTTTTTTTTTTTCCTGTATCTTTCACTGAGTATATTCCTCTTTCATCAGCTACATTAACCGTCCATTCTGTTGTCAAAGTTAGAAAGGCCCAAGGGAAACAGGGCAGAGGTAAACTGGGAGTAAATTTTCATGCCCTTTGTGCTCAGTCATGTCCTACTCATTGTGACCTCTGGACTGTTGCCTGCAGGCTCCTCTGTCCATGGGATTTTCCAGGCAAGAATACTGGAGGGGGTTGCCATTTCCTTCTCCAGGAGATCTTCCTGACCCAGGGATTGAACCCAGGTCTCCCACATTGTAGGCAGATGCTTTACCATCTGAGCCACCAGGGAAGTCCACTGCTCTATGTAATCACATCTCAGTGATTGTTTTATTTTTATATTACTCATTTAGACAGTCACTTCTGTTGGGTTTGTTGACTTAAAAAATAGTCACAGTCTAAAATTTGAGAATTATGTTTTATTTGGTGGGAATTTTTAGGACTTCAAGCCTGGGAGACAGCATTTCAAGTAACTCTGAGAGAAGTGCTCTGAGGAGGTGAGGAGAAGGGCCAGGTTATATAGAAGTTTTACAACAAAGGGCTGGTAGTCAGAACATCCAAAGATTATTGTTACTTAAAGAAAACAAGATACTCCAAGTTAAGGAATTGGATGCTTTTCTATGTATGGGAGGATGCAAGAATCTGAGCTCACTGAAATCCTTCCTTTCAAATGTGTCTCAGTTCTCTGGGACCAGTATTTTGGGTTTTAACATCTTGAGGTTCCTTGGAGTTCATCTTAGGAAGTGGCAGCAGTCTAACGGCTGTTAGAGGGCAGGTATTCTTCTCCTTCCTGAGTTCCCTTAGTGCTCACAGGCTCACACTGGAGGGCTGCAATCACTGACAACTGTGATATCCTTTTTAACTGATCTGGCAGGAAATCTTCCATTTCTCAGGTGGTAATGTGTAACTTGAAGACCTTTTTCTTACCTTTTCACACTCAGTCAATTAGTCACTCACTTCCATCTCCTAAATATAGGCCCAATTAAATTCTTTTGGAAAATAAAGTTTTTATCTTCAATAAAATTAAAATAACTCTCTGTGTACTTTCTCCTCTCACACTGCAGCTCCCTAGGAACCATGTAAAACAATGTCACTTCATCTTATGTGTCATGTCGGCTATCAGGTATAGAGTTTCATAAGAAAGTAAACAAGACAATAAGATTTAGGAATTATAAAATTCACATATTTAATAAAGAGCCTTTGGGTTATTTGGAAAGTTATTTTCTCATACTTCTTCTTTTCTAATGTGTGGTTGAGTTATTTTAAATTTCAGGGGGTTTCCTAACAGCCAGACACATTCTCTTCTCTTTTGCAGTTCCCTTCAGATGGACTATTTCCTCCTTCAAACTCAATTGCCTCGCCCTTTCATATAGCAAATGTCTACTCAAGTTATTGGTTTGGAAATTTATTCAACGCTTCCTTGGAAGACTTTCCACTGAGTAGATATATCTCATTAAGTGCTCTCATAATATACTTATTCCACTGTTTTTTGCAATTTGTCACAATGAATCATTTATACCCTGTTAACTTTGCAGTTTCCTATTAAACTGCTCAGTGAGGCCTGGTGACTCAAAGGTAGTATCTTCAAAAATATGTTCTAAATGGCAAGTGAGTAACCGTACAAATATTCAAGTACTTAGTTTTCAGTTTCTTGTTCTCAGAATGGAGAGAAGTTAAGCAATGTGAAACAGAACTTTCATGATAAATGCATCTAATGCAGAAATCCCATGACCTGGTTTAGTCACTGACCTTTTACTGCCTTAATGGAATTTCCAAATCAGACCATTTACTCTGTTCCTGGCAACTTACAACAAATTTACGTGGTTTCTCACTCAAGGAGCTCATTTTCAATGTAGTTGAACCAACTACATGAGATACATTTAAATCTTTTATCAATGTTTCTGGCTCATGGTAAATGATGATAAACTGTAGCTTTATGTTACCATGTCATGATAATAATGGTAAAAGTAATGTTATTACTTCTGTCAATTATTTGGGAATTCCAAGAATATGCAATTTACTAAGGTTTTGTTCCATTTCTCTTTGACAGAAAAATGATAAAATGATGTAAAAAGGATAAACTTGAAAGTTCATATGTACTTCTGTTTATAATAAAGCAAGTTGAGAGAGGCCAAGCTGATGCTGAGAAGAATTAGAAGAGCCAGACTCAAACAAACAAGTTTTTAAAAAGGCATTGGAAAATTTTCAAGGTAATCGGAGGAACAGTAAAGATTCAGAGAAGTGAATAAACACTTTGAGGTTCACTCTTCTCCTAGCAGTATCTTGGTGAAGGATCACCTGCTCAGAATCTGAACAGGGCCATGGCCAGCAGGCACTCTGCTAGGTGAGATAAAAATCGCTACCAATGCACTTGAAGGACCAAAATCCTGAAGCGAAAAGTGGGTCAAAGAAAGCTTGATATTTTTCCTTTAAGCCATTTGCCAAATGATTAAACTTCACAAGGAAAGAGGCTAAAAAGAAAAATGTGACAAGCAGAGTGGCATTTTGACAGTCATGTAGTTTTGAGAAGAAAAAAAAATCAGATTCACTCTCCAACAAGAAAAGGAACTTTAGTAATATTCCATGCTCTGAGATGGAATTTCTAGAGGGTTTAGTCACAGGTGCTAAGATAAATAAGAAATAATGGAATGGTTGAAAAATGGTAGATAAAATCTTGCAGAAACTGCAATAGACTTAAATCAACTCAGTCTTTATTGGATTAAGACAATATCAATGAATGTAATACTTAGCAGAGGATAATGTGAATACTTCCTGGAAGCAGGTTTCATATTTCATACATGTGTAGGTACACTGACAACATTCAAGCAAAAATTTTCTTATTGTACCAACAGGTAAAACAAACAGACAAATGAATAAATAAATAATAGACACATAGATGACTCAGGTATTAGAATCACCAAACTCAAACTTTAAAATAACTATGATTAACACATTCTAGAAAATAGTTAACAAAAATGATGCATTTTACTAGAGAAGTGGAATCCCTAAATATAAATCAAATGGAAATTTTATAAACAAAAATTGCAATAAAAATTGATGGTTTAACAGATAGGTTTAAAAGCAGATTGATCTCAGCAGAAGACACAATTACAAAAATGTAAGGTAGGTCAGCAAAAATTCCACACTGAAGCACAGAGAAGCAATAAAGAAAATATTATTCAGATATAAGGGTAATAATAAAAATTCTTAATATAGATGCAATTGTACACTCAGAAGCAAAAAAATTGGAGGAAGGCAAAAGCAGTAATTTAAGAGATAGCAATCAATATTTTTCAAAAGAGAAGAAAGACATCAAGCTATAAATTTAAGAAGCTTGGCAAATTAAAAGCAAGATAGACTTTTGAAAATCATACCTAGGAAAACTATAGTAAAATTACTGCAAAACTAAAGGAAAAAAAGAAAAAAAGTAGGTATAGTAAGAATGACCAGTGCCTTCATAATGGAAACAATGAGGAAATGACTTTTTTTTTTTTTTTTTTTTAAAGTAGTGAAAGAACAACAGGGTTCTATCCCTGGGTCAGGAAGTTACCTTGGAGAAGAAAATGGCAACCCATTCCAGTATTCTTGCCTGGGAAATCCCATGGACAGAGGAAACTTGTGGGCTATTGTCCATGGGGTCACAAAGAGAGTCAGACACTACTTAGTGACTAAACAAAAACAACAAACAACAACAAAGTAAGATTATAAAACATGGTACTTGGCAAACTATAAGACATTGATGAAAGAAACTGAAGATGACACAAACAGATGGAAAGATATACTATGTGTATGAATGAAAAGAATTAGTATTGTTAAAATGACCATACTACCCAAGATGATCTACACATTCAATGCAATATCTATCAAAATATGAATGGCATTTTTTTCACACAGAACTAGAATAGATAATTCTAAAATTTGTTCAGAAACACAGAGCCACCTGCTAAATAGTAAAAACAATCTTGAGCAAGAACAAGAGTATCACGGTCTCTGTTTTCAAACTGTACTGCAAAACTACAGTAATCAAAACAGTATGACAATGCCACAAAAACAGACACATAGACCAGTGGAATAGAGTAAGATCTCAGTAATTAACCCATACTTATATGGACAATTAATCTATAACAAATGAGGCTAGGATATACCATGGTTGGGGGGAAACATCCTCTTCAACAAATGGTGTTGGGAAAACTGGACATTTATATGTGAGAGCATCAAACTAGACTACTCTCTCACACCACACACAAGAATAAGTTTGAAATGGATTAAAAACTTAAGTGTAAGACCTGAAGTGATAAATCTAGAAGAAAGCATAGGCAGTATACATTTTGACACTGATCTTTATAATATTTTTTCATATGTATCCTCAGCAAGGGAAGCCAAAGCAAAAGTAAACAAACAGGACAACATCAAACTAAAGAGTTTTTGCAAGCAAAGGAAACTATCAACAAAATGAAAAAGACACCTATTGATTGGGAAAAGATATTTGCAAAATATAAACAAGAAGGGATTAATATCCAAAATATACAGAAAAATACAACTCAACATAAAAAAAAAACAACACATACAAATCATCAACAGGTACACTAAAAGATATAAGCAAGTCAAGCAAAGATTAAATATCACTTCACACCTCTCAGAAAGACAGAAAATAACACGTGCTATCAAGGAGACTGAGAAAAGGGAAACTTCATGCACTATTATGGGAATGTAAATTGGTGCAGCCACCATGAAAAACAGTATGGAGATTCCTCAAAAAATTTAAAATAGAGCTGTCATGTGATCCATCATTACTATTCCTGTGTACTTATCTGAAGGAAAAAAAATACTAATTAGAAACTGGAAATAGAACTGCCTTATGATCCAGCAATCCCACTGCTGGGCATACACACTGAGGAAACCAGAAGGGAAAGAGACACATGTACCCCAATGTTCATCGCAGCACTGTTTATAATAGCCAGGACATGGAAGCAACCCAGATGTCCATCAGCAGATGAATGGATAAGAAAGCAGTGGTACATATACACAATGGAGTATTACTCAGCCATTAAAAAGAATACATTTGAATCAGTTCTAATGAGGTGGATGAAACTGGAGCCTATTATTCAGAGTGAAGTAAGCCAGAAAGAAAAACACCAATACAGTATACTAACACATATATATGGAATTTAGAAAGATGGTAACAATAACCCTGTGTATGAGACAGCAAAAGAGACACAGATGTATAGAACAGTCTTATGGACTCTGTGGGAGAGGGAGAGGGTGGGAAGATTTGGGAGAATGGCATTGAAACATGTAAAATATCATGTATGAAACGAGTTGCCAGTCCGGGTTCGATGCACGATACTGGATGCTTGGGGCTGGTGCACTGGGACGACCCAGAGGGATGGTATGGAGAGGGGGGAGGGAGGAGGGTTCAGGATGGGGAACACATGTATTCCTGTGGCGGATTCATTTTGATATTTGGCAAAACTAATACAATTTTGTAAAGTTTAAAAATAAAATAAAATAAAAAGAAAAGATACATGCACCCCTATGTTAATTGAAGCATTATTTACAATAGCCAAGATATGGAAGCAAGCTAAGAGTATGGATAGATAAATGGATAAAAAAGATGTGGTATATATAATACAATGGAGTATTAGTCATAAAAAGGAATGAAATCTTGTCAATTATAATAAAATAGATGAACCTAGAGGGTATGATGATAAATGAAATTAGAGAAAGACAAATACTGGATGGCTTCACTTTTATATAGAATCTAAAACAAGCATAACAAAACATAAACAGCTATAAATTATGTATAGTGTTACTGATATTGAGAAAAAAAAAAAACAAACACAGGTGTTTGCCAAAAAGGAATGGGGGGTGGGGTGCGCAGAAGGGAAGACATAGGGGAGAGAGATTGAGAGATAAAACCTCTAGTTACAAAATAAATGAGTTACAGTAAGTCCCCTACATACAAAACTTCAAGTTGCAAACTTTCAAAGATGCAAACATGTGTTGACATGTCTAATCATGTAAATTAGTCCACATGTTTATCATATATTGTCACTCTCAGTCATATCTGACTCTTGTGACCCAATGGACAGTATCCAGCAAGGCTTCTGTATCCATGGAATTTTCCAGGCAAGAATAGTGGAATGGGCTGTTATTTCCTACTCCAGGGCATCTTCCTGACCTAGGGATCAAACCCGCATCTCTTGTGTCTCATGCATTAGCTGGCAGATTCTTTACCATTGCACGCCTGGGAAGCCCACAAGGTACTGTACTATAAGGTTAAAATTGTTTTCTTTATTTTTTGTGTTTGTGTGTGTGTGTGTGTGTGTGTACTATTTGTCTGAAAATTATTCTAAATCTATTACAGTACAGTATAGTACTATAAAGCCAATTGTGCTGATTGAGTACCTAGGCTGTTTGACTATGAACAAATTGGATGAACATGCTCTCAAGCAGATCTTATAGGGGACTTACTACGTATATGTATATATATATACTTTTTTTGTGTGGCAAGTGACCTTATAAAAACGTGAGTCTTTGATCAATTTAACTTCGCTTGACATTTTTAGTTACTCAGGAAGTTCTGAATCAAATGGTTAACTGTTGTCTTAGTTCTCTCATGAAAACCTGAGGCAAAATGAACGACATGAATATTGTAGAGAAAGACTTTCTTCCAACTGTATGGATTGCAAATTGAGCTGTATGGAATAAAGGTGGGATTTGAGGTGATAAGGTAATGATGCTGATGGACTCTAGTTTCTACACAGGGAAAATGGTTGATAGGTACAGAGCATTCAAAGATGAGAGATGGAGTGCTAGAAGTCATATATATGCTTATAATTTGTGTAAAAATAGGCAGGTATTGAAATTTTTTCTCTAACAAGGAAGGAAAGGGGACTAATAAGAGAAAGAGGATATAGTCAGGTTAAATTTATAACTGAGAATGAAATGATTAATTTCACTGAGAACAATACATATTGTAAAGTGTTGCACAGATGCAACATATTATTATTATGAAATAAGGTAGAAAATCTATCATGGAAGATTATAGGAGAGAAAACATTACAAGGTAAGTAAAGAACAGTTACAGAAAAAGAAAAGTGAGCAAGTCCAAGTAAAAACTTAGGAGAATGAAATATATTCCAGGTACTATAAAAAGAAAAAAAATATTTGTGTGTGTATGTGTGTGTGTGTATATATATATACACACATATATATATGTATGTATGTATAATGTCAGATATATTTAAATGAGCTTGAAATTAAAAAAAGAAACTTGTATTTGAGATTTTCTATGATGATTTAATGAATGGAAAAAGTGATTTTTGCCTTTTGGGGAAATTTGAGGTGTCATAATTTAGGATGGGAAAATTTATTTTTCCTTGATAAAAGTAGATAGAATGCAATTCAGATGAGGGGAAAAAATTATTTCCAATTCATGTTAAATTATTTATTTCTTCATTCTTTTGGTATTTTGAATAACTATAAAAGCTGCTTATATTTGCTAGATAATTCCAACATTTGTGTCACCTCATCACAGCTTCTGTTGATTTTCTTTCCCCATGCAAGTCCAAATTTTCATGGCTATTCATATGCTGAACAACTTTGGATTGTCTTTTGGACATTTTGCTGTGAGACTCTTGATTTTGTTTAAATGTATGCAGCATATTCAAATATTCTGCTTAAGCAGGCAGTCACTCTGGCTAGGTTCAGGCCTTCTGGGGACTCTGGTTCCAGTTCAGTTTTCAGAGCCTTTATAGTGTTTGGGGATATTTCTTGCAAGTGCATCAACCAATGACCAATATGGAATTTAAGCAATGTTCTAATATGAAGAGTTCAGGTCTCAATGTCTTGGCACATTAGAGTAAAATGTGCAACTTCTGCATGTGTTAGCAGGGGGAGCACAGGAGCTTGTTAATAAGATTCAAAGGTCTCTTTACAAAGTTCCTCGCTCTTCATCATCTGTCCAATACTCAGTTGTTCCCAGAAACTTCTTTTTTTCCATCCTCCTGCTAGAAGTTTGTGACTGCATGGAAAAGTGTCTACCATGCACTTTTCAATTGTGACTGCATCTATAGGACCATATCGCAGGAAGGAAGAAAGAAAGGAGGGGGAAAAAGCAGAGGATTTGATCCAACCTTGCTGGAACTACAGCTCATCTATACAATAAGAAAAAATCTGAAAACCCAAAAATCAGTATCTCTTCTTAGATTGAACAGAGGACTAAGGTTACATGGAAAACCATTGCTGACAAATTGAAGAGAGACACTGGTGGGTACAGAGACCACAACTCACTGGAGCAGAAGCCTGGGAACTGGAAAGTACCAGCTTCCTTTTACAGCAACTCTTCTCTAGCTGTGTGTTCTTACACAACTGGGTGTTCTATAACTCAATCCAATTCGGTTCTGACACTAACTGTAGTCTGTACCAAATCCCACAAATTAAAGACCAATGTCCCTAACAAGACTGCCAGCCACAAGTCAGGTCCACAGGCTACTCACACTTCTGCCTGGATGACTACAAATTTAAGGCTTCCCACAACCCCCTTAGGTTTGATCATTCATGGATACAACTCTCAGAACTTACTGAATGTACTAGACATGTGATAATAGTTTTATTATAAAGACTGCAACTCAGGAATAGCCAAATGAAAGAGGCACAATGAGCAAGGTTTGAGATGGGGGTAATGATTTAATCACTTATGCCTATACAGTAATACTTGGATAAAATGCCCTTTCTTGGCAGAATCCAGGTGCATGCCAGCATGGAGTTTTACCCAAGTGTTAGTATATAGGCATAACTGAGGAAGTCATTGGTCACATGATTAAATGTAATGTTCAGTCTCCCTCTGTCTTTGAAGGTCACAGATCAGGAGGCTGAAAGACTCTACCCTCTAATCACATGGTAGTTGGTTTTCCTGGTGACCAGTCTCCACGCTAAAGCTATTTAAAACCTCCACAATGAGTAATCATATTAGCATAACAAAGATACTTCTCTATCACTCAAGAAATTATAATGCTGTTTGAAGTTCTTTGCCAGGAATAAGGGGTAAAGACCAAGTATATTTACTGCAACACAGGTTTCAACCACAAATTATAGCCATACTAAACCACAAAAACAAAACAAAAAATGAAGCACAGTTTGAAAAGTATCAGAACTTAGATATGGCAGCAATATTGGAATGATCAGACCTGAAATATTTAAAAAAACTGTGACCAATATGCTAATGACTCCAATGCAAAAGAATAGGCACCATGCAAGGATAAATAGGTAATGTAAGGAAAGAAATAAAAATTATAAGAAAGAAAAAAAGAGAAAGGCCAGAAAATCAAAAATACTAACAAAAATGAAGAGTGCCTTTCATGAACTCATTAATAGATGAGACATGGTTAAGGAGAGAATCTCTGAGTTTAGACTATAGTAAGAGAAACTTCCAAAACTGAAAAGTTAAAAGAAAGAGATTGAAAAAAAAAAAACCCCAAATCCAAGAGCTGTGGGACAGCTACAAAAAGTGTAGCATCTATAATGGGGACATCAAAAGGAGAGGAAAGAAACAGAAGCAATATTTGAAATCAATAATGACTGAGAATTTCTCCAAATTAATTTGAACCATACATCCTGGAAGCTCTGAGAACACCAAGCAGGAAAATTGTCAAAAAACAAAACAAAAACAAGAAAACACAAACCAAATACACCTAGGTATATTATAGTAAAACTGCAGAAAATCAAAGATTAAGAAAAATTTTTGAAAGAAGACTAAAGGAAAAAGATGCATTACCACTTTTCTTTACCTAAGAAACAATGTAAATAAGAAGAAAGTGAAGAGAAATGTTGAAACTTTGAAAGAAAAAAAGTCCACCAACCCAGAATTCTATATCCTGTGAAATCACCCTTCAAAGTTGAGAAGAAATAAAGACTTTCCCAGACAAACAAACATTAAGGGAATTAGTAGCCAGGAGACCTGTCTTGAAAGAAGTACTAAAAGAAGGAAGAAGAAGGAAAGAGAGAACAAAAATTATACAGGTCAGAAACTCAGATCTACTTAAAGAATATTAAAGAAAGAATAATGAAGAGAAAATTGAAAATGTATCTTTTGTTCTTAATTGATCAAACTGATAAAAACTTGTTCAAAATAATAGTAACTGTATTTCTTGTAGTTTATGCATCAGTGGAATGAATGACAGTTATGATATAAGGGACAAGAATATAATTAGGATTATTTTGTTATTATAAGATATTATACCACTCTTGAGGTTTTATAATGTTACTTGAAAGCAGATTTGAATTAGCTATAATTTTGTGTTACAAGTTCTAGGACAATCAATAAAAATATTTTTTGAAAGAGAAAGAAGTCCAGTGAATATATGATAGGAGAGAAAATGAAATAATCTAACTAAAACCAACTAAATTTAACCAACTAAAATTTTTCTGTAAGGCAGAAAAATGAAGACAAAAAATGGAAACAAAGAACAGCAGCAACAAATAGAAAATTCTTACAAACATAGTCAATATTAATTGATCTGTATAAATAATCACCTTCATGTCAATGGTTAAATACACCAGCTAAAAGACAAAAATTGTCAGAGTGGAAAAAAATAAGATCCAATTATGTGTTGTCTGTAAGAAATCCATTTTAAATATATGAAGACACATGTAGATTTAAAAATAAGAAAGGGATGGAGAAAGATATTCCATATGAACACTAATTAAAAGAAAGCTGGAGTAGCTATGCTATATTAATTTCATGCAGAGCAACTTCTAAACAAGAAAAATTATCAGGGATAAAGAGGGACATTATATAATTATAAAACAGTTAATTCTCCAAAAAGACCTAAGAATTCTTTACATATGTGCATCTAAGAACAGTGTCAAGATGTACAACAAAAACTGATGGAACTGCTAGGAGAAACAGGTGAATTTGCTGTTATAGTAATCACTGAAGACTTCTATAACCCTCTGTTAGAAATGGACAGATTCAGCAGACAAAATCACAAGGAGGTAGTTGTGTTAACAGCACCATCAACAAACTATATATAAAATAATTGACATTCATAGGCTACTTTATTTAACAACACCAGAATATACCTCTGTCTGAACTTCACGTTGAATGTCTGCCAAGTTAGACTGTATTCTGAGCTTCAAATCATACAGTGTATGCTCTCAGTCTAGTATCTGTCTGTGGCCTGGGGGTTGAGGACACCTACATTAAGGGATTGCGACTGAAACAACAAAGCAACCACTCCATGTCTATTAGAACAGCTGAAATCCAAATTACCAAATGTTGATGTAGAGCAACAGAAAGTCTCATTCACGGCTGGTGAAGTGCACAGTTACCTTGGAAGATAGTTTGGTAGTGTTTTACAAAACTAAACATATTAATCATATAACTGGAAAATCACGTTCCTCGGTATTTATCCAAATGAATTGAAAACCTACATCCACACAAAAATCTGAACATGAATGTATATAGTCACTATTCATGATTGCCAGACCTAGAAGCAATCAACAGGTCCTTCAATAAATGAATTCATAAGCTAGTGCATCCATACTATAGGGCATGTTAAATGACAATAAGAAATAAGCTGCTGCTGCTGCTAAGTCGCTTCAGTTGTGTCCGACTCTGTGCGACCCCATAGACAGCAGCCCACCAGGCTCCCCCATCCCTGGGATTCTCCAGGCAAGAACACTGGAGTGGGTTGCCATTTCCTTCTCCAATGCATGAAAGTGGAAAGTGAAAGTGAAAGTGAAAATGAAGTCGCTCAGTCGTGTCTGACTCTTAGCAACCCCATGGACTGCAGCCTACCAGGCTCCTCCACCCATGGAATTTTCCAGGCAAGAGTACTGGAGTGGGTTGCCATTGCCTTCTCTGAAGAATAAACTATCAAGCTACAAAAAGATATGAAGGTACTTTAAATATTAATACTTATTGCTAAGGGAAAGATGGCCATTTGAAAAGTCGTATAGTATAACTCCAGCTATATGATAGTCTGGAAAAGGCAAAGGAGATGGTAAAAAGATTATTCCCTCATAGGCCAATGGTTTAAGAATTTGCCTCACAAAGTAGGGGCATTGGTTCGATTCCTGGTCTGGGAAGATTCCATATGCCACAAGGCAATTAAGTCTATGCATCAGAACTACTGAGCCCACATGCAGCAACTACTGAAGCCTGCACATCTAGAGCCCATGCTCTACAAGAGAAGTCATTGCAATGAGAAGCCTGAACACCACAGCTATAGAGTCACTCTTGTTCTCCTGAAACTAGAGAAAGCCTGCACATAATAGCAAAGACCCAGGCAGCAAAAATAGATAAATAAATATTTTTTAAAAAGATTACTGGTTACCAAGGTTTTGGGTTGGGAAGAGAGAGAGAAGAATGCATAAGTCCTGAGCACATAGATTTTGGGAGCAGTGGAAACATTCTGTTGTTCGGTCACTCAGTCATTTCTGACTCTTTGCAACCCCATGGACTGCAGCATGTCAGGCTTCCCTGTCCTTCACCATCTCCTGGCATTTGCTTAAACTCATGTCCATTGAGACCGTGATGCCATCCAACCAGCTCATCCTCCATCGTCCCCTTCTCCTCCTTCAATGAACTGACTTTTCATTTAAGGGTCTTTTCCAATGAATTGACTCATTGCATCAGGTGGCAAAGTATTGGAGCTTTAGCTTCAGCATCAGTCCATCAGAATATTCAAGGTTGATTTCCTTTAGGATTGACTGGTTTGATCTCCTTGCTCTCCAAGGGACTCTCAAGAGTCTTCTCCAGCACCACAGTTCAAAAGCATCAATTCTTTGGCACTTGGCCTTTTTTATTGTCCAGTTGTTACATCCATAAGTGACTACTGGAAAAAAACCATAGCTTTGACTATAAGGACTTTTGTAGGCTAAGTAATGTCTCGCTTTTTTAACATGCTGTCTATGTTTGCCATAGCTTTTCTTCTAAGAAGGAAGTGTTTTTTAATTTCATGGCTGCAGTCACTGTCCACAGTGATTTTAGAGCCCAAGGAAAGAAATTCTGTCACTGTTTCCATTGTTTTCCCATCTATTTGCCATGAACTGATGGGACTGGATTCCATGATCATTTTCTGAATGTTGAGCTTTAAGCCAACTTTTTCACTCTCCTCTTTGACTTTCATCAAGAGGCTTTTTAGTTCCTCTTCACTTTCTGCCACAAGGGTAGTATCATCTATTGTGTGGATCAAAATAAACTGTGGAAAATTCTGAAAGAGATGGGAATACCAGACCACCTAACCTGCCTCTTGAGAAACCTATATGCAGGTCAGGAAGCAACAGTTAGAACGGGACATGGAACAACAGACTGGTTCCAAATAGGAAAAGGAGTACGTCAAGGCTGTATATTGTCACCCTGTTTATTTAACTTATATGCAGAGTACATCATGAGAAACGCTGGGCTGGAAGAAGCACAAGCTGGAATCAAGATTGCCGGGAGGAATATCAATAACCTCAGATATGCAGATGACACCACCCTTATGGCAGAAAGTGAAGAGGAATTAAAAAGCCTCCTGATGAAAGTGAAAGAGGAGAGTGAAAAAGTTGGCTTAAAGCTCAACATTCAGAAAACGAAGATCATGGCATCTGGTCCCATCACTTCATGGGAAATAGATGGGGAAACAGTGGAAACAGGGTAGGATTTATTTTTCTGGGCTCCAAAATCACTGCAGATGGTGATTGCAGCTATTTAATTAAAAGATGCTTACTCCTTGGAAGTAAAGTTATGACCAATCTAGATTGCATATTCAAAAGCAGAGACATTACTTTGCCAACAAAGGTCCATCTAGTCAAGGCTATGGTTTTTCCAGTGGTCATGTATGGATGTGAGAGTTGGACTGTGAAGAAAGCTGAGCACTGAAGAATTGATGCTTTTGAACTGTGGTATTGGAGAAGACTCCTGAGAGTCCCTTGGACTGCAAGGAGATCCAACCAGTCCATTCTAAAGGAGATCAGTCCTGGGTGTTCTTTGGAAAGACTGATGCTAAAGCTGAAACTCCAGTACTTTGGCCACCTCATGCGAAGAGCTGATTCATTGGAAAAGACTCTGATGCTGGGAGGGATTGGGGGCAGGAGGAGAAGGGTACGACAGAGGATGAGATGACTGGATGGCATCACTGACTCAATGGACATGAGTTTGAGTGAACTCTGGGAGTTGGTGATGGACAGGGAGGCCTGGCGTGCTGCAGTTCATGGGGTGGCAAAGAGTCAGACACAACTGAGTGACTGAACTGAACTGAATAAAAATAAAGCCTCCAAAAGCTGTTTTATGCTATTTTTATTACCATAAGCAATATCACCACCACCATTATCATTTTTAGTGGAAATATTATAAGGTTACATATTAAAAAAATAGAAGTAATATTTAACTCATCATGGTCATCCTCATGGTTAGCTATCAAAGATTTCTCAATATGATATTTGCTCAGAGTCACCTCTGGACAGAAATCTGGAGCAGAGTGATTACTCATTACTTTCTCTAGCAAAACTTGAATTTTTTAAAAACAAATATGAAAAGGAAAGACGTGTTTGGATTTGGCCAATATGTTTGTCATTGTTATCTGTAGTATTCTCTACTCTGTCAGAGACAGAGTTAAAGACTTTATTTTACTTCAACAATATACATGCAGTGTGACTAAGAGCAGATCAGATGGTATTTTTAATATTTCACAAGACTGTTAGACTACTGTAAAGGCCTTGTGTTACTGAACTGAACTTGGGTCTACTCATCTGATGCACAGCAAAACCAACCTACTGACACCAGCTTGTGGTGAAGAAAAGTAGCGTAGACTACAAAACATTGAGCAAGGAGAATGAGAAGGTAATGCTCAAACTTGAACTTCCTGACCCGTTTCAGAGAAGACACAGAGAAGACTCTTTCAGAGAAGACACTTACAGAGAAGATACTTTCAGAGAATACACTTTCAGAGAAGATACTTTCAGAGAAGACACAGAAAGAGGTTGCAGGGTGCATGATCAGCTCACACACAGTTCTCTGATTGGCTGACAGTAAGTTACCTGGATACTGTTTCAGGAATCGCAAACAAAGCTAGTGGATGTGAGCTATTTCAAATCCTAAAAGATGATGCTGTGAAAGTGCTTCACTCAATATGCCAGCAAATTTGGAAACCTCAGCAGTGGCCACAGGACTGGAAAGGTCAGTTTTCATTCCAATCTCAAAAGAAAGGCAATGCCAAAGAATGCTCAAACTACCGCACAATTGCACTCATCTCACACGCTGGTAAAGTGATGCTCAAAATTCTCCAAGCTAGGCTTCAGCAATATGTGAACCGTGAAATTCCAGATGTTCAAGCTGGTTTAGAAAAGGCAGAGGAACCAGACATCAAATTGCCAACATCTGCTGAGCCATTGAAAAAGCAAGAGAGTTCCAAAAAAACATCTATTTCTGCTTTATTGACTATGTCAAAGCCTTTGACTGTGTGGATAACAATAAACTGTGGAAAATTCTGAAAGAGATGGGAATACCAGACCACCTGACCTGCCTCTTGAGAAACCTATATGCAGGTTAGGAAGCAACAGTTATAATTGAACATGGAACAACAGACTGGTTCCAAATAGGAAAAGGAGTATATCAAGGCTGTATGTTGTCACCCAGATTATTTAACTTATATGCAGAGTACATCATGAGAAACGCTGGGCTGGATGAAGCACAAGCTAAATCAAGATTGCTGGGAGAAAGATCAATAACCTCATATATGCCGATGACACCACCCTTATGGTAGAAAGGGAAGAAGAACTAAAGAACCTCTTGATGAACGTGAAAGAGGAGAGTGAAAAAGTTGGCTTAAAGCTCAACATTCAGAAAACTAAGATCATGGTATCTGGTCCCATCATTTCATGGCAAATAGATGGGGAAACAGTGGAAACAGTGGCTGACTTTATTTTCTTGGGCTCCAAAATCACTGCAGATTGTGACTGCAGCCATGAAATTAAAAGACGCTTGCTCCTTGAAGGAAATTTATGACCAACCTAGACAGTATATTAAAAAGCAGAGACATTACTTTGCCGACAAAGTTCCGTCTAAGGCTATGGTTTTTCCAGTAGTCGTGTATGGATGTGAGAGTTGGACTATAAAGAAAGCTGAGCCCAGAAGAATTGATGCTTTTGAACTGTGGTGTTGGAGAAGACTCTTGAGAGTCCCTTGGACAGCAAGGAAGTCAAGCCAGTCAATCCTAAAGGAAATCAGTCCTGAATATTCATTGGAAGGACTGATGTTGAAGCTGAAACTCTAACATTCTGTCCACCTGAAAGAAGAACTGACTCATTTGAAAAGACCCCGATTCTGGGCAAGATCGAAGGCAGGAGGAGAAGGGGATGACAGAGGATGAGATGGTTGGATGGCAGCACTGACAGAATGGACATGAGTTTGAGTAAACTCTGGGAGTTGGTGATGGACAGGGAGGTCTGGCGTGCTGCAGTCCATGGGGTCACAAAGATTTGGACACAACTGAGCAACTGAACTGAACTGAAGGGCCCTGGATTGGACATTGGTAGGTTTTGAAAACTAGATCTTATCATTAGCTCTTTGACGTTGGACAGATGGCAAGTTTTAATAATTAGAACTTATACACCATGGTATCTGCACTGCCTAACACATGGTGGATGGTTGTGTGTGTGCATGCTATGTCGCTTTCATGTACAACTGTCTGTGACCCTATGGACTGTAGCCCACCAGGTTTCTTTGTCCATGGGATTCTCCTGGCAGGAGTACTGGAATGGGTTGCTATGCCCTTTTCCAGGGGATCTTCCTGACACAGGGATTGGACCATATCTCTTTTCTACCTGCATTGGCAGACAGGTTCTTTATCACTAGCACCACCTGGGAAGGCTGATACTTGACGAGTACTTGAAATTAACCTTTATTTCTTCCTTTACAATACTGAGATAGTAATATTTAGTATGTCTAATTCTTAAAGTGTTGTAAGAATCAAATACATTATTAACTAGTCAGTTGTTGAAAAGGGATCATTACTATAGAAAAGAAAAGTATTATATTTCTTTTTTTTTAGTCTCTATTATTTTTATTTTTTTAAATTTTATTTTATTTAACTTTACAATATTGTATTGGTTTTGCCATATATCAAAATGAATCTGCCACAGGTATACATGTGTTCCCCATCCTGAACCCTCCTCCCTCCTCCCTCCCCATACCATCCCTCTGGGTCATCCCAGTGCCCCAGCCCCGAGCATCCAGTATCGTGCATCGAACCTGGACTGGCGACTCATTTCATATATGATATTATACATATTTCAATGCCATTCTCCCAAATCATCCCACCCTCTCCCTCTCCCACAGAGTCCACACAATGGAGTATTACTCAGCCATTAAAAAGAATACATTTGAATCAGTTCTAATGAGGTGGATGAAACTGGGGTCTATCATACAGAGTGAAGTAAGCCAGAAAGAAAAACACCAATACAGTATACTAACGCATATATATGGATTTTAGAAAGATGGTAACAATAACCCTGTACACGAGCAAAAGAGACACTGATGTATAGAAAAGAAAAGTATTATATTTCTTAAGAACTAGCATGTCTCAATAATTAGCAAACCATATCAGACTATTACTATTTTAACCAGCAAAAGGCGAAACTTAGAGTCTAAATGCTGACCCAAATGTTTGTGTCAGGCTGTTGAAATTCAGCTGAAAACACTGAATTTTCAGGACTAGAAATATAGTAAAGTAAGAAGACTATAATGAAACATAGAAAAGAAGAAGCTATTGAGATCATCAGTTTTTAAAGGAAAAGGCTTAGAAAAAGCTGCTGAGGTCTTCAGTTATTTAAGGAAATTGAATACTGCTGAAACTTTGGAAAGAAAACAAGTGTCTGAAGATAATTTCCATGAGCACTTTGGATGTAGTTGAAAAAACACTATGGTTACAGATGTAAGACAGATTTGATTCACTGTCCCTATGGTTGATTTATTATATCTCCAGCTTATTAAAGCCCATCAACTAGTTAGTGGTAAATGTATAAGCCAGGAGAAAATCTAAGTCTATGAACATAAAAAATTACCTGCAACATAGCAAGATTTCTTCACTCTTCTGTTTCCCAGAGTAAAGAAGATAGATACAGACCTGTCTCTATAGTTTCATCAAGTTAGGTATGAATCTTAGTTTTGATGACACTTTGGGGAATTCAGTTTCTTTTTGATTATGAAGAAGATTAATAATACATATCTTACAGGATAGTCGCTAATATTAAAGAGATGATTTGTGTATCTTGTTTAATAAACTTAAAAATTTTTATTTTTGGCTGCATTGGATCTTAATTGCAGCATGTGCGATTTTCGCTGTGGACACAGACTTCTTCCTGCTTGTGGTGTGTGGGCTCCAGAGCATATGGGCTCTGTGGTTTGCAGCACACAGGCTCTCTAGTTGAGGTGTGCAGATTCAGTAGATGCAGAGTGTGAGCATAATTGGCCTAGGCAGGAATTGAACCTGCATCTCCTGCATTGCCAGGTGAACTCTTAACCGTTGGACCACCAGTGAAGTCCCATGTCTAATGTATCTTATATTTAAAGGCTGAATTAATGTTTGCTTATTTTCCCATCTCTATTCTCTCCAGTCTCGAGGAAGTATCCAGTGGCCAACCAATTGATTCTGCTTCTTCCATTGCAGTTTTCCAATAAAAGGAGGGGCAAATGTGCCTATTTGAACGACAGTGGGGCCAGTAGTGCTAGGCACAACTGGGAGGAAGTAGATTTGTTAAAAAAACAAATGCATATGCCCAGATGAGGAAGTAAAGCTCTCTAACTGATTTTCACATGCACAAGTAAGATACAGAGTAAATTGCTAATTTCTTTTAAAAAACATTTACTTATTTTTAAATTGAAGAATAATTGCTTTACAGAACTGTATTGGTTTCTGCCAAATATCAACATGAATCAACTTTAGGTATACATATGTCCCCTCCCTCTTGAACCTCCCTCCCACCTCCCTCCCCATCCCACTCCTTTAGGTTGTTACAGAGCTTTGGTTTGAATTCCCTGAGTCATACAGCAAATTCCCATTGGCTATCTATTTTACATATGGTAATGTACACTTCCATGTTACTCTCTCCATACATCCCACCCTCTCTTTCCTCTCCCGACCACCATGTCCATAGTCTGTTCTCTGTGTCTGTCTCCATTGCTGCCCTGCAAACAATTTCATCAATACCATCTTTCTAGATTCCATATATATGTATTAGTATATGGTATTTGTTTTTCTCTTTCTGACTTACTTCATTCTGTATAATAGGCTCTAGGTCCATCCACCTCATTAGAACTGACTCAAATGCATTCCTTTTTATGGCTGAGTAATATTCCATTATATATATGCTTCTTTATCCATTTGTCTGTCTGGAAACTATAAACAAGGCGAAAAGACAAGCCTCAGAACAGGAAAAAATAATACCAAATGAAAGAACTGACAAAGGATCAACTTCTATTTCCAAAGTATATAAGCAGCTCATACAGGTCAATACCAGAAAATCAAACAACCCAATTAAAAAGTGGGAAAAAACCTAAACAGACATTTCTCTGAAGAAGACATACAGATGGCTAACAAACACATGAAAAGCTACTCAGCATCACTCATTATTAGAGAAATGCAAATCAAAACTACAATGAGATATCACCTCACACCGGTCAGAATGGCCATCATCAAAAAGTCTATAAACAATAAATTCTGGAGAGGGTGTGGAGAAAAAGGAACCTCTTGCTAATTTCTATTTCCATTCTTATACACAGATAAATAAAGATGTTTCTGATAATGTTTCTAAGTAAAGACACTGTTTAGTTCCTGTTTTCAATCTTTCTCTCATTTGTTGTTATTGTCCAGTCCCTCAGTTGTGTCCGACTCTTTGCGACCCCATGGACTGCAGCACGTCAGGCTTCCCTGTCCTTCACCATCTCTCAGAGCTTGCTCAAAATCATGCCCATTGAGTTGGTGATGCCATAAACCATCTCTTCCTCTGTCATCCCCTTCTCCTCCTGCTTTCAATCTTTCACAGCAACAGGTCTTGTCTAATGAGTTGGCTCTTCACATCAGGTGGCTAAAGTATTGGAGTTTCAGCTTCGGCATCAGTCCTTCCAATGAATATTCAGGATTGCTTTCCTTTAGAATTGACTGGTTTTGATCTCCTTACAGTCCAAGGGATCTCAAGAGTCTTCTCCAACAGCACAGTTCGAAAGCATCAATTCTTCTGTTCTTGAAATTCAGTGCTACTTTCCTTGAAATTCAGTGTTTTCAATTTTTTCAGATTTCTAGGTTTATAATCCTGATTGTCAGCTGAAAGTCTGTTGTAATTATCTTTTTTTAGTGAACCCCTTTTGTCACACAAAGCAAAAGAGACAATGTGTGTTGGGCTTTACCCAGCTGTCTTTTTGAGCCATTCTGTGTGTACTTGCACATGTCTGTCACTTGATGCCTCAACCTGGGGCTTCTTTCTTCTTCCATTGCTTTTCAATCTGGAGAAAGTGCTATGATTCATGGCAGGGAATTTGACTTAAGTATTCTACTCTGTTGAAGTGAGAAGATCCATCACTATTGCAGCGTGATGCTTAAGTTTGTGTCAACCTGGCTCAGCCAAATACGTTTAAATCAAATGTATTTGGTCAAGCATTTTTTTGGATAGTTTTGTAAGGACGTTTTAAGATAAGATTTAAATCAGTGGAGATTGAGTAAAGAAGATTGCCCTCTGTAATGTGGATGGGTCTCATCCAATCAGATGAAGGCCTTAATAAAACAAAGACCGACTACTTTCAAGCAAGAGGAAATTCTGGCAGCAGATGGTCTTTGAACTTGAACTGAAATATCAACTCTTACTTCATTTTGACAGTCTTTGGACTTGAACTGCAACTCTGACCCTTCCCTGAGTCTCCAGTCTGTTGACTTTCCCTGCTGATTTTAAATTTACCAGCCTCCGAAATTACATGAACCATTCTTCAAAGTAAATCTCATACACATTCTATCAGTTTTGTTTGGAGAACCCTAACTGTTATGGGGAATTATTTCCCTACCAAGAAAACGTACTAAAGGGGATAGGAGACAGCAAGAATGCAACATGTATTCTCTATTTCCTTTGCTTCTTTGGCTGGATGATTTGAAAGCATAGGTGTTTGATTAGAAGCTTGCTGGAAACATTGGAAAGAATGCTTAGCTCTTTCTAAAGCCATAACATTTATTGCTTGTAGACTTTTGGATCACAGCCATTCTGACTGGTGTGAAATGGTACCTCATTGTGGTTTGATTTGCATTTCTCTGATAATGAGTGATGTTGATCATCTTTTCATGTGTTTGTTAGCCATCTGTATGTCTTCTTTGGAGAAATGTCTATTTAGTTCTTTGGCCCTTTTTTTTGATTGGGTCGTTTATTTTTCTGGAATTGAGCTGCAGGAGTTGCTTGTATATTTTTGAGATTAGTTGTTTGTCAGTTGCTTCATTTGCTATTATTTTCTCCCGTTCTGAAGGCTGTCTTTTCACCTTGCTTATAGTTTCCTTTGTTGTGCAGAAGCTTTTAATTTTAATTAGGTCCCATTTGTTTATTTTTGCTTAAAGTAATTAACCTCCAATTAAAATAAATAAATTTATATTAAAAAATAAAGCCATAACATTAAACAACTTAGCTTTCTAAAATTTATATGCTTATTTGTAAGATTTATTCATATTCATTATGCATTTAACTGTATAAAATTTAAAACTCCAAAAAACATAATCTACATCAATAGAAGTGCTGCTAAATAAAAAGTGATACTTCCATAAAGTGAAAAAAATATGCATCATTAAAGTTAAACTGTAATGCTGTCATGGAAAGAGCTACAAGACATCAAGGAACTTACTTGGTCATATGATTGTTTTATTTTATATTTTTTTGCGGAAACTCCATACTGTTTTCCACAGTGGTTGTACCAATTTACACTTTTATGAACAGTGCACAAGGGCTCCCCTTTCTACACATTCTTGCTAACACTTGTCTCTTGTTTTTATAATGGCCATTCTAACAACTATGAGACAGTATTTCATGGTGCTTTTGAAATTTTCCTCTGATGATTAGTGATGTAGAATGTCTTTTCATGTGTCTGTTGGCCATCTGTATATCTTCTTTAGAAAAATGTCTATTCAGCTTCTCTGCTCATGTTTTAAATAAAGTATCTGTTTTTGTATCTGTAGAATCTTTTAACAGAAAATATGTGGTTACTGATAAAAGTAAATTCAGTAAACACATTTTAATCTCACTTAGATTTGTTTTAGTCCTTATTCAGGTATTTGCTTTTTCTCATATGTGGTCACACATCATATGATTCTATGTGTATGAAATATCCAGAATAGGCAAAGCAGTAGACACAGGTCAGATGGGGATTTGACAGGGGCTAGATGTCCTGGTGGAGAATGGGAAGCAACTTCTTAATGGGTATGAGGTTTTTTTCTTGAGGTGATTAAAACATTTGGGAAATAGAGACGGTGGTTGTATAACATTGTGGATATACTTCATACCACTAAATTGTTTGATTTAAAAGATCTGATTTTACATTACAGTAACTCCCCTGCATACCAACTTTTAAGTTGTGAACTTTCAAAGATGTGAACACGCACTGAAGACCTGATAGAATTGGAGGCCCGGAGTAAGGATAAAGAGAGACAACACGAAGAAGTAACTTAAGAAATTAAGAGATTCATGACACAGAAAATGGCAAGAGGTTTTTCTTTATTTGAGGAGGCACTGTTAGTTTTTAATAGTATGGACCCAAATGTAGAAGGGGACATGAAGTTTGTAGCAGCCATTCAGGATGAAATAAAGTGCTACCATATCATCTATGATAAGAAAAGAATTACTACCCAGACACCACCAAACTGTTTTTTTTTTTTTTTTTAAGAAGGAACAGAGAATTGAATCCAGCAAGGAACCAGAACTTGTGCCATGAATGTCAGGTGTTCGTGAAGCTGCAATTTGCCCTCCATCTCCTATTGCTGATGATCCTTCAGCTCTACCATCTCCCACCTCCTCTCCCCACTCCAGTCAGTAACTCTTCTTGCCTGTTTTCACTCGATGCCAGCCCCTCTATGCCAGCTGTTGTGCTGTACTACTAAACTTTTCAAGGTAATGTTCTGTAAGACTAAAATTATTTTCTTTATTTTTGTGTTTGTTTTTTATGTATTATTTGTCTGAAAAATACTATACACCCATAGAGTGCAGCATCATATAGCCATTTATGTTTGTTGGGTACCTATGCTAACTTTTTTTGACTTCTGAACAAATTGTTCTTATGAACATGCTCTCAGAACAGAACTCGTCTGTATGTAGAGGTATTACTGCATTCCAATTTTATTTCAGTTTTTAAAAAACTCCTCCAGAGTGGCACTTCTGCAATGTGGAA
The DNA here is from genome assembly GCF_029407905.1 of Bubalus kerabau. Lineage (NCBI taxonomy): Eukaryota > Metazoa > Chordata > Mammalia > Artiodactyla > Bovidae > Bubalus > Bubalus kerabau. The sequence continues at coordinate 21,444,089 of NC_073624.1, forward strand.
AAATCCACGTTGGAGGTGATTTCACAATACAAAATTTAAAAATATATATTGTTTAAGAGAGTCAAATGAAGCAACAAACAGGAAAATTCAAATCAGAAGAATGCAATATTATGTAAGTAATGACCTGAAAGAATATATTACAAAATAAAGGAAACAAAAGCAGAACTTTTTTTTTTTTTTTTTGCAAGGAGAATTCAAGGACTTAATTCCTGGGCCAGACTCCAGCTGTGACACCTTGACTTCACATTTTTAAAATAACTAAATGGAACTTTTAGAAATGAACACTCTATTAACTCTTTAATAAATCAAATAAATAGCTAATTAAACTGAAGGGGTAATTAAAGTACTGTAACTTAAAGCTGTGGCCACTGCTGAGTTTTCCAAATTTGCTGGAAAGTAATGCTCAAAATTCTCCAAGCCAGGCTTCAGCAATATGTGAACCGTGAACTTCCTGATGTTCAAGCTGGTTTTAGAAAAGGCAGAGGAAGCAGAGATCAAATTGCCAACATCCACTGGATCATGCAAAAAGCAAGAGAGTTCCAGAAAAACATCTATTTCTGCTTTATTGACTATGCCAAAACCTTTGACTGTGTGGATCACAATAAACTGTGGAAAATTCTGAAAGAGATGGGAATACCAGACCACCTGACCTGCCTCTTGAGAAATCTGTATGCAGGTCAGGAAGCAAGAATTAGAACTGGACATGGAACAACAGACTGGTTCCAAATACGAAAAGGAGTACATCAAGGCTGTTTATTGTCACCCTGCTTATTTAACTTATATGCAGAGTACATCATGAGAAACGCTGGACTGGAAGAAACACAAGCTGGAATCGAGATTGCTGGGAGAAATATCAATAACCTCAGATATTCAGATGACACCACCCTTATGGCAGGAAGTGAAGAGGAACTAAAAAGCCTCTTGATGAAAGTGAAATTGGAGAGTGAAAAAGTTGGCTTAAAGCTCAACATTCAGAAGATGAAGATCATGGCATCCGGTCCCATCACTTCATGGGAAATAGATGGAGAAACAGTGGAAACAGTGTCAGACTTTATTTTGGTGGGCTCCAAAATCACTGCAGATGGTGACTGCAGCCATGAAACTAAAAGACACGTACCCCTTGGAAGGAAAGTTATGACCAACCTAGATAGTGTTTTCAAAAGCAGAGACATTACTTTGTCAACAAAGGTCCATCTAGTCAAGGCTATGGTTTTTCCTGTGGTCATGTATGGATGCGAGAGTTGGACTGTGAAGAAGGCTGAGCACCGAAGAATTGATGCTTTTGAACTGTGGTGTTGGAGAAGACTCTTGAGAGTCCCTTGGACTGCAAGGAGATCCAGCCAGTCCATCCTAAAGGAGATTATTCCTGGGTGTTCATTGGAAGGACTGATGCTGAAGCTGAAGCTGAAGCTCCAGTACTTTGGCCACCTCATGCGAAGAGTTGACTCATTGGAAAAGACTCTGATGCTGGGAGGGATTGGGGGCAGGAGGAGAAGGGACGACAGAGGATGAGATGGCTGGATGGCATCACTGACTCAATGGATGTGAGTCTGAGTGAACTCTTGGAGTTGGTGATAGACAGGGAGGCCTGGCATGCTGTGATTCATGTGGTCCCAAAGAGTCGGACATGACTGAGCGACTGAAGTGAACTGAACTTAAAGCTGAGGATAATAAAGAGATTTAAAAAATGTGAGACATTTAAAAAACTTGGAAGATAGAATGAGAAGATGCCAGAAAACGTTTAATAAGCATTCCATAAGAAATAAGTGAAATAAAAAGATAGAGAGGCAATCTTTGAGGTTGTTGCTGTTCAGTTGTTAAGTCATGTCCAACACTTTTGAGACCCCATGGACTGTAGCCCACCAGGAAATTCTGTCCTTGGGGTTTCCCAGGAAAGAATGCTGGAATGGGTTGTTATTTCCTTTTCCAGGATATCTTCCTGACCCAGGGATCCACTCTGCCTCTCCTGCGCTGGCAGGCAGATTCTTTACTGTTGAGTTACCAGAGAAGCCCAGTATTTGAGGTGTCAATGACAAATAATTTTCCAGAATTCCCATTATTGGCTAATGAAAATATAAATTGCTACAATTTCTTTTAAGAAAAATTTGTCAATATCTAATAAAGTTGAAGAATGTGCATATTCTATAAACTTGTAGTTTTCTACTGGAAAGAAATTCTCAGAATAAGTACCTATGCAGTAATATACTTTGCAGCTTTGTTTGTAGCAGAGAAATGATAGAAATGCATTGGCTGAGTCTTCCACAGGGAAAATCTCCTGACATACTCTGCTTTCACACATTAGGAGATCTGCATTTCATCATGGGGGACAGAGTACAACTCAAAAATTAATCACTATGCTAATTAATATAACTGAGAGGAAAACCTTATTAATAGAGTTAAGAATCAAGTATATGAATAATACTTAAGTCCATCAAAGAATTTATTAATTTTATAAAGACCTGCTGAAACATTGTGCTCAGAATAAAGCTCTTAAAATAAGTACTGTTCAGAAGTGTGTACCATTCTGATCCTGGTTCAAAATCAGTTACGTAGTTACATTCTGCACAATTCTGATGGGTTTGATTAGTTGAGTAGTTCACAAACTATAAATGGTAGATTAGAAGTAAGGGATGAAAATATGCCCAGGGTGGAACATAAGACTACACAGCAGGAAATGATGGTTGGGAAAAAAGAGAAAAAACAATGTAAAGAAGAGGTGTTTAACAAAAAAACTTGTCATTTTGAATCCCTTCCTTTGGAGGTGTATAGTAGTAGGTATTTCTATTTGTCTTAAGTCCATGTTCGTGGAAGCAACCTAAATGTCCATCAGCAGATGAGTGCATTAGGAAGCTATGGCACATATATACAGTGGAGTATGACTCAGCCATTAAAAAGAATGAATAATGCTATTTGTAGCAGCATGGTTGGAACTAGAGATTATCATATTAAGTAAAGTAAATCAGGCAAAGAAAGACAAATATCATATGATATTTCTTGTATGTGGAACCTAAAAAATGATACAAATGAATTTATTTACAAAACAGAAACATACAAACTTAGAGAACAAACTTATGATTACCAGGAAGAGTGGAGGGAGAGGAGGGAGATAGATTGGGAGTTTAGGATTGATATATATATATAGGCTTCCTTGGTGGCGTAAGTGATAAAGAACCTGCCTGCCATATGAGAGACTTAAAAAGACTCTGGTTTGATCCCTGGGTCATGAAGATTCCCTGGAGGAGGGTACAGCAACCCACTCCAGTATTCTTGCATGGAGAATCCCTTGGACAGCGGAGCCTGTCAGGCTATGGTCCATAGGCTGTATATATAGGGAGGATGGAGATGGACATTTCAACCAAGATGTATTCAGTACAGTGCTGGTTCTGGTTTGGAATGCAGGTAGATACGGCCACTCTAAGTGTGGTCACTTCCAGGCAGGCCATTCTGCCTAGCTTGGAGGACCTACTATACCACATCTTCCCACTGGACAACTGATAATCTTCTGAGTCCAGGCAGGAACACCTGGTGCAGACAGATGTACTCCATCCATTCTCCTTTTCATCAGTTCTGTGTGTTCTGGGTCCTGGGTCCATGGGAACAGAACTGTGTTTGCTCCATGCTGTAGCTCACTCCTCATCTTCATCTTTGTTTTCTAATGGTGGGTCTGGCAAATGAAGCCCCAGGGCTGGCAGAGCCAGAGAAGACAGTTAAGGGCCAGTCCTTCAGGGACTCCAGCTCCATCTGCTCAGGAACAATGCCTCCTCCGTCACACATGGATCTGATCCTGGATATCAGCAACTACATCTTCTCCGTCACCCACTGATGCTGACTCTACCTCCTTCTGTTCAGAATCTTGGTTCAGGAGTAGCCAGCTGGTCTTGCTCTCATTTCCTCTGGTTCCTCACTGCTCCAATCCCCAGTGCCTTCTGTAGGGCCCTGGTGTAGCCTGAGTTCCTCAGTCTGATTTCAGAACATGTGGTATCTCCCCCCTAGAACTAGAACTACTGCTGCCAATGGGCAGGTGCCACTCAGTTCCAAAGGTTGAATCCCAGGCCCACTCTTTTCAATGGTCCTGTATGCCCGCATCAGCTCCTGGTCCGTCATTAACCATTCCATCCAAACTCACCTGTCTCATTACCTAGGACCTTGGCTCTCTAGTGAGAATAAAACAGTCAATGGTTTCAAACTATCTGATTTAACTCCTAAATAAGTTAACAAAAAATAGTGTCTGGAACTAAATTAAGGATTCCTTTGGGTTAAACACTTTTAACCACAATTTAACTGTAATGATTACAATTTTCAGCTAACTTGGTACTCGTTTTTACAAAATACATCTTCTAAAGAGTTGTCTATAATCCCCTCTTGACTTGTTCCTCCTAGTCTCTTCCTTGAACCCACATGAATGTCTGGTTTTGTTTGTGTATGGTGTTCTTCTTTTTCTCTACCACTTCACCAAAACTGCTCCTGTCAGAGTCACGGGTGACCTCCCCTACCTTCTGATCCTCTCTCTGGCCAGATGTATCCCTTGGTGGGATGGAATCAACCTCACCCTCCCTTCTGACTGATGGTTGGAGGAGGTGTGTTTCTCATGATGTCTCTGCATATAAGGCAAATAAGCAGGGTGACAATATATAGCCTTGATGTACTCCTTTTCCTATTTGGAACCAGTCTGTTGTCCCATGTCCAGTTCTAACTGTTGCTTCCTGACCTGCATACAAATTTCTCAAGAGGCAGATCAAGTGGTCTGGTATTCCCATCTCTTTCAGAATTTTCCAGTTTATTGTGATCCACACAGTCAAAGGCTTTGGCATAGTCAATAACGCAGAGATAGATGCTTTTCTGGAACTCTCTTGTTTTTTCCATGATCCAGCGGATGTTGGCAATTTGATCTCTGGTTCCTCTGCCTTTTCTAAAACCAGCTTGAACATCAGGAAGTTCACGGTTCACATATTGCTGAAGCCTGGCTTGGAGAATTTTGAGCATTACTTTACTAGCGTGTGAGATGAGTGCAATTGTGCGGTAGTTTGAGCATTCTTTGGCTTTGCCTTTCTTTGGGATTGGAATGAAAACTGACCTTTTCCAGTCCTGTGGCCACTGCCAAGTTTTCCAAATTTGCTGGCATATTGAGTGCAGCACTTTGACAGCATCATCTTTCAGGATTTGGAATAGCTCAACTGGAATTCTATCACCTCCACTAGCTTTGTTCGTAGTGATGCTTTCTAAGGCCCACTTGACTTCACATTCCAGGATGTCTGGCTCTAGGTCAGTGATCACAACATCGTGATTCTCCACTCTTTTCAGCTGAGGTTTACCTGTTGTATTTCTTGTTGAAAGTTCTGTGAAATCTCCTTTCACCACAAAAATAAGGCCAACATGATAGACATTGGCCTCTCTACAGGAAGTACTGGAAAGCTGCTATACCTCCAAACAGTAAAGACTTGTTGACACTCCTATATGCACAGCATCATTAAATCCTTCAAGCTGCATGGTTGATCTGCATGGTTGATCTTCTGTCAGTTGTAAACCTCACTGTCTCTAAGCCAAGTACTCCAATTGGAATTTTGGAAGTGGACAAGGTAATTTTTAAGCAAACAATGTTGGATTTAAAAAGTGCCCTGCACCCATAATAGAAGAAAACTGTGGTAGGCATGATCTATTATAAGAAAACTCAGAAAAATTCTATATCTCCATGGGTTGGAGTGGCTCTGTCTCAGCCCTGAAGGGACAGATGAGACACATTTAAAAAAAGCATGTACACCACCAAAGAAGCACTTTTTCTCATGTGTACAAAGGGGACCTCATGGCTAGCAGGGATCTTGTCTCAGCCCCTCAGTGTTCACAGAGGTTGGCCTTGGAGATAAATTTGTTCCAGGCATATTTGGAACAACTTCCAACTATGGGCCTCCCGGGGCTTACTTGAGGCAGACACATTGACAACAGCACCTCAAAATGCCAGAGGGAGGGTTTCAATTAAGACAGGGAGGGCTCCTCAGAAGATAAGTGGCTTTGCCAAGAACACCAGCCTCTGTGTGTGTGTGTGTGTGTGTGTGTGTGTGTAGGAGGTGGTAGTGGTACATCTTACAGTTAGTTGTTTGGGATAATAGTATAGGAGCCAGGTTTCCTGGTGGGAATTCTTGACTCTTTGTTTAGTGCTTCTGTGACCCTGGGCAAACTACTCAACTTCCACGTAGTCCAATTTTTTGTGTGTGCTCAGTCGCTAAGTTGTGTCTGACTCTTTTGCAACCCCATGGACTATAGCCCATCTGGCTCCTCTGTTTACAGGATTTCCCAGGCAAGAATAGTGGAGTAGCTTGTCATTTCCTTCTCCAGGAGATCTTCCCAACCCAGAGATAGAACCCGCATCTCCTGCATTGGCAGGCAGAGTCTTTACCACTGTACCACCTGGGAAGCCCCACTCCAATTTTACCTGTTGAAAAATGAGCAAAAAAATGTATCTATCCATCTACAGGCAGTTCTGTTTTATTCTGATGCTTATACAAAGGGCCTGAAACCAGCTAGAGGCCAGAATTGAAGAAGTAGCACCTTTGAGCCCCATGGAAGAACAGAACCAGACACCTCAAAGTCCCCAAACTCCCCCTCCAAACAATAGACTTTTGGGGACAGGCTTCTAATGTGCTTACTTGGACAATATTCAGATCTTTCCAGTGTGTTGATCAAGATTTCCAGAACTGTTTTTAGTTAAGAAACAACTTCATGAAACTGCTGACCAAAAGTCCAGTGGAATAACTAATACCTTGGTTTGATCCCTTGGAAGATTCCCTGGAGAAAGGAATGGCAACCCACTTCAGTATTCTTGTCTGGAAAATCCCATTAACAGAGGAGCCTGGCAGGCTATAGTCCATCAGATCGCAGAGTCAGACATGACTGATTGACATTTCATTTTCATTTAAGGCTAAATTAACTGATGAGGGATATTTTACTGTGGTTGTTTGGAATAATGTTGATGGTTTTTAATGCTTGCTGTTTTTGTATCTATAAAGAAGCCTTGTTATTTCTTTCTTTTTTTTTTGGTCTCTGTCACAGTTTTTTTTCTTCTTTTTTTAAATTTATTTTAATTGGAGGCTAATTACTTTACAATATTGTATTGGTTTGGCCATACATCAACATGAATCTATTAAATTGTTAAGAGTTACAGGGAATTAAAAAAGAACCCTTTTTCTTTTTTCATTTCCTGTAACTCTTAACAATCTAATAGATTCTTTGGTAAACTGAAAATGAAACATTTCAAAATGATTTTCCGATTTTTACTGTCTGCCCTTGTCCACCCCAACTTCAGAAATGTTTTGTCTTTACTTCTCATGGAAATACAGTCATCACAAAGTTTCAAAGAAAAGAAAATCCAGAAGCAATACCACATTCTTAGAGAATTCATCTTTTTTTTTTTTTTTAAATTCATCTTTGAGAAGAACAAAGCAAAAAGCATCATCTCTACCCTCTGAAATACTACTCATGAATTAAGAGCCATGTGAATTCTCTTTCAGTCTGTAGAAGCTGTGGATGACTTGGAAACAAATTATCCTGAAAAGTTACCCAACACAGATGTCCGCCTTGGCTACGGGATAACAAATCATGAAAGGTGCCCAGTGTCCACAGTGACAAGTGCTATTTCTGTTTCTGATTGCCCAGAAACGACTGATACAATTTTAGCATTGCATGCTGAAATCTGGAATAAGCTCTTATCCAGGCTTTAAGAGGTAGATAAAAATAAGCTAAGTGCAAAGCCTAAATGAAGCTGAAAACATTCTCTGAAGCCACAAGGTATTCCCCTTGTATCTTTGTAAGATATATGTCTAAATGATCTGACTCAGCCCTTGGCAATTACACAGGAGAGTCCTCACAAAACTCCATGGGAAAAAACCCAAGAAACTAGAAATATAGGTAGAAAAAGCACACATGTCATGATATGACAAGATGGCCATTGACTGTGTAAGAAAATAGAAGTTATTGAAACCAAACCAAGAGAATGATAAAATGAATTGTTTCTTTTCAATTAACACAGAAGATAAAATGACAAATGGAGTGAGGAGAACAGGAACCAGTGTAGGGATGTTGGAAAAAATAACCATGTGGTCATGAAGTTGACAGCCTACCAAGCTATCAGACATGTAAAACTGATGTTTCAATTGTTACAAGGAAAACATTCTAGCAGCTTCATTAGTACTGGATTAAAAAATGGAATCAACTCCAAGTAGAAAGGACATAAGGCAAGATGCACTGTATAATAACAATTTTTTGACTCCTTTAAATTGAATTGATAAAAATATCAGCTGCTTCTTATATGAAAAAGCATTCATTTTATAGACAAGACTACAAACCCAAGTAAGATGTTCAATGAAATTATAAGAGAGTATACATCCAGATTCAGAATGGCTACTCATTTAAACAGAAATCTCACATTGTCATGGGGTCTCAGGAGCACAATGCCACGAGCATGACCAATGGCAAAGTGGCTAATCTCTGAAATCGACTTCCAGGTCACTTAGAGATGCTGGTTCAAAAGTCCATTTGTGCCAAATTTGGAAGACGCAAAAACAATGTTTAAACAATATTTTGGAACTAATACTTTAGATCAAAGTTTTCAAATTACCAGAACAAATCAAGTTTGTTTTTTTTCTTTTTCTTGTAGAAGTAGAAAAGACAATGTGACATCCACAGCTGCTTGAGGTGTCAATACTCCTCCTCAGTTCAGTTCAGTTCAGTCACTCAGTCGTGTCCAACTCTTTTCGACCCCATGAATCGCAGCACGCCAGGCCTCCCTGTCCATCACCAGCTCCCGGAGTTCACTCAGACTCACGTCCATCGAGTCAGTGATGCCATTCAGCCATCTCATCCTCTGTTGTCCCCTTCTCCTCCTGCCCCCAATCCCTTCCAGCATCAGAGTCTTTTCCAATGAGTCAACTCTTCACATGAGGTGGCCAAAGTACTAGAGTTTCAGCTTTACCCTCATTCCTTCCAAAGAAATCCCAGGGCTGATCTCCTTCAGAATGGACTGGTTGGATCTCCTTGCAGTCCAACGAACTCTGAAGAGTCTTCTCCAACACCACAGTTCAAAAGCATCAATTCTTCGGCACTCAGCCTTCTTCACAGTCCAACTCTCACATCCATACATGACCACAGGAAAAACCATAGCCTTGACTAGATGGACCTTTGTTGGCAAAGCAATGTCTCTGCTTTTGAATATGCTATCTAGGTTGGTCATAACTTTCCTTCCAAGGAGTACATGTCTTTTAGTTTCATGGCTGCAGTCACCATCTGCAGTGATTTTGGAGCCCCCCAAAATTAAGTCTGACACTGTTTCCACTGTTTCTCCATCTATTTCCCATGAAGTGATGGGACCAGATGCCATGGTCTTCGTTTTCTGAATGTTGAGCTTTAAGCCAACTTTTGCACTCTCCATTTGCACTTTCATCAAGAGGCGTTTTAGTTCCTCTTCACTTTCTGCCATAAGGGCGGTGTCATCTGCATATCTGAGGTTATTGATATTTCTCCCAGCAATCTTGATTCCAGCTTGTGTTTCTTCCAGTCCAGCGTTTCTCATGATGTACTCTGCATATAAGTTAAATAAACAGGGTGACAATATACAGCCTTGACAAACTCCTTTTCCTATTCGGAACCAGTCTGTTGTTCCATGTCCAGTTCTAACTTTTGCTTCCTGACCTGCATACAGATTTCTCCAGAGGCAGGTCAGGTGGTCTGGTATTCCCATCTCTTTCAGAATTTTCCACAGTTTATTGTGACCCACACAGTAAAAGGCTTTGGCATAGTCAATAAAGCAGAAATAGATGTTTTTCTGGAACTCTCTTGCTTTTTCCATGATCCAGCGGATGTTGGCAATTTGATCTCTGGTTCCTCTGCCTTTTCGCATGTATACCTGTGGCAGATTCATTTTGATGTTTGGCAGAACTAATACAATTGTGTAAAGTTTAAAAATAAAATAAAATAAATAAAAAAAACAAAACGAACAAACAAACAAACAACAACAACAAAAAACAACAACAACAAAAAATAAAACCAGCTTGAACATCTGAAAGTTCATAGTTCATGTATTGCTGAAGCCTGGCTTGGAGAATTTTGAGCATTACTTTCCTAGCGTGTGAGATGAGTGCAATTGTGCAGTAGTTTGAGCATTCTTTGGCATTGCCTTTCTTTGGGATTGGAATGAAAACTGATCTTTTCCAGTCCTGTGGCCACTGCTGAGTTTTCCAAATTTGCTTGCATATTGAGTGAAGCACTTTCACAGCATCATCTTTTAGGATTTCAAATTGCTCAACTGAAATTCTGTCTCCTCCGATAGCTTTGTTTGTAGTGACGGTTTCTAAGGCCCACTTGACTTCACATTCCAGGATATCTGGCTCTAGGTCAGTGATCACACCATCGTGATTATCTGGGTCGTGAAGATGTTTTTTGTACAGTTCTTCTGTGTATTCTTGCCACCTCTTCTTAATACCCTACTTAAAATGAATAAAATACAGTAGTGGGAAGTAATATGTTGTTTTCCGCAGGGTAAACTCCTTCTCTCTCATTAATACATTGAACAACTAATTTTCCTCCCCATTCTCATATTAAAAATAAACAGGAAAAAGCAAAACTAATGATGACATCAGCTAGAAACCTGTAGACATCTATATTCCTCCAATAACTCTAAAAACTGTTCTTCCATGACCATTCTTAAGTTTCTTTGCTTTCAATTTTTACCCTTACTGTAGTGGAAAGGTCACAGTCTTTCTGTGACAAATTTCTTTTACATTTCAAAAATCTGACCTAATACATATTCAAATGTATTTTTTTTTTCTTATTACAGTTCATTCTAAAGAAACCCATCCTGTCTAATCAAAAGAAGTTACTTTCCTTTAAATAAAATATATGAATAGATGATTAAGACACATGCCTCCTGAAGTACAAGAGAACTGTTAAATATTTCACAAGCCACATCATGCTACTGGAGACTATTGACAAAATTCCTTGAACTTGATCTATCTTTTTATTGAAGTCTTCTTATATATTTTTATTGCTGTTGTTGTTAAGTTGCTCAGTAATGTCTGACTCTTTGTGACCCCATGGACTACAGCCCACCAGGCTCTTCTATCCATGGGATTTCCCAGGCAAGGATAGCAAAGTGAGTTTCCACTTCCTTCTCCAAGGGATCTTCTTGACCCAAGCATCGAAGCTGCGACTCCTGAATTGGCAGGCAGATTCTTTACTACTGAGCTACGAGGAAAGCCTCATCTCTTATTATCATTTTGTAATTATTAGGACTCACATCTTATCGACATATTGTTAGATTTATACTTACTTCATTTTCTTTTGAGTAATCATAAATAGTATTCCTGCCAGGAATCCTGCATAAGCCTCTACACCAGCCTCATCTACTAGGGATCAAACGTTAGAAGCAAGAAAAATACAATCTCACAGCCTTTGAAACTGAGTCCTCAAACACAGGTCAAATATGGAATTTTTCATGAAAAAAATTATGTTACTCTAACATTCAATATTTAAGGGAAAAAATAAATGCACAGGAAAGGAGGATAGTCTAGTGAGAAAGTAAGAAAAGATAGAAAATTTATTTGGTAGTCAATCTGTGTTTTCTAGGGAAGAGGGAGTCTTGACAAAAGACATACATTATTCCAGTCTCATTGGAAAGTGTCTCTGTATATATTGGCTGAGAGACTTTTAGTAAGTTAAATATCCTGTACACAGTCTTTTATATCTTCCAATTAGATAGTCAGATTCTTGATATGGGTATCCAGTTCACCTGGAGCTAGCTTTCTCTTACTGTGAGAAGGACAAAGCTGCCTTTGAAATGTATGAAATGCTGCCCCCAGCTGACAGGAATAGCTAGACCTTGACATTGCTAGGAGATGACGTGGCAGTCACAGTCAGGCCTGGATATTTTTCTGTTGTAAAGGTGGGAACATCACCGGACACCAACCTCATCAAAGCCACTCTGTGACCATAAGAAAGTGAAAGAAAATCTCCAAAACAGTGACAAAAAAGCCAAGGCCATCTTATAATTTTCTAATTGGACACAACATTATCTGATTTTTAATTTCTAAGTTTCATCATTCTACAGTGCGGGGAGTGGGGGGGATTGTTATTTTAAGAATTAATGCTTTTGAACTGTGGTGTTGGAGAAGACTCTCGGACTGCAAGGAGATCAAACCAGTCAATCCTGAAGGAAATTGATCCTGAATATTCTTTGGAAGGACTGATGCTGAAACTGAAGCTCCAATACTTTGGCCACCTGGGGCAAAGAGCCAACTCATTAGAAAAGGCCCTGATGTTAGGGAAAGATTGAAAGCAGGAGGAAAAGGGGATGACAGATGATCAGATGGTTGGATGGCATCACCAACTCAATGGACATGAGTTTGAGCAAGCTCCAGGAGATGGTGAAGGAGAGGAAAGCCTGACATGTTGCAGTCCATGGGGTCTCAAAGAGTTGGACGTGACTGAGTGTCTGAACAGAAACAATAATTTTATTGATTGCATCATATTCTATCAATTGAATTTCCCATAGTTTACTTCATCATTCTCTTATTGTTGGATACAGAATATTTCCATGTGTTTACTTTTATAATTATTGAGACAATAAATATACCTGTGCAAATTGTTTTTATATTTATGATTTCTTAAAGTTATAGATTCCTGGGCTTCCTTGGCGGTCAAGTGGTTAAGAATCTGTCTGGCAATGCAGGGAACACTGGTTTGATCCCTGGTACAGGGTGATCCCTCATGCTGTGGGGCAAATAACCCCATGTGCCACAACTACTGAGCCAGCACTGTAGAGCCTTTGAGCTGCAATGACTGAGCCCACGCATCACAACAAAAGGAAGTCTGAGTGCAGTAACAAAGGCCCACCACAGCCAATAAACAAATAAATCTTTAAAAAGATACACATTCCTAAGAGTATAACTTCTTGGCCAAATTATTTAAACATTTAAAATCCTAAGTAGCTAATAGTTATTACTTAAACAATAAGTAATGATTTGTTATCATTTTAGTTATTGCCAAATTATTTTTAAAACAACTTAGATGACCACAAACTATTTCAGAACAGTTAAAGGATGCAATTTAGCATCATTTATATGTTAATTTCGGAGAAGGCAATGGCACCCCACTCCAGTACTCTTGCCTGGAAAATCCCATGGACGGAGGAGCCTGGTGGGCTGCAGTCCATGGGCTCGCTAAGAGTCGGACACGACTGAGCGACTTTGTTTCACTTTTCACTTTGATGCATTGGAGAAGGAAATGGCAATCCACTCCAGTGTTCTTGCCTGGAGAATCCCAGGGACAGGGGAGCCTGGTGGGCTGCTGTCTATGGGGTTGCACAGAGTTGGACACGACTGAAGCGACTTAGCAGCAGCAGCAGCAGCAGCAGCATATGTTAATTTGATAGAACATTGTAGATGTAACTTCACTGAAAGTATGATTTTATCGTCTTTGATTAATAAAATTGAGTTGTACCTCATCAATTGAATTATTATTTGTATTTCCCATTTTATTCTTTTTTTTTTAAACTTTTTTCCCATAAATCTGTTGGGATGTTAATGTTTCTCTTTTCAATTTGTATGTGTTATTTAGAAACTTTGTTTTGAGGTTCCAGAAGCAGAAGAGTAATGTGCAAGGACAGAGTATTTAACATTAAAGAAAAATCTTTTTTAACTCAGAAAAACTTTCTCTTTAAACATAAATCTTTGGGAGGGAGATCATGGAAGAGTTATAAACAAAAAGAGCAATTGTCTGAGCATCCAGGTTGGCCAAAATGAATCTTAACACATTTATAACACTGATATCACAGAAAATGAAGTGAAAGTGAAAGGTGCTTAATTGTGCCCGACACTTTGCAACCCCATTGACTATACGGTCCATGAAATTCTCCAGGTCAGAGTACTGGCATGGGTAGCCTTTCCCTTCTCCAGGGGATCTTCCCAAACCAGGGATCGAACCCACGTGTCCCACGTTGCTGGCAGATTCCCAGCTGAGCCACAAGGGAAGCCCAAGAATACTAGAGTGGGTAGCCTATCCCTGCTCTCGAGGATCTTCCCGACCCAGGAATTGAACCAGGGTCTCCTGCATTGCCGGTGGATTCTTTGCCAACTGAGCTATCAGGGAATCCCCTGGTCCCTTCATATCCTGCCTGAGTTCTTTATATAATTGATGTACTGGAGCTTCCCTGGTGGCTCAGCAGTCAAGAATCCACCGGTAGGAAACAAGGGTTCAATCCCTGATCCAGGAAGATTCCACATGGCATGGAGCAACTAAGCCCATGTGCCACAACTATTGAGCCTGTGCTCTAGAGCCTGGGAACAGCAACTACTGAAACCCTCCTGCCCTAGAGCCCATGCTCCACAAGAGAAGCCACTGCAGTGAGATGCCTGTGCACTGCAATGAGAGAGAATGAGAGAGTAGCCCCTGCAGCAATGAAGACCTAGCATAGCCAAAAATAGATACATAAATTAAAAAAAATTGAAGTATTAACTCTTTGTCAATCAGATCAGATCAGATCAGTTGCTCAGTCGTGTCCGACTCTTTGTGACCCCATGAATCACAGCACGCCAGGCCTCCCTGTCCCTCTACTTGATACTTATTGTTCCATTTAAAAATTTAGTTATTTTCATCTATATGGTTCGATATACTGAGGTTAAGTGAGCCATTTTTCTATTATGCATTTTTTAAAATGTTTTCTTACCTTATAAGGCATCAGTGAAAGTGAAAGTCGCTCAGTCCTGTCTGACTCTTTGCCAGCCCATGGACGATACAGTCCATGGAATTCTCCAGGTCAGAACACTGGAGTGGGTAGCCTTTTCCTTGACAGGTATAAGGCACTGGTATTCCTAGAATATTCCTTTTAAATGTATACCCATGTATAGATTTCATTCATTCAGAAATGACTTTGGTGTTTAGTAAAAAATAAAATAATTTATTTCACAAAATTTTCACCCATTTGACTCAAGACACTGAGCAATGTCTTTATTCTCCATCAATTTATTTCACCATCTTTAAAAGAAATTTAATAGTAATATAAAATAATACATTTATAGATTATCTCTTTTGTTTCATTTATCTGTCTCATGTCAGATTCACATAGAAAACTTGCTAAAATATTGAAACATGTTTAGTATCTGAGGAGAGTATTCACTTGTTATTCCTTTCAGCATTATCTTTGAAATTTTTGATGTCTGTTCTTTTTATCTCAAGTGTTCCAAACACTCAAAATTTTCAAATTTGGGGTTAGCTGAAATATATACTTTTCAGAGTAACATATCTCTTCTTTTTGTTTTTATAATG
Organism: Bubalus kerabau; assembly: GCF_029407905.1. Lineage (NCBI taxonomy): Eukaryota > Metazoa > Chordata > Mammalia > Artiodactyla > Bovidae > Bubalus > Bubalus kerabau. The sequence goes on from NC_073624.1 coordinate 21,459,395, forward strand.
TTACATGTCATCTGCACAGAAAAGTGTGTTCATAAAATGCATATTTTTTTCCCTTTTTTCTCACCATTGAATTGAGTTATATCTTGCTACGAAATGGGATACTATTAAATTGGAAAGGAGAGCCCTCAGTTTTTGGATGTTTTCATTAAAGAGCTGTCAACCTTCTCTAATATAAAACTGGAGAACAGTTTGATCATGTAGTGATATTAAAATTCTTACTGATGGTATTACCAAATGTTGCTACTCTTCTCCATGAGTAAACCTAAGCAGCCTCTTGAAGCCAGTAAAAGACCATAAATTGTTGATTCAGTTCAGAGGAGGAGGCAGGCAGCACAGTCAAGCCCAAGCCCAAGCAAAGGGGCTTTTTGCTGAAATCTGTATTCCAGCTCTCTAAATGGAGGTATGAGCTGTCTTCTACTCTCAGTTGTGACTTACTTATTCTATGACTTACTTATTCCATCTCAGAGTTGTGGTGAAGCAAGTGTGCAAAGGAATCCTCAGTTCAAGTAGGGGCTCTTCACTGACTTCCTGCATTGTCCTGGTGCCATTTCCTAAGTCAACGAAGCTTTTTCATCTGGGCAGTTTGTCCTTCAATCCTCCAGGCCTAGTTTAAAGACTGTGGTTAGAAATGCTCAAAAACTACTTTTAGGTCACTTCCCCAAACTCTGTGTGTCATGATTCAGGTGGGAAAACTGCCAGTCATGAAGGAACTTACTGAATAGATCCCATCAACTTCATAGCTCTAGAAATTTCTGACATATTGTGACACATATTCAATTTAAAATTTAATTTATGGTACCATGCTGGACTTTCCAGGACTTTCAGCTGGCTCAGACAGTAAAGAATCTGCCTGTATTGCAGGAGACCTGTGTTCAATCTCTGGGTTGAAAAGATCCCCTGGAGGAGGGCATGGCAACCCACTCCAGTATTCTTGCCTGGAGAATTCCATGGACAGAGGAGCCTGGCAGGCTACAGTCCATCGGGTTGCAAAAATTGGACACGACTGAATGACTAACACACTGGACTTTCCATAAGTCATATATATTTGTGTGTATTTTACTGAGAAATTCTAAGAGTAGACAAGTCATTCTTCACCAAAAGTCTCTATCATTTTGAGACATGTGTTGTTATTTACTTTAAGGGCATTTACCTGATCTCCGTAAAGTATTAAAAAATGAGCACACACATGCTATTGCTCTCCTATATTCAAGTTCTGTCTCTCTTTTTTAAAGATATTTTTGATTTTAAGGTCTTTATTGAATTATTACCATATTGAATCCATTTTCTCTTTTGGTTTTTTGGCTGTGAGGCATGTGGGATCTTAACACTCTGACCAGGTTTCGAACCCACACCCCTTAAGTTGGAAGGTGAAGTTTTAACCTCTGGACCACCAGGGAAACCCCTGTTCAGGTTCTCTTTAAACACTATCATCATATTCAGTCTTGCTTCACTTGGATCTTAACATCTACATCTTATGAGCACACACACTGAAGAAGGCTCTTGCTTCTAATTGATGTAAAATGTATTGAGCTAACTATGATTCATTATTCGAAAACACTAGCTGGAGTTCCTTTTGTACAACATCTGGAAGAAAACTGTTATCTTGAATCTAGACCCTCACTGTTGAATCAGCATTCTGCAATGGTGGAAATATTCCATAGCAGTTGCAACCACAACTGTGGCCACTAGCCACTTGGGGCTAGTGGGCATTTGAAATGTGGGTAGATTTAAATTTTTTATTTAATTATAATTGACTTAAATTTAAACACTCAAATGTGGTTAATGGCTACTGTATCGGACAGCAGCTCTAAATGTATGATTTGGATTTAAAAATTACAGCATTTTAGAGAAGAATTTTTTCACTACCATTTTTTTACCACTGATGTCAGGAATGGAGTACAAAATCAATACATATTTGCAAAACCCACCATAATATTGTAAAGTAGTGTGCAAGTCTCTCAGTCATATCCAACTCTTTGAGAGCCCATGGACTGTAGCCTGCCAGGCTCCTCTGTCCATTGGATTCTCTGGGCAAGCAAACTGGGGTGGGTTGGTGTGCCCTAATTAGCCTCCAATTAAAATACACTTAAAAAAAACAAACTTTTGGTTACTTCTTGTGAAAAAGTGATATAGGTATAGATCAGATATTTAGGCATTGATTAGATATTTATTTGTAATGTTTACATAGATGAGTACCTGAACAAGGTATTACTCAAGGATTGATTCAAAAGATCTGGTGCTTATAGTCATTCAGAAGATATTGCATTAGAAAAGCAGTAAACAGGGAGTGAAAAAATAAACCTTGATAAAATTCTAACTAAGGAAAAGCTATGGTATGAAATATAATTTATAGTTATAAGGATGGGCTTTGAAGAGGAACAAGGGAGCCTTGGCGTGGTGACTGATAGCTGTGTAATACTGGCAATTTACATAGAATCTGTGAGCTTCATTCATTTTACTATAAAGTAGGAATGCTTGTTATTGTTCAGTCGTGTTTTGACTCTTTGCAACCTCATGGACTGCAACCCGCCAGGCCTCCCTGCCCATCATCAACTCCCGGAACTTGCTCACACTCAAGTCCATTGAGTCAGTGATGCCATCCAGCCATCTCATCCTCTGTCATCCCCTTCTCCCCAACCCCACCCCCCACACCCGCCACTTTCAATCTTTCCCAGCATCACGGTGCTTTCAAATGAGTCGGTTTTCACAGCAGGTGGGCAACGTATTGGAGTTTCAGCTTCAGCATAAGTCCTTCTAATGAATATTCAAGATTGATCTCCTTTAGGATGGACTGGTTGGATCTCCTTGCAGTCCAAGGGACTCTCAAGTGTCTTCTCCAACACCACAGTTCAAAAGCATCAATTCTTCGGCACTCAGCTTTCTTTATAGTCCAACTCTCACATCCATCGGAGAAGGCAATGGCACCCCACTCCAGTACTCGTGCCTGGAAAATCCCATGGACGGAGGAGACTGGAAGGCTGCAGTCCTTGGGGTCGCTGAGGGTCAGACACGACTGAGCGACTTCACTTTCACTTTTCACTTTCATGCATTGGAGAAGGAAATGGCAACCCACTCCAGTGTTCTTGCCTGGAGAATCCTAGGGATGGGGGAGCCTGGTGGGCTGCTGTCTATGGAGTCGCACAGAGTCGGACACGACTGAAGTGACTTAGCAGCTCACATCCATACATGACTACTGGAAAAACCATAGCCTTGACTAGATGGACCTTTGTTGGCAAAGTAATGTCTCTGATTTTTAATATGCTCTGTATATTGGTCATAGCTTTCCTAACAAGGAGCAAGCATCTTTTAATTTCAAGGCTGCAGTCAACATCTGCAGTGATTTTGGAGCCCAAGAAAAGAAAGTCTGTCACTGTTTCCATTGCTTCCCCGTCTATTTGCCATGATGTGATGGGACCAGATGCCATGACCTTAATTTTTTTTTTTTTTTAATTAGAATGTTGAGTTTTAAGCCAGTTTTCTCACTCTCCTCTTTCACCTTCATCAAGAGGCTCTTTAGTCCCTCTTCACTTTCAGCCGTAAAGGTGGTGTCATCTGCATATCTGAGGTTATTGATATTTCTCCTGGAAATCTTGATTATTATTCCTATTAAAGTAAGAATGATACTAATAGGTTAATAAATTTTAGGATACAATACCTTGGATAAAATAAATACTATACCTGTTAAACTTTTCATATAATTAAGTTCTCCTTGTGTATCTAAAGCATAAAATCATACAAATTCAGAAATATGTAAATGTTAAAGAAGAGCATCCCTGGTACACAGTAAAAAATTACTTTGCTAATCAGATCAGATCAGATCAGTCGCTCAGTCGTGTCTGACTCTTTGCAACCCCATGAATCACAGCACGCCAGGCCTCCCTGTCCATCACCAACTCCCGGAGTTCACGCAGACTCACGTCCATCGAGTCAGTGATGCCATACAGCCATCTCATCCTCTGTCGTCCCCTTCTCCTCCTGCCCCCAATCCCTTCCAGCATCAGAGTCTTTTCCAATGAGTCCACTATTCACATGAGGTGGCCAGAGTACTGGAGTTTCAGCTTTAGCATCATTCCTTCCAAAGAAATCCCAGGGCTGATCTCCTTCAGAAGGACTGGTTGGATCTCCTTGCAGTCCAAGGGACTCTCAAGAATCTTCTCCAACACCACAGTTCAAAAGCATCAATTCTTTGGCATTCAGCCTTCTTCACAATCCAACTCTCACATCCATACATGGCCACAGGAAAAACCATAGCCTTGACTAGACGAACCTTTGTTGCCAAAGGAATGTCCCCGCTTTTGAATATGCTATCTAGGTTGGTCATAACTTTCCTTCCAAGGAGTAAGCGTCTTTTAATTTCATGGCTGCAGTCACCATCTGTAGTGATTTTGGAGCCCTGAAAAATTAAGTCTGACACTGTTTCCACTGTTTCCCCATCTATTTCCCATGAAGTGGTGGGACCGGATGCCATGGTCTTCGTTTTCTGAATGTTGAGCTTTAAGCCAACTTTTTCACTCTCCACTTTCACTTTGCTAATAGACAAGTAAAGAAATCGTCAATATTCCCAAATCCATAAGAATGGAAATAACCTGTTTATTTACAGATGCATGTGAATAAAAGTTCATACCACTTGGTGGCAGTATAATACATTGGATTAAACGGGACTTTAGCACAAGAACTGATTTAGGTACAAATCTCAGTTACCTTATTCAATGATTCTATGAATTGAAGCAAATTTTATAGCCTTTCTAAGTCAAGTATCGGAGAAGGCAGTGGCACCCCACTCCAGTACTCTTGCCTGGAAAATCCCATGGACGGAGGAGCCTGGAAGGCTGCAGTCCATGGGGTCGCTTAAAGTCGGACACGACTGAGCGACTTCACTTTCACTTTTCACTTTCATGCATTGGAGAAGGCAATGGCAACCCACTCGTGTTCTTGCCTGGAGAATCCCAGGGAAGGCGGAGCCTGGTGGGCTGCCGTCTATGACGTCTCACAGAGTCAGACAGGACTGAAGCGACTTGGCAGCTGCAGCAAGTCAAGTATATAGTGGAAATAATTACATCTGTCTTGACTGCATCACATTAAAGCTGTGAGAATCACTTAAGAATTATTTCAAAGCATCTTCAATTTTAACATACTATATAGAAAGTCTCCAAACTTTCATTCACAGAATCACTGCAGTTATGAGGCTGTATAAGAAAGTAATAAATGTCAAAAGCAACAGAAGCAAAACTAATCACTGATGAGCTGACACTTGCAAAATTGGCTGCCACACCCCTGCTCTTCCCACCTGGCATTAGCCTCCATCTATGCCATGACATCAAGGAAGTTGTTGACTGTATTTCGCCAGCTGTCTGATGCTAAAACTTAATGCACACAGAGTGTACTATGCAAAATAACCTTGCTTCCAAAGTATTTAAGATTTTCTGAGAGCTTTGTGATTTGTTTAAATCAAATTAGAAATTAGTTTAAATCACAGGCAAATTTACTGAAAAATGGGAGAACAACAGAATTGTGCAAATTAATACTTTAAATATACAAAATCAACAGGGACACTAAGAAGATTAGTAGCTGCTTCAAAGGAGAATGAATTGAAGACTGAAGTATTAAAAGACACTCAATAAAAATAAAATCAGAGAGGTATTCTTTTTTGCAAAAGTGACACATTATATGATTATGTTATAAAACTCAAATAAGAGCTACAGTTACGCTACTCTGCTATTATAAAATCAGGTTGAAAAATAATGTCCCTCCTAAAATCTCAACACTTAATTCTTTCCATTCTAAAGATTATTGAATATATACAATTGTGGCTTAAATCTTAAATATAAGATAAACAATTTTCCAATAGTATCGTGCATTATTTTTCAAGATAAAGCCTACTGAACTCTCCTCCCCCACCATTTATTATGAAATGTTAGTTTTTCTTTTAGATCATGCAAGTGTACTTTATGCAAGTGTACTTTATCTAGTATTCAACTATACAATGAGGACTTCCAGTATGTTTTAAGATGATTTATTTCGGAAAAAATAAAGTTAGATTTGGAAATTGATAAAATAATTCAATGTGGTTAGATACATATCTTGGTGAGCCTTTGTTTTCTTTTTGTTTTTTTTACTCTGACTTGGTATCAACTGTGCTTTTTCTCACAAACGAATGGAGAAACAGCTAATGCTCTCAGATGGACTGTTTATTTATACACATAAGAATTTTTTGCAAATGCTTATTGACAATATATTTTCTTTTTTCATACATTGTTTCCTCATGTTTTCTTCTAGTTTTATATTGCTATTTTTTTAACTGATTAGAAAGAACCCCTCGTATATTCCTCGTAGTTCCTTATTTTATATATACATTTCAAATGCTTTCTGTGTTACTAGTCTTCAATTTTTGTTATAGTGTACACATGATTTACACTTGATTTTTGGTATTTTTCTTTATTGTTCCTTTTTTTTCTTTTTGAGAAACAGCAACAATATACTTTTTTTAAAATTGTTCCTTTCTTTTTTGACAGTTATGGAGGATCATTCTCTACCTAATGTATTTCTCTTTTGGTCTAGCCTCCACTTGACTCATTGCAAAAGACCCTGATGCTTGGGAAAAACCAAAGGCAAAAGGAGAAGAGGGCGGCAGAGGATGAGATGTTTAAATAGCATCACCAACTCAATGGACATGAATCTGAGCAAACTCTGGGAGATGATGAAGGACAGAGAAGCCCGTCATGCTGCAGTCCCTGGGGTTACAAAGAGTTGGACTGGACTTAGCAACTGAAGAGCAACAATCACATGACTTGATGGTTCTATGGCTGTACAAAGACCACTTTGTTCTGCTCTCTTTTGCCTAGACACCCTCAATTTTCTAATGCTCTTTTTGATTATTTTACTTGTCACAATGTTGCTTCCTCAGTAATCTGTAATCAGGAGAATGTCATTCTTGGTTGAACCAGATTCACAGTAGGTGATCAAAAATGATTATTCAGACATAAATATTCACTGGTAAAGTTTCTCGTAGGATGAAGGAAATTTAAATAGAGACATTTAGGTGGTGTAGAATAAGTATCTTTGGGAACATTGTTTTATTTATTTTTTAATTGAAGGATAATTGCTTTACAGAATTTTGTTGTTTTTTGCCATGAATGAGCCACAGGTATACATAGAAATTATGAAGGAGCATGTTGAAGGGTCCAGACTCTACATCAGATAACATGGATATAAATTCTAGCTCCAACACTACATTAAGTTGATCATTCTCCTTGCCACTCAGTTTCCTCATCTTTAAAGTGGGAATAATAGCCCTGAGAGAGTGGTTTAAATGGTTGAAGGAGATGGTGCATCTCCAAAATATAAGAATGCAATATTACTTTAATTATGTCATTTAAATAAATTATAAAAATCTTTATTTTTGCTATTTCCAAGTAGGTGAATACCTCTCTCATCTTTTTCATTCTTAGCTCTAATCATTTGTATATTTACAAGAACAAATTGCTCTTTACATTCCCTGGGCTTTGTCAACTCCATTAGTGTATTTTTAAAAGCTACATTTGTTAGGTATTCTGCTAGATGATCTAAATCCAAAGATTAAAACAAAGTTATCCTTTATATTTACAAAGATAACTTTAGTATTCATATGGTAAGTAAAAGGATATAAAAATTCATACAGTAACTGAATGATATTGGAGTCAACCTTTAGCTTTTTACTCTGCTCTTTTAGTTAACACCATAAAATTTATTCTATAATATTATTATTTCCTTTCTTTCAGGGCTTCCTTAGTAGCTCAGCTGGTAAAGAATCCACCTGCAATGCAGGAGACCCCAGGTGGATTCCTGGGTGAGGAAGATCTGCTGGGGAGGGAATAGGCTACCTACTCCAGTATTCTTGGGCTTCCTGGTGGCTCAGCTGGTAAAGAACCTGCCTGCAATGCAGGTGACCTGGGTTGGGAAGTTCCCCTGCAGTAGGAAACAGCTACCTACTTCAGTATTCTGGCCTGGAGAATTCCATGGACTGTAAAGTTCATGGGGTCACAAAGAGTAATATTGGGATCTGAATGATATTGGGGTCAACCTTTAGCTTTTACTCTGGTTTTTTAAATTAACACCATAAATTCTATTGCTGTAATATTATGGTTTCCTTTCCTTTAAAGCTTCTATCCTTTTTCTTCACTTCTTTTCCATATTCTGTTCCCTGCTGATGCTGCTGCTAAGTCGCTTCAGTCATGTCTGGCTCTCTGCGACCCCATAGATGGCAGCCCACCAGGCTCCTCTGTCCATGGGATTCTCCAGGCAAGAACACTGGAGTGGGTTGCCATTTCCTCCTCCAATGCATGAAAGTGAAAAGTCAAAGTGAAGTTGCTCAGTCGTGTCCGACTCCTAATGATCCCATGGACTGCAGCCTACCAGGCTCCTCCGTCCATGGGATTTTCCAGGCAAGAGTACTGGAATGGGGTGCCATTGCCTTCCCCCTTAATCCCTTATAGCCCCTTGAAGAATAGTCTTGAAGGATCCTTCCTTTAATTCCAAACTTCTCTTTTTTCCTAGCAATTCTTTTGGCAATACACTTGGCTCTCAACCACTTAGTTTTCTGATTCATATCTACTTAACACACATGCTGATCTAAATTATTATTTTTTTGTGCAAAATTTCAAACAAATCATGAAAGCATATTTGAAAAAATTTTAGGTGAACCACATTCTTCAAAATACTTCAGAGAAATACCATAAGCATTGTTTGAGAGGAAGTAAGCTGCCAGGAAAGGAAGAGATTGTGTATCCTTCTATAGTTGCTTTTCTTTGATGTAGAAAAGAATAATTTAGAAATTTGCACACAACTCTTGGCCGAAATTAAACTAAGTGTGTCTAGAATTCAAAGCATAAAATAATCTCTATTCTGTTACAGTGGAAATAATATTTTTGCTCATGTAAAAAGCCAAGCCCACCACTTGTACTCTAGAATCCATCTCCTCTTGATTTTTCTGAAAACATTACTTTTGCAATTATTTCTCTTCCACCTTTTTTGCAGTGTTGATTTTTATCTTTTCACTGATTCAATCCATAATCATTAAAGAAAAAGCAACCTAAAGGAACAAAAACCCCCATGCTCTAAGGTCCACCATATTTAAAATAAAATAATTTCCCTTGATCATATATTTTCCTCTAGCTATTATTCCATTATTCCTTCATTCTTCTCAGTATATATGTCAAAAGATTTGGCTAAATACACACTCTCAAATTCTTCATTTTCTGTTGTTTTTTGAACTCATTCCATTCTCTTCTCTTCACAAAATCATTTCTGATCAATATCACTAGGGACTTCCACATTGCCAAGTTAATGGCCATTTAACTATCCCTGTATTTCTTGACCTCTCAGCATCCTTTGACATAGTTTGCCACCTGTTGCTTAATAAAAACTTTCTTCTCTGTGTTTCCAAACACATCTCTTTCTTTTTTCTCTGACATCCTCAGCTACCATTTCTTAATCTCACTTACTGGCTTCTTCTCTCTTTTAGCTCTAAATGTTGGAGTTTCTCAAGGACAGTACTTAGCACTGTAAGTACATGCTTTGAGTGAGCTCATTCTGCTTCATATATAGTTCTTTTTCTTGAGTTACTGGTACAAATATCTAAATGCACACTAAGCATTTCCATTTGGATGTCTAATAGGCATCTCAGACTTATGTCCAAAATCAGATCACTCTTTTTCCAAATACAACTCCTCATTTCTTTCCTCTTGTCTTCTTGATTTTAGACAAAAGTCATATTTAATTTCTCTTATTACACACTTCTCTTGTGGCTCAGAGGGTAAAAAATCTGCCTGCAATGTGAGAAACTGGGTTCGATCCCTGGGTGGGGAAGATCCCCTGGAGAAAGGAATGGCAACCCACTCCAGTATTTTTGCTGGAGAATTTCATGGGCAGAGGAGCCTGGCGGGCTACAGTTCCTGGAGTCATAAAGAGTTGGACTCGACTGGGTGACTAACACACAGAAACATACATGACACATTCACTCCTTCTGTAATTTCCTTGGCTTTTTCTCAAAAATAAATTCCAAAGATAAGAATAACTGTATCATATAGAAAAACACCATTATTATACTTCTTCTTTTTTTTTTTTTGAGATTTAGAAATTTTTCTTTGATTTTTTTTAAAATTTTATTTTATTTTTAAACTTTACATAATTGTATTAGTTTTGCCAAATATTAAAATGAATCCGCCACAGGTATACATGTATTATACTTCTATATGTGAGATGCAGTGAGTAATTAGAGGGAAATCTGTGTCGTGAAATGGATACACTGGAAAGAAGTAAGTAAAATCTAAAATCAGCTTTAAATTTCCATTAGGGAACTAGAGAAGGGAGAATATTTTAAACCTAAAAGACACAGAAAAAAAGAAATAGTAAATATTTGAGCAGAAATAAATGAAACAAGAAAACAATAGAGAAAATCAGGGAAACCAAAAGCTGGTTTCAATAAGATTCATCAAGAAGCTTGGTATCAATAAGATTCATCAAACTCCAATCAGGATAAGAAGAAAAGAGAGAAGAGAGAAATTACCAATATCAGAAATAAGAGCTTTCATGGCAATAAAAACATAACCTAGATATACCAGAGACAATTTTATTCCCACAAATTTGATAACAGATAAAATGTGTCGATTCCTGGAAATACACAAATTATAAAAATTCGTACAGGGAGAAATAGATAAATTGAATAGTCCACATCTATTGAAGTAATTGAGTCAATTACTAGTATCTTTCCAAACCATAAAAAAAAAAAAAACAAACCCAAAGCCAAATGATGTCACTGGTGAATTCTACTAAAGTTGTAAGAAAGATGTAGTACCAATTCTCCACAATCTCATAAAGGAAATAGAAACAGAGAAAACACCTCCTGAGAAGACATTCTATGAAGCCAACATTACTGAAAGTAGAACGAAGACATTAAAAGAAAGTAAACCCACAGATTTACATCTCTCATGAACACACCAACAAAACAGTTAAAAAAAAAAAAAACTTTGCAAATTAAATCCAAAAATCTACAAAGGAAGTATACATCATGAACAGTTGGATTTTATTTCAGGTTTGCAAAGCAGGTTCAACATTCAAAAATCAATAAATATAATCCAGTCAATAAGCTGAGGAGAAAAGCGTGTAATCAAGTCAGCTGGAAGAAAAAAAAGTGAAAAAATCAATACCCATAAGCACTCTGAGCAAATAAAAAGCTTGATAAACAACACTTATTTAAAATCTACTGTTAACATCATGTTTCATGGTGAGGTACTTTTCCTTTTAAGCTCAAGAAAAAGGCAAGATGTCTACTCTTACCTCTCTTATTCAGCATTGTATTAGAAATTCTACCTCATGCAAGAAAATCAAGAAATAAAAGACATACAGATTAGAGAACAAAAACTAAAACTATTTCTTTTAGCAGATGATATAACTGTCCGGTTAGAGAACCCAAAAGAATCAACATAAAAAATTCTTGGAACTAAGAAGTGAGCACAGAACATTTGCAAGGTTTAAGGTTAGTAAATAAAAAGTCAATTTCATACATATATACCAGCAATGAACAACTTGAATTTAACATTTAAAAATCCCATTTACAATAGCATCAAAAATTGAAATATTTAGATATAAATCAAGCAAAATATGTACAGAATCTATATGTGGAAAACTATAAAGCACTGATAAAATGAATGACATCTAAGAAGATTTAGATCAATGGAGAGATATTTCATGTTCACATATTTCATGTTCACATGCCTTATAATATAGTCAACTCATTTTTGAGAAAGACACAAATACAATTCAATTGAAAAAGGAATGGGCTCCATTTAAAATAAAAACTTCTGTTCTGTTAAAGACACTTTTAAGTCACAAAACAGTAAAAAAAAAATTTGCAAAATATGAATCTCATTAAAGGACTTGCAGTCAGTGTAAATAATTCAATACTCAACAAAAACTGGCCGAACAATTCAATCAAAAAATTGGCAAAAGATTTGAAAAGACACTTCACCCAAGAAGATATAAAAATGGAAAGAGCACATGAAAAGGTACACCTGTTGCTAGGGAAATGCAAACTAAAATAACAATGAATTTCCACTAGGCACCTGCTAGGATGCTAAAATCAAAAGTTCTGACAATACCAATTGCTGATGAGGATGGGAAGCAACAGGGACTCATTCTTTGCTGGTGGAAATGCAAAGACATTCAAATTGAAAGACAACTGACATTTTTTTTTTAATAAAACTAAGCATAGTCTATCATATGATCAAGCAACTACTATTCTAGGTATTTACAAACTGATTTGAAAACTTATATCCACAAAAAAACAGCACATGAATGTTTATGGCAGATTGATTTATAATTGCCCCAAACTGGAAGCAGTCAAAATGTCTTTCAATAGGTGAATGAGTTTGCAAACTATGGTACTCAGATGATGGAAAGAGCGATAAAAAAGAATGAGCTATCCAGCCACAAAAATATATAGATAAATCTGAAATGCATATTTCATATTAAAAGACATTAGTTTGAAAATGCTCTATTTTACATAATTTCATTGATGTGTTATCTGGATAAAGCAAAACTGTAAAGAAGGTAAATATTGTCAAGGTTTGCATGAGAAGTAAGGTTGAAAAGTGAAACACGGGATGTTTCAGAGCAATGAAACTTTATTCTGCATGATATTGTAATGGTGTATTCATTACATTATGCTTTAGTAAAAACCCATGAAACTCACAGAATTTTATGGCAGAAAAGTGAATTTTAATGTACGCAAATTAAAAAGATCATGAAGTCTACTCTGTAAAATGGACAAGTGTTTTACTTGTTTAGGATGGGTGAGAATGGGTGTGGGTCTCCTATGACATGGAGGTAGAGTAAAAGTCACCATGAGGGGATACCAGGCATCTAATGAAACCCCCTACAACTATCCCATTACCTAGAATTAATAGTGATATTTGCGTTGAATGGATGTCCTACAAAGGCATGATTGTAGCAAACTGTGAGAAGCATCCACCACTGTTTAGAGGGATTTTTCTGGTGAAAACTTCCTGAGTACCTGTGAATCATTGTAGACTACCATGCTCTTATCTGGTGCCTACTTACTGACTTATCAGCCCAGAAAAACTGGGTGTCAAATTCATGAGACATTAGTAAGGTTTTCCCTATGGTGAACGAGTGATCACTGGTTGAATGGCTACAAAAGGAAAAAAGTAACCCTTCTGCTGCTGCTTAGCAATATGACATCTTTAGTTGAAAATTCTTAGTGGAATATGGCAGATATAGTTACTGACAAAGAGAAAAGCCAATGCTATATTTTAATGGTTTTTGGTACCATTTCCTTTTCTGTAACAGATTATAGGAGTAAGATGCACTGATGCTGTGAAGAGAACAAAATCTTTAAAGCCTGATGTACAGCTGCCAGGAGTAGGTTAACATTACAGTCATTCAAGATGAGACAGGAAAACATCAGCACAGCACTGGTGTTAAACGGGAACTAAGAAAATCCCTGAATGGGTTAAAATGGCATATAGAAGAAGAACCAAATGCAACACCATCACAGGGACTCAAAAGAATTATCCATCATGATGAAGAGGTCCTGTTATTCAGACCAGAAATTCAATAATAGGGACAGTAAATAGAATTGAAAACAGACACAGACTTCCAAACCTAACTTCATTGCATGTAATTAAAATCTCAGAGGAGTATAATGTGACAAGATATGGGGATTTTTATGCATGATTCCAGTGCTCAAAAATCACAAAAAACAATCTTATTTATAGTAATGCAACTTAAGACAATATTTGATATTTCAGTGCCAGTATACATATTCAGTGATGACATCTTCAAGACGACCCCAACAGAGTTCACTCAGTTAGTCACTGTGTATGGAGTAGCACTGGGTTTTTCTGTGTTGTTGAATTATGCACTAACAATGAAAAAGTAAGGAGACACTTACAGATATGTATATGAGAAAGTACTTGTGTTTGCACAGGAAATAAATCTCAACATTGTGAGATAAATCACTGTGCATGATGGGTTCTGAGATTGCAAATACAAATACAACTTGATTATACCAGATGAACAAGGAAAAGGATGCTTGTTTTATTTGTCACAATCACTGTGGCAAAAAAATCTTGTTTGGGAGAGCATATGAGTATATTACTATAGTTATTAATAGCCAACACACCAAGTGTTCATCCATGCAGTTTGGAGTTCTATTTCTGCCCTTAGAGGACATAAATGAAATTTTAAATACATTATGGAGAAGGCAGAAGAAAAATGAGATGACTTAGTGGATTATGTTTAGAAAGTATGAGTCTATGGAAGCAAGGCAGAGGCAGAAGAAGATCAAAAGCTCCAAGAGTTCCACCAGAAACTTGGAATGTTTACATATCAGTATTAAATGGCAACCACAAGATGAACAACAGAAAGTTGGAATTGCAAATTTCAACAGCTGATGGTAGTTCATCGTTTTTCAATTTGGAAATTAATTGAAGTGTTAAAGGTGAATAGCAAAACAATGAAAAATGATTGCCCAGATTCTTTGTATTTACACTTGAATATGGCCACCAACAGATAACATTGTCACAAAGATGGTGACAAAATTTGTATATACAAAATTATTAACAGATACTGCAAATATAAAACCAATAACCAGGTCCATATACACTTGAGAGCAACCACTTCTTGACTTAAAAGTAACCCTGCCAAACTTCACGGTAAGAAAGAATAAACTTGAAATCCATAACTGGCAATGAATTACAATAAAAATAACTCAAAAAACATTTCAATGAAGTTAATGTTTGTATTATTTAATGAATCATGGACCAAATGTCTCAATGGATGTTTTTGACAGGACCAAATGTCTTGTGAGGGATAAAGTATGTATACTAGAATTGAAAAATTAAGGAAGTTACTGGTGATGCTGATAACCATGATTCTCACTATTGAAGTGGGAGGTTGTAGAAATTCAAAGGAAGAGATTAGCACAATCCATGTTGTAACGTATTCGATTTGGCAGCATCAGCATAAACTTGTGGAGCCAACTGAAAAGCTCCCTATGGTCAAAGATTGAACCATGTGAACAATAAAATCAAGTAACATTAGATTGTCCCTCAAGACATAAAATGAATGTGAATGACTTTCATTGATATAAATGACTGAATGAATAAGTAAACGGAACACTAGTCAAACATCCTCTGCAGAATAAATCTAAATAATTTATGTAAATTGTCTCTTTTGAAAAAGTTGGAACATGAATCTCCACTGAAGTGCGGGCTGAGCATATTGACTTCCTTCTGAAGAGTACTTTGTGGAAATGGGGAAAAGTGAGTAATTTTGCAGTAGTTAAACCTGATGAACACCATTATAGTCAAATGACCAGTCACCCTCATTAGTTATGTTGATAAAAGTACCCTTCATCAGATGTGCTAAGAATGATTACTTATCCCTGTGGTCTTCCTCCAAAACCTATGTGTGTCAGTCATTCTGTCATGTCTCGTGTGACCTCATGGACTGTAGCCCACCAGGCTCCTCTGTTCATGAGATTTTCCAGGCAAGAATACCGGAATGTTGCCATTCCCTTCTCCAGGGGATCTTCCCAACCCAGGGATCAAAACATAGATTTCCTGCCTTGCAGGCAGATTCTTTACCATCTGAGCTACCAGGGAAGCCCTCTGAAAATATATGACCTAGTATAATGATGAGAAAAACGTCAGACTACCTCAGCTTAGGAGCATTTTGGAAAATATCTAATCAACATTCCTCAAAACTGTCAAAATTCAAAAAAAGAAAAAAGTGAGAAACTATCACAGTAGAGATATCCTAAGGAGATGTCAGAACTAAATGTATTGTGGTACCCTGAATGGGATTTATCCTTGAATATAAAAAGGTCTTAGGTCAATACTAAGGAAGAAGTACTGGACAAAAAGTGAATAAAGTATAGACTTTAATTAAAAATAATATATTAATATTGACCCATTAGTTCTGACAAATGTACTAATGCAACATGTTAATAATAGAGGAGGTGGAGTGTTGGGTATATGGTAACTCTGTAGTGACATCACAACTCTTCTGTAAATAATAAAACCGTCTTGAAAGAAAACATTTATTTAAATAATGAAGTTCCTCTCATTCTCCAACCATATCCTTTGTGGTTTCACAGCTCTAGGCTTTGTTTCAGTGCCACAGCTTGTAGGCACTGACTGCTTTTAATCAAGTGATGTCTCTCTTTCCATCTCATTCAAAGATGGATTATTCTGTTTATAGGATGTTTGGACAGATGCAAAACACAGAGGAATCAATGATGCAGAAGCCAAGGAAACATCCCTATCATTGCCAACATATGTGGACATGCAAAGGTAAGAATCCATAACCTTCCACGAGGCCACAGATTATACAGCTAGAATTTTCTATTGGTTTTTTAGTCTTAGATTTTTAATGAGAACTTTTAAGAACTAGAACTGGAGTCTATTATTCAGAAAATTCATAATCTTATTCTGAAATAATCAGTTTACATACATGTCTCCCCATTAGACTGTGCAGTTTTCTATTTCTGCAACCCTTCTATTCAGTCTAGTTTCTGGCATATAATTATATGTTTATAAATATTGTTTAATTGAAAGTAATGAATCAGATCTGACTTGACCTATGTTGAAAATTAAGAAAGTATTATAATGCTTATTTTGTTGAAGCAATGTTATAAAGACTGGCATCTGAGTTTTGCTTCATGAACTGATATAAATATATAACTGTTAAAATATTAAAAAAATATTTCAAACAAAATTTAGAAAGATGGATGGCTATAGTACTTAATTTTGCTTATGTTTCTACTTTAGACAGTAATTTTTAATATGATTCAATTCTTTTGATACTTTTGATATATTTTTCCCTTTTGGGTGTCAATTTGATATATTTTTCCTTCCTGGGTGTCAATCCCACTGAATATTATCTATTTCCAGTCCAGATGTACATAAAGGTAAATGACAAATTTTAGTGGAAATATTTTGACTACTTGATTGTCTAATAACCACCCATTTGATTATTATGTGAATTATAATTTTGGAACAGAAGTGTTAACATAAGAATAATATTCATTCACTAATACTGGTGAATTCTACAGAGTACTTTGGTGGTTGGTAGTGAGAATGGGGGGAAATGTTGAAATGATTACAAAATTCTAGTGATACTAATAAGTTCTGGTGATAACAGTTCTGGGGGTATAATGTACAACATGATGACTATAGATATCAATTCTGTACCATATACTAGAAAGCAGCAGTGAATGTGCATCATCGAAGTTATCACCACATCTGCACACAAAATGATAACGATGTGAAGTGAGGACTGCATTACTATGGTTGAACCCATGTCTCCTGCACACATCTCCTGCATTGTAGGCAGATTCTTTACTGCTGACCCACCAGGGAAGTCCCAATCACAGCCCAATGTATGTGTATATCAAATCACCCTGTTATAAACTTTAAACAAAGTGTGATATGTCAATTATATCTTAATCAAGCTGAAAAAATTTAAAAAACAATGAAGTAAATACTTAAAAACCAAAACAACAAAAAAAACCCAGAAAAATATATTTAATTATTAGATAAAGCATACTGGTGTCTTAGACTTCCCTGATGGCTCAGCAGTAAAGAATCTACCTGCAGTGCAGGAGATGCAGGAGATGTGAGTTCAATTCCTGGGTCAGGAAGATCCCCTGGAAAAGGAAATAGCAACCCACTCCAGTATTCTTACCTGGAAAATTCTATGGACAGAGGAGTCTGGCATTCTACAGTCCATAGTGTTGGAAAACGTGAAACATGACTGGGCATACACACGCAATTGATTCACCTCTTATTTTGAATTGATAAAACCAATTCTTTAAAGATAACTAAATATGTGTTCATGGTAACAGAATATGTACAGAGATTGTAGATTTCTTTCCATCACATTAATGTGTACTCTCAAAAGTTTGACATTTGTATTGTCAAGTACAAGTTAGCATTTGTCGTTGGCACATGACAACATCCACCTCCACAAGAATTAAATCATGTGTTGCTGCTGCTGCTGCTTTTCAACACATCCCAAAAACAGTTTGGGGTAGAGAGCAGAGTGCACACATCTCCTCTGTGCTTGAGTGACAAGTCTTCGGATAGTTAAATATTTTCACGATCCAATTTTATGAGCCCAATTCTTGTATTTCTCCATAGCTAGAAAAACTCTAAAATCTGTCACGGTGAGATGACTGTTTCTGTGACTAGCAAAGCTTCACAAGAATAGCAGAAATCTTTTGGAAAAAATACATGCTTGATTGCACACATTCCACCTTCACCAAAATCACTTATGTACTGACCTTCCCCTTGCCTCTTTGGAGCAACTTTTCAGAGCCATCTGAAATGCTCTCTCCCAGGCTGCAGTCCTCATTTTGCCCCAAAGGAAACTTAACTTGTAACTCTCTAATGTAGTGCATTTTTTTAAGCCAACAGTTTGACATATTTTCAAGTTTGTTTTAAATGCTTAAATGTTTCAGAAAGAAAAATTAATCATTACAGATAGCCCCAAATGTCCCAAATGGCATCACACTGCTCTGAAACTGACCAGCATTTCTGTGGTTACACTTGTTGCCACAGTGATAGGACTAACTGTTTGGGGTGAGTAAATTAAAGCTACACATTCAACTATAGAGATTAGTATGTTTCCTTTGGAGTTGTTTTTTTCTTTTTATACATTTCTCTAACTTTTTCAGAATCATTGTTCACATTTACCTAATATTCTCTTCCAATATTGTTTTATTTATGTTGGTATTAAATGACAAGGTTGATAATTTCATTAATTATTAATCATTTCCCCCTATATAGAGCAGGTAATAAATGTGATTTATACTCTGCTAGAAATTTTGTAATTAATTGGCAAACTATGGGTTTGACAGTCACAATTTGCTGAAGTTTTATGTTTTTGCAAAAGCACTTTGTTGAAAAAGATTTACACAATATGAGAGTTGGGAATTGAGTTTTATTTGGGGCAGAAGGAAGACTGACTCCTGGGAGGCCGTGATTCAGATAGCTCTGAGAAGCTCCTCCAAGGAGGAGCGGGGGGAGAAGCTAGATTATACAGAAGTTTTGCAACAAAGGGTGGGTAATCTGAACACCAAAAGATTATTGTTAATTACAGAAAATCAGATATCTCAAGTTAAGGAATTTGGCACTTGTTTATGTATGGGAAGATGCAAGAGTCTGGGCTCACTGAAATCATTCTTTTCATATGCATCTCAGCTATCTGGGGCCTATATCCTGTATTTTCATATCCTGAGCTTCTTTGGGGCTCACTCTCACAGGGAGTGGCTGCCATCTGATGGCGGTTAGATAGCAGGCATTCTCCTTCCTGAGTTCCCTTAGAGCTCACAGGCTCACTTTGGAGGGCTGCAATCGCTGATGATGGTGACATCCTTGTTTACTGATAAGGAAATACTTCATTTCTCAGTTGGTTAACAATGTAGGTTTGACAGTCCCAATCTATGAACTGAGGTTTTATATTTTGGTGAAAGTACTTAATTTTATGAAAGCTGATTTGGGAGAATGGCATTGAAACATGTATAATATCATATATGAAACGAATTGCCAGTCCAGGTTTGATGCAGGATACAGGATGCTTGGGGCTGGTGCACTGGGATGACCCAGAGGGATGCTACGGGGAGGGCGATGAGAGGGGGGTTCAGGATGGGGAACACGTGTATATCCATGGCAGATTCATGTTGATGTATGGCAAAAGCAATACAATATTGTAAAGTAATTAGCCTCCAATTAAAATAAATAAATTTATAATAAAAAAACAACTTACGGAGTTTACATATGACGATATTTTGAAGTTTTGACAAAATTTATCAGCTGCTTGAAAATTTAAGGCTGAGTTAAATTTAAGATTTATTATACAATGAGCTCTACTTCAACAAGAGCTACAGTCTTACCTATTATTGTTTCCATTTGCTGCATCCTATTACATGTTAGGAGTTGTGACAAATATCTTATACTTACTAACTTTCAGCCTTCCATCAACTCTAAGTTAATTAAATATTTCCCCTTTTTATATATGAAGAACCTAAGGAAAAGAGAAGCTACATCACTAGTTCAAAATCACACAGAATTCTAACCTATTATACCAAACAGAACCGTTCAACTTCAGCTTCTTCAGCGTTACTGGTTGGGGCATAGACTTGGGTTACTGTGATATTGAATGGTTTGCCTTGGAAACAAACAGATCATTCTGTCGTTTTTGAGATTGAATCCAAGTACTGCATTTTGG
Source organism: Bubalus kerabau (assembly GCF_029407905.1). NCBI lineage: Eukaryota > Metazoa > Chordata > Mammalia > Artiodactyla > Bovidae > Bubalus > Bubalus kerabau. Next base: position 21,479,684 of record NC_073624.1, read on the forward strand.
ACTCTTTTGTTGACCATGATGGCTACTCCATTTCTTCTAAGGGATTCTTGCCTGCAGTAGTAGATATAATGGTCATCTGAGTTAAATTCATCCATTCCAGTCCATTTCAGTTCTCTGATTCCTAGAATGTCGACGTTCACTCTTGCCATCTCCTGTTTGACCACTTCCAATTTGCCTTGATTCATAGACCTAACATTCCAGGTTCCTATGCAACATTTCTCTTTACAGTATCAGGCCTTGCTTCTATCACCAGTGACATCCACAGCTGGGTATTGTTTTTGTTTTGGCTCCATCCCTTCATTCTTTCCGGAGTTATTTCTCTACTGATCTCCAGTAGCATATTGGGTACCTATCGACCTGGGGAGTTCCTCTTTCAGTATCCTATCATTTTGCCTTTTCATACTGTTCATGGGGTTCTCAAGGCAAGAATATTGAAGTGGTTTGCCATTCCCTTCTCCAGTGGACCACATTCTGTCAGTCCCCTCCACCATGACCCGTCCGTCTTGGGTGGCCCCACACAGCATGGCTTAGTTTCATTGAGTTAGACAAGGCTATGGTCCATGTGATTAGATTGGCTAGTTTTCTGTCAGCATGCTTTCAGTGTGTCCACCCTCTGATGCCCTCTTGCAACACCTACCAACTTACTTGGGTTTCTCTTACCTTGGAGGAGGAGTATCTCCTCACCGCCGCCCCTCCTGACCTTGAAGGTAGAGTAGCTCCTCTGGGCTCTCCTGCGCCCACGCAGCCATCACTCCTTGGATGCGGGGTAGCTCCTCTCGGCTGCTCCTGCGCCGTCGCAGCCTGGCACTCTTGGCTACCGCCCCTGACCTCGGATGTAGGGTAGCTCCTCTCGGCCACGCTTCTGCGAGGTCCGTCACAGCCAGCAGGCTTCTGCTGCGCGGTCCGTACAGACCTTTTAGAACTAACACTCAAAAGATGTCCTTTTCATTATAGAGGACTGGAATGCAAAAGTAGGAAGTCAAGAAACACCTGGAGTAACAGAAAAATTTGGCCTTGGAATATGGAATGAAGCAGGGCAAAGGCTAATAGTGTTTTGCCAAGAACACGCACTGGTCATAGCAAACACCCTCTTCCAACAACACAAGAGAAGACTCTACACATGGACATCATCAGATGGTCAATACTGAAATCAGACTGATTGTATTCTTTGCAGCCAAAGATGGAGAAGCTCTATACAGTCAGCAAAAACAAGACCAGGAGCTGACTGTGGCTCAGACAATGAACTCCTTATTGCCAAATTCAGACTGAAATTGAAGAAAGTAGGGAAAACCACTAGACCATTCAGGTATGACCTAAATCAAGTCTCTTATGATTATACAGTGGAAGTGAGAAATAGATTTAAGGGACTAGATCTGTTAGAGTGCCTGATGAACTATGGACAGAGGTTCATGACATTGTACAGGAGACAGGGCTCAAGACCATCCCCATGGAAAAGAAATGCAAAAAAGCCAAATGGCTGTCTGGGGAGGCCTTGCAAATAGCTGTGAAAAGAAGAGAAGCAAAAAGCAAGGAGAAAAGGAAAGATATAACAATCTAAATGCAGAGTTCCAAAGAATAGCAAGAAGAGATAATAAAGTTTTCCTCAGCGATCAGTGCAAAGAAATAGAGGAAAACAACAGAATGGGAAAGACTAGGGATGGGATCTCTTCAAGAAAATTAGAGATACCAAGGGAACATTTCACGCAAAGATGGGCTTGATAAAGGACAAAAATGGTATGGACCTAACAGAAGCAGAAGATATTAAGAAGAGATGGCAAGAATACACTGAAGAACTGTACAAAAAACATCTTCGTGACCCAGATAATCACGATGGTGTGATCACTCACCTAGAACCAGACATCCTGGAATGTGAAGTTAAGTGGGCCTTAGAAAGCATCACTACGAACAAAGCTAGTGGAGGTGATGGAATTCCAGCTGAGCTATTTCAAATCCTGAAAGATGATGCTATGAAAGTGCTTTACTCAATATGCCAGCAAGTTTGGAAAACTCAGCAGTGGCCACAGGACTGGAAAAGGTCAGTTTTCATTCCAATCCCAAAGGAAGGCAATGCCAAAGAATGCTCAAACTACCGCACAATTGCACTCATCTCACATTCTAGTAAAGTAATGCTCAAAATTCTCCAAGCCAGGCTTCAGCAATATGTGAACCGTGAACTTCCAGATGTTCAACCTGGTTTTCGAAAAGGCAGAGGAACCAGAGATCAAATTGCCAACATCCGCTGGATCATGCAAAAAGCAAGAGAGTTCCAGAAAAACGCCTATTTCTGCTTTATTGATTATGCCAAAGCCTTTGACTGTGTGGATCACAATAAACTGTGGAAAATTATGAAAGAGATGGGAATACCAGACCACCTGACCTGCCTCTTGAGAAACCTACATGCGGGTCAGGAAGCAAGAGTTAGAACTGGACATGGAACAACAGGCTGGTTCCAAATAGGAAAAGGAGTACTTCAAGGCTGTATATTGTCACCCTGCTTATTTAACTTATATGCAGAGTACATCATGAGAAATGCTGGACTGGAAGAAGCACAAGCTGAAATCAAGATTGCTGGGAGAAATATCAATAACCTCAGATATGCAGATGACACCACCCTTATGGCAGGAAGTGAAGAGGAACTAAAAAACCTCTTGATGAAAGTGAAAGAGGAGAGTGAAAAAGTTGGCTCAAAGCTCAACTTTCAGAAAATGAAGATCATGGCTTCTGGTTCCATCATTTCATGGGAAATAGATGGGGAAACAGTGGAAACAGTGTCAGACTTTATTTCTGGGGCTCCAAAATCACTGCAGATGGTGATTGCAGCCATGAAATTAAAAGACTCCTTGGAAGGAAAGTTATGAACAACCTAGATAGCATTTTCAAAAACAGAGACATTACTTTGCCTAGAAAGATCTGTCTGGTTAAGGCTATGGTTTTTCTAGTGGTCATGTGTGGATGTGAGAGTTGGACTGTGAAGAAAGCTGAGCATTGAAGAACTGATGCTCTTGAACTGCGGTGTTGGAAAGACTCTTGAGAGTCCCTTGGACTGCAAGGAGATCCAACCAGTCCATTCTAAAGGAGATCGGTGCTGGGTGTTCTTTGGAAGGACTTATGCTAAAGCTGAAACTCCAGTACTTTGGCCACCTCATGTGAAGAGTTGACTCATTGGAAAAGACTCTGATGCTGGGAGGGATTGGGGGCAGGAGGAAACGGGGATGACAGAGGATGAGATGGCTGGATGGCATCACCGACTCAATGGACGTGGGTTTGAGTGAACTCTGGGAGTTGGTGATGAACAGGGAGGCCTGCCGTGCTGCAGTTCATGGGGTCACAAAGAGTCAGACACAACTGAGCGACTCACTGAACTGAACTGACACCAAACAGGTGCAAATGTAAATATATATTTTTTTAAATTTTTATTATTTAGATAACTTGTTTTTGTTGTTTCTACTTACATTTTCCTAAGTGAAATTCTCTGAGTCTCTAAACTTATTATCCTTTGTCAAATTATAAGGCTAAAATGCTATAAACAGATGTCCTCTCAATCAGTATTTCGTAAATTTGTTTGCAGTTTCATATTATCCGATGCAATGGACATGACCTTGGGCAAACTTTGGGAGATGGTGAGGGACAGGGAAGCCTGGCGTGGTGCCATCCATGCGGTTGCAAAGAGTGGGCAACTGATCAACAACACTGACAGATAATTAAAAGGCCAAGGCTTATATTTGTAGGAATCTAACTAGTGTTACTACTTTTCTTCATTTCTTAGTAAGTCACCTAAGCATATATTCCTGCAGTGACAACCCCAGCAAGAGGTTCAGTAGTGAGAATGGAACCAAAGATTCCAACTGCATGAATCTTTCTCCCAGGAAGCAGCACAACAGTACAAACTTCATAAGTAAGTGGTTTTATTTCATTGTGTTTTGGGGGAGGAAAACACCAGTTAACAGAAGAAAATGGTTCATCTGTGTGCATACGAGAGCTAACAAAAGAAGTGGCTGGCTAAATGGTCAAAGTTAATTGTTTGTATACTTATGCTTCAATAAGGAAAAGAATTGTTCCTTAGTCACTAAGTCATGTCCAACACTTTGTGACCCCATGGACTGTAACCTGCCAGTCTCCTCTGTCCATGGAATTTCTCAGGCAAGAATATTAGAGCAGATTGCCATTTTCTTCTCCAGGGGATCTTCCCAACCCAAGGATCAAACCCACATCTTCTGTATTGGCAATGGATTCTTTATCACTGAGCCACCAGGGGAAAGAAAGACAGAAGAAATGACTCTGATGGGAAAAACAATATGGGTTTTTGGGAAAGACAAGTGGGTTTTTCAGGACACATTGGAACTAATGAAGTTTGTGACAGTGTCTATTTTAGCAGGCATGAGTAGTCTTTCCCTTTTCTTCGTGCCCATAAGATTTCCCCAGAGAAGGAACTTAAGGTAAGTTTCCTATCAGTTTCTTTCATGGGAGTTGTTTTTACCCTAAAGAGGGTATTCATGGCAGCCTCACTTCTCAGAAGGTAACTGAGCAGGACCCCATGGGGCCTTTCTGGGTGGGACAGAACTTCCCCCAAATCCTCTGCTTTAGCCCCTCTCTGAAGGGTCTAGCTAATAGTATTTGGTACGTATTTCCAGAGGTGTTTTGTAGATGTTAAAAAACCTCCCCCTCTCCAACAAATGGAAGATGTTAACTACTTGATGACCTTGAGTACAGAGCCCCAGGCCTGCTGGAGCCTAAGAACTGATGATGTTCACCCTTGTAACACTGCCTTATTCCCTCACCATCAGCCATCAGAGAACTGTGCATGAGCTGATCACAGACCTTGCAACCTCCCTTCCTCATCTGGCTTTCAAAAGTTCTTTGCCAAAATCCTTCAGGGAGCTGTGAGTTTTTTTTAGGGTAGAAGCCACCCTTCCTTGCATGGCCTTTCAATAAACCTTGCTCCAGACTGATGCTTTGCTTTGCTTGACACATGACCTGAAGTTAACAAGTTAGCTTTTTGTCTGATAAGCAAAGCTCAGAGGAGGCTTCTTCCTGCATCTGTTGAATCTGAAGTTGTTTTTCAGCTTAAAATAATTCTCATATAAAAATGGAATATTTTAGGCTGGTGAATTCAGATCCTTTTCAGTATTTTGAAGATGATTTTCTTATTGTAATTATTCACTTTGGTTCCTGGAACTGAACTCTGGTTCCCGTTAATCTGTTCAGGTTCACTACTTAGGTTTAAGTACTGCTCACTTACCTTGCAGCTGCTAAAACTCTTCAATACCACTGTCTCCAGCAGTCAACTTGTTGCTACTTCGAATGTTACAATTCTCTTACTAGTCAACAAACATATCACTATCTCTTCCTATTTTTCAAATTCTTAATTTATTAATTTGACATCACATACTTATTAGGCAAATATAAAATACTTGGTTTAATGATGAGATGGCAAAAAACTTAAGAAAAAGTCCCTACCCACAAGATGCATATGTGTGTAATGAGAAATAGTAAAGATATAATCAAATGCCTTTTTCATGTGAGGTTTAACTGATGAAACTTTTTCCTGACAGAGGTCTAGAGTAGCTTCCTGTGTGAGGCATTAGAAACTTGAAAGGTAAGGTGAGCTCAGGATGTGGAGTGTGGTTAAGGATGATATGATAATAGATATTGTTTTGGAGCAAAGGGCTTGCTGCCTAACACATGTAAAATTCCATACTTGGCATCAGCTTTTGAGAGAAGGAGAAGCTTTATCGTGAGGTCAACCAATAAGGAGATAGCAGACATGTCTGTTAATCTGTCTTCCTAATCTGAGTTTCAATCATGCTTCTATGAATTAGGGGAGGAGGGTGGTATGTGAAATTTCTGATATGGCATGTGTTGACTAAAGAAATATTCACAATCTGAAAGTCAAGAGTTTTGTTTTATTTGGTGGGGATTTTTGGAACTCTGAGCCTGAGAGGCAGCATCTCCAGTAACCCTAAGAGAACTGCTCTGGGGAGGTGATGGGGTGAGCTAAGATATATAGGAGTTTTGCATCAAAGGGCAGGTTATCAGGCAGTCCAAAGATTACTGTTAAATAAAGAAATCCAGAAATCACAAGTTAAGGAATTTAGCCCTTTTCTATGTATTTGTTGCTGTTGTTCAGTAACTCAGTCATTTCTGATTCTTTGTGACGCCCTTGGACTGCAGCACAGCTAGGCTTCCCTGTCCTTCACTATCTCTTAGAATTTGCTCAAACTCATGTCCTTCATGTCAATGATGCCATCTAACCATCTCATCCTCTGTCAACCCCTTCTCATAGCTTCATTTAAAAACTTAATCATACACTACTTTGTATAAAATATATAACTAAAGAGAACCTTCTGAATAGCACATTTAGTGCTCTGTGGTGACCTATATAGGAAATAAATCCCAAAAAAAGAAGGGATATATGTATATATGGGCTTCCCAGGTGCTGCAGTGGTAAAGAATCCACCTGCCAGTGCAGGAGGCACAAAAGACATGGATTCAATCCCTCAGTTGGGAAGATCTCCTGGAGTAGGAAATGGCAACCGACTCCAGTATTCTTGCCTAGAAAATTCCATGGACAAAGGAGTCTGGCAGGCTAGAGTCTGTGGAGTCACAAAGAGTCAGACAAGACTGAGCACACACACATATGTATATGTATAGCTGATTCATGTTGCTATACAGCAGAAGCTAATATATTTCAAACCAACAAAAATTAATTTAAAAACCGTCATGAATCAGGTATTAGAGTACAAAACTCACTATTTTTTAAAAATATAGTGGGAAAAAGTTAAATTTTAAAAAGTCTCTTTACCCATTCCTTTCTTCCCTCCCTCAGTCTCAGGAATTAGAGATGATCTAGATAAAATATTCTTGAGGAAGGTGGTAGAACCTTTACATCTCAAGGCACACAGAGAGAAATGCAAGTTTCTCCTAGAAAATTAGCTTCCACCAACTGAATATGTGGGCTTCCCAGGTGGCTCAGTGGTAAAGAATTCACCTGCCAATGCAGGCGATGCAGATTTGATCCCTGGGTCTGAAGATCCCCTGCAGGAAGAAATGGCAATCCACTCCAGTATTCTTTCCTGGAAAATTCCATGGAGAGAGGAGCCTGGTAGGCTACAGTCCATGCGATCAAAAAGAGTTGTTCATGACTTACCATTAAACAACAACAGAAACTGAATACGCAAAAAGCAGTTTTAGGATGCTCAAACAGTTCCATTTTGAGCATTTTTGGGGCAAGATTTCCTTCAATTTCTAAATAGCCATTCTTGTCTCCAGGGGATATTCCCCACCCAGGGATCAAGCCCCCATCTTCTGCATTGCAGGTAGATTCTTTACTGTCTGAGCCACCAGGGGGTTACCTTTCTAAATAGCCAATTCAGTTTAAATTTGAAGAAGTAACATCACTCACTCACACTCACATACCTCTCCTCAGATGACCTTGAATCAGCATTTAAGTTACCATAAGGACTTGCTAAGGAATGTCAATACCAGGAAGAGAGAGCAGGATTTGGACTCTCTCTCTATCTCACACACACCCACATGCACACAGAGAGTTCAGATTATATGTGCTAATATACTATGATAAAAGTACACATAGTTGATTTTAGTTGCATTTCTTATATAACAGAGAAATTAAATGCAAAATTGCACATATTAAATATTTTTATTTTTATTCTGTTAAATGCCTGTTCATCCTCTTTGCCCTTTTTGCAAAAAAAAAAAAAAAAAAAAAAAGGAGTGCTTATTTTTTCTTATTTATATGTTTATTTTAAAATATGAAAATTAACCTTTCTCATAAGTTATGATCATTTTCTAAGTAAAAAACCCACCTAAAGCTATACGTTTTTGCTTATTTGCATAGTTAAATGCCATGAGTTATGCTAAAATATATGTATAGTCTTGATGTTGAGATGGGACTGTTGATGGCCAAAATCCTGGCTTTCTCTGCCCACCAAAGCCTAATAAAAAATATGGAGAGTTTGGAGGAGATAGAAAGGTGGCTTTAATTCTCAACCAGTGGAGAGGGCAAAACAGTAGGCTCATACCTCAAAAACTGTGTCCCCCCTCCCATGAAGAAATGAAAGAGTTATTCACTCAGTCTTGTCCCGTTCTTTGCAGCCCCATGGACTGAAGCCCACCAGGCTCCCCTCTGTCCATGGAATCCAGGCAAGAATACTGGAGTGGGTAGCCATTTCTTTCTCCAGGGTATCTTTTAAGATGCAAGGACTCAGCTTGAAGTACAATTATTATTAATTTTTCTGAATATATAAATAAATTCCTGAATATAGATTTATTTTCTGAGTATAGATTTTATTCATTTCTGAGTATAGATTTATTTTAATGCTTTTTTCCCAAGTTTTTCCTTTTCATGGTGATATGTCTGGAGGTTCTTGGGGCATAGAGATATTGGGATCATGGTAAACATTTTGTTTTACAAAGTTACTGATAAAGTATGCTGTGAAACATATTATTCTGCATCAAATGTGACTCTGAAAAGGACATTTTATTTTTCAGAGTGGTTTTCCCCTGATACCTTTTAGATATCTAGGCATTTAGCCTCTCTGTTTAGGTTTTTCTATCTCCTATCTATTTCTAAACTATATGACCTTTAGTAAGTTATTTTAGTTGCCCTCTTTATTCTTTGCTTAACCTTAGCTTTAGTGCCTTTATTTCTGAAATGTGGAACATGAAGTTAATAATTTTATGTCATAAATGTCATATAAAGAAAAACATTTTATACATTCATATGAATAAAGAACTCAGGAAATTACTTAATTGTAGCCCTTAATAGTAGGGACAGGGAAGACTGGCGGGCTGCAGTCCATGGGTTTACAAAGAGTTGGACACCACTTGTGTGCTTAGTCATGTCTGACTCTTTGTGACCCCATAGACTGTAGCCCACCAGGCTCCTCAGTCCATAGGGATTCTTCAGGCAAGAATACTGGAGTGGGTTCCCGTGCCCTCCTCCAGGAGATCTTCCCAATCCACAGATCAAATCCAGGTCTCCTGCATTGCAGGCAGATTCTTTACTGTCTGAGCCACAAGGGAAGCACAAGAATACTGGAGTGGGTAGCCTATCCCTTCTCCAGGGGACTTTCCTGACCCAGGAATCATACTGGGGTCTCATGCATTGAAGGCGGATTCTTTATCAGCTGAGCTACCACTTAGCTACTGAGTAACAAAAATGACTATTTCTGGCATTTATCTCTTTGTCTGCCAAGAGTCAGAAGTGACTTAGCAACTGAACAACAACAATCTCTTTAAAGACTATCAGTGGAGGAGGCGTTCATCTCTTAAAAGTGAGACAAAATATTTTTTAAAAGAAATTGTTTACAAAATTAGTGCCAAAATTGATTTTGATATCCAAACCTTGTTTTCAAGTCTATTTCTTCTTTTTTTATGTTTTAGGAAACCCTAGCCAAAAGTTATGCCTAATGGCTGGGTGCAGAAGAAAGGGAAATGCTATAACTTTTTCAAAACCTATCAATCATGGATCGATAGCCAAAAATTCTGTTCAACAATGAAATCACATCTCTTGGTGATCCAAGATAAGGCTGAATTGGTAAGAGCTCATTTGCCATGAAAAAGGAAAAAAAAAAGCCCTTTTAAAACTAAGAGAAGAGCTTCTGTGTGCTCAGTGGTGTCTGACTCTTTGTGACCCCATGGACTATAGCCCACCAGGTTCATCTGTCCATGGATTTCCCAGGCAAGAGTACTGGAATGGGTTGCCATTTCCTTCTCCAGGGAAATCTTCCCAACCCAGGGATCAAACCTGGGTCTCCTGCATTACAGGCAGATTCTTTACCGACTGAACCACCAGGGAAGCCCAGAGAGGTGCTCATCAAAGGCGCTACTCATATCTGACAATATTCCTGGTATCTTGGATAGGACAGATGGAGGCTCCTTAGTGTTATTATTTATTTTCCCCATAAACATCAGTCTTCTTCAAGACTGCACATTGGTAGGCAAAAGGATAGCTATCTCTCCTTTGGGAAGACATTAATTCCTAGTTTTTGCTTCAAATTCTCTTTGCACCCCTTCATCAGTTGCTGTGTATATCATCCTCATGAATTCCATTAAGTAGCAAATACCTTTACACAATATATGCAAGAATACTTCGGAAACCTTTCCATATTAATTTCCTACCTTAAGTATGTAGAAAACCTCTTCAACCTTCTTAAGATTTTCCTGATTAGGAGGATAAATAGCAAAACCTTTTAAAGTCTAAACAAAGGCCAGAAGAAGCTGTTTTAATAGTGTAACAGTTCATTTCCTCTGGATCCCTGTCACAGGATTTCTTACAGAGCAGTATACAAGATGGAATTTACTTTTGGATTGGATTGAACATTTCTCATCCACAAAATACGTGGACCTGGCTGGATGGCACCCCATTAAATCTACAATTGTGAGTGTTTGGCATTTGAGTGTGTGTGTGTGCCCAGTCATGTCCAACTCTTTGCGACCCTATGGACTGTCGCCTGTCAGGCTGCCCTGTCCATGAATTTTCCAGGCAAGAATACTGAAGTGGGTTACACTCCAGAGGATCTCCCCCACCCAGGGATTAAACCAGGGTCTCTTGCATCTCCCTCATTGGCAGGCAGATTATTTAACACTGCATCACCTGGCATTTGAGTACTATAGGGGGAACTTAATAGTTCAACAGCCAGTCCCTACTGGGGGCTGCCTGAACCTGCAGGGAGCCAACTTGTTCCTACAGATTGAAGACTTTAATCTTTGTTAGTGTGTAAATGATCAGGAAATTTGCCTTAGAGAAACAGACTCCTAAACTAATTTATTTTCATATTTGGCTTTCTTTTAGCTTACAGATAATGCTAGAGGTATAAATGGAAAATCATAATCAATGCAAAATTCTCTAAATTTAAATTCTTATTATGTATTTCTTAAGAAAAGAGGTTTACAGAATAATTCTTATCTTTTAAATTGGAATATAACTGCTTTGCAATGTTGCATTAGCTTTTGCTGTAGTACAGCATGAAATGGTCACATGTATACATATATCCCCTCTCTCACATGCAAAATGAAGATCTTAGAAGACTGCTATGATCTGCATGTTTGTATCACCCAAAAATTCATGTGTTAAAATCCTAACCATAATGTATTAATACACCATGATGTATTAAGAAATAGGACCTTTGAGAGATGCTTAAATCATGAGGGTGGAGCTTTCACAAAGGTAGTTTCCCCCACCCCAATAACGGGGAAATATTAAGGAAAAAGTTATATGTAACACAACAGACAGCCATTTGACTCTCTTCAAATTCTATTATCCCAATAAACAATATCTGTATCTATTTTATGTACCTCGTTCATTTCTGTTTAAATTCTATGGGTAGAGAGTACTGAATCTTTGGGGATTCTGTGCTAATCCTCAAAACACAGGCAGAAGGTTTGGAGTGTCCAGGGCAAAAACTTCTACTCTCATTATCAAGGCTTGGAGGATCATTAAAAGTTGATTTAACTTCTTGAAAATTTGAAATTTTGTGGTATCTCGTAAAGAGATGTGATGTGGAGGAAACGAAGAAAGAAAATAGAGAAGTTTGAGAGTGATACAGCAGACTTTAGCAGGCTGGCTGAGGGGGGAAGTAAAAATTGCTCAAAAGAAGGAAGTCACCCAGCAAATGAATATTCTTAACCAGAGACTATTTACAATATCTTGTGTTAAAATTCGTACTCTGTACTCACATATGCCACAATCTCTGTACACCCTCCACACTAAATTAACTTAAAAAATTTATCTTTGATTATTTTTAATGGATATCGCCCAGCATATTTTTTTCTAGAAAATCAGCATGACCCTTTTTTATTTTTAAATATTTTATTTTTAAGTTTGGTTGGAGTATAGTTGATTTAACATGTCCTATTTGCTTCAGACAGAGAAGGCGATGGCACCCCACTCCTGTACTCTTGCCTGGAAAATCCCATGGATGGAGGAGCCTGGTGGGCTGCAGTCCATGGGGTTGCAAAGGGTCGGACACGACTGAGCGACTTCATTTTCACTTTTCACTTTCATGCATTGGAGAAGGAAATGGCAACCCACTCCAGTGTTCTTGACTGGAGAATCCCAGGGACGGGGGAGCCTGGTGGGCTGCAGTCCATGGGGTCGCAAAGAGTCGGACACAACTGAAGTGACTTAGCAGCAGCAGCATCATTAGCTTCAGATGTACAGTAAAGTGAATCAGTTATGCATATATCCACTCCTTTTACCATTATATTTTTCGTATAGAATGTGATGCTCTGCCACCCACATGCAAACCTGCTTAGAATTATTAATTTGCTAATCTGATTAAGTTGAGTATTTTCTGATTTCTAAGGTATTTTGCAGCTTATTTGTTTAAGACAGGAAAAGTTGGTTTGAACATCATGGAAAAACAGAATTTAGGGGAAGTTTCCTTCTTTTATGTTAAGGATAAAGAATCTGGGTATATCCTTATACACCCACATGCACAGAAATTTTCTTGTTGAAGTGTCTATGTGAGTTTACAAATTTTAAAAGGGAGTTGATCTTTTGTAGAAGCAAAGAGGCTCATTACAAACAGTGAAAAAAGATTTTGGAAAGGTCTCATTCTATTCTGGCTCCTATAACAAAATACCACAGGCTGGGTAGCTTATAAACAACAGAAATGTATTTCCCACAGTTCTGGAGTGTGGGATTCCAAGATAAAAGTACCTGAATGATCTTGTTTTGTTAAGAGGATTCTTCTTGGTTTGCAGCCAGAGCCTTCTCAACATGTTCTCACATAGTGGAAGGGGCTGGAGATCTCTCTAGAACCTCCTTTGTAAGGAAATAATCCCATTCGTGAAGGTTCCACCCTCATGACTTAAGCATCTCTCAAAGGTCCTAATTTCTAAAATATCATTTTGAAGTTAGGATTTTAACATATGAATTTTGGGGTGATACAAACATGCAGATCCTAGTAGTCTCCTAAAATCTTTAGTTTTTTCATGATGGGATGGATTGGGAAACCAATGTTTCTTACATTTTAATTTTCATTTTAATTCCACATAGTAATGATATTTACAAATGACTGTTTAGGTTAGAAAACTATTTAGAGGAACTCCTTCATTAAATAAATTGCTTTTAATGTGCATTTGCTCTCTAAATATTGCAATGTCTCAAAACTCCAGATTGGAGAGTACATTCTTCCTAAGAAGAGAGAAAACACAAGATACACAGAGTTGTGCTTTTAGCAGAGTGAGAACAGATGTCTGGGAAAGAGTCCAGCTTTCATGGGAGTCACTAGCATGTTGCCTTTTCCTCCATAGATTTCAAGTTCTTGGCGAGGTTGAAGATGATGCTTGTGCTTTGATAACAAAAAAGGGTGTTTTTTTCTGAAAAGTGCCCCATTCAGAATTACTGGATTTGTCAAGGTTTCGTTCCTTCATCTACAGACAATGACCTCTGAATTGATCACAGGTATAAATCTTCCTGTTTAAAAAAAGTATGCATTTTTGTGGAAACACTTTGTTTCTACAACAAATATTATTGTGGTAGTGCTGATAATAGTGTGGACGTGGGTCACTACCCATCAAGGCAATGACTCTACCTGAGGACTGAAATGACATTTTCATAGTCATCTCTCATGAATGATACTGACTGTTTCAGACAGAAACTATTGCTTTGTGTCCTCAAGAATTCTCTCCCTACACCTTGCCTTCACCATTAATGGAAAAACTTTTTACTTTTTCAAAGACAAGCCATTGGATGTTACATTTTCGAATTTTCTACCATTGAATCTACACATTTGTCTGTGTCTTGTCACTTTTTTCTCTCCGTTTCCAAAAAGAAAAAAAAAAAAAAGCCATACTTCTTTCTATCTAAATCAGATCTCCAAGTCTACGGTCAGGATTGCATCCATTTAAGTTTTTTCAAGGAGATCCCTTCCTTGATTATGCCTTCTTTAACCTCTCTCTTCTTATGCCTTCCTTTACAAGAAAATTGTTCATTAACCACATGCGTCTTTTGGTTTCCACCCAGTTTTCCTCATCCCTTTTAAGTCAAATTTCCTAAACATTTTTATACTTGCCTTCCTCTTTCTGTTCCTCAGTCCACATTCTAAAATGTAGTTTGTGCTTTTCCTACTATTGCACTGAAATGTTCTCTCCACACTTTAGACTAAATATAGTCAGGACTGTTTACTTTCACTTTATCTCTCAGCAGTGTTGCTCATTGTTGACCTGGCATTCATTTTTGAAATATTTTTTAACCTTAGCACCTATGATGCAAAGTTTTCTTGAAATTCTCTCTACCTGTCCAACTAGTCCTCTTCAGTATTTTCTGCAACATCTATTCTCTCGTCTGGTCTCTTAAATAATGATATTCCTCAGAGTTCTTGTGGATCCTCTATTACACGCAACTATTGGCTAAACTCATCCACTCTATAACTTCAATTGCTATCAATTTATTTTATTTTTAAATAATTTTTATTGACGTGTAGTTAATTTACAATGTTGTGCTAGTTTCAAGTGTACAGCAAAGTGAATCAGTTATCAGTTCAGTTCAGTTCAGTTGCTCAGTCATGTCGGACTCTTTGCGACCCCATGGACTGTGGCATGCCAGGCTACCCTGTTCATCACCAACTCCCAAAGCTTGCTCAAACTCATGTCCATCGAGTCAGTGATGCCATACAACCGTCTCATCTTCTGTCATCCCCTTCTCCTCCTGCCTTCAGTGTTTCCCAGCATCATGGTCTTTTCCAATGAGTCAATACTTTGCATCATGTGGCTAAAGTATTGGAGTTTCAGCTTTAGCATCAGTCCTTCCAATGAATACTCAGGACAGATTTCCTTTAGGATTAACTGCTTTGATCTTGCAGTCCAAGGGACTCTCAAGATTCTTCTCCAACACCACACTTACAGTTATACATATACATATATTCATTCTTTTTTTAAAGAGTCTTTTTTACATATAGGTCATTGCAGAGTATTAAGTAGAGTTCCTTGTACTATACAGCAGGTTCTTATCAGTTATACATATAAAACAATTAATTTTATTTGTAGTTGAGTGTATATGTTGGGGCTTCCCTGGTAGCTCTGTGGTAAAGAATTTGCTTTCAACACATGCGGGTTCGATCCCTGGGTCAGGAAGATCCCCTAGAGAAAACCCACTCCAGTATTCTTGCCTTTGAAATCCCATGGATGGAGCAGCCTGGCAGGCTACAGTCCTTGGGGTCACAAAAGAGTCGGACACAACTGAACTACTAAACAAGGATGTATATGTCAGTCCGAATCTCCCCAATTCATTGACTACTCCCAAACCCATACTTCTAGCCCAGACCTTATTACAGAGGATTGCCCATTGGACATCTCTATATACATCTACATCTCAAGACCCATTAACTAATGAACTTAAACAGATTAGCTTAGTGGATTGGTAGCAACATGCTCACTCTAGTTCAAGCCAGAACTTTTGGAGTCAACCATGACTTCCTCCTTCTCTCTCTCAATAATCAAAAATTCTTTTAAACCCTGTCAATTTTATCACACTATTATTTCTGGAGTCTGTCTCTATACAGACTTTATTAATCACCCAATCATCTTGGATTATTGCTCTAGCTTTTCTGTCTGCTGCAGTCCATTCTCCATGTTGTCATCATGGTTTAGATTCTTTGAACCTCACATCCCCTACATTACTTACCACCTAATTTCCTTCAGTGGCTTTTCACTGTTTAAACCTTTTACCAACTCCTCCAGCCACTCTTTATTCCTCCCCCACCTCCATGCTGGTAATGATGCAAGCACACTAACCCTGTTTCGGTTCCTCAAATGTGGCATGCTGTCTTTTGCCTCTAATCTAATTATATGTTTGCCTCAGCTCAACAAACACTGTTCCCTTTCTCACTCTTCTGTTCAACTCTTCCTTATTTTTCAGGTCACCAGTGAAATGTCATTTGCAAGAAAATACTTCTGTGACTATTGTCCACTCCAGGCTAAATTGTAAGGATTTAATATATATTTTCATAGTTCCCTGTGCTGATTTTAATCTTAACATTTAAAATCTTTTTTTTTTCTTACCCATTGTTTAATTATTCATATTTCTTCATGTGCTGTAAACTCTGAAAAGTGAATAATCCTCATCATTGTGTGAACAAGATGTGTGATTCATACTGGTAGATAAGTACTTTTTATGTTATCAAGTATGTATTTGCAACATGTTCCCCAGCATCATTTTTACTTGTTAGGTAGACTTTTCCCTAGTTTTGATAAACAAAACTTGCATACAGAGAAATAAAGTCACTGCTGTTTTTTTTCTTTTTTAAAATAAATAGCAGTGTTAGATTTACAGACTAATAAATAAAAATTTCCGGGTTTCTTGCTTGTTTGTGCTTTTAACCAAGAACCTACATTGAGGCTTGGAGCTGAGAGATTACTAATGTTTGCTGATTGACTTTAAATTCACCAACAGAACTATTTTAAGGTCTTAGATCCATTAACAGCAAAATTTAAAGATCATAAAAGAATTTTAAAAATTTATTTCAAGTTCATATGTATAAACAGAAATAATTATAGCTTTGTAGGGAAAGAAATATAAAATGTTCAACTCAAAAAATTTAAATGCAAAGAGCATAAAACTATGCTTACTTAATATAACAAATGCAAAAATATGTACCGTTTTATTAATATGAACATTTGAGAAATGTCAAAAAAATTGATAAACGTTACAGTTGAAGGGAAGGGGAGAAAGATTAAGAGATCTGAGGATCTCTTGTTTCAATGATTTTTGAAACACTGGTTTTGATGCAAACGTTTAAACATTTAAATATTAAAATATGAAAGAATTAGTCTGTTTGCACATTGAGTATTGCCTTGGAAAGAAAGTGAAAGTCATTCAGTCGTGTCCAACTCTTTGCTGTCCGACTCTTTCTTTGCTGTCTGTCCGACTCTGCTCTCCGTTCCACTCTTGGCTCTCCGTTCGACTCTTTCTTTGCTGTCCGTCAGACTCTTTGCTGTCCGTCGGACTCTTTGCTCTCCGTCCAACTCTTTCTTTGCTCTCCATCCGACTCTTTGCTGTCTGATTCTGTGACCCCATGGATTATTCAGTCCATGGAAATCTCCAGGCCAGAATACTTGAGTGGGTAATCTTTCCCTTCTCCAGAGGATCTTCCCAACCCAGGGATTGAACCCAGGTCTCCCACATTGCGGGCGGATTCTTTACCAGCTGAGCCACAAAGGAAACCTGAGACTACTGGAGTAGGTAGCCTGTCTGTTCTCCAGCAGATCTTCCCGACCCACGAATTGAACCAGGGTCTCCTGCATTGCAATCTATGCCTTACATCAAACCAAAAACACAACTCCCAAGAAGATAAGAGAATCGATAACTAAAATCCGAATAGTAAGCTACCCATAAGTATTGAATTACTATTCTGGGACATCCGTCCATAGATACCACATATTAATGGAGTTCATATCCCCATTTCCAAGTGAGCCCTCTTTTTTTCCCAACAAATTGAATGATAAGGTTTGAAGATTTATTAACCACTATTGCTGTCGAGTTACTTAAATCCTGTCTGACTCTTTGTGACACCATGGACTGCAGCACACCAAGCTGCATGTGGTTCTCCAGGCAAGAATACTGGAGGGGATTGTCGTTTCCTTCTCCTAAGTGATTCCTCTCAAGTCAAATGAAGTGTCACATGTTCACTCTCACGCAATGATGAGGTTATATTTCTCATTTTTCTCCATTTACATTCAGTAGTGTTGAACACTTTGGGTTTCCCATTAATCATTGTAAAAATTAGCATGTTACTTTCCTGCTTTATTTATGCTTATTAGTATATAAATACATATATACATGTGTATCTTTATATTTACATGCATATGCATTATACTTAAAGTATAATAAAAATTATAATCAAGGATAAAAAAGTTTTCACTCTTAGAATTTGTCTTCTCATAATTTGAGAAATTAAATGTCCAATTCTAATCATACTTATCTATTATCGCCCCCCAATGGACATGTGAGAGAATATTTGTGATTTTATTTAAAAAACACCAAAACTCTCAATTTGTTTTTACAAAGTAACTTTATTTTAATACTAATTCATACACTTAGGGCAGGCTTTTAAAAAATCTATGTCACTAAGTAATGAAAGAGCATTAGGCCCCATAAAAGCCATGAGTCATACAAAGGGATTTTTTGACATTGTTACTCTATTGTTAGAGAAGGCTGATACAATGACCATATAATTTTTAAAATCATAACTTGAAACAGTGTATTTTTCTATTTGATTTTGGACACTCCAGTATTAGAAGGCTTACAGGTCTAATATGTGAGTATTGCAGCATCTATATCCTAGAAAATATGCATTGTTCTCATTTTATGCTTCTGCAAACATACGTGAACGGATTTATGTGTCTGAAGTTAAACTGTTGCTGCACCGGTGCTCTCAGAGGCCCAGATTCAGCTCTCTGACCAAACCAAGATGACCTTAAACTTCACCTAAAAAGCAATAAGTAATATAGAAACAAATGATTTTTTCATTAGGCAGATAACTGTCGTCTTTGCCACCATGCACTTTTCCTCGTTTTGTCATGTGAGCTTACAGCTGAGATCTGTGCACCTCTGTCTGCATCCGTGTCACATACCAGCCCAGACTCTCTCCTGAATTCTAGAACTGTACATCCCACTTCCTGTGAAGCATTTCCCCCTGGAATTCCTGCCAACTCCTAAAATTCAGTAATTCCAAAATATCCTTTTCCTGCTGTGTCAGTTAGTAATCCCACTGTTCCTCTGATTGACTTCCTAATGGGAAACATGGAATTTATTTTTTTTAAACATCTATTCTTCATTTCATTGTCTGATATTTTCTGGGAGTTTATCTCTGAAAGAGTTTCTGAGTCACTTCACTCGTCTCTATTCTTCCTACCACCATTTCTGACACTGCTCTTATCGTTTCTTCTTTCAATCAATTGAAAAGACTTTCAAATAATTTCTTGACCCTTCAAGTATCTAGTTAGAGAAATAACCTAAAGGTACTTGAAGTTTAGAGCATCAGTTCTAAACTTCACTACTTCAGTTAGTATAGCAAATAATTCCCCTTGAATCTGGCCCTGGGTCTCCTTCCCTCTTTTCCTCCCTCCCCGATCCCCACTCTCAGCTCCAAATTTTATTCTTTCCCCTCTCATTCTGGTGCTTCCAGACATTTATAGCTTCTCAGTTTTGTAGCATTTGCTAACCTCATATATGCTTTTCACTCTGCTGCCAGTGTTTTTCCTGAAAATGTTCTTCCTTGAATATCTCCACTTTCTTAACTTGTCAATTAAAAAATATCTTCTCTAGGCACCTCTTTCTCAAATTTCGGACACTTTCTTTCTTGTGCTACCAGTGAACCTTGCATGCTTCATATCCATTTGATTTTGTACTTCTTACACTGATAATTCAGTGTTTGAAGGTTCATCTATTCAGTGTCTGCTTTTCTAAACAAATTATAGGCAATGCTAAGTTTCTTGTCCCATTTATTCTATTCTAGTTTTCAATTAAAATAATTTTATTTACTCCCAATACGGGAGAACAATGAAGTAATAACACAGCACAAGCTGTTAAAATTAAGACCTTAAGAACAAAGTCCTGAGTTTTCTAAGAAACCATGCAATGGTTGGTTTTAATTAGGAAAGAGATTTTCTCTTTGTCTTTTATGTGACTCTGTATGGTTCTTTCCCCTATTCATGTTGAGATTGAAATAATCAAATAAACATTTATAGACAATGGGAACGAGGAGAGAACAGAGAGGAAAACAAAATGAGAATGAGGGTGAGAAGAGAGCTTAGAAAAATGGAAATTGATATGGTTGATAACAGAAGATGTAACAATGAGACTCTGCTAAGTTATTTTCCTAAATTCTTACAAGTCCAGTATGTGTTCTCTTTTTACAACTGTTTAAATTTCTATCAATGAGTATACATGAAGCACCCATAGGATGCAGAACACAGATTTCACAATTATTTCAAGAAAACAATGTTTTACAAAGAGATATTGGTAACCTTGAGTAACCATGAAGATAATATCTTCATGTACAACTTAATTTCATTTTCTCAAATAGAGAGCAGTTTGCGCAGCAAGGTTCAAATCACTTCCTCACCCACCTGCTCCCCAAAGTTGTACTATTCAGGATGTCCATCGCACAATAGGTCCTTGGCATTCACAAATAGCACTCTGCGAGTTCACATTGTTTACTCATCACGTTGATTCTGTCACATGACAGTCTGAATGTGAAATCTTTTTATTACTATTTCATTTTTTCTTCTATGTGTTCGGTGTGTGAAAGTGATTCACTCAACTAGTAAGTCAACATGTTATGCACTATTCTTGTGTTGAACTACACTACATTATTCATGAGTGAATCTCATGAAGTTATGCAAATATTGCAAAACTAAAAGAAAATCAACTAGGACTGATAATGAAATTAACAGTAAAAATATCAGAATTCTTACTTAACAAAACAAGCAATTTTGAATGACATTAGTCAATTCATATTATTAAATCTCTTGAAATGTCATCGAAAATTTTCATACATATTTTAATGTATTACCTATCAGATTTGATTCTAAAAGCAATTTGGGAACTTTTAAATAAATATGGCATATACATCTTGAATGCCAAGAATGTAACAGATTTACAAAAATTGACTTAGAGGTTTTGAGTGAAATATCAATGAACATTTCTAAGCATGAATTTCATGTACCTTTATATTAACATATCTATTTCTGAAGGAATAAAAATTACATTTTAGGTAAAGTATGTTAAATCTAGGCTGGCTTAACTTTTTGATGTGCATATGTCTGGTTTGCTGCAAATCCATTTTCTAACTAAATGGGTACTGGCACTGCTGATCCCAATTTTGTGTAAATAGGCACATTCACCAATCCCAATTATTTTAAACCTGAAACAAAACACAAAAGGGAAAAAAAAAAAAAAGGGCCACAGAATGAGTGGATACTGAAGAAAATTATTGTCTTCTCTCAGATTTTATTCTAACCCAACATCATATTATTTGAATATAAAGCAAACTGAATTCATATGTTTTGCCTGTCCTAAAACATAGCTTTATAAACTGTATAGTCCTTGGAATTCTCCTGGCCAAAATACTGGAATGGGTAGCCATTCCCTTCTCCAGGGGATCTTCCCAACCCAGGAATCAAACCCAGCTCTCCCACACTGTAGGCAGATTCTTTGCCTTCTGAGCCACAAAGGAAGCCCGAGAATACTGGAGTGGATAGCCTATCTCTTCTCCAGGGGATCTTCCCAACCCACTAGTCAAACTGGGGTCTCCTGCACTGAAGGCAAATTCTTTACCAGCTGAGCTACCAAGGAAGCCCTTATACACTCAAAATATCAATAATCTATATGATGAAGAAGGGAAGGCTCTATTACCAAATACATTTTAAATGTTGTATAATATTCTAATTATTTAACATCTTTGAAAACTAATTTTTATTTCACCTGTATTATTATGGAATAATACATATTACACCTCTCACAGTTTCTGTACAGGTTGGATGGTACAATGATTATATGAAACATTGTGTTTGGAATATTATGGGCTTTAAATAATTTGTAGAATAACTTGTGTTACCATTTTGCTTCCTGGGCTCATTTTTTCTCCACCAGACGGAAACTTCCAGGAGAACAGTGTATGGATTATAACTCAGATCTCTCCATGATGGGAAAGGCTCTAAGCACCAGTTTCAGGGGTGTCAGTTATATACTCAGGACTTACCAGTCCTGGTTGTATAGCATTCCATCAATCCACTTCCAAGTCTGCCCTGGTTTTCACCTCAGTCCAATCCAATATTGAGAATGGTCAGAATATCGCTTCAGGAAATTCTTTAATAAAGAATATTTATAGAATAAATAGCAAATGCCTCCTTCTTTTGAATTTTTTGGTCTAAGTCATTATACATAAAAAAAAAAACAAAAAACAAAAAACACAGACTTTCAGATTTGGAAATGATCTCAGGGTGACTTTGCCCTTCTCTGGTTCATGACTCAATTCACAGGTTATGTTACTTTTGTAACAGCTTTTGTAACAAATTGCATTGGGTAGCTTTCTCTCTTTTTTACTTTCTATACGAGTTTTTATAAAACAGAAATTAATTTTTCCATGAAGGCTTGATCTAACTTGATCAAATCTTTGTAGGTTTGGTGGCTTTTAGGATGGGAGAATTTTGTTCAGCAGTAAATTGTATTGAATAGTTATTGGTTCATTCAGATTTTATATATCTCTGTATTTATTCTGATACATTATATTTTCTGTTATTTATTACCACTAACCTAGCTTGGACTGTAAGGAGATCCAACCAGTCCATTCTAAAGGAGATCAGTCCTGGGTGTTCTTTGGAAGGACTGATGCTAAAGCTGAAACTCCAGTACTTTGGCCACCTCATGCGAAGAGTTGACTCATTGGAAAAGACTCTGATACTGGGAGGGATTGGGGGCAGGAGAAGAAGGGGACGACAGAGGATGAGATGGCTGGATGGCATCACCAACTTGATGGACGTGAGTTTGAGTGAACTTTGGGAGATGGTGATGGACAGGGAGGCCTGGTGTGCTGCGATTCATGGGGTCGCAAAAGACGGACACGACTGAGTGACTGAACTGAACTGAACCTAGCTTTTTGGGTTGGTTTGATTTTGGTTAATAATTGCCTTGCATATCTTTTCTTTGTACTTCTTCTCTAACTTTCCTGTGTGTGTGTGTGTGCATTAGTTATGTCTCTATAAGTAGGACATAATTAAACTTCATTGTTTTTTAAAGCCAATCTAAAAATTTTTGTCTTTTAAGAGATAAATTAAAAATATTTACATTTTATCATGATTTTTGTTATATTTGGATTTATCAATGTTGTGTTTTATTTATTTTTTCATCTTTAAATTTATTGAATTCTGTTGGATTGATATTTTTTATGTCTTTATTTGTGGAGAAGGAAATGGCAACCCACTCCAGTGTTCTTGCCTGGAGAATCCCATGGACAGAGAAGCCTGGTAGGCTGCAGTCCATGGGGTCGCACAGAGTCGGATATGACTGAAGCGACTTGGCAGCATGTTTTTATTTGAACACCTTTTTTAAACATTTTTTATTCTTTCATGATTACCACTGAATTCTTAAGAAATATGCCTATCTATCTATATATATATATATAGTAATTTTTAGATTGTCTATGTATAAACAATTCTTTAAATAACTGTTTGGACAATTATCCTTTTCTTCAAGGTCTTCTAACTGGGTGCCATAATTTTTTTACAGCTCCATAGTTTGTAATTGTATTTCTTAGGCTGAGTAGTCTTTTCTCCTTTTCTGTAATCAGTCTTGTCTATTCAGAGAACCAGTTTTCCTCCTGTATATCCTCACTTATTATTTTGTTCTACTCTTTTTCTCTTATGCTTATTTTATTAATTTAACAAATAAATAACAAAGCTTTTGTTCTGTTTCCATATCCATCTGATATTTCTCATTTTCCCTCTGCTTTAATCTCATAATTTATTATTCTATGGAATAGAATTTATAACTTTGCATTTTTCCACCATTCTAATGTATTCATTTAAACATTTTTACCAGAATTTTCTACAAAATTAATGTTAATGTGGGTCAATTCCTCTTCTGTCTATTCCTAGTAGAGCAAATTGTCAGCAAATGTTAAATATGTCCCTATGCTCCTTAAGGTCTTAACCATTCTGTCTCTTATCACCTCTGGCATTCTACATCTCTACTGTTTCTGTTTCAAGGCATTTCGTATTGTACACTGTTGAATTTTTCTACTTTAGACTTTTTTGTACCCCAGAGCTCCTAGATCATCTTGGCTATAACAACTCATGCACTAATTCTCTCCAGCATCTCTGACAAACTGTTTTGATTCTGCTTATCATTGCTTTCATATAGTCCCACAAAAAGCAACTTTTATTTGATATAAAACAGGTAGATTAATATCAGTTCATACTGAGAGCTTTGTTATAACTTTTCAATTCTGAATTGTGGAAATGGTTTTAGTTTTTCTGAGTTTCATTGCTATAATTCCTTTTGAAAATGCTATTGTTCTTATTGTTAATTAGTCACTAAGTCGTTTCCAACTCTTTGTGACCCCCATAGTCTGTAGCCCTCCAGGCTCCTCTATCCACGGGATTTCCCAGGCAAGAGTACTGGAGTGAGTTGCCATTTCCTTCTCCAGGGGATCTTTCCAACCAGGCATTGAACCTATGTCTCCCACATTGGCAGGCACATTCTTTACCACTGAGCCACTAGGGAAGCCCTTGAAAATATACAGCCTAGGTACTTATGTGGTTGAACTTCTTTGAAGAACAGTTGTGGTCTTTCTCATGGGCAGTAGTATTTAAATTGCTTTACATGGGGCCAAAGGAAAATGCCTCAGAGTGTAACTTATTTCTAAATAGGAAGGGAAAGTCATCTCCTAAATGTTGCCTGATAAATTACCATGAGGATTCATCTGAGGTGACCTGTGACATGAATGAGATCTGACTTGATATGAGCTCTTTCTATGGTTTGAGTAAATATGAAAGTAGGAGCCCCCTCTCTGCTTACCAGAGGGTCTTTTCTGGACCATTCTTATTCTCCACACCAGATATAACCTCTGAAAATATAATTATGGTTCAAAAGCACTGGCTTACCAGTTCTTTCGTGGTGTTGAGTACAGCAAGAGTTGCATCATGAGAGGCACAGAAGTTCTGGCTTGCTTCCCAGGTGGTTGTATTTTCAGAAAAATAGAAGCACTTTCCTAGGAAACCAATCCAGCCTTCCAAGCATGATATGTGTTCAGAGGAAGATTTGCATTTTTCAACTAAAAATGATTGAATAATATATTAAGTACTGAAGGAGGTGGAAATCCATTAATTTCAAACAGTTGTTCATTTGAATAAAATTCACCAGGTTAGCCCTTCTGTCTGATGGTATTAGAGTTCATCATTCCTAAATTTCTATACTCCTATTTTGCTAGGTTGAAAGAAAATCTTGATGAATGCCACTTAAGTAGATGCTGTTATTGCTCAAACTGGGGCTTGATGTACTTCTCAAGTGATATTTCTTTCTAGGAAGTCACTCTCATTTTCATGACCTTAACTATTGTATATGTACTGATATTAGTAAACTGATATGTCCAACCCAGGCCTCTCATCAGGCATCTCCTCCATATAACAACCTAATAGATACTCATCCTCTCAACAACAAATGTTCAGGAGTACACATTATTTAGTATGGCTATTATATTAGATGCATATTTTTTAATGCATATTGAAAGTGTATAAAAAAGCATATTAAAAAGCAGAGACATCACTTTGCCAACAAAGGTCTGTATAGTCAAAGCTATGGTTTTTCATTAGTCATGTACAGATGTAAGAGTTGGACCATCAAAAAGACTGAGCACCAAAGAACTGATGTTTCGAATTGTGGTGCTGGAGAAGACTCTTGAGAGTCCCTTAGATTGCAAGGAAGTCAAACCAGTCAATCCGAAAGGACGTCAACCTTGAATATCAATTGGAAGGACTGTTGCTGAAGCTCCAATACTTTGACCACCTGATCTGAAGAGCTGACTCATTGGAAAAGACTCTGATGCTGGGAAAGACTGAAGGCAAAAGGAGAGGGCGTGGCAGAGGATGAGATGATCAGATAGCATCACCAACTCAATGGACGTGAATCTGAGCAAACTTGGGCATATAGTGAAGGACAGAGGAGCCTGGCGTGCTACAGTCCATGGGGTTGCAAAGAGTCGGACATGAATTAGGGACTGAAAAATAGCAACAACAAAGTTATTCTCATGTTATATAGGAGGAAACATAGGGTTATTTCATGTTAGATGTCTGAAATTACCCTTAATTCTGAGCTGAAGTATGAAAGGCACAAGTACTATGAAACATTTTAGAGGAGAGTTAATACGAACATATATGGGAAATGGACCACCCACCTGCTAAAATTGTGGCCAGTGTAATTATTAGGATCACCAGAAAGATGACGACTGTGATCATTTTAGTGATACAAAATTTCTTTTTATTTTCTTTTGAGGGTTCTTGTGATTCCATAATAAGGTTGGAACAAATAACATCTCCTATAGAAAAATTAATCAGTTCTTTATTACTTATGTGACCTTATACTGTTGTAGAATTTGAGATTAATATATACAAACCAACCACATTTCTATATACTACCATTTATCAATAGGAAATTAAAATATAGCTTACCATTTACAATAGCATAAAATATTGAATGCTTATGGATTTATGTGTGACAGAAGACATATAAAACCTGTACAATAAAGATACAAAACATTACTGAAAGAAACTGAAGACAAATAAATGGAAAGATACTGTCTTCATGCTTCAGAACACACAGTAATGTTATGATGTCAGTATGCTAAAACTAATCTGTACATTATCACAATCATACACAAAGTTCTCAGCATTTTTTTTTTTGAGTAGAAGTAGGTAAGCTGTTTTTACAATTCCTATTGAAATGTAAAAAGAACTAGAATAGCCACGTTTGAAAGAGAACTAAATTTGAGCACAAGTATTACCTGGCTTAAAGACTTATTATAAAAAATACAGTTGCCAATATAGCAGTAGCAGCAGCAGAAATAGACCCACACATGTGCAAACACCAGATTTTTGGCAAAGATGCAAAAGAGGATACTCATTTTGATAAACAGTGCTGGAAATATTGGATATCCATATACAACAAAAGACTTTTTAATCCATACCACATCCCATATGAAAAAACTAATTCAAAAAGGATCATAGAAATAAATGTAAAAGCTGAAGCTATAAAAAGTTTCAGAGAAAACAGGAAATATTTTTTTGTTGTTGTTATTTTGGATTAGAGAAAGATTCAATCCAACCAAAAAACTTGATGTCAAAAAAATAATAAATTGGACTTGTATTAAAATTCTGCTCCTCAAAAAACAGTTTTAACAAAATGAAAAGTTAAATCAGAGACTGGAAGAAATATTTTCAAATTCAAAGTCTGATAAAGGTCTTGGGTCCAGAATACATAAAGAACTTGATACTTAAGAAAACACACAATATAACAAAAATACAAACAAGGTGTAACAGACATTTCATGAAATAAGAAATATATAGATGAAATATATAGATGGCAAATTACGACATAAAAAGATGTTCAGCATTATTAGTCATAAAGAAAGTGCAAATTAAAGCTAAATTTAGAAACTACTATGTACCTATTAGAATAATTAAAGTTAAAATGTCCGACCATAGCCAAGTATTAGTGAGAATATAGAAGAACTTGAACTCACTCATTCATTGTGAGACCATTTTGGAAGGCACTGTAAAAATCTCTTAAGAAGCTAAATATACACCTACGATATGATGCATTATATCTATGCATAGGTACTTCCCCAAGGGAAATGGAAGAGTATGTCCATACAGAGATTGGTACCTAAATTTTTATAGAAGCTTAATTTGTAATAACCCCAAACTGTGGGTGAATAAATAAATAGTGTTTCATCCATATGAGGGAACACTAGTCAGCAACAAAAAAGAAATGAACTACTGATACAAACAATGACATGGATGAATTTTATAATAGTTATACTGAACAAAAGAAGCCAAACTGAAATGAGTATATACTGTGTGATTCCATCTATATCAAATTCCATAAAATGCATATCTATCTATAGTGTCAGAAATTTGATGTGTGATTCTTTCAAGGAGGGCATGCTGAAATTAGCAAGAGAAAAATATAATAAAGGGATATGAGAAAATTTTTGGTGTTAATAAATATTTCATTATCTTGAATACATTTATAGTTTCTTGTATATTATCATGTACATCAAAATCTATCAGGTTGTACACTTTAAATATGTGCATTTTAATGTAATGTCAGTTTTCTCTCAATAAAGCTGTTAAAATAATATTAAAATCAGGTATCTTTAATTCACAGTGTGTATCTGTTTATAGTGTTTATAAGCTCCCTTAGATACACAGCTGGAAATAATTTGGCATGGATAGGAGAAATGAAATGCTGACTCCCTCTGGAGGGTTAGGATTCAGAATTGAAAGCAGAAACTCACAAACTATAAATTTGTTTATTTCACAAATAGAGCAAAGCGCCTGTCACACCTGTGCTTCTTACCTGAAGATTGGGAATCTCCTACACTTGTCAGCCTTTTGTGGTCATTCATGTTTCTTTCTGAGTAAGATTAAAAAAAAAAAAAATACAGACAGGCTGGAGTGAACACACTGGTTTCAAGATTCCGGCTCAGTATCAAAACTTGCTTCAGTAATTTCATGGAAGACAATCTCAAATGAGAATACAATGTTAAGGCAATCTAAGATGAGAATATCATGTCAGGGAAATCTCAAATGAGAATACAACAGTAGTATATAAATTATAATAAAAGTTCCTCAGAATCTGAACTGCTTCCTTTTTGGCACACGCTATCCACAAATCATTATCAGTGCAGCTTGAGAAGCTACTAGAGAGGGCTGGCAGCTGAAATAATTCTTCCAACTGCTGGATTCAGTGTGAAGGAAGTGAGGTTCAGTGGTTTATTAAGCCAACAGGTTAAGCCTTCATACCATGACCCTGAACTTCACATACTTTTAGTTAATTTGACCATTATAGCATATTAAAAAGTAGAGACATTACTTCGCCAACAAAGGTCTGTCTAGTCAAAGCTATGGTTTTACCAGTAGTCACGTATGGATGTGAGAGTTGGACTATAAAGCTGAGCACTGAAGAATTGATGCTTTTCAACTGTGGTGTTGGAGAAGACTCTTGAGAGTTCCTTGGACTGCAAGGAGATCCAACCAGTCCATCCGAAAGTAAATCAGTCCTGAATATTCATTGGAAGGACTGATGCTGAATCTGAAACTCCAATATTTTGGCCACCTGTTGCAAGGAGCTGACTCATTTGAAAAGACCCTGATGCTGGAAAAGATTGAAGACAGGAGGAGAAGGGGACGACAGAGGATGAGATGGTTGGGTGGCATCACTGACTCAATGGACATGAGTTTGAGTAAACTCCGGGAGTTGGTGATGGATGGGGAGGCCTGGCGTGCTGCAGTCCATGGGGTCACAAAGAGTCGGACATGACTGAGCGACTGAACTGATTATGGATCCCAGCCACAGATCCAAGCCCCAAAGTTTTAATGGCAAAATAACAAGTTTTGAAAGTGAAAGTTACTCAGTCGTGTGACTCTTTGCGACCCCATGGACTTAGTCCATGGAATTCTCCAGGCCAGAATATTGGAGTGGGTAGCCTTTCCTTTCTCCAGGGGATCTTCTCAACCCAGGGATAAAACCCAGGTCTCCCACATTGCAGGTGGATTTTTTACCAGCTGAGCCACAAAATAGCAACTCAGACTTTTGAAAAGAACATGATTTTGCTTTAGTAATAATAATAATAACAGAAAAAAATCATATCTAATATCTTTTATGTTTCTTTGACAGTAAGTCTAGTTCTAAGCTTTTAACTTTTATGAAGTAATTTAAACTCACCATAACATTTTCAAATAGGAGCTTATCATTATTATTAATTTTTGATGAGGTAACTTCCTTAATGTAACAGAGAGGTTAAAGTTTTCTTGAAGTAACACAGTCAATATGGGGCAGAGGTTGGCTCTGATCATTTAACCATTTTGCTCTCTTCTACTGCTTCTCTCTGTTTAGGAGTGTTGCCATGAATGCTCTGATGTGCTAAGCTTCTCCTTCCAGATTTAGAAAGCAGACCTCCCTCAGGTTCAACAACAACAAAAGTACTATGCTGTGAGCATTTTGCTAAGATAATGATCACCAAGTTATATTATTTGACAGAAGTGAGGATGAAACCATGGCAACCTGGATTTCAAAGTCACCTCCTTGAGAGGCAAGCAAACAGTAATGGGTTGGCATTTTTTCAAAGTTGGATTGTAAGGCATAGAGTTCCCTAAGCTTTTTAATGTGTGAACATTATTTTGCATCCTGCAAACAATTATTTCAGGAGCTGGGCAGATTTTGTGTTTGTGTGCACACGTATGTGCATTAAAGAAAGAGAGAGATTAGGGAAACTGATGGCTAGATTATGTCAATCAAGACTTTACCTGGAGCACAAATTATTCCTAAACTTTACATGCTGTCTTACAATTATACGTTTTGCTGGAGTACCACTCAGCTATTGCCACATTAGTGCTCTATTATAAACCACACCCTAAACCCTGAGCACTTACCAGACTGTGCTGCGTTGGTTGAGTGCTATCCCACAGAAGCTGGCAACTCTGCAGCTCTGCCTCACACTGCAGCTTGTCTCTTGTTATCTTTGTTATCCTCCTGTCCAGGTTGAGGCAGCAACAGCTGCTCCAGAAGCACTTCTCCTAGAGATGTCAGAGATACAAAACACTAATCCTAGCCACTCACCAAATTTCAAGTCACTGTTACTATCCCATTGGCTGGTGCTCCTTTCTGGCTGACCACAAACCCATGGGAAGTACCCTTGACTTCTAGTGAAAGCCATACCACATGTTTACAAGGACCTTTTTGGGGACATTTGTGCATGCTAGGTCGCTTCAGTCATTCCTGACTCTGTGAGACCCTATGGCTCTTCTGTCCATGGGATTCTCCAGGCAAGAATACTAGGGTGGGTTACCATGCTCTCCTCCAGGCGATCATCCTGACCCAGGGATCGAACCCATGTCTCTTACATCTCCTGCATTGTCAGACAGGTTCTTTACCACTAGCAACATTTGGGAAGCCCTTTTTGGGGACAGTAATCCACACAATGCAGCTTGCTGGAGCATTTACGGAGCTCTCCTGCTCAAATCTGCTTTATCTACCATTGGTCTGGTTTTGTGTTTTAAATCAATCTTGAATCTTTTTTTGTTTGTTTTTTAATTAAGGAGTTTACCTTAAGGATGAGATGTTTGGATGGCATCACTGACTCAATGGACATGAGTTTGAGTGAACTCCGGGAGTTGGTGATGGACAGGGAGGCCTGGCATGCTGGTCCATGGGTTCACAGAGTCGGACACGACTGAGCGACTGAACTGAACTTACATAAGAAAGCTGTTTTCAGTCTGTTGGCATCCTTTAGGGACAATAGTGATAGGCAGTTACTTATATAAGGTAAGGTTCATCTTTTTTCAAAATGATTTGCATATAAACTTTTCACATTTCTCCTGTATATTATCAATTCCCTTTCAAATTTATCTTTTGTTAAACAAAGAGTGACCAGAAACACTTAATAATGGACAGATCACAAGCTTAATTTTATCCCTGAATCATCCCATAACATCCATCTGGTTATATAATTTTGTGTATGCTCATTTGCTTCAGTCATATCTAAGTCTTTGTGACCCTATGGGCTGTAGCCTGCCAGGCTCCTCTGTCCCTGGGGATTCTCCAGACAATAATACTGAAGTGGGTTGCCATGCCCTCCTCCAGGGGATCTTCCTGACCCAGGGATCAAACCTGAGTCTCCTAAGTCTCCTGCACTGTAGGCAGATTCTTTACCCTCTGAGCCATCAGGGAAGCCCATATAATTTTGAAATTACTCCTTGTTTTAACTTTGAAATTGTTTGCTAAATGGTCTTTAAACTTATTCAATCAACTCAGCAATCACTATTCTACAGGCAATTCAGGAGAAAACTAAAAGAACTCTTTTCTTTCCAAGTCCATATCTTGCCTTCTGGGCTCATATAGTCACAGATATTCTCTCTGTGGTCCTCTCAAGTGCTATTCAAACTATTTGTAGCTCAGTGATACCTTTACAGGTATTTGACATCTATTAGATAAGTTTCAGAGCACTGTCCCTACAGAGGCAAGATGAGGAATCATAGAAAATTATATTAGCTCTCCAATTTAATTCTCAGGGTTCCCTGTTCTAAGATCTTACTGAAGCAATAATTAAAAAAAAAAAACAAAAACAAAACTCCCATTTACAGCTGTATGAGGGAAAGAGAGGGCCTGGGACAATGACGAGCAACCAAGAACCTCAGAGCCTAAATGCAATCAAACCTAACCATGGGTCTATATACTTGAGGATAAACAAAAAAGCAAACACATAATCTCCCAAAGAAAAAAGGCAAATGCATGGGTGAGAAGTGTGGACTCCGTAGGGGCTGAGCAAACTGGAAATACCTGGAAAGGTCAAGCACAGACCTTAACTCTCTTCCATATCCCTAGGAATGTCTTTCTCCTTATTTGCTCATATTCTAATCTGCCTTTATTATCCCTTCTCAAAGTGTTCATAAAACTTACTTTGTTGTTGTTATTTAGTCACTCAGTCTTGTCCAACTCTTTGCCACCCCCATGGACTGTAGCCTGACAGGCTTCTCTGTCCATGGGACTTCCCCAGGCAAGAATACTGGAGTGGGTTTCCGTTTCCTTCTCCAGGGGCTATTCCCCACCTAGGGGTCAAACTCTTGTCTCCTGCATTGGCAGGCAGATTCTTTACCACTGAGTCACCAGGGAAGCCCTAAAACTTATTTGGAACTTTTCATGTATACATTTTATGAGCTTTGTTTTTATATGTGTATTCCTTCTTTCTTTTAATAAATATTGTTCAAAAGAATCAATGTATAAAATCCTCCAGGATAAAGAATTTTGCTACATGCCCAAAGAAAGGAAAGACCAGTGCTTCTGAATTTCTTCATTGCCACCCACCTTCCTCGTAATGTTAAATGCAGTGTACTTGCTACTGCAGATGAGATGTATATTATAAAATGTTAGAGGGGGTAGTATTGCCACTTAAATTACATCATATTTTTAGAATAAATAATGTAAAAACTCACCATGACCAGTCATTTTATGTGAGATATCTTTTTTCTCATGGAGAAAAAGTGTTGTTTATTTTAATACTTCTTATTTATTAAATTAATTATTTCATCTGTGCGTTTCTTTACTTCTTCTTTTCCAAAAGGGAAAGTAAAGTTTGAGGTAAAAAGTGTGGTATATAACCCATGGCCTAAAATAATTTGTCCAAGTTTTGAAAAAATACATTTAGCATGTTTTTCTCTTTTTATAAATTATTATTATTATTATTATATTATATTATTACTAGAAATTATTCTCCCTAGTGGTCCAGGGGTTAAGACTTTGCCTTCCAATGCAGGAGGTGTGGGTTTGATCCTAGTCAGGGGGCTAAGAGCTCATATGCCTCTCGAAGATCTCACATTCCTCTCGCCAAAGAAACAAAACATAAAACAGAAGCAAAGTTGTAACAGATTCAATAAAGGCTTTAAAAATGGTCCACATCAAAGTAGAAAGAAAGAAAGAGAACCACAACAACAAAAGAACAAAAGAAAAAGAAAAAATTATTCTCCAAATCTCATATCATGGGCTTTCAGCTACTTTTTTGCTTTGTGGGCATAGAAAGACTAACTGTTACTCTTTGCTACATAGTAATTTTTCATGCACAATCTTTGAAGCCACTTCTTTAATTTCTCTCTGCCCTATCTACTTAATTTTCTTATTTTTTTTACAAGCATGTTTTGTCTGGGAATAGCTTCCAGCATTTTAATTTTCCTTTGGAGAAAATTCTCTCCCAAATCTAATCTGGACCCATTGGAATTGCCACATATTGGCACTCCCCTACCTGCCAAGGGTTATGCACATAAACTAGACTGATCAATTAGAGTTTTCCGTCTCTCCTAAACAGAAACTATTTCAGAAATAGATATTGTCCTAAACTAAGTCTTTCTTAATTAACTTTTGTGTGTGTGCTTAGTTGCTCAGTCATGTCCAACTCTCTGGGACCCCACAGACTGTAGCCCTCCAGGCTCTTGTGTCCATGGAATTCTCCAGACAGGAATACTGGAGTGGGTTGCCACTTCCTCCTCCAGGGGATCTTTCAGACCCAGGAATCAAACTTGTGTCTCCTGCATTGCAGGCAGATTCTTTACTAGCCCTCTTAATTAACTTACCTGATATTTAACATATGAACTCTGGGAGAGGAAAGGCATCTCTCTTTCTCTAGGTTAGGAAATATAAAGAGTTAAAATGCATAAGTTATTTTCCAGTCTCATGAAGAAAGCAATGTACAAATGAAGTCCAGATCCATGGGATAAAAAAACAAAAATATAGCAGTAAGTGCAGATCCCTGGAGAAACCAGTTGAGTTCCCACATCCAGCCAGAAGACAGAGCTGGTGAAACAATATGCTTTCCTAGGTATGGCAGAGTTGATGTAACTCCTATGTTTTATAGGTAGGCCATATTTTAGTATATGCATTTTACAGACCAGAAATCAAAAGACTGAATAAGTTAGTTTCATACAGCTAAAACTAGGATGTCTGTACCCATCTTATATGTAATGAAGTGAAGACTCTTCTTCCAAATTTAAAAAATTGCACTTGCATGTTTATTATAGTAAGTGTGTACTGGATAGATATCTAGTTCCTGTTTTACTTAAGAAATAAAATAATGTCTTTGTAGATTGATCTAACTATCCAACCCTAGAGCAGTAGAATATAGTAGCGGAAATTAGAGATTTTTGAAGAAAGTGACTTTATTTCTACCAAACCAGAAAGTTGACTCATAATGAGAACAAATAGTGGGAAGGGATGGAATGTTATGGAAATGGATTTCTAACCTCAATTCTCAATACTGAAAGACAAACTTCTGGTTTCACTTCTTACATGGAAATGTGTGAAACTGCAATTTTCTTTCTGGGAAGTCCCTGTCCTACTGCCAGAAAGGAGTTGGAGGTTTGACTGGTTTCTGAGCACCTTAAGATTGAGGATATTCACTTTATTCATCGACTTATTAATTCATTTATTTGAATGCCTCCTCTGTTCATAGCTTTGTGCTTAGTGCTATAGGAGATGCAAAATATACAGTTCCTCAGGGGAGAGTAATAAATCAGGCTCCTTGTATTCAGTAATCTACTGTCAAAACATTCTGGAAGTACTCAGGTATAAATCCCAATCTAGATATCTGCTAACAGAAGAAATATCCTGGAGTTGACTTAAAAAAAGAAATAAAACAAATCAATCCCCACATTTATATCCACAAAATTTTATTTTAAAAGTTTATGAGTTGATTTAAAAAACATATACACTTAAAGAAATAGTTATTAATTATCAGGACCAAAGAAAGGAAAGTAGTTTGGTATACTGCCATTTAAAAAGTCGTGTCCGACTTTTTGCGACCCCATGAATCGCAGCACGCCAGGCCTCCCTGTCCATCACCAACTCCCGGAGTTCACGCAGACTCACGTCCATCGAGTCATTGATGCCATCCAGCCATTTCATCCTCTGTCGTCCCCTTCTCCTCTTGCCCCCAATCCCTCCCAGCAACAGAGTCTTTTCCAATGAGTCAACTCTTCACATGAGGTGGCCAAAGTACTGGAGTTTCAGCTTTAGCATCATTCCTTCCAAAGAAATCCCAGGGCTGATCTCCTTCAGAATGGAATGGTTGGATTGCCTTGCAGTCCAAGGGACTCTCAAGAGGCTTCTCCAACACCACAGTTCAAAAGCTCAATTCTTTGGCGCTCATCCTTCTTCACAGTCCAACTCTCACATCCATACATGGCCACAGGAAAAACCATAGCCTTGACTAGATGAACCTTTGTTGGCAAAGTAATGTCTCTGCTTTTGAATATGCTCTCTAGGTTGGTCATAACTTTCCTTCCAAGGAGTAAGCGTCTTTTAATTTCATGGTTGCAGTCACCATCTGCAGTGATTTTGGAGCCCAGAAAAATAAAGTCTGACACTGTTTCCACTGTTTTACCATCTATTTCCCATGAAGTGATGGGACCGGAGTCCATGATCTTCGTTTTCTGAATGTTGAGCTTTAAGCCAACTTTTTCACTCTCCAATTTCACTTTCATCAAGAGGCTTTGTAGTTCCTCTTCACTTTCTGCCATAAGGGTGGTGTCATCTGCATACCTGAGGTGATTGATATTTCTCCCGGCAATCTTGATTCCAGCTTGTGCTTCTTCCAGTCCAGCATTTCTCATGATGTACTCTGCATATAAGTTAAATAAACAGGGTGACAATATACAGCCTTGACGAACTCCTTTTCCTATTTGGAACCAGTCTGTTGTTCCATGTCCAGTTCTAACTTTTGCTTCCTGACCTGCATACAAATTTCTCAAGAGGCAGGTCAGGTGGTCTGGTATTCCCATCTCTTTCAGAATTTCCCACAGTTTATTGTGATCCACACAGTCAAAGGCTTTGGCATAGTCAAGAAAGCAGAAATAGATGCTTTTCTGGAACTCTCTTGCTTTTTGCATGATCCAGCGGATGTTGGCAATTTGATCTCTGGTTCCTCTGCCTTTTCGAAAACCAGCTTGAACATCAGGAAGTTCACGGTTCACCTATTGCTGAAGCTTGGCTTGGAGAATTTTGAGCATTACTTTCCTAGCGTGTGAAATGAGTGCAATTGTGTGGTAGTTTGAGCATTCTGTGGCATTGCCTTTCTTTGGGATCAGAATGAAAACTGACCTTTTCCAGTCCTGTGGCCACTGCTGAGTTTTCCAAATTTGCTGGCATATTGAGTGCAGCACTTTCACAGCATCATCTTTAAGGATTTAGAATAGCTCAACTGGAATTCTATCACCTCGACTAGCTTTGTTCGTAGTGATGCTTTCTTAGGCCCACTTGACTTCACATTTCAGGATGTCTGGCTCTAGGTCAGTGATCACACCATCGTGATTATCTGGGTTGTGAAGATCTTTTTGGTACAGTTCTTCTGTGCATTCTTGCCACCTCTTCTTAATATCTTCTGCTTTTGTTAGGTCCATACCATTTCTGTCCTTTATCGAGCCCATCTTTGCATGAAATGTTCCTTTGGTATCTCTGATTTTCTTGAAGAGATCTCTAGTCTTTCCCATCCTGTTGTTTTCCTCTATTTCTTTGCATTGATAGCTGAAGAAGGCTTTCTTATCTCTTCTTGCTATTCTTGGGAACTCTGCATTCAGATGTTTATATCTTTCCTTTTCTCCTTTGCTTTTCGCTTCTCTTCTTTTCACACTTATCTGTAAGGCCTCCCCAGACAGCCATTTTGCATTTCTTTTCCATGGGGATGGTCTTGATCCCTGTCTCCTGTACAATGTCACGAACCTCATTCCATAGCTCATCAGGCACTCTATCCATCAGATCTGTTTCTCTAGCTCTCATGATTGAAAACATTGAATATGTCAATTCCTTAGGGTTGAGAAATTTATTTTTCTAATATCTGAAAGTATATTTCTTACATGGAATTTTCTGTATTGAGATATAATAATATTAGACCACAAGCTTTTATTTTGTTGTCATTCTGTCACCAAAATGCAAGTGGTTCCTCCAGGACTAAAATAATTGTTAATGATTGATGCTGTTAAGATTTGTGGATTAAGATGTATATATGATGCATGTGATGAATTTGTACAATGCTGTCCAAGGCAGACTGCATACCAAGAATGGCCAGGATGTTTGATTTACAGGAACA
The DNA here is from genome assembly GCF_029407905.1 of Bubalus kerabau. Lineage (NCBI taxonomy): Eukaryota > Metazoa > Chordata > Mammalia > Artiodactyla > Bovidae > Bubalus > Bubalus kerabau. Next base: position 21,517,057 of record NC_073624.1, read on the forward strand.
GGGGTTTTGTACTACAGGGGTTCAAGTAGAAAACAGCAATATTGATTTTGAATATCCTGCCCAGGTTCACCACTGTTCCCCAAACTCTCATCTTCTCTCAACTAAATTTGCCGTCTGGCCATTAAGCACAATATAATTAAATAGCTAAGGATAGACTCTGAAACCAGGTAATCTGAGTTTAAATTTCAGGTCTGGCACTTTCTAGATGTGAGACCTTGTAAAGTTTACTCCAATTCTCCAGAATGTTTCTTCATCTTTAAAATGAAAATAATAGGCATTTTGCTGGTGGTCCAGTGATTAAGACCCTGCACTTTCACTGCAGGGGGAGTGGGTTCAATCCCTGGTTGGGGAACTGAGATCCCATAAGCCTGGTAGCCAAAAAATTGAAAAAATAATTGAGAATAATAACAGTGTCCACTTAGTAGTTTTTTTTTTTTTTTTCTATGAGGGTCAAATATATTTAAGATTTTTAAAGCTCTTAGAACTATGCTAAACAAATACTAAGTGCTGTTGTAAGTGGTGATTTTTCAGTATTTGAGCTTGGGACCCCAGAGAGTGAGTTGTTTACAGCAAATATGGGATTATTTGAGTGTTAATCTTCTATTTGTTCAGTTAACATCTGAATTACTGTTTATTTCAACTCTTCCAAGTATTCTGATAAAATGAATTTCTACTTCATATCTCTGTGGTCGATTCTTTTTCCAAAAAGCATCAGTTTCTAGTAGCCATGTTGATCTTGTAATATCCTGGTCTTTCTGTCCTTTGGTTGGCATAGCTCTGACTTTCAATCCTCTTTCTGTGGCCACAATTCTTATTATAACAACCTAATTCTCACCCTCTGTGTGTCAGTTTTATAGTCCATGTCTGTATTTAGAGTCAGGTAGTACAATTAATTTCTGGTTAATGATAACTGTAGAATTGTGATGAAAGCCTAGCTTACTCACATGTTTTCACTGTTTTTTTTTTTTTTTTCTTCAAAACTTAAGACTAATTCAACTGTTTGATTGGCCTGTACAAGCAGTTAGGAGCATTGGGTAGATGAACAAATGGTAATCTAACTAGTGGTGAATGAGCTCTATGTTCTTAACACTTCTGCTATTTGGGAATTTAGGATTACCTCCCTCTGTAAATCCTTGACTTGAATTTTAAAACTTGTAAATTGGCCTCAAACTTGCTGAGGGATTGATGTGTATGGATGTCCATATTGATGTATATGGATTACAAATAAATTATAATAACACAGATGGTGACATTTGTACCAAATGAGAAAAAGATTCTAATCTAATTGAATGAAAATTCCTTCAGAACCTCAAGTTTTGTTGCTTTTGATTTATTCCGCTAGATATTTGATGAACGTTCACTTGATTGTTTTCTAACATAAAAATCACATTGCTACTGGGAGATTATAATTTATAAGCTTCTGTAAATGCTAGAATCCTTCCATACATTTATTTATTTTTCTACTCATTCAGCAAGCATATTCAGTGTATACAGTACTTGAGATGAAATGCATAACATTTGATTAAGCAGATCCTATTCTAAAGCTAATCTTTAGTTCAGTCAGTTTGGTCACTTAGTCATGTCTGACTCTTTGTGACTTCCTGGACTATAGCACCCCCATGAACTGTCAGGACTCCCTGTCCATCACCAACTCCTGGAAATTACTAAAACTCATGTCTTTTGAGTTGTGATGCCATCCAACAGTCTCATCCTCTGTCATCCACTTCTTTTCCCGCCTTCACTCTTTCCCAGCATCAGGGTCTTTTCCAATGCATCAGGTCTTCGCATCAGGTGGCCAAAATATTGGAGTTTCAGCTTCAGCATCAGTCCTTCCAATGAATATTCAGGATTGATTTCCTTTTGGATGGACTGGTTGGATCTCCTTGCAGTCCAAGGGACTCTCAAGGTTCTTCTCAAATACCACAGTTCAAAAGTATCAATTCTTTAGCGCTTAGCTTTCTTTACAGTCCAAATCTTACATCCATACATGACTACTGGAAAAACTATAGCTTTGACTAGATGGACCTTTGTTGGCAAAGTAATATCTCTGCTTTTTAATATGCTGTCTAGGTTGGTGATGATTTTCATTCAAGTAGCAAGTGCCTTTTAATTTCATGGCTGCAAGTACCATCTGCAGTGATTTTGGAGCCCAGGAAAATAAAATCTGTCACTGTTTCCATTGTTTCCCCATCTATTTGCCACGAAAGTGATGGGACCAGATACCATGACCTTAGTTTTCTGAATGAGGAGTTTTAAGTCAACTTTTTCACTCTCCTGTTTCACTTTCATCAAGAGTTTCTTTAGTTCTTCTTCACTTTCTGCCATAAGGGTGGTGTCATCTGCATACCTGAGGTTATTGATATTTCTCCCTGCAATCTTGATTCCAGCTTGTGCTTCATCCAGTCTGGCATTTCTCATGATGTATTCTGCATATAATTTAAATAAGCAGAGTGACAATATACAGCCTTGATGTACTCCTTTTCCTATTTGGAACCAGTCTGTTGTTCCATGTCCAGTTCTAACTATTAGTTCTTGACCTGCATACAGATTTCTCAAGAGGCAGGTCAGGTGGTCTGGTGTTGCCATCAATTATAGAATTTTCCAGTTTGTTGTGATCCACATAGTCAAAGGCTTTGGTGTAGTCAATACAGCAAAAGTAGATGTTTTTCTGGAACTCTCTTGCTTTTTCAATTATACAGTGGATGTTGGCAATTTGATCTCAGGTTCCTCTGCCATTTCTAAATCAAGCTTGAACATCCAGAACTTCATGGTTAATGTAATGTTGAATCCTGGCTTGGAGAATTTTGAACATTACTTTGCTAGTGTATGAGATGAGTGCAACTGTGTGGTAGTTTAAACATTCTTTGGCATTGCCTTTCTTTGGGATTGGAATGAAAACTGACCTTTTCCAGTCTTGTGGCCACTGCTGAGTTTTCCAAATTTGCTGGCATATCGAGTGAAGCACTTTCACAGCATCATCTTTTAGGATTTGAAATAGCTCAGCTGGAATTCCATCACCTCCACTAGCTCTGTTTGTAGTGATGCTTCCTAAGGCCCACTTGACTTTGCATTCCAGGATGTCTGGCTCTAGGTGAGTGATCACGCCATTGTGATTATCTGGGTCATGAAGATCTTTTTTGTATAGTCCTTCTGTGTATTCTTGCCACCTCTTCTTAATATCTTCTGCTTCTGTTAGGTCCATACCATTTCTGTCCTTTATCGAGCCCATCTTTGCATGAAATGTTCCATTGGTATCTCTAATTTTCTTGAAGAGATCGCTAGTCTTTCTCATTCTATTGTTTTCCTGTATTTCTTTGCACTGATCACTGAGGAAGGCTTTCTTATCTCTTCTTGCTATTCTTTGGAAGTCTGCATTCAGATGCTCATATCTTTCCTTTTCTCCTTTGCCTTTTGCCTCTCTTCATTTCACAGCTATCTGTAAGGCCTCCTCAGACAAGCATTTTGCCTTTTTGCATTTATTTTTCTTGCAGATGGTCTTGATCACTGCCTCCTGTAGACTGTCACGAACCTCCATCCATAGTTCATCAGGCACTCTGTCTATCAGATCTAATCCCTTGAATCTATTTGTCACTTCCACTGTATAGTGGAGTGGATAAGAAGTTCATGATCTGAGCCACAGCCAGCTCCTGGTCTTGTTTTTCCTGACTGTATAGAGCCTCTCCATCTTTGGCTGCAAAAATATAATCAATCTGATTTTGATATTGACTATCTGGTGATTTCCATGTGTAGGGTCTTCTCTTGTGTTGTTGGAAGAGGGTGTTTGCCATTGTTAGGTAGGTAGAATAGGGAAAAGGAGTTCAAAATGGCGGTGGCTAAACGACAAGGAAAGTCAAAGGAAGGCCCAAGGACCAGAGTGAAGACTTCAGGCAGAACAAACAGCACTCCTGGCTAAGCCCAATTTGCATAGGGCAGGCCCAGGTGGAGGAAAAAACATATAAAAGGAGGAGCCAAAGCGCTTTCTCATGGACTTTTTCTCGCGCTTGCGTGTGCTCTTTCTCTCTCTCTCTCTCCCATGTGTGTGTGTTCTCTCTCTCTCTCTCTCTCTCTGTCTCTCTCTCACTCTCTCTCTCTCCCTCCCCACACACTCCTCCACTCTCTTCCCTTCAAGTCTTGGATTCTCCTGCTATCTTCTAAATAAAATGGAGCTGTAACACTGATTTGCCTAAGAGCTGTAGCACGGTTTGTCCAAGACCCAAGAGCTGTGCGCGCTGAGGGCTTTAAGGTCCGTTGCTCCAAATCTTTGTTGTGACGAGACAAAGAACCGAGGAACATACACTCGCGTGACATCTATGGTGCCGTAACTCGGATTTAACCTGGCTGAAACAACCTCTGCGGGGAAGAGGCCAAACACAGCAGGAGCCTAACTCAGTGAAGCTCCCACGCTAGAAGTGGAAGGCAAAGAAACCCAGTGCAGGGGAAGGCCCATCGTGCTGGAAACCGGGACTGTGAAAACCAAACTCAGCAGAAAGCTCACGTGGCCCAGTCTCAGATTCCAGAAGACCTCTGGTTAAGGTAAGAGGTCATCGCTCCTATGACTGGAGGGACCTTTACAATCTCTTGTTTCTTGTTTCCTCGAACCTCCCGTGAACAGGCGGGCAGCAGGGGGCACAACTGAGGGACTCTGGAGAGGCTACTCCTCAACATGTCCCAAAGGTGCTATCTGCTGAGCCCCAGTAGCTGTTACCCAAGCTGGTGGGGGTTCTTCTGTCCTTTCTCTTCTCTGTGCCAAGGATCAGACCAATGAAACTGTGAGCACCAATCAGGTATTTAGCAAATTTTCCAGGGGGCTACGAAGGGGATTCCTTGGCACGTTTTTCCCACTGCTTTTTCCTCCTGTCCTTCAGCTCTCTCCTGGGACTCAAGCCCGGCCAAAACTAATGAAACTCAGGCTCTGATGTCTCATTGCAAAAATTTATTGAGAGACAAAGCGATAAGAGGTGGATTTGTTAGGATCCAGAGAGAAGCCACTCTTCAGGGTGTGAACCATTGCTGAGGGCAAGGGCTGGGGCCATGAAATTAGGGCTGGCTAGGTTTTGTGAGGGGGTGGAATTCATATGCTAATGAGCCAGAGGATCATCCCGGCCATTGGGGAACCACCCACTGCTCACTCTTTTGACCGTGCCTTGGAGCTGTCCTGCCACCTCTGGATGTGTCTGTTGGCTTATAGATTGGGGGTTAAGCTTTATTTGAATCGTCTTGGACCCAATTGATTTTAATTGGTTTACATTATACCCTTGTGCTATGTTATTCTTTCAAAGGTTGTGCTCTGCCCCCTTCCCTCCTGTTTCATGCTCTTTTCCTGAGCCCCATCCAGACCCACAAGGTTGCCTCTACAATATTCTGGAGAGACAACCAGAAAATAGCTGGCCTTAGGAGGGAAATACTCTACAATATCCAACCCCCTAATCCTACCCAATACTGGTCACATTGGAGACCTTGGGGACACCCAAACTCCAGTCTGGGGGGTCCCAGGAGGTCATCACGCCTTGACCTGCCTAGGGATCGGTCTTCGAAAGGTTGTCATGCCTCAACCTGTTCGGGGATCCTCTAGTCCCAGGGGTCCCAGGAGGTCGTCATGCCTTGACCTGCCCAGGGACCCAATTCTCGGGAGGCCGTCATGCCTCAACCTGCCTGGGGATTCGATCTCTAGGAGGCTGTCACACCTCAGCCTGCCTGGGGATCAGCACCCTGACCCAGGGACGCCTGGCTCTCAGGTTGCAACAGTTCTGGGTAGGATAAGCTTCAGAAAGACTCACCCCTAAGGAAGTCTACCTATGGAAACAGAAAGGAAGCCTATTACTTGTGAGACTGTGCCCAGTCTCAGCAATAACTTAGGAGCCCAATGAGAACCCCATTGCCTTTCTGGAGAGGCTAAAAGAGGCACTCCAAAAGTTTACCAACCTGGACTTAGACTCTTACGAGGGATGGGTGATTTTAAAGGACAAATTCCTGTCCCAATGTGCATCAGATATCAGAATTAAGTTACAGCAGCTACAACAGCAGGACCCTGCTGCCTCTTTAGATGAGTTGGTCCAGACAGCCACCAATACCTTTTATAACAGAGAACAGGAGGAGGCCAAGGCCCAGCAGAAGGAGAGAAAGAAAAAGACAAGGCATGCCCAGATGCTGGCTGCTCTCCAGAGAAGCCCTATGGCAAACCCCAAGTCCTTGAAGGACAAGGCACGAGACAAATGCCTGATCTGTAGACAGGCGGGGCATTGGGTCAAAGAGTGTCCAAATCATGACAAGTCTCCTAGAACAGCTTGCCACAAATGCCATCAACTGGGACATTGGGCGGCACTCTGCCCTCGAGATCCAAGAGCCTCAAGGTCAAGCGCCAAGCCTACCCTCACGATGGTTCAAGAGGACTGAAGCGGCCCGCTCCAGCCAGCCTGCCTGTCAGATAACCATCACGGGGCTGGAGCCAAGGGTGCAACTGGATGTGGCAGGTAGGTCCGAGAATTTCTTGGTTGACACAGGGGCTACCTACTCTGTCTTGATCTCCTACTCCGGAGCCTTCTCCTCCCAAACCTGTACCATTTGGGGTGCTACAGGAAAAGCAACTACTAACAGATTCACCTGAGCACTTCTTTGTTGTTGGGATGGACAAATATCTTCCCACCAGTTTCTGGTGGCCCCTGAGTGTCCTACCCCCTCATTGGGAAGAGATATACTCACTTAACTGGGGACCACCCTTGTGATGGGAAGTTTTTCAGCCCCTAGAGCTCTACAGCTCCTGGTTACTACTGAAGAACCCATTACACCTTCAATAGAGAGGGACGAAAAACTATGGGAAGACAAAATTAACCCCCAGGTGTGGGACCAGGGGATTCCTGGACGAGCCCACCAAGCTGAACCGGTCATCTTTGTCCTGTAATATCCCACTCAGTTTCCTAACCGGAAACAATACCCTCTCAAAAGAGAGGCTCAGAAGGGACTACAGCCTTTAATAAATAAATTCCTTGCTTGTGGGCTAGTGGTCCCTACCAGTTTGCCATGTAACACCCCAATCCTTTCAGTAAAGAAAAAAGACGGAACCTGGCGAATGGTTCAAGATCTCCAGATCATAAATGAAGCTGCAGTCCTCCTCCACCCCACAGTACCCAATCCCTATGTAATTTTGGGAGAAATCCCACCCAGTGCCGAGTGGTTTACAGTCTTGGATCTCAAAGATGCTTTTTTTTTTTTTTTTGCATACCACTGGCTAAAGAATTCCAATACGTTTTTGCCTTTGAGTGGGAAGCCCCAGGAGAAAAACACCAACAGATGACTTGGACAGTATTACCTCAGGGGTTCAGAGATAGCCCCCGCCTGTTCAGACAGGCCCTTAGCCTGGATCTCCTAGATCTGGACCTGGGACCTAATGGGAAAATATTACAATACGTAGATGACCTACTAATCTGCTCTCCAGATGAGAAAAGTGCCCAACAACATGCAATTCAGGTTCTAAACTTCTTGGCAGAAAGTCTCCCGTGCTAAGGCACAGATGGTCGAGACAAAGGTCACTTACCTGGGAGTTCAGATTACACACGGGTCCAGGAGGCTGTCCTCTGATCGGGTACAAGGAATCCTCCAGTTGCCCTCCCCCTTGACTCGAAACAATTGCGAGCTTTCCTGGGGCTAACTGGTTATTGTAGAATCTGGATACCCAATTATGGTCTAATTGTCCAGCCTTTATATGAAAACTTAAAGGGATGAGATGATTCAATCCCACTGATGTGGGGAACTCCTCAAAAGAAGGCAGAGGCTACACTAAAACAAGCCTTAACTCAGGCACCTGCCTTGAGTTTGCCAGACCCAGAAAAAGCATTCCAACTTTATGTCCATGAAAGAGAGGGAATAGCCTTGGGAGTGTTAACGCAAAGGTTGGGATCTGAGCCTCAGCCTGTAGCTTACTTATCCAAGAGGCTCGATCCAACTTCCCAAGGTTGGCCCCCCTGCCTTCGAAATCTTGCAGCTATTGCAATTATGATAGAAGATGCTTTAAAACTCTCCTTTGGGGGCAAACTATTTTTACCAACCACCAAGTAAAACAACTCCTAAATGGGAGAGGCCATTTATGGATATCTGATCAAAGAATCCTCAGATATCAAGTAATGCTGATAGAAAATCCAGACCTCACTATATCCCTTTGTGAGGTTCTTAACCCAGCCACCCTCCTACCTACCCCCGAGGGCTCTCTCCCCTTTCACTCTTGTCTAGATACCTTGGACCACTGGACAAAACCCCGAAAGGGATTTTCAGAAGATCCTCTGACCAATCCTGAGGAAATCTGGTACACTGATGGAAGCAGCTTTGTCTTGGATGGAAAAAGAAGAGCCGGGTATGCAGTAGTCTCCAATTTTGAGACCATAGAGGCTAAGCCTCTGCCACCAGGTACTTCAGCCCAATTAGCTGAGCTCATAGCCCTGACTCGAGCTTTAGAGCTGGGAAAAGGAAAAAAGAATAGCCATATACACTGACTCCAAGTATGCCTTTCTGGTGCTACATGCACATGCGGCTATTTGGAAAGAAAGGGACCACTTGACCACCCGAGGGTCCCCAATCAAATATGGTGATCAGATTCTTCGACTCTTGGAGGCAGTCCATCTGCCCACTGAGGTTTCAGTCTCCCACTGTAAAGGACACCAAAAAGGGAACACAGAAGTGGCACGAGGGAACCAAGCAGCTGATCAGGCAGCTAGGAGAGCAGCATTACAAAACCATGACCTAATAGGGATTGCCACCTTAGTTCCACAGACTAATTTGCCAGAAACTCCTTCACAAACTGAAGGCAAGACTCTTAAAGCTAAGAGCAAGGGCTTTCAAGAAGATCATATGGGGTGGTTCCAAAAGGAGGGACTCCTTTTTCTGCCTGGAAACCTCCAATGGAAGTTGGTTAACTCCTTACATACCACTATTCATTTAGGAGAAAAGGCCCTCCAAAGATTACTAGAAAGGTCCTTCAGAGGAACAGATTTCCAAACAACTATAGGACAGGTGGTGAACTCTTGTCCCACTTGCCAATTAAACAACCCCCAAGGAGCTCGAAGACCCCAGCTGGCCCAGCCCGTCCAACGACGTGGGGCCTACCCAGGAGAGGACTGGCAGATGGACTTCACCCAGATACCAGTTTCTCAAGGGTATAAATACCTATTAGTTATGATAGATACATTCACAGGATGGATTGAAGGCTTTCCCACCCGGACTGAGAAGGCTGAGGAGGTGGTAAAAAAAACTGCTCCATGAAATCATTCCAAGATTTGGTCTGCCCAGGTCATTACAAAGTGACAATGGGACACCATTTACTTCTAAGGTCACCCAAGTGGTCTCGAAAACATTGGGCATTACTTATTATCTCCATTGTGCCTGGAGGCCTCAATCTTCAGGAAAAGTAGAAAGAGCCAATCAATTCTTAAAATCATCGATAAAAAAGATAACCCAGGAGACCTCCCTAGGATGGAAAGAGGCTTTACCAATAGCTCTCCTCCGCACCCACATTGCCCCTAAAGAACAAGCTGGTCTTAGTCCTTATGAGATGCTATATGGGAGGCCTTTTGTTTATGTCAATGACCTCTTCCTAGATCCAGAGGTTCAGACCCTCCAGTCTTATACCATGGCCATTGGGCAATTCCAACAGGATATATGCTTGTGGGGTATGAACCAGGACCCAAAAGATTCTAAAGAGTCACCACTATATGCTCCAGGAACTCAAGTCCTAATTAAAGTCTGGAAAGATGAGTCCCCAAAGGCTCAACTCCAGCCCACATGGAAGGGCCCCTACCCTGTAATACTTTCTGCCCCCACAGCAGTCAAGGTACCAGGACATGACTCCTGGATTCATTACTCATGAGTCAAGCCATGGAAGAAAACTGAAGAGGACACTCAATACACCTGTGAGCCCCTGGGAGATCTCAGATACCTATTCAGGACTACCAATGAGTGTCATTCTAATGAACACCTCCCAAAATCTGGTTGCTGGGAATAAGATTTCTCAGGATAACTCTAAAGAGCCAACACAGCTTGACAGAGACTGTACTCCAAAACAGAGAGGAGATAGATCTTCTGATCCCTGAACAAGGAGAGACTTGAGCCATCCTGGCCATGTGAATTTAAAATTGACCAATGTCCCTACTAGTCCTTGTTATGCTATATTGATGATGCCTATGATTATTCCATGTACTGTCAGTTGTCTAAACTGTTTTGTCTCTGCCCAGGTCAACCAGCTACAACATGCAGTACCAGTTCAACAAAGATATAAAACTACAGCCGACCACGGAAAATATCACACACCCTTGGACACTGCTATAAGGACTCTGAGGATTGAGACTAGCAAAAGGGGGAGGCCCAATACCCCTCACCATCCCAGTTCAGCAGGAAGTAGCCAGAAAGACCTCGACGCCCCTATTCCCAAAGAATTGGGCCTCCCATCTCTTGAGGGGGGAATGTTAGGTAGGTAGAATAGGGAAAAGGAGTCCAAAATGGCGGTGGCTAAAAGATAAGGAATGTCAAAGGAAGGTCCGAGGACCAGAGCGAAGACTTCAGGCAGAACAAACAGCACTCCTGGCTAAGCCCAATTTGCATAGGGCAGGCCCAGGTGGAGGATAAAACATATAAAAGGAGGAGCCAAAGTGCTTTCTCACGGACTCTCTCTCCCGCGTGCGTGTGCTCTTTCTCTCTCTCTCTCTCACTCTCTTTCTCTCTCCTGTGTGTGTGTGCACTCTCTCTCTCTCTCTCTCTCTCTCTCTCTCTCCCCCTCTCCCCCTCCCCACGCACTCCTCCACTCTCTTCTCTTCCAGTCTTGGATTCTCCTGCTATCTTCTAAATAAAATGGAGCTGTAACACTGATTTGCCTAAGAGCTGTAGCTCGGTTTGTCCAAGACCCGAGAGCTGTGACGCGCCTAGGGCTTTAATGTCTGTTGCTCCAAATCTTTGTTGTGACGAGACAAAGAACCGAGGAACATATACTCGCATGACACTATGACCAGTGCATTCTCTTGGCAAAACTCTATTAGTCTTTGCCTGCTTCATTCTGTACTCCAAGGCCAAATTTGCCTGTCACTCCAGGTATCTCTTGACTAATCTTACAATCTCTTTTTATCTCACAGACTCATGTGTCTGTTTAGCCCATAAAATCAAGTTAGTTTTCTTCTCAGAGGTATTGGATAGAAATAATTTCTATTAGAAAACATGAGATTGAGAGATTAATAAACTCATTGTTGTTAATAATGGACGGACATGTATTTTGTTTTAGTTTCAGTTCTCTTTGTGGTACAAAAAATTAGTATCAAACAATGTATCCAAAATAAATAAAGGGTAATATAAACTTTGGTCATTGTTCAAATAAGTATCTAATCTGATCGGTAGTCACTAAATCATGTCTGATTCTTTTGTGACCTCATGGACTGTAGCTCATCAGGTCCTCTGTCCATGGGCTTTCCCAGTCAAGAATACCATGATGGGTAGCTATTTCCTTCTCCAGGGAATCTTCCCCTGGAGATCAAACCCAGGACTCCTGCATTGGCGGGCAGATTCTTTACTACTGAGCCACCAGAGAAGCCCCAAAAGAATATAATATAGCTCTAAAATTGCAAATACTGACACTGTACTTTATAGCATGTATAGCAACATAGAATAGGTCTATGAAATGTTGGGAAGTAAAGCACAGAACACAGAATTGTGTAGAAACACTGTTATTCTTCCACTGCACTGTCTGGGGGTCATGGTGAATCCTCATATTTCCCAGTTTTTACAGTTTCTGGATTTAGGTATTTTTTCAGCAATACCAACAGACAGTTTGCCTGACTGCAGGGGCCTTAATATCCCCTCTGCCCTTCTCCCTTTCCCAGTCTCTGAAAATCCAGATATACTTCCTTTATTTCTGGAAATCACCAGAGATGTTTTCCGGTGTGTGGAATCACACACTGTATGGCCAAGCTCTGAAGACAGATTAGGGCACACTCTATGCTCTTGTCTCTGTATCCATTTGCCTCTCTTGAGGTCAGAGTTTTTTAAAGTTTTTTTCTCTTATTCCTTAAGCTTCTTATAGGGTATCAACTCATTGTCTTTTCCCCTTTTTCCTTCCTTATTACTAATCTCTAGTAGAAGTCAGTTACCGATTGTTTTTAAATTTTCTGTTTTTGAAAATCGAGGTATTCTTGATGTACAACAGGATCTTAGTTTCAAGTATATAGCATAGTGATTTGTTATTCATATTGAGAGAGTCATTTCCTAGGCAAGTTGATGGTAGTCTAGAGGTCCCCAAGGAGAGAGGGGTCTGGACTTCTCAAGGAGAAAGGACAAAGAAAGGACAAACTGTTTTTCCTCTACATTCCTTAGGATTATATAACAATAATGTATCCTGCCTGAGGACAGTCTCTGGATTAAACCTTCTGGCTAATCCTGTTATCTTAAAATGTAAATTATGGGAGTAGGTCTGGTCTTTAAAGTGAAGTTGCTCAGTTGTGTCCGACTCTTTGGTACACCATGGACTATAGCCCACCAGGCTCCTCTGTCCATGGGATTTTCCAGGCAAGAATACTGGAATGGGTTGCCATTTCCTTCTCCTGGGGATCTTCCCAAACCAGGGATTGAACCCAGGTCTCCTACATTGCAGGCAGATGCTTTAACCTCTGCATCACCAGGGTCATTACAAGGATTATATAATAAAAATGTATCCTGTCTAAGGACAGTCTCTGGATGAAACCTTCTGGCTAATTATTTTATCTTAAAATGTAAATTATGGGAGTAGGTCTGGTGAAGTCTTTACAACCTCCAGACATTTTTGGATTCATTGGAGAGTATATAACTCCATTGCTAACACTAGCAAGGAGGTACTCTTTCTACCCCCTTCTGATGTCTATGTCAGAAGCTTTCTCTATTTCCGTTATACTTTAATAAAACTTTATTACACAAAAGCTCTGAGCAATCAAGCCTCGTCTCTGGCCCCAGATTGAATTCTTCTCCTCCAGAGGCCAAGAATCTCGGCATCTTTGAGTGGTTCAGCAACAACCTTTCAATATGCGCCATGAAACAATCACAAGTGTAGCTCACATCCATCATCACACAGAGTATTTTCTCTTGTGATGAGAAATTTTAAGATCCACTCTCTCAGCAACTTTCAACTATGCAACATGGTGTTATTAACTAGAGTTGCTATGCTTTACATGACAGCTATGGGATTTACAGAATTTATTTGTTTTATAACTGGAAGTTTGTATCCCTGACTTCTTTTATCCTTCAACTTCTTTTGCCCACCTTCCACCCTCTGCACATGGTAGCCACCAATATGATTTCTGTATCCATATCCAGGAACTTTTTTGTTTTTTAGATTTCACATATGAGTGAAGTCATATGATATTTGTCTTTCTCTACCTTGTCTGATTCATTTCACTTAGCATGATACTCTCAAAGTCCACCCAGCTTGTCACAAATGGTAGTTTCATTCTTTTTTATGGCTGAATTATACCCTTGTTTATATGGTACATTTTCTTTATCCATTCAGACACCAGTGGACACTTAGGTCATTTCCATATCTTGCCTGTTGCAAGTGCGTATGAAGGTGCATATATCTTTTCAAGTTACTATTTTCCTTTTTTTTTTTGGTTGCACTGCATGGCCTGTGGGATCTTAGTTCCCCGACCAAACATGGGCCTGTGGCAGTAAATGTTCAGAGTCCTAACTATTGGACCACCAGGGAGTTCCCTCAAGTCAGTGTTTTCATTTTCTTTGAATAAACATCTAGAAGTGGGGTTGCAGGATGGCATGGCAGTTCTATTTTTAACTTTTTTTAAAAAGCTTTCTCTCAACTCTTTGATTTTATTTTTAATTTTTTATCTCAGTGTTCTAAGCCTTAGGAAACTAATTCCTCATGTTAAAGTTCTAGATCCCCCCCCCCCCACCCCCCGAGGGATAGTTGCTTTACAGAATTTTGTTGTTTTCTGTCAAATCTCAACATAAATCAGCCGTAGGTATATATATGTGTATATATATATATATATATATATATATATATATATACACATACATACATGCATACATCCCCTCCCTTCTGAACCTCCCTCCCATCTCCCTCCCTATCCCATTCCTCTAAGTTAATACAGATCCCCTGTATGAGTTTCCTGAGCCATACAGCAAATTCCCATTGGTGATCTGTTTTATATATGGTAATGTAAGTTTTCATGTTACTCTTTCCATACATCTCACCCTCTTCTCCCCCTCCCCATATCCTTAAGTCAATTCTCTATATCTGTTTCTCCATTGCTATAAATAAATTCTATGTACCATTTTTCTAGATTCCATATATGTATGTTAGAATACTATATTTATCTTTCTCTTTCTGACTCACTTCACGCTGTATAATAGGTTCTAGATTCATCCACCTCATCAGAACTGACTAAGTTGTGCTCCTTTTTTTGGCTGAGTTAATATTCCATTTTGTATATGTACCACAACTTCTTTATCCACTCATCTGTCGATGGACATCTAGATTGCTTCCATGTTCTAGCTATTATAAATAGTGTTGCAATGAATAATGGGAACGTGTATCTGTTTCAACCCTAGTTTACTCAAGGTATATGCCTAAGAGTGGGATTGCTGGGTCATATGGTGCTTTTATTCCCAGTTTTTTTTTAAGGAATCTCCATATTGTCTTCCATAGTGGCTGTATCAATTTACATTTCCACCAGTAGTGCAAGAGCATTCCCTTTTCTCCACACCATCTCCAGCATTTATTGTTTGTAGACTTTTTGATGATGGCCATTCTGACTGGTGTGAGGTGATATCTCATTGTGGTTTTAATTTGCATTTGTCTAACAATGAGCAATGTTGAGCATCTTTTCATGTGTTTGTTAGCCATCTCTTTGTCTTCTTTGGAGAAACGTCTGTTTAGGTCTTTCCCCCATTTTTTGATCTGGGATGTTTGTTTTTCTGGCATTGAGTTGTATGAGCTGCTTGTATATTTTGGAAATTAATCCTTTGTCAGATGTTTCATTAGCTATTATTTTCTCCCATTCTGTGGGTTGTATTTTCACCTTGTTTATAGTTTCTTTTGCTGTGCAAAAGCTTTTAAGTTTAATCAGGTCCCACTTGTTTACTTTTGTTTTTATTTCTGTTACTCTAGGAAGTGGGTCATAGAGGATATTGCTTTGATTTATGTCATCGAGTGTTCTGCCTATGTTTTCCTCTAAGAGTTTCATAATTTCTGGTCTTACATTTGGGTCTTTAATTCATTTTGAGTTTATCTTTGTGTGTGGTGTTAGGAAGTGTTCTAATTCATTCTTTTATGTATAGCTGTCCAGTTTTCCCAGCACCATTTATTGAAGAGGATGTCTTTATCCCATTGTATATTCTTGCCTTCTTTGTCAAAACAAGGTATCTATAGGTGCATGGGTTTATTTCTGGGCTTTCTGTCTTGTTCCATTGGTCTATATTTCTGCTTTTATGCCAGTACCATACTGTCTTGATGACTGTAGCTTTGTAGTATAATCTGAAGTCAGGAAGGGTGATTCCTCCAGCTCCATTCTACTTTTCTCAAGACTGCTTTGGCTATTCAGGGTCTTTTGTGTTTCCATATGAATTGTGAAACTTTTTGTTCTAATTCTGTGAAAAATGCCATTGGTAATTTGATAGGGACCACATTAAATCTGTGGATTGCATTTGATAGTATAGTCATTTTCACAATATTGATTCTTCCTACCCAGGAACATGAAATATCTCTCCATCTGTTTATATTGTCTTTGATTTCTTTCATGAGTGTCTTATTATTTTCTGTGTATAGTTCTCTTGTCTCCTTAGGTAAGTTTATTCCTAGATATTTAATTCTTTTTGTTGCAATGGTGAATGGGATTGATTTTAATTTTTCTTTCTGATTTTCCATTGTTAGTATATAGAAATGCAAGTGATTTCTGTGTATTGATTTTGCATCCTGCAAATTTGCTAAATTCACTGTTTAGCTCTAGTAATTTTTTTTATAATATCTTTATGGTTTTAAAGCACAGGTGGCTGCGACGGGCACGCTAAAGTGCAGGCGGCTGTGACAGGCACGCTAAAGCGCTGCCAAGAGGAGCTACCCCACGTCCGAGGTCAGGGGCAGTGGCGGCGAGTGCCAGACTGCGACAGCACAGGAATGGCCGAGAGGAGCTACCCCACGTCCGAGGTCGAGGGGGGCGGCCGAGAGGAGATATCCAGCGTCCAAAGTCAGGGGCGGTGACGAGAGGAATTACCCCACCTCCGAGGTCAGGGGCAGCAGGCGGGAGGAGCTACCCCACCCCGCTAAGCCCGAGGTCAGGGGCAGTGGCTGGGAGGACCAACCCCACACCGTGGCTACGTGGGCACAGGAGGGCCTAGAGGAGCTATCCCACGTTGAAGGTCAGGAAGGGCGGTGGTGAGGAGATACCCCTCGTCCAAGGTAAGGAGCATTGGCTGCGCTTTGCTGGAGCAGCTGTGAAGAGATAGATACACCACGCCCAAGATAAGAGAAACCCAAGAAAGACTGTAGGTGTTGCAAGAGGGCATCAGAGGGCAGACACACTGAAACCATACTCACAGAAAACTAGTCAGTCTAATCACACTAGGACCACAGCCTTGTCTAACTCAATGAAACTAAGCCATGCCCGTGGGGCAACCCAGGATGGGTGGGTCATGGTGGAGAGATCTGACAGACTGTGGTCCCCTGGAGAAGGGAATGGCAAACCACTTCAGTATTCTTGCCTTGAGAACCCCATGAACAGTATGAAAAGGCAAAATGATAGGATACTGAAAGAGAAATTCCCCAGGTGAGTAAGTGTCCAATATGCTACTAGAGATCAGTGGAGAAATAACTCCAGAAAGAATGAAGGGATGGAGCCAAAGCAAAAAGAGTACCCAGCTGTGGATGTGACAGGTGAAAAAACCAAGGTCCGATGCTGTAAAGAGCAATATTGCATAGGAACCGGAATGTCAGGTCCATGAATCAAGGCAAATTGGAAGTGGTCAAACAAGAGATGGCAAGAGTGAATGTCGACATTCTAGGAATTAGCGAACTAAAATGGACTAGAATGGGTGAATTTAACTCAGATGACCATAATATCTACTACTGCAGGCAGGAATCCCTCAGAAGAAATGGAGTAGCCATCATGGTCAACAAAAGAGTCTGAAATGCAGTACTTGGATGCAATCTCAAAAATGACAGAATGATCTCTGTTTGTTTCCAAGGCAAACCATTCAATATCACAGTAATCCAAGTCTATGCCCCTAACCAGTAACGCTGAAGAAGCTGAAGTTGAATGGTTCTATGAAGACCTACAAGACCTTTTAGAACTAACACCCCAAAAAGATGTCCTTTTCATTATAGGAGACTGGAATGCAAAAGTAAGGAAGTCAAGAAACACCTGGAGTAACAGGCAAATTTGGCCTTGGAATACGGAATGAAGCCGGGCAAAGACTAATAGAGTTTTGCCAAGAAAATGCACTGATCATAACAAACACCCTCTTCCAACAACACAAGAGAAGACTCTATACATGGACGTCACCAGATGGTCAACACCGAAATCAGATTGATTATATTCTTTGCAGCCAAAGATGGAGAAGCTCTATACAGTCAGCAAAAACAAGACCAGAAGCTGACTGTGGCTCAGACTATGAGCTCCTTACTGCCAAATTCAGACTTAAATTGAAGAAAGTAGGGGAAATCACTAGACCATTCAGGTATGACCTAAATCAAATCCCTTATGATTATACAGTGAAAGTGAGAAATAGATTTAAGGGGCTAGATCTGATAGATAGAGTGCCTGATGAGCTATGGATGAGATTCATGACATTGTACAGGAGACAGGATCAAGACCATCCCATTGGAAAAGAAATGCAAAAAAGCAAAATGGCTGTTTGGGGAGGCCTTACAGATAGCTGTGAAAAGAAGAGAAGAGAAAAGCAAAGGAGAAAAGGAAAGATATAAACATCTGAATGCAGAGTTCCAAAGAATAGCAAGAAGAGATAAGAAAGCCTTCTTCAGCAATCAATGCAAAGAAATAGAGAAAAACAACAGAATGGGAAAGACTAGAGATCTCTTCAAGAAAATCAGAGATACCAAAGGAACATTTCATGCAAAGATGGGCTCAATAAAGGACAGAAATGGTATGGACCTAACAGAAGCAGAAGATATTAAAAAGAGATGGCAAGAATACACAGAAGAACTGTACAAAAAAGATCTTCATGACCCAGATAATCATGATGGTGTGATCATTGACCTAGAGCCAGACATCCTGGAATGTGAAGTCAAGTGGGCCTTAGAAAGCATCACTACAAACAAAGCTAGTGGAGGTGATAGAATTCCAGTTGAGCTATTCCAAATCCTGAAAGATGATGCTGTGAAAGTGCTGCACACAATATGCCAGCAAATTTGGAAAACTCAGCAGTGGCCACAGGACTGGGAAAGGTCAGTTTTCATTCTGATCCCAAAGAAAGGCAATGCCAAAGAATGCTCAAACTACTGCACAATTGCACTCATCTCACACGCTAGGAAAGTAATGCTCAAAATTCTCCAAGCCGGGCTTCAGCAATATGTGAGCTGTGAACTTCCAGATGTTCAAGCTGGTTTTAGAAAACGCGGAGGACCCAGAGATCAAATTGCGAACATCCGCTAGATCATGGAAAAAGCAAGAGAGTTCCAGAAAAACATCTATTTCTGCTTTATTGACTATGCCAAAGCCTTTGACTGTGTGGATCACAATAAACTGTGGAAAATTATGAAAGAGATGGGAATACCAGACCACCTGATCTGCCTCCTGAGAAATTTGTATGCAGGTCAGGAAGCAAGAGTTAGAACTGGACATGGAACAACAGACTGGTTCCAAATAGGAAAAGGAGTATGTCAAGGCTGTATATTGTCACCCTGTTTATTTAACTTTTATGCAGAGTACATCATGAGAAACACTGGGCTAGAGGAAGCACAAGCTGGAATCAAGATTGCCAGGAGAAATATCAATAACCTCAGATATGCAGATGACACCACCCTTATGGCAGAAAGTAAAGAGGAACTAAAAATCCTCTTGATGAAGGTGAAAGTGGAGAGTGACAAAGTTGGCTTAAAGCTCAACATTCAGAAAACGAAGATCATGGCATCCGGTCCCATCACTTCTTGGGAAATAGATGGGGAAACAGTGGAAACAGTGTCAGACTTTATTTTTCTGGGCTCCAACATCACTGCAGATGGTGACTGCAACCATGAAATTAAAAGACGCTTACTCCTTGGAAGGAAAGTTATGACCAACCTAGAGAGCATATTCAAAAGCAGAGACATTACTTTGCCAACAAAAGTTCGTCTAGTCAAGGCTATGGTTTTTCCTGTAGTCATGTATGGATGTGAGAGTTGGACTGTGAAGAAGGCTGAGCGCTGAAAAATTGAGCTTTTGAACTGTGGTGTTGGAGAAGACTCTTGAGAGGCCCTTGGACTGCAAGGAGATCCAACCAGTCCATTCTGAAGGAGATCAGCCCTGGGATTTCTTTGGAAGGAATGATGCTAAAGCTGAAACTCCAGTACTTTGGCCACCTCATGTGAAGAGTTGACTCATTGGAAAAGACTCTAATGCTGGGAGGGATTGGGGGAAGAGAAGGGGACGACAGAGGATGAGATGGCTGGATGGCATCACTGACTCGATGGACATGAGTCTGAGTGAACTCCAGGAGTTGGTGATGGACAGGGAGGCCTGGCATGCTGCGATTCATGAGGTCACAAAGAGTCGGACACGACTGAGCGACTGATTTGATTTGATCTGATCTGATGTACAGTATCACGTCGTGTGCAAACAGTGAGAGCTTTACTTCTTCTTTTCTGATCTGGATTCCTTTTATTTCTTTTTCTTTTCTGATTACTATAGCTAGGACTTCTAGGACTATGTTGAATAATAATGGTGAAAGTGGACACCCATGTCTTGTTCCTGATCTTAGGTGGAATGGTTTCAGTTTTTCACCATTGAGAATAATGTTTGCTGTAGGCTTACCATATATGGCCTTTACAATGTTGAGGTGGGTTCCATCTATGCTTGGTTTTTGAAGATTTTTAGTCATAAATGGGTGTTAATTTTCTCAAAGGCTTTTTCTGCATCTATTGAGATTATCATATGGTTTTTAATCTTTCAATTTGTTAATGTGGTGTATCACATTGATTGATTTGTGTATCTTGAAGAATCCTTACATTCCTGGAATAAACCCAACTTGATCATGGTGTTTGAACTTTTGATGTGTTGCTGAATTCTGTTTGTTAAAATTTTGTTGAGGATTTTTGCATCTATATTCATCAGTGATTTTGGTCTATAGTCTTCTTTTTTTGTGCTGTCTTTGTCTGGTCTTGGTATCAGGGTGATGGTGGCCTTGTGGAAGGAGTTTGGAAGTGTTCCTTCCTCTGCAATTTTTTGAAATAGTTTTAGAAAGATAGGCCTTAAATCTTCTCTAAATGTTTAGTAGAATTCTCCTGTGAAGCCATCTGGTCCTGGGGAGATTTTTGATCACAGCTTCAATTTCAGTGCTTGTAATTGGGTTGTTCATAATTTCTATTTCTTCCTGGTTCAGTCTTGGAAGATTGAACTTTTCTAAGAATCTGTTCATTTCTTCTAGGTTATCCATTTTATTGCCATATAGTTGTTCATAATAGCCTCTTATAATCCTTCGTATTTCTGCATCATCTGATGTAACCTCTCCTTTTTCATTTCTAATTTTGTTGATTTGATTCTTCTCTCTTTTTTTCTCGATGGGTCTGGCTGAAGGTTTGTCTATTTTGTTTATCTTCTCAAAGAACCAGCTTTCAGTTTTGTTAATCTTTACTATTGTTTCTGTCATTTCTTTTTCATTTATTTCTGCTCAGAGCTTTATGATTTCTTTCTTTCTACTATTTTTGTTGTTGTTGTTGTTGTTCTTTTTCCAGTTGTTTTAGGTGTAAAGTTAGGTTGTCTATTCAAAGTTTTTCTTGTTTCTTGAGGTAGGATTGTATTGCTATAAACTTCCCTCTTAGGACTGCTTTTGCTGCATCCCATAGGTTTTGAGTTGTCATGTTTTCATTGTCATTTGTTTCTAGAAACTTTTTTATTTCCCTTTTGATTTCATCAGTAACCTGTTGGTTATTTAGAAACGTGTTGTTTAATCTCCATGTGTTTGTGTTTCTTACAGTTTTTTTCTTGTAATTGATATCTAGTCTCATAGTGTTGTGGTTGATGAAAATGCTTGATACGATTTCAATTTTCTTAAATTTACTGAGGTTTGATTTTGCCCAATTGTGGTCTATCCTAGAGAATGTTCCATGTGCATTTAAGAAGAAGGTGTATTCTTCTGCATTTGGATGGAATGTCCTGAAGATATCAATGAGATCCATCTCATCTAATGTATCATTTAAGACTTGTGTTTCCTTATTAATTTTATGTTTTTGTGATGTGTCCATTGGTGTGAGTGGGGTGTTAAAGCCTCCTACTATTATTGTGTTACTGTCAATTTCTCCTTTTATGTCTGTTAGTATTTGTCTTATGTATTGAGGTGCTCCCATGTTGGGTGCATAGATATTTACAATTGTTATCTCCTCCTCTTGGATTGATCCCTTGATCATTATGTAGTGTCCTTTCTTATCTCTTGTAATCTTCTTTATTTTAAGGTCTATTTTGTCTGATATGAGGATTCCTACTCCAGCTTTTTTTTTTTTTTGCTTCCCACTTGCATGGAATGTATTTTTCCATCCTTCACTTTTAGCCTATATGTGTCTTTAGGTCTGAAGTGGGTTTCTTGTAGACAGCATATATAGGGTTCTTGTTTTTGTGTCCATTCAGCCAGTCTGTGTCTTTTGGTTGGAATATTTAATCAATTTACATTTAAAGTAATTATTGATATATATGTTCCTATTGCCATTTTCTTAATTGTTTGGGGTCGATTTTGTAGATCTTTTTTCTTCTTTTGTATTTCTTGACTATATAAGTTCATTTAACATTTGTTGTAAAGCTGGTTTGGTGGTACTGAATTCTCTTAACTTTTGCTTGTCTGAAAAGCTTTTTATTTCTCCATCAATTTTGAAGGAGATCCTTGCCGGGTACAGTAATCTTGTTTGTATATTTCTCCCTTTCAGTACTTTAAATATATCCTGCCATTCCCTTCTGGCCTGCAGAGTTTCTGCTGAAAGATCAGCTGTTCAGTGTATGGGATTTCCCTTGTATGTTACTTGTTCCTTCTCCCTTGTTGCTTATAATATTCTTTCATTGTGTTTAGTCTTTGTTAGTTTGATTAGTATGTGTCTTGGTGTGTTTCTCCTTGGGTTTTTCCTGTACGGGACTCTTTGTGCCTCTTGGACTTGATTGACTATTTCTTTTTCCATGTTGGGGACATTTTCAACTATAATCTCTTAAAATTTTTTCTCATACTCTTTCTTTTTCTCTTCTTCTTCTGGGACCCCTATTATTCGAATGTTGGTGCATTTGATATTGTCCCAGAGGTCTCTGAGACTATCCTCAGTTCTTTTCACTCTTTTTACTTTATTCTGCTCCTCAGAAGTTATTTCCACCATTTCCTCTTTCATCTCACTGATTCGTTCTTCTGCTTCAGATATTTTGCTATTGACTCCTTTTAGAATATTTTTAATTTCAGCAATTGTGTTGTTTGTCTCTGCATGTTTATTCTTTAATTCTTCTAGGCCTTTGTTAGTTGATTCTTGCATTTTCTCCGTTTTGCTTTCAAGGTTTTTGATCATCTTTACTATCATTATTCTGAATTCTTTTTCAGGTAGTTTGGCTATTTCCTTTTCATTTATTTGGATTTCTGTGTTTCTAGTTTGTTCCTTGCTTTGTGTAGTATTTCTCTGCCTTTTCATTATTATTTTTTTTAAACTCATTGGGTTTGAGATATCTTTCTCCCAGGCTTCAAGGTTGAATTCTTTCTTCCTTTTGGTTTCTGCCCTCTAAGATTGGTCCAGTGGTTTGTGTAAGCTTCTTTTAGGGTGAGGTTTGTGCTGAATTCTTGTTTGTTTTTCCTCTGATGGGCAAGGCTGAGTGAGGTGGTGATCCTGTCTGCTGATGATTGGGGCTGTATTTTTGTTTTACTTGTTGTTTAGATGAGGTGTCGTGCACCAGGATGGTATTGGTGGTTGGGTGATGCTGGGTCTTGTATTCCAGTGGTTTCCTTTGTGTGAGTTCTCACTATTTGATACCCCAAGGGTTAGTTGTCTGGAGTCAGTGCTCCCACTCCAAAGGCTCAGGGGTTGATCTCTGGTAAGGAACGAAGATTTTGCAACTGGTTTGTTATGATATTAAGTGAGATTAAAACAAATATCCAAAAATGAGAAACCAAATATGAACCCCAGACAAATGGCAGTTAAAAATGTAAATAATAATTAAATTAATGGAATATACACACATATATATATATACACCAATAAGCAAAATCAAACAGTTCAACAAAAATAAAGTACAGTAGATTGACCCAGTGAACAAAGGAAAGCAAAAATTATATTTACCAGTTAAGAACAAAACTAACTAAAGCAAAAACTGGAAAACAATACTAAAGCAAGGTGCCAAGTGGGGAATAAAGCAATGAAAAGAAAAATAACAAATATGTTGAGAGGAAAGGAAAGAAAGAAAAGAAAGAATAGATATGCAAAGTTAATAGAGGTAGATGAAGAAGATTTACATACATTAAAGATTAACTGCAAGGGGGAAAGAACATTAAGAAAAGCAAACAAAGAAATAAATGTAGAAAAAAATAATAAGTTTAAAAAAATTAAAACAAAATTATGAAAAAGAAAAAAAATAAACAGAAGAAGATAGAAGAAAGGGAAAAAGGAAAACTCGACAGAACTGCAAAAGTCCAATATAGAGGCAGAGGTTTATAACAATAAAAAATGTGACTGAATAAACACATACACACCCATAAGCAGAATCAAAACTGTCCAACAAAAATAAAAAGTACAATCGAATGACCTGGCAAACAAGTGGAACCAAAAATTATGTCTACCAGAACAAAAATAACTAAAGCACTAACTGGAAAACAAAACTAAAGCAAGGTGTCAATTGTGGAATAAAACAATGAAAATAAAACTAACAAATATGTTGAGAGGAAAGGAAAGATGAAAAGAAAGAAAAAAATAGATATGAAAAGTTAGATAGAGGTAGATAAAGAAGATTTATATACATTAATGATTAACTGCAAGGGGAACAGTACAGTAGGAAAAGCAAACAAAGGAATAAATGTAGAAAAAATAATAATAGGTTTAAAAAATTATAATTAAAAAAAGAGAGGGAAAAAAAAGGAAAACTCCCTAGAGCTGCAAAAGCCCAATGTAGAGGCAGAGGTTTATAACAACAATAAAAATGTGATTGAGAAAAAAAAAAGCTCAAAAGCTTAATTAGATTTCAAAGTGCCAATAAAATCGACAACTATAATGGGGGGGGGCGGGGAGTGTGGGAGCAGGAAAAAAAAAAGAAAAAAATTCTAAAGAATCTACAGAACAAGTCAAAACATAGGAATAATAAATGTTTTTCTTGAGTCACAGCTGTCAGAGTCTTTTCCCTCACTGGGAGTCACAGTCCACCTCACCTCCCCAGGATGCCCTCCAACACTGTCCTTGATCTCTGAACCTACTGTGGGGGCAGCTCAGATTCTAATCTGGTCCTCCTCCTGTGTGTTCTTGTCTCCAATGTCCACAGCTATCAGAACTAGTGCATTTTCTTTTGTGGGAGTTCTCAATGACCTTTTATATATTCCATAGACACAGGGTCTGCCTAGTTGATCATGTGGATTTAATCTGCAACTTGTACAGCTGGTGGGAAGGTTTTCGGGTCTTCTTCTTTAGCCACACTGCCCCTGAGTTTCAACTGTGGCTTTATTTCCACCTCTGCATGTGGGTCGTCTACTGGGGTTTGCTCCTGAGGCTACCCTGGAGGACTTAGGTTTGCCCCTGTGAGGGCCAGGTGTAGAGTGGTGCAGCTGCTTGGGCCCAGGGGTTCTGGCAGCACCAGGTACTCAGGGGAGTTGGCAGCTAGCGCAGCAGGAAACACAGTACTTTAGAAGGGTATGGCAACCAGTATTGGCCAATGCGCTCCAGTATTTTTGCCTGGAGAGCCCCCCTCCCTGACAGAGAAGCCTAGCAGGCGACAGTCTACAGGGTCACAAAGGGTCGGACACAACTGAAGTGACCCTGCGCGAATAGGCGCAATACATTTTTGCCTGTGGCAGCTCTGCCCCAGTGAGAGTTGAGCCTGAAGGTGGCGCAGTTGCTTAGCTTGCAGGGGCCCTGGCAACGACAACTGTGCAGGGACACAGACTGCCTCCACCACAGGAGTTATGGCCCTATCAGAGTCTTTTTTTCCGAGCCTCTTGCGGCTGGCAATCAGAAGGCCTCTTTGGCCAGTCTTTCTCTGTAGCTCAACCCATTTAGGCACCTGCAAGGTTTCCTTGCCTGGGGTCCTTCCCTGTTGTTCGGTGAGTCAGGCACATAGAGGGCCCCCCCCACCCCCCGGCTGGGGTCCTACTCTGCAGACCGGCAAGTCAGGCATTTAAGGGCACCCAGGGTGGGGTCCTACTCTGTAGTACAGTGCATCAGGTGTTTGATGGGCCCGCCTCTCTATTGGTCAGCTGCTGATGCTGGTGTGTGGGGGAAGAGAGGCTATGGTGATGGCTCCACCCGGTCTTACACTCACATCTTTAATTCACTTTGCACTAACTTTGTTTATGAAGTAAGGCAGTGGTTCAGCTTCACTACCTTTCATGTGGCTGTCCAATTATCCCCACACCATTTACTGAAGAGATTGTCCCTTCCTTTTGGGTATTCCTTGTTCCTCTGTCATGAATTAATTGACCATATACATGTGGCTTTATTTCTGAGATCTCTATTGTGTTCCATTGATCTATATGTCTGTTTTTATGCCAGTATGATACTGTTTTGATTACTATAACTGTGTAATAAACTTTGAAATCAGAGAGCATCATGCCTTCAGTTCTGTTCTTTCTCAGTTTCTTTGGCTACTCTACATCTTCTGTGTTTCCATACAAATTTTAGGATTTTTTTGTTGTTGTTATTCTATTTCTGAAAAATGCCATTGCAATTTTAACAGAAGTTACATTGAATCTCCAGATAGCTTTGAGTAGGAGGGACATTTTAACAATATTTATTCTTTCAATGTATAAGCATGGAATGTCTTTCCTTTTATTTGTGTTATTTTGTTTCTTTCATCAATGTCTTAGTTATCAGTGTACAGGTCTTTCAGCTCCTTGGTTAAATTTATTCCTAGGTATTTTATTCTTTATGATACAATTATAAATGTGATTGTTTTCTTAATTTCTCTTCCTGATAGTTTGTTATTAGCATATAGAAATGCAACATATTTCTGTATATTGATTTTATATCCTGCAACTGTACTGAATTCATTTATTAGTCCTACAGCTTTTTGGTGGAATCTTTAGGGTTTTCTGTATATAATATCATGTCATCTGCAATAGTGTAAGTTTTACTTCTTCCTTTCCAATATGAACGCATTTTCTTTCTTATCAGTTGGGTTTTCCAGGTGGCTCAGTGGTAAAGAATCTGCCCGCCAAAGCAGGAAGCGTGGGTTTGATCCCTGGTGGGGAAGATCCCCTAAAGAAGGAAATAGTAACCTACTCCAGTATTCTTGCCTGGGAAATCCCGTGGACAGAGGAGCCTGGTGGGCTACAGTACATGGGGTTGCAAAAATAGTTGGACACGACTTAGCAACTAAACAATAACAACAAATTTATTAATTATTAATGTTAAGAGTTGCTCTCCATGTCCTGAAAACAATAAACAGGAAACCTTTCCTAATAATGCCTTTCCTAAGAATACCTTTGTTGAACGGCTCCCTCTGCTGGATAGAGTCTTGCACTGCTTATTGTTGTCAGACACAATGCTGGGACAATCTAGGCACAGCACAAGCAAGTTCCTAGAAATATCTGGAATTTTCCGGGAAATAAGATTTCCTGAAACCACTGTTAGCTGCATTGTGAGGGGGAGTGGAGAGAGGGTTGTTCTATATTCCCAACACTGCAGACCTCTTCTGTTAACATTTCAACACTAATTAGAAAGGAATGAGGTCTTGAAAACTAGAATGGGGACATATGGGAAGATTCCAAACAAACTAGGGATATGGAACTCTAACTCCTATCGAGCTCTTTTTACCATTAGAAGTACCCCTGTGGCCCATGTGTGAGAAGGCTAACCTTATTTTGCCTGAAGAGACTGTAAATGGCCTCCCTTAAGTGGAAGAGTCCTGGGTGAGTGAACAGAATGATAACTTGAATCAACAAAACATCATCCCTTCAGTCAACTCCTAGACATGAGCTGGTTTATAGAGCCAGAATCTCCTCGTCCCTTGAGGAAGTGCCCTGATAAACTGACAGACTTCTTATAGTTCATCTTTTCCCCATGTTTCCCCAAAGAGATCTGTGACCATTTACCTACGTGACTATGATTTGAAGAATCAGACTTTGGGAGAGTTATGGAAACACTGACTCTGACTGACATTAATTTCAGGAGACCCAAGACATCACTAGCCAGAGTAAGTCAGTAGGTCAGTATAAGAAGTGAGTTCTGTGACTGACTAGACAGTGAGTTCAATGGGTTGTAGAATCAATCATGTGGTTTTTCTCCTGGTTCTCAGTAGGGACATGAGAGAGAGGGACCAGAAAGTGTGGGATCCGGCATGGATGGAGAGGGGAGACTTGAGACCATCAACGGCAGAGTCCAAAAGAGCCTTGGGCAAGAAAAAAAATCACACCTGGAGTGTGATGCACATTTATTTCTCTAGATGTTACCATTCCAGTATCAGTTTTTGCTAATATTTGCGAAAGACATCAATTAGATAAGGGAAATCTAGGCTCAGCCTCTAGCAGATTCTACATTGTTCCTGCAGTCTTCAAACTTTTCTGCCTCTATTATGTAAACTCAGAGAGACAATGAAGATGGAAACTCTTAGAAAATAGTAGGATATCATTCTTCTCAGAGGACAGATTGCACTAGGAAAGAGCAGTATGGATAGAAGCTCTCAGACCTTCAAGCTAAGTATGGTTTTGGGCTCCAGAATAAAATCCTAAACACAATGATTCAATGGCTATTATTTATTATAAGAATTCAGAATACTTGAAGAATGAGAGGACTTTATCCATGTTATTCAGTCACTCACCCATATCAAGTATAATCAAAGGTAGAAGTTGACTTGGAATATTGGCACAAGTGGTTTAATTTTATTATATTTTTGATTCCTAATTGAGAAAAAACAAAAACTGGACTCCATACAGAATTATTGTGAGTTTCACATAGGATACTAGATATGTGTATGACTTTGTGTATTATTAAGCAACTCATACACACATTGTATACACATCTTACTATTTTGATGTTGGTCATTTGACCTTGTATACTAAAGACTGGAGATACCAAAGTCTAATCTCTCAAGGGTTTTCCCCTAGGAGTATATTCTACTCAGCCTCACATAAGACAGTCTTGAACACTTGTAATAGATTCTCTTCATTTCCAGTCTTTGAGAACTTGACCCAAGATTGGCTTTCTTTTCTGAAAAGGTAATGAACTGACTTTCATTCTTTCCTGTATCCTTCTTCAACACACGAGGTATGAAGTTCCAGAGCCCCAGCACAGTTTGCATTGACACTGAGTAGGGGAAACCACAGGCAGGGCCATATGAAGAAAGTCCTCAGTTGAGAGTAAAAGGGAAGAGGGAAGTTGGGGATATCGGGAAAATGACCAGATCCTCCTGTTCCTGTTCTGCTTCTGGCTGGAGCCTGTATCTTCTGTTTCTTGCAGCCATGAGAACAAACTCTATCTTAAGGGACACTGTCAGCAACTCTGCTGTAGCAATGGAGGCAGCTGGCTGCTGCGTGAGGAACTTGTGGGGAATGTGTCTTCCTCTTTGTCCTCTTTAGTTTCCTCAGCTCCGTGGTTTTAGTTTTCTGTAGCTCTGGTGTCCCCCTTTTTTCCGGCAAATACTCCATAGTCACCTTTCCAATTACTAACCACAAGTCCACTAACTCCAATCACTAACCACGCCCTGCCAAGCACTGTCTATTTCTGGTCTTTTTGTCCCCTCTTTCCCTGAGAGCTCTAAAAAAGCTCTTCTCATTGGTTCTGATCTATTCTCCCTCACATCTCCCATCTTCTTATTTTTGTCACAACTTCACACTGGGTTCCAATGATGTGAGTAAAAGGACCCATTGTCTCCTCTTTCCCTGAGAGCTCTATACAGGCTCTTCTCATTGTTTCCTAACTCAGTTCTGATCTATTCTTTATCACATCTCCCATCTACTTATTTTGTCACAGCTTCACATTGGATCCTTTTACTCATTGGGTGTCTCCCTGTTACCAGACACCATTCTGACATTGGTCAACACGTATTAACACGTCAATTTCCTCATGTCCAACCAATGGTCTTATATCCTGTCTTGAGTCTTCTTGGCCACTGGGTTCTGCTAATCTTTCAAGTGTTCTTTGGTGACTTTTACCCCTGTCTTATGAACACTACTGTGTCCCTAAAATGAAACCATTTTTTTTTTGTTGTTGTTGTTGGGATGTAGTGCCAACATGTTATTGCTGTTCAGCTGCTAAGTCATGTCTGACCCTTTGCGACCTCATGAACTGCAACACACAAGGCTCCTCTTCCTTTACTATCTCCCTTAGTTTGCTCAAACTCATGTCCATTGAGTCAGGGATGCCATCCAACCACTTCATCCTCTGTTGGCCCCTTTTCCTCTTGCCTCAGTTTTTCCCAGCACCAGTGCCAACATGCCACAGTTTAAATGCTTTGCTCACCAGTTTATACATAATGTTCAACTCAGCACATATAAGGTGGTTTGTGTTACATAAGATATGCAAGAAAACTTGTACAGATATCATCACCTGTGAGCATAAACATCACAAGAAAGTTTGTCTCTGAAGCACTTAAAGTCCTTTGGTATTTATAAGATTCTCTTTCCATATCAGTCGTACAAGCAGACAAATACTTGGGTTTTCAGTTGGCTTTTAATGATGTAGCAATTAAACCTCTGTTATCTCAGTCTGCCTCTTTTCCATCCCTTCTCCCTAACCACATATTGGCATTTTTATTTCTATGGTCTCTTAGGGAAAACTCAATACAATATATATATATATATATATATATATATATATATATATTTTTTTTTTTTTTTGTAGTTATTACATAGTAGGTAATTTAAGAGGCAGTAGAAATATAAAAACAGCGATTGGACCCTCATGTTATTTATAGTCAAGTGAGGGCAGAGGATATTAATCAAATATTCACTCAAAAGACTGGTATAATTAAGACTAAAAATGTAATAGGTGCTGGAGAGGGGAATGTAATGTCAAGATATTCAACCCTGTCTTGGAGCTCAAGGGAAAACTCTTAAAAACTGGGCAGAGTTGCAGAGAATGTTTGGGAGGTAACTTTATGGAGAAGAGAGGAAAGAATTCAGGTCCAGAGAGCAACTTCTGTTAAGGCAAAGCTATGAAATGTATTATGAGTTTCAAAAGCTAGTTCAATGAAGTTGTGGTCCTGAGAGTTTGGGTAAGTTTGGTGTGCATGCTTAGTTATGTCTGAATCTTTGAGACCCATGGACTGTAGCCCGCCAGGCTCCTCTGTCCATGGAATTTTCCAGGCAAGATTACTGGGGTGGCTGCCATTTCCTACTCCAAGGAACCTTCCCAACCCAAGAATCAAACCCATCTCTTTTGCATCTCCCCTATTGTGAGGCAGATTCTTTACCACTGGGCTACCTGGGAAGCCCAGGTGGAGGAAGAGACAATAAAGAAAGATAAGACTTGATAGGGATTGTTCGGCTTTGTTATGGAATTTGGTATTATTACAAGGAAGATAATGAGGTGTTTTTTAAAGGGAAAAATTGCATTGTCAGTATTTATTTTTAAAATGTCACAGAATTCATGGCAGAGAATAATTGAAATGGAGTGAAGATGTTGTTATTAAAGCTAGTTAATATTTTAGTGTCTTTGTGTTAAGATCACGAAAGTGGTGCTAAAGAGAGGAGGACATGTTTGAGAGATATTTCTGCTGTTTTTCAGTTGCTCAGTCATGTTCCATTCTTTGTGACCCCATTAACTGCAGCATGCCAGGCTTTCCTGTACTTCATCAGAGATATTTAGTTAAAAATAAATAAAACTTGGAATTTTTCCTGGTGGCTCAGAGGCTAAAGAGTCTGTCTGCAATGCGGGACACCTGGGTTCAATCCCTGGGTTGGGGAGAGCCTCTGGAGAAGGAAATGGCAACCCACTCCAATATTCTTGCCTGGAAAATCCCATGGACAGAGGAGTCTCATGGGCTATGATCCACGGGGTCGCAAAGAGTCAGACGTGACTGAGCGACTAACACATACACAAATAAAACTTGGTGATATGAGATGAAGGTGGAGAGCAGCCTAGAGGTATGCATGTGAGAGAGAGTAATATCAAGATGAGATGGTTGGATAGCATCACTGATTCAAGAGACATGATTTTGAACAAACTCCAGGAGATAGTGAAGAGCAGGGATGCCTGGTATGCTGCAGTTCATGGGGTTGCAGAGTCGGACATGATTTAGTAACTGAACAACAACAACAACTGGTTTTTAGATGGCATAATTGTCTTGTATGGCATATCCTTTACTGAGATATGGAGTGCTGGAAGATGGTTCCTTTTATGATGAAATTTAGTGGACTACTGTTATAAGTTGAGTTGGAAGTACCTTTGGGGTTTTATACTTGCTGTGTTAAATAGCTGGTAGGGTATACAGGTCTGGTGATCAGAGAATGATCTGAGCAGCAGATATGACTTTGATGTGCACTGCTTTGTATGTGGTAGTTGAAACTGTGAGAATGTAAGAAATTAACTAAGGATATAAAGTTAAGCTAAGTGAAAGTGTGAATCACTCAGTCTGAAGATACAGAAAAGATAAAGGCTAAAATTCAAAAAATACTGGCAAGATGAGATGGATGATTGAATCACCACATCATTCAGATGTAAAAATATATTCATCACATACACTCATTTTCTAAAATATTTTATTTTGTGTATCTCCCTTTCCACACTTCTGAGAATAGTACTATAAAACACACACACACACAGCCTTCTGAGCTTTCTTATGATCTGAGCTCAAACTTGATGTGGTGTCTCTTAGTCAGACAAATAGAGACTTATTTTCTGCCAAGTGGATTATAGTTGACAAATCCATGGATAACTTTTCTGACAATTTTCTTTGGTTATCTTGGTAGAAGACACCCAGGCACATTTCATACTCCGGGTCTCTCGT
Organism: Bubalus kerabau; assembly: GCF_029407905.1. Taxonomy (NCBI): domain Eukaryota; kingdom Metazoa; phylum Chordata; class Mammalia; order Artiodactyla; family Bovidae; genus Bubalus; species Bubalus kerabau. The sequence continues at coordinate 21,549,321 of NC_073624.1, forward strand.
TCATCTGAAAACCTACAGAAAGAAAGCAGATGGTTTTCTTTACATCAGCCATGAGTATATGCATATGGCCAGAGGCTTACAAGGACTTCAGAAAATGTTTTCTATTTTTTAAAATAAAGAGTAAACTCATTAAAACTATTTAAATACACAACAATATGATAGGCAAAGCAATTCTTCCCACTTTATGTTTAATTTCTCAAATGTCTCTCCAGAGAAGTTAATAGTTCATTTTTGTTGTTTAGTCTCTCAGTTGTGTCTGACTCTTTGTGACCATACAGACCATAACCTGCTAGACTCCTCTGTCCATGGCAAGAATACTGGAGTAGGTTGCCATTTCATTCTCCAGGGGATCTTCCTGACCCAGGGATTGAAACTGCATCTCTTGCATTGGCAGGCAGGTTCTTTACCACTGAGCCACCAGGGAAGCCCTGATAGTTTATTAAAGAGAGCTAAAACATCACCTCTGACTTTTTTTTAGTCCACTCTGAGCAGTGTGTGGGATCCTAGTTCCCCGTGATAGGAGATGGGTTTGAATCCATGCCCCCTGAATTGGGAATGTGGAATCTTAACCACTGGAACGTCAGGGAAGTCCCTCAGCTCTGACATTTTTATTGCTTAAAAATTGATCACCGTAAGAAGTGAGCAGAAAGTTATGCTCTGTAAAACAAACATGTGCACTCATAAAAGAGTTTACACTTGCTAATTTACCTTTTATATAAAAAGCTAAAATCAGGCAACAGGGCAATCCTGTTTCATACATAAGTTTTCTGAGTGGATGTAGGGAGATTTCTTTCTCGACTTTCTGTGTGAATCATTTTATAGAAATATTAATCAGACTGTAGCAGTCAGGAAATTTATACCCATTAGATCACTTCAAAGCCAATGATGTCATATGTCTCTTTATTGTCACATACAACATGGGATTAAAAACCACAAAAAGAAAAAAATGCAAAAGAAATGCAAAAGACTTACAGCTGAGGGTCAAAAGAGCTGTTGTCCAACCAGGTCCATAATTTCCCTCCAGGAGGAATCCTCAAACCAACCCAAAATGAATCATGTATATTTTGCCATAGGAAAGTCTAAAAAGAATAGGAAATGCTGTATGAAATCAAGTGATTCTTACAGATGCAAGATAAAATACCACAGGAGCACCTTCTATGTGGCTAGCACTGCACTAGAAGCTAGGAATGAACAGGTAAGACAGGCTTCACGTTTTCAAATAGATCACAGTGGAGGGGAAATCCACAGTAATGCAATGGGATAAAAGCCAAAAAAAAATTACTAAATGTCTATCGACAAATGAATGGATAAAGATGTGGCACATATGTACAATGGAATATTACTCAGCCATAAAAAAGAATGAAATTTTATCATTCGTCATACAGAGTGAAGTAAGGCAGAAAGAGAAAAACAAATATCATATGTTAATACACACGTATATATAAGGAATCTAAACATAAATTAAAAAAAATCTAGATGTACCTATTTGCAAGGCAGGAATGCAGACATAGAGAAAGAACATGTGAACACAAGAAGACAGGGAGAGTGGGAAAAATTGGGAGATATATAATATATATATATATCCCCCCTATATATATATATATATATATTACCATGTGCAAAATAGATAGCTAGTGGGAAGCTGTTGTATAGCACAGGGAGCTCAGATCAGGGCTCTGTGATGACCTAAAGGGGTATTATGGCAGAGTGGGAAGGAGAATCAAGAGGGAGGGAATATATGTACACCAATTATACTCCAATGTAAAAACATAAACTGAGACTGCAAAGAAAAAAAGAACTATTATGGACAGTGTTAGTAGACACCAAGGCTGTGGAGTCAGGCTGCAGCCACTATTACTACTACACATCTTTGCACAGTTATTCATTCTTTTTATTTCTGTATTTTTCCAGTCACTAAAACTCTGACTATGATAATATTCATACCTATCTCAAAGAACTGTTATTGTTTTGTTAATAAGTAATATTAAACACTTCTTGGCACATAATGAATGCTTCTTGCCTAAATAATAGTGATTATTACTAAATACAAGTATTAATAATCTAGAAGCAAAAAAACACACAGGAAAAACACACAGAAAGAAAGTAGTCTCTGAGCTGATGGAGCATATATTGTTCATAAGTTTTTTTTTTTTTTTTAATTGGAGGACAATTGCTTTACAATATTGTGTTGGTTTCTGCTATACATCAACATGAATCACCCATAGGTATACATGTGTCCCCTCCCTCTTTAATCTCCCTCCCACCTCCCATCTTATCCCACCTCTCTAGGTTGTCAAAGAACACCTAATTTGAGCTCCTTGCATCATATATAGCAAATTTCCACTGGATATGGTAATTTATGTGTTTGCATGCTACTCTCTCAATTCCTCCCACCCTCTCCTTTCCCGACTATGTCCACTAGTCTGTTCTGTATGTCTGCATCTCCATTGCTGAAAATAGGATCATCAGTACCATCTTTCTAGATTCCATATATATGCATTAATATATGATATTTGTTTTTCTCTTTCTGACTTACTTCACTTTGTAAAATAGGCTCTAAGTCCATCCACCTTGTTAGAACTGACTCAAATGTGTTCTATTTATGGCTGAGTAATATTCCATTGTATATATTTACCATAACTTCTTTATCCATTCATATATTGATGGAAATCTAGGTTGCTTCCATATCTTACTGCTGCTGCTGCTGCTGCTAAGTCACTTCAGTCGTGTCCCACTCTGTGCAACCCCATAGATGGCCTCCCACCAGGCTCCCCCGTCCCTGGGATTCTCCAGGCAAGAACACTGGAAATGGGTTGCCATTTCCTTCTCCAATGCATGAAAGTGAAAAGTGAAAAGTGAAAATGAAAGTTAAGTCGCTCAGTCCTGTCCTACTCTTAGCCACCTCATGGACTGCAGACTACCAGGCTCCTCCGTCCACGGGATTTTCCAGGCAAGAGTTCTAGAGTGGGGTGCCATTGCCTTCTCCTTCCATATCTTAGCTATTGTAGATTGTGCTGCAACAAACATTGAGGTACATGCGTCTCTTTCAATTATGGTTTTCTCAGCGTATATGCCCAGTAGTGGGATTGTTGGGTTACATGATAGTTTTATTCCTAGTTTTTTAAAGGAATCTTCTTACTGTTCTCCACAGTGGCTGTATCAGTTAACATTTTCACCAACAGTGCAAGTGCATTCCCTTTTCTCCACACCCTCTCCAGCATTTGTTGTTTATAGAGATTTTGATGATGGCCATTCTGACCCCTGTGAGTTGATACCTTATTGTAGTTTTGATTTGCATTTTTCTAATGATGAGCGATGCTGAGCACCTCTTCATGTGTTTATTAGCCATCTGTATGTCTTTGGAGAAATGTCTGATTAGGTCCTCTGCCCATTTTTTTTGTTTGGGCTGTTTGTTTTCCTGATATTGAGCTGCATGAGCTGCTTATATATCCTGGAGATTAATCCTTTGTCAGCTTTTTCCTTTGCAATTATTTTCTCCTATTCTGAGGGTTGTCTTTTAATCTTGTTTCTTTTGCTGTACAAAAGCTTTTAAGTTTAATTAAGTCCCATTTTTTTATTTTTGTTTTTATGTCCATCACTCTAGGAGGTGGGTAATGTCTCCTTTTTGTACAATAACATAACCCCTGAGACAAAGTATATGGCTGGCCATAATGTGCTAAGTTGCTGAAGTTTTGTCCAACTCTTTGTGACCCTGTGGACTGACTGTAGCCTGCAAGACTCCTCTGTCCATGGGATTTCCAAGGCAAGAATACTGGAGTGGGTTGCCATTTCCTCCTCCAGGAGGTCTTCCCAGCCCAGGGATCAACCCTGTGTCTCTTGTGTCTCCTGCATTGGTAGGCAGATTCTTTACCACAGCCAAATTCACATGTATGCCATGCTGTGCTCAGTTGCTACACATGTATAATTGACCCCTATTACAGGCTTAAGGGGCCAGAGGATAGAATATTATGGGCTCAACTGTGTCTCTTCAAAATGTATGCATTTGAAGCTCTAACCCCCCGTGCTTCAAAATGTGACTGCCTTTGGAGACACAGCTTTTAGAGATGTGACTAAGCAGAAATGAGGCTGTTAGGGTAGATCTTAATCCAATCTGATTACTGTCCTTATAAGAAGCAGAAATTTGGACATACAGAGAGACACAGATGCATGCATACAGAGGAAAGACCGTGTGAGGACAGAGTAAGCAGGTGGCCATCTAGAAACTAAGGAGAGAGGCCTTGTAAGGAACCAAATCTGCCAACACCTTGATCTTGAACGTCTAGCCTTCAGAGCTGTGAGTAATAAATTTCTGATGCTTAAGCCGTCAAGTCTGTGGTACTTTGTTATGTTAGCTCTGACAAACTCATACAACCCCTTTGGGTGCTTGCATGCTAAGTCCCTTCAGTTGTGTCGGACTCTTTGTAACACCATGGACTGTAGCCACCCAGCTCCTCTATCCATAGCATTCTTCAGGCAAGAATCCTGGAGGGGTTGCCATGCCCTCCTCCAGGGGATCTTCTTGACCCAAGGATCAAACTTGCATGTCTTGCATTGGCAGGCAGGTTCTTTACCACAAGCACCACCTGGAAAGCCTTACAGCCCCTTTATTATTCTGTTGGTGGCTCAGATGGTAAAGAAACTGCTTGCAATGTGGGGGATCTGGGCTCAATTCCTGGGTAGAAACAGACAATAAATCACTGCATGGAGAAACAGTGCAATGAAAGACTTCCCTAAAAACCTTATCTGTTTCCTGCTCATCATCAAATGGAAAAATGTGGAAATGCAGAAAAGATGTGTTTCCTGGGCAACAAGAAACCTAACCCATCACTTAATAATGAACTGAAACTCCACTTTAAAGACCTAGGAGGAACTGTGTGTTCATTTCCAAACACAAAGCTATGTAACTCAGTCTCTTTTTTTATTAGATGCTTTCTTGTTATTAGGTCCTAAAAAGTGGCTCTGCTTCAGCAGATACTTGCCAGTTTTTAATTTATCCATGACTTCTCACCCTACCCCACTCCCATATACCTCCTAACATCAGCTGTCTTGTTTCATCACTTCTCTGGGGTTCAGTGTGCAGTGAGCAATTTTTGTGTCAGAAATCCCCTGTCATAATAAACGGATTTAACAAACTCAACTTACGTAAAGCTACCTGTGTTCTCTTCATATATCTGTAAAAAGATGTCCCTAATTGATTATGTAGTGTAAGAATAGTTGAAGATAGACCAGAAAGACTATCTGTGAGTTAATTATCCTGCCTATGTAGAAGAACAGTGATCACTGAAGAAAACTGATTAATTGTTACTAGCCAGTTTAACTTATTCAAAGCCTCTGTTTGGAGAAAGGAATTGCAATCCACTCCAGTGGATTCTGTGGGCGGAGGAGCCTGGCGGGCTGCGGTCCATGGGGTCACAAGGAGTTGGACATGGCTGAGCGACTAACACACAAGGCTACATAGTGGGTAAAAGCAAGACTCTGGAGACAGCCTAACTGGGTTCTAGTCCTAGCTCTGCCACTTACAATAGTGCTGTGTGACCTTGAGCAAAGTTCCCAACCTCTCTGTGCCTTTGCTCCCTTCACAGTGAAATGGGGATAATGAAAGACCTTACGTCCATTAAGGTTGGTAGAACGACAATAAGTGTATAAAATGCTAAGCACAGTTTCTAGCATCTAGTACATGTTCAATAAATGTCTGCTTTTATTACTATTAAAAAAAATCAACAACAAAGCCTCTGTTATTTTATTGCATACTAAACTAGTGAATTAGTTGAAGAAGGCATTGGCACCCCACTCCAGTACTCTTGCCTGGAAAATCCCATGGACGGAGGAGCCTGGTAGGCTGCAGTCCATGGGGTCGCTAAGAGTCGGACACGACTGAGCGACTTCACTTTATTAGGTCCTTTCAAGTTGATACTTTCTTCCCCGTTTTTGTCTTAAGCTGACTTCTAAGAGAAGAAAAAAGTCTCTTTTTAGTTCTTCACCTATTCTGGATTTGGTTCATATTCAAACCAATTTGGACTGGATCTGACAAAGAGTTTTACAGTTTGATATTTGGGGTTACATTGGTTACACTGAAGATACCTTACTTCCCATTTTGATTTTCTTGTTTTTGTGGATTTATATGAAACTCAGAGGAATTTTTTCTTCCCCCTACAAAAGTTTCAACAGCTGCCTTAATATAAACTCTCCAGACTTAACCAGGCCTGTAAAGCACTGTTCGTCATTGAGTTTTCTGAAACTGAGCCTTTGACATCACTTGTAATTTCAACATACTAATTCTTATGCTGAGAATCCTTATTTGATGTTTGCCAACTAATATCTATACTGGTCTTATTTAGGTTTAGTGTCCAACCTTCGTGTAAGAAAATATCAATTTAAATTAAGCCAGAGTTAGAAAAATATTTGTTTTCTTCAACAAAAAACAAAGCTTAATAAGAAGGTTATACTGTATTTCCTTTCTCTGAACATCATTTTTAATTTCAGCTGCCATGCTGTCTGACTACAAACTTTGTGAGCAATGATGGATTAAATATGGGAGATGAGACTGATGTCATACATTTAAAATGCAATCTGGGAAACGGATCCCTTATAGAGAAGAACTTAGGTATATACTACTAAAAGGATTTCTCCTATCCCTAGCTAAGTGAATGTGAAAGTAAAAGTTGCTCAGTCGTGTTTGACTCTTTGTGACCCCATGGGCTATATAGTCCATGGAATTCTCCAGGCCAGAATACTGGAGTGGGTAGCTTTTCCTTTTTCCAGGGGATCTTCTTAACCCAGGGATCAAACCCAGGTCTCCCGCATCGCAGGAAGATTCTTTACCAGCTGAGCCACAAAGGAAGCAAAAGAAGCCTAAAATAATAATATAGTTTCAGTGATTCATTCAACCAATAATTGTGCAGTTAATATCAATGAGGCTTAAATTTTTTTCACCGAAATTTTCACATTTGTAGCACAAAGAACTACTGCAGTTGTGAAGGATGCTATAATTTTAAAATTTTATACCTCACCGTATCAGTGAAGTCTCGGACCACCATGAGATGTGATTTTTTCATGACACAGTCATTTTTACTTTCATTCCAAGATTTCTTATTTTCATGTTCAGCAACCCAGTAGCATTTCCCCCCATGTAGCTTCCAATCTTTGGTGGGGCATGTTGTATGAACAGAGGAAGAATTGAAAGAAACTGGAAGGAAAAAGGATAAGTAATTAAAAGAAACATGTGAATGCATCCCTAATATTGTATAATAATTAAAGCCTCTCAAAATTTGTTAAATTATGGCCTAAGCTTTCTTTGACAAAAGTATGTGCTTTTCTCAGGATGGATTTTGAAACAAATAAAACCTAACAGAATTTCAATTGTATTTTTTTTCTTTCTCTCTTTTCTTCTTTCTCTCATTTAATTTATTCTCTTTAAAATATGTTATATTTTCTATGAGCTAGGCAATGCACAGACACTAGGATAAAGCGATCAACATTCAAACTTCAGGAAGATAAAAATTTGGGAGGAAAAGTAGAAATTAGAGATTTCAACAATGAACCAGACATTTTGAGAATTATATATCACTATAATTTTGAGAATGATAAAATCATGAGAAGAATTTTTATTGGGCAAAATTTGTATGATAGGTGGTCTCTAAAACTCAGATAGATTGATCTTCCTATGTATAAAAGGGTCTGGACAGAATTTAAAGCAATTTTATTCAACACCATGTTACCACCTCTATCAAGGGTAGAAGGAGGACAATGTGCTTTTATGTTGGGAATAATGTCCCAGAAAATTTGTTATCATAGTCTCACTAGTTTAAAAAAATTAGTTTTTGGAATGAGGTTGAGGAGACTTGGAAAAATTAAAATCCATTTTAAAGTTTTAATGAGTTCCCAGAAGTTGAAATTACTCTATAACATGGACTGGTAAGTCTTTCTAATAACATTATATATGCAGGTTCAAAAAAAGAAAGGAATATAGTTTTTCAATATATAATAAAAACTTAAATCAACAAATTAAAAATAATAAAGGAAACAGAAAGAAAAAGAAAACAGAAAAGCTAAATAATTGAGTGTTTTCTTGACTTTTAAAAATATATAAATACATTCATATGTAAAAGATAAAAATGCATAAAATAATCATTTATAACATTTTTCATATAGTGCCATTAAAAAACTGACAAAAAGCTATGTGGTGTGGTCATGAATTTTAGGAAAGAAAATATTTTACCATATTGTACACCTGCACATGTCCCAGTAGAAATAAAAATACTAATAAAATGCAATGATTTCAACATAGTACCTTTGAATTCATTTAAAACACATACAAGTTTATTTTTCTCATTTGTCTTCAGTCTTTAAATAGTTTTGTCAAGAACTGTAATAGGCCCATGAGAAACAATGGACTAAACCATGCCTCTGTAGGGGTAGAGGAATTTCCCCTTTATTCAGATATACCCAAGTAAAATACATGCTACTGTCCACACTTGCTTATTCAGGAATTCAGTTCAGTTCAGTTCAGTCACTCAGTCATTTCCGACTCTGCGACCCCATGGACTGCAGCACACCAGGCTTCCCTGTCCATCACCAACACCAGGAGTTTACTCAAACTCATGTCCATTGAATCAATGTCATCCAACCATCTCATCCTCTGTTGTCCCCTTCTCCTGCCTTCAATCTTTCCCAGCATCAGGGTCTTTTACAGTTAGTCAGTTCTTCACATCAGGTGGCCAACATATTGGGGTTTCAGCTTCAGCATCAGTCCTTCCAATGAATATTCAGGACTGATTTTCTTTAGGATAGACTGGTTGTATCTTGCAGTGCAAGGGACTCTCAAGAGTCTTCTCCAACACCACCATTCAAAAGCATTAATTCTTTGGTGCTCAGCTTTCTTTATGGTCCAACTCTCACATCCATACATGACTACTGGAAAAACCATAGCTTTGACTAGATGGATCTTTGATGGCAAAGTAATGTCTCTGCTTTTTAATACACTCTCTAGATTGGCCATAACTTTTCTTCCAAGGAGCAAGCGTCTTTTAATTTCAGGGCTGCAGTCACCATCTGCAGTGATTTTGGAGCCCCCCAAAATAAAAAGTCAGCCACTGTTTCCACTGTTTCCCTATCTATTTACCATGAAATGATGGGACGGGATGCCATGATCTTAGTTTTCTGAACGTTGAGCTTTAAGACAACTTTTTCACTCTCCTCTTTCATTTTCATCAAAAGGCTTTTAGGTTTTCTTCGCTTTCTGCTATAAGGGTGGTGTCATCTGCATATCTGAGGTTATTGATATTTCTCCTGGCAATCTTGATTCCAGCTTGTGCTTCATCAGCCTGGCATTTCTCATGATGCACTCTGCATATAAGTTAAATAAGTAGGATGACAATATACAGCCTTGATGTACTCCTTTCCTGATTTGGAACCAGTCTGTTGTTCCAACAGAAACTTGGATTAAAGATTTACTGCACATGGCCCCGCCCATCAGAACAAGACTCAGTTTCCTCCTCAGTCAGTCTCTCCCATCAGGAAGCTTCCATAAACCTCTTATCCTTCTCCATCAGAGGACAGACAGAATGAAAACCACAATTACAGAAGACTAACCAATCTGATCATATGGACCACAGCCTTGTCTAACTCAGTGAAACTATGAGCCATGCCGTGTAGGGCCACCCAACACGGACAGGTGATGGTGGAGAGTCCTGACAAAATGTGGCCCACTGGAGAAAGGAATGGCAAACCACTTCAGTATTCTTGAGAGTCCCATGAACAGTATGAAAAGGCAAAAAGACAGGACGCTGAAAGATGAACTCCCCAGGTCAGTAGGTGCCCAATAAGCTACTGGAGATCAGTGGACAAATGACTCCAGACAGTATGAAGAGACAGAGCCAAAGCAAAAACAACACCCAGTTGTAGATGTGACTGGTGATAGAAGCAAGGTCTGATGCTGTAAAGAGCAATATTGCATAAGATCCTGGAATGTTAGGTTCATGAATCAAGGCAAATTGTAAGTGATCAAACAGGAGATGGCAAAAGTGAACATCAACATTTTGGGAATCAGCAAGCTAAAATGGACTGGAATGGGTGAAGTTAACTCAGATGACCATTATATCTACTACTGTGGGCAAGAATCCCTTACAAGAAATGGAGTAGTCAACTCAAGAATTAGGCAATATAAAATAACATTACCTATTGAGCTGTTTGCTTCAGATTTACTTTGCTCAGTACAATATTTCTTCTTTGATTCATTATCCACTTCAGTTTGTCTTGCAGACTTGAACTGAATAACTAGTGAAAGAAGACACATCTTTTCTTAATTAAATATAAAGCAGAAAACAGTCAGGTTGTAGTGACTCAGTGAAGTTGATTAATGTGGAAACTCCAGAGCAATTAAAGTGATTAAAATTTATGGGAAAAATTCCTTTTCCCAAGATTGGACCTTCTTTTGCACATACTTGTGTTAATTTTATTAATATCAAATTTAGGAAAATTGGTAAAATATGATCTGGGACCAGAAGGAAACTCACTTGATTTTTTTTCTGGAGTTTTCATATTTATTTTAATAAACACAAAATAACCAGCTTTGAATGTAAGCTTCATTTGGATAGTTTGTGTTTGGTAAGTTCCTATTAACTGTACCAAGTGTCATCTGATTCATGGAAAGAGTTTTCTGTGTTTTGATTTCAGTTCATGATTCTGTTCCTTTTGAGGTTGTCTATTTAAAGTCTACATATGGAAGGACAGGGTGAGCCCAGAGTATTTTTCTACCGTGAGAAAAACATTTGTCTTTCTGATGGCCATTTCACTGAAATTACTTTTGGTTATTTATAATCTCATAATACTGTGTATTAATCAGTTAAATCTTTAAAATTTATCATAGTAACAAATCTGTTACTAACAAACTACTGTTTTGATAACAAGCAAATCTATTAACCTATACCGAAAAGAAACATAACAGAGAGGGTATTTTTTTTTTTAATGGCCATGCCCCATGGCATGTGGGATCTTAGTTCCCTGACCAGGGATCAAACCTGCACCCTCTGCAGTGGAAATGCAGAGTCTTTTTAACCACTGGACTGCCAGGGAAATCCCAGCAGAGGTGTTGAATGATAAGTATTTTTTGCTTCATCCCTTCAATGTTAAAGTTCCAATTTGGCCACTGCCTAGTTATATTAAACTAGTCAAACCACTTATCACTCTGGGCTTTAGACTGTTCACCTCAACTGGAGGCTTGACCTTGTTGATTTCTAGGGCTCCGTCCAGTTCTAGAATTCTGACTCTGCCCATTGACCTCTAGTAACTAATGACATACATAATTACTAATATCATTCACAAGGACAATACAGGCAGATATTGCCTTGATCTGTTCTAGGACTTGGTTGAATCTGGAAACCTGAATTCCTTAGAGTATACATCATCTGGAAGTTTTTCTCTAAGCATTTACTTAATAAAAAATTAAAATAATTGCCATATAAAGTTGGACTATATTTCACTATATCCACAGCATATGAGTATAATTTTTAAGTGCCTGAGTGAATTGATTGGTTTTAGACAAAATTTTCACCCATGGATGCAAGATTAAGGATGCCCCTGAGTAGATAATGGGACTTCCCTTGTGGCTCAGCTGGTAAAGAATCCACCTGCAATGCAGGAGGCCCAGTTCAATTCCTGGGTTGGGAAGATCCCCTGGACAAAGGAAAGGCTACCCACTCCAGTATTCTGGCCTGGAGAATTCCACAGACTGCATAGTCTATGGGGTCACAAAGAGTTGGACATGAGAGAGTGACTTTCACTTCACTTTCAGGATGCCATGATTTTAGTAAGCTTGAATAAGATCTTGAATAAGCTTAAACAGAAATATGCTTTATAGTTTAGTTTGCTTTCACAGAACATGGTTCAGAGAAGCTGATTTTGATCATAAAATATAAATCTAGCCTCCTTCATATATCAATGAAAGGAATCCATAATATATGTAATATCACATGATGAAGTTCTATGGAAAATCTCTAATTTTGTGTACCAAATTTTCTGCTTTTTGTGAAATTGTACTGAATTGTGTAGAAACCACTTTAACTAAACACAATTACAACAGGTCATGATAAAATAATACTTTGGGGTAAATAAAGGTTATTGGTAATTACTTACCAAGCATGCTCAGCACAATTACTATTAGAAGAAGAATGATAATCATTGCACATCCAACTTTCAGGAAAATTCCATGGTGGTGAGAATCTATAAAATTGGATAAATTTCACTAGTAAACCCAGTTAAGTAATTCCTTAGGTGGTAAGGAAGGGCTGAATAAACTTTGTCAGTTATGCTCTTGAGTTACTTTCCTTTGAAATATGTAGACCTAACTTCCTCTTACATACAAATTTGGTCCCCTGATTTGTGAAGAAGGGGGAATTTATAAAACTGAATGAATATTTTTTTTTCCTTTTGATTCACCATTCATAATCTTAACTTATGATCTACTCTCTGCATTCCTAAGTTTTTATATAAGACTGACATTCTCAAGATTCTCTAATAAACTTACTGACAGCCCTCACTTTTTTGGGTTGATCCATTCTTTTATGTCTCTTTTATGCATTCTTATACAATAAACCTATTTCCTGTTATATGTAATTGCAATTTCATAAAATTATACGTTTTAAAATAAAAGTAATTTTAGGGATAATCTTGTCCAACATTTGAATGTTAAAATGGGAATTTTAAGTCCACAAAACACAATTACTTGATAGTAGAGTTGAGATCATAGCTCAGGTTTCTTGACTACCAAATTAGACCTTTGTTCACTATCCATTCTATCTCTTGTAATTAGATAAATAAGTCATAAAAAGAAAATGACATTTTTAGCTCTGGGCTGATTGATGACTAAAACCAAGGGGCTCTTATCCAAAATAGTTACAGTATATCAATTCCACTAGATATGTGATATATACACATCTACATGGGGCTTCCCTGGTGGCTCAGGCAGTAAAATGTCTGCCTACAGTGCGGGAGACCCAGGTTCAATCCCTGGATCGGGAAGATTCCCTGGAGAAGGGAATGGCTACCCACTCCACCATTCTTGCCTGGAGAATTCCATGGATAGGGGAGCCTGGTGGGCTACAGTCCACGAGGTTGCAAAGAGTCAGACACAACTGATACTTTCACAAACTGAGAGCCTACTACTATAACTGATGTGAAAATACAACCAATTACAAAATCAAATGTCAAGAATGATTAACATGAATGCTTATTTAGTAGAATACTATTAGAGAGTGCTTGTTCAAATTATTATTAAGTAAAACATCTTTAATGAGAATTTATTAAATTCTCAAAACACTAAAAGAAGTCCATGCATTTCCTTTTATCAGGCAAAACAATGCAAATTGTGCCTGACTAGGCAATAGTGAGAAGAATGTGATAATATCCCAACACACATTTCTAGGGTGAAGAACTGAGATTTCAGACCTAAAAAGTTGGAGAATAAATCATCAGAGTTCAAGAATGGAACTAATACAAGGAGTACTACATCATTCCTTTAAGTCCCTGAAGTAAAGTTTAAGAAAATCATGAATTTCTGAGTCTTAGTCTGGAATATTCTCAATTGTATTACCTTTTCTCACTGATATTTCACTCAGTTTCATGGGGGTACCCTCTTGTTTTATATCTTGGAGAACCAATGAAACTATAATATTTAAAATAAATGAGATCCATTTCTTTAAAATCCATTTATACATTCATCTGCCTACCAAGCATCTATTAATTGCCTACAGAGGACTTAGTACTGTGCGAGGCAGTGGAAACAAAGATTAAGAGATTAGGGAGAGTGTTTCAACACACATGAAGCTCTGAAATAGGAAGGACTATGATAATTCTAAAGAGGAAAGAGAAAGTCAAGAACCAGAGTTAAACAAGTGAAATTTAGCAACTTCGAAGAGAAAGCTCGGGGACAATTGTGTAGGGCTCTGTGGGACATTACAATCCAATGTAGCAAACTTGGATTGTACTTTGGATTGTAGCATCTTTCTTTCCCTCTTGAATATGACACATGGGAACAGAAGTTGCATTTATCCACAACAGAGATATGCAGTGAAAGAGTAATAAAATATTTGACTTCTAGTCGTGACTATAGGTAGGTAATTTAATTTTTATGCTTTCATATTTCCTCATTTTTAACATTACAATAAAATTGGACTAGATAACAGTAAAAACACTGTCCCCAAATCTCTTTTCCTTGTTCTATTCTTTTTTAAATTAATTTTTATTGGAATATAGCTGACTTGTGTGCTTAGTCACTTAGTTGTGTCCGACCCTTCATGACCCTTTGGACTGTAGCCTGCCAGGCTCCTCTGTCCATGGGATTCTCCATGCAAGAATACTGGACTGGGTTGCCATTGCCTTCTCCAGGGGATCTTCCCAACCCAAGGATCGAACCCAGGTCTCCTGCATTGGCAGGCTGATTCTTTGTCACTGAGACACCAGGGAAGTCCATTTTATAAATTTGTATGTCAATCTCAATCTCTCAACTTATCCCTCCCTTCTTTTCCCCTTGGTAACCATAAATTTGTTTACTAAGTCTGTGACTCTGTATCTGTTTTGTAAATGGGTTCATTTGTACCATTTTCTTTTTTTTTTGACCAGGATAAAAGTTATGTTCTTTCCATGAACAGACGAAATTAAATGCTGGCATGCAGAATCAAAAATATTGATCTTGTAGCTTAAAGTGAGTTAAAACAACCTCTAGAAAAATGGACCAATTATATGAGATTTGCGGGAAATGGAGGAATAAGAATACAGGTTTTGTTCATATTACTTCTCAAACTAAGTTCCATTAGCTCACATAAAATGAAAGCTCCCAGTCTATCAAGAACAGAAAGCAGATAAGCCCATATTGAGCAAGTTGTGATGTGCTGTGTTAAGTCGCTTCAGTCATGTCTGACTCTTTATGGCACTATGGACTGTAGCCCACCAGGTTCCTCTGTCTATGGGATTCTCTAGACAGGAATACTGGAGTGGTTTGCCATGCCCTCCTCTAGGAGATCTGCCTGACCCAGGGACCAAACCCACATCTCTTACATCTCCTGCATTGGCAGGTGGGTTCTTTACCACTAACACCACCTGGGAAGCCCCATTGAGCAAGTTAGAGAGAGAACATTTAAACATAGGAAATTTATTTCAACTGGAGAAAACCATACATGAGATCCATTTGAAAACTGCAAACTTAAAAATATGAAAGAAGAAATGGATACTTGGGAATAACAGGAAAGCAAGACATCAGTTTTATTCCACAAGGACAAGCCTGTGGAGACTTTAAACATTTTATGTAACCTTTACAATACAAAAATTCTTACCCTAGAGGAGATAATATAAATGCAACATGGAATTTTCCCTAAAGCTTCATTTGTATAGAATGTATGTAGAACATACACTGGATTTGAAAAAGCTATTGGTTTTTAGGTGATTTGTGATTAAGGTACAATCTTATCTTTAGCTGTATGCCTATCTACTTGTGCTCCAACAATATTCTATTACTCAGATAATCATTAATTCTAAACTTCAGGAAATAAGATATTAACATTTTATGTCTTTTTATTTTAGTTTAACATTTTCATCCTGCCGATACACAACTTCCAAAAGGCTAAATAACAATGTGAATAATTGTCAGGGATATTTTCCTCAGTGTGAATGAGTTTATTATTATTGAGCAGAAAGAGGTTATGAGTATCAGTGTCACCACAGGAACATAATAAATGTCCACCGTAAGAAATATAAGGAATAGAGTTCATGGAAACCAAAAGCAAAGGTCTACATATTAAGATTAAAGTTACAATTAACTTCATGAACACTTTGTGTCATTAAAATCCTTCACTTTTACCCTGGCATTCAGTAGATTTTGCTTTGCATCCAGTCTCCTATTTCCAGTAAATCTCCTGGAGAAGGAAGTGGCAACCAACTCCACGATTCTTGCCTAGAGAATCCCACGGACAGAGGAGACTGGTGGGCTACAGTCCATAGGGTTGCAAAGAGTTGGGCACGACGAAGTGACTTAGCACATTTCCAGTAAGACAGATGTAAACACAGGACAGAAACAAGGGAGATTTAAAGTAAAACATTAATTTTAACAGGAGCTCTAGATTCAGCTTACCAGATTTCTGGAGTGAAGATGAATGTTCTGAAGATGTATGTTTGATATCAGCATAGACTATCTCTCCAGCCATTGCAGAAATTAAAAAGAATCCTATATTTTTGCAAACCTCCTGTAAATGAGATATATTGAGACAGATAATTTCCTTCCTCTCTCCCAAGTTTGGTAGATTCCCTCAATGAATAAAAAATAAAAACAATGTGCTCAGCCTTATCAATCAAGGCAATAGGTTATTGGACACTTGCATGATCTGAAAGAAAACTCTCCATTGAGAGTAGTTTCTTGCACTTCAGTTAGTTTTCTGCCCTCAGTTGGAATGATTTTGAACTTTATTAGTACCACAGAAGAGATTGCATCACTTTCTTCTATAAACCACTTCCTCTTTTAGATCAGACATATTTTCAGGCAGAAACCCTTTGACCTTCTAGCATTTTCTCTAGAGTGGAATAACAACTTGGAAGGATGGACAAGAAAAAGAGGATTTTTTTTTTTTAATGAAAGTAGTAGAAATAATTGACAGAATCCTCATCTTTGAAATGCATTGTAAGTACCTAGGCAATACTTTAAAATTCCTTTAAAGCTATTTCTTCTCTTGTACACTTTATAATATTAACAGCAAGCTAAGTTGAAGCATATATTATGCAGAGGATTTCCAAACTGAAAAATAATCTATATGAAATAGAAATAACTTTATGTCAAAATATCTCAAGGTTCTGTCATAAAAGAAAATAAATCTTATTTTTTAAATGAAGTTCACAGAAATTTACCACTGAATGCAATGTATTAAGCATAGATTTTAATTTCTCATTTTTTCTGTGCTGTGCTCAGTCTCTCAGTTGTGTTCAACTCTTTTGGGAACCCCATGGACTGTGGATTTCCCAGGCAAAAATACTAGAGTGGGCTGCTGTTTTCTTCTCCAGGAACCACAAATTTTCGAATAGATTAAAAGTCTGATTCTTGTTATTTCATTGTGGCTGATAGTGTTTACATTTTAAACACATTTTCATTCATATTGTATTCTATAAACAAAAGTTTGAAAAGTTGAATATTATAAGGCTAAATTGTTTTAGTTTCATTTTTTTCTACATTATTTGATTATAAGTTTCCATCACAGTCTATTGTAAGATAGATTTGGAACTTTAAAAGCCTGGGCCTAAATCTTGACTTCAAAATGTAACAGCTAAACACCTTTGGACAAATTTATCTTTTCAATGCCAAAGTTTTAATCTATAACAGATATAATCATATGAGAGTACTATTATATTTTTGAACATTGTAATATATAATAAACTATATGATATAGTTTAATAAACTATAAATAAAGTATACAAATATTCCTACTTTTTCTTGTACACCACTGGCTTCCTTTGCCAGTATTTTTCTAACTTCTTCCTTATCCTTTTGTGGTACTTTACTTTTCTTCTACTTACCTCTGGAAGAGGTACCTTTGTGTTTAGAAAGAGACTAAAAATAGTAATGCTTAAGGAAGACTGATTATTTAGCAATAGCTTGCATGCATCCTTAAGAATTTAGAAAAGTCCCTTTTTCTACCAACATTGTTAAATTGCAATGAAGAAAAATAAGATACAACATCATGATAAAACAATGAAGGTCTGTAATGGTTAACGTCCAAGACATAGGTAATACAGTGGGTTAAGTAATTAACCACATTTTGGGGAGTTGTAAGAACAGGAAAGTGTGCAAATCAGGAATGTGAGATGGTTACAAAACAGGAAATATGTTCTAAGATGAAAAGTGAAATTTTACATTAAAAGAAAAAATAGAATCTTTAATTTCAAGTACACGAAGTGAGATTAAGGTTTAAGCAAAAATGTAGGGACCAGTAGTCTCTAACTAGTAATTGATTTAAAATACCTGAGACATCTTTTATTTATCAGCATAGAAATTTGTCCAAAATAGTGAAAGGTTGTTGCTGAACCATGAAAGATGCCAGGATTCTTGGCCTCTGGAGGAGAAGGATTCAATCCAGGTCCAGAGATGAGGCTTGATCACTCAGAGCTTTTGTGTAATAAAGTCTTATTAAAATATAAAAGAGATAGAGAAAGCTTCTGACATAGGCATCAGAAGGGGGCAGAAAGAGAGCCCCCTCACTAGTGTTAGCAATAGAGTTACATGCTTTTAATTAGTTATTACAGTGAATCAAAAGAATGTCTGGAGGTTGTAAAGACCTTACTAGACCCACTCTCATAATTTACATTTTAAGATAACAGGATTAGCCAGAAGGCTTTTTCCCCAGAAACTGTCTTCAAGCAGGATACATTATTATTATATAATCCTAAGGAATGTAGGGGCTTCCCTGGTGGCTCAGAGGATAAAGCATCTGCCTGCAATGCAGGAGACCCAGGTTCGATCCCTGGGTTGGGGAAATCCTTTGGAGAAGGAAATGGCAACCCACTCCAGTATTCTTGCCTGGAGAATCCCATGGACATAGGAGCCTGGCAGGCTTACAGTCCATGGGGTCACAAAGAGTCGGACACGACTGAACAGTCAGTGGTATGGTAAGGAATGTAGAGGAAAAAAAAAAAATTTGTCCTTTCCTCTTCCTTGAGAATTCCAGACCCCTCTCTCCTTGGGGACCCCCAGACTTCTTATCAACCTGCCTAGGAATTGACTGTCTCAATAGAATCAAAAGATTTTTGTCAACAAACACAACATAAATGATGTTAGAGAAATGACAGTTTTTAGTAATTTGTCTGAATAGGTTTTTATACTTGTGAACTTAAAATGTAGTTTGAAAGTTCAGATGGGTAGTCACAATTCCCCTGTATTTTAGTGGCACTTTCTGTCTGATGACACATTGTTGTTAAAATATACAGAATCATTCCAATTTATGTTCCTGTGCCTGGCTGGATTTATTTATATGTTGTGAGGTATACATCAAAAGAGAGAGAGATCTCCAAATATTTTCTGTTCAGGGAAACATTGGGTGTATTTCCATTAGTAGATCAATTTTCATGAAATATATATAAAGCTTAAATATTTATATAAATTTTTCACAAATTTAATATAAAGATAGTTTCATAAAGACAGTAAACTCAATGTGCATTAAATCTGTAAAAATATACTGGAGATTACATTAGCTAAAAATTAACATTTATTAAGATCATCATGTGTTTCAGATATTAGCTTGTTTAAACCTCACATACTGCAACAAATATAAACAGCTAGGTGACTATTATCCCTATTTATTGATGAGGAAGCAAAGTAACTTACCTAAAATCACACAGAAGGATAGGAGCTGATCAGAAATCTGAAAGATTATTTGACATCAACACATATAAACTCACTGGCTAAACTCAATGGCTTCTCTTGGAACCAGAAGCTGAGATTCAAAAGAGTATCCTCTCCTCAGGAAGCTGAGTTTTTAGTGAGTTAGACAAACCATTTACTAACATTTAATATATGAATCAAAAAAATTATCCAGCAGAGCAAGCACGAGGTTCTACTGCAGCCTAGAAGTTCATCAGAGAGAAACTTGAAATGAGACGTGAACATCAAAGAAAAAAACTAATTTAGTTTTAGTAACAAATAAGGCTGATGAACAAATGGACCAGCCAGGCAGAAAGGTACCGTAAAGAAGTACCTTCAGGATTTGCAGCAATCCTTGTCACTCCAGGGTTTCAAAGAGCTTCATGAAAATAGAATTGCACAGTTTGTAGTCTTTTATTTCGAGCTGCTCTGCTCATCAGATTTTCAGTCCTTATTTGTGCTGTCACAGATACAGAGCATCATAGTACAGTTGTACCACAACTGACCTGTTTTACAGCTGATGGACATCTGTGTTGTTTCCAGTTCAGGGCTGTGATGAATAAAATTTCTGTGAATTTTTTTTTGCACCATTCTTCATATGCATACCACTTTTATTTTTGTTAGCAAATAAGTCAAATTTCTGGATCCTGAGCTACCTGCACATTCAGTTATAGTAGACATTGTCAAACCAAGGGTGTCCTCCTCAATTTACACTCCCTTTAGAAGTTTTTCTTCTTTTTTCCAACTAAAACAAATTCTCACTAACATTTGCGATTCTCTTTTTATTCTTGTTCATTTTTTAATTTAAATTTTGATACTGTAGTAGATGTGCAATCACTCCTTTTAGTTTTCATGTCATTTCTCTGATGACAATTTTGAGGGTTTTGATAAAGCTGATGTGACATTTTGATGTCTATTTTTTGTGCAACTCCCTTTCAAGTCTTTTGCCCCTTTAAAATTTTGCATTTTCTTGTTTGTCTTTTTCTTATTGATTTTTCATTTTCTTAAGGTATAAATCTCAGTCTTTGTTAAGAGAATCTGGGCGGCTATGGACACAGCTTCATCACTCACACAGATAGCTAAAAAACTTCCCTTGGCCTTCAATTCTGATTGGTACAGCATCTCAAGATCAGTCAGAGGTGAGAGTTTTGGGCTTTTTGAAATCATTCCTGGACATGCATACTCTAAATGTGCATGACCTTCCAGATTGCTAGGAATAGGTTCAAAGTCCACTTTTCAAAATCCACATGCAACAGCACAAATAAGTATCAAAAATTTACCAATGAGCAAAATTTTTCCTTTTAAATTTTGGTCAGCTTTTTGTCTCCATGGATAGTATTGCTGCTTTAGAAAATGAAGCAGTTGTCACTGATGTTTTTGACAGACACCTAAGCAACAGTTAGAACTGGACATGGAACAACAGACTGGTTCCAAATAGGAAAAGGAGTATGTCAAGGCTGTATACTGTCACTCTGTTTATTTAACTTAGATGCAGAGTACTTCATGAGAAATGCTGGACTGGAAGAAACACAAGCTGGAATCAAGATTGCCGGGAGAAATATCAATAACCTCAGATATGCAGATGACACCACCCTTATGGCAGAAAGTGAAGAGGAACTAAAAAGCCTCTTGATGAAGGTGAAAGTGGAGAGTGAAAAAGTTGGCTTAAAGCTCAACATTCAGAAAACGAAGATCATGGCATCCGGTCCCATCACTTCATGGGAAATAGATGGGGAAACAGTGGAAACAGTGTCAGACTTCATTTTTTTGGGCTCCAAAACCACTGCAGATGGTGACTGCAGCCATGAAATTAAAAGACGCTTACTCCTTGGAGGGAAAGTTATGACCAACCTAGATAACATATTCAAAAGCAGAAACATTACTTTGCCAACAAAGGTTTGTCTAGTCAAGGCTATGGTTTTTCCTGTGGTCATGTATGGATGTGAGAGTTGGACTGTGAAGAAGACTGAGCGCCGAAGAATTGATGCTTTTGAACTGTGGTGTTGGAGAAGACTCTTACGAGTCCCTTGGACTGCAAGGATATCCAACCAGTCCATTCTGAAGGAGATTAGCTCCAGGATTTCTTTGGAAGGAATGATGCTAAAGCTGAAATTCCGGTACTTTGGCCACCTCATGCGAAGAGTTGACTCATTGGAAAAGAGTCTGATGCTGGGAGGGATTGGGGGCAAGAGGAGAAGGGGATGACAGAAGATGAAATGGCTGGATGGCATCGCTGACTTGATGGACATGAGTCTGAGTGAACTCCGGGAGTTGGTGATGGACAGGGAGGCCTGGCGTGCTGCGATTCATGGGGTCACAGAGTCCGACACGACTGAGCGACTGATCTGATCTGATCTATAGGGATTACAGAAAGAGTTGTTGTTATGTTAGTCACTCAATCATCTCTGACTCTGTAAACCCATGGACTGTTGCCCACCAGGTTCCTCTGTCCATGGGAGTCTCCAGGCAAGAATACTGGAGTAGGTTGCCATTCCCTTCTCCAGGGGACCTTCCCGACCCAGGGATCAAACCTAGGTTTCCTGCATTGCAGGCAGATTCTTTACCATTTGAGCCACTAGAGAAGCCTAGGAAAAGAGTAGATGATTTTAAAAGGCTCTCACCTGAAGAGATCCTTCCTTGGTGGCTCAGACGATAAAGCGTCTGCCTACAATGTGAGAGACCGGGGTTCATTCCTGGGTCAGGAAGATCTCTTGGAGAAGGAAATGGCAACCCACTCCAGTATTCTTGCTTGGAAAATCCCATGGATGGAGGATCTTGGTAGGCTACAGTCCATGGGGTTGCAAAGAGTCGTACACGACTGAGTGACTTCACTTTCACTTTCACACCTGAAGAATTGGAAAGTTTTAGAAAGTGAAAACTGCAGCGGAAAAAACCTCCTACCAGCAGAGGGCGCTGTGCGATTGTGGTTACTATAAACAATAACAGCAATCTGATTTGTTTAGCCAGTAGTAAGCTATTTGGAGAAGGCAATGACACCCCACTCCAGTACTCTTGCCTGGAAAATCCCATAGACGGAGGAGCCTGGTAGGCTGCAGTCCATGGGGTCGCTTAAAGTCGGACACGACTGAGCGACTTCACTTTCACTTTTCACTTTCATGCATGCATTGGAGAAGGAAATGGCAACCCACTCCAATGTTCTTGCCTGGAGAATCCCAGGGACGGGGGAGCCTGGTGGGCTGCCATCTATGGGGTCGCACAGAGTCAGACACGACTGAAGTGACTTAGCAGCAGCAGCAAGCTATTTTGCGACCCCATGAGCTATAGCCTGCCAGGCTCCTCAGTCCATGGGATTTCACTCAGTTTTAAATATTCCATATTTTTATATGCCTAAATAAGCCAAATTCCCCCCAGTCTGACTATGGGTCCTAGATCTGAAATGTAAAGACTTTGGGCAAAGTACTTAATTTCCTTGTGACTTAGTTTCCTTCTACATAAAACGCCAATAGCAGTAACACCTAAGTCAGAATGTGAGAATTAAGTAAATTGATCATATTTATTTAGTCACTGATATAAATAATAGTTGTCGCTCAGTCGTGTTTGACTCTTTGCGACTCCATAACTCTCCTCGCCAGGCTCCTCTGTCCATGGAATTCTCCAGGCAAGAGTACCGGAGAGACGCACCAAATACAGCTGTTATAATTATTGCCGTTTAAAAATTATGTTTATTGGAACAATATCATCATTCAGTGTGAAGTTCTGTCACTTTTATATTTTTGGTGCTTTGGATAACATAAGGAACAGATGTCCTCAAATTTAGTCCAGTAGTGTGAGTTGAAACTTGTGCCACATGGAATCAGGTATAATTCAGCAAAATGTGACT
The DNA here is from genome assembly GCF_029407905.1 of Bubalus kerabau. Lineage (NCBI taxonomy): Eukaryota > Metazoa > Chordata > Mammalia > Artiodactyla > Bovidae > Bubalus > Bubalus kerabau. Next base: position 21,572,552 of record NC_073624.1, read on the forward strand.
AAGGAAAGCCTGGGACAACAGTTCAGTGTCAGAGATAGAAAATAACCAACAAGTTTCTAAGCACTCAACAATAAGTTTGAGAATTATTCAGAAGAAATTTCTTAAAGGGAGCATGAGACTTCAAGTAGTCTTATTTGGCTAGTCATAAAAGACATGGGTAATCATTCAATAGGTCATACTAAGCCTGTCCCTACTGAGGGCAACTTATAAAGTAGGTTAAATATTTTAAACCATATTAAAGGCATCAGTGAGATGGCAAAGTAATGAAAACTGGCATAATGCAAATCTAGAAGAAGCTGAAACCAGGGAAGAAGAGTTCCTTTATCTATAGAAGATTTTCAAAGATGGACAAAAGAAACTGAGTTCCTGAACAAGTCTTTGGTGTCTTAGAAGTGAGAATAATTCTGGTCTTCGAGTAGGATGGAGGGACTGAAAAATCAGTATATCTGGCTGGGTTGGTTCACCAAAATCTACACCCAAGGACATGAGTTTGCAGTCTGTAAACTACTGACAATTTAAGTCAGATGATTCTTTGTTGTTGAGGCCTGTTCAGAAGTTTCCTTACTTCTACCTTCTGGATGCCAGGAGCAAACCTCCTCCTGCTTTTACTCCATACCATGTTGAAGAATCAAAAATATCTCTAGACATGGCTAAATATCCTTTGAGAAACAAAATCCTCCCAGGTTGAAAAACACCACTCTAGGAGGAAGACTGATCTGAAAGCAGGCTGGTCTTTGAAGGAGACCAAGCTCAACTTCAAGTCCTTTCAGTAGCTAAAGTTAAAGGAAGGGATCCTAGATTGTTCATGACTCTGATGATTTGCTAGAAGCAAATTTAACTTCTGCCAGATGCCAAAGAAAAATTATACTGAATAAGTTGTATAGGAGAGGAAGAGTTTACTGAAGCCTATTTTAGTAAGTGAAGAAATTGAAATAAATTCTACTGAAACAAAAGGCAAGAGGATTTCTGAGTGTTGGAGTCAGAAGGTGCTGGAGAATGTTAGAAGGTCGTCAATGTACTTAGGTCATTTGTGTTGGCTAATTGGTGCTTATTTGCTCAACAGTATTTTAGCCACAGTGTTCTATGGTGGTTCTGTGGTTTAAAAAAGAAAAAAAAATCTGCCAGCAATGGGAAAGACCTGGGTTTGATCTCTGGGTGGGGAAGACCCCCTGGAGAAGGAAATGGCAACCCACTCCAGTATTCTTGCCTGGGAGATCCCATAGACAGAGGAGCTTGTGGGCTACAGTCTATGGGGTCACAAAAAGTTGAATACAGCTGAACACAGCACATACATTTTGCTCTTAGGTTAGGTTCCTACACTTCTATTGAGACTGGGAGGCAGGGGTGCTCTTTCCTTGGTGATCATACTTCAAAGGGATGGCTCACAGGTGCCTGAGAAAAGTATTTCTGGGCTGTCAAACTTGCAAAAGGCTGGAAGAAAATTTATATCTCAAAGCAACAGAGAAAGAATTTTCAATTACAAAATGTTTTGAATAATGCTCTATGAAGAGGGAGGTCAGGAGTCTGCAGTCAGGAAGAAACCTAAGATTTAGTTACTGTAAGAGGAATACTAAGTCTGGCTTGGTCAAAGAATATATTATTTTAGTTCTAAGACATTTATCACAGTCTTTCACAGACAAAATCTAGTACTCCACAACAGTGGTACAAAATGGGTATTTGAGTAAGTAAGGAACATGAAAAATAACAATTAGAAATAATAGCAGTTAAAGACCTCCTAGGGCTCTAAGTAAAGTAAGTAAATGAAGGTCACTCAGTCGTGTCCAACTCTTTGTGACCCCGTGGACAGTAGTCCATGGAATTTTCCAGGCCAGAATACTGGAGTGGGTAGCCTTTCCCTTCTCCAGGGATCTTCTCAACTCTGGGATAGAACCCAGGTCTCCCACATTGCAGGTGGATTCTTTGCCAGCTGAGCCACAAGTATTAATAATCTTGAAAGTATTAATACAAAGTCAAGCAGACTTTGACATAGGAAAATCCAAATATAATTTAAAGATAATTAGCCTTGCATATAATTATTTCTTAAATATACGTATTTTGTATTTTAAAAAGAAATATAAATAGTTGAAATAATAGCATATTTAAAATGAGTTCAAGGAAATAAAATACATTAGAATTTAGGCTGAAACTTGGAAATTACAAAAATGATGAAAATGGAATTTTAGAACTAAAAATTATAATGATAAAATTAATATCTCAGAAGAAATAGAATTTTTCTTAGTTTGATAATATGTATCACTACCACCACCCCTCCAAAAAGAATAAACAACCAGACAAGCAAAGAAAACTATATTAAACATCATGTTAAAGGTAATTGTTGAAAACTGTCTCTTAGAGATTGAGAACAAGACAAAATATTCACTGTCATCACATTTACTTAACATGATTACTGATGGCTTTAGCAAATACAATAAATTTTTTAAAGTTATAGATTTGAAAGGAAAAATCACAGCACACATCAGCCATAGATGCAATCCCACTTATAGAAAATCCAAGTAACTCTACTGATAAATTATTAGAATTAATAAGTGAGTTGAGAGGTCCCTGGATATGCAAAATGAATATAAAAATATCAATTGTATTTTTATTCAACAGAAACTAGCTGAAAATGAAAATTATTAGTTTTCTCTTGATGCCATAACAAATTACTACAAATCCCGCATTTTTAAATTACATGTATTTATTATCTTAATGTTTCTATAACTCAGAAGTTCACGCTCAGTGTGACTCAGTTCTCTCTGCTTAGGGTTTATGAGGCCAAAATCAAGGTGTCAGCAGGGTTTCCCTTCCCTGAAGGTTAAAAGAGCAGGAACTCAAGATGAACTCTCAGTAAACTAAGATATCTAATTAGTCATCTGTGGAGAAATATTTGAACTGCCAATGTTTGGGGTGGAGAAAGAACAGAGTTGGATAAGGGATCACTAAACCAAGCCGAGTGTAGGTAGCACAGATTTATAATGGACTTTACCAGCAGTGTTATGATGTTCTTTATCAACGTGTGTGCTCTGAAGCTTGTGCAAGTAGTTGGGAATGCCAGTTTCTTTGGCTGAAGTGGTTTAATTTTCACTTACTTGCTGACTGCCTGCCTCTCTCATCTTCTTAAGGCCAATGGCCTTCTTTATCCTGCTGCCTGCTCCAACTTCAAGCCAGCAAAAATGCTTCTAATCTCTCTGACCTCTCCTTCAGGCCAGTCTCTCTAACTCTAGCCAGAGACACTTCTCTGCTTTTAAAATCTCATACACAGGCAGAGTTCAGAGATAGTACAGGTTTGTTTCCAGACCACCACAATAAAGGATATGTCACAAGGAAACAAGTCAGGCAGACTTTTTGGTTTCCTGATGCATATAAAAGTTATATTTACATCATACTGTAGTCTATTAAGTGAGCAATAGCATTGTGTCTAAAGAAAAAAAAAATCAATGAACATACCTTAATTTAAAAATATTTTACTTCTGGGACTTCCCTGGCGCTCCAGTGGTTAGGACTTGGCCTTCCAGTGCAGAGGGTGTGAGTTCCATCCGTGGTTGGGGAGCCAATATCACACATGCTTTGAGGCAATAAATAAATAAATAAGTAAAACAGAGACAAATTCAACAAAGACTTTAAAAACGGTCCACATCAAAAAAAAAAAAAAATCTTAAATAAATACTGCTGATAAATTCTAATCATCATCTGGGCCATCAGTGAGTCATAATCGCTTTACAGATCATCATAATAAATATAAAGAAATATTGTTAGAATTACCAAAAAGTGACACAGAGACATGAAATGAGAAAATTCTGTTGAAAATATGGCACTGATAGGTTGTTTGATCCAGAGTTGCCACAAGACTTCAAGATGTGAAAAATGCAGTAGGCAAAGCACAATAAAACAAAGTATGTTTGTAATTAGTTTGCGGCTACCTAGACAATTCAGGGTAATCTATCTGAAAGCTTATAACAGTAATTCCATCAGAATTTCTTGCTTGTAGTATGACATATTCATATTTTCCAAAATCATTAATTTTGGGGGGGATTATCTTGCCTAATGTGGGGATGTGTTCTAAGTTGCTTCAGTTGTGTCTGACTCTTTGCAACCCTGTGGACCGTATCATTATTGCCAAATTCAGACTTAAATTGAAGTAAGTGGGGAAAACCACAAGACCATTCAGGTATGACCTAAATCAAATCCCTTACGGTTATAAGTGGAAGTGACAAATAGATTCAAGGGATTAGATCTGATAGACAGAGTGCCTGAAGAAACTATGAATGGAGGTTCGTGACTTGTACAGGAAGCAGTGATCAAGACCATCCCCAATAAAAAGAAATGCAAAAATATAAAAAGGTTGTATGAGGAGGCCTTACAAATAGCTGAGAAAAGAAGAGAAGTGAAAGGCAAAGAAGTAAAGGAAAGATACACCCATTTGGATGCAGAGTTCCAAAGAATAGCAAGGAGAGATAAGAAAGCCTTCCTCAATGATCAATGCAAATAAATAGAGGAAAACAATAGAATGGGAAAGACTAGAGATCTCTTCAAGAAAACTACAGATGCCAAGGGAACATTTCATGCAAAGGTGGGCACAATAAAGGACAAAAATGATATGGACCTAACAGAAGCAGAAGATATTAAGAAGATGTGGCAAGAATACACAGAAGAACTATACAAAAAAGACCTTCACAACCCAGATAATCATGATGATGTGATCATCCATCTAGAGCCAAACATCTTAGAATGCGAAGTCAAGTGGGTGTTAGGAAGCATTGCTATGAACAAAGCTAGTGGAGATGATGGAATTCCAGCTGAACTATTTCAAATCCTAAAAGATGTTGCTGTGAAAGTGCTTCACTCAATATGCCAGCAAATTTGGAAAACTCAGCAGTGGCCATATGACTAGAAAAGGTCAACTTTCATTCCAATCCCTTAGAAAGGCAATGTCAAAGAATGTTCAAACTACTGCACAATTGCACTCATCTCACCCACTAGCAAAGTAATGCTCAAAATTCTCCAAGCCAGACTTCAACAATATGTGAACCATGAACTTCCAGATGTTCAAATTGGATTTAGAAAAGGCAGAGGAATCAGAGATCAAATTGCCAACATCTGTTGGATCATTGAGAAAGCAAGAGAGTTCTGAAAAAAAACATCTACTTCTGCCTTATTGACTACACCAAAGCCTTTGACTGTGTGGATCACAACAAACTGTGGAAAATTCTTCAAGAGGTAGGAATACCAAACCACCTTACCTCCTGAGAAATGTGTATGCAGGTCAAGAAGCAACAGTTAGAACTGGACATGGAACAACAGACTGGTTCCAAATAGGAAAAGGAGTACATCAAGGCTGTATATTGTCACCCTGCTTATTTAATTTATATGCAGAGTACATCATGAGAAATGCCAGGCTGGATGAAGCACAAGCTGGAATCAAGATTTCTGGGAAAAATATCAATAACCTCAGATATGCAGATGACACCACCTTTATGGCAGAAAGTGAAGAAGAACTAAAGAGCCTCTTGATGAAAGTGAAAGTGGAGAGTGAAAAAGTTGGTTTAAAACTCAACATTGAGAAAAGTAAGATCATGGCATCTAGTCCCATCATTTCATGGCAAATAGATGGGGAAACAATGGAAACAGTGACAGACTTTGTTTTTGGGGGGCTCCAAAATCACTGCAGATGGTGACGGCAGCCTTGAAATTAAAAGACGCTTGCTCCTTGGAAGAAAAGCTTTGACCATCCTAGACAGCATATTAAAAAGCAGAGACATTACTTTGCCAACAAATGTCCGTCTAGTCAAAGCTATGGTTTTTCCAGTAGTCTTGCATGGTTGTGAGTTGAACTATAAAGAAAGCTGAGCTCCAAAGAATTGATGTTTTTGATCTGTGATATTGGAGAAGACTCTTGAGAGTCCCTTGGACTGCAAGGAGATCCAATCAGTCTATCCTAAAAGAAATCAGCCCTGAATGTTCATTGGAAGGATTGATGCTGAAGCTGAAACTCCAATATTTTGGCCACCTGATGTGAAGAACTGACTCATTTGAAAAGACCCTGATGCTGGGAAAGATTGAAGGCAGGAGGAAAAGGGGATGACAGAGGATGAGATGGTTGGATGGCATCACTGACTCGATGGACATGAGTTTGAACAAGCTCTGGGAGTTGATGATGGATAGGAAAGCCTGGCGTGCTGCAGTCCACAGGGTCCAAAGTGTCGGACATGACTGAGTGACTGAACTGAACTAGGGTTCACTTTGAGCTAAGTACTGTTCTAAGTCCATTTTCTTGTATTAGCTAACTTAATTTCTAGCTAATAATGAAATTTCTACCGAATTCTAAATAAACAGCTGGTCAACTAGTGAGGTAGAGATGAAACTCGTGAAAGATTGTTGTTGAACCATGCAAAGATGTCAGGATCCTTGGCCTGTGGAGGAGAAGAATTCAATCCGGGGCCAGAGATGAGGCTTGATTGCTCAGAGCTTTTGTGTAATAAAATTTTATTAAAGTATAAAGGAGATAAAGAAAGCTTCTGACATAGGCATTAGAAGGGAATAGAAGAGTACCCCCTTGCTAGTGTTAGCAATGGAGTTATATACTCTCCAATGAATCCAAAGAATGTCTGGAGGTTGTAAAAACCTCACCAGACTACTCCCATAATTTACATTCTAAGATAACAGAATTGGCCAGAAGGTTTAATCCAGAGACTGTCCTCAGGCAGGATACATAATCCTAAGGAATGTAGAGGGAAAAAAATGTTTGTCCTTTCTTCCTCCTTGAGAATTCCAGACCCTTCTCTCCTTGGGGAGAGAAACTTGTCTAGGAAATGACTCTCTCACTTGGACAACATTTGCATCAACATGTAAAGGCTACTATATTTAAAAAGGATAACCAGCAAGGGCCTATTGTATAACACAGAGAACTGTGCTCAATGTTGTGTGGCATTCTTAATGGGAGGAGATTTGGGGGAAGGAGAGATGCATATATAGGTATGGCTGAGTCCCTTTGTTGTTTATCTGAAACTATCACATTATTAATCATCTATACTCCAATACAAAATAAAAAAATTTTTAAAAAGAAAAAAGTGAAGTTATAGAGTGAAAAATTTTTAACTGACATAGATTCCTCTCAAGTCAATTAGACTATTTACTGAACTTTTTCTGTATAGAGCTCTCTGAAAACACACATGAAAACAACTTCCCAGGTACAAATCATTATAAAGTTAAGGTTTTATAATAGGTATGTCTTCCAAAAAATGTTATATTATTCTGTTTCTTCCTTTCTAGTATGAGATGTAAGTTTTAATATATTTTGTAGGAATCACCACTTCTTAGAAACCATTTTGTTTATTTTACTTTTTTTTTTAACATACATAAAGGCAGCTTATAATTGCACTGGATACAAAAGACAAACAAACACACCTTATTGCACTTAGGAAATATTTCACATGAAGTATTGCACATGATAGAATTGTATCAGGAAAGCCACAAATTGATAAGCAGATAGAACTATTATTATTCCAGATTTGAACAATACAGACTTTTTCCTGATAGAGATTTGCCACATCACATATTGCACATTTTCCAACACTTTTATCTGTTTTACAAATATTCCTTGTATTCTTTTTGTCCTTATCTTTGTGAGAGACTGTATATAAGGCAATACTTTATATACCTTTGAAAAAGACAAGTTTACAGTGAAGAAGTGAAAAAAATAACATAAATACCTAATCACCCCATTCTTTGGTGGAGAAATGACAGAAAACAAAACAAAACAAAAAAAAAAACTTGACAAACTTCTTTAAAAAGAGAGAAATATTACAAAGCTTCATTTCATAAGCATTTGCCCATTTACTAATGTCCTTGGAGTTAGTAAAATGCATTTAGACTAAATCTCTGTGCTGCCAGTTAAAATTTTCTTTGTTAACGTTCAGTTTTTAATACCACCATCTAATTCCTTCATACAGTACAAATGCATGAAGGGCATACATTGTTTGTAGTCATTCAACAATAAATAATAACTCTAAACCTAGTTATTTTATTATCTCTGAATCAAAAATATATAAAGTGCACTCAAAAGCTTTGCAGTCATTTATCTCATCCTTGGACAAGATTTATCAGTCAACCTGTGACACTTTCAGATCATGGCAGGAGTACTCCATAATGCAGACATGCCTGGAATTTTTCTCCCTTTTTTCCAGTCTTGTGTGGAAGAAAGTTTCCCAAATAATACAAAGGTTTTTTTTCACAAAGTCTTAATGGGAAACTTCTGACCAGAGAGCGGCAGTTGCCCACATTTGTCACATTTCCTAGAGTTCCATGTTAGAATGTCTATAAGCAAATATGATTCCTCTTTATTTGGAGGGTTTGCTACATATCCAGTGTAAATTCTTGTCACATTCTGTGCTGCTGACCTCTGCACTGTTCAGAACTGCACAGTTCTCAGACCCCGTAAGGTTGAACCTGTCAAACAATAAAGAAACCGGAATTAGTTTCAGCCTATCATTTCCGTTCAGTTATATGAAAATCAACTTTGTGGTGGTGGTGATGGCTTCTGCTTTTTTTTGTTGTTTTTTTTAAGATGGAATGCTTGAGGCAAGTACGTCAGTCAAATGATCAGAGAACAATCTGTAGAGACAGTAGACAAAGATGGAAAAGAATAGTATGTGGAGAGAAGATACAAACATAAGAGTAAAGGGCTCCATTCATTTGGCTGGTGTGTCACTACAGGAGTGACTCTTATTCATTTTTGAGTGCAGAAACCCTTTGAGAAACTTCCCAGAAAGTGCGCACGTTCAACAATCATGCATATTAGTTCATACAGTTATGGGGGATAACAGCCCCTGGTGCCCATTTGTGGATGTGGGGCATACTAAGGATTCTTTTTCTAGAGATTTAAACTAGTTCTCTAAATCTCTCATTTTCATGAAACTAGAGACCTAACAGTTCATTCACATCTGAGTGACAAAGATTAATACTAAACTTGTCCTTCAAACTTGAAAATGTACAGGTAATGGAAATTAAGTCAGCATCTTTAATTTTGGGGCAAGTTTTCTCTCAGATCCATAGAAGCTTCTAATTATCAATAGATATTGGAAATATTGTTCTTTATCCCTGTGGATATGAGAACTGGGAAAGTTAAAAGGGAATTCCTTTCCAAAAACTAGCTTGTCAATAAAATAAAAATATTAGATTGGAAATTTTTTTCACATCATCATAATTATACCTGGAATATTTGAATCTTATTTCACTAGAATTTACTGAGATCAAGTTACTAGAAGTACTTATTGTATGAACTCCAAGCAGATAAAAAAAGGATAATATTACTATTAAAGCCCTTCTTTAAGAATTCCATAGTTTAGCTGTCCTCAACCATTTTGGTACCAGGGACAAGTTTCATAGAAGATAATTTCTCCATGGACTGGGGCAGGGGGATGGTTTGGGGATGATTCGAACACATTACATTTATGGTACACTTTATTTTATATTTTTTTTATCAGCTCCACTTTGAATCATCAGGCATTAGATCCTGGAGGTTGGAGACCCTTCCCACAGAGTATAACATACAAAAGAGAATGTTAAAGCTCTGCTTCTAAGAGCACAACCCTCATAAAGAACAACACTTTGAAAGAAAAACAGGAAAGCTGCCAGCTTTGGGAGCTGGCAGCCTTGGGAGCATAAAGAGATATCTTGAAACTCACCAGTTGTTAAATTCTTGGCCATTTGACCATTTCCACGTCTGGCCAGCTTCATTTTTCAGCCCGATCCAGTGTTCAGCTCTACCCACATGTTGTTTTAAAAAGTTCTTAAAAAGGAAGAACAAAGGAAGTGTATGTTAAACCACCCCTCTTGGTATGTATGTAATAAATTCTGTTTTTCAAATCTGCAACTAGTAAGCATTGTAGCTCAGCTGATCATTTGTATTAACTAATGATTAATAGTGCTATGTGGGTTCAGCTCATTTGGATTTCTGATCTTTGAAGCTAAACACATCACACTTAAAGACTACACTGGACTCTCATTTGGACCTCAGACTGATCATGTGGTTTCTTGTGACTAAGTTTTCCCGGGTCAGAGACAGACAGAATATCTACACTTAGAAGGAAACAGAGGAAAATCATGGATTAGCTATACCAATACTTTATGGAATTCTTTTTGAATGCTATCTTACCATGTCCTCTTTGGAATCAATAATGGCAAGCGTGGCACCATGTTTGGAGCAAGAGTTTTGGGCCAAGGTCCAGTTCTTTGTTTTCTTGGAAATAAAGTAGCATTTCCCCTTGTGTCCAATCCAGTCATCTGAGCATGGAAACACATGGGTGTTTGGTGGCGCTGATGATGCGTATTGTCCTGGACAGTTATACTGGCCCACTGTGAACATAAAAATGGTGTGTTTTAGCAACACAAGGAACCAAGTACCCATAGGGTACAAAGTAGTTCAGGGATACTCTACTAGGTGATAAAGGAAGAGAGGAAAGAAGATGAATTTAAAAAAAAATTTTATGGAAGTATAGTTGACGTACAATATATTAGCTTCAGGTGTACAGCACACTGATTCAGAATTTTTATAGGTTATGCTCCATTTAAAGATATAAAAAAAGGAAGGTAAATTCCTAGAGAGCAAGAAGGCAGTTTTTCACTTTATCTGATCTCTTATTGTACCTCATCATCATTGTACAAGGTCTAAGAAATAAGAGGGTGTCACTTTGGTCAGAAAATGGAGGGGAAATTTAAAAATCTTGAAAATAGTCTTTTGACTCTAGTTGAAAAGGGGTATAAGGTATTGGGGTTGGCTGAAAAGTTGGTTCGAGGTAACAGAGAAACTGAATTTTATGGCCAGCCCAGTACATTATAAATTAAGGCTTTGCATTTGAATGCAGAGGGGGAAGAATTTGAAGATGTGATAGATATAACTCTATATGGCAAGGTGGAGGAGAGAATACTAGCAGAGTAGCAATTCAGAATACAAAAAGGTTTATGGCTGGGGAATGTATCCTAGCACTGTAAAATTTCATGTGTGTATAAAACACAAATGAATCTTGGTATAGCTGTATGCTTCAAATACCATAACAAAACTAGCTCTTGGAAGCTTCTAGATATATTCTTAATTATCTCAATTATCCATACCCACTATTGTGTGTCTTTTGAGATAAGAGACTGTCCAATTCCTGATTAATCTATGGCTTAGATATCATTTTTTAATCAACAATGAATGGGCAGCCCACATTTTTCCAGTTAAATATCAATTTGTTTAGAATCTAAATCAACCCCTTCTGTTCCAGAGTTAAATATCTTCTCACATGTAATTTTATCCCATGGTATTATATAAATCATAGACAATTTTTAATAGTTCTAAAGCACTAGAAAACTAGAAAAGTATTGTATCAGTTATCTAAGGAATGTGGAACCATATTTTATATTTCCTAGGAAATTGACCATGTACGAAAAATGAGATAATTTAAGATTAATCAGAATTTTTGATGAACTCATGAAATGCAGACTCACCTGATAGAGCAACAAGAGCTATGATGAGAGTGGTGATGAAGACCACGTTTACTACAGCACATGGGATAGGAACTTGAATGGACCCTTCATGATATGTTGCAGAATAAGTCCCAGTGGCATGACCTGAAGAGAGAAAGTGGATGATGAGGCAGGCTATAGAAGTAAGAAAGAGATATTTGATTTTCTCTTGAGGCATTAAAAAAAAAATATTATATGTCTCCCTACCTTCTTATGTGAAATTTATAAGTTACATTTCCTCAAATTTTGAATAAGTTATTTTTGGCTAGAAATGAAACAATCCAGTCAGAATAATGAGATCATAAAATATTTGCCCAAATATGTACTGAGTAGCTATGAAAATCGACATATATTATAATTGTATTCTTTAAGGTTTAACTAGACAAAGAGATGCTGCTTTCCTTCAAAGCAATTTACTATGCAATGGATGTTAAGATAACTTTTGCCTCTTCTGAAGGTTGTTTTTCCCAGCATAGATCTGCTTTCAAATTTTCCAAGAGAAGACTTTACTTCACTCCTATCTGGTTCTATTTCTCTCAACTTGTTAAAGCAAATCTTTATTTTCTCATCAGCATACAACTATTACCAGAAGTAGCGCTTGGTAGTTAGGGTAGCAAGTTCAGAGCTCTCTGTCTAGTTTCACTTCTCACCATGTGAGACTCAATGAAGGGGCTCAAACTCAATGCAGGAACATCTCTGGCTCCTCAGCAGGTATCAACACATCCAAGTAGCTCATGGATGCCAGAGTCCACTGGCTTATCCACTGGACTCGCACTGTTGGCTTGGACATCCAGTGGATAAGCTGAGGAGGTGATTTTCTGATTTTAAGTTATATCATTAGTTCATTAGTTAGGGCTATTGTTATTCACAGTTTGTTTTATCACCTAGGCAACAAAACACTCCCCTAAGAGTATACTTCCGCTTTGGTTACAAGCCCTGTCCATTAATGGAGAAATTTGAAAACAAATCCTCTACTACATATTGAATCCCCCAAGGGTGGTGCTCAAAGATTGTTCACACTGCTAAAGCTACAAGAGCAGCATAGAATTAATATTCATAAATCAAATATTCAATAGAAGATTGGGATGATTTCAGGAAAAGTTCACAATTCCTACAATTAATTCCTTCCTATTTCAACTATGCTATTATTGAATGGTTTTATTCTTAAATATACTTTTTCTTTCAGGAAGCTCAGCTGAGTCATCAAGTTATGGGTATCTGGTCACCAAAAAATTTGTGTGGCTTGCAATATCCACACTTGATTTTGTGTTCCTAAGTGAAAGATAGTTTTATCAGAGGCAATGAATGCTTTTCTAAAGCAAACCATGCTAGTAGACACATATTCAGAAAACAACCCCCTCCTCTAGATATTTTCACCTCTGTTATTCAGAACACATTCTTTGTTACTGGATAGTTGTGTTTACAAGTAAACTCTAGTTCCTACCTTCTAGTGTTTGGGGCACCTCATTAACATGAGAGGAAGAGAGAGAGAAATGAAATAAGTCAAGAAAGTTTCACCAAAAAAGTTATTGGAAAACAATGGAAAAATCCTGGTGACAAGAGATGAAAAGGTCTGTGGATAGATTAGACAAACAGAAAAGGAGAAAAGTGATACAGCAAAAGTGTAGATTTTGATGAAAAATAAAAGAAAGGAAGAAAAATGTCTGATTCATATAGAATTTGAAGTCCACGATTAGAAAGGTGAAATAGAAAAGTGAGTGCCAAAGAAGTGATGCTTGCAAATTGTGGTGCTGGGGGACTCTTGAGAGCCCCATGGAGGGCAAGATCAAACCAGTCAATCCTAAAGGAAATCAGCTCTGAATATTCACTGGAAAGACTGATGCTGAAGCTCCAATACTTTGGCCACCTGATGCAAAGGGCCGACTCATTGGAAAAGACCGTGATGCTGGTAAAGATTGAAGGCAGGAAGAGAAGGGGGCAGCAAAGAATGAGATGATTAGATAGCATCACTGACTCAAGAGACATGAATATGCACAAATTCTGGGAAACAGTGGAGGACAGGGGAGCCTGACATGCTGCAGTCCATGGGTTCACAAAGAGTTAGACATAACTTAGTGACTGAACAGCAACAACAACAAATAGAAAAGTGAAATGGAGGAAAAGAGTACCCATAGGACTAGAGAAGAAGACTGTGTTTTCAAGAATTCTTTATGAGGTTCTCACAATAAATTGCCTTTGGACACTATAAATATTCAGATGCTTATATGGCTCTTCTCCCAAAGTCTGGAAACCTGTGTTCTTAGCAACTGGAGGATGTTTTCTTGAGAACACAAGATAAAGCCCACGAAAAGCACACAATGGTACAAGGTTCAGCCAGTCAAGAACAAAAAATAGAATTTTTCATAAAGAGAGGCAGTGCTTCCTAAGGGATGTCCAGATGGCTATGAAAAAATGATACTTCATTGGGCTAGGGAGGGGATTTTCTAATTAAATCTGAAAAACTGAGATGGTATAAAATAAAACAAAGAGATAAATCTTTAAGGAGTTTCTAAAATTCACCTTTGTGATTTCCTTTCATGTCTCAGGTATTCTGTGTTCACATAGATAAAGAAATATTTACTTCTTCCCACTTTCTCTTATATCTTGATCAAATAGAACATAGCCAAGTTTTTCTACAAAAGGCAAGCTTGATTTTCTCCCTAACTACTGGTATATATCATAGATAGATAGATATAAACATAGATATAGACATTACCAGTATTTAGAGAAAAAGAATTGACTTACTTTGTTGTTCTCTTTTCAGGTGCAAGGAGCTGGTCTCTGTTGCAGAAAAATCTTCAGAGGTCATCTTTATCCTTGTCACAATCCCCCTGGTTAATCCCAGGTGGAGCCAACCTACAGTGAAAGTCTCTGCTGGAGCTCTTGTTCCGTCTCTGTGTCTTTGAGATACCTCAGCATTTATATTCAGCTATGTTGTCTCCACCCCCTTCCTCTCACCTCCTAATCCCTCAGATACTCCAGTTCTCTTTAATTTATGCTCCAGAGGCCCAGACAGTTTACAATGTGTTGTTGTGGTGAGCTGTGGGTTTCCCCTGCCATCTGAAATGTGCTTTCTCACAACTGTAAGTGCAATATGAAGAGGCAAGCGGGAATTTCCCAGAATCTGAGATATCTTTTTGAAATTTGTAGAAAACAAATAGTTTAGGAAATAGAATATCCAAGTAAAGAATTAAAAGTTAGAGATTCCTATATTTGAGATGGAAATAATTTGAAGAGTCATATTTCCCTGGAATCCCGTTCATTCATTAAATCATACATTTAACAACTAATATGCATTGAACATCTGCTTTGAACCCAACACCGTTTGGGGTTAGAAGATTTATTGTTGGTTAAAAAATTTAAGACATCTATCCTCATGGATCTTTCTCCAGTCTGGAAGTGTTTTACTTAGCGAGCTATAAACTGGCTTTTAGAAATGTGCCATTCACGTCTTCCCTGGGAACTAATTTCTTAAGTTATCATCTAGTAAGTAGTTGCTTTAATGCAGGAAATAGAAACCTTGTGGCTGGAACTTCCTTTCTATGTTCTAAAATTGTTTATCTTAAATGATCTCTTTCATTTATCTCCTCAATTTTCAGGTTATATATTACTGTCATTTGGACTGCCTTATTTCCCCTCAGTAATATCTTTTTATTCCATTTTTCTTCCATTTGCTAGATTAGAGTATAATTACTATAAAAATATATTACCATAGTATCAATGTCATCCAGGTAAGTTATTAAGCTCAATGCAAAATAAATGCAGAATGTCTATATCTGGTGATTTAACAAGAGGATCAAAACACTGCTCTAATTAATAATTTTAGTACCCTCAAATTTTGTCATTAATGTGACTTGAATAAAGATATTCTGTTTTCAGAATAAAGCCTTTGTGAAAATGTTATGGTCAACTGGGTGGGAAATTAACATCTACTGTAGGCTTGGGCTTCTCCTGTAGCTCAGTTGGTAAAGAACATGTCTGCAATGCAGGAGACCCAGGTTCAATTCATGGTTTGGGAAGATCCCCTGGAAGAGGAAATGGCAACCCACTCCAGTATTCTTGCCTGGAGAATCCCACGGACAGAGGAGCCTGGCAGGCTACAGTGCATGGGGTTGCAAGAGTCGGACACAACTTAGCAAGTACACCACCACTGTAGGCTGCTGCTAAGTCGCTTCAGTCATGTCCAACTCTGTGCGACCCCATAGATGGCAGCCCACCAGGCTCCCCCGTCCCTGGGATTCTCCAGGCAAGAACACTGGAGTGGGTTGCCATTTCCTTCTCCAATGCATGAAAGTGAAAAGTGAAAGTGAAGTCACTCAGTAAGTGTCCGACTCTTCGCGACCGCATGGACTGCAGCCTACCAGGCTCCTCCGTGCATAGGATTTTCCAGGCAAGAGTAATGGAGTAGGTTGCCATTGCCTTCTCCACCACTGTAGGCTAGTAATTATCATTTACTGTAGGCTAGTTAGGAAATTACCACCTACTGTAGGCTAAGTAGATAATGCAAAAGGCATGGGTTCAATCCCTGGTGGGGAACTAGGATCCTGCATGCCATGTGGTGCAGCTAAATATTTTAAAAAGAAGAAAGTAAATACACACTTGATCGTCATTGCTATGTATCTCCTCCAATGGAAAGCAAGACTTTTCAATAGTGTATTGGGTGAACACAGAAATCATGTTCTAGTTCTACCATTTTTGAATGTATGTTTTCCTCTCTGATGATTTCCATGTAAGTGTGAAACTAATTTTCATAACTGGACACTGACTACCTGTGAAATTTGAATGTCACAGAACAATTAGCAGGTTACGAGCAGGAGAAAGAACGCAGTCTTAACAGGTCGATAATTATCTCCCACAATGGTCCCTCTTGTTCCTCATGGAACAAGAACAAGAGGAACAAGTTCCTCTATCCTATCACTCTGTTCCTTGAAATTGATAAACTTCTTTTCATTTTATAGAAGGTACTCTTGCTTTTGTTTGCTTTGCTCTCAGATTTTTTTATGGCTATGTCTTTCTTCTCATTTATATTAACCTCACATGTACCCAGTAAGACCTTCCATGAACATCTGCACAAATTATCTTCCATAGACAAAGAATGCTCAAACTACTGAACAATTGCACTCATCTCACATGCTAGTAAAGTAATGCTCAAAATTCTCCAAGCCAGGCTTCAACAGTACAGAAACTGTGAACTTCCAGATGTTCAAGCTGGTTTTAGAAAAGGCAGAGGAACCAGAGATCAAATTGCCACCATCTTTTGGATCATCAAAAAAGCAAGAGAGTTCCAGAAAAACATCTATTTCTGCTTTATTGACTATGCCAAAGCCTTTGATGACTGTGTGGATCATAACAAACTGTGGGAAAATCTGAAAGAGATGGGAATACCAGAACACCTTACCTGCCTCTTGAGAAATCTGTATACAGGTCAGGAAGCAACAATTAGAACTAGACATGGAACCACAGACTGGTTCCAAATAGGGAAAGGAGTACATCAAGGCTGTATATTGTCACTCTGCTTATTTAACTTATATGCAGAGTACATCAAGAGAAATGCTGGACTCATTGAAGCACAAGCTGGAATCCAGATTGCTGGGAGAAATATCAATAACCTCAGATATGCAGATAACACCACCATTATGGCAGAAAGTGAAGAAGAACTAACAAGCATCTTGATGAAAGTGAAAGAGGAGGGTAAAAAAGTTGGCTTAAAACCCAACATTCAGAAAACTAAGACCATGGCATCCAGTCCCATCACTTCATATCAAATAAATGGGGAAACAGTAGAAATAGTGAGAGACTTTATCTTTTGGGGCTCCAAAATCACTGCAGATGGTGACTGCAGCCATGAAATTAAAAGACGCTTACTCCTTGGAAGGAAAGTTATGACCAACCTAGACAGCATTTAAAAAGCAGAGACATTACTTTGCCAACAAAGGTCCGTCTAGTCAAAAACTATGGTTTTTCCACTAGTCATGTATGGATGTGAGAGTTGGACTATAAAGAAAGCTGAGCACCTAATAATTGATGCTTTTGAACTGTGGTGTTGGAGAAGATTCTTGAGAGTCCCTTGGACAGCAAGGAGATCCAACTAGTCCATCCTAAAGGAAATCGGTCCTGAATATTCATTGGAAGGATTGATGCTTAAGCTGAAGCTCCAATACTTTGGCCACCTGATGTGAAGAACTGACTCATTTGAAAAGACCATGATGCTGGGAAAGATTGAAGGCAGGAACAGAAGGGGACGACAGAGGATGAAATGGCTGGATCGCATCACCGATTCAATGGACAGAAGTTTGACTATACTCCAGGAGTTGGTGATGGACAGGGAGGCCTGGCGTACTGTGCTCCATGGAGTTGCAAAGAGTTGGAAAAACTGAGGGACTAACTTAACTGAGTCACTATTATCTCACTCTTTTAGTTTATAGAACATGTCATCATCTGAGATTTTGTTTTTAATTTTTACATAAATGCATATTTTTTAAACTATCAATTGTTTTATTTACTTCCCTCACTGGGAAGTAAGGTCTTTAAGAGCAGGGACATGGCTGTATTTTACAACAATGCATCTCTTGTACCTAGAATAGAGCTTAGAACATAGGAGTTCAACGAATACTTGCTGGATGGATACATGAAATAATGTATGTGAATATCAACTCAAGCACTTGTTACCTATGCAGATTTGCAGATATACAACTCTACTGGACTTTGGCTTTGTTAAGTGTACAATGAAAATATTAATATCCAACTTATAAGGCTTTTATAAAGAAAACATCATAAATGAGAAAATTAGTTTTCTACCACTGTGCTTGTATAGATTAGGCCTTTAGTAATAAGTGAAGGAATAAAGTTTGATTAAGATCATGGGAAAGAAAAATTCCTCCTTTGATGGAAGATGTTAACAGATAATAACTGAGCAGTCACAGTATAGTTGCTGATATGATGTAATGTGACTTTCGTCTGTCTAAACTACAGATGAGGAAATTGTAGTCTCTTATAACTCTAACAGCTTTTGTGACACCAAAACACTTATTTGTGTTCAAGTTTTCTTATTTCTTCAGTCATAATCAGGTGAATGGATACTATACATATATACTTACATAAGCATGTTTATATATATGCACATGCATAAATACTTTATACATATTATATATTTATGTATAGTGTATGTAATAACATATGTATACTATATGTACTACATGTTATATACACTACTATGTAATATGTGTAATAGATCTTCCCTATATATATATATGTATAATATATGTACTATATGTTACATGTGCCATTGTACATAGAAAACTGATGTCTGGAGATCTTATTTTATGAAAATAAATGTCTTTATAATAATAATATTATAATTATAATAATATAAATATAATAAAAATAATGTTCTGAAATCATTTTTCTCTATTTGTTTTTTTATGAGCGCAGTATTTTGTTGAAATTAACACTTTTCAAGGTGGGAGTAGTCAGACACTGAAAACATAAAAACCAATCAAATTACCAAGAACGTATGCTATTGTTGGGCTTCTTAGGTGTATCCACTGGCCCTCATACTATTCAATTCAATACTTAATTGAATACCTCATACCTGATATAATTCAAGTCTTCTGCAATAACTTGAATTTCATTGCAAAATTAATTTTTTTCTTATTACTCCTCCCTCCCCTTCTGCAGTCGATTTTTTTTTAAGTGTAAGAAATCTGCCTTATATCTGAGAAAGCAGTCAACTTAAATCCATGCAGAGGTGTGAACAATGAATAGGAGTTACCAAGCACAATTCTGGTTGATACCTGTTGTCGTGATGTAATTATTAAAAGCCTATAGTTTCTCTTGCAAGAGTGTCTTCCCATGTGAATTCTATGTTTATATTACTAATCAGTGTTTGTTAAATCAAAGACAGATAGCTCACCTTGAAATGGCACTAAATAGGACAAAGCAAAGTGTTCAGGGTCAGGGCGACATAAGAGAGACTTTGGGGTCAGAGGGTATTTCGGTTGCTCTTTATTCATCTAAATATGGAAGCCAACTTGCTGTGTGGTCACCCCTGATGCATTCAATTCTCTGAAGCAAAGAAACACATTAAAAATCCTAAAGAAACCAAACTTGTGCAAATACACTCTTTCCTTACAAAACACACATGGTCATAATATATAACTTTCAACTTTTTTTAGAGATCTTTCCTAAGTTTCATTTCATAAAGAACATATCAAAACTTTGAGGGCTATCACAGGGCAAAGATTATCATTAAGATTTCACAGTTCAATTGAGAAAACTGAGACTTAGAGAAATTAGTGCCTGGACAAATTTGGAAGAAGCCACTAGAACTCAACACAGTTCTCCTTCACGTTTGACCATATATGAAGAATCCGGGGGAAGGTTCCAGAAAGGAAATGAAGTAATGTGAGCTGCATGCAAAGTGGTACAGAGAAGACAGGATATACAGTCCTTATTGGGCAGCAGTTCAGCAGAATCCTTTTTGGTGGCCTACGTTTACAGAAACCGCAAACTTCAGGCCTGATACAATTTCCGGAGACAACCTGTTCATCTTTTTTTTTTTTTTTTTAAGTTTCCTTTTTCTTTCAATGGGCGAGTTAGGTTCCTAAACAGCTTTTAATCTTCTTGAGAATCATGGCTTCCATTTTTTGTTTGAATTAAAACAAATTATGCAAATTGGTCAAATTTATTTTTAAATCACAGGTGTGTGAGTGATCTCATATTGGTTACCATAAAAGCTCAGAAGAGGTAGTCTTAAGTAAATAAGTGGGGAATTTCCACTTCTAACCACTTTCTTACCTTCTCTTCTCTTTGAATTGACTCTTTGAACTTTCTAATTTTCCTCTTTGGTGAAATATCTTCTCAAACACAGAAATGAGTTGGTTTGGAAAGTATGAGCTGGTATGTTTCTTCTTCCTAACTTGACATAGTAAAGGTGAAATACAGTGTTCATTATTATGTAAACCTGGACTCTGAAAAATCTATTTTTGAAAGTAAAGGACATAAAAGAACTATACCAAAGATAAGATGTATCTTTATGTAAATTAATTCCAGGCTTCTTACATGTAGAAAATATTTTGGGAGAATATTCTCAAAGATAGTAGTATAGAAATAGCAAATATAACATGTAGAAATTTTAGGTAGATAAGGGCCTGTGTCACTAAATGATGAAACAAATAATTCTATTTGTATGTGAATCTTGATAGGTGCATGATGAATTTGAACAGAACTGCTTCTCTCACCTCCTTTGGATATGTTTATATCTACTAACATAGTGAGAGAAAAACCTCCAGGTAGAAGACATCATCGTTCAGTTGCTCAGTCGTGTCTGACTCTTTGCGACACCATGGACTGCAGCATGCCAGACTTCCCTATCCTTCATCTCCCAGAGTTGCTCAAAATCATGTCCACTGAGATGGTGATGCCAGTCAACCATCTTATGCTCTGTTGCCACCTTCTCTGCTTTCAATCTTTCCCAGAATCAGGGTCTTTTCTAATGAGCTGGTTCTTCACATCAGGTGGCCAAAATATTAGAGCTTCAGCCTCAGTCCTTCCAATAAATATTAGGGTTGATTTCCTTTAGAATTGACTGGTTTGATCTTCTTGCAATCCAAGGGCCTAAGAATCTTCTCCAACACCACAGTTTGAAAGCATCAATTCTTCAGCACTCAGCCTTCTTTATGGTCCAACTCTCACATCCATACATGACTATTGGGAAAACCACAACTTTGACTGTATGAACATTTGTTGGCAGGTAGAAGACACTCAGGAATTATGACCACTCTTCTGCTCAATAAATTTGAAGTTCAAATGTGTTAAACTATTTCTTGATAGATTTTTCTGGCCTTTACTGAGGCAAGATGTTAGGGAAGGAAGATGAAACCCATGAAAAAGGAAAGGTCAAAGCAGGCATGAAATGTCATAAGTGTATTATGTATAGATTTAAGCTAACACACTTGACAATTTAAGCAAAATGGACATATCCTAGATAAACCTCTTCTAAAATTAAAACAAGAAGTTTTAAAAATCTTAATGGTTTTATAAATTTTAAATAGATTGAATCCATAAGTGAATACATCTTCTTTGAGAAATAAATAAAACACAAAAACATAAGTAAAACACACCATACTCAGATAGTTTGGGGCATCTCAGGTGATTCTAGTGGTAAAGAACCAACCTGCCAATGCAGGAGACATAAGAGATGCAGGTTTGATCCCAGGGGCAGAAAGATCCACAGGAGAAGGAAATGGCAACCCATGCCAGTATTCTTGCCTGGAAAATTCCATAGATAGAGGAACTTAGTGGGCTACAGTCTACAGGTTGCAGGGAATCAGACATGACTAAGGAAATCCAGTTTTATGTTCCCACCTACCAAACATTAAAGAAGAGATGTGTGTGTGTGTGTGTGTGTGTGTGTGTTAGTCACTCTGTCGTGGTATCATCAACTCAATAGACATGAGTTTGAGCAAATTCTGGGAGACAGTGAAGGACAGGGAAGCCTGGCATGCTGCAGTCCATGGGATTGCAAACAGTTGGACATGGTTGAGTGACTAATGGAACAACAGCAGAAACTAATACACCTTTGTAAAGCAAGTATATTCCAATAAAAAATAAATACAAAAAAATGATCCTGGATCCCTAGACGGCTTTCTCTAATACCACCTCATCAGGAGAGGGTGCAGTTGGAAGGTTTTGTTTTAGGCTGGAAAGTGTGGAAATTCAAGTTTGAACCTTGGAGAGTGCTAGTGTGGATGACAGTGGGAACATAATTTTTTTCACAGTGCTTGGCTGGAGTAGAGTAGTTAGTCACTAAAAGTTTGCTGTTTTGCTAGTTTGCCTTTTCTTCAATTTTTGGTGGAAAACAGGGTTTTGTGGTATGGACATTTTCCTGTTTGCACTGGTTAGCATTTCTGGCCTGCTGGATTCTTCAGCCCTGTGTCTCTGGGACAAGTGAGACAAAAAGAGAACACCCACCACTGTACTGAAAGGTTGTTGTTGAATCACACGAAGACACCGGGATGCTTGGCCCCCAGAGGAGAAGAATTCAATCCGGGGCCAGGGACGAGGCTTGATTGCTCAGAGCTTTTGTGTAATAAAGTTTTATTAAAGTATAAAGGAGATAGAGAAAGCTTCTGACATAGGCATCAGAAGGGGGCAGAAAGAGTACCCCCTTGCTAATGTTAGCAATGAAGTTATATACTCTCCAATGAATCCAAAGAATGTCTAGAGGTTGTAAAGACCTCACCAGACCTACTCCCATAATTTACATTTTAAGATAACAGAATTGGCCAGAAGGTTTAATCCAGAGACTGTCCTCAGGCAGGACACATTATTGTTATATAATCCTAAGGAATGTAGAGAAGGAAAAAAAAAAGTTTGTCTTTTTTCCTCCTTGAAAACTCCAGACCCCTCTCTCCTTGGGGACCCCTAGACTTCTTATCAACCTGCCTAGGAAATGACTCGCTCAGTACCATTTTTCTGGTCCTGAGTTTTCCAATCAGCCTTATCCTCACCATCTTTCATTTTTCTTGTGGAACTTTTATATATAATATTCAGGGATTTTGTTGCACTTAAGTGGGGAGAATAGGGAAAATACTTCATATAGTCCTAGAAATAGATTCATAAATTTTAGTTTTCATAGTTGATATTATTGAGTGCATAAGAAATGCCAAGGAATCTACAAAATGTTAAATACTCTATTAGAATATTTAATACAGTTTAGATAATTTTCTTGAAAGTAGAAGACTATATGTATATAATTGAATTTATAGAAACCAATAAAGAATATAACATAATATTTTAAAAAAGATAATTTCAACAGTATCAAAGATCAAATATTACAGAATAGGTCTAGCAAAAGACATTTAACAAAACTATGAAATATTGATACAAATAATAGACATATCCTGTTTAAGGATTAGAGAACTTATATTGTAAGTGTGGCATTCTTCTTGAATTTACTTCTTTATTAATTAAAAAAAACTTTTTGGCCATGGTGCATAGTATGCTGGATCTTGGTTCCCGACTGGGGGTTGAACACATGCCCGCTGCAGTGGAAGTGGAATCTTAACCAGTGAACTGCTAGGGAAGCCTCAAATTAATTTTTAAATTCATTGCAATCCCATTCAAAAATCTTAACAAAATTTTAAATGAGGTTGACAAACTGGCATAAGTTTACATAATTCTTCACACATCTGTAAGTAAGCCAGGCACTCCTAACAAAGGACAAGATTGTAACACTTGCTCTACCAGTCATCAGTAGTTATAAACCTATAGTAATTTAGAGAGTGTGATGCCATGCTACAGAAAGAAAAGCAGATATATAGAATAAAGTTATGTCCTAGACTATTTTCTTGGGCTCCACAATCATTGCAGATGGTGATTTCAGCCTTGAAATTAAAAGACACTTGCTCCCTGGGAGAAAAACTATGACCAACCCTTACAGCATATTAAAAAATGGAGATATTACTTTACCAATAAAGTCCATATAGTCAAATTATGGTTTTTCTGGTAGTCATGTATGGATGTAAGAGTTGGACCATAAAGAAAGCTGAGCACCAAAGAATCGATCCTTTTGAACTGTGGTGTTGGAGAAGACTCTTGAGAGTCCCTTGGACAGCAAGGAGATTCAACCAGTCCATCCTAGAGGAAATCAGTCCTGAATATTCATTGGAAGCACTGTTGCTGAAGCTGAAGCTCCAATACTTTGGCCACCGGGTACGAAGAACTAACTCACTGGGAAAAACCCTTATGATAACCCTGAAATATTGAAGGCAGGAGAAAGGGACGACAGAGGATGAGATGGTTGGAGGGCATCACTGACTCGATGGACATGAGTTTGAGCAAGCTTCGAGAGCTGGTAATGGACAGTGAAGCCTGGTGTGCTGCATAGAGCCCATGGGGTTGCAAAGAGTTGGACATGACTGAGCGACTGAACTGACTGAATTGATGGAACAAAGTGGAGATATCCATCCATAAATAAAGACTATTTAATGATATGTCAAGGTATTGACTAGGTGGTGCTGTTTCCAATAATTGGGCTTGGACACTGGTCCTAGTTTTTCTTTTCTAGCTTGATATTGCCTTAACAGACAGAAGTAGTGTTTGTTGTAAGGTGTAGGCAACCTATGTTAATTTTGTGGTCTGAAGTGCTTAGCTATCACATGAGAAAAGATAATGTGATCCCTATGATAGCATACACAAATAACTTCTTCATGGATTGTAGACCTAAATGCAAAAAGCAAACTGACAAAGATTTAGTATTAGTGTAATGTTTACCCAAGCTAATTCTGTGTTTATGATAAAAGAAGAGTATTATAATTCAGTTATATTTACAGAAATGTAAGGTAAAACTCTCTTGCTGTGGAAATACTATCTTCCCTTTTTCCTACCATATTTTTCTATACAAAAGCACTCAATTACACACATATATAGTCATTTTGAAAGTGAATATATCTGACAACTATAATTCATGGATATATTATTTCTCATTATATTCAACTTGAACTTTGACTGCTTTTTAAAAGTCACCTCAAAACTAATTATCCTTTATTGTCAAGCTTATAATTTTTATTTCTTGTCTACTGATGCTGCTAATTAACTGCTGATTTTATTTTCTCTCTCCATCTCACATGGTTCTTCATAACATATCTATATTCCCCATTCCAATGAATGGTGTAATCTTTCTAATCCTTTCACATAACATCTTTTCTTTCAAATATCTTAAAATATCTATTGCTAGAGAAATGTTTCAATTATATGACATAGAAGAATTTCTATGATAAAGAAATGATTGTAAGAAGAATTTCTATGATAAAGAAATGATTGTAGGGAGACACAGACAGTGAAAGAGAAATATGAGAAGCATTAAAAAAAAAAACTCTTAACTAAACACATTTAATTGATTTAATTCAATATTTCAGAGTTAATTCATTTAGCAAGCTCAATTTAAATATATGCACTGTGAACACTGTACAGAAACAAATGCAAGAGATTTTTTAAACCTCAAATAAATAGTTTGCTCACTAGAGGGGCATTTTACTAACCAATATGACATTTGAACCCAGATTTCAACTCTTGTTTCACATAGTGTTTTTTATGTGGCTGTCATTGTTGCTGCATTTCCATCCTGCAAAGATTACCACCCTTAAGTTAGACAACTAGAAATTTGTTATGTAATCAATAAATTGATTGCAAGTTATTTAAATACTATAGATACAAACTTTATAGTAGATTTTAAAACCAAGAATTTAAGATCAAGAATTATTTTAAAAACTAATGCTTTCAGTTGGTGATTTATAAAATATGAATGATCACCAGAAGATGGATCATTAGCACATGGACCTGTTAAATAAAAGTGAATTCTGCTTACAGGGAAATTTTAATGTCATACATTCCAAATGGCTAATAATTTGTTACTTTGCTAAGACAAATACAGCAAAGACTGTTAAAAGAGACAGGCAAGGCAAATGTGAGTTGCACTGATGCAGGTGATATTTCTTTTTCTTGGACTATATTTCATGATTAAAGCTCTTCTGAAGTAAAAAAAAAAATATGACAAATATGTAGGGCCAACTTAAGAAAGGCACATTAGTGTCTGTTCAGTTCAGTTCAGTCACTCAGTCGTGTCCAACTCTTTGCGACCCCACAAACCACAGCACGCCAGCCTTTCCTGTCCCTCACCGCTCCCGGAGTTTACCCAAACTCATATCCATTGATTCGGTGATGCCATCCATCCATCTCATTCTCTGTTGTCCCCGTCTCCTCCTGCCCTCAATCTTTCCCAGTATCAGGGTCTTTTCAAATGAGTCAGTTCTTTGCATCAGGTGGTCAAATTATTGGAATTTCAGCTTCAACATAAGTCCTTCCAATGAACAGTCAGGACTGATCTCCTTTAGGATGGAATGGTTGGATCTCCTTGCTGTCCAAGGGACTCTCAAGAGTCCTCTCCAACACCACAGTTCAAAAGCATCAATTCTTCAGTGCTCAGCCCTCTTTATAGTCCAACTCTCACATCCATACATGACCACTAGAAAAACCATAGCCTTGGCTAGACAGACCTTTGTTGACAAAGTAATGTCTCTGCTTTTTAATATGCTGTCTAGGTTGGTCATAACCTTCCTTCCAAGGAGTAAGCGTCTTTTAATTTCATGGCTGCAGTCACCATCTGCAGTGATTCTGGAGCCCCCCTAAAATAAAGTCAGCCACTGTTTCCACTGTTTCCCCATCTATTTCCCATGAAGTGATGGGACTGGATGCCATGATCTTAGTTTTCTGACTGTTGAGCTTTAAACCAACTTTTCACTCTCCTCTTTCACTTTCATCAAGAGGCTCTCAAGTTCTTTACTTTCTGCCATAATGGTGGTGTCACCTGCATATCTGAGGACATTGATATTTCTCCCAGCACTATTGATTCCAGCTTGTGCTTCTTCCAGTCCAGCATTTCTCATGATGTACTCTGCATATAAGTTAAATATGCAGGTGACAATATACAGCCTTGACGTACTCCTTTTCCTGTTTGGAACCAGTGTGTTGTTCCATGTCCAGTTCTAACTGTTGCTTTCTGACCTGCATACAGGTTTTTTAACAGGCAGGTCAGGTAGTCTGGTATTCCCATCTCTTGAAGAATTTTCCACAGTTTGTTGTGATCCACACAGTCAAAGGATTTTGCATAGTCAATAAAGCAGAAATAGATGTTTTCCTGGAACTCTCTTGCTTTTTTGATGATCCAATGGATGTTTGCAATTTGATCTCTTGTTTCTCTGCCTTTTCTAAAACCAGCTTGAACATCTGGAAGTTCATGGTTCACATATTGCTGAAGCCTGGCTTGGAGAATTTTGAGCATTACTTTACTAGCATGTGAGATGAGTGCAATAGTTTGAACATTCTTTGGCATTGCCTCTCTTTGGGATTGGAATGAAAACTGACCTTTATTAGTCTTGTGGCCACTGCTGAGTTTTCCAAATTTGCTGGCATATTGAGTGCAGCACTTTCACAGTATCATCTTTTAAGATTTGAAATAGCTCAACTGGAATTCAGTCACCTCCACTGGCTTTGTTCATAGTGATGCTTCCTAAGGCCCACTTGACTTCACACTCCAGGATGTCTGGCTCTAGGTGAGTGATCACACCATCATGATTATCTGGGCCATGATTATTAGTGTCTGTAGGTAATATAATTGTCCAGGACTAATAGAATAAATTCAGCTGAAGCAGTGCTGTATAAATTGGGCTTTATAGCTAAATCTTTTGTGTAAACCTATGGCAGTAGGAAGTTTACTAAGAGAAAAGAATTACACTGTATTTTCCCCTATCTATAGAAAGAAACACTTCAGTTATCTTAAACGCTAATACACCTGTAGTTAATCAATAAATTAGTCCTTGAACAAAATACTTTTATTGTTTACAAGGTTCCAAACACTGTGATGGGTGTGTCATACAGGACACAGAGAAATTTGTGATCTAATCACAGTCCTCTAAGACCCGGCAACATAGATAGGAGAAATAATCCCACAAATCTAAATACAATTAAGATTGGAAAAGCATGTAAGGCAGTAATAGAAATATGTGCTAATGTCATACTAGATAATTTGCAAAATTAATGGTTTAGTTTAAAAATTTTATAGAAAAAATAAATAATTTCTGGCTACAGCAGTAGTAGACATTTCTCAGAGAGGAAGAGGGGAGTGGGTAGAAACTGAAGGTAGAAATAAGTTAATTATATCATTACGTATGATATATCTGAGATGATTACACATGTAGAAGAATGTGTATGTGAAAAGTGCTAGTAAGAAGAGCTGGATAACTTAGAAAGTGTAAACAGTGATTGTTGTTTTGTTCAGTCACTGAGTTGTGTCTGTCTCTTTGCAATACCATGGATTGCAGCACACCAGGCTTTCCTGTCCTTCATTATTTCCTGGAATTTGCTCAAACTCATGTCCATTGAGTCCATGATGCCATCCAACCACCTCATCCTCTGTTGTCCCCTTATCCTCCTGCCCTCAATCTTTCCCAGCATTAGAGTCTTTTCCAATGAGTCAGCTCTTTGCATCAGGTGGCCAGAGTTTTCGAGTTTTAACTTCAGTATCAGTCCTTCCAATGAATATCCAGGTTTAATTTCCTTTAGGATTGATTTGTTTAATCTCCTTGCAGTCCAAGGGACTCTCAGGGGTCTTCTCCAGCACCACAGTTTGAAAGCATCAATTCTTAGGCACTCGGCCTTTTTTCTGGTCCTACTCTCACATCCGTACATGACTACTGGAAAGACCATAGTTTTGACTATACAGACCTTTGTCAGCTAAGTGGTGTCTCTGTTTTTTACTATGCTGTCTAGTTTTGTCATAGCTTTTCTTCTAAAGAGCAAGCGTCTTTTAATATGACTGCAGTCACCACCTGCAGTGATTTTGGAGCCCTAGAAAATGCAGATTTGGTAGTGTTTCACTATTTTTATGAAAGACTTTATATTTGCAATTATTTTTTAAATTGTTTATAAGAGTTGACACATAAAATCATCAGACTTGAAGATTTTTGTTGTTTGTTCTGTTTTGTAAGGGAAGATTTTTGATGACAATTTCAAGTTTTTTAAAAGATATAAGGCTATTTTCTGTGACATTTTAAGTTGCAATTTCAAGGATTTTGGCCATTTCATTGGAATTGCTAAATTTGTTGGCTCATTAAATGTTTTTATTATCCTTTTCATGTCTACAAGGTATGCAATAATAGTTACTCTTTCATTCCTGACATTGAAGACATGAGGGCAACCAGCAAAAAAGAGAAATAAATATGCAAATATATATTATATTATATTATATAACATCTAACCTTTCACTTCTACTGAGATGAAGCGAACGTGATTTGTCAGTGGGAGTTTGCTGGAAACTTGAGAGCATTTCTGTTTTCTCCACTCAGGCCATTGTTATTGGCATATCTTTTGAAATAACCTTCTTTTCTCTTCTTAATTCTTACACTTCTTCCTGCCTGGAGATAACTCATGTTCTAGTTACTAGAGTATTTTTTTTTTTCAGGTTCTTCAAAAATCTTTGGTAATTTGAAAATTTTAGCCTAGATGTTGCATACCTCTGAGAAAGTCTATTCCAGATAATTTGGGCAATTCCTCTTTATCAGGGAGTATCAAATCCATACTAATTAAATTCTAGTTATTTTAACTGTACCTCAATTTTATTAACTTTACAATGAAATAATATTTATACTTATCACATAAAGTAGTTGCAGAAAAAGAGCTTATACATGTAAAACACTTAAAATCGTGCATGGCTTAAAGTTGATGCTTAACAAATGTGAGCTGTTATACCTCCAATTGCTGGCAAAGAACTGATATCATCATAATTATGGAGACCAGTTAGGATTTATTTTCTGAGTTAAAAAATAGTAGCCACTGCCTCCTGAAACACCAGGGCTACATGGAAGAGCCTATTGATTCTGATTGCTGTAAGGATGGATGAAGTGAGGAATTGTCCATGTGCTGGTAAACCATAACGATCTGAAGTGATTACTGCAAAATATTTATCAAAAAGAAATCTTCTCTGTTTGTCTTCGTGTTAAAGTCTGGAACTTTATGTCCCTAGCTTACGTTTATCTTAGTTTCCTAACAGGAAATTTTAAAACCACATCAGGTAACTAGAAAAAAATTTAAAGCACTATTGTCCAAACACCATAGACATTTTCTATAGCAGAGAATTTAAGGAAATGGGTGGGGAGCAGCAAAACCAGATAAAAGGAACCAAAATAAGGATAGTTCATATCAGTAATACAAGCCAGAAACTGAGAGGTTTAGCATGTCTTGTGATAAAAGTGGTAGGCCCTTAGGTAGGAAATCACAAATGGATGATTCATTTAGCAAATATTTAATGAGCACCTACTTTATGCATAACACTGAAATAGGTCCTTGGGATACAGAATTGGCGAAGCAACCATGATACCTATGCTTATAAAGAGTACACAGTCTATCAAGTAAGGCAGATATTTAGCAATTTAGTCTTGTCTCTTTTACTCATTGTAGCCAAAGTTTTAATATGTTCCTGATTATAAAAGACCCTTCTGGTATCACTGATTTTTCTCTATTGTTTTCCTATTCTCTATTTCTTCTCACATTTCATTATTTCCTTCTATTATCTTGCTGTAGATTTGGTTGGCTGCTCTATTTCTAGTATCTTTTGGGTGAAAGTTAGGTTATTGATTTGGATCTCTCTTCTTTTTTTACATTTCCCTCTCAGTTCAGTAAGTTCAGTCGCTCAGTTGTGTCTGACTCTTTGCAACCCCATGAATTGCAGCATGCCAGGCCTCCCTGTCCATCACCGTCTCCTGGAGTTCACTCAAACTCATGTTCATCGAGTCGGTGATCCCATCCAGCCATTTCATCTTCTGTCATCCCCTTCTCTTCCTGGCCCCAATCCCTCCCAGCACAGACTCTTTTCCAATGAGTCAACTCTTTGCACGAGGTGGCCAAAGTACTGGAGTTTCAGCTTTAGCATCATTCCTTCCAAAGAACACCCAGGGCTGATCTCCTTTAGAATGGACTGGTTGGATCTCCTTGCAGTCCAAGGGACTCTCAAGAGTCTTCTCCAACACCACAGTTCAAAAGCATCAATTCTTCAGTGCTCAGCTTTCTTCACAGTCCCTCTCTCACATCCATACATGACCACAGGAAAAACCATAGCCTTGACTAGACAGACCTTTGCTGGCAAAGTAATGTCTCTGCTTTTGAATATGCTATCTAGGTTGGTCATAACTTTTCTTCCAAGCAGTAAGCATCTTTTAATTTCATGGCTGCAATCACTATCTGCCATGATTTTGGAGCCCCCAAAAATAAAGTCTGACACTGTTACCACTGTTTCCCCATCTATTTTCCATGAAGTGATGGGACCAGATGCCATGATCTTTGTTTTCTGAATGCTGAGCTTTAAGCCAACTTTTTCACTCTCCTCTTTCACTTTCATCAAGAGGCTTTTTAGTTCCTCTAAACTTTCTGCCATAAGGGTGGTGTAATTTGCATATCTGAGGTTATTGATATTTCTCCTGGCAATCTTGATTCCAGCTTGTGCTTCTTCCAACCCAGCGTTTCTCATGATGTACTCTGCATATAAGTTAAATCAGCAGGGTGACAATATACAGCCTTGACGAACTCCTTTTCCTATTTGGAACCAGTCTGTTGTTCCATGTCCAGTTCTAACTGCTGCTTCCTGACCTGCATATAGGTTTCTCAAGAGGCAGATCAGGTGGTCTGGTAGGCCCATCTCTTGAAGAATTCTTTTCCACAGTTGATTGTGATCCACACAGTCAAAGGCTTTGGCATAGTCAATAAAGAAGAAATAGATGTTTTTCTGGAATTCTATTGCTTTTTCCATGATCTAGTGGATGTTGGCAATTTGATCTCTGGTTCCTCTGCCTTTTCGAAAACCAGCTTGAACATCTGGAAGTTCACAGTTCACGTATTGCTGAGGCCTGGCTTGGAGAATTTTGAGCATTTCTTTACTAGCGTGTGAGATAAGTGCAATTGTGCAGTAGTTTGAGCATTCTTTGGTATTGCCTTTCTTTGGGATTGGAATGAAAACTGACCTTTTCCAATCCTGTGGCCACTGCTGAGTTTTCCCAATTTGCTGGCGTATTGAGTGCAGCACTTTCACAGCATCATCTTTCAGGATTGGAAATAGCTCAACTGGAATTCCATTACTTCCACTAGCTTTGTTCATAGTGATGCTTTCTAAGGCCCACTTGACTTCACATTCCAGGATGTCTGGCTCTAGGTGAGTGATCAAACCATCGTGATTATATTGGTCATGAAGATCTTTTCTATACAGTTCTTCTGTGTATTCTTGCCACATCTTCTTAATATCTTCTGCTTCTGTTAGGTCCATACCATTTTTGTCCTTTATTGAGCCCATCTTTGCATGAAATGTCTGCTTGGTATCTCTAAAATGAAGAGATCTCTCTTGAAGAGATCTCTAGTCTTTCCCATTCTGTTGTTTTCCTCTATTTCTTTGCACTGATCTCCCAAGAAGGCTTTCTTATCTCTTCTTGCTATTCTTTGGAACTCTGCATTCAGATGCTTATATCTTTCCTTTTCTCCTTTGCTTTTCGCTTCTCTTCTTTTCACAGCTATTTGTAAGGCCTCCCCAGACAGCCATTTGGCTTTTTTGCATTTCTTTTCCATGGGGATGGTCTTGATCCCTGTCTCCTGTACAATGTCATGAACCTCAGTCCATAGTTCATCAAGCACTCTATCTATCAGATCTAGTCCCTTAAATCTACTTCTCACTTCCACTGTATAATCATAAGGGATTTGATTTAGGTCATACCTGAATAGTCTCGTGGTTTTCCCTACTTTCTGCAATTTAAGTCTGAACTTGACAATAAGGAGTTCATGATCTGAGGCACATTCAGCTCCCAGTCTTGTTTTTGCTGACTGTATAGAGCTTCTCCATCTTTGGCTGCAAAGAATATAATCAACCTGATTTTGGTGTTGATTATCTGGTGATGTCCATAACTTGTTCCCATATATCCTGGTGAGCGGTGACTGCGTGGTGATGGGGTGGCCAGTGGCTGAGAGGAGATACCCCATGTCCAAAGTCAAGAGTGGCGGTTGTGAGAGATACCCCACATCCAAGGTAAGAGAAACCCCGGTAAGACAGTAGGCACTGAGAGAGGACATCAGAGGTCAGACAGACTGAAACCACAATCACAGAAAACTACCCAATCTGATCACATGGATCACAGCCTTGTCTAACTCAGTGAAACTAAGCCATGCTGTTTAGGGGCACCCAAGATGGACAGGTCATAGTGGAGAGTTCTGACAAAATGTGGTCCACTGGGGAAGGAACGGCAAACCAATTCAGTATTCTTGCCTTGAGAACCCCATGAATAGTATGAAAATGAAAAAAGATAGGACACTTAAAGATGAACTCCCAGGTCAGTAGGTACCCAATATGCTACCAGAGATCAGTGGAGAAATAACTTCAGAAAGAATGAAAGGACAGAACCAAAGCAAAAACAACACCCAGTTGTGGATGTGACTGGTGAAAGAAGCAAGGTCCGATGCTGTAAAGAGCAATATTGCATAGAACCTGAAATATTAGGTCCATGAATCAAGGCAAATTGGAAGTAATCAAACAGGAGATGGCAAGGGTGAATGTCGACATTCTAGGAATCAGCAAGTTAAAATGGACTGGAATGGGTGAATTTAACTTAGATGACCATTATATCTACTACTGTGGGCCGGGATCCCTTAGAAGAAATGGAGTAGCCATCATAGTCAACAAAAGAGCCCAATACTTGGAAGCATTCTCTGTTTATGTTCAAGGCAAACCATTTAATATCATGGTAATCCAAGTCTATGCCCAGATCAGTAATGCTGAAGTGCAACAGTTCTATGAAGACCTACAAGACCTTTCAGAACTAACAACCAAAAAAGATGTCCTTTTCATTATAGGAGACTGGAATGCAAAAGTATGAAGTCAAGAAACACCTGCAGTAACAGGCAAATTTGGCCTTGGAGTACAGAATGAAGCAGGGCAAAGGCTAATAGAGTCTTGCCAAGAGAACACACTGGTCATAGCAAACACCCTCTTCCAACAACACAAGAGAAGACTCTACACATGGACATCACCAGATGGCTGACACCAAAATCAGATAGATTATATTCTTTTTTTTTTCTTTGTATGTCATTAGTCTTTACATTTATTTTTTTAGAATATGTCATAATTAAATATTCAATCAAAATATATGTATGATGTAAATCTGAACTTTTGGGACTGTTATATATTCCTAAAACATGAAAAAAGTATTGCATAAATCAATTATGTACAGATTAACATGAATCCACAACTTTTATTGCATGCCAGCTATGATGAATCCTTTGCAGCCAAAGATGGAGAAGCTCTATACAGTCAACAAAAACAAGACCAGGAGCTGACTGTGGCTCAGATCATGAGCTCCTTATTGCCAAATTCAGACTTAAATTTAAGGAAGTGGGAAAACCACTAGACCATTCAGCTACGACCTAAATCAAATCCCTTAGGATTATACTGTGGAAGTGACAAATAGATTTAAAGGACTAGATCTGATAGACAGAATGCCTGATTATCTACAGACAGAGGTTTGTGGCACTGTACAGGAGACAGGGACCAAGACAAATCCCAAGAAAAAGAAATGCCAAAAAGCAAAATGGCTGTCTGAGGAGGACTTACAAATAGCTGTGAAAAGAAGAGAAGCAAAAAGCAAAGGAGAAAAGGAAAAATATACCCATTTGAATGCAGAGTTACAAAGAATAGCAAGGAGAGATAAGAAAGCCTTCCTCAGTGATCAGTGCAAAGAAATACAGGAAAACAATAGAGTGGGAAAGACTAGAGATCTATTTAAGAAAATTAGAGATACCATCATGTAAAGATGGGCTCAATAAAGGACAGAAATGGGACGGACCTAACAGAAGCAGAAGATAGTAAGAAGAGGTGGCAAGAATACACGGAAGAACTGTACAAAAAAGATCTTCACGACCCAGATAATCACGATGGTGTGACCACTCACCTAGAGCCAGACATACTGGAATGTGAAGTCAAGTGGGCCTTAGGAAGCATCACTGTGAACAGAGCTAGTGGAGGTGATGGAATTCCAGTTGAGCTATTTCAAATCCTAAAAGATGATACCATGAAAATGCTGCACTCAATATGTCAGCAAATTTGGAAAACTCAGCAGTGGCCACAGGACTAATAAAGCTCCGTTTTCATTCCAATCCCAAAGAAAGACAATGCGCAAGAATGTTCAAACTACTGCACAATTGCCCTCATCTTACATGCTAGCAAAGTAATGCTCAAAATTCTCCCAGCCAGGCTTCAACAATACGTGAACTGTGAATTTACAGATGTTCAAGCTAGTTTTAAAAAAAGGCAAAGGAAGCAGAGATCAAATTGCCAACATCTGCTAGATCATGAAAAAAGCAAGAGAGTTCCAGAAAAACATCTATTTCTGCTTTATTGACTATGCTAAAGCCTTTGACTGTTGGATCACAACAAACTGGAAAATTCTTCAAGAGATGGGAATACCATCTCTTGGTATTCCCTGACTACCTGACCTGCCTCTTGAGAAACCTGTATGCAGGTTAGGAAGCAACAGTTAGAACTGGACATGAAACAACACACTGGATCCAAATAGGAAAAGGAGTACATCAAGGCTGTATATTGTCACCTGCATATTTAACTTATATGCAGAGTACATCATGAGAAATGCCAGGCTGGGTGAAGCACAAGCTGGAGAAAAGATTGCTGGGAGAAATATCAATGACCTCAGATATGCAGATGACACCACCCTTATGTTAGAAAGTGAAGAAGAACTAGAGAGCCCCTTGATGAAAGTGAAAGAGGACAGTGAAAAAGTTGACTTAAAGCTCAACATTCAGAAAACTAAGACCATGGTATCCGGTCCCATCACTTCATGGCAAATAGATCGTGAAACAGTGGAAACAGTGGCTGACTTTATTTTTGGGGGCTCCAAAATCACTGCAGATGGTGATTGCAGCCATGAAATCAAAAGACGCTTACTCCTTGGAAGTAAAGTTATGACCAACCTAGACAGCATATTAAAAAACAGAGACAATACTTTGCCAACAAAAGTCTGTCTAGTCAGGGCTATTGTTTTTCCAGTAGTCATTTATGGATGTGAGATTTGGACTATAAAGAAAACTGAGCCCAGAAGAATTGATGCTTTTGATCTGTGGTGTTGGAGAAGACTCTTGAGAGTCCCTTGGACTGCAAGGAGACCCAACCAGTCCATCCTAAAGGAGATCAGTCCTGAGTGTTCATTGGAAGGACTGATGCTGAAGCTGAAAGTCCAATACTTTGGCCACCTGATGCGAAGAGCTAACTCATTTGAAAAGATCCTGATGCTGGGAAAGATTGAGGGCAGGAGGAGAAGGTGATGACAGAGCATGAGATGGTTAGATGGCATCACCAACTCAATGGACATGGGTTTGGGTGGACTCCAGGACTTGGGTTTGATGGACAGGGAGGCCTGGAGTGCTGTGGTTCATGGGGCCACAAGGAGTCAGACATGACTGAGCAATGCTATATATAGAAAAACACTAAAAATTCCACCCCCAAATCCTGCTAGAAGTAGTAAGTGAATTTGGCAAAGTTACAAGATACAGAATCAATATATAGAAATGTCTGGCATTTTTACATACTAATAACAAACTATCAGAAAGATAAAATAAGTTCCATTTCAATTACCCAGAAAGAATAAAAGACCTAGGAACAAACTTATCCAAGTAGGTAAAAGGTTTGTACTTAAAGCTATAAGATATTAGTGAAAGCAATTGAAGAAAACATAAATAAATGGAAAATATTCTGTGCTCATAGATTGGGAACTAATATTGTTAAAATGTCTGTAACCCAAAAAGTGAAGTTGCTCAGTCGTGTCTGACTCTTTGCGACCCCATAGACTGTAGCCTCCCAGGCTCCTCAGTCCATGGCATTTTCCAGGCAAGGGTACTGGAATGAGTTGCCATTTCCTTCTCCAGGGGATCTTCCCCACCCAGGGATCAAACCTGGGTCTCCTGCACTGCAGGCAGACGCTTTACCGTCTGAGCCACCAGAGAAGCCAATAACAGACTACAAATACAGTGCAGTGCTTATCAAGATACTCATGACATTTTCCACAAAACTGGAACAAATAATTCTAAAGTTTGTATGGAATCAAAAAGACCATGAATAGTCAAAGCAATCTTGAAGAAGAACAACAACCCTGAAAATATTCCTCAGCCTGATGTTGAACCATACTACAAAACAATGAGAAACTGCTATATATACTATAGTTATATAGTGGGGTACCAACACAAAAAGAGACACAGAGATTGCTGGAACAGAACTGAGAGGCCAGAAATAAACATCTACATATGTGAACATTAGCCTGAGTGAAACAAGTCAGAAGTAGAAAGACAAATATCATATGATTTCACTTATATGTGGAATCAAAAAAAATTAGCAAATGAACAAACAAAAATAAACAAAAACAAACTTATAGGTATAGCAGTCAAATTATTGGTTACCAGAGGGGAAGGTGATGGTGGGATGGATTAAATGACCGAAGAAGGTCAACTGCATGATGATGGTTAGTATTTAGTGATCACTCTGTTGTGTATATATACATTTAATTATAATACTGTACACCTGAAATTTATGTAATTATAATTAAAAACTTTCTACTCCTTTCCATCCCTCCCCCTCTGGGGCTCCTATATGCCTACATAGATTTGCTTGTTAGTGTTCCAAACCTCTATGAGGTTTTTCTTCTTCTTCTTTTTTTTTTTCCTTCTCTTTCCCTGACTGGATACTCTCAGTCAATTTACTCTCAAGTTCATTGATTCTTTCTTTAGCCAAAACCACTGTTAAGCTCTGCTAGTCAGTTTTTAATTTCACTTCTTGTAATTTTCAACTCCAGAAATTCTATTTGTTTCTTTTGTGTGTTTTTGTTTCTCTGTGTCTTTACTGAGATTTTCTACTTGCTGAGACATTATTCTCATACATGCTTGAGAGCATGGTTGCCTTATTCCTTTGAAAATATTTAAAATAGCCAACTGAAAAGCTTTGTGTTAATCTTCGTACAGAGCCTTGTCAGTCAGAAGTGAGAATTTAGTGCCTTATCACGTCTTTCTTGAACATGTTCACAGCCTTATACTTGAATGTCACTTTCCATATTTCTAAAAGCATGTTAAATTTTTCAAAGCCTTCTATGATAGTTGTATCCCCCAAGTTTCTCTCTTAAATTATCTTTATCAGCCTTTTCTTTGCTCCAACACTTACTTCCACATCAGGAAGGTATAATTTTCAACAACTGGTACTGATAGTTTTTGACAAATGTCTTTGGGGAAAAAGTTGGCTTCACTGAGCAAGTTCTGTTTGACTGTTTCAGGTCAAGTAAAAATTTACCCTACAGGTGGGAATTACCAGGGAGGTGCCAGCTGGTTCAAATAATGACTACTCTGATAATCATTTTTGAGGACCTCCAAATTGTTAATGTCCCTTCCAGTTCCTGTTCTGTCACTGGTTTTCACAACTACTGTAGTTGCAAGACTGCTGGGTTCCAAGTCTACTATGTGGCT
Source organism: Bubalus kerabau (assembly GCF_029407905.1). NCBI lineage: Eukaryota > Metazoa > Chordata > Mammalia > Artiodactyla > Bovidae > Bubalus > Bubalus kerabau. The sequence goes on from NC_073624.1 coordinate 21,611,159, forward strand.
GAGAAGAAACGGATGACAAAGTGAAAACTCCCCTGAAGTCCCTATTCTTAAGGAGATGCAGCTGTTTTCTTGAATAAGTTGTAGTAGATTTTTGCAAGTCTTTGTGAATTTCCAGCATTCTAAGAAAATTCATTTTGACAATTTAGTCAATATTGTTGTTGACTTTATAAAGGGATAACTTTCTGTAGGTCATAACTCCATTTCCACTGATGTTTGGCCAGACAAACACATAATTTTGATGAAGTTTGTTTCTTGTATTGATAATAAAAATAAAGAGAGATAACCAGTATTCCTACCTGGAGAATCTCCATGGACAGAAGAGCTTAGTAGGCTACAGTCCATGGAATCACAATGACTGAGCAACTAAGCATAGCATAGCACATAGAAACATATTGGGGAGTTTACTTAAGTATGAGGATAGTGTTATGTAAAAAGTAATATTTAATATGAGGAGTAAAAGTTTACTTCATATTTAATATGTGGTAAATAAGACAGGTCCAACAAAGGTCCATCTAGTCAAAGCTATGGCTTTTCAAGTAGTCATTTATGGATGTGAGAGTTGGACTATAAAGAAAGCTGAAAGCTGAAGAATTTATGCTTTTGAACTGTGATGTTGGAGAAGACTTGAGAATCCCTTGGACTGCAAGGAGATCCAGCCAGTCCATCCTAAAGGAGATCAGTCCTGGGTGTTCATTGGAAGGACTTATGTTGAATGAAATTCCAATACTTTGGCCACCTGATGGGAAGAACTGACTCATTTGAAAAGACCCTGATGCTGGGAAAGATTGAGGGCTGGAGGAGAAGGGGACAACAGAGGATGAGATGGTTGGATGGCATCACCAACTCAATGGACATGAGTTTGAGTAAACTCCAGGAGTCAATGATGGACAGGGAAGCCTGTCATGCTTCAGTCCATGTGGTTGCAAAGACTTGGACATGATTGAGAAACTTAACTGAACTGAACTAAACTCAACTGAAGTAAGACAGGAGAAGAGCTTTTGATTGGGACAAATAGTACAAGTCTCAAAGATGGGAGGAAGAATAGTCAATTAGAGAGACTGAAAGAAATCCAAAGGGTTTTCCTGGTGGCTCAGATAGTAAAGAATTTGCCTGCAATGTGGAAGACCCAGATTTGATTCCAGGTCAGGAAGATCCCCTGGAGAATGAAATGGCAACCCACTTCAGTATTCTTGCCTGAAGAATTCCATGGATAGAGGTATCTGGAGAGCCACAGTCTAAGGGGTCACAGAGAGTTGGACATGACTGAGCTATACACACACATACAAAGAAATCCAATAACCTAGAATAAAGTGAGACTAGAGAGTGAAGCAAAAGTTAGAGCCAAATTACAAAGGGCCAAATAAATGTTGTTAAATGGTTTAGAATTATTCCAAGTACAGTGGTAAATCTCTGCAGTGTTCTAGGTTGGCTACTAACTGGATTCAGATATTCATTTTTAGAGGGATCACTCAGACTGACTTGTATAGGATGTACTGGAACAAACAGTTGTCTTAAAGACGTGATTGTGTTCAAGTCTAAAGTGGTGGCAGTTGAAATGAAGGAAAGTTGTTGAATTAAAGACACAATTAGTAAAGAAGTCTTTGATTAATTTGATAAAGGAATTCAAGGAGAGGAGATGCAAAAATAGAAAGTCAGATATTGTCCTTGTGTTTTGATTCAGAAATACATATACACAATGGAGTATTATTCAGCCATTAAAAAGAATACATTTGAATCAGTTCTAATGAGGTGGATGAAACTGGAGCCTATTACACAGAGTGAAGTAAGCCAGAAAGAAGAACACCAATACAGTATACTAATGCATATATATGGAATTTAGAAAGATGGTAACAATAACCCTGTATATGAGACAGCAAAAGAGACACTGATGTATAGAACAGTCTTATGGACTCTGTGGGAGAGGGAGAGGGTGGGAAGATTTGGGAGAATGGCATTGAAACATGTATAATATCATATATGAAACGAGTCGCCAGTCCAGGTTCGATGCACGATACTGGATGCTTGGGGCTGGTGCACTGGGATGACTCAGAAGGATGGTATGGGGAGGGAGGAGGGAGGCGGGTTCAGGATGGGGAACACATGTATACCTGTGGCAGATTCATTTTGATATATGACAAAACCAATACAATATTGTAAAGTTAAATAAAATAAAATTAAAAAAAAAAAAGAAAATTGTGTGCAGCATGCAGTGTTCCTTAAGTAACATAGAAAATAAGACTGGACTTGGAGAGAATCAACATGATGAGGTCAGTTTCTAGACCTTGTAGGGGATTCAACTGGGTATTTTTAATAGACATTTTAATATATGATTCGAGCCCTAAGCAAAGGATTCTAATCAAGAAAATTATATATATATTCTTACTTTTATGTCTTTTGGTTTAGAAAATAATTTTCTATCTGTGTTAGATGCAGTGGCATGGCCCCATCCTTGACTGAAGGATTCATTCCCTCAGTTGATAGGAGTTGGTGTTTCAAAGTTTGCAGCTGAATCTCTATGGTATGGCTTTCAGCCAAAACATACCACCTTCTCAAAGGCACATTCTCCCTCAGAAATAACTGCATCAAATGATTATTCCATGCAAGACTATAAACTTGCCTTATGCCAGACCTGCCTTAAGGACCACTCAGATTCAGAGCTCCCTATGGTGGCAGCTAAATGTTTTGTTGGGACTGAGTCACACAGTTCAGTTTCTCTCTACCCGAACAGAAGTTTCTCTTTCTCTCCCACAGGTGTTGATTTGGGGGTACCTCCCTAGTTAACCACCTGTATGCAAAGCTCCACCTGAGAGTTTGTTTCCTGAGGAACCTGACCTAAAACACAGTCTAAAGAAACATTGGGGGCAAAATAGCAAATAAATAAATAAATAAATAAAGTAGAGTTTCATCCTTGATCTATTTATTTTTTGGATTATCCATGTAATCTTTTCTCCCCGAGAGCAGTACTACAGAGGAATGAGAAAATGTAGAATTTTTCTGTAGCCTATGTCTCGGTAATACCTGCTTCTCCAACTCTCTTGAATCTGACGTTTCGGAGGGTACTCATGATGAATGTTTTGATTCTCCAGGAAACACATGGAAGTGCATATTTTGCATGAAACACCCCCCCCCACATTTGTAGAAAACATAAAAATGACTCATACAAAAGCAAAGCATACATGATTTTATTTACAGAAGTGTTAAGGTGTACAGCACAGTGATTTGACCTACATACATTATGAAATGATTCCAACAACTGGTTGACTGAACATCAGTCATCTCATAGATATAACATAAATGAGCATCGAAGAATTGATGCTTTTGAACTATGGTGTTGGAGAAGACTCTTGAGATTCCCTTGGACAGCAAGGAGATCCAACCAGTCCATTCTAAAGGAGATCAGTCCTGGGTGTTCTTTGGAAGGAATGATGCTAAATCTGAAACTCCAGTACTTTGGCCACTTCATACGAAGAGTTGACTCACTGGGAAAGACTCTGATGCTGGGAGGGATTGGGGGCAGGAGGAAAAGGGGACGACAGAGGATGAGATGGCTGGATAGCATCACCGACTCGAAGGATATGAGTTTGAGTGAACTCCAGGAGTTGGTGATGGACAGAGAGGCCTGGCATGCTGCAATTCATGGGGTCTCAAAGAGTCGGACACAACTGAGAGACTGAACTGAATTGAACTAAAATGAAATAGAAAAATAATTTTTTTATTGAGATGAGATCTTTTAAGATTAACTTTCCTAATACTTTTCACATATAATGTATGGTAGTGTTAATTATCATATTGTACACTACGTTCCTAGTACTTATTAATCTTGCAGCTAGAGTTTGTAACTTTTAATCACCTTAATCCAATTTCCTTTCTATCCCCTTTCCTCCACCTCTGATAGCCACTAATCTGATCTCTTTTTGTATGAGTTTGTTGGTTTTAGAAATATGGTTGACTTACACTATATTAATTCCTAATACACAACATAGTGATTCAATATTCCTCTAAATTTCAAAACATAGTAAATCTAGTTTTAATCTGTCACCAAACAAGATTTTACTTAATTATTAACTGTATTCCCTAGATAGTACATTTTTTTTAATTTATTTATTTTTTATTTTTTTAACTTTACAATATTGCATTGGTTTTGCCATATATCAACATGAATCCACCACAGGTATACATGTGTTCCCCATCCTGAACCCTCCTCCCTCCTCCCTCCCATACCATCCCTCTGAGTCCCAGTGCACCAGCCCCAAGCATCCAGTATCCTGCATCGAACCTGGACTGGTGACTCGTTTCATATATAATATTATTCATATTTCAATGCCATTCTCCCAAATCATCCCACCCTCTCCCTCTCCCATAACTGTGACTCATTTATTTTGCAACTGAAAATTTGTATGTCTTTTTAAAATTATTTTTTTATTGAAGTATGGTTGATTTACACTGTTGTGTTCGTTTCTACTGTATAGAAAAAAAAAAGGAAGGAAGAACACAGACAGCATCAAAAAAAAAAAAAAAGAAAGAAAGAAAGAAAGAAAAGAAAAGAAAGAAAAAGAAAAGTGAGGGAACTTTGTTTCTCTTAATCTTCCTTACCTATGTCCCACCTCCAACCACTCTCCTTCCCTCTGGTAACCAACTGTTCTGTGCATCTATTACTTGGTTTCTGTTTCATTACTTTTGTTCATTATTCTTTTAGATCCCATGTATAAGAGAAATCATACAGTATTTGTCTTTTTGTGATCTTTCACTTAGCATAATACCTTCTAGATCCATCCATGTTGTTGCAGATGACAAGATTTCATTCTCTTTTATGGCTGACTAATATTTTATTTCATCTTCTTTATCCATCCATCTACTGATGGGCACTTAGGGTGCTTCCATTTCTTGGCTATGGTAAATAATGCTGCTGTGAATATAGGGATGCCTACATCTTTTCAAATTAATGTTTTGATTTTCTTCAGATAAAGTGGAATTGCTGGATCATATAATTCTTTTTTAATTTTTGGAGGACTCTCCATACTATTTCCACAATGACCACACCAATTTACATTCCTGACAATAGTGCAGCAGAGTTCTCTTTTTTCTACATCCTCACCAATACTTATTTTTTTGTTTTCTTTTTGTTACTGTTTTGTCAGTTGTGAGGTGATATTTCATTGTGATTCTGATTTATATTTTCCCTGATGATTAGTTGCTGTTGAGCATCTTTTCATGTGTCTATTGATCAGCTGCCCATTTTTAAAGTAATCACTTTAACCAAGAGAATGATAAAATCAGGTTGACAATCTCCCAAACCACATTATGTGAGCTGAAAATTTTCCCAAGGAAATAGGAAGGAAGATGCTGAGAAGACAAAATTTATATTTATAATTATCATTCCCCTGGAGTAGGAAATGGCAAAAGCCTATATATATGTATACATTTTTTCAAAGAGCCGATGACTAACGGGTTTGAATAACAGGTATACTGAATTGAAGACAATCTAATGGTAAACTCAATAAACATCTAATATTCAAAAATACAATATAGCTTCAGTTCAGTTCAGTTCAGTCGCTCAGTCATGTGCCACTCTTTGTGACCCCATGAATTGCAGCATGCCAGGCCTCCCTGTCCATCACCAACTCCTGGAGTTCAGTCAAACTAACATCTTTCAAGTCAGTGATGCTGTCCAGCCATCTCATCCTCTGTTGCTTATCCAATATTAAATTGATTAATCAAATAGGAAAATCCTGATTTATTGAGACTTTAAACTGCAAAACACTAGAGTACCATGCTTCTCAATAAATATCAAAAGAGTAAGAACCATGAGAAGTAAAATGATGAATGCCATGGTCCTTGCCTTGAATGTCTACAGTCCAGTTTGAGATATAAACCTTATAAATAAATCATTTTACCTCACATGCTAGTAAAGTAATGCTCAAAATTCTACAAGCCAGGCTTCAACAATACATGAATTATGAAATTCCAGATGTTCAAGCTGGTTTTAGAAAAGACAGAGGAACCAGAGTTCAAATTGCCAACATCCCCTGGATCATCGAAAAAGCAAAAGAGTTCCAGAAAAAAAACATCTATTTCTGCTTTATTGACTATGCCAAAGCCTTTGACTGTGTGGATCACAACCAACTGTGGAAAATTCTGAAAGAGATGGGAATACCAGACCACCTGACCTGCCTCCTGAGAAGTCTGTATGCAGGTTAGGAAGCAACAGTTAGAACTGGACATGTGGAATAAACTATAGAATAGTTTAATAGTTATGGAATACCTATCCGGTAAAATACTATGTAGCCAATAAAACTTAAGTAACAATGGGAAAAAGAAAAAAAAAAAGGAATTGGACATGAAACAATAGACTGGTTCCAAATAGGAAAAGGAGTACATCAAGGCTGTATATTGTCACCCTGCTTATTTAACTTATATGCAGAGTACATCATGAGAAATGCTGGGCTGGATGAAGCACAAGCTGGAATCAAGATTGCTGGAAGAAATATCAATAACCTCAGATATGCAGATGACACCACCCTTATGGCAGATAGTGGAGAACTAAAGAGCCTTTTGATGAAAGTGAAAGAGGAGAGTGGAAAAGTTGGCTTAAAGGTCAATATTCAGAAAACTAAGATCATGGCATATGGTCCCATCACTTCATGGCAAATAGATGGAGAAACAGTGGAAACAGTGGCAGACTTTATTTTTGGGGGCTCCAAGATCACAGCAGATGGTGACTGCAGCTATGAAACTAAAAGACGCTTGCTCCTTGGAAGGAAAGTTATGACCAACCTAGTTCAGTTGAGTTCAGTTCAGTCGCTCGGCCGTGTCCGACTCTTTGCGACCCAATTAATTGCAGCACGCCAAGTCTCCCTGTCCATCACCAACTCCTGGAGTTCACTCACTAGACAGCATATTAAAAAGCAGAGACATTACTTTGCCAACAAAGGTCCATCTAGTCAAGCCTATGGTTTTTCCAGTAGTCACGTGTGAATGTGAGAGTTGAAGTATAAAGAAAGCTGAGCACTGAAGAATTGATGCTTTTGAATTGTGGTTTTGGAGAAGACTCTTGAGGGTCCCTTGAACTGCAAGGAGATCCAACCAGTCTGTCTTAAAGGAAATCAGTCCTAAATATTCATTGGAAGGACTCATGTTGAAGCTGAAACTCCAATACTTTGTCCACCTGATGTGAAGAGCTGACTCATTTGAAAGACCCTGATGCTGGGAAAGATTGAAGGTGGGAGGAGAAGGGGACAACAGAGGATGAGATGGTTAGATGGCATCACTGACTCAATGGGCATGAGTCTGAGTAAACTCCAGGAGTTGGTGATGGACAGGGAGGCCTGGCATGCTGCGGCCCATGGGGTCACAAAGAGTCGGACATGGCTGAGCGACTGATCAGAACTGAACCTGCAAAAGTGTAATTCTAAAATGATACAATAACGTAAGTTGGTAAAAAGGAGGTATTTAATAATAAATCTTGTTCATGCTCATTCGCTTCAGTCTTGTCTGACTCTGTGTGACCCCACCGACTGTAGCTCACTAGGTTTCTCTATCCATGGGATTTCCCAGGCAAGAATCCTGGAGTGGATTGCCATTCCTTTCTCCAGAGGATCTTTCTGACCCAGGGGTCAAACCCACGTTTCTTATTTTTCCTGCATTGCAGACGGTTTCTTTATCACTGAGCCACTGGGAAGCCCAATAAATCTTGCAAAGGGGCTGCATAATAAACCAGTTGTAGACAATATAGGCAACATCTTACTTTCAATGTTGGAGTAAATTTTCAATTTGCCAGGTTTTAAGAAAACTCATTTTTCACTAATATCTCAGAATTTTTTGCACTCAAATAAAGATGTTACTCCCACACATCTGTTTCCTGTACATGTTTCTCTTGATTTCATCACAAAAGCTATGCAATTTATAGGAAGTTAATTGAACTTCTTTTCTTAGAAACAGGAAGTTACACATTTCAAGGGTATTTTTTAAAGGTAATGGAAGTTTACAATTTCAATCAAATCTTAAGAAAAAGAGGTAGCTAAGGTCATAGCTTGATACTCTAATTATAACTTATTATAATGAGTCTGGTTTATAACACTACTGTAAGAAAACCCTAATACAAAACATAGGTCAAAAAAGCAAACAACTGAGTTAATTGAAAAGGATAAAATGAGAATATTAATAAGGAGTAAAAATATAGAACCCTATGTACCTTTAAATTCAGTGAAGCCTATATATATATATATTTTTTTTTTTTTTTTTTTTTTCCTCTTTAAATGTTTGTTTCTGGAGGCGCACAAATGGGATTGTAAATTTCTTTTAGTAACAGCAGAATCACTATTTCATGTTTCTTGTCACAGCTATGTGAGTTAACAAATACAATTTGGTTATTCCTCTATAATTTAATCCACTTTTGTGTCTACCTTATATCTGAAACTGAATAGATCTATCTAGCTGGAGAATAACACAAAGATTTGTTTAAGTGTCTTTTTTTTTAAATATATGTAACTCCAGATTTTTTTTTTCTTTCCCACACTATGTGACGTGTGGGATCTTAGTTCCTTGACCAGGGATTGAACCCACATCCCCTGCATTGGAATGCAGAGTCTTGGCCATTGGACTGCCAGGGAGGTTCCTACAACTCTAGATTTCTTTATTTTTCCCTCCATCTCTCCTCTCTCTCTCTCACTGTCTTCTCACTTTCTCTCTCTATTTGACTTACATGAAACTCTTTCTCTTTCTAAGTCACTAGATATTCCTTCTGTCTGTAGAATCCTTTCTTTTTTCTTTTGTTTCTTATAATACTCTATCTATATCAGCTTCTCAGACAAGCCCATCCAGCTCCATGGTCTAAAAACTACCTATATTCTTTCAAAACTTATTTACTTTTATTGTAGGATAATTGCTTTACAATACTGTGTTGGTTTCTGCCATACAGCAACATGAATCAGCCATAGGTATACATATGTCCCTTCCCATCTCCCAACCCATCCAACCCATCTATGTTGTCACAGACTACCTGATTTGAGCTTGCTGTGTCATACAGCAAATTCCCACTGGCAGTCTAATTTCACATATGGTACTGTATATGTTTCAGTATGGACCTAACAGAAGCAGAAGATATTAAGAAAAGGTGAAAAGAATACACAGAAAAACTATACAAAAAAGATCTTACTGACCCAGATAACCACGATGATGTGATCATTAACCTAGTGCCAGACATACTGGAATTTGAAGTCAAGTGGGCCTTAGGAAGCATCACTATGCACAAAGCTAGTGGAGGTAATGGAATTCCAGTGGAGCTATTTCAAATCCTGAAATATGATACTGTGAAAGTGCTGAACTCAATATGCCAGCAAATTTGGAAACCTCAGCAGTGGCCACAGGACTGGAAAAGGTCAGTTTTCATTCCAACCCCAAAGAAAGGCAATGCCAAAGAATGCTCAAACTACTGCACATTTGCGCTCATCTCACATGCTAGTAAAGTAATGCTCAAAATTCTCCAAGCCAGGCTTTAGCAGTACATGAACTGAGAACTTCCAGATATTCAAGTTGGATTTAGAAAAGGCAGAGGAACAAGAGATCAAATTGCCAATATCCCTTGGATCACAGAAAAAGCAAGAGAGTTCCATAAAAATATCTACTTCTGCTTTATTGACTATGCCAAAGCCTTTGACTGTGTGGATCACAACAAACTGTGGGAAATTCTTAAAAGCGATGGAAATACCAGACCACCTTACCTGCCTTCTGAGAAATGTGTATGCAGGTCAAGGAGCAACAGTTAGAACCGGACATGGAACAATGGACTGGTTCCAAATTGGGAAAGGAGTACAGAAAGGCTGTTTATTGTCACCCTGCTTATTTAACTTATATGCAGAGTATATCATGCAAAATGCCAGACTGGATGAAGCACAAGCTGTAATCAAGATTACTGGAAGAAATATCAATAACCTCAGATATGCAGATGACACGACCCTTATGGCAGAAAGTGAAGAGGAACTGAAGAGCCTCTTGATGAAAGTGAAAGAGGAGAGTGAAAAAGTTGGCTTAAAGCTCAACATTCAAAAAACAAAGATCATGGCATCCAGTCACATCACTTCATGGCAAATAGATGGGGAAACAATGGAAATAGTGACAGACTTTATTTTCTTGGCTCCAAAATCACTGCAGATGGTGACTGCAGCCATGAAATTAAAAGACGCTTGCTCCTTGGAAGAAAAACTATGACCAACCTAGACAGCATATTAAAAAGCAGGGACAAAGTCCATCTAGTCAAGATTATGGTTTTTCCAGTAGTCATGTATGGATGCGAAAGTTGGACTATAAAGAAAGCTGAGCACCTAATAATTGATGCTTTTGAACTGTGGTTTTGGAGAAGACTCTTGAGAGTCCCTTGGACTGCAAGGAGATCAACCCAGTTTATCCTAAAGGAAATTAGTCCTAAATATTTATTGGAAGGTCTGAGGCTTAAGGTGAAGCTCCAGTACTTTGGCCATCTGATGAGAAGAACTGACTCATTAGAAATGGCCTTGATGCTGGGAAACTTTGAAGGCAGGAGTAGAAGGGTATGACAGAGGATGAGATGGTTGGATGGAATCACCAACTCAATAGACATGAGTTTAAGCAAGCTCTGGGAATTGGTGATGGTCAGTGGGAAGCTTGGCATGCTGTAGTCCATGGGGTATCAAAGAGTCTGATATGACTGAGTGACTGAACTGAACTGAATGCATATGTTTCAGTTCTACTCTCCCAGTTCATCCCACCCTCTCCTTCCCATACTATGTCCACAAGTTGATTCTTTCCATACCTGTCCATCAACTGTTTACCCAACCTTCCTACTCCATAGTTAAATAAGCACCTTGTTCTCAAAATGTTCAAAACTGATCTTCAAAATTTGCCTTTCATATAAGGTTATTTTCCACTCATTCACATCTCAATTAATGTTTTTTTGAAAAAGATTTTTTGATGTGGACCATTTTTGAAGTCTTTATTGAATTTGCTACAATATTGCTTCTGTTGTTTTGGTTGTTTGGCCACAAGGCGTTTGGGATCTTAGGTCCCAGATGAGGGATTGACCCCATGCCCCCTGAATTAGAAGTTACAGTCCCAATCACTGGACCATCAGGGAAGTCCCTCAATTAATGGTATTTTCATCCCAGTAGCTCAGGCCAAAAATAACCTGAAGCATCAGTAACTCCACTTTTTGTCATAGATACTACATCTTATCCATCTGTGAATTATTTCTTGATACATGTAAAGTTTCCACCTCCATTGCTACTGCTGTATTTCAACCAACTTTTGCCTATTATTTAATTGTGATTTTTCAACTTCTTCCCTTGCAGAAATTTCAAATCAACCTCAAGTTTTATGTTGGAAACTTGCTTTATTCTTCATCATTGATGAGAAAAACTTGCCATTTTCTCATCAACTAAATTATTACACAGTGTTTGTTTGTTCTGTTGATCATTTCATTATTATCTCCCTCCATTTGCATGTAAGCAGGATGAGAGCATCAGTGTTGATGTTGAATACAGCAACATGTTCAATGGTCCATCCTCAGCACCTAGCACATTGCCAGGGAGTGGATACTCAGTAATTATTTTTTGAATGAATGAATAAGTAGATAAATCTGTGCATGTGATAACAACCAAATGAGTAGATTGAGGGTGGTTGTATTAGAACAGATGGTCCGAGAGGACTTCCCTGAATCATTCTGATTTCCTCTAGGTTTCACATTTCTGTCTACAGTAGTGCCCAGGCAAGAATTAGATCCTGGGGAAGTAATGTGCAGATACCAACTCTAAGAATAAGAAACAGAAGTCTTATAACTTTGGGATACCACATATCCTTTCAGTTGTACCCTGGTTTGAAAGGTGCCATGACTCTAGCTCCCCTCAAACCTCCTTATGAATGGTTCATCGCTGGTGGTTCAGGTGGTAAAGAATCCTCCCATAATGCTGGAGAACTGGGTTTGATCCCTGGGTTGGGAAGATTCCTTGGAGAAGGAAATGTAACCCACTTCAGTATTCTTGCCTGGAGAATTCCTTGCACAGAGAAGCCTGGCAGGCTATAGTCCACGGGGTCACAAAGAGTCAGACACAACTGAACGACTAACCCCACACAACACTGTATATACCCAACTTGAGTTTGTGGAAAAATCTCCTGTTTTCCACACACTGTCCCCCACCCACCCCGCCCCATCCTTTCCCCCCGGCCCCATCCCTGCTCCCCAGGCAGATGATGTTGGTGGTATCTTGTTAAAGAATCTAGTCTGGGTAATTAAAGTTTTTCATACAGTTTGTATTGCACTGATTTCTCTTGTATCAGGTGATCATCAAACAGTTATTGTAATTTAAGTTTCCATCCTTGAGACTGTTCATATCTTTGTCATAGGAGAATGATGGAAATTCAAGGAATACTGGTGTGTAGACTGCGGACATACTGTGAGGATGAACTGGGTGGACTTTGCATGAGATCCTGGCAGATCTACTTGATTGGCACCTAGTCTTTATATCTAGTTTGACTAATCAAAAATTAAAAATTGAGCTGAGACCTAATATAGTGATTGTGTTTTAGCTTGGGAAGACATTAATATTATTGTTGTTTTTATTTGTAATATCTGGTAGTTGAAGATACTACAGTGTTATTTCTTCAGAAGGCAAGTAATCTTGACTTTTCTGCTGTCTGCTTCTAGATAAATATTTTTTTTAATTAATTTATTTTAATTGGAGGATAATTACGATATTGTGGTGGTTTTTGCCATACATCAACATGAATCAGCCATGGGTGCACATGTGTCCGCCCATCCTGAACCTCCTTCCCACCTCCTCCCTCCCTCATCCCTCTGGGTTGTCCCAAAGCACTGATTTAAGTGCCCTGCTTCACACATCGAACTTTCACTGGTCATCTAGTTTACATTTGGTAATATACATGTTTCAATACTATTCTCTCACATCATCCCACCCTTGCCTTCTCCCACATAGTCCAAAAGTCTGTTCTTTATATTTGCATCTTTTTTGCTGCCTTGCATATAGGATTGTCATTACCATCTTTCAAAATTCCATATATATGTGTTAATATACTGTGTTGTTTCTTTTTCTGACTTACTTCACTCTGTATAATAGGCTTCAGTTTCATCCACCTCATTAGAACTGACTCAAATATGCCCTTTTTTCTAAAGCTGAATAATATTTCATTGTGTATACGTACCACAACTTCCTTACCCATTCATCTGCTGATGGACATCTAGGTTGCTTCCATGTCCTGGCTATTATAAACAGTGCTGCAGTGAACATTGGGGTACATGTGTCTCTTTCAATTCTGGTTTCCTCAGTGTGTATGCCCAACAGTGGGATTGCTGGGTCATATAGCAGTTCTATTTCCAGTTTTTTAAGGAATCTCCACACTGTTCTCCAAAGTGGCTGTACCAGTTTGGATTCCCACCGGCAGTGTAACAGGGTTCCCTTTTCTCCACACCCTCTTCAATATTTATCATTTGTAGACTTTTTGATGGTGGCCATTTTGACTGGTGTGAGATGATACTTCATTGTGGTTTTGATTTGGATAAACCTTAAAATCATTTTTCCAATATTGTCAAGATCATTATTGACCTACTGCTATATTCTGTATTCAGTACTCAATTTTCTTATTACTGAAATTCTCAGAAGAATTTGATACAATTGATCTTATCCTTTCCTTTACAAACTTTCTTTGACTTCTATAGAGAATAATATCATTAATATCAAAATTACCATCTTCACTACCTTTAGCACTCCTGCCGACTTCACCACTATCATTTCTCTGACGTGAAATATGCATAAAATTTGTTCTTTGTCCTATATTAACTTTCTTGGATGTTTTATTTAAATTAGTCATGTTTGTAACTAATATGCAGTTACTAATATGCAGTCTGCTACATGATCTGAAATGACAGTGGAGGGTTTATGTGAGATGTTATTTTCATGAGCCTGCATGGAAATTTCATACTCATTGGTGAGATTTTTGATAATTTCCTCCCATAGATATATATGTATATTTTTATATATGAGTGATGAAAAAGTCCATATCTAGCTCTAATTTATTCAGTATCACAGAGTTTTAAATGTTTATTTCATCTTTTGTTTAAAATAACTAAATATGAGGACTCTCTCAGTAAACGGAGAAATGGAAACATAACATTTTACAGTTACATTAGAGTCTTCAGGCCTATTGAGAAGAAGGATATTTGACACAGGCTTTCCTAAAGAGATTGACATTGAAGGTATTTGAATTTAAGCTTTTGTAAGTTACTTTTTGAAAGTTTTTTTTTAAATAGTTTTTTTTGTAAATAGTATTCTGAAGCAGAAACATGCTTATTAAGCAATAAAATTTATTTTTGGTGCATATATTTTTTAAATAATAGAACTGAAAAAAGAAGCATTATTACTAATTTCAGGTGAGCTGACTTTAACACAATTGCACTATTAAATCAATAGCATAGATATTTATTATTTTCAGCCATATATTTCAAATGGATATTTAGCTATTTTGTATATTACTAAATAATGTAGAAAACCCCTAAATTTAAATTAATTAATTTCATTTAAATAATTTAAATATTTTGCTAAGGAAAGTAGTCCTAAAAATTAAATTTTAAAAGAATGATCTATTTTTCTATATAATAAACTTGGGAAATGAAGGCAGATATTCAGTTCAGTTCAGTCCCTCAGTCATGTCCAACCTTTTGAGGCCCCATGGACGACAGCACGTCAGGCCTCCCTGTCCATCACCAACTCCCATAGTTTACCCAAACTCATGTCCATTGAGTCAGTGATGCCATCCAACCATCTCATCCCTTGTCGTCCCCTTCTCCTCCCACCTTCAATCTTTTCCAGCATCAGAGTCTTTTCAAATGAGTCAGCTGTTCACATCAGGTGGCCAAAGTATTGGAGTTTCAGCTTCAACATCAGTCCTTCCAATGAACACACAGGACTGATCTCCTTTAGGATGGACTGGGTGGATCTCCTTGCAGTCCAAGGGACTCTCAAGAGTCTTCTTCAACACCACAGTTCAAAAGCATCAATTATTAGGTGCTCAGCTTTCTTTACAGTCCAACTCTCACATCCATTACATAGCAGTACTGAGTACTGAACCCAAAGACCAGATCAGTGTAGATGATCATTGAACATTAAACAAAGATAACTAGATTGATTGTCTTTGTATGCCTCAGGAAAAGAATTAGATTAATAGATGCCAGGGAGTCAGTGAGTTAAATACACAGCTTGAAGATTTTGTGTTTTAAATTACTGCATAGGAGTAAGGTAAATCAGCAGGCTAACTTGACAATGCTGCCTTCAGCCTCTTTTTTTTTTTTAATTTCAACAAGGACTGTTCCAGGCTTACCTCGGTTCCTCTTATGAGTTAGTGCCCTCTAGTGGTTATGTAAGACCTTACAGAAAGAGCCTGCTACCCTGTGATTGTGAGATAAACCCATCTGGGAGGAGAATGAAGCGGAGATTCTCGTCTTGTTCTCCCTGAAAGTATCTTCCTTTGCCAAACAGAATATTTTCACCAAATCTTATCTTCATATCCAGTAATTTCTTCATTTGTGAGCTTTGGAAGATTTTATCTTTCAATGGCTTGGCCTACCTAATTTAGGTAATCAAGTTTGTAATCTTAATGTTGTTCATACTACTCTTGTATCATCATTTGATGTCCATGGAATCTGTAGTGATGTCTCCTACTACATTTTTTATATTAGTAAATTTTGTCATCTTCTTTTTCATAGCCCGGGTAGAGGCTTATCAGTTTTATTGATATTTCCAAAGAGCCAGCTCTTGGTTTCATTGTCTTTCTATATTCATGTCCTGTTTTTAATGTCATTGATTTCTGCTCTATTTCTTATTAATTCTTTTCTTCTGCTTGTTTTGAGTTTTCCTCCCCCACCCCCGACCCCAGTTTTCTAGGATGGAAACTTAGATTATTGATTTTAAATTTCTCTTCTTTTCTAATGTACATGCATGCTAAGTTATTTCAGTCTTGTCTGACTCTATGTGACCCTATGGACTGTTGACCACCAGGCTCCTCTGTACATGGGATTATCCAGGCAAGAATACTGGAGTGGGTTGCCAAGGCCTCCTCCAGGGGATCTTTCAGATGCAGGGATTGAACCTGTGTCTCTTAGTATCCAAAATTGGCAGGCAGATTCTTTACCACTAGAATCATCTGGAAAACCCCTTTTTTTTCTAATATAAACACTCAATTATATAAACTTCCTTCTAAAGACTGATTTTGTTCACTTCAGTCCTTCAGTCATGCCCAGCACTTTGAGACCCTATGGACTGCAGCACAGCAGCTTCCCAGTCCATCACCAACTCCCAGAGCTTGATCAAATTCATGGCCATCAAGTCAATGATGACATCCAGCCATCTCATCCTCTGTCATCCATTTTTACTCCTGCCTTCAATCTTGCCCAGCATCAGGGTCTTTTCAAATGAGTTAGTTCTTCACATCAAGTGGCCAAAGTATTGGAGTTTTAGCTTAAGCATCAGTCCTTCCAATGAATATTCAGGACTGATTTCCTTTAGGATTGACTGGTTTGATCTCCTTGCAGTCCAAGGGACTCTCGTCTTCTCCAACATCACAGTTCAAAAGCATCAATTCTTCAGCACTCAGCTTTCTTTATAGTCCAAATCCCACATCCATACATAACTACTGGAAAAACCATAGCTTTGACTAGATGGACCTTTGTTGGCAAACTAATGTCTCTGCTTTTTAATATTCTGTCTAGGTTGGTCATAGTTTTTCTTTCAAGGAGCAAGTGTCTTTAATTTCGTGGCTGCAGTTACCATCTGCAGTGATATTGGAAGCCCCAAAAGTGTCTGTCACTGTTTCCATTGTTTCCCCATCTATTTGCCATGAAATGATGGGACCAGATGCCATGATCTTAGTTTTCTGAATGTTGATCTTTAAGCCAGCTTTTTCACTCTCCTCTTTCACTTTCATCAAGAGGTTCTTTAGTTCTTCTTCATTTTCTGCCATAAGAGTGGTGTCATCTGCACATCTGAGGTTATTGATATTTCTTCTGGCAATCTTGATTCCAGCTTGTGCTTCATCCAGCCTGGCAATTCACATGATATAATCTGCATATAAGTTAAAAAAGCAGGGTGACAATATACAGCCTAGGTGTACTCCTTTCCCAACTTGGAGCCAGTCTGTTGTTCCATGTCCAGTTCTAACTGTTGCTTCCTGACCTGCATACAGATTTCTCAAGAGGCAGGTCAGGTGGTCAGGTACTCTCATCTCAAAGAATATTTCACAGTTTGTGGTGATCCACATAGTCAAAGGCTTTGGCATAGTCAATTAAGCAGAAGTAGATATTTTTATGGAACTCTCTTGGCTTTTTGATGATCCAGTGGATGTTGGCAATTTGATCTCTAGTTCCTCTGACTTTTCCAAATCCAACTTGAACATCTGGAAGTTCACAGTTCACATACTGTTGAAGCCTGGCTTGGAGAATTTTGAGCATTACTTTGCTAGCGTATGAGATGAGTGCAATTGTGTGGTAGTTTGAACATTCTTTGGCATTGCCTTTATTAGGGGTTGGAATGAAAACTGACCTTTTCTAGTCCTGTGGCCACTGCTGAGCTTTCCAAATTTGCTGGCATATTGAGTGAAGCACTTTCACAGTATCATCTTTTAGAACTTGAAATAGCTCAACTGGAATTCTATCTCCTCCACTAGCTTTGTTCATAGTGATGCTTCCTAAGGCCCACTTAACTTCACATTCCAGCATGTCTGGCTCTAGGTGAATGACCACACCATTGTGAATATCTGGGTCAGTAAGATCTTTTTTGTATAGTTATTCTGTGTATTCTTGCCACCTCTTCTTAATATCTTCTGCTTCTGTTAAGTCCATACAATTTCTCTCCTTTATTGTGCCCATCCTTGCCTGAAATGTTCCCTTGGTATCTCTATTTTTCTTCAAGAGATCTCTAGTCTTACCCATTCTATTTTTTCCCTATATTTCTTTGCCTTGTTCATGGAGGAAGGCTTTTTATCTCTCTTTCCTAATCTTCAGAACTCTGCATTCAAATGGGATATCTTTCCTTTTCTTCTTTGCCTTTTGCTTTTCTTCTTTTCTCAGCTATTTTTAAGGTCTACTCAGATGACCGTCTTGCCTTTTTGCATTTCTTTTTCTTGGGGATGGTTTTCATCACTGCCTCCTGTACAATGTCACGGACCTCCATCCATAGTTCTTCAGGGACTCTGTCTATCAGATCTAGCCCTTGAATCTATTTGTCACATCCACTGTATAATCATAAGGGCTTTGATTTAGGTCATACCTGAATGGTCTAGTGGTTTTCCCTACTTTCTTCAATTTAAGTCTGAATTTGGCAGTAAGGAGTTCATGATCTGAGCCACAGTCAGCTCCTGGTCTTGTTTTTGCTGACTATGTAGGCTGTCATACAGCCATCTTTGGCTGCAAAGAAAATCATCAGTCTCATTTTGATATTGACCATCTGATGATGTCCATGTGTAGTCTTCTCTTGTGTTGTTGAAAGAGGGTGTTTGCTATGACCAGTGTGTTCTCTTGGCAAAACTCTGTTAGCCTTTGCCCTGCTTCATTTTGTACCCCAAGGTCAAATTTGCCTGTTACTCCAGGTATCTCTTGACTTCCTATCTTTATATTCCAGTCTCCTATGATGAAAAGGACATCTTTTTTGGATGTTAGCTCTAGAAGGTCTTGTAGTTCTTCATAGAATCACTTAATCAGCTTCTTCAGCATTATTTGTTGGAATACAGACTTGAATTACTGTGATATTGAATGGTTTGTCTTGGAAACAAAGATCATCCATCCTGATTCATTCTGGTCATTCTGATTATTCAGAATCAGAGATGATTCTGATTTTGTTGCATCTCACTAGTTTTGATAACATCTCTTTTATTTTCATTTAGTTCAAATATTTTAAATTTCTCTTGAGAGTTTTCTTTGATTCATGTGTTATTTAGAGAAAAGTGAAGCCTCCTATACAGTTGATATGAATGTAAATTGTTACAACCACTATGGAGAACAGTATGGAGGGTCCTTAAAAAACTAAAAGTGGAACTACTATATGATCCAGCAATCCCATTCCTGGTACATGTGCCCTAATGTTCATAGCAGCACTATTTACAATAGTCAGGACATGAAAGCAACCTAAATGTCCATTGACAGAGGATGGATAAAGAAGATGTGGTGCTATATATACAGTGAAATATTACTCAACCATAAAGAAGAATGAAATAATGCCATTTGCAGCAACATGGATGAACCTAGAGATTATCATACTAAGTGAAGGAAGTCAGTTGGAGGAAGGCAAATATCATATGATATCACTCATATGTAGAATGCAATTAAAAAAAAAAAGAAACAAATAAACAAATTGGAACTTCCCTGGTGGTCCAGAAGTTAAGAATTCACCTTCCAATGCAGGGTATACAGGTTGATTCCTGGTCATGGAACTAAGATCTCATATGCTACTGGGCAACTAACCCTGTATGCCACAACTAGAGAAGTCTGCATGATGCAAGAAAGAGCCTGCATGCCACACTGAAGGCCAGCATAGCCAAAAAAAAAGAGGGAGAGAGAGAGAGTGCGCGCGAGAGAGAAAGAAACAAATGAACTTATCTGCAGAAAAGAATCAAACTTACAGATGTAGAAAACAAACTTATGGTTACCCAAGGGGAAACATGGGCAGGAGGGGATTAATCAGTAGCTGGAATGAACACACACGCCACTATATATTATATAAGATAGACAATCAACAAGGACAAGGAATTCTACTCAATATTCTGGGATAATATATATAAGAAAAGAGTCTTAAAAAGAATGAATATCTGCTACATATAACTGAATCAATTTTCCATACACCTGAAACCAGCACAATATTGTAAATCAACTATATCCAATAAAATTTTTTAAAAGAATTTGTTTAATTTCCACATAGTTGGGATTTTCTAGTTATCTTATTAAATGATATCTAGTTTAGTTCCTTTGTAGACTGAAAGCAGATACTGGATGATTGTATTCTTTGAAATTAGATTTTTTCCTAAAAAAATTAAATTCTTATTTCAAAACTAATTATTATTTTAATCTAATATTTTAAATACAATGCAACTATTTACTTTCATTTGTTTTAAGACCACTGTACTTGAAAAATATCAGTTGTTGCCAAAAGCTGTGGGACAGGGAATGGGAAGCTATTACTCAGCAGGTATAAAGCTTCAATTACCCAAAATAAACGGTTTACAGATGTGCTTCACAATAGTGTAGTGCAGTTAGTACTGTATTGTGTACTTAAATTTTTTTTTTTTTTTTTGTACTTAAAATTTTGTTGAGGATAGATCTCAAGTTAAGTTTCTTTCCTTGGGGGGAAAAAAGAAGAAGAAGAAGAAGAAGAAAGGAAGTAAAGAAATCCAGAAAAAAAAATGTTTATGAGTGTTCAGAAATCGAGAAGTGAGAATTATATGGTGAGAGTAGTCAGTGTACTTCACATGCCACCCCGCTCCTGCCCACATCCTTTCGTGATTGAAAGCAGAACTTCTTTTTTGCCTTAAGCCGGGTGAGAATTCTGACATATGTAGGCAGTGTTCTTAGAGATTTGGAAGATTCAGACACTGGTGATTTCAGTGTGAAAGGATGTGGGATTAGAACTACATATAACCACAGAGTAAAAGTGGATACGATGAGAGTAACCTGCCCTCCCACCAACAGTAAGATTGAATCTTTTTCTTGGGCTAGGTGTGGATCTTATGAAAAGGAACCAGCCATTTAGAATCCGGAAATGAAATTCACTTTAAGGTGCTTCTTGCCATGGAAAGTCATACTTAATGAGAAGATCATGGGAGTTCAGGGTAGGAAGCAGAAAATGACATATAGGGAGTTGTGTGGATGCAGAAACATGATTCCCAGGTAGGACTGCCAAAGGAAACACCACATAAGGAACTGCAGAAAAAGTTCCTCAGAAGCAGAACTTCTGAAAAGTCCCCAGAAGCAATCCAAGAGAAAGAAAGAGCATTTAAAGTATCAATGCATGAATCAAAAGGAAGCATTTGAAAAAAGGGGTGAAAATGAATCATTTGTAGATGTGGGTGGACCTAGAGACTGTCCTCCAGAGTGAAGTAAGTCAGAAACAGAAAAACAGATGTTGTATATTAATGCATATCTGAGGAATCTAGAAACAAATGATATAGATGATCTTATCTGCAGAACAGAAATGGAGATACAGACATAGAGAACAAACGAAAGGACACGAAGCAGGGAAAGGGGGAGAAGTGGAATAAGCTTGGAGACTGGAATTGACACATACACACTACTATGTATAAAATAGGTAACAAATGAGAACCTCCTGCATAGCTCAGGGAACTCTACTCAGTGCTCTGTGGTGACCTAAACTGGAAGAAAATCCAAAAGGGAGGGGATATATGTATACGAAGAGCTGATTCACTTTGCTGCACAGCAGAAACTAACACAACAGTTAAAGCAACTATGCTCCAATAAAAATTAATTAAAAAATAAAACACTGGTTAAAAATAAGAGCATTTAAAGTGTCTGGTCCTGCAACACTTTCCCACATATTTATCTCTACTCCCCTCATTTTCACTCATTCCTGTGGTCCCAGGTTAAGAGATACTAGAGAGAGAAGCATATCAGGAAGAGCCCGTTAAACCTGCTGGTTTCTTTGTTGGCTCCAAACCTGGAGCAGGCTCAACCTAGGTTCCATGAACCAGATGTGGAACAACAGATTGGTTCAAAATTGGGAAAGGAGTATATCAAGCTTGCATACTGTCACCCTGTTTATTTAACATATATGCAGTGTACATCATGCAAAATGCCAGGCTGGATGAATCACAAGCTGGAATCAAGATTGCTGGGAGAAATATCAACAACCTCAGATATGCAATGACAGAAATGTGAAGAGGAACTGAAGAGCTTTTTGATGAAAGTGAAAGACGAGAGTGAAGAAGCTGGCTTAAAACTCAACATTCAAAAAATGAAGATCATGGCATCTGGTCCCATCACTTCATGGAAATAGATGGGGGAAAAAAATGGAAACAGTGACAGACTTTATTTTCCTAGGCTCCAAAACCACTGCAGAAAGTGACTGCAGTCATGAAATTAAAAGATGCTTGCTCCTTGGAAGAAAAGCTATGACAAACCTAGACAGCATATTAAAAATCAGAGACATCACTTTGCTGACAATGGTCTGTCTAGTCAAAGCTATGGTTTTTCCAGGAGTCATGTATGGATGTGAGAGTTGGACCATGAAGAAGGCTGAGTGCCAAAGAATTGATGCTTTCAAACTGTGGTGCTGGAGAAGACTTTTAAGAGTCTCTTGGACAGAAGGAGATCAAATCAGTCAAGCCTAAAGGAAATCAGTCCTGAATATTCATTGGAAGGACTAATGCTGAAGCTGAAGCTCCAATACTTTGTCCACCTGATGTGAAGAACTGACTCATTGGAAAAGACTGTGATACTGGGAAAGACTGAGGACAGGAGGAGAAGGGAAGACAGAAAATGAGAGAGTTGGGTGGCATCACTGACTTAATGGACATGAGTTTGAGCAAACTCCAGGAGATAGTGAAGGACTAGGAAGCCTGGCGTGCTGCAGTCCATGGGGCCAGAGAGAGTCAGACATGACTTAGTGACTGAACAACAATATTATTGAACATTTAGATAGCTTCCAACCTTGTTGGTATTTTTTTATTTTTGTTTTTTGGATTTTTTTTTTTTTTTTGGCTGTGTCAGGTCTTAATTGTGGCATGCAGTATCTTCATTGTGTCATGCAAGGTATTTTGTTGCGGCTCAAACTCTCTAGTTGTGTTGTGTGAGGTTAGTTGCGGCACAGCACATGGGATCTTAGTTCTCCAACTAGGAATCAACCCATGTTCTCTGCATTGCAGGGTGGATTCTTAACCAGTGGATCACCAGAAAAGTCCCCATACTTGCAGTTTTAGACAGTTTTTTAGGTGCCTATTTTATAGGTTCCAGGATGGCTGAAGAAAGAAGCTGACTGACATCCAAAGGGTAGATCACTTTGCTAATCACTGATAAACATACCACAAAATTGAAGACTCATGGTGGAAAAAATGTATAATAGAGAAGCAGTAACAAAAATAACACTGCAGTAACTGTGAAAATATTGAATGCAATAACTATTAAGCTACTACTAAATTGAAAAGGGTGCTTCCCTGGTGGCTCAGATGGTAAAGAATCTGCTTGCAATGCAGGAGACCTGGGTTAGTCCCGGGGTTGGGAAGATCCCCTGGAGAAGGCAATATTAAATAGCAACCCACTCCAGTATTCTTGCCTAGAGAATCCCCACGGACAGAGGAGCCTGGCAGGCTACAGCCCACGGGGTCACAAAGAGTCAGAAACACACATCTATATGTTTGTTTAAAATCATCCAGTCATGTACCAACAATGGATGGATTTCACTGTACGTAAATTAGACCTCACTAAAGCTAAGAGGAAAAAAACATCTCAAATACCTGCACTATCTCATGAATATTGGGCAACCTCTTTGAATACCAGGAAAGGTCATTGGAAAATATGATTTGTTTCCTAAATTCTTCTTGAAAATTGTTTTTACATAAGATGAGTCTTTCAGTTCAGTTCAGTTCAGTTGCTCAGTCATGTCTGACTCTTTGCGACCCCATGAATCACAGCATGCCAGGCCTCCCTTTTCATCACCATCTCCCGGAGTTCACTCAGACTCATGTCCATCGAGTCAGTGATGCCATCCAGCCATCTCATCCTCGGTCGTCCCCTTCTCCTCCTGCCCCCATTCCCTCCTAGCATCAGAGTCTTTTCTAATGAGTCAACTCTTCGCATGAGGTGGCCAAAGTACTGGAGTTTCAGCTTCAGCATCATTCCCTCCAAAGAAATCCCAGGGCTGATCTCCTTCAGAATAGACTGGTTAGATCTCCTTGCAGTCCAAGGGACTCTCAAGAGTCTTCTCCAACACCACAGTTCAAAAGCATCAGTTCTTCGGTGCTCAGCTCCAACTCTCACATCCATACATGACCACTGGAAAAACCATAGCCTTGCCTAGATGGACCTTTGTTGGCAAAGTAATGTCTCTGCTTTTGAATATGCTATCTAGGTTGGTCATAAATTTCCTTCCAAGGAGTAAGCATCTTTTAATTTCATGGCTGCAGTCACCATCTGCAGTGATGTTGGAGTCCAAAAAAATAAAGTCTGACACTGTTTCCACTGTTTCCCCATCTATTTCCCATGAAGTGGTGGGACCGGATGCCATGATCTTTGTTTTCTGAATGTTGAGTTTTAAGCCAACTTTTTCACTCACCTCTTTCACTTTCATCAAGAGGCTTTTGAATTCCTCTTCACTTTTTGCCAAAAGGGTCTTTAGAATGCCAAAAAATATTGCCAGTGTTTTTTTCTTTAAATTATACTATTAAATTACTGGTATAATTTATAATCAGTGTTGTTTTAAGATCAGGAAATAATTTAACTGTTGAGTAATAGCAAGCTATTATAATAAATCAAACATCCATCTATTTGGGAATATAATTGAAAATTCACCTATTTAAGCTAATGCAAAAGACCAACTAGCTATTATTAACTTGGCTCTAAGGTCAGTTTTCATTCCAATCCCAAAGAAAGGCAACGCCAAAGAATGCTCAAACTATGACACAGCTGCACTCATCTCACACGCTAGTAAAGTAATGCTCAAAATTCTCCAAGCCAGACTTCAGCAATACGTGAACAGTGAACTTCCAGATGTTCAAGCTGGTTTTAGAAAAGGCAGAGGAACCAGAGATCAAATTGCCAACATCCGCTGGATCATGGAAAGAGCAAGAGAGTTCCAGAAAAACATCTATTTCTGCTTTATTGACTATGCCAAAGCCTGTGACTGTATGGATCACAATAAACTGTGGAAAATTCTGAAAGAGATGGGAATACCAGACCACCTGACCTGCCTCTTGAGAAACCTATATGCAGGTCAGGAAGCAAGAGTTAGAACTGGACATGGAACAACAGACTGGTTCCAAATAGGAAAAGGAGTACGTCAAGGCTGTATACTGTCACCCTGCTTATTTAACTTATATGCAGAGTACATCATGAGAAACGCTGGACTGGAAGAAACACAAGCTGGAATCAAGATTGCCGGGAGAAATATCAATAACCTCAGATATGCAGATGACACCACCCTTATGGCAGAAAGTGAAGAGGAACTAAAAAGCCTCTTGATGAAAGTGAAAGTGGAGAGTGAAAAAGTTGGCTTAAAGCTCAGCATTCAGAAAATGAAGATCATGGCATCCGGTCCTATCACTTCATGGGAAATAGATGGGGAAACAGTGGAAACAGTGTCAGACTTTATTTTTTTGGACTCCAACATCACTGCAGATGTTGACTGCAGCCATGAAATTAAAAGATGCTTACTCCTTGGAAGGAAATTTATGACCAACCTAGATAGAATATTCAAAAGCAGAGACATTACTTTGCCAACAAAGGTCTGTTTAGGCAAGGCTATGGTTTTTCCAGTGGTCATGTATGGATGTGAGAGTTGGACTGTGAAGAAGGCTGAGCACCGAAGAATTGATGCTTTTGAACTGTGGTGTTGGAGAGGACTCTTGAGAGTCCCTTGGACTGCAAGGAGATCTAACCAGTCTATTCTGAAGGAGATCAGCCCTGGGATTTCTTTGGAGGGAATGATGCTGAAGCTGAAACTCCAGTACTTTGGCCACCTCATGTGAAGAGTTGACTCATTGGAAAAGACTCTGATGCTGGGAGAGATTGAGGGCAGGAGGAGAAGGGGACGACCGAGGATGAGATGGCTGGATGGCATCACTGACTCGATGGACGTGAGTCTGAGTGAACTCCGGGAGATGGTGATGAAAAGGGAGGCCTGGCATGCTGTGATTCATGGGGTCGCAGAGTCGGACACGACTGAGCGAATGAACTGAACTGAAGAAGGGTACAATTTTCATTTCCCTGACCTTACAAATTTATCAGGAGGAAGTTTTAAAAGAAAAAAATATAACATTGTATTAAGTTCAATGTGTGGTGGACAGTTGAGAAATTGTGTGTTATCTTTGCTCGGAAATTAAAAATAGCATTTCCTTTGAGGTTTTCGACCAGTGGATGAAACTGTGAACCTGTTGTATGTACCTTGAGTGGACCATTTGAGGCCAGTTTCTGATTAGCAGTGGGTTTATTATTCTTCTCTTATTGCATATTTAAAAAAACAAAACATAAAATTTTACATACGCATCTACCCACATTTGAAGATGCAAGATGAAGAAACATACATGACCTTGAATACACAGTTGAAGAAAAGGAGTTCTATCCGAACATTTCAATTTAAATGTCAAGGTATGAAATTCAGGTTTTGTTTTTTTTTTTATTGTTGTGGATTCATATGCGTGAGGATTTACTATGAGTTGATATTCATATGCCCTTTCTTGGATCACTGCCTTGTCATGGTGAAGGGGTTTGAGAAACTTCATAAATCTATGAGCCCTGCCATTGACATGAAGTTAAGCAAATTCTGGGAGATGGCGTGAGACAGGCAAGCCTGGCATGGTGCACTCCATGGGGTTGCAATGAGTTGGATGTGCCTTGGAGATTGAACAATAATATCCATATGAATATTAATGTGGATAGAAGTTTCCATTATTCTGTTTTTTTTTTTTTTTCCCTTCTTGGACTGTTTCATTTTTGTGATATTTCCCATTGTCTGTCTCTGCGTCTATCTTTTCTCTCTTTCTCTTTATCAATATGGGATTAACAGCTATTTGCTTTGAAGTAATATTTTGCCTCATATTATTAAGGATATACCTAGGAAATATACACATCTAGTTAAAATTAATAATTAAAAAGTGAATGAATCTTTGGTGCCAGTCATTCACCTTTTTACCATTTATAAAATAATGACATTTTAAAATATCAACTTTTAATTCAGCATGTCAAAAGTTTTAAAATATGTTTTCATCAGGTGAAAAAACTTGTTTGGACAATAGAGATATTAACATGAAAGACCACAAAATGTAGGGGCTCTTCCGTGAAAACGTTTCTCACATTCAGTTTGTAGATGGCATCTGTAAACCAAAATGTGTCTTAGCACAGAAAAAGAGGTCAGGAAAGTGTAAAATAATAAATTTGCAATTCCTAGTAATTTAAGTGGCACATGCTAATAATCATTATTTACTAATGTGTTTTGCTGGTATTTAGTAAACTTTGGTAACATTTTGTAAAGTTGGGAATTAGACATATGACATTTTAATCTAATCAACAATTTTATATTTCCATCTTTTTCAGTGTTTACCTAACTGTTCTCACTTGTTTCTTCTTCCGAATAATTTTATAATACATTTTGCAGACACTTTCATTATAAACAACAAAATAAAAAAAAAAAAGAGATGTAGTTTTATGGTATATTAAATGCTTCCTAATTTATCAATCAACTTAAGGAATATTTATCTCTGACATTTAGCCTTCAAAGCACTCATGGCTGAATTTCCAAGTGTTTAAGTCTGTATTCATGATATACTGATTTTTTGTTTGTTTGCTTTTTATTTTGGTGATGTGTCTCTGTTAAGGATGATATTAGCTTCATTAGGCAAAGAACTGTTCTCTTGAAAAAGTGCCCATCAATTTCATCTTTAATTTTTAGCATAAAGTGGTGGATATTGTCATTTGTTTTTTTACTTCTGTAAGATGATGATATATTTTCCCCAAGCTCTATGAATGTGAGATGAATGGATTTCTTAATATTGAACAGCTCTTGTATTGCTAGAAAATTCAACATGATCATGGTATGTTTTGACTACTACTAATATGTTTAAGATTTTTGTGTGAACACTCTTAAAATTCATTTGGTTTTGCTTTTTTAAAATACACTTATTTTTGATGGTAAAGTGCTTGTGTTCTAAGCTTCTAAGTTAAATTATACCACTTCTCAGGGTAATGAAAATGTTAGTTTCTTCATAATGCTGAATTTAACATGCCTTAAATTCATATTTTGAAAGTTATCCCATGATACTTAGGAGAAATAATTAAGTCTGAGTTGAATTTGAATAGGCTTCCACACTCTTTATCCTAACATTTTCTGATAATCATTTGTTTGATTTTTAATATAATGGCATTTTATTACATGTGTTGAAATTTATTGACTATCATTAGTACTATATCAAAATATCCAAAAGCAATCTGGGAAATGTAAAATATTCCTTAGTTGAACTCTGATAAAACTTATTTTACTATTTTTGTTAATATTACTATAAGAGAAAAGGTGTGCACTGATTTCCCTGAGATACTGTTCTGTGTGATTTATTACACTCTTTCTGGACCGGGATTGGCAACTTCAAAGGTAGCTTTTCTCTTCCGACCATTCTGATCATCTGAAGTAGTATCATTGCTGAATAAGATAAATATGTATTTTTCTGTTTCCTTAGATTTTATGTTGCTATTGCCTAATATTCTATGATATTCAAAATCTATATTGTGTACAACCTTGTTATTACAACTGCCATCAATTCACAGGAATGTACTTTCCAAGCTAATTTATGTGATTAATCTGTTAGACTGTTCTGTGATGTCACACCGATATAAAATCTTATTGGGGATATCTGGAGGACTAAATGGCATTCTGGTTTTGACTTTGATCACCCTGAGTCTGTTAGGTAAGTTAGATGATCTTAATTAAATAAAACTATGAAAAATGTTTACTTGTTTCTCATTACTCTTTTCATATTCATTCATTATTCTTTACACTAACAAAGATTTAATGAGATTAAATTTAAAGATTTAATGATTTAACTATGTATAAAGCAATATATTATGCCCCACAGTAACATATTGATTAATTATTTGAATCAGGTACATATCTTGTCCTCAAGTGGCATACAGTTTACTGGGAGAAAATTGTATGTAAGTGTGTGTGTATGTAATGTATTTGAAATCATACTTCAGGATTTCTTAGATACCTGTGAATAGATTGAATTACATTATTTTTCTTAAAAAATTATACATTATTATTTAAGGTTGAATTCAGTTTACTCTTGGTTTTGTCCAAATATTTGCTGAACGATCTTTAGACTCCAAACATTGCTACATATCCTTCAGAAAAAAAAAAAAAAAGGAACAGTCATGGTGAGAAATCCCATATTTTAGTGGAAAAAACATTAAAAAAAATTTAGGGTAGACTGGGCTAAATACAACATATAGACTGAAGTAAGTCAGAAAGAGAAAAACAAATATTGTATATTAATGTATATATATATATATATATGAAATCTAGAAAAATGGTACTGATGAACCTATTTGCAGAGCAGGAATAGAGATGCAGATGTAGAGAATGGACTTGTGAACACAGAGTGGGAAGAGAGGGTGTGGCGAATTGAGAGAGTAGCACTGGCATATGTTCATGACCATGTGTAAAATAGATTGCTAGTGGGAAGCTGCTGTACAGCACAGGGAGCTCAGCTCGGTGCTCTGTGATGACCTAGAGGGGTGGGATGGCTGTGGAGAGGCTCAAGAGAGAGAGAATATATGTATATATATAGCTAATTCACTATGCTGTACAACAGAAGCTAACACAACATTTGTAAAGCAACCATATTCCAATAATTAAATAAAAAAGGAATGAAAATGCACCTGTTGGTGCACTAAAAAAAAAATGCATGGAAAAAAAAAAAAAAGAAAGCATGGAAAGAGCATGCATAACCCCTAGAACTAGAACTTTGCTTTATTTATTATTGTATGACAAGTTCTTAGGACAATGCCTGGCACAGAATAGATCCTAAGCAAATACATGTGCTATACATGAATTCATTGTGTAATACTTTAATTCACTTTTCATTAAACACAAACATGTTTTAAAAGAAAATTTATCATTATCCCTTCAGTTATTTCTTGTTCCAACCATCTGAATTGTTCTGAAGAATTTGTCTCTGAGACATTGCCTAGAGAAGATGTTTTCCCAACCTTAAAATAATCCTCTTTTCAAGTTTCTCAGGAAGTGCTGCCAAAATGCCTAAAAGAGTATAATTCAAACATCACCCAGCATGATGATATTGGATACTTGGAAGTCAATAGTGACACAAGAGGCAATATACATAAGAAAGATGCAGGACACTGTGTTTCTAGAGCTACAGGTCATAAAGGTATCTCTCAAGGCTTTGGCCTCTATCACTTTTAATCATTTGGATTTTCTAAGTTTGAAAAAAAATCCCATTGAAGAGGTATGCAGTAGACTAAATTAATGAAGATTTGATATAAATCTACTTTTTACTCAAAACTTGATTCACATATTCTTAATTTTTTTGTTGTTGTTGTTGTGGAAGAACAGCTGTAAAACAACATAAAAAGGCCCTTCCCTCTAGGAATTTAAAATCATATTGAAATATATAAACATGAAAATTAATTGTGATCATAAGGAATGATGTAAATAACTATTTTTTTGTCTCATTTATCCTTTTTTCAAATACAAAATGGATAAAAGTAATTATATCTAACAGGCTATCTGTTATGATTTTAAAGTTAGAACTTCCAACCATCCAGAATTTTGGGAAACTGTTCTTCCTATTTTCAATTTTTCTTTTAGTTTAAGTTTTTAACACTTATTCTTTGAACCTTTGACTTTTATTTGATAGTTTGATATGTGAAAAAGGTACAGTTGATTTATTCTATAACTACTTGCAAAGAATTTTTCTGAAATCCACTAGTTTACAGTTTCCTTATCCTATATAAAATGTCATATGTATTATATTTACTTATTAACACTCTTTTCTTTCAGATTACTTGTCTGTTTACATGCACAAGTCCTCATCCAATTGAAATATTATAATTTTACCACTTTTTTATACTCTGGCTATCTAATTTCCCCTTATGTAATGAAACTTTTTCAGAAGTAAGAAAGCTTTGATGGGTAAACATGGATCAAATAGACACCATTAAGCATTCATTAAAGTCAGTCTAAATACTGCATAATTAACTATAAGAAATTAATTTCCTGTTAATTTTCTTATTGAGGTAATGTTAACAAATATAATTATTTAAAATTAAACATCAATGGTGTTATGACATTCAAATGTGCAACTATCATGTCTATCTACTTCCAAAACATTTTCATCACCCTAAAGAGAAATCCCACACTCCTCTTTTCATTTTGGGGTGAGAAAACTATTTTGGAGTTAGATAGGTGTGCATCATGCTTGCACATCTTTTGGATGTTCTAAAACCCATGGCTTTTGTACATTAAAATGGCTAGCGTTGTGAATTTTATGTTACATAAATTTTGTCTCAGAAAATAAAGAGATTGTAAAGGCCAGAAGTTTGAACAGTTATGTTGATCCGTGCTTATATTTTTATATTATACTACATTTTTCTTCATTGTTATTCTGAAAGTCTCAGTTTCAATTTGAGAATGCCTTAATTTAAATTTAAGAAAATCAAAGGACCTGCAATTATAAAGAGGATAAAAAATTGTTATTCATCTCAATGTTACTTAATATCAAAAAGGAGATATTAAAAACAATTTACACACATAAAGCAATGAGAAAGATTTCTAAAACATTACGTGGATAAATGCTAAGCAAATGGTATGCTGCTGCTACTGCTAAGTCACTTCAGTCGTGTCCGACTCTGTGTGATCCCATAGACGGCAGCCCACCAGGCTCCACCGTCCCTGGGATTCTCCAGGCAAGAACACTGGAATGGGTTGCCATTTCCTTCCCCAATGCATGAAAGTGAAAAGTGAAAGTGCAGTCGTTCAGTCGTGTCCGACTCTTAGCGACCCCATGGACTGCAGCCTACCAGGCTCCTCCATCCATGGGATTTTCCATGCAAGAGTATGGGAGTGGGGTGCCATTGCCTTCTCCGGCAAATGGTATAGATAATAGTTAATCTCTCATAGCGTTAATGCTATGTATATCTTGACTGGTACATGTTATTTTAGTAATCATATTAGGTTATGACATGAAAAAAAATCCCTTTATATCTGTCTAGGTTTTGCTTCAGACTTCCCACGTGGCAATAGTGGTAAAAATCTACCGACAACGCAGGAGACATAAGAGATGCAGGTTCTATCCCTGGATGGGGAAGATCTCCTGGAGGAGGGCGTGACCACCCACTCCAGTATTCTTGCCTGAAGAATCCCATGGACAGAGGAGCCTGGTTGGTTTCAGTCCATAGGGTGGCAAACAGTCAGACACAACTGAAGTGACTTAGCACACACACACAGGTTTTGCTTCATCTTACTAAATTAATTTTCTTGGGACCTCCCTTGATGGTTCAGTGGTTAGGAATCTAAGTTCCAATGCAGGTGACTTGGTTTAGATCCTTGGTTGAGGAACTAGGATCCCAGATGCCCAGGGCCACTAGTCCAGCATGCTGTAACTACTGAGCTTGCCTGCTACAACTAGAGAGAAGCTTGCATGCTGCAATGAAGAGCTGACACAGACAAAAATATAAAAGAAATATTTTAAAAATAAATCAGTTTTCTTAATTTTCATGGACTCTCATTTGTATTTTGGATACCTTGTCTGAGTCTGAACACTTTGTTGTGATTTTATCATAGCTCTACTCTTTTTCATACAATATGCAAGTATTTTCACTGTCAATTTGTAGGAATGTGCTCATCAGAATGGCTGAAGTATCAAGAAAAGTGCTATTGGTTCTCTAATGAGATGAAAAATTGGAGTGACAGTTATAAGTATTGTTTGGGGGAAAAATCTCATCTACTAATTATTCAGAACCAACTTGAACTGGTAAGTGGTTTAGTATCAAGCTTATGATACTTGCTGCTTTGCAGTTAAAATGGCTTATCTCAAATTTCTTCCCACCTTTTCATTAAATTATCTTTTATCTTGGCTACTGAACTTTTGGTGCCCTTTTAAATTCTGAGCTGGAATCCAGTGCTTCCCTTGACTTGGCGTAATTGTGGTCTGAATATTGATGTTTAATTTACAAGTAGTGGCAGCTCAGCTGATAAAGAATCCTCCTGCAATGCAGGAGACCGTGGTTCGATTGCTGGGTTGGGAAGATCCCCTGGAGAAGGGGCAGGTACCCACTCCAGTATCTTTGCCTGGAAAATTCCATGGGCAGAGGAGCCTGGTGGGCTACATGGGGTCGCAAACAGTCAAACACAACTGAGCCACTTTCACTTTCAATTCTATGTCTTGGTACATAATATATAGAGAAATCTGCTCGGTTGTGTCCGACTCTTTGCAACTCCATGAACTATACAGCCCATGAAATTTTCTAGGCCAAAATACTGGAGTGGGTAGCCTGTCCCCTTCTCCAGGGGATCTTCCCAACCTAGGGATCAAACCCAGGTCTCCTACATTGCAGGAGGATTCTTTACCAGCTGAGCCACCAGGGAAGTCCATATGATATATAATGTATGTGTAAATAAGATGATTGACTAGGATAAAAGCCTTCATGTAGAGTGTGAGTTGTCCAGTAGAATTCTAAAATCTTACTTAGTATGTCTAAATCATTAAGCTATCCTGTTCATTTAATTACTCATCACCCACTTTTTAGGCTTTTATACAGAAAACTCTAAAACAATCAAACTATGTGTGGATTGGGCTTAACTTTACTTCCCTGAAAAGAACATGGACCTGGGTGGATGATTCTCCTTTGGATTCAAAGATGTGAGTCTTTCCCAAAAGGCAGTATGATCTCTTGTCTATCAGAGAATTTATCTCCTTAAAGCATCTATAAACATATCAAAATGAACTCAAATAGTTCTTGGTACTAAAGAATTTGAAAGGATGAAAATGAATGTTGGCTGGAGTAATGACAAATTTTGGCTTGGTTTTTAAAGCAAAAGGACTTGAAAACAATAGTGATTGTTCACTTACTGATTTTAAAAACTACTCACACTTTATAAGGGAAAGGTACATTGAAACAATGTAGTCTTCTGCTTTCAAAGTTCTCAATACTTTTTTAATTTTTATTTTTAAAATTAATTTTATTGGACTATAGTTACTTTACCATAGTGTGTTAGTTTCTACTGTACACCTAAGTGAATCAGCTGTACATCCTTGTTTTTGGAGTTCCTTCCCATTTAAGTCACTTCAGAACCCTGAGTAGAGTTCCTGGAGCTATACAGTAGGTTCTCATTAGCTACCTTTTTTATACATTTTATACATGGTATCAATAGTGTATGTATGTCAGTCCCAATCTCCCAATGTCATCCTCTCCCTTTTCCCCCTTGGTTCCTTCCCTGGTATCAATGATTCTTTTAGTCATTTTTAGTAATTAAAAAAAAAGCTCTACATGATTTTTTTTTATATTGTAAGATCATCACAATGCTAAAAAAACAAATAAAAAATACAAGACAGAACAAAATAATCCTAAATGCTCTCAGTGGCTGCAGGAGATTATTGAGATTTTGAAAATTTTATGAATGCTTTTGCGCACTTGTATTAATTTATAAAATTATATTATACTATAGTAGGACCAGCAAACTCAAATATTATCCCTATGTTGGTAGGCAAAGTAATGGTGCCCCTAAATGTTCTAATCCCCAAATTCTGTGAATGTTACCTTAAGTCTAAAAGAGAGTTCATGAGTGTGATTAAATTAATAATCTTGAGATAGAAGTGTTATGCTGGATTATTCAGGTGGGCCCAATGTAATCACAAGTCCTTATGAGAGGGAGAAAGTAGAGGCAGGCTCAGAGGAGATTTGAAGATAAATGCAGAGGTCCAAGTTGTCTGATAGCCAAGGAGTGCAGGCAACCTCTAGTACCTGCAAAAGGCAATGAGCAAGTTTTTCCCCAGTGCCTGCAGCAGACAACCCCAAAGACACTTAATTGTAGTTCTTTAAGACCAGCTTTGGAGAAGGCAATGGTACCCCACTCCAGTACTCTTGCCTGGAAAATCCCAAGGACAGAGGAGCCTGGTAGGCTGCGGTCCATGGGGTCGCTAAGAGTAAGACATGACTGAGCGACTTCACTTTCACTTTTCACTTTCATGCACTGGAGAAGGAAATGGCAACCCACTCCAGTGTTCTTGCCTGGAGAATCCCAGGGACGGGGCAGCCTGGTGGGCTGCCATCTATGGGGTCGCAGAGAGTCGGACACGACTGAAGCAACTTAGCAGCAGCAGCAGCAACAGCAGCAAGACCAGCTTTGAGCTTCTGATATCTAGAACTGTAAGATAAAAATTTGTGCTGCTTTAAGTCACCACATTTTTGACAATTTATTACAGCAGTGAAAAGAAACATTCACTATGGTAACCAATACTATTGGTTAATGAATACTATTGTGTTATTGTCCTTATTACTTAAGTAATAAGTAATTACTTATATTGAATCAGTTATTACTTAAGTTATTAAGTAATTAAGTTATTACTTATTAAGTTATTAAGTAATTACTTAAGTTATTAAGTAATCAGTTATTACTTACTCAGTTAATACTTAATAAGTTATTACTTAAGTAATAAAGGAGTGAAGTAATAAATATTACTTATTTTCTATCTCTGGAGAAGAGAATAGCAACCTACTCCAGTATTCTTGCCTGGAGAATTCCATGGACAGAGGAGCCTGGTGAGCTGCAGTCCATGTGGTTGCAAAGAGTCGAACACGACTGAATGACACACACATTTTCTATCTCACTGCACTAAATTAATAAATCTAAGGAAGTCAACTGAAGACATTATTTGGAATGGAGAATAAAATTATGGGTGAGATCTAAGTTGTATCACTGGACATGACCTGCTTGGCTACTTATGAAGATGCTAACTTAGGTTTCTTCCTCATGCCAAATCCACTAAACACTACCTTTAGGATTGAGTTTTAACTCTGGACTATGCCTAGGGATTTTTATTCAAAAACATTCAATACAAAATTCAAGCGTAAACATATATAAATTCAAATGTAGGTGTATTTTCCAATATGAAAATCCAACACTTACTTTTCTGCTATTATTCTGGAAGCCTTGAAAATCATGTATATCTTTTTTGTGACCCCTTCTTAAACCTTTTTTCTAAGTTTAAATAAATTCTTAACAGAATAAATCAGTAACAGTACAATATTTTATATATAACTTCATTATTGTATTCAACACATCACTTTATGGATAAGTATTACAATAAGTGTATAATTTATTTAGGGCTTACATGGATCAGTTTGTGGCAGGTGAGAGTTCTACCACTGAACCACCAATGCAAGCGGGTCAGTTTGTGTACTAAGTTCTTTACAAACATCTAGTCATTTAACCTCTGTAACAACATAATGAGGTAAATATTCGTATCACTATTGTACAAATGGATATGAAAAACCAAGGAAGATTTAATGAGCTACTCATGTGACTTACTCCCAGTTTTTAATCTAAATGGATGACATGGAACAATGAAAAGAAGACTAGGATAGAAATGTGAGCATAGATATCTTCTT
The DNA here is from genome assembly GCF_029407905.1 of Bubalus kerabau. NCBI lineage: Eukaryota > Metazoa > Chordata > Mammalia > Artiodactyla > Bovidae > Bubalus > Bubalus kerabau. Next base: position 21,647,529 of record NC_073624.1, read on the forward strand.
AGCTCTGTCATTTACAAACAGACTTTGGAATTCTCTATCACAGACAGTAATACTAAATTACAGAGATATTGAAATGTTTCATGACTCTAAGTATTTGAAAATGCCTTAAATATTTGAATTATCTTTTAATTAAGGGAGGTTTTTAACTGAGAACAGAATGGATGTCTTCAGCAATGATGATGAATAATATCTTTATCTTCTCCTTTTCAGATTTTTCATAAAAGGACCAGCTCAAGAAAATAGCTGTGCTGCCGTCAAAGAAAACGGAATTTACTCTGAAACTTGCAGCAGTGTTTTCAAATGGATTTGCCAATATTAAAATTTTAAAAGTGACAGTGAGTTATCAAGGATCAAAGTTTCGATCTAACATGAATCTTTAGGAATAAGAATTTAAAATTGCAATTAAACACCCCCTGGCTTCTCTATTTTCCCTCAGTCATGTTCATGGGTCCTAGTCACAGAGTAACTCATGTTAACAGTCTAAAATATACCCTCTGATTCTTTGTGTGATAATATAATCCAAAGTGAACCCATACATTTATATTCATGATGTAATTCATCTTTTCTTTTACAACAAATGTGAGTAAATTATGTCTGCTTTTCTGTTATTTTGCTTTTTTTTAATTGTTAACAATATGCTATGCAAATTTCATATAGTTCTGAGTTACATCATAGTGTGACTTCCTATGGGGCTTCCCAGGTGGCACTAGTGGTAAAGAACCTATGTGCCAATGTAAGAGAAGATGTAAGAGACACAGGTTCAATCTCTGGGTCTGGAAGATCCCCTAGAGGAGGGCATGGCAACCCACTTCAGTGTTCTTGTCTGGAGAATCCCATGGACAGAGGAGACTGGCAGGCTGTGGTCCATAGGGTAGCACAGAGTCAGATACAACTGAAGCGACTTAGCATACATGCACATGGCTTTATATTTTACACTCCTTTATTGATGAACATTAACTTTAACTTTTTTTTTTCAGATTTTTGCTTCTATAAACTATGATGCAGTATTCTGAATATCTGTTTAAATGGTAGCATTTTTATTTCTATGATATAAACTTTAAAACTGGATATTCTGGGTAAAAAAGTGTTAATGTTTTTGGTTTGCTGCCGACTTTATGCAATTTTTATCTAAATTTAGAAACTATCACAAACTTATAAGAATCCTATATGTACAGTGGAAAAAACTTACTTTTTCCCCAAACCTTTTGAGAATTAGTTGCCAATTTGATGAATTTCATTATAAAATTTCAAGTATCATTGGATATTTTAATATGTATTTCCTACAAAATATATAACCTACTTAATTAAAGTACAATTATCAATCAACAAATTAATACTTACACAGTACTACCATCTCTAAGTCTCTATAACATTTGCCAATTGTCAAATACTGTTCTTTTGAGTTAAATATCCAGATCAGAAATATTTTCTGCATTTAATTACTTTGTCTAATCTCTCAACATCTAGAAGACTTCCTTAACCTTTGACATTCATAAGCTGATGCTTTTAAATATTAGAAGCTGGATATCCTGTAAAATGTTCTTCAATTTAAATTTGTTTGATTATTTCTCATAGTTATATTCAAGTTATGTCTCCTTGGCAGGAATAGCAGAGCAATAATGCAGTGAAGCTTTGTTCATTCTTTCAGAGGATGAAGTTTTTTGTTCCATTGTTATGGTGCTTACTTTGTTCACATGGCTAATATGGTGCCTATTAATGGCAACCCACTCAAGTACTCTTGCCTGGAGAATTCCACGGACAGAGGAGCCTGGCAGGCTACTGTCCATGGGAACACCAAAGTCAGACATGACTGAGCGACTTTCACTTTCATTTTATCAGACTTCATTGTAAAGTTTCTCTTTTATCTTTGTAATCAATTAATATTTTGTTGTTTTCTACCATTCCACCACTTCTTATTTATCCTAGCAACCATGGCCTGACCTCTAGAAATTCTGAGAGCCTGGATTATTACTAAAGCTCCTTTCCTTGTTGGAGATTGAATTTTTTCTCCTCAATGCTTCATGACTCTCAAAACGCTACTCTGCTTTTCACATTTTTCTTGTTAGCCTCTTTCCCTGTGAAGTTTAGTAATTTGGCAAGTAGCTTGAAGGAAAAATATTAAGCTAAATATCTTTGGCCCTCTTTTGTCTTCAGGATTTTTTCAAGTGAATTGACAGCAATTTTTATCTCAACTAGGACAGTGTCTGCTGGCCATGGCCTTCTGCCCGGATTCTGAGCAGGTGACTCTTCACCAAGATACTGCTAGGAGAAGAGTAACTCCCAAATTATTTTTTTTACGTCTTTGAATCTTTCCTGTTTCTTCATTTACCTTGAAAACTTTCCAATGTTTTAAAAAAATTTTGTTTGTTTGGATCCTGCTGTTCTAATTTTTCTCAGCATCAGCTAGTCTCTATCAACCTGCATTATTAAAGACAGAAGTACATAAGAACTTTCAAGTTTATCCTTTTTACATCATTTCAAGATTTTGTTGTCAAAGAGAAAAGGAAGTAAACCTTAATAAATTTCATTTTATTGGAATTCCCAAACAGTTGACAGAGCTCATAATTATCATTATTATCATGGTGTGATAACAAAAAGCTACAGTTTATTATCACTTGCCATGATCCAGAAACATTGAAAAAAGATGTAAATGTGTCTCAAGTAATTGGTCCAACTACATAATGAAGCTGTTATTATTACTTTTATTTTAAGATGAGCTTTTTGATTGAGAGACAAAGTAAATTTGTTCTCAAATTGGTCACAGAATCCATGATTAAATGATCTCATTTGAAAGTTAGTTTGAAATTAAGGCAGCAAATAAATGTTAGTGTTGACTCATGGCATTTCTGGGTTAGTCACAGAGTCTGTGAATGTAAAGTTCCTCAATTTCACATTGCTGTAACCACTCCTGATTCTTAGGAAAGTCATTAAAAAGTAATAGTCCATATCATTGATATGGTTATTCACTTACCAATTAGAACATGTTTTTGAAGTTTAATATCTTTGTGTTACTGGGCTTCATAGTGTGTTCTGAGTGTATGATAATGAAGAGATGTGATTCCTTCATTTGAGCAACTTAATAGAAAACTGAAACGTTTACTGGGTATATAAAATCACAAACTTTATATACAAATTACAAAAGGCAGTGGAGTAAGTTATTATGAGAGAACTTAATGTGATATCTAACTCAGGGAGATTTTCCCAAGGAAATGTCAAATAAATGTACAGACTGAAGACTTGAGTATACATTGGCTAAACAAAAAAGTAAGGCATTGAGTTTGAAGGGAGAAATGTTTCAGTTGAAGGGAACTGCAAAAGAGAAGAGAACATGTATAGCAGTTGGGTAATCCTTTGAAATTTAAGATGGCTCAAGCAAAAATTGCTTTCCTGGTGGCTCAGAGGGTAAAGAATCTACCTGCAATGCAGGAGACCCAGGTTCAATCTCTGAGCCAGGTAGATCCCCTGGAGAAGTGAATGGCTACCCACTTCAGTATTCTTGCCTGGAGAACTCCATGGACAGAGGAGCCTGGCAGGCTGCAGTCCATAAGGTCACAGAGAGCTGGACATGACTGAGTGACTAACGCTTTCACTTTTGAGCACAAATGATGAAAGAGGAAGTATGAGAAAATAACTCTTTAACACAAAAATCTCTTTTTTAAACTGTGAATTTTGTAATTCCTAAACTTTATCGTCCTGTTTACTTTCTTATGAAACCCTAATGTGAAGTGAAGTGAAAGTCACTCAGTCGTGTCTGACTCTTTGCAACCCTATGGACTGTAGCCTGCCACGCTCCTCTGTCCATGGAATTCTCTAGGCCAAAATACTGGAGTGGGTAGCCATTCCCTCCTTCAGGGTATCTTCCCAACCCAGGTATCCCGTATTGCAGGTAAATTCTATGCCATCTGAGCACCAGGAAAGCCTCAGTTAGTAAAGAATCTGCCAGCAATGCAGGAGACAGGGTTCAATTCTTGAAATGAGATCCTCTGGAGAAGGAAATGGCAACCCACTCCAGTATTCTTGCCTGGAGAATCCCATGGACAGAGGAGCCTCGTCAGCTACAGTCCATGGGGTCCTAAGAGTCAGACACGACTTAGCGACTAAACCACCATGAAACCCTATACCTGATACCATACATAAGATACAGTGATGTTTTTTACATGTTTCCTGGGGAGCTGCAGTGTAAGGGGAGAAAGTACACAGTTGTTTTAATTTCACCGAGGAAAGAAGTTTTTCTGCAGGTACCAGACAAGGAGTTCAGGACAGCTAGTGCTCAAAAACTCTAACTCCTCAATGGGTTTCAATAAAGCATTTTTAAAGGCATGCTGGGGGAGGGGAGTGAGGGTGTGTGAGCCTCTCAGGGTGTGTGATCCTCTCATTTCTCTGATTGTCTGATGGTGATGAGCCAGGGTGGCATCACAGGGGTTAACATTATCAATCCTTGGGCTCCAGTAGCTCTGAGGGCCACTGTTTATGGGCATCAAGCAGTTAACTTCTTCCATTTGGTAGAGGTTTAAGCATCTCTGGAAATGTGTGTCAGATAGTACTATCCTGGTAATTCAGAGAGGAGGTAAAGATTATTTGACTGCCATATGGCTGATTACTGTAAAACTGTTATCAGTTCTCCTGGCCCCAGTTATTTTTGTCACTATATGTTTATAACTTTTTAATCATTAAGTCTTTTCTTTCTTTTTTAAAAAAAGCTTTTTATTTTGGAATGGAGTATAGAGAATCAACAATGTTGTGATAGTTTCTGGTAAACAGTAAAGGGATTCAGTCATACATATATATGTATCCATTCTCCCCTAAACTCCTCTCCTATTCAGCCTGCCATGTAACATAGAGCAGAGTTCCCTGTGTTGTATAGTAAGTATTTGTTGTCTATTTATTTTAAACATAGCAGTGTGTACATGTCCATCCCAACTCTCTATGTTGCAGCCAGATGCTCTGGGAAGCAAACTCACTCAGAATGACAATGTGGATAGTGGAGTGCGGTTTATTACACTGGCGGGTCCAAGGCAGAGTTTCCTCATTAGTCAGGGACCCCGACCGATTTCTGTGAAAACCTTATATACCCTAAGTGTACGGGAATAAGCCCACATCACCAAATTCCTCAGTCCTACTCTGGAAAATGTCAAAGGGAGATACAATCAGGTTACAGCCATGATTCATAATCAGAAGGGTCAGCTGGTTATACATTGTAGCCTACACCAATGGGTAGCATAAAGATTACAACGGTGACTGACTACATAGGGGATTATTACATTCTTTCTGGCAATGGGAAATCTTGGTATGGAATCTTGTGTTTATCAGTCCAGGAGGCCTGTTAGGCTGTAGGTATGTTATCTCCATGGCTCTAACATAGTCCAAAGTTTCACTGGGAATGTAAGATGAAGTTTCCTTGTTTTCCAAGATGGAGTCAGCTCAGCATGTTCCTTTCCTCCTTCATTCCCCTCTCCTGATGCTCTCAACTTCCAGTGTGAGCATCACTCATCAGGATGTACTGCATTTTAGGTTTCCTGGTATATATTTGGGTAAATGAAGTCAGCCTCTGTGATACAAAGTTAACAACACATTGGAGAACACAAGGTCGACATGACAGAATCAACAGAGCAACTATAACAATGGCTTATATAGTTTTCCACCAAACACCCTTCACCTGCGAGAGCACAAGCCCAAAAAGGAAGATTATCAGCAGACATAGCTTTTACTTGACCTTTCATGTCATCTAGAGTGGCTAGATATATTGTCAGATAAATCAGGAATATATATACACAACATTCAGCTTTGATTATAGCACAGGTCCCTCCTTGAGCAGCTGTAAGTATGTCTAAAGCCATTCTATTTTGAATTACCGCTTTCCTCATTTGTATTTGTTCAGTATTTAGTGCTTGAATCATTCTCAGGTTGTCATTTAGGGCTCTTTGGGTGAAATTGGTTAGAACTTCAACTCTGATCATTATGTCCATAGTACACAATGAGGGAACAAATATAGCAGACAAATAATCACACCAATGGAAAACTGATCAAGACCATCTAGCCTGCAGGAGGGTTAATTTAAAGGTTCTTGTATTGTTGACCTGATGTTTCCACGGGCAAAGGCTAGACCCAAGGTACACCTCCCTATCCATCCTGGGGGCAGCCAAGGCCATAAGTTAGTCCCACATAACCAGTGGGTGGTGATTACAGTTTCCATACTCGATTTTTGTCGTTTTGCCTGATGCAAAAAATCACATAAGCTAGGCATATCACCCCTCTGTAGAGGTGATACCCACCACGGGAGTCCATCCATGACTGACATGGGCATGGCTTCACACACCCAGCAGTTAGATTTTTTTATGAAAGTCAGCATAGGGATGTGCCCATGAAATGAAAACATTGTCCTGTGCAGAAACTATGGCTAGTCTCAAGATGATACCAGAAAGTCCAGGTAGCAGGAGTTCGTTGTAGAGTTTCATCTCTTTTTCTTCTTTCTCAAGATGATCTTGGTTTCACATGGATCAGCGAGGTCCTTCTGTGCAGTCCACTTGGTGTTCTCCAGGCCTGTGTGGTATGCTCTCTTCACCCTCGTGTGGTGAATCCAGGGAGTGACACCTGCAACTTTAACTGCCATAGCGGTGGTTAGAACAACAGTATATGGACCCTTCCAATGTGGGGCCAAGGAGTCTGTTTCCAGTCCTTGACCCACACCTGATTGCCGGGTACAAATTGGTAACTCTGTTCCCCAAGAGCGAATGGCACTCTTTCTTGTACAAACTTAGTTATTTGATGTATTACCTTACCCCATTGTTCTATCTGCTGTGAAATCCCATCCTCCTTTACCTGTAGCAAGTTTGTTGACACCTGTCTTACTATGGGAGGGGGTCTCCCATAGATAATTTCATAAGGAGGATAACTGTGGGAACACGGGGTCACCCTTAATTTTAGCAAGGCCACCAGAAGCAAGTTCATCCATAAACAGTCAGTCTGTATAATCCATTTGGTGTTTCTTGAAGAGTTCAGTTGGTTCTTTCTACCATTCTGGAACTCTGGGGCCTGTATGCTGTATGCAATTTCCATTTGACATTTAGAGCTTTGCAAACCTGTTGAATTAAGTCGGCTACGAAGGCAGAGCTGTTGTCTGATCCTATGGTGGTTGGGAACGCAAATCTGGGGATAATTCCTTGAAGCAGACAGTAAGCCACTTCTTTTGCTTTTCAGTTCTGGTAGGGAAGGCCTCCATCCATCCTGAGAAGGTACATACCATGACCAGTAAATAGCGACCATGTTGGCAGGTTTTCATTTCAGTAAAGTCCACTTCTAAATGTTCAAAAGGCAGAGTGCCTTTTAATTGTATCCCTGGGAATTTTTGTTTATGTCCAAGGGCAGCATTGACCTTCGAGCAAGCAGAACAGTTCTGGGATTCCATTCTACACAGGGAGGAAAGTCATGGAATTAGGAAATATTTTCGAATTAATTCTTCTATTTTGTCATGTCCCAAGTGAGTTATCTGGTGAACCTGAGATCCCAGTGTGGGGGCTAATACCTCAGGTACCAGTAGTCTGCCACCCAGCAGTTCCCACCAACCTTTTTCATTTTTGGTGGCCCTTTCTGCTTCAGCCAGCTGGTCTTGGGCTGGGGTATACTGTAGGAGAGTCAAAGTTAACAAAGGTTCTGATAAATCCCCCACCAGCAGCCCCAAATTCCTCAGCCGCATGTTTTGTGGCTTTATCTGCTAGTCCGTTCCCCCATGTTGTGGGGTGTCTTCCTTTTGGTGACCCCAACAACACATCACCGCTACCTTTTCAGGTTCCCATACAGCATCTAATAGAGTCAAGATTTCTTCCTTGTTTTTAATGTCCTTTCAGTTGACTGTCAGAAGACCTCTCTCCTTAAATAAAGCCCCATGCACATGTAAAGTAGCAAAACCATACCTGCTGCTGCTGCTAAGTCGCTTCAGTCATGTCCAACTCTGTTTGACCCCATAGACGGCAGCCCACCAGGCTCCCCTGTCCCTGGGATTCTCCAGGCAAGAACACTGGAGTGGGTTGCCATTTCCTTCTCCAATGTATGAAAGCGAAAAGTGAAATTGAAATCGCTCAGTCATGTCTAACTCTTTGTGACCCCATGGACTGCAGCCTACCAGGCTCCTCCGTCCACGGGATTTTCCAGGCAAGTGTACTGGAGTGGGGTGCCATAAAAGCATACCTAGAGTCAGTGTAAATGTTTGTCTTCTTACCTTTTGACAGCTGGAGGGCCCAGATTAGAGCATATAGTTTGGCCCGTTGAGCAGACCAGTGTGATGGCAGGGAGCCAGCCTCGACAATGATTTCTTCTCTGACTACTGCATATCCCAACTGTTGTCCTTGTTTCACCAGGCTGGTGCCATCAGTGTACAGGACCGAATCTGGGTCCATGATTGGCTGGTCTTTCAGGTCAGGTTTGCTAGCATAAACTTTTCTCTAGGATTTCTTTGCAATCATGTGAGGGTCCACCTTCTGCTTGACAAGGCTCAATAGTGACATGGGGGTTCTCACATAAAAGTCCCTGATATTGAGTAATCCAAGATGTTGACAGCCATTTGTGGGGTCCCCTTGTAGGAGAGTGTTGACCTCATGGGGGACTTTTATGGTTAAGTCCTGGCCCAAAGTCAGCTTGGTTGTCTCTTGGACTAGTAAGGCAAATGCAGAAATCACCTGGAAACATCCTGGCTACCCGGTGGCAACATTGTGCAGTCGTTTTAAGAGATAAGCCATGGGTCTGTCCCATGTCCCCATAGGCTGGGTCACCACTCCCATAGCCACCTTGTCTTTTTCAGTTATGTAAAGAGATGGTTTGGTAAGGTCTGGCAGGCCCAAGGTGGGTGCTGACGTACTTGCCAGCTTTAGTTCCTCAAAGGCCTGCTGCTGTCTCTCAATCCAATTCAGTGAATCTCTTTCTGGTCCAGTTAAGAGTTCATATAACGGCTGGACCATCTGGAAATAACCCAGAATCCAAATCCTACAAAACCCAATGGCTCCCAAGAAATCTCGGGCCTGTTGTCTGGTTTTTTGTTGTGCGATTCTCAAAATGACATCTTTTCTGGACATGTCTAACAGCCTTGTGCCTCCTCTCAACAAATCCCGAATACCTTATCTCCTCCTTGCAGATCTGTGCCTTCTTTTTCAAGACTTGGTAGCCAGATTCCATCAAGAGCTCCAGTAAAGCCTTGTTCCCTTCCCAGCAGTCCTGTTTGTTCTTGGCAATCAAAAGCAAGTCGTCCACATATTGTAGCAATCTGCATCTGAACCTCTCTGGCTGGAATGAGTCCAGGTCAGAAGCCAAGGCTTCCCCAAAGATGGTTGGGAAATTCTTAAATCTGTGTGGGAGCTGAGTCCATGTGAGCTGTTGTTTGGTGCCCCCTGCTGGGTCTTCCTTTTTCAAAAGCAAAAATGGGTTGAGACACCAGGTCAAGGCATATACAGAAGGCATCCTTGAGATCTAAACAAGTATAGATCTTAGCACTCGGTGGGAGGAGGCTAAGTAAAGTATAGGGGTTAGGAACAGTGGGATATAGGGTCACAGTGGCTTGGTTGACCAGTCTAAGGTCCTGAACAGACCTGCAGTCTAGTTCCTCTTCTTAACAGGAAAGATTGGTGTGTTCCAGGCTGACTGACATTCAATCAGGGTGCCCACCTGTCATAGCCTATTTATATGTGGCAAAATGCCAACCCCCTTCAGCGGTAGTGGGTGCTGATGTTTCCTGACTGTTATGGCACCAGGTTTGAGTTCTATTTCCACTGGAGCTTGATATTTGGCGAGCCGGAAAAGGGGAGGTTATCTTCCACCCAAACCTCAGGGAATTGTTGGATCAACTCTCTTTCTCGAGTATTTAACTCATCTGACTTCTCTCCTGGAGGGTCATACAACCTCCGTGTCTCTATTCCTGAATACCTTATCAGTGATCTCAATCAACTGTGAGTGAGTCATGGCCAATAGTCTGTCTACCTTTTGAGGCTTGCGTCTGATATTGGGGTGGGCTTGATACACAAAACCTGTGTTTACTATCATCTGAAATCTAGCAGCCTCAAGATCTATTGGTGTATAGAGCCTATAAGCCTCGCACAATCTTTTGTAAAACTCAGAGGGTGATTCAGTTTCTTTTTGAATTATTTCTGTGGGCTTTGCCATATTCATGGGCTTTCAGGCCCCCCTCTTCAGGCCTTGTAAAATAGCCAGCCGATATCTCTCCAGGTGGCCCCTCCCTTCCTCTGTGTTATAGTCCCAATTGGGCCTCTCATCGGGGGTGGCTAGTTCTGTCCACCGCTGCAGGTTTGCAGTCAGGTGCCATTTCTCTTAGCCATTTTCTGGCCTCAGTTAGGATCCTGTGTCTTTCCTCAGTGCTGAAAAGGGAGACTAGTAGTTGGATTATGTCATCCCATGTAGAGCAGTGGGTTAGAAAAATAGTCTCCAACAGCCTGATCATGCCTTGTGGCTCCTCCGAGTATGATGGAGTGTGTTTCTGCCAATTTAATATGTCCATTGAGGAAAATGGCTTGTTATAATAGGCTATCGGAGGCTGGTGGTAATGTTTGTCTTCTCCCTGAACTGGGGGTTGTTGAAGCTCTCTGAGGGGCATTTGTAGTGGAGCCCTTTCCCCCGGCCTCCTTGGTGGAGTGCAGCCTCTGTTTAATTCCAGTGTCTCCTTCCCCCTTCCCATCAGTACTCACTGGGAGGGGTGGATATAGCTTAGGAGGTTCTGCTGGGGCTGAATCCTGTGGGCATTGACTAGAGGCTACTTATCCCAGGGATCAGAGCCTGCCAAGGTGGTAGCTCTACCTTCTCCAGGGGAGCTGGTGGGAGGGCAGCTGCAGGAGCCCCAGCAGGCCCTGGATTGGGTAAGGCGGACTCTGGTCCAGGTGGAGCATTAGATGGCAGGCGCCTCATCCAGTATGCAGGAAGGGGCAAATCGTCCCTGTCTGAACCCTGCAGAATTTCTTTTTTGTTATCAGTCAATTTTTTTTTTTACCATTATGTTCCCTTTTCCTTTCTGAATGTAAAGCCTTGCCCAGGGGGTAGGATCTCGAGCCAACCACGGCCATATATCAGTATATGGATATTGATCCGGGTGTCCCAGCTCTCCTGTGACCATTGTATAGGCTGCTTCCACTATTTTTAAGTCCATGGTGCCCTCTGGTGACCATCCTACTCCCACAGAAGGCCTTTTGACCTCATAGAGTATGCAGAGGTGGTTAGGCATCATCTTCACCCCATAGTCTCTTCCTAATCCATTCTTAAAATTTTTAATCATGCACTCCAATACAGTTGCCTTAGATTCATTTCCCCATATCTTGCTTGCCTTCTCGGACCTTCTTTTTCCTTTGCTTTTCGTTCAGTCTACGAATACTTTCACTCAATGACACTTAAATTGCCATTCCGCCTCCTTCCTAACTGGGGTGAGAAGAGCCTTACATTCCAGATCCCAGAGGGAGAAGGGGGATCGGTATGTCTTCACCTGGATCCAAGGGACAATACCTGCAACTTTAACTGCAGTAGGGGTAGTTTGAATAACATAAGGGCCCTTTCACCAAGGGGCTAGCAAATCATGTTTCCAATCTTTGACCCATAGTTGGTCACCAAGCGTAAACTCATGAATCTGTTCCCCAAGGGGGAATGGCACCCTTTCTTGTACAAACTTATTTACCTGACTTATTACCTTACCCAGTTCCATCTGCTGTGAAATCCTATTCCCCCTTACCTGAGGCAAATTTGTTGACACCTGTTTTATTATGGGAGGGGGCCTCCCATACACAATTTCATACCTCCATATGCCTTGGGACTGTGGGATCATCCTGCATCTGAGCAGAGCCGTTGGAAGCAAGTCCACCCAGCAGCAATGAGTCTCTATGATCCACTTGGAGAGTCTCTTTAATGTCCGGTTGGTTCATTTCACCATCTCAGGACTCTGGGCCTATATGCAATGTGCAATTTCCATTTGATGTTTAAAGTTTTGCTTACTTGTTGTACTGCCGGGAGCCAGCACGGGAGTTCCCACCCATGACAAAGGTCATGCGGAGGCCTGATATGCAAAGGCGAGTCAGGGCTCAAGGGGCCCCCCTGGACCTGCTGGAGCATCTACCCCCAAACCAAAATCTGTCTGTTTTACTATTTCACGACTTTCACCAACTCTTCTGACATTTAACGGGGAGCTATCCCCAACCACCTTTCTCTGTAAGAAAATCAACTTAAAACACTAGTTAATAAGTCTCCTGGGCATAATAGATCAGTCGCTCATTCGTGTCTGACTCTTTGTGACCCCATGAATCGTAGCACGCCAGGCCTCCCTGTCTATCACCAGCTCCCGGAGTTCACTCAGTCTCATGTCCATCGAGTCAGTGATGCCATCCAACCTTCTCATCCTTTGTCGTCTCCTTCTCCTCTTGCCCCCAACCTCTCCCAGCATCAGAGTCTTTTCCAATGAGTCAACTCTTCACGTGAGGTGGCCAAAGTACTAGAGTTTCAGCTTTAGCATCATTCCTTCCAAAGAAATCCCAGGGCTGATCTCCTTCAGAATGGACTGGTTGGATCTCCTTGCAGTCCAAGGGACTCTCAAGAGTCTTCTCCAACACCACAGTTCAAAAGCATCAATTCTTTGGCGCTCAGCCTTCTTCACAGTCCAACTCTCACATCCATACATGACCACAGGAAAAAACCATAGCCTTGACTAGACGAACCTTTGTTGGCAAAGTAATGTCTCTGCTTTTGAATATGCTATTTAGGTTGGTCATAACTTTTCTTCCAAGGAGTAAGCATCTTTTAATTTCATGGCTGCAGTCAACATCTGCAGTGATTTTGGAGCCCAGAAAAATAAAGTCTGACACTGTTTCCCCATCTATTTCCCATGAAGTGATGGGACCAGATGCCATGATCTTTGTTTTTTGAATGTTGAGCTTTAAGCCAACTTTTTCACTCTCCACTTTCACTTTCATCAAGAGGCTTCTTTTTAGTTCCTCTTCACTTTCTGCCATAAGGGTGGTGTCATCTGCATATCTGAGGTTATTGATATTTCTCCCAGCAGTCTTGATTCCAGCTTGTGCTTCTTCCAGTCCAGCGTTTCTCATGATGTACTCTGCATATAAGTTAAATAAACAGGGTGACAGTATACAGCCTTGACGTACTCCTTTTCCTATTTGGAACCAGTCTGTTGTTCCATGTCCAGTTCTAACTCTTGCTTCCTGCCCTGCATACAAATTTCTCAAGAGGCAGATCAGGTGGTCTGGTATTCCCATCTCTTTCAGAATTTTCCACAGTTTATTGTGATCCACAGAGTCAAAGGCTTTGGCATAGTCAATAAAGCAGAAATAGATGTTTTTCTGGAACTCTCTTGCTTTTTCCATGATCCAACGGATGTTGGCAATTCGATCTCTGGTTCCTCTGCCTTTTCTAAAGCCGGCTTGAACATCAGGAAGTTCACGGTTCACATATTGCTGAAGCCTGGCTTGGAGAATTTTGACCATTACTTTATTAGTGTGTGAGATGAGTGCAATTGTGCAGTAGTTTGAACATTCTTTGGCATTGCCTTTCTTTGGGATTGGAATGAAAACTGACCTTTTCCAGGCCTATGGCCACTGCTGAGCATTCCAAATTTGCTGGCATATTGAGTGCAGGCGGCTGCGACCGGCAGGCTAAGCGGGGCCGAGAGGAGCCATCCCACGTCCGAAGTCAGGGGCAGAAGCCAGGAAGTCCACATGCACGAAGGCCAGCGGCCAAGAGGAGTTACCCCACGTCCGAGGTCAGGGGCAGCGGCCAAGAGTACCAGGCTGCAATGGCGCAGGAACGGCTGTGAGGAGCTACCCCGCATCCAAGCTCATGCGGGGCGGCCAGGAGGAGTTACCCGGTGTCCGAGGTCAGGGGCGGCAGCCGGGAGGAACTACCCCACGCCCCTAAGCCTGAGGCCAGGGGCGGCAGCCGGGAGAAGCAACCCCCACACCCGAGACCAGGGGCGGTGGCCGGGAGGACCAACCCCACGTCCAAGGAGCCGTGGCTGCATGGGCGCAGGAGGGGCTAGAGGAGCTATCCCACGTTTAAGGTCAGGAAGGGCGGCGGTGAGGAGATACCCCTCATCCAAGGTAAGAATCAGTGGCTGTGCTTTGCTGGAGCAGCCATGAAGAGATACCCCATGCCCAAGGTAAGAGAAACCCAAGTAAGATGGTTGGCGTTGCAAGAGGGCATCAGAGGGCAAACACACTGAAACCAAACTCACAGAAAACTAGTCAATCTAATCACACTAGGACCACAGCCTTGTCTAACTCAATGAAACTAAGCCATGCCCGTGGGGCAACCCAAGATGGGTGGGTCATGGTGGAGAGATCTGACAGAATGTGGTCCACTGGAGAAGGGAATGGCAAACCACTTCAGTATTCTTGCCTTGAGAACCCCATGAACAGTATGAAAAGGGCATAAGAGGAATGTTTCAATTCAAACCCCTCTGATGACTTTCTAGCTTGCCTGACAGGTTTGTTCAGATTCACAGCCTCCCAACCATGAGAGGCACGGGAAGCTTAAGATATTCTAACAATGCAGAGCTTCTCAGAGAATTAAAATTTTTAAAATAGAACTAGTAGAGGATTTCTTTTTTGAGCTAATGCTTGCTGCCAAGTTTCCATATCCCTTACCTACTGTGTCCCTGGGAGTATATTGATTAATATAGTTGGTGTATAGAAATGTAAGTAGTAGCTTTAATGTTTGTAACCTTGGACCCTTGAGTTGATACTTCTCTTGTTATAGCCCACCACAATTTTGCCCTATAGGAATACAACTTTATCTAATGCTTTCGGAGGGTGGTGCCTGACTTTAGAATAATCACCTTTAGAGAAAAATAAGTTTTCTGAAGAAAGGGTCATAAAATGTTAACAGGCCTCCTGGCCAGAAGATGATGTAAATCACCTAAAACTTTTGCATATGGTAAGTTTGCAGAAAGAAAGCCTGGCTTCGATAAGGATCAAGGACTGCTGATCTTGCATAACTCTACCCCTTCCCCCATTATCCTCTATGCACAACTTAAGGTATAAAAACTACTTTGAAAAATAAAGTGTGGGCCTTGCTCATCAGGCTTGGTCTCCCCATGTTGTTCTTTCTCTTTCCTTTTCCTTTTCAGGCTGATCCCTTGGAGCGCAGGGGCCCTCTGTGTTCACTTTCCTGCCTGGGCTTCTAAGACCCACTCGAGAAGGTGCCTAAGGTGGGGCACCTTCCACGATTTGAGAGGGCGCCTGCAGCCTACGTGAACAGAGCAATTCTCGTGCTGGGGCTTTATTGGCTTTCTGCGTAAACCAAGGAATATCAGCCTCTTTCTCTCCTCTATTTTCTTAACTGCAAAATTCTTTCCTTATCTCTTTATCTATCCTTTTAATCACTGACGCTGTCCTCCCAAGGGAATCCCTGGATCCTACTGGGGCTGGACCCTGGTATTGTACTAAATCAGCTACAAAAGCTGGGTAATTGTCTGAACCAATGTGGTAGGAAGTCCAAATCTGGGAACTATTACCCTAAGCAGGCACCAGGCTACTTCTGATGCTCTTTCAGTCCAGGTAGGAAAAGCTTCTACCCATCCCGAGAATGTACATACCATGACCAGCAGGTAATGGTAGTGTTGGTGAGGTTTCATTTCAGTGAAGTCCACTCCCAGGTGTTCAAAGGGCAGTGTGCCTTTCAGCTAAATACCCTGAGGTTTTGTCTGAATACCTGAGAGGCAGCATTAACCTGTGAGCAGGCAGCATGGCCTAGGTAGGTTGCTTGGTGTGTTTGGCTTACCAGATTGTGTGCCAGCTCCTCTGGTACCAATAATTTGCCACTTGGCAATTCTCACCATGCCTTTTCAGTCTTGATGTCCCCTTCCACTTTGGCTAACCTGACAGCCGTTGTCCTTGTTTTATCAGGCTAGTGCCATCAGTATATAGGACCCAACTAGGGTCTGGAACCTTGTGTCCTTCTTTAAAACAAACCCCAGATACCTTACCTCCTCCTTGAAGATCTGTGCCTTCTTCTTTGACACCTGGTAATCTGCTTCCATCAGCGGCTGGAGCAGTGCTTTTGTCCCTTTCCAGCATTTTTCCTTGGTCTTGGCAGCCATCAGAAGGTCATCTCCATACTGTGGGAGCCAACATCCATACTCTTCCAGATGGAATGAGTTGAGGTCAGAAGCCAAGGCTTCCCCAAAGATGGCTGGGGAGTTCTTAAACCCTTGTGGGGGAGTCTAGATGAGCTGTTGTTTGGTGCCCCCAACTGGATCTTCCCATTCAAAGGCAAAGATGGGCTGTGATGCTGGGGCGAGGTGTACGCAGAAGGCATCCTTGAAATCTAGGTGAGTGTAAACTTTAGTCCTCAGTGGGAGGAGGCTAAGTAAGGTATAGGGGTTTGGAACAGTGGGGTGTAAAGTCATAGTAGCCTGGTTGACTAGCCTGAGATCATGTACAGGCCTATAGGCCTGTCCTCCTTCCTTTTTGACTGGCAGGATCAGCGTATTCCAAGCCCAATGGCACTCTACTAGAATGCTCTCTTGTTTCAATCTATTGATGTGGGGCAGTATGCCAGCCCAGGCCTCTATCAGTAGCGGGTACTGGCACTTTCTAACCTGGATGGTGCCTGGTTTGAGTTCTATTATCACTGGGGCTATATGTTTAGCCAGCCTGTGGGGAAGGGGGTTTGTCTTCTGCCCAGACCTCAGGGAATAATTGAGTTAGCTCTCTCTCATGCTCTTCCTGCCCACCTGATTCTTCCTTTGGAGGCTCATGCAACCTCCACTCATCTTGGGGTGGTAATGAGAGAGAGAGCAAATAAGTCATAGTATCCATCCAGAAGGTGGGCCTCTCCTCAGGGGAGAAAGTTACTTGTGCTCCTAGTTTGAAGAGCAAGTGTCTTCCCAACAGGAGTACTGGGCACTCAGGAATGTAGAAGAATTCATGAATCATTTGGTGCCCCCCACCCTCCCCCCCCCCCCACCTCGCATCTGACATTTTCTGGGCTGGCAAAACAATTTAATCATCTCTTCTCCCGATACCCTAGTTACAGTGGTAGTCTTTTTGGACAGTGGTGCCACAGATTTTGTTACTACCGACAGTTCTGCTCCTGTATCCACCATGAAGTCAATGTTTTGGTCCCCCACTTTTAAGGTTATCATGGGCTCTCGGGGACCTGATATCTCTGAGCCCCGGAAGCCCTATTTAATTTCCAAGCCAGCAAGCCCCACAACTGCAGGAGCTTCCTCTTCCTTCCTTGCCTTAGTGCATTCATTCTTCCAGTGGCCAAAAGCTTGGCACCAGGCACACTGGCTTGGCTGTAACGGTGCCCGGAGCCTCCGTTGGGAATGGTTGAAGGACTGTCCTGTCCCTGGGGCAGATGAGGTTTTCTGGAGGGCCCGAGATAGGCTTTCCCAGAGCAGCAGCTAGCATTGTAAATCTCTTGTCTATTCTCTTTCGTTCCCTCCAGCTCTCTGCCAGAGCGCAGTCTCTGCTTAATTCCAACGTCTCCCTCCCCTTCTTGTCAGTACTCACCGGGAGAGGCGGGTATAGCTTGGGCGGTTCGGCTGGAGCCGGATCCTGGAAGTGCTGGCCAGAGGCTTCTGTCATTGGGATCGGAGCCTGCCGAGGTGGCAGCTGTACAACCTAGGGGAGAGCTGGTGGAGGAGCAGCAGCTGCTGCAGGACTTCACCTGGCCCTGGATTGGGCATTAAGGTGGCCTCCGGTCCTGGTGGAGCACTGGGAGGCAGGCATGTCATTATCCAGTATGGAGGAGGGGTCACGTCGTCCCGTCCAAATCCTGTAGAATTTCCTTTTTTATCATCAGTCAATTTTTGTGCCATTATTATTTTTCCCTTTCCCTTCTGGATACAGAACCTTGTCCAAGTAGGCGGGTCTTGGGCTAACCCTAGCTATGAGATCAATATGGATATTGATGCAGGTGTCCTGGCTCTCCTGTGACTACTGTATAGACCGCTTTCACTATTTTTAAGTCCATGGTGCCCTCTGGTGGCCATCCTACTCCCATAGGGGGCCATTCGACCTTACAGAGTATATGGAGGCGGTTAGGCTTCATCTTCACCCCGTGCTACTGCTAAGTCACTTCAGTCGTGTCCAACTCTGTGAGACCCCAGAGACGGCAGCCCACCAGGCTCCCCTGTCCCTCGGATTCTCCAGGCAAGAACACTAGAGTGGGTTGCCACCTCCTTCTCCAATGCATGAAAGTGGAAAGTGAAAGTAAAGTCGCTCAGTCGTGTCCGACTCTTTGTGACCCCACGGACTGCAGCCTACCAGGCTCCTCCATCCATGGGATTTTCCAGGCAAGAGTACTGGAGTGGGCCCATAGTCTCCTCCTAATCCATTCTTAAAATTTTTAATCATGCGCTCCCATACAGTTGTCTTAGATTCACTTCCTCCCATCTTGCTTACCTTCTCAGACCTTCTACTTTTCCTTTTCGTTCTGTCTACGAAGTTCTCAGTACCCTATGTACTTCTGATATTTCCACTCAATGACACTTAAATTGCCATTCTGCCTCCTTCCTAATTGGGGTGAGAAGAACCTTACCTGCCAGATCCCACAGGGAGAAGGGGGATCTGCGTGCCTTCACCTGCCAGTCAGCACAGCCAAACCAGAACACCACGTGGTCCAAGACTGTTTCTCCCTTAAAGTCCATTCTGCCTTGGTGGGCTTGATCAGGTGCAGATGAAAACACAGATGGGTTAAATATCCCATGTCCCAGGCCATCTCTGGAAAAGCCAATTCATATTCACTTACGTATCCCCTTCCTTCTAGCCTAACAATTCCGAGGGGGTCAAGAATTTCACAGCAGACAGGACATCTTCTGGGGGAGTGCAGAATACAAGCATACAAGGACCAATTTCTTATCCTAAAAATCCCCTGGTGATCGCTGGTAATAATTTTCCCTGAGACGGCGTGGACACACCTCTTAAATGACCTTCACAAATTTCCTTTCTAAACCCTAGCACGCTCGCCGACCTGTGTACCAAGCAATCCCTGCTGCTTGCCTATTCCAGGCCCCTGTGGGTCCGTGCCCTTCTAGTCCCTCCCAGGGGAGTGATCAGGCCCCCTCTTCCACCCTGCCAGGTGGGTTCCTCCTCATCTGAGCGCTCAGTTCCATTGCTGCCGTTCACTACCTGCCAAAGCGAAGAAACCAGGCATTGAAAGGCTAAATTCTTCCAGAGGGGTGAGGCACCTTCACCCCTCCACGAGATTCAAGCCACAAAGCCTTGGAGTGGCCTCAAATGAGACCTGTCTCCTCAAAGTGAGGAGTTTCCTGGCCAATGCACCAAATGTTGTAGCCATGCATTCCAGGAAACAAACTCACTCAGAAGGACAATGCAGATAGTGGAGTGCAGTTTATTACACCAGCGGGCCCAAGGCAGAGTCTCATCTTAGCCAAGGACCCTGACCAGCATTTGTGAAAATCTTTTATACCCCAAGTGTACGTGTCTGAACCCACCACTCCAAATTCCTTGAGACTTACATAAACCAAGGAAAATACAATCCCAGTAACCCCATCATTCACGTGCTATGTGCTCATGTGCTCAAACAGTCAAACAATTAGCCAATAATCAATAAACCCGAGGTTACACTCCTATAGATACAGAAACATTTATGGCCTGTCTGGAGGAAGGGGTGATTAGTGTATGTTTTCTCTTAGGTGATGAGTAACCTAGATATGATCTTCAAGGTTCCCCTGTCTGGAGGGGGTCTTATCCTTCTGTTGTCATTTTCATAGGCACTAAACACAGAGTTCAGAGTCCGTTGGAGAGGTGGCCGAGCATGATCAGCATGAACAGGCCTAAGATGGAGTCCAGGCCTGATGAATTCCTTCTTCAAGATAAAGCTGTAACCCCCAAGTGTAGAACACTGACCGTTGACTCTTCTGATTGGCCAGTGACTGAGTTTAAATATTCTGAATGCGAGTGTTTCTTCAATGGTAGGAGAAAAGTATATTTCATCCTTGTGCATCGTGAAAAATATATGAGAGAAACGAATGAAACCCAATAATCAAAGCAACTCCTGTTAGGTAGCTCAGCAGAGGAAAGTACCCTCTTCAAGAAGCAAGAATATAAAGTGTGCACAGTCAATGGTGAATGGTAACTAAAAATGATTCTGTGTGCACCATCAGCTACGTGGACATGCAGACCATCTGGGAGCACACTTTTCCGTTCTGAAAAGAGGCTCCATACTTGACTAAATGCCCTACCACTGATATCTTAAAATTACTAACAAATTAAACAAAGCACTCCACCCTTTTTATTTGGCACCTGACTGTGCAAATGATGTAGTGGATTCTAACTCCATGTGCATGGAAGGGATGAATTGGGTTTTTTCCTTCATCTAATCTAGCTTTTATTGTAAGCAGCTTTTGGCAGGAAAGAGTTCTTCACAGGAAAGAGCTCTCTGAAAGTTACCAATTGAATTGGCCCCAGCTGCTCATGGCTTACCAAGTCAAACTTATGAACATTTGTGGAAGGACAAGCTGTCTTTAATCAGAAAGCTGGCAATCCGAGAAGATGGTAGACTCAATGTCCCCCCAGAACCACCTCCGAAGATTCTTCTTGGCCCTGAAAGTTGTAAAGAAAAGGGAGGAAGGGATCTCATTTCCTTGTTGAGACAGGGGAACCGCCACCCCCCACTGCATGCAGGCTTGTGGCCTCCTGGCAGTCTTCCTCTAGACTCCTTCCTCTATCTTGTTCACATGGCTTATCTGGGAGACTGAAACTCTTGGGTGGCATTTTGGGAGGGGGAGGTGCTCTGAAGAACTCTGTTGATTTATGTTTAGGCACATAAAAAATTCAGCAAGAGGCAAAGTGATAGATAAGAGGTGATTTCTTAGAACAGGACATTTGTGAGGCTTAGAAACAGGTGGGTGAGAGGATTCTGCACCAAGAACTAAATCAGCTACAGTTTTATAATCAAAAGAAAAGTGGGGAGGGGCAAAATCACTTTCTTCCTCATTTCTGAGAAGACATCATGCTTCCATCATCAGCATCTCCTTCAGGTTGGTCTGGGGAGTTTCCTTGTCCCTAAATGATCAAACCAGGATTGTCATGGCACTAAGGAACTATTTCAGGTCTCAATACAATAAGGATCTTTGATTTGAAATGTCACCTTTCCATAAATTATTGTGTGTATGTTTTTTTTTTTTTTAATGTGTGTAGAAAGCATATTCTAGGGGTCATTAACTTAAGGAGCTCACTGGGCAGGATGTGGGTTTTGTGCCACCATTCTTTTATTGTTTTGGGGCATACCTCATGGTTTTGGTGCTAAGCAAACCTGCTGGTTTTCTGGTTGAGCAGATCTATTTTCTTAAGTGATCCTTAACTTACAGGATCGTTCAAACCATTAGCTTTAACTTACAGGGGTCTCTCATACTTTTTTTTTTTTTTTAATTTATAATCCCCTAGTGGGATTAGCTATTTACTCTGTCCCCATCAAGATCGCTGAAGAAAAAGCTAGGGATGAGATCTGATCATCTGTTAATTACTTATTCTCAATTCCTACTTCTTTGATCTATGGAAAGAACTAGCAAGTTAGCCAAGTTGCTGTATGATTAAAACATTTGTAAGGTGTGCTCAAGGGTCAGAGATGAGTAGAGCATGGGGGTATCTGATTAAAAGTTATTTACAATACAGTTTTTCTAATGACAAGGAAAAGAGCCTCCTGCTGTCGACTTTAAAATATATTCACAACCTAAAAGTTGAGAGTTGTGTTTTATTTGATGGGAATTTTTAAGTCTTTAGGCCTGGGAGGCAGTTTCTCAAGTAGCCTTGACAGAACTGCTCTGAGGAGGTGAAAGGGAAGAACCAGGTTATATAAAAGGTTTGCAGCAAAGGGCAGGAAGTCTGAAATCAAAAGATTTTATTGTTCATTAAAGAAAGCCAGATATCCGATGTTAAGGGATTTAGCACTTTTCTACATATTGGAAGATGCAAGAGTTGGGCTCACTGAAATCATTCCTTTCCTATCCACCTCACCTATCTGGGGCCAATATTCTGTGTTTTCACATCTAAAGTTTCCTCAGGGCTCACCATAGGGTAGTGGCTGTGGTCTGATGGTTGATAGATAGCAGATATTCTTCTCCTTCCTGTGTTTTCCTAGCTCTCACAGGCTAACATCAGAGGGCTGCAACTACTGAGGCCTGTGAGATCCTTGTTTACTGGTATGGCAGGAAATACTCCATTTCTCACTGCTGAGATCTGTTTTCTGCAAAGAGCACCTTGCATGCCTAAGGCCCCCTTGTTTTATCTCTGTCTTCAAACCATTAGCTTCCAATTAACAGATGATCTTACCTCTTTCCCTAGTTTCTGTAATCTCATGAAGAGTGTAAACAAGATATCTTAGAAAGAAAGGTCACAAGAAGCCAACAAGCCCACACACTGGAGGATAGTGATGACCCTGACCCCTTATTTCAAGGATTGACTGACATTACTTCCCTTTTCCCTTTAAAATATTTCAGGGCTGAGCAGAATCTTGGAGGTGGTTCTCAGGGACACTGAGTCTACCGTCTCTCCAGATTTCCAGCATTCTGATTAAAAGCAAATTTCCTTTCTACCAGTATTTGCTTCCCTCGAGTATTGATTTTTGGAGCAGTGAGCTGTTGAACCTCAATTGTTTTTTATTATACCTACATTTTTTTTTAAATTAAACTTCAAAAAAACTTTTCAGATCATTACAGACTCACACTAAGTTGTAAGAAATATTACAGAAAATATTAGGTCCCTTTTACCTAGTGGACCCCATGGTAGCATCTTAAAAACTAAAGTGTGAAATCACAGCTAAGATGTGGACACTGACATGGTGGAGATACAGAATGATTCCATCACCACATAGATACAGCCTGTAGCTCTTTCATAGCTACACTCCTCTTTCCTCTCTCATTATCGTCCTAAGCTGTTGTTCTTTATCTCTATAAATTTGTCATTGCAAGAATGTTATAAAAAATGGAATCAAACAACGTGTAAAATTGTGTGACTAGCTTTTTTTTTTTCATTGCTTCAATCAAATTGTTCCATGTATCAACTGCCCATTCCTTTTGATTGCTGAGTTGTAAGCCTTTGTATGGCTGTTACAATGTTTGTCAGACTATTTTTCTGGGCTCCAAAATCACTGCAGATGGTGACTGCAGCCATGAAATTAAAAGACACTTACTCCTTGGAAGGAAAGTTATGACCAACCTAGATAGCATATTCAAAAGCAGAGACATTACTTTGCCAACAAAGGTTCGTCTAGTCAAGGCTATGGTTTTTCCTGTGGTCATGTATGGATGTGAGAGTTGGACTGTGAAGAAGGCTGAGCGCTGAAGAATTGATGCTTTTGAACTGTGGTGTTGGAGAAGACTCTTGAGAATCCCTTGGACTGCAAGGAGGTCCAACCAGTCCATTCTGAAAGAGATCAGCCCTGGGAGTTCTTTGGAAGGAATGATGCTAAAGCTGAAACTCTAGTACTTTGGCCACCTCACGCGAAGAGTTGACTCATTGGAAAAGACTCCAGTGCTGGGAGGGATTGGGGGCAGGAGAAGAAGGGGACGACAGAGGATGAGATGGCTGGATGGCATCAATGACTTGATGGACGTGAGTCTGAGTGAACTCCGGGAGTTGGTGATGGACAGGGAGGCCTGGCGTGCTGCGATTCATGGGGTTGCAAAGAGTCAGACACCACTGAGCGACAGATCTGATCTGATCTGATCTGATACAATGTTTGTTTACACCCATCTTATGACATCTGGTTCTTCATAGGTTTGACTATTACAAAGATTCATGCTTAGTATTAAAAGACACTGTGACTAACTTGATGGCAAATAGGTTCTGGACTGTCTTTCCTACTAAAATACACAAGTTCAACAGTCACACATGGATGAATTCTTCTGTGAGAAATTCAGAAACTGTTCAAGAGGCAGAGTAATTGTGAAACTAACCACATCAAAACTAGTAGGAAAAGCTGACAACACTTTTCCACCACACTCCCCATCCCCTTCACCTCAACATAAAATCAGGAGAGTTAAGTCCTGCTCCCAGATTCTCCCTGAGGAGCATAAAGTTTGGACTCCATATCTAGTATCTCAGTTTTTCCAGGTGCTACCTGAGGGGCTAGGCATACCTCATTTCCTGAGGACTACAAAGAATAATGGGCCTTTTTTTTTTTTTAAATTGAGGTATAGTTTACAATGTTGTGTTTTTTTAGTTGAGGTATAGTTGATTTACAATGCTGTGTGTGTACAGTATAGTGATTCAGTTATATATATACACATATCTAGTATACATATGCATATATATATATATATTAGATTCTTTTCTGTCATATGTTATCACAAAATATTAAGTACAGTTTCCTGTGCTATACAGTAGGTCCTTGATGATTATTTTATATTGAGCAATATGCATATATTAATCCCAATCTCTTAATTTATCCCTCCCTTAATCTCCCTTTTGGTAACCATATGTTTCTTTTCTGTGTCTATGGATCTATTTCTCTTTTGTATAATAAATAAATTCATTTTTAATTTTTTTTTAGATTCCACATATAAGTGATATCATATATTTGTTTCTCTCTGTCTGACTTACTTCACTTAGTATGACAATCTCTAAGTCCATCTGTTAGGTTAGAATAGGTTAGCTAGAATAGGAAAAGGGAGTCCAGAATGGAGGTGGCTAAAAGACAAGAAAGGGAAAAACCCTCAAAAATAGAACAAAGGAAGGTCCAAAGACTGGAGTGAGGACATCAGGTAGAAAAAACAGCACTCCTGGCTAGCCCAGTTTACATAGGGCAGACCCAGGGTGGAGAGGGGGTAGGGAAAACATATAAAAAAGAGGAGCTAAAGGGCACGGTGTCCCTTACTCTCTTCTCTTTGCGTCTTTTGGGTTGGCATGCACTCACACCTCGAAGATGTATTTTTCTTTTATTTTCTAAATAAAACTGAGCTGTAACATGGAGCTGTAACATTGATTTCTCTGAGATCTGTAACATTGATCTGTCCAAGAGCTGTAACATGGTCTGTCCAAGGGCTTTAACATCCGTTGCTTCAAATTTTTGTTGTGATGAGACAGAACCAAGGAAATTACACACTCCCATGACACACCCATGTTGCTGCAAAGGGCATTATTTCATTCCTTTTTATGGCTGAGTAATATTCCATTGTTAAGTACATACCACATCTTCTTAATCCATTCGTCTGTTACTGGACATTTAGATTGCTTCCATATTTTGAGTATTGTAAATAGTGCTGCTATGAACATTGGGATGCATGTATCTTTTCAAATTACTGCTTTCTTTGAACATATGCCCAGGTGTGGGATCACTGGCTTATATGGCAAAGGGGTGGTTTTAAATGAGCACTCTGAAAGCACTTTATATTGCTCCTTCCTTCATCTCAGAGCAGAATGAAGAGATGATAAAGTCCACTTCCAGCTTCTCATTAGAAGTTGGACCACACAACTTGCACCATAACTTTTTTGTCTGTTACCCAAGAATCTGGTTTCCAATTTGCCTGTCTCAGAGAACTAAGGAGGCCCAGCATATGATAATTCTGATTGGACCTAGTATCCTTTAAACTTCTGGGGGCCACTAAGAACAAAGACAAAGGTTTTAATGAACAAAAGTTTAAAACACTGTGCATGCATACAATGGAATATTGATGTTCAATTACATGGGTGTTTTCTCAGCAGAAGCTCCTGTATATTCTAGCTCCTGCCTTACAACTTACCCCTTGGGAACAGTCCCCTCAGCTATCTAAGTGGACGATAATCATGGGCTATAGTCCTCGGTAAGTCTGTTGAAGAAAACATAATTCTCAACTCATAGGTTGTGCATATTTTCAGTCAACAATAGTTTATGCTACTATGAGGGTAGTCATACCAGAAAGAAAAACCATGCGAGCACATGTGAGTAGAGAGTCATGACTTTGAGTTGCATTTGAGACTGAGTAGCTTTCTGTCCAAGAATGTGAAGAGAATATCCCCGTCAATTGCCTTCTATGACACCAACATTGGCAAGCAAGATGTGGAATTAGGAACAAAATATCATTTATTTATACCAGTACTCGACAAAAATGAAATGCTTAGGTACAAATCCAACAAAATGTGTACAAGTTCCATATGAAGAAAAGTACAGAACTCAGGTAAACAAAATCAAAGAATTTAAATCAGCTGATACACCATGTTTGTAGATAGGAA
This sequence comes from Bubalus kerabau, assembly GCF_029407905.1. Lineage (NCBI taxonomy): Eukaryota > Metazoa > Chordata > Mammalia > Artiodactyla > Bovidae > Bubalus > Bubalus kerabau. The sequence goes on from NC_073624.1 coordinate 21,673,697, forward strand.
AACAGAATATTTTCAAGATGTCAGTTCTTTACAACATCATCTATAGGTTCAATATACTCACAATAAAAATGCAGCAAGTCATTTTATAGATTTTGGCAAAATAATTCCAAAGTTTATATGAAGAGTCATAATACCCAGAATAGCCAACCCAATATTGAAGAAGAAAATTGGGGAATGGACCCTATTTGATGTCAAGCCTTACTATCTAGCTACAGTAAGCAAGTTAGTGTGCTGAAATAAGACAAACAGATCAATGGGACAGAATAGAGAGACCAGAAATAGACCTTCATAAATGCAGTCGACTGAACTTGGACCAAAGAGCAAAGGCAATATGAAGGAGGAAACAGAACAGGCCCCATCTTGAAAGCAGGACTCCATCTTGGTCTGGACTGTGGACTTTGAGCTCTATGCCCAGTATCTATGGAAACGATATACCGATGGAAAACCAGACCCCGGATGAAGGAGCCTCAGGACTTGTACCTAGACTCTCCATCGTCTAAAAGACTATGCTAATTATCTCTGTAACAGAACAAAGTCATAAATCCCATTATGCTTATCGGGGTATGACCACAGGCCTATTGATAAATGCTCACTGTTTAACTATCTAGGCTTATGACACACGAATCATGGGTTAACTTTGATCTTATATCTCTTTTACCTTGTCCTGACTAGTTTCAAGGAATTTGGGGAGGTGGGTTTGAGCACGTACACTTAGGGTATATAAGGTTTTCACAAAAACTGGTCAGGGTCCTTGGCTAAGAGGAGACTCTGCCTTGGGCCCGCCGGTGTAATAAACTGCACTCCACTATCTGCATTGTCCTCTGAGAGAGTTTGTTTCCCAGACGCGTGGCTACAACAAATACAACGGATATCAACATGAATCTGCCACAGGTATACACGTGTTCCCCATCCTGAACCCTCCTCCTTCATGTTGATATATGGCAAAACCAATACAATATTGTAAAGTTAAAAAATAAAATAAATAAAATTAAAATTAAAAAAAAATACAACAGAGAAAAAGTAGTCTTTTTAAAAAATCGTACTTGAACAATTGAACATACAAAACACACACACACATACACAAGTTAAATGCTAATCTAACACCCATCACAAAAAAATAACACAAAATGCTATTGGCACTATTTTTACTTTCATTTCCATACAGCAATGATGAAAGAAAACTATGTATTAAATATTTAAAGAGTCAAATAGAGTAACAAGAGACTTTCATCTGTTACCTCATTTGAATCTTTAAAATAGCCAGTGAAACTGGTGATCGATTTATTTTTCATGTGAAGTACCTCTGCTTTGAAGTAATTTATAAAGGTCACAATGAGAAGTTAGCAGGCAGGAAGGCCAGGGGTCTCCAAACAGAGTAAATAGGCTGCAAGTGTCAGACATTTTTTCTCTCTCTCTTAAGCGGCAGGAGGAAACAAACAAGTGTTAGATTTCTTCCCCTTCTCTATATAAATTTAAAAGGAGGTTTCCTTAAAATTCTGTGTTGCCATGACAACACCTGGCTCCACCTGAACTTAACTTTTCTCAAACCTTGAGCTTACCAATGCATTTTTCTCATGGAAATGTTTGTCTTAAGCTATGTTAGTGTATTATGTACATTCTGCTTCTAAAACTCAATCATACATAAAAATTTGTGAGACTGGGTATCACTTGGGTAATGAGTGGAGGCAATTCACTATTTGTGATTTAAATGGGGTGAAAGCAGGATTTTAAAAATCCAATAAAGTGTAAAAAACAGATTGGTATTTGTTTATAGGTATAATATTTACTTAGCACACTGTAATTTAAAACAGAAACACTGAGAATTAAAGTGTAAAAGGCACCTTTACAGTATTTCTAATGCCTTAAAATAGAGTTTAAAGTAAAATTAGTCTTAGTAATCTTTTAAATTTTTTGGCTGCCCCAGATCTTAGTTGCAGCATGTGGGATCTTTGATATTCATTTTGGCATGTAAAACCTATTTTTTTTCCCCCCAATTTTATGATTTCGTTTCCTACTTATTGTGGTAAATGGAGAATTTATTATTATTGGAGCAAAATCCCACATGCCACAACTAAAGATTCCACATGAGGTACATCTGATTCACTTTGTTGTACAGCATGCGGAATCTTTAGTTGCCGCAAGTGGGACCTCTTGCTTGCAGGATGCAAGTTCTAGTTCCCTGACCAGGGATCCAACAGTCCCCTGCACTGGCAGCAGAGTCTCAGCCACTGGGCCACCAGGGAAGTCCCTAGACTTAGTAGTGTTAAAAACTTCTCTATAGATTTGTTTTCTTAATTTAATTAATTAATTATTAGTTTTTGGCAGCACTGGACCGTCACTGCAGTGTGTGGATTTCTCACTGTGGTGCCGTCTCCTGCAGTGAAGCACAGGCTCTAGGCGTGAGGCTTCAGTAGCTGCAGCACTCGGGCTCATAGTTGTGGCTCACGGGCTCTGGAGAGCGGGCTCAGTAGCTGTGGCACAAGAGCCTAGCTGCTCTGTGGTGCATAGAATCTTCCTGGACCAGGGTTGGAGCCCGTGTCTGCTGCATTGGCAGGCAGATTTTTATCCACTGTGCCACCAGGGAAGTCCAAAAACGTGACCATGTACATTTGGAACTGACAGTAAGGGAATTTTGAATGTGTTAACCAATGGTAACATTTCTCATTTGTTATTAAAATAATTGTGCATGGTTTCAGCTATCATAGTCATTTTTATGGTCCCACATGTGCAAATAAAGTGCCATTTGTATGGAAAAAAGGGAATTCTTTCAAAGTCGAGTCTGACCCTGTGACCCCATGGACTGTAGCCTACCAGGCTCCTTCCTCCATGGGATTCTCCAGGCAAGAATATTGGAGTGGGTTGCCATTTCCTTCTCCAGGGGATCTTCCCGATAACTTCTGAGCCAGCTCCCTAAAAATGCCTTGAAGAATTTAAGGACATGCAGACGTTATTTGTTTGCTGCAAATCCATTTTCTATCTGTATAACTTCTGGCACTGCTAATTCCAAGGTCATTCAGGTAGCCACGTTCCCCATCTCCTGTGATGATGAACCTAAAACCAAACATGAAAACGTTAAAAAAGCATAGGCTGGACATCTACATTTATTTCTCCCCTATAATCTTCAGCACCCCCACTCCACATATTTTTAATGTGGACAAGAGAAAAATGAAAATCTGTTGTTCATAACGCTTCTGAGTAAATATACACCATTTCTGTATTCAGTTCCTTTTATATTCTGAAAGTCACTGCTGGAAAATTGGAAGATTATTATCATCCATCCCAAATTCAGTTATGTTGTTGACTAGGTATTTAACTAGGACTCGCTGTTGTAGCCAAGTGAACTGCTCCCATGGGTGGTGATAAAAGAAACTGTCACATACTGAAATATCAGTAAGTCATTCTGGCTTATACATGACTTAACTTGAATTTTATGCTATAAAATAGTCTGTCTGTGCCATAATAAACATCCACTGACATCTACTTTAATTATTACACAAAAAGGCACACTGACCAGAAGTAAAGAATGTCCAAAGTAAAAATAAAGTTTAAATGTCCCTCTTCTTGAGACACCAATGCTGGTCCTGCTTCGATGATAAGACTCCCTTCCCAGGTGCCAATGCCGTATTGACCCACCATGTACTTGCTGGTCTATTCTTTTTTTTTTTTTAAAGCAAAACCTTGAAGGAATGTAACTCTGAAATGTAACTCTGACTTGTTTAATATTCTATTTTCTGACAAGATATAAAACAGGGCCAGAAACCCTGTTTCTCTGAAGCAGTTTCTCAGAGTAAATCTGGGAAGTGGGCTTCTGGGCTAGTCCTCAACTTGGCTCAAATAAAACTCTTTTCTATTCGTATTTTTGATCGTTTACTGATTATTTTAATTAGCTTTCAGGAACATGATTTTCAGTGTTCTCCTGACCTGTTTCATACATGTGTGAAATAAACGTATGTGCTTACTAGTAAATTCTTAAATGGGCTTAGCTTTGATTGAGGGAAGTGATTGCCCCTTACATTCTATATGCTCCAAAGTAATGGTTACATTTAACACATTCCCACTGAAGTGTTCACAACCCAAGATGTGTTCCTAAGTTCCTTCCAGGGATAAATTATCACAGGAGGGATTCCCACTGGTTCTCTGATGACCTTCCTTTTAGGAATGGACTGGGCAGCAGGCAGAGTGGACTGAAGGTCTGTGGATACCAATTCTTCAGTGGCTTTCCAAAACTGTAGGATCCCAGGGTACCTCAGCTGCTCTCTCTACATTCTAAACACGGATTTCAGCACAGTTTAAGTCAGTGGGTGAAAGCGGAAGAACTATGTCCAGTGTCATCATCATGCTAAAGATTTCAATTAAAAACATGGTATGTAAAGTTTTCCCAAAGGCACAGATAATAAACAGAAGAGCATACAAAGGATTTTTATTTTATACCTCATAGTGCAGCAAACTTTCCATGATATTAAATTTACCTTCCCATATATACAACTCACACCCATAACTACATATAAATAGAATAGAAGGCAGTCTAAAAACTTACGAGGCATTATATTTAGAGTCGTCAGTCCACTTCCAAGCATGATGTGGTGATTCTCTGCTAAGGCCAATCCAATGGTCAGAAGGGCCTTTGTATCTTTTCAGAAAGTTCTATTATAAAACACAGAAAGCAAAAACACATGTCTCCTTCATTTTACCCTTGAGACCAGCATTCTCTCTTTGGATGACAGGCTGGTAAGATTGAGAAGCTTAGACATTGAAGGGAAGACGAGTCCCCAGTTCTCAGCTTAAGTCACTCAAATGTCTCTGATCCTAAATTACATTAAAGTGATCACACATCTCAATTTGACTGGAAAAGTCCCAGGTTATGCCTGTGGTTCCAACATAATATTATCACTTCCAACATAAATTGTCACTTTCAGTCCCCAAAATGTCCCAACTTGGATGATAAATTACACGATTACCATACTTCTTTTTACAATGGGAACAATATATCTAATTTGAAGATTAACTATGGGTATTACATGAGAGAATGTGTCCAAATCGTCTCACAGGGTTCCAGGCAGAGAACATACCCAAGAAATATCAGGCACTAATATGCACTCCAAGCCCCCAAGTCTGCCTGGAATGGGATCCTTCCTCTTCTTTCAGCTGTCACCCTGTGCGACCTATATCCTTCTCAGGGGCTAAGTATTTAACACAGAACATGATCCAAAAATATTCCTTACCAGCTCCTCCTCAGTTTCAAACTGAGCAAGAACAGCTTCCAGTGAAGTACAGGATATCTGACTCAATGTCCAACTCTCTGAGTCTTCAGAAAAATAAAAACACTTACTCCCAAATCCAATCCATCCTTCTGGGCAGGTGACATACAGAACGTGTAAGTCTGTCTTTCTGCTTCTCACTAAAAGTTGGACAGACACAGTGAAGAATATCAAATAAATTTTCCCACCCATTTTATCTATTTTTCCACTTACCATCCTGAGGTCAGTCTTTTTTTACATATGTATATATACATAGATACACATGTGTACATGTATATGTAGGTACAGTATAACTAAATTCCAAAATGAGGGGTTTGAAGAAAAGCATGGCAAAGAACAACTAGACGCTTGTACTTTTATAGCCTTGGCTAATAGCATTTTTTTTTTTCTCAAAATCTGAACAGGGGCTACTTTCTATAGGTAGACAGATTCTTAGAAATGTCTTCCAAGTCTAAACTCCTCTGTTTTTCCCAAAGAATAGTTTTTCTTTATATGTACGTTGGCAGCATTCATTACATATAGATTTGTGGAACCAGCTCTCTGCTTCTCACTAAAAGTTATACAGACACAGTGAAGCATAACAAATAAATTTCTCATCCCTTTTATCTATTAACCACTTATCATTTTGAGGTTGGTCTTTTTTTGTAAATATAACATATGTATGTATGTACACGTATACACACATGTATTCATATATGTAAGTACAACAAAACTAAATTCCAAAATGAGGAGTTTGAAGAAAATCATGGCCAAACATAAACTAGACTCCTGTACTTTTATGGCTGTGCAAACAGCATTTTGTTTTTCTTAAAATCTGAACAGGACCTACTTTCCATAGGCAGACAGATTGTTAGAAATGTCTTCCATGCCCCATGTGCTTGTTTATCAGAATGCACAGTTTTACTTTATATGTATTTTGGCACCATACATTACACAATTTCATATTATTTTGCTTCCAGAGTCATATTCTCAGGTGCTTGTCTATGTACTAAACACTCTCTATGGAGGCCACCCAACTCTGGGTTATATGCAGAATTGCTGAGCTGTAATGAACATTACTTTGCCAACAAAGGTCCGTCTAGTCAAGGCTATGGTTTTTCCTGTGGTCATGTATGGATGTGAGAGTTGGACTGTGAAGAAAGCTGAGAGCCAAAGAATTGATGCTTTTGAACTGTGGTTTGGAGAAGACTCTTGAGAGTCCCTTGGACTGCAGGGAGATCCAACCAGTCCATCCTAAAGGAGATCAGTCCTGGGTGTTCTTTGGAAGGAATGATGCTGAAGCTGAAATTCCAGTACTTTGGCCACCTCATGTGAAGAGTTGACTCATTGGTGGGGGCAGAAGGCGAAGGAGACGACAGAGGATGAGATGGCTGGACGGCATCACTGACTCGATGGACGTGAGTCTGAGTGAACTCCTGGAGCTGGTGATGGACAGGGAGGCCTGGCGCGCTGCGATTCATGGGGTCGCGAAGAGTCGGACACGACTGAGTGACTGAACTGAACTGAACTGAATGAACTTCCAACTAATATTTCTAATGCCTCGTGAAATGCTACCAGCTTTAACCATTTATAAAATACCAACTGCTAGTTAGTGTGTGGAAAAGTGATTGTACTTTGCTGCGTGCCAAAAGAGCAGACTTCTCTGAGATCTCTTTTCTTTTTTTGGTTTCTTGGGAAATGCAGTATTGAGATCTGTGGTCACTTGCTGAGTGCAAGCTAGTGGTAGTTGTTACCACTAGCTTAGTGTAGTAATCTAATAAATGATTTTATCAGATAGAATTTGCCTTGGAAAGAATGTTCTGTGAAAAACTAACATATGAATATATATATATTTTATATGGTGACTTTTTCCCCTGAGGTCAGTCTTGAAGTACATATGGTACATTTGATTGTTGCCTCCCAGAGTCATCACTAACAGTCTTATCTCAGGCACAAAAGCCATCATCCACTGATCTTCAAGCAGAGAATCTGTGCATCTCACTTCTCAGGGGTCCACGAACAAAATGGTTTTAAGGAAATCAATTTCTGTAGCATTTAATTCCTGTAGTACGCTTTCTTAGCATCATACGGATTTCCCATTCCCCACATCTCCTTAATATCAGTCTTTCTTACTCTTGACAAAAGAAAGGCAAACTCTTTACCTTTCCTAGATTTTACTATGCTACATCTCTTAGGGGTATAAAACCTTCTAGTAGACAAAACATGGCATAGTTCAACTAATGATTTTAGTACCACAAATACAATGTAGTATTTCCAGTGTTTCTGCAAATGCTATTTTATATGTATTTCTGTTAAATATGTATAAAAATATTTGGGCCCTTGTTAGATGCTCTGAAACCAGCACGATATCAGAGGTATCTTCCCATATCAGGCTATGGGAAGAATAAGTGTTTTTCCTTCATAACCTCACTTTTTCCTTCCTTATCCAATCTGATAGGAAATACTGTTGGTTCAACTTTCGAGACAGATTGTGCCACCAGGTCCCACCTCCACTGTTATCACCAGGGCCAAGCCACAGTCCCCTCTGGTGTGGATTTCTATAAGGTTACTCTAGTAGGTGTTCCCAAAGTCTAACTTTTCTTCCAACAGTCAAAATGGTTTTATTCTAATGAAATTTACACCATGGCATTCCTCTCCTACAATTTCCCTTTTCCTGATACCCCCCACTGTGCTCAGATTAAAAGCTCAAGTCTTTACCTGCCTCATTAGGCTGTGACCTCCCTGACCCCCAGCCCGTTACTCTTCCTCATTCCCACCTTGCTTCAGCTGTAGAAGCCTCCATGCTGTTCCCCAAACCTACCAGGAGATTCTTCCTTTCATTCTACTTGTTCCTGCCATCTGGAGTGCTTTCTCCACATAGCCACATGGCTCCTTCATCTCCTTCAGGTTTGCTGAAAAGTCATCTTGTCAAGGAGGCTGACCCTGGACACTTATATTCATCTCAATCTGTTACCTTATATTATAATATCTGCATCTTCCTGCTATTAATAGAACAGGAGTTCCCTGGGAATTTTTTATGTTTTGTTCACTGATATACCTCAAACATATCACACACCCTGGCACATAATGGAGCTCAATAAATATTTATTGACAATGTGAATGTGCAAAGAACATGGTACGGTTTGGAGAACAGGGAGCTCACCTGCCAGAAGAGCAGAAAGTGTCGCCGCATTTAGAGCTACAAGTATAAAAATAATCAGGTTGCAGCAGCAAAGCTTGGCAGGTGTAACAGGAGATATAATTGCCAGGAATTTCTTTCGGAGATCTTTATCTATAAAGAGAAATGTCATAATCTCAATTTCATGGAAGCATTAAAAGAAAAACTTAAATTTATCACAGAATCAACATGTAAAATCCACTGTACCTCACCTCCCCTATTGCCAAACTCTCTCACAAAAGGTCCATGTCCAGGAGAGATGGCCATGGCCTAAAAGCGACCAGAGATAAGAGAAACAGTATTTTTCCCCTGGAGGGTCTTCCAGTTATTCTAAGAAGAACTAATAAGAGAGTAAGAGACAGACAGACTAGAAATCAGAATGAAAACGAAACATACAAACAATCCAGATTTACCTCCACAAATAACAAATTTGATTAGAAGTTCTAAGAGGAGCATTAGAAAACTAATCAATATAATTCATCACAATAACAGAAGAAGAGAGACCATCGATATAGACATAAAAGGAGAAGGAAATGGCAACCCACTCTAGTATCCTTGCCTAGAGAATCCAGTGGACAGAGGAGCCTGGTGGGCTTCTGTCCGTAAGGTCGCCCAGAGTCAAACATGACTGAAGCAACTTAGCATGCATGCATGCATGCATAGCCATAAACTGTGGAGAAACGTGAGTCATCCCACATAACAAAGCCCAGCAAATTATGAACTGAACTTTTACTTTTCATAAAAATAGTACAGCTAACATGATACTTAATGGTGAAAAAGTGAATGCCTTCCTCTAAAGGTCAGGAACAAGGCAAGGATGCCTGTTCTCACCAATCCAATTTAACATTTTCCTAGAGGTTCTATCAGTGCCAATAAGGCAAGAAAAGTAAATAAAAGACATATAGAGATTAGGAAGAAGTGAAAGTGTTTCTAGACATGGTATCCACTCACCTCCCACTAGAAATAGTAATTTGAAAATTATCTGCACATGAAAATACCTTCCCAAGAGACAAGTATTCCAGGCACACCCACTCCCTGCCTCATCCCAGCTCCTTGCACTCCAGCAATTCTGGCACATAATGCAGTCTCAGACAGCTTCCACCCCAGGTTTCCTGTGGGCTCCTAGGAGCCAAGCTCCTGTCTCCCACTGCATCTGCCAATTCCAGCAGCTCCAGGTGGGGTTCCTGTGACACTTGGCTCCTGGTGAACTCCTGGGGACCAGGCCCCACAAACCCTTCCCTCAGGACTCTGCAGTCCAGCAGAGAGAGAGAGACCCTCTCCCTGTGGGAAAAGGAGAGTAAAGCCGTGCTTGACTTGACTACAGATTCCAGGTCTACCTGCTCTAGCATCACATCAGTCTGACTCCTTCAGCCCTGGGTGACACCCTGCAGACTCACTAACCAAGGTCCCCCTCTCCCCAGTGTCTGCCAGCTCCAGTGAGCCAAGTGATTACTGTGAGATTAGACTCCTGGCAGGCTCCTGGTAACCCAGGCCACCTTTCACCCTAAGGACTGTGGACTTGCGTGGCCATAGGCAGCTCCTATCACTCCTGCTGGCTCCCATGAATCAAGAAACCAACATAACCAGTCATTGTTGTTGTTTAGTTTCTAAACCTTGTCTGACTGTTTTGCGACCCCATGGACTGTAGCCTGCCAGGCTCCTCTGTCTGTAGGATTTGGTGCCTATATCCATGGGATTTCCCAAGCAAGAATTCTGGAATGGTTTGCCATTTCCTTCTCCAGGGCATCTTCCCAACCCAGGGATCAAACCTATGTCTCCTGCTTGGCAGGGGGATTCTTTATACCACTGAGCCACCTGGAAAGCTCCAACCAGTCACTAGGAAAACATAAAATCCAGTGAGCTGCCACAAGATGTGTATCAGAGTGGCAAATAAAATAACAAAACTAAATGATGGTGAAGAAATGATAGAAATGGAATTCTCATGAACTGTTGAAAATGCAACAGTACAGCCACTTTGGAAAACAGCTTGGCAGTGAGGTGTGGCAAACATAACCTCACCACATGCCCTAGCAATGCCATGCCTAGGTATCTATGCAAGAGGAATGGAAATTTCCATTTATACAAAAACCTATACTTGAACATTTATAATAACTTTATTTATTGTCACCAAAAACTGGCAACAATCAAATATCCTTCAGCTGGGAAAAAGGTAAAGACCACTTTGTACTAAGAAAAAAGAAAAGCTTGACCCCATGCTTCAGATCAGATCAGATCAGATCAGTCGCTCAGTCATGTCCAACTCTTTGCGACCCCATGACTCACAGCATGCCAGGCCTCCCTGTCCATCACCAACTCCAGGAGTTCACTCAGACTCATGTCCATCGAGTCAGTGATGCCATCCAGCCATCTCATCCTCTGTCGTCCCCTTCTCCTCCTGCCCCCAATCCCTCCCAGCATCAGAGTCTTTTCCAATGAGTCAACTCTTCGCATGAGGTGGCCAAAGTACTGGAGTTTCAGCTTTAGCATCATTCCTTCCAAAGAAATCCCAGGGCTGATCTCCTTCAGAATGGACTGGTTGGATCTCCTTGCAGTCCAAGGGACTCTCAAGAGTCTTCTCCAACACCACAGTTCAAAAGCATCAATTCTTCAGCGCTCAGCCTTCTTCAGAGTCCAACTCTCACATCCATACATGACCACAGGAAAAACCATAGCCTTGACTATACAATTGCTCATTTATTATCTTCATTTGACTCTGTAAATTTTACGGAGACTTTCTCTTCCACAGAGACCCCGAAAACTCTGGATTGCCTGAAAATGTAAAAGGGCACTAAAGAAAGCAGTGAGATGCTTCCGAACTCATGTGTTATCATGACCTTCTGTCCCTAGAACACAAGTGAGAAGTGTGACTTTGGAAATGCCACCTGCTCTTCCACTGCGCTCTCTCTTCCAAACAGTGTTCTGTTCTCCTCCTTGCCTTACTTAAAAATGAGAATCTTTTTCACAGAGTGTTTCCTATTGTGAAAGTCCTTGTGAATAATGTCTCTCTTTATTAAGTCTACACGATTGATATACAGTACAATATAACTGAATTTCAAACGCATTATGCTGGTGAGAAAAACCTGACTCTGTGGGCATTCTTATAATGCAAGAGTATCAAAATAGAAAACAAATCATTGGTTGCCAAATGATGAGAAGAGAGGAAATAAATATATACAGAGAGCATGTGTATGTGTGTTAGGGGGTGTGGGGTGTACTCTTATTGTGCTGTGGCCACATGATTATATGTATTTGTCAAAACTCATAGAAATGTACACCAAAAGCTGAATTTTACTGAATGTTAATTATACTTTTAAGAGTTCCTGCTAACTTTCTTTTAACTGCCACATTTCACTCATTGCACCTATATCACCTAGAATGTTCAGGAGCCTGAGTTTAAATGCTAGGCTGGGGTGGGGTGGGGGGGGGATATAGGAATGACTTCTTTAAATGCTATACAATGGCATTTGGATTTTGGCTCTATATGAAACTTTCCATCTTCATTCTTTCCGGTTCTGCATTAAAGCAAAATTGTCTTGAAATTCTGTATGTTATGACTTCTGAGAAATGGAAGATTTCCGGCCATAACAGTAAGCAAAGGACGCCACAGTAATGAGCAATCGCAGTCATCATAGAATGGTGAGCTGGCGAGCCCTGAGGGAACTTAGGAAGAGGAGAAATCCCTCCTTCTAGTAACCCTCAGACTGCAGCCACTCTCTATGCTGAGCCCTGAAGGAACTCAGGATATGAAAACACAGGATACTGGCCCCAGATATTTGAGGTGCGTATCAAAGGAATGATTTCAGTGAGACCAGACTTTTGCATCTTCCCATACATAGAAAAGTGCTAAATTCCTTAACCTGGGATATCTGGTTTTCTTTAATTTACAAAAAAATTGTTTGATATTCAAAGGCTACATGCTGTTTGTTGCAAAGTTTCTATACCATCTGGCTCCCCTCTTGCCTCCTTGGAGCAGTTCTCTCAGGGTTATTTGAGATGCTCTCTCCCTGGCTTAAGTTCTGAAAGTTCCCACTGAATAAAACATGACTCTTGCAGCCAGGAAGGGTTAATTTTGACTCCATACAGGATCTGTTTCTTTGACTTTAACTCTCATTTCACTGCTTTTGTTATTACAGGCATACACAATGGCCTGCCTCAGGGAGCCCTGTCTCCCCACTTCTGCCTGCCTGTTGGGCAAGGGTGCCTCTGTTTGGCTCACAGGGAGAGAGTCTGACTCCTCTCATCTGTGAAGGGCTATGACATTCCTGTTCTTTGTGTGGGAAATGGCACCCCTCCCCTGTTGATTACCAGCCTGATTGAGAAATTCACATTTGGTGGCCAGAACTGCAGAGAGCTGTTTCATCTTTGTTTATTGATATCACAGCAAATATTTCATGTCATACCACCCAAGACTGACGTAAAGAAGTGAAACTAACACATCCCTCTGCGTGAGGCCTGCTATTCTAAGAGATACTGACAAAAATCAATTATTTTCTTTTTATTTTGATTCCTCACCTCCCCCCATCTCTGATCCATAAAATAACCTGGCATCCAGACCCTGACATGATGGTTATTTCAAGATGTTAGTCAACCATCTTCTTGGTCAGCCAGCTCTTTGAATAAAGTCATATTCCTTGCCTCAACACCTTGTCTCTCCGATTTATTAGCCTATTGTCAGGGGTGAGCAGAGTGAACTTGGGCTTGGTAATACTCTCAACTTTTAGGTTGTGAATACGTTTTTAAGTTTACACTTCCACAATTTTTTTCATTGTTAGAAGAGTAAGATGTGAATCTCCCCTTACCTCTCTCCAATGGACCTCCTATTTGCCCCTTACTAATATTCTAAAAGGGGCTTCCCTGGTAGCTCAGCTGGTAAAGAATTTGCCTGCAATGTAGGAGACCTGGGTTTGATCCCTGGGTTGGGAAGATCCCCTGAAGGAGGTCATGGTATTCTTGCCTGGAGAATCCTCATGGACAAAGGAGCCTGGTAGGCTACAGTCCATGGGGTTGCAAAGAGGCAGACATGACTGAGTGACTAAGTACAGTATTCTAAAAGTCCTCCCTTTTTCTTCTTATTTCTCTATATCTTTCTCCTAACACCCTCCCTTGTTTCATTTCTCTTTCTTGCTTACTTACTTCTGTTCTGTTTTTTTGTATGCAAATAAAATTTGCCACCCCAAAAATGTCTCTTCAACATGTAGATTATTTCAACCTGGAAATTAGCACGGCACCCAAAATCCAGGAAGAATATTTGATCTTCGCTCTATCTGTCTTAAAAAATTTAGATAGCGGGGCTGTTTAGAAGAGAGCTATCACCAGAAATATCTGCAAAGAATATGGGCCTGAGTGGGGTGGGGGAAACTGGGCAGGGCCTAGAGATCAGAGTCCATCGTGGCCCTAAAGATCTTTGTCTCTGCACAGCCCTGCAAACATTTATTCACCAAACTTTTGCTTTTCCATTTCCATTTCCTTCTTTCTGAAGTCCCAAACCAATACCTCCAACATCTTTTGTCTTTAGCTGAAGATGCTATTTAAGGTGAAGCTATTGGCCATTTTGGTGAGTTACTCAGTTTTCCTGGGTGTGTCTCATGTATACATACGATTCAACTTGAGATGTGGAATTTCTTGCCGTATCAATAAACCAGGATGTCACAGCCATCAGCAGTTTTGACCCTCCAAATGTGAAATTCTGAGCCTTGAGTGTGCTTAGGAAGGAGAATGATACTTGCTATCTCTCAGTCATTAAGCTGCAGCCCTCCCTGCCGTGAGCATAAGGAAAAGTTCAGGAGACCAACCCCAGACAGCTGAGGTGCATATCAAGGGAATGATTTCAGCGAGCCCAGACTCTTGCATCTTCTAGTACAAAGAAATCACTACATTTCTTAACTTGGGATATCTAGTTTTCTTTAAATCACAATAATTTGGATGTTCAGATTACCTGCCCCTTGTTCCAAACTTCTACATAACCTGACTCCTCCCCCCTCTACTCAGAGCAGTTTTTATGGGGTTACATGAGACATTGTCTTCCAGGCTTGAAGACCTAAAAATTCTCATCGAATAAAAGGTAAATCTCAACATTAAGGTGCATATATTTCATCAGTCTGCAAACTTTTGTTTGATTTTTGATATCTGTCTCATGTCAATTTAATTCTTCTGGTTTAGAAGAGCAGAGGAAAATATCTTCCTCCCTTACACTCTCCTGTGGTGTGTCCTCTTCCTGTCTCCCTTTAAATTCATATGGCTTTTATGTTACACTCTGAACACAATAACCTTCAAATTTCTAGTTTGAAAAATGGTGTTAGAAATTATCTCACAGAAGAACAGAGAGGAGCTGATGATGGAAGCATGACATGTACTCAGGAAAGACAAAGAAGGTCTTCTCCACCACCTACTTTTCCTTTGACCGTAGCCCAGTAAGTTCTGCAGTGCAGGAGGACACTGCCCACCCACTCAAAAGCCTCACAATTGTTCCATTCTAATAAATCACTTCTTATCTATCACCAGGGCTTCCCTAGTGACTAAGATGGTAAAGAATCTGCCTGCAATATGGAAGATCTGGGTTCAATACCTGGGTTGGGAAGATCTTCTGGAGAAGAGATGGGCTACCTACTCCAGTATTCTGGTCTGGAGAATTCCATGGACAGAGGAGCCTGGCAGGCTACTGTCCATGGGGTCGCAAAGAGTCGGACATGACTGAGCGACTGTCACTTATTCATCACTTTGCCTCTCAGTGAATTTTTTTTGGGCTCAAAGATAAAGAACTGTGGTACCGGAACTCTTTGGAGCCCCTGTAATGACACCAAACAGTTTCACCAATAGTCCTAGTTTTTGCAGTTTACCTTTTTTTGTCAATAATTAGTCATGGCTTTATTAAACAAAAGTCTCTTTAGAGAACAGTAAGAAATTAATTCTCAGCTGACATCAGGGGAAAGTGACAGGATGGTACAATTTTTTTTTAATGCAGTGATATTGATAATAACATTAACCAGAGAGGTACTATATTTCAGCAAATACTTTTAATAATAAATCACTATGTTACATTAATACTCTGATGCTCTCATTATATCAAAACTGTTTAACTAAAATGGTTATATTTAAAAGATGCTCATATTTTTATATCACTACTGACAATATCTGGTAGTGTATAAACTACTTTGTAATGTACTCTAAAAAGGATGATATAAAGCTTAGCCATTTAAGATCCACTATGATCAAAGGGCCAGAGAACGAAAATTGTAGTATATTATAGTATGTAAACAATGATAATATATATAATCTATAGAATCCCAGGGACGTAGGAGCCTGGTGGGCTGCCATCTATGGGGACACACAGAGTCGGACATGACTGAAGCATCTTAGCAGCAGCAGCATGAGCAGAGTATATAGTATATATACTATGTATGCGTGTATATATATGTATGCATATATGTACATGTACACACATATGCACACGTGTGCGTGTATATGTGCATATGTGTACATGTGTACATGTGTATACATGTACATGTATGTGTACATGTATACATATGTGCATACACACGTGTATATATCACACATATACATATATACATGTACACATATATGCCACATGCATGCATGTACATATATGTATACATATATGTACATGTGTATATATATACATAATATGCTATGTATACTATATATAGTATACTATATAGTATGTATATGTATACATAGTATATATACATATAGCATGTATATATAGTATACATAGTATACATAGTTTTGTACATATATGTACACATATATGTATAGTATATGTACATATATGTATGTACACACATGTATATATACATATATATATTATCTATATAATATATATACCATATATAGTATATCGTATATATAGAGGAGTATAATATATATATAAACTATTATACATATTATAGTATATAAATAGTATATATTACAGTATATAAACTATTACAGTATATATATTAGTATATATACTATATATATGTGTGTGTGTGTATATAGTATACTTCTGTTATAATCTCTCTCTCTTATTTTCATTCTCTGGTCCTTTGATCATAGTGGATCTTAAATGGCTAATGCTTTTTCCAGTAGTCATGTGAGAGCTGGACTATAAGGAACGCTGAGCACAGGAGAATTGATGCTTTTGAACTGTGGTGTTGGAGAAGACTCTTGAGAATCCCTTGGACTGCAAGGAGATCCAACCAGTCCATCCTAAAGGAGATCAGTCCTGGGTGTTCATTGGAAGGACTAATGCTCAAGCTGAAACTCTAATACTTTGGCCACCTGATGAGAAGAGCTGACATGACTCATTTGAAAAGCACCTGATGGTGGGAAAGATTGAGGGCAGGCGGAGAAGGGGACGACAGAGGATGAGATGGCTGGGTGGCATCACCAACTCAATGGACATGAGTTTGGGTAAAGTCGGGGAGTTGGTGACGGACAGGGAGGCCTGGCGAGCTGCAGTTCATGGGGTCCCAAATAGTCAGACACAACTGAGCAACTGAACTGAATGGATATATATAAATAACACTATATATAAATACAGAAGTATACCAGACCTCGTGAGAGAGAGAAAGACACATAAAGAGGAAAAGAGACAGAGGGAAAGACAAAGAAAAATATTTGGACACATAAATGAGCCTCAATAGATTTCAGCTGAAACACTTAATGATATTACTGAAAATCACATTTACCCTTAATTCCAAAAGGAAACTTTGCAGGGCACTTTTGTGCCCAATGGAAAGAAAACATAGTTTTGTATTTACTTAAAGTTAAAAAAAAAAAAAGAAATTGTGACTTTTACTCCTATTCCTCCAGAAAATGTGAAACCATCATTCAAGGCCCAAGTCAAAAGTAACTTCAGAAGCAGCAGCCATCACCAACTCCCTAGGTTTCATTAAATGCATTGTAGCACAGATCACATCAAATGATAGTAAATTCATTTGTCTGTCCCTGAGATGATGAAGTCCTGAAAGCAGGGTCTAAATACAATCTGTCTTTGTAGCAAATAGCAAATAACAGGTTCTAAATACCTCACTACTACATTTAATCAGACTACAGAATAGGTGTCATGGTTAATTCTTTTAACATATAAATGAATCTATTCTTATTCAAATTCTTTTCCTATTTAGTTCGTTACATAATATTGAGCAGAGTACCCTGTGCTACACAGTAGATATGGGCAACTTTTATCACTATATGTATTACAAAATTGTTGGTATCTGTTTCCCATCACCTCTGGAATATAATCATCTGTTATTTAATATCATAATGCAACTTGCCAGAGTGAAAATTGCCTGCAACCTGGGGAAAATATGAGGACTAATAAAATAAATCCAGAGAACATTTTTCTCTTAAAATTCTGTAACCTAAATCTGTGCAGAAATATTTAAGTAACCTGCCAGTAACAAAACACCTGATGTGACAATTACGCACCTGTCGTCTCACCCACCTCTAGACTCTCAAAACCTATTTCCTTCTATGGAGGTTAACTGTGAAGTACTGATATTCCTAAAGTGCAATTTCTATCCTGTCAGTGGCTGGTGGTATAAGAGCTCCCCCTCCCTCAACCCTCATTTTGTTTTATCAAAGTTTATCAATTTTCACTTACCAGATCTCCCCTCTTCCACACTTTCTCTGGAGGTAGGGTCACTCAGCAACATTTCCAAAGTCTCTGTGGGAGTAATGTTTCTACGTAAGCAAGGGTATTCCGCACTGCTTTTCCCGCGGTTGCCACAACAGGAACTGAGAAGTAAAGCAGGAAACTCTCCTTCAATGAGTAAGCAGCAACAAGATAAGTGAAATTGACAAGACTTTTAAATTTAATGTTGACAAGACCTTAAATTTAAAATGCAAAGTGCTTTTAACTTAGAAAGATCTACTCCACAGACTTTTGTTCCCTATCACAATGGAGTAACAGGGACCAGATTTACTTTCCTGTCTGAATCAACTAAAAAGAAAAAACTAAAAATAAAAAAAATGTTAGAAAAAATCCTTTTCAATCATTGGGCACCTTTCAATGAAGGACAGTGAGCCTTACACTTGCCCCAGCTTATAGCGGGGTAGGTTTTTGTTGTTCAGATGCTAAGTCGTCAGACTTTTTGCAACCCCCTAACAGCAGCGCACTAGACTTCCCTGTCCTTCACTATCTCCTGGAATTTGCTCAAACTCAAGTCCATTGAATTGGTGATGCCATCCAACCATTTCACCCTTTGTCCTTCCCATCTACTGTTGCCCTCAATCCTTCCCAGTATCAGGATCTTTTCCAAAGCAGAGGGAAACCAACAAATGCCAAGAGATTCCCTGAGGTGAACAGGAGAAGCGCAGGGGTAAGACTACAGAGTATCAGAAGAGAGGGAGAGAACTCGAGGGAGGTACACTGTTCCCTTTGGATATCCAGCAGCTTACTGATCACTTGTATATGAGGATGGAGGTGGCGGGGGGTGGGGAGGGTGGGAGGGAGTGGGAAACCCTGTTAATTACAAACTGGGCATTTGCCAATGGCAACCCACTCCAGTATTCTTGCCTGGAAAATCCCACGGACGGAGGAGCCTCGTAGGCTACAATCTATGGGGTCGCAAAGAGTCGGACAGGACTGAGCAACGGCACTTCGACAAGGATTAAATCATGTCCCGGGCCTTTCAGGCGCAGCTGCCTATGCTGGTGCCCATGACCCCAAGGCAGACTCGGAGCTGAGAGCCAAGCCAGGAAGGCTGCTTGAAGCCCGAGGGCCGCCTGCCACGCCTGGCTTCAGGCTGCTCCAAAGACTGGGCAGCTAGGCCAGCCACCCTGGGGGCCCACCGCCCGCCTGCCCCCCGCAAACCTACCCTGGTGTGGCTGCCTGTCCCTAGGCCAGCTGTGCTCCTCCTTCTCCGGCAGCCTTTCCCGCTTGGCGGCTCCCTCGGCCTCCGCCTACCCGCCTTAGCCTGGGCTTCCGCCCACCGGATGCCACCTGGGCTGGCTTCCGCCCGCCGGCCCGGCCTCCGCCTGCCTGGCCAGCCACCCTTGAGCAACAGGGAGTACAGGGGCTATGACGTACAGAGCCTTCCTACAGGGGCTAGGAAGTGCAGCACCACTTACTGCGCCAAGGTTCCCTTGGACAGCAAGGAGACCTAACCAGTCAATCCTAAACTTAGGAAATCAACCCTGAATATTCATAGGAAGGACTGATGCTGAAGGTGAAACTCCAGTAATTTGGCCACCTCATGGAAAGAACTGACTCACTCCCTGATAAGACTGAAGGCAGGAGGAGAAGGGAGTGGCAGAGGATGAGATAGTTGGATGGCATCATTGACTGGATGGACAGGAGTGTGAGCAAACTCTGGCAGATGGTGAAGGGCAGGGAAGCCTGGCATGCTGCAGTTCATGGGGGTCACAGAGTCGGACACGACCAAGCAGCTGATCAACAAAAACCAGCTGGTTGGAAAACTTGGGTCGGGGAAATTATAGTGAAGTATTTGAGGCTGTTAACATCACCAACAGTGACAGAGTGATTTTAAAAATCCTCAAGCCAGGGGAGAAAAAAAATGAGAAAATGAGAAGTTGACCTTTCTGGAGGACTCTCCTGGTGGAACAACTATCATTTAGCTGATTAACACCATGAAGGACTCTGTGTTGGAGACCAGCTCTGGTATTTGAATATATCAATAATACAGATTTTAAGATCTGTCCCATATCCTGACAGATTTTGATATCTGGTTTTAATGTCCTTAAAAAAATACCTTTATTTTATAACTACTTAAAGCTCTGAATTACTTGCCACATCAAGGGAATATGCACAGGAATATGAAACCTCACGATGTCATGAAAGAGCACCACCAGAAACACTGTGACTGATATACTGGGGTCTGGAGGGGATCTTTATCATCCTGCCCAGGACTACAATGTCCAAGTGACCTCCAGGTACTTCATGGGACCAGAGCACTTTGTGGACTAGCAGATGTATGAGTATAGCTTGGATATGTGGAGTTTGGGCTGTATGTTAGCAAGCATGATCTTTCGAAAGGAACCCTTCTTTCAGGTGGCGCTAGTGGTAAAGAACCTGCCTGCCAATGTAAGAGATGTAAGAGATTCAGGTTTGATCTCTGGGTCAGGAAGGTCCCCTGGAGGGGTGCATGGCAACCCGCACCAGTATTTTTGCCTGGGAGAATCCCATGGACAGAGGAGACTGGTGGATTACCGTCCATGGGGCTGCAAAGAGTCGGACATAACTGAAGTGACTTAGCATGCATGCACTTCTTTCATGGACAGGATGACTATGACCAGCTTGTTCACATTGCCAAGGTTCTGGGTACAGAGGAGCTACATGGGAATCGGAATAAGTATCACATAGACCTAGATCTACACTTCAATGATATTTTGGACAACATTCATGGAAACACTGGAAACATTTTATCCATAGTGAAAACAGATGCCTTATCAACCCTGAGGCCCTAGATCTTCTGGACAAACTTCTGTGATATGACCAAAAACAGAGACTGACTGACAAAGAGGCCATGGAGCACCCATACTTCTACCCCATGGTGAAGAAGCGGTCCCAGCCTTGTGCAGATAATGCTGTGCTTTCCAGTGGTCTCACAGCAGCCAGATGAAGATTGGCAAATGCTGGCCTCTCAAAGAAAGCTTCATTTCCCAGCACATCTCTCTGTACACATGTATTTTAATGCACATCTCTGGATCAAAAATGTTTTATTCACAACCATAGCTAAAGGTGGAAAGTCAGTTTTCAGAGAGAGAGGGGGAAAAAAAGATGTAATATTAGAATTTATTCAGGAAGGAAAAATTGGATGGAAGGGAAAGAAAGTTCTTCCCTCCCACCCTTTACCTCTTTTTATCCCCATGAGAAACAATTTCTCTCTATTAGGGTAATCTACATTTTTGAGCTCTGATAGGTATACATGGGGGCTTTTCTGGTAGCTCAGCTGGTAAAGAATCTGCCTGCAATGCAAGAGACCCCAGTTCGATTCCTAGGTTGGGAAGATCCCTGGAGAAGGGTGAGTCTACCCACTCCAGTATTCTTGGGCTTCCCTGGTAACTCAGCTGGTAAAGAATCCATCTGCAATGCAGGAGACCTGGGTTCAATCCCTGGATAGGGAAGATCCTCTGGAGGAGGGCATGGAAACTGACCCCAGTATTCTTGCCTGGAGAATCCCCATGGACAGAGGAGCCTGGCAGGCTACAGTCCATGGGGTCTCAAAGAGTCAGACAACACTGAGCGACTAAGCACAGCACACAGCAGAAGGAAAGAATGTGAAGTATACACAGCAGAGATATACATGAATGTGTTGGCAAAGAAAAGTCTTTCTTGTGTGCAGGGACTGGCATTGTGTGGGCTCCTACCTTCAAGACCCTCCTAGATCTCACCCTGTATAATCTCTACATCTGGTGGTTTGTCTATATCCTTTATCACACCCGTTTATAAACTGGTAAGCACAAGTGTTCCCCTGGGCTCTATGAGCCACTCTGGCAAAGTAATCAAAATCGAGGAGGGTTCATAATCTCTTTGATTTGTAGTCAAATTGAACAGGAGTTGTAACCTGGGTCCTGCCACTTGCATTGGCATCTTGAAGTAGGGGTGGGGGGCAATCTTGTGGGGCTGAGCTCTTAACCTGTGGGATCTGATGCTATCTCCAGGTTGATAGTGTTAGAAGTGAGCTAAATTGTGGAACGCCAGGCTAGTGTCACAGACAGTCATTTGTTTAGTAGGAAAGTCTTGTGCACTTGGTGTCCAAAGTGTCAGAAGTGAACAGGTCTGTGTGCGTAATAACGGAGATTCACAGGAAAGAAGAGCCAGTGAGGAAGAACTGTGGATTTTTCCTTTACCCAAATCTTAAAAGGAAGACCCAAAAGGATAGACCTGCTTTCAAATAATTTAACTTCACTTGGAACAAATTCAAGAATATTTAGAGAAAGGCAAAAATACCCAACATCCAAAGGTAAAAACTCACAATCTCTGGAGTGCAAAGATTGCACAGAAGCAGAGAAGTATGATCCCTGATGTGGAGAAAGTGAGCCAAAAAAAAAAACAACCCAGGAATGAAACCAAGCAGGACCCTGTGGGGCTCCTGGGTAGGGAAGTCTTTCTGTCCCCCATTTCTTGTTTGTAGGTTAGAGACTCCAGCCCTAAGATCTTCCTTGTGTTCTTTTTTCTTTTAATAGTTTTTTACATTTTCCTATGGTATTTCTTTTTATTATCTATATTTAATTGGAGGATACTTGTTTTACAATGTTGCGTTTGTTACTGCCATACAAGAATGGGAATCAGACATAACTATATATATATATATATATATATATATATATATATATATATACACATATACATATCCACTCCCTCTTGAGCTTCCCACTTCTCCTCCCCACATTACACCCCTCTAGGTCATTACAGAGCAAGAGGCTAGTCTCCCTGTTTTATATAGCAGATTCCCACTAGCTATCTATTTTACACGTGGTAGTTTATATATATCAGTGTTACTTTCTCAATTTTTCCATTGAGTTTTAAAGAGCAGATTAGAACAGGTGCTAATCAGGGAAGGAAAGGGACACAAGACAAGGGAGGAGGAACAGCCAAGAAACAAAAGAGCAGGCTTGGGGCAGGATCCTGGTTCTACCTCGAGGCATATATATATATATATACATATACATACATAACAATATCTTTAAGCTCTTTATAGAACTAAATCCCCAACAGATGGAAGATCCCCAACAGAATGAAGATTCTTCATTCCAAATTAAAGGGACCAGAGAAGCTCCTCTAGAAGATCACCTCAGGCCAGTTTAACAGAACCACTCTCACAACACGTAACACTTAACCACACTCACAACACATAACACTTAACCACACTCACTTAACCTGTATGACACCAAGAGGGGAACTTCTTTTAAAACACGTTTATTTTGCCAGAGAGACCTTGAGGACATTCAAACCAAGCTTAAAGAGAAATCTCCCCAAGAACATTGGACATTTGTGTCCCTGGAAAAGAGGGGAATTCAGGCCAGTTCCAGAGGGATCTCTAGTTTCCAATTAAGATGCCATTCCTGGGGGTCAGGCTATATTGAGAAAAAAGGGGGGCAATATCTTGAACCAGCTCACTAGGAACACTGGCCACCCTCTCCCAGCTTTTCAAAGCCCTTAATCCCCAGACCACAGGACCTGTCCTAAGGAATCTCCCAGTCACCTGCTAACATTCTGCAAACTCCCATGAAGAGGGCAGCTTAGGGGCACAGCTATCTGGGGAGAAATCAGGTTATATTTTCCCAAATCACCTGTCCAGGCCAGGTACTCATACCTGCATAAGAGATAAGTAAATACATACTGTGCTATCAATGAAATTTAGGAGGTTATTTATTACAGCAACTATGTTACATACCTAGTTAGTTACTAGGTAACTAGTTCAGATACTAGTTACAAGTTACTAGTTCAGATACTCACATTGAAAACAAAGCCCTGGAGAGGTCATGTTGCCAAAACTTGGCCTCTGTTCACCGATGCCAAGGAGAAACATGGAGACCATTTTGGGTGAAGTACAAAAGAATAGCCGTTAATTTCTTTTCCAGGCAAAGGGGACCAGAGCAGGCTAATGCCCTCAAGACTATGTGGTCATGAGGAGTTTCATAATGTTCAAGGAGCAGGGCAAGGACAATTCTCAGATTGGTTGGCATCCAGATGAAGTTTCAAGCATCTTCAGTCTTCTGGTCTCAACCAGTCTAGGATCAATGTTCTGATGGTCAGCAGTTTTCATCTGGAGAGGATCCACTTCTGTAAAAACACCTTAGGAATGTGTGTCATGTCTTTGTCTATATCTTTCAGGGAACTTGGAGTTCAGTGATTCAGCCATATGGCAGAATTATAATCTAAACTGCTACCAATTCCCCAGCCCAACAACTAGTCTTTGTTTCTGCATCTTCATATTTCCTGATGACTGACTCTTGAGCTGGCATTCTACTTCAAAAGACAAGAACACAGGGACTTGCACATGGGTTCAGTCATGGCCAAGTGAAAGCAGGGAATGCGGTTTCTTCATCCTCTCCTTGGCTCTCCCGGTGGCAGATCCTCTTCACTGTGAGCTGCCGCTGGCCAAAGGGGTTGGCTGGTCTCAGGACTGCAAACACTGATGCTACTGCCACGTCCTCCGGTTTCCTGGGTCCTCACACACACCCCTCACCACCCACGGCCTCTCCTGGGTAGTCTCTCACTTCCAGGCCTCAGTCTTCTGCCCAGACACGGGGGAGGCGCCAGATGCAGGGACCAGAAAACAAGTCTGACGGTAGACCAGATTACACTAGGTATCCCTCAGTCTGGATGTCACATACTGGCTTTGTTTTATTTATTGATTTTTCTTTTTTTTTTTTTTTACTGGCTTTGTTTCAACCCAGCTCTGCTTCCTGTGATTTGTTTCTCAGGGCTTCAAGCCGGAAGAGGAAGTCAGAACAGGAGGAAACAGGATGCCTGAAGGTTGCTGGTATTTGGCTCCTCTTCAAACTGCCAAATGTCTGATGGGGGCTGGTGGGCTACTGGTGGATCTAAGAGAATGAACCTCTTCTCAGGCTGTCTGCCACTCTGGGTGCCTTCCTGGCAGAGCAAAAGAAAGTATGCAGAAGGTGTCACAGCCTGGAAATCGCCTTGGCCTAGCAGAGATGCGGACAGGCTTTGTCTCTTTGAGGTTCAATCTGAGGTAACCAAGACTTCTTGGTGTTTCTGTCCTGAGGTGACCAGGACAGAAACTCTGGTTGAGGACACACATGCATATTCAGAAGGCCTTGATTTGTGGTTTGTTAGGAGTGTTATCTCTCAGGAGCCACAGATCAAAATCATTGAAACTACCCCTGGATTACAAAATAGGGGAAATGTATAAAAACCCAAACTACAATGCTACATAAATTGCTACAAGAATTAGGATTGGAGTTGGCAAGAAATAAAGGTGCTTTTTAAAGTAAGAATTGATTGGAGGTCAAAATGGTTACATAGTTGCAGGTAGGGGAAGAGGGTACTTTGAAATTATGTTTGCAGCTGGCCTGCAGCTGCAGACATTGTTCTGAGAACTGTTGGGATCTTTCCTGGTGGTCCAGTGGTTAAGATTGCAAGCATCTACTTCATGGGGCACACGTTCCATCTGCATGCTGCAGGGCATGTGCAAAAAAAAAAAAAATGCTGGTGTTATTCTTGAGTTTGATATAGTCCCTAAAGTTCAAGTTCTCAGAGATTTAAGAACATGTCTGACACCACATCCATGGATGGCTACCTGGCTCCATTTTGAATGTGTGAATCATGGATATTTCTTTTTAATTTTTAAATGATCTTGAATATGTCATCACCTGTTTTCATCACCCTTTTTTGGGGTGATCAGATATCAAAGCTAAGGATCTGTCCACAGTGAGGTTGGTTCAGTTGGAATAGACTTTACGAACATATTCTTAAGACAGTAACTGCAGAAAGTGGCCTTTGAACAATTTTTTTTTTTTCTGGTGAATTACTTTAGTCCTTGAAATGATTTAGAAGTTTCACCAAGTGGTGATAATAAAAAGCAGATGACTCTTTAGAAGATAGTTTGGCAGTTTCTTAAGACATTATTATACTCATCATATCAAAAAATCTCACTTTTTGATCATATACTCATCATATGATCCAAAAATTACACAAATAATTTGAAAACGAATGTTTTTGCAAAATATGCACAGGTATGTTTATAGCAGTTGTATTCATGATTGCCAAAACTTGGAAGCAGCCAAGATGCCTGTCAATATATAAATAACTAAACACACTTTAGACTTTCCAAACAATGGCATAATATCCTGGGACTTAACAAAGAAGCAGTTAACTCAAGAAAAACATGAAAGAACCTTTAATGCAGGTTACTAGGTGATAGAAGTCAATCTGAAAAGGCTACATACTCTAAATTTCAATAACTTACCTTTCCAAATTCAGGAAAAGGCAAAACTATGGAGGCAGTGAAAAGATCCATCTGAAAGGCCAAGGTGGAGAGGTTGAAAGGGATGAAAAGGTGGAGCCCAGGGGACTGTTAAGGCAGTGAAACTATGCTATATGGTACTGCAATGATGGATTCATTTTTCAAGATCTGTAGCATACACAACACAAAGAGTGAACCCTAGACTATAGACTTCAGATAATAGTAATGTAGCAAAGAGCTAACATCCATCCTTCTCAAACTCTTCCAAAAAATTGCAGAGGGAGGAACACTCTCAAGCTCATTGTAAGAAACCACCATCATCATGATGCCAAAACCAAACAAAGGTATTTCAAAAAAGAAAATTATAGGCCAATAACACTGATGAACATAGATGCTAAAATCCTCCATGAAATACTAGCAAACTGAATCCAGCAATGCACTAAAAGGGTCATACACCATGACCAAGTAGGATTTAGCTCAGGGAGGCAAGGATTCTTCAATATATGCAAATCAATTAATGTGATACATTATATTAACAAATTGAAGGATAAAAACCTTATGATCATCTCAAAAGATGCAGGAAAGCTTTTGACAAAATGTGATACCCATTTATGATTAAAGAAATGCTCCAGAAGATGGGCAGAGGAAACCTACCTCAATATAATAAAGGTCATATACAACAAACCCACAGCAAACGTCATTCTCAATAGTGAAAAACTGAAAGCCTTTCCTGTAAGATCAGGAACAAGACAAGGTATCCAAACTGGAAGAGAAAGACAGCAGTCACTGTTTGCAGATGACATGATAGTGTACATAGAAAATCCTAAAGATGCCACCAGAAAACCACTAGTGGTAATCAATGAATTTAGTAATGTTTCAGGATATATAATTAATACACATACATCTCTTGCATTCATTTACACTAACAACATAAGATTATGAAAGAAAAATCCAAGAAATAATTCCATTTACCATTGCAGCAAAAAGAATAAAATACCTAGGAATAAATCTACCTAAGAGGCAAAAAGCCTGTCCTCAGAAAACTAAAAGATACTAATGAAAGTAATCAAAGATGACACAAAGAGATGAAGAGATATAACATGTCCTTGGATTGGAAGAATCAATATTGTGAAAATGACAATACTACCCTAAACAAACGACAGATTTCATGTAATCATTATCAAATTGCCAAGGGCATTTTTCACAGAATTAGAACAAAAAGTTTTACAATTTGCTTGGAAACACAAAAGACCCTGAATAGCCAATCTTGAGAAAGAAAAACAGAGCTGGAAGAATCAGTCTCCTTAACTACACACAATAGGGCAAAGCTATAGTCTTCAAAACAGTGTGATACTGGCACAAAAATAGACCTACAAATTAAATGGAAGAGGATAGAAAGCCCATAAATAAACCCACTCACCTATGGTCAGTTAATCTATGACAAAAGAGGCAAGCCTACACAGTGGTGGAAAGACAGCATCTTCAACTGTTGAAAACATTGGGCAGCAACATGTAAAAAAATGAAAGTAGATTATGCTCTAACACCATGCACAAAAATAACCTCAAAATGGGTTAAAGACCTAATTGTGAAATGGGAAGCAATAAAACTCCTACAGGAAAACATAGGCAGAGCATTCTCTGACAAGAGTTGCAGCAATATCTCTTTCAACCCATCTTGCAGAATAATGGAAGCTAAAACCAAAGTAAACAAATAATATCTCATTAAACTCAAAAGCTTTTGCACAGCAAAGAAAACCATAGACAAAATTTAGAAAGACTAGAACTCACAGATTGGGAGAAAATATTCCCAGTGATATGACTGACAAGGAATTAAGTCTCCAAAAATTGCAAACAGCTTAATATCATCAAAACAACCTAATAAAAAAATCACCAGAAGACCTAAATATATATTTCTCCAAAGAAGACACACAGATAGCCAAGAGACACATGAAAAGATGTTCAACATCTCTAATTACTAGAGAAATGTAAAACAAACTACAATGAGATATCACCTCATACCAGTGAAAATGGCTATCATCAAAAACTCCAAACAATAAATGCTAGAGAGTGTTTGGAGAGAAGGGAAACCACCAACACTGTTGGTGAAAATGTAAATTGGTATAGCCACTATGGAGAACAGTATGGAGAGGCCTTAAAAAATGAAAAACAGAACTACCATATGATTCTGCAATTCCAGTCCTGGGCATGTATCCCGAGAAACACATGGTCTTAAAAGATGCATGCATCCCAATGTTCACTGCAGCACTGTTAACAATAGCCAAGACAAGGAAGCAACATAAGTGTACATTGACAGAGGAATGGATAAGGAGGATGCAGTACATATACACAGTGGGATATTACTTACTGTTAAGAAGAACAAGACACCGTTTGCAGCAAAATGGATGGACCTAGAGATTGTCATACTGAGTGAAGTAAGTCAGACAGAGAAGGAGAAATATTGTTTGGCATCCCTTATATACAGAATCTAAAAAGAAATGATATGAATCTACTTATTTACAAAACAGACCCACCGACCTAGAGAATAAATATATGGTTGCCATGGGGAAGGATGTGGGGAAGGATAGTTAGGGAGTTTGGGATAGATATGTACACACTGCTATTTTTTTTTATTTTTAAGCTTTACAATATTGTATTAGTTTTGCCAAATACCGAAATGAATCCGCCACAGGTTAAAATGGATAACTGACAAGGACCTACTGTATACTACACTAAACTTTGCTCAATGTTATATGGTAGCCTGGAAGGGAGGGGAGTTTGGAAGGAAATGGATACATGTATGTGTATGGCTGAGTCCCTTTGCTGTGCATCTGAAACTATCAAAACATGGTCAGTTGGCTATACTGCAATATAAAATTAAAAAAAAACATTGTAGATCTTTATAGCAATATTTGTAGCACTACATTATTGTTTTTAATGTCTGTATTGTTTTCTGTAGTATTGTTTAATAACCCCCCAGGCTCCTCTGTCCATGGGATTTTTCAGGTAAGAATACTGGACTGGGTTGCTGTTTCCTTTGCTAAGTGTATAGTATAAATGTACCATAATTTAACCTAGCTCATATATATAGACATTAAAGTTGTTTATAATTATTTTACTATTTTATATATTTTTGAAATAAGTATCATATAGGAATCCATTTATTTCCTTATGATAAATTCTTTGAAGGAGATTTGCTTGGTCCAAAATTTCTTGATATATAAAATATTTTGAAATATTATTAAAAAGGTTTCTATATTAATAAAATGCAAACTTATACTGAAATAGAGGAAAGCAGTAGAATGGGAAAGACTAAAGATCTCTTTAAGAAGATTGGAGCTATCAAGGGAACATTGTATGTAAGAATGGGCATGATAAAGGACAGAAATAGCAAGGACCTAACAGAAACAGAAGAGATTAAGAAGAGGTGGCAAGAATACACAGAAGAACTGTACAAAAAAGTCTTAATGACCTGGATAACCACAATGATGCGGTCAGTCACCTAAAGCCAGGCATTCTGGAGTGTGAAGTGAAGTGGGCCTTAGGAAGCCCAAAACAAAGGTAGTGAAGCTGACAGAATTCCAGTTGAGTTATTTCAAATCCTAAAAGATGATGCTCTTAAACTGCTTCACTCACTATGTCAGCAGAAAACTCAGCAGTGGCCACAGACAGGACTGGAAAAGGTCAGTTTTCATTCCACTCCCAAAGAAGGGCAGTGCCCTTCTTTTAGAATGTTCAAACTACTGTACAATAGAGCTCATTTCACATGCTAGCAAGGTAATGCTCAAAATTTTTCAAGCTAGGCTTCAGCAGAACATGAACGGAAAACTGCCAGATGTTCAAACTAGGTTTTGAATAGGCAGAGGAAGACATCAAATTTCCAGTATCTGTTAGATCGTGGAGAAAACAAGGGAGTTCCAGGAAAATGTCTACTTCTGCTTCATTGACTATGTTAAAGCCTTTGACTGTGTGAATCACAACAAACTGTGGAAAATTCTTAAAGAGATGGGAGTACCAGACCACCTTACCTGCCTCCTGAGAAACTGGTCAAAAAACAACAGTTAGAACTGGACATGGAATAATGGACTGGTTCAAAACTGGGAAAGGACTATGTCAAGACTGTATGTTGACACCAGCTTATTTAACTTACATGCAGAGTACATCATACAAAACGATGGGCAGGATGAATATGTATGTATAATATGTTATTAATAAAATTGAAGATGCCTTACCACAAGCTCTACTGTGATGCAGTCAAGACAGACATCATTATTTCCACTTTATATTTGACTTAAAAAGGTTCAGTTCAGTTCAGTTGCTCAGTCGTGTCCGACTCTTTGAGACCCCATGAATCGCAGCACGCCAGGCCTCCCTGTCCATCACCAACTCCTGGAGTCCACCCAAATCCATATCCATTGAGTCGGTGATGCCATCCAACCATCTCATCCTCTGTCATCCCCTTCTCCTCCTGCCTTCAATCTTTCCCAGCATCACGGTCTTTTCAAATGAGTCAGCTCTTTGCATCAGGTGGCCAAAATATTGGAGTTTCAGCTTCAGCATCAGTCCTTCCAATGAACACCCAGAACTGATCTCCTTTAGGATGGACTGGGTGGATCTCCTTGCAGTCCAAGGGATTCTCAAGAGTCTTCTTCAACACCACAGTTCAAAAGCATCAATTCTTCTGCACTCAGCTTTCTTTATAGTCCAACTCTCACATCCATACCTGACTACTGGAAAAATCATAGCCTTGACTAGACGGGCCTTTGTTGACAAAGTAATGTCTCTGCTTTTGAATATGCTGTCTAGGTTGGTCATAACTTCCCTTCCAAGGAGTAAGCGTCTTTTAATTTCATGGCTGCAATCACCATCTGCAGTGATTTTGGAGCCCCCCAAAATAAAGTCAGCCACTGTTTCCCTGTCTATTTGGCATGAAGTGAAGGGACCACATGCCATGATCTTAGTTTTCTGAATGTTGAGCTTTAACAAGGTTACCATATCTGGAAAGAAAAAAAAAAATTACCTATCTGGTTGAATTCACAGAATCACTGAGTAAAATAGCTGAGATTGGTACACAAATTTGTTTCTGTCCTAAAAAGTGAAAGAAAGTGAAAGTAAAGTCGCTCAGTCACGTCCGACTCGTTGCCACCCCGTGGACTAGCCCACCAGGCTCCTCCGTCCATGGGATTCTCCAGGCAAGAATACTGTTTCTGTGCTAAAGTCCTGTTTAATCTAATGTTATACTGCCTCCCAGTTGTATAAACTTATATTCACAGGCACTTGTAAATCAAGTTACATATTTCCATTCTTATGCCTTGGGAAATACTGGAGATCTATTTACTTGTTTACTAGCAAAGTAATTTTTCCTGCATAGCAAGGATGCTCTTTTTTAAATATTTACATCTCTTGAATCTGTATATTCTATGCTTAAGACACCCAACAAGCAGTTAATTATATGAAATTTAACATATATAGCATATATATTGTCCAAGTCATTGTATCCTAAAAGTTATTAAACTATTATTATTATTCATTTTACTTTAGTAGTAAAATGAATGAATCTCACAGAGACTATGTAACTTGGCAGTATCACATAGCTACCAGTGGCCAACCAATACTCACACTCTCTTGTTCATTCTCAAAGCCCATCGTTGTAACCATGAATTACGCTTCTACCATAGTTTTTCCGCAATTAGAATTTTTGTTGAGGCTTTAATCTTGCACTGCATGTTTACGGCTTTTCCAACATAATATCTTCTGCATGACCACAAGCATCAGATCTTTTGAAATCAATCCTTGAGTAATACCTTGTTCAGGTACTCATTTGTGTACTACTACTGCTACTGCTGCTAAGTCACTTCACTCGTGTCTGACCCTGTGCGACCCCATAGACGGCAGCCCACCAAGCTCCCCTGTCCCTGGGATTCTCCAGGCAAGAACACTGGAGTGGGTTGCCATTTCCTTCTCCAATGCATGAAAGTGAAAAGTGAAAGTGAAGTTGCTCAGTCGTGTCTGACCCTCAGCGACCCCATGGACTGCAGCCTACCAGGCTCCTCCATCCATGGGATTTTCCAGGCAAGAGTACTGGAGTGGGGTGCCATTGCCTTCTCCGACTCATTTGTGTAAACACAACAAATAAATATCTGATCATTGTCTACCATCTATAACTGTACACTTTTTCACAAAAAATAAACAAGAATTTGTGTTCAAATATGCATTGAATTTTGCTACTCCACTCCTGATATTGGTGGTAAAAAACAGTGGTGAAAAAATTCTTCTCTAGGTGCTTTAAGGTCTAAATCCAAACCACACCTTTAGAAGTGAAGTGATGTGAAAGTCACTCTATCGTGTTTAACTCTTCGTGTCCCCATGGACTATATAGTCCATGGAATTCTCTAGGCCAGAATACTGTAGTGGGTTGGCTTTCCCTTCTCCAGGGCTCTTCCCAACCCAGGGATTGAATCCAGGTCTCCTGCATTGCAGGCGGATTCTTTACCAGCTGAGCCACAAGCAAAGCCTTTAGAACTGCTGTGCAATAGGATAGTCATTAATCACATTTGAGTATTAAAATTTAAATCAATTATAATTAAATAAAAAATTAAAATCTAGCCACATTTCAAGTGCTCACAGCTCCATGTGGCTAGTGGCTACAATTGTGGTCGCACTGATGTGGAATATTTCCACCACTGTAGAAAGTTGATTCAAAAGTGCTGATCTAGAATAAAAATCATAGTTTTCTTCCAGATGTTGAACAAAAGGAACTCCAGCTAACTTGCTTTTAAATAATGAAGCATATGTAGCTCAATACGTTTTATAGTAATTAGAAACATTAGCCTTCTTCAGTATGTGTGCTTGTAAAATGTATAGATGTTAATATCGAAGTGAAGAAAGACTGTACAATGAGTCTGTTGGATTAATATTTTTCGTAGTTTTCTTTCACCATCTTTTTGATGTCCAAAGACTCTGTAGTATTGTGTGTGTTAGTCTCTCAGTCCTGACAATTCTGCAATCCCACAGACTGTTAAGATCCAAGTGAAGCAAGACTGTACAATGACTTTGTAGAATTAAGAATTTTCAGAATTTTCTTTCACTATCTTTTTGATATCCAAGGATTCTGTAGTATTTTCCCTTTTTTAGTTTCTAATATTATTGATTTGTATCTTCTCTCTGTTTTCCTCAGTTCACTTGAGGTTTATCAATTTTATTTATATCTTCTGAAGAACCAGCTCTGTTTTGTAGAGGCTTATCGATTTTATTGATCTTTTTCAAAGAGCCAGCTTTCGATTCCATTGATCATCTCTATTGATTTCTGCTGTTTAATTTCCTTTCTTTTCACTTTGCATTTTCCCTTCTTTTTCTAGTTTACTATGGCTAAAGCTTAGATATTTGTTTTTAGGTATTTATTCTTTTTGAATATGTGCATTCAATGTAGTAAACTTTCCACTAAACACTTATTTTACCCTATGTCACAAATTCTGAAGTTATATTTTCATTTAGTTAAAATATTTTTAAATTTTTCTTGAAATGTCCTCTTTGACTCATGTATTGTTTAGAAATATGTTGTTAAATCTCCTGTATTTAGAATTTTTTAGTTATATTTCTATGTAGCCATCTGATTCTAGTTTAATTTCACTATGGCCTGAGCACATACATTATATGATTTCTATTCTTTTAATTTTTTAAGCTATAATTTTTCAGAATGTGGTCTAACATGGCAAATATTTAACATAACCTCAAGACAAATGTATATTCTGCTGTCATTAAATAAAGTAGCTTATAAATATCAATTATTTTGTATACAGTTGATTGATGGTGCTATTAGTACAACTGTGTTGTGATTTTCTGCCAGATGGGTCTGCCCATTTCTGACAGAGGGTTACAGAAGTCTTCAGCCATAATAGTGAATTCACCTGTCTCTCCTAGCAATTCTATCAGGTTCTACCTTACATCTTGACACTGTTGTTAGGTTCACATACAAAAGAATTGGTATGTCTTCTTGGAGAAGTAATTGTTTTATGATTATGTAATGTTCTTCTTTTTCCATGATAAGTTTTCTTGTTTAGAAGTTGCTCTGCATGAAATTAATATAGTGTAGCTACTCCAGCTTTCTTTTGATTAGTATTCACAAGGAACATCTTTCTCCATTCGTTTCCTTTTTCTTTTTTTGACTACATGTATCTTCATCTTTAAAGTGGATTTTTTATAGAAAATACAAAATTGGATCTTGTTTTTGTTTCACTCTGACAATTTCTTTTAGCTGGTATATTTAAACCATTGACATAAAGATGATTATTTAAACAGATGAATTAATATCTGCCATGTATGTTAATGTTTTCTATTTGTTGCTATTGTTCTTTGTTTCCATTTTGTCTTCTATTTTTTCAGCCTTATGTAGTTTTAGTTGGGTAGCTTAGATTATTGAATTTTCTCTCCTATCTTGTATCCATTGCACTTCTTTCTTTTTAAAAAAATATTTTTAGTGATTGCCCTGAAGCTTGTAATACAAAATTACAACTAGCTCAAATATGCTTTCAATTAATACTGTAAACCTCAAAAGAATAGTGCAATATCTTATAATAACAAAATAATCCTAATTGTACTCTTGTCCCTTACATTGTTACTGTCATTCATTCCATTTATGCATAAACTACAAGAAACTAATACAGTCATTATTTTGAACAAGCTGTTACCAGTGTGATCAATTAAGAATAGGAAAAATACATTTAAAATTTTCTCATTTATTCCTCAAAGTAGATCCTAGTTTTTGACCTATATTACTTTCCTTCCCTCTTTCTATTCTTTCCTTATTTGAACATTCTTACAAGGAAGACTCCTGGCTACAAATTCCCTGAAGGTTTTTTTCCAGGAAAAAATCTTTATTTCCCCCTCACTGTGAACGGGATTTCAGAGAATATAAAATTCTACGTTGATAATTTCTTTTTCTCTCAACAATTTGAACATTTCACTCCACTCTGCTTGTTTACCTGGCTTCTTTGGAAACAAAAGGTGGCAAGGTAATTTTTTTTTCTTCTTGCTTCTTTCTAAATTTTTTCTCAATTTTTGTTTGGCTTTCTGCAATTTGACTATGATATACCCAGATGTATTTGATGTTGTGTGTGTGCGCAGTTTTATGCTGCTTGGTTTTCTCCAAGCTTCCTAGATCTGTGCTTTAGTGTCTGATACTAATTTGGGGTAAATTCTCAGTCACAGTTCCTTAAAATATTGCTTCTACTTCTTTCTTCTCCTTTTGGTGTCCCCATTACATGTTACACTTTTAGTAGTTATCCCACAGTTCTTGGATATTATTTTGGGTTTTCTTTTCTGTTTTTTCCATTGTTTTGTTTTAACTTTTCAGTTTTGGATGTTTCTGTTGCTATGTTCTAAACTCAGAGATTCTCTCCTCAGCCATGTATTAATGAGATCATCAGACACTCTATTTTTGTAAGTGTTTTGATTCTCTGACATTTCTTTTTTTCCTTTCTTATAATTTCTATGTTCTCCTTACACTACCTATTTATTCTTCATGGTGTCTATATTTTGCATTGGAGTCATTAGCATGTCAGTCAGAGTTTTTAAAAAGTTTCCAGTGTGATAATTCTAATATTTCTGCCATATCTAAGTTCTGATACTTTTCAAACTGTGCTTAACTTTTTGCTTTTGTTTTCTGTGCTTAATCATGTATGACCCTCTGCAGTGCCATGGGCTATAGCCTACCAGGCTCCTCTACCCATGGAATTTTTCAGGCAAGAATACTGGGGCAGGGTGCCATTGCCTACCTCAGGGGATCTTCCCCACCCAGGGATTGAACCTGCATCTCTTGCATCTCCTGCATTGGCAGGGGGCTTCTTTACCACTAGCACCACCTGAGTGAATGAAAACTGTGTTGTAATAGATATATTTGATCTTTACCTCTGATTCCTGGCAAGGAGCTTCAAAAATCATTATAATTTTGTCCATTTCTTGAGTCAAAGAAGAAGCAACTTTGTTATGCTAGTGATCACTCATTGTGAAGGTTCTGTATAGTTTCAAGGGAGTGTCTGGTCACCAGAAAAAACCACCACCATGTGATTAGAGGGTAGCAAATTCCTATATTTCCCCTGTCCTCAGACACATGAGCTGTGCATGCCTACACGTGGCTCTAACGTACCAAAGACACTGAGACCTAAACTCTTCATAGCTGAACATTGCCCACATTCCAGATTGGCTGTTGGTTGATTCACTTGCAAGAAATATCCAAATAACACTACAAGGGCTGTGAAAACTGAACTGGAACCAGAGCCCACAGAAGGCCTGAACCTAGCCAAAGTGATTGTTTGCTCAAACCAAAAATTTGGATATGCGCCAGATATTTAAACAAAGAATCTCCTAACAAAATATTTATTAAAAATGTCCAGAAGACAATCCAAAACTATTCAGCATACGAACAGCCATGAGAATTTGGACTTGCATGGAGAAAGATAATCAACAGAAGCTGTGCTGACGTGACACAGATGTTGGAATTATCTAGCAAATATTTTAAGCAGCTATTATAAAGATACTCAAAATACCAAAGGAATGAAGAAATAAATGAAGTCATTTACCAAGAATTAGAAATCATCTTTTTACTCTTCTGAATTGCCTTCTATCTAAATTGATTGCTACTTTTATCAAGGATAAGGAAAATTTTCCATCCTAAATTATGACACCCCAATTTTTTCCAACAGGTAAAAGTCACTTTTTTCACTTAGTAAGTCACCAAACAAAATCTTAAATCATGATTATTAATTTCAATCTCATACATATGTGTGTATATGTATATACATATATATATATATATATACACACACACACACACACACACACATTTTTCTTTCTATATGGCATCTTATGTAAGATATTTTATTTGAATGTTCTCCTAAATTTTTATCTGGAATTGTTCACTTTTTTAAATTAGTAAATATCTTTTACTTGCCTTTTAATGTTTTCTCTCCTGTGAGCTTCCATGATAAGTTTTATACTTTATTTCACAATAATAATATGCTGCATCTGTGTAACACTTTACAGTATGTATTTTTCCCACTGAAATTAATCATTCCATTGTCAGTCATAAATTTTACCTGTTTCCATTCTCTTACCTCTTTCTCTTAATAGTTCCCTTTCATTACCTGTTAGGACAAGAATTTCCATATCTGCGTATTCTTAAACAAATTATAAACACATTTAAAATTTATAAATTATAGCACTCTTTCAAGATCTCTCATCCTTGAAAACTCTGTAGCTGTGAACCACTTTCCCTGTGTAGACACTAGAGTCTTATCAGTAGCATTATTTTATCACCTCAATCTTCACCCTCATTCCTTACAGCCCAAATTCTTACCTCGTTTTGCAATCCGCACAGTTGGAAAACATCTTTCTCTACCATATTTATATCAGGCATTTTACCTCCAGCTTTTATTAGAGAACTAAGACTACAGTCAACCGTTTGTGGCCGGAACTTCCTGAGTAACTGAAAATGTCAAGCTAAACTAATTTGGATAGTGAAAGATTCACACAGTGAACCACACATTTTTAGTCAGAAGGCCACTTGCTACAAACACACACAGAAGATTGGGCTTTGTATGAATGTTTAAAAAGACAATGAAGCTATTTCATGAATAATACTTTAATTGCAAGACAATGGATTTCAAACTAATCACCATGATAAGTCCAGTTACGACACGTCAGCTTGCAAATATATCATACAGTTATTGACTATATTCCCTGCACTGCACGTTTGATACTTATAACTCATTTATTTTGTAACTGGAGGTTTTGGTTCTCACTCTTCCTCACCTATTTCTTTCCCTCTGCTCCCCCCACTCCTTCCTGGCAAACACGTATTTGTTCTTTGCATCTATAACTATATATACACAGTATAAAATTTTTGAACTGCTATATTGTACATTCGAAGTTAATTTTGTAAATCTACTATTCTTTAGTAAGGAAGAAAAGGAAATGGTGCTCAAGAGGACATGGGAGTTATTTACTGAAGCAAGGTCACTGGGTACAGCAATAAAGATAGGAGTGATGTGGTGAGGGCTGCTTTTATTCACTTTTGTCGAGTGATAGACAAAACTAGATTTGACTGCACTTAAATGCTGAGAGAATGTATTTTCTTTAAAATACATTTCCTGAAAGAAGCAGTGGACATTCTAGGTTATGCTTGTATCTGAAAAAGATGAAACATAGAAATGAAAAGAAGCTGATATTGATAATGTTGCCAAAACTCTGCCTGTGTTCTCTGTTGCCGAATAGAAACATAGAGACAGGTTTTGCCTGAACTAGAAAAGAGTAACTTCTATTGTGCTGCCAGGCAAAGGGGACCACAGAGGGCTAATGCACTCAAGACTGTGTGACCCACCCGGGAGTGGGATAGTGAGGAGTTTTATAGTGTTCAAGGAGCAATGCGTCACCAACTCATGGACATTTTTGGATTGGTTGGCATCAAGGTGACCTTTCAAGCATCATTAATTTTCCGGTTTCAACCAGTCTAGAGTCTATGTTCTCATGGTCAGCAGTTTTCATTTGGAGCTGGTCTGCTTCTTGTAAAAATAACTTAGCAACGTGTGTCATGCCTTCATGTATTTCAGAGAAATAGGTGTTCAGTGATTCTGCTATGTGGTTGAATTATAATCTAAGTTGTTACCAGTTCCCCAGCCCAATAGCTAGTCTTTGTTTCTACATCTTCACGTTTTTCTCTTCAACGAGGGGTGCTGGGAAAACTGGTCAACTCCATGTAAAAGAGTGAAACTAGAACACTTCCTAACACCTCACACAAAAATAAACTCAAAATGGATGAAAGACCTAAATGTAAGACAAAAAACTATAAAACTCTTAGAGGAAAACATGGATAGAACATTCTTCAACATAAATCACAGCAAGATCCTCTATGACCCACCTCCCAGAGTAATGGAAATAAAAACAAAAACTAAACAAATGGGACCTAATTAAACTTAAAAGCTTTGGCACAACAAAGGAAAGTATAAGCAAGGTGGAAAGACAGCCCTCATGAAACAACTGACAAAAAATGAATTAATCATGGATTCTTGAGTCAGTCTTTTATTTTAAAAACAAGGATGCAGGGGTTTGTACACTTCAGAAATACAATGTGTTAATGCTACTGCTGCCATAACAAAGTGCCATGCACTGCATGATTTAAAACACCAGGAACTGATTGTCTCACAGTACTACAGCCTGGAAGGCCCAACATCAATATATCCTCTGGGTCATGCTCTCTCAGACTGCTCTAGGAGACAGTCCTTTCTTGCCTCTTCCTGCTTCTGGTAATGGCTGGCCATGCCTAGCACTCTTTGACTTATAGATATATCACTTCAGTCCCAGGGCTGTCTTTTCCCTTTGTCTTCACGTTGTCTTCACTTTGTTAAGAGTTTTGTCTGACTCCAAATTTCCTCTTCTTATAACACCACTGGTGCTAAAGAGCTTGAGGCCTATAGTAATGATGTCTTCACTATTACATTCAGCCCAGCCCTAATTTCCAAACAAGGTCACAGTCTGAGGTCCTGAGCATTAGAATGTCAACACAACATTTTAGGCTCATAGTTGAACCTCATAAGATATGCTGCTGCTGCTAAGTTGCTTCAGTCGTGTCCGACTCTGCAGCCCCATAGATGGCAGCCCACCAGGCTTTCCCATCCCTGGGATTCTCCAGGCAAGAACACTGGAGTGGGTTGCCATTTCCTTCTCCAATGCATGAAAGTGAAAAGTGAAAGTGAAGTCACTCAGTCGTGCCCGACTCTTAGTGACCCCATGGACTGCTGCCTACCAGACTCCTCCGCCCATGTGATTTTCTAGGTGAGCGTACTCATAAGATACAGGAAGAGGAAATTTCTTGAGTCTACACACAATATACGTAACTCAGACGGTAAAGCGTCTGCCTACAATGTGGGATACCTGGGTTCCATCCCTGGGTCGGGAAGATCCCCTGGAGAAGGAAATGGCAACCCACTCCAGTATTCTTGCCTTGAAAATCCCATGGACCGAGGAGCCTGGTGGGCTATAGTCCATGGGGTCACAAAGAGTCAGATACAACTAAAGGTAGTTTCACTTTTGGTAGTTTACAAAAATAATTCTATCCCATGGGATAGATTGTGTAGTTTTTCATATTAAAATTCATAGATATTACATAAATTAAGTTACCCTCAACTGCAAAGACCCTGTGTAATCATTGATTACTGGATATTTCATCTTATAAAGGCTTCCACCTGGGTCTGAGATCTAAAGTGCTTAAAGTGCATCACAGAACTCATAAGCTCATGAAGAGCATTATTATTTAGCAAAAAATCTTCTGAATAGTGGCAAAAGGGAATTTGTTATACATTGGCTTATCCAGTGAGGGTGCATTCAGATTGTTTATGGTGTTCAGATGTTATTTCTTCTTGTTCAGGGCATGTGTGCTCAGTGGCTCAGTTGTGTCCAACTCTTTGCAACCCTGTGGACTGGAGCACACCAAGTTCCTCTGTCCATGGAATTCTCCAGTCAAGAATACGGGAGTGGGTTGCCATTTACTTCTCCAGAGGATCTTCACAGCCCAAACCCATGTCTCCTGCAACTCTTGGATTGGCAGGTGGATTCTTTTTCCATTGAGCCACCTGGGAAGCCCCTTTCCTGTTGAGAGCCAGGGATAATATCAGATTTGTTATTGTCAAAAGTGTCTTTTCTAATTTTATTTCTCCTATCAGGAGAAAATGAGTTTTTTTTTTTTTTTTCATTGAAACAATATAAATCTTCTAGAGGCTGCATCTCTCTAGTACCAGCATTCAACTTTGGTGACATCATTATGTCATGATGTCCATGAATACTGTTTTCTAGCAGCTCCCTCAAAGGCTGCTACTGCTCTTCATTGAAGATCACAAGTGCATATCTACCGGGGTCCAGCCCCCGTTGGATCCAGGGATTCCCTCAGGAGGACGGCGTTGGCGATTAAAAGATAAATAAAAGGGAAAAGACAGAGGTGAACTATCTGGTTTACGCGGAAAGCCAATAAAACCTGTGACATCAAGTTTGCTCTGACCATGGAGGCCGCAGGTGCCCTCTCGAATAGCGGAAGGTGCCCCACCTTAGGCACCTTCTCGAGTGGGTCTTAGATGCCCAGGCAAGTAAGTGGTCTCAGAGAGCCGCCACACTCCAAGTCATTCACCCTGAAGGAAGAACAGAGAAGAAAAGGAGAGAAAAGGAAGCAAGAAAGAAGGACACGGGGAGACCAAGCTTTGAGCAAGACCCATAGCTTTATTTTCAAAGGGAGCTTATATACCTTAAGTTGTGCATAGAGGATAATAGGGGGTGTGAAATCATGCAAAGTCAGCAGTCTTTGATCCTTATCAAGACCAGGTTTTCTTTTCTGCAAGCTTTTCATATACAAATGGTTTAGGTGATTTACATCATCTTCTGGCCAGAAGGTCTGTTAACATTTTATGACTCTGATAAAGGTTTGTCAACCATAAGACTTATTTTCTCTAAGAGTAATTATTTTAAAGTTTGGCGCCATCCTCCGAAGGTGTTAGATAAAGTTGCATTCCTTTATGGCAAAGATGCAGTGGGCTTACAACAAAGGAAAGAATTTATTACCTTAAGGGTCTAAAGTTGTTAACACCAAGGCCACTGCTTATTTTTTTCTATATACCAGCTATATTAATTAATACACTTCCAAGGATACAATACAAGGGATGTGGAAACTTGGCAGCAAGCATTGGCTCAACAATGAAATCTTCTACTAGTTCTATTCTAACAATTTCTAACTCCAAGAGAGGCTCTATACTATTTGAATATCTTAAGCTTCCCGTGCCTCTTGTGGTTGGGAGACTGTAAACAATCATATGCGTAGCTGTAGGAGTCCGGGTAAACCTGTCAAGCAAGTAAGAGAGCCCTCTGAGGGGTTTGGATTTAAACACTCCTATTATGCCCAGGAGGCTTATTAACTAGAACTTTAAGTATATTTCCTTCAGAGAAAGGTGGTCTGGGATAGCCCCCCGTTAATGTCAGAGGAGTTGGTGAAAGTCGTAAAACAGTAAAACAGACAGATTCTGGTTTTGGGGTAGACGCTCAGGCAAATCCAGCGGGGTGGGGGGGGTGGTGGGTTCCTCTAGCCCTGACTTGCCTTGCCCATCGGGGTTCTCCCGCATGACCTTGTCATGGGTGGGAAATCCTGTGCTGGGTCCTGGCAGCTATCTTAAAAAAAATATGCAGAAAATGTGAGCAGGAATGAATTTGAAATTTATCATTCACATTTTTATAGCATAATTGTAAAGCAGCACATTTTTCAACCATGTCATCACTGAATTATTCAAACTATAATCCCTGCCTTCCTGAGGAAAATTTTAGGGTAATCACACTCAAGAATGTTAAAAAATAAATATAAAAATGAATATATCTAAAATAAATAGGATATCACGTCATGACCAAATTGAATTTTATCTAGGAACATAAAGCCGTCTCTTAACATTAGAAAATTTAAAATGTCACTCATTACATTAAAAGATTAAGGAATAGAAACCATGACAACATCAAAACAGATACACAAACAAAAGCATACAAGAAAATGAAGTCTCTTCCTACAGAAAAAATAATCTCTTAACAAATAAAAATAGAAAAGAATCAACCTAACTTTTAAGAAAAGGATATAAAAAACTAGATACAACACGACTAATGTTAACATATCAGAAGCATTTCCTTTAAAATGTGGAACAATTTTTACCATCAATATTGTCCTGGAAATTCCACCCATTTTAATTATACAAGAAATAATTAATTTTTACAATATAGGAAAAATAAAACTGTTACTACTAGATGCTATGTTTTCCAGTATTTAAATGAATCCACAAATTATTAGAAAATTATGAATTGTCAGAAAGCATGTTGAACAGAACAAGAATACCTAAAAGAATTATCTTGCTAATAAAAACAACTATTTTAAAAGATAATAAAAGTATATAATTGCAAAAGCAATAGATACATATAATAGAGACACATATAATAAATACTATGCAGTAACTGTTTAGATAAATTGTAAGTTATACAAGACAAAAATCAATACAAGAGATACATTGTAAATGAGTAAGAAAATAATATATAAATACAACACTCCCAAAATTAACCTAGAGATTCTGTTAAATTTCATGATTCTTCTCAAATTGATATAGATGAGCCAAGATCCAGACCATTTAAAAAGTATAAAACTAATAAGAAAATTGCTTTCAAAATCATTCCAGCTGTGTCATCAGGCTATAATATTAAAGCAGTGAAATGCTGAAATTTCAACAAAAGGAAAGGGGAAAAGTTGATAAATATTAAAACCATCTTACTCCTTGATGTTAAGTCCACTGTCGGGAACTGATTTAGTGCACTTTTTTTCCTACAAATCCATTTCTTCTCTGTGTAGCATCTAGCTGTTGCAGCACCATTTTCATTAAGGTAAAAACATATTTCATTCCTTGTCATATTAATCCTACAATAAAGGAATGAAACACTGTGCATTAGGGAGTCCTGTGACTTCTCTCTTGGTCAATGACACCTTTAAAAAAAAATTATCTGTTTCAGTTCAGTTCAGTTCAGTCTCACAGTCATGTCTGACTCTTTGTGACCCCATGAACCACAGCACACCAGGCCTCCCTGTCCATCACCAACTCCTGGAGTCCACCCAAGCCCATGTCCATCGAGTCGGTGATGCTATACAGTCATCTCATCCTCTATCGTCCCTGTCTCCTCCTGCCCTCAATCTTTCCCAGAATCAGGGTCTTTTCCAATGAGTCAGCTCTTTGCATCAGGTGGCCAAAGTATGGGAGTTCCAGTTTCAATATCAGTCCTTCCAATGAACGCCGAGGACTGATCTCCTTTAGGATGGACTGGGTGGATCTCCTTGCAGTCCAAGGGACTCTCAAGAGTCTTCTCCAACACCACAGTTCAAAAGCGCCAATTCTTAGACGCTCAGCCTTCTTTACAGTCCAACTCTCACATCCATACATGACCTCTGGAAAAACCATAGCCTTGACTAGATGGATCTTTGTTGACAAAGTAATGTCTCTGCTTTTGAATATGCTGTCTAGGTTGGTCATAACCTTCCTTCCAAGGAGTAAGCGTCTTTTAATTTCATGGCTGCAATCACCATCTGCAGTGATTTTGGAGCCCATAAAAATAAACTTAGCCACTGTTTCCACTGTTTCCCCATCTATTTGCCATGAAGTGATGGGACTGAATGCCATGGTCTTAGTTTTCTGAATGAATTATCTGTCTAGAACTCTGAAAAAGTATGCTGCTACACAGTCCTTTCTTGCTAAGGTTAAGATGTCTGTATCAAATTGGACCAAAGTTGTCTCCCTTCCAAGAATCTGTATTTGTTAAACTAAGTTACATGTTATTGGTAGAGTCATCAAATTGTAGAAAT
This sequence comes from Bubalus kerabau, assembly GCF_029407905.1. NCBI lineage: Eukaryota > Metazoa > Chordata > Mammalia > Artiodactyla > Bovidae > Bubalus > Bubalus kerabau. The sequence goes on from NC_073624.1 coordinate 21,718,421, forward strand.
CAATGGTTCTTAACCCTGGGGTGAGTTTGCCTTCCACCAGCCCTTCCAAGGGACACTTGGAAATATCTGAAGATGTTTTTGGTTGCCTCAAGAGGAATGGGGCAGGGGAATTTGCTACTGTCTCATGAGTAGAGGCCAGGGATGTTGCCAGCATCCTATTGTGCACAAGAAAGTGCTCCCTCCACACAGGAAAGAACGATGTGGTCCAAAATGTCCACTTTGTCTGCTATTGAGAAATTCTAGCATAGACTAAATGCCTAAGTGGCTGGCAGTCACAATTTGGGGTGTTTATACTGGGTCGTATATGCAGTGAACTCAATTTTTTAGGTCCAATTCTCCATGTTGTAAAATAGAAGGTATGAATCCCAGGTTAAATTGCAACTATCAGTGCAAATAAAAGCAGGTTAAAATAAATTTACCTTGAACTGTGAAACTTGTCAGCAAACAGTTAGCATGAAGCTTGTGAAAGAGATATAAGATTAGAGAAAATAGGGTAAAATCATGAAAAAGTCTACTCTTACTGTGTATGTGAATCTCAGGTCTTTACTTTCAAAGTAACCAACTAAGAAGTCTTTTCCCTTATATCTTTTTTTTCATTTTTTAAATTGGAATATAATTGCTTTGAAATGTGTTATTTTTTGCTTTACTTTTTTTAAATATAAATTTATTTATTTTAATTGAAGAGTAATTACTTTACAATATTGTAGTGGTTTTGCCATACATTGACATGAATCTGCCACGGGTGTACATGTGTTCCCCATCCTGAACCCCCCTCCCACCTCCCTCCAAATCCCATCCCTCTGGGTCATCCCAGTGCACCAGCCCTGAGCACCCTGTCTCATGCATCGAACCTGGCCTGGCAATTGGTTTCACATATGATAATATACATGTTTCAATGCCATTCTCCCAAATCATCCCACACTCACCCTCTCCCACAGAGTCCAAAAGACTGTTCTGTACATCTGTGTCTCTTTTGCTGTCTCGCATACAGGGTTATCGTTACCATCTTTCTAAATTCCATATATATGCATTAGTATACTGTATTGGTGTTTTTCTTTCTGGCTTATTTCACTCTGTATAATAGGCTCCAGTTTCATCCACTTCGTTAGAACTGATTCAAATGTATTCTTTTTAATGGCTGAGTAATATTACATTGTGTATATATACCATGGCTTTCTTATCCATTCGTCTGCTGATGGACCCCTAGGTTGCTTCCATGTCCTGGCTATTATAAACAGTGCTGCAATGAACATTGAGGGTACATGTATCTCTTTCAATTCTGGTTTCCTCAGTGTGTATGCCTCGTAGTGGGATTGCTGGATCATATGGCAGTTCTATTTCTAGTTTTTTAAGGAGTCTCCACACTCTTCTCCATAGTGGCTGTACTAGTTTGCATTCCCACCAACAGTGTAAGAGGGTTCACTTTTCTCCACACCCTCTCCAGGATTTATTGCTTGTAGACTTTTGGATAGCAGCCATTCTGACTGGCATGAAATGGTGCCTCATTGTGGTTTTGATCTGCATTTCTCTGATAATGAGTGATGTTGAGCATCTTTTCATGTGTTTTTTAGACATCTGTATGTCTTCTTTGGAGAAATATTTGTTTAGTTCTTTGGTCCAGTTTTTGACTGGGTCATTTATTTTTCTGGAATTGAGCTGCAGGAGTTGCTTGTATATTTTTGAGATTAATTCTTTGTCAGCTGCTTCATTTGCTATTATTTTTTCCCATTCTGAAGGCTGTCTCTTCACCGTGCTTATAGCTTTTTTTGTTGTGCAAAAGCTTTTAAGTTTAATTAGGTCCCATTTGTTTATTTTTGCTTTTATTTCCAATATTCTGGGAGGTGGGTCATAGAGGATCCTGCTGTGATTTATGTCAGAGAGTGTTTTGCCTATGTTTTTCTCTAGGAGTTTTATAGTTTCTGGTCTTATGTTCAGATCGTTAATCCATTTTGAGTTTATTTTTGTGTATTGTGTTAGAAAGTGTTCTAGTTTCATTCTTTTACAAGTGATTGACAAGTTTTCCCAGCACCACTTGTTAAAGAGATTGTCTCTTCTCCATTGTATATTCTTGCCTCCTTTGTCGTAGATAAAGCGTCCATAGGTGCTTGGATTTATCTCTGGGCTTTCTATTTTGTTCCATTAATCTATATTTCTGTCTTTGTGCCAGTACCATACTGTCTTGATGACTGTGGCTTTGTATTAGAGCCTGAAGTCAGGCAGGTTGATTCCTCCAGTTCCATACTTCTTTCTTAAGATTGCTTTGGCTATTCGAGGTTTTTTGTATTTCCATACAAATTGTGAAATTATTTGTTCTAACTCTGTGAAAAATACCGTTGGTAGCTTGATAGGGATTGCATTGAATCCATAGATTGCTTTGGGTAGTATACTCATTTTCACTATATTGACTCTTCCAATCCATGAACATCGTACATTTCTCCATCTATTTGTGTCCTCTTTGATTTCTTTCACCAGCATTTTATAGTTTTCTATATATAGGACTTTTGTTTTTTTCAGTTCAGTTCAGTTCAGTCACTCAGTCGTGTCCAACTCTTTGTGACCCCATGAAGCACAGCACACCAAGCTTTCCTGTCCATCACCAACTCCTGGAGTCCACCCAAAATTATGTCCATCGAGTCGGCAATGCCATTCAGCCATCTCATCCTCCGTTGTCCCCTTCTCCTCCTGCCCCCAACTTTCCCAGCAGCAGGGTCTTTTCCAAGGAGTCAGCTCTTCACATCAGGTGATCAAAGTATTGGAGTTTCAGTTTCAACATCAGTCCTTCCAATGAACACCCAGGACTGATCTCTCCTAGGATGGACTGGTTGGATCTCCTTGCAGTCCAAGGGACTCTCAAGAGTCTTCTCCAACACCACAGTTCAAAAGCATCAATTCTTCAGCACTCAGCCTTCTTCATAGTCCAACTCTCACATCCATACATGACCATTAAAAAAACCATAGCCTTGACTAGACGGGCCTTTGTTGACAAAGTAATGTCTCTGCTTTTGAATATGCTGTCTAGGTTGGTCACAACTTTCCTTCCAAGGAGTAAGCATCTTTTAATTTCATGGCTGCAATCACCATCTGCAGTGATTTTGGAACCCAGAAAAACTCAGCCACTGTTTCCACTGTTTCCCCAGATGGGACCGGATGCCATGATCTTCGTTTTCTGAATGTTGAGCTTTAAGCCAACTTTTTCACTCTCCTCTTTCATTTTCATCAAGAAACTCTTTAGTTTTTCTTCACTTTCTGCCATAAGGGTAGTGTCATCTGCATATCTGAGGTTATTGTTATTTCTCACCGTAATCGATATACTCCTAAGTAGTTTATTCTTTCTTTGTAATGGTGAATGGAATTGTTTCCTTAATTTCTCTTTCTGTTTTCTCATTGTTAGTGTATAGGAATGCAAAGGATTTCTGTGTGTTAATTTTATATCCTGAAACTTTGCTATATTCATTGATTAGCTCTAGTAATTTTCTGGTGGAATCTTTAGGGTTTTCTATGTAGAGGATCATGTCATCTGCAAACAGTGAGAGTTTTACTTCTTCTTTTCCAATATGGATTCCTTTTATTTCTTTTTCTGCTCTGATTGCTGTGGCCCAAACTTCCAAAACTATGTTGAATAGTAGTGGTGAAAGTGGGCACCCTTGTCTTGTTCCTGACTTTAGAGGAAATGCTTTCAATTTTTCACCATTGAGGATAATGTTTGCTGTGGGTTTGTCATATATAGCTTTTATTATGTTGAGGTATGTTCTTTCTATTTCTGCTTTCTGGAGGGTTTTTTATCATAAATATATGTTGAATTTTGTCAAAGGCTTTCTCTGCATCTATTGAGATAATCATATGGTTTTTATCTTTCAATTGGTTAATGTAGTGTATTACATTGATTGATTTGTGGATATTGAAGAATCCTTGCATCCCTGGGATAAAGCCCACTTGGTCATGGTGTATGATCTTTTTAATGTATTGTTGGATTCTGTTTGCTAGAATTTTGTTAAGGATTTTTGCATCTATGTTCATCAGTGATATTGGCCTGTAGTTTTCTTTTTTGTGGCATCTTTGCCTGGTTTTGGTATTAAGGTGATGGTGGCTTCATAGAATGAGTTTGGAAATTTACCTTCCTCTGCAATTTTCTGGAAGAGTTTGAGTAGGATAGGTGTTAGCTCTTCTCTAAATTTTTGGTAGAATTCATCTGTGAAGTCCTCTGGTCCTTGGCTTTTGTTTGCTGGAAGATTTCTGATTACAGTTTCAATTTCTGTGCTTGTGATGGGTCTGTTAAGATTTTCTATTTCTTCCTGGTTCAGTTTTGGGAAGTTGTACTTTTCTAAGAATTTGTCCATTTCTTCCAAGTTGTTCATTTTATTGGCATATCGTTGTTGATAGTAGTCTCTTATGATCCTTTGTATTTCTGTGTTGTCTGTTCTGATCTCTCCATTTTCATTTCTAATTTTGTTGATTTGGTTCTTCTCCCTTTGTTTCTTGATGAGTCTGGCTAATGGTTTGTCAATTTTATTTATCTTCTCAAAGAACCAGCTTTTGCTTTTGTTGAGTTTTGCTATGGTCTCTTTTGTTTCTTTTGCATTTATTTCTGCCCTAATTTTTAAGATTTCTTTCCTTCTACTAACCCTGAGGTTCATAATTTCTTCCTTTTCAAGTTGCTTTAGGTGTAGAGTTAGGTTATTTATTTGACTTTTTCTTCTTTCTTGAGGTAAGCCTGTATTGTTATGAAGCTTCCCCACTAGCACTGCTTTTACAGTGTCCCATAGGTTTTGGGTTGTTGTGTTTTCATTTTCATTCACTTCTGTGCATATTTTGATTTCTTTTTTGATTTCTTCTCTGAATTGTTGGTTATTCAGCAGCATGTTGTTCAGCCTCCATATGTTGGAATTTTTAATAGTTATTCTCCTGTCATTGACATCACGACTGAGTGACTTCACTTCACTTCACTTCACTTACCGCATTGTGGTCAGAAAAGACGCTTGGAATGATTTCAATGTTTTTGAATTTACCAAGGCTAGATTTATGGCCCAAGATGTGATCTATCCTGGAGAAGGTTCCATGTGCACTTGAGAAAAAGGTGAAATTCATTGTTTTGGGGTGAAATGTCTTATAGATATCAATTAGGTCTAACTGGTCTATTGTATTATTTAAAGTTTGTGTTTTCTTATTCATTTTCTTTTTAGTTGATCTATCCATAGGTGTGAGTGGGGTATTAAAGTCTCCCACTATTATTGTGTTATTGTTAATTTCCCCTTTCATACTTGTTAGCATTTGTCTTACATATTGTGGTGTTCCTATGTTGGGTGCATATATATTTATAATTGTTATATCTTCTTCTTGGATTGATCCTTTGATCATTATATAGTGTCTCTCTTTGTCTCTTTTCACAGCCTTTGTTTAAAGTCTATTTTATCTGATATGAGTATTGCTACTCCTGCTTTCTTTTGGTCTCTATTTGTGTGGAATATCTTTTTCCAGCCCTTTACTTTCAGTCTGTATGTGTCCCTTGTTTTGTTGGGGGTGTCTTGTAGACAACATATATAGGGGTCTTGTTTTTGTATCCATTCAGGCAGTCTTTGTCTTTTGGTTGGGGCATTCAACTCATTAACGTTTAAGGTAATTATTGATAAGTATGATTCTGTTGCCATTTACTTTGTTATTTTGGGTTCAAGTTTATGCATCCTTTCTGTGTTTCCTGTCTAGAGAAGATCGTTTAGCATTTGTTAGAGAGCTGGTTTGGTGGTGCTGAATTCTCTCAGCTTTTGCTTGTCTGTAAAGCTTTTATTTTCTCCTTCATATTTGAATGAGATCCTTGCTGGGTACAGTAATCTGGGCAGTAGGTTTTTTTTCTTTCATCACTTTATGTCCTGCCATTCTCTTTTGTTTTGAAGAGTTTCTATTGAAAGATCAGCTGTTATCCTTATGGGAATCCCCTTGTGTGTTATTTGTTTTTCCCTTGCTGTTTTTAATATTTGTTCTTTGTGTTTGATCTTTGTTAATTTGATTAACATATGTCTTGGGGTGTTTTGCCTTGGGTTTATCCTGTTTGGAACTCTCTGGATTTCTTGCACTTGGGTGACTATTTCCTTCCCCATTTTAGAAAAGTTTTCAACTATTATCTCCTCAAGTATTTTCTCATGGTCTTTCTTTTTGTCTTCTTCTTCTGGGACTCCTATGATTCGAATGTTGGCGTGTTTAACATTGTCCCAGAGGTCTCTGAGGTTGTCCTCATTTCTTTTAACTGTTCTTTTCTTTTTATCCTCTCTGTTTCATTTAGTTCTACCATTCTATCTTCTACCTCATTTATCCTATCTTCTGCCTCCGTTATTCTACTGTTGGTTCCATCCAGTGTTTTTGATCTCATTTTTTGCATTGTTCATTATATATTGATTCTTTTTTTATTTCTTCTAGGTCCTTGTTAAACATTTCTTGCATCTTCTCAATCCTTGTCTCCAGGCTATTTATCTGTAACTCCATTTTGTTTTCAATATTTTGGATCATTTTCACCATCATTATTTGGAGTTCTTTATCAGGTAGACTCTATCTCTTCCTCTTTGGTTTGGTTTGGTGGGCATTTATCCTGTTCCTTTACCTGCTGAGTATTTCTCTGTGGTAGGTTATAAAAATGAAAATTAAAGGAATAATAGAAGACTTAAAAATAATAAAAAAGATTTTAATGATAATAGTAAAAATATATCTAGGACATTCTCTGGAGCTGCTGCATACAGTGTGGGGTCAGTTCATTTTCATATAGTTCCTTGATCTGGCTTATATTTCTCAAGATTTATAGGCCCCTTTCTATGTAGTCGGTGCTAACTACAGGGTTTGAATCTATTACACCTGTCACTTCCAAAGCAGTTCCCTCTGTTTATTTTAGCTTCTGCTTCTGTTAGGTCCATACTATTTCTGTCCTTTATCGAGCCCATCTTTGCATGAAATGTTCCCTTGGTATCTCTAACTTTCTTATAGAGATCTCTAGTCTTTCGCATTCTGTTATTTTTCTCTATTTCTTTGCATTGATAGCTGAGGAAGGCTTTCTTATCTCTCCTTTCTATTCTTTGGAACTCTGCATTCAGAGGCTTATATCTTTCCTTTTCTCCTTTGCTTTTCGTTTCTCTTCTTTTCACAACTATTTGCAAGGCCTCCCCAGACAGCCATTTTACTTTTTTGCATTTCTTTTCCATGGGGATGGTCTTGATCCCTGTCTCCTGTACAATGTCACAAACCTCATTCCATAGTTCATCAGGCACTCTATCTATCAGATCTAGTCCCTTAAATGTATCTCTCACTTCCACTGTATAATCATATGGGATTTGATTTAGGTAATTCCTGAATGGTCTAGTGGTTTTCCCTACTTTCTTCAATTTCTGAATTTGGCAATAAGGTGTTCATGATCTGAGCCACAGTCAGCTCCTTGTCTTGTTTTTTTCTGACTGTATAGAACTTCTCCATCTATGGCTGCAAAGACTATAATCAATCTGATTTTGGTGTTGTCCATCTGGTGATGTCCATATGTAGATTCTTCTCTTGTGTTGTTGGAAGAGGGTGTTTGCTATGACCAGTGCGTTCTCTTGGCAAAACTCTACTAGCCTTTGCCCGACTTCATTCTGTATTCCAAGGCCAAATTTACCATTATCCCAGGTGTTTCTTGATTTCCTACTTTTGCATTCCAGTCCCCTATATGAAAAGGACATCTTTTTTGGGTGTTAGTTCTAAAAGGTCTTGTAGGTCTTCATAGAACCATTCAACTTCAGCTTCTTCAGTGTTACTGGTTGGGGCATAGGCTTGGGTTACTGTGATACTGAATGGTTTGCCTTGGAAATAAACAGAGATAGTTCTGTCATTCACCTGAATTTAACTTTTCTCAAACCTTGAGCTAACCAATGAATTTTTCTTATGGAAATGCTTGTCTTAAGCTATGTTAATGTACTATGTATTTACCCTAGACTCTATCTTCAAGAGGGTTCTGCCTAAGACTCAGAAGAGACTTGACAAACCAGTATGTTTTACTCATACATTGTTCTCCTAATCTATGTTAATGAAACTAGCTTGTAAAAGAATACTAAGTCAGTTAGGGTCACAGTTTGATTCAAACATCATTTGTAAGTTAATCACACCAAGTTTACCAATATAAATTTTACTGATTGATTTATTTTACTGTCCAGATTTCTGTAAAAATTTAGCTTTCTTTATGAGAAAATTAGCAGAAGCCAAGCAAACAGGGCAGCACCTCATAGTCAGGAAGATATTATATATTCACAGGTATGTTTAGAACATTCTGTACTTGGAACGTTGTACTAGTCTCTGAGGACACGGAAGTGAACTAGACATAGTCCATGCATCTTACAAAACCTGAGGTAAAAGGGACTGTAAGACAAAAATAATCAAATACATAATTTCAAGTATATAAAATTGTATATTTTATATAATATAAATATATAATATATAAATAGATACAAAACTAAATATCTGCAAAATTATATAAAATTACAAGGAGAAATTGATGACAAACATATAATATCGCTTATACATGGAATCTTAAAAAAAGGGTACAAATGAACTTATCTACAAAACTGAAATAGAGTCATAGATGTAGAAATCAAACTTATGGTTACCAGGTGGTAAAGGGGTGTAAAGAGAAGTAGAGGGATAAATTGGGAGACTGAAACTGACATTATATGCCACTCTCTATAAAATAGATAATTGGTAAGGAATAATGCATTGCCCAGGCAAACTCTATACTGTGTTAATTCCTAAGAGGAAAGAATCTTAAAAAGAGTGCATACATGTACATGTACAGCTGATTCACTCTGCTGTACACCTGAAATTAACACAATTTTCATTGGAATATAGTTGTAGATCAAAATTTAAAAAAAAAGAAGAAGAAGAAAACGAGGAGCACACCACTAAGATGGGAGAAATGGAAGCACTGGGTTGGCCAAAAATGTCATTTGGATTTTCTATTCTGTAAGATCTTATTCACTGGACAACCCAATACATAAAGACAGAAGATGCATTATAAATTGCTATTTAGTCCATTTTTGGACTCATCAGTACAGTGCAGCTAATACTCTAAAATTCTAAAACATTCTGTTTCTAAAACTCAATCATACATAAACATTTGTGAGATTGGGTATCACACGGGTAATGAGTGGTGGTAATTTCATATTTGTTATTTAAATGGGGTGAAAGCAGGATTTTTAAAATCATTAAAGTGTAAAAAACAGATTGGTATTTGTTTATAGGTATAATGTTTACTTAGCACACTGTAATTTAAAACAGAAACACTGAGAATTAAAGTGTAAAAGGTACCTTTACAGTATTTCTAATGCCTTAAAATACAGAGTCTAAAATAAAGATTAGTCTTAGTAATTTTTAAAATTTTTTGGCTGCCCCAGATCTTAGTTGCAGCATGTGGGATCTTTGATATTCATTTCTGCATGTAAAATCTAGGTGTTTTTTTTTTCCCCCAATTTTATGATTTCTTTTGTTTCCTACTTATTGTGGTAAATGGAGAATTTATTATTATTGGAGCAAAATCCCACATGCCACAACTAAGGATTCCACATGAGGTACATCTGATTCACTTTGTTGTACAGCATGCGGAATCTTTAGTTGCCGCAAGTGGGACCTCTTGCTTGCGGGATGCAAGTTCTAGTTCCCTGACCAGGGATCCAACAGTCCCCTGCACTGGCAGCAGAGTCTCAGCCACTGGGCAACCAGGGAGGTCCCTAGTCTTAGTAGTGTTAAAAACTTCTCTATAGGTTTGTTTTCTTAATTTAATTAATTAATTATTAGTTTTTGGCAGCACTGGACCGTCACTGCAGTGTGTGGATTTCTCACTGTGGTGCCGTCTCCTGCAGTGAAGCACAGGCTCTAGGCGTGAGGCTTCAGTAGCTGCAGCACTCGGGCTCATAGTTGTGGCTCACGGGCTCTGGAGAGCGGGCTCAGTAGCTGTGGCACAAGAGCCTAGCTGCTCTGTGGTGCATAGAATCTTCCTGGACTAGGGTTGGAGCCCGTGTCTGCTGCATTGGCAGGCAGATTTTTATCCACTGTGCCACCAGGGAAGTCCAAAAACGTGACCATGTACATTTGGAACTGACAGTAAGGGAATTTTGAATGTGTTAACCAATGGTAACATTTCTCATTTGTTATTAAAATAAATTTGCATGGTTTCAGCTATCATAGTCATTTTTATGGTCCCATGTGTGCAAATAAAGTGCCATTTATGTGGGAAAAAGGGAATTCTTTCATATTTACAGGTTCAAAACATAAACATCAACTCATATTTTTTTTTTAATTTTATTTTATTTTTAAACTTTACATAATTGTATTAGTTTTGCCAAATTTCAAAATGAATCCGCCACTTAACACCTACTTAATTTAATATTCAAAGGCTACATGCTGTTTGTTACAATGTTTCTATACCACCTGGCTCCCCTCCTTGCCTCCTTGGACAGGTCTTTCAGGGTTGAGATGCTCTCTCTCTGGCTTAAGTTCTAAAAGTTCCCACTGAATAAAACATAACTCTTGTAACCAGGACGGGTTAATTTTTACTCCACACAGGATCTGTTTCTGTGACTTTAACTCTCATTTCACTGCTTTTGTTATTACAGGCATACACAATGGCCTGCCTCAGGGAGCCCTGCCTGCCCCACCTCTGCCTGCCTCTTGGGCTGGGGTGCCTTAGTTTGGCTCACAGGGAGAGAGTCTGACTCCTCTCATCTGTGAAGGACCATGACATTCCTGTTCTTTATGTGGGAAATGGCACCCCTCCTCTGCTGCTTACCAGCATGACTGAGAAATTCATATTTGGAGGCCAGAACTACAGATGTTCAGATTACCTGCCCCTTGTTCCAAACTTCTACATAACCTGACTCCTCCCGCCTCTCCTCAGAGCAGTTTTTATGGGGTTACATGAGACATTGTCTCCCAGGCTTGAAGCCCTAAAAATTCCCATCGAATAAAAGGTAACTCTCAACATTAAGTTGCATGTATTTTTTCAGTCTGCAAACTTTTGTTTGAATTTTATTTGTTATTAGTCTCATGTCAATTTAATTCTTAAACCAGAAGAGCAGAGGAAAATGTCTTCCTCCCTTACACTCTCCTGTGGTGTATCCTCTTCCTGTCTCTCTCTAAATTCACATGGCTTTTATATTACACTCTGAACACAATAGCCTTCAAATTTCTAGTTTGAAAAATGGTGTGAGAAATTATGTCACAGAAAAACAGAGAAGTGAATCATATTACAGGTCTACTGGTTTTAACTTTAATTTCATGTACTAGAAAACTTAGTTAATTTTCAGAAACAGTTTAAATAAAAAAAATAGATTTCACATTTGCATTGGTCAAATTGCTTCAGCTACATAAGCACTTGGTTTGCTAGTAAAATATTAATGTTCCTTAAGAATTTTCTTGTCAGTAAACATGAACCCTGTGACCCAGGAACTTCAATATCCTGTTGTCCCAGATAAAAAAATAAAATGCAGGGAGAGGAGTTAAGGAAAGAAAAAGAAAAAAATTTTTATTTTAGCAGAAATTAGACATATAGTAAAAGGAATACCTTTTCTTGGACTAAAGTACAAACGTGCATGAACTACCTCTTTATCTCATTAAACTTGCTATAAAATAAAAATGCTAAAGTATTTGTTGGTAGATGGATTTAGCCTCTATTCCTACCCTGACCCACCACATCTGTCGTTTTAAGGCTCCATATATGCAAAAAAAGTGCTGTTTGTATAGAAAAAAGGGAATTCATTAATATCTATGGGTTCAAAACATAAACATCAACTCATTTAACACCTACTTAATTTAGAATCTCACTCTTCCAAATCCCTATCTCATTTAAGTATAGTTTGCTTCTGTGCAGTTAACAAACACTATGAATAAATATTGCTGATATTTTTGGCAAGCAAGCAATAGAGCAACTGTTTATAATGTATATATAAACACTTATAATAAAATATTTATATATAAACAATTTTTAATGCATCTCTTAGGGATGGTGTGTGAAATTCCCTAAAAATGCCTTGAAGAATTTAAGGACATGCAGACGTTATTTGTTTGCTGCAAATCCATTTTCTATCTGTATAACTTCTGGCACTGCTAACTCCAAGGTCATTCAGGTAGCCACGTTCCCCGTCTCCTGTGATGATGAACCTAAAACCAAACGCAAAAATGTTGAAAAAGCATAGGCTGGACATCTACATTTATTCCTCCTCTATGATCTTTAGCACCCCAACTCCAGGTATTTTTAATGTGGACAAGAGAAAAATGAAAATCTGTTGCTCATAAGGCTTCTGAGTAAGTATACACCATTTCTGTATTCAGTTCCTTTAATATTCTCAAAGTCGCTACTGGAATATTGGAAGATTATCATCATCCATCCCAAAGTCAGTTATGTTGTAGACTAGGTATTTAACTAGGGCTCACTGTTGTAGCCAAGTGAACTGCTGCCATGGGTGGTGATAAAACAAATTGTCACATACTGAAATATCGGTAAGTCATTCTGGCTTATACACCACTTAACTTGAATATTATGCTATAAAATAGTCTGTTTGTGACATATTAAAAATCTACTCAGTTTAAATGCTGGGCAGGGGGAAAAAATATAGGATTGACTTCTTTACATGCTATACAATGGCATTTGGATTTTGGCTCCATATAAAACTTTCCGTCTTCATTCTTTCTGGTTCTGCATTAAAGCAAAATTGTCTTAGAAATCCCATATGTTATGACTTCTGAGAAATGGAAGATTTCCTGCCATAACAGTAAGCAAAGGATCCCACAGTAATCAGCAAAGCAGCCATCACAGAATGGTGAGCTGGTGAGCCCTGAGGGAACTCAGGAAGGGGAGAAATCCCTCCTTCTAATAGACCTCAGACTGCAGCCACTCCCTATGCTGAGCCCTGAAGGAACTCAAGATATGAAAACACAGGATACTGGCCCCAGATAGTTGAGGTGCATATCAAAGGAATGATTTCAGTGAGATCAGACTCTTGCATCTTCCCATACATAGAAAAGTGCTAAATTCCTTAACCTGGGATATCCGGTTTTCTTTAATTTACAAAGGTCTGTCTGTACCATAATAAACATCCACTGTACACCTACTTTAATTATTAATCAAAAGGGCACACTGACCAGAAGTAAAGAATGTCCAAATTAAAAATAAAGTTTAAATGTCCCTCTTCTTGAGACACCAATGCTGGTCCTGCTTCGATGATAAGACTCCCTTCCCAGGTGCCAATGCCGTATTGACCCACCATGTACTTGCTGGTCTATTCTTTTTTTTTTTTTAAAAGCAAAACCTCGAAGGAATGTAACTCTGAAATGTAACTCTGACTTGTTTAATATTCTCTTTTCTGACAAGACATAAAACAGGGCCAGAAACCCTGTTTCTCTGAAGCAGTTTCTCAGAGTAAATCTGGGAAGTGGGCTTCTGGGCTAGTCCTCAACTTGGCTCAAATAAAACTCTTTTCTATTCTTATTTTTGATCGTTTACTGATTATTTTAATTAGCTTTCAGGAACATGATTTTCAGTGTTCTCCTGACCTGTTTCATACATGTGTGAAAATAAACATATGTGCTTACTAGTAAATTCTTAAATGGGCTTAGCTTTGATTGCAGGAAGTGATTGCCCCTTCTATATGCTCCAAAGTAATGGTTACATTTAACACATTTCCACTGAAGTGTTCACAACCCAAGATGTGTTCCTAAGTTCCTTCCAGGGATAAATTATCACAGGAGGGATTCCCACTGGTTCTCTGATGACCTTCCTTTTAGGAATGGACTGGGCAGCGGGCAGAGTGGACTGAGGGTCTGTAGATACCAACTCTTCAGTGGCTTTCCAAGATGGTAGGATCCCAGGGTACCTCAGCTGCTCTCTCTACATTCTAAACACGGATTTCAGCACAGTTTAAGTCAGTGGGTGAAAGTGGAAGAACTATGTCCAGTGTCATCATCATGCTAAAGATTTCAATTAAAAACATGGTATGTAAAGTTTTCCCAAAGGCACAGATAAAAAACAGAAGAGCATACAAAGGATTTCTATTTTATACCTCATAGTGCCACAAACTTTCCATGATATTAAATTTATCTTCCCATAAATACAACTCACACCCATAACCACATAGAATAGAAGGCAGTCTAAAAACTTACGAGGCATTATATTTAGAGTTGTCTGTCCACTTCCAAGCATGATGTGATGATTCTCTGCTAAGGCCAATCCAATGGTCAGAAGGGCCTTTGTATCTTTTCAGAAAGTTCTATTATAAAACACAGAAGGCAAAAACACATGTCTCCTTCATTTTACGCTTGAGTCCTCTTCCCCCCAGCCTTCTCTCTTTGGATGACAGCCTGGTAAAGATTGAGAAGCTTAGACATTGAAGGGAGAAGACGAGTCCCCAGTTCTTAGCTTAAGTCACTCAAATGTCTCTGATCCTAAATTACATTAAAGTGATCACACATCTCAATTTGACTGGAAAAGTCCCAGGTTATGCCTGTGGTTCCAACATAATATTGTCACTTCCAACATAATATTGTCACTTTCACTCCCCAAAATGTCCCAACTTGGATGATAAATTACATGATTACCATACTTCTTTTTACAATGGGAACAATATATCTAATTTGAAGATTAACTATGAGGATGACATGAGAGAATGTGTCCAAATTGTCTCACAGGGTTCTAGGCAGAGAACATACCCAAGAAATATCAGGCACTAATATGCACTCCAAGCCCCCAAGTCTGCTTGGAATGAGATCCTTCCTCTTCTTTCAGCTGTCACCCTGTGCAGCCTATATTCTTCTCAGGGGCTAAGTATTTAACACAGAACATGATCCAAAAATATTCCTTACCAACTCCTCCTCTGTTTCAAACTGAGCAAGAACAGCTCCCACTGAAGTACAGGATGTCTGACTGAATGTCCAATTCTTTGAGTCTTCAGAAAAATAAAAACACTTACTCCCAAATCCAATCCATCCTTTTGGGCAGGTGACATACAGAACGTGTAAGTCTGTCTCTCTGCTTCTCACTAAAAGTTGGGCAGACACAGTGAAGCATAACAAATAAATTTTCTCATCCATTTTATCTATTTTTCCACTTACCATCCTGAGGTCAGTCTTTTTTTACATATGTATATATACATAGATACACATGTGTACATGTATATGTAGGTACAGTATAACTAAATTCCAAAATGAGGGGTTTGAAGAAAAGCATGCCAAAGAACAACTAGACTCTTGTACTTTTATGGCCTTGGCTAATAGCATTTTGTTTTTCTCAAAATCTGAACAGGGCCTACTTTCTATAGGTAGACAGATTCTTAGAAATGTCTTCCAAGCCCAAAGTCTGTTTTTCCCAAAGAATAGTTTTTCTTTATATGTGTGTTGGCACCATTCATTACATATAGATTTGTGGAACCAGCTCTCTGCTTCTCAGTAAAAGCTGGACAGACACAGTGAAGCATAACAAATAAATTTTCTCATCCCTTTTACCTATTACTCCACTTACCATCTTGAGGTTGGTCTTTTTTAATATATATAACATATGTATGTATGTACACATATACACACATGTATTCATATATGTAAGTACAGCAAAACTAAATTCCAAAATGAAGAGTTTGAAGAAAAACATGGCCAAATATAAACTAGACTCCTGTACTTTTATGGCTGTGCAAACAGCATTTTGTTTTTCTTAAAATCTGAACAGGACCTACTTTCCATAGGCAGACAGATTGTTAGAAACGTCTTCCATGCCCAATGCGTTTGTTTATCAGAATGCACAGTTTTACTTTATATGTATTTTGGCACCATACATTATACCATTTCATATTATTTTGCTTCCAGAGTCATAATCTCAGGTGCTTGTCTGTGTACTAAACACTGTCTATGAAGGCCACCCAACTCTGGGTTATATGCAGAATTGCTGAGCTGTAATGAACATTACTTTGCCAACAAAGGTCCATCTAGTCAAGGCTATGGTTTTTCCAGTGGTCATGTATGGATGTGAGAGTTGGACTGTAAAGAAGGCTGAGAGCCAAAGAATTGATGCTTTTTAACTGCGGTGTTGGAGAAGACTCTTGAGAGTCCCTTGGACTGCAAGGAGATCCAACAAGTCCATCCTAAAGGAGATCAGTCCTGGGTGTTCTTTGGAAGGAATGATGCTGAAGCTGAAACTCCAGTACTTTGGCCACCTCATGCGAAGAGTTGACTCATTGGAAAAGACTCTGATGCTGGGAGGGATTGGGGGCAGGAGGAGAAGGGGACAACAGAGGATGAGATGGCTGGATGGCATCACTGACTCGATGGATGTGAGTCTGAGTGAACTCCGGGAGTTGGTGATGGACAGGGAGGCCTGGCGTGCTGCGATTCATGGGGTGCAAAGAGTCAGACACGATTGAGTGACTGAACTGATCTGAACTGAACTGAATGAACTTCCAACTAATATTTCTAAGGCCTCGTGAAATGCTACCAGCTTTAACCATTTATAAAATACCAACTGCTAGTTAGTGTGTGGAAAAGTGATTGTACTTTGCTGCTTGCCAAAAGAGCAGACTTCTCTGAGATCTCTTTTCTTTTTTTGGTTTCTTGGGAAATGCAATATTGAGATCTGTGGTCACTTGCTGAGTGCAAGCTAGTGGTAGTTGTTACCACTAGCTTAGTGTAGTAATCTAATAAATGATTTTATCAGATTTAGAATTTGCCTTGGAAAGACTGTTCTGTGAAAAACTAACATATGAATATATATATATATATATATATATATATGTATGTGTGTATATATATATATTTTTTTTTTTTTATATGGTGACTTTTTCCCCTGAGGTCAGCCTTGAAGTACATATTGTACATTTGATTGCTGCCTCCCAGAGTCATCACTAACAGTCTTATCTCAGGCACAAAAGCCATCATCCACTGATCTTCAAGCAGAGAATCTGTGCATCTCTCTTCTCAGGGGTCCACAGACACTAATGGTTTTAAGGAAATTAATTTCTGTAGCATTTAATTTATGTAGTATGCTTTCCTAGCATCATACGGATTTCCCTTTCCCCACATCTTCCTTAATATCAGTCCTTCTTACTCTTGACAAAAGAAAGGCAAACTCCTTACTTTTCCTAGATTTTACTATGCTACATCTCTTAGGGGTATAAAACCTTCTAGTAGACAAAACATGGCATAGTTCAACTAATGATTTTAGTACCACAAATACAATGTAGTATTTCCAGTGTTTCTGCAAATGCTATTTTATATGTATTTCTGTTAAATATGTATAAAAATATTTGGGCCCTTGTTAGATGCTCTGAAACCAGCACGATATCAGAGGTATCTTCCCATATCAGGCTATGGGAAGAATAAGTGTTTTTCCTTCATAACCTCACTTTTTCCTTCCTTATCCAATCTGATAGGAAATACTGTTGGTTCAACTTTCGAGACAGATTGTGCCACCAGGTCCCACCTCCACTGTTATCACCAGGGCCAAGCCACAGTCCCCTCTGGTGTGGATTTCTATAAGGTTACTCTAGTAGGTGTTCCCAAAGTCTAACTTTTCTTCCAACAGTCAAAATGGTTTTATTCTAATGAAATTTACACCATGGCATTCCTCTCCTACAATTTCCCTTTTCCTGATACCCCCCACTGTGCTCAGATTAAAAGCTCAAGTCTTTACCTGCCTCATTAGGCTGTGACCTCCCTGACCCCCAGCCCGTTACTCTTCCTCATTCCCACCTTGCTTCAGCTGTAGAAGCCTCCATGCTGTTCCCCAAACCTACCAGGAGATTCTTCCTTTCATTCTACTTGTTCCTGCCATCTGGAGTGCTTTCTCCACATAGCCACATGGCTCCTTCATCTCCTTCAGGTTTACTGAAAAGTCATCTTGTCAAGGAGGCTGACCCTGGACACTTATATTCATCTCAATCTGTTACCTTATATTATAATATCTGCATCTTCCTACTATTAATAGAACAGGAGTTCCCTGGGAATTTTTTATATTTTGTTCACTGATATACCTCAAACATATCACACACCCTGGCACATAATGGAGCTCAATAAATATTTATTGACAATGTGAATGTGCAAAGAACATGGTACGGTTTGGAGAACAGGGAGCTCACCTGCCAGAAGAGCGGAAAGTGTCACCACATTTAGAGCTACAAGTATAAAAATAATCAGGTTGCAGCAGCAAAGCTTGGCAGGTGTAACAGGAGATATAATTGCCAGGCATTTCTTTCGGAGATCTTTATCTATAAAGAGAAATGTCATAATCTCAATTTCATGGAAGCATTAAAAGAAAAACTTAAATTTATCACAGAATCAACATGTAAAATCCGCTGTACCTCACTTCCCCTATTGCCAAACTCTCTCACAAAAGGTCCATGTCCAGGAGAGATGGCTATGGCCTTAAAGCAACCCAGAGATAAGAGAAACAGTATTTTTCCCCTGGAGAGTCTTCCAGTTATTGTAAGAAGAGCTAATAAGAGAGTAAGAGACAGACAGACTAGAAATCAGAATGAAAATGAAACATGCAAACAATCCAGATTTACCTCCACAAATAACAAATTTGACTAGAAGTACTAAGAGCAGCATTAGAAAACTAATCAATATAATTCATCACATTAACAGAACAAGAGAAGAGCAAGGATAAGACCATAGATATAGACATAAAAGGAGAAGGAAATGGCAACCCACTCTAGTATCCTTGCCTAGAGAATCCAGTGGACAGAGGAGCCTGGTGGGCTGCTGTCCGTAAGGTTGCCCAGAGTCAAACATGACTGAAGCAACTTAGCATGCATGCATTCATGCATGCATGCATAGCCATAAACTGTGGAGAAACGTGAGTCATCCCACATAACAAAGCCCAGCAAATTATGAACTGAACTTTTACTTTTCATAAAAATAGTACAGCTAACATGATACTTAATGGTGAAAAAGTGAATGCCTTCCTCTAAAGGTCAGGAACAAGGCAAGGATGCCTGTTCTCACCAATCCAATTTAACATTTTCCTAGAGGTTCTATCAGTGCCAATAAGGCAAGAAAAGTAAATAAAAGACATATAGAAATTAGGAAGAAGTGAAAGTGTTTCTAGACATGGTATCCACTCACCTCCCACTAGAAATAGTAATTTGAAAATTATCTGCACATGAAAATACCTTCCCAAGAGACAAGTATTCCAGGCACACCCACTCCCTGCCTCATCCCAGCTCCTTGCACTCCAGCAATTCTGGCACATAATGCAGTCTCAGACAGCTTCCACCCCAGGTTTCCTGTGGGCTCCTAGGAGCCAAGCTCCTGTCTCCCACTGCACCTGCCAATTCCAGCAGCTCCAGGTGGGGTTCCTGTGACACTTGGCTCCTGGTGAACTCCTGGGGACCAGGCCCCACAAACCCTTCCCTCAGGACTCTGCAGTCCAGCACAGAGAGAGACCCTCTCCCTGTGGGAAAAGGAGAGTAAAACGGTGCTTGACTTGACTACAGATTCCAGGTCTACCTGCTCTAGCATCACATCAGTCTGACTCCTTCAGCCCTGGTGACACCCTGCAGACTCACTAACCAAGGTCCCCCTCTCCCCAGTGTCTGCCAGCTCCAGTGAGCCAAGTGATTACTGTGAGATTAGACTCCTGGCAGGCTCCTGGTAACCCAGGCCTCCTTTCACCCTAGGGACTGTGGACTTGCGTGGCCATAGGCAGCTCCTATCACTCCTGCTGGCTCCCATGAATCAAGAAACCAACATAACCAGTCATTGTTGTTGTTTAGTTTCTAAACCTTGTCTGACTGTTTTGCGACCCCATGGACTGTAGCCTGCCAGGCTCCTCTGTCTGTAGGATTTGGTGCCTATGTCCATGGGATTTCCCAAGCAAGAATTCTGGAATGGTTTGCCATTTCCTTCTCCAGGGCATCTTCCCAACCCAGGGATCAAACCTATGTCTCCTGCTTGGCAGGGGATTCTTTGTACCACTGAGCCACCTGGAAAGCTCCAACCAGTCACTAGGAAAACATAAAATCCAGTGAGCTGCCACAAGATGTGTATCAGAGTGGCAAATAAAATAACAAAACTAAATGATGGTGAAGAAATGATAGAAATGGAATTCTCATGAACTGTTGAAAATGCAACAGTACAGCCACTTTGGAAAACAGCTTGGCAGTGAGGTGTGGCAAACATAACCTCACCACATGCCCTAGCAATGCCATCCCTAGGTATCTATGCAAGAGGAATGGAAATTTCCATTTATACAAAAACTTATACTTGAAGATTTATAATAACTTTATTTATTGTCACCAAAAACTGGCAACAATTCAAATATCCTTCAGCTGGGAAAAAGGTAAATAAAGACCACTTTGTACTAAGAAAAAAGAAAAGCTTGACCCCATGCTTACAATTGCTCATTTATTATTTTGCTTTGACTCAGTAAATTTTACTGAGACTTTCTCTTCCCCAAAGACCCCGAAAACTCTGGATTGCTTGAAAATGTAAAAAGGCACTAAAGAAAGCAGTGAGATGCTTCCCAACTCATGTGTGATCATGACCTCATGTCCCTAGAACACAAGTGAGAAGTGTGACTTTGGAAATGCCACCTGCTCTTCCACCTCACTCTCCCTTCCAAACAGTGTTCTGTTCCCCTTCTTGACTTACTTAAAAATGAGAATCTTTTTCACAGAGTGTTTCCTATTGTGAAAGTCCTTGTGAATAATGTCTCTCTTTATTAAGTCTACACGATTGATATACAGTACAATATAAATGAATTTCAAATGCATTATGCTGGTGAGAAAAGCCTGACTCTGTAGGCATTCTTAGCAAGAGTATCAAAATAGAAAACAAATCATTGGTTGCCAAATGATGAGGAGAGAGGAAAGAAATATATACAGAGAGCATGTGTGTGTGTGTGTTAGGGGATGTGGGGGGTACTCTTATTGTGCTGTGGCCGCATGATTATATGTATTTGTTAAAACTCATAGAAATGTACACCAAAAGGTGAATTTTACTGAATGTTAATTATACTTTTAAAAAGTTCCTGCTAACTTTCTTTTAACTGCTACATTTCACTCATTGCACCTATATCTCCTAGAATGTTCAGGAGCCTGAGTTTAAATGCTAGGCAAGGGGTGGGGGAGGAATATAGGAATGACTTCTTTAAATGCTATACAATGGCATTTGGATTTTGGCTCCATATGAAACTTTCCATCTTCATTCTTTTGGTTCTGCATTAAAGTAAAATTGTCTTGAAATTCTGTATGTTATGACTTCTGAGAAATGGAAGATTTCCGGCCTTAACAGTAAGCAAAGGACGCCACAGTAATGAGCAATCGCAGTCATCATAGAATGGTGAGCTGGCGAGCCCTGAGGGAACTTAGGAAGAGGAGAAATCCCTCCTTCTAGTAACCCTCAGACTGCAGCCACTCTCTATGCTGAGCCCTGAAGGAACTCAGGATATGAAAACACAGGATACTGGCCCTAGATAGTTGAGGTGCATATGAAAGGAATGATTTCAGTGAGACCAGACTTTTGCATCTTCCCATACATAGAAAAGTGCTAAATTCCTTAACCTGGGATATCTGGTTTTTTACAAAAAAATCTTTTGATATTCAAAGGCTACATGCTGTTTGTTGCAACATTTCTATACCACCTGGCTCCTCTCTTGCCTCCTTGGAGCAGTTCTCTCAGGGTTATTTGAGATGCTCTCTCCCTGGCTTAAGTTCTAAAAGTTCCCACTGAATAAAACATGACTCTTGCAGCCAGGAAGGGTTAATTTTTACTCCATACAGGATCTGTTTCTTTGACTTTAACTCTCATTTCACTTCTTTTGTTATTACAGGCATACACAATGGCCTGCCTCAGGGAGCCCTGCCTCCCCACTTCTGCCTGCCTCTTGGGCGAGGGTGCTTTTGTTTGGCTCACAGGGAGAGAGCCTGACTCCTCTCATCTGTGAAGGGCTATGACATTCCTGTTCTTTGTGTGTGAAATGGCACCCCTCCCCTGTTGATTACCAGCCTGACTGAGAAATTCATATTTGGCGGCCAGAACAGCAGAGAGCAGTTTCATCTTTGTTTATTGATATCACAGCAAATATTTCATGTCATACCACCCAAGACTGACGTAAAGAAGTGAAACTAACACATCCCTCTGCGTGAGGCTTGCTATTCTATGAGATATCGACAAAAATCATTTTCTTTTTACTTTGATTCACCTCCCCCAACCTGATCCATAAAATAACCTGGAATCCAGACCCCAACATGATGGTTACTTCAAGATGTTAGTCAGCCATCTTCTTGGTCAGCCACCTCTCTGAATAAAGTCATATTCCTTGCCTTAACACCTTGTCTCTCAGATTCATTAGCCTATTGTCAGGGGTGAGCAGAGTGAACTTGGGCTCGGTAATACTCTCAACTTTTAGGTTGTGAATACTTTTTTAAGTTTGCTGGTGCTGCTGCTAAGTCGCTTCAGTCATGTCTGACTCTGTGCGACCCCATAGACAGCAGCCCAACCAGGCTTCCCTGTCCCTGGGATTCTCAAGGCAAGAACACTGGAGTGGGTTGCCATTTCCTTCTCCAATGCATGATAGCAAAGAGTGAAAGTGAAGTTGCTCAGTCGTGTCCAACTCTTAGCGACCCCATGGACTGTATGTAGCCCACCAGGCTCCTCCATCCATGGGATTTTCCAGGCAAGAGTACTAGAGTGGGGTGCCATTGCCTTCTCCATTTCCATAATTTTTTTAATTGTTAGAAGAGTAAGATGTGAATCTCCCCTTACCTCTCTCCAATGAATCTCCTATTTGCCCCTTACTTATATTTTAAAAGGGGCTTCACTGGTAGCTCAGCTGGTAAAGAATTTGCCTGCAATGTAGGATCCCTGTGTTTGATCCCTGGGTTGGGAAGATCCCCTGGAGGAGGTCATGGTATTCTTGCCTGGAGAATCCCCATGGACAGAGAAGCCTGGTGGGCTACAGTCCATGGGGTTGCAAAGAGGCAGACGTGACTGAGTGACTAAGTACAGTATTCTAAAAGTCCTCCCTTTTTCTTCTCCTTTATTTCTCTATATCTTTCTCCTAACACCCTCCCTTGTTTCATGTTTCATTTCTCTTTCTTGCTTACTTACTTCTGTTCTGTTTTTTTTATGGAAATAAAATTTTCCACCCCAAAAATATCTCTTCAGCATGTAGATTATTTCAACCTGGAAATCAGCAAAGCACCCAAAATCCAGGAAGAATGTTTGATCTTTGCTCTGTTTGTCTAAAAAAAAATTAGATAGAGGGGCTGTTTAAAAGAGAGCTATCACCAGAAATACCTGCATAAAATATGGGCCTGAGTGGGGTGGGGGAGACTGGGCAGGGCCTAGAGATCAGAGTCCATCGTGGCCCTAAAGATCTTTGTCTCTGCACAGCCCTGCAAACATTTATTCACCAAACTTTTGCTTTTCCATTTCCATTTCCTTCTTTCTGAAGTCCCAAACCACTACCCCCAACATCTTTTGTCTTTAGCTGAAGATGCTATTTAAGGTGAAGCTATTGGCCATTTTGGTGAGTTACTCAGTTTTCCTGGGTGTGTCTCAATGTATACATATGATTCAACTTGAGATGTGGAATTTCTTGCCGTATCAATAAACCAGGATGTCACAGCCATCAGCAGTTTGACCCTCCAAATGTGAAATTCTGAGCCTTGAGTGTGCTTAGGAAGGAGAATGACGGTTCCTACCTGGCAGTCATTAAGCTGCAGCCCTCCCTGCCTTAAGCACTAAGGAAAAGTGCAGGAGACCAACCCCAGACAGCTGAGGTGCATATCAAGGGAATGATTTCAGTGAGCCCAGACTCTTGTATCTTCTAGTATAAATAAATCACTACATTCCTTAGCTTGGGATATCTGGTTTTTTTAAATCACAATAATCTTAGGATGTTGAGATTACCTATCCCTTGTTCCAAACTTCTACATAACCTGACTCCTCCCCCCTCTCCTCAGAGCAGTTTTTATGGGGTTACATGAGACATTGTCTCCCAGGCTTGAAGCCCTAAAAATTCCCATCAAATAAAAGGTAACTCTCAACACTAAGTTGCATGTATGTTTTCAGTCTATAAGCTTTTGCTTGATTTTTAATTGTTATCTGTCTCACGTCAATTTAATTCTTAAATCAGAAGAGCAGAGGAAAATGTCTTCCTCCTTTACGCTCTCCTGTGGTGTGTCCTCTTCCTGTCTCTCTCTAAATTCACATGGCTTTTATATTACACTCTGAACACAATAACCTTCAACTTTCTAGTTTGAAAAAGTGGTATTAGAAATTATGCCACAGAAAAACAGAGAAGTGAATCATATTACAGGTCTACTGGTTTTAACTTTAATTTCATGTACTAGAAAACTTAGTTAATTTTAAGAAAGTTTAAATTAAAAAAATAGATTTCACATTTGCATTGGTCAAATAGCTTCAGCTACATAAGCACTTGGCTTAACTAGAAATATTAATGTTCCTTAAGAACTTTCTTTTTCATTAAACATGAACCCTGTGTCTCAATAACTTCAATATCCTGTTGTCCCAGATAAAAAATAAAATGCAGTGAGAGGTGATAAGGAAAGAAAAAGAAGAAAATGCATATTTTAGCAGAAATTAGATGTTCAGTAAAAGGAATTCTTTTTCTTGGACTAAAGTACAAACATGTATGAACTATGTTCTTTTTCTCATTAAACTTGCTATAAAATAAAAATGCTAAAGGATTGCTGGTAGATGGATTTAGTCCTACCCTGAACCTCCATATCTGTTTTTCAGTTACAAAAGAAAAGCAAAAAGCAATATATAGGAAACCACTGTAATTTAATGATTATTCAAGAAAGCAGATTTGCTTAACCACAAAACCAAGCAGACTTGTCTAGAACATAATCATGTGATAGAAGCATGAAACATGTTCCAAACCACTAAAACAGTGGCACAATGAGACCCTAATCCTGTGCAGTGAGCTCAGTAAGTTAACGATTCTTGTGAGATGCTCTCTGCACACATTAAAAAAAAAAAAAAAAAAAATTGTAGACTTAGCTTGACCATGTAGGCAAAGGAAACTCTTGATCAACCTGGAGGATTAGCTGATGATGGAAGCATGACATGTACTCAGCAAAGACAGAGGTCTTCTCCCCCACCTACTTTTCCTTTGATTATAAAGCTGTAGCCCAGTAAGTTCTGCAGTGCAGGAGGACACTGCCCACCTACTTGAAAGCCTCACAAGTGTTCTATTCTAATAAATTACTTCTTATCTATCACCAGGGCTTCCCTAGTGACTCAGATGGTAAAGAATCTGCCTGCAGTATGGAAGATCTGGGTTTGATCCCTGGGTTGGGAAGATACCCTGGAGAAGGAAATGGCTACCTACTCCAGTATTCTGGTCTGGAGATTTCCATGGACAGAGGAGCCTGGCAGACTACTGTCCACGGGGTCGCAAAGAGTCAGACACGACTGTGACTTTCACTTTCACTTATGTATCACTTTGCCTCTCACTGAATTCTTTCTGGGATCAAAGATAAAGAACTGGCATTTAAACATGTATAATATCATGTATGAAACGAGTCGCCAGTCCAGGTTCGATGCACGATACTGGATGCTTGGGGCTGGTGCACTGGGACAACCCAGAGGGAAGGAATGGGGAGGGAGGAGGGAGGAAGGTTCAGGATGGGGAACACAGGTATACCTGTGGTGGATTCATTTCGATATTTGGCAAAACTAATACAATATTGTAAAGTTTAAAAATAAAATAAAATTAAAAAAAAAAAAAAAAGAACTGTGGTACCGGAGCTCTTTGGAGCCCCTCTAATGACACCAAACAGTTTCACCAATAGTCCTAGTTTTTGCAGTTAACTTTTTTTTTTTTTTGGCAATAATTATTCATGGCTTTATTAAATAAAAGTCTTTTTAGAGAACAGTAAGAAATTAATTCTCAGCTAACATCAGGGGAGAATGACAGGAGGTTACAATTTTTTTTTTAATGCAGTGATATTGATAATAACATTAACCAGGGAGGTACTATATTTCAACAAATACTTTTAATAATCAATCACTGTTACATTAATACTCTGATGCTCTCATTAAATCAAAACTGTTTAACTAAAATGGTTATATTTAAAAGATGCTCATATTTTTATATCACTACTGACAATATCTGGCAAGATATTATATAAACTACTTTGGTAATGTACTCTAAAAAGGATGATATAAAGCTTAGCCATTTAAGATCCACTATGATCAAAGGATCAGAGAATGAAAATAAGAGAGAGAGATAATAACAGAAGTATACTATATATATATAAATAACTATATATAAATAACAGAAGTACACTAGACCCCATGAGAAAGAGAAAGGGACATAAAGAGGGAAATAGAGGGAAAGACAAAGAAAATTATTGGACACATAAATGAGCCTCAATAGATTTCAGCTGAAACACTTAAATGATATTACTGAAAATCACATTTACCCTTAATTCAAAAAGGAAACTTTGCAGGGAAATTTTGTGCCAATGGAAAGAAAACACACTTTTGTATTTACTTAAAATTTTATTTGATCTTATTTTATTTTACCTTATCTTATTATCTTATTTTATTTTATCTTATTCAAATTCTTTTCCTATTTAGTTTGTTACATAATACTGAGTAGAGTACCCTGTGCTATACAGTAGGTATGGGCAACTTTTATTAGTATATGTATTACAAAATTATTAGTGTCTGTTTCCATCACCTCTGAAATACAGTAATCTATTACTTAACATCATAATGTGAGTTGCCAGGATGCAAGTGGCCAGCAACCTGGAGAAAATACAAAGACTAATTAAAAACAAAACCCAAAGACCATTTTTCTTTTAACCTCCTATAACATAATTCACTGTGCAGTAATATTTAAGTAACATACTAGTAGCAGAATAACTAACAATTACACATCTTCCCTCTCACCCACCTCTAGTCCCTCAAAATATCTCTCCTTCTATGGAAGTTAACTGTGAAGTACTAATACTTCTGAAGCACAATTTCTCCTCTGTTGTCAGTGGTCAGTAGTATAAGAACTCCCTTCCACAACTACCATTTTGTTATGTCAAAGTTTATCAGTTTTACCTTACCAGATCTCCACTGTTCCATGTTCACTCTACAGGTAGGGTCTGTCTCTAAGATTTTTAAAGACACCTCTGTCACTGTCATGTTTCAAAAAAGCACTTGGTGGTACCTTTTCTCAGTAGTTGCAAAACAGGAAATGTGAATTGAAAGGAACTGTTAACATTTCCTTCCAGTTCAGACTCTATCTGAACCGGATGGAGTTAGCACCCTCCAAGTTCAGACTCCGCCTCTCATTGCAAAAGAGGCTCTTGATGAAAGTGAAAGTGAAAACAGTTTGGCTTAAAACTCAACATTCAAGAATCTAAGATTATGGCATCCAGTCTCATTACTTCATGGCAAATAGATGGGCAAACAATGGAAACAGTGACAGACTTTATTTTCTTGGGCCCCCAAATCATTGCAGATGGTGACTGCAGCCATGAAATTAAAAGATACTTGCTCCTTGGAAGAAAAGTTATGACCAACCTAGACAGCACATTAAAAGGCAGAGACATAATTTTGCCAACAAAGGTCCATCTAGTCAAAGCTATGGTTTTTCCAGTGGTCATGTATGGATGTGAAAGTTTGACTATACATAAAGCTGAGCACCAAAGAATTGATACTTTTGAACTGTGGTGTTGGATAAGACTCTTGAGAGTCCTTTGGACTGCAAGGAGATCAAATCAGTCAATCCTAAAGGAAATCAATCCTTAACATTTGTTGGAAGGACTGTTGCTAAAGCTACATTACAATACTTTGGCCACCTGATGTGAAGAACTGACTCATTGGAAAAGACCCTGATGATGGGAAACACTGAAGGCAAAAGGAGAAAGGGGTGCCAGAGGATAAGATGGTCAGATAGTATCACTGACTCAATGAACATGAATCTGAGCAAACTCTGGAAGATAATGGAGAACAGAGGATCCTGGTATGCTACAGTCCTTGAGGTTACAAAGAGTTGGACGTGACTTAGCAACTGAACAGCATCATGTCACTATGTCACTGGGTACAGACCTTCCAAAAATGTACATGTTTTTGTTGTTCAGTCACTCAGTCATGTCCAACTCTTTGTGACCCCATGGACTGCAACACACCAGGTTTCCCTGTCCTTCACCACCTCCTGGAGCTTGCTCAAACTCATGTCTACTGAGTCAGTGATGTCATCCAACCATCTCATCCTCTGTCATCCCCTTCTCCTCCTGCCTTCAATCTTTCCCAGCATCAAGGTCTTTTCCAATGACTCGACTCTTCACATCAGGTGGCCATGTTTAGAGTCATCTCTTGTGCTGTTGGAAATGTACATGAGGCAGGAGCTAAATGGACTCGGGGCTGTACAGCTGGACTTTGTCCCCTGTGGACAGGTATCCCAAGATAAAGAGGAGGAGGAGCTAAGCCCTGCCCAGAAATGAGATAGTACTTTTCTCATTCTCAAGGTCCAGAGGACCTTTCCAAGAATACACCTGCAGCAAGACTCTTTGTAGATCAAAAAGGGAATAATGTCAACCTGTCCACAGGCCTCTTCACTAGAACCCATCTTGGCTAGGAAATGTGGGTACACACATGGGAGGACACTGATATATACCAAATATGGACTCAGAATCAGCCAAAGCAAGATGTTTGGCCAAAGGAAACCCAGAAGAAAATCGCATAAAAGTGATTCAAACTACCACAAGGACCCGACGCTCTGGGCTTGCCAGTGTGTGCCTATGCACATGTACTCTTTTCCCTCCTAATAAATGTTTCACTTGTTTCACTAGTTTTGGTTTCTCTGTGGAAATTCATTTTCTGGAAATGAATCCTAATGGCCAGGACTCAGCACTTGGCCTGACTTCAATCTCTGGCCAGAAACCAAAGTCCTGTTTCAAGTCCCTGCAGGTTGAGGCCACCTAAGCTCAGACATATCTTCACAAAAACCTTTGCCTTTCTCTGTTCATGAAAAAACAATAACAACAAGGAGACCTTAGAGGTAGCACAGCCTCAAGATAAAAGAAACTTATGTCCCTGAATTTCCACGTGGAAGAAAGCTACGTTCTAACTAGAAACACCTATTATCTCAGTTACATGAGTGATAAGTAAATATACACTGTGCTATTAATGAAATTCAGGAGGTTATCTATTGTAGCAGCTGTGTAATGTATCTAGTCAGAGTGGCAGCCTCATTTTTTCCATATTTTTTGCATTACTAATCACTTCTTATCCAGTCACTAAATATCTGCAGATTGTTTACTTCTATGGTAGGTGCTGAGAAACAAAAGCTCTGCAAATTCTGATGAAGAGGATGAAGCAGGCACCTGGGTCTTGTGTGGGAGAGGTCTGGATGGATTTTCCAGAATGGCTGAGGCAAGGTTAGTGTCTTCTCTGGTGTCTAGTCAAGACAGGGACATTTTAAAAGATTACGGTTTATAGTACCACTGAAAACCTGACAGAGCTAAGAGCAATGACAAATTGAAATTATAATAGAGTGATCATTATAATTAGAGTAATAGAGTAATTATAATAATCATTATAATGAAGTGTTCAGCATACAAAAATGGAGTTGGAAGGCGAGAGTCTGGTTTCAGAATTCAAGAACTAGAACTTCTTTGTATCTTTGTATTGTACCACACAAAAGGACACAGCAACACCTGCCAATTCCTGTGACCTCAAGGTACCCCGAGAAATCT
This sequence comes from Bubalus kerabau, assembly GCF_029407905.1. NCBI lineage: Eukaryota > Metazoa > Chordata > Mammalia > Artiodactyla > Bovidae > Bubalus > Bubalus kerabau. The sequence continues at coordinate 21,748,126 of NC_073624.1, forward strand.
TGTCGTCACCCTCAAGATCTCCCTCCCTCCCTTTCCTGTGTTCGTGCAACCAATCCTTACTTAACACACTTCACTTCTCATCAACTAAAGTTTTAATGCTTGAGAAACAAGCTCTGTAACGAACCCATGGCTTCTTGCATTTAAAAAAATAAATAAATGAACTTCCTCCTTTTTTTAAAGTGCCTCAGTCACAACTCAGAGCTTCCTGCATCTGTGTCTCCAAGCTGGGGCTCTAACAATCCAGCCAAAAAAATGCCTCTTCTCAATCAGGTCTTTGTTTCTGAAAATTTAAGTTAATAAAAGCAATACATTATGAAAACCGTGACACACTCAACCTGCATGACACCAGGAAGGGAACCATTTTTTTTTAAACACACCCTTATTCTGCCAGAGGGAGCTTTAGGCTCTTCAGACAAAGCTGAAAGACAAGTCTCCCCAAGAACCTGGGATCTTTGTGTTTCAGGAAATGAGTGGAATTAAGGCCAGTTTCAAAGGGATCTCAACTTTTCAATAATGACACAATCCTGGGAGTGAGGCAGACAGAGAAATAAATAGGGGAAAGACCCTGGGCCAGGTCACTAAGAACGCCTCCACCCTCTCTCAGCCTTTCAAAGCCTTTAATCCCCAGACCACAGAGCTTACCCTAAGGAATTTCCCAGTCACCGACTAAAGTTCTGCAAATTCCTATGAAGAGGGCGGCTTAGGTGCACCGCCATCTGGGGAGAAATCAAGTCAAATTTTTTCAAATTACCCAACCAGGCCAGACGTTCACCCCTTATTGGAACAGGCCTAGAGAGTTTGCAACCTGCTTGAGACCAAGAAGGCAGTTTCTTCGTTCTCTTCTCCTCTGGGTGGTAGCGGTTCTTCTTTCACTATGAATTTGCTCTGGACCAGAGGTGGCCAACGGAGAAGGAAATGGCAACCCACTCCATTGTTCTTGTCTGGAGACTCCTGTGGACAGAGGAGCCTGGTGGGCTGCTGCCCATAGGTCGCACAGAGTCAGACACGACTGAAGCGACTTAGCATGCGTGCATGCATTGGAGAAGGAAATGGTAACCCACTCCAGTATTCTTGCCTGGAGAATCCCAGGGATGGAGGAGCCTGGTGGGCTTCCGTCTATGGGGTCGCACAGAGTCGAACACGACTGAAGCGATTTAGCAGCAGCAGCAGAGGTGGCCAAACAGGGGGATGCAGCGTCTCAGGGCTGCTACCACTGCCCTCTCCCAGCAGCTTCAGCTTCTCTATGGGGCGACCACATCCCTCTCCATTTGCAGCTGTCTCCCACATCCAGGTCCCAACCGTCTGCCAAGTTCGAAGGAAAACACCGGATGCAGGGTCTGGAAAATAAGCCCATGTACCGGATGGTACCCCAGATGGTACTATATAACCCTCCCTCCCCATCTTCCATCTTCCGCACTCCGCCCTAGATGTTACACCCCACTTCCCGTGTTTCATTTCTCAGGATGTTGAGGCAGAAAAGGAAGTCAGAACACTTGTAAACAGGATGCCTGAGGTTGAAGGGTCTTTGGCTCCTTTCCAACCTGCCAAACGCCTGATGGGGACCTGGTGGACTAACCGTGGATCTAAGAGGACAGCCCTCTGCTCAGGCTGTCTGCCATGCTGGGTCCCTTCCTAGCAGAGCAGGAGAACGACTGCATAAATCTCCACACCCTGCGAGTCTCCCTGGCCTAGCAGAGATGGGGACAAGGCTCTGTCTCTCTGAGGTTCAACCTGTGGTAACCAAGAACCCTGAGGACAGAAACCCTGTTGTGTGTAGCCACCCACACACAAACCTACTCTAAAAGGTGTTGATTTGTGGCTCCTTCGCACCACTGTTCTCAGATCATACACAGATCAAAACCCCAGGCTATTAGGTTCTGAGGCTACAAAATGAGGAAAGGTTATAAAGGTCAAAACTACAAGGTTATATAAATTGTCAGAAATTTGGACTAGAGTTGGGAAGAAATAAGAATGCTTGTTTAAACAGGAGTTGTTTTGGGGTTCAGGATGGTTACACATTTGCAGGTGTAGGAGGGAGGCGCTTTGAAACTATGTTTGCACCTGGCAGTGCTTGCAGATACTGTTTTGAAAATGTCTGGTGATGGTCTTGAGTTTGATATAATTCAGAAAGTTTAAGTTCTCAGTGATGTATCTGCAAGTTCTCAGATGCAAGAATGCATCTGAAACTACCTCCACCTAAGGCCATCTGGCTCCATTTTGTATGTGTGAACCATAGTTACTCCATTTTTATTTTTGAAAGATCTTAAATACATCATCAGGCTTCCCTGGTGGCTCTGTGATGAAGAACCTGCCTGACAATGCAGGAGAGGCAAGTTCAATCCCCGGTCCAGGAAGATCCTTTGGTGAAGAAAATGGTAGTCCAGTCCAGTATTCTTGCTGGGGAGATCCCATGGACAGAGGAGCCTGGTGGGCTACCGTCCATGGGGTTGCAAAAGAGTTGGACAGGACTTAGTGACTAAACAACAGTAGTAGCAAATATATTATCACCTGTCTACATCACCCTTTTTTTGGACTTTTGTGAGATGATAAGATTTCAACCCTGAGGATCTGCTACAGTGAGATTGGTCCAGTTGGAACAGAGTTTACAAACAGAGTCTTAAGACAGTAACAGCAGAAATCAGTCTTTGATGAACAAAAATTTCTTTCCTGGTGAATTATTTTGATACTTGAAATGATTTAGAAGTTTCACCAAGTGGTAACAATAAAAAGCTGACTCTTTAGAAGACAGTTTGTCAGTTTCTTATGAAATTAATATACTTGCCAGATGATCCAACAGTCTCACTTTTTGGCAGTTACAGAAATGAGTTGAAAACTAATGTTTATGCAGACTTACACAGGTGTGTCTATAGCAGCTGTATTTATGATTGCCAAAACTTGGAGGCAACCAAGATGCCTGTTAATATATAAATGGCTAAACACACTGTAGACTCTCCAAACAATGGCATAATGTTCAGGGACTTTAAGAAAAGTTCTCAAGTGAAGAAAAGACATAAAAAGAACCTTTTATGCAGGTTATTGAGTGAAAGAAGGCAATCTAATAAAGCTGCGTACTGTAAAATTGCAACAATTTGACATTTAGGTAAAGACAAATCTATGGAGATGTTGAAAAGACATGTCTGAAGGGTCAAGGTGGAGAGATTGGGAGGGATGAATGGGGGAGGCCAGGGAATTTTTAAGGCAATGAAACTATACTCTGTTATTCTATAATGATGGATTTAAAACTATTGGGTGGTGTTTTGGGGGATTCTCAAGAGCTCTAGTTCTTTATGTCTCAGCACAGAAAGAATCCAGCGAGAGGCAACGTGATAGATAAGAAGTGATTTATTAGAATAGGAGGTTTGTGAGGCTAACAAGTGGGTGGATGAGACGGTGCTGTGCCTGAGAACTTAGTGGGCTATAGTTTTATATTAATAATCAAAGGAAAAATGGGGAGGGGGAAAATACCACTTTTCTCCTCATTCTTGAGTCGATGTCAAGCTTCCATAGTCAGCTCTGCCTTCACGTCAGGCTGGGGAGTTTTCTTCTCCCTATGTGGTTAAGCCAGGACAGTCATGGCACTATGGAAAAATTGTTTCAAGTCTCAGGACCATGAGGGTCTTTCACTTTGAATGTCACTTTTCCATTTTATTGTTTTTTTATATGTGCAGAGAGCTTGTCCTAGGGGGTCATTAACTTACTGAGCTCACTAGGTGGGATGTGGGTCTCATGCCATCGTTGTTCTATTGTTTTGAGAGATGTCCCATGCTTCTGTTTTGCAAGGTTTTGTTGCTAAGCAACCCTGCTTGGTTTTTTAGTTAAGCAAAACTACTTTCTTAAGCAATCATTAACTTACAGGGGTTTCCCATTCTCAAACTTTTCTACTTACAATGTGCAGTGCGATTAACCATTTAATTACCTACTTTGTCCCCTTACCCTATCCCTATCAAATTCATGTCATTATGAAAGTGAAAGTGTTAGTTGCTCAGTCATGTCTGATTTTTGCTACCCCATGAACAGTAGCCCACCAGACTTCTCTGTCCAAGGAATTCTCCTGGCAAGAATATTGGAGTGGATAGTCATTCCCTTCTCCAGAGGCTCTTCCTGACCCAGTATTGAACCCCAGCCTCCTGCTTCGCTGGTGGATTCTTTACTGTCTGAGCCAACAAGAAAGCCCAATCTTGCCATAGCATATAGAACATAAAGATTAAACCCTAATGGCACCCCACTCCAGTACTCTTGCCTGGAAAATTCCATGGACGGGGAGTCTGGTAGGCTGCAGTCCATGGGGTTGCTAAGAGTCAGGCACGACTGAGCAACTTCATTTTCACTTTTCACTTTCATGCATTGGAGAAGGAAATGGCAACCCACTCCAGTGTTCTTGCCTGGAGAATCCCAGGGACGGGGGAGCCTGGTGGGCTGCCATCTATGGGGTTGCACAGAGTCAGACACAACTGAAGTGACTTAGCAGTAGCAGCAGTAGTCTATGGACTTCAGTTCATAATGTTGTAGCAAAATTTGTTCATCAGCTGTAACCAATAAAACAAGCTAATACAATGTGTTTAAAATAAGGAAAGCTGTGAGGAAGAATTACCTGTGGGAACTCTGCATTTCTGCTAAAATTTTCCCAAACCTAAAACTGCTTTTTTTTCCCCCATAAACCTAAAATGGAGTCTGTTAACTTAAAAGAGCCGTTGACTCTTAGTCAGCATTATCATTGTTTTTAGCTCAGTGACCTAGGAACCGCTCTCATCCTTAAACTAGAACTAGAAGTTAAAGATGCGACATATATGGAGCTCTAGTGTGTTCTGTGTGACATGAGTTAAGGGTCAAAGATTATTTGCTGTCAGAATCCTTTAAACTTAAAGTGTAAGTCTGAAAAGGGCACCTTAGAAACCACTGGAGACAATGCTGAACAAATTAAAGCACTAAACCATCAAGAGAAAAAGAAAAAGAGGCTGAAATCTCTACTTTTGCTTTGCTATGACCACAGTAACCTTTGAAACAGAATTTTTATCCATCCCACTACCCTTGCTGAAGGGTAAATATAATTGGGACTTCCTTGGTGGTTTAGTGATTAAGAATTCAGCTACCAGTGGAAGGAAAGCAGGTTCAGTCCCTGCTCAGGGCACTAAAATCCCACATGCTGTGGGGGCAACTAAACCCTCAGGCTGCAACTAAGAGAGTAGCCATGCCACAAAAAAAGACCCTGCATGCCACAACTAAGACCCACTTAGCAACAAAACTACCACCACCATAGAGCTTCTCCATCTTCGGCTGCAAATAATATAATTAATCTGATGGTGATATCCATCTATAGAGTTGGGCTGCCCAGGTGGCACTTTGTAAAGTGCCACCTGCCACTGCAGGAATTGTGGGTTCAATCTGTGAGTGGAGAAGATCTCCTGGAGAAGGTATCTCTTGACTTAGGCTAACACCTGTCTAGAGCTTAAACAAGGGGCTTCCTTGGTAGCTGAACTGGTGAAGACTTTGCATGCAATGCATGAGACCCTAGTTCGATTTCTGGGTCAGAAAGATCTCCTGGAGAAGGGATAGGGATAGGCTACCCACTCCATTATCCATGGGCTTCCTTGGCGGCTCAGACAGTAAAGAATCCTCTTTCAATGCAGGAGACCTGGGTTATATCCCTGGGTTCGGAAGATCCCTGAAGGAGGCCATGGCAACCCACTCCAGTGTTCTTGCCTGGAGAATCCTCATGGACAGAAGGGCCTGGCGGGCTGCGGTCCATAGCATCACAAAAGAGTCAGACATGACTGAAGGACTAAGCACAAAGTGTACACAAAGTTAGGGAAATATCAAGGCTGTCCAGGTCACCATACACACATACATCAATCTTGTTCAGAGGTACCCTGGCACAATAGGCAACACAGTAAATACTGTTTTCATCCACTCTAATTTAGACAAACTACCTACCCAGGAGCAGAGCTGTTGTTTGCACTACAATGGCCAGCCTTGAGCAAAATTTTTTATTTTAGCTTTTTTTTCCTCTGCAGAACTTGGTTTTGTAGGTATTACAGGAGCAAAATGTGGTGTGGTAGGTTGCAAAAGGAGCCTGGGTTTTGAGGTAGGAAACAAATGGTCAGTTTTGCTCCTTCAGTTCAGTTCAGTTCAGTCTCTCAGTTGTGTCCAACTCTTTGCAACCCCATGAATCGCAGCACGCCAGGCCTCCCTGTCCATCACCAACTCCTGGAGTTCACCCAGCCTCACGTCCATCGAGTCAGTGATGCCATCCAGCCATCTCATCCTCTCTCGTCCCCTTCTCCTCCTGCCCCAATCCCTCCCAGCATCAGGGTCTTTTCCAATGAGTCAACTCTTCACATGAGGTGGCTAAATACTGGAGTTTCAGCTTTAGCATCATTCCTTCCAAAGAAATTCCAGGGCTGATCTCCTTCAGAATGGACTGGTTGGATCTCCTTGCAGTCCAAGGGACTCTCAAGAGTCTTCTCCAACACCACAGTTCAAAAGCATCAATTCTTCGGCGCTCAGCCATTTTCACAGTCCAACTCTCACATCCATACATGGCCACAGGAAAAACCATAGCCTTGACTAGCCGGACCTTTGTTGGCAAAGTAATGTCTCTGCTTTTGAATATGCTATCTAGGTTGGTCATAACTTTCCTTGCAAGGAGTAAATGTCTTTTAATTTCATGGCTGCAGTCACCATCTGCAGTGATTTTGGAGCCCCCCAAAATAAAGCCTGACACTGTTTAAACTGTTTCCCCAACTATTTCCCATGAATTGATGGGACCAGATGCCATGATCCTCTTTTTCTGAATGTTGAGCTTTAAGCCAACTTTTTCATTCTCCACTTTCACTTTCATCAAGAGGCTTTTGAGTTCCTCTTCACTTTCTGCCATAAGGGTGGTGTCATCTGCATATCTGAGGTTATTGATATTTCTCCCAGCAATCTTGATTCCAGCTTGTGTTTCTTCCAGTCCAGCATTTCTCATGATGTACTCTGCATAGAAGTTAAATAAACAGGGTGACAATATATAGCCTTGACGTACTCCTTTTCCTATTTGGAACCAGTCTGTTGTTCCATGTCCAGTTCTAACTGTTGCTTCCTGACCTGCATACAAATTTCTCAAGAGGCAGATCAGGTGGTCTAGTATTCCCATCTCTTGCAGAATTTTCCACAGTTTATTGTGATCCACACAGTCAAAGGCTTTGGCGTAGTCAATAAAGCAGAAATAGATATTTTTCTGGAACTCTCTTGCTTTTTCCATGATCCAGCGGATGTTGGCAATTTGATCTCTGGTTCATCTGCCTTTTCTAAAGCCAGCTTGAACATCTTCACATATTGAACAGTTCACATATTGCTGAGGCCTGGCTTGGAGAATTTTGAGCATTACTTTTCTTGCTCCTTACTCATTCATAAATTCAAAAAAATCCAATGCCTGGATAAGGCAGATATTTATGTATCAAATGAAACAATGTGGATTGAAACATTTGCCAATAACTTGAGCTTACTGATTTCAGTATACAGAAGTTTTAAGGATATAAAAAAGAAAGATCAGAAGCGCCCCATTAGTAAATGAACTCAGATTCTTTTTTTTAAAAATTAAACAACAGAAAGTAACCCCAAAACAAAAACCAACCAGCCAACCAGACAAAAACAACAAAACCCCACAAAGCAAAAAATACTTGGGTTTTTGGAGCAGCTACGCAAGTTTCACTCTAGCAATCAATACTCCATTTCTTTATGTGTGTGCATGCATGGGTGCTCAGTTGTGTCCTACTTTTTGCCACCCCTTGCACTATAGCCCGCCCATCTCTGCTATCCATGGGGATTCTCCAGGGAACAAGAATGGAGCGGGTTGCCATGCTCTTCTCCAGGGCTTCTTTCCAAACCAAAGATCCGACTCACGTCTCTTATGTCTCCTAAATTGTCAGGCAGATTCTTTACCATTGGAACCACCTGGGAAGCCCTAGACATAGGGAGAAACTTATGTCCTTGAATTTCCATGTGGAAAAAAGCTGCATTCTAACCAGAAACTCTTATATTCCACAGCTACATAAGAGATAAGTAAATATATTCTGTTCTATCAATGAACTTTAGGAGGTTATTTATTGCAGCAGCTGTGTTACATACCTAGTTAGAGTGGCAACCACATGTTTTCATGGGTTTTTTGCATGCCTAATAATTTCTTATCCAATCACCAAACAGCTGCAGAATGTTCACTCCTGCTGTAGGTGCTGAGAAACAAAAGCTCTGCAAATTCTGATGAAGAGGGTGAAGCAGGCACCTGGGATGGCCCAGAAAGGTAGGTGTCTTCTCTGATGTCTAGTCAAGAGATGGATGTTTTAAAAGATCGTGGATTATAGTACCATGGAAACCCTGACAGAGTTAAGAGTAATGACAAATTGAAATTATAATGGAGTAATCACAGTTCAGCAAATAAAAATGGAGTTGGGAGGCCATTGAGGCCTCTGATTTCAGAACTCAAGAACCAGAACTTTCTTTGCATTGTACCACACCCAAGAACAGACACACATCTTCTTTTGTCAGCTCCTTTGGCCTTGTCGACTAAAAAGATGCACAATGGAAGAGTTATGAGTTAAGTTTTATTAGGGACAAAATGAGGACTGCAGCCCAGGAGACAGCACCTCAGATAGCTCCGAGAAGCTGCTCCAAAGCAGCAGTGAGGGGAGGTGAATATGTAAGATTTTGGTGAGTCCAACGCAATCAAGTGCTTACTTTATAAAAGATTTTCCACTAGTCCTGAGGAGCTGTCACCATGAAAGGATTTAGTGCTTTTGAGGATATTTGGAGATGCAAAGGTTGGGATCATGAAATCAGTTCCTGAAAATATCTAACTCTCTAAAGACTTGTTCCACCAGTTTCCGTGGAACCAGAGTACCTCACTTTCCACCGTCAATTTCCTTCAGGGGGTGTCGAAGTCAGCAGCTGCAGTAGCACTGCTGCTGCGAAGTCGCTTCACTCGTGTCCAGCTCTGTGCGACCCCATAGACGGCAGCCCACCAGGCTCCTCTGTCCCTGGGATTCTCCAGGCAAGAACACTGGAGTGGGTTGCCATTTCCTTCTCCAATGCATGAAAGGGAAAAGTGAAAGTGAAGTCGCTTAGTTGTGCCCAACTTAGCGACCCCGTGGACCGCAGCTTACCAGGCTCCTCCATCCATGAGATTTTCCAGACAAGAGTACTGGAGTGGGGTGTCATTGCCTTCTCCATAGCACAGGCAGATGGAAAATGCCCTTGTTGTTGTTGCTCAAGCGCTGGCAAATGCTCTTGGCAATTGCAGTTGACAGCCTAAAAGTACCCCTTCCCCCACTGCAATCTTTTGGTCTCAGGGTCCTGCCTCCTCCACCTTGTGGTTATACAACTAATTCTGCCTTAACAAGCACCCTCACTTCTCAACAGCTCCAATCACAATTTTGGACAAACGAAGTGAGTCCTAACCATGATTTCTTGCGCTTTTGTCTTTAATAAACTTCCCCATTTTTAGCCTGGCAGATCACAACTTGAGAAGTTCCTGAGTCTGTATCTGTAGGCTGAAACTCTAACAGTTCCCACAATAAATGCCTCTTTATCTCAGACACTAAGTCATGAAAATGGTGACACACTTAACCTGTATGACCTCAAGAAGGGAACTTCTTTTTAAAACATACTTATTCTGCCAGAGAAAGCTTGAGGACATTCTAATTAAGCTTAAAGACAAGTCTCCCCAAGAACATTGGGTGTTTGTGTTCTTGGAAAGGAGGGGGATTCAGGCCAGTCCCAGAGGGATCTCTAGTTTCCAATTAAGATGCCACTCCTGGGGGGCAGGGCAGACTGAGAAAAAAGTGGGGCAAGATCCTGAACCAGCTCACTAGGAACACCTGTCACCCTCTCCCAGCTTTTCCAAGCCCTTAATCCCCAGACTGATGCTGAAGCTGAAGCTCCAATACTTTGGCGACCTGATGCAAAGAACGGACTCACTGGAAAAGACCCTGATACTGAGAAAGATTGAAGGCAGGAGGAGAAGGGGATGACAGAGGATGAGATGGTTGGATGGCATAATCAACTCTATGAACATGAGTTTGAGCAAGCTCCAGGATTTGGTGATGGATAGATAGGGAAGCCTGAAGATCTCTTTTGTATAGTTCTTCTGTGTAATGTTGGTGATGGAGAGGGAGGCCTGGCGTGATTCATGGGGTTGCAAAGAGTCCGACATGACTGAGTGACTGAACTGAACTGAACTGAAAGGTGCTTGTTTAAAAAAGAATGGTTACCAGTTCAAAATGGTTATTAAGTTCCAGGTTGGGGAAGGGTGCACTTTGTAACAATGTCTGCAGTTGACAGTAGCTCGCAGATGTTGTTTAGGAAAAGGCTGGGGACTTCCCTGCCATTCTGGTTCAATGGTTAAGACTTGGAATTTCCAGGGCAGGGGCACAGGTTCTATCAGGATGCTTTGTGGCACATCCCCAAAAAAGACTGGAGGTGTTCTTGAGTTTGATGCAGTCCAGAAAGTTCAAGTTCACAGTGATGCAAGAATGCATCTGAAACCACATCCACGGATGGCTACCTGGCTCCATTTTGGATATATGAACCATAGCTACTCCATTTTGATTTTTAAATGATCTTAAATATATCATCACATGTCTCCATCACCCTTACTTGGGCTTTCATGAGGTGATCAGATTTCAAAGCCAAGGATCTGCCCCACAGTGATTGGTCCAGTTGGAACAGAGTTTATGAACATATTCTTAAAACAAAACAGTAACTGCAGAAATCAATCTTTGAGCAACAAATTGTTTTTTCTAGTGGATTCTTTTAATCCCTGAGATGATTTAGAAGTTTCACCAATTGTTGATAATGAAGAGGAGATGATTATTTAGAAGACAGTTTTTTGTTTTCTGTTTTTTTTTAAATAATATACTGATCAGATGATCCAAAAATCTCACTTTTGGCATTTACACAAATGAATTGAAAATGTATGCTTATGCGAAAGCTGAACAGGTGTGTTTATATCAGTTGCATTCATGACTGCCAAGACTTGGAAGTAACCGAGATTCCTGTCAATAAATAAATGGTGAAACACACTCTAGACTTTCCAGGCAGTGACATAATATTCTGGGGTTTTAAAAAGTTCTCAGGTCAAGAAAAGACATAAAATAACTTTTAATGTAGGTTACTAAGTGAAAGAAGGCAATCTGAAAAGGCAACATACTGTAAAATTCCAACAGCTTGACATTCAGGAAAAGGCAAAAGTATGCAGATGGTGAAAAGATCTGACTGAAGGACCAAGGTGGAGAAGTTGGAAGGGATGAACTGGTCGAGCCCAGAGGGTTATTAAAGCAGTAAAACTATGTGCTAAACTGCTTCAGTTGTGTCCTGACTCTTTGCAACCCTATGGACTGTAACCCTCCAGGCTCCTCTGTCCATGGAATTCTCCAGGCAGGAATACTGGGTTGTCATTTCCTTCTCCAGGGGATCTTCCTGACTAGGGATCTAACCCCTGTCTCTTAGGTCTCCTGCATTGGCAGGCAGGTTCTTAATCACTAGTGCCACCTGGGAAGCATAGTGAAACCATGCTATATGATAAATCCTTCAAGCTAGGCTTCAGCAGTACGTGAACTGAGAATTTCCAGATGTACAATCTGGGTTTAGAAAAGGCAGAGGAACCAGAGATCAAAGTGCCAACATAGAAAAAGCAAAGTTGGGTCATAGAAAAAGCAAAGGGGTTCAAAAGAAACATCTACTTCTCCTTCATTGACTATGCTAAAGCCTTTGACTGTGTGGATCACAACAAACTGTGGAAAATTCTTAAAGAGTTGGGAACACCAGATCACCTTACCTGCATCCTGAGAAGCCTGCATGCAGGACAAGAAGCAGCCATTAGAACCAGACATGGAACAATGGACTGGTTCAAGGTTGGGAAATGAGTATGTCAAGGCTGTATATTGTCACTATGCTTACTTAACTTATACTCAGAGTACATCATGTGACATCCTGGACTGTATAACTCACAAGCTGGAATCAAGATTGCTGGGAGAAATATCAACAACCTCAAATAGGCAGATGATACCACTTTAATGGCAGAAAGTGAAGAGGAACTAAAAGCTCTTGATGAAGGTGAAAGAGGAGAGTGAAAGCTGGCTTAAAACTCAACATTCAAAAAATGAAGATCATGGCATCCAGTCCCATCATGTCATGGTAAATAGATGGAGAAAAAGTGAAACAGTGACAGATTTTATTTTCTTGGGTTTCAAAATCAAGGCAGATGATGACTGCAGGCACAGAATTAAAAGACACTTGCTCCTTGGAAGAAAAGCTATGACAAACCTAGACTGCATGTTAAAAAGCAGACCTCACTTTGCCAACAAAGGTTAGCATAGTCTAAGCTATGGTTTTTCTAGTAGTCATGGACAAATGAGAATTGGACCGTAAAGAAGGCTGAACATCAAAGAACTGATGCTTTTGAACTGTGGTGTTGGAGAAAATTCTTGAGAGTCCCTTCAGCTGCAAGGAAATCAAACCAGTCAATCCTAAAGGAAATAAACCCTGAATATTCATTGGAAGGACTGTTGCTAAAGCTGAAGCTTCAATACTTTGGCCACCTGATGCGAAGAGCTGATTCATTGGAAAAGACCCTGATGCTGGGGAATATTGAAAGCAGAAGGAGACGGGGGTGACAGAAGATGAGATGGTTGGATGGCATCATTGACTCAATGGACCTGAGTTTGAGCACGTTCTGAGAGATAGTGAAGGGTAGGGAAGCCTGGCATGCTACAATCCATGGGGATTGAACGACTGAACAAGAACAACCAAAGGTCTCTGGAGTTCAGCTTTGTCTTCCAGAGACAAAGCCTTCTCAAGAGACATGCTAAGAGTTTTCAAAGAGCAATGAAACGTGACTAAAACGCAGAAAAATCTGTTCAAACAAACAAGCAAAACAGACTGCTTTGGTCATGATCCAGATGGTGAGAACTTGAATTCAAGATTTTCATTTAACTGATTAGAAAAGGAATTTTCTTCACAGTTATATTTTTATGGTGTTCCTTTCTGTGACCAAAAAAAAAAAAAAAAAAAAATCAAAGAATCCACTGTAAACTATATTGTAATATAATGAAGGCCTCAAGATAAATAGAAATAACTGTTTGTCTAGAATATGTAGAAATACTAGTAAACACCTCCAAACTAAGAGACACATAATGACAAGCTTTTTGTTAAATACATCTTCAGTATTTGCTTTTTCTCCCAGCTGTCATTCTCTGCTGTGTAACCTAATGTCCTCCTCTAGGTATATTTTCATTCCTTACTTTAAATCTTCTATTTATAGTCTGTGAACTATTCAAATAATCAAGCCCATCAGAACTGTGCATAATGTAACTACACAACTGATTTTGAACCAAGGTCAGAATGGGACATGCTTCTGCACAGTACTCATTAGCTTTATTCTGAGCATGATGTTTCATCAGCTCTTCATAAAATTAATAAGCTCTTTGTGAATTTATGTATTATTAAATATTTTATTTTAAACTCTGTTAATGAGCTTTTCCTCAGTTAAATTTAATTTGCACAATGCTTAATTTTTGAGTAGTACTCTGTCCCCATGATGAAATGCAGATTTCCTAATATATGAAAGCAGAGTGTCTTAAGAGACTTGCCCTGTGGAAGACTCAGCTAATGTGATTCTGTTATTTCCTTATTAAAGTAGTGCTGCAAAGTGTTACCACACAGGTGCTTGTTCTGAGAGTTTCTCTCTAGTAGAAAACTACAAGCTTATAGAAAATGGACATTCTTAAGGTTTAGTAGATATTGACAAATGTTTCTTAAAAAGAATTGTAACTATTTATATTTTCATTACCCAATAATGAGAGTTCTGGGAAATTATTTGTAATTGACTCCTCAAATATTGCCTCTCTCTTATCTTTTTATTTCATTTATTTCCACTGGAGTTCTTATTAAATATTTTCTGGCATCATTCTATTATCCAAGTTTTTAAAACTTCTCACAGCTTTTAATCTGTTTATTTTCCTCAGGTTTAAGTTACATACATCAGTTCAGTTCAGTTCAGTCACTCAGTCGTGTCTGACTCTTTGCGACCCCATGAATCGCAGCACGCCAGGCCTCCCTGTCCATCACCAACTCCCGGAGTTCACTCAAACTCATGTCCATTGAGTGGGTGATGCTATCCAGCCATCTCATCCTCTGTCGTCCCCTTCTCCTCTTGCCCCCAATCCCTCCCAGCATCAGGGTCTTTTCCAGTGAGTCAACTCTTCGCATGAGGTGGCCAAAGTATTGGAGTTTTGGCTTCAACATCAGTCCTTCCAATGAACACCCAGGATCCAGGACTGATCTCCTTTAGAATGGACTGGTTGGATCTCCTTGCAGTCCAAGGGACTCTCAAGAGTCCTCTCCAACACCACAGTTCAAAGCATCAATTCTTTGGTGCTCAGCTTTCTTCACAGTCCAACTCTCACATCCATACACGACCACTGGAAAAACCATAGCCTTGACTAGACGGACCTTTGTTGGCAAAGTAATGTCTCTGTTTTTTAATATGCTATCTAGGTTGGTCATAACTTTCCTTCCAAGGAGTAAGCATCTTTTAATTTCATGACTGCAATCACCATGTGCAATGATTTTGGAGCCCCCCCAAAATAAAGCCAGCCATAAATTACCCATTAATTTAATCAGCTATTTCTTTGATTCATTAAAAATTTAACAAATTGTTCAGTTCTAAAAGTTCTACATAATTATTTTAAAATGTGATGTTAAAAATCTCACAGCAAGATAGAGTCTAGTCCAGCAATAAATTCTAAGCATTCACCTTACTGGGGAAAAAAAAAAAAAGTTCTGCTTTTGTTTCCTTTATTTTCTAATACACTGTTTTGGATTATTATTTTTTGGGGGGTCATTAATTACATAACATTGGCTTCTTCTAATTCTAATCCTCCAATTTTTTCCTTCATTTGACACTCCCATTTTTTTAAATTGTGAAATCACCTTAAATGTGATTTTTTCCCCACATTGTAGTAGCGTTACTCCAGAGTATTTTTTTTCATATTAAAATAAAATACAATATATCCAGTACCTACAAACAAGTTCTATTCTGTGGGTGTGTTCATAAGGCCAATTTGTTTGTAAGCCCAACAAAGTTAGCCTAAGTACCCAACTAACACTATTGGCGATGTATTACTGTACTGGCAGCAATAGGTTTAAAATACATTTCAGACAAATAATATTCAAAAAAACAAACACAGTAAGTACAGAAAATAATTGTAACCTTATAGTACATTACCTTGTAAAGTTCAGATGTCCAGTACAACAGCTGGCATACAGGGCCTGGCATCTAGTGAACAGGCGAGAAGAGCTATTGACTGGAGGAGGGAGAGGAGGTGGGAGATGGTAGAGCTGAAGGATTGTCAGCAATAGGAGATGGAAGGCAAACTGCAGCTTCACTCACAACTGATGTTGATGGCTCAGGTTCTGGTTCCTTGCTGGATTCAATTCTACCTTCCCTCTTGAAAAAACAATCCAGTGACGTCTGGGTTCTGGCTCTTTTTTTCCTCATCATAGCTGATGAGGTAGCACTGGATTGAGTTCTGAATGGCTGTGCAACCTTTGTGTCCTGTTCTATGTTTTGGTCTTGTGCCTCAAAAACTAACAGTGCCTCCGGAAATAAAGAAAATCCCCATGCCGTTTTCTGTGTTGTGAATCTCTTTAGTTCTTTAGTTACTTCTTCTTAATGTCTCTTCATCCTTTCTCTGGGCCTCCAATTCCATCAGGCCTTCAACATGGGTTCACATCTTTGAAAGTTTGCAACTTCAAGGTTTGTGTGTAGGGGAGTTCCTGTCATGTAAACTTAGCTCTTTTAAAATGAATAATTCAGTGATATTAAGCACATTCATAATGTTGTGCAACCACCATCTCTAGTTGTTTCAAAACATTTTAATCACCCCAAGAAAAACCCCATACCCATTAAGAAGTTGCTTTGGGCTTCCCTGGTGGCTTAGATGGCATGATAAAGAATCTGCCTGCAGTGTGGGAGACCAGGATTTTACCACTGGGTTGGGAAGACCCCCTGGAGTAGGGAATAGTAACCTACTCCAGTATTCTTGCCTGGGAAATCCCTTGGACAGAGGAGCCTGGTGGGTTACAGACCATGGGATCAGAAAAAGCTGGACACATCTGAGCAACTAACACTTCATTTCATTTTTCCCATTACACACCAGCACACCCAATCACCATCAAAACCCCATCTGTGTCTATGTCTACAGGTTGGCCTATTCTGGATAGTTCATACACATAGAATCATTACTGTGAACTTTGATGACAGGTTTCTTTTGCTTAGCACAATATTTTCAAGGGTCATACATGTTGTAGCCTATCAGTACTTCATTCTTCGTTATGGCTAAGTAATATCCAAACTTCATAATAATTTTTCATTTGTCTGCTTGGCACCACAGGTTTATTGATGGTTTAGCACCATTTTTAATGTCAGTTTCATGCCATAGTGTAGCAAGAGCAAAAAGTGAAAGCTGAACAGAAATATCAGAATCAGGAAAAGAAGACCCTTCCTCCTCAATATCCCTCCAATGTCTCCTAGTCACAAGTTTACCACAAGCTCACTTCAGGGAAAATAGCTTAGAATCCAGCCCACTAATACAGACCAAGCAATGAAAGTAAAGATTGTAGATAAAACACAGTAATCTGATAGCTGGCACAAGCTGAAAATGACTGCCTTCCTTCAGAAAGAAGGCCTCTCTGAGGATAAATTTTAATTATGAGCTAAGAGATTAAGGATATTTAGACTTCCTTGTCACCTCAACTCAGTGGTGAGTTGCATGTTTTATGCATGCTCTTTTATTTCCTTAGAACAAGAAACAACATCCTTTTAAAAACTTTTTGGCAGTGGAGGAGTGGAGGTCCTTATTCTTTTGAATATGCATTATTTACATATTTTTATAAATTGTTCTGCTAATTCTATTTTCTTAGGTGAAAATTATTTTGTTGATGGATACTGTAGACTTTATTTTATGTTGTTGGTCTTCCTTATACATTTGGTGATTTTGGACTATGAACTCATTTCCTGGAATGTGATGGCTTCCTTGGAGAAGCAATTTCATGATGGCCTGAGTCTTTGCCATGGAACAGGCTCAGTTAGGGGCCAGCACACTTCCTGATGCTTAACTTTGGCTTCTAGGCTCCCATCTGTGGTGTGATTTCTTCGTAGATCTCTACCATTTAACTAAAACTGTGAATTGTAGACTAATGTAAACACTTATTTGGCTTCTTTAAGAACTGTAACTCCATCACATCTTAAAATCATTGGTGAAAATAGGTGTTTCCTGTAACCTGAGGCATCCTGGAGAGAACTGGAGGCAGCCACTCTCCATTCTGTTGAGTAGAGCATACACAAGTAGAAAGTGAAAACAATCTGTGTTCATCATGTATAACTGACTACCATATCAGAAACATTTCAAAATGTCTTCAGGAGGCCAGGATCTAATACCAAAAATGAACGTACTTCTTCTATTAGTTTTCTACAAATAGAATAGAGCTAAAATAGAGCTCTGTTAAAATAAGATAATGTTGACTCATGAGCATGAAATATCAGAGCTCAAGAAAAAAACATATTTTTACAAAGAGACTATGTTGTGGAACTCTGTTACACTGGGCCTATAGGAAAAGTAGATTGCTTTGACCATGTTTGATATAGGTGATCATTCTGGAAAAAAAAAAAAAAATTTAGGTAACCTGGTCACCTTATCTTGTGACCAGAAAGTTGATGCAAAACAAAACCAAAAAGAATGTGGTGAGAAAATGCAAATACCTGAGTAAATACCAAAACAAGCCTGTTTCAATGAGATTAAAATGTATTTAATGAATTGGTGTCTATCAATAATCACATATTTTTTGTTAAGAAACGTTCCACATTTCAGCAGCAAAAAAAAGTGTTAGTCTCTCAGTCATGTCCAGCTCTTTGTGACCCCATGGACTGCAGCCTGCCAATCTCCTCTGTCCATGGAATTCTCCAGGTGAGAATTCTGGAGTGGGTTCCATTCTCTTCTCCGGGGGATCTTTCAACACAAGGATTGAACCCCAGTCTCCTGCATTGCAGGCTGATTCTTTACCATAGCTCCCTCTGAACACAGAGAAGACCTGCTCTCCCACCAAATGTGGATGATGATACCTGGTGGAACTCTGGGCAGGACGACAGGTCTCAGCTTAGCAGGCCCTCTACCCTGCTAAAGCCACATTGGCAGTGGTAGCAAAACTCAGAGTCTTAACTTCTATCCTCCTGGGAAGAGCTCACAGATTCTCAGTTCCACTTGCTTCCCATAAGCCCAGCTGTGTCATCCCTACACATGTTGATTGAGTGTACGTGTGGGTTAAGTACTGGTCCAGAGAAGCCTTGACCAACAACAGAACTGGAGTCCCAGCCCACAGTCCCAAAATCCGACAGCAAGAACAACAAAAACCATATAATTTAATTAAAACATGAGGAGAGGAAATGAATATACATTTTTAAAATTTTTATTTTATTTTTAAACTTTACAATATTGTATTAGTTTTGCCAAATATCGAAATGAATCCACCACAGGTATACCTGTGTTCCCCATCCTGAACCCTCCTCCCTCCCCACACCCTCCTTCTGGGTCGTCCTAGTGCACCAGCTGCAAGCATCCAGTATCGTGCATCGAGACAGTTAGCAGGAACATGAAAAGATGTTTTACATCACTAATCATCAGAGACAAAAATCAAAGCTACAATGTTGGATTGGACATTATAAAAAAGACAAGAGACAAGTTTTGGCAAGAATGTGTATAAAAGGGGACCCTTGTGCACTGCTGGTAAAAATTTAAATTGGTAAGCCACGATGGAAAACATTATGGACTTTCCTGAAAAAATTTCAAATAGAACTATCATATGACCAAGCAAGTTCCTCAACATCTTATAGCTTCTTCCACACATTATTATAATTTTACTTTATTATTGTATACTATTTCACTTTATGGACATATCAATTTTGCTTAGCAGCACTTCTATTGATTTATATTATGTTTTTTGTAGTTATAAATTCTATAAATTTAAATCTTTAATGAATATGAATAAATCTTACAAATAAATGCATAAATATATAAATAAATACATTTTAAAAGGTTAAGGTGTTTAATGTTACATCTTTAGAAAAAGCTGAGCAGACTGTTCATTCTTTCTGATGCCTCCTGTGAACCTGTCAAGCATTTGTGCTTCCAAATTGTCCAGCCAAGGAAGCAAAGGAAATAGACAGAATGCATCTTGCATTCTTCCTGTCCCCTGTCCCCTTCAGTCAAAGTTTGCTTTGTAAGGAATTAATTTCTTATGACAGTCGGGGTTCTTCAGGAAAACAGAACTAACAGAATGTGTGGAAGATTTACTTTGAAGAATTGGTTCATTTGATTATGTTGTTGTTTAGCCACTATGTTGTGTCTGACTCTTTGAGACCTGTAGCCTGCCAGTCTCTTCCATCCATGGGATTTCACAGGCAAGAAGACCGGAAGGGGTAGCCATTTCCTTCCTCAGGGGATCGTCCCAACCCAGGGATGCAACTCAGGTCCCCTGCATTGCAGGCAGCTCTTTACCACTGAGCCATCAGGGAAGCCCCTAAACATATAATATTTATACATATATGGAAAATTAATATATACAAGATTGCATAAAATTACACTAAGAAACTAACAAGGAAGACAAATATCATATGATTTCACTTACATGTAGAATCTAAAAAAAAAAAAGGCTACAAATGAACTTATAAAACAGAAATAGTGTCACAGATATTGAAAACAAATTAAAACAAGGGGATAAGGAGTCAAAGAGAAATGGAGGTAGGTAGAGAGGATATGTTATAAGTTACTATTTTCTACTTTTGTATACTCATGAGTACAGTGTAGTTAATGCTGTAAAAATTTAAAACATTTTGTTTATCAAACTCAATCATATATTCTGAGATTGGGTATCACATGGCTAATGGGCAGAAGTAACTATTTGTGATTTAATTAGAGTGGAATAAAGGGTAAACAAAAGATTGATATATAAAATACCAAAACCAAAATATTGATTTATGGGGATAACATTAATTTAGCACACTGTAACTTATAACATAAACACCAAGAATTAAAGTGTACAAAGAATTTTTTCAGTGTTTCTAATGTTTTAAAATATAGAGTCTATAATAAATATTATGCTTAGTAAACTTTTTTGGCGGGGCTGCTTGGATCTTACTGGCAGCATGAGGAATCTTCTATATGGGTTGTGGTATGTGGAATCCTGTTTGTTTTTTTTTCCTTGCCAGCTTCTGTGATGCCTTTCTTTTTTTTTTCTTTTCCTGCTTTTTGTGGTAAGATTTTGTTCTTTTAATTGGAGTAAAATCTCACATGCATCAACCAAAGATTTCACATGCTGTACAGCTGATTCACTTTGTTATAGAGCATGTGGAATTTTTAGTTGCTGCAAGTGGGAACTTTTGGCTCAGACAAGCCTGGGGAATCTTATAGTTTAAGCATGCAGGAAGCTAGTTCCCTGATCAGGGATTGAACCCAGACCTCCTGCATTGGGAGCAGAGTCTTAACCACTGGACAACCAGGTAAGTCCCTAGTCTTGGGAGTTTTAAAAATTTCCCTATATATGTGTCTTTTTAAAACAAAACATTTAATGAATGAGTTAATCTTTGGCTGCACTGGGTCTTCTTTGTTTTGCACTTTCTCTAGTTGCAGAGAGTGGCGGCTACTCTTCACTGAGAAGCATGGGCTTCTCATCGTAGTACCTTCTCATGTTGCGGAGGACAGATTGTTGGGCACTTGGGCTACAATAGTTGCTGCTCATGGACTCTGTAATCCAGGCTCAGTATTGTGGCACATGGGCTTAGCTGTTCCGTGGCATGTGAAATAATCCTGGACCAGCGATCAAACCCATGTTCCTTGAATTCGCAGGCAGATGCTTATCCACCGTGCCACCAGGGAAGTCCAAAACAATTTTCCCCATACATTTGTAACTAATGGTAAGAGAATTTCAACTGTGTTAACCAATTAATAACATCAGTGATTAAACTCATTTTGCATGGCTTCAGTTATCATACTTATTTTTATAGTTCCATGTGTGCAAAGAAAGTGCTGTCTGTATATAGAAAGAGGCATTTATTCATATTGACTGGGTTCAAAACATAAATATCAACTCATATTATATAATACTTAATTTAGAATCATGCTCTTCCAAATCCCTGTATCATTCAAGTATGGCTTGTCTCCTTGCTGTTAACAACACTATAAACGAATATTGGTGATATTTTTGGAAGAGCAAGCAATAAAGCAGCAACTGTGCATAATTTATAATGCATCTCTTTGAGATGGTGTGTGAAATTCCCTAAAAAGGACTTGAAGAATTTAAGGACATGGAGACATTATTTGTTTGCTGCAAATCCATTTTCTATCTGTATAACGCCTGGCACTGCTAACTCCAAGGTCATTCAGATAGCCACATGTTGCATCTCCTGTGATGGCAAACCTAAAACCAAGCACAAAAATATTAAAAAAGCATAGGCTGGGCATCTACATTCATTCCTCCTCTGTATGCTTCAGCACCCCCACTGCAGTTACTGTTAATGTGAACAAAAGAAAAGTGAAAATCTGCTGTTCATAAGTCTTCTGAGTAAATATATATCATTTCTGTATTTAGTTCCTTTTATATTCTCAAAGTCTCTGCTGGAGTATCAGAAGATTATCACCATCCATCCCAAATCTAGTTATGTTGTTGACTAGGTATTTAACTAGTGCTTGCTGTGGTAGCCAAGTGAACTGTTGCCATGGGTGGTGATAAATGAAAATTTCACATATTGAGATATAGGGAAGTCATTCTGGTTTATACATGAATTAAGTTTTATGCTATTTAAAACAACCTATTTGTGGCCTATCAAGCATATGTTATACTTCTGCTTTAATTATTAAAGAAAAAGATACATTGACCAGAAGTAAAAATGTCCATGTTAGAAATAAAGATTAAATGTCCCTCTTCCTGAGACATCAATGCTGGTCTCCTTTGGTGATAAGACTCCCTTCCCAGGTGCTAGGGCCATACTGATCCGCTGTGTATGTGCTGGTCTATTCTTTTTTTTCTTCCTAGGGGAAACCTCAAAAAAATGTAACCCTGACTTGTTTAACGTTCTCTGTTCTGACAAGATGTAAAACTGGGCTAGAAACCCTGTTTCTCGGGAGCAGTTTCTCCGAGTAATCTAGGAAATGGTCTAGTTTAGTCCTCAACTTGGTTGAAGACTAAAAAACATTTTCTATTATTATTATTGATCATTTATTGATCTATTATTGATTATTTTCATTGCCAGTGGCCTTGAGTGAAGAATATTTTCAGTGCTCTCCTGACCTGTTTCATACATGTGTGAAAATAAAGTGTTTACTTACTAGTAAATTCTTAAAAGGGCTTAGTTTTGATTGAGGGAAGTGACTGCGCCCTTATATTCTATCTGCTCCAATGTAATGATTACATTCAAAACATCCCCACTGAAGCACTCACAATCCAAGAAATGTTACTAAGTTCCTCCCAGAGATAATTTATGGAGGATTCCCACTGGTTCCCTGACAACCTTCCTTTTAAGAATGAACGTAGCAAATGAAAGAGTGGACTGAGGGTCTGTGGATATCAATTCTTAGTGGCTTTCTAAGACTGTAGGACCCTCGTGTGCCTCAGCTGTTCTCTCTGCCTTTTAAGTAGGGAATTAGCACAGTTTAAGTCAGTGGGTGAAAGTGGAAGAACTATATCCAATGTTATCGTCATGAAAAAGTTTTCAGCTGAAATCATATTAAAGTTTTTCCAAAGGTGCAACTAATAAATGGAAGAGCATACAAAGGATTTCTATTTCTTAATTCATAACCTTTCCATGATATTAAATTTATTTTCTCATGAACACAATTCATACCCCAAACCACACGTGAATATAGTAGAAGAAAGTCTATAAACTTACGAGGCATTATATTTAGAGTTGTCTGTCCATTTCCAAACATGATGTGATGATTCTCTACTAAGGCCAATCCAATGGTCAGAATGGCCTTTGTATCTTATCAGGAAGTTCTATTATAAAACACAGAAAGCGAAAACACATGTCTCCTTCATTTAACCGTTGAGTCCTCTTCCCCTTAGACTTCTCTCTTTAAATGGCAGCCTAAATAATTGATAAGTTTAGAATCTGGTGGGAGACTAGTCCCCAGTTCTCAGCTTAAGTCACTCAAATATCTCTGATCCTAAATTACATTAAAGTGACCACACATCTCAGTTTGACTGAGAAAGTCCCAGGTTATAACTGTGGCACCAACGTATTATTAATATTGTCATTTTCACTCCCCAAAATGTCCTGATTTGGATGATAAATTACATAATTACCATATTTCTTTGTACAATGGGAGCAATACTTTTAACTAAAGGTTAACTATGAGGATACAAGAGAGAATGTGTCCAAATTGTCTCACAGGGTTCCAGGCAGAGAACATACCCAAGAAATATCAGGCACCAATATGCACTCCAAGTCCCCAAGTCTGCCTGGAATGGGATCCTTCCTCTTCTTTCAGCTGTCACCCTATGCAGCCTATAGCCTTCTCAGGGGCTAAATATTTAACAAAGAACATGATCCAAAAATATTTCTTACCAGCTCATCCTTAGTTTCAAACTGAGCAAGGACAGCTTCCAGTGAAGTACAGAATGTCTGACTGAATGTCCAGTTCCTTGTGTCTTCCGAAAAATAAAAACATTTACTTCCAAATCCTATCCATCCTTTTGAGCAGGGAACATATGGAACATGTGAGTCCAGCTCTCTCCTTCTCACTAGAAGTTGGACAAACACAGTGAATATAACAAATTTTCTCATCCCTTTCATCTATTTTTCCACTTACCATCCTGAGGTCAGTCTTTTTTTCTTTACGTATGTATGTATACACACATATATACACACATATGCATAAATGTTGCATAGTATATATATGTGAAAGTCACTCAGTCATGTCTGAATATGCAGTCCATGGAATTCTCCAGGCCAGTGGATCTACCCAACCCAGGGATTGAAGCCAGGTCTCCCGCACTGCAGGCAGATTCTTTACCGTCTGAGCCACCAGGGAAATTTCAAAATGAGGGGTTTGAAGAAAAACATGATCGAATATCAACTAGACTCTTGTACTTTTAGAACTTTTGGCATTTTGTTTTTCTTCACATCTGAGCAGGAGCTACTTTCAATTGGTAGACAGATTTTTAGAAATGCCTTCCATGCCCAAATGTGTTTGCTTTTCCCAATAAATAGCTTTCCGTTATATGTATTTTAGTACCATTCATTACATAATTTCCCTCATTATCATATTTTGCTTCCAGAAAGACATTCTCAAATGCCTGGCTATGTAATAAATACCCTCTATGGATGCTGCCCAATTCTCAGTTATGTGCAGAACTGCTGAGCTATAATGCATTGCCAACTAGTATTACTAATGCCTCTTAGGATGCTACTAGCCATAACGATTTATAAAGCACCAACTGCTAGTCAATATTTGGAAATTTGTTTGCATTTCACTGCTTCCCCAAACAACAGTGTTTTCTAAGATCATTTTCTTCTTTTGGTTTCTTGGAAAATGCAGTATTGAGATATGTGATCACTTGCTGAGTGCAAGCTAGTGGTAGTTGCTTTCCCTAAATGATTTTATTAGATCGAGAATTGCCTTGGAACAACATGTACTACAGAAACTAATATATGAATAAATGCATATATATTTTATATGGTGAACTTTTACCCAAGGTCAGTCTTGAAGTATGCGTTGTACATTCAATTGTCGCCTCCTGGAGTCATCACTAACAGTCTTATCTCAGGTGTAAAAGCCATCAGTCCACTGATCGTCAAGCAGAGAATCTGTGTACCTCACTTCCCAGGGGTCCATGGACACTAATTGTTATAAAGAAATCAGTTTCTGTAGCATTTAATTTCTGTAGTACTCTTTCCAAGCATCGTACAGATTTCCCTTTCCCCATAGCCTCTTTATATCTGTCCTTCTTCTCTTGACAAAAGAAAGGCAAATTCCTTACCTTTCCTAGATTTTACATCTCTTAAGGGTAAAAAAACTTCTAGTAGACAAAATATAGCATAGTTCAAATACTGATTTTAGTACCAAAAATACGATGTAGGGTTTCCAGAAGTTTTTTGTTTTATGTGAATTTCTGTCAAATATGTGTAAAAATATATGGGCCCTGATTAGATACTCTGTAACCAGCAATTTTCAGAGTATAGGCTATGGGAAGAATAGATGTTTTTGCTTCATAATCTCACCTTTCCTCCCTTAGCCAACCTGATAGGAAATACTGTTGACTCAACTTTCAGAATAGACAGATTCCGATACCCTGTCCCACCTCCACTGTTATCACCAGGGCCAAGCCACTGTCCTATCTGGTGTGGATTTCTACAACTTTGTCCTAGTAGCTGTTCCTATGTCTAACTTTTCTTCTAACAATCTGTTCTCAATGTAATAGTCAAAATGATTATTCTACAATGAAATTCAGATCATGACATTCCTCTCCTACAATTTTTCTCATCTAGTTCCTCCCCATTGCACTCAGAACAAAATCCAAAATCTTTAACTGACTTATAATGCTGTGACTCCCAGCCCATTACTCTTCCTCATTCTCACCTTGCTTCAGCTGAAGAAGCTTCCTTACTGTTCCTCAAACCTATCAGGAGATTCCTTCTTTCATTTTGCTTGTTCCCACCATCTGGAATGCTTTCCTCACATAGCCAATGGCTCCTTCATCTCCCTCAAAAGTTTGCTGAAAAGTCATCCTCTCAAGGAGGCTAGCCTATACACTTGTACTCCTTGAGTGAATGAGTGAAAGTCGCTCAGTCATGTCCGACTCTTTGCGACCCCAATAACTATACAGTCCATGGAATTCTCCAGGTCAGAATACTGGAGTGGGTAGCAGTTCCCTTCTCCAGGGGATCTTCCCAACCCAGGGATTGAACCCAGTCTCCCATATTGCAGGCAGATTCTTTACAAGCTGAGCGACAAGGAAGCCCAAGAATACTGGAATGGGTAGCCTATCCCTTTTCTAGCAGATCTTCCCGACACAGGAATTGAACTGGGGTCTCCTGCATTGCAGGTGAATTCTTCACCACCTCTATCAGGAAAGCCCCTTGTACTCCTTACCCTGTTACTTTTTATTATAGTATTTGTGTCTTCCTGATAGAATAGGGGTTCACTGGCATGGGGATGTGTGTGTGTGTGTGTGTGTGCATGCTTTGTTTATGGTATACCATACCTCAAGCACTTCACACAGTGCCTGGTTCATAATGGAGCTCAATAAACATTTATTGACTATGTAAAAGTGCAAAGAGAAGGAAATGGCAACCCACTCCAGTGTTCTTGCCTCAAGAATCCCAGGGACAGGGGAGCCTGGTGGGCTGTCGTCTATGGGGTTGCACAGAGTCGGACACGACTGAAGCGACTTAGCAGCAAAAGTGCAAAGAACATTGTAAAGTTTAGAGAACACCCAACTTACCTGGGAAAAGAGGATAAAATAGCATTAGATTTGCAGCTAGGGATGCAATGAAGATGAAACAATAAAACTTGGCAGAAGTTACAAAAGATATAATTGGTAGGCATATCCTTTGGAGTATTCGTCCCAATTGGCTTGGCAGATAAAGAATTCCAAGTAATTTACCTATAAATGCAAATGTCAGAATCTCAATCTCATGGACATATTAGGGAGAAAAACTTGACTTGATTTAACACAGAATAAACCTGTAAAGTCAGCTGTACCTCACCTCTCCTATTGTCAACCTTCTTCACAAGAGATCAAAGTCCACAAATGATGGCCATGACCCAAAGGGGACTAGAGTAAGAGAAATTGAGTTTTTTCCCCTAGAGAATCTTCCAGTAATTGGAAGAACAGCTAGGGAAATAGTAAGAAACAAAAAGAGTAAAAATCAGGATGAAAAAAAAAATCCAGATTTACCTCCTTAAATGAGAAAACTGGTTAGAAGTACTGAGAAGAGCATTAGAAAATTAATCAGTGCAATTCATCATATTAACAGAATAAGAGAAGAGAAAGGATATGATCATCTCAATAAGTATAGACAAAATATGTGAAAAACATAATATTCATCCAAGATAACAAATTCCAACAAATTAGGAATTGAAGGACATAAACCGATACTTGTCATTTGCAGAAATAGTACAGCTAACAAGATATTTAATGGTGAAAAAGTGAACCCCTTCCACCAAAGGCCAGGAACAAGGAAAGGATGTCTGCTCTCACCAATCCAATTTAACATTTTACTAGAGGGTCTATCAATGCCAATGAGGCAAGAAAAGTACATAAAAAGCATAAAGATTAGAAAGAAGTGAAAGTGTTTCTAGAAGTCACATCCACTCACCTCCCAGTAGAAATATCAATTTGAAAATTATCTGCACATGAAAATACCTTCCCCAGAGCCAAGGATTCCAGGCACACCTACTCCCTGCCTCATCCCAGCTCCTTGTACTCCACCAATTCCAGGCAGATAATACAGCCTTAAAGTGATTGCCTCCAATGTGGGAGACCTGGGTTTGATCCCTGGGTCAGGAAGATCCCCTGGAGAAGGAAATGGTAACCCACTCCAGTATTCTTGCCTGGAGAATCCCATGGACAGAGAAGCCTGGTAGTCTACAGTCCACGGCGTCGCAAAGAATCAGACATGACTTAGTGACTTCACTGAATGCAGCCTCAGAAAGCTTCCACCCAGGGCTTCCTGTGGGCTCCTAGGAGCCCAGGCTCCTGTCTCCCCTCTGCACCTGCCAACTCCAGCAGTTCCAGGTGGGGCTCATGTGACACTTGGCTCCTGATGAACTCTTCGGGATCAGCCTCCCAAAACCCTTCCCTCAGGACTAGGCAGTCCAGAAAAGAGAGAGACCCATTCCTCTTGGGAAAAGGGGAGTAAAACAGCACCTGACTTCGCTACACCTCCCAGATCTGCCTTCCCCAGCATCACATCAGGCTTGATTCTGCAGGCTTACGTGACTCCCTGCAGGCTCCCACAAACCCAGGACCCCTCACCCCAGTGCTTGCCAGCTCCAGTGACCCAAGAGACATCAGCCTCCTGGCAGGCTCCTGGGAACCCAGACCTCCTTTCACCTCAAGGACTTCTGGCAAAGATATGGGCCTGAATGTGGTGGGGAACAGTGGGCAGGCCCTGGAGATCAGACTCTCAGACTTAGCTTTGTATCTATCATTTCTGTGTGGCCCTGCAAATGTTTATTCACCCAACTTCCCCTTTTTTCACGTCCATGTCAATGACCTTCTGCCCCTTTGCAACCCAAGCCGCCACCCCCAACATCTTTTGTCTTTAGCTGGAGATGGTATTTCATGTGAAGTTTTTGGCCATTTTGACCAGTTACTCAGTTTTCCTGAATCTGTCCCATGTATATTTGTTAGCCAACTTTTCTTTGATTTTCTCTTGTTATCTATGTCAAATCAACTGAATTCTTAAACCAACCAGAAAAGCAAAGGAAAATTTCTCATCTCCTATGGTTTGTCTCTTCTTGTCTCCCTCTAAATTCGAATGCCTTATATTATACTCTGAACAAAATAACCAATTTTCTAATTTGAAAAATAGTGTTAGGGATTATCTCACAGAAGAACAGAGAAATGAACCATAATACTGGTCTATTGGTTTTAACTTTAGTTTTATGTTCTAGAAAACTTAGTTAACTTACAGAAACTGTTTAAATTAAAAAAAATAATAATAATAGCTTTCACACTTGCACTGCTCAAATAGTTTCAGCTACATAAGCCCTTGGTTTAGCTAGTAAACATTAAAGCTCTTTAAGAATTTTCTTTTTGATTAAGCGTGAACCCTGTGTTTCAGGAAATTCAATATCGTCTTGTCCTTGATAAAAAAGTAAAATTCAGAGAAAGGGAGAAGGAAAGAAAGATGGAAATGCATGTTTTTACCAGAAAATAGATGTTCAGTAAAAGGTATTCTTTCTGCTGGGCTGAAGTACAAACATGCATGAGATACACTCTTTCTCTTTCTCATCAAATTTCTTATAAACTAAAAATGTTAAAGCATTTTCTGGTGGATGGCTTTAGCATCCTATTCCCAAACCCACACATTTGTTTTCTAAATTATAAAGTAGGATCTGTATATCAATATTCCCAGTTTGGGGGCAACTTTTATTTTAGTCAATAATTATTCATGGTTTTAATAAACAAAAGTCTCTTTAGGGAACAGGAGAAGGAAATGGCAACCCACTCCAGTGTTCTTGCCTGGAGAATCCCAGGGATGGGGGAGCCTGGTGGGTTGCTGTCTATGGGGTCTCTCAGAGTCAGACACAACTGAAGCGACTTAGCAGCAGCAAGAAATTAATTCTCAGCTAATATCAACTGGGGAGAGTAGAAGGAGGTTATAATTATTTTTTGTAATGCAGGGATGTTGAAATAACAACATTAACTATATTAACTAATTTATTAACTATATTAATCTAGTATTAACTAGATACTATATTTCAACAAATACTTTTAATAATAAATCACTATGTTGAATTAATACTGATGCGCTCACTAAATCAAAACTGTTATACTTATGGCTGATTCATGTTGATTTTTGGCAGAAATCAACACAATATTATAAAGCAATTATCCTTCAGTTAAAAATAAATTAATTAAAAAAAACCGTTTAACTAAAATGGTTAGGTTTAAAAGATGCTCATATTTTTTATGTTCACTACTGAAAATCTCTGGTAAGACACATTATATAAACTACTTTGGTATTGTACTCTAAATAGGATGACATAAAGCTTGGCCATATAAGATCCACTATAATCAAATGAATAGAGAATGAAAGACAGAGAGAACACAAAAGTAAAGCAGACCCCATGAGACATAAAGAGGAAGACAGACAGAGAGGGAGAGACAAGAGAAAATTATCTGGACACAAAATAGGCCTCAATTGATTTTAGCTGAAACATTTAATGATCTCACTGAAAAATCACATTTACCCTTTACCCCAAAAGGAAACTTTGCAGGGCATTTTTGTGACCAAGGGAAGGAAAGTATACTTTTGTATTTACTTAGAATTTTTTTGAAGAAAATTGACTTTTATTCCTATTTCTTTCAGAAAAAGTGACAGTATCATTCAAGGCCCAGGTGAAAAGTAACTTCACAATTATGCCATCACCAACTCCCTAAGTTTCATTAAATATCTTCTCACTCTAATCACATCAAGTTATAGTAACTCATTTGTCTGTCCCTGAGATGATGAAGCCCTGAAATCAGGGTCTAAATGTAATTTGTCTTTGTAGCTCTATGTCTAACAAATAGCAGGCTCCAAACATGTGATTAAGGCAATGGCACCCTCCTCCAGTGCTCTTGCCTGGAAAATCCCATGGATGGAGGAGCCTGGAAGGCTTCAGTCCATGGGGTCATTGAGGGTCGGACACGACTGAGCAACTTCACTTTCACTTTTCACTTTCATGCAGTGGAGAAGGAAACGGCAACCCGCTCCAGTGTGATTGCCTTGAGAATCCCAGGGACGGGGGGAGCCTGGTGGGCTGCCATCTATGGGGTCGCACAGAGTCAGACACGACTGAAGCGACTTAGCAGCAGCAGCAGCAGCAAACATGCGATTACTAGATTCAATCACACTACAGCAAAGGTGCCATAGTTAGTTTTTTAAAGCATATATATGTATTTATTCTTTTAAAAATTCTTTTCTCATTTAGGTTGTTACATAATATTGAACACACCTCCCTGTGCTATACAGTAGGTTTGGGCAACTTTTACTAGTATATGTATTACCAAATGTTGGTGTCTGCTTATCATTACTCTGAGATATAATCGTCTGTTATTTAATATCATAATGTGACTTGCCAGAGTGCAAATTGCCAGCAACCTGGAGAAAATATAAAGACTAATAAAATAAACCCAAAGAGCATTTTTCTATTAACCTCCCGTAATGTAATTCGTGTGAAATATTTAAGTAACATAAACAGTAGCGTAATAACTAATATAACACTAACCTGTCCTCTCAGCCACCTCTAGACTTTCAAACCATCTCTCCTTCTGGAGAGGTGAACTGTGAGGTACTGATATTCCTCAAGTGCAATTTCTATCCTGTCGGTAGTCAGTGGAATAAGAATTATTCCCCTCCCCAGCTCCCATTTTACTTTGTCAAAGTTTATCAATTTTCACTTACCAGATCGCCCCTCTTCCATGTTTTCTTTGGAGATAGAGTCTCTCTGAAACATTTTCAAAGTCTCCGTCACAGTAATGTCTCTATTTAATTAAAAGCATATGGCACTGTTTCATAAGTAGTTGCAAAAACAGGAAGTGAGAAGTGAAAGCAGTAAACTCACATCCAGTACGTGAGCTGCAACAAGATAAGTCAAGTTCACAAGAGTTTTAGATGTATAAAATGCAAAGTGCTTTTAACTTAGACAATCTACTCCACAATCTTCTTTCCCTGTCAAAATGTCAAAATAACATGGACCAGATTTATTTTCTTGCCTGAATCAAAAAGGTTAAATAAAACGTGCAGAAAAAAATTCCTTTCCATCACTGGGCACCAATCAATGAAGGGCAGTGATCCTTTGGTGAGACCTGGAATTGCTTCGGTTTACTTCACAGACATAGATTTGTTAGTCAGTCAGTCAGTTCAGTTGCTCAGTCGTGTTGACTCTTTGCGACCCCATGAACTGCAGCACACCAGGCCTCCCTGTCCATCACTAACTCCCAGAGTTTACCCAAACTCATGTCCATTGAGCAGGTGATGCCATCTAACCATCTCATCCTCTGTCTTCCCCTTCTTCTCCTGCCTTAAATCTTTCCCAACATCAGGGTCTTTTCAGAAGAGTCAGCTCTTCACATCAGGTGGCCAAAATATTGGAGTTTCAGCTTCAACATCAGTCCTTCCAATGAACACCCAGGACTGATCTCCTTTAGGATGGACTGGTTGGATCTCCTTGCAGTCCAAGGGACTCTCAAGAGCCTTCTCCAACACCACAGTTCAAAAGCATCAATTCTTCTGCACTCAGTTTTCTTTATAAGTCCAACTCTCACATTCATACATGACTACTGGAAAAACCATTGCCTTGACTAGACAGACGTTTGTTGACAAAGTAATGTCTCTGCTTTTGAATATGCTGTCTAGGTTGGTCATAACTTTCCTTCCAAGGAGTAAGCGTCTTTTAATTTCATGGCTGCAATCCCCATCTGCAGTGATTTTGGAGCCCCGAAAAATAAAGTCAGCTACTGTTTCCACTATTTGCCATGAAGTGATGAGACCGGATGCCATGATCTGAATGTTGAGCTTAAAAAAGGTTACCATATCTGGAAAAAAAAAAAAAGTTACCATATCTGGTTGAATTCACAGAATCACTGAATAAAATAGCTGAGATTTGTACACAAATTTGTTTCTCTGCTAAAGTCCTATTTAATCTAATGTTATACTGCCTCTCAGTGGTATAAATGTATATTCACAGGCACCTGTAAATCAATAGTTAGGTATTTCCATTCTTAGGTCTTTGGAAATACTGAAGATCTATTTACTTGTTTACTAGCAATTTTCCTGCATCCAAGGATGCTGTTTTTTTTTTTATTATTTACATCTCTTTGAATCTGTATAATTTTATGCTTAAGACACACAACAAGCAGTTAATTATATGAAATTTAACATATATAGTGATTATATTGTCTAAGTCATTGTATCCTAAAAGTTATTAAACTATTATTATTATTCATTTTACTTTACTAGTAAAATGAATGACTCTCACAGAGTCTATATTACTTGGCAGCTTCACACAGCTACCATTGGCCAACCAATACTCACATTCTCTTGTTCATTCTCAAAGCCGATCTTTGTAACTATGAATTACGCTTCTACCATAGTTTTCCCCAATTAGAATTTTTGTCAAGGCTTTAATCTTGCACTGCATGTTTACAGCTTTTCCAACATAATATCTTCTGCATGACCACAAGCATCAGATCATTTGAAATCAATCCTTGAGTAATACCCTGTTCAGGTACTCATTTGTGTAAACACAACAAATAAATATCTGATCATTGTCTACCATCTATAACTGTACACTTTTTCACAAGACATAAACAAAAATTTGTGTTCAAATATGCGTTGATTTTGCTACTCCTCTCCTGACATTGGTGGTAAAAAACGGTGGTGAAAAAATTCTTCTCTAGGTGCTTTAAGGTCTAAATCCAAACCACACCTTTAGAAGTGAAGTAAAGTGAAAGTCACTCTATCGTGTCTGACTCTTCGCAGCCCCATGGACTATATAGTGCGTGG
Organism: Bubalus kerabau; assembly: GCF_029407905.1. Classification (NCBI taxonomy): domain Eukaryota; kingdom Metazoa; phylum Chordata; class Mammalia; order Artiodactyla; family Bovidae; genus Bubalus; species Bubalus kerabau. The sequence goes on from NC_073624.1 coordinate 21,781,436, forward strand.
AATTCTCTAGGCCAGAATACTGTAGTGGGTTGGCTTTCCCTTCTCCAGGGGTCTTCCCAACCCAGGGATTGAATCCAGGTCTCCTACATTGCAGGCGGATTCTTTACCAGCTGAGCCACAAGGAAGTCTTAAACTGCTATGCAATAGAATAGTCATTAATCACATTTGAGTATTAAAATTTAAATCAATTATAATTAAATAAAAATTTAAAATCTAGCCACATTTCAAGTGCTCACAGCTCCATGTGGCTAGTGGCTACAATTGTGGTCGCACTGATGTGGAATATTTCCACCACTGTAGAAAGTTGATTCAAAAGTGCTGATCTAGAATAAAAATCATAGTTTTCTTCCAGATGTTGAACAAAAGGAACTCCAGCTAACTTGCTTTTAAACACTGAACCATATGTAGCTCAATACATTTTATAGTAATTAGAAACATTAGCCTTCTTCAGTATGTGTGCTTGTAAAATGTATAGATGTTAAGATCCAAGTGAAGAAAGACTGTACAATGAATCTGTGGGATTAATATTTTTCATAGTTTTCTTTCACCATCTTTTTGATGTCCAAAGACTCTGTAGTATTGTGTGTGTGTGTGTTAGTCGCTCAGTCCTGTCCAACTCTGCAATCCCATGGACTGTTAAGATCCAAGTGAAGCAAGACTGTACAATGAATTTGTAGGATTAGGAATTTTCAGAATTTTCTTTCACTATCTTTTTGATATCCAAAGATTCTGTAGTATTTCCCCTTTTTTATTTCTCATATTACTGATTTGTATCTTCTCTCCGTTTTCCTCAGTTCGCTTGAGGTTTATCAATTGTATTTATTTCTGCTGAAGAACCAGCTTTGTTTTATAGAGGCTTATCAACTTTATTGATCTTTTTCAAGGTGCCAGCTTTCGATTGCATTGTCTCTATTAATTTCTACTGTTCAATTTCATTTCTTTTCACTTTGCATTTTCCCTTCTTTTTCTAGTATACTATGGTTAAAGCTTAGATATTTGTTTTTAGATATTTATTCTTTTTGAATATGTGCATTCAACGTAGTAAACTTTCCTCTAAACACTTATTTTACTCTATGTCACAAATTCTTAAGTTACATTTTCATTTAGTTAAAAATATTTTAAAATTTTTCTTGAAATGTCCTCTTTGACTCATGTATTGTTTAGAAATATGTTGTTAAATCTCCTGTATTTAGGATTTTCTAGTTCTATTTCTATGTAGCCTTCTGATTCTAGTTTAATTCCACTATGGCCTGAGCGCATACATTATATGATTTCTATTCTTTTAATTTTTTAAGCTATAATTTTTCAGAATGTGGTCTAGTATGGCAAATATTCAAAATAACCTCAAGACAAATGTATATTCTGCTGTCATTAAATAAAGTAGCTTATAAATGTCAATTATTTTGTATACAGTTGATTGATGGTGCTGTTAGTACAACTGTGTAGTGATTTTCTGCCAGATGGGTCTGCCCATTTCTGATTTGTATCTTCAGAGGGTTACAGAAGTCTTCAGCCATAATAGCGAATTCACCTGTCTCTCCTAGCAGTTCTATCAGGTTCTACCTTACATCTTGACACTGTTGTTAGGTTCACATACAAAACAATTGTCTTCTTGAAGAATTAATTGTTTTATGATTATGTAATGTCCTTCTTTCTCCCTGATAAGTTTGATTGTTTAGAAGTTGCTCTGCATGAAATTATTTCCAAGTGCTTCATAGGGTTTTGGTTTAATATTAATACCCCCAAACTACTATCAACTCAATGTTACAATAAAACATTAAAAAAAATGAAATTAATATAGTGTAGCTACTCCAGCTTTCTTTTGATTAGTATTCACAAGGAATATCTTTCTCCATTGGTTTCCTTTTTCCTTTTTTGACTACATATATCTTCATCTTTAAAATGGATTTTTTATAGAAAATACAAAATTGGATCTTGTTTTTGTTTCACTCTGACAATTTGTTTTAGCTGGTATATTTAAACTATTGACATGAAGATGATTATTTAAACAGAGAATTAATATCTGCCATGTTTGTTAATGTTTTCCATTTGTTGCTATTGTTCTTTGTTTCCATTTTATCTTATACTTTTTAAGCCTTAGGTAGTTTTAGTTGGGCAGCTTAGATTATTGCATTTTCTCTCCTATCTTGTATCCATTGCACTTCTTTCTTTTTAAAAAAATATTTTTAGTGATTGCCCTGAAGCTTGTAATACAAAATTACAACTAGCTCAAATATGCTTTCAATTAATACTGTAAACCTCAAAAGAATAGTGCAATATCTTATAATAACAAAATAATCCTAATTATACTCTTGTCCCTTACATTGTTACTGTCATTCATTCCACTTATGCATAAACTACAAGAATCTAATACAGTCATTATTTTGAAACTAGCTGTTACCAGTGAGATCAATTAAGAATAGGAAAAATACATTTAAAATTTTCTCATTTATTCCTCAAAGTAGATTCTAGTTTCAGACCTGTATCTCTTTCCTTACCTCTTTCTGCAGCTGCTGCTGCTGCTAAGTCGCTTCAGTTTGTGCAACCCCATAGACAGCAGCCCACCAGGCTCCCCCATCCCTGGGATTCTCCAGGCAAGAACACTGGGAGTGTGTTGCCATTTCCTTCTCCAATGCATGAAAGTGAAAAGTGAAAGTGAAGTTGCTCAGTCATCTCCGACTCCTAGCGACCCCACGGACTGCAGGCTACAGGCTCTTCCATCCATGGGATTTTCCAGGCAAGAGTACTGGAGTTGGGTGCCATTGCCTTCTCCTATCCTACCTCTTTCTAGTCCTTCCTTATTTTAACATACTTATAAGGAAGGTCTCCTGGCTACAAATTCCCTGAAGGTTTCTTTTTCTGGAAAAAATCTTTATTTTGCCCTTCACTTTGAAGGTGATTTCATAGAATATAGAATTCTAGGTTGGTAATTTTTTTTCTCTCAACAATTTGAACATTTCACTCCACTCTGCTTATATACCCGGCTTCTTAGATAACAAAAGGTGGCAAAGTAATTTTTTTTCTTCTTGCTTCTTTTCAAATTTTTTCTCAATTTTTGTTTGATTTTCTGCAGTTTGACTATGATATACCCAGATGTATTTGATGGAGGTGTGTGTGCGTGTGCGGATTTACACTGCTTGGTTTTCTCCGAGCTTCCTAGATCTGTACTTTATTGTTTGATATTAATTTGGGGTAAATTCTCAGTCCGTTTCTTAAAATATTGCTTCTACTTCTTTCCTCTCCTTTTGGTGTCCCCATTACATGTTACACTTTTAGTAGTTATTCCACAGTTCTTGGATATTGTTTTGGGTTTTCTTTTCTTTTTTTTTTTTTCAATTGTTTTGTTTTAACTTTTCAGTTTTGGATGTTTCTGTTGCTATGACCTAAACTCAGAGATTCTCTCCTCAGCCATGTCTAATCTATTAATGAGATCATCAGACACTGTATTTTTGTAAGTGTTTTTGATTCTCTGACATTTCTTTTTTTCCTTTCTTATAATTTCTATGTTCTCCTTACACTACCTATTTATTCTTCATGGTGTCTATATTTTGCATTGGAGTCATTAGCATGTCAGTCAGAGTTTTTAAAAAGTTTCCAGTGTGATAATTCTAATATTTCTGCCATATCTAAGTTCTGATACTTTTCAAACTGTGCTTAACTTTTTGCTTTTGTTTTCTGTGCTTAATCATGTATGACCCTCTGCAGTGCCATGGGCTATAGCCTACCAGGCTCCTCTACCCATGGAATTTTTCAGGCAAGAATACTGGGGCAGGGTGCCATTGCCTACCTCAGGGGATCTTCCCCACCCAGGGATTGAACCTGCATCTCTTGCATCTCCTGCATTGGCAGGGGGCTTCTTTACCACTAGCACCACCTGAGTGAATGAAAACTGTGTTGTAATAGATATATTTGATCTTTACCTCTGATTCCTGGCAAGGAGCTTCAAAAATCATTATAATTTTGTCCATTTCTTGAGTCATAGAAGAAGTAACTTTGTTATGCTGGTGATCACTCATTGTGAAGGTTCTGTATAGTTTCAAGGGAGTGTCTGGTCACCAGAAAAAACCATCACCATGTGATTCATTTCAGTTCAGTCGCTCAGTTGTGTCCTACTCTGCGACCCCATGAATCACAGCAAGCCATGTGATTAGAGGGTAGCAAATTCCTGCACTCCCCTTGTCCACAGACACACCAGCTGTGCATGCCTACACCCGACTCTAATGTACCAAAGACACTGAGACCTAAATTTATAGCGGAACATTGCCCACATTCCAGATTGGCGATTAGTTGATGCACTTCCAAGAAATATCCAAATAACACTACAAGGGTTCTGAAAACTGAACTGGAACCAGAGCCCACAGAAGGCCTGAACCTATCCAGAGTGATTGCTCAAACCAAATATTTGGATATGCTCCACACGTTTAAACAAAGAGTCTCCTAACAAAATGTTTATTAAAAATGTCCAGAAGACAATTCAAAATTATTCAGCATACGAATAGCCATGAGAATTTGGACTTGCATGGAGAAAGACAATCAACAGAAGCTGTGCTGATGTGACACAGATGTTGGAATTAATCTAGCAAATATTTTAAGCAGATTTATAAAGATACTCAAAATACCAAAGGAATGAAGAAATAAATGCAGTCATTTAACAAGAATTAGAAATCATCTTTTTCCTCCTCTGAATTGCCTTCTATATAAATTGATTGCTACTTTTATCAAGGATAAAGAAAATTTTCCATCCTAAATTATGATACCTCAATTTTCTCCAACAGGTAGAAGTCACTTTTTTCACTTAGTAAATCATCAAACAAAATCTTAATACATGACTTTTAATTTCAATCTCATATATATGTGTGTGTATATATATATACACACACACATTTCTCTTTCTATATGGCATCTAATGTAAGATATTTTATTTGAATTTTCTCCTATATTTTTATCTGGAATTGTTCACTTTTTTAAATTAGTAAATATCTTTTACTTGCCTTTTAATGTTTTCTCTCCTGTGAGCTTCCATGATAAGTTTTATACTTTATTTCACAATAATAATATGCTGCATCTGTGTAACACTTTACAGTATGTATTTTTCCCACTGAAATTAATCATTCCATTGTCAGTCATAAATTTTACCTGTTTCCATTCTCTTACCTCTTTCTCTTAATAGTTCCCCTTCATTACCTGTGAGAACAAGAATTTCCATATCTGCTTATTCTTAAACAAATTATAAACACATTTACAATTTATAAATTATAGCACTCTTTCAAGTTCTCTCATCCTTGAAAACTCTGTAGCTGTGAACCACTTTCCCTGTGTAGACACTAGAGTCTTATCAGTAGCATTATTTTATCACCTCAATTCTCACCCTCATTCCTTACAGCCCAAATTCTTACCTCGTTTTGCAATTCACACAGTTGGAAAACATCTTTCTCTACCATATTTATATCAGGCATTTTACCTCCAGCTTTTATTAGAGAACTAAGACTACAGTCAACCGTTGGAGGCCAGAACTTCCTGAGTAACTGAAAATGTCAAGCTAAACTAATTTGGATAGTGAAAGATTCACACAGTGAACCACACATTTTTAGTCAGAAGGCCACTTTCCACAAACACACACAGAAGATTGGGCTTTGTATGAATGTTTAAAAAGACAATGAAGCTATTTCATGAATAATACTTTAATTGCAAGACAATGGATTTCAAACTAATCACCATGATAAGTCCAGTTACGACATGTCAGCTTGCAAATATATTACACAGTTATTGACTATATTCCCTGCACTGCACGTTTGATACTTATAACTCATTTATTTTGTAACTGGAGGTTTTGGTTCTCACTCTTCCTCACCTATTTCTTTCCCTCTGCTCCCCCCACTCCTTCCTGGCAAACACGTATTTGTTCTTTGCATCTATAACTATATATACACAGTATAAAATTTTTGAACTGCTATATTGTACATTCGAAGTTAATTTTGTAAATCTACTATTCTTTAGTAAGGAAGAAAAGGAAATGGTGCTCAAGAGGACATGGGAGTTATTTACTGAAGCAAGGTCACTGGGTACAGCAATAAAGATAGGAGTGATGTGGTGAGGGCTGCTTTTATTCACTTTTGTCGAGTGATAGACAAAGCTAGATTTGACTGCACTTAAATGCTGAGAGAATGTATTTTCTTTAAAATACATTTCCTGAAAGAAGCAGTGGACATTCTAGGTTATGCTTGTATCTGAAAAAGATGAAACATAGAAATGAAAAGAAGTTGATATTGATAATGTTACCGAAACTCTGCCTGTGTTCTCTGTTGCTGAATAGAAACACAGAGTCAGGTTTTGCCTGAAGTAGAAAAGAGTAATTTTTATTGTGCTGCCAGGCAAAGGGGACCACAGAGGGCTAATGCACTCAAGACTGTGTGACCCACCCGGGAGTGGGATAGTGAGGAGTTTTATAGTGTTCAAGGAGCAATGTGTCACCAACTCATGGACATTTTTGGATTGGTTGGCATCAAGGTGACCTTTCAAGCATCATTAATTTTCCGGTTTCAACCAGTCTAGAGTCTATGTTCTCATGGTCAGCAGTTTTCATTTGGAGCTGGTCTGCTTCTTGTAAAAATAACTTAGCAACGTGTGTCATGCCTTCATGTATTTCAGAGAAATAGGAGTTTAGTGATTCTGCTATGTGGTTGAATTATAATCTAAGTTGTTACCAGTTCCCCAGCCCAATAGCTAGTCTTTGTTTCTACATCTTCACGTTTTTCTCTTCAGCGAGGGGTGCTGGGAAAACTGGTCAACTCCATGTAAAAGAGTGAAACTAGAACACTTCCTAACACCACACACAAAAATAAACTCAAAATGGATGAAAGACCTAAATGTAAGACAAAAAACTATAAAACTCTTAGAGGAAAACATGGATAGAACATTCTTCAACATAAATCACAGCAAGATCCTCTATGACCCACCTCCCAGAGTAATGGAAATAAAAACAAAAACTAAACAAATGGGACCTAATTAAACTTAAAAGCTTTGGCACAACAAAGGAAAGTATAAGCAAGGTGGAAAGACAGCCCTCATGAAACAACTGACAAAAAATGAATTAATCATGGATTCTTGAGTCAGTCTTTTATTTTAAAAACAAGGATGCAGGGGTTTGTACACTTCAGAAATACAATGTGTTAATGCTACTGCTTCCATAACAAAGTGCCATGCACTGCATGATTTAAAACACCAGGAACTGATTGTCTCACAGTACTATAGCCTGGAAGGCCCAACATCAATATGTCCTCTGGGTCATGCTCTCTCAGACTGCTCTAGGAGACAGTCCTTTCTTTCCTCTTCCTGCTTCTGGTAATGGCTGGCCATGCCTAGCGCTCTTTGACTTATAGGTATATCACTTCAGTCCCAGGGCTGTCTTTTCCCTTTGTCTTCACATTGTCTTCACTTTGTTAAGAGTTTTGTCTGACTCCAAATTTCCTCTTCTTATAACACCACTGGTGCTAAAGAGCTTGAGGCCTATAGTAATGATGTCTTCACTATTACATTCAGCCCAGCCCTAATTTCCAAACAAGGTCACAGTCTGAGGTCCTGAGCATTAGAATGTCAACACAACATTTTAGGCTCATAGCTCAGCCTCATAAGATATAGGAAGAGGAAATTTCTCGAGTCTACACACAATATATATAACTCCAATGGTAAAGCGTCTGCCTACAATGTGGGAGACCCTGGTTCGATCCCTGGGTTGGGAAGATCCCCTGGAAAAGGAAATGGCAACCCATTCCAGTATTCTTGCCTTGAAAATCCCATGGACCGAGGAGCCTGGTAGGCTATAGTCCAAGGGGTCACAAAGAGTCAGACACAACTGAAGGACTTCACTTTCACTTTTCAGAAGTTTACAAAAATAATTCTATCCCATGGGATAGATTGTGCAGCTTTTCATATTAAATATTCATAGATATTACATAAATTAAGTTACCCTCAACTGCAAAGATCCTGTGTAATTATTGATTACTAGATATTTGGTCTTTTAAAGGTTCCCCCTGGGTCTGAGATCCAGGGCAAACATGTATGGTAGGGTCTTTCTTTAAACAAACACTTTGCATAAAGTTCTGTGCATCACAGAACTCATAAGCCCATGAAGAGCATTATTATTTAGCAAAAAACCTTCAGAATAGTGGGAAAAGGGAATTGGTTATATATTGGCTTATCCAGTGGGGGTGCATTCAGGTTGTTTATGGTGTTCAGATGTTATTTCTTCCTGTTCAGGGCATGTGTGCTCAGTTGCTCAGTTGTGTCTGACTCTTTGCAACCCTGTGGACTGGAGCACACCAAGTTCCTCTGTCCATGGGATTCTCCAGTCAAGAATACAGGAGTGAGTTGCTATTTCCTTCTCCAGAAGATCTTCCCTACCTAGGGTTTGAACCCGTGTCTCCTGCAACTCTTGGATTGGCAGGTGGATTCTTTTTCCACTGAGCCACCTGGGAAGCCCCTTTCCTGTTTAGAGCCAGGGATAATATCAGACTTCGTTACTGTCAAATGTGTCTTTTCTAATTTTATTTCTCCTATCAGGAGAAAATGAGATTTTTTTTCCATTGAAACAATATAAATCTTCTAGAGGCTGCAGCTCTCTAGTACCGGCATTCAACGTTGGTGACATCACTATGTCATGATGTCCATAAGTACTCTTTTCTAGCAGCTCTCTCAAAGGCTGCTACTGCTCTTCATTGAAAATCACAAGTGCATATCTAAAAAAAAATATGCATAAAATGCGATCAGGAATGAATTTTCAAGACATATGAAATTTATCATTCATAATTTTATAGCATAATTGTAAAGTGGCACATTTTTTCAATCATGTCATCACTGAATTATTCAAACTATAATCTCTGCTTTCCTAAGGAAAATTTTAGGTAATCACACTCTAGAGTGTTAAAAAATAAATATCAAAATGAATATACCTAAAATAAATAGGATATCACGTCATGACCAAATTGAATTTTATCTAGGAATGTAAAGCAGCCTCTTAACATTAGAAAATTTAAAATGTCATTCACTGCATTAAAAGATTAAGGAATAGAAACCATGACAACATTGAAACAAATGCAGCAAACAAAAGCATACAAGAAAATGAAGTCTCTTCCTACAAAAAAAAAAAACTCTTAGCAAATAGAAATAGAAAAGAACCAACCTAACTTTTAAGAAAAAGATATAAAAAACTAGATACAACACAACTAATATTAGCATATCAGAAGCATTTTCTTTAAAATGTGGAACAATTTTTTACCATCAATATTGTCCTGGAAATTCCACCTATTTTAATGATACAAAAAATAACTAATTTTTACAATATAGGAAAAATAAAATTGTTACTACTAGATGCTGTGTTTTCTAGCATTTAAATGAACCCACAAATTATTAGAAAATTATGACGTCAGAAAGCATGTTGAACAGAACAAGAATACCTAAAAGAGTTACCTTGCTAATAAAAACAACTATTTTAAAAGATAATAAAAGTATATAATTGCAAAAGCAATAGATACATATAATAGAGACACATAATAAATACTATGCAGTAACTGTTTTGAAAAATTATGCTATGTAAGACAAAAATCAATACAAGAAATATGTTTTAAATGAATAAGAAAATAATATATAAATACAACACTTCCAAAATTAACCTAAAGATTCTGTGAAATTGCATGATTCTTTTAAATTGATACAGATAAGATAAAATTGATACAGATAAAAGATCCAGACCATTTAAAAAGTAGAAAACTAATACGAAAATTGCTTTCACAATCATCCAGCTGTATCATCAGGCTATAATATTAAGGCAATGAAATGTTGAATTTTCAACAAAAGGAAAGGGAAAGAGTTGATAAATATTAAAACCATCTTACTCTTGGATGTTAAGTCCACTGTCGGAAACTGATTCAGTGCACTTTTTTCCTGCAAATCCATTTCCTCTCTGTGTAGCATCTAGCTGTTCCAACACCATCTTCATTAAGGTAAAAACATATTTCATTCCCTTTCATATTAGTCCTACAATAAAGGAATCAAACACTATGCATTAGGGAGTCCTATGACTTCTCTCTTGGTCAATGACACCTTTTTAAAAAATATTATATGTCTAGAGCTGTGAAAAAGTATGCTTCTACACAGTCCTTTCTTGCTAGGGTTAAGATGTCTGTACCAAATTGGACCAAAGGAGTCTCCCTTGCAAGAATCTGTACTTGTTAAACTAAGTTACATGTTATAGGTAGAGTTGTCAATTTGTAGAAACCAATGGTTCTTAACCCTGGGGTGAGTTTGCCTTCCACCAGCCCTTGCAAGGGACACTTGGAAATATCCGAAGACGTTTTTGGTTGTCTCAAGAGGAGTGGGGCAGGGGGAATTGCTACTGTCTCATGAGTAGAGGCCAGAGATGTTGCCAACATCCTATTGTGCATAAGAAAGTGCTCCCTCCACACAGGAAAGAACGATGTGGTCCAAAATGTCCACTTTTTTCTGCTATTGAGAAATTCTAGCATAGACTAATGGAGAAGGAAATGGCAACCCACTCCCAGGGACAGAGGAGCCTAGTGGGCTGCCATCTATGGGGTTGCACAGAGTCGGACACGACTGAAGCGACTTAGCAGCAGCAGCAGCAGAATAGACTAAATGCCTAAGTGGCTGGCAGTCACAATTTGGGGTGTTTATACTGGGTCATATATGCAGTGAACTCAATTTTTTAGGTCCAATTCTCCATGTTGTAAAATAGAAGGTATAAAGCCCATGTTAAATTGCAACTATCAGTGCAAATAAAAGCACTTAAAATAAACAAATTTACCTTGAACTGTGAAACTTGGCAGCAAACAGATAGCATGAAGCTTGTGAAAGAGATATAAGATTAGAGAAAATAGGGTAAAATCATGAAAAAGTCTACTTTTACTGTGTATGTGAATCTCAGGTCTTTATTTTCAAAGTAACCACCTAAGAAGTCTTTTCCCTTTTATCTTTTTTTTTTTCATTTTTAAATTGAAATATAATTGTTTTGCAATGCTGTGTTATTTTTTGCTTTACAGCATCATGAATCAACTATATGTATACATATATTCCCTCCCTCTTTAGCCACCCTCCCACCTTCTATTCTATCCATCGAGGTCATCACAGAGGACTGAGCTAAGCTTTCTATGTTATACAGCAGCTTCCCACTAGCTATCTATTTTACACATGGTAGTGTATATATAGGCCCACTGTGGCTCAGAGGGTAAAGCGTAATGCTTCTCTCCCAATTTGTCCCACCCTTTTCTTCCACTGCTACGTTCACAAGTCCATTGTCTATGTCTGTGTCCCTATTCCTGCCCTGCAGATAGATTCATCAGGACCATTTGTCTAGATTTCAAATATATGTGTTAACATACAATATTTGTTTTTCTCTTATATCTTGATTTCCAACCTCTCTGGTTGACTCTTGAAACCAGTCTTAATACATGATACACTAATCCTTAGTCCACTTTTCCAACATGAAGACAAATCAAGGACTGTACAGAAATATACTAATGTACAGATTCTAGAAGGCTGCACTGTGTGTGTGCACTTAGCCACTCAGCTGCGTCCGACTCTGCAACCCCATGGACTGTAGCCCACTAGGCTCCTCCATCCATGGGAATTCTCTAGGCAAGAATACTGGATTGGGTTGCCATTCCCTCTTCCAGGGAATCTTCCCAACCCAGGGATCAAACCCAGGTCTCCTGCATTGCAGGCAAATTCTTTACCAACCGAGCTACCAGGGAAGCCCAAGAACACTGGAATGGGTAGCTTATCTCTTCTCCAGGGGAACTTTCCAACCCAGGAATTGAACCTGGGTCACCTGCATTGCAGGTGAATTCTTTACCAGCTGAGCTACCAGAGAAGCCCAGAAAGCTGCGCTCTCTAAACTTAAATAATCCCAGAAAAAAGACACTCACCCTTTGTTATGTATGTTTCCATCCACCCATTGTCCTGTTAGATTTTCTGTCATGTCTCGCCAAATCCAGTGATCAGAAGTGCACTTGAATCGCTTAAGAAAATGCTTTAGAGGCAAAATAAAATTTGTAATTTTACTTGACAGTTTTCACTACAACTTACTGTGTCCCTCTTGCTTTGCAGGTTGTGAGGAAAAAGGTGACAAAGCTTCAAATCCTAGTTTCGCTGGAAAATAGCTATGTGATTGTGAAAAAGTATTTTACCTTCTGACTCTCAATTTTCTCATTTATGAACCAAAGAGAGAAATTTGTCAGAGAAATTTTCTTTAAGACACTTTCGATTCCAAATTGATAAACATTCAATATAAATATATTGAAACTCTATTCCTCCAAGATTTTTAGTCTGTGAACTCCTAGAAAGCTAGACTTTTCAACGGAGTTCTTACATAGACTTCCTAATCATCAGATATGTATTATAATGTTTTTTTCACTTCCCAGTAAATACTAGTATATTGAATTTAATGTAATATTTTATTTCAACATTTCTTTCAACTATCATGTTTGCACACCCATACACACACCTTTCATGTATCCAGTTCCTTTAGAATCTAATTCCCAAATTTCAATTTTTTTTTTTTTACCAAATATTTACATTTCTAAAAACATCATTTGGGGGGAAATTTTTACTTTTTTCTGATATTTCTCCTTATTCATTTGATGTTGAAAATTTTTCCTACCTTAGAGCCTTTCATGCCATAAAATTATGTTCTACACAGAAAGTCATTGCATCTACCTGCCCCCAAAATAGTTGCAAAACCATAAACTTGACTTTGTATCACTCTACGTTTCAGTTTTATATAAATGCAAAGGAATTATGACAGATCACAACACTGTGGTCCATTCCTACCTGGTAACAGTGATGCCAATAACCTTGGCATTTTAATATACCATCTTCTATAGCATTTCATGAATTTATTTGAAAAAAAAAATCCAATTCGCTGAACCAAGCTATGGGTTTACAAAGGAATCTATTAAGAAAACAGTGTCCCTGGATTCACAGAGTTTCCTGTAGAGTGAGCAAATCCATGCAAACTTAGAAAACATTCTACTAAATGGGAAGATTATGAATATAATAAATACAGAGTGAAATTTTAGTTTATAGAATAAGTGTCCCAGTCTTTACAGGAGACCATCACATAGGATGCACTGTAAGAGGGATATCTGGAAAGAGTAAAAGATTCCAGGACAAATACAGAATCCAGGGAGAAAAGGACAATTCATGTTATAGGCTTAGGAAAGAGCTTTTTTTAAGGCAGAAAAAACAAGCAAGACAGGATGTATGTACTGGAAAACAACAGGATATATTGCACTGAATAGCTGGAAAAATTGGATGAAGATGTGGAGCTGAGCTTTTGATGATAGGGAACTGGGAAGTGACAAGGTACAGGGAAATGTCCTATGAAAAATATTGAACATTATTTGCTTAATAAAGAGTAGCTCATGGAGCTGCTTGTTAAAAATACAAGGTAATTCTAAATAGGTGCAAATAAATAGGGGAAATTTTTCATGAAGCAAGCTTCATCTCATTTTAACTAAGAAAATACTTTGCAATTTAAATAAACATTTGTAATATTTAAATTAAACTATTTAAAAATGGCCTTTTAAAATTCTTTTATACATTACTTCTTCACAGATACCATATGCAATAACCACCTCATTCTGTTTGTCACTTGTTATTTTTTTTTTTTTTCATCTTGCTGCTAAGTTAGCCTTTTTTCCACAAAAGGAACTGTAAGGACTGTTTAAGGATTTCTCAGAATGTTCATATCAAGAGTCTTGTTAAATTCAGCAGTGAAACCATTTGTTACAGAAGTTCTTTGTATTAAATTAAGCCTGCATCTTACTTTTTGACTTGGTATATCTACTCTTAACATATCTAGTTTTTCACATTTTATTCAGGTTTCTCTGTCTTTTCTTGCTTCCAAAATGGTTTAGTTTCCTTACACTGATCTATAAATTGCCCCAGCCTAGTTTGTATCTCGGAGAAGGCAATGGCACCCAACTCCAGTACTCTTGCCTGGAAAATCCCATGGACGGAGGAGCCTGGTAGGCTGCAGTCCATGAGGTCACTATGAGTCGGACACGATTGAAGCGACTTAGCCGCAGCAGCAGCAGCAGTTTGTATCTATTTACATTTGAACCAATCAGATAGATTGCATAACTACACATTGTTTACCCTGAAAGTAATACACAGTTCTTTTAACAATGTTGACCACTGTGCTGCTGTACATTTAAACAATCTTGTTATCACTGCTTTAATCGCTCAATCCTGTTCTACTCTTTGCAGCACCATGGACTGCAGCCCGCCAGGCTCCTCCATCCGTGGAATTTCCCAGGCAAGAATACTTAAGTGGGTTGCCATTTCCTTCTCCAGGGGATTGTTCTGACTCAGGGATGGAACCCGCCTCTGCTTCATCTCCCACATTGGCAGGCGGATTCTTTACCACTGAGTCATCTGGGAAAAACACACACAAATTTTAATGAAGTTAATTACCTTTTAAATTGACCCTTTACTTTAAAAGAAATGAAATAAAAGTAAAAAATATACTTGCCACGTAAGTCACCCAGGGAAAGAACAGATTTCATAAGTGCAGAGGTACAAGGTCTCATGCTTGTTAAAGCTCTTGGAGATTCTCTTTATTTATTGCATGTTTCCATCAATGTTTTTTGAACAAAGATTCATTAACCTTTTAATTTGTACCTGCCTATGAGAAACCTGTATTCAGGTCAGGAAGCAACAGTTAGAACTGGACATGGAACAACAGACTGGTTCCAAATAGGAAAAGGAGTACGTCAAGGCTATATATTGTCACCCTGCTTATTTAACTCATATGCAGAGTACATCATGAGAAACGCTGGACTGGAAGAAACACAAGCTGGAATCAAGATTGCCGGGAGAAATATCAATAACCTCAGATATGCAGATGACACCACCCTTATGGCAGAAAGTGAAGAGGAACTACAAAGCCTCTTGATGAAAATGAAAGTGGAGAGTGAAAAAGTTGGCTTAAAGCTCAACATTCAGAAAACGAAGATCATGGCATCCAGTCCCATCACTTCATGGGAAATAGATGGGGAAACAGTGGAAACAGTGTCAGACTTTATTTTTCTGGGCTCCAAAATCACTGGAGATGGTGACTGCAGCCATGAAATTAAAAGACACTTACTCCTTGGAAGGAAAGTTATGACCAACCTAGATAGCATAGTCAAAAGCAGAGACATTACTTTGCCAACAAAGGTTCATCTAGTCAAGGCTATGGTTTTTCCTGTGGTCATGTATGGATGTGAGAGTTGGACTGTGAAGAAAGCTGAGCACCAAAGAATTGATGCTTTTGAACTGTGGTGTTGGAGAAGACTCTTGAGAGTCCCTTGGACTGCAAGGAGATCCAACCAGTCCATTGTGAAGGAGATCAGCCCTGGGATTTCTTTGGAAGGAATGATGCTAAAGCTGAAACTCCAGTACTTTGGCCACCTCATGTGAAGAGTTGACTCATTGGAAAAGACTCTGATGCTGGGAGGGATTGGGGGCAGGAGGAGAAGGGGACGACAGAGGATGAGATGGCTGGATGGCATCACTGACTCGATGGACGTGAGTCTGGGTGAACTCCAGGAGTTGGTGATGGACCGGGAGGCCTGGCGTGCTTCGATTCATGGGGTCGGAAAGAGTCGGACATGACTGAGCGACTTAACTGACTGAACTGATATGCTACAGCAATGGATATAATTTCAGATAAAATATGGTGGCGATCTGGCCACTGGAAACTCATGACTTCAGCCTACAGGGAAACTTTCAATTACACCTGTTGCAATGTTGATAGTGAGCACTCTGACAGAAGGCTTCCATGATATCTCAGAGAAAGACAGAGAAGCAAGATTGAGTAGCTAGAGGAAATTTCCACCAAGGAAGTGAAATGGAGAATTCCATCCTTCCTCTTCGAGGGTTTTAAAAGTTTTCCAAATAGTGTTAAGCTCTTCTATTCATATTCCTTAAAATGGAAAAGCTAGCTACCAAGTCTAGAACTTGATCAGAGTCTTAAACTATCCAAACAAAATATCACCAGCTTTTTCAATTGTATCTTCTATGGCATGTTCTAAACTTCTGTGACATTTTGCACATATAAACAGGCATGTTTGAAATGCTTTGAAGACCATAATGGAGTTTGAATACTTCCAGTATCTCTAATTAATGCAATTGATAAGGAATGCATATTAAATTACTTACTTTTTCTTTTGTAGTGGCAATCATAACTAGGCTAGCATTTTGAGACAAACAGTCGTATCTGCTTGAATTCCAATCTTTTTCTTCTTCAGAAAAATAATAGCATTTATCTTGGAAGCCAATCCAATTATCTAGGCAGAAATATTGAGCACCCCTATCTTCTTTAGCTAGAGCGGAGATAAATATGTTTTTAAGAATCAGATGAAATAATATGTCACTGTGTTTTGGGATCATTGAAGAAGGACGGGATTGTGACAAAAAAGATGATGCTCATGGCCAGAATTGCATGTCTATCCCATAACAAGTTGAAAACAGACTTCATGTTAGGTTAAACGAGAACTGTCCAGAATGTGACAGGACACTCACGTTGGTTTCAACTCCAAATTCAGTGATTCATAGGCCTTCCTAGAGCAGTCAATGTGATTTCACACATGTTAAGTCCCTTTTGTCATTTCCAGGTAAATAAAATATAACGAAATCAGGTGGTACTAAAAATACTGATTTATTTTAGACTGTTATACATCTAGGACAGATTTTAATCTCTAAGAAAGCAATGAAAATAATAAAACACTATATAACTAACAAGACATGTACTCGGTTTCCAGTTGTAACTAGACACCACCATCATTGTGGGGTTCCAGGTTAATCAACAGAAAGAACTCATGTGAAATTTAGAAGATGAAAATAAAGCAGAATTCATTATTGTTGGAGGCATTGTGCACATGTTGGAAGTTCACAAGCCTTTTCATGAGTTTCCTTCTGCAGTGGCTGCAGTTAGATGTTTCTAGACTTTCCTCACCTGGGGGTTCTCCAAACATACTAGTGCTTTAAGCCAAAATCATTAGTGACTATTTCCTCTTTAGCCTTCCACATCATCTCTTCACAGTTCCTTCCAGTTGTGTCATGTATAGTTCTTATACTAAAATCTTTTCTATGGTAACTAGTTTTATTGTGGTGATCATTTTGAAATATATAGAAATGGTAGAAATAAAATAAAATAAAGTTGTATTCTTGTAGTATTTGTGCCATCAACTTTTCTGAACACTCCCAGACTGAATCAGTTTCTGGTATCAAAAGTGGTTCTAAGGGAACAGAACCTTAAGGATGAGCTATGCTATTGGTTTTCCAATGTGATCTGCGTTAAAGGCATTTACCCAGTCACCAGTTGTAAATAGGATGCTGGTGATCTATGGTGCATAGAGGTAAAACTATTAGTTAATTATCACTCCTAAACACCTCATACCAGGTACCTGTAGATGGTAAACATTTTAGCACCCTTCTCTTAAATGCTGATAAAACAACAGTCCAAACGTCTACGTGAAAGTGAAAGTCGCTCAGTTGTGTCGGACTCTATACGACCCCGTGGTCTATACAGGCCATGGATTTCTCTAGGCCAGAATACTGGAGTGGGTAGCCATTCCCTTCTCCAGGGAAATCTTCCCAGTCCAAGGATCGAACCCAGGTCTCCCGCATTGTGGGCGGATTTTTAACCAGCTGAGCCATAAGGGAAGATCAAGAATTTTGCAGTGGTTAGCCTATCCCTTCCCCAGCGGATCTTCCTGATCCAGGAATTGAACCGGGGCCTCTTGGATTGCAGGCGGATTCTTAACCAACTGAGCTATCAAGGAAGCCCATGTCTAAATGTCTAAGAATAATAACATTTGAACACCATAAGTAACAAAATTGAGTTGACATATAGGAGAGCTAAAAGCAGTAACTACAGAATATGCATTCCCAAAAAAGCATGTAAAACATTTACTAAAATGTGGGACAATAAAGTTTTAACAACAGATTTTAAAAGGTTGAAAACATTAACAGTGTGCCACCTGACTGTAGTGGAATTGAGCCATATACCAATAAAAATTTTTTTTAAATAAATCACCAAAGGCTGTAAATTAAGAAACTCAATGCTAAATAGTTCACGAATCAAAGGGGGAAAAAAAGAAATCTTGGGAAATAAAATGTGTTTTAAATGAAAGGTAATTACATATCTTTTTATATATGTGATATATATATCATATTAAAAATTATGGATATAACTAAGCTTGTGGGTCTTTCTCTTTTATATTTGGCCATGCCATTTGGCTTGTAGGAGCTTAGTTCCCTGACAAGGGATAGAACCCAGATTCTCAGCAATGAAAGCAAGGCATCCTAACCACTGAACCACACAGTACATTTCCTTTAATCTTAGAGGAAAATTTATTGGTTTAAATTTATGTTTTTTTTAATTAGCTATCTCAAACAATTAGAGTGATAAATTAAAAGTAAAAAGTAGAAAGACTCCATTAAAAAAATAAGACCAGAAAACAATTAAATAGAAACTAATATAAAGCAAAAAAGTCAAGAAACTCATTGTTGGCTTTTTGAATAATCTAGAATAGATAGAACATTAGCTGAAAAAAGAAAAACACCTTTTTAAAGGGAAGTAGACAAATTAGCAATACTAGGAATAAAAGAGAAATTTCTGAACAACACAGCAAAACTGACAAAGGAAAGGTAAATGTGAATAAATACTCTGTGTAGTGAAGAAATTAAACTTTTAATGAAAAAAATTCCACACAAAGAAATCTCCCAGTCCAAGTGGCTTCAGATGTGAACACATCTAATCATTTAGGTAAGACGTAGCAATGTTACCCAATCTTTTTCAGAAAACAGAGCAGGAAGGAATCTTTAACAGCTCAGTTTTAGAGGCTAGCATAATCTTGGTGGCTCAGATGGTAAAGAAACTGCCTGCAGTGTGGGAGACCTGGGTTTGATCCCCGTGTTGGGAAGATCCCCTGGAGAAGGGAATGGCAACCCACTCCACTATTCTGGCTGGGAGAAGCCCAAGGACAGAATAGCCTGGTGGGCTATAGTCCATGAGGTTGGAAAGAATCTGACATGATTGAGCACTTAACACTTTCACATAATTTCAATATTGCTGACAACACTATTATCAAATGGGAAATTATAGTTCAGCCTTGCATGAGCATATGCACATATTATTATAAACAAAATATTAGCCAGGTTAACTCAAGAATGTTACAAAGGTTAATATTTTATGATCAAATTGAGTTTACTCCAGATAGGAAGGTTTACTTTAACATTTTGTAAAACTCTGTGTAACTCAACACATTAACAGAAAGAAGAGACAAACTAAGCATTTCTCAATAGTACTTGATAATATTCTATGTCCTTTTAGAATAAAACTCTTTGGCTATCTAGGAATTATTTAATTAAGAATAATCAAATAATCTTTATTTGATTAAGAATATCCATAAATAATCATTCTTAGTAGAGAAATTATTTAAAACTTTCTTATGTATATTAAGAATGAGATAAAGATGCAAGTTCTCACTAGTTATCAACCTTTTATTGGAAGTATTAGCCAGTGAAATGAGGCAATATAAATATATAAAAAGATATAAATATTTCAATACAATAAATAAAATCACTATTATTTGCAGATAATCTGAATGCTTACATAAACATACAAATGAAAATTAAGATAAAATATTAAAATTAAGAGTTAACATAACTATTAACACTAACAAAATCTAAATAAAAATTAATTATGTTTTCTGATCACAGTGAAATTAAAATAGAAATAAAGAACAGAGAGATAATTGGAAATCCCTAAAATATGTAGAGATAAAAGAATATACTATTAAATAACACATGGGTCAAAAAGGAAATACAGAGAATTTTAAAAGCAATTTGAATTAAACAAACAAGAAAACACAACTCATCAAAATTGATGGGAAGAAGCAAAAGCAGTCCTTAGAAAAAAATAAATAGCACTGAATTCATACGTTAGAAAACAAGAAAGTTTTAAAATCATCAATCTACATTCCTTTCTTAGGAAACTAGGAAAAGAAGTGAAAATTAAACTCAAGAAAAAAAGAGCAGAAATAATAAGAATCACAGAGCAAAAAAACAATTAAACTGAAAACAGGGAATTAATAGAGAAAGTCAACAAAAGCAAAAAGCCCTTTCTTTGCAAAGAACAATAAAATCAGTAAGCCTCTAGCCAAGTTAACTTAGAAAATAAAGGAGAGATAAATTAATCATATCAGAAATAGAAGAGACAACATCACTACACATGCCACAAAAGATAATAAAGAAATACTATGAACAAGTTAATGCCCACAAGCTTAATGACTTATGTAAAATGGACTGATTCCTTGAAAGATGCAATCTTCCAAAACTCACAAAAGAAGAAATAAACAATGTAAATAGGCTCATATCTATTTAAGAAACTGAATTAATAATCAGTAATGTCCTAAAACACAGAAAGCAACAGGCTCAGATGTGTCCACTACTGAACAACTGAGGAAGAAAACAGCAATTGTCAACAACCTCTTTTAAAGTATAAAATCAGAGGGAATGCATCTTAACTCATTACATGAGGCCAGCATTATCTTAACCACAAAACCAAAGATGTTCAAAAAAAAGAGAAAACTACAGACCAATAACTTTCATGGGCATAGGTCCAAAAATTCTTATCAAAATAGTGGTAAGACAAATCTAACAGTGTACAAAGAGAATTATACACTATGAAAAAGTAGGATTTATCCCAGGTCTGCAAAGATGATTCAACATTTGAAAATCCATTAATATAATCCATCTTATCAACAGGCTAAAAAAGAAAAATCACATGATCATATCAATATGAACATCTGAAAAATTTGACACTCATTCACAGCAAAAATTCTCAGTAAACTAGGAATAGAGGGGAGCTATGCCTCTTGAGAAATTTGTATGCAGGTCAGGAAGCAACAGTTAGAACTGAGCATGGAACAACAGACTGGTTCCAAATAGGAAAAGGAGTATGTCAAGTCTGTATATTGCCACCCTGTTTATTTAACTTATATGCAGAGTACATCATGAGAAACGCTAGCCTGGAAGAAACACAAGCTGGAATCAAGATTGCAGGGAGAAATATCAATAAGCTCAGATATTCAGATGACACCACCCTTATGGCAGAAAGTGAAGAGGAACTAAAAAGCCTTTTGATGAAGGTGAAAGTGGAGCGTGAAAAAGTTGGCTTAAAGCCAACAAAGGTTCGTCTAGTCAAGGCTATGGTTTTTCCTGTGGTCATGTATGGATGTGAGAGTTGGACTGTGAAGAAGGCTGAGCACCAAAGAATTGATGCTTATGAACTGTGGTGTTGGAGAAGACTCTTGAGAGTCCCTTGGACTGCAAGGAGATCCAACCAGTCCATTCTGAAGGAGATCAGCCCTGGGTGTTCATTGGAAGGACTGATGCTGAAGCTGAAACTCCAGTACTTTGGCAACCTCATGTGAAGAGTTGACTCATTGGAAAAGATTCTGATGCTGGGAGGGATTGGGGGCAAGAGGAGAAGGAGACGACAGAGGATGAGATGGCTGGATGGCATCATTGACTCGATGGACGTGAGTCTGAGTGAACTCCGGGAGTTGGTGATGGACAGGGAGGCCTGGCGTGCTGCGATTCATGGGGTTGCAAAGAGTCGGACACGACTGAGCAACTGATCTGATCTGATGCCAATCTATTAGACAATTTACCAAACAAACAAACAAAAATACCCTACAGCTAATTTCTTCTTTAATAGTGAAAAATTGGAGGTTTTCCCTCAAGAATCAGGGTATGAATACCCGTCCACAAAATATTGCAGTTAAATAAGCAGTAAATGTGAAAAGCAGTAACTGTGAAAAGAATTTCCTAAAGGAAAACAATCCTGAATATTCACTGGAGGGACTGATGCTGTGGCTAAAGCGCCAATACTTTGGCCACCTGATGCAAAGAACTGACTCATGGAAATGACCCTGATGCAGGGAAAGGTTGAAGGCAGGAGGAGATGGGGACAACAGAGGATGAAATTGGTTGGATGGCATCACCGACTCAATGGACATGAGTTTGAATAAGCTCTGGGAGATGATAAAGGACAGGGAAGCCTGGCATGCTGTAGTCCATAGGGTCGCAAAGAGTTGGACACAACCGAGTGACTGAGCACCAAAATGTGAAAAGGAGCTTAACAGTATTGGTCATCAAGAGAATGTTGAATAAGTTGCAATAGGTACCAACAAACATACCAACACACACTCATCGGAATGGCTAAAATGGGACTTCCCTGCTGATCCAATGGTTAAGAATCCACCTGCCAATGCAGGGAATACAGGTTTGATCCCTGACCCAGGAAAATTCCACATGCCTCGAGGCAAGTAAGCCTGTGTACCACAACTACTGAGCCCGTAGTTTGCCACAAGAGAAGCCACCACAATGAGAAGCTCCCACATGCAACTAGAGAGTAGCTGCTGCTCACTGCAACTAGAGAAAACCAACATGCAACAACGAAGACCCCGCACAGCCAACAAATAAATGAATAAAATTAAAAAAAAAAAAAGAAAGAATGACTAAACTGGGTAAAGCTGACAACAAATCATTGACAAAATTCTTGAGCAACAGACATTTGCATACTCTTTCTGTTGGCCTATCTACTATCTGTGGTATTATCTACAAAAACTGACCTATGCATCAGTTCAGTTCAGTCGCTCAGACTATCAGGGTGAAAGATTTTATCGTAATCATCTTTACATCTCCCTGTGCCTTAATGTAGATTGCATAATTCATAAACATTCATTCATTGATACCCACTATATATATCATGGATAATGGGAAGGGAGTGAGAATAATGAGAAAAGATTATGACTGAAGCAGAAAGGAAAAGTATCATACAGTAGGAAGCTCTGAAAACAAAAAATAAAATTGAAGAAATAAAAGGATGTAATTTACTCACCTGAAAAATATATACTTGTTAAAAAAACATTAATAACTACAGATATTGCTAATGTAGAAATAAGTCCCCTTTTACAGTACTTGCACTGTGTGTCTTTAACATCTGAAACAAAACAAAACACCACTTAGATTAAGAAACAGGTAAAAGAAAGACCTAATTTGCATTCAAAACCATACCTGACAAACTTCTTTACGCCAATATTTCACAAGGAGATGACACAAAATGTACTTTCTCTGTTTGTCATATGGGAAAAAAAAGAAACATGATTTTTCCTTTTGGCTGAAATTTCTCAGGAGAACCTTTTATCAAATCCAGATGTTACTATGAACTTTACTGCCACAGCCCAAGGGATAAAATATATGACTTTTCTAGTAGGATTTCCTCAAGTCTGAAGCCACCTCCAGACCTTCAACAACCTTCTATGGTGAAATATTAGCACATCCTAAAAATTCTTGAATATTTCTAAGAAAATCTACTTTATAACTAATAAAAAGTTTAATTTTAAAGGATAGACAGTATAGTATATTTGAAAGACCATGGAATAATCAATCAAAAATTTTAGAATTGAGATTTTCACCACTAACAAAGGAACTTGGATGAGTCACTTTGTTTTCTAGTTCTGTGTGTCCTGATCTACAAATTCAGTAGAACAGAACAAATCTTTGTGAGGAATTGTTTTTCTTTTGTTAGTGATCATTTAGGAAAAAAATAAAATTGGTATGCAAGTTTCTTGAAATGAAACTTTTTATTATTTCATGTGATTATAAAATATTTATCCTTAGTGTAAAATTTCATGAAATGTAAAAAATTATAGCAGATACTTTAAGATGGACAATAAAATTATTGACAAAATTGATTCTCCTTGTCTTTTTTTACTTAGTGAAGAACTAGTTGCTTTTTTTGTTGGATAAATTTTTTCCTTAGTGGATATATAAAAGAAATAATTATTTTCAATCATGAATTTTTTTTTTTTTTTTGGGCTGTACCATGTGGCACATGGGATCTTAGTTCCTTGGCCAGGGATTGAATCCGAACCCCCTGCTTTGGGAGCCTGGAGTCTAAACCACTCAACTGCCAGGGAAGTCCTCCTAAGAAATTAAATTTAAAATAAATCTAAATTTATCCTCTTTAGAAATAGCCAGTGTTATCATTTGTGTTAAGATCCCTCCACACATAGATCTTTTAAATCCATTTTTTCATATATAACCTCCCTCCCAAATACTGGTAATTTTAAACGAGTATGATCATCATTTGCCCACTGTATTATATTCTAATATTTTCAGTTAACATTTTGTTGTTCTGCCTATCTGTAACAAATTGTTAAAATGGCCCCCAAAGAATCATGCCTTTCTATGTCCACCACCCCTTTGGTACACAGTCATGCTATTTCTCCTACCACGAGGTATATACTGTATTTCCCAACACTTGAATATGAATTGGTCTTGTGTCTCCCTTTGACCAATAGAATGTGGTACAAGTGACACTCTGGGACTTCAGAACATAGACTTTAAGAGACTTCGACCATTAACATCTCTCTTTTTTAAAGTTAAAGGATAAATTATGTACTATGTTTTCAGGTCTGGCTTATAACAGGAATTAAATAAAAGAAAGTGAAAGTCGTTCAGTCGTGTCCGACTATTTGCGACCCCATGTACTGTATAGTCCATGGAATTCTCCAGGTCAGAATACTGGAGTGGGTAGCCTTACCCTTCTCCAGGGGATCTTCCCAACCTGGGTATCAAACCCAGGTCTCCCGCATTGCAGGCAGATTCTTTACCAGCTGAGCCACAAGAGAAGCCCAAGAATACTGGAGTGGGTATTTGACTATCCCCTCTCCAGCAGGTGGGGAATATCCACTGGAGAAGGGATAGTCAAAACTTTTATTAACTTTCCTGTGTTAGCTCTCCCATATTTCCATATTTTAATTACCATATGAGTAGGAGTTGAAGGTTAATTATTGCTCTATTAAGCAGAATTATTTTATTTTATTTTATTTATTTATTTTTTTTTATATGACACAAAATGGCACACCTTAAACACATTACAATTGCAATTCTTTTTTTTGTTGTTGTTGTTGTTGTTTTTTTTTTTTTTTTTTATTTTATTTTTTTTTAAATTTTATTTTATTTTTAAACTTAACATAACTGTATTAGATTTGCCAAATATCAAAATGAATCCAGAATTATTTTAAAATCATTTTTCTATTCATTGTTTCAAGGAGGTCTTCAGCTATTTTGCCATCCTTTTCTCCAGAATGATTATTGAAATTAGTGACTCCTTCATGTAAAAAAAAAGAAAAGAAAATTCTAGTTTATTAAAGGGAATATTTTGAGAATCATAAAGGGCTTTAAAAAGAGGAAGTACTTATAAGCCACAAGAAGATGGTGCAGACCCTGCTAATATGAGAAATGCTCCAGGTACAAGTGATATAAGTCATTTATAACTCAAAGTTGGCAAAATACTAGATCATTCAACTTTGTGGAGCATATGGAGATATCCTACCTGCAGAAAAACCAGTCTCAACAAAGATGCATGTCATAAGTGTGGCAAACAGAGTGGCTTTTGTTATATTAGCACAGAAATAGCAGAACTAGAACCAAAGGGGTTATGAATGTTGATATAAATACCCCCCTGATGGCTCAGTGGTAAAGAATCTGCCTGCCAATGCAGGAGACTCATGTTTGATCCCTGGATGGGGAAGATTCCCTGGAGAAGGAAATATTAAATAGCAACCCACTCCAGTATTCTTATCTGGAAAATCCCCCAAGAGTCAGACACCACTTCTTGACTAAAGAACAGCAATAACAAATACCTTCTTCTAGGTAATCAGTGAAAAGAGATAAGTAAAAACCCTCAACCTCAAATTCAATGTCTTACAAAATTTGGGAAAGTTCATATAACCCTGTAGGAAAATCACCAAGATTAAATATACTGTCAGCTCAGTGATGTAGGAACTTGGAGTGATGTTTAGTTTGATTTAAAGCTCTAAAGAATTGGAAACTTATTTCACTTCTGAATATGCAGGTACATACTTTAATCTGCTACACAATTAATCTGCCTACTCCCTAAGTCTTAAAATCTAGTTTTGCACACTCAGTATAGTTAGTTTTCATCTTTAAAATTCCTTGTTTCTACTATTTTACTCAATCCTCAATACCTGTAACTTGCACAAATGTCCAAAAAACAAAAGCAACAGAAAATGTTGGTCTCTCAGTATGAAGTTGGTATTGAAAGATGAATTTCAAAGAAGTTGCTCATAGTGTGTACAATGAATGTATGTTCAGTCACTTTAGTCGTGTCTGGCTCTTTGCAATCCCACGGACTGTAGCCCGAAGGCTCCTCTGTTCATGGGGATTCTCCAGATAAGCATATTGGAGTGGGTTGCCATGCCCTCCTCCAGGGGAATCTTTCTGACCCAGTGTCGGACCCACATCTCCTGAGTCTCCTGCATTGCAGGCAGATTGTTTATCGCTGAGTCACTGGGGAATCCCCGTGTGTACAATGAAGGAATTAAAAAAAAAAAATTCCAGGGCAGCTTAATAAAAATGTATTTAATTAACAATGTAACTAAAATAGTTCTACATTCATCCCTGTTATAATATAAATAGCTAAATGTTCCAATTATTTTTCCCATAGAGAAGCTTCACTGACAACTAATTTCTCTGTTTCTGACTCTGATCTTCTCCAAGGAGATATGAGAAAAGATCCAGGGTGACCAATGAATTTAAAACAGATAAAATCCCCTTTTTCCGAGTTCACAGCTATAGAAAAAAATCACAAAATACCAATATGCAAGAATAAGAGAAAATAAAATGTTTAAAAATATTAAGTGTTTAGAAATGAATTACATGACACTAAGTTATTACTATTTCAATGGTGTTTAAAATGTCAAAATACATATACATGATATAGATATTATATATACCACATAAAATTTAATTTATATATTTATGTGATACATATAAATTTATAGATAAAATATATAAATTTATACTGTTTATTGATATATAAGGCAAAAACTAACACTGGTCTTATGAGTGGGTAGAAAACACTCTTAAAACTTTATTTTAGATATTTTCATGTTATCTAATATTTGATACCATTGTCCCTAACCTTCTTTGATCTAATCTTAGAATTATTCAATTGTGAAAAAAATGAGGAATAAAGCATTTATACATGCTAATATGAACTGCAACAATATTTTTGACTGTTGCATAATGCTGGTGTATATGTTTTTGTGTTCAGTTGTGTCTGACTCTTTGTGAGCTCCTCGACTGTAGCCCTCCAGGCTTGTGGAATTTTCCAGGCAAAAATATTGGCGTGGGTTGCCATTTCCTCCTCCACGGGATCTGGCTGACCCAGAAATTGAACCCAAGTCTCGTGCATCTCCTGCACTGGCAGGCAGATTCTTTACCACTGCATCCTCTGGGAAGCCCGTAACACTGGTAGACTAAAACAAAATTAAATGGCAAATTTTAAAACTCACCACCATCACTAAGTCACAGATTGCTTTCTTTAATGCACGTTAGCTTCATTTCCTCAACTCTGTTTCTACCTATTTAAGGACTCCTGTTCAAAAAACTTTGAAAGATTGTCCTGTTACTAATAGATTTAGAATTTGGATCTTACCTACTCTGAACTTTCTATTTAAAACATCCAATGTTACCAAATTGTTTTCTAAGGTTTGTGGTGGTGGTGTTGTTTTAGTACATTTTCTTTCCTTCTCCATTTAAAAATTGCCAGAGACATCTCAAAATATTAGAGTACCAGCAATTGCTTAGATAAGAATAGAAGAGGGAGATAATCACTCTGCTATTAAGTACCTCTAAAGAGTAGTTTATCTTGACTCTACTCATGGCCCATAAACAATCTTTTAAAATATTACAAATATTTGCCAATTATTTCTTTTTTTTTCTTTTCATTAGGTCTTTTTTTTAAATTTTATTTTATTTTTTAATTTTACAATATTGTATTAGTTTTGCCAAATATCAAAATGAATTCACCACAGGTATATCACATATGTATTCTAGACATTGAATGGCTATGGTTCATATTTAACCTCTCTTGAAGTACAGATTTGATTGAATATTTAGTAAAAGTGAAACCTAATCTTGAACAATTTTACAGTATGGATAATCTTCCCCTATGATCAATTAAGATAAACTGAATCTGAATTACAAGGACAAAATAATCAATTACCAATTTTAATTTAACAGAAAAAAGGGATTTTTTTTCCTTTTTTTTTTTTTTTTTGCCTTGATGGAAAAAACTACAAAACCCTATTCAGGCCTTTCAAAACTTTTGTTATGAAGTTATGATTCATAATTTCAATAAATAGCTTTCATTTTGAACAACTGAAAATGTTCTTACCTCGCTTCTTTTCATCAGCTTCTTGTTTGCTCACATCTTTGTAAGCTGACCGCATACTTGATGACTCCTTTCTTCAAAGTTTTAATTTTAATGTAAAAAAAAAAACCCAAAACAACGTTTTTACAACACAACTCCAAACTAGAGTTAAGCTACTCTGAAGTAAAACACAGCTTATTTAAGTAGATCTCTCAAAAGGAAAGAAATCATGTGATGAAGATTGAGTCATACTATTATCTATATAGTTTGCTCTCTGGGAAACAAACACAAAACAATTATTGGAAAGGAAGGAAGTTATGCTAAATAGTGAAGAGAAACGCATATATTCTTCTTTACACAACAAAGAATCATCATCTGACTTACAAAGAAAAAACCTTCCAACGGCACTTAAATTCTCAAGAAAGTGACACGTAACTAGTGACGCAGGACTGCCTTTGCTTCATTAAAAGGCATGCTTTAGGACGTTATGGTTTCATTATCAAGTGTTAAGGCCATCTCAAAGGTGATGAAATTAAAGAGGAGAGAGCTATGCTTTAAAGTGGCTACTGAAACTGAAATAAAGAGCATTTTCTGTTTCAAACAGAAACATCCTGAGCTGAAGTGTGCACAAGCATGTGTGTGCATATTCGCATGTGTGCACACACACACACGGAAAAAGAGAAAAAGAAAGTTTAAAAAGTACTCAGAATGTTACATGAATATTCAAGATGATAATGTTATTATGCTAGTGTTATTGATGCCAAAAATCTTGACTCTCTGTATACTGATGTCCAAAAAATTACAGAGACAGAGTTTTGGAGAAACAGAAAAGAGCTTTATTCTTTGGCAGGCAAAACACAAAACTCAGGAGGCTAGCGCCTCAAAAACTGTGCTCTGCCTCTGGGAAATAGGGAGAGGTTTTGTATCCTAAGGAACGTCTTCCTTTTTTTCCTTTTGCAAAATTTCAAAACAGCCACAGCTGGCATCAGGCAACTGGACATCTGGGGCTGGTCTTTTCCGAAGTTATCGCCTATGGCCTTCTTTCTGAAATGAAAAATGTTACAAGAGGAAAAGAATGCTGGATACAGAGTATAATTCATACAGAGTCAGAGAGTAATTGACTTTGTTTACATTTGGGAAGAGCAAGTACAGCTACAAGTGTTTGTTAGTAGTAACAGCTAAAGAGTAATCAAGATTGCTTTAACTCTCTCAGGCCTGTTTCTGTCATTTCCCCACCTGTTCATTGTTTCCTTATTTTTCTTATCAGAAAAGTCTTATTTTTGTTTAAGAAAAGGCTCACTTCTATTTTTGCTGCAATATTATCAGGACTCTTGTTTCCTTTTCACATCTTTCCCCATCAGAATTTTGGCGTGATTTCCTGTTTCCCCTCAATATATCTAAATATAGTCGACTCTTGGTATTTGTGGGGAATTTGGTCCAGATCCTCCTCTCCCTGCTATGGATGCCACAGATACCAGAATCTGAGCACACTCAGGTTCCTTACAGTCTGCTCTCCCACGTGCCCTGGGTACCCTGAGTTCCCCATCCATGATTGACTCCCCAGTGTAAAAGCTGCTAATATGAAGGGTCAAATGTATTTACATTAAGAAGAAAACTAGGGCTTCCCTGGTGGCTTACTGGTAAAGAATCTGCCTGCCAATCCTGGTGGCTCAGTGGTAAAGAATCGGCCTGAAAGAGACCTGGGTTTGATCCCTGGGTTGGGAAGATCTCCTGGAGGAAGGCATGACAACCCACTCAAGTATTCTTGCCTGGAGAATCCCTGGACAGAGGAGCCTGGCAGACTGTAGTCCATAGGGTCGCACAGAGTTGGACATGACCCAAGCGACTAAGCAGCAGCAGCCAATGCGGAAGACATAGTTTGATCCCGGATCTGGGAAGATCCCACACACAGGGGAGCAACTAAACCTGAGCACCACAATTACTGAGCCTGTGCTCTAGAGCCCGGGATCCATAACTAATGAAGCCTGAGTGCCCTAGAACCCATACCCTACAACAAGAGAAGCCACCACAATGAAAAGCCTGCACACGGAAACTAGAGAGAGGTCCCCACTCGCTGTAACTAGAGAAAAGCCAGCGCAGCAACAAAGACACAGCACAACCAAAATAAATAAATAAAATGTATTAAAAAATTAAAGAGGAGGCAGAAGACTAAAGAAAAGCAGCTGGTGTCCCAGTGACTGCTTTGCGATCAACACATTTGTCTGACAGGGACACCGAGGCAGGGGAAGGAAATTAGAACAGAGAGGAAAGTAGAGTAAGAAAGCATGATGAAAATAAGAAGTAAAGGCTTAAACTCTTCCAGGTGGTCTCAAAGATATTCTGCTGGTCAGTTCTGTCACCATCTGAAGTGAAATTATGCAAGGTAAAATGCAGAAGGAAGGACAGATAAAACTGTTTATGCTGTGGTCTTTGCATGGGTTGGAAAAAAATTTCCAGACATGAGACAGAATGAGAGGAGAATAGAGTTTATTAGGATGGTAGACACTCTTGGAACAGCGGCCAGCTCAAGGGAGAGCTGAGACTTTCCTGGGCTAGCAGCCAATTTTTACAGCCTCAAGACAAAGAAAATTCCTGTGGAAGGAAGTTATTAGGTGACTGGTTAGTCATACCTAATATGATATCAGGGAGCTGGCCAGTTTAGATTAGGGGGGTTCATGGCAACAGTTGCTATGGAGCTCAGTAAGTTCTGGAGATGACCTTGGTGCGGGCTCCTTGTCCGTGGCCTTCATACAAGGCCTCTCACATGTGACCTTGGTATAGGATTCCACAGTTTCCATTTGGGGACAGAAAGAAGACAGAAAGTTTGAGGGAAGGTGAACATATTCTACTTATGCCATCATCAAAGCATTCTATCCATAGGACTATTAGGAACACATACAGGAAAATACAGACACACTTTGTATTTTTGTGCTTTTTGAATACTGCATTTTTTACAGGTTGAAGGTTTGTACCAACCCAGTGTGTCAGAGATGGTGAGCTATTTTCAGCAATAAAATATTTAAAAATTAAGCTATGTGCATTTTTTAGACATAACTATTTCACACTTTTCACTTTCATGCATTGGGGAAGGAAATGGCAACCCACTCCAGTGTTCTTGCCTGGAGAATCCCAGGGACGGAGGAGAATCGTGGGCTGCCGTCTATGGGGTCGCACAGAGTCAGACATGACTGAAGTGACTTAGCAGCAGCAGTAGCAGGCTATAATATCATATAAATATAAAGTTTATATGCACTGGAAAACCAAAACATTTGTGCGACTTGCTTTATGGCAATTTTAACTTTATTGTGGTGGTCTGAAACCAAAACCACAATATCATGGTTGAGTGAAATCTACTTTTGTTCCAAAGGAGGGTCAAGATATAAAATTTGACTCGAAATATAAAACATTTTCATTTCTTCAAAATGTTCCCTGATGTATCATTGCAATTCATTTCCCTACCCTGTGGAAGTAGAGAGCCACTAACCTCTTATTAATGGAGATACATTTTGCTGGTTTTAGAATTTTGTATAAATGGAAACACACAGTATGCATTTTTTGTAAGTCTAGTGTCTTTTGCTCAGCATAAGGCTTTTGAGTTTCATCCATATGGTTGCATAGACAAATGGTTCATTCTTTATTATTGCTACATGGTATTTCATTGTGTGGATTTATAAAGTTTTGCTTATCATTAGCCCATTGAGTTGTTTCTGACTTTTTGCTACTATATATAAAACTGGCATCAATATTTCTATTAAAGTCTTTCTGTGGACATTTATTTTATTATCTTTTGAGGAAATACCTGGGAGTAGAATTGCTAGGTCAGATACCAAATATGTATTTTTGTCTTTTCCCTCTCTTTTGTGATAAGAACCCTCCAGTTGTGATATGGAAGGTGATGGGTATGTCTACCATCTTACTTGTGCTGAAGTTATCATTGGCTTATGTCCACACTCTTCAGATTGCATGCATTAAATACAAACCTTTTGGTTATAAATTTTACCTCAAGTTGTTTTCTTATTAGATAAAAATATGTTTAAAACAGCTTATAAAAATATAACATTTTCAAAGAAATTGTACTATGCCCATCATTAATGTAGAATGGTTCCAGTGATTTCACATCAATGGCAACTTTTGATATGGTCAGTCTTTTTATTGCAATAATTCAGTGGTTTCTATGATGCAATTATGCCCAGTGTGGCTGATTGCAGGCTACCTTTGTGATATTACTGAATACCAGAATTTAATAGAGATGTGCAGTAGCATATCTGTGTATAAATACACAGTATTTCTATTATATAGATATAATAGATATAAATAGCTTCATACCTCTACTACTAATAAAAAAAAACTGGTGGTGACTTCTGTGTTTTTATTCAGTTCAGTTCAGTCGCTCAGTCATGTCTGACTGTTTGCGACCCCATGGACTATAGCACTCCAGGCTTCCTGTCCATCACCAACTCCTGGAGCTTGCTCAAACTCATGTCCTTTGAATCAATGATGCCATCCAACCATCTCATCCTCTGCCTTCCCCTTCTCCTCCTGCCTTCAATCTTTCCCAGCATCAGGATCTTTTCCAATGAGTCAGTTCTTTGCATCAGGTGGCCAAAGTTTGGAGCTTCAGCTTCAACATCAGTCCTTCCAAAGAATCTTCAGGACTGATTTCCTATATGATTGACAGGTTTGATCTCCTTGCAGTCCAAGGGACTCTCAAGAGTCTTCTCCAACACCACAGTTCTAAAGCGTCAATTCTTTGGTGCTCAGCTTTCTTCATGGTCCAACTCTCACATCCATATATGACTGCTAGAGAAACCACAGCTTTGAATTTTTGTGTGTTTTTAATCACCTTTGTTTTTTTAAAAAAAGTTTACTGGATCATAGTGTTTCCAACTATGCTAATTCCTGTTGTAAACCAAAGTGAGTCAGCTATACATATACAGATAACCCCTCTTTCATGGATTTCCTTTCCATTTAGGTCACCACAGAACATCGAGTAGGGTTCCCTGGGCTATACAGTGGGTTCTCAGTAGTTATTTATTTTATACATAGTAGTGTAGATACTTTGCATTTAATATGAGTTATTTAAGTTTAGATAATGTAATTTTCAATAATGATTCTATTTAATGATTGTACTTCAATTATTGAAAGAGAAAGCAGGTCCTCAGAAGGAAGATCTCTTCAATACCACGACCAGTATAAATCCTAATAAATGCCGAGTCCACTCTCAAAGTGACTTTTGTTATGGCAACTTCTCAGGCCACTGTAAAAAAAATAATGCGTGGTGGTTTAAACAATAGAAATTTATTTTCTCACAGTTCTGGAGACTGAAAATCCAAGATCAAGGTGCCAGAGGGCAGATGGCTGCTGAGATCCTTCTTCCTGGTTTACAGATGGCTGTCTTTTCACTGTGTCCTCATGTTACCTTTTTTTTTTTCCCTGTGTGCAAGAAGAGAGAGCACTCTCTGGAGTCTCATCCCTTTTAACAGGGGCACCAATCTTATCAGATTAGGGCTCCACCCAGTGTCTTCATTCAACTTTAATTATCTCGATCAAGGCCCTGTTTCCAAATACAGTCACATTTGAAGTTAGGGCGTCAATGTCTGAACTTTGAGGGACAAAACTTAGCCTGTAATTTTCCATCTTCTGGCTCCCAAAAGTCATGTCTTTCTCACATGTTAAATACATTCAACCCAACAGTCTCAAGAGTCTCAACCCATCCATCAATTCCAAGTGTACAGTCTCATCTAAATCAGAGATGGTGAGACTCCAGGTGTGATTCATCCCAAGGCAAAATGCCTCTGTAGCTGTGAAACCATCCAAGTTATGTGCTTCTATAATACAGGATCAGGCAGGCTCAAGGCAGACACTCCCTCTCCAAAAGGGAGAAATCAGAAAGAATAAAGTAGTCATGGTGTCATGCCAGTCCAAATCCTGGAGAGGCAAATTCCACTGGCCCTGAAAGCTCAAGAATTATCCTCTTTGACTGGAGGTTCTGCTTTCTGGGTCTACTGGAGAAGCAGTGTCATCTCCAAGGTCTTAGGTGGAGGCCCCACCTCCTCTGATCTGAGTGATGGCCTTGTCCCTGAGGTTCTGAATGGGAGCGGCCTTGTCTGCTGAAGCTGACGAGGTGGCCCCGCATTCAGAAATCCAGGAGGAAATAGTCTTGTCACCATTCCTCACCCCTGCTTGTTTCTGCATGCTCTAGGCTTATGGTGGGAGTAGTAACCCTGATGATCCCCAAATGGTCTTCAGGACCATCTTTCTTGAAGGATAAATCATGTTCACAGCTGGATAGCTCCAGAAGTCTGAAAACCATCCTTTATATTAGTTTACCTCTGCCCCATTTATTTCAAACTTGCAATGTCTCTGTTGGTGTATTTCTACCTTTATTCATGGCTTCTGATGATGGTGATGATGTGTTTGTGTGTGTGCGCTCAGTCATTCAGTTGTGTTCGACTCTTTTCGATCTCATGGACTCTAGCCCACAAGTCTCCTCTGTCCATGGAATTTCCCAGGCAAGAATGCAGGTGCAGGTTGACGTATCCTACTCCAGGGGATCTACCCACCCAGGCTTGAACCCACATCTGTTGCATTGGCAGGCAGATTCTCTACCGCTGCAACCCCTAGTGGGCTGATGATATGGCTAATTAAAATTATGCATAGTCTCTTTATGGAATGATTGTCTGGCCATACTTTTGGTCTTTTCTGCAGAGCATGCCTTTTTTACTTCCTTTATATGGGTAGGCTGAGAATTTTCCAAATCTTCAATTTCTGGTTTCTTTTTTGCTTAATGATTCTTTAATTTATCTCTCTTCTCTCACATATTACTATAAATAGTAAGGACACCCTGGCAGAACCTTCAACACTTTGCTTATACATCTCCTTAGCAAAATATTCAATTTCACTTCTCACAATTTCTACCTTCCATAACACCAGAACCTAACTCAGCCAAGTTATTTGTCTATTTATAATAGGGTATTCAAAAAGAGTCAAATAAAATAGCCACTCTTACTTTGCAACACACAGAATTTTATCTAGAAATCAACATGTCTTTTCATTTTCATTCACCAACATATCCTGTGTGGTTTTAGATAGCCCTGCCAGAGTGAATTTTGATTATTTTTGGACTTCCTTTTAGCTTTTGGTATATCGTGCTTGGGAGAAATATTCAAGGCTGAGGCTATTCTCTATTTTATTTTTCCTATTTTCTGGGTAATATTATATGGAAACGTTTAAGAAAATGGAGACTGAAGATGGCTATATGACGCTGAAAATCAAGAATCGCTTTGAATCGAGAAAAAAATCTAAAGGTAAGAATAGTATTCCCCTTTATTTAGACTCCAGTTTAAAATTGCATTATTCTCTTAGGAGCAAAATTATCCCTAATGTTTTAAAATTAACCATATTCTGGGATTTTAAAAGATGATCATGAATCGTCTAAGATAAATTGTTCAGACTTCTATAAGCATCAACCATAAAAAGATGATTTTTGCAGCCATGGCTACAGAGAAATGCTAATAGGATAATGTATAATCCCTTCAAAGTAGCAATATGAGAATAAGAATGCAACTTTCAACTAAAAGGTCAAAAACAGTATTTTGCATAAATTATTTTTTTTACAAAACATAAGAGACGATTTGGGTGTGTTATGTACATGAAGACATCTATTATACTTCAAAAGTAAAGAGCTAGTACTGACGGTGGGAGTAGCAGTGGTATATAGTGTTTTACAGCCTTAAAGTCATTTTTATACATACCTATTTTCAATGTCCACAAAAGATTTTTGGAATTGGCAGAATAATCCATTGGGAATGAGAGTCAAATTGACTGAATTTGACCCTAAGCCCCACAAAGTGACTGATCTTTGACAATTTCTTTTTTATTTTAAATCTCAATCCTTTTATTTATAATAAAGCAAATATATATATATTGTGATTTTTTTTCTCTCTTTTCTTAATGTTTAAATATCTTAATATCTTAATTTAAATATCTTAAATATCTACTTTCATTTTATGCTCCCTTATTTTTTATGGACATTTCTTCCTGTTATTTTATTTTATTTTTAATTTATTTTTTAGGCTGTGCCATCTTCACTTTCACTTTTCACTTTCGTGCATTGGAGGAGGAAATGGCAACCCACTTCAGTATTCTTGCCTGGAGAATCCCAGGGACAGAGGAGCCTGGTGGGCTACCGTCTATGGGGTCACATAGAGTCGGACATGAATGAGGTGACTTAGCAGCAGCAGCATGCGGCATGCAGGATTTTAGTTCCCCGACCAGGAATCAAACCTGTGCCCCCTGAATTGGGAGTGTGAAGTCTTAACCTCTAAACTGCCAGGGATGTCCCTATATTGTGATTTTTTTAATGTAGACATTACAGTAAATGAAACTAAATTATTAGCTATTTCTTCTTTAATGTATAAACCATCTTGTAGTAGACAAGGGAGTAGAGACATATGAAATCTTAGTATAGATACATAGAATATAAGATAATATCCATTTAAATTATGAGTGAAAGATGAAAAGGACTGGCAACATATATTACGCTTGTGCTGCTGCTGCGTCGCTTCAGTCATGTCCGACTCTGTGTGACCCCATGGACTGCAGCCTACCAGGCTCCTCCATTCATAGGATTTTCCAGGCAACAGTACTGGAGTGGGGTGCCATTGCCTTCTCCCATATTAAGTTTGTAATTCAGCAGAAATTACATATTAAACATGGTTGTGTTTGATAAATTGGATTCTAAGCTTGCTTATTATTGATGAGTGAAAAGAAAACCTGCCCAGTTATTTGACTCATACTGTAAAATAAAGTTACACTTATTGCATAAGTAAGTAAGTAAGCTAGTAAGTGTTAACCGCTCAGTTGTGACCGACTCTTTGCGACCCCATGGACTGTAGTCCACCAGGCAAGGAAAATTTCCCGACATAAAGCAGATATGAATAACACAACTAATAATCTTGCAGGAGTGATAATAATGGAATTCAAAGAGCAGTTTCTTAATATTGAACCATTTAGGCTAATGGCAAACAGTTAAGTGGGTATAGAATGGACCAGTACAATGCACTTCAGGTACCTGGCTTGATACAGTATGTAAGTTGTGGCTTATGTAAAAGAACATTGGCTTTTAATTTATACCTATAATAGTATTTGGCATTAAGCTTGAAATTTTCCTCTCTGGCAAGTATGGAATCTATTAACTGCAGATCTATGTGGTCATAAACTTGAGAAAATGTATTATGAGGATTTTTGGTGAAGTAGAGAAAGAAATGACAACCCACTCCAGTGTTCTTGCCTGGAGAATCCCAGGGACGAGGGAGCCTAGTGGGCTGCCATCTATGGGGTCGCACAGAGTCAGACACAATTGAAGTCAGACACTACTGAAGTGACTTAGCAGCAGCAGAGATCTTTGGTGCTTCCCTGGTAGCTCAGCTGGTAAAGAATCTGCCTGTAATGCAGGAGACCCCTGTTCAACTCCCAGGTCAGGAAGATCCCCTGGAGAAGGGAGAGGCTACCCACTTCAGTATTCTTGGGCTTTTCTGGTGGGTCAGCTGATAAAGAATCCACCTGCAATGCAGGAGACCTGGTTTCAATCCCCGGGTTGGGAAGATCCCCTGGAGAAGGGAAAGACTATCCACCCACTCCTGTACTCTGGCCTGGAAAATTCCATGGACTGTATAGTCCATGGGGTTGCAAAGAGTCGGATACAACTTCACTTTCACTTTTTCAGAGGTTTTTCTACTTTTGTATGTGACCAAAAATAGATTAAAATTAAAAGAAGATCTTAACATAGTATCCCTATTTAAGGTATTTGGAAGTTCCCTGTTTTCTCCTCTGTAAAGGGACCATTCCTGCCAAATCTGAGCCAGAGGAGTACTATGGCATAAATTCTAGACAAGCTTCACTAATCAGAGATCTATGCTGTTTAGTCTGATGATTTCTGTCCAAAATATCAAAGCCAGGAAAATACAGTATAGCATATGTAAAAGTGGAATAACATGGAAATATTTCCAGCACAGTGGCTGGTACATTAATAGAACTTCAATAAATGTTCTTTTATTTGTTATACTGAGTCATTAAAATAAATAATATACATGACAATAGCTGATATATATATTATTCTACATATAGAATATAAATTATATATTTTGTTTTTTATATACTAATGCTTCATGTCTTTAATATATTACTTTTGCATCTCCTCTTATTTTATATTTTTAAATTTTTTTAATTTTTTAAACTTTTTATTTTGTATTGGGGTATAGCTTATTAATAATGCTGTGATAGTTTCAGGTGAACAGCAAAGGGACTCAGCCGTACATAAATCTGAATCCATTCTCCCTCAAACTCCTTAATATGTTACTGCACATTATATACATGATATATTATTATTCATATATATATACATTATATTTATTCATGCAGAGATAATTTAATGTCATTGTAAGTCATCAAAAGTCACCAAACAATCAAAGCAAGACAATTTCAGCATAATCCAACACATTCAATAACCATAGCATCTCTTTGTTTTTGTATTGTATTTAAAATTTCAATTAATCATACTTTTTGTCATAATTTGGGTATAAATTAAAATTATAAACTAAAGATTAAATAAAAATAAATTAAAGTGAAAAGCTTATACATAAATTAATCATAGATTCTAATGCTGTATCTAAAATGAACAGATTTTCTCTGTAATAAAAACAAAACAGAAAAATGTATACAAAGTAAATAGTCACAGACTGCTAAACCTTTTTTTTAAATTTCAATATTTCAGATTTCACCCTGAATCTACAGTGTTACTGTCTCATGCTAGTACTTGGATGCATTGGCATCCTTATTTTCATGATGGCAGTAATTGGCCTGAACTTTTGGAGTGAGTATGGAATTTTAATTTATTTTTTCACTTTCAAAAATAATAGTTGATCTTTAATTCCTTTTACTATCAAGATAAGCTCCACACTGTAGCTCAATATTGGTAAGCTGACCAGTTATATATTTCATATAACAAAATTATTTTTAAATTAAGAAAAATTAGGAAACACTCAAGTATAAAATTAACACTTATTCCATATCTCTTCTTATGAAGAACCTCCAGTAAAAGATTGGCACCATTATATTAAAGAATTAGTACTGTATTTTTATTAAAAGTATGTGCTCATTGGTATCACCTTGAGAGACAGGACAGTGATTTAAAAGTATCTACACACTTTTTTTTCTGAAGTAGTAGTCAATGTGCGTATTCTGTAGTTGTTCTTTTTGAAGTAACAAGACTAACTCATGGTTTCTATAACTTTTTCTTGAAACTATAGTTCTTGAAAATATAGGGCTCAAGGAAATCAATAAAATTTAATACATTAATAAAAATGTTAGTGCAGATAATGTTCTTTACTATTTATATATATTTTTAATAAATTAGTGACAATTATAATATTGATATTTCTTTTAGATGTGTGCTTATACTTTGACCAGTTTAAAAATACTTTCCATGTTTCTAGTTCAAAACAAAGTGTTGATCATAAATATTTACTTACACTCTTTCCCAAGATTTTATATTAGAATAGTAAAAAAAAAAAAAAGTAGAATAACGAATAGAAACACAAAAGGGTAAATGAAGAAAATTGTAAAGAAAATGAAAAGTGGATGGGTTAATACTATTTGATAAATCAAGGGAGGGAACCACAGTTCAGAAAACAGTTAATAGATGGCTTCAGTCTAGATGAAGCGGTTCCTCACAGCAAAACCTGGAGAGGAGCCCAATTTCAGAGATAAGAGTGCAGAAGCAAAGTTATTAATGGGAAGACTTTACGGAATGCTCTTTAGACTGGTGTCTTGACAGCCTCTTACTCTGCTTATAGTGGCATTTCCCATCATATCATATCAAAAACAAATGAAAATGCTCCTAAAGCAATTAGATAGACAGACAGAATAGATTCATTTGTATTTCAGAACACCATAGACAAAGACACAACCCTAAATGTTTACATGAAGAATTCATTTCCTCTCAAAGGCAAATTGGCCTCGCATTTTCAAATGTACATAAAATTTTACCACTGTAGCAATGTTCTAAAAATTATGAACAACTTGATTTTAATGTAAGTTTTTAATGCATTCTTTTGGAACAAATAAGGGGGTGAGGCTAATTTTAGATAGAGTGAAACTAGCCTGGGAATGTAATCAAAAGACCTTTCAGATTATCAGCTGTTCTGTGTTCTGGAAAGCAATTAATTCACTCTGTGTTAAAAAATCTATAGATAATGCAAATAAGAAGCTGAAGGAACTTAATAAGATGAAAGGAGATTCTTGAGTGTATGCCTGCAACAAGATGAAATAATATCAATTAAAAAGTTCAGTGAAAAACATAATATACAAAAAAGTAAAAGGTATGAATTTTAAGAATGCACAGAATATTTGGAATTTTGATTAGTACTTAAAGCAGTAAAAGTAGATATGGTAAAAAGTAGTTAACTCTCAGGACAGAGAGGAATAGAGGCATAGCAGAAAATAGAGATTTTGAATTTTTATTTGTATGTTTTTATTTTGTGCTAGCATGCTCATTTTCATATACCTAGGCTTCTATCCATTTTAAGTTTCTCTTTATATCTTCCCCTTTGCATTGAATGCAGATAGAGAAATGGATTTCCTTCAGAAAGCTAATATCACCAGCCTAGCAGGTAATCATCTGTCTGTAATGTGCTGTTCTGTTTGAATCAACGATTTCAATCAACTGGTCACATGAATTTAGGAAAATTAAACATTAGTTTTGAAAACTTGCAAAGGAAGAATGTAGTAACTAACATCATAGAACTTTTAGTGTAGATTGAACCAATTATAACTGTTCAAATTATATGTGTGGACTTGATTAGGTAGTGCACAATACCCAGATATTTGATCAAACACTTGTTTAAATGTTGCTGTGAAAGTACTTTTTAGGTTATGTTAATATGTAAGTCAATAGATTTTGAGTAAAGCAAATCACCTTCCAGACTGTGGGTGGGCTTCACCCAATCAGTTGAGAGCCCTAAGAGACAAACACTGAAGTTTTCAAGGGAAGAGGAAATTGAGACTCTAGAATGCCTTCAGATTTGGGCTGCAACACCAACTTTTCCCTGGGTCTCCAACCTGCTAGCCTGAACATTTTGGGCTTGCTAGCCTTAATGATCACATGAGCCAGTTCCTTAAAATCTCTCTCCTTTCATTCTGATTCTTTCTTTCTCTCTCTTTAAACATGCACACACAGACACAAAATTCTGTTAGTTCTATTTCGCTGAAGAACTCTAACATACCAATTAGCATAGGGCAGGATGGCATGATTCAGTGATTAGTAACATGGGTTATGGAACCAAAGTAACTGGGTTGAAACTTCAGCTTTAATATTTATCTGCTGTATGACTTTGGGAAAGTGATAATGTCTGTGTGACTCACTTTCTCATCTATAAATTGAGCATAATAATATCTACTTCATAAGGTTTTGTTTTATTATATTCTTGTATTTCTATTACGTTTCTCTGGTGGTTCAGTGGTAAGAAACCACCTGCCAATGCTGGAGACATGGGTTCAATTCCTGGGTGGGGAAGATCCCCTGGAGGAGGAAATGGCAACCCACTCCAGTATTCTTGCCTGGGAAATCCCATGGACAGAGGAGCCTGGTGGGCTACAGTCCAAGGAGTCACAAATGAATTGGACACAACTTGGCACTAAACAACAGATTTGTATTATGCAAAATATAACTAAAAGTGGAAAGGATTATATAATAAATCTCCATGTGCCTTTCAATTGGTATCAACAGTTATTAATATGTAATGAAGATTATCTCATCTATATCTCCGCCTCCATCACACTCTCATACTAGGTTTTATTAAAGCAATTACCAGCTATCATGCCATTTAATATTTAAATATTTTAGTATGTGATTCTGACAGTTAAGGATTTAACACAATCACAATGTCACTATAAGTCCTGTGTTTGTTTACAGTGTACAATGGGCTGATTTAATATACATATATTGCAAGATGATTTCTATCTCCATCACATCACATAGTTACCATTTCTTTCTTGACGTGAGTGTGGGTGTGTTTTCATTTCATATATGGTAATGCCTAGGAGTAGAATTATTGAGTTACATAGCAATTCTTTGCTTGAATATTTGGAGGAAGTGCCACTGTTTTCCAAAGCAACTGCACGATTTGATGTCTCCTTGGGCCCATTTTAGAATTCTTCCACAATTCCTAAAACCAAGTTGACAATAACCTCCTAATATCATCTACTATTCCGTCAGCATTAGATTTTTGTTTCCATTTTATTTGTTAGAATCAGAGCAAAGACCAGTTACATCAGCTAAAATGTCTCTTGAGTCTCTAAATCTGTACATTCTCCTTACTTCCTTTTGTTTCCTTCTTAGACATTTATTTAATGTTGAAAAAAATGGATTATGGTTGTGTCTAATTTCTCATGTTCTGGATTTTACTGTATCTATCTCTATTGCTTCATTGAATGTATCTGTCTATTTTATAAAGTTGTTTTTAAAAATAAATATATTTTAAGTGCTTAGAAACCTGCTTGGCCCACAGTAATGACATTTTGTGTTAGTTATTATTATGCAAACCATCTGAGATAGGAATTGATACAAAGCGTTGCTCAATAAGTATTTTTCTCCATCCTCATCCTCGTGATATTTCTCCTAATTGTAGAACGTGGTACTTGAAACTGAATTAACTCTTATAACTCTTCTGGACAATAAGTGTCCACATTTTGCATTTTTTTGTGGTTTTAACATATTACATTGATCATTTGGAGTATTTTCAGTGTGTTTTGCAGCTGTAGACCTGTACTTTACTGACCAGTCTATCAGAATCC
Organism: Bubalus kerabau; assembly: GCF_029407905.1. Lineage (NCBI taxonomy): Eukaryota > Metazoa > Chordata > Mammalia > Artiodactyla > Bovidae > Bubalus > Bubalus kerabau. Next base: position 21,824,607 of record NC_073624.1, read on the forward strand.
ATGTAATAGAATTAGTTTGTCCAAATGACTCCTTTTCACTAGTGAATAAATAGCATCTCTCCAACCATAAATTGAGAAGTGTATTTAAGGTCATTTTAGCACATGACTATGTACTTGTACAGGTTTCCCAGGTGGCCTCAGTGGTAAAGAACCCGCCTGCCAATGCAGGAGACATAAGAGACGTGAGTTCAATCCCTGGGTCAGGAAAGTCCCCTGGAGAAGGGAATGGCAACCCACTCCAGTATTCTTGCCTGGAGAATCCCATGGGCAGAGGAACCAGGCAGGCTAGAGTCCATGGGGTCGCACAGACTCAGACACAACTGAAGTGACCTCACACACAGGCATGCATGTACTTGTATAGCTGAGATTAGAATCCAATTATCCTGAGTCATCACATACTTTTTTGTTGTTGTTGTTTTCGTTTTTGCTTTTTTTAAAATTTTTTTAAAATATAAATTTATTTATTTTGATTGGAGGTTAATTACTTTACAATATTGTATTGGTTTTGCCATACATCACATACTTTTGGAAGATTAAAATTATTCAGAATTGTCAACTCTTGCCCTAGTAGAAAGTAAAGATATATTTGATGTTTTATATATTGAAAATTAGTCCATGATAGTCTTCTTCAAGTCATGTCTGCTGATGTAACTTTGTTTTCCCATCATAGCTAGATATCTTTAATTCAATTTCCTAAAATGAATTTTTTAAAAATTTAGGCTTATAGATGACAGACTAAAATATTAGCCATGAAAAGTGTGACATGCTGTAACTTAGGGATATTTAATTCAATCATTCAACAATCAACCTTCAGGCACTATAATTAAAGTGATGTATGATAGGAGATTCAATGATGAGTATGTCAGTTACCTGAAGAACCTTCCAATCAGATAAAAGTTATGGAGTCATTCACAGGTGACAATGACATGGACAATTCATCCTTAGTTAAGCGGCACCTGAGTGTTCTGATTCTTAGAGGTGGAAGAAATTATGACTGTTTGAAAACTTTGTTTCTGAGGTGAAAAATGATCTCTGAAAGATAGCAGTGAGCAGTCCTAAAGAGCGATCTTATTTCCCTCCTCAAGAATTGAACCTAGGTAGCCTCGATGAGAAGGCAATGGCACCCCACTCCAGTACTCTTGTCTGGAAAATCCCATGGAGGGAGGAGTCTGGTAGGCTGCAGTCCATGGGGTCGCTAAGAGTCGGACACGACTGACCGACTTCACTTCCACTTTTCACTTCCATGCATTGGAGAAGGAAATGGCAATCCACTCCAGTGTTCTTGCCTGGAGAATTCCGGGGACCGGGGGAGCCTGGTGGGCTGCCGTCTATGGGGTCGCACAGAGTTGGACACAACTGAAGCGACACAGCAGCAGCAGCAGCTTCGATGATAATCAGGAATCGTAGCCCCTAGTCCACCAGGGGTTACAGACTCCAAGAAAAGCAGCCCTGGCTCTTTCCCTCATTTGAAAGCAAGAATGTTTCAAGGAAGCAAAAACTGTAAACACATGCACAAAGTTTATTATTAGAAACAGTGTAAAAAATGGGAAAGCACACAGAGAAGCAGTTTGTTTATTTAAGACGGAATCAAGGCAGAGATACACACCCATAGAGGAAGAGTGTGGACATCCTTGCTAATGAGGAAGAGCACAGTAAAGAGGCAATTTACATCACTAGTACAGGACAGTTCTTCTGGGTCTTTGTTTACCTTTGGCCAATTATCTCAGTTCTTTTCCCACACTTGACTAGTCCTGGACCTTCCCCAACGTGGGTGCACAAAAACATTTTGCTGAGATGGATCCCACAGCAGAGGCCTGTGGGTACACGTCCACACTTATTATGGGACAGTGCACCCTCCATTTTGACCCCCAAAGAGTCTTCCTGTATACCTGCAGACAGGGGAGTTTTCCTTGACCTCAGAAGTGGTCATCTTATCTCTTTACTTTAGTAGTGCTCAGCTTCTGCCACTAGCTTTGTCGGTGGAAGGTCTGGGTGAGAAGGAAACTTCAATTTTAGTACACTTAACAAACAGCAGCTGTCTGGCTCAGGGACCTATCTCCTACCTCAGAAATGCAGTTGATCATTAAAAGATACACATAATTTAGAGGATGAAGAGGAAGGGAAGGCTATTCAAGACTAGGGAAACAATGTGATTGAAAAGCAATCAACACAATAAGGTAAAAAACTATGATGAAAGTAATCTCACAGGAAGGAAGTGCAGGTTATAAGGACAATCTCAAGGAAAAGAAATTAGAAACAGGGGAAAGAATCAAACAACAGGTTTTTAATTTTTTGATTAGTTATAAACACTTAAAAATATTATATATTTGTCTCTCCTAATTATGAGGTCAAAATTCATAAGCTTTGTTCTCTGCAACCCATAGCCCGGAACACTGCCTCCATTCCAGGAAATATAACAGATTCTGAATTAATTTCATTCTCGTTCTGCTAATGAGGTACTTTTTAATTACAAAAAATGAGTTGGCAAAAATCTATTTTCCACTCAATCATGTTTGATACTATTCACACTTTCTCTAATGACTGTAGTTTAACTGATTTCTTTCCCCTGTATTTTCCTTCAGGAAATACTTATGTGTGCCCAAGTGACTGGCTACTGAATCAAGGAAAATGTTACAGGTTTTCAACTTTTTCTGAAACTTGGAATGAAAGTCTACGTGATTGTTTAAAGCTACAGGCACATTTACCTGTGACTCAAAATTCAAAAGAGCTGGTGAGGAGTCAAAAACAGTGTTTAAGTGTTCAAGGGTGAATCACTAGGTAGAATTCCAAGTGTGGGTGGTTCATCGTCATGGCTTTTGAACATTCCTTAACCAGCATACCATTCATGAGGTTCTCAAGGCAAGAATACTAAAGTGGTTGGCCACTTCCTTCTCCAGGGGACCACATTTTGTCCGGCCCTAACTAGCAGGGACATGCCCTTCAGCTGCTCCACGTAGTTGGATGACATGCCTGGTGCCCTGGCTGTCCCACTGCTGGTCCTCTTTTGAGCCTTGTAAAACCTTCACTGGCCACTGGGTGTTGGTCAACAAGCAGCCTGGGGTCAGACAAAGGCCCTGCTGCAGTGACTGGGAAGGGTTCTGGGAGAGGCTGGAGCCAAATTTGGAGGACACCCAGGAGTAAAGGGCACCCTGGTCTCTCTGCTCCCTCTGGCCCCCCGGGGGCCTACAATTACTATTGTTTATTTTTTTAAACCCTATTATTCTGAAAGAAATGGTTATTTATCATTTCATTAATGCCTGGCTCAGTGCCTTACTGTATAAAAGGCATCAAAAAATTTTTTGAGAGCTTGTTTGGAGGTTCTAGCAGGGGAGTACATCTACTTGTATATTCTTGACAGGAGACTAGTCCTCTTCTATTGCGATGGTCATCCTCTTTGATGGAACTCGCAACTTCTGGAGGGACGCACAGGGAGTGGCAAGGGAGGAAGGGACACCCATCTAGCCAGCCAGATCAGCTGAATCAACCCTGGTGATCAATGTGATGACAGATGTCACAACCCTATTGCCCTCACATCCCCATTTTTTTTGAATGAATGAATATACTATTTTTCCTATAGGAGTTCATACAGAAGAGTTTGAAATCTGGACAACCTAGTTGGCTTGGACTATGTATTACATCCCCAGGAAAACAATGGGTATGGATAAATGAACACCTTTTTGTGGAACAAGAAATGTAAGTACTTATTTGCGGGGCAGAGATGGTGGAGGTATTGATGTTTTATTTATAGAAAAGTATTTTTATTTAAGCTTCTTTGCTTTCTGGTCTTTTTCTTCTTTCTTTCCTCATTTCTTTTGAAAAACATTTTCTCTCCTTTTTTTTTTCTTTCTTTTTTCTTTCTTCCTTTACTCTCTTTTCTTTCCTTCCTCTCCTTCTCCTTTTAACATTTACTGAAGAGAATAGAGGGGGTTTCCAGGTGGCTCAGTGGTAAAGAATCAGCTTGCCAATGCAGGAGACACAGGTTTGATCCCTGGGTTGGGAAGACTCCCTTGAGGAGGAGGTGGCAATCTGCTCCAGTGTTCTTGCTGGTAAAATCTGATGGACAGAGGAGCTTGGTGGGCTAGTCTGTGGGACGGTAAGGATTCAGAGATGACTGAGTGACTAAGCATGCAAAGGGAATAGAAAGTATTCATTATGGAACATGTAAATTATTAATTGCAAAAAATGATAGTTACTTTTAAATTGTTAAACTGATTTAAATCTCCTTTAAAATATTACCAAGCAAATATTTTCCATATACAAAATGCAAAGGTAAATTTTACTTATAAATGAAAAACACCTGAAATATATACAAACATCTCTTGAGCTGAAATCAGAAAGTGAGAATTTGCAATCTTGCCTTTAGAAAATTATTTCAATCTCATTGAATAATTTTTTTTGCATGTAGGAAAAAAATATATTTTTTGTATGTATGAAAAGAAAATGAAGCTTTTCTCACAATATTCTTGTGTGAACACTATAACGTAATACATGTTACGTTACGTAAAAGGCTTTAAAGATTCTTAGGTGTCACAGATGTTTGCATATTCTCTGTGCTTTGATTTTCTTAACATTCTAACCTGCTAGAGCACCTGAGATTTGGTAAGTTTGGGACAAAGACCATGAAATGTCAGTTCATTTCAATCTGTTTATTTAGTCCTAGATATTGCTGAATTCAGACTTAAATTGAAGAAAGTAGGGAAAACCACTAGACCATTCAGGTATGACCTAAATCAAATCCCTTATGATTAGACAGTGGAAGTGAGAAATAGATTTAAAGGCCTAGATCTGATAGAAAGAGTGCCTGATGAGCTATGAAATGAGGTTCGTGACATTGTACAGGAGACAGGGATCAAGACCATCCCCATAGAAAAGAAATGCAAAAAAAGCAAAATAGCTATCTGGGGATGCCTTACAAATAGTTGTGAAAAGAAGAGAAGTGAAAAGCAAAGGAGAAAAGGAAAGATATAAGCATCTGAATGCAGAGTTTCAAAGAATAGCAAGAAGAGATAAGAAAGCCTTCTTCAGTGATCAATGCAAAGAAATAGAGAAAAACAACAAAATGGGAAAGACTAGAGATCTATTCAAGAAAATCAGAGATACCAAAGGAACATTTCATGCAAAGATGGGCTCATAAAGGACAGAAATGGTATGCACCTAACAGAAGCAGAAGATATTAAGAAGAGATGGCAAGAATACACAGAAGAACTGTACAAAAAAGATCTTCACAACCCAGATAATCACAATGGTGTGATCACTGACCTAGAGCCAGACATCCTGGAATGTGAAGTCAAGTGGGCCTTAGAAAGCATCGCTACGAACAAAGCTAGTGGAGGTGATGGAATTCCAGTTGAGCTATTTCAAATCCTGAAAGATGATGCTGTGAAAGTGCTGCACTCAATATGCCAGCAAATTTGGAAAACTAAGCGGTGGCCACAGGACTGGAAAAGGTCAGTTTTCATTCCAATCCCAAAGAAAGGCAATGCCAAAGAATGCTCAAACTACCGCACAATTGCACTCATCTCATACGCAAGTAAAGTAATGCTTAAAATTCTCCAAGCCAGGCTTCAGCAATATGTAAACCATGAACTTCCTAATGTTCAAGCTGGTTTTCGAAAAGGCAGAGGAACCAGAGACCAAATTGCCAACATCCGCTGGATCATGGAAAAAGCAAGAGAGTTCCAGAAAAACATCTATTTCTGCTTTATTGACTATGCCAAAACCTTTGACTATGTGGATCACAATAAACTGTGGAAAATTCTGAAAGAGATGGGAATACCAGACCACCTGATCTGCCTCTTGAGAAATCTGTATGCAGGGCAGGAAGCAACAGTTAGAACTGGACATGGAACAACAGACTGGTTCCAAATAGGAAAAGGACTATGTCAAGGCTGTATATTGTCACCCTACTTATTTGCCTTATATGTAGAGTACATCATGAGAAACACTGGACTGGAAGAAACACAAGCTGGAATCAAGATTGCCGGGAGAAATATCAATAACCTCAGATATGCAGATGACACCACCCTTATGGCAGAAAGTGAAGAGGAACTAAAAAGCCTCTTGATGAAAGTGAAAGTGGAGAGTGAAAAAGTTGGCTTAAAGCTCAACATTCAGAAAACAAGGATCATGGCATCCAGTCCCATCACTTCATGGCAAATAGATGGGGAAACAGTGGAAACAGTGTCAGACTTTATTTTTCTGGGCTCCAAAATCACTGGAGATGGTGACTGCAACCATGAAATTAAAAGACGCTTACTCCTTGGAAGGAAAGTTATGACCAACCTAGATAGCATATTCAAAAGCAGAGACATTACTTTGCCAACAAAGGTTTGTGTAGTCAAGGCTATGGTTTTTCCTGTGGTCATGTATGGATGTGAGAGTTGGACTGTGAAGAAGGCTGAGCACCGAAGAATTGATGCTTTTGAACTGTGGTGTTGGAGAAGACTCTTGAGAGTCCCTTGGACTGCAGGGAGATCCAATCAGTCCATTCTGAAGGAGATCAGCCCTGGGATTTCTTTGGAAGGAATGAGGCTAAAGCTGAAACTCCAGTACTTTGGCCACCTCATGCGAAGAGTTGACTCATTGGAAAAGACTCTGATGCTGGGAGGAATTGGGGGCAGGAGGAGAAGAGGACGACAGAGGATGAGATGGCTGGATGGCATCACTGACTCGATGAACATGAGTCTGAGTGAACTCCGGGAGTTGGTGATGGACAAGGAGGCCTGGCGTGCTGCGATTCATGGGGTCGCAAAGAGTCGGAAACGACTGAGCGACTGATCTGATCTGATTGCTATTCTCCACTCATTCTTGTCTTTCATAAACATTAAACTAAAATATGAAGTAGTATTCATTCTTTGGACCTGCTTTGATTGCAAACTTGACAAAATTTAGTTAGAAATAACTAGGCTCTTTTTTATTCTTTTATTTGGAAAGCAGAATATTGTTACGGCAGCATCCCTCTCTCTCTCTCTCTCTGTCTCTCTCTCTCTCTTAATCCTGTAGCCAAAAGAGAAATTTATTGTAGAAGGAGAGTAGATAACTGAGTAACATATCTCATTTTAAAAGCTTTCATTTAATTATTTAAGGAAAAATGATATGCAGATGGGGCTTCTCAGATGTCTCAGTGGTCAAGAGTCCACTTGCCAATGCAGGAGTTGCAGGAGATGACAGATAAATCCCTGAGTCAGAAAGATCCTCTGGAGAAGGGAATAGCAAACCATTCTAGTATTCTTGCCTGGATAATCCCACTGACAGAGGAGCCTGGCAGGCTACAGTCCATGGGGTTGCAAAGAGTTGGACATGACTGAGTGACTAACAAACATGCAATCAATGACTAGAAAAAATAGTTAAGGAAATAGCTCCCTCAAAAATTATTCTATTCACACCTGTTCCTAACCCTATCATACCACTGAAGAATTAGCAGTTATTTAAAGAGTTTTAACTTGAAAATATCTCTAGTTTCCAACTTCGAAACTCCTGAAACTCCCACTGGTATGTAGAATATCTGTCACCACATAACCTTTATCAAAAACTTTCATTTTAGCATTTAGCTGTCTCAAAAGGACATTATTTATGCTGCTATGTGAAAAATGAGTAGATGGAAAGTGACATGGAAATGGATTTTCAATCACAAGGCTATGACCAGGGAGAAAGAGAGGCAATGGTAGCTTGGGAGAGAAGTAAATGGATGTCAGGACTAATTTTGAGATGGGATGCCCAGGACTTGCTGATGCATGTAATTTGAGGGTTTAAGAGGGCAGGAACAGTCAGGAATGCGCCTAGTCTTCAGACTTGCACTCCCATAGTATTGATACTCAAATAAGAGCCATCCCAGAAGGGAGGGGCCCCTGTGTAGGATAAGCAAATTAAGAGTGCCTCACTGGCAACAAAAGAAGAGTTTGGCAACAAAAGAAGAGTCTATTCTAAAATCTTTTGTTGTTGTTGTTGTTCTAACAATATAACAGATTTGTTATAACAAAATAACAAATCTGTTGTTATTCTAAATCTTTTGTTGTCCCTGGCAACAAAAGAAGAGTCTTTTCTAAAATCTCTGCAACATTTTGACTGCTGGAAAAAAAAAAAATTACCTGCACAACTTGGCTGGGGGAAACTTTAAGAAGTATAACCATTATTTTAAGATAAATGCTCTGAAGTCTGCCTTGTGTCTTCTAGTTTCTCGGTGATTGGACCCATTGATAACATGAGCTGTGCTGTCATAGCAAGAAATCAGGTGTATTCTGAAGACTGTGACTCCAAATTTAATGGCATTTGCCAGAGAGATGCTGTCTGAACAACAAAAGCAAATCTGTGCATTTAAATAATTGGAAGAGAAATATATGGATGTTAACAGTGCCTATCTTTTTTTGGAATACAAACTTATTTTTTAATACAAATAAAAAATTTTCATGTATTCTGTACAGATACAAAACTCCAAAATTAGAAAATGGAATAACTTATTTTTAAACTAGAAAACATAATTCCCTATTGTTTTTTTTTATAATGCTATTAGAGATTATTATAAATTACTTTTAAATGTGGTAATTGTATTGTGGTTATGTTGTACAGACAGATAGGAAAACATTCACAATATTATGTCTAGAATTTGCTTAAATTATAAATGATACAAGATTGTTGTTGTTGTTGTTCAGTCACCCAGTCATGTCTGACTCTTCTTGACCCTGTGGACAGCAGCATGCCAGGCCTCCCTGTCCCTCACTATCTCCTGGAGTTTCCCCAAGTTCATGTCCATTGCATCGGTGATGCCATCCAGCCATCACATCCTCTGACACACTCTTCTCCTTTTGCCTTCAATCTTTCCTGGAATCAGGGTCTTTTTCAATGAGTCAGCTGTTCGCATCAGGTAACCAAAGTATTGGAGCTTCAGCTTCAGCATTAGTTCTTCCAATGAGTATTCAGGGTTGATTTCCTTTAAGATTGACTGGTTACAAGATTGACAATGAGTTAATAACTTAAAACTGAATAATAAGTATATGCGACTTACTATATTATTTTCTCTACTTTTAAATAAAAATAAAATGAAACAAGGAACAAAAATAAAAATGGAAAATTTCACTGCATGCCATATAACAAAATAGAAGGAAGGTGGGTTGTTCTAGGGTATGTTTCAATCTGAGAAGACACATGTCACAGGGTAGAAACTGAGAAAGACAATTACACATAGAAAACAGGGAGACTTATTTACAATAATGCAACTCAAACTGATTTAAAGTTTTTATACAGCACCAGAATAGAATCTTTCCTAGTAAATTTGAAACTCACCCAGCATTGAATGTAGTGCCATTTGTCCATTTCCAAGACTCTCCTAGTTTTCTGCTTAATCCAATCCAGTACATAAAAGTTCCTGCATGCTTCTTCAAAAATTTCTTTCACACAAATCAGAGAATTGTCCATTACTCAATATTTTATAGCATATAGCTAACATACTTCTCACTGGAACATCCCATCTTTATGATTTACACCCTAATTTGTGTGCCCTAATGCTTCCATAGCAACAAACAACACAGATGCTGATGTTCAGGTTAGCTTTATGAGAATAATTTTCACTTTGCTCTTTTACTTCTTAAATATATCTAAGTAGTAGAGTGACTTCTAACAAGTCATCAAAGCTCTTTGAGCTACTATGTCTTGAATTACCATTAAGGGTAACTTCTCTCTCTCAAATGAGAAACTGATGAAAAAATCATATTTGACTTCCTTTCCTACAAGTTCTACTGCATAAAACACCAGTATGTTTCTCACAGAGTAAAGGACAAAGACTCTAAACTGACAGGATGTTATGTCTGGATGACAAATTCAGGAGCTGAGCATTTTTATAAGAACAGGCATATCATGTTTCTTAAGGGTGACAGAAGACTAACACATATCTTATTCTGTGCACAGATCTTCTCTCCCAAATTATAGAGAGGTGAGGGTGTTTAAAGGAAAGTATAAGTACTGTTAAAATAGGAAAACTCAGAAACTACTTTGAATAGATACCAGTGGATACTGTTGCTGAAGCTGAAGCTCCAATACTTTGGCCACTTGATGAAAAGAGATAACTCATTGGAAAAGACTATGATGCTGGGCAAGTCTGAAGGCAAAAGAAAAGGGGGCGCCAGAGGATGATGTGGTGAGATAGCATCATCCACTCAGTGGACATGAATTCGAGCAAACTCTGGGAGATAGTGGAGGACAGAGGAGTCTGGTGTGCTATAGTCCATGGAGTTGCAAAAAGTCAGACACGACTTAGTGACTGAATGAGAACAGATACCAGAATAATAATGTCATTGCTGTATGATTTCACTTATATGTGGAATCTAAACAACAAAACAAATGATCAAATACAAGAAGACAGAAACAGAGTCTCAGATACAGAGAACAAATAGGTGGTTGTCAGTGGAGACATGGGTGGGGAGGGAAAAGAAATAGTTGAAAGAGCTTTGAACTTCCAGTTGCAAAATAATGAGTCATGGGTATGAAATGTACAAAGTGGGGAATATAATCTATAAATGCTTGATAGCATCTGGGAATATATATCATATGGTGACATATCATAACTAGAATTATCCTGGTGGTCATTTTGAAAAGTATTGAAATATCAAATCACTATTGTGTGTAACAGGAACTAACATATGTTATAGGTCAATTAATCTTCAAAAACAAACAAATGAAAAAACTCATAGAAAAAGAGATGGGATTTGTGGTTACTAGAGGTGGGATGGGAGGAGGGGGGAATGGATGAAGGTGGTCAAAAGGTAAAAACTTCCAGATACAAATAAGTGCTAGGAATGTCATGTACAACATGATACATGTAATTAACATATTGTATGTTATGTATAGAATTTGTTAAGAGAGAGGTGCTCAGAGTTCTCAACACAAGAAAAAAATTATTTTCTATTTCTTTAATTTTATATCTACAGGAGATGATGGATGTTCACTAAATTTATTGTGATAATCATTTCATGATGGATGTATGTAAGTCAAATCATTATGCTCTACACCTTAAGCTTATACAATTGTATCTCAATAAAACTAGAAGAGACAATGTAATTTCCATTGCATATTGTCTCCTATAATCAGAAATCTAATTTCTGGGAGAATATGATTTCTTCTAATAAAATATATTCCACAGTCTCTCCTACTGATTCCTTGCTACTGAACCACAAACCTATAGTTTTTCTTCATAAATAAACAAACCGCTCCACCAAACATTTGCCTTTCAACATAGAGATCAAACATATGGATACCAAGTTGGGAGGAGGAGAGGAGGAATGAATTGGAAAATTGGGATTGACATATACACACTTTTGATAATATGTATATAATAGATAGCTTATGTGAACCTCAGAATCAGTGCTCTGCGGTGACCTAAATGGGAAGAAAATTTTTTTAAAAAGGGGATATATGTATACATATAGCCGATTCAATTTGCTGTACTGTAGAAACTAACACAACGTTATAAAGCAATTATACTACAATAAAAGCTAATTAAAAATAAATAATTTGTATTTCCATCTCATGTGAATTGCTTTCTTTCACTTTGATGTTCCAAACCCTTACTCCTTTCTTCTTCTCTCAGATGACATATAAGCCTCAATTGCCTAACTTGTCCTTGAGAGTCATTTCTTATAAAGCCCTCATATGTACATAATTAATTTGGTTTTCTCTTGTTAATCTGTCTCATTTCAGTTGAATTCTTAGATCAGCCAGAATAACATAGAAGGGTAGAAGAATTTTTTCCCCTCTCTGACATAATCATGGAGTATTAGCTTTTATCATTTTTCTTTCTCTTTGTACAAAATTTAGCTTCGAAATAATTGAAAACTTTTCCCTTTTCTTACCATATCCTCTGGTGTATCAATCTGAGCAAGTTCTGATCCCTGTGAATTGCAAAATCTTTTACTGGCTGTCCAATTTTTGGTATCATCAGAAAAATAGAAGCACTTCCTTCTTACACCAATCCACTCCTCTAAACATTCCATAGCTTTGGCACTTTCTGAAGATATCAAACATAATACTGAAAAATATAATACTGAAAAAAAAGAGAAATGAATAAAAACAATTACAAAGTGTTTATACTCATTCTGGTGAATCAATTTTATTTTTCACTGCCATGGTTTGAAACCTGAAAACTAGCTTCACTCATGGAATGATGGATGAATTCAATTCCTCTGTTGTCCATAATGAAGACCATTTAGTGGTTGAGAAGTCTAGACTTTATTCTATTTTCCTGGCTTCTACTTTGAGAAGTGGAACTGCAAATCTCTCATGGTCTATATTGACATCCTACCAAAAATTATGCTGCAGATTTAGCAACCAAGGAAGAGACATAAATATAAATAGTGTCAAGGACCAATGTAAGAAATAAAGGCTTACTTTTACCTCAAAGAAATGGAAAAGTTAAAGACAAGAGAGTACATATGAGCTAAGGAAGTGAAATTCATCATAAAGGACAATGAATCATTGAAATCTGAATTAATCAAATATTGGTTCTAGGTAATCAATATCTAGTGCCAAAGAAGCTGGAATAATGATGACTTTATTTCTCTGTACGTTGTTTTGAGAATTTACTGTTTCCAGATTTTAGTGAGGTGCTGAGTAATTAGGTTAGATAAAGTCCTGGCCCTCCAAATGTTTAAAGCGAATTAACGGGTGCAGTGTCAAGTAAACGTTTAAATGTAGAGCCAACTCCAAAGTCCTGACTTTTTCTCATCTGTAATACTCAGAATTGGATCCAGACTACCACAAACAGGTAATAAAATACATCGTTTCAATTTTACCTTTTTAGTGAATCAGATCAGATCAGATCAGTAGCTCAGTCATGTCAGACTCTCTGCGATCCCATGAATTGCAGCACGCCAGGCCTCCCTGTCCATCACCAACTTCCAGAGTTCACTCAGACTCACGTCCATTGAGTCAGTGATGCCATCCAGTCATCTCATCCTCTGTCGTCCCTTTCTCCTCTTGCCTCCAATCCCTCCCAGCATCAGAGTCTTTTCCAATGAAAATATGTCTTAGAGAAACTCTTCCCTCTAAATATTTAATTTCCAGATGTTTAAATATAATTAGTATTGTGCTCTCAGAACTTTATAATGACAGAAGAGGCTATAAGCAGGAATAATATCAGAACTTCTGTGAATGACAAAAAGAAAGAAAGAAAATGAGACTCAAGAATGTTAAGTGTTAATTTAATTTCAGAGCTAAATTCAGCAAAACTTGCAGATTGAAAATCAAGTTCTGGAGACTATTAGGCTACAAGTCATAAATTAAAATCTACCTTTGGATATTTTTCACAAAATAGACCCATGATATCCAGAAAAAAATGTAAAATTCTTCATCTTTGCAAATTTACTCCAACAGAGAAAATCTTGAAGTAAATCCCTAGTTCCATATTTTCCTTTTTTCTTTTAACATAATAGAAATAAGCAAATATTTTCATAGAGCAACTATTAGTAATATAACTCACTCTTGATCCAAAAGAAATTAAAGAAATAGTGCAATTATGGAGACAGTGTTGTATGGTAGTTAAAATATCAGAAATTAGAGAACTGGAATTTAGCCAACAGAAAAGAATCTCAATTCTGGTTGGCCCTGGAATTTATTATTTGTAAAAAGCGACTAACTCACTCTGATCGCTATTTCTTTGGGTGTGAATGGATTTCATAACTATTTCATAGTCTTGTGTGGATTAAATATAAAAAATATAATAATAAATATAGTATATTTAACATTAGTTCTTTAGTTCACACAAAATACTCTCAATTAAACAGTTATTGCTGTTGCTGTCTGAGGGTTATCTGAGAACTTATGATTATTTTATTCAAAGATCAAGAACTCTTATGAAGTCAAGAAGATGACTAAGTTCTCAGAGTATTTTTAAGAGAGGCAAGGAAAGTGGTACATGTGTGCTCAGTCACCTCAGTCATGTCTGACCCTTTGTGACCCCAAAGAACCATACATAGTCACCTTTCTCTGTTCATGGGATTTTCCCAGCAAGAATACTGGAGTGGGCTGCCATGTCCTCCGCCAGAGGATCTTCTCGACCCAGGGATCAAACCTGCATCTCCTGCATTGTAGGCATATTCTTTAAAGTGGAACTACTGGAAAGCCCCAAGGAAGGTGGCAAAAGCTGCCAAGCTAGTAGGAACCTGAGGTCGTCTCTACAGTCCTTTTATTACTGCAGAGTTGAGAGATTTGGGACTAAGCGTGAGGTATAAATGCATAGCCTGCTGCATAAAGAACCAAAGAAAATTCACAAGTCACCCACCTATTACTACTATAAGGACAGCTATAAAAATCTGGGCAGGTATAAGAAATTTCTTCCACCAGTCTTTTTTCACCTTGCAAACTGTAAAATGAAAAAAAAAATATTATAAAATTTCCAGAGAAATTCTGACTGGGAACTGATTATTCATTTATTCCTCTGCCATAATAATCAATCAAGAAACTCTCACTAAAATCATCTACATCCTAAAGTAATAAAGGATATACTGGCCTTACAAAATACTAATACAAGGAAGATAAGCCCCAGCGATTGCTATAACTGCTCAGATTGGCAGTGGGGAGTGAGGAGAGTACTTATATTTGATGGAAGGAAGAAAGAAAAACAAGGTTATCTATCCCTAAGGTGGAAATAGTGTGAATGAAAGATTAGAATCAAGAAAGCATCAGAATCAACAAAAGGGCTATAATCAGGCAAATGGCTACAAAGGAAATATGAATCAACCAAAACAAAGATAGGGAAGAAAAGAAAGTCATAAGTATGTATGACAGAAGAATTGAAATGTAAGATAAATTGTTTTTTTTTTTTTTTAATTTGGTAAGCAACAGAGGGCAGAAGTTTAATTTCTTTGAGCAAAAGCATGTTAAGCTAAAAACAGCAATTTGTACTGAGCAGAATGAATTAGAAAGGAGAAGGAATTTAGCACTTGTGGAAATGTTAGGACATTAGGAACAAACAGTAATAATTCTACTAATGACTAAGATTGCCGTGTCTGACACATTATTCAGTTCAGTCATTCAATCGTGTCTGACTCTTTGTGACCCCATGGACTGCAAAACACCAGGCTTCCTTGTCCATCACCAACCCCCAGAGCTTTCTCAGACTCATGTCCATTGAGTCAGTGACTCCAACCAAACATTTCATCCTCTGTCATACCATTAGCAGATATAAAAACAATTTGGGAAGATTGTGTACACACACACACACACACACATTTAATACCAGAAAAAGAAAAATTTGAAGAAAAAAATAAAAAAGATGTCATACACTCTGTCTCTTTTCAGAGTTGTACCACAGACTTAGTGGTTGAAAGTGAAGCTTTTAGGTTTCGTAGGGGAGGTGAAACTTTAACTATACCCATCTTGGGTTTTCAGCTGGCTTTTTTTTTTTTTTTTAACAAAAAGACAGATTAATAAGAGAAAAACAGTTTATTAATGACTGTGGTGCACACCACTTGGGAAAAACCTACATGAAGAATAATTAAAAGCAATAGCTTAGAACCCCAGCTAATGGAGCATCTTCCACAAAGGACAATACATTTCTAGAAAAATGAGAGGACAGAAAAAGCAGTTTTTGACTTTCAAGAGTGGCCAACTGTGAGAAGGCAAATATGTAGGGAGAAATTAATAGAGTAATTGAGAGAATTTGTATCCTGTCTTTGGGCAGAAACAAAGGCAGGCACAATGAATTTTCCCTGCTGTTTATTGGTTTCTACATGCCTTCAACTCAAAGTCATTTTTTTATCAAAAGGCAAATTTTGAGGTGACATATTCCGGTTTCCTTCAGTTTCATTATCACAATAAAAAGGGTAAAGGATTCTAATGGAAGAGATGTATCTGCAATGATTTCAGACAGTATGATTACATAAAAAGAAACACCAACAGAATCAACTTTTATTTCCTTTAATTTTCTTGTATCACTGACAACAGCTAGAGCTCTACTAGGTTGAAGGGTACAAAAGAGTGAGCACCTTTTCTTGTTCTTAATCGTAAATCTATAACATTTCATTACTGAACATCATAAAAATGCTGCATAAACTTAACATATAAAAGAGAGATGGGTGAAGATGGAGTAGGAACACCCTGAGGTCACCTCCACTCACAGGCACATCAAAATCACAGCTACCTGCTGAACAACCATCAATGAAAAAGACTGAAACCTACCAGAAAATATCTTCTATAACTAAGGATATAAATAAAGAGCCATAAAGAGATGGGTAAGAGGGGTGAACTCACAGTTTAGTCAAGTCC
This sequence comes from Bubalus kerabau, assembly GCF_029407905.1. Classification (NCBI taxonomy): domain Eukaryota; kingdom Metazoa; phylum Chordata; class Mammalia; order Artiodactyla; family Bovidae; genus Bubalus; species Bubalus kerabau. The sequence continues at coordinate 21,840,858 of NC_073624.1, forward strand.
TGTATGCCCCATGCGGGTGATTCACAAACTGGAGAGTAATTATATTGTAGAGGTTCTCCCAGAAATGTGAGAGTTCCTTAGGCTCCTCAGAGCCCTCAGCCTAGGGATCCCGCACCTGAAGGATGGGCACATAGGGCATTTGGCTCTGAAGTTCAGCGGGGTTTAATTTTAGGAGTCTCACAGGACTGGGGAAATAGAACCGTCACTCTTAAAGGGCACACACAGAATCTCACACACTTCAGGACCCAGGGCAAAAGCAGAAATTTGATAGGAGCTTGAGCCAGACCCACCTGCTTCTCTTGGAGCATCTCCTGTAGAGGCTGGGAGGGCCTGCATCTCATCTTGGAGACATGGACACTGGTGGAAGTGAACAGCTTCCACACTGGGAGCTTCTTCTGGCAGGTAAATGCTGGTGCAGGACGAAGTCATCCTGGAATCTTCCCTCTAGCTCTTTGGCACCAAGACCTGGCCCTGCTCAACAGAAAGTAGATGCCAGTAATGTCAGGCTTCAGGTCACACCCCTTGCTCCATGGGGCCACCAAGCCCCACCCACAGAAGACAGGCCATAGGCTGCATAAAGTTCTTCCGAGCCCACAGTAGCCTATGGCCGTGGTTGGCCTTGCCCACAGGAGGGCCCCAGGACCCAGGTTCACCTACCAGTGATCTTGCTCTCCAAGGGGCCTACTTTGGACTCTGAGTCAGCCTTACCCATTAGGGAGCAAACACCAGAGGTGAGAAAATGACAGTCAGACAGCCTGTAAAATCAGCCTGTCCACAGCAGGCCAGACCATGCCCTGGGATCAGCTTAACCTCAGCCCTCACCACTAGCAGGCCAACACAAGCTTTAGGACACCCCAGGCCAGACCGTGTACCCAACCATGACAGGAACCAGCACCCCCTCACCAGCAGCCTGACACCAGATCTGGGATCCCTGGGACCTGCAACCAGACTCCAGGGCTGCTCTGCCTGCAGGTAGTTCTTCACTAACCCCAGGACCTGGTTTCACCCACTAGAGGACAGGCAACAACCTCAGGGTCTTCTGGATCTTGACACAAAAAAGGACACAGGACTTCCCTGGTTGGCCCAGTGGTTAAGAACGGCCTTGCAATGCAGGGGATGAGGATTTGACTCCTGGTCAGGGAGCTAAGACCTCACATGCCATGGAGCAACTAAGCTCACACTCCACAACTAGACAATTCGTGTACTACAAAGATCCCACAAAAGACAACAAGATTCTGCCTGCTGCAACTAAGACCTGATGCAAAATTAAGACAAATTAATTAATTTGAAAAAAGAAGAAGCAGATTCACAGATAGGGAACACACTATTGGTTACCAGTGGTGAAAGGGAACCTCTAATGATGTGAATGTAGACATATTAATAAAGCTTCTGATTCTCAATCTTTTGCATTTATTACTGTAATCTATTTGTACCTTTCTATCTGTCATGTACACACCCATCTATCCATCCATCCATCCATTCACATGCACACCAAAACACAGGTGTGTGTATATATGTGTGTAGTTACCCTTTACCAAGAATTCAGTGTTTATCCGGCAATGAGATAAAATGTCTTCATAGATTTTGTCCTATTTATTCCTTATAACAATAGCTAGAACACAGGATTAATTATCTTCATTTTATAAATGCAGAAACAAATGCTCAGAGAGATAATATTTAAGGTCATCTAAGGTCACTTTTAGAGAAGGCAATGGCACCCCACTCCAGTACTCTTGCCTGGAGAATCCCATGGACGGAGGAGCCTGGTGGGCTGTAGTCCATGGAGTCGCTAGGAGTTGAACACCACTGAGTGACTTCACTTTCACTTTTCACTTTCATGCATTGGAGGAGGAAATGGCAACGCACTCCAGTGTTCTTCCTTGGAGAATCCCAGGGATGGGGGAGCCTGGTGGGCTGCTGTCTCTGGGGTCGCACAGAGTCGGACACATGAACAGTATGAAAAGGCAAAATGATAGGATACTGAAAGAGGAGGAACTCCCCAGGTCAGTAGGTGCCCAATATGCTACTGGAGATCAGTGGAGAAATAACTCCAGAAAGAATGAAGGGATGGAGCCAAAGCTCCACAGCTGGGTATTCTTTTTGCTTTGGCTCCATCCCTTCATTCTTTCTGGAGTTATTTCTCCACTGATCTCCAGTAGCATATTGGGCACCTACTGACCTGGGGAGTTCCTCCTCTTTCAGTATCCTATCATTTTGCCTTTTCATACTGTTCATGGGGTTCTCAAGGCAAGAAAAACATGCCTTTCCCAATTTAAACACATGACTTCATCATTCTGTTTGAAAAGTTATAAAATAAAATGATATTTAAAAAAGTACACTGGCTGCAGAGTGGGCATATGAGTCTGCAGTGATGCTAAAAGATGATGCTGTGAAAGTGCTGCACTCAATATGTCAGCAAACTTGGAAAACTCAGCAGTGGCCACAGGACAGGAAAAGGTCAGTTTGCATTCCAGTACCAAAGAAAGGAAATGCCAAAGAATCCTCAAACTACCGCACAATTGCACTCATCTCACATGCTAGTAAAGTAATGCTTAAAATTCTCCAAGCCAGGCTTCAGCAGTATGTAAACCGTGAACTTCCAGATGTCCAAGCTGATTTTAGAAAAGGTAGAGGAACCAGAGATCAAATTGCCAACATCCAACGGATCATCAAAAAAGCAAAAGTGGTCCAGAAAAACATCTATTTCTGCTTTATTGACTATGCCAAAGCCTTTGACTACGTGGATCACAATAAACTGTGGAAAATTCTGAAAGAGATGGGAATAACAGACCACCTGACCTGCCTCTTGAGAAACCTATATGCAGGTCAGGAAGCAACAGTTAGACTGGACATGGAACAACAGACTGGTTCCAAATAGGAAAAGGAGTACGTCAAGGCTGTATATTGTCACCCTGTTTATTTAACTTCTATGCAGAGTACATCATGAGAAATGCTGGGCTGGAAGAAGCACAAGCTGGAATCAAGATTGCCGGGAGAAATATCAATAACTTCAGATATGCAGATGACACCACCCTTATGGTAGAAAGTGAAGAACTAAAGAGCTTCTTGATAAAAGTGAAAAAGAAGAATGAAAAAGTTGGCTTAAAGCTCAACATTCAGAAAACGAAGATCATGGCATCTGGTCCCATCACTTCATGGGAAATAGATGGGGAAACAGTGGAAACAGTGGCTGACTTTATTTTTTGGGGCTCCAAAATCACTGCAGATGATGATTGCAGCCATGAAATTAAAAGATGCTTACTCCTTGGAAGGAAAGTTATGACCAACCTAGACAGCATATTAAAAAACAGAGACATTACTTTGTCAACAAAGGTCCATCTAGTCAAGGCTATGGTTTTTACAGTGGTCATGTATGAATGTGAGAGTTGGACTATAACAAAATCTGAGTGCCGAAGAATTGATTCTTTTGAACTGTGGTGTTGGAGAAGACTCCTGAGAGTCTTCTTGGACTCCCTTGGACCACAGGGAGATCCAACCAGTCCATCCTAAAGGAGATCAGTCCTGGGTGTTCATTGGAAGGGCTGATGCTGAAGCTGAAACTCTAATACTTTGGCCACCTGATGCGAAGAGCTGACTCATTTGAAAAGACCTTGATGCTGGGAAAGATTGAGGGGAGGAGAAGGGGACAACAGAGGATGAGATGGTTGGATGGCATCACCAACTCTATGGACATGGGTTTGGGTGGAATCCGGGAGTTGGTGATGGACCAGGAGGCCTGGCGTGCTGCAGTTCATGGGGTCACAGAGAGTCAGACACGACTGAGCAACTGAACTGAATTCCCCTTACGTGTTCCCTCACAGTCGTACTTACATGTCTCTTAAATCCCCAACCCTTTAGGCAACAGGAACAGGTTTCCTGGAAGACAATTTTTTCATGAATGGGGGCGGAGGGTGGGGATTGGTTTCGAGATGATTCAAGAACATTACGTGTATTGTGTACTTTTATTTCTATTGTTATTACATCAGCTCCACATCAGCTACATCAGCTCTTCGCATCACCAGGCATTAGATCCTGGAGGTTGGGGACTTGTATTAAAGCACCCCACGTTTTGCCTTGCAATCACCATTGTTATTTTTCTTAAACCTGACAGAGACAACAAAATACTCATATGTATCAATACTACTAGGGCCTGGTAACTTGTCAGAATGCTGTCATTACCTGGTCATATTTTAAAAATGCAGATTATTTGATGCACTTCAGTTTCTGGGGTGACATTAAACTAGTGACTCTACTTTTGCACCTGGGGAGCATGGTCACGGGATATCCAGAAACAAAGATGGTGAGGCTGTTTTCTACATTACAGATTCTCAGTGAGCATTGATTTCACACCTATATCCAAGCTTCTTTGGAGCTACATTATTTTTCTTCAATAATTCACACACGTAGTTTTCTTTAACCTCTATCTGCTAGAGAATTTAAATATATTTAGCCTATTTGGGGGTCTTCTGGTTGACCTTGAGGGTTTCTGCTTTGTACTTTATTAGTTAGTGAATAATCCCATGCCATACTCTCTGGGTTGGCTTATGTTGAAATGGCAACTTCCAACCTTTCACAATACAAAATGCACCAACAGAAAGACTGCTGTTTACTTATAAGATATCTAAAAGGCTGATGATTTGTTTTGCCTTAAAAAAAGAATTTTCAAAATACTTGTTAATGTAATAAAGGGTGTTTAAAATAAATCTTCTCACTAAGAAATAAAAGGATGAAGTTATATTACTATTGTGGCTTTCTGGTGGTTCCAAAAGCAACTATCAAAAATATGCTTGTATTATTTTTTATAGATACTCTCTTTTAAATTTCTTATTGATAACTGAGGATTATCAATAAAAATCCTGAGGAAAATAGCAGCCCTACTTTGTCTTATTTGATTCTTATCTATACACACACAAACACACATAAACTTTTGTATGTGTGTGTATTCAGTGGTCACTTGTAAAATTTAAATAACACATTTAATGTATATTTTTGTTTGTTTGTTTTATTTTTTTATTTTTAACATAAATTTATTTATTTTAATTGGAGGTTAATTACTTTACAATATTGCATATTTTTTGTTCTCTGTGAGAAGTATATCTTCAGTTTCCATTTAATCAAAGAAAATAATAGAAATCACACACTCATCACTCCTATGCTCCTTTTACATAGTTTTCAATTATGTGGTTCTGAAGTTATTTTTGTCCAGATAGAAGGATAGAGCATAGAAAATTCTGTTAGCTTGAATTATAAATGTGCATATTTAAACATGACAGAATGTGGTCCACTGGAGAAGGGAATGGCAAACCACTTCAGTATTCTTGCCTTGAGAACTCCTGAACACTATGAAAAGGCAAAATGATAGGATATTGAAAGAGAAGGAACTCCCCAGGTCAGTAGGTGTCCAATATGCTACTGGAGATCAGTGGAGAAATAACTCCAGAAAGAATGAAGGGATGGAGCCAAAGCAAAAAGAATACCCAGCTGTGGATGTGACTGGTGATAGAAGCAAGGTCTGATGCTGTAAAGAGCAACATTGCATAGGAACCTGGAATGTCAGGTCCATGAATCAAGGCAAATTGGAAGTGGTCAAACAAGAAATGGCAAGAGTGAATGTTGACATTCTAGCAATCAGCGAACTAAAATGGACTGAAATGGGTGAATTTAACTCAGATGATCATTATATCTACTACTGCAGGCAGGAATCCCTCAGAAGAAATAGAGTAGCCATCATGGTCAACAAAAGAGTCTGAAATACAGTACTTGGATGCAATCTCAAAAACGACAGAATGATCTCTGTTCGTTTCCAAGGCAAACCATTCAATATCATAGTAATCCAAGCCTATGCCCCCAACCAGTAACGCTGAAGAAGCTGAAGTTGAACGGTTTTTTGAAGACCTACAAGACCTTTTAGAATGAACACCCAAAAAAGATGTCGTTTTCATTATCAGATCAGATCAGATCAGATCAGTCGCTCAGTCGGGTCGGACTCTTTGCGACCCCATTAATCGCAGCACGCCAGGCCTCCCTGTCCATCACCAACTCCCGGAGTTCACTCAGACTCACGTCCATCAAGTCAGTGATGCCATCCAGCCATCTCATCCTCTGTCATCCCCTTCTCCTCCTGCCCCCAATCCCTCCCAGCATCAGAGTCTTTTCCAATGAGTCAACTCTTCGCATGAGGTGGCCAAAGTACTGGAGTTTCAGCTTTAGCATCATTCCTTCCAAAGAAATCCCAGGGCCGATCTCCTTCAGAATGGACTTGTTGGATCTCCTTGCAGTCCAAGGGACTCTCAAGAGTCTTCTCCAACACCACAGTTCAAAAGCATCAATTCTGTGGCGCTCAGCCTTCTTCACAGTCCAACTCTCACATCCATACATGACCACAGGAAAAACCATAGCCTTGATTAGACGGACCTTTGGTGGCAAAGTAATGTCTCTGCTTTTGAATAGTCTATCTAGGTTGGTCATAACTTTCCTTCCAAGGAGTAAGCATCTTTTAATTTCATGGCTGCAGTCACCATCTGCAGTGATTTTGGAGCCCCCAAAAATAAAGTCTGACACTGTTTCCACTGTTTCCCCATCTGTTTCCCATGAAGTGGTGGGACCGGATGCCATGATCTTCGTTTTCTGAATGTTGAGCTTTAACCCAACTTTTTCACTCTCTACTTTCACTTTCATCAAGAGGCTTTTGAGTTCCTCTTCACTTTCTGCCATAAGGGTGGTGTCATCTGCATATCTGAGGTGATTGATATTTCTCCTGGAAATCTTGATTCCAGCTTGTGTTTCTCCCAGTGCAGCGTTTCTCATGATGTACCCTGCATATAAATTAAATAAGCAGGGTGACAATATACAGCCGTGACGTACTCCTTTTCCTATTTGGAACCAGTCTGTTGTTCCATGTCCAGTTCTAATTGTTGCTTCCTGAACTGCATACGAATTTCTCAAGAGGCAGATCAGGTGGTCTGGTATTCCCATCTCTTTCAGAATTTTCCACAGTTTATTGTGATCCACACAGTGAAAGGCTTTGGACTAGTCAATAAAGCCGAAATAGATGTTTTCCTGGAACTCTCTTGCTTTTTCCATGATCCAGCGGATGTTGGCAATTTGGTCTCTGGTTCCTCTGCCTTTTCAAAAACCAGCTTGAACATCTGGAAGTTCACGGTTCACGTATTGCTGAAGCCTGGCTTGGAGAATTTTGAGCATTACTTTACTAGCGTGTGAGATGAGTGCAATTGTGTTGTAGTTTGAGCATTCTTTGGCATTGCCTTTCTTTGGGATTGGAATGAAAACTGACCTTTCCCAGTCCTGTGGCCACTGCTGAGTTTTCCAAATTTGCTGACATATTGAGTGCAGCACTTTCACAGCATCATCTTTCAGGATTTGGAATAGCTCAACTGGAATTCCATCACCTCCACTAGCTTTGTTCGTAGTGATGCTTTCTAAGGCCCACTTGACTTCACATTCCAGGATGTCTGGCTCTAGGTCAGTGATCACACCATTGTGATTATCTGGGTCGTGAAGATCTTTTTTGTACAGTTCTTCTGTGTATTCTTGCCACCTCTTCTTAATATCTTCTGCTTCTGTTAGGTACATACCATTTCTGTCCTTTATCGAGCCCATCTTTGCATGAAATGTTCCCTTGGTATCTCTAATTTTCTTGACGAGATCTCTAGTCTTTCCCATTCTGTTGTTTTCCTCTATTTCTTTGCATTGATCACTGAGGAAGGCTTTCTTATCTCTTCTTGCTGTTCTTTGGAACTCTGCATTCAGGTGCTTATATCTTTTCTTTTCTCCTTTGCTTTAGGGGACAGAAATGCAAAAGTAGGAAGTCAAGAAACAGCTGGAGTAACAGGAAAATTTGGCCTTGGAATACGGAATGAAGCAGGGCAAAGACTAATAGAGTTTTGCCAAGAAAATGCACTGGTGTTAGCAAACACCCTCTTCCAACAACACAAGAGAAGACTCTACACATGGACATCACCAGATGGTCAACACCGAAATCAGATTGATTATGTTCTTTGCAGCCAAAGATGAAGAAGCTCTATACAGTCAACAAAAACAAGACCAGGAGCTGACTGTGGCTCAGATCATGAACTCCTTATTGCTAAATACAGACTGAAATTGAAGAAAGTAGGGAAAACCCCTAGACCATTCAGGTATGGCCTAAATCAAATCCCTTATGATTATACAGTGGAAGGGAGAAATAGATTTAAGGGCCTAGATCTGATAGAGTGCCTGATGAACTATGGACTGAGGTTCGTGACATTGTACAGGAGACAGGGATCAAGACCATCCTCATGGAAAAGAAATGCAAAAAAGCAAAATGGCTGTCTGGGGAGGCCTTACAAATAGCTGTGAAAAGAAGAGAAGTGAAAAGCAAAGGAGAAAAGGAAAGATATAAGCATCTGAATGCAGAGTTCCAAAGAACAGCAAGAAGAGATAAGAAAGCCTTCCTCAGTGATCAATGCAAAGAAATAGAGGAAAACAACAGAATGGGAAAGACTAGAGATCTCGTCAAGAAAATTAGAGATATCAAAGGAACATTTCATGCAAAGATGGGCTCGATAAAGGACAGAAATGGTATGTACCTAACAGAAGCAGAAGATATTAAGAAGAGGTGGCAAGAATACACAGAAGAACTGTACAAAAAAGATCTTCACGACCCAGATAATCACAATGGTGTGATCACTGACCTAGAGCCAGACATCCTGGAATGTGAAGTCAAGTGGGCCTTAGAAAGCATCACTACGAACAAAGCTAGTGGAGGTGATGGAATTCCAGTTGAGCTATTCCAAATCCTGAAAGATGATGCTGTGAAAGTGCTGCACTCAATATGTCAGCAAATTTGGAAAACTCAGCAGTGGCCACAGGACTGGGAAAGGTCAGTTTTCATTCCAATCCCAAAGAAAGGCAATGCCAAAGAATGCTCAAACTACAACACAATTGCACTCATCTCACACGCTAGTAAAGTAATGCTCAAAATTCTCCAAGCCAGGCTTCAGCAATACGTGAACCGTGAACTTCCAGATGTTCAAGCTGGTTTTTGAAAAGGCAGAGGAACCAGAGACCAAATTGCCAACATCCGCTGGATCATGGAAAAAGCAAGAGAGTTCCAGGAAAACATCTATTTCGGCTTTATTGACTAGTCCAAAGCCTTTCACTGTGTGGATCACAATAAACTGTGGAAAATTCTGAAAGAGATGGGAATACCAGACCACCTGATCTGCCTCTTGAGAAATTCGTATGCAGTTCAGGAAGCAACAATTAGAACTGGACATGGAACAACAGACTGGTTCCAAATAGGAAAAGGAGTTCGTCAAGGCTGTATATTGTCACCCTGCTTATTTAATTTATATGCAGAGTACATCATGAGAAATGCTGGACTGGAAGAAGCACAAGCTGGAATCAAGATTTCCAGGAGAAATATCAATCACCTCAGATATGCAGATGACACCACCCTTATGGCAGAAAGTGAAGAAGAACTAAAAAGCCCCTTGATGAAGGTGAAAGTGGAGAGTGAAAAAGTTGGGTTAAAGCTCAACATTCAGAAAACGAAGATCATGGCATCCGGTCCCACCACTTCATGGGAAACAGATGGGGAAACAGTGTCAGACTTTATTTTTGGGGGCTCCAAAATCACTGCAGATGGTAACTGCAGCCATGAAATTAAAAGACGTTTACTCCTTGGAAGGAAAGTTATGACCAACCTAGATAGACTATTCAAAAGCAGAGACATTACTTTGCCAACAAAGGTCCGTCTAGTCAAGGCTATGGTTTTTCCAGTGGTCATGTATGGATGTGAGAGTTGGATTGTGAAGAAAGCTGAGTGCCACAGAATTGATGCTTTTGAACTGTGGTGTTGGAGAAGACTCTTGAGAGTCCCTTGGACTGCAAGGAGATCCAACAAGTCCATTCTGAAGGAGATCGGCCCTGGGATTTCTTTGGAAGGAATGATGCTAAAGCTGAAACTCCAGTACTTTGGCCACCTCATGCGAAGAGTTGACTCATTGGAAAAGAGTCTGATGCTTGGAAGGACTGGGGGCAGGAGGAGAAGGGGACGACAGAGGATGAGATGGCTGGATGGCATCATTGACTGATGGATCTGAGTCTGAGTGAACTCCGGGAGTTGGTGATGGACAGGGAGGCCTGGTGTGTCTCAATTCATGGGGTCACAGAGAGTCCAACACGACTGAGTGACTGAACTGAAGTGAACTGAACTGGTTATTTTTGTCCAGATAGGAGGATAGAGCATAGAAAATTCTGTTAGCTTGAATTATAAATGTGCATATTTAAACATAGGATATGTGAACCTCAGTTTGTTCTCTCCTCAAGCTTAGTAAATGTCAGAGGAAGATATGTATCCTAGATGTCATATATATATAAACATGGGGTTCCCTGGTGGTTCAGACAATAAAGAATCTGCTTGCAGTGCAGGAGACCTGGGTTCAATCCCTGGATCATGAAGGTCCCCTGAAGAAAGCAATGGCTACCCACTCCAGAATTCTTGCTTGGAAAATCCCATGGACAGAGGAGTCTGGCAGGCTATAGTCCATGGGGTTCAAAGAGTCAGACACAAATAGAGATTAACACACACACATATATTTATACACATATGTTCACATATGGGTGTTTATATTTTTATACAAATATTAACATATAATGTATATTATTCTGCACCTTCTTTTTTAACAATAAATCTTAAAAGGTGTTCATATAACTCCTTTTTAAGAATTATATGAATACAAGATATTCTGTATGGGTAAAACAAATCTAGCTTTGTCCTTTAGATATTATGCTTGTTTCTCAGTCTTCTAAGTACAAATCCATTTACATTCATCTTTGCACACATCTTCAAGTATATCTACAGGGCTAAATCTTGTAAGTGGAGTCGAAAACTATGCATGTAAATTGTGATGGATCTGGCTAAATCGCTTTCCAAAGGGATTATACCAATTTATACTTTCACCAAAAATGTGACATCATCTAATAAAATTTAATAAAATCATTGTTTTTGTCTACTATTGATTAATTTTCATGGGGATCTATGTTAATGTGTTGAACTGGACATTTCAGAGGTGGTTCATGTGTAGGTTACAAGTTGATTTCAGATTGCTTTGAGTTTCGTGGCTTATAAAAAACCCTGCAGGTGGATAATTTTTATTTTAAGGGTGTTTTGTTGGGGAACTTTCATTTCTTGGGACAGTTCTTACTGATTTCAAAGGAGATAGTGACCAACAACCAGAAATATTTAGTCAGTGATCTACAATTTACAAAGCTCTTTTTATCTGTATTATTATACTTAGATTGCAAAATTATATTTATGCAACAGGTATTAGAAATGTTGATAACAAAATTAAGATTCAGAAAAATCAAGAGATTGGCCTAAGATCATTCAACAAACTAAATATAGATATGTTGGGGCTGGAACCCATATCTTCTGGTACCTCTTTTCTGTTTTCTCTCTGTTTGCCTTCTTGTATAATTCACCTTTTTTCTGCACTATTTTAACAAGAAAGAATAAAGGATATTTCTGAGGAAAATTGACAGAAGATTTCTGAGGAAAACTTGACAGAAAAAAGATGATATCTGAGGGAAACCTGACAGAAAAGATATTTCTGAGGAAACAATGAGAGAAAAAAGATTTCTAAGAGAAACCTTAAAGAAGGCTATATCAAAGGAAAACTAGACAGAAAAAAGGTAATTTTGAAGAAAATTCTGACAAAAGAAGATGATTTCTAAGAGAATTCTGAAAGAAATGCTATGTGAGAGGAAAACCTAAGAGAAAGAGGGCAATTATGAGAAAATTCTGTCAGAAATAAAGAGACTTACTAAGGGAAACATGGGCTTCCCTGGTAGCTCATATGATAAAGAAACTGCCCACAATGCCAGTGACTATTTGAATCCCTGGGTCCAGAAGACCCCTTGGAGAAAGGAATGGCCACCCACTCCAGTATTCTTGCCTGAAGAATTCCGTGGACAGAGGAGCCTGGCGAGCACAGTCAATGAGGTCACAAAGTCAGACATAACTGAGTGACTAACATTTTCATTTCAAGGGAAACATAAAACAAAAGAGAACATTTCTGAAAGAAATTTGAAAAAATGAGGGAGATTACTGAGGCGGTGCCAGAAGAAAGAAGGAGACATCTGAGGAAAGCCTGACAAAAAGAAGACAATTTTTAAGGGAAATTTGACAGAAAGAAGGAGATTACTGAGGGAATACTGACAGAGGAAGGAAATTTCAGAGAATATTCTGAAAGGAGGAGGCTCTGATATAAAATTTGACAGAAATGAGGAAGTGCTATGATAAAATCTGACAGAAAGATAGAGATTTCTGTGGGACACCTGATAGAAAGAAGGAGATGTCTAAGGGAATTTTCATATATGATGTAGACTAGTAAAGTAATTCTAACAAAAAGGTTTCTGAAGGATTTCTGATAGAAAGATTTCAGGATGTATCTAATGTTAAGAAGGACGTATCTGAGGGAAACATGACCGAAAGAAAGAAATTTCTCAAGAATATCTGACAGAAAGATGATTCCTGAAAGAATTTTGACAGAATGAATGAGGTTATTCAGGCGATTCTCACAGCCAACTGCAGTTCCTTCTTGGGTCCATTCTCTAAACTCTTTTTTTTTAGCATCTAGTCTCCCTTTGCACCAAAGACCTACATCTCAAGCTGAGGTGCACTGTCTGGAATGTGGAACTTGCATGTCCTCCTGCCCTCCACAGACCTGTTGCTTCATTCCACTCAGGTACCCTGAAGATTCCTCCCTTCCCCAGCTAGTACCCCTAGCTATGAGTGGGCTTCTCTGAGTGAAGGAACCTTTCCTCTTTTTCAAATATTCCTTGGGGTCCTGGTCCCTTCCTGTTTCCTCTTCTATTTCTTCCTTTCTTTTGTCCAACCCAGTTGTGTGAGGACTTTTTCTTGTCTTTTTAGGTGTTCAAATTCCTCTAATAGTGTTCAACAGTTGCTCTTTGAAAATTGCTCCATTTACAAATGTACTGATATATAAATATATATCAGTACATATATATATATATATATTTGGCAGCATATGGGGTCTAGTTTCCTGACCAGGTATTGAACCTGGACCCCCTGAATTGGGAGTGCAAAGTCTTAGTCACGGGACTACCAGGGTAGTCCCTGTAGTTCTATTCTTGATGCATTTGTAGGGAGAGGCACACTCCACATTCTACTAATCCACCACCATTGACTCCTGTCTTCTTAGATAAATATTCAAATGAAGATAAGTGAACTTTAAAAAAAAAGTATGTCTGATGGAAAAGAAAATGCAACTACATGAATTTATAAAGTATAAGAAGATAAGTTTTTATTTAATCACTTTGTTTCCTGCATGGGAAAAATTCTTTATCTAAGGACAAAACCCTTTTCTGCTGCATGCGTACTTTCTTGCATCACTACAACTGTCACTACTTATGCCCTTCTGAAACATGCAGGCACACTCTCCACTTCCATCAATACTGAACCTAGAACAAAACAAAAAGATTCACTCTTTATTGACTGAACTTCATGAGAAACAATAAAGCACAACCTAAAATATGCAGTGCAAACTCTGGTGACTATGTTTCAACATGTGGGATGTGGAAGGAATAGAGGAAGCGAAATAAGCTGCATTTCTTTTCTTATCCAATTTTTACCTCCAAACTTTACCTGTGATGGTGAGAAGAAAGGGTTATGAGGGTAGTAAACGCTATAACAAAGGTCCATCTAGTCAAGGCTATGGTTTTTTCCAGTGGTCATGTATGAATGTGCGAGTTGGACTATAAAGAAAGCTGAGTGCTGAAGAATTGATGCTTTTGACTGTGGTGTTGGAGAAGACTCTCAAGAGTCCCTTGGACCACAAGGAGATCCAACCGGTCCATCCTAAAGAAGATCAGTCCTTGGTGTTCATTGAAAGGACTGATGTTGAAGCTGAAACTCCAATACTTTGGTCACCTGATGCAAAGAGCTGACTCATTGGAAAAGACCCTGATTCTGGGAAAGATTGAGGGCATGAGGAGAAGGGGACGACAGAGGATAAGATGGTTGGATGGCATCACCGACTCGATGGACATGGGTTTGGGTGGATTCCAGGAGTTGGTGATGGACAGGGAGGCCTGGCGTGCTGCGGTTCATGGGGTCGCAAAGAGCTGGACACGACTGAGCAACTGAACTGAACTGAACTGAAACACGATAAATCATTTTATAAAGGATGCAATTTTTCCTTTTATACTTCAAAATCATGCATTTTCAGTCACTAAGTCATGGTCTCTTTGAGACTCCATGGACTGTGGGCCTGCCAGGCTACTCTGTCCACGGATTTTCTAGGCAGGAATACTGGGGTGGGCTGTCATTTCCTCCTCCAGGAGATCTTCCCTACCCAGGGATGGATCCCATGTCTAATGTGTTTCCTTCACTGGCAAGTGGATTCTTTACCACTGAGCTACCTGAGAAGCAATATACTTCAGAATAAAAATGATCAAATAAATTTCTTTTGCCATTTAAAGATTATATAAAGGGAGACATTATAACTGACATTAAATTGACCACTCTTCACTTGTTAAAAAAAAAATCAGACAGTCTTAAGGCTGAAATAGATGTTCACTCATCTACTCTTGCAACTACTGTCATTTGGGTATTTCTTGCTGGATAGGTTATGACACACATAAATAATTACAAATAAAATATCTTGAAAGGATTTACTACATTCCTATTTTGGGTCATATATAAAGAGAGGAAGTTGAGAGTTCAAAATAAGGAAAAGAAAAGTAGAATGGAGAGTTATGATGATTCCTGGTATATAATTTCTGTTAATTAAAATGCTTTCAGCCATTGGGGAGTTCCTTTGTGACACAGGTGTCACTTCCTAACTTCTAGTGTAACTTGAAATTTTTATCTGCCTGTTTCCAAAATGTATGCGATTTCTCTTCCTATGCCTTCTTTGGTGTTGAGTGCTCAATAATTGTCATAGGCTGAATTATGTACCCCCCTCTTCAAATTTATATATCGAGGACCTCACTGCTCATAGATCAGAATGCAATTATCTTAGGAGATGAAGTGTTTTAAAATGTTGGTTAAGTTAAAAAGGAGTCTTTACAGGGGGCCCTACTCCAGTATGGCTGATCTCCTCATAAGAAGAAGAAATCTGGGCACAGATAGGCAAGTGCACAAAGGGAAGACCATGTGAAGACACAGAGGAGAAGATGGCCAAGGAGAGAGGCCTCAGAAGAAATCAACCCTGCCAAACCTTTATCTGAGACTTCTGGTCTCCATAACTATTGTTTAAGCCACCGAGTCTGTGGTATTTATTACCGTAGCCTTAGCAAACTATTGCACCAATTTTAACCAACTTAGTTTTACTTCTCTCATCTTTTTTTCAAAGTGGAGCTGTATATAATACACAATATCTTCTCTCAAGAAAATTCCATAGTTGTTACGTTTGGTAGTCAGAAAGTTTTTGTTATACTTTGTCATATATTTTTCAAAGTTGAAAACATAATGATTGGCTATATTATTGGGCTCAAATCATTGCATGTGTATTTTCAGCCCAAATTGGATATAAACACAGTGATAACAGAAATTTCTCTAAATTTAGCAACCTCTGTTACTCTGTTACGTCATACACATTCTATCATGTCTAGCACCAAATGCCACTGGACTGAGACAGCATCTGTCCTTAGTAGATGCTCAATAAATTGTAGCTAGTGCCCCCTCTCTATGGGGAAATCAGTATCTTTCCAATTTCTTTCTCCTCCATGAAGTTGGAGAAGATCTTAAATATTTCAAGAACAGAAGTGAAGTCTACAGGCACAATCAATTCTTCAAGCTTAGGAACATAGAGCAAGTCTAGATTTTCAGTTGTCAATGGAAGCAAACATTTTGCCTTTATCACTTAATTTTCTCCCATTTCAGGCCACCAGTGGGTGTAGTAAGTGTAGGTTTGAGTAAACTTTCTAAGACTCCCATGCCAATGAGAATTCGAAGCAATAGCAAACAAACAAACCAAAAGCAAAGCCCTGAGAATAAGGCAAGGTTCATACACGTTGGATTTTCATTTCGTCTAGAATAAAAGTAATCTTTGTGGCTCACGAGTGGTATAGTCCATCTGAATGTGTAGAAATAAATATTGGTATCTGACCTTCGCCCAAGATCATATATTTGTCTGAAGCTTCTCTTTGGCATTTAATTTGTTGAGGGGCCTTTTTGGGAGATGGTGTAGAGGAAATTACAGAGGTGGCTAATCATAGATTTCTGCTTCCCTGATGGCTCAGCAGTAAAGAATCTGTCTGTAATGCAGGAAATCCAGGTTTGATTCCTGGGTTGGGAAGATCCCCTGGAGAAGGAAATGGTGACCCCCTCCAATATTCTTGCCTGGGAAATCCCATGGGCAGAGGAGCCTGGCAGGCTGCAGTCCATGGGATCACAAAAGAGTCAGGCACAACTAAACAAACAAAAACAATTATAGATTCAGAGTTCTTACCATCCTTAACACATTTATGAACAAATACACGCTATTAATGCTTACCAGTTGCTGAATACATCTCCATTTGTCCATATCCAGAGTTTGCTTGTGCTGTCCATTTTCAGTCCAATCCAATAGCAAGAGGGTCCCAGATAGGGCATCAAAGATTCCTTTCACAAAATACAGAGTGCTCTCCTAGTTTTCTCATTCTTATTACCTCCAATGCTATGGTCATTTTGAGCCCACTACCCTCTTGCTAGAGTTATTGCAACAGCCTAATAACATATACTCTGCTTTTATATTTGTAATTCATGGGCACATTACATTTAAAAGAAAATGATTGTTTTAAAACTTAAATCATGTCATATTCTTTATTTTTCATTTTCTGCAATATCTCCTAATTCTAGTTTAAAAAAGCCTACAAGACCTAGATGGTCCCTATCCCTCACTCACATTCTCATGTTAGGTACATTGACTGGCTGCCTCTTTTCTGTTCATTGAATTTTCCAGGCAGGTACCTACCTTACAATTCATGTTCTCACTGTTTCCTTTTCTGGGAAGTTTGTCCCCCAGATATTCCCTTGAGCAACTAACTCCCCTATCTGCATTACATTTTTGCTCAAGTGTTATCACTGAGTTGACTATCTTACTTGTAGTCTACCCACTGAAAACACTCATAAAATCCTCTCAACTTACAATTTTTTGCATAAAATTTACTAACTTGCAACATACTATATACTTTATATATTTATTGTGATTATTTTTTATTCCTTGTCTCTTCCTGTGTGATTTAACCTCTATAAAGACAAAGATCTTTGACTGTCTCATTGACTGATCTATCACATCCTTGAAGTATACCTGTTACAGAGTAGCTATTCAGTAAATTAAATGGAACATATACTGTGAAGGAGACATCTAACCGCTTCATTCTTGGAGTTGAATATGGCCAGAGATCCAGAGTGAGCCATGCATTTTGTCTGGCCATCCATCCAAGTTTTTTCACGTTCAGATTGAAAGAAGCAATTATTATTGATTCGGTTCCAGCTTTGTGGACATATAATTGCATCCTCAGAGCATGCCTTGTTGTTGAAGATCACTGGATTTTTAGCTAAAATTAACACAGTAATTGAGAGGGAAAAATGAAGAAAGTGTAAGAAAATGAAAGAGTTTCACCTTCACTGTAAAAGATTCTCATATATTTCAGACTGAGAAAATATATGTTATTTCCATGTTCAGTTCAAATGATTTAACTGACATAATTCAGGAAAATTAAAGATCAAGAACAGAGCATAAAACAAATCACCACTGAAGAATACAGATCTATGCATACTTTAAAATGGTGGTAATAAACAAACTTTCAGAAACTCAATCTTCTTTAGACATTTTTCCTTCCATTTTTTTTCATACTACTGGTATTTTCTTTATTTACCAGTTTTCTTCCCTGTAATTTACTATGGTGGCTGGGACACATCTCAAAATCTCAGAGACTTGGCTCCCTATTGCTGACTTAAGTGAGACTAGATTGTCTTTCAAAAACAGCACCTCTCATTAAAATTGTTCCTTTATCTTTAAACTCAAAACAATGGAGGGGAAAAAATGTTGAAATCTTACTAACATCCACTTTTTACTCTCCAACTTACTGCCACTAGGTAGATAAAATTACTCATGAAAGTGTAACAACCTTCAGAGAAACTAGGTTTAATAAAAAGGACACCTCTAACCCCAGCTGAAAGAAATGACTGGCTCACACTCAACAGTCTGAATTTGAAGACCCTCAAACTGTATAATAAACCAGCAATGTGGGACTATACATATGAGTCCTGGTATAAAAGTCAAGTGGAAAAACTCAGGTCACCAATATTAATTTCAAAATGATTTTAAAATGTCAAGTACAAGTAAACATATTGTTCAAAAATCAAGTATTTGGCTCAGAACTTGGGTCACCAGAAAGCCATGTTTTCTAATTCACTCACTAATTTTTTCATTCATTCAACAATTATTATTTGAGCTTCCACCATGTGCCAGATAAACTTTTGTAGTTTTAGAAGCACAACTCTATAAATAAGATACAAAAATCTTTCTCCTTAATGGGACTTACACGTCTAGTAAACTATAATAGTTTGTCATAAAATGCATCAAAGTAAAGGGGATTGGGACTGTTGGAAAGAGGTGCAATTTTAGTGCAATAGTCCAGACAGTGTTCCATGAGATATTTATTAAAGACTTGAAGGAGGTAGCTGGGGGCACATATTCACATATAGGGGAAGAGCTTCCCAAACAAAAAGAAGACCTAGGACAAAAGACAAAGATGAATGTGTCTTCCTTCTTCACAAAATAGTAAGGATGCCAGAGGACTGGAGGAAAATGAAATAGTAAGAGATGAGATCACAGAGATAGGTGAATGACCAGATCCAACAGAGCCTTATGGCCATTCGTAGGATTTTGGCATCACTCCAACAGAATAAAAGACTTCTGCATCATTTTGCACAGATCTGATTTGTCTCAAAAAATTGTTAAAAATATACTCTAGAACTGTACTGCTTGAAATGGTAGCCATAGCTAGGTGTGACTATTGAGCACCTGAAATTGCTAGTCTAAATTCAGGTGTCTTGTAAGTATAAAATGAACACTGAATATCAAACACTTACTACAAAAAATAATATGAAGATCTCAATAATGTTTACATAGCTACATGATGAAATGATAATACATTGACTACGTTTGAATTAAATAAAATGCAATTAAAAAATTTTTCTTTAATTTCAATGTGGCTGTTAACATTTAAATGACATTTGTGACTCACATTACATTTTCACTGGGCATTTTGCTCTAGAAGGTCAAGAGTGGAAGAGAGAGGAAGATTTAGAAGATAGAAGATGTGGATTGGAAACAATCAAGAGGGTAGAAATGATGAAAAGTACACAGATTGTGGTCATATTTTGAAAGGCCAGGCAGAATTTTCTGATTATATTTGGGGCTTGAGAGTGGGGGAAAAGAGTCAAAAAAGGACTATAAAGTTTTTACCTTGAAAACTGGAAAGATAAAGTTGCTATTTCCTGAGATGAGGAAAACCACAGATAGAAGGGGCTATAGGAGATAGAAGTTTATCTATCACATTTTCTTTTGTCATATTGGACAATGCTAGGTTTGAGATGTTTGTCAGAGAGTCAACTAGGTGGATTTAACAATTTGGGATTCAGTGAGATATATATTTGGAAATCATCAGTATTAATGTAAAAGTTTTAAGTCTGGTTCAGGTTACCAAGAGTACAAAGACAGATGAAGAGGGGACCTGCTCTAGGACTGAACTCAGGGCAAAGGTAAGAGGTCAGGGAGAAAAGGAACAAATACAAGAAACCTGCAAATAAGCAACAGATTAGGTAGGAAGCAAGGCATGAGAAAATGCTGTTTTGGAAGTCAAATGAACAAATCATTTCCAAGGAGAGAGACAGTGCTGACTACTACACAGATTAAGTTCGATAAAGACTAAGAATTGACCTGGAAGTTACTCATGGACTTGTAAGGTAAATTTGGTAGAAAAAGAAATGGGAATCTGAGTGAAGTAGATTTAACAAAAAACAGCAAAACAGACATTAGGAAAAACTAGCAAAGATTTTTCAAGGAGGCTACTGTACAGAGGAGAAAACAAGTTGGTATATGAAGGAAGAGTAAAGTCTAGAGAGTTTTGTTGTTGTTGTTGTTTTTTGCTTGTTTGTTTTTGGCGGGGGGAGTAGGAGTGATATCACTGTATCATGTTGCCCATGAGGATGTTTCAGTTGAGCATGAAAAGGCTGATGACCTAGAGAAGAGAGACAAAATTTACTAGAATAATACTAATCAGGTAAGAGGCTATAGGATCTAGCATAGAACATGAACACTCCATCTATATAGTACCAAGAATCTGGATAGAGTTTATGGGTAGAGATAGAGGTAATACAATAGGTGTGGTGATGAGAGTTATTTGGAAGTTTTCTACTAATTGTCATAAAAATGCCAAGCTGGATGAAGCACAATTTGGAAGGAAGGTTGCCGGGAGAGATATCAATAACTTCAGATATGCAGATGACACCACCCTTACAGCAGAAAGTGAAGAGCAACTGAAGAGGCTCTTGATGAAAGTGAAAGAGGAGAGTGAAAAAGCTGGCCTAAAACACAACATTCAAAAAACGAAGATCATGGCATCTGGTCCCATCACTTCATGGCAAATAGATGTGGAAGCAGAGGAAACAGTGACAGACTTTATTTTCTTGGGCTCCAAAATTACTGCAGATGGTGACTGCAGCAATGAAATTAAGACACTTGCTCCTTGGAAGAAAAGTTATGACCAACCTAGACAGCATATTAAAAAGCAGAGACATTACTTTGCCAGCAAAGTTCTGTCTAGTCAAAGCTATAGTTTTTCCAGTGGTCAAATATGGATGTGAGAGTTGGGCCATAAAGAAGGCTGAGCACTGAAGAATTGATGCTTTTGAACTGTGGTGTTGGAGAAGACTCTTGAGAATCCCTTGGATTGCAAGGAGATCCAACCAGTCAATCCTAAAGGAATCAGTCCTGAATATTCATTGCAAGGACTGATGCTGAAGCTGAAGCTCCAA
This sequence comes from Bubalus kerabau, assembly GCF_029407905.1. Taxonomy (NCBI): domain Eukaryota; kingdom Metazoa; phylum Chordata; class Mammalia; order Artiodactyla; family Bovidae; genus Bubalus; species Bubalus kerabau. The sequence goes on from NC_073624.1 coordinate 21,861,916, forward strand.
TATTTTGGCCACCTGTTGTGAAGAACTGACTCCTTGAAAAAGACCCTGATGCTGCGGAAGATTGAAGGTGGGAGAAGAAGGGAATGACAGAGGATGAGATGGTTGGATGGCATCACTGACTCAATGGACACAAGTTTGAGTAAGTTCCAGGAGTTGGTGATGGACAGGGAGGCCTGGCATGCTGCAGTCCATGGGGTCATAAAGAGTCAGATATGACTGAGTGACTGAACTGAACTAAACCGTAAGATTGGAAGCAAATATATAGACTTGACAATGAAGATGTGGAAAGACTCCCTAAAGGTTTGGAGAGAAAGGGTAAAGTATAAAATAATCATCTATGGAAGTGAGAGAATTAATGCACTCAGTTCAGTTCAGTAGCTAAGTCGTGTCTGACTCTTTGTGACCGCATGAAGTGCAGCACACCAGGCCTCCCTGTCCATCACCAACTCCCAGAGTTCATTCAAACTCATGTCCATTGAGTCGGTGATGCCATCCAGCCATCTCATCCTCTGTCATCCCCTTCTCCTCCTTCCCCCAATCCCTCCCAGAATCAGGGTCTTTTCCAATGACTCAACTCTTCGCATGAGGTGGCCAAAGTATTGGAGTTTCAGCTTCAGCATCAGTCCTTCCAATGAACACCCAGGACTGATCTCCTTTAGGATGCACTAGGGGAATGTAATATAATTGCTAGACCCCAACCCACTTCTTTTTAACTCTATCCTAATTGCACCTGGTATGATTGTCTGATGCTCATGTTTTTCTTTTTTCTCCTCAAAGGCAAGCTCACTGATAAATGCCTACTTGATCTCCTGATTCAGCACAAACACTCCTCCCATCACAAAGTCTCACTTGACTACTAGCAAAGTGAAGTGAAAATCACTCAGTAGTGTCTGACTCTTTGCAACCCCATGGACTATAGAGTCAATGGAATTCTCTGGGCCAGAATACTGGAGTGGATAGCCACTCCCTTCTCCAGGGGATATTCCCAACCCAGGTATTGAACCCAGGTCTCCCACATTGCAGGTGAATTCTTTACCAACTGGGCCACAAGGGAAGCCCAAGAATACTGGAGTGGGTAGTCTATCCCTTCTCCAGCAGATCTTCCTGACCCAGGAATTGAAATGGGGTCTCCTGCATTGCAGGCAGATTCTTTATCAACTGAGCTATCAGGGAAGCCCAACTACTTGAGGTAGACTTATAATCTCTTCTTCTGCTTCAAACTGCATGTACTCCTACTTAGTAGTCATTTTATCATGGCTCAGGCAGTAAAGAATCTGCTTGCCAATGCAGGAGAACTAGGTTCGGTCCCTGGGTCAGGAAGACCCCCTGGAGAAGGAAATGGCAACCCACTCCAGTATTCTTACCTAGAAAATCCCATGGATAGAGGAACCTGGGAAGCTACAGTCCATGGGGTCGTAAGAGTCAGACACGACTGAGCAACTGACACTTTTTTCTTAACATGTTTACATGCTTTTTTCTTCAGTTAATAATGAATTCCTTCCAGGGCAGAAAAAATACTTTTTATTTTTTCATTTTGGTATCATCATATGCCTGAAGTTCAAGAGATATTTATTAAAGGAATATTCATTCTAGAAGACAAAGCAGAGTAACTAATTTTGAAGAAAAACTAGATGGCTCTGGTAGGGAAAATATTTTCTGAGTCCAGTTGTCCAGTGAAGGGGAAGGAAAAGCTAGTCACTGGTATAACCAAATCAGTATTAATATAATCAATATATTTTTAGCAGCAATTGTTTACTCACATTTTTGAGGAAATCCTAACACTGCCCAAAGAAGAAAGGCAATACCTCCACAAATCATACTTGACATGATTAGCATTTTCTTTGTTACTATACCTGTGGAAAACATGTCACTGTTTATCTTGTAAAGAAAAGCGAACAAGTAAAGAAACAAAAGGACCAAATAATTTTTCTGCTCTATCTTCTCTACATGCTATAGTTCACAACCCAGTAATTAACACTTAGGAAAATGAGGAAAGGCACAGAAATCTAATTTGCAGCAGCAGCAGTCTCAAAAGTGCTTTGGCTCTACTTTTTGGTGCCATTTCTGAGAACTATGTTACTCAATCTTCTGTCTGGATTCCAGAACAGAAAAACAAGTTTCTCCTGGAGCTTTTTAATGAAATACTGCCTTTTCCAAGAGATGCGGGTTAATCCAGCGGAGAAGGGTAGATCCACAATTTCTCTGATGTCTTTGCTTTATAAAGAAGATTGTTTCTACTTAAGGGTCAGATTACGTATGATATAAACCAAAATTCTGAGGATGCAAGGTGGGATCAAGAAAGGATGCTCAGTTCCTGTATCCAAGGACAACTTCTGTCTTCCCTCTTACCTGGCCTTTTGATCCTCTGCTCCACAACCTTCCTATTTTCAATCCTTTCACTCTCCATCTCAGATGCTCTTGGAGAAGGCTCTTTGACAGTCATAGAGGGTGGAATAATCCTGGGGATGAACTGATAATTATATCTGATCCTCACTGCAGGAAAGCAAGGTGCCAGTTTTCTTCGGGGAGCAGGCGGAAGCAAGATTCAACTGGAAACAGTGCAGAAATCTAGCATCCGCCACTCAATCTCAGAACCCGACTTCAGGCAGATGCCCCCTTGGCCGGCGCATATCATGTGTCCTTTTCTCTTAGGTTTTCATGAACCTGGGTAGTAATGGCTGCCAGGCAATTACCAACCGGTACCCTAGCTGCAGGGGCGGTGGATCAGCAGCCCGGGATTGGCTGGAGCACAGTGGCAACTCTGAGAATTTCATATCTGATTGGCTCCTTCCCTCTCACCCGGTAACTACTCAAAACAGAGCCCGGAAAGGCCACTGTGACCCAGTTTTGGCTTCTTTATATAGTCTCCCGAAAATCTCAAATCTGAGACAATTTTACATGGTGGGCTTACAGTCCATGGGGTCATAAAGAGTCGGACAGGACTGAGACGACTGAGAACTCACGCACGCACTTCAGGAGTGTTTAAAAGTTTCAGATACAAAGGAGAAAAGGTTAAAACATGAGGTTTGTAATGAATATTACAAATAGATACAATGACAGATTTGTGGGTGGAGGGGTGGGGTCGGGGGGTCAGGAAACAGCTTCCTTTGCTTTTAAAATAAAATTTTCTGCCTATACAAATTTGTCTTTATTTTTCTAGCTGACCCTTTCCAATGCAATTATGTGCAGACTGACCAGATTTAGCAAATTAAAACCTAGAATTTCCACTTAAATTTGAATTTCAGGTCAACAATATATCAGTTCAGTTCAGTCCCTCAGTTGTGTCCGACTCTTTGCGACCCCATGAATTGCAGCAGGCCAGGCCTCCCTGTCCATCACCAACTCCCGGAGTTCACTCAGACTCACGTCCATCAAGTCAGTGATGCCATCCAGCCATCTCATCTTCTGTCGTCCCCTTCTCCTCCTGCCCCCAATCCCTCCCAGCATCAGAGTCTTTTCCCATGAGTCAACTCTTCGCATGAGGTGGCCAAAGTACTGGAGTTTCAGCTTTAACATCATTCCTTCCAAAGAAATCCCAGGGTTGATCTCCTTCAAAATGGACTGGTTGCATCTCCTTGCAGTCCAAGGGACTCTCAAGAGTCTTCTCCAATACCACAGTTCAAAAGCATCAATTCTTTGGCACTCAGCCTTCTTCACAGTCCAACTTTCACATCCATACATGACCACAGGAAAAACCATAGCCTTGACTAGACATACCTTTGTTGGCAAAGTAATGCCTCTGCTTTTGAATATGCTATCTAGGTTGGTAGTGGAGGTGATGGAATTCCAGATGAACTATTCCAAATCCTGAAAGATGATGCTGTGAAAGTGCTGCACTCAATATGCCAGCAAATTTGGAAAACTCAGCAGTGGCCACAGGACTGGAAAAGGTCAATTTTCATTCCAGTCCCAAAGAAAGGCAATTCCAAAGAATGCTCAAACTACTGCACAATTGCACTCATCTTACACGCTAGTAAAGTAATGCTCAAAATTCTCCAAGCCAGGCTTCAGCAATATGTGAATTGTGAACTTCCTGATGTTCAAGCTGGTTTTAGAAAAGGCAAGGAACCAGAGATCAAATTGCCAACATCTGCTGGATCATAAGAAAAGCAAGAGAGTTCCAGAAAAACATCTACTTCTGCTTTCTTGACTATGCCAAAGCCTTTGACTATGTGGATCACAATAAACTGTGGAAAATTCTGAAAGAGATGGGAATACCAGACCACCTGATCTGCCTCTTGAGAAATTTGTATGCAGGTCAGGAAGCAAGAGTTAAAACTGGACATGGAACAACAGACTGGTTCCAAATAGGAAAAGGAGTACGTCAAGGCTGTATATTGTCACCCTGTTTATTTAACTTAAATGCAGAGTACATCATGAGAAATGCTGGACTGGAAGAAACACAAGCTGGAATCATTTCCAGGAGAAATATCAATAACCTCAGATATGTAGATGACACCACCCTTATGGCAGAAAGTGAAGAGGAACTCAAAAGCCTTTTGATGAAGGTGAAAGTGGAGAGTGAAAAAGTTGGCTTAAAGCTCAACATTCAGAAAACGAAAATCATGGCATCTGGTCCCATCACTTCATGGGAAATAGATGGGGAAACAGTGTCAGACTTTATTTTCCTGGGCTCCAAAATCACTATAGATGGTGACTGCAGCCGTGAAATTAAAATATGCTTACTCTTTGGAAGGAAAGTTATGACCAACCTAGATAGCATATTCAAAAGCAGAGACATTACTTTGCCAACAAAGGTTCGTCTAGTCAAGGCTATGGTTATTCCTGTGGTCATGTATGGATGTGAGAGTTGGACTGTGAAGAAGGCTGAGCGCCAAAGAATTGATGCTTTTGAACTGTGGTGTTGGAGAAGACTCTTGAGAGTCCCTTGGACTGCAAGGAGATCCAACAAGTCCATTCTGAAGGAGATCAGCCCTGGGATTTCTTTGGAAGGATGATGTTAAAGCTGAAACTCCAGTACTTTGGCCACCTCATGCGAAGAGTTGACTCATTGGAAAAGACTCTGATGCTGGGAGGGATTGGGGGCAGGAGGAGAAGGGGATGACAGAGGATGAGATGGCTGGATGGCATCACTGACTCGATGGACGTGAATCTGAGTGAACTCTGGGAGTTGGTGATGGACAGGGAGGCCTGGCATGCTGCAATTCATGGGGTTGCAAAGGGTTGGACATGACTGAGCGACTGATCTGATCTGATCTGATCTAGGTTGGTCATAACTTTCCTTCAAAGGACTAAACGTCTTTTAATTTCATGGCTGCAATCACCATCTGCAGTGATTTTGGAGCCCCCAAAAATAAAGTCTGACACTGTTTCCACTGTTTCCCCATCTATTTCCCATGAAGTGATGGGACTGGATGCCATGATCTTCCTTTTCTGAATGTTGAGCTTTAAGCCAACTTTTTCACTCTCCACTTTCACTTTCATCAAGAGGCTTTTTAGTTATCAACAATTCATATTAGAAATAAATAAAAATATTGCATAAGGCATACTTACTTGAAAAACATATTATTTTTAATCTAAATTTATAATTTAACTGAATAAGATATTCAGGTATCTTATTCAGTTAATTCAAAATACAAGATGTATTTTACGTGACAACCCTACTTAGATCGCAACATTTTTTAAATCTTTTAAATTGTTAGGTGTTCCAGGGCTTGGTTGGGGGTTTTCCCTCGATTCTCTGTTTACATTTCTCTGTGAACCTTAGGTTGTGATGCAGCCCAGGGACTGAGAACAGGAAAGGAGCAGGGAACAAAGAGAAGACAGATTGCTATCCCTTTCAAGGTGGAAAGAAACTAGAGAAAGCGGAAGTAGAAAAAGAGAACATGAAGTGCTGAGAAGCAGATGTGGAGACCTTAGTGCAGGCAGTTTATTTTGAAAGTGAGAGAGAAACAGTGAAGGAACAAGAGAATTGAAACAGGAGACCTGTCAAACAAGTCACCACTGTGGATATCTGGAGCTTCATTTAGCAGAGAAATTCTAGCAGCCATGGTTAACACCATCAGGCTGTTTGTTCCCTTCTCTGTCATTTTCAGCTGTAATGAGCTTCTCCTGAGCCTGAGAAGGAGAGCTTGATGTTTTGCCTTCAGTGGCATAAGGCTCTTGTTCCCTAGGGGAGAAATATCAGGCTTTGTGTCTTTTCAACAATGACTGTTCTTCATCTCCCCAGACCTGAAACATAAGGGAAATTTGCTGATATGTTGTGACCTGCTTTCAAACTTACGGCATCCGGTGCAGTTTGTCAAGTACCTCGAGGTATCTGTGATTTACCTCTGTGTCCCCAGTTCTCAGGGTGTCTGTGCTCTTAAGCAAAACCACAGACTACCTTTAGCAACTTGTTAAACATTTTGGCTGAATTCTTTATAACAGCTTCTATGAATTGAGTATTTTCCGAAGGTGAGCAAGATTGCATGCTCTATCTTTCTTTGAAGGTACCTGTCTTTTTTAGATTTCAGCTTAGCTGACTGCACTATAACCTCAGAGCTCTGATAGGTTTAAGCAAAGTTATGAATTTGTGATGATGCAGCTGTATGCAGTTGTAAAAGCAGGAGTGATCAACTTCCCACCCTGCCCTCAGAGTGTCACTGTTTCTTCCCTTTCAGGGGCTCTGTTCCAGGGACCCAGCCTTGCAGCCCTTACAGGTTGACATGTTTGCTCAGTACAGTGGGATAAATTTATGCCACTTGCCGTCAAGCTTTCCATCAAGACCTGAAGGAATTAACGGATACTGATGGCATAACTGACTTGATGGACGTGAGTCTGAGTGAACTCCGGGAGTTGGTGATGAACAGGGAGGCCTGGCGTGCTGCGATTCATGGGGTTGCGAAGAGTCGGACACGACTGAGTGACTGAACTGAACTGAACTGATGCTTCAGGGTAGGTCCTGTAACTCTCCAAAGTAACCGGCTGCAGTGCTTAGGACAACCGTTTGATTCATTGCATCACAGTTCAGGTGACAGGTTTTGACACATCCTGAAGTTACAGACATGAGGACAGGGACTGGTGGTTTCTGCAGTTAAATGCTTAGGCAGCAGAATGTGGGAGAAGTGAGGCTTTCCCATGCAATAGTGCTGTGACCAAACCACCTACAACCCAGCCCTTGAACACAACTAGCAAGGAAGTGCTAAGTTCCTAGTCAGGCACATAAAACCCACTTGCAGCATCAGAATCTCCTTCCTGGAATTTGACATGCAGACCTGCCTGATCACTGTGCATAACTCCATATTGTGAAAAAGGAGAGGAGAGCTAAGCAACTGCCATGCTTTCTGTATGTGTGATACTGTTCCTTAATAAATGTTCTGTTGGGAATGCATTGTTTGACCATTAGCTTTTAAATATGTATGTGCTCGGTAGGTGTTGTGTAATCAAAGAAGGGAGAGCTCCCTGTTCTGACCACAAAACTGTGGCTTGTATCACATAAAACCTCCTACCAAAAAATTATTATCCAAGTGGAACAGAATTTGTAAAACTGAGAAGGCAAACTCAAGGGACTTTTTATATTCTACATGCTTTACATGTAGAATATAAGGGACTTATATCCTACATGCCTGCTAGAAAACAAACAAATAAAAACTTCTCTTTCTAGAAAAATATCACTCATAATCTTTACTGTTTTTATATACATGTGCATGTGCTAAGTCGCTTCAGTTGTGTCCGACTCTTTGCTACCCTGTGGACTGTAACTCGCCAGGCTTCTCTGTCCATGGGATTCTGGAGTGGGTTGTTATGCCCTCTTCTAGGGGGTCTTCTCAACCCAGGGATTGAACCCAGGTCTCTTGCATACATGGCTGGCATTTAATGAAAAATTGTGAAGCATCCTAAAAAAAAAATAGACTAAATGACAAAACATTAAGTGACAAGTCAAGTAATAAAAACTGACCTATAGATACTGATGATATCAGATTGGAAATTTAAAATAAAAATGATCAGTGTGTTCAAGTAGAGAGAAAAGTGTAAAGAATTTCCACAGCATAGAAATAATTCAGGAGTCAAATGAAAACTCCAGAACCTAAATAAGTTAGAAATGACATTAAAAATAATTTAATTAAGGATTCAGTTCAGTTCAGTTCAGTTGATCAGGCATGTCTGACTCTTTGTGACCCTACAAATCGCAGCATGCCAGGCCTCCCTATCCATCATCAGCTCCTAGAGTTTACCCAAACTCATGTCCATCAAGTCGGTGATGCCATCCAGCCGTCTTATCCTCTGTCATCCCCTTCTCCTCCTGCCCCCAATCCCTCCCAGCATCAGAGTCTTTTCCAATGAGTCAACTCTTCGCATGAGGTGGCCAAAGTACTGGAATTTCAGCTTTAGCATCATTCCTTCCAAAGAACACCCAGGACTGATCTCCTTTAGAATGGACTGGTTGGATCTCCTTGCAGTCCAAGGGACTCTCAAGAGCCCTCTCCAACACCACAGTTCAAAACTTCTTCGACATTCAGCTTTCTTCACAGTCCAACTCTCACATCCATACATGACCACTGGAAAAATGAGGGCAAAAGGGAATTCAAGAGATAAAAGTGTTTAGCCACTGGCATAAAAATTCCACTTTTAATGATTGTACTTGTTTTTCTCTTTGGAACCTCTCTGTGGGTCTCTTTTTTGAAACTGAAAATATGTCACTATGACTGTGGTCTCTGTATTCTGGAATGAAGTTACCCTTCTCCAGAAAAGAGTCACAAGTTACTTCTCTCAGGATCCAGGACTTTATGAATTTTGACCCCTTAATCCCTGAATAAAGGTTGAAATTTCTTGAAAACACAGATGATCACAACCTGGGCTGCAAGATTTTCAAAGGGCTTGTTTCCTTTTGGTTCAGTCTTACAGTGAAGGTAGAATTATTTGAGTCCCTATCTCATAGTATTTAGAAAAGCCAGAGGAACCAGAGATCGTGGATTTAGAAAAGGGAGAGGAACCAGAGATCAAATTGCCAACATCTGTTGGACCATCGAAAAAGCAAGAGAATTCCAGAAGAGCATCTACTTCTGCTTTATTGATTATGCCAAAGTCTTTGACTGTGTAGATAACAATGAACTATGGACAATTCTTCAAGAGATGGGAATACCAGACCACCTTACCTGCCTCCTGGGAAATCTGTGTGCAGGTCAAGAAGAAACAATTAGAACTGGACAGGAAGCAACAAACTGGTTCCAAATTGGGAAAGGAGTATGTCAAGGCTGTATATTGTCACCTTGCTTATTTAACTTATATGCAGAGTACATCATGAGAAATGCCAGGCTGGATGAAGCACAAGTTGGAATCAAAGACTGCTGGGAGAAATATCAATAACCTCAGACATGCAGATGACACCACCCTTATGGCAGAAAGTGAAGAGCAACTGAAGAGGCTCTTGATGAAAGTGAAAGAGGAGAGTGAAAAAGCTGGCTTAAAACTCAACATTCAAAAAATGAAGATCATGGCATCTGGTCCCATCACTTCATGGCAATTAGATGGGGAAACAATGCAAACAGTGACAAACTTTATTTTCTTGGGCTCCAAAATCACTGCAGATGGTTACTACAGCCCTGAAATTAAACACTTGCTCCTTGGAAGAAAAGTTATGACCAACATAGATAGCATATTAAAAAGCAGAAACATTACTTTGCCAACAAAGGTCAGTCTAGTCAGAGCTATGGTTTTTCCAGTAGTCATGTATGGATGTGAAAGTTGGACCATTAAAGAAAGCCGAGTACTGAAGAATTGATACTTTTGAACTGTGGTGTTGGAGAAGACACTTAAGAGTCCCTTGGACTGCAAGGAGATCAAACCAGTCAATCCTAAAGGAAATCAGTCCTGAATGTTCATTGGAAGAACTGATGCTGAAGCTGAAACTCCAATACTTTGGTCACCGGATGAGAAGAGCTGACTCATTGGAAAAGACCCTGATGCTGGGAAATACTGCAGGCAGAAGGCGAAGGGGATGACAGAGGATGAGACGGCTGGATGGCATCACCGACTAGAGATGGATATGAGTTTGAGCAAGCTCCAGGAGTTGGTGATGGACAGGAAAGCCTGATGCTGCAGCCCATGGGGTCACAAAGAGAGAGACATGACTGAGCAACTGAACTGAACTGAGCTTATAGTATGGAGATGACTTTGTTCTAACTTTCATTTCTCCAAGACCCAGTGTAGTATTAGTCTCTCAGTCATGTCTGACTCTCTGCAACCCCATGGACTGTAGGCCACTAGGCTCCTCTGTCGATGGGATTCTCCAGGCAAGAAAACTGGAGTGGGTTGCCATTTCCTCCTCCAGGGGATCTTCCCAACCCAGGAATTCAACCTGGGTCTCCCAGGTTGCAGGCAGACTCTTTACCAACTGAACCATCAAGGAAGACCTCCAGGACCCAAGATCTGTCTAAATAAAAGTTCAAATTTGCGTGAAAATGCAAGCATCTTCTCAGAAAAAAAAAAATGGGCATAATGATTAAATTAGTTCTCTGAGTTCCTGTTTTCTCCTGTTTTGGCCTGATTACTTCTTAGCTTTAATCAATGACTAAGGATATTTTAATCTAGGGCATCTCTTGTACCTCAGTTGGTAAAGATTCTGCCTGTAATGCAGGGGATCCTGTTTTGATCCCTGGATTGGGACGATCCTCTTGAGAAGGAAATAGCAACCCACTCCAGTATGCTTGCCTGAGAATCCCATGGACAGAGGAGCCTGTCAGGCTATAGTCCATGGGGTCACAAGAGTCGAACACGACTTAGTGACTAAGCCACCACCACCAAGGGTATTTTAACGTAAAAGAGAGGATTAGTGGTAGATTACATATTCCTTAAGTATCAGCTCTGTTGTCTTGAGAATCCTTCACAGATTTCCTGTTGATAAATATATGTAATAATCTGGAGGAAAAGAATCATATTATCATAAAATGGAGCACACCTCAGATGTTTGTTTTAATTTATTGTTCGAACTTTGAAAGCTATCAGAAATTATTTTTACATGATTCTCACAAATGCAAATTTCAGAGATTATGATTCACCTAAACATCAGCCTGCCACCTACAGGATTCAGTTTTCATTTACCAGAGTGTATTAACTCTGAGTAATCACATGAAGTACAAACTTTGCTGCTATGTAAACAACAGATACTCAATCTTGTCACTTAAAAAAAAAAATTTCTCCAGGGTTGGTCACTGAGAATCTCTTATTCAGTTCAGATATAGATAGTAATGCATAACGTTCCTTTTTCTCCTTGTTTCCATGTTGTTGAGATACTGTCAGCAAAATAATATAGTTTTTAGAGCACTTCTACTCAAATAATGCTCTAGGTCATGCTAATTCTCTTAGGGGCTTGAGTGAACTTGTGAAAATTTTCTGTTTATCATTAAATGCAGCATCATTAATCCAGTCAAGGGGTCAAGGAATTATCTTGTCTTTTAAGACCTTTTATGTTTGATGGACATTTGGACAGACTATTGATAATACAATCATAATGCAATCAAAAACTCTCTAGCTGAGTTTTAGAAATCTGACATAAAGCATCTAGCTGAAAGTACTCAAATATCCTGTCAGAAGGAGTGAATAACATGTTTATAGCATGACAGGAACTTTTACCACATTGTACAAATAATAATCTAAATACAGTTATGAAAGAAATCACTCACTGTGGGAATATTGATTCTACCATCATTTTAGAGAGTCTCAATATGCAGTCAGAGGAACTTAGTGAAGAAAGTGTATTAAGAAAAGTAGTTGTGTGAAGAAAATTACACTGAAACTGTCTAAAGGAAGTGATGCCAGAAAAAAAAAAACAAGAAAAAAAAACTTCACAATTAAAGGAACTGTTGAAAATATTTCATGTCTTTGAGCACAGAAAGGATAAAACAATAAAAGCTTATCCCAACTTAGAAAGGAGTGCAACAATTCCTTCAGTATAGACATAATAAGATGTATTGAAAGAAGTTGTAGCCCTGTTTATACTACTCTTTATAAACAAAATAAACCACTTTAATTCTCAAAGTTTCTAATATTTCAGATTAAATTTGGATGAGATAATATCAATTTTATTAAAAAAAACTTTTCCTGTATAATTATAATCAACTGAAGATGAGTTTTTAACGTTTTTACAAAAAGTTTTAAAGGTCACAAACCAATCAAATTTACCACATTTGTTTCTGAGCTTGTTTTTGCATAGTTTCAGCTTACACAATCATTTCTATATCCTAAACTCTTGTAAGTGCTTGCATTTACATAAGGTTGAGAATTTAGTACATCTACTTTGTTTTCACAGGTACCATAACTACGGGACTCATTAGATTTTCCAATTGTTAAATTTCCATTGAACACTGCATGCTTCACTGTTTTGGCACTTGAAATACTTATGGAGGTACCAAACCTGGAAGAAAAAGATAAATAAAAATGTGTCCTGTTCTTTATCTTGAAAAACAATTACCTCGTAAATATAAACTCTTACTTCCAAAACTTGCTCATTTCTTGTTAAATCATTTTAGTTAAGAGAGAAGAAAGTGACACTAGGTCTGGTGATTCTTTATACTATTGTTAGAATTCTCTAGTGCCCTCAACTTTCTTGGACTCAAAACTACCTCTGGTCTATCTATTACCACTTTTTATTTTTTATTATCATCTGCTGTTAGAATTTTTTAAATTATTTTTTATTGAAGTACAATTGTTCCATAGGGCTTCCCCGGTGGCACTAGTGATAAAGAACCCCCTTGACAACGTAGAAGACATAAGAGACGTAGGTTTGATTCCTGGGTTGGAAAGATCCCTGGAGAAGGGAATGGCAACCCACTCCAGTATTCTTGCCTGGAGAATCCCATGGACAAAGGAGTCTGGTGGGCTACACCATAGGATCATAGAGTCAGATACAACTGAAGCGACTTAGCATAGCATAATTGCTTTACAATGATGTGTTAATTTCTACTGTATTTGGATATTGGCATTGATTATTCAATCCCTTATACTGTGTATAAAATAGATAATTAATGAGAACCTACTATATAGCACTGGGAACTCTACTCAGTGCTTGGTGAAGAACTAAATGGGAAGAGAATCCAAAAAAAAGAGGGACTATATGTGTCTGTTACCAATTTTACCCTAGAGATCATTGAGTAACCTTGGCTTTCCCAGGACACTATTGATTTATGCCTGGTACAATTGGTATAATTACTTGGTATAATTATCAATAGTGCCTCATTTCACTCTCAAAATCATATGGTCAATAAATGAATCATATGACCAATAAATCATATAGTCATCTGGATTATAGTTCACTTAAAATATTGTTATAATCTTCCTTTAGTAAAGTATATAAGCTCATATTATTTACTTTAACAATGTAAAGTACTAGAAACAAAGCAGAATTTCTTGGCTCCAAGGAGATAATTTATTTTTTATTGCACTGGATAATATCCTTAACCCTGATTTGACTTTGTCCTTATACCTTGTCTCCATTCCTTAGTGTCCTAGGAAAGCAGGAAGCAGTCATGTAAAATAAAGGCAGGGAAGTATAGCAACACTTCTGAATTTCTTCCCCCAGTGCTTTCAATTCCAAGGAATTTCTGTATAGAATAGATTTTTTTTTTTTTTTTTGCAAAAAAAGAATTGCCTAAGTTATACAGAAAAGCTTCCAGGATATCTTTCTTGCCCTTCATACATCTTTGACCATGTAAGAGGGTGACTGTCAGAGAAACATCAACAAAATTAACACACCAGGTATTCCTTTATTATTGACAAAAAAAAAAAAAAAAAAGAAGAAGAAACAGGTTAACTCACAAGTCAAAATGGAAATATCTGAAACATTCCTTTCTGTCTGATTTGTGTTGTTGGAAACAGAATTCAGAAGCGTCTGGAAGATATATAATGGATGACATCTAATGAACAGCTATAAACAAAGGAAACATCAGTTAGTTTGAATGGCTTGGAGCTAATTCAAGTGCAACAAAAACAAGTTCATGCCATCAAAATTCCATTCAACATTCATGTTACTGCTCCTTTGTTCATTGTCCCCTTACCCTCAGTGGGATTTGAAGACCTTCTCTATTCTTCTCAAGTGTTCTATTTAACACCATTACTACACTCTTAACAGTTAGCAGGTGATAGGTGAAAACAAGTCATCAGGTAACCCATCATGTAGACATCTACAGAGGTTCTAATTTTCTGTATTCACCATGGAATAGGATCACATTCATTAAACCTTTCCCATGAGACCTCCCAATTCTTTTCCAATTTACCTGTCTTTATGTACTCTTTTTTTTCTCTCTCTCTTTTTTAAGTTATGAAAGTATGATAACACATTCACATGAGACTTGGAAAACATAGAAAAAAGTTATATATAGTTCCACTGTATGTGTGCATGTATGTGCACTCAATTGTGTTGGACCCTTTACAAGCTCATGGACTGCAACTCGCCAGGCTCCTCTGTCCGTGGGATTTCCCAGACAAGAATACTGGAGTGGGTTATCATTTCCTCCTTCAGGGAATCTTCCCCACCCAAGGAGAGAACCCATGTCTCTTGCACCTGCTGCACTGGCAGGCAGATTCTTTACCAATTGAGCTACCAGGGAAGCCCTTAGTTCCACTATATATTACAATGAGAACTTTAAAAAAATGTACATTACCATATGTAAAATAGATAACCAGTGTAACTTTGATGCATGAAGCAGGGCACCCAAAGCCAGTGCTCTGGGCCAACCCAGAGGGATAGGCTGGGGAGAGGAGGGAGCAGGATTCAGGATAGGGGAGACACATGTATACCTGTGGCTGATTCACACTGATGTATGGCAAAAAAATCAAAATACTGTTAAGTAATTATTCTCCAATTAAATTAATTAAAAAAAGAATCCTGAAAATTTTTAGAAATTAAAAAAATACAATTATTTTTTAAGTAGACAAATTAAGATTTTCAGTTGGAGTTTCAATATCAAACTCTCAAAAATTAATAGAATGAATATACAGAAAAGTAGAAGGATATAGTAGACCTGAAAAGTACCATGAACCAATTCAACATAATTAAGATTTATACAATTTTCACTCAACAGTAGTCTATCCTACTCTTTTAATTTTTCCCTCCTCACTGGGCCCTATGCTGAGCTGAGTCATAGTGTCTTTAAAATTTTCCTGGCATCATGAATTTTCTCTTGAGATATAAAAGGTATTTTATCTTGCATTAACTTCCAAGATTCTTAAGAAGAAATCTGGAGTTTAAGGTTTGTTTTCATGCTTTTTCTTCATTCAGATTTCAAGTAGTCTCTAACTATCCTCTTTGAGGTCTGACACATACTACAACATGGATGAGCCTTGAGGACATTATGGTGAGTGAAATAAGCAGTCACAGAAAAACAAATATTATATGATTCAATTAAATGTAAAGTTAAATGTAAAATTCATTTATTGACTATTACCCTAGTCAAATTCACAGAAATAAAGAGTGGAATCAGGCTTGCCAGGAGGCAGAGGAAGGAGAAATTGAGGAGTTGTTTAGTGAGTATGGTGTTTCAGTTTTGCAACATGAAAAGAGTTGCAGAGATTGATGGCACAGCGTTGGGAATGTACTATACACTTAAAATTGGTTAAGCCAGGAGATTTAATGTTATTTATTGTTCTTTAGTTGCTAAGTTGTGTCCAATTCTGTGTGGCTCCATGGACTGCAGCCCTCCAGGCTCCTCTATCCATGGGATGTCCCAGGCAAGAATACTGGAGTGGGTTACCATTTCTTCTCCATATGTTATGCATATTTTACCACAATTTAAAACAATTTTTTTAATTGGATGAGAGGAGAGTAACCAAGGTAGTGAAAGTCTCTGGAAGCCCCAAACTTTGAAACTTCCTTCTTTAAGGAAAAACCAGCTCAGAAGAATGATCTCTGAAAAGAAGTAAGTAGCAGTCAGATAAGGTAATTTCCAAAAAGACCTCACAACCACTCAGTAAGGAAGCCACTAATGGCATACATCTATTCTTCTTTTCTTCCGGTTTGAAAGCTATGCTTTTCATTTTTTATAAATGCAACATCATAATTGCAGTTAGATAATCATTTGCCTAATTTTTGACTTATTATTTCAATCCACCTTAGTTTAAAAGCTTTATTACGTGTATCACTCATATTACCAGCATTCAGTCCACATTGCAGACCTTAGTAAACACTTAAGAAGTACTTGTGTGAAATGTTATCAATATTTTACCCAAATTACTTATTACATGAAAAATACCCTTGTCAGAGTCATCTGTAAATTGTCAACCAATTATTTTTAGACACACTTCAGTCTTTGGAGATAAGCAGACTAGGTTTTGAGCTTACTTTCTGCTTCTTATTGCTCATGTGACCTTAAGAAATTTATTTATCCTCTATGAATTTCAGTTTTTGAATCTTAAATTTAGGAATAATGTATAGAGCCTGTTTGGAGGTTAAGTAAAACATCAGCTAGAAGGCATGATGCCATGGGAACTAACAAAGAAAGAGTTTCAAGAATAATGCAGTTAACAGTGAAAAACCTCAAAAAGTTTAAATAATGCATTAAGAGTAGTGACAAAAACTATTTACTATATGCCTGTATTAAGCCACATACTGGAAACCTGAGTTGGGTTAATCAGGTTCAAAAGATACAAAATAATCCAGGTAGTTAAACCAGAAAGGGCAAAGGTCACTGAGACATTTAACCACATTCAGGTTAATGCTGAGGACAAAATCTTTTGGATTGGAGCTTGCTGTGTGTTATAAGAAAATGAACAGGTATATTGTTCTAGATAGTAGGGGTTGGGGCATTCTACAGTTGCGAGTTTCGTATTTTTGCTACAGTCAAATATTAAGAAAAACAACAACAGCAAAATAATCATGAGCATAACTTGATCTGAGTTTTCTGTATTTTAACTTAAGTAAGATCACGTAGAGTTGTAATATGTGAGGATAAGATAGATAATTAAGTGGCTTATAGTCCAGAGGATGACTTTTTATCAGTGGACAATTCTAAGGGGGAAGAGAATCCTGTAATTTAATCTGCAGGAGTGATTATTTAAAATATACCTCACAATTCGAAATAAATAATTGCCCTCTCCTTCCTGACTCTATAAAAAACAAAACAACAACAACAAAAAAAACAGAAATCACGGGGAACAAGAAATAACAAAGAAATAGACTTCCATAGCTTACCATACGAACCAGCAACTCTAATCACTTGTAGATCCTTGCTTTCTGAAACTGTGATATAGGAATTTTCCAATGATATAGGAATTTTCCACTAAGATGGAGAGAGCAAAAGTGAAGGGCATGAAAGCCATTTATCAGGAATGGCCAAGAATTAATGTTCTTACTCAAATTCTCTGTGCCTGTACTTTAAAAATACCAGGAAATAGCTGCAGACATACCATAAATCATACCACAAACCTTGGTTCTATTCCTATTTTGCCCATCATCCATATTCATCAGGGAGGAGTGATTCTTCTCACAGTCGCTGTCGCACGTATTACAAATTATTTTGGTAGAAAAGTTATAGAAGTTACTTCCATACTGTATCCATATCTCCGAACATAAGTGAAGTGCTGGGTCTGAATAAGGACAGTCTATAAAGATATGATACATACACACATATGCATGACAGGTATGCACAGGTATAGTATAAATTAGCATATACATCAGAATTTCTAAATATTTGCATTATACATTCAAATGATTAACAGGAGTTATATTTTGAAAGAGATGATTGTTTAAAATATGAGAGAAGGAAAAGAACACAGCCTGAGATGAAACAGATTTGGATCTGGAGCAATTGGATCTGGAGCAATCTGAAGATTGAAGAAAAATCATGGCTATAGAGGGAAAAAACAATGAAGGGATTATTCAAAGCACTCAAAGAAAACTTCAGAATGTTTTGTTTGCTGCAAAAAAAAAAAAAAAAAAAAAGCAAGACCTTAGTCCGTATCTACTCTGATATTTACCACCTCAATGTTTTCAGTGATATTTCTATAAGACTCTTCTCTAAATGATTCAAATAGATTTCAGGTTGAAATCCAACTTCTTCCCATTATTTATAGGAACCCTCATGGCACTCCAGTATTATCTCTTAATCCACTTAGTTTCCTGTCATCCATTTATCTTGAAAATCTTAAATTTTTCTTGAGAATGTCTTACTATGTCATTACTTTTATGGAAACACTCATCTAATCCCTGCATTAAATATTGTACCCCATTCAGTGTGAACTGTTTCCTCCAACTATATGGTTTATTGCATTATGTGTTCATGTTTATGAACACTTATTACACTGAATTATAATTTTTCTGTTTACTTGTCTGCTTCTCCTGTCACACTCAAGATGAGAAATTGTTGTAACTGTTATATATAAAAAAAAAATTATATTCTCTAGGTTTCCCAGGTGCTTGACATATGGTGCACAGTGCATCTTTTTGATGAAAGAAGATAAGAAGTTAAGAGAGGGAGGAAGAAAATCAATGACATTTATACAATTTTCAGGAGAGGAAAGGATATTGTTAATCTCTAAAAAATATTGAATGAGCTATCTGGCAAGGCCTTGGTTTCTACTATCATTGTTGACACCATACTTTATATCCAACTTAATTTGAACAGGAAAGTTGCCTGTTCATCACTCCTCCCTGGTCTTCCACCCTTAAAATATATGTATAAATATAGCTGATTCACTTTGTTGTACAGCAGAAACTAAAACATTGTAAAACTACAACAAAAATTTTAAGAAATAAAGTAGAGGACCAAAAAAAAAAAAAAAAGTATTCAGATAGAGTTTTCACTTCTAGAGAGATCTAATGGAAAAACTATCTTCTTTATTTTTTAAAATAACAATAGAGGCAATCCACACTAGCCATTACTTCCTTTCTTGAGTATCAACAGAGAAGCAAAAATCCTAGGGTATATAGGAGCACCAGCACATGAAAGGAGAAGGCAATGGCACCCCACTCCAGTACTTTTGCCTGGAGAATCCCATGGACGAGGAGCCTGGTAGGCTGCAATCCATGGGGTCGCTAGAGTCGGACACGACTGAGCACCTTCGCTTTCACTTTTCACTTTCATGCATTGGAGAAGGCAATGGCAACCCACTCCAGTGTTCTTGCCTGGAGAATCCCAGGGACTGGGGAGGCTGGTGGGGCTACCTGCCGTCTATGGGGCCGCACAGAGTCGGACACAACTGAAGCGACTTGGAAGCAGTACATGAAAGAGAATTCTCATGATTAAAGAAAACGAAAAGAAAAAACAGCCTTCCTCCTCAAAATGATTTCAAAAAAACAGACTGATATTTTAAAATGTATCTCTAATCAATTTACAAAGATGCCTCCAAAAGAGTATATACATAAGGTAAGAATAGGATGCTACAAAAAAAAAAAAAAATCTTAAGAATCATTCAAAAATATGATAGCCAAAAAATAATCAATACATTAAAAAGTAAAATTTAAGAAATCTTCCAGAATCTAGTGTTAAAATAAACAGAAAATATAAAGGAAAGATGAAAACTTGTAAATCTGAACATCCAAAAGAGAGAAGTCATGGAAAGAACAGAGGAAATGAAATGAAGTAAAAAATAAACTATAAGGAATAGCACATATACTCCCTACATTTGAAAGCCCTAAACTTTCATATTGAGAAGACTGCAGCACACCAGGCTCCCTTATCCTTCACTAGCTCCTGGAGTTTGTTCAAATTCTTGTCCACTGAGTTGGTGATTTTATCCAACCAGCTCATCCTCTGCAGCCCTTTCCTCCTTTTGCCTCCAATCTTTCCCAGCAAAAGAATCTTTTCCAATGAGTCAGCTCTTCGCATCAGGTGGACAAAGTATTGGAGCGTCAGCATTAGTTCTTCCAAAACACTCATACCCAAGAAAAACCCAAAATGTCAGGACCCCAGCAGCTGAAGTTGGGTCATTTTTATAAAATAAAAATTATATTGGGGACAGACTTATTAACAACATTGTTTTCCAGAGACAATGAAGTAACTCCCTTAATTTTCTCTAAGAAGTGAATTTTTAGCCATGAAATTTATAGCTAGCCAAGTTAAAGACTTATTTCAGACATATGAGAATACAGAATATTTATCTCCCATATACCCAGCTAAACACCATCACAGCTAAACTCCATTAAAATGTTTAAATGTCAGTGCTAAAGAAGGAAGAAAGAAGGGATTTAAGAAAACCTAGTCTAAGGAGAGAGAAGGCAATTCATTTGAAAAAAAAAATAAACATAGAAAGAAACTAAGTACAGACAGATGAAAATGCTTATTTAACAGAAGAATCTATACATGTTTACCATATTTTTATGGTTTTTCTTTAATTTTGTAAATATTTCAGGACTTTGAACACAATGAAAAAGAAGAGAGAAAACTGGAGAACACTATGTTACTGATAACTCTGAAACAGAAAGATCTTTCACTTTTATTTTCCTTCCACTTTAACTCTTCAAAGTACTTGGAAGTAAAGTTATTCAACACTTTAGTGTGTATTCTAACATATTAAAATGATGTGCTCACCTGAGACAGTTGTAGGCATATCTGTGGGTAATGTGGTTGTTTCCACACGTTCTGTTACATTCAGTTGTATATCATAAACTGTCTTGCTGTTAAAAATGAGCTTGTAGTAATCTGTAATTCATATAAGGAGATTAATAACTTTCACATAGAATCTTCCAATAAATTATACTAATAACACAGCAGTTGTTTAAAAATTTAATAGAAAGCACATTTTAAAATGATAGCTACATAAGAGTAGAATATCAACTTTACATACTTTTAAGATTAACAGTTATTTGAAATAATAATGTTTGATGTTACTCAACACAGTACTAGTTCTTATATAAGGAAATGCCCAAATAAGTTTAAAAATACAAAACAAAAAAAATGTCTATGTGATGCAGAGATTTCAAAATAAAAGACTGTAATTCAATAGTTAGTTTTTAAAAATGCAAACCACACTTTTGAGACCAGGAGTCACCAGAATACATTGGTGAGGCTTCATGTTGTAACTTTTGAGTTTCTTGGACAGAAATAACCATATTTTATGGATATAGAATTAGTAAATACTAGCCTCAGAATTAAAAAAATAAGAATTTCAGAAAACTGAAATCATGTATCTAAAGAATATCAGAAGATTCAAAAAACATAATATATCCATTTTGTGGATTATTAAACAAAACCCATCTTTTCTACAAGACTGATATTAGTTTACTTGCCAGCCCTTAATCCTAACAGAATCTTTAAGTTTTATGAGAATTAAATGAGAAACAATCACGAAGAATGGACACAAACAGTTATTGCCGTGCTGCTGCTACTGCTAAGTCACTTCAGTTGTGTCCGACTCTGTGCGACCCCAGAGATGGCAGCCCACCAGGCTCCCCAGTCCCTGGGATTCTCCAGGCAAGAACACTGGAGTGGGTTGCCATTTCTTTCTCCAATGCATGAAAGTGAAAAAATAAAGTGAAGTCCTCAGTCGTTTCCGACTCCTAGTGACCCCATGGACTGCAGCCCACCAGGCCTCTCCGTCCATGGGATTTTCCAGGCAAGAGTACTGGAGTGGGTTGCCATTGCCTTCTCCAATTATTGCCGTAATCATACTCTATTTCCTTAGAATGCCTTTGTACCCACTCTTGTAGGAGGGAATGGAAAGGGAATAAGTGTTTCCCAATGGCATCCAGGCTTGAGAAGAGATACTTCAAAAATGTCATGAAAATGAAGAATTTATTTCTAATAAATGGACTCCTCATGAAAACTCTCAGGGTATAAATTAGTATATTTTGTTGCATTAATTTTATAACTTTTACAAACATAGGCTTTACATTACTTTCTTCAGCATTGGTTGTACAGAAGGAATCTGATATTAAGATAGCCTAAAAAGAATGACTAGTGTTACATGGTCATACAAAAATGAAACCTGTTTTCCTCTGTTTATCTGGAAGTTTTATATGGATATGTCTCAGGATTTGGATTCATTTGCAATATGTCTAAGAAAAGTAAGGGACAGCCTCAGAAAAGAGTAAACACTTACGCATTAAGCCCAGGGCTCCCAGTCCAGCCAGCACCACCAGGTTCAACAACAGTGAAACAAAAGCAATAGGGTACCACACCTTTGATGGAGCGCTGTGTCCTGTGAGGAGAATGACAAGAAGTCAAGCATTTTATGTTACTTCCTCTTTCCTTAATTCCCTCCAACTCCTGCTCTTCTATACATAGTGGTATCAGACTTCTAAAGTTTAATTTAAAAAATTGCTTGCAAAGTCAATGAGACCTCATTTATATTCAGCCAACATAAATACACCTGTTCATTCACATCTGACACTAAAAACACAGAATTTTATATAAATGTGATCATATGATGTATTCTGGATATTTTATGAACACTCTCACTTATATTTTAGCAGTAGTTTTTCCTCACTAACTTCTTAGTCTTTTTCTCATTGATCTACCTTCCTAGCTCCAGGTGATTAATGTTAACCACCTGCTGGGTGTTCTTCCTTATGTTTTCCAGGCTAGATTTTTGTTTCCTTTTATTTTTAATTTTTTGAATTTTTAATTGGAATAGTTGCTTTACAATGTTGTGATGGTTTCTGCTATACAACAACGTGGATCAGGTATGAGTATATACATATCCTCTCCCTCTTAAACTTCCCTTCCAGCCCCAAGCATCCAGTATCCTGCAATATTGTAAAGTAATTAGCCTCTAATTAAAATAAATGAATTTAAATTAAAAAAAAAAAAAACTTATCTTTCAGCCCCCCTCCCCCATCTAGTTCATCACAGAGCTCTGGGCTGAGTCCAGGATAGTTTTGAAATATGCTATTTAATATAATTGCTAATTCTTTCTCTGATGATTGATTTTTTTTCAAGTGATCTATTTAATATGTTAGTAGAAAAATCGACTCTCCAACCCAAACTTTTATAATGCTTTATTTCCCTCACTGCTTCTCTCCCTAACTCTAGGTTATATGGTGAGAGTTTATTATAAATGATTCTAGACTATGATAAACTTTCTCTTATAGTATATCTGTATCATTGAAAGATTGTTTAGCACTTTTATTATTGCAATTTTCATAGTCATGCCATTATCAGCTATTGCTTTTTTGCACACCTCTAAATGTCCCCTTAAACTCTAATTAATTAATCATGGGGCTAAAAATTTTCTTGCGTATTTCTCAAATGGAGTATATGATGATTTTTTAATTTTACAAAAATGGATAAATTGTATCTTTTCTGATTTTAGGATAAATGAATTGCAACCAAAGATGGAGAAACTCTGTACAGTCAGCAAAAACAAGACCGGGCGCTGACTGTGGCTCAGATCATGAACTCCTTATTGCCAAATTCAGACTTAAATTGAAGAAAGTGGGGAAAA
The DNA here is from genome assembly GCF_029407905.1 of Bubalus kerabau. Taxonomy (NCBI): domain Eukaryota; kingdom Metazoa; phylum Chordata; class Mammalia; order Artiodactyla; family Bovidae; genus Bubalus; species Bubalus kerabau. The sequence continues at coordinate 21,885,232 of NC_073624.1, forward strand.
CCACTAGACCATTCAGGTATGACCTAAATCAAATCCCTTATGATTATACAGTGGAAGGGAGAAATAGATTTAAGGGACTAGATCTGATAGACAGAGTGCCTGATGAATTATGGACAGAGGTTTGTGACATTGTACAGGAGACAGGGATCAAGACCATCCCCATGGAAAAGAAATCCAAAAAAGCAAAATGGCTGTCCGGGGAGGCCTTACAAATAGCTGTGAAAAGAAGAGAAGTGAAAAGCAAAGGAGAAAAGGAAAGATATAAGCATCTGAATGCAGAGTTCCAAAGAATAGCAAGAAGAGATAAGAAAGCCTTCCTCAGTGATCAATACAAAGAAATAGAGGACAACAACAGAATGGGGAAGACTAAAGATCTCTTCAAGAAAATTAGAGATACCAAGGGAATATTTCATGCAAAGATGGGCTCATAAAGGACAGAAATGGTATGCACCTAACAGAAGCAGAAGATATTAAGAAGAGGTGGTAAGAATACACACAAGAACTGTACAAAAAAGATCTTCACAACCCAGATAATCATGATGGTGTGATCACTCACCTAAAGCCAGACATCCTGGAATATGAAGTCAAGTGGGCCTTAGAAAGCATAACTACAAACAAAGCTGGTAGAGGTGATGGAAATCCAGATGAGCTATTTAAAATCCTGAAGATGATGCTGTGAAAGTGCTGCACTCAATATGCCAGCAAATTTGGAAAACTCAGCAGTGGCCACAGGACTGGAAAAGGTCAGTTTTCATTCCAATCCCAAAGAAAGGCGATGCCAAAGAATGCTCAAACTACTGCACAATTGCACTCATCTCACACGCTAGTAAAGTAATGCTCAAAATTCTCCAAGCCAGGCTTCAGCAGTACGTGAACCGTGACTTCCAGATATTCAAGCTGATTTTAGAAAAGGCAGAGGAACCAGAGATCAAATTGCCAACATCTGCTGGATCATAGAAAAAGCAAGAGAGTTCCAGAAAAACATCTATTTCTGCTTTATTGACTATGCCAAAGCCTTTGACTGTGTGGATCACAATAAACTGTGGAAAATTCTGAAAGAGATGGGAATGCCAGACCACCTGACCTGCCTCTTGAGAAACCTATATGCAGGTCAGGAAGCAACAGTTAGAACTGGACATGGAACAACAGATCAGATCAGACCAGATCAGTCACTCAGTCGTGTCTGACTCTTTGAGACCCCATGAATCGCAGCACGCCAGGCCTCCCTGTCCATCACCAACTCCCAGAGTTCACTCAGACTCACATCCATCGAGTCAGTGATGCCATCCAGCCATCTCATGTTCTGTCGTCCCCTTCTCCTCCTGCCCCCAATCCCTCCCAGCATCAGAGTCCTTTCCAATGAGTCAACTCTTCACATGAGGTGGCCAAAGTACTGGAGTTTCAGCTTTAACATCATTCCTTCCAAAGAAATCCCAGGGCTGATCTCCTTCAGAATGGACTGGTTGGATCTCCTTGCAGTCCAAGGGACTCTCAAGAGTCTTCTCCAACACCACAGTTCAAAAGCATCAATTCTTTGGTGCTCAGCCTTCTTCACAGTCCAACTCTCACATCCATACATGACCACAGGAAAAACCATAGCCTTGACTAGATGAACCTTTGTTGGCAAAGTAATGTCTCTGCTTTTGAATATGCTATCTAGGTTGGTCATAACTTTCCTTCCAAGGAGTAAGCGTCTTTTAATTTCATGGCTGCAGTCACCATCTGTAGTGATTTTGGAGCCCAGAAAAATAAAGTCTGGCACTGTTTCCACTGTTTCCCCATCTATTTCCCATGAAGTGATGGGACCAGATGCCATGATCTTCATTTTCTGAATGTTGAGCTTTAAGCCAACTTTTCACTCTCCTCTTTCACTTTCATCAAGAGGCTCTTTAGTTCTTCATGGGAAATAGATGGGGAAACAGTGGAAACAGTGTCAGACTTTATTTTTGGGGGCTCCAAAATCACTGCAGATGGTGACTGCAGCCATGAAATTAAAAGACGCTTACTCCTTGGAAGTAAAGTTATGACCAACCTAGATAGCATATTGAAAAGCAGAGGTATTACTTTGCCAACAAAGATCTGTCTAGTCAAGGCTATGGTTTTTCCAGTGGTCATGTATGGATGTAAGAGTTGGACTGTGAAGAAAGCTGAGTACTGAAGAATTGATGCTTTTGAACTGTGGTGTTAGAGAAGACTCTTGAGAGTCCCTTGGACTGCAAAGAGATCCAACCAGTCCATTCTAAAGGAGATCAGTCCTGGGTGTTCATTGGAAGGAATGATGCTAAAGCTGAAACTCCAATACCTGACCACCTCATGCAAAGAGTTGACTCATTGGAAAAGACCCTGATGCTGGGAGGGATTGGCGACAGGAGGAGAAGGGGACGACAGAACATGAGATGGCTGGATGGCATCACTGAATTGATGGACATGAGTTTAAATGAACTCCAGGAGTTGGTGATGGACAGGGAGGCCTGGTGTGCTGCGATTCATGGGGTCACAGACAGTCAGACACGACTGAGCAACTGAACTGAACTGAACTGAATTGCAGGTATTTTCTTTCCATATCTACTCAATACTAAATGGTAACTACTTTAATTACTTCCTTGTTTATATCTATTCTTTTTATTGTTTATGGAATCTTATTATTTATATTTTAGATTACTTGGTTTTATTATCCAAGTCCATCATGATTTTCATGTCTCTTTATTTTATTTTTTTTGTATGATCTTCTAGGACCTGTAACTGGGCCTTAATGATCATTCATTCTTTGTATGAAAGTCATGGTTTTTCAAATTGAAAAATTTTAGTGCCATAATTTAATATCATAAATTAGTTTGATTATCTTTCTCTTGTAGGGATTCTGTTTTACCTGGAGCTGCTTGTTGGGCTTTTTCTTTTCCTCTGGTTCTGGGTTTCCTATGATTCTGGGTTCCATAAAATTAGTAACTTTTATTTGTTTTCCCTTGGCTTTACTGACCTTTAAGATTTGATACCAGTCTTTTGAGTACTTTGTGTGTGTGAAGTCACTCAGTTGTGTCTGACTCTTTGTGACCCCATGGACTGTAGCCTACCAGGCTCCTCCATCCATGGGATTTTTCAGGCAAGAGCACTGAAGTGGTTTTCCATTTCCTTCTCCAGAGGATCTTCCCCACCCAGGGATCAAACCTGGGTCTCCCACATTATAAGCAGATGCTTTACCGTCTGAGTCACTTTGAGTACTTTGAGAGGCATCAAATCTATGTGTGATGCAATGCATAGGTGTTTATTTCACTAAGTGCCAATGGAATGTCAGAAAACAAGTTCTTCATTTTATACCCCATAAAAGAAGAAACCTGGTTCATTGTCTTCTCAGATGCAAAGTCTGAGGATTTCTATGATTTAGGATTATAGAGGACCTTTTCTGCATTCTTATTTAGCTTCCACACTAACCCTCAGAGGCCAAAAAGATAAGCCAGCCCTCCCTGGACCACATAAGAAAGTTGGCGCCATCTTTTTTCTACAGAGTCTAATAAATCTCAAGAGACTGAATCCTTCCTAGGCACCAGAGAGACCTGAATCTAAGGCTTTTATTTGTGAATCTTCAGGCTCTTAATGAGGGCTGCTGCTGCTGCTGCTGCTGCTAAGTTGCGGCAGTCGTGTCCAACTCTGTGCAACCCCATAGACGGCAGCCCACCAGGCTCCCCCGTCCCTGGGATTCTCCAGGCAAGAACACTGGAGTGGGTTGCCATTTCCTTTTCTAAGCATGAAAGTGAAAAGTGAAAGTGAAGTCACTCAGTCATGTCTGACTCTTAGTGACCCCATGGACTGTAGCCTACCCGGCTCCTCCATCCATGGGATTTTCCAGGCAAGAGTACTGGAGTGGGGTGCCATTGCCTTCTCTGCTTAATGAGGGCTACTGCTGCTGCTGCTGCTAAGTTGCGGCAGTCGTGTCCAACTCTGTGCGACCCCATAGACGGCAGCCCACCAGGCTCCCCCGTCCCTGGGATTCTCCAGGCAAGAACACTGGAGTGGGTTGCCATTTCCTTCTCCAATGCATGAAAGTGAAAAGTGAAAGTGAAGTCACTCAGTCGTGTCCGACCCTCAGCGACCCCATGGACTGCAGCCTACCAGGCTCCTCCATCCATGGGATTTTCCAGGCAAGAGTACTGGAGTGGGTGCCATTGCCTTCTCCGCTTAATGAGGGCAGTGGTACACAAATCTTTTCTTCATTGGCACCATAAGAGTTTGGAGTACATACCATCAATCCGCTGCCTGGTTGCTAGCCCCAACAGTAGCTCCTTACATGGACTTAGGTATTTGCCAGTAGGAAATGGGAAAAAAAGGCAGAATGAAAGTACATTTAAGCTGATTGAAGTGCTAATTAAAATCAGTCTGAAATGAACAGTTATAGATGCATCATCCCTTCACCTTGATTTTTCTCTTAAAACTCCAATAAAATATAGAAAGTAGTTAAAGAAGGCATATAGATTCATAATAACAAAGAAAGGAAACCACAGAAATGGCCTTTGGAAAGGTAGGTAACAGATACAAAAGCTATTACTAACTTTGTAGGCACTTAGAAACTGAAGCAAAGTCAATAATGAGGAAACAAAAGTGAGCTGACTCTCGAGTAAGAACCCCAAAGGCTCCTGGTATTTTATCTTTCGAAGTGGAGGTATGGGTGAGTCTGAAAACTGAAAAAAATGCCCGAAAGTTGACATAAGATATGGGTATTCCCTCCTATGTATTTTTCTCTCCACTTTGTACAAGTTACCCTCTCTTACCCATTATAACAGAAGAATGCCCAGGGCAGAGTACTGAAAGATTCATTCAACTCCAGAATAGTCAACTGGCTCAAGAAGGGGGAAAAAATTTCAAATATAAAAAATTTTCTCAGTGAAATTGAAATTTTCTCAGGTTTCTCAGTGAATTGCTCCAGTTCATAAATGCTACTTCAGTTCATCACTTCATGGCAAATAAATGGGGAAACAATGGAATCAGTGACAGACTTCTTTTCTTGGGTTCCAAAATTACCACAGATGGGGACTACAGCCATGAAATTAAAAGACGCTTGCTCCTTTGAAAAAAAGCTATGACCACCTAGACAGCATATTAAAAAGCAGAGACATTACTTTGCCAACAAAGGCCCAACTAGTCAAAGGTATGGTTTTTCCAGTTGTCATGTATGGATATGAGAGTTGGACTATAAAGAAAGCTGAGCACCTAAGATTTGATGCCCTTGAACTGTGGTGTTGGGGAAGACTCTTGCTGACAGGAGATCCAACCAGTCAATCCTAAGGAAATCAGTCCTGAATATTCACTGGAAGAACTGATGCTGAAACTCCAATACTTTGGCCACCTGATGTGAAGAACTGACTCACTGGAAAAGACCCTGATGCTGGGAAAAATTGAAGGCAGGAGGAGAAGGGGATGACAGAGGATGAGATGGTTGGGTGGTATCACTGACTCAATGGACATGAGTTTGAGCAAGCTCCAGGTGTTGGCGATGTACAGGGAAGTATGGCATGCTGAAGTCCATGGGGTCACAAAGAGTCACACATGACTGAGCAACTGAAGTGAATTGACTGATGAATGCTACCATTTAGCTAGCCCATCTCACCTACACAAGCTCTCATTAAACCAGTTTAGTACCACACACTTAAGTAAGTAGAGACAACCAAGGATCATTTGATATTTGAAGAAAGCAACCAATATAAGGCTGAAGAAACAGAAAACACAGACAACAAGAATTTAGGGAAAGCATAAATAATGCAATGAGAACAGTTCAAAAACTCTGTAAATAAACAGACTCTCTTATATGACTGTGTTAGTCATTCAGTCACGCCCAACTCTTTGCGATCCCATGGACTTGCCAGGCTCCTCTGTCCATGGAATTCTCCAGGCAAGAATATAGGAGTGGATTGCCATTTCCTTCTTTAGGGGATCTTCCCGACCCAGGGATCAAACCCAAGTCTCCCTCATGTCACACAGATTCTTTACCATTTGAGTCACCAGGGAAGACCTTATAAGGCATGGAGGTATATAAATGTAGAAAACAATTTTGTCAGTTTCTTATACAGTAAACATAAGCCATGCAAACCAGGCTTCTACTCTTAGTTATTATCCTTCAAAAATTTCTAAAAATAGGTCTCTACAAAGACTTGTATATCCATCAGCTTTATTCATACTAGCTCCAAACTGGAAGCAACTGAAATGTTCATCTAGAGATGAGTGAGTTAACATGGTATGGTGTAGTCACACACTGGAATATTGTTCAGCCATGGAAAGAAATTCACTGCCAATGCATAGAACACAGATGAATCTCAAAAACATTGTGTTTACTGAATGAAGCCAGTCAGAGAAGAAGTCACAGTCAATCATTGCATATTATTTGAAACTATTTATATAAAAACTCTTCCCTGGTGGCTCAGATGGTAAAGAATTTGCCTGCAATGTGGGAGACCAGGTTCAATCCCCAGGGTTGGCAAGATCCCCTGGAAAAAGAAATAGCAATCCACTCCAGTATTCCTGCCTGGAGAATCCCATGGATAGAGGAGCCTGGCAGGCTAGAGTCTGTGGAGTCGCAAAGAGTCAGACACAACTGAGCAACTACACTGCTACTACTACATAAAACCTCTAGACTTAACAGAATAGTCTAGAATGACAGAAAGTAAAAGCTGGGGCTAGAACTAAGGTTGGTGGTGAGGATAAGATGGAGGCACACAAGTTGTTTTCTTGTGGTGACAGAAATATTGTAAATCTTAATTTTGGTTGGTTGTATGGGTATATATTTTTTAAGTCCAGTCAACCAAATGCTTAAGTGGGCATATTATTTTGTGTTTAAATTATAACATTGACTTTAAAGTACAATTTTTAAAACCATCAGAGAAGTAAGATACAATTTTGCATCCACATATAAGAATAGAATGCCATAGAAACAGCCTTTAGAAAACAATAACAGAAGTTCATGGAAAATAAAATAATACCAGAAACATTTTTAATGGAAAAAGATAATTTAAGAAAATCATCCATGAAATATAATAAAGGATAAAATGATGAAAAATAGGAGGAAAAAAGTCAATGAGGTTTAATATTATAAAAGTTGGAAAGATTCAGAAAAGTACACGAATACTCTGGGGGGATGGATGGAGAAAGTAATTAAAAAGAGCTGATTGTCCATAATTAAAGGTCATGAGTTTATCACCTTTGGTTTGTCTTCCTTATTTTCTCAAAAAATTTCTGTCTTTTATTTTATTTTTTTGTTGAAGTATAGTTGATTTACAATGCTGTGTCAGTTTCTGGTTATACATATATATATATATGTATGTGTGTATATATATATATATATATATACACACACATGTATATATGCATGTATATAGATATTAAGATTCTTTTCCATTATAAGTTATTACAAGATATTGAGTAGAATTCCCTGTGCTATACAGTGGTTCTTGTTGGTTATCTATTTTATATATAGTAGTGTACATATATCAATCTTAAGTTCCAAATTTATTTTTTCCTCCCTTTCCCCTTTGGTAGCCATAAGTTTGTTTTCCATGGCTATGAGTCTGTCTCTGTTTTGTAACTAAGTTCCTTTTGTATTATTTTTCAGTTTACTTCTTTTTTTTAATATTATTATTTTTTTTTTTACTTTACAATATTGTATTGGTTTTGCCATACATCAACATGCATCTGCCACGGGTGTACATTCAGATTCCATGTATAGGTGATATCATATGGTATATGTCTTTGTCTGACTTACTTCACTTAGTATTATAATCTCTAGGGCCATCCATTTTGCTGCAAATGGCAATATTTTATTCTTTTTATGGCTTAGTAGTATTCTATTTTATATATATATATTTCATATTTTCTTTATCTATTTATCTTTCAGTAGACATTTAGGTTGCTAATATGTCTTGACTATTTTAAATATTGCTATGAACATTGGGGTTACACGTATCTTTTCAAATTATGGTTTTCTCCAGATATATGTCCAGGAGTGGGATTGCTGGATCATATGGTAGCCCTATTTTTAGTTTTTAAGGAGCTGCCATACCATTTTCCATAGTGACTGCATCAATTTACATTCCCACCCACAGTTAGTAGAGTTCCCTTTCTTCCACAGCCTCTACAGAAAATATCTTTTATTTTCAGAAGAAATCTTTATTTTTTCTGCTGCAACATCTCCCACTATGTCCTTCTTACTTTTCTCCCAGCTCCAGTAGGTCTCACCTCTCATAGCTCTGCTCTCAGTTGCCTCAGCTGTGCCCTTGATGCTCCCTGCTCCAGTTTCAGCTTCACCGCCCAGCTCCAAGTCAGGAGTTTCATGGCTATCTTTTTCAGGAAATATAAACAGTGGCAATGTTTTTAGAAAATCATTCTTTTCTCTATAATCTTTTTTGCCTTCTAATTATCCAGGTAGTCCTATGTTCGTGGCTTGATTCTGATTCTGATGATAGATTTTTCCAATAGACAAACATGATGTGATCTTTTATAAAAATAAAATTGAAAGAGTTTCAGCTCAGTTCAGTCACTCAGTTGTGTCCAACTCCTTGTGACCCCATGGACTTCAGCATGCCAGGCTTCCCTGTCCACCACCAACTCCTAGAGCTTACTCAAACTCATGTCCATCGAGTCAGTGATGCCATCCAAGCATCTCATCCTCTGTTTACTTAGATATATAGAAAAGGATAAAATTGTTACATAAGGAAATACACATTAGAAAATATGTAGCAGAACATAAGGGCTTCCCAGGTGGCATTAATGGTAAAATACCCACCTGCCAATGCAGGAGACATAAGAGAAGTGGATCCGATCTGTGGGTTGGGAAGATCCCTTGAAGGAGGGCAGGACAACCCTCTCCAGTTATCTTGCCTGGAAAATCCCATGAACAGAAGATCCTGGCACGCTACAGTCCATAGGGTCGCAAAGAGTCAGACACGACTGAAGTGACTTAGCACAGCACTGTAGAACATAAATTGCATCTCCAATTTTATAGATACCACCATAGTGGTCTATGGTGTTTGTTGTATGATGAAGATGTAGTATTTTCCCCAAATACATGCAGTTCTTTCATCAGATGTTATAGAGACAGAGAAAATGACTCTTTGGAGGGACACTAGTCCCTAACACATGATCCACTAACCTGATGCCTCTAATCAGAGATTTGTTCACATAGAGGGCTTTTACTTCATTATTTAAATATAAAGTATCTCATAGCAATAAAGAAATTTCAGTGAATATGACTTTCATGTTTTGAAAAAATATCTTCCTACTGCTTCATTGTTATTAACTGTCTGGGAATTAAATTGCTGGATAAAGAAGACTGCAATTCTATTATGCTGAGATAAGGAAACTTCAGTCTTATTCTTTCTCAGAAAGAAATAAATGTTTAATGCATAATCACTGACTGGGTGTCCCATGATCCTATGAAACTCATAACATATACCTATTTCTTATCTTATTGCAATTAAATAAAAATATTGGATAGCTATGCTCACACTATTGCTGTCTTTTTCTTCCTCTAATAGCCTGTATGTAAAATCATCCTAAAATGTCTAAAAAATATAAGAAATGTTATTTTGGTGGCAACAGCAATCTGAATTTTCAGAGGTTTAGACCACAGTCTTTTTTCACATACTATGATGAACTTTGTTGTTGTCGTTGTTTATTCATTAAACCAAGTCTGACTCTTATGCGACCCCATGGACTATAGCCCAGCAGGCTCTTCTGTCCTTGGGATTTCCCAGGGAATAACAGTGGAGTGGGTTGCCATTTCCTTCTCCAGGGGATTTTTCCAATGCAGAGATCAAACCTATGTCTCCTGAGTCTCCTGCATTGGCAGACTGATTCTCTACCATTGAGCCATCAGGAAGCCCCATTGATGATGTTTCAAACTAAATAAGATAGACATAACTAGGCTTTGCAATAGTGACGATCTATGGACTAGTTCTCCAGAATTTAAATCTCAGAAGGGACTAACAGCCTCGAATTGAAGACAGGAGAACCCACCAGTATAGCTGATACCCTCTTCTCTGGTCTCTTTGATCCTCAAGGAGAATCTTACCTGTTCTCTTGAGACTGTGGCTTTCCTGGGGTTCCTTTGTCTTAGGATTTGAAAATTTGAGAGTTGCATAGGTCACTTCTTCAGACATTATTGAACAAAGCACAATTCAGTCACCCAGTGGGCTGTGCGTATCACCTTGAACTCACAGAAGCCACTCTTAGATGGCCTGTGCATGCAGGGACTGAGTTGACTGATCTATCTTTGTAAAGACCAAGCAAAAGAAGTGGTGTCAGAAAACAGAACTGTTCCCCTGAGAATTTCATAACTGCACTATTCTCACCTCTGTACATCCCTCTTATCTCACTTTTTCTAACTTCCTCCACTAAAACACCAAATTGAAGAAATGACTAAGAGAAAAATGTGGGTTTTAAATATAAACAATCTTTTATTTTTCAACTAGAGGGGAAAACATCTGTATCTCCAGACTCAACACTACCCTATGGAAATACAAATAAACATGTATTTATTTCTTCAGGTATAATTAGTTCTTAGAAAGCATGTGCCTGTGAGAACTCTGTTAGAATTGCATGAAGTGCATAACCCATTGCTGACTCCCAGAAAACCACAGGTGAGTTAATTCTAATCAAAATTTTTCATTCCATTTTTACGTGATTTTTTGTGGATTGCAGATTCCTGAGAATTTAAAGGCAAAATATTAATGGATCAAAACAAAAATCAAGAAGAAAAGGACTACAATGAACTACACTAAATATTGTACCCCACCCTCCTTTTTATTTACTGTCAAGAAAGATTGGAGCATTGTGCAATGAACAGAAGATACCTACCACAGAATTTAAAAGAAGAAAGAAAAAAAGAACTGTAAGGAGTAAATTTAGAAAAGTGTTCTGAAAATTGACTCAAGGAAAAAGGAAATTGCTTTAACCTATAGAGTTTGAAACTTTTTTAAAAACAGGAGTTGGGATGGAGACAGGGATGGGGAGGGAATATGTAGGTAGCGTGAGCTTTAGTGTTTTATTTAATATTAAATAAATTGGGAAGTCTCTAGGTCTCATTTTTCTCATTTACTAAAAACTCAACATTCAGAAAACTAAGATCATGGCATCTGGTCTCATCATTTCATGGCAAATAGATGGGGAAACAGTGGAAACAGTGGCTGACTTTATTTTTCTGGGCTCTAAAATCACTGCAGATGATGATTGCAGCCATGAAATTAAAAGACACTTGTTCCTTGGAAGAAAAGTTATGACCAACCTAGACAGCATATTCAAAAGCAGAGATATTACTTTGCCAACAAAGGTCTGTCTAGTCAAGGCTATGGTTTTTCCAGTGGTCATGTATGGATGTGAGAGTTGGACTATGAAGAAAGCTGAGCACTGCAGAATTGATGTTTTTGAACCGTGGTATGGCAGAAGACTCTTGAGAGTCCCTTGGACTGCAAGGAGATCCAACCAGTCCATCCTAAGGAGATCAGTCCTGGGTGTTCATTGGAAGGACTGATGTTGAAGCTGAAACTCCAATACTTTGGCCACCTGTTGTGAAGAGCTGACTCATTTGAAAAGACCCTGATGCTGGGAAAGATTGAGGGCAGGAGGAGAAGGGGACGACAGAGGATGAGATGGTTGGATGGCATCACCGACTCAATGGACATGGGTTTGGGTGAACTCTGGGAGTTGGTGATGGACAAGGAGGCCTGGCATGCTGCAGTTCATGGGGTTGCAAAGAGTTGGACACGACTTAGTGACTGAACTGAATTGAACAGATGAACCTAAAGTTTTTAACTGTTTTTCTAAATGCATATGATGTTCTTATTCTACCTCTCCTTCCAAGAGTGAATATAATGCTTCTCTGAGATCTTAAAACATACATTTGCTTTGAGCCAGTAGTCTCATTGTTTAGACGATGCAGAGATTAGACAATGATCTATGCACTTGCATGCTCATCATGTTGTCAGTTTATACATGTGAGAAATGTTTAAAGTGTTAAATATTGGACAAAAGGAAAAGTTGACATTCTTCACCATTTAGATAATGAGATCAGAAGCCAAGTTGATGTTTTGCACCTCTCGTAACAGAAAACATGTTTAAGGAATATGATGTCTGGGGTAGATAAAAACACTATAAAGGTAGAAGTTAAGGAATATTTCATGTGTTGTTGAGAAAGACAATATTTGCACATGTACATATATATGTAAGTGTATATATGAAAACCATGTTCTGATATGTAAACCTTGATATAAAGGGAAATCCCAAAAACTCTTACCCTGAAGCTCAGAATTTTCACTGGCTTGAATTCATTCTGAAGCAATAGGTGTTTTCAGCATCCTCCTAAATGTACATTCTCAAGTATAGTCAAAGCTGTGGTTTTTTCAGTAGTCATGTATGGATGTGAGAGTTGGACCATAAAGAAGGCTGAATGCTGAAGAATTAATGCTTTCAAACTATGATGTTGGAGAAGGCTCTTGAGAGTCCTTTGGACAGCAAGGACATAAAACCAGTCAATCCTAAAGGAAATCAACCCTGAATACTCATTGGAAGGACTGATGCTGAAGCTGAAACTCCAATACTTTGGCCACCTGATCCAAAGACCCAACTCATTGGAAAAGATCCTGATGCTGGGAAAGATTGAGGGCTAGTGAAAAAGGGGGTGACAGAGGATGAGATGGTTGGATGGCATCATTGATTCAATGGACATGAGTTTGAGCAAACTCCAGGAGGTAGTGAAAGATAGGGAAGCCTGGTGTGCTGCAATCCATGGGGTCTCAAAGAGTCAGATATGACTGAGAAACTGAATAAGAACAAAACCTACTACCTGAGAAAAACTCATTCACTATTTTAATTGACTGAAAACTTGAATAGTAGTTGACTTCCTAAATTTTCAAAGGATCAAATCTCTTCTCCCAGATAAAGATATTCATCCTACTCTAATCATATCATAATAAACTTTCTCTACACAAATACAAATGCAATGTATTTTATTTTATAATTGGGTTCTGCCGATTCCCGGGTCACTCGGCAGTAAAAAATCCGCCTGCCAAGTAGGAGATGTGAATTTGATCCCTGGATTGGGAAGACCTCCTGGAGGAGAAAATGGCAACCCACTTCAGTAAGCTTGCCTGGGAATTCCCACGGACAGAGCAGCTAGTGTCCATAGGGTTGCAAAGAATCAGGCACAACTTAGAGACTAAACAAGATCTGCCTATGTAACTTTGAAAAATGTAATAAATAGTTTTCTCTGGGCATTCAGAAACATTTGTTTATTCATCCATTTATTCTTTCCTTTATTCAACAGACTGAGTACCCACTGTATGGTAAGCAATATTCCAGACCATCTGATAGAAGCATTTATTTTCGTAAGGTAGTTTACATTCTATGCTTCATGTATTTACTTGTAAATATATAGCTTATATTGATATTTTTTACAGTATCCATGGATAAGCAATATAATATAAGGTAGTGAAAAATACTAGAATAGAAATAAAGTAGGGTAGAAGAAAGTGTGACAGAGAAGGAGAGGAGGCTTATGCTAAATAGAGGATGTATGGAAGACTTCTCTGTGGGGTTGTCATTTAAAACAACCAGAGAATAGCAATGACAAAAATATTATCCTATGAAAACATGCTAATTTAATCCTGTAATACCTACTAACTTTTTCAGTTTCTGAAATCTAAAAGTCAGAAGTTACTTACTCTTCAATTTCAAAGGTTTCAGTTCCTTTTAAATTTCCCCTTTCTTTTCAATTTCTTCATAATATGTTCCTCATTTTCAACTTCTGACTCCCTTGACAAATTTGACAATGAGAAGTATGTCAAATATTTGGTTTTCATCTCTCCTGAATAAGAATAATTTCATGTTCTCAGTTTCTGATCCACTGACCTAGTCCCAGAAATTTGATGCACATTGACTTTTGGGTGTGTTTCACGACCAAAGATTCTTTATCCTGATAGTCTGAATCAGATCTCCTTCATCACCAGATATATCCACAAACATAGTACTATCTGAAAAATAACAAGCCAGCAAAAGAAAGCAGTGACTAAAACCTGACGAATGGAATCTGGCTAACAGTGCACAATCTTCCCAAGAGCAGTAACATGTTCCAGACTGATTATTGCAACAGTTTTTGCAAAATGCTTGTGCAAAATGAGCTCAGAGGACTAGGAACCCTGAGAAAGAGGACAGTGAGAGAACAGGACACTCCACAGAATATGCAATAAGACAATCCAAAAATATGGAGGTTATGATATTTTAAAAAATAAGGAAAGAAGAATGGGAACTAGACAATCAAGAGCAAAAGCAAATACAGGAATACCTTTTTCAAATGTGGGGCAAACACAAATTTGGCATGACTGAACAATCAGTGAGACATAGTAATAGTATTCAATCTGAAATTTATGCTAAGAATGTTGTCTTTTGAATTGCTTAGTGGAGATGCAGGGAAAGATTTGCAGTCACTTCACTGAAATCAATCATTATGCAATAATAATGTGATCACATTTTTATTGCATAATGATTAATTTCAGTGAAGTGACTGCAAATCTTTCCCTGCATCTCAGTGAACTCCGGGAGTTGGTGATGGACAGGGAGGCCTGGCATGCTGCGATTCATGGGGTTGCAAAGAGTCTGACACGACTGAGCAACTGAACTGAACTGAACTGAATGTGATAAATAAATGCATTTTAAAAATTCACTCTTAAAATCAACCAGTGGTAAAATCATGAAATAATTATGGCTATGGTACATAGGTATGCTATTCATAATATTTAAATATTAGCAGGATAAAAGGAAAGGATCAAATTACAGAGATTAAGAGACAGGGGGAGGGAAGACAGAAGAAATAGGAGGAAGTGAAGAATTTTGAGATACATGGTTATAAGGAACTACTGTATAGCGTAGGGAACTCTGCTCAATGTTATTGGCAGCCTGGATAGGAGAGAAGTTTGGAGGCAAATGGATACATGTATATGTATGGCTGAGTCCCTTTGTAGAACACCTGAAACCATCACAACATTGTTAAATTGGCTACACTCTAGTACAAAATTAAATGTATTTTTTTTTAAGAGACACATGGCTGTGACAATAAGAAATAAAGGTTTGTATGAGGGGGTTTCCCTGGTGGTTCAGCTGGTAAAGAATCTGGCTACAAGGCAGGAGCGGAGAAGGCAATGGCAACCCACTCCATTACTCTTGCCTGGAAAATCCCATGGAAGGAGGGGCCTTGTGAGCTACAGTCTATGGGATCGCTAGGAGTCAGACATGACTGAGAGACTTCACTTTCACTTTCATGCATTGGAGAAGGAAATGGCAACCCACTCCAGTGTTCTTGCCTGGAGAATCCCAGGGATGGGGAAGCCTGGTGGGCTGCCGTCTATGGGGTCTCACAGAGTCGGACACAACTGAAGCGACTTAGCAGCAGCCGCAGCAGCAAGGCAGGAGACCCAAGTTCAATCCCTGGGTGGGGAAGATCTCCTAGAGAAGGAAATGGCTACCCACTTTAGTATTCTTGCCTGGAGAAGTCCATGGACAGAGGAGCCTGGTGGACTACAAGCCATGGGGTCACAAATAGTAGGACACAACTGAGTGACTTTCACTCACATGAGGGGGTCAGGGAAAAGAATTGAGAGAGTGAATTCTTCAAAAAAAAAAAAAAGAATTCATTTATCAAAACAAAAGCCAGTAGACAACTTCTAAAGTTATAAATCTATATAGCATAGTACAAATATTAAAGCTACAATCACCATAAAAAATAAAGACAAATTATTAAAAACAATTGCCATTGAGGAACAAAATAGTCATTTGGGGGGAGATGTTTTTATTGGCTAATCAGCTGTTCTGGTCTATTTTGTTTTAAACATATTCCTTTGAAAAAATGAAAATAATAGCAATTGTGTATATTCATATCTATTAAGCAAGGTTGTCTCCATTTCATAATTTGCCTTCATTCTGACCTTGTCCCAGTAGATTTCATTGCTGTAGATTCTGCCCTCAATTTAAAATCCACTGATTAGCATATTAAACTTTCTGCAGTAATATATAGATAGAAATGAATTTTTTTTTAATTTTTTTAATTTAAAAAAAATTTTTTTTAGTTTTATTTTATTTTTAAACTTTACATAATTGTATTAGTTTTGCCAAACATCAAAATGAATCTGCCACAGGTATGCATGTGTTCCCCATCCTGAACCCTCCTCCCTCCCCATACCATCCCTCTATCACACAAGGGAATACCCATAAGGATAACAGCTGATCTTTCAATAGAAACTCTTCAAGCCAGGAGGGAATGGCAAGACATACTTAAAATGATGAAAGAAAATAACCTACAGCCCAGATTATTGTACCCAGCAAGGATCTCATTCAAGTATGAAGGAGAAATCAAAAGCTTTTCAGAAAAGCAAAAGCTGAGAGAATTCTGCACCACCAAACCAGCTCTCCAACAAATACTAAAGGATATTCTCTAGACAGGAAACACAAAAACGGTGTATAAATTCGAACCCAAAACAATAAAGTAAATGGCAACGGGATCATATTTATCAGTAATGACCTTAAATGTAAATGGGTTGAATGCCCCAACCAAAAGACAAAGACTGGCTGAATGGATACAAAAACAAGACCCCTACATATGTTGTCTACAAGAGACCCACCTCAAAACAGGGAACACATACAGACTGAAAGTGAAGGGCTGGAAAAAGATTTTCCATGCAAATAGGGACCAAAAGAAAGCAGGAATAGCAATACTCATATCAGATAAAATAGACTTTAAAATAAAGGCTGTGAAAAGAGACAAAGAAGGTCACTACATAATGATCAAAGGATCAATCCAAGAAGAAGAGATAACAATTATAAATATATATGCACCCAACATGGGAGCACCGCAGTATGTAAGACAAATGCTAACAAGTATGAAAGGAGAAATTAACAATAACACAATAATAGTGGGAGACTTTAATACCCCACTCACACCTATGGATAGATCAACTAAACAGAAAATTAACAAGGAAACACAAACTTTAAATGATACAATAGACCAGTTAGACCTAATTGATATCTATAGGACATTTCATCCCAAAACAATGAATTTCACCTTTTTCTCAAGCGCACATGGAACCTTCTCCAGGATAGATCACATCCTGGGCCATAAAGCTAGCCTTGGTAAATTCAAAAAAATAGAAATCATTCCAAGCATCTTTTCTGACCACAATGCAGTAAGATTAGATCTCAATTATAGGAGAAAAACTATTAAAAATTACAACATATGGAGGCTGAACAACACGCTGCTGAATAACCAACAAATCACAGAAGAAATCAAAATTTGCATAGAAATGAATGAAAATGAAAACACAACAACCCAAAACCTGTGGGACACGGTAAAAGCAGTCCTAAGGGGAAAGTTCATAGCAATACACGCACACCTCAAGAAACAAGAAAAAAGTCAAATAAATAACCTAACTCTACACCTAAAGCAACTAGAAAAGGAAGAAATGAAGAACCCCAGGGTTAGTAGAAGGAAAGAAATCTTAAAAATTAGAGCAGAAATAAATGCAAAAGAAACAAAAGAGACCATAGCAAAAATCAACAAAACCAAAAGCTGGTTTTTTGAAAGGATAAATAAAATTGACAAACCATTAGCCAGACTCATCAAGAAACAAAGGGAGAAAAATCAAATCAATAAAATTAGAAATGAAAATGGAGAGATCACAACAGACAACACAGAAATACAAAGGACCATAAGAAAGTACTATCAACAATTATATGCCAATAAAATGGACAACGTGGAAGAAATGAACAAATTCTTAGAAAAGTACAACTTTCCAAAACTCGACCAGGAAGAAATAGAAAATCTTAACAGACCCATCACAAGCATGGAAATTGAAACTAATCAAAAATCTTCCAGCAAACAAAAGCCCAGGTCCGGATGGCTTCACAGCTGAATTCTACCAAAAATTTAGAGAAGAGCTAACACCTATCTTACTCAAACTCTTCCAGAAAATTGCAGAGGAAGGTAAACTTCCAAACTCATTCTATGAGGCCACCATCACCCTAATACCAAAACCTGACAAAGATCCCACAAAAAAAGAAAACTACAGGCCAATATCACTGATGAACATAGATACAAAAATCCTTAACAAAATTCTAGCAATCAGAATCCGTCAACACATTAAAAAGATCATACACCAGGACCAAGTGGGCTTTATCCCAGGGATGCAAGGATTCTTCAATATCCGCAAATCAATCAATGTAATACAGCACATTAACAAATTGAAAAATAAAAACCATATGATTATCTCAATAGATGCAGAGAAAGCCTTTGACAAAATTCAACATCCATTTATGATAAAAACTCTCCAGAAAGCAGGAATAGAAGGAACATACCTCAACATAATCAAAGCTATATATGACAAACCCACAGCAAACATTATCCTCAATGGTGAAAAATTGAAAGCATTTCCTCTAAAGTCAGGAACAAGACAAGGGTGCCCACTTTCACCATTACTATTCAACATAGTTTTGGAAGTTTTGGCCACAGCAATCAGAGCAGAAAAAGAAATAAAAGGAATCCAAATTGGAAAAGAAGAAGTAAAACTCTCACTATTTGCAGATGACATGATCCTCTACATAGAAAACCCTAAAGACTCCACCAGAAAATTACTAGAACTAATCAATGACTATAGTAAAGTTGCAGGATATAAAATCAACACACAGAAATCCCTTGCATTCCTATACACTAATAATGAGAAAACAGAAAGAGAAATTAAGGAAACAATTCCATTCACCATTGCAATGGAAAGAATAAAATACTTAGGAATATATCTACCTAAAGAAACTAAAGACCTATATATAGAAAACTATGAAACACTGGTGAAAGAAATCAAAGAGGACACTAACAGATGGAGAAATATACCATGTTCATGGATTGGAAGAATCAATATAGTGAAAATGAGTATACTACCCAAAGCAATTTATAGATTCAATGCAATCCCTATCAAGCTACCAACAGTATTCTTCACAGAGCTAGAACAAATAATTTCACAATTTGTATGGAAATACAAAAAACCTCGAATAGCCAAAGCGATCTTGAGAAAGAAGAATAGAACTGGAGGAATCAACCTACCTGACTGCAGGCTCTACTACAAAGCCACAGTCATCAAGACAGTATGGTACTGGCACAAAGACAGAAATATAGATCAATGGAACAAAATAGAAAGCCCAGAGATAAATCCACGCACATATGGACACCTTATCTTTGACAAAGGAGGCAAGAATATACAATGGATTAAAGACAATCTCTTTAACAAGTGGTGCTGGGAAATCTGGTCAACCACTTGAAAAAGAATGAAATGAACACTTTCTAACACCATACACAAAAATAAACTCAAAATAGATTAAAGAGCTAAACATAAGACCAGAAACTATAAAACTCCTAGAGGAGAACATAGGCAAAACACTCTCCGACATACATCACAGCAGGATCCTCTATGACCCACCTCCCAGAATATTGGAAATAAAAGCAAAAATAAACAAATGGGACCTAATTAACCTTAAAAGCTTCTGCACATCAAAGGAAACTATTAGCAAGATGAAAAGACAGCCTTCAGAATGGGAGAAAATAATAGCAAATGAAGCAATAGACAAACAACTAATCTCAAAAATATACAAGCAACTCCTACAGCTCAACTCCAGAAAAATAAATGACCCAATCAAAAAATGGGCCAAAGAACTAAATAAACATTTCTCCAAAGAAGACATACAGATGGCTAACAAACACATGAAAAGATACTCAACATCACTCATTATCAGAGAAATGCAAATCAAAACTACTATGAGGTACCATTTCACACCAGTCAGAATGGCTGCGATCCAAAACTCTACAAGCAATAAATGCTGGAGAGGGTGTGGAGAAAAGGGAACCCTCTTACGCTGTTGGTGGGAATGCAAACTAGTACAGCCACTATGGAGAACAGTGTGGAGATTCCTTAAAAAACTGGAAATAGAACTGCCTTATGATCCAGCAATCCCACTGCTGGGCATACATACTGAGGAAACCAGAAGGGAAAGAGACACGTGTACCCCAATGTTCATTGCAGCACTGTTTATAATAGCCAGGACATGGAAGCAACCTAGATGTCCATCAGCAGATGAATGGATAAGAAAGCGGTGGTACATATACACAATGGAGTATTACTCAGCCATTAAAAAGAATACATTTGAATCAGTTCTAATGAGGTGGATGAAACTGGAGCCTATTATACAGAGTGAAGTAAGCCAGAAAGAAAAACACCAATACAGTATACTAACGCATAATATGGAATTTAGAAAGATGGTAACAATAACCCTGTGTACGAGACAGCAAAAGAAATGAATTTTATATTTGTTTTATTCCTATATATATCAGTTTAATCTCTAAGAATTAAACTTTGCAATTAAAATAATTAGTAGATATTTATAAAAACAATATCAATGTATTCATTTCAGTTCAGCTGCTCAGCTGTGTCCAACTCTTTGCGACCCCATGGACTGCAGCATGCCAGGCCTCCCTGTCCATCACTAACTCCCGGAGTTTTACTCAAACTCATGTCCATTGAGTCGGTGATGCCATCCAACAATCTCATCCTCTGTCATCCCCTTTTCCTGCCCTGAATCTTTCCCAGCATCAGGGTCTTTTCAGATGAGTCAATTCTTCACATCAGGTGGCCAAAGTATTGGAATTTCAGCTTCAACATCAGTCCTTCTAATGTATACTCAGGACTGATTTCCTTTAGGATGGACTGGTTGGATCTCCTTGCAGTCCAAGGGACTCTCAAGAGTCTTCTCCAATACCACAGTTCAAAAGCATCAATTCTTCAGCACTCAGCTTTCTTTATAGTCCAACTCTCACATCCATCCATGACTACTGGAAAAACCATAGCTTTGACAAGACAGACCTTTGTTGGCAATGTCTCTGCTTTTGAATATGCTGTCTAAGTTGGTCATAACTTTTCTTCCAAGGAACAAATGTCTTTTAATTTCATGGCTGCAATCACCATCTGCAGTGATTTTGGAGCCCCCCAAAAATAAAATCTGCCACTGTTTCCACTGTTTCCTCATATATTTGCCATGAAGTGATGGGACCAGATGCCATGATCTTAGTTATCTGATTGTTGAGTTTTAAGCCAACTTTTTCACTGTCCTCTTTCACTTCATCAAGAACCTCTTTAGTTCTTTTTCCCTTTCTGCTATAAGGGTGGTGTCATCTGCATAAACTGAGGTTGATATTTCTCCTGGCAATATTGATTCCAGCTTGTGCTTCCTCCACCCCAGGGTTTCTCATGATGTACTCTGTATATAAGTTAAATAAGCAGGGTGACAATATACAGCCTTGATGTACTTGTTTCCCGATTTGGAAATCGGAATAAATGTATTAATCATGTCAATAACGTTTGAACACAAACATAATATTGTTTAGAAATGTTTTCTTTAAAGACACTAGTACATTCTATAATTTGTTCAGGTATGTTTACATAATATTAATTGAGACAATTTTCAGCAGTTTATATTGTTTATTATTTATAGATATGTAA
Source organism: Bubalus kerabau (assembly GCF_029407905.1). Lineage (NCBI taxonomy): Eukaryota > Metazoa > Chordata > Mammalia > Artiodactyla > Bovidae > Bubalus > Bubalus kerabau. Next base: position 21,906,792 of record NC_073624.1, read on the forward strand.
ACTAAGAAAATTCTTGTTCATAAAACTAAAAAGATGAAATAAAAAGATTCATTCTAACAATGCCATTCAGCTATTTGGATTTCTTCTGCATTACCTTCTAAGGTTACATAATTATTTAATGGCAAATATCACTTAATTACCCAATACATTGATTAAATCTCCCAATTTTGGTGAAAGAATTAGAAACCATGAGAATTACAAAAATAGTTTGCTTCCTACTTTTGTTTAAAAAGTAGCATATCAGATACTAGATTCAGTTTGTAATTGTATCAGAAGCTAACTTAGAAAAGTACCTTACAATATATGACTTACTCTGTGGGAACATTGTGTTAAAAATTAACTTACTAAAAACCATTATAATTGTAATATAGTTAGCCCTCAGTATCCTCACCTTCAACATCCAAAAATTCAACCAAATGAGATAAAATACATTCAGAAAAAAAAAAAAAATTCCAGGAAGTTCCAAAAAGGAACACAAATTTGCTGCATTAGCAACTATTTACCTAACATTTACTTTGTACCAAGGATTATATGTAATCTAGAAATGAATTGGGGTAGGGAGGAGCCAAGATGGCGGAGGAGTAGGACGGGGAGAACACTTTCTCCCCCACAAATTCATCAAAAGAGCATTTAAACGTCGAGTAAATTCCACAAAACAACTTCTGAATGCCGGCAGAGGACATCAGGCACCCAGAAAAGCAGCCCAACTCTTCGAAAGGAGGTAGGAAAAAATATAAAAGACAAAAAAATAGACAAAAGAGGGAGGGACGGAGTTCCGTCCCGGGAAGGGAGTCTTAAAAAGAGAGAAGTTTCCAAACACCAGGAAACCCTCTCACTGCCGAATCTGTGCCGAGCTTTGGAAGCACAGAAGGCAACATAAAAGGGAGGGGAAAAAAAAATAAACAATTAAAAATCGCGGATTGCGAGCCCTACGGGAACTCCCCCAGCGGAGAAGCAGCGCAGACGCCTGCACACGGCATTAGCAAGCGGGGGCTGGGCAGGGAAGCGCGGCGCGGGCTGTGTCCCTTAGAGTAAGAATCGGGCCGAATGTCCTGAGCGCTATCTGAGCGAAATAATTTGGGCTAGCAAACCAGACTGTGGGATATCTACCACGCGAAAAGCCAGCCCTAACCTAAGACACCGCCAGGCCCGCGCACAGAACAAAGGACTGAACAGAGATAGCCAGCTGCAGACCTTCCCCCTCCGGTGACAGGCAGCCAGAGCCTGAAGGGGGCAATCGCAGCCCCAGAGAGACACTATCTATAAAACTGTAAGCAGGCTTCTTTGCTAACTAAAACTTCTTGGGGGTCTGGACGGTCAACATCTGCCTGAGAAGGTGCGCCGGTTTTACACCCAGATAACCGAGTGGCGGGGAGGCGATAAGTCGCAGCATTGGCGCCCACCAAACACATCACCTGAGCTGCTCAGATCTGGGAAGAACACAAAACGCAGGCCCAACCGAGTCTGCGCCTCTGAGGACTACCCGAGTGCCTGAACCTGAGCGGCTTGGACCTGGGAGCTCAGCCCAGGGCCGGCCTCTGATTGTTCCCGGCGGAACAACCTAGAGCCCAAGCAGTGTGGGCAGGGAGGCTACACGCGCCGCGAGCGGGGGCAGACCCAGTGTGGCTGAGGCACTGCGAGCGCACGCCAGTGTTATCTGTTTGCAGCATCCCTCCCTCCCTCCCCACAGCGCGGCTGAACAAGTGAGCCTAAAAAAAAAAAAAAAAAAAAAAAAATAGTGTCCTCAACCATCCCCTTTGTGTCAGGGCGGGAACCAGACACTGAAGAGACCAGCAAACAGAAGAAGCTATAACAGAGGGAAACGCCTTGGAAGCTACAGGCCATAGATTAAAACCCTGTGGTTACTACGGATTACATAGGAAGGGGCCTATAGATCTTGAGAAATATAAGTCGGACTAAGGAACTGCCAAAAATGAACTGAACCCACAATACTCATAACAAAACCAGAGAAAGACCTAGATATATTTTTACTATTTTTACGATCAATCTTTCTTTTTTTTCTTTTTTTAATTAAAAAAAATTTTTTTAAGTCCTCTATTGTCCTTTAATTTTCACTTTTATAACTATTACTTTGCAAAAAAAAAAAAAAAAAAGACCCTATTTTTTTTTCTTCTTCAGCAAACTTCATATATATATTTTATAATTTTTTGACCGTGTTTTTTTTTTTTCTTTTTTCTTATTCTTATTTTCTTTAACATTGTATTTTTGAAATTCCAAACTCTACTCTAGATTTTTAATTTTAGCCTTTTGATATATGTTATCAATTTTGTACCTATAGTTTTTTTCATTATTTCTGTGACTTTTTTTTCCCCTCTGTTTCTTTCTCTTCTTCTTTTATATAACATCGTATATCTGCAATTCCAAACTCTACTCAAGATTTTTAATTTATGCTTTTTGGTATTTGATATCAATTTTGTACCTGTATTTTCTTTATAATTTTGTGACCTTGTTTTTGTTGGTTTGTTTGTTTTCTCTCTTTATTTTTCTTCTTCTTCTTTTTTTTTTTTTTTTAACGTTGTATTTTTGAAACTCCAAACTCTACTCTAGATTTTTAATTTTTGCTTTTTGGTATTAGTTATCAATTTTGTACCTGTAGTTTCTTTATAATTTTCACGACCTTGTTTGTTTTTCTTTGTTCGTTTTTTCTCTCTTTCTTTTCCTTCTTCTTTTCATTAACATCGCATTTTTGAAATTCCAAACTCTACTCTAGATTTCTAATTTTTGTTTTTATGTATTTGTTACCAATTTTGTACCTTTAAGAACCCAATCTTCAGGACCCATTTTTCACTAGTGTACGAGATTACTGGCTTGACTGCTCTCTCTCCCTTTGGACTTTCTATTTTCTCCACCAGGTCACCTGTATCTCCTCCCTAACCCCTCTCTACTCTACCCAACTCTGTGAATTTCTGTGTGTTCCAGACGGTGGAGAACACTTAAGGAACTGATTACTGGCTGGATCTGTCTCCCTCCTTTTCATTTCCCCCTTTTATCCTTCTGGCCACCTCTGTCTCCTGCCTCCTTCTTCTCTTCCCTGTATAACTCCATGAACATCTCTGAGCGGTCCAGTTGTGGAGGGCACATAAGGAAGTGACTACTGGCTAGCCCACTCTCTCCACTATTGATTCCACCTCATCTCATTTGGGTCACCTCTAACTCCCTCCTCCCTCTTCTCTTCTCCATGTAACGCTGTGAACCTCTCTGGGTGACCCTCACAGTAGAGAAACTTTTCATCTTTAACGTAGATGTTTTATCAGCGGTGCTGTATAGAAGGAGAAGTTTTGAAACTACTGTAAAATTAAGACCGATAACTGGAAGTAGGAGGCTTAAGTCCAAACCCTGACTCCAGGGAACTCCTGACTCCAAGGAACATTAAGTGACAGGAGCTCATCAAACGCCTCCATACCGACACTGAAACCAAGCACCACACAAGGGCCAACAAGTTCCAGGGAAAGACATAACAAGCAAATTCTCCAGCAACAAAGGAACACAGCCCTGAGCCTCAAGATACAGGCTGCCCAAAGTCACCCCAAAACCATAGACATCTCATAACTCATTACTGGACATTTCATTACACTCCAGAGAGAAGAAATACAGCTCCATCCACCAGAACATCGACACAAGCTTCCCTAACCAGGAAACCTTGACAAGCCACCTGTACAAACCCACACACAGCGAGGAAACGCCACAATAAAGAGAACTCCACAAACTGCCAGAATACAGAAAGGACACCCCAAACTCAGCAATTTAAACAAGATGAAGAGACAGAGGAATACCCAGCAGATAAAGGAACAGGATAAATGCCCACCAAACCAAACCAAAGAGGAAGAGATAGGGAATCTACCTGATAAAGAATTCCGAATAATGATAGTGAAATTGATCCAAAATCTTGAAATTAAAATGGAATCACAGATAAATAGCCTGGAGGCAAGGATTGAGAAGATGCAAGAAAGGTTTAACAAGGACTTAGAAGAAATAAAAAAGAGTCAATATACAATGAATAATGCAATAAGTGAAATTAAAAACACTCTGGAGGCAACAAATAGTAGAATAACAGAGGCAGAAGATAGGATTAGTGAATTAGAAGATAGAATGGTAGAAATAAATGAATCAGAGAGGATAAAAGAAAAACGAATTAAAAGAAATGAGGACAATCTCAGAGACCTCCAGGACAATATTAAACGCTACAACATTCGAATCATAGGGGTCCCAGAAGAAGAAGACAGAAAGAAAGACCATGAGAAAATACTTGAGGAGATAATAGTTGAAAACTTCCCTAAAATGGGGAAGGAAATAATCACCCAAGTCCAAGAAACCCAGAGAGTCCCAAACAGGATAAACCCAAGGCGAAACACCCCAAGACACATAGTAATCAAATTAACAAAGATCAAACACAAAGAACAAATATTAAAAGCAGCAAGGGAAAAACAACAAATAACACACAAGGGAATTCCCATAAGGATAACAGCTGATCTTTCAATAGAAACTCTTCAAGCCAGGAGGGAATGGCAAGACATACTTAAAATGATGAAAGAAAATAACCTACAGCCCAGATTATTGTACCCAGCAAGGATCTCATTCAAGTATGAAGGAGAAATCAAAAGCTTTTCAGACAAGCAAAAGCTGAGAGAATTCTGCACCACCAAACCAGCTCTCCAACAAATACTAAAGGATATTCTCTAGACAGGAAACACAAAAATTGTGTATAAATTCGAACCCAAAACAATAAAGTAAATGGCAACGGGGTCATACTTATCAGTAATGACCTTAAATGTAAATGGGTTGAATGCCCCAACCAAAAGACAAAGACTGGCTGAATGGATACAAAAACAAGACCCCTGCATATGTTGTCTACAAGAGACCCACCTCAAAACAGGGGACACATACAGACTGAAAGTGAAGGGCTGGAAAAAGATTTTCCATGCAAATAGGGACCAAAAGAAAGCAGGAGTAGCAATACTCATATCAGATAAAATAGACTTTAAAACCAAGACTGTGAAAAGAGACAAAGATGGTCACTACATAATGATCAAAGGATCAATCCAAGAAGAAGATATAACAATTATAAATATATATGCACCCAACACGGGAGCACCGCAGTATGTAAGACAAATGCTAACAAGTATGAAAGAAGAAATTAACAATAACACAATAATAGTGGGAGACTTTAATACCCCACTCACACCTATAGATAGATCAACTAAACAGAAAATCAACAAGGAAACACAAACTTTAAACGATACAATAGACCAGTTAGACCTAATTGATATCTATAGGACATTTCATCCCAAAACAATGAATTTCACCTTCTTCTCAAGCGCACATGGAACCTTCTCCAGGATAGATCACATCCTGGGCCATAAAGCTAGCCTTGGTAAATTCAAAAACATAGAAATCATTCCAAGCATCTTTTCTGACCACAATGCAGTAAGATTAGATCTCAATTACAGGAGAAAAACTATTAAAAAATCCAACATATGGAGGCTGAACAACACGCTGCTGAATAACCAACAAATCACAGAAGAAATCAAAAAAGAAATCAAAATTTGCATAGAAACAAATGAAAATGAAAACACAACAACCCAAAACCTGTGGGACACGGTAAAAGCAGTCCTAAGGGGAAAGTTCATAGCAATACAGGCACACCTCAAGAAACAAGAAAAAAGTCAAATAAATCACCTAACTCTACACCTAAAGCAACTAGAAAAGGAAGAAATGAAGAACCCCAGGGTTAGTAGAAGGAAAGAAATCTTAAAAATTAGAGCAGAAATAAATGCAAAAGAAACAAAAGAGACCATAGCAAAAATCAACAAAACCAAAAGCTGGTTCTTTGAAAGGATAAATAAAATTGACAAACCATTAGCCAGACTCATCAAGAAACAAAGGGAGAAAAATCAAATCAATAAAATTAGAAATGAAAATGGAGAGATCACAACAGACAACACAGAAATACAAAGGATCATAAGAGACTACTATCAACAACTATATGCCAATAAAATGGACAACGAGGAAGAAATGGACAAATTCTTAGAAAAGTACAACTTTCCAAAACTCGATCAGGAAGAAATAGACAATCTTAACAGACCCATCACAAGCACGGAAATTGAAACTGTAATAAAAAATCTTCCAGCAAACAAAAGCCCAGGTCCAGACGGCTTCACAGCTGAATTCTACCAAAAATTTAGAGAAGAGCTAACACCTATCCTGCTCAAACTCTTCCAGAAAATTGCAGAGGATGGTAAACTTCCAAACTCATTCTATGAGGCCACCATCACCCTAATACCAAAACCTGACAAAGATCCCACAAAAAAAGAAAACTACAGGCCAATATCACTGATGAACATAGATGCAAAAATCCTAAACAAAATTCTAGCAATCAGAATCCAACAACACATTAAAAAGATCATACACCATGACCAAGTGGGCTTTATCCCAGGGATGCAAGGATTCTTCAATATCCGCAAATCAATCAATGTAATACACCACATTAACAAATTGAAAAATAAAAACCATATGATTATCTCAATAGACGCAGAGAAAGCCTTTGACAAAATTCAACATCCATTTATGATCAAAACTCTCCAGAAAGCAGGAATAGAAGGAACATACCTCAACATAATCAAAGCTATATATGACAAACCCACAGCAAACATTATCCTCAATGGTGAAAAATTGAAAGCATTTCCTCTAAAGTCAGGAACAAAACAAGGGTGCCCACTTTCACCATTACTATTCAACATAGTTTTGGAAGTTTTGGCCACAGCAATCAGAACAGAAAAAGAAATAAAAGGAATCCAAATTGGAAAAGAAGAAGTCAAGCTCTCACTGTTTGCAGATGACATGATCCTCTACATAGAAAACCCTAAAGACTCCACCAGAAAATTACTAGAACTAATCAATGACTATAGTAAAGTTGCAGGATATAAAATCAACACACAGAAATCCCTTGCATTCCTACACACTAATAATGAGAAAACAGAAAGAGAAATTAAGGAAACAATTCCATTCACCATTGCAACAGAAAGAATAAAATACTTAGGAATATATCTACCTAAAGAATCTAAAGACCTATATATAGAAAACTATAAAACACTGGTGAAAGAAATCAAAGAGGACACTAACAGATGGAGAAATATACCATGTTCATGGATTGGAAGAATCAATATAGTGAAAATGAATATACTACCCAAAGCAATCTATAGATTCAATGCAATCCCTATCAAGCTACCAACAGCATTCTTCACAGAGCTAGAACAAATAATTTCACAATTTGTATGGAAAAACAAAAAACCTCGAATAGCCAAAGCGATCTTGAGAAAGAAGAATGGAACTGGAGGAATCAACCTACCTGACTTCAGGCTCTACTACAAAGCCACAGTTATCAAGACAGTATGGTACTGGCACAAAGACAGAAATATAGATCAATGGAACAAAATAGAAAGTCCAGAGATAAATCCACGCACATATGGACACCTAATCTTTGACAAAGGAGGCAAGAATATACAATGGATTAAAGACAATCTCTTTAACAAGTGGTGCTGGGAAATCTGGTCAACCACTTGTAAAAGAATGAAACTAGAACACTTTCTAACACCATACACAAAAATAAACTCAAAATGGATTAAAGATCTAAACATAAGACCAGAAACTATAAAACTCCTAGAGGAGAACATAGGCAAAACACTCTCTGACATACATCACAGCAGGATCCTCTATGACCCACCTCCCAGAATATTGGAAATAAAAGCAAAAATAAACAAATGGGACCTAATTAACCTTAAAAGCTTCTGCACATCAAAGGAAACTATTAGCAAGGTGAAAAGACAGCCTTCAGAATGGGAGAAGATAATAGCAAATGAAGCAACTGACAAACAACTAATCTCGCGAATATACAAGCAACTCCTACAGCTCAACTCCAGAAAAATAAATGACCCAATCAAAAAATGGGCCAAAGAACTAAATAGACATTTCTCCAAAGAAGACATCCAGATGGCTAACAAACACATGAAAAGATGCTCAACATCACTCATTATCAGAGAAATGCAAATCAAAACCACTATGAGGTACCATTTCACACCGGTCAGAATGGCTGCGATCCAAAAGTCTACAAGTAATAAATGCTGGAGAGGGTGTGGAGAAAAGGGAACCCTCTTGCACTGTTGGTGGGAATGCAAACTAGTACAGCCACTATGGAGAACAGTGTGGAGATTCCTTAAAAAACTGGAAATAGACATGCCTTATGATCCAGCAATCCCACTGCTGGGCATACACACTGAGAAAACCAGAAGGGAAAGAGACACGAGTACCCCAATGTTCATCGCAGCACTGTTTATAATAGCCAGGACATGGAAGCAACCTAGATGTCCATCAGCAGATGAATGGATAAGAAAGCTGTGGTACATATACACAATGGAGTATTACTCAGCCATTAAAAAGAATACATTTGAATCAGTTCTAATGAGGTGGATGAAACTGGAGCCTATTATACAGAGTGAAGTAAGCCAGAAAGAAAAACACCAATACAGTATACTAACGCATATATATGGAATTTAGAAAGATGGTAACAATAACCTTGTGTACGAGACAGCAAAAGAGACACTGATGTATAGAACAGTCTTATGGACTCTGTGGGAGAGGGAGAGGGTGGGAAGATTTGGGAGAATGGCATTGAAACATGTAAAATATCATTTATGAAATGAGTTGCCAGTCCAGGTTCGATGCACGATACTGGATGCTTGGGGCTGGTGCACTGGGACGACCCAGAGGGATGGAATGGGGAGGGAGGAGGGAGGAGGGTTCAGGATGGGGAACACATGTATACCTGTGGCGGATTCATTTTGATATTTGGCAAAACTAATACAGTTATGTAAAGTTTAAAAATAAAATAAAATTTAAAAAAAAAAAAAAAAAAAAAAAAAAGAAATGAATTGGGCTTCCTTTATAGCTCATTTGGTAAAGAATCTACCTGCAATGCAGGAGACCCGGGTTCAATTGCTGGGTAGGGAAAATCCCTGGAGAAGGAAATGGCAACCCCCTTTAGTATTCTTGCCTGGAGAATCCCATGGACAGAGGAGCCTGGCAGGCTACAGTCCATGGGTTTGCAAGAGCTGGACATGACTTAGCGACTAAAGAGAGAGAGAGAGCGAGCCATTTTCTCAAGTTTGGGGGGAAAGTACTGCTGCTGATGCTGCTGCTAAGTCACTTCAGTCGTGTCCGACTCTGTGCGACCCCATAGACGGCAGCCCACCAGGCTCCCCCGTCCCTGGGATTCTCCAGGCAAGAACACTGGAGTGGGTTGCCATTTCCTTCTCCAATGCATGAAAGTGAAAAGTGAAAGTGAAGTTGCTCAGTCGTATCCGACTCTTAGCAACCCCATGGACTGCAGCCTACCAGGCTCCTCCATCCATGGGATTTTCCAGACAAGAGTACTGGAGTAGGGTGCCATTGCCTTCTCCAGGGAAAGTACTATATACTATATAAAGTTTAAAATTTATCTCTATGACAACTCTAACATATTTTTTCACTTAGAGACTACTTCTTTAACCCAATATACACATAATATATTGAAATATCAAAACCCTATTAATTTCACTATACTCTATGAATGTGTTTTTAAAACAAAATGTTTTTATTGTATTAAGTATGTCTGTGTCAATAAAGGATAGGCACATGGTGCAATGAATTTATGAAAAATAGTTTTCATAATCCTGTTGGCAAAATCAGTAACCATTATCAAATCATCCAATCTAACTTACTCAGTGTCAAAAAATACCTTATTCTTAGTCATGTTAACAGCTAATACATTTTTAAGAAATGCATTAAAACCACTAAAAATATATTATGAGCTACATTTATGACATCAAAACACTTAAATCACATTTAAAATAATGTAGACCTAATAAAATTAATTTATACACTTCTGTGTTATAAAGGCAAGGTAATCAATCAATATGCTATTCTCATTGCTTCTTATTTTAATCATGCAAGGCATAATGTCGATAAGATTCCAAGATATAAATGAAGTAAAGTGAAAGTCGCTCAGTCGTGTCCAACTCTTTGTGACCCCATGGACTATACAGTCCATAGAATTCTCCAGGCCAGAATACTGGAGTGGGTAGCCTCTCCCTTCTCCAGGGGATCTTCCCAACCCAAGGATCGAACCCAGGTCTCCCGTGTTGCAGGCAGATTCTTTACCAACTGAGCTCTCAGGGAAGCCCAAATATAAATGAGGTACAGTATAAAACAAAAGGCACTGCATTTTATCAAATAGTTGTGTGCATGTTTATATATATATGTGTATACATATGCATGAATCAAGTTCATGGTCAAATTTTCCAACATATATAATGAAATAGCCAAAAAAATGTATATATTGTCCTATTGTAATCTACTCTATTAAACAACCAGCATATAATATCTCTATTAATGGAAGTTAAAAATTATTAAATACTTTATAAAATAAAATGAGGCTTGGCTATAATTGGAAAAGATAGATTATAGAATTTGACTCATATTTTACACAGACAAGTTATTTTTAAAAATCAAATGAAAGTTTAACCTTGAGTTTTATTAATTGACTTTAAAAATTGGCATATATGGAAAAAGCTTCAGTCAACAGAAAGAGAATCATTTATTACTGACCTATTAAGTTTTGGATATTCAGAGGTGATTTTCCAACTTACAACATATCCTTGAGAGAGGAATTCAGAGTAGTTAAAGCATCTTGTTAACATTGATGTAGTAAAACTAAGCATTTTAATGCTTAATTTTAGCTCTACTCTCTTGGAACTTTTCCTTGAGGAAATGGTATAATTAAACACAATTTGTCATTATTCCTAACTCACTATCACGTGTCTCATTTCAGAATAGCCCACAAGTGTCAAGAGATTTCATAAATAAACAAAACTTCACTTTGCCATTTGGGCAAAAGCAAAAGTCATTCCTTGGTTACTTTCCATGTAGCAATATGTACTTTATCTTGGGGGGAAAACATGGGGCAAACAATTGCAAAAAATTGCAAAAAAAATTTGGCAAACAATTCCCACCAAAGCACAGTATCTCAAAACTTGGGACATTCTTTCCCAAGTGAAAATGTATTAATTCACAACATGGGTATAGGATAAATTAATACATTATTCCCCATGAATAGACCCTTTCTCTTCAACTGTCTCAAAGTAATACAGAAGTGTTGTAGAAATAGAATTTGAAAGTATCTCAGAGAACAGAATCTCCTTACATATATAGTTGATTTTTACATTGGCCAGATCATTGGCTTTCTGATCCAACTTATCCCCTGCATCTTGTTCTCATTCTAGTATTTGATATATGAGAACTATTTCAACAGAATAGTTTGTTAAAGAGGCAATTCAATCAACAGATTGCCATGCTTCATTTGAAATGAAGCACATTAATTTGACACTACATAGTATACCTGAGCACATCTATCAACCAATTTGGCCTGAATGACATTCTACAGCACCGATGATGAATAGTCAAATGTATTGAAACATAATGAAAAACATATTGAAAAAGACAAGTTGGAAAACTAATCTCTACCTGACTTAAAAAAACGATCATATGTAAGACAGTGTGATGTTATTGTCAAATAAATAATTCAGTGAAAAATATCGAAGTCCAAAATAGATTGTTATGTATGTGGTCAACTGATTATTTTCACTAAGATACGAAGGTGATTCAGTGAAGACAGCATATTAATTTCTAAAGCTGGCTATCACTATGGGAAAAAAAATGAATTTGTATCCATGCTTTGCACCATAGAAAATAGCTAACAAAAAAAACAGCCCCACAACAAAATCTCACAATGGGCCACACACTTAAAGGTAAAATCTGAAATGATGAAACTTCAAAAACAACATAAAGGAGAAAATCTTTACAATTTGGGGGCGAAAAATATTTTCTAGCTACAACAACAAAGTGAAGTTAAAGTGTGGTTGTTCAGTCATGTCTGACTCTGTGAATCCATGAACTGTAACCCACCAGGCTCCTCTGTCCTTGGAATTCTCTAGGCAAGAATACTGGAGTGGATTGCCATTCCCTTCTCCAGGGGATCTTCCCAACCCAGGGGTCAAACACAGGTCTCCTGCAATGCAGGCAGATTCTTTACCATCTGAGCCACCAGGGAAGCCCACAACAGCAAAAGCATGATCTAAAAATAACAAAATAAATAAAAAGCTAGACAATGAAAATGAAGAACTTCCACTTTTTGAAAAAGATCTAAGGACATGAACAAACAAATCAAACACTAGGAAAAAAATATTTGCCATTCACGTAATTGATATAACATGTCTGATATTCAGACTATATCTCTCAACAGGAACTCTCAACACTAAAAATAAAGTATTACAAAATAGGCCAAAGATTGGCACTGACACTATCAAAGAAGTTATACAAATGTCAAATAAGCACAAGAAAAGATAGCCAACAAGGGACACCCCTACATAAATATTAGAATGTAAAAAAAAAAAAAGAAACAGAAAGACATATATCAGTCTTGCTGAAGATTATCAAACAAACAAAACTCTTTTTTCCCCAATTTTATTAGGATATAATTTACACATGGCATTGTGGAAGCTTAAGGTATACAGTATAATGATTTGACTCACATATATTATGAAATGATTACTGCAGTAAATTTAGTTATCCATCATATCATATAGATACGAAAAAAGGAAAACAATTGCTTGTGATGAGAACTCTTGGAATTTGCTCCATTAACAACTTTCAATTGTACCACACAGCAGTATCAACTATAGTTATTGTGTTGTGCATTAGATCCCCAGGACAATAACTATATGGTATAACTGGAAGTTTTTACTTTCTGACCACCTCATTCTATATCCTCTCTTCTTGGACTCTTGATCTGGGCTTATGGATGTATACCTATCCTGGTATCAAGTCAAAACTATTTTTATTATTGTGGCTTTAGAGTAAGTCTTGTTATTGAAGACTGTAATTTCTGCAAATATTCTTCTTTTTCAATATTATGTTGGCTATTCTAAATCTTATGCATTTCTGTATTAATCTTAGTATTAGCATATCACTTTTAAAAAATCCCTCTGAAAAATTCAGGGATTGTATTGAATCTAGAGGCAAATTTAGGAAAGTTGACGTCCCCCAAATATGAACTTTTCTAATCCAAGTATGTAGTTATCTCTCCACTTATTGAGGTTTTCTTTAATTTTGTCAGCAACCCCTACAGTCTTGATTTCCAGGGAAGCAGATTCTGAAGTCAAGATTAGTATGATGGAGGTTTATCAGGGACATCCTTGGTGTGTCCACTTGTGGAAAAAAACAGAAGAAAGCAGAATTGGGGAAAGGGAAGTTGGAGCTCTGAGGCTGGAATAGAGCTTCTGAGTTTTCCCTGATTAGGCCAAGGCATCAAGGCCTTCATATCCCCACATCGCAGAAACGAGCTGCTCTGGGAAAGGAATATAACCTTGACTGAGTTCATTCCCTTCAAGAGAGGCAAGGGCTCACACTTGATAGTTGGATGCTGATAGCTCTCCCAGCAACTAGGAGAATAAGCCCTTCAGTCCTGAAGAGGAATCTGTATATCACATCATAGGGTCCAGTACAATTTAACTTTCTTCAGCCTAGATGTATTTCTTCATGGAAATGAAGCAAGTCGAGGTTAAAAATATGTCTCTTCTCCTGGAATAAACCTGTAAGTGGAAGGTGTCTGGCATTAATTCTAGCTCCCGACCCTGCACCTGAGCTCAGAGTCACAACTGACACTCATTGTCTCTCTCTCCTATTTTTTTTTTATTTAATTTTATTTTTAAACTTTACAATATTGTATTGGTTTTGCCAAATATCAAAATGAATCCGCCACAGGTATACATGTGTTCCCCATCCTGAGCCCTCCTCCCTCCTCCCTCCCCATACCATCCCTCTGGGTCGTCCCAGTGCACCAGCCCCAAGCATCCAGTATTGTGCATCGAACCTGGACTGGTGACTCGTTCCATATATGATATTATACGTATTTCAATGCCATTCTCCCAAATCATCCCACCCTCTCCCTCTCCCACAGAGTCCAAAAGACTGTTCTATACATCAGTGTCTCTTTTGCTGTCTCGTATACAGGGTTATTGTTACCATCTTTCTAAATTCCATATATATGCGTTAGTATACTGTATTGGTGTTTTTCTTTCTGGCTTACTTCACTCTGTATAATAGGCTCCAGTTTCATCCACCTCATTAGAACTGATTCAAATGTATTCTTTTTAATGGCTGAGTAATACTCCATTGTGTATATGTACCACCGCTTTCTTATCCATTCATCTGCTGATGGGCATCTAGGTTGCTTCCATGTCCTGGCTATTATAAACAGTGCTGCGATGAACATTGGGGTACATATGTCTCTTTCAATTCTGGTTTCCTCAGTATGTATGCCCAGCAGTGGGATTGCTGGATCATAAGGCAGTTCTATTTCCAGTTTTTTAAGGAATCTCCACACTGTTCTCCATAGTGGCTGTACTAGTTTGCATTCCCACCAACAGTGTAAGAGGGTTCCCTTTTCTCCACACCCTCTCCAGCATTTATTGCTTGTAGAGTTTTGGATCGCAGCCATTCTGACTGGTGTGAAATGGTACCTCATAGTGGTTTTGATTTGCGTTTCTCTGATAATGAGTGATGTTGAGCATCTTTTCATGTGTTTGTTAGCCATCTGTATGTCTTCTTTGGAAAAATATCTATTTAGTTCTTTGGCCCATTTTTTGATTGGGTCATTTATTTTTCTGGAGTTGAGCTGTAGGAGTTGCTTGTATATTTTTGAGATTAGTTGTTTGTCAGTTGCTTCATTTGCTATTATTTTCTCCCATTCTGAAGGCTGTCTTTTCACCTTGCTTATAGTTTCCTTTGTTGTGCAGAAAGAAAAATTTTCAACTGTTTATTTTATATTGGAGTATAGCTGATTAACAATGTTATGATAGTTTGAGGTGAACAGCAAAGGGACTTGGCTACTCTTCTCACTCTCCACACATCTGCTGATCTTAGTCACCTTCACCTAGCAGGGGTTTGAGCCCATCATACCATTCTCAAGCTGAGACTGCAGAATTTGCCTTTATACCATCAAAATAGAGGATGGATTATAAAGATGTCCTCAAATGGCATAACTGGATGCCAAATGTCTTTCTTTCTGTTCCCCCTATGGTGTAAACACAGCCCCCTCTTCTGTTGGACAGAGTAAATAGCCCATCCCAATTCATCTAAAGGGATTATAAAGATGTCCTCAAATGGCATAACTGGATGCCAAATGTCTTTCTTTCTGTTCCCCCTATGGTGTAAACACAGCCCCCTCTTCTGTTGGACAGAGTAAATAGCTCATCCCAATTCATCTAAAGGGATTATAAAGATGTCCTCAAATGGCATAACTGGATGCCAAATGTCTTTCTTTCTGTTCCCCCTATGGTGTAAAAACAGCCCCCTCTTCTGTTGGACAGAGTAAATAGCTCATCCCAATTCATCTAAAGAGATGCTGTGCCCCTCGGTGGAAGCTTTTGTTCTTTACAGACAAGATTTTCTTAAACCCAGAGTTACTCTGACAGAAGGAATGCATCTCCCAAGTTAGTTACTGGAAATGATGGTAAGAAGGGTCACTCCTGCCTCTCCCTTTGGTTTCCAGACCCATGTATTCTATCTGTTGAAGACACAGCACCATATAAAGGTTATTGGTTTAAAGGATACACTATAACTTGGAAGATGGCATCATGTTGTAGTATTAACTCTTGAGATGGATCTCCAACTGTGCTTTCAATTGACCTTTAGCCTTCCATTGCTCTGTCTGACTTGAAGCTGTGTGTTGATTCTGTTTTTATGTAACTAGTGGATCCCATGGTCAATCCTCCATTCCCTTATGTGAATGCTAGAGAGCATCAGACGTGATGTTATGTAAGGTCCTATTCCAGTTTGTGGATATTGGTTCTGGATGAACCCTATGGACAGGACAAGAATTCCATACCCAAATATGCATCTATTCCTGTCAAAGCTCTTTCCATTGTGGAATGGGTATATATTAGCTAATTTGGCAGCAAACAGCTTATAGTTTTCTTTGAGGCATGACAGTGCAGTCCTGGCCCTTGCTATGCTGTTATTACCAGTTGCTGGATGTACAGATCTTTAGAAGGAAGTGTAACTTTAGGTGAGGTATTAGGATCACACTGCATATAATATTTACATATAGAGATTTTCCACATTTTAATCTTTATTATTACTATGTTTTTGGATGCTATTATTAATGGTATTGCTTTTGTAAATTTTATTTTGCACTACTTATTGCTAATATATAGAATTATGATTGATGTGCATGAATTGGGAATATACTATATATAATTTATCACTGAGCTTGCTAAATTAATAGTTTATAAATTATATTGGTTTATGTAAAGAATTAAATGATCTACAAATAAAATCTTATTTCTGTCTCTTTTTTAATATTTTTAATCTCTTTCTTGCTTTATTTCACTTTCAGGACCTCCAATAGACAGTAGAGGTTGTTGAATAAAATAACCGATAATTTCTATATTCTTCCAGGGTTCAAAAGAAAAACTTTCACTCTTTTACTAGAAATATGTTAAGCTTAGGGGTTTCTGTTGCTGCTTTTGTTAGTTTTTTTTTTTTTTTCTTTAATGTTAACATTCTTTATCAGATTAGAGATACCTTCTGCTTCAAGTTTTTTAAGAGATTTGGTGTTGAACTTTATCTAACATTTTTTCTATATCTATTGAAATGGCACTGTATTCTCTCTTTTATTTTTTTTCCTCAAAAGTAAGTAAATCAACCTGTCTTGTCCTAATTGGTCATGATGGTATTATCTTCTTTGTATATTCCAAGATTTCATTTTCTTTGATTTTCTGTAAAGTTTATATTTACCTTATTTCTGGAGAAGCAAGAAAAACTAGCTTCTGTTTTCTGTGTGTGCTCAGTCGTGTCTGACTTTTTGTGACCCCATGGACTGCAGCCCACCAGGCTCCTCTGTCCACTGGAATTATCCAGGCAAGAATACTGGCATGGGTTGCCATTTCCTCTATCAGTTTTCTGTATTCTCATCCAAAATACTGTATTTATGTTCAGCAGTATCTGGATTAAGTGAATGAAACATAAAATATAACTATGACGTTAGGCTCCATTCACTCAGCAAATGAAGAGAAAGAAAAAAGTTAGAAAATGCAAATTGTTAGGAGGGAGGCAGAAATGTAGTCGTACTGTATCTTTATTCTATAGGTGTGGTCAATAAGATGTATAGTCCCCAAAGTGTCCTTTAAGTGCAGGATAATACTTGGGACAAAATAATTGCACTAACTACTTTCTTCCACCCAATACTTCACTCATTAGTATACTCTCAGTCTTCACTGACTGGGCAAGCTTCTCGCATATAATATTTTTAGTTTCAGTGCACTTAATATAATAAAAGGATGCATAATATACGTATCCACAATACATCTCATCATTTATGACACTTGTATTTCTTATAAACCTGAAAGAGAAAATAAAGAATTACACTTAGCAAGTCAAACATTTGAAACACAGTCCCAGAAAAAAAAAATCACTTTTCCAACATATCACTTCTCCTATGGTCTGTGCTGTCTAAAATGAATTTTAATTATTATTTAGAATGGCAAGTGTCCAAGTTACTTATTTTTATGGACAAATGTGCAGTGTCACACACTGCCTGATTTCTCTCAGGCTTTTCTAGTTTCTCACAGCTGGAGTATTTGTTGTCCTTTTCTTCCAGACTTAGCACCTCCCTTCCACAGTACCTAGTATGAGTAAAGTAATGCAATTCCATTAGATTCTCCAGGAAAACTGGACAAGTAATAAATTTTGAGGCTGTCCTCCTCAAATATTTTTCATAATCATCAAAATCAGAAATTAACCTCATCTGTGATACCTTAAGCTCAGCATTATCTCCAAGTGGCATTTCCCTCAGCCATTTTCCAGAAATTTTACAATGAAGCCCTGAATGACTGCCAGCTCCTAACATAAGATGACTGTTGAGAGACTAGAGATCAAAGACAAACTTGTAAACTAAATATATTATCTTTGGGAAAAAAATGTAGCATCACCACTTGGATTAGTAACTAATGATTATTAATAAATAAGTTCCTCAAATAACTTTAATTTTCTATTTGAAGTAGCATAACACAGATTATATTAATCCTAGCTCATTTCCAGGAACAAATCCCAAAATAACATCAAAGATTAAAAAAAAGAATTACATATATTATATGTACATGATACATATAAAAGTGTATTATATACATATACTAGGATATATTTCTATTCCTATATTATTTCTTGTGATTTGAAATAGCCACTGCATTTTCCATCCCATTATAGTTTACTTTCCCATTAGCAATAATTACAAATAAACACAAGGAAACTCTAGCTTTTGAAACAAGATTACATCTATACTGTCCCTTTATGCTCACACTACCTTTACTTCTAGAATTTCACTCCAAATGAGACCTTTAGAATATACATCTTTCTCTCCTTTGTGCAGATCGTATCCCCTGTTCAGAGGAGGGCATGGCAACCCAGTCAAGTATTCTTGCCTGAAGAATTCCCATGGATGGAGGAGCCTGGCGGGCTATAGTCCATGGGATCACAAAGAGTTGGACAGGACTGAGCAACTAAGCATATCCCCTGTTCTGTGCTATCATTGCAGACTGACAAAGATGGAGCTGCAGTATCTTTATGACCCATATTCCTACCATACTATTTCTATCTCATGGAAAAAAACAAGCAGGACACAACAAAACAATAATCAAAACACAACCAAAGATTCTATTTGCTGCCTTGCCCAACGTCATGTATGTGGAGGAATCTCGGGGTTTAGATTCAGAGTGGCAGCACCCCAGCACATATGTATGGAGCTCACTCCAGCTTCATGTGTCCTCAACAAACAAATCTGTACAAATTTGTGAGATTGTAAGGGCATCCAGTGGGCTTCCCCGATGGCTCAGTGATAAAGAATCCACCTGCCATGCAGGTGACCTGGGTTCAATGCCTGAGTTGGGAAGATCCCCTGGAGTAGTGCATAGGAACCCACTCCAGTATCCTTGCCTGGGAAATCCAGGAGCCTGGCAGACTACAGTCCATGGGGTCACAAAGAGTCAGACACAACTTAGTGACTAAACAACATCTAGCAGTTTGAGGCTGTTGTTTCTTTCTTTAGTTGAATCCTGCCTGCTTCCTAAATTTAAGGAATTATAAAACAAATGAATTTTGGCATTGTTTTTATATACGCCTTGACCCCACCCCATTATAAGCAGAACAAATACAACATATGAGTCCATTTATACTGGCATATTTATAACCAATTTCTTACTATGTTGTGCAACAAAATATTTTTTTATATCATGCCCATGCTTATTTTATTCTCTTTACCAGAAGTGCTCTTCTAGTCAATCTCTAAATTTTTTATTCAAAAATGTCCACTTCAAATTTCAGTTATAACATAAATTTCAAAGATAAAATCATTTTTTGTTATTCTGTGTATTCTTACTGAAACATTTACACATTTTATTCTTTTCATCTGTTGAATTAATTTGTCTGTGCATCCAATCAATGGTTAAGTAAAAAAAAGAAGAATCAATCTTTCACTTGTTTTAGAATCCTAGCATTGCACAATTTTAAGTACATTTTCAAGCCCAGTGAATTGTGTTGGCTTCTATAGTTTTCTTAGATAAAAGCATTATTCACAGAAATCCTCCCTTATTTGGCTGGTAGTTGTCAAGATAATGGGAAGACATTTGCAATAATTTTCTCATTATTAAACACATCATAGAAGTCTGATGGAAAGGGTTCTTTGAGGATACAATTTCAGTAGAAGCTACAGTGCCCCTGAGAAAATTCACCTGTACTGAAACCCCAGCTATTAAAATTCAACAAGAATAAAGACTTACCAGTGGAGGGGGATAATTGTGTCCAAGTTTCTCTGTCCTGGGTTATCTGTCCTGGGAGATAATCCCAACCAATAGTTAGTTAACATCAGAGATTTTATAAATTCCTATAGGAAACAGAGGTGGCTTGTTAAAATCATTGTCTCCCTTTTCTGTAAATACCTCACAGTGTAATTTCTTACAAATTACTATGTCAAGGTGATATCTTTGACACTTTTCTACTATTTTCTATGCCATTAAAAAAAATTGAGACAGAGTGCCCCTTACTGAGAGATGTCTTTCAACATTTATATCTCAGTTACTATCTGGGGGCAAAGAGATGGTTCATCGTCAAAAAACCCAAGTTAAGAGAAACATTAGTATGAGAAACATGTAATAAGGTCAGAGGAGAATGGTTATAGACTAGAATTCAAACCCAGTTCAGAGATATGTAGCCAAAGTAATAGTTTTTTTTTTTTTCTTATATGCCAGTCATTTGTTAAGCAAATAACTATGAATGGATCATTTGAAAATAATAAGACTAGGCAGAAACTAGATTGATTTCCCCCCTTTTATAAAGAAGAAAAAGAATTCTGATAGTAAGGAAGTTGAGACTTTTGAAAAAAATATATCTTTGTTTTAAAATAAATACGGGATTACTATCTGAAAAACCACAAATGCCAATGAATAAATAAACTCTAGAGAGTGGTTGTTGTTGTTATTGTTTAGTTGCTAAATAATGCCCTACACTTTTGCAACTCCACGGACTATAGCCCACCAGGTTCCTCTGTCCATGGAGTTCTCCAGGCAAGAATGAATACAGGAGTGGATTGCTGTTTCCTACTCTAGGGGATTTTTTCCACCCAGGGGTCAAACCCACATCTGCATTGGCAGGTGGAGTCTTTACTGCTGAGCCACCAGGGAAGTCCAAAATGTGTGTGTGTGTGTGTGTGTGTTGGTTGCTCAGTAGTGTCCAGCTCTTTGAGACCCCTGAACTATAGCCCACCAGACTCCTCTTTCCATGGGATTCTTTATATTCTCCAAAATATAGAGATATAATTTAAATATTTGAAAAAAATAAGATAAATAAATAACTAAATCTTTCAGAGAATTCCCTTTTCCTGGGACCCAGGTACTCAGTGCGATATATCTGCT
The DNA here is from genome assembly GCF_029407905.1 of Bubalus kerabau. Taxonomy (NCBI): domain Eukaryota; kingdom Metazoa; phylum Chordata; class Mammalia; order Artiodactyla; family Bovidae; genus Bubalus; species Bubalus kerabau. Next base: position 21,927,866 of record NC_073624.1, read on the forward strand.
TGGCACTTGCCTTTGCCATTTCTCTTTTATTTACTTATTTGGCCCTGATGTGCCACACAACTTGTGGAATCTTAGTTCCCCAACCAAGGATTGAACCTGGGACCATAGCAGTGAAGGAGACAAGTCTTTAAACTACTGGACCTCCAGGGGATTCCCGTTTGCCACCTAATCTTAATTCTTTTGTTCAGTTGTTCAGTCACATCTGACTCTTTGTGATCCCATGGACTGCAGCACACCAGGCCTTCCTGTCCTATGCTATCTCCCAGAGTTTGTTTAAACTCATGTCCATCAAGTAGGTGATGCCATCCAACCTTCTCATCCTGTCTTTCCCTTCTTCTCCTGCCTTCAATCTTTCCCAGCATCAGGGTCTTTTCTAATGAGTCAGCTCTTTGCATCAGGTGGCCAAAGTATTGGAGCTTCCAACTCAGCATCAATCCTTCCAATGAATATTCAGGGTTGGTTTCCTTGAGGATTGACTTGTTGGATCACCTTGCAGTCCAAGTGACTCTCAAGTCTTCAACACCACAGTTCAAAAGCATCATTATTCTAGTATATGTAGCCTTTTCCTCTTGGTTAAAAAAATGCAAATGCAAAAGGGTAGAAACAGTGAACCTCCTTCTGTGTGATTTTACAGAATTGGTAAAACTCAGAAATAATTACAAATCTTCTGTTTTTAGATAAATGCTCAAACCTGTGTCCTGAGAATTGATTCTAAAGTTCTAGTTTGGAAATATTCACAGACCTAAAGATTCTGGGGACTCCATGTCTACCATCTGCCCATCAGCCTCTGAGAATCCACTGATGCTAAGGTGCTAAGCTAAAGTTTCACATGGCCTGTCTTGACTCGGTATCGTGATATGAGTATACTAAGTTCCATTCACCTCATACCCCAACTAAAATAAGCCAGATTCATGTCTGGACTAATACAAATCTTCCCCAACATGTCTCCCCCCTCTATTCTATGTTGGGGAAAGTGACTTCTTCCCTTACAGGCAGAGATCCATGTGATCTTACCAACACACTTTTGCTTTTAATCGTCAACAGGCTGGCATTGTAGTCAGAACAAATCTCATCACTCTTTTGCCACGTTTCCTGACCTTGGTAGGCACGTACAAAGTAGCATTTGTCATCATGCCACCTCCAGTCCTTTGGACAAGGTTTACATTTGTGCCCTGGAATAGGAGCATACTTTCGTTTGGTTGTGTAGACATCTTCATAATTCTTATTATTCCCATTTTCCTCTTAGTTTAAAAAAATAAAGCATATTTACTTGTCTTTCTTCTTCTAACACCAAAAGTGAAGAAAATAAATCTTGTATTCCAGGCTCCCGTATACAACCACAATGTGTCCAAAACATTATTTGAACACATTTGAAATTAAACACTTGGATTTCAGTCTATTTTCCAGTCTCAGGAGCCCTGATTAGCAACTAATTAATCTTCTTCTTTCCCTTTGTCATTTTGTGTATTTATACATGGCAATAAAGGCCAATCACAAGACATACTGCCTTTTCCAACTAGAGCATTTCCAGCTCTTTGACTTGTTGAATATTTGGGAGACTTCTTAAGATGAAAATATGTTTTAGTTATAATAACTATAGAAACTGTTAGAGATATTAAAAGACTAATGCCTCCCAATTCCAAAGGTAAGACTAAACTTGAATTTTTTTTCTATTAACTCTTATCAAACATTGAGTGACATTTAGGAACAAGGTCATCTATAAAAAGGTGATATATCTTCTATTGCTCTTCTTTTTAAAAAACATAAAGAGGTGATCTGATTTCCCTGGTGGTCCAATGTTTAGGAATCCAACTTCAAATGCTGGAGACGTGGGTTCATTTCCTGGCCCTGGAAGATTCCATATGCCATGGAGCAGCTAAGCCCGTGCACCGCGACTACTGAAGCCCAGGCTCCACAATAAGAGAAGCCACTGCAGTGAGAAGCCTATGCACCACAACTAGAGTCTAGCCCCTGTTTGTCACAACTAGAGAAAGACTGCACACAGCAGCAAAGACTCAGTGTAGCCAAAAATCATATAGTGCTCAGCTGTGCCTTATGCATGCTCAGCTGTGTCTGACTTTTTGCAACCCCATGGATTGTAGCCTGCCAGGCTCTTCTGTCCATGGGATTTTCCCCACAAGAATGCTGGAGTGGGTTGCCATTTTCTCTTCAGGGGATCTTCTCTACCCAGGGATTGAATTCACACTTCCTGCATTGCAGGTGGATACTTTGCCACTGAACCCCACAGGAAAATAAATTAAAGAGGTGATATATCCTTTCCTCCCGATATTCTATTGACTTCAGTGCCCAAAATAGTAGTGATAAATGTCAGATTATAGAAACTGCAGACCATCTTATTTAGTAAGTATCATCTCCTGATAATTTGGGAATTATAGTTATTTTTCTGTTTTTATTCTAACTGCACAGAAACATCAATGGGTCTTCAATCAACCACATTTAATTCTTTCTTCCAAATAATAGTTTCCTGGGAAAGGCTCCTAGCTTTTGATGAAGTGATCAAGTGACTCCAAGGTTTAGTTCATTGTCTAATAAATAACTCAGAAAGAAATAATGGATTACCTTTGTTTTTTGTATATAACTCACGACATAATTTGGTGGCTGTTTCTTCAAGTTTTATAGAAAGGTTCCTGATTTTCTGGGAACTGTTTGTGTTCTGCATGAGTTGTAGAGACACATTTCTTTGAAGTTCTTCTTTGAAATTTTGTAGCTTATTCAATTTTTCCATGCCTGTCTTCAAAGTTTTTAAATCTGACATGTGAATGTCACATTAAAAAAAAAGAGAAATGATAAACAAACAAACAAACAAACTGCAGTCACTCAGTACAACCATCATCTCCTTTCTGCTGAATTAAGAATATTAAATGTCTACGGAAGCAGTTATTTCACAGAAGTAAGGGAAAGAGACTGAGTACATATGACCCTATTTAGAGGACAAGAATAGAGGCGCAGATATAGAGAACAGACTTGTGGGCACACCTGGGGAAGGAAAGGGTGGGATGAATTGAGAGAGTAGCATTGAAACATATACATTACCATATGTAAAATAAACAGGTATTTACATATAAGTGCTATATATAACATGGGGAACTCAACCGATGCTCTGTGCTGACCTAGAGGGGAGGGATGAGGTGTTGGAAGGGAGGTTCAAGACGGAGGGGATATATGCATACATATAGCTGAGTCAACCTGTTGTATAGCAGAAACCAACATAATATTGTAAAACAAGTATCCTCCGATTAAAAATAAAATTTTACATTTAAAAAAATTTTAATTGTAAAACTTTAAAAAGAGACTAAGTACCATGTTGTAACTGCCTAGTTTTAAGTCCCTTTGTGGACATATCACCGATTCCAAGGCTTCGATTTAAAGAGCAAAACTCACTTCTAAGTGTTTTCCCTGGCGGTAAAAACATAGGGAATACATACATATGGCTCCTAAGACTCCCAGGCCAATCAGCAGCAGAAGGCACAGAACAGTCAGAGCCAAGGCTCTTTGACGCCATACGTGGGAAGGAACAGGTGGGTCTGTGGGAAGCAAAATTAGTAAAGACACTTAGAACGGTGTACATTTTAATTCGATTCATGTGTTCATTTATGTTGTCTTTATTTCTTTCCTCATAGGTCTGTGGTAAAGGAATGTGTTTTGCTAGAAACTCAAAGGCATTTAAAAATAACTTTTTAAAGACCAAGTAAGTCAAGAAGAAGTCAAAAAACGTTTTGTTAATTGTTTTGCATGCAAACTGGTTTTCAAAGCAGAAGCTTGGGATTGATAGGCTGATTCAAGAAACAGAAGCAAAAATGGGGCTGAAAAACAAGTGAGAAGGTACTGACCTAAAGGGGAAAGAAAGGGCTTCCCAGGTGGCTAAATGGTAAAAACTCTGCCTGCCGAGCAGGAGATGCATGAGGAGTCATGATTCAATCCCTGGGTTGAGACGATCCCCTGGAGAAGGAAATGGCAACCCACTCCAGTATACTTGCCTGGGAAATACCATGGTCAGAGGAGCCTGGTGGCTACAGTCCATGGGGTCAAAAAAGAGTCAGACATGACTGAGTGACTAAACAACAACAAAGGGAAAAGAAATCCAAAAAAGAAGGACCATATGTATATGTATTTCTGATTCACTTTGCTGTACACCTGAAACTAACACCACAGTGGAAGCAATTTCACTCCAATAAAAATAAATAGTAAATCTATGAAAAAGAGAAAGAAAAAGAAGTGAGAAGACCAATTAATCTGAAAAAGATGTATCTTGTCTGTACAAAATTGGGGAAACTGAGCAGCAAGCGGCTAACAGCAAGGTCAATTTAAGCGTTCCTTCCTTGAGTTGACAAATGTGGGGTATCAGAGAAAGCAATTTCCTTTGTCTATGTTTTCCCCAGAAAATACTGAGAGTTTGGCTGTGGAACATACATGAGAAAGTGTCCCTGTAATGTCTCTGGGTGTTCTCCCATCAGCCAGTTCTTAGGTCAGACTGAATAGTTTCCTCAGAATTTTTTCATGCTTTGATAAGCAAACTTTGATTGAATATTTCTTTTTTGTTGAACTATGAACATTTGTTGAAAAGATCATTTGCCTATTAAAAAAAAACTCAAGGAATTATAAACTTTATATTATAAATTAATTGCTATTAAATTACTATGTGATTTAAATAATCATTACTTATATAAATGGATACTAGATATTTCTTGAAAATATAATTCAGAGATAACATAACCTTACTATACTTACTATACTGTACCTATGTCCTTCATATCACAGTTGGTGATACCATGATACTGTGAAATAGAGAGAGAATTGAAAATGAAATGTGAAACTATGTTTTTAGACCTTGGACAACAGTTAACAGTGAAAGGATTACATAGTCAAGATCATTTCTAAGGTCAGAAACAAGACTTCAAGTGCTATTATTTTTACATACTTTTTCTAATTTATTTATATATTCAGTTAATCAAAAGTTATTGAATATATCTGTACACTGGACACTAGTCTGGATACTAACAACACAAAAGTGAGCAAGACATACCAACCCCTGCTTTCACAGGAGACAAATTTTAATTATGAGAGAGCTGAGAGATATCTCTAACTGTTAAATGGTATGCACAGGTTTGAAACTGAGCTATATTATAAAGAGCATTTAGTTTAGAACTTATGGCCACTGGGAATGAAAAATCAGTGCAAAGAAACTGCAGATAGCAAGGACACCAAATTCAAAGACTCTAATTTGGAGAAAAGTTTTACATGTTTAAAAAAAACAGAAAAGATTCAGAGTAGCTAAAGAATTGTGGCCAAGGTGAGAAATGATGTTCAGTTCAGTTCAGTTGCTCAGTCGTGTCCGACTCTTTGCGACCCCATAGATCGCAGCATGCCAGGCCTCCCTGTCCATCACCAACTCCCAGAGTTCACTCAGACTCATGTCCATCAAGTCGGTGATGCCATCCAGCCATCTCATCCTCTGTCGTCCCCTTCTCCTCCTGCCGCCAATCCCTCCCAGCATCAGAGTCTTTTCCAATGAGTCAACTCTTCGCATGAGGTGGCCAAAGTACTGGAGTTTCAGCTTTAGCATCATTCCTTCCAAAGAAATCCCAGGGCTGATCTCCTTCAGAATGGACTGGTTGGATCTCCTTGCAGTCCAAGGGACTCTCAAGAGTCTTCTCCAATACCACAGTTCAAAAGCATCAATTATTCGGCGCTCAGCCTTCTTCACAGTCCAACTCTCACATCCATACATGACCACTGGAAAAACCATAGCCTTGACTAGATGGATCTTTGTTGGCAAAGTAATGTCTCTGCTTTTGAATATGCTATCTAGGTTGGTCATAACTTTCCTTCCAAGGAGTAAGCATCTTTTAATTTCATGGCTGCAGTCACCATCTGCAGTGATTTTGGAGCCCCCCAAAACAAAGCCTGACACTGTTTCCACGAGAAATGATGTTAGAAGTGGTCAAAGGAGAAGTCAGGAGACAGATTAGAGCAGAGATGTGACTGTCACAATGGGTCAGGGAGGAGGTCATCCATGACTGAAACAAGGATAATCCCCATGGAACACTGAGAGCAGAAACCTAGTAGAGTTAGATGAGAAGAGAGAGAGGGATAACTAGGAGTCTGTGACCAAAGACAATGGGTTCAACAAGTTGAGTTGTGGACGGAGATGAAGAAATGGAGGGAAAATGGAGAGACTTAAGTGGTCAAGTGAGGATTATTTTTTTTGTTAAAATAGGGGTAGTATATGAAAACCCACTCCAGTACTCTTATCTGGACAATCCCATGGACAGAGGAGCCAGGTGGGCTACAGTTCAGAGGTTGCAAAGAGCTGGAGACAGCTTAGTGACTAAACCACCATGGCCACCAAAAATTATGTCGCTGTACCAGAAAGGGGTAATGAACTAAAGGAAGAAGAGAGAATAATAAAGCAAGAGAGAAAGTTGAAAATTGTTGAAGAAATGTGTTTGAGAAGGATACTTGGATTGAAATTTAGAACCAAATGAGAAGATTTGGTTTTTGATGAGTAAAACAGGATATTGTAAATATCATCTAGAAGTGAAACAGAGAGTATGAGTCAAAATAAATCAGAATAGAAATTTTGGTAGTAGAGATAAAAGGGATAGAATGAAATAGAAGCAAATCTTGTCAAATGAAACGGACATCCCCAGTGGGTCAGCGATAAAGAATCTACTTGTAATGCAGGAGACACAGGAGATATGGGTTCAACTCCTGGGTCAGAAAGATTCCCTGGAGAAGGAAATGGCAACCCATTCCATTCTTCTTGCCTAGGAAAATCCCATGGACAGAGGAGCCTGGTGGGTTACAGCCCATAGAGTTGCACAGAGGCTACAGAGTTGGACACTACTGAACACACATATACATATATTGGCAAATGAGAGTAAGCTGGGTTTGAGAGTTTGTGCATTTTTATGCGGCAATGTTCAGCTGCTCAGATGGGGCACAAAGTGGGTAGATATTTAAGAACTGGAATTTTTCAAGGAAAAAGCACAGGGAGGGAGCATATGAGACTAAGGGATAGATGTTAAATAATACAAAGTTTATATTATACAGTATAAACTTTAAGCTGAATAATGAGAAAATTAGACAAAATTGAGAAAGCCAACAAGACATGGATTCAAGATTTTTTTAGAGTCAAAGAATTTCTGAAGTGGAAATTTAGAATAAGGACAATTAGTAGGACAGAAAATGAGATAGAATGTGATGATATATGTTAAGAGCAATTATGGTATATTAAATTCATGATATGGTCTGTTCCTCTCAAACCATATAAAAGGAGAAATACCAACAAGGAAGCTGGCAGAAAGTATTGTAAAATCCTTAACTTCCTGTCCTTAAAAAAAAAAAAAAAAGTTTGTATTAGAGGAAAAGGCCACAGAATTAAGCTGTTATCCCTTCTCAGGATTTACAATGCTAATGATAAATGGACCCAAGATTCAACAATGAAAATGCTGTTCACAATAAAGTTAGAACTTCAAAGAATGCTACATTTTGGGGAGAGGGAAAACACTTAATGACTATATGAGAATTTTTCTATTAGTTCCCTCTCCTAATTTCACTGCTTCTACCAACTTTTCGTGTTATCCATATCTACTGTTTAATTTATGCACACTGATTTTAAGTTTGCATATTCTGGGACAGATTTCATCCAAAAGACAAAAAGCCAGGAGGTAGAAGCTACATACAATTGGAGAAATACATAATTGTGAATAGGATGGAAATTACAGTATAGAAAGTAAACACAAGTAGTCCATTTATCTCATAAATAAATTAGGATTAAAAAATATCAAACTTCCTGGCACAGGATGGATTTGAATGTGTCTCTTCTGATATTTCTTTATCTCTTTTCTTCCTTTAATACTTGATGTATCCTTTCATTTAATTTAACCCCTTCTATTATTTTAGTAAATTGGGAAAAGGTCTCCAAAAAAGGTAGAAAAAATTTTAGAGTTTAATATAGGCTCAGTTTGGTAAAAAAAAAAAAAAAAAAAAATCAAATGAAATCCTCTAAAGTTCCTCTCTGTCTCTCTGGTATCTTGTGCACCAGACACACACACATACACAGTAGCATTTATTTAGAAAAAGAAGGTACAACGCCTTGACTTTCTTGGACAGCACATGTTCATTGTTCCATGGTTTCCTTTCATGAGGGAAAAATGTTTCACAATCCAGTCATATGAAAATATTATCCTATCATAATTATCTTGATTGTGATATAAAAAAAAACACAGAAAATTTGTAAAAGATTAAGTGTCCAGTACATTGATCATTGCCTTAAAAAAACTTTACAGTCATTTTGTATGGACATTTTTGGTAGTTTGGGTAAAATTAAGATGCTTAATTAAAAATTCAAATAGAGAGATCATTGCCAATTCACTAACATCCAAGGGGAACCTACTCTTAACGCTTCTGCCACTTTGTACACCCTGACCACCTTACAACACATCTATAGCTAAAAATCTTACCTTCTTTCTCAAATTTGACAAACTTCTGGATATTTTCTGTCTGACTGGAGTCCTGGAATTTTAGATCTGCATAAGTAACTTCTTCAGACATTGATGTTATGCAAAGCAAGCCTAACAAACTGGAAAAAAGGAGAGGACAAAGTAATAGAGTTGGATGATAAACAGCTGTAATTTCAATGTCTGTTCATAAGCCAAAGTTTAAACATATCTTTAAACTTCTGTTTTTTATATCCACAGTACCAGTCACTCACAGCTCCGGAAATAAGCTGCAATACATGACCTCAGAGAAGAACAGAGAGCATCTTTCTTCCTCTTATCTCTTCCCTTTCTCATTTCTCTGAATCTACGGACCACAGAAAGTGTTTTTTAAAGTTGTGTTTGGGTATTATTAGCATTGTGCAAAGGGGCACAAATCAACATGGTGCAAATATAACATGGAGTTTCTTGGAGAAAAACTCTCAAGGAAAAAAAATAACAGGACACAGCCCTCAAACTCTGACTCGTGTACAGCAGCGACTTGGCATAGGTATTCTGTTGTCAGAGGTCTTGATAGAGACATTTGCTTAGCTGGGAGATCACACAAGCACAGAGAGAGGAAGAGCAAAAGCCCCACCCCAGGACTTCCCTGGTAGTCCAGTGGTTAAGAATCCACCTTCCAACACAGGGGACATGGGTTCAATACCTGGTCGGAGAACTAAAATCCCACATCCGTTTGGTTGCCAAAGTCATGTCTGACTCTTTTGCAACCCCACGAACTGTAGCCTGCCAAGCTCCTCTGTCCATGGGAATTTCCCAGGCAGGAATATTGAAGTGGATTGCCATTTCCTCCTCCAGGGGCTCTAACCTGCGTCTCCTGTATTGCAGGTGGATTCTTTACCATTGAGCCACCCATTCCACATGCTGCAGAACAGTTAAGCCCATGTACCACAACTACTGAACCTGCATGCTCTGGAGCCATGCACCACAATTAGAGAGAAGCCCACATGCCATAACTAGATAGTCCATGCACTGCCAGGAAAGATCCTGCATGATATAATGAAGATCCCATGTCAGGTGACTGAGAGCCCATACAAATAGATAAATAAATTTTTTAAAAAGGAAAGCCTCACCTCTACACCCTGATACACAGGTACAGGAGAGCCTAAAAGGGCCAAAGAACATCTAGTTTCTCTAAAAACAAAAAATATACTAAGGGATCTAGAATAAAACCATACCAGGGAGTATGCATATTGATGGCTATGGTCAGTATACTGAAAGTCCCAGAAATAGCTTTGCAGGTCAGGAGATTAGCACACATTGGATCCTTGCCAAAAGGTCCATGAGACATTTGGTCCATGCCAAAAGTTTCTTGACATTTTCCTCCTATCCGAAATATCCATGACCATATTTGTGCTGTGCTGTGCTTAGTCATGTCCAACTCTTTGTGACCCCATGTGTAGTGCACCAGGCTCCTTTGTCCTTGGGGAGTCTCCAGACAAGAACTCTGGAGTGGGTTTCCACGCCCTTCTCCAGGGGATCTCCCTAACCCAGGGATCAAATCCAGGTCTCCCATATTGTGGGTGGATCCTTTACCAGGACAGCCCATGAATACTGGAGTGGGTAGACTATCTCTTCTCCAGAGGAACTTCTGGACCCAGGAATGGAACTGAGGTCTCTTGCATTGCAAATGGATTCTTTACCAGCTAAGCTACTCAAAAAGCCCATGAACATATTTTGTTCATGCCAAATGGTTTTCAGATCAGATCAGTCGCTCAGTCGTGTCCGACTCTTTGCGACCCCATGAATCGCAGCACGCCAGGCCTCCCTGTCCATCACCAACTCCCGGAGTTCACTGAGACTCATGTCCATTGAGTCAGTGATGCCATCCAGCCATCTCATCCTCTGTCGTCCCCTTCTCCTCCTGCCCCCAATCCCTCCCAGCATCAGAGTCTTTTCCCTTGAGTCAACTCTTCACATGAGGTGGCCAAAGTACTGAAGTTTCAGCTTCAGCATCATTCCTTCCAAAGAAATCCCAGGGCTTATCTCCTTCAGAATGGACTGGCTGGACCTCCTTGAATCCAAGGGACTCTCAAGGGTCTTCTCCAACACCACAGTTCAAAAGCATCAATTCTTCGGTGCTCAGCCTTCTTCACAGTCCAACTCTCACATCCATACATGACCACAGGAAAAACCATAGCCTTGACTAGACGGACCTTTGTTGGCAAAGTAATGTCTCTGCTTTTGAATATGCTATCTAGGTTGGTCATAACTTTCCTTCCAAGGAGTAAGCGTCTTTTAATTTCATGGCTGCAGTCACCATCTGCAGTGATTTTGGAGCCCAGAAAAATAAAGTCTGACACTGTATCCACTGTTTCCCCATCTATTTCCTATGAAGTGATGGGACCAGATGCCATGATCTTCGTTTTCTGAATATTGAGCTTGAAGCCAACTTTTTCACTCTCCACTTTCACTTTCATCAAGAGGCTTTTTAGTTCCTCTTCACTTTCTGCCATAAGGGTGGTGTCATCTGCATATCTGAGGTTGTTGATATTTCTGAAATTGAAGAAAGTAGGGAAAACCACTAGACCATTCAGGTATGACCTAAATCAAATCCCTTATGATTATACAGTAGAAGTGAGAAATAGATTTAAGGGCCTAGATCTGATAGATAGAGTGCCTGATGAGCTATGGAATGAGGTTCGTGACATTGTATAGGAGACAGGGATCAAGACCATCCCCATAGAAAAGAAATCCAAAAAAGCAAAATGGCTGTCTGGGGAGGCCTTACAAATAGCTGTGAAAAGAAGAGAAGCAAAAAGCAAAGGAGAAAAGGAAAGATATAAACATCTGAATGCAGAGTTCCAAAGAATAGCAAGAAGAGATAAGAAAGCCTTCTTCAGTGATCAATGCAAAGAAATAGAGGAAAACAACAGAATGGGAAAGACTAGAGACCTCTTCAAGAAAATCAGAGATACCAAAGGAATATTTCATGCAAAGATGGGCTTGATAAAGGACAGAAATGATATGGACCTAACAGAAGCAGAAGATATTAAGAAGAGATGGCAAGAATACAGACAAGAACTGTACAAAAAAGATCTTCACGACCCAGATAATCACGATGGTGTGATCACTGACCTAGAGCCAGACATCCTGGAATGTGAAGTCAAATGGGCCTTAGAAAGCATCACTACAAACAAAGCTAGTGGAGGTGATAGAATTCCAGTTGAGCTATTCTAAATCCTGAAAGATGATGCTGTGAAAGTGCTGCACTCAATATGCCAGCAAATTTGGAAAACTCAGCAGTGGCCACAGGACTGGAAAAGGTCAGTTTTCATTATAATCCCAAAGAAAGGCAATGCCAAAGAATGTTCAAACTACTGCACAATTGCACTCTTCTCACATGCTAGTAAAGTAATGCTCAAAATTCTCCAAGCCAGGCTTCAGCAATATGTGAACCGTGAACTTCTTGATGTTCAAGCTTGTTTTAGAAAAGGCAGAGGAACCAGAGATCGAATTGCCAACATTCTCTGGATCATCAAAAAAGCGAGAGAGATCCAGAAAAACATCAATTTCTGCTTTATTGACTATGCCAAAGCCTTTGACTGTGTGGATCACAATAAACTGTGGAAAATTCTGAAAGAGATAGGAATACCAGACCACCTGACCTGCCTCTTGAGAAACCTATATGCAGGTCAGGAAGCAACAGTTAGAACTGGACACGGAACAACAGACTGGTTCCAAATAGGAAAGGAGTACGTCAAGGCTGTATATTGTCACCCTGTTTATTTAACTTATAGTCAGAGTACATCATGAGAAACACTGGACTGGAAGAAATGGTTTTAGACAAAACCAAATATGACCAGGTATCAAAGACCTTTCAGTATGACCAAGTATCAAAGACCTTTCAGTATGGGTCTTATGGATGTTTTGGACAGGACCAAATGCCTGGTAAGGGGGAATTCTGCCAGCTGATCTATTCCAGTTGTACATTCTGGAAATGGAAAATAACCACAGAATGGGTTTGGGGAAACACTGGGCCCACAGTGAGATGGACCTAAACTAAAACTCCACTGATCACCTAACCTCCCTAAGCTCCTACTCTGTCTGGTGGGTCACAATGATGTTATGGGTCTCCTGGAATTAGTATAGGCTCAGAGCCAGAGACTAGTATTTTCTGAAAGGTCTGATTATTTCCTTTTCGGAAATGCATGATTATGCTAGTAAAAGGGGAATTTGTGTTTATGTCCTCACCATTTTAGGATCTGTCAGAAGCTCTGGTTTCCTGAGTGCAAACTCAGGCAACATGGTGAGAATCTCATTAAATTTTAAGCCATGTCTTCTCTAGATTTCTTATGCCAGGAGCCCAGCTAACAGGGCTCATTAATCCTGGTTATCAGGAGAATGTAGGGCTGTTGCCTAAGGCTGGAAGTGAAGTATGTATTTGACTCCAAGCTGATCCACTAGATATCTCTTGATAGTCCCCTGTTAAGTTTTGACAGAAAATAGGTAAAATCAGTAGAAATGGGGTATTATATCCAGGGGCTTAGACCCCTTAGTGATGAGTACCTTGGTCACCCTACCAGGTGAAACGTCTAGTCTAGTTCAAGGTGTTGTCAAGGGTCATGGAACTAGAATTGTAGTGGGATAGGAAGGTGATGAATATTAGTTGCAGTTTCAGGACAGGTTTCAATGATTGGGAGTGTAGTTTGTCCCACTAAATTTTTGTGAGTTTCATCAAGAAAAGAGACTGGATAGAACACTGGAGGGGCTGGTAAAGGAAAGTCACATACTAATCAAGCAAATCAAACAGTGAGTACAGCAAATACTCTGGTTTGCTACCAAGATTCTCCCATCAGGACTGATGTACTTCCCAAGCTACTGAGAATGTTAGCAACTGAATTCTATGCTGAGTCTTTTTCTGGGAATTGCTGTCTGCCAAAGTGAGTCCCCCTTCTCAGGGACAGCCAACATCAAATGAGTGGACAAGGTAACAGGTGGGGGGTATAAAGGTTCAGCCTTCTGGCCTCCAGAGATGCAAATTTGAAGGACCAGCTTAGCTCCAGAGTTCCTTATAGGATTTCTGCTGCTGCTAAGTCGCTTCAGTCGTTGTCCAACTTTGTGCAACCCCATAGATGGAAGCCCACTGGGCTCCCCCATCCCTGGGATTCTTCAGGCAAGAACACTGGAGTCAGTTGCTATTTCCTCCTCCAATGCATGAAAGTGAAAAGTGAAAGTGAAGTCGCTCATTCATGTCCAACTCTTCTCGACCCCATGGACTGCAGCCTACCAGGCTCCTCCGTCCATGGGATTTTCCAGGCAAGAGTACTGGAGTGGGGTGCCATTGCCTTCTCCTCCATATAGGATTCAGTTCAGTTCAGTTCAGTCACTCAGTCATGTCCAACTCTTTGCGACCCCATGAATCACAGCATGCCAGGCCTCCCGGTCCATCACCAACTCCCAGAGTTCGCTCAGACTCACGTCCATTGAGTCAGTGATGCCATCCAGCTATCTCATTCTCTGTCGTCTCCTTCTCCTCTTACCCCCAATCCCTCCCAGCATCAGAGTCTTTTCCAATGAGTCAACTCTTCGCATGAGGTGGCCAAAGTACTGGAGTTTCAGCTTTAGCATCATTCCTTCCAAAGAAATCCCAGGACTGATCTCCTTCAGAATGGACTGGCTGGACCTCCTTGAGTCCAGGGGACTCTCAAGAGTCTTCTCCAGGACCACAGTTCAAAAGCATCAATTCTTCGGCGCTCAGCCTTCTTCACAGTCCAACTCTCACATCCATACATGCCCACAGGAAAAACCATAGCCTTGACTAGATGGACCTTTGTTGGCAAAGTAAAGTCTCTGCTTTTGAATATGCAATCTAGGTTGGTCATAACTTTCCTCCTTCCAAGGAGTAAATGTCTTTTAATCTCATGGCTGCAGTCACCATCTGCAGTGATTTTGGAGCCCCCCAAAATAAAGTCTGAAACTGTTTCCACTGTTTCCCCATCTATTTGCCATGAAGTGATGGGACCAGATGCCATGATCTTCATTTTCTGAATGTTGAGCTTTAAGCCAACTATTTCAGTCTCCACTTTCACTTTCATCAGCTGAGGCCTAATCCTCAACTGTGTTGTATGGATGAACTTTTACCTTTATCCAGTGCTGCTTGTCTTACCCTCTAAGCTCTTATTCTCAAGAACATATAGCATTAAATTTTCTACATAGAAATCTCAGAATTTTAGAGTCTTATTTGCTAAGGAATCCTACATATTAAAAAAAAAAGCTAAAGTGATTATTTTATATTTTTAAGGGAATAAAAACATGTTGTCATATATGACTCTAGATGCTTCTTTTTTACTTAACTCTTACTGTCTTCACTCACTTATTCATTATCCAGCCAGTCAATCAATGAGCATGCTCTAATCACAGAAACGGTAGTTGTTGTTGTTCAGTCACTCAGTCATGTCCAACTCTTTGCAACCCCATGGACTGTAGCATACCAGGCTCCTCTGTCCTTCACTGTTTCCCAGAGTTTGCACAAATTGATGTTCACTGAGTCAGTGATGCTGTCTAACCATCTTATCCTCTGCTGTCCACTTCTCCTTTTGCCTTTATCTTTCAAGATTACACAATAAATTACATATTTGTGGTTTTTAGTCTGACATGTAAGGAGTCTAGACATGATCATGCCCATTCACACAACAAGCTTAAGAAAAAAAAACTAAAAGTAAGCAACACTTCTTATATCCATCAGAGAACTGAGGTCACAGGGCAAATCACCACACCATAAAATTGAAGAGACGGATAAGTAGAATCAAAGCTTCCTGGAGCAGAGGCCCAGGAGTAGAAAACTACATAAGAGTTGCTACCAGAGCAGGAAAACCTAAACTGTAATTGACAAAATTATGGGAAAAAATGTTAAAGAAAAGTTCTGCAAAGATAATGACAGCTCATCCAAACAAGATCAATGAATAGACTGCTGCTACTGCTGCCGCTAAGTCACTTCAGTCGTGTCCGACTCTGTGCGACCCCATAGACGGCATTTCACCAGGCTCCCCCGTCCCTGGGATCCTCCAGGCAAAAATAGGGAAGGAAATAATCACTCAAGTCCAAGAAACCCAGAGAGTTCCAAATAGGATAAACCTAAGGCAAAACACCCCAAGACACATATTAATCAAATTAACAAAGATCAAACACAAAGAATGAATATTAAAAGCAGCAAGGGAAAAACAACAAATAACACACAAGGGAATACCCATAAGGATAACAGCTGATCTTTCAATAGAAACTCTTCAAGCCAGGAGGGAATGGCAAGACATACTTAAAATGATGAAAGAAAATAACCTACAGCCCAGATTATTGTACTCAGAAGGATCTCATTCAAATATGAAGGAGAAATCAAAAGCTTTACAGACAAGCAAAAGCTGAGAGAATTCTGCACCATCAAACCAGCTCTCCAACAAATACTAAAGGATATTCTCTAGACAGGAAACACAAAAACAGTGTATAAATTCAAACCCCAAACAATAAAGTAAATGGCAACGGGATCATACTTATCAATAATTACCTTAAATGTAAATGGGTTGAATGCCCCAACCAAAAGACAAAGACTGGCTGAATGGATACAAAAACAAGACCCCTACATATGTTGTCTACAAGAGACCCACCTCAAAACAGGGGACACATACAGACTGAAAGTGAAGGGCTGGAAAAAGATTTTCCATGCAAATAGGGACCAAAAGAAAGCAGGAGTAGCAATACTCATATCAGATAAAATAGACTTTAAAACAAAGGCTGTGAAAAGAGACAAAGAAGGTCACTACATAATGATCAAAGGATAAATCTAAGAAGAAGAGATAACAATTATAAATATATATGCACCCAACACGGGAGCACCGCAGTATGTAAGACAAATACTAACAAGTATGAAAGGAGAAATTAACAATAACACAATAATAGTGGGAGACTTTAATACCCCATTCACACCTATGGATAGATCAACTAAACAGAAAATTAACAAGGAAACACAAATTTTAAACAATACAATAGACCAGTTAGACCTAATTGATATCTATAGGACATTTCATCCCCAAACAATGAATTTCACCTTTTTCTCAAGCACACACAGAACCTTCTCCAGGACAGATCACATGCTGGGCCATAAATCTAGCCTTGGTAAATTCAGAAAAATTGAAATCATTCCAAGCATCTTTTCTGACCACAATGCAGCAAGATTAGATCTCAATTATAGGAGAAAAACTATTAAAAATTCCAACATATGGACCCTGAACAACACGCTGCTGAATAACCAACAAATCACAGAAGAAATCAAAAACGAAATCAAAATTTGCATAGAAATGAATGAAAATGAAAACACAACAACCCAAAACCTGTGGGACACGGTAAAAGCAGTGCTAAGGGGAAAGTTCATAGCAATACAGGCACACCTCAAGAAACAAGAAAACACTCAAATAAATAACCTAACTCTACACCTAAAGCAACTAGAAAAGGAAGAAATGAAGAACCCCAGGGTTAGTAGAAGGAAAGAAATCTTAAAAATTAGAGCAGAAATAAATGCAAAAGAAACAAAAGAGACCATAGCAAAAATCAACAAAGCCAAAAGCTGGTTCTTTGAAAGGATAAATAAAATTGACAAACCATTAGCCAGACTCATCAAGAAACAAAGGGAGAAAAATCAAATCAATAAAATTAAAAATGAAAATGGAGAGATCACAACAGACAACACAGAAATACAAAGGATCATAAGAGACTACTATCAGCAATTATATGGCAGTAGAAAGACAATGTGGAAGAAATGGACAAATTCTAAGAAAAGTAGAACTTTCCAAACTGGACCAGGAAGAAATAGAAAATCTTAACAACCCATCACAAGCATGGAAATTGAAACTTTAATCAGAAATCTTCCAGCAAACAAAAGCCCAGGTCCAGAGGACTTCACAGATGAATTCTACCAAAAATTTAGAGAAGAGCTAACACCTATCTTACTCAAACTCTTCCAGAAAATTGCAGAGGAAGGTAAACTTCCAAACCCATTCTATGAGGCCACCACAACCCTAATACCAAAACCTGACAAAGATGCCACAAAAAAAGAAAACTACAGGCCAATATCACTGATGAACATAGATGCAAAAATCCTTAACAAAATTCTAGCAATCAGAATCCATTAACACATTAAAAAGATCATACACCAGGACCAAGTGGGCTTTATCCCAGGGATGCAAGGATTCTTCAATATCCGCAAATCAATCAATGTAATACACCACATTAACAAATTGAAAAATAAAAACCATATGATTATCTCAATAGATGCAGAGAAAGCCTTTGACAAAATTCAACACCCATCTATGATAAAAACTCTCCAGAAAGCAGGAATAGAAGGAACGTACCTCAACATAATAAAAGCTACATATGACAAACCCACAGCAAACATTATCCTCAATGGTGAAAAATTGAAAGCATTTCCTCTAAAGTCAGGAACAAGACAAGGGTGCCCACTTTCACCATTACTATTCAACATAGTTTTGGAAGTTTTGGCCACAGCAATCAGAACAGAAAAAGAAATAAAAGGAATCCAAATTGGAAAAGAAGAAGTAAAACTCTCACTGTTTGCAGATGACATGATCCTCTACATAGAAAACCCTAAAGACTCCACCAGAAAATTACTAGAACTAATCAATGACTATAGTAAAGTTGCAGGATATAAAATCAACACCCAGAAATCCCTTGCATTCCTATACACTAATAATGAGAAAATAGAAAGAGAAATTAAAGAAACAATTCCATTCACCATTGCAACGAAAAGAATAAAATACTTAGGAATATACCTACCTAAAGAAACTAAAGACCTATATATAGAAAACTATAAAACAGTGGTGAAAGAAATCAAAGAGGACACTAATAGATGGAGAAGTATACCATGTTCATGGATTGGAAGAATCAATATAGTGAAAATGATTATACTACCCAAAGCAATCTATAGATTCAATGCAATCCCTATCAAGCTACCAACGGTATTCTTCACAGAGCTAGAACAAATAATTTCACAATTTGTATGGAAATACAAAAAACCTCGAATAGCCAAAGCGATCTTGAGAAAGAAGAATAGAACTGGAGGAATCAACCTGCCTGACTTCAGGCTCTACTACAAAGCCACAGTCATCAAGACAGTATGGTACTGGCACAGAGACAGAAATATAGATCAATGGAACAAAATAGAACGCCCAGAGATAAATCCACGCACATATGGACACCTTATCTTTGACAAAGGAGGCAAGAATATACAATGGATTAAAGACAATCTCTTTAACAAGTGGTGCTGGGAAAACTGATCAACCACTTTTTACAAGTGGTTTTTTTTTTTACAAGAATGAAGCTAGAACACTTTCTAACACCATACACAAAAATAAACTCAAAATGGATTAAAGATCTCAACGTAAGACCAGAGACTATAAAACTCTTAGAGGAGAACATAGGCAAAACACTCTCTGACATACATCACAGCAGGATCCTCTATGACCCACCTCCCAGAATATTGGAAATAAAAGCAAAAATAAACAAATGGGGCCTAATTAAAATTAAAAGCTTCTGCACAACAAAGGAAACTATTAGCAAGGTGAAAAGACAGCTTTCAGAATGGGAGAAAATAATAGCAAGCGAAGCAGCTGACAAAGAATTAATCTCAAAAATTTACAAACAACTCCTACAGCTGAATTCCAGAAAAATAAACGACCCAATCAAAAAATGGGCCAAAGAATTAAACAGACATTTCTCCAAAGAAGACATACAGATGGCTAACAAACACATGAAAAGATGCTCAACATCACTCATTATCAGAGAAATGCAAATCAAAACCACTATGAGGTACCATTTCACACCAGTCAGAATGGCTGCGATCCAAAACTCTACAAGCAGTAAATGCTGGAGAGGGTGTGGAGAAAAGGGAACCCTCTTACACTGTTGGTGGGAATGCAAACTAGTACAGCCACTACGGAGAACAGTGTGGAGAGTCCTTAAAAAACTGGAAATTGAACTGCCTTATGATCCAGCAATCCCACTGCTGGGCATACACGCTGAGGAAACCAGAAGGGAAAGAGACACGTGTACCCCAATGTTCATCGCAGCACTGTTTATAATAGCCAGGACATGGAAGCAACCTAGATGCCCGTCAGCAGATGAATGGATAAGAAAGCGGTGGTACATATACACAATGGAGTATTACTCAGCCATTAAAAAGAATACATTTGAATCAGTTCTAATGAGGTGGATGAAACTGGAGCCTATTACACAGAGTGAAGTAAGTCAGAAAGAAAAACACCAATATGGTATACTAATGCATATATATGGAATTTAGAAAGATGGTAACAATAACCCTGTATACGAGACAGCAAAAGAGACACTGATGTATAGAACAGTCTTTTGGACTCTGTGGGAGAGGGAGAGGGTGGGATGATTTGGGAGAATGGCATTGAAATATGTATAATATCATATATGAAACGAGTCGCCAGTCCAGGTTCGATGAACGATACTGGATGCTTGGGGCTGGTACACTGGGACGACCCAGAGGGATGGTATGGGGAGGGAGGAGGGAGGAGGGCTCAGGATGAGGAACACATGTATACCTGTGGCAGATTCATTTTGATATATGGCAAAACCAATACAATATTGTAAAGTTAAATAAAATTAAATAAAAAAAAAAATCCAAACCCTTGGCCACAACCACTAAGGCCTGCCATGATCTATCCCCTCTCACCTTCTTCCTGAGGCTCAACTGTTTATGCTGGTGGCAACCCTGTACCCACACTGCAGACTTACAGATCTGTGCCTTTGCGAGTCACATCACCAGGGACAGTGATGCTCTCCCAACCCTTGCCTACCTGGAAGAGTCCTGTTCACCTTTCAAATGCACACTAGGCAGCATTTCCTCCTCCTCTACTGTCCTCTTCCCATCTCCTTTCTCCTGCTCATTCGACAGTCCTTCTTTTAACTACTCTCAGTTTATTTCCACCCAAAGCCTTTTCTTTATCACTCCCTGATTTTTTTACTTTTCTCTCATTTTTAAGGTTTAATTATAGATAGTAAATTGTGCCCTTTCTAGTCTATAGTCTGTGAATTTTGACAAATTCTGTCTGTTTTGTAACTACAACCAGTTCCTTAACCAAAGAAGTCAAGCCCTCCACCCACTCCCAGCCCAGGCAGCCACAGATTTGTTTTCTGTTCTGTAATTTTGCCTTTTCCCATGTAAATGGAATTACTCAATATGTAGCCACTTAGCAGAATGCATTTTAGACACATTCAGATTGTTTCGTGTGTCAATATCAGATCCTTTTAAATTGCTGAATAGTATTCCTTTGTGTGAATGTACCACAGCCTGCTTATCCATTCCCAGTTGAAAGATATTCTGGTTGTTTCTTGTTTTGGATGATTATGAATAAAGCAACTACGTACCTTTTCATAAAAAAAAAAAAAAAAAAAACAAAAAAAAACGCTGGAGTGGGTTGCCATTTCCTTCTCCAACACATGAAAGTGAAGTCACTCAGTCGTGTCTGACTTTTAGCGACCCCATGGACTGCAGCCTACCAGGCTCCTCCGTCCTTGGGATTTTCCAGGCAAGAGTACTGGAGTGGGGCGCCATTGCCTTCTCCAATGAATAGACTAAGTTATGTCAAACATTTTCCAAAAAACAATTTCTGCATGGGATACTTCCTTCACTGAGTTGTTGTTATTTAGTCGCTCAGTTGTGTCTGACTCTTCTGCACCCCCATGGACTGTAGCCCATCAGGCTCCTCTGTCTATGGATTTTCCCAGGCAAAAATACTGAAGTGGATTACCATTACCATCTCCAGGGGATCTTCCAGACCCAGGGATCAAACCTGCATCTCCTGTGTTGGCAGACAGGTTCTTTACCACTAGTGCCACCCAGGAAGACCTAGGGTTATTGTGAGAAACAAATAAATCAATAAATGTAAAGTTTTAAGGGGACTCTCCACATAAATCTGGTGTGAAGACAGGTTTGGAAATCATGTAATTATTCAATGAGGAAAGAGTTATCCAAAATAAATACAAAATTGGGCTCTCCCAAGGCAGTGTGTGTGTGTGTGTGTGTGTGTGTGTGTGTGTAATAGCTCCCAGGAGTTCTAACCAGGGCAGGAGAAAAAGATATAGTAGACAGAGAGAGAGAGACTGGTTGAGATTCTTGAGACACACTGTGTCTCATATGCCAAGCTATCATAAAAAGCAATGAGGGATAAACTCTTCTGACACAAGAAGCTAATATATCCTCAAGAAGACCTTTGGATTTACTCCTACACTGTAGAGGCTGCCAGGGATAACATGATGATAGCAGGGCAGCAGGGAGAGGACTATGAGCAATAGAATCTGATCAAATTTCAGAGTCACTCCAAGGTCGGAAACAAAAATAGTCATTTTTAGTGAATATGAAAGAGAGTCCATGAAATAATAAGTAAAAGACACAAGATTTCAAGGAAAAGAACTGTAACCTCTTTTTGCAAACAAACTAGCCAACAAAGATATCAAAATTATTAATAGCAGATACTTCTCTGGAGAGGAACAATAGAAGAAACTAGCTTTCCCATGAGAATAAAGAAAAACCCAGTGTATGGAGGTCACGTGCAGAGTTTTTGACCTTCAATGAATAATTTTATCTTTCTGGGAATGACAGTGACAGTAGGCTACTTTTAAAAAGAAATGAAAAAGTTGCTTTTTAAATCTGTGTATACGAGACTTCCATTTCAGTCTCATATGAGAATTAGTGAACCTGTTTACTTGAACTGTGAGGCAAGACTACTGGAGTGAATTGCCATTTCCTTCTCCAGGGAATCTTTCTGACACAGGGATCGAACCTCTGTCTCCTGCATTGGCAGCTGGATTCTTTACCACTGAGCCACCTAGGAAGCCCATATACCCCTTCTCCAGGATCCCCCAGATTTCTACATGAATCAGCAACTGTCACAACAGGGTTTCCTGGACCTTGTTCCACTGCTGTGGCCTGTCTCAGTTCTGGCTGTTAAATATTTATACATCGCCCCTGTTCACTTGGGCGTATTTAACAACAAAGCAAGAAAAGTCTGTTATTTGAAAGAAAGGAAATTGAGTGAAATGAGTCTGAGATTGAAGATGGTCATAGAACAGCTGTTCCTGTAGGTTTCCAGTGACCTTGAGATGAAATAACAAGAACATCAGATCAGAAGGCATCAGACAATGACGTGGAATGTGTTCTGTGTAGCAAGTTTATTTGCCTGTTGCCTGATGGTTTAAATATACAGACAGTCACTATTTAATCTGTTTTTTTTTTCCCTTTAATAGTAAAGCTCTTTCCTTCCTCATATCACCTTAATCATAAGTCCCTTACATCTTGGAGGAAGCATATTAATCCAAGTCTTCAATCTTCACTAATGCAGCTGTCTTCTCGCAAATCCAAGAAATTTCAGCACTGCAGCGGGATATATAAATATTCCCATTTTGAAAATAGGCACATCCCTTGGATTCATTGATCTGAGCATATTCATAAGCACTAAATCTGAAAAAGAATCAATTTTAAATTAATTACAAATATCACATTTGAAACAACCACAATTCAGTGTTTTCAGCTTCCCTGACAATGAAACTCATGCATGTGAATGTTGAAAGACTTCTGTGGCCAGCAACCACAAAAATCCCTAAAGCCTGCATATTTGAGTTTTTAAAAATTTCCAATTACTCATGATCTCAGATAGAATTATTTAAGAAGTAAGCTTAAATCAGGAGTTGAGAATTTCTATTTTTTCCATAACATGATAGAAACTACCCAATGCAGATTATATATTAAAAGAACTAGAATTCCTTTTACTCTGGAACTTTCTGAAGAAAAACAGAAAAATACAATCACATTCTGTATAAAAATATGTTACATTTTACTATGCACAAATATCATTTTCTATATATTTATACATACGTGGGGAGTGAAAAGAGAATAAAACAGACGTTAGAGGAAATGAATGACAACATAGATGTAGTTCTGATATTGGTTCCTAATTCTTATGCTAAAGAATTGATGATAACTCTTAAGTAATGTCATCAGAAAATGATGATCATGTCTAAATCTTCCATGTGCCCCGGACTGCTTTTATTCAAATGATCTGTACTACACTATAATATTCTTTTCTCGCTTCAAGGCTTAGCTCACTAAATCTTACTTGCAATGTATACACTTTTGTTTACTCTCTCTATGATAATTTTTTAATCTATAAAATGGGAATATAACAGTGCTTTTATCATAGGGATAATAATAATTTGAACATCATAAGTATTACTTGTGTTTGTTAAATAGAGAAATAAGCTTAAACTAATAGATGGAATTCAGTGTCCTGCCATGAATTTATCTCACACATGAAATGAAGTCCTCCTCATTTCCATCTCTATTAATGAAGCTCTCTTTTTGTTGGAGGTTGTCCTTTTTTGTATCTAGATGTATAATTCTTATGATTCACATTTATTTTCTTTATATTCCATTTTTAATATCTTTTGCTTGTTTCTTTCCCCAATAATTAGAGACTTACAAGGATGGAGAGGGTCTAGAGCTATCCTCCCAAAGCCAACTTCTGCCAGATGGGTCCCAAGATAGTCCCAACCAGAAGAAAGGAAACTTGGGTAATGGTTGTGACCTCAGAAAATTCTGAAAGAGAAAACAGGAAAAAGTTCTGTGAGGGGCACATTCCTGTTTGCTGGAGTAAGAGAGATGGGACCATTCATCGAATTCATGTGAAAAGTGAAAGTGAAAGTTGCTCAGTCATATCCCTCTTTGAGACCCTCAGTTGTGTCCGACTCTTTTGTGACCTGGAATTCTCCAGGCCAGAATAATGGAGTGGGTTGCTATTCCATTCTCCAGGGAATCTTCCCAACCCAGGAATCAACTGGGGGTCTCCTGCATTGCAGGCATATTCCTTACCAGCTGAGCTACCAGGGAAGCCCAATTCTTACTCAGAATGCACTGAATTCCTACCATGTGATTCAGAAATTCTATTTACTATCAAATACATGAATAATTTCTCTAACCAGGGAAGGAGATTCAACCTGACCTTTTCTTCTAGGCTGTCTATCTTCACCAGCGTGGAGTTCTTGTCCATGCAGTTTTTTCTACTGTTAGGCCAGGTTTTTTCCTCATTTACTGCAAAATAATAGCAGCTGGTTTGGTACCATTTCCAGGTCTTAGGACAAGGATTGCATTTGTGGTCTGAAAAAGAAATTACACCCAGTAGCACAAACTCAACAACTCTGGAGAGACCAGGACCTGGAAAATAAATCATTCAAATTGACAATAGGGCTTCAAAACCAGCACCCTAAAAACAAACCGCTTTAGGAGCCCCTGGAAGTAAAGTCATCCAAGATTATGTGTTGGGACAATGGTGACTGAAATATTCTTTTCAGGGCTCAGTCTTCTGGCCCCAGAAATACCAGCTATATTTTTTAACTCCTTATAACAACAAGATCACCTAAAAATAGTTCATAAAATGAGGAGCTGAAATATCCAGATTAATATCATCCCAAGATGTTTCCCAAATTCACCTCCATGTTTTAAAAAGAAAAAAGAAAAACTTTGTATCTTCCCTGGTCTTCTGTAAATTTATAGCAGCATCATTAGAAGTCATTGGTAAAAAAAAAAAAAAAAAAAAGAAGAAGTCATTGGTAACACCCTCTCGTATTCTGATGTGCTGCACATCATCAATCTAAACCAGAGCAACAGATTTGATCTGACTGGTCAGCAAGTCCTGATTACCTGAAGTGTGAATGATTAGCTCTTGGCAGAGTTTGATGGCCATTTGTCCCTGCCTCTTCAATAGACTGGAGATTTGTGATTTGAGAAATTCCTCCTCCACAGGAAAGTTCCTGTACTCGCTCAGCTGCTGGGATAAGTTGTTCTGCTGTTGGTGGATGATTTTCTGGAGTTGAGTCAGTTTGTCTGAATCTGAGTTAATTTCGCTGGACATCTGTAAAACTCCAAGACAGAAGACAAACTCATGTATATCCTTCCATTCTTTATGACAGCTGTAGATAATTCTCTTAACACAGAAATATTGCTTAGGTTTAATATTTATTGGTAGTCTCTAATCACGTATCATGGAAAAAACACAACTGATGCCTTTTTATTTCAACTCTTAGAAAAAAGAATAGAAAAATAAAAATCGTCTTCATAGTCTAGTTTGTCAAGAGAAAACCATGTATTCAGGGCAAAATCCTCATAACAATGAAGTACATCATTTTCAGGTTTATCTTGGAGACATAGAGAATGAGAGATAGCTGAGGTAGCAGAAAGTATTAGAGGGCTTATGATGCTAGCACCCATCATATTAATCTAATCTAATCTAAATTTATATAGTTTACAGCTATATTTCCTAACCCCCTGCCCTGAGTTTGATGCAAGCACACTTACACATAATTCCCAAGGTCACCAGCCCAATCAGCAGCATCAGACAAAGAGTTAGCAGACCCAGGGCAGCCTGACGCCATATAGAGGATGGAGCTGGATACCCTGAAAAAAGCCAACACAAAGATTAGCAAACAGAACTGCCTTGTGGTTGTTACACATTGAGTTGTTTACTTCTCCTACTTAACAACCATCCAGATATTAAAATTTCTCTCTTGCTTCTTCAAATCCTCTATCTCCAAAATATCTAAAATGATACAAAACAAGGGCCCTGCCACAGTTCTCCGTTTTTTTGTTTTTTGTTTTTTTTTTTTCTCCACCATCCTCCGTTGCTTTAAGAGTCTCCTAATTTTCAGGCTTTTGTTTTACATCACCACACATATTTCTTCTTCAAGATGACTGAATTCATAAATGAGATATTGTGGAAAATTCTCTGGATGATCTCGACAATGGAAGAAACCCTTAGAACCGCAAACCTCCACACGGCAGGTGTTTTGTGAATTCTGCCTATATCTACTATGTGTACTATTTTTCACCTAGTAGATAATGAATTGATACTGAATGAGAGAATGAGTGAATATACAAGATAACCTACCAACAGCAGAACAGACTACAAAGCCAAAGGATAACTCTTCAAAATGTAATATCTTACCTATATATATGTATGTATACATACATGTATATGTATGTATATATATTATATATATATATACATATAGTTTTTATACTTACCTCACCTTCCTATTCCTTAATTCTGGATCTAAGGGCATCTAGCTTAGTGTCTCAGATAGATTAAGGCAATCTCCAGGTGCCCTGACATATGCACCATATTCACCACTCCCTTTTTCTCAAGTATTAGATTTTTTTTTAACAACAAAACAGAAATGCATAACCACCTTTATTAGACACATGCAAAGTCTATCCTATCATCTTTTTGTATCTCATCCCCAAAACCACACATACACGTATATACACATGCATGCTTAAAATAAAAACAAATCTAAAAAGCAAGAGAATGTTGTAGATGACTCAGGACAACAAACTGGCCTAAACTATCAGCAGATTCCTGAAGGTAAAGGATGTAGTCTGATTCATTAATTTGGATTCCTGATCACAGAAACACCTATTTCTTTCAATTTGGTACAAGAGAATGAGCAGAGGATAAGAATTGAGTCTCAACTCTACCAGGTAACAATTGCATGAATTTGGTTAAGTTATTTAATATTTTTCAGCTCAGTTTTCTCATTAATACTTCAGAGAAAGTACTACTATTGTTCCATTTCTTTCATAATTTTAGTTTGATGAAAGCATGATATCATGTATATAAAATACTATACACATATCAATATTGATTCAGCATACTGGGAATTTCAACTTCCCTTTGAAAATTCATAAGTACTTATAAGACAGAAGCAAGCTCTTGTCTATTTTTACCTCACCCATCCTCCAGTTTATCTTTTCAGATAAAGTTCAGATAACTCTACCAAAAAAAAAAAAAAAAAAAAAAAAATCCCTCTGACTTCTCTAGTTTAGAAGTTTCCAAACTGGACTCTAAAAGGATATTCCCCTTGGCATCTCTCACGAGGTATAAATATCAAGGACTACATTTGTAAAAAGAAATCTCAGTCCCCAAACTCAATCTCTGGCATCTTCAGCTGAAATAATTCACTATAACACAGAGCTTGGTGACACACAGCAATATTTCCCAATTTTAAAAAGTCCTGGAAACCACATATTTCCCCCTCAATGTAGAGCACACCACTCTACCAAAAATTTCTCCAACTTTGCCTCCATTTTGAAAATTCCACAGCAGACGTCTCAAACAGCATCAATGTCAAAGCCAGCACCTCAGGGTATCTAACATCTGTCCATCCCCCAAGATCACATCTTGCCATCTCTGAACCCTTACCTCTTTTTCTTAGGTTATTTCTATCCTGATTATTTCCTGCTGCAACAGAATCCTGAAAAGTGAGTGTCGCGTAGGTCACGTCTTCAGACATTGTAGAAGAAAGCTCTGCTCTTTGGGTAATTAATGTTTCAATATCATCAGACCCGGGAACACAATGTTCTTTGCAAGGCTGGGAGTTCTTATGTCCACACCCAACTGACACAAGACACATCCCACCATCCCCCTATCAGGACGGAATGAAGGCCAGTTTTTCTGCAGAAAAAGTGAGAGAAAGCAACTGTTGCCTTTAGCAATCAAAATACTATAGATCTCAACTCACTGCTCCTTCAGCATTGTTTCTTGCTGAAGCAAAGAAGGGATACTTGGAAGTGGAGCAGGGATGATGGCTTTGTGGGGAAGTTCCCATGATTCTCAGCACAGAGCCTGGGGACTGAGTGTTCCCATTTCAGGCTTCTCTGAGTGTCTTAATAATGACACAGGTTGTCCTCTTCACTTGTGTCTAAGGTCAGCTAATCCTGTGAATCTGATTTACTTGCTCTTTAAAAAAATATATTTTGGAAGTGCTTTGTGCATGTGAGATCTTAGTTCCCTGACCAGGAATTGAATCCATGTCCCCCTGCAGTAGAATTGCAGAGTCTTGACCACTAAACTATCAGGGAAGTCCTGGATCTTGGTTTACACTCACTCATATGGGATATCAAGGAGACACACATAAGACAGCAAGAGCTCTGTAGTTACACATACTGAGACAGGAAGAGCTGTACAGTTGAAAACCACTCATATATGGCTGCTGATTAAAGAAAAAAAAAATGTTGGTGAGAGACAGACCGACAGCTGGTGTTGGCAATGGGCTCAGAGAAAAAAAATGAACAGCTATTGAAATGGGACATTATATGGGAGTTTCCTTCCTACATGACTATGTTCTTAACAGAATAATGCTCCTTTAGATAATAGCTAACACTTAGAACAAGATTTTTAAAATGATTGCTTGATGCTTAGGAGAATGAAAAAAGCAGGCAGGTTAGGGACAGAATGAGGCTGGCACATGGGAAAATGCTTTTGTTTCTATTTTTAATGTGTTTGCTTGCTTGGATTTTAGCCCAACGGCAGCCCACAGTCATTGTTGAGGGACAGGTGAAATTCCTATAGAAAACATGGTCTTCTAGGTACGAAAAATCAGAAGATAGAGTTTGGAGAAACCACAGGGATGGATAGTGCTGGATATTCATAAGGAACACTGATAATGGGGAAATGGTCAGTATGTTTTTATGCCTCTCCAGGGTTTCTCTTTAAGCTACAATTTACTTACATTTCATTAAAAAAAAAATTGATGAAATAATCAACCTCTATCTTTCCTTAGGCCTAAAAATTCTCTGAAAAAGTGTTTCCACCAAAACTGAAATAAACCCACTGCACAAAAACTGAAGTTAATCCACAGCTGGGACTATAGGTTTCAGCAATACCCCAATGAGCAATAAAGAGCTGACAATTTATATAGAAAGCATTCTGGCTGTTTTTTTGGGGTGAATATGAGAAAAAATAGCACACCACATGTGTGGTTTGTCATTTAGTCGCAACAATCATCAGACTTAACAGTTCTTAGAGGACTGCATATTTCCAATCCCATCGAACTTTTTAAAACATTCTCATTTATACAAGAAAGTAAATTGTTGTTAAGAACCTGTGGTAGGCAGAAGAAAAGCCCCCAAAAGATGTCTGTGTCCTAGTCCCCAGAACCTTTGAATAGAGTAGTTTACATGGCAAAAGGGACATTTCAAATGTAATTAAGATAATGAATTTTGGAGAGAGGAAATTATCCTGTATTATCTGGGTGGTCCTAAATTTTAACTATTTATTTTGTATTGGGGAATAGCCGATTGGGCTTCCCTGGTGGCTCAGACAGTCTGCCTGCAATGCAAGAGACCCATGTTCAATTCCTGGGTTAGGAAGATGCCCTGGGGAAGGGAATGGCAACCCACTCCAGTCCAGCCTGCAGAATTCCAAACCCCCCACCCGCCCAGTGGCTCAGCAGTAAATAATCTGTCTGCAATGCAGGAGCCTCAGGAAACATGGGTTCAATCCATATATCTGTAAGATCCCTTGGAGGAGGGCATGGCAATCCACTCCAGTGTTCTTACCTGGAGAATCCCATGGACAGAGGAGTCTGGTGGGCCACAGTCCATAGGGTCACAAAGACTCGGATATGACTGAAGCAACTTAGCATGCATGCATAGCCAAATACCAATGCTGTGATAGTTTCGGGGGGACACTGAAGGGACTCAGCCATATATATATATATACTCTATCCATTCTCCCCTTAACTCTCCTCCCATCCAGTCTGCCATATAACATTGAGCAGAGTTCCATGTGCTACACAGTAGGTCCCTGTTGTTTATCCATTTTGAATATAGTAGTGTATACAGGCAACTATAAGTTCATTCTCTGTGAATTTCTTTCTGTTTAGTAAGTAAATTTACTTGTATCATTTCTTTTCAGACTCTGCATATAAGGATGCCACATGATATTTCTTCTTCTTTGCCTGACTTACTTCACTCAGTATAACAATGTCTAGGTCCAACCACGTTGCTGAAAATACCATTATTTCATTCTGAGAGAAAGGATTATGCTGTGAAAGTACTGTACTCAATATGTCACAAAATTTGGAAAACTTAGCAGTGACCACAGGACTGGAAAAGGTCAGTTTTCATTCCAGTCCCAAGGAAAGGCAATGCCAAAGAATGCTTAAACTACTGCACAATTGCACTCATCTCACATGCTAGTAAAGTAATGCTCAAAATTTTCCAAGCCAGGCTTCAGAAATATGTGAACCATGAACTTCCAGATGTTCAAGCTGGTTTTCGAAAAGGCAGAGGAACCAGAGATCAAATTGCCAACATTCTCTGAATCAAAAAAGCGAGAGCATTCCAGAAAAACATCGATTTCTGCTTTATTGACTATGCCAAAACCTTTGACTGTGTGGATCACAATAAACTGTGGAAAATTCTTCAAGAGATGGGAATACCAGACCACCTGACCTGCCTCCTGAGAAACCTGTATACAGGTCAGGAAGCAACAGTTAGAACTGGACACGGAACAACAGACTGGTTCCAAATAGGAAAAGGAGTACGTCAAGGCTGTATATTATCACCCTGCTTATTTAACTCATATGCAGAGTACATCATGAGAAACGCTGGGCTGGAAGAAGCACAAGCTGGAATCAAGATTGCCAGGAGAAACATCAATAACCTCAGATATGCAGATGACACCACACTTATGGCAGAAAATGAAGAAGAACTAAAGAGCCTCTTGATGAAAGCGAAAGAGGACAGTGAAAAAGTTGGCTTAAAACTCAACATTCAGAAAACTAAGATCATGGCATCCAGTCCCATCACTTCATGGCAAATAGATGGGGAAACAGTGGCTGACTTTATTTTTCTGGTCTCCAAAATCACTGCAGATGGTTAGTGCAGCCATGAAATTAAAAGATGCCTACTCCTTGGAAGGAAAGTTATGACCCACCTAGACAGCATATTAAAAAGCAGAGACATTACTTTGCCAACAAAAGTCCATCTAGTCAAGGCTATTGTTTTTCCAGTGGTCATGTATGGATGTGAGAGTTGGACTATAAAGAAAACCGAGCACCAAAGAATTGATGCTTTTGAACTGTGGTGTTGGAGAAGACTCTTGAGAGTCCCTTGGACTGCACAGAGATCCAACCAGTCTATCCTAAAGGAAATCAGTCCTGAATATTCATTGGAAGGACTGATGTTGAAGCTGAAACTCCAACAGTTTGGCCACCTGATGCAAACAGCTGAGTCATTTGAAAAGACCCTGACGCTGGGAAAGATTGAGGGCAGGAGGAGAAGGGGACGACAGAGGATGAGATGGTTGGATGGCATCACTGACTCAATGGACACGGGTTTGGGTAAACTCCGGGAATTGGTGATGAACAGGGAGGCCTGGCTTGCTGCGGTTCATGGGGTCACAAAGAGTCGGACATGACTGAGCGACTGAACTGAACTGAATATTCCATTATATAAATGTACCACATCTTCTTTAACCATTCCTCTGCTGATAGACATTTAGGTTGCTTCCATGTCTTGACTACTGTAAACAGTGCTGCAATGAACATTGGGGTGCATGGATCCTTTCAGATCATGTTTTTTTTCTGGATACATGCTCAGGAGTAGCATTGCAGAGTTATATGATAGCTCTGTTTTAGTCTTTTAAGGAACCTCCATACTGTTCTCCATAGTAGCTGCACCAGTTTACATTCTGAGTGCTCCCAATTTAATCCTAGGAAAGTGGGGAACCATTCCTAGATGTGATCAGAGAGACGAGAGACCCAAAGAAGGGTCAGAGAGATATAACGTTTCTGGGTGAATACAGAGAAAAGGGGCCAGGTGCCAAGGAATACAAAGAAGCTTAGAAGCTAAAGGATGAAAACTCGAGGAAATGGATTCTTCCCACAGAACATTCAGAAGGAGCGCAGTTCAGCCTTGACTTTACCAAGATCGGGGTTGGCATTCTAACCTACAGAACTGTGAGACGATAAACTTGTATTGTTTAAGCTATTGTTTCTGTGTAATTTAGTAAAGCAACAAACACAAAACTCTACAAATATTTGGAGACTATACATGAGGAAGGAAACAAAGAAATTTCTAAAGGCTTCCTTTGGGGTATTAGGTAACTGTACTCAGGAAGAGAATGTGGGTTAGGTTTTTGTTTTCACATGACTGGGGAAGTGGTTTGAAAGGTCTCAAGGTTCACCTCTGTGTGAAGATTAGCTTAGTCAAAGGTCTCCAGAATGAACGGCAACCACTTTAGGGGTATGAATTAATATCCAACAGGCTGCAGAAATGCAACCAATTATTCTTCAGTAACACTTTGGCATGATCTCTAAATACATAAATGTACATATATTTCTTGTTTATTTTTTTTCAAACTTACGCAGTGCTCAGTCCAAAGCAAGCTAACAAACTAAAAGACATGAAAGTGAAAGAAAGTGAAGTTGCTCAGTCGTGTCCGACTATAGCCTACCAGGCTTCTCCGTCCATGGGATTCTCCAGGCAAGAATACTGGAGTGGGTTACCATTTCCTTCTCCAGGGGATCATCCCGACCCAGGGATCGAACCATAGTCTCCCGCATTGGAGGCAGACACTTTAACCTATGAGCCACCAGGGAAACGTGGGGCAGCTCTAAATCACACTGTCAAGAATGTGGAAATGAATAATAAATCTACATTCATATTCTGTTCTAGGTAAATTAGGTGAAGGCACAGACCATTAATATGAGCAAAAGTTAAATCAAACAAGTAATTACAAAAATGAGAAATTGAGCATTGCCTGATGGTCCCGTGGTTAAAACTTGGAACTTTCATTGCCATGGACCTGGGTTCCATCTTTGGTTAGGGAACTGAAATCCTGGGAAATAAAATTCTGCAAGCTGCATTGCCATAAATAAATAAATAATAATAAATAAATATTAGCTGACCAATTAAAAAAAGGGAGAACTCAAGGTTGTTTTTCTTTGTTTTGGACTTTCATTAAATTTTGCAAAGATGGAGTTCTTGTTTTCATTTCCCTAATTCTTTCATATGCCTTAAAGTTCCCTTAAAAAGTAACTAATTTTTTACTATCTTATATGAAACAATACTTTGGTAAAACAAATATGAAGTATCTCACCTGGTTCTGAATTATTTCTATAATGAAGATTGATCCTATATACACTCTACTATTGTGATCCTTAAATGCTATATCATCTATTATTCATTGATTTTAGAAATTACTGCCTATACTTTTCTCCCTTAAAAATTTCCAGCATCTCTGCCTTCCCTGGTGGCTCCGTGGTAAAGAATACACCTGCCAATGAAGGAGACATGGGTTAGATCCCTAGTTTAAGAAGATCCCACATGTCCTAAACCCGTGGGCCACAACTATTGAGCCTGCGCTCTAGAGCCCAGGAGCCAAAACCACTGAGCCCATGTCCTGCAACTCCTGAAGCCCTCATGCCCTAGAACCTGTGTTCCACAAGAAAAGAAGCCGCTGCATTGAGAAACATGTGCACTGCAACTAGAAAGTTGCCCCTACTCACCACGACTAAAGAAAAGCCCATGCAGCAACAAAGAACCAGCACAGCCCAAAATAAGTAAATAAAATCAATACGATTAAAAAAATAATTCCTGCCTCTCAAGAGCACTTTGTGCCAGATTATACTAGCAAATAACACTGCTTGTTGCAATCATCTACAATTTCTAGGACATTTCTCCTCATTTCTTTACCATTTTTCGACTGTCTTAAATCTCCTCGTTCACCTCTATTCCTGTCATGATCATCAGTAATTTCAGTGCTCTTGTAGGTGAAATTCCAATACCCTGTGTGCTCAGATACTGGATTTACCTCCAATAACCTTGACCACACCCACAAATTAGTCACTCATTATGGTGATCATATATTAAAGCTATGCTTTTCTTTACTGTAGTTACTAGCCACATATGACAGTTTAAACTTCTATGAATTAAAATTAAAAACTCAATTCCTCAGTCATTCCAGTTGTAATTCAAATAGAATTTTCATGCTGAACACATAAAAAAAAAAAGAACAGCCCTTTTCTAGCTGTTTTACTGTACTTCTCCATTTCAGTAAATGAAAACTTCACACTTAACAGTTTCTCAGCCAAATACTTAAAATCACCTTTGACTTCCCCTGCTGCTTTCAGATGAATTAAACCCATGAGAAAATACTGTTCATTGCAGAAAATAAGGGAACATAGGCATTAAACATAGGAGTATTGTTCACTTGGGATACATTAAAAGAAATAATGAGTTTACATGACAGAAAACTGTGTTCTTGTTTCATTCTTCCATGATCATTCCATTCCCATATATTATTCTTATTTCAGAGTATGCTTTTAAAGAGGGACCTATATTGGATAGTGCCTAGAGAATGAGAAGAATAGGAATGAATTCAAAATTATTTACAAAAAGGAATGGACAAAAGTGAAAATTAAACTGGAGGTTATCAGAGCTATAGAAAAGATAAAAGCAACAGTAACAAAAAATGACCACTGGGTGGAGCCAAAGGATGATAGGAAAGAATTTTTTTTTCATGTATATTTATCCAAATAAGGTTATAAAATATTTTGCTTAAACTAAAGGGCTATGAAGACAGACTGATTGATTCAAATCCAGAACATTTGATCAACATTTACAAAAGTCCAGTGACTTTGGCAAGTCCCTTAATCTCTGTGCTTCTTTTTCTTATTAGTAAAATTGGAGTAAAATCTACCACAAGGGTAATTAATTAAAGCAAATAGGAGTAATAACAAATGGTATCACTATTATACCAGAATTAACCTTAAATTATTCTGGATGCTCTTAAAAGTGGAAGCTTTTGCACAACAAAGAGAACCAGTGACAAAACAAAAAGACAAGCTACCAAGTGGGAGAAAATACTTGAGAAATATTGGTGATGGATAAGGGGTCAATAGCCGAAGTATATAAAGAGCTCATACAACTCAATACTTAAAAAGAGACAACTTGATTAAAAAATTGACAGAATAGACCTGAACAAACATTTTTCCAAAGAAGATACACTGATGGCCAACAAGCACATGAAAAATGCTCAACATCTCTAGTCATCAGGGGAAATAACAAATCAAAACCACAATGAGATATCACCTCACACCCTTCAGAATGGTTATCAACAAAGAGACCACAAATAGGAAATTTTGGTGAGGATGTGGAGAGAAGTGAGTCCTCCTACACTGCGGTGGGAATGTAAATTGGTGAAGCCACTACAAAAAACAGTACAGAGGTTTCTCAGAAAACTAAAAAATAGAACTACCATATGATCCAACAATTCCACTCGGGTATATATCGAAGAAAACAAAAACACGAATTTGAAAAGACACAGAACTCCAATGTTCATAGCAGTACTATTTACAATAGCCAAGATATAGAAGCGACCTAAGAGTCAATCAACAGATGACTAGATAAAGATGTGGTGCGAGCGTGTGCTAAGTCGCTTCAGTCATGTCCAACTCTATGCAACCCCATCAGTAGCCCACCAGGCTTCTCTGTCCATGTGATTCTTCAGGCAAGAATACTGGTGTGGCTGCCGTTTCCCTCTCCAGAGGATCTTCCCAACCCACGGATTGAGCCCAAACCTCTCAAGGCTCCAGCAATGCAGGTGGATTCTTTACCACTAAGCCACCAGGGAAGCCCAAAGATGTGGTGTGTGTATATATATATATATATATGTATATGTATATATATATACACATTCCAATTAGGTACATATGTGGCATATATATATATATACCATATTATATATACATGTATATATACACACAAAATGAAATACTACAGCCAAAAAAAAGAACAAAATTCTGCCATTTTCAACACTGTGGATGGACTTGGAAAGTTTTATGCTTAGTGAAATAAGTCAGACAGAGAGACACCAATATCAAAAGATATCGCTTGTATATGCAATCTAAAAGTTAAAATGAATGTGTATAATGAAATAGAAACACATCTGCAAATAAAGAGAACAAACTAACGGTTACCAGTAGGGAAGGGGCAGGGAGGAGAGGCACATTAGAGGTGTGGGACTAAGAGATACAAACTGCTATGTATAAGATAGACAAATCACAAGGGTATATTGTACAGCATAGGAAAATATAGACATCAATTTGTAATAACTTTATTACAAGTATAATCTATAAAAACATTGAATCTCCATTTTCTACACCTTAAAAAATAATATTGTAGATCAACTGAACTTCAGTTTAAAAGATGGAAAAAAGTTGCCCAATTCTCCAGCCCCCTTCTGCTGCTGCTGCTGCTGCTGCTGCTGTGCTAAGTCGCTTCAGTTGTGTCCGACTCTGTGCGACCCCATAGACGGCAGCCCATCAGGCTTACCAGTCCCCTAGTCAAGTTCAAATGAGCACAACCAGGGTTTGCCAGAAGCCTCACCAGTAACGCTCTATTATAAGACTTTTTTCATAGTCCTCATGATATCTGAAATAGTCTAGCTCTTTCCTTTCTTTGCTTCTTTGCTATCTGCATTCACCACCCTCCCCTAGAACATAACCTGAATAACAGCACAACTTTCGTATGTTTCTTTCACCATTTGATCCCCCAGAAAATAGAACAGTGCTTAAGACATACACACAGTGATCAGTGGATACACATTCAACTGACTGGTTAACTTTCCATGAAATGTAAGTTTTGCAGTGATTTTAATAAGATGTCTTGTATCCCAATATACCATGTCATGAATTCTCATGCAAATAAGCTTGATCAGTTCACATCCCTCAATCACAGAACACAGCATACTCCTTCAAACTTAACTAGCTTTGTTTCAGATGTGTGCCCCCTTGAATAAACTTTCCCCTTTCCTTCTCTTTTCTTATGCAATCTGTGCCTTTTCTTCAAATCTTGTCTATTCCATTTGATAAGATGTGGAGGAGGGTATGCCAACCCGCTCCAGTATTCTTGCCTGGTGAAACCACAGAGGAGCCTGATGGGCTACAGTCCATGGGATCACAAAGAGTCGGACATGACTGAAGTGACTTAGCATGCACAATCCATTATCTAACTTTTTTACTTATAGGGATTTTGCACACACGTGCATGATGAACATCTCAGTCAGCATTGTGAAGGTGATCTAATACATTTTCCCCCTTTCATTTTCTCTCTTGTGTGTAACCAAAAGCTCTGTTACAGTTGTCATCTGATAATTATGCATTACTTAACTTATTCACTTCAGTTCAGTTCAATTGCTCAGTCGTGTCCAACTCTTTGCAACCCCATGAATCACAGCACGCCAGGCCTCCGTGTCCATCACCAACTCCTGGAGTTCACTCAAACTCATGTCCATCGAGTCGGTGATGCCATCCAGCCATCTCATTCTCTGTCATCCCCTTCTCCTCCTGCCCCCAGTCCCTCCCAGCATCAAAGTCTTTTCCAATGAGTCAACTCTTCACATGAGGTGGCCAAAGTACTGGAGTTTCAGCTTTAGTATCATTCCTTCCAAAGAACATCCAGGGCTGATTTCCTTTAGAATGGACTGGTTGGCTCTCCTTGCAGTCCAAGGGACTCTCAAGAGTCTTCTCCAGCACCACAGTTCAAAAGCATCAATTCTTCGGTACTCAGCTTTCTTCACAGTCCCTCTCTCACATCCATACATGACCACAGGAAAAACCATAGCCTTGACTAGACAGACCTTTGTTGGCAAAGTAATGTCTCTGCTTTTGAATATGCTATATAGGTTAGTCATAACTTTCCTTCCAAGGAGTAAGCGTCTTTTAATTTCATGGCTGCAGTCACCATCTGCAGTGATTTCAGAGCCCAAAAAAGTGAAGTCTGACACTGTTTCCCCATCTATTTCCCATGAAGTGATGGGACCAGATGTCATGATCTTCATTTTCTGAATGTTGAGCTTTAAGCCAACTTTTTCACTCTCCACTTTCACTTTCATCAAGAGGCTTTTTAGTACCTCTTCACTTTCTGCCATAAGGGATAATGCTTATTCCACTTTTCTGACTCCCTCTTCTCCTTCTGGCTTCTCTTTCTTTCTTTTTTACACATCCTCTATCCATCATTACCAAAACAAACCAGAAGCAATATTGTAACAAATTCAATAAAGGCCTTTTAAAAAGAGGTAATTTATGTAACAATCCATCTCTAAAATATTAAACAAAGGTTTTTATTCCAAATGAAAACTCATCAGGCTATTTGTAATAAAAACTTCAGCTGTGCTTTCCTAAGCCAAGAGAAGAAGGAACATTACTCAAGTAGAAAAGAATTTTAAAAAGATATGAAAAAGTTATGGAACATATATACACTACTATCATAAAATAGGTAAACAAGAGCCTACTGAAAAAAAATATGCAAGTAGAAATAAAATGTCAGTGGCAGGCTTTGTGGGGTGACTGAGAAACATCTGCAAACCTCTGGATTTTGGAGAAGGGAAAAGAAAAGCATTTATCTACCACTTTTTCCTGCAGTTCTCTGCTTAATTTTTGCTGAGTAATTCAGCTTGCATTTATGGGGTATGTAGAGAGAGGAAGTAGAATTAAGACTAATGTTATCAGGCCTCCTTTGACCCTGAGAGTCTGTACTCACCCAGCATACTTCTAACACCACAAAACCACACTTGATAGATACAAATAAAGGCAAATATATTCTCATGGAACATAGATCCAAGCAAGAGACACTCAGCCTGTGGTTAAAGTTATCATTACTGGCAATTTAAAGTGAAAGTGTGATAGTCTCTCAGTCGTGTCTGACTCTTTGAGACCCCATGGTCTGTCAGTGGGATTCTCTAGGCAGGAATACTGGAGTGGGTTGCCATTCCCTTCTCCCAGTATCTTCCCAACCCAGGGAGTCAAACCAGGGTCTCCGGCATTGCAGGCAGATTTTTTTTTTCCCCCACCATCTGAGCTACCAGGGAATCCTGGTTTAAAGTGAAAACATTACTAAAAGACAATATATCAATTTTGTTTTATTTCACTCTATTAGATTTTTTTCCTTTGATGCATAAACCTAATCCATATAAATTCTGCCTCATGTGGATTTCTTGATTTTTTAAAAACTTTGACATGAAAAAGATGCAATAATTCAGAAGAATTCTAGGCTATAATTAGAAATTCTAACACAAGACCATGGAACATCGACTATAGCTCTTCTTAGATCAAATTATATCAGACTCATTTATCACAGAGAGATAAACTCTTTATCTGATGATATTTTATTTATGAATTTTCATCAGAAGCCAGTCTGCTTAAACAACATGATTTGCACTCTGCCGAGGTTAAGATGACACATGAACTTTTGTTCTTGGAAAGGATATACATGATGGAAGATTCAGAATGGAAGCTAAGGAAACAGGAAACAAATGCCATATCTACTCCTTTACCACAAGTTATTATTTTAGTGTTTCTGTGTTCAAGGTCCATGTATCTCTGAGAAGCTATCAAAGGGCTTCCTGGAAAGAAACAAAAAACAAAAAAACATGTGCCCCAACTCATGTGGCTCCAACTTAGCAAACAGAGGAGAATCACAGGCGGGTAGACATTGAGATCATCAGAGTGGACAAATTTTGTGAAGCCACTGAACACTGAACTCATTTGCAGCCCAAGGAAAGCCATGCAGGATGAAGATGGATATGTCACCTTAAATATTAAAACTCAAAAACCAGCTCTGACTTCAGGTAAGAACACCCAGAGCCAGCAACTTGCAAATGAACTATTGAAATGGTTCTACCCTAGAGTCCTTTTCTCTACTAGTGATAGCTTGTATGGTTTTGTTTTCTTTTCCTGAATGACCCTTTTTCCCAACAGCATTTAAGTGGTATCTGCATAGATTCAGATAGATTTACTTAGAATATAAACAACATAGGTCTTGCCTTGACTCAGTTGGTCAAGTCTGCGTTTAATGTGGGAGATCCAGGTTCAGTCCCTGGGTTGGGAAGATCCCCTGGAGGAGGGCCTGGCAACCCACTCCAGTATTCTTGCCTGGAGAATTCCATGGACAGAAGAGCCTGGTGGGCTACAATCCTTAAAGTTGGACACAACTGAGTGACTAACACTTCACACTTCACATAAACAACAAAGGATACAAGCAGGGCACGTTATATTAAGGTTACAGAGTTAAATGTGGAGGGAATAGAAATCTAGGGGATAAGAGAAAAGAACGTTCAGAAATTCCATTTTCTAAGATGTCAGCAAATGAGTGTGATTCTATAGTTGCTCCTTATCACCACAATTATTTATACGGCTGGGCACAAAACAAAGACAAAAAGAAACACACAAGACCTTAACAACTAGTTACATTCTGACTCAGAGAGAAGTCCAGTGGGAGTGGGAATGGAGCGGGTTGTGTTTACCATTGGTGATCACCACAGGAGCAAAGGCAAGATGGAATGAAGAAGCAGTTTATATCACTTGGAGAATCCCGACAGGGCAGGGATGGGGTGATGCTGTCCCATAGCTATGCCATGCTGCCTGCCCTCTGACATCCTTATTGTATGCCCACAGTGGAACCTGCTTCCTCCCCTTTGTGGCGTGTGATGGCTTTGACTCTGCTGGTCTTATGCGTGGGGATGGTTGTTGGGCTGGTGGCTCTGGGGCTTATGTGTAAGTATTGACTTTTTCCTAATGATGTGACATAACTAAGTGTCCTGGTGTGTGTCACTAAGCCTAATTGTCACGATTTGTATATTTGTCACCACACCAATCATCCTATGCTTAGGGGCCAGGATGCTCTCAGTAAGGGAGAAATTCTGACCTTTACCTTCTGACTGAAATTAAATTTTAGATTAAATTAATTGGGCTTCTCTGATGGCTCAGATGGTAAAAAATCTGCCTACAATGTGGAAGACTCAGATTCAATCCTTGGGTCCGGAAGATCCCCTGGAGAAGAAAATAACAACCTGCTCCATTATCCTTGTCTGGGAAATTTGATAGAGGAGCCCAGTGGGCTGCCGTCCATGGTATCTCAAAAGAGTCGGACATAAATGAGCTAATAAACAATAACAAATCTGTATAAAATTGTTCATATACTGTTTATTTTTCCATAAGATATTTTAGAATGTTTCATTCACCACCTTTGATTGATTTCAATGTCACTGTATTTTGAGCAAAACAAGAATGAATATTCTGGTATTACATGGAAGCATAATAATAGAGGTCATTCACCTCTGTGAAACGCGCTAAGAAGTTTGTGTTCAAGGAAAAGTCAAAGCAGCCGCTTTGGGCATATGATTTGATCACGGCATGTTCTTACTTGTGATTATCTCCTTCAAGTATTGACAGTTCTCTTATTTTTTTTTTTTTATTTTTGGAGAACCCTCAGCTGCCATTCTGCACAGTACTTAATGTGTTCTTTATACCCATTTTACCCTGATCCCTCTTCAGCACTCATCTACTCATATATTTCCTGGAGGAGGAAATGACAACCCACTCCAGTATTCTTGCCTAGAAAATTCCGTGGACAGAGGAACTGAGTGGGCTACAGTCCATTAGTTTGCAAAGAGTTGGACACAACTGAGTGACTGAGCACACACACACACTACTCATATGTATCTAGTAAATACTTCATAGATTGACAACTCTACTGAATTTAAAGTTCATAGAGAGGACATTTTCTGCAGCGCCCTTTTTATCCTAATTACAAATGATTATCTAATGTTTCCATCTAGCTGTCATGCAGCAAAACTACCTACAAGCCGAGAATGAAAAACTCTCAGGAACTCTGAAACTGTTAGTAAAGAAGGTCTGTCAAGATTTAATACAACTATCAGGACAAAAGGAAAGTAAGTATGGTTTGGTAACCTCTTCATCTCCCCTAATTCTGGACTTTTTGTTTTTGTTTTGTTGCTATATGTAAAGAATCTTGAGATATGCAGGAAACAAGGAAGATGAGGAGAAAGTAAACTTAATTCAGAATGACAGGGATCCTATGCTTGGTTTCTCCTCAAGGTCATAAGTGCAACCCATGTGACACACACTGGCGATACTATGGAGACAGTTGCTATGGATTCTTCAGGCACAACCTGACATGGGAAGAGAGTAAGAAGTACTGTATTGACGTAAATGCTACTCTTGTGAAGATCAACAGCAACAGCATCCTGGTAAGGATATTTCTATGTCAAATATCTTGGGAGTCATAAGGAGATAAATCTCAAAGGAGACACATCTTCAGCATTTTTCTTTTTTTCACATGTCTATGTTGTCCAGTTTTTTCTCATCTGAGAAGTTTATCAAGCTAGGTAAAAATTACAACCTTTGAGAGTAGAAAGTACTGAAATAGAACTAACAAAACTTTGAGTTCTGGTATATCTCTGTAACAAAAGTTAAGATAATTTCTTAGTTTCCTTAACTCTATTTATGAATTCAAAAAAGAATCTGAAAGTATAAAGAAACTCAATATGATTGTGAAATATAAATATCAGTGTTATCCCAACATAACATGCCTTCTCAGTTTTTGCTAAGTTGTTGACTCTTTGAATGAACCATGGTGCAAACTCTGTCTTTTCACAGATTCTCCCAGACATAGTTTTATTAATTTAAATTAATAGTTTAAATTATTTTTATTGGAGTACAGTTGGTTTGCTTTACAATAGTGTGTTAGTTTCTACTACACAGCAAAATGAATCAGCTCTATGTATACATGTATTCCCTCCCTTTTGGATTTCTTTCCCATTCAGGTCATTACAGGGCATTGAGTAGAGTTCCCTGCGCTATGTGGAATCTAGAAAAATGGCATAGCTGATCTTATCTGAAAAGCAGAAATAGAGACACAGATGTAGAGGAAAAATGTATGGATACCAAGGCGAGAAAGGAGGTGGTGGGAGGAATTGGGAGACTGGGATTGACAGAGTTGAAAACATTTTAAAACATTTCTCCTCTTCCACATTTCCCTCTTTGACAGCTTCTAACAAAAGCTCTTTCCAAGAAAAACACATTCACATCCACTACTGCACTCTCCCTTTTATATTGAATGTAGCTTTTCTTTTTGTAAATCTTGGGAGCAAGCCAGGAGCCAAGAATTGGAGTTTCCCTTCAACCCAATAACAGTTTGTCAAAAGCATTGTTGTTCAATCACTCGGTCAGTCCAACTCTTTGCGACCCCATGGACTGCAGCACACCAGGCTTCCCTATCCTTGACCATCTCCCAGAGCTTTCTCAAACTCATGTCCATTGAGTCAGTGATGACATCCAACCATCTCATCCTCTATTACACCTTATCTTCCTGCCTTCAGTCTTTCCCAGCATCAGGGTCTTTTCCAATGAGTCAGCTCCTGGCATCAGGGGGCCAAAGTATTGGAGTTTCAGCTTCAGCATCAGTCCTTCCAATGAATATGCAGGGTTGATTTCCTTTAGGGTTGACTAGTTTGATATCCTTGCAGAAGGGACTCAAGAGTCTTCTCCAACACCACAGTTCAAAAGTGTCAGTTCTTCAGTACTCAGTTTTCTTTATGGTCCAACTCTCACAGCCATACACAACTACTGGAAAAACCATAGCTTTGACTAGATGGACCTTTGTCAGCAAACTAATGTCTGCTTTCTAACAAGCTGTCTAGGTTTGTCATAGCTTTCCTTCCAAGGAGCAAGTGTCTTTTAATTCCACGGCTGCAGTCACCATCCTCAGTGATTTTAGAGCCCAAGAAAATAGTCTTTCACTGTTTCTATCATTTCCCCATCTATATGCCACGAAGTGGTGAGACTGGATGCCATGATATTCATTTTTTGAATGATGAGTTTTAAACCAGCTTTTTCACTATCCTCTTTCACCTTAATCAAGAGACTCTTACATATGTATATATATATGCATATCCTTAAACTTTTTATTTTGTATTGAGGTATAGCCCATAAACAATGTTGTGTAGATTTAGGTGAACAGTGAAGGGACTCAGCCATACATATACATGAAAGCACATATCCTTTAAAAGGCAGAAATTATTTATTGTATTTATCCCACAATTTGAATATAGTATTAATTCACATTTTTGTGTATTAAAATGAAATCAAATGTAAATTGGAATAGATCAGGATTTGGGTTCTATGCAGACAGGGATTCAATAGAACTCAAAGATTCAGGCAAGTCATTTTCTATAGAACTGCTATAAGTAATCAGCAAAATTGACTTGTGCCTTATTGAGAGCTGAAATAACCAGTAACTGACCAGAAAAGAGGAAATTAACCCAGTGACATTCACGCTCATTTGTATGTCCTGTTATTCTAACTTGCTGTACCACATATTTTCTCTTCTTGTGGGCTCAGGCTCATAGAGAAGATATTCAGATAAATTAATTTCTTTCAAATCAGACAA
This sequence comes from Bubalus kerabau, assembly GCF_029407905.1. Classification (NCBI taxonomy): domain Eukaryota; kingdom Metazoa; phylum Chordata; class Mammalia; order Artiodactyla; family Bovidae; genus Bubalus; species Bubalus kerabau. Next base: position 21,972,509 of record NC_073624.1, read on the forward strand.
AATAAGAGGGTGCCTTAAAATCTCAATTCTATTACAAGGAGGTTAATTAGAGACTAAACATGTCTTCTCAAGTCTTATTACTATAGGCCAATATCATGTTGAAGATGTACAATTAAAAGAAGTAATGTGATTTTGGAGGAATAAAATATAGTTGAATTTTGGGCAGAATTTCAGATAGAATCTATCTGTCAATTCTATAGTGAAGTATATAATGTGGATGTATTTTAAAGAAAAAAAAGTTAATAGAAACATGACAAGTAGCTCACATTTAAGAAATAAGTGACTCTCACGAAATCTCTCTCATGGAATGCCATCTTGTGTTTCACGTTCCTGCCAAGATGCTCAAGCCATTTTTATTTGCCAAGAACATGTTCTCATCTATTTTTTTCTGGGAGGTATGCGAGCATGTGAACATTTGACTTTCTTCTAATTTTGCTACCCATAGATAGATTGATTGATTGACTGATCCTCCATTAATTCAACAAATCCATCCATTAATTCAACAAATTCCAGGACTTGAACCTGTGTGTTAAACCTACAAAAATGCTTAGCTTCATGGAACTTTATTCCTGTTGGAGCAACAGGCAATGAACAAAATAAATAATTATTACTGTGTTTAGTCACTAAGTCATGTCCGACTCTTTGAGACCCCATGGACTGTAGCCTGCCAGGCTCCTGTCTATGGGACTTCCCAGGCAAGAATACTAGAGTGGGTTGTTGTTTCCTTCTCCAGGGATCTTCCCAACCCAGGGATCAAACCCCTGTCTCCTGCATTACTGGCGGATTGTTTACCACTGTGCCACCAGGGAAGCCCATATAGTATAGTAAATAGAGATAATTTCAAAGTAAAAAATTGTAGATGTATGTCTTTGTAAATCCTTTTGAGAATGACATCTCTTTTATCCAGTCAACTAAAAACAAATTGATATTTCTATATGAAGATTTTGTAGACAAGCTAAGCAATGAAACCAAAGCAAGCACAGCTTAATTCTAGGGAATATAAAATCTCATCAACAATGTATTTTTCATTTTCCTTCTCATATGTGGTACTTTATTTGGGATTCTAACCTTCAACTGATGGAAGATAAACATATAGGATTATTAGAAAATCATCTATCTTGTTTACAGTTTTTCCCGGTATCCTACAACTATTTTTATGCTAAAACAAGTAAACTTGGTATAATTCTAAATATCAAATATAATCAGTTAGCATTAATATAGACATATAATCCATTGTTTTGTCCAGAGTCTTATCATGAAGTTTTTCTTTTATGCCATTATAAGAACTGTAGAAACACTCTGACCATTATAATTTTTTGCATTTGCAATAGCAATATTTCAATAGCAGGACTGGATTAATTCGTTGGATTGGATTGTCCCGCCAGAAATCCAGTGACATCTGGAGATGGGAAGACGGCTCAGTTCCTTCCAAAACTATGTAAGTCATTGAACACTCAGAACACAAGGCACAACTAGGAATTTTCATTCCTGAGATCTTCTCTGCTCTTGAGTACAAGTTACTTAAAAGTTGGGAAGTGGCTCTATGTTGTACTGTGTGTTACAAAGGTGATGACTGAGTTACTTACTCCCTAATCCTAACAAGAGAGCGCTTGCAATTAGAATCTATTTTCTGACTCTCCCATTCTCTGCTCTTTATCTAAGTTGTAATCCACCCCTATTCCTGATACTTTTTTCCCACTTGTTTCTATCCTTAACTTTACCATTGAACATTTTGCACATGTGTTTGGTTTGGTTTTGGTTTTTTAGTAGCGTGATCTGATTCTCTTCACTTATTTTGAGAACAAAATTTAATCTTTATAATTTATGGTTGGAACATCTTACTTTTAGTCTTTTTTTGACTTTTCAGTATCATTTTCCCTTGTCTTCCACCTTAGGGGGCTTCCCTGATAGCTCAGTTGGTAAAGAATCCACCTGCAATGCAGAAGACCCTGGTTTGATTCCTGGGTTGGGAAGATCCTCTGGAGAAGGGATAGGCTACCCACTCCAGTATTCTTGGGCTTCCCTTGTGGCTCAGCTGGTAAAGAATCCATCTGCAATGTGGGAAACCTGGGTTCAGTCTTTGGGTTGGGAAAACCCCCTGAAGAAGGGAAAGGCTACCTACTCCAGTATTCTGGCCTAGAGAATTCATAGACTATACAGACCATGGGGTCCCAAAGAGCTGGACATGACTGAATGACTTTCACTTTCTACCTCAGAGGTCTCTAAGAATCAGGCACATTATCAATTACAAGAGGATTCTAAAGTCCATGTCAAAAGGCTCTAACCTTCTACAGACAATCCAGGCAAAAGGATCAATTACACTGAGTTACTTAAAATGATTTTCTAATCTCCAGTCACCTTTTGTTCACATTGTGCAATGTCTCTCCATTTAAAATATAAATTGACAACCCAAACTTGCATAATTTGATCATTACTTAATTTTTAATTAATTCAATCAACAGATACTTATTAAATTTTTATTACGGACAGAACTCAAGAGTACTAGGAGTACAAGCAAGCTTCTTCATAGATCTGGACTTTACATTTATCACTTGCTGACTTTTCACAGTAGTTCAGGCACACTGGTGACCCCTCTGTTCTTTCAATAAATTAAACATGTTTTGTGGTCTTAGGGTGGAGAAGGCAATGGCACTCCACTCTAGAACTCTTGTCTGGAAAATCCCATGGACAGAGGAGCATGGAAGGCTGCAGTCCATGGGGTCGCTGAGGGTCGGACACAACTGAGCGACTTCACTTTCACTTTTCACTTTCATGCATTGGAGAAGAAAATGGCAACCCACTCCAGTGTTCTTGCCTGGAGAATCCCAGGGACCGGGGAGCCTGGTGGCCTGCTGTCTACAGGGTCGCACAGAGTTGGACACGACTGAAGTGACTTAGCAGCAGCAGTGGTCTTAGGGCTTTGTACCTGCTGTTTCCTTCTAGAATGGCCTCCTCCGTGGCAGGCTCCCTCTTGTCACTCAAGTCTGTTTAAACATCATTTTCTCAATGAGACCATCTTTAATTACCCAAACTAAACTAGCCTCCCTCCACCACGTCCATTCAAGTCTATCACATCACACTGTTCCATTATTACTTTTACCAGTCTGAGATTTTCTATTTATTTACTGGCTTCTTACCAACATTCCCTCACTACAATGTAAGTTCCCCAGTAGAAAAGACCTTGTGGTTTGTTTACCACTCTATTAGCAGCACATGAACAAGTTTGGCAGGTAGTAGGTATCCCACACTCGTGCTTGTGCTTGTACTAACTCAGTCGTGTCTGACTCTTTGTGACTTTATGGACTGTAGCCCACCAGGCTCCTCTGTCCTTGGGATTCTCCAGGCAAGAATACTTGAGTGGGTTGCCATTTCCTCCTGCCAGGGATCTTCCTGTCCCAGGGATTGAACCTGAGTGTCCTGAGTCTTCTGCATTGGCAGGGGAGATTCTTTACCACTGAGCCACCTAGGTATCCCATAGATATTGGCAAATGAATTAATAAATATCCATTCTTTGTCCTCTTGTTATAGCGGTGTAGCAGGAAATAGACAAGTGAACAAGCAATTATAATGCAGTCTTATATCTGTTACCCTGTAACATAAATCCTCATTTCAGAAATAACTAATCGACTTAATTTTCCTTGAGCTCACTTCCACCCTGTGTAGGTACTTGTCCGACAGGGCGTCTCTCTATCTAAATCCTGCCCTTCTTTCAAAACAGAACTACAGCATGATCTTTCATGAAAAGGTGAAAAAGTAAAGCCTTTATCATCATTTCAGATCCCCATCCATCTTTTCCTCTGGACTCTTATTGTACCTACTGTTCACTTCTACTTAATCTTAAAGTATATTAAATTGCTATTGTGTTATTCACATGTACATACTTTATACTCCAAAGCAGGCTGGAAGTTCCTCAAAGATCTGAATGTTGCTTTTTATTTTTTTCTTTCATACTTCTTATCTTCACTTTGTTCAACAGACTACTTCACACAGAGTTTGACTGGTGTTAGTCTCTCAGTTGTGTCTGACTCTTTGTGACCCCATGGACCATAGTCCACCAGGCTCCTCTGTTCATGGAATTCTCCAGGCAAGAATATTGGAATGGGTTGCCATTTCCTTCTCCGGGACATCTTCCCAACCCAGAGATCGAACCTGGGTGTCCTGCATTGCAAGCAGGTTCTTTACCATCTGAGCCATCAGAGAAGCCCAGACCCAGAGTTTGATTGCTGATTGTTTATTTAGCTTTCAAAGGAGCTCATTCTACCTTTTCCATTCACAGGTTGAAGCTTTCTGGAACTGGAACAGAAAATATGAACTGTGCTTATTTTCATAATGGAAAAATTCACCCTACCTTCTGTGAGAATAGACATTACTTAATGTGTGAAAGGAAAGCAGGCGTAGTAAAGGTGGAACATCTACTTTAATGCAAAGACGGGGCAGAATGTCATGGATAAGGGCTTGATTGGACAATAAAAGATCTGGGTGAAGGAACCACTAGCCACAGAATTGCTTGTTTTTCCCTTTTTTTCCGCTTGGAGTCATTATTCATGACTTTGCATTATCTATCCTACCAACAACACGTAGTTCCTTCTTTATATAGCCCTTTATACTGAGGAACAGGTTAGTGCCTTCTTTAAACATCCAGAAGCCATTGTGTGAACCCATCATTTGTTTCCCATTTGTTCTGTTTCCATTAATTTTCATTCTCCTTGTCTTCCATTCCTAATTATCACAAGATATTAATACTATGATTCACTGCATCTTCAGACATAAATACATACATTTTACATTGAAACAAGAAAAGTTAGGGCTTCAGTGACTTAAGCTATGCAAAATATCTAAGTTTGAAGGACAATATAAGGTAAGAGAAAGTATACTAAACTTTGAATCAGTAGAATTATTTATTTTTATATTAATTTTTATTGGAGTATAGTTGCTTTACAATGTTGTGTTAGTTTCTGCTGTACAGCAAAGTGAGTCAGCTCTACATATACCTATATTCCCTCTTTTGTGGATTTCCTTCCCATTTAGGTAGCCACAGAGCACTGAGTAGAGTTCCCTGTGCTATACAGTAGGTTCTCATTAGTTATCTATTTTATACGTAATATCAATAGTGAAAATACATCAATTCCAATCTTCCAATTCATCCCACCCCCCATTTCCCCAATTAGTGTCCATATGTTTGTTCTCTACATCTGTGTCTCTATTTCTGCTTTGCAAATAACATCACCTATACTTTTTTTTCTAGACTCCACATATGTGCATTAATATACAATATTTGTTTTTCTCTTTCTGACTTACTTTGATCTGTATGATAGTCTCTAGAGACATGGATGAAATCAGAATAATTTAGATGGCATGATCACCCAAGTACAACCATGGAGCAGTCATGTGGCCTCTTAACTTTCATTTTCTCATATTTAAAAATAAGATAACACCCATCATATACCTCACAGTCCTACAACCTAAAATAAAACCTCAGAGCATTAATTATATCAGAGATTCCATGAAAGCAAAAGCAATGTTGTTCCTAATTTTTATTCTATGCCTTCAAGCACAGCTCCTGGCTCATAAAAAAAAAACAAAAATATTTGCTTCTCATTGTTTGAGACAGTTCCTTAGAAAGCACAGCAATCAGTAAAACACTATACAAATATATAATTTCTATTCAAAGTCTACCTCTGGTCAGACTCAATAGCAATAATTTTCTGTCCAAGAGAAGAAAAAGTTTGCAAGAAAACAAATGGGGTTTGAAAATGAGTAAATGCAAGGTTCACAGGCTAGTTGAGCTGCAAGCACAAATGCTTTATCTAGTTCTTTTCCTGACAGTCCTGTGTTTGGTTTTTGCTGAATAACTCATGCAATATTTATAGATATGTGGAGAGAGAGGCACCCTTTAACAGGATAACAGGCAAAATTTTCAGTTCTTTTCACAGCTTCCCTAAAGGTACTCTTTCTTCTTAAATTTGTGGTATTAAAATTTATGAACATGATTCTCAAAATCTCAGCTAAGGTGCTTGTTAAAACATGCAGAAGTTCAAACACAAATAGTTATGGTATTCAGTGGGAAGGCTGAGAAGGAAAAGTCCTGTTTCTTGTTTTGTTTTATTGGAGTATAATTGCTTTACAATGTGGTATTCATTTCTGCTGTACAATGAAGTGAATTAGCTACATATTTGGGGCAGTACGAGAAGGGGATGACAGCGGATGAGATGGCTGGATGGCATCACTGACTCGATGGACGTGAGTCTCAGTGAACTCCAGGAGTTGGTGATGGACAGGGAGGCCTGGCATGCTGCGATTCATGGGGTCGCAAAGAGTCGGACACAACTGAGAGACTGAACTGAACTGATTCCCTCCCCTTTGAGCCTCCGTCTCATCCAGTTTCACTCATCTGTTATGTGGAACAGAGAACTCAGCTTGGTGCTCTGTGATAACCCAGAGTCCTATGTTTTTAATAAGTGATCCAACTTGATTCTGACACAAATATCCTTTAATACACCTTGAGAAACACTACTTTACAGCTTATTCCCTATCTGCCTTTTGATAAATTGGTTAGTCTCTTTAAAACTCAGTTTATTCATCTATGAAATGAGTTTAATATTATTACCCTACTTATAAAGTAATGTGAGGATCATTTAATATAGTGTGTAAAGCATTGAGCAGAGTACCAAGCATATAATTAATACTCAACACATATGTGTAACTTTTATAGCTCTGGACTCTGACATCCAAAGACACTTGATTGTTTTGCCGTAAACAATCAATAAACAAGCAGATTTGGCAGGGAGAGGGACACTGAGGAAAAACAGAAATACTAAGGATTCTGCTGCTACTTCAAATATCTTGAGATTTGGCTTTGGAGCATAATGTCATTATTTTCCTATTTTCACTTGTCCATTTAGAAAGTACAAATTGGAACTAATAACTGAGAAAACCAGATTATTAGTTTCAAAGATCAGCCATATCTCTGCAATTTAGTGTTTTATCTCTCCCCAATGGAAAAGCACAGATTTTATATCACTGTATATGACTGAATTGTAAAGAATAGTATTTTAGTGGATGGAAAAATTATAATTAAAAAATGTAAACCAATCAAGCCATACCTATAAAGATTCTTTTTATCTGATACTCATACCAAAAGTATCTTGTACAAGAAGTCAGAATAGCTTGGATTTTAGTAGCACAGTTTCTGTGATCAGCTCACCCAGTTTACATACTAACTCTTCCACTTAATACATGAATGAATTTGGGTAAATACTTTGACTTGTCCATGCCTCTATTTGCAGTTTGGTTACAACATACTAATAATAGTAACTATTTCACAGAGCTGCTGTGAGTCAAAGTAATGCATGTAAAAGACCTTCAAAACAGTACTTGGCACAGTAAATAAGACTGTATGATTAGAAACATTAAAAGTAATACAAGTAACATATTAATTTTTGGTTAAGAGAGCCCGGTGTTTTTCCCAAAGAGATTTATCAGAGAATATACCATATTGGGAACAAACTAGATCTTTCTGAGCGTGATATTTAGTGAGGATAAAATTTGAGAGCCCCTGGAAATTAATGTCTGTCACTGAAGTTCCATTTCTTCATTCTTGAAATGACTCTTAATGCATATTTTTATGTTTATTGTTTCCTCCTCTTTGTCACCTCAAGATAGAAACTGCCCTATTGAAAAGATTGAAGGGAGTTAAATCACATTATTTCCTATGTCAGAATCTCAGGTCACATAAAAATCATATGAAATATTTGGAGAATTTTCTGAATATTCTTTGCTTCTGGAGATGCTCTTGGTCCCATCATACACCTTGGAAAGCAGAACTCAAATATACAGAAATATCTGGGCAAACTTGGCCTCTGATTTCCAGTTAATTCAACTTTTGGGAGGTATTAGCAATGTTCATGGGGTGGAAGGGGAGAATGGTCCTGGTGTTTATTCCACTGGCTTTCTCCTATCATGCTGTGGTTTGGCAAAGGCTGCACATTCTATATCTTAGACCATGACCTTATCAGATAGGTCACAAAGTTCCAACAAACACCCTTTTCTTAACCTTTCAGGCCCAGGGGTGATAATAACTCACCAATGCATATTTCACCACCCCTTTTTGGTTCCCTTGTTGCTGTGGTTGTTTGGCCACTAAATCATGTCTGACTCTTTGTGACCCATGAACTGCAGCACTCCAGGCTTCCCTGTCCTTCACTATCTCCCTGAGTTTGCTCAAACTCATGTTCATTGAGTCAGTAATGCCATCCAAGCATCTCATCCTCTGTTGCCCTCTTCTCTTGCCCTCAATCTTTTCCAAGATCAGGGTCTTTTCCAATGAGTCCCTTAATCCTTCTCAAACTTTATAAAAGTGTCCTTGTTAAATGCCCTCAGATGACCCCTGGAGTGTGCCCTTTGATTTCTTCTGTTACAGAGATCAATGATTGATCCAGTGAGACACTGAAACAAAAGAGAATTTTGCAGATAGTTGGGATCTGCAGACTGTAAATTACTAAGATATGACTTTTGGCCATGAGGACAAATGGCCAATATACGAATGAGGATTAAAGTATCAAGTTTCTCAATACCAATACTGTAGTCACAAGATGGGGCAGAAACAACCCTCCATCCATTAAATAATTCATGCTTCCCTTCTACAGTGAAATTACTACAGAAATCTTGCCAGCCAGGCAAAAATTATGTTGATCTGGCCCAACCTTTAGAACCAAACACAGACATTATTAGTGGATGTGAATGTGATACCCAGTATTTCAAGGTCATGGCTTTTAAGAAATGGTTGTAGATTTTCCAGCTTCTCCTTTTCTATCCAATGGCTAGAAGTAGGACATTTAATCACTCACAAGACGGAAGGAGCAAGGCTACATTTAGAAGACAACTACCCATTAACTAGGATTTGTTGTTGTTCAATCACTAAGTCGTGTCCGACTCTTTGTGACCCCATGGACTATAGTAACGAGGCTCCTCTGTCCATTGGGTTTTTCAGGTAAGAATACTGGAGTGGGTTGCCATTTACTTCTGCAGGGGATCTTTCAGGATGAGGGGTCAAACCTGCATTGGCAAGTGGGTTCCTTACTACTAAGTCACCTGGGAAGCCCGTTAAATCAGGATTACTGGAGCTAAAATTGTTACAGGGGAGAATTTACTCCATGCGGACCTGTTATCTTTTACTTTAACCTTTGCTTCCTGTTGCTTTGTTCACTAAAAGGATACCTTTATTTTTTTCCCAAGGATAATGTATTCTCTTTCTTTTTTTTTTTTTCCTTTGCTGATTTTTTTAAATATTTTTAAATATTTTACAATGTTGTGTTGGTTTCTGCCATACAACAATGCCAATCAGCCATAATTATACATACATCCCCTCCTTCCCTAGCTTCCCTCCCCTCTACAGGGAAACAACTGAAATAGCACAATAATAAATGCATATGTTAGCATTATTGAGTCTAAGATTAAAATAGCAATGATCGAAGACAATAACAACAAAAACAAAGGATACTGTTCACACATAATAACCTGCCTTGGGGAACCCTGCCTCTATGCCTAAATGTTAAACAAAAATATCTTTGTTCAGGACCCTGTCCACCTGTGGATGGCTACAAAAAGGAAGAAATTAACACATCCCCCATGCTCATTCCGCAGAGACTGGCCTGGAATTCCAGGAAATATTTGTAAGATTAATGGCCTTTTTTATTTTACCTCCTCATCCCCATCCCATCTGTTCTATAAAAGAATCTGGTATTAAGTCCCCATAAGATGGTTATTTTGAGACATTTGTCTGCCATCTTCTCCTGTTCATTGCCTCAATACTTCATCTCTCATTTAATTGGCCTGTTGAATGGTGAGCCGAGTGAGCTTGGACTAGGTAACAAAATGTTATGTAAGTGAGAAATAAACTCTGTGTTAAACAATAATTATTTTGAGGTTTACGTGTCACAACAACTGCATCACCCCCAACTAATATATAGTGTGTACATTTATTTTAGGGATTAAATCCCTTTCCAGCTTCCTTGTTTAAAGATGTACAGTAATATACAACTCTTTCCATACTGGTTTGCCCAATGTGAGTTATCCTCATTCTTTGCTATCAAGGTCATTCTCATCTTCATATTCTATCCCAAACATAAGCTCATTCTCTGTCCTTTTCATCTTGATAGTAATCCAGTACTATCACCTTCAACATCTGCTACATTGTAAAAACAAGAGCAATAATCTATTCTGTAACTGGCCGTATTGGTTCAGTTTCTTTCTCATTTCCCTCTTTACCAAGTTATGCTTTGGCTAAAACCTCATAAACTTCTACTTTCTGGATGAAGATGTATGTATTCTATTCCTTAAACTCAACATGTTTTCCCAGGGGTGTGAAAAGGTAACTAATTTCAGTTCTTGCATTAATCTGCTCCGGACTACAAAAGGAGAATTTGTCTCAGCCTTTCATGTGGACTGCCTTATCCATCAAAGCATCCCAGACATGCAAGAGGATGAAATATACACCTCTCTTCAGTGGGATACTCCAACATCAAACCCTTATCAGAAACATCTGTCTTCCACCAAAAATTCAGGTAACCAGTTCTAACTATTTACACTAAGACCTTGTGGTTTATGGGTTTTCTTTTCTCCTGTTCTATGATGAGCCCAAGGTGATATTTATAATCTGAGATAACCCACTTAAAAGTATAATAATATGCATAATATGCTAATATTAAAAATGAAATAAAGTGGAGGAGGAGTAAGTAGAGGTGAAAAAGGAAAAGAGAAAAGGACTTGACATATGTAGTACATTGGGTTTCTCTCTCTCTCTCTTGCTGGAAAGACAATTCCTGGATTTGGAAAATAAGTGAAAGAACTCACATAGTTTGTGTAATTTTAGCTTCCACATAAAAAACAGACTGTAAATTATCTGATAAATACTAAGAAATAAAAGAGAAAACATAGGTTGAGAAAAGTGGCAAACACTCCTCAGCCTGGGTCAGTTCTGTCTTTAATATAGAATATTTATATCAGTTTCCTTTTGTTTAGGTAATAAATTACCACAGACTTAGGGGCATAATACAACATAGTTTTATTTTCTTATAGTCCTAGAGATCAGAAGTCCAAAATGGATTCTGCTGGATTGAAACCAAGGTGTTGTGGGGTTACTTTCCATAAAGAGGCTCTAGGGGAGGAGTCCCCAAGTTCTAGGAACTAATGACTGGTGATTTGAACTGGAGCTGATACAATAATAATAGAAATAAAGTACACAACAAACATAATGCACTTGAATCATCCCCAAACAATCCCCACCTTCCTAATCCATGGAAAAACCATTTTCCATGAAACCAGCCCCTGGTGCCAACAGATTGGGGAACACTGCTCTAGGGGACAAACCATTCCCTGTCTTCTCCAGTTTCTAGAGTTGCATCCTTGCTTTCCTTAACATGTGGCTCCTTTTCCATCTTCAACTACAGAGGCACATCTTCAGATGTGTCTTGGCTTCCTTTATTATATGGCAGTCTGTTCCTCTGATCTATGTCTCACTTATAAGGGCCAGATAAAACAGGATGATCTCCCCATTCAAAGATCCTTTACTTAATTATACATTTAAAGTCTCCTTCTCCTCATAAGGAAATATTTATTGGTTCCAGAGATTAGAACATAGGCATTTTGGGTAGAGTCATTATTCAGTCTTCATCATTATCCAGAGATAAATAGTATGCTTTTTTCTCTCACTAGCATTAAGAATATAACAAATCACTCACTCGTTTTTGCTCCCTGAATTGTTGCAAAATTGTCTTTAAAAATGTTCCTTATCCAAAATCATACGTTCAAAGGGAAATACCTTTGAATCAATCGTGCTCAAATGACACTGACCAGAGATGAGGAGATTGGAGACAGCTTTTTAAAATTAATTAATTTATTTATTATTTAATTTGGGGGACTGCACTGGGTCTTCCTTGCTGCACATGGACTTTGTCTAGTCGTGACAAGTGGGAGCAACTTTCTAGTTGCGGTGTGTGGGCTTCTCATTGCAGTGCTTTCTCTTGTCGTGGAGCACGGGCTCTGGAGCACAAGCTCAGTAGTTGAGGTACAGGAGTTTAGTTGCTCCATGTCATTTGGGATCTTTCCAGACCTGGGATCAAACCTGTGTCCCCTTTATTGGCAAGAGGATTCTTAACCACTGAAAGTGAAAGTGCTGGTAGTTCAGTCGTGTTTGACTCTTTTAAACCCCATAGATTGTAGCCCACCAGGCTCCTCTGTCCATGGAATTCTCCAGGAAAGAATACTGGAGGGTTTGCCCTTCCCTTCTCCAGGGGATCTTCCTGACCCAGCAATCGAACCTGGGCCTCCCACATTGCAGGCAGATTCTTTGTCTCTGAACCACCAGGGCAGCCCTCTGAACCACTAGACTCCCAAGAAGTCCTGGAAACAGCCCTTTTGCTCTCAAAAATCAAAACTCACTGCCTAGTTTGCCATCATCTCTAAAAGACTGTTGGAAGAGAATACATCTAACAAGTTACTGAGCTGGTGGTGTCATACAAGGATAAAAGAAGTATCTTGTGAAAGCTGTCCAAGCTGGCATTTTTCCAAGTTATGTCTTGCATTTCAAAGAGTTTGAGTTCACCTTTTCCTGTTATACACAGTTACAATATTACCTCCTCATTTTACTCGGTTTAGTATTTTCCTGTAGATTGAGGGCAGGAGGAGAAGGGAACGACAGAGGATGAGATGGTTGGATGGCATCACTGACTCGATGGACATGGGTTTGGGTGGACTCCAGGAGTTGGTGATGGACAGGGAGGCCTGGCATGCTGCGGTTCATGGGATCGCAAAGAGTCAGACATGACTGAGCAAGTGAACCAAACTTAACTGACCCGTTTCTTTCCCCTACTTTCTCTAAATCAATTTCATTGCCTCTATTTCTTGTTTAGGAGTATGGTGTCTTGTGACAGTGATCTTATGTATTTTCTGCATTGGTTCATTGGCAACCTCTGTTTTCTTGGGCATCAAATGTAAGTATAAAAGGATATCTTCAAAATAATCTATATAGATAGGTTGCATACTACATGTAGCATTACATAGAGGTATGCATAGCATTTTAACTGGAACTTCATAATTTATACATTGATAAATCAATTAGAAACACCTAAATGAATATAATTATATAAAATAATGACTTCCTTATTTAAGTTATGGGATATCCATTAGCTATAACTCTCTAAAGCACTCAGATGCCACTGATAACTTTTAATAGTCAATGGTAAGCTGTTTAACTCAAATCTAATACCATAGGTCTCTTTGGGAAAAATGATGCAAATAATCACTTATATTATGATCCCATTTATGAATTATGTTAATATGCCAAAGCATACAATTTGAAGGTTTTCAGTAATATGCTCTTCCTTTTCTAATATACATTTATTCTAAATTATACAGATTATTTTATTATGAACTTTCAGTTTATATTAGACAAGGTACAATTTTGTTTAAGGCAAATGTGAGGACTTTATTTGGGCCAGTATTTTGCCACATTTCTTTTTTTCTTTCAGTTCAAAGTGAAGACATGTTTTTATATATAGCAAATGAATTTTTTATATAGTGTAACAATTACAGAAGCACAGGTTCCAGAAAAAAGACCAAGAAACTTTATTGCCACTTATGCTAGCACAAAGAAATATGCTTAGAAAGACAGTGATGAAGAGTAATTGTCTAGATAATTCTTATGTCTTGTATGCCTTGGCAAATCATTTCTCCATCTAGGAGGAATTAGCTGGTGATGAATTAGCTGCTGTAGCAAATGAATAGAAGCCAGGAGGGAGTCATGGAAACTTCTAATTTGTAGGCAAATCAAAAAGAAGTCATGCTAACCTGGGAGTCTACTACTTGCATTGGCATCGGAGGTGGGGAGCAGTCTTTGGGACTGAGATCTTAACCTCTGGAAACTGACGCTATTTCCAGGAAGATAGTGTCAGAATTAAATTAAATTATAGGACACCCAATTGGTGTTGTAGAGCAGGGCAAGGGGGTGAGGTGGAATGGAGACAGTACATTTGGTGAACAGAAGTGTCAGAAGTGTGAGTGTGGTAGTAGTGTAAAAGTCAAGGAGATTCAAACCTATGCAGTTTGCATCAGGATACATGGAAGGTAATTTGGAAATATCTAATGCAATGTAAATGCACAAAACTTTGACCTATTAACTTATCTTACAAATGTACTTACACATGTGTGAAACTATGTATAACTATGGTTCCTCATTACAGTATTTCTTTCTACAATAACAAAAGATTACAAATAGTGTAAAAGTCAATGAAGCATTATTAAAATAAATCATGATATATTCATACAATAGACTCCAATATAAAAAAGAATGAGAAAGCTCTTCATGTACTAACAGTATTATGTCAAAAATACATTTTAAGTGATCAAATAAAAAGTGAAAAACCATGTAAAAAGATTGTTATCATTTGTGTAAAGAAGATTGAGGGAACTTTATATTCATTCGCCTGTAAATTTCAAAACACCTCTGGAAGAATAAAAAATAAATTGATAAATCTGAGTGCATCAAAGGGCTGGAATTGAGTGGGTAAGGAATCAGGGATGGCAAAGAGCTTGTTTGCTGTACATCCTTTGTAGATTTTTTAAAAAAATTAATTGGAATATAGTTGCTTTACAATGTTGTATTAGTGTCTGCTGTACTGTGAAGTGAATCAGTTATATGTGTCCATATTTCCCCCCTTTTTTAGATTTCCTTCCCTTTTAGGTCACCGCAGAGCACTGAGTAGAGTTCCCTGTGTTATACAACAGGTTTTAATTAGTTATTTATTTTATACATTGTAGTATATGTATGTCAAGCCTAATCTCCCAATCCATCCCACTTCCCCTTCCCCTTTAGAATCCACAAATTTGTTCTCTCTATCTGTGTCTCTATTTCCACTTTGTACACAAGTTCATCTGTATCATTTTTCTAGATTCCACATATAAGTAATATGATATGATACTTGTTTTTCTCTTTCTGACTTATTTCACTTTGTATGACAGTCTCTAGGTCTATCTATGTCTCTGCAAATGACACTATTTCATTCCTTTTTTTGACTGAATAATATTCCATTGTATGTATCTTCTTTATCCATTCCTCTGTTGATGGACATTTAGATTGCTTCCACATCCTGGCTATTGTAAATAGTGCTGCAATGAACATTTGGGTGCATGTGTCTTTTTGAATTATGGTTTTCCCTGAGTATGTGCCAAGTAGTGGGATTGTTAGGTCATACTCTTTCTGCCCGCTTCTGATGCCTATGTCAGAAGCTTTCTCTATCTCCTTTATACTTTAATAAAACTTTATTACACAAAAGCTCTGAGTGATCAAGCCTCGTCTCTGGCCCCAGATTGAATTCTTCTCCTATGGGGGCCAAGAATCCCAGTGTCTTTGTGTGATTCATCAACAAACTTTCATCTTGGGGGCTCGTCTGGGATCCTTCAGGACAAGATGGGAGCTAACAATTCCAGCCTCACTCCTTTGAACTGTATCCTGAAAAACTGGGATAGATTTGATCCCCAGGGCTTAAAGAAGACACACCTGGTCTTCCTATGTGATACTGTGTGGCCATGGTATCATTGGAGGACGGCGAACAGTGGCCCTTTGGAGGGTCTCTTAAGTATAATACTGTTCTACAATTAGACCGGTTCTGTAAGGAACAAGGGAAATGGGTAGAAGCAGCATATGTGTTGGAGAAGGAAATGGCAACCCACTCCAGTGTTCTTGCCTGGAGAATCCCAGGGACAGGGTAGCCTGGTGGGCTGCTGTCTATGGGGTCGCACAGAGTCGGACACGACTGAAGCGACTTAGCAGTAGCAGTATGGTACTTCTATTTTTAGTTTTTTAAGGAACCTCCACACTGTTCTCCATAGCAACTGTATCAATTTACATTTCCACAAACACTATAGGAGGGTTCCCATTTCTCCACATCTTCTCCAGCATTTATTGTTTGTAGATTTTTTAGTGATGACAAAATTATAGAATACTGATGAAAGAAAAAAATCAAAGATGACACCAAGAGATAGAGAGATATACCATGTTCTTAGACTGGAAAAATCAATATTGTGAAATACTACTCAAAATAATTTACAGATTCAATGCAATTCTTATCAAATTAGCAAGGGCATTTTTCACATGATTAGAAAAAATTACAATTTGTATGGAAATACAAAAGACCCTAGGTAGCCAAAGCAATCTTTTTTTTTTTAATTTTATTTTTAAACTTTACAATATTGATTGGTTCTGCCATATATAGAAATGAATCTGCCACAGGCGGAATCAGACTCCCTGACTTCAGACTATACTGCAAAGCTTCAGTCATCAATACAGTATGGTATGGGCACAAAAACAGAAATATAGGTCAATGGATAGAAAGCCCAGAGATAAACCCATGAAATTATGGTCAAAAATATACATTAGAGAAAAGAGAGCCTCTTCAAAAAGTGGCATTGGGAAAACCAGACAACTATATGTAAAAGAATGAAATAAAAGCATTCTCTAACACCATACACAAAAATAAACTCAAAATGGATTAAAGACATAAATGTAAGGCTGGACAATGTAAAACTTAAAGGAAGACATAGGCAAGAACACTCTTTGACATAAATCACAAGATCTTTTTTAACCCACCTTCTAGAGTAATGAAAATAAAAACAAAAATAAACAGAGGAGACTTAAAAGCTTTTGCAAAACAAAGAAATACATAAATGAGACTAAAAGACAACCCTAAGGATGGGAGAAAATATTTTCAAATCAAGCAACCAATAAGGGGATTGATCTTCAAAATATACTAATAGCTCATGTAGCTCAATATAAAAAAGCAAACAACACAATAAAAAAAATGGGCAGAACACCTAAATAGACATCCTTTGTAACTTTTAATCACAAATATAATGAGTAATATGTAGTTCTCTTCAGTCTAGATTGAAGGCTTATTTTGTTATGTGTCAGTATTTTATCAGGAATGGTTATTATTGTTTGAAGTGTTTCAGATGTCCACTACTATAATGAAGCAGCAAGAAAAACTCATCCAACAGGAGAGAGCACTGCTCAACTTCACACAGTGGAAGAGAAACCCCAACCTACAGATGACATATTGCCAAACCTTAATGCAGAATTCTTTCAGTTCAGGTAATTGATATAAAATCAATTTTCACTGTATGGATAACAATGTATACACCAGTTCCTCAAAACAATGACAGCAAAACAAAAAACCCATAGCAACGCATATTTCTCTGTAAATTATAGTCAGGATTTCATAAAAAATAGGAGAGAGATACTCTTGATCTGCTCTTTAGTTCAATATCATTTATACATGCATCAATGCTAAGTCACTTTAGTGGTGTCCAGCTCTTTGTGACTGTATGGACTGTAGCCGCCAGACTCCTCTGTCCATGGGATTCTCCAGGCAAGAATACTGGAGTAGGTTGCCAATCCCTCCTCCAGGGGAATCTTTCTGACTCAGGGATGGAACTCACTTCTTCTGCATCTCTTGCATTGTAGGCTGATTCTTTACTACTAATGCCACCTGGTAAGCCCACATTACATTAATAGTATGTGCAAAATACTGAGCTTCCAAGAAATAGAAAAAGAGGAAAATATACAGTCAAATGTCAAAATGTAATGAGTGAAATGAGTAGGTAAGATTAAACAAAAAAAGCATTTTATGTTTTATCCAATCATTCAAATTTGTGTGTATCTCCAGTATTCTTGCCTGGAGAATTCTATGGACAGAGGAGCCTGGTGAGCTGCATGCAGTCCATGGGTTCACAAAGAGTCGGGTACAACTGAACACACACTCTTTCACCTACACATAAAATTTAGAAAATTAACTTCTCTGTAGTGGCTATCATTTTAGTAATTGTCAATAAGCCAGGTAGTTCCTTCTAACTGAGATTTAGTCAAGTAAATATTTTAAAAAATACAACGGTTTATGATCTGCTGAAAGCATGGATTAGGCCCACCTCTGAATCATCAACCTTACTTAATCAGCGTTGTTGTTGTTTAGTCGCTCAGTCACGTGATCACTTAAATCAGTGACAAAATCCATTTTGGAGATTAATTCAAACCCAGCATGTTCTCAGCCTTTCAATTGCCATTGTCAGCACTGCTTATGCTATAACTTTAATAATATTCAGGATACTGATTAGCGTTGTTCTGAAAGGATATTGAAGAAGAGCCCTAAATAATTTGACATCTGGGCCACGGAAACTGATAATGAACTATTTGTGACCCTAAGTAGAAGGCTTTTCCCTGGAGACTACAGTTCTGGAAGTATCAGAGTCTTTCCTTCTATAAAATTGTGCTAGAAACACTTGGTCAAAGTCCTGATCTTTGGTTCCCCTTTTATACATCTGAGCATCCTTCTTTCATGAATACATTTCTTCTTGAGATAAGTTCTATAAAACTGGTGAAACATTAAGACTTACTTCTTAGTTATATCAAAGTCCTAAATTAAATGTATTGGTCACTTGTTCAATTTTCCTCACCTACGTATTTTAAAATCACTCCTCAAGGTGCCCTGTTTGTTCTCTCCGCTATATGAGAAACATTTTCATGCTTGACTTTCAGAATTTAAAAATCAACTGGAGGCTTACTACTCTACTCACCTAATGGCTCATTACATTCTCAATTAAATTGGGCCAATAATATTAATGGACACAAAACAATAAGCAAACAAGTGAAGATTATAAATGATGTAAAATTAAAAGGCGGAAAGATATCTAAAAATAGAATAATCAGATCAATTATTATAGAAGAGAAACAATCAGGGAAAAGTATTCCCAAATTAATTTTATCTTAAACTCTTAGAGACCTATTGCACTTGGAAGTAATTGTACAAACCTTACTGTCTTCAGCTTCAAAGGAGCTTAAACTGCTGAGAACTGCATCATATGAGCCACTGGGTTAAAGCAGGGGTCCCCAACCTATGGGATCTAATGTCTGATGATCTGAGCTGCAGCTGATGTAATAATAATAAAAATAAAGTGCATAGTAAATGTAATGTGCTTGAATCACCCAAAAACCACGCCCCGCTCCCAGGTCCATGGAAAAATTGCCTTCCACGAAACTGATCCCTGGTGCAAAAAAAGTTGGGGATCACTGGAGAGAATTCAGCTTCACTGGGAATAATACAAGGGGTTCTTTTGCAAAGGTGTGCTACCAATATTTGTACAATAACTTTAATGAAATGTTTATATTTGAAGCCTATAACTGCAGCCCTTGTCCAAACAACTGGATTCAGAATGGAGAAAGTTGTTATCATGTCTTTGAAAGCTGGACATTTTGGCACACTAGTAGAAAGGATTGTTGGAAGAAGGGCTCTGATCTTCTGCAAATAGAGAGCAAAGAAGAAATGGTAAACACTGCTTTATGATTTCATATCATTCTGAAAATACCTATGAAATGAAAAGACTGATTCTCATAGAATTCCTTAATACTCTGTAACAATGGTATATTTGTTGGGAAAAAAAAGTTTTAGTATTCAAAGTAGGAATTGGCATGGCTTGTTTTCCTTTTAATTGGAGAAACAAAATACAGGATGGTTATTCAGAAATCATGGAGAATATGTTAGTTCTGTGTTCTTTGTTACTCAAAAATGGAGGGAGCAAGAGAAATTCCATTTTGTAACATGCTAATCCACTCCCAGATATGCACACATTATGATTGTATATATGTTTAATTTGCTTTAAATTTGAAGTTTCAATACTTTAGGGAGGTATGCTAAACTATGACAATTATATAATTATCAAGAAAAGTAGAAGTACAAAAAGTGAGGTGACGTCATGAAATGGAGAGATCTGTGAAAATAAACATTTGCTAAATGAACTGTTTAATTGACATTATACCTAGTTTACTAATATTTTAATGAATAAGATGTTTCCTTGAAATTGTTATACCCATAAATTATGTGTGAAGTAGAAAGCACAGTTACACATTTCTGAATTTATTAAAAATATACATCTACCATATTCAGTAATTAGTCAAAGCTCATTTTTATAAGAATAATAGAGCAATTTGTTAAGGATATGTAATAAACCAAAGCAAATTGGACTAGCTAATGACAGTTATGGGTTTGCACTATTTTTTTCTGTGCAAATTAAGTGATAAAAGCTAGAAATATTTATTCCTACAAAATATGCCTGCAGTTAATTGCTTCTGGAGTCTTCTAAACTATTTCTCACACTGACATATCCTGGAAAAGACATATATATACTATCTGCCAAATTCTGAATCCATTAAAATTACTTTGACATCAGATGCCTATTTTTTTCATAGTTTTTAACACCACCTTGATCATTTAGCAATAAGGGGGAAAGTATACTTTCTTTAAAGTTTCTCTCTTTCCAGCCTTCAAGTTCCAATTGCATTTGTAGAGGCAAAATATCACACTTCTATTTCATGGTAGTTTATTAGCTTTTTGTTTGTTTTGGAGTACCACTCCAACCTTGGTTCACTGTTCAAGTCTTGTTTCTTATAGGACTTTATCACGGGCAGTCTGAAGAAGATCAAGAGAAACTATGATTACTGGGTAGGACTGTCACAGAATGGGTCCAACCAACCTTGGCTTTGGCAGGATGGCTCCTCTCCTTCCGCTGACCTGTAAGTCTCTAAGGGAAATGTTCCAAGAATTAGACACAGGTGGGAAATTAGCCATTCATTTTATCTTATACCTTACATTTCCTCCAGGAGACATAATGAGCATGATAATTTCATAGGCTTGATTGGAATCCAAGCCAAGATAAAGAGTAGCTACGTGGCTTCTAAATCTTTCTCCTTCTCAGCCCCACGCGAGCACATTCACATCAAAATCTGAAAGTCTGAATGAATGATATTATGTGATTATCAAGTACATTTCCTTTGTATCATTGAATGGAGAGAGTGCTAATTAAGTGATTCCCATAGTAAGATTTCAGAAAGAACTGGTGAGACTGGTCAGCAGTGCCTTCATATTTTGAAAATTAAGAGTCAGAAAAGAGATTTGAAATTAGAGCCTACCTTTGTGTATTCAAGCATTTTTAAAAATATGCTGCCCATTGAAATAATATTTGCACATTTTATTTTGAGAAAATAGCCCTGTTATTGAAGAAGGAGGGAAAAACTACCACAAGAGGGTGACAGATTAAAACAAAAAGCTGTGCCTCTCTCATTTTATTGCCCAAAGAACATCTCCGTAAGCCCACACCTAACCTCAGATGCACTGACTTGCCGCTCCAGGTTGCCAAGACAGGGACCCCAGTCAACTAATCAGGTCTGTGGATACCTCAGAGACAACGACCTTTCTTCTGCTAACTGCAGCGTTTGGAAATATTTCATCTGTGAGAAGTATGCACTAAGATCTTCTACCTGAAAGAAATTTTGCTTAAAGTGATGACTCCATTATGACCATATTTGCGATAGATCCTTCAAAAACCTGTAATAATGAGCCTAAGAGCAGCGCAGAACTAAACCAGTGCAAGAGCTGTAAAACCAGCTACCTGGAACACAAAGCCTATCTTGCCTTTACACTTGGTAATATTCCTCAATGCTTTCCAGATGTTTCTTTGACACTGTTCAAATTAATTACCAAGAATAAAATTGGTTTAGAGCAACAGAGGACAAAACGGTACAGAATGGAGACCAAGCTGAAGAAAAACCATTTCCATTTGTCTTTTTTTTTCTTTCTCTCTTTCTATTTTTTTTTTAAATTTAGAGTGACTATAAACTCTACAGAAAAATCAATAAATCACTGATGAGATTATGCAATTTTAGCTAACTGATACCCTTTTTAATACATGAATAAATGTGATCTTTCAAACTCACTGTTTGCAAAATCTTTCTATGCATTTGCTGGGCTTGCCAGGCATTATGTTATCAGACTGGTAGGATGGGAAGACAGTGACATGGATTTTCAAATTAGAGGAAAGATAGGCTGCTATCTGCTGCCTATAAGAAAAAAATCATTTTTTAGGACTGCAGAATTTTACTGGAGAGAACAACCAGAGCTACATGTATGTGGAAGGAATAGTCAGGCTGGCACAGCAGTGTGTATCCAGTAAAGAAGAGCTGTGGCCCATATGTAAAATAGGCAGCTAGTGGTGGGAAGTTGCTGTATAACACAGGGAGCACAACCCGGTGCTTGGTGAAAACCTAGAGAGGCAGGATAGGGTGAGCGGGGTGGGAGGAAGGTTCAGGTTCACATATGCTTATGGCTGATTCACATTGTTGTAGGGCAGAAATCAACACAGCACTGTAAAACAATTATCCTTCAATTAAAAATAAATTTAAAAAAAACTACAAAAATAGAAGAACTGTGATCTTCCTTTCTACCTCTTACTGACTACCCCCACTGCTCACATATAAAAAGACTCAAGACCTGTATGACAGACTCCAGGTTCACCCACACCACTACAAATGACTCAATTTCATTCCTTTTTATGGCTAAATAATATTTCTTGGTATGTATGTACCACATCTTTATCCATTCATCTGTTGATGGACATCTAGTTTGCTTCCTTGTCCTGGTTAAATAGTTGCTGCAGTGAACTGTTATACAGAGTAAAGTAAGTCAGAAAGAGAAAATCAAATATCAGATATTAATGCATATATATGGAATCTAGAAAAATGGTACTGCTTAACCTATTTGCAGGGTAGGAAGGAATAGAGACACAGGTGTAGAAAACAAACTCGTGGACACAGGATTGAAAAGGAGAGGGTGGGATGAACTGAGAGTGTAGCTACCATGTCTCAAATGGCATCTGGTGGGAAGCTACTGTATAACACAAGAAGCTCAACTTGGTGCTCTGTAATGACCTAGTTAGGTGGAATGGGGGTGGGGGTGAGAGGGAGGCTCAAGGGGGAGAGGACGTATGTATGCTGCTGCTGTTGCTGCTAAGTCGCTTCAGTCGTGTCTGACTCTGTGCAACCCCATAGACGGCAGCCCATCAAGCTCCCCCATCCCTGGGATTCTCCAGGCAAGAACACTGGAGTGGGTTGCCATTTCCTTCTCCAATGCATGAAAGTGAAAAATGTAAGTGAAGTCGCTCAGTCGTGTCCGACTCTTAGCGACCCCATGGACTGCAGCCGACCAGGCTCCTCCATCCTTGGGATTTTCCAGGCAAGAGTACTGGAGTGGGGTGCCATTGTGGCTGATTCACCTCATTGTACAGCAGAAATTAACAACATTGTAAAGCTATTACACTCCAATTTTAAGAGAAAGAAAGAAAAAAAAAAAAAGACTCATGACCTGGATCCCTGAGACTAACACTCCAGCACTTTTAACTACATCTCTCAATGCCTCAATTTCCTCTTTGAAAATATATATAGACTTTGCTTCAAATATTGTTTGAGGATGAGATTATCCATATATGTAAATTTGCTGAGAGAGCATCTTACATGGAATTTTACTCTCTACCTGTGCTTGCTGCTGTTGTCTGGGTAAATCCCCAGTCATCTCTAGACATCAACTGCTTTGTGTACTCCAGATAAAAACGATCTCTTTACTGCTCATGTTATAAGGATATCAAGAAGATGAAGTTTACAGGTAAATTGTCACCAACTTTCCGGAGAGGATACTTGTCTAAACCTAATGAATCTATAGACAGTCTCTGTTCTAGGTCTGCAGGCTCCCCTAAGCATGGACTAGTTTTTTCCCTAGAGACAGTGGGTGTGAAAGTGTCTTGGGACTTACAGGAAGGAAATTTCCACTAATAATTATTATACCAATAATATTTCACTAATTATTGTTATTAGTATACTACTATACTATTATATATAATATAATAGCATACTATGATGCTTTTGAACTGTGGTGTTGGAGAAGACTCTTGAGAGTCCCTTGGACTGCAAGGAGATCCAACCAGTCCATCCTAAAGGAGATCAGTCCTGGGTGTTCTTTGGAAGGAATGATGCTGAAGCTGAAACTCCAGTACTTTGGCCACCTCATGCAAAGAGTTGACTCATTGGAAAAGACTCTGATGTTGGGAGGGATTGGGAGCAGGAGAGGAAGGGGATGACAGAGGATGAGATGGCTGGATGGCATCACTGACTCAATGGACGTGAGTTTGAGTGAACTCTGGAAGTTGGTGATGGACAGGGAGGCCTGGCATGCTGCGATTCATGGGGTCACAAAGAGTCGGACACGACTGAGCAACTGAACTGAACTGAACTGATTATACTATTACTTTTCTACCACTTATCTACCATCCCTAGAACAACACCTTACCATAAAGCAGACTCTCATCAAATACATGCTAAATTAAAAATACTTTTACTTAATCTCTCATTTCTCACAAAAAGTAGCTGAGATATGTAAGATTCTTATCATTCTCTCCTTATAATAAAGACACCACTTAGAGTAAAATGAAATCTACTTTACTGCGGCAGTAGAAATCATTGGCCTCCTATACAATGTCAGGAACCTTTGTTCTTAGCTCTTCAGGCACTCTGTCTATCAGATCTAATCCCTGGAATCTATTTCTCTCTTCCACTGCATGAAAAAAGGCAAAATGGTTGTCTGAGGAGGCCTTACAAATAGCTGTGAAAAGAAGAGAAGCCAAAAGCAGGGGAGAAAAGGGAAGATATACCCATTTGAATGCAGAGTTCCAAAGAATAGCAAGGAGAGATAAGAAAGCCTTCCTCAGTGATCAATGCAAAGAAATAGAGGAAAACAATAGAATGGGAAAGACTAGAGATCTCTTCAAGAAAATTAGAGATACCAAGGGAACATTTCATACAAAGATGGTCTCAATAAAGGACAGAAATGGTATGGACCTAACAGAAGCAGAAGATATTAAGAAGAGGTTGGCAAGAATACACCAAAGAACTGTACAAAAAAGATCTTCACAACCCAGATAATCACGATGGTGTGATCAATCACCTAGAGCCAGACATCCTGGCATGTGAAGTTAAGTGGGCCTTAGGAAGCATTACTACGAACAAAGCTAGTGAAAGTGATGGAATTCCAGTTGAGCTATTCCAAATCCTGAAAGATGATGCTGTGAAAGTGCTACAGTCAATATTTGGAAATGTGGAAATTTGGAAATCTCAGCAGTGGCCACAGGACTGGAAAAGGTCAGTTTTCATTCCAATCCCTAAGAAAGGCAATGCCAAAGAATGCTCAAACTACTGCACAATTGCACTCATCTCACACGCTAGTAAAGTAATGCTCAAAATTCTCTAAGCCAAGCTTCAATTGTACGTGAACCATGAACTTCCAGATACTCAAGCTGGTTTTAGAAAAGGCAGAGGAACCAGAGATCAAATTGTCAACATTCTCTGGATCATCAAAAAAGCGAGAGTTCCAGAAAAACATTTATTTCTGCTTTACTGACTATGCCAAAGCCTTTGACTGTGTGGATCACAATATACTGAGGAAAATTCTGAAACAGATGGGAATACCAGACTACCTGACCTACCTTTTGAGAAATCTATATGCAGGTCAGGAAGCAACAGTTAGAACTGGACATGGAACAACAGACTGGTTCCAAATAGGGAAAGGAGTACATCAAGGCTGTATATTTTCACCCTGCTTATTTAACTTATATGCAGAGTACATCATAAGAAACGCTGGGCTAGATGAAGCACAAGCTAGAAACAAGACTGCCAGGAGAAATATCAATAACCTCAGATATGCAGATAATATCACCCTTATGCAGAAAGCAAAGAAGAACTAAAGAGCCTCTTGATGAAAGTGAAAGAGGAGAGTGAAAAATTTGGCTTAAAACTCAGCATTCAGAAAACTAAGATCATCGCATCTGGTCCCATCACTTCATGGCAAATAGATGGGAAAACAGTGGAAACAGTGAAAGACTTTATTTTCTTGGGCTCCAAAATCACTGCACTTGGTGACTGCAGCCATGAAATTAAAAGATGCTTGCTTCTCAGAACAAAAGTTGTAAACAACCTCAGTTCAATTCAGTCGCTCAGTCATGTCCGACTCTTTGCGACCCCATGAATCGCAACATGCCAGGCCTCCCTGTCCATCACCAACTCCCGGAGTTCACTCAAACTCATGTCCATTGAATCAGTGATGCCATCCAACCATCTCATCCTCTGTCGTCCCCTTCTCCTCCTTCCCCAAATCCCTCCCAGCATCAGGGGCTTTTCCAATGAGTCAACTCTTTGCATGAGGTGGCCAAACTATTGGAGTTTCAGCTTTAGCATCAGTCCTTCCAAAGAACACCCAGGACTGATCTCCTTTAGGATGGACTGGTTGGGTCTCCTTGCAGTCCAAGGGACTCTCAAGAGTCTTTTCTAACACCACAGTTCAAAAGCATCAATTCTTCGGCGCTCAGCTTTCTTCACAGTCCAACTCTCACATCCATACATGACCACTGGAAAAACCATAGCCTTGACTAGACGGACCTTTGATGGCAAAGTAATGTCTCTGCTTTTGCATATGCTATTTAGGTTGGTCATAACTTTCCTTCCAAGGAGTAAGCGTCTTTTAATGGTGAACAACCTGGACAGCATATTAAAAAGCAGAGACATTACTTTGCCAACAAAGGTCCGTCTAGTCAAAGCTATTGTTTTTCCAGTAGTCATGTATGGATGTGAGAGTTGGACTATAAAGAAAGCTGAGTGCTGAAGAATTGATGCTTTTAAAGTGTGGTGTTGGAGAAGACACTTGAGACTCCCTTGTATTTGCAAGGAGATAAAACCAGTCCATCCTAAAGGAAATCAGTCCTGAATATTCATTGAATATGATACTGAAGCTGAAACTCCAATACTTTGGCCACCTGATATGAAGAGCTGACTCATTGCACAAGACCCTGATGCTGGGAAAGATAAAGGTGGGAGGAGAAGGGGATGACAGAGGATGAGATGGTTGGATGGCATCACCAACTCAATGGACATGAGTTTGAGAAAACTCCTGGAGTTGGTGATGAACAGGGAGGCCTGGCATGTTGCAGTTCATGGGGTCACAAAGGGTTGGACATGACTGAGAGACTGAACTGAACTGAGATATCATTTAAATGAACCTGGAAGTCTCTTGTAAAAGATGACCTCAGAAGGAGAAGTTCCTTTAAGAGTGAGATGAGTGTGTTTTTTTATTTGTTTCTTTATTTACCCTTGACTAGGAGTTTAAATGGGAATTTCAATAAAAGGGATTTTTCTCTAGTTTTCTACTGAACCCATAAAAGGAGAATAGCAAAGAAAACATAAGCTGTCTCTTCTGGTTTGCACAGCTGGCAGCTGGCAGTTCAATACAATAACCTGGAATAAAGGAGAAACAATGGCAAATTTTAGTAGGAAAGACTGTTTGTCTTCAAGACTCTTCAAAGCATTGTCATGGAGTTGTGTTTAGAGAAAGGATAGGAAGCATTTAATAACTCTTTTGAGAAGAAGTACAATGAAGCCAGAGGCAAACATCCTTCGGCTGACATCATCCGTCAGCATGTGATGCAGTATTTACAAGTCTGAGTTTTATCTACAGAGCAGCTGGCATAAACCTCTACAGATTTCCTCAGTAGCAATATTGCTTTCCACACAGATCACACGGGTGGAAGATTTTTCCTTGCAGTTTTCTTTTAGCCCAGAACAACAAGGCTTTTTCAACACAGTGGTAAGATACTGGACTTTAGCATCGGGATAATCAAGTTCATACCCTCGGTTCAGTTCAGTCGCTTAGTTGTGTCCGGCTCTTTGAGACCCCATGACTGCAGCATGCCAGGCTTCCCTGTCCATCACCAACTCCCGGAGCCTACTCAAAATCATGTCCATTGCGTTGCTGATGCCCAGCTGGGCATACCCATAATGAACTGGGTATCTGATCCAACTCATTGAGTTCCAGACTAGTTCTTTTTAGATTTATTTTTAATTAGAGGATTACTTTACAGTGTTAAGTTTCTTCTGTACAACAACATGAATCAGCTATAAGTATACATATATCCCCTCCCTCTTCAGTCTCCCTCCCACAACCCGCATCCCATTCTGCTGGGTCATCCCAGAGCACTGAGCTGAGCTTCCCATGTTATACAGCAGCTTCCCACTAGCTATCTGTTTTACACATGGTAGTGTAGATCTGTCAATGCTGCTCTCTCAGTTCATCTCACCCTCTTCTTCCCCGGCTATGCCCACAAGTCCATCCTCTACATGTGCATCGCTATGCCTGCCCTGCAAATAGGTTCATCAGTACCATTTTTCAGATTAGTTTTTAAAAAGTAAAAGGATAGGAAAAATAAAACCCTATCCTGCAAATGTAAAGAGGCTTTTTTTTTAACATGCTTTATTCAAACATCATTAAATGCATGAAAAGAAAAACTTTAGTAACATTGAAAGAATAATAATACATTAGATTCCAAAAATCTATACATACAATGAAACTTGTACCAGAAGTTATGTACACCTTAAATCAGATTATGCTGCTTTTTGTATTCTTCGAAAACTAGAAGAATTCCATTAGAAAGTATCTGACTTCCAAATATTGAGGCCAACTCTGAGACAGCCTTCTAGACCTTCCTACATATTTCACAATCAGCTACTATCTCTAAAGCAAAAGTTCCCAGCAGACTTCTCACATTTCCTGCTGCTACAGGGCTCCTGACCTGTTTCCTGTTGATAAGTTTTTAAGAGCGGTTCAATATCCTCAGGAAAAGAAATAGCTCACTGCGTACCCTGGGGAACTCAGATCTACCAGGAAAGGTCATGTTCCTCATATGACTTTTCCCTGCAATTTCTTCAGAATTACCTAAACGCACAAGAATCTAGAAAATAAAAAGTCTTCCCTTGTTAGAAAACCCATTCACAAGGAGCTACCCTCTCTGATTTTTGACAGAAAATTGTTCTCACAAAGTCATATTTTCAAAGTCATGTTATGATTATTTCCTATTCTTAAAATTTAAAAAAAAGAAGAGCAAAGGGATTTGTCTGATAATAAATTACAATAAGGGGTCTTTAACTTTCATTTTATGGCCACAAATGTAGTTCTTTCTGCATGACACAATAAATTAATGCAAAATTTGTTCAACAATGAAGAAATTTCCTAGCTAACCAATGGAAAACTGAAGGGAAAATTCGTAAGAAGGAAATCTACAAGCAACGATTGATAAGTGGCACAGTATGATGGGAGTAAATACAACCATCTTCTCTTTATTGTGTATTGGCTAATTTTATGTCATTTCACCATGAGATAGATATTTATGAAAAATAAAAGTGAAGAATCCCAGCTTCCACTGTTGAAAAACAAAGAATGATAACAGATTATCCCTTCTAGTGTTAAACTCCTAAAATTGACTTCTCTCTAAGCCAATGAAGTCAGTGTGTCGTGATAGTGTTATTTGGAATTTCTGCTAGGTGTGTGCATATTGTTATTCTGAGCAGGGGACGCCTGCACAAGAAGCCAGCTGTGTCTGATGTCACAGTGTCCCTTTCATTTGCCATGATCTGATTACATAACTTACCCTATCACAATTCATTTGACTCATCCTTAGCCATATGCTGAAGACATATGCATAACTAAAAAGATTTAAAATTTAGAATGTTAAAACTATCCTCCTGAAGAAAGCATGCCTCTCCCAGACCTCTTAGTTTCCTCAAATAATGAAATAATCAGTACTATTGCAAAAGCAACTACAAACTCTCAATAAGACACGTATAACCACAATACTGACTGCTATCATATTTTGTGGAAGAGCACCTTAAAGTTGAGTTTTTCCCTAAATCATAAGTCCATTCTAAAATCGCCAACACTTTCCATTATTTATATTTATTATTATTAAATCTTTAGTACCTGGGGCAGTACACAATTTAGCGACTAAACCACAGCAACACCTGGAAGGTATAACAGGGACTAAATGGACAGAAATAGGAACTGGACCCACATTAGGCCAGGTGCACATAAAGAGTCGAGAGTTGTGATCTGCAGAGTAGAAGCTTCCAGCTCTCTGAAGGGGGCCTGCTGTTGCGGTTGTAGCTGGAGAACTGTTCACCTCCACCTCCGACTCAGAGGCTCATGGAGACTCTGCACCTTCACCATGGCTGCGGCTTTTTCACAGGCACATCGTCTCAGCTCTCTGCAGTCCTTGGAAAAAGCCTTCCCATTGAGGATGGTCACACAGTCCCTGCTTCTCAGGCTGGTCAAATCTACTATAACATCAAACCTCAAAAAAGAAAGAAAAAAGTTATTTTATCATAGTTTATCTCTAAAATAAGGAAAGTACATAGGGAGGGTCCTAAGCTAGATAAAGTTATAGAATAGACACCCAGAATGAGTTTACTGAAAAGATGGGGTCACCAGCCTCTCTTCTCAGCCCCTCAACTTCCACATACATTCCAGGGGCATCAGGTCACTCAAAACAACAAAAACTATTTCTGACTAAAATTAAAATACACATTGTCATCCAGCTTATCATATGATTTTACTGCCATCCAAAAAATTATCTATCTTCTCTGTGACTCAGTTTATTTAACTGAAGGCAATGGCACCCCACTCCAGTATTCTTGCCTGGAAAATCCCATGGACAGAGAAGCCTGGTAGGCTGCAGTCCATGGGGTCGCTGAGGGTCAGACACGACTGAGCGACTTCACTTTGACTTTTCACTTTCATGCATTGGAGAAGGACATGGCAAACCACTCCAGTGTTCTTGCCTGGAGAATCCCAGGGACGGGGGAGCCTGGTGGGCTGCCGTCTATGGGGTTGCACAGAGTCGGACACGACTGAAGTGACTTAGCAGCAGCAGAATAAAAAATAATCACAATGAATATGTACTTTCTCCTGGAAAAATAAATCTTATATAGTTATATAGGGGTTTTCCTGGCAACTCGAATGGTAAGGAATCTGCATGCCATGCAGGAAACCCAGGTTTGATACCAAGGTTGGGAAGATCCCCTAAAGAAGGGAATGGCAGCCCACTCCAGTATTCCTGCCTGAAGAATTCCATGGACAGAGGAGCCTGGGGGGCTACAGTCCGTGGGGTTGCAAAGAGTCAGACATGACTGAGCAACTAACACTTTTCACTATAGTTATACAGAAAGATGTCTGCTCAAACATGGCTTTAAATTGTTATTTATTTTTAAATTAATTTTTATTGGAGTAAAGTTGCTTTACAATGTTGTGTTAGTTTCTACTGTACAACAAAGTGAATCAGCTATGCATGCGTGCATACTAAGTCGCTTCAATCATGTCCGACTCTTTGCAGCCCCATGGACTGTAGCCTGCCAGACTCTGCTGTCCATGGGGATTCTCCAGGCAAGAACACTGGAGTGGGTTGCCATGTCCTCCTCTATGGGATCTTCCCAGCCCAGGGAACAAACCCACATGTCTTACATCTCCTGCATTGGCAGGTATGTTCTTTACCCACTGAGCCACCTGGGATGCCCAAATCAGCTATATGCATGCATGTATCCTTTCTTTTTGGATTTCCTTCCCATTTAAGTCATCACAGAGCATTGAATAGAGTTCCCTGTGCTATACAGTAGGTTCTCATTAGTTATCTGTTTTATACATTAGTATCAATAGTGTATATATGTCAATCCTAATCTCCTAGTTCATCCTGATTCACCCCTGCCATTCCCCCTTGATATCCATATATTTGTTTTCTATGTCTGTGTCTCTATTTCTGCCTTGCAAATAAGATCATCTATACCATTTTTTTAGATTCCACATATATGCATTAACATATGATATTTGTAATATATTTTGATGATATAGATATTACATTTACCTATCTTGAAGAATATACCATACTTATTCCTATCTAAATGCACATATAAGTTAAACTAATTTTTGATAATATAATTGTTTATATTGTAAATCCTCAGAGACTGTATTTTGAAAAACGTGCTCCCCATTTCATTGCACAGAAAACCAAGAGATCTAAGGTTTTACTTTATCTCTAGGTATTAACAAGTTGTAGAGTTGTGTGACCTTACACAGGTCACCATTACAACCTGGGCTTCAGTTTATTCTTCTATAGCAGAGTTTCCTCTCTCTCTCTCTCTTTTTTGCTCTCTGTCAATGAATCCCATTTAGTCTCTCTAACTGATTTACGAGCCAACCCACTCCAGTACTCTTGCCTGGAAAATCCCATGGACGGAGGAGCCTGGTGGGCTGCAGTCCATGGGGTTGCTAAGAGTCAGAGATGACTGAGCAATTTCACTTTCACTTTTCCTTTCATGCATCGGAGAAGGAAATGGCAACCCACTCCAGTGTTCTTGCTTGGAGAATCCCAGGGACGGGGGAGCCTGGTGGGCTGCCGTCTATGGGGTCGCACAGAGTTGGACACGACTGAAGCGACTTAGCAGCAGCAGCAGCAGCAGCTGAGAGTAAGGACTATATTCTATATATATCTTTGATGTCCTCCTACACAGTATCTTGTCACTCAAGAAAAATCTATTAAATGTTTTTCCCATGTAACATGCTAAAGGCTTACAGTTCGGAGGAGTAAGGGGTTCCATCCATCCACAGCCAGGCCTTGCCGCTGCCATTGCGGGATAGCCCTGTCCAATAAGAGTAGAAAAACTCAGAGTAGCTCTGAGGCATGGCAAACTCCTGTGAAAGGCACACAAGAAAACCTTTAGCTTTAGAGATGTTATAATATATACATGGAAATGTGTATATATTGCCTGGCTTGCATTTTAATACAAGAACAACACAAGTCCTGCCTATGTAACTAATAGGACATTTACAAAAAATAGTGTCCATCCTGAAGTTAGCTAATTTGCCCAAGTTAAAGAATTATTTTGTCTTAGTAAGTATGGACTGAATACCGATGTGCTAAAACCAAGAAACACATCAGCCAAGATTTAGAAATGATCCACTATTTTCAAGTCACAGGATTAAATAAGATTGATATAAAAAAATGTGGGAGACAGATTTGGAGACATTTGGGAAATGGAAGAATCTGGAAGGAAAAGTGCAGGAATGTGAAGAATCTTCACAAATATATGTGACAGGAACCAACCAGGAAGGAGAAAAGAATAATGCAAAAAAAAAAAAATAGGTAAAAGAGGAGTTTATAAGGATGATTCATGTCTCAGATGAAGAAGGAGAATGTTTCATATATTTGTATATACATTTTTGTGTATGTATATATAGAATTCCTTTTCTACTGTCCATATTAAAAAATGTTTGATTATTTTCCTCTATCTATTCTCATTCTTTAACTTGAAATTTATCTAAATCTGTTATAATTATACATTTTTATGTCTTTCTTTTCCACAATACTATGAATTCCTTAAGGACATACACTTCATTTTATTTATTTTCACATTCTTAATCCCTCAGATAATTAACAGCACATAATGGTTCAATAAAAGTTTATCACAAATATAAATGAAGCTATTGCTAAGCAACAGTCATAAAACAGGCATATCAAAGGAACTGTAGCTTAAAATATTATCACCAAATAAATCGTGATCCCTTCATGTTAAAAGTTCTATAAATAAATCATATGAAAGTGATTTAAATATATATAAACATACAAAGTACATGAGAGAAAATTACTATATAACTTCCACAATAATATTTCCAACCACTGAATATAGTGTTCTTCAGTGGTATATCTGAATCCTCAGTATATGCTGGAGGTGGAGGAAATGAAGAGAATATGAAAAATTAACAGAGTTTATGCCAGGTTACACTGGTTTGGCCAAATAAATTACCTCATTTTCTGCCTAAACTTAGCCATCAAGAAAGGATGAAAAAGATTATTTTAGTAGATGAGAGAGACTGCAGAGTTTCATTCATCATAATCATAGATTTCAGGAAGTGGAAAGGAATTAAGATGCAACTAGAAAGATGTTCTTCTCCAGTGGCTCAGCGGGGAAGCAATGCTCAGTGCAATGCGGGAGGAGACCTGAGTTCAGTCCCTGGGTCTGGAAGATCCCCTAGAGAAGGATATGGCAACCCACTCCAGTCTTCTTGCCTAGAAAATCCCACGGACAGAGGAGCCTGGCAGGCTACAGTCCTTGGGGTCGCAAAGAGTCAGACACGACTGAGCATGATGCACAAAGACAAGTTTACAGAAAGATGTTAAGAGTTTGCAGACTTAGTTGAGTATTAATTTTAATTAAATAACTCTGTTGATAAACTACTCTGTGCCATGATCCCTGCTGAAACAATGATAGGTAAACAATGGTCATACTGCTTGAGGAACTTAATTCAAAGTCAATAACAAATGTAAGAGAAAAGGGAACAATCACAGCATTTTAATAGTGAATTTGAATTGTATGTACCGATCAATAAATGCCAATTTTATTTTCATATTTTCCTTGACCACTCTATGTTAGGGTTATAAACTTTCAGAAGGCAAGATATTTATTTTCAGATTATGGAAATGATTTAATTACATGGTTTTCAATCAAAAGTTTTGTCACTTTCACAGAAAAACAGGAAGTGCAATTTTCGTTTCTCTGGTATGGCACCAATATCGCTTCCTTCTTACATAAGCCAAAAGAGGTTAGGAAACTGAGACATTCTTTATTTGAGTCCTGACTGATGGTGAATTTGAAAGGCTTTCTTTCATGTTTCTAAGGAGTGGATATTTGTGGAGATAGTTCCACAAATGACCACAGGGGATCACTCAAAGCAATAAAAATAAGATTAAGCTTTGATTACAATAAATGAGAAAGTCTGTGGACCTTGATTGCTTAGAATCTTTTTATTAAATTAATTTTTATTGGAGTATAGTTGATTTACAATATTGTGTTAGTTTCAGGTGTACAGCAAAGTGAATCAGTTATACATATATCCACATTTTTTTTTTTAGATTCTTTTCCCATATAGGTCATTACAGAGTACTGAATAGAGTTCCCTGTGCTATAGAGGGATTTTTATATATAACAGTGTGTATATGTCATTTATTTTATATATAATGGTATGTATATGTCAATCCCAATACCTCTTTCTGAGAATACTTCAAACACTCACCAACCTCAGGACCTTACCAGCACTTCCTGTGTGTTTATCTTCAGCATAGTCGAGTTCTCAGCAATGCAGAAATATTCACAGCCCTGCCAACTCTTACTTTCTTTATAGAATTGGTAGCATTTGTCCCCATGCCATTTCCATTTTTCTGGGCAAGGGCTACATCTGTGTTCTTAAAAAGAAACCAAATTTAGTAAGTTATTTTCTACCCTGTCTTCCTTCTCTTAAAATCACATAATATTTGATGACCCAAAAAACAATTGACTCTTTCTCTCTCTTAGATATTTAATTGCCCAGGCAATGATAATTACAAATGTTTACTGAATACCCACTGTACTCCAGGAATTATAGTTGGGTTTACAGCAGGAACAAAAACAATACAGTGGGAGTTAGAACAGACATGATCTGCTTTCATGGGCAATGGACTGTAGTTGTAAGAGTTAGAACTTCAAATGTCTTGCCCTGTGTAATTCAGCACCAAAAAAGTATATTCAATTTCATTAAGAACCTTTTCATCTGTTCAGAAACTCAATATGTATTGGATTTGAGAAACCATTGAAGTTTCTATAATTTTCTTCCTCAATATCCTCTTATACAGTAGTACAAGGATTTTTTAATGAAATATATAGCAATAGGATATGGATTATTTTCTCATTCAAATATAAGTAAATAAAATTTTAGAAAAAGACCACATAAATACTAAGCCATGCATGAATTAAACCAGCAAATTTCCATGAGTCAGAAGTTAGGATGGACATCAAAGTCAGAGAAGTAAGTGCACAGACCAAGGGTGAGATGGACTGAGTGGGTAGTGACTATAAATATAAGAACTAGGCTCTCAGAGCCATGGTCTAACACCTATGTGGGCACATGGTCCTGGGCCTTTAAGAGTTGGGTATCTGAAACCAAGTCCCTTGTGGGTATGCAGTGAGATGAAAATCCCATCATTCCACAAAAATATCTTTACTTTAAAAGCAATCCAGTGTCAAAATGTTGACATCTTAAAATCTGAGGTCAACATGCAAATGATTTTTATATTCTTGTTTGTATTTTTCTATTTGAAATATTTCATAAGGTAATCCTGTATTTTATTTACTTGTAGTGTTATTTGGGTTATTCAAAGTTAATTGTACTTATTATTTAAAAATGTCTGAACTTGATGAATCCCATCCTACATGATTTCAATAACTGGGGATGACCTGGCTGTTCAAACCCTTTGTTAAGTTTGCCAGATGACTTGCTGAATAATACATGGTTCCCAGGTACTCTGATGGGAGAATCAGCTCTGTAAGGACAGATGTGCTGAGAACAGAGAGAAGCTCAGTGATCAGCACTCACCTCCAGTTTTGTTATAGAGCTCACGACAGAGTTTCTCAGCCACGTGATGCAGAGTTTCTGCAAGTTTCCTGTTTTGGGTTCGGAGAGATTGCAGCTGTCGGGAGAGATTCCCCAATTTTTCCTCCTTTTGCAAAATGCTGTCTTGCTGAGTGTTGGAGAGCTGGTAGAACTGAAAAACTAAATCAAATTACCAAGTGAGGCTGGACAGCGTATTTCTTCACTTTTATTTCTATTGTCTACACCTGGGGAAAACAAAACAGTATGTTGTTTGAGATCCCAGGCTCTGAGATCTCAAATTGCCTACATTCAAGTTTGGACTCTAGTCTATAATAAATTGCATTGCCTTGGGCAAATGAATTTCTCTATTTCCTTATCTGAAAATGTAGAGTTATAATAACTGTTCCCAGCTTCAGGGGTAAACTCCTTAAATATATTTACTGTTCAATAAATCTTTCTGTGTATACTGTCAAACCATTACTCAACCTAAAAGTATAAAGCATTTATCTATTAATCATTATATTGAGTATTGACAATGTACCATATATTTTTATCATATTCATAGTAATATTATCATTTCTATATTTTATAGCTTTGTAAACTGGGCCCAGTGAGAACAAGTAATTTTCTCAATATGATTAGGCTAGAAAATTTCAACTTAGCTTTAAATTCCAAGTTTCTAAATCTAAGTAGAAACATCCTCCATGAATCATGAGAGTCACTTTCTATCTGAAAAGAATATTGCCTGCAAAACAACAGTTATATCAAAATTGGGGAGCCAGGGTAGAAACATTAAGATGCATTTAAAAAAATTTAATTTAAGATTACAAACAAGGTCTAAAATTTCCTGTAAAAATGCAATTTTTGACATTAAAACCTGCTTTTACTGCTAACATCTTTCTTCAACTGTTCAGGACATATTGTTAAAGGGTCCCATCTGTTGAAATAAATTTATCCCCTTTTGTTTTTGAGTTTTAAACTTTATTCTTACTAGTTTGAAAATTAAAGAATTTTATACATGAATTCTTCTTTATTTGATTTCCACAAGTCTCTGCAAAATGATTGTATAACTTCTTGGACTTCTTTATTACAATAGTGTGTGTGTGTGTGTGTGTGTGTGTGAGAGTGTGTATTAGTCACTCAGTCGTGTCTGACTCTTTGCAACTCCATGGACTGTAGCCCGCCAGGCTCCTCTGTCCGTGGAATTTTTCAGGAAAGAATACTGAAATATTCTCGGAAATAGATTGCCATTCCCTTCTCCGGAGGATCTTCCAGACCCAGGGATCAAACCCAGGTCTCTGGCATTGCAGGCAGATTTTTTACCATCTGAGCCACCAGGGAAGCCCCCCTTTTAAAAAATAATATTTAATATTAGATATTGTAGTGATTAAAGACTTGGTCTATTCTCTGTACCTTGAAGAGGTTGGATATAAATTAAATCTTTCCCTCTGCATGGCCCACTGAGCCATAAATGCCAGAAACAAAAATCACTGCAGCTGTGGTCTTTTGTGAAATGGAAAAGGGCTGATGGGTACATTCATTAAAAATTGCTGATGTTAAATATTGATATATTAACAGGCAAAAACCTTCTTATCGCAAACAGAATGTAAACGTTTAGCTGGAAAGTGATTGTCGTATTTTAATGCTTCTTCCACTATATTCATCATTTACAGGGTTTTATCCGAATAAGGACTTATTCACAGGCTCCAGAATCAAAGTTAAAAAAAATAATAAGTATTTCTTATCCTAGACAAACCTTGAAACCAGGATCCTCCCCCAAGTTAGAGTGTGGACTTACACACAAGCCCCAGAGCTGCCAGGCCAATCAGCAGCACCAAACAGAGAGTCAGCAGGATCAGGGCCACTGGACGCCAAGCAGAAGAGGGACGCCGGTGCTCTGCAGGGAACAGAAGCAAAGA
This sequence comes from Bubalus kerabau, assembly GCF_029407905.1. Taxonomy (NCBI): domain Eukaryota; kingdom Metazoa; phylum Chordata; class Mammalia; order Artiodactyla; family Bovidae; genus Bubalus; species Bubalus kerabau. The sequence goes on from NC_073624.1 coordinate 22,010,622, forward strand.
CAGGGTTTCACTTTTTCTTCCTCTTGGATCTACATCAGTAGCAAGGGAGTAAGAGGAGTTGGTTCTAACAGGTTTCAGGGTCTAGTTACCATTCCCTTGGTCCTGGGAAATAGAAACAAAGCTCCAGGCCAGGCCTGACTTAATCTCTGCTAGATTCTTTCATAAGCCCTGCTCACTTCTACCTTCCTCCTCTACTCAGTCCTACTTTGCATTGAATCAATATATGCATTACTGTTAACCTTCTTTTTGTCAAAATTAAAGTTGCAGAAGACTCTCAAGAAAATGCCTTAACAAAGAACAATTTTTCACATCATCAGAAAAGAAGTAATGTGTTGTTACTTTTTGCAAAACACTCCCTTTCCCAGTTTGAAAAAGCAAATTGCCTGTCAGTAATGAGGCAGTATTGGTAAAGAACCTTCCTGCCAATGCAAGAAAATGGAAATGGCATCCTACTCCAATATTCTTGCTTGGAAAATGCCATGGGCTGAGAAGCCTGGCGGGCTACAGTCTTTAGGGCAGCAAAGAGTCAGACACAACTGAGGTACTGAACACAGGCACACACAATGAGAAGTTATTGTTTTACTGTTTTGTTTTGGAATTTCTTTGTTGAAAGTCATTCTTATTTTGCTTGTTCATTCATTTGATTTTATAGCTCCAAAAATAGATGATAAATGCAACATGATCATCAGTTTTTCAATGACGGATTTAAGTAATCTCAACCTTGTACCCATTAAGGAATGGGAAAAACGAAACAAAACAAAACTCTAGCCAGCATCTTTCCCTTGCCCACAGCCCACAAGCTTGCCTTCAGGTGATTGCATAGATTCTGCTGAGTCAGAGATAAGCTCATCACCTTGTAAGGTCAGCTATCAATCTGAATAACTAGCAATATGTGACCAGGAAAACCCGCAGTCAGATGCAAGTATCCTCTAGCATTGTGATAAAAATTAAAGGGCAGTTAAACTCTCAAACCCTGGTCTCTTCATGACCTGTGAGTTTCACTTCATTGGGAATTCAAATTAAGTTCAAAAGCAGAAAGATTAAAGACATATAAATTCATTTCCTCCTTAGCAAAGTCCCCTACATGATAAATTTCAGATACAGAGATCTGTATTATGCATTATTTCCAAATAGGGAATGGTAACTATTAATAGTAAAGATAATACAGAAGTAGAAAATATGATCAATATCCTCTGAAACTTACCACCAAACAGGGAAAATAAGTAAAAATTAGGATCCAGATATTGATATATTTTAAAATGTGAATCTTATTTTAATTTTATGATCATATCTTTTCACAAAAACTTTCAATGGTGTGCATTATTTTTAGGATAAAATCCATTATCAGTTTTCCTAAAGACAGATGGCTCTTTTTAAAAAGTGGGCATTTTATTATTGTACTTCTCAACTTAAAAACTGCCAATAGGGGGAATTCCCTGGTGGTCCAGTGGTTGAGAATCTATCTGCCGACGCAGAGGACACGGGTTTGATCCCTGGTCCAGGAAGATCCCACGTAAGTAGGGCAACTAGGCCTGAGAGTGTGGCAACTACTGAAGCCTGGCATGCCCTGCCCTAGGGAGCCTGTGCTCTGCAACAAGAGAGGCTATCACAGTGGAAAGCCCATGCACCACAATTAGAGAGTAGCCCCTGTTCAGTTCAATCAGAGAAAGCCAACACCCAGCAATGAAGACCCAGCACAGCCAAAATAAATAAAAATTAAAAAAAAAAAAAAAAAACACCTGCCAATAGCTTTATTGCACTTAGAATAAAATTCTACAAGCATCTTTTTCTTCTGGAGCCTATCTAGGTCTCTCATCCATTTCTGAACTATCCTCTTCTCACTCAAACAGTCTAGTCACAGTGACCTTCCATTTATCCTTGATCCAAACCACTGTGTCCCTGTCTTGAAAGTGAAAGTGAAGTTGCTCAGTCGTGTCCAACTCTTTGCGACCCCATGGACTGTAGCCTACCAGGCTCCTCTGTCCATGGGTTTTTCCAGGCAAGAGTACTGGAGCGGGTTGCCATTTCCTTCTCCAGGGGATCTTCCCGACCCAGGGATCAAACCAGGGTCTCCCGCATTGGAGGCAGACGCTTTAACCTCTGAGCCACCAGGGAAGCCACAAATGTCCCTGTCTTAGTACCTTTGTATTAGCTCTGTTTATACTCCTGCATTAATCAATCCTCAGGTGGGTTACTAGTAGCCTACTTGCAATTGAGGTTCCCATTTGTAAGACGTCATTGGGAGTTCATCTCTAGCACATCATCCCATTATGTATGTATGTCAAAAAAAAAAAGATTACTAAGTGATATTCCATCACCTTTCTGTGCTTTTGTCTATTTCCTCTGCTTGAATGTACATTCCATTAAAACAGTGATCTTGTCAGGACTTCCCTGGTGGTCCAATGGTTAAGAATCTACCTTGCAGTACAGGGCACACAGGTTTGATCCCTGGTCAGGGAACTAGGATCCCCCATGCTGCAGAGCAACTAAGCCTGGGGGCTGCACCTCCTGAGTCTGCGTGCCACGACCAGAGGGTTGGTGCACTGCAGTGTAAGATCCTACATGATGCCTGGGTGCCACAGCGAATACTTGAAGCATGCAAATAAATAAGATAATACAAATAATAAAAACAATGATCTTGTCTATCTTGTTCACCAGTGTATTTCCACCACTGAAAATAGTGCCTGGCCACATAAGGGCTGAATACATATTTGAGGGCTTCCCTCACAGCTCAGTCTGTAGAGAATCTGCCTGCAGTGCAGGAGACCCAGGTTCAATCTCTGGGTCAGGAAGATCCCCTGGAGAAGGAAATGGTAACCCACTCCAGTATTCTTGCCTGGTGAATCCCCTGGATAGAGAAGCCTAGCAGGCTACAGTCCATGAGGTCACAAGAATCGGACATGACTTAGCGATGAAACCATCACCACCACATATTTGAAGGAGCAAATGCATGAAGGATGAAATTATGAAAAACTAATATTATCTAAACTATGTAATTTTTACAGAGGCACAGAGCATTGTCTAACATTAAGCTTTACAGGATGATTTTTTATTTTTTCAATCTGTTGACTTTTCAGCAAGATTTCTGTCAGCAGAGGGCAGACTCAGCTAAATTCATCTCCTGGCCAAACTGGTTTCTAGACACTGACTTAAGTGACATTCTGAAGCATAAGCAGATATAGCAGAGACTTGCTTTCTCCTCTGTTTCTTTCAAGTAGCTGGTCTATCAGGTTTTGTCTAAATTTTTCTGGAAATTGCTAGCTACTCATGACAGCATCCTTAAGCATATCTCAAATCAGCAGAACATGAAAGAGTAAGATCAGAGATACAGCTTAAGCTAAACATCCTCCTGCAAACTCTATGTCTCTTTAAAGTTTATAAGCCTATGTAGCTCAAGAAAATTAACCGGATGGATGTTTATAGATTCCAGAGGCAAGTGTATATGTAGACCCCACCACCATGGTAGCTTTATTTTTCTCTCTTATCTATTCAGTTTAGTCATGTCCGACTTTTTGTGACCCCATGGACTGCAGCACGCCAGGCTTTCCTACCATCAAATATATTATATATCCTACTTACTTGGGGTAGCATGGAGGAACTGTGGGAAAACTGACCCAGCACTAGGAAAACAGACTTCCATGATGGTGAGACTATAGTATTGAAAGTTTTACTTATTCCTTTTCTTTGAAGTTATTTTTTCTCTAGGTATGTTTTTTTCTAACTGTGAATTTAATTTTCCCGAGTTTTGTTCCAAGTACCCTGATCATAATTAAGTCTCTCTATGGGGACCACTCCCACCTTAAAATAAGAAAAATAAGCTGCCTGGAGGTGCTTTGGTTTAGCTTGGCTTTATTTTTTGGAAGACAACTCCAATGCTGTCTCCTGAGGCTTGTTTAGAAAAAGGTGTGGTCAGGCCAAGGAATGATACCAAACATCCCTAGGAATAATAAGATATATATAGAAAAAAACACCTCTTTCCTGTAACCTCTCACTATAATATGCCATAAAAGGCTGTAGTGCTAAGGTCAAGTTATGAATAAAAATCCCTTTGTAGTGACAAGAAATGTCATTGGTGAGAACAGTTGTCTTACTTGAACAACTGCCCTTCATCAGCCATCAAGGAAGAGTTTGTACACCTCCTCTCCCAGGGCCTCCAAGAAATAAAACAACATTGCTGAATGTAGACTTTTTAAATGCCTCTGAAATAAGAAGGGTCCTAAAAGCTTGAAAAGACACAAAGAATTTAAATAATTTGCATAAAATCACATTGCAAACTGGGCTTCCCAGGTAAACTGGGCTCAGTGGTAAAGAACCCGCCTGACAATGCACAAGATGCAGGTTCAATCCCTGGGTTGGGAAGATCCCCTGGAGAAGGGAAAGGAGATAAATACTGTATAGGAATTAATATCATCCATCCTTACAACTACTTTATGAGGTAGATACTATTATCATCTCAGTGTTACAGATAAGCAGCTGAGTCCTAGAGAAGTTAGTAAGGCAATTAATTAGTTAGAGGTTAGTAAGACAAGGATACACAGCTACTGATAATAGTACTTATTGTGTTATATATGTTTTAGCATTTCATTTGAATCTCCCAATAATTATTCAAGAGGGCACTACTTTAAACTTTTATTTGGATAAGAAATCTGCAGTGCCCAAGAGCTGCTTAATTTTCTTATGGTTGCACAGCTAGTGAATGACGGAACCAGATATGCTATCCAAGCATTCATTCTAGAGCTGAATATTTTTTAAGGGTGATTTTATTTTGTTATTTATTTATTGGCCAAGCAGCATGTGCGATCCTAGTTCCCTGATCAGGGGTTGAACCTGTGTCCCCTAGAACTGGAAGCACAGAGTCCTAACCACTGGATCACCAGGAAAGTCCTGGACCTGAATATTTTAAATCATTTCCCAATCCTCTCAACAAATCCCACATTAATATTTGCCTATATAACGGAGCTCCATATGGAATTACAGAAACACTAGCATTTCACCACTTGCAACTTCTCACATCTGTGTTGTGAATATCTTAATAAGAGTCACCTTAAATTCATATATTCTCTACTCTACCACCAAGGTGAGCTTACTAAATTTAAGTCTCCCTTAAGGTTAAGATGGGCTTCCCTGGTGGCTCAGAGGTTAAAGTGTCAGCCTGCAATGCGGGAGACCTGGGTTCAATCCCTGGGTCGGGAAGATCCTCTGGCGAAGGAAATGGCAGCCCACTCCAGTATTCTTGCCTGGAAAATCCCATGGATGGAGGACCTTGGTGGGCTATAGTCTACACGTCGCAAAGAGTCGGACACAACTGAGCGACTTCACTTTCACTAAAGTTAAAATGTTCCTCCAGCTATAAAAGGTCCTGCATAGAAGCATCCCCTCCTACTCTTCAGCCTCAGTTGCCCCAACCTCTCCCCCATCACTCCTTCCCTTTGAGGACCACACATTCTTCAGACCAACAGTCTACCTTGCCATCCTGTTTGACTTTGCTGATGATTCCCAAAATTGTCTGGATCTAAATTCCAATCTGACATCAACACCTCATCTCCTCTCTTTGTAGTTTTGTCTTCCTTCTTTTATCCATGAATATACAGCACCAAGCTAGCTCTTATCTCTGTGCTTTTGTCTTTCCACATGTGGTCCTCAGTCTGGAAAGGCCACCCAGGGCCAGAGTTGCTCTTCCTGGAAAACCTGAACTTAGACTTACAGACTAAATCAAATGTCACCTCGTTTAAAGATACCCACATGTGTAAACACTGTCAGTAACTTATTCATTCCTCTTTGTTTCTGTGACTTCCTACATATGTTCAATAGCAGTACATGACATGCTCTTCTAATCAGCAATTAAGATCATTCCTTCCACTTCTCCAAGCACCTAAAAATAGAGCCTCCCCTGTGCCTACCATAATGTTTGACTTTTAGTAGTCATGAATTAAAGATGTGTTGAAACAATTAGAAGTGGTTTATGCCATGACTCTTTTTCTATACAGTTTTTTCTTTTATTTACGTTATCATGGAGCTCTTTGCTTTTTTGAGGGGAGGGAGGCTGCAGAGCATATGGGATCTTAGTTACTCAACCAGGGACAGAACCCAAGCACCCTGCATTGGAAGAGCGGAGTCTTAACCACTGGACTGCCAGAGAGGTTCCTCTGCCATGTCTCTTGAATGAAGGGTTTGTGCTGTGGTTCAGGAAATGAAGCTAAAAATCTTGGAAAAATTCAAAAGTATTATAATTAATATGAGTAAGGAAAAAATGGAACTTGAATTTAATAAAGTTTCTCTTCTTACTATTATTTTCCCCTTAAACACAAATACGTTTTCATATTTTTTGATAAGGCTATATTTAGACAGGAAATCTGACCCATAATTATTTCATTCTCTCTCTCTGGTACATTATTACTGGGAAGTGCTGTATTTGCACCTCTTTCCAATCTACAATTGAGTTAGAATCTCCTACACTGTAAAAAATAATTTTAGAAAGCACTCATACAACCGCATAGCACATTAGCTCTAACTTTTTACCTTTTCTCTTTAGAGCCAGGCTCCTCAAAAAAGAAGACAGAAAGGGGGAAAAAAAGGAATGAAGAGAAAATTACTTAAATTATGTATTTTCCTTCTTAACTACTAGTTCCTTTCACACCCCTGCTATGAAAAATGACCAATAATCCATTTTGCTTCCTATTTCTAATAAATTGTTTTTAACCTTCCTCTTGCTTGGAACTCTCTGCCATATTGTTTATTATTTTTAAAATTTGCTATTTATTACCATTGGCTTGTCCGTTTCTCTCAAAGTCAGTGTCTCTTGGCTTCCTAGAAGCCTCTCTCTCCTGCTCCACATCCATTACTGTCTGTCACTCATTGTTAGTGGCTCCTACTGGATCCCTTTCTCAGCCTGCCCTCCAATTATATTCCCCAAGACTCTCTCCTTGGCGCTCTTCTCCTGTGCTTTGTCTTACTTTGTTTTCATTTTACATTCCTCAGTGATCTCACTCAGAAAGTTTAATCCCTACCTAAAAGCCATCAATTCTCACGTGTGTTGGGTTGGCCAAAATGTTTGAGTTTTTCTGTAACATCTTATGGAAGAACTCAAATGAACTTTTTGGCCAAGCCTATGGGCTTCCCTTGTGGCTCAGCTGGGAAAGAATCCAAGAGCCCCTGGAGAAGGGAAAGGCTACCCACTCCAGTGTTCTGGCCTGGAGAATTCCACGGACTGTATAGCCCATGGGGTCACAAAGAGTCGGATATGACTGAGCGACTTTCACTTCACTTCATACGTTTAGCTCAGACCCACATGTGATACATACAAGTGCCTTTAGGCAACTCCAACTGCTTTTGCCTTCTCTTACAAGCATGTCACACTCACACTGAATCCATCCTCTTTCCTAGTCCTCCTGTAGCTTTCTTAGTTGATGGGAGCACCATCTACATAACGTCAGATGAAACCCAGTCAACCTATGCTCTCCTCCTCCTTGCCTTCCCCCTTTGTAACCAGTCACCAATACTTTAAACACTCACTTCTCAGTATCTTTCATATCTAATTCCTCCTCCTCATTCCCACACTACTTTAGCTCAGGTTCTTCTCACCTCATGCTCAGACTAAAGTAAAAGCTGAGTATTAGCTCATCCAGCTTCATATTCCAGTTTCATATTCCTTCAAAACATCCCCCTCCAACTCTACCCTTCAGCCATAATATATTTCATTCTCTGTAATACAGTTACATAAGACTGCCATGGCTTTCCTCTTATGTATCTGGCTGCCTGTAGTAACCTCAGCCCCTTACACCCTCCCATTTCCGTTCCCATATCACAAGAAACACCTTAAAGTTAAGTCCACTCATTGGTCATCCCTCTTTCAAATCTTTCCTGATCTCTACCCTTACCAGACAGAAATGACCAATTCCTCTAGGAGAGCATGCTGCATCACAGCACTGCATCACACATGCTGTTCACTTAACAACTTTCTTATTCTTTAAATTTCCTCATAAGCAGGGATCATATCATATTTGAAATTATATCCTCAGTACTTTGCAACATGCCTGGCATGACACAGACCTCAAGCATAAATTTAGGGAAAGGAGGTCTGAGAGTGTTGTCTTTCATTTTTATTTTGTATCCTTTGAATTATTTGGCATGTTTTAAACACAAATGTGAATTTTATATCAAAAATTGAAAACTAGAAAATAAAGTGAATATGTAGACTTTATTTTTATTCATTCTAAAGAAAATATTAAATTTTCCCAGGCATAATTGTGTCACAATCTTAAATTGAATCTGAATCTTCTGCATTGCTGAAAAACTTCCAAAGTAGTTCTTGTTATTATTTTTAGCAGCAAAATGATATCAGATCTATTTTAATAAATAATGAGGCTTCTACTGTGACTTTCCTCTAAATACTTGCATTATCATGAGATGGAAACAAAATATCAGACATGTAGGGTAAGACAACTATTATCAGATGTTTGCCTTCAAGACACTTTGACCTCCACTCCACCTGCTTCAATTGCCATTCTTACAAAAAGGTTGCCAGATGTTTCAGCTGGTGTTTTATCCTGCTCCACCCCTCTCTCCACCCTCTAACCTCAGCAGAACTTACTGGTACACCCTGTTCCTGATCATGCTGATCACCAAGCCTTGTGCTAGTTCCCAGCTCTAGTCAAAGGTTAAACTGAAGCTGTATACAAGCTACTTGAAACCACAGTCCTAAGAGCTGACTCTTCACAGGATTTGTTGGAGGAACATACAATATCCTATTAACACATATCCAGTGGCTACAGAAACTGACATCTCAAAGTTATCAGTTTGTTTCATATCAAGGAGGCTGAAAATTTCCAGGATCTAGTACCAGAAACTAGATACATTAGTATAAATAAATCAATGAATAAAATCTAAAAAGCTGCCACAAGAATCCAGGTGGCACAGTGGTAAAGAAACCACCTACCAAGGCAGGAGACATGGGTTCAAACCCTCGGTCAGGAAGATCCCCTGGAGAAGGAAATGGCAAACCACTCCAGTATTCCTGCCTGGAAAATCCCATAGTCAGAGGAGCCTGGCAGGCTAGAGTCCAAGGGGTTGGCAAAGGAGTCAGGTACAACTGAGCGACTAAATAACACCTTGTGGTATTAGAACCTAGTCCCGTCTCTACTACAGTTTGAGATCTTTTTACCAGAATGCAGGTCACATTTCTACCTTGGATTGTCTGAGTTTTCTAGGAGATAGAATCCTTCTTCTCTGGACTGAGAAAAGTATCTATGTATAAATGTGTGCATGCTAAGCTGCTTCAGTTGTGTCTGACTTTGTGTGACTGCATGGACTGTAGCCTGCCAGGCTCCTCTGTCCATGGGAATCTCCAGGCAAGGACCTTGAAGTGGGTTGCCATTTCCTTCTCCAAGTGATCTTCCTGACCCAGGGGATTGAACCCAAATCTTATGTCTCCTGCATTGGTAGGCAGGTCCTTTACCACTAGAGCCACTTGGGAAGCCTGTATGTATATATAGTTACGTATAAATGCAAATATAAATATATATATATATATACATTATGCGAAAAGGTGAACTATCGGAAATAGCATAAGATAGGATGAAAATTACTTTCACAATTTAATCCAATCATTTCAATAATATTCTAGGGGTCAAGAGAACAAAAGGGAACGAGATGGGATGTAATTGCAACTGCAGCCATTATTTATATCACCAAATCATGGAATTTCAGAGGTGAAGGGATGTTAGAAAGCATTTGTTTTGATCCCCTCTGATTTCACAGATAATAAAACCAAACCCCTGATGTTGGCGTGACTCTCCCTAGGCCTCACAACTTCAAGAAGCAGAATTACTGTAACAAATTATCAGGGTTGGCGTATCCGCTTGGAAACGCCTCTCTAAAGCCATGAGTTCAAAACTAGCAGAAAGGTAGCGTTTATCAATCTAAATTTCCAGATCAGATCGCAGAGGGTAACTAAAACAGCACTGGATCTGAACACAGGAAGGAGAAAAGACATTGCTCTAACTGTCCATTCAGTCTGACGTTTGCCTGTGTGCTACACAAAACGGTAAAAGTAACACACCCTCAAATGCAAACCATTCTGCCAGAGACAGACTCTTAGAAAAACCTCTGTGCATATACTGAGTTTAATTTTCTCACGTGTTCATATATGTGGCATACAAGTTGTAGTTAAGTGCACAGATATGCATCATTGTAAATCACAGAAACATTTTCTCTTTCCTCCACTTCATACCCTCCTAGGCTAGGAAGCTGGTACCCTAGCTCATCTCATTTCTCAAGGGTCTGACCAACTTGGACTACGGGTACCTGTATGGCCAAGCTCTGGCCGCTGGGATGTAGCAGAGGCTTGAGAATGCAGGCTCATCGTGGTGTCTCCATCAGCATCCAGCATGTCCCGCGTGCTGCTGTACTTGGCCAGCATCTGGATTCCTGCACGGGTGACCGTGGGCTGTGGCTGGATTTCCCCAAGTGAGACGGTTCAGAGACCGAGGCACTGAAAGGCATGCCTGAGGTTCTCCTCCCTGAGCAAGTAGTAGGGGAAGCCTCCGACTCCAGTTCCTGCCACCAGAGGCCCAGCCCCTGTCCTGTGAACTTGAGCTCTGATTGCCAAATCCGTCAGGCCGAGGGGAAACAGCGTGTGTTTTCTATTTGGGCGGTCTTCGTCTGAACAATCATCCGAGGGGTTGCCCTTCTCGGCTGTCTTTTGTTTATTTGTTAGTACTTCCTGTGCAACTACAACCTAAAAAAACGGCAAGAATTTACAATCACCAGAAGGAAGGTTCCCAGCAATCATCGCAGAGGGACCTCACAGGGCTCTTATCCACCACACACTCCCTGAGTTACTCAGATCTAGTTTAGTCTGCCTGTGCCTTTGTGAAAAGAAATTATTGGACTGGCCTCTTTCTTTCTCCGAGGGCATACGGTAAAGCAGGGTCCCCAACCTGTGGGCATGGACTGGTACCTGCTGTCAGATCAGCCTTGGCATTAGGTTAGAAATAAAGTCCACACCTGGTCTTAGATCCCTGGATATGTTCCAGTATCTCCCAGTTTATTGTCTATGGGAACTTGAATAGAATTTATATCCTACTGTTGTGTAAAAATTATATAAATCTTAATTATGCTGAATTGGTTCATAGTGTTTTTCAGGTTTACTATATCCTTCTACTTCTGTGTATATTCGTGCTATTAATTTTTGAGAGTTTGATACTGAAACTCCAACCAAAAATCTTAATTTATCTACTTAAAAATAATTGCGATATATGACCTTGTTTTATATTTCCAAGTCTCCTGTAAATGTGTTATCATATTTTCACAATTTAGAAAAGAAAAAAGAAAGAAAATAGTAAAATGATTTTTAAAAAATAAATAAAGTGCACAAGAAACATGATGCACTTGAATCATGCTAAAACTACTCCCTGCACCCCTGGTTCATGGAAAAATTATCTTCCACAAAATTGGTCTCTGGTGCCAAAAAGGTTAGTGTGGGAACCAGTGTGCACATGGAAAATGGGGAGACTTCACCCTATAGGCTTTACACGGTAAAGCATCAAGTACAGCAAATGTCAGCCTAGGAGGGTCCTTTCATTGTTGCTGTTTTAGTCGCTGTTGCAACCCCATGGACTGTAGCCCACCAGGCTCCTCTGTCCATGGGATTTCCCAGGGAAGAATACTGGAGTAGGTTGCCATTTCCTTCTCCAGAGGATCTTCTTGGCCCAGAGATCAAATGTGTGTCTCGTGCATTGGCAGGCAGATTCTTTACCATCTGAGCCACCAGAGAAGTCCTATGAATTTAATGTGGCACTAATCTCAAAACTCCTCCTTCCAATTCTGCTTTGCAGGGTTAGCGTTAGAGAAAAAAGATGGAGATTGACTTCCACTTAAATTGGGAAGTGGAAGTCTTCCACTTTTCATTTTACAAAAAGGGAGATTTGAGTCCAGTCAGATGAAGCGGTTACTCTAAAGACACATCGCTGGTGCGCTTTAAAAATACTCTGTTGTAGTAGTCAATTCAATGATCTCTCTTCATAGCATACAGTCAAAGTGAAAGTTGCTCAGTCCTGTCCGACTCTTTGCAACCCAATGGACTATACTGTCCATGGAATTCTCTAGGTCATAATACTGAAGTGTGTAGCCTTTCCCTTCTCCAAGGGATCTTCCCAACCCAGGGATCAAACCCAGGCCTCCCACACTGCAGGTGGATTCTTCACCAGCTGAGCCACAAGGGAAGCCCTTATGTACAGTATATGGACTCAATTAAAGATTTTATAATTACACATTTGGTACCTGATGATCTTGAACATTCACATATTATACTGGAAGTCAGAAATTTTAGGTCTATTACTACCTATGACTTTAGAAAGCCAGGTAACCATTTTTTTTTTTTTTTTGGCCTAAATTTACTAAGCTGAGAAGGAAACAAGAAGATTGGTTTAGATAATATCCAAATTGTTTTCCCAAATAAGTACAATAGAATTACATTATTCTACCAATGCTTCTCTGTATTTGGGGGAAATAACTTGGTTAAATCAAACATTCTAAATGCAGAGGAGAGTGGAAGACAATTGGGCTGGGGCAGCCAGGAAACATATCTCCTGAATTCATTATGTGTCTCCAGCTGTGTATTGTTCATCAAGTTATTTTAAATTAAACAAATATAATGAGACCTTTCCCTTCCATAACGCCCTGTAAGAAGCAGAAGATCAAAAAGTATTTGGCCATTTGCATTGGACTGATGTAAATATTAGAAAATGTTACAAGAGAAAAGACAGTAAAAAAAAAAAAAATGGAAGGGAGAGGTAAATGAAGCAAGAAGACAGAATATCAGAAATAGTCACAGTTGAGATGTTACAATTTAGGAGATGCTGATAATTATGATTCTAATGAAACAGTCATTCGAATTATTTCTCGAACTTCAGTTATTCAAGGGCTTCACTGGTGACTCAGACAGTAAAGAATCTGCCTGCAATGCAGGAGGCCCAGGTTCAATTCTTGGGTCAGGAAGATCCCCCTGAAGAAGGGAATGTCAATCCACTCCAGTAGTCTTGCCTGGAGAATTCCATTGACAGAGGAGCCTAGTGGGCTACAGTCCACAGGGTTGCAAAGAGTCAGATATGACTGAACGACTAACACGAATCAGTTATTCAAGGAGATCCTTAATAATTTTTACCAAAGAACCTACATTAAGATTTTTACTACTTGTCCATAAACGCTTAATTTTTTTCAACCATGACAAAGATTCTTACTTCATTGTAGGTTCTATTCTCAGATTCTGAGGCACATCAGTGGAAAACAAAACTCTGTACTTTTAGAGCCTACATGATATGGAGGAAGTCAGATGCTATACAAGAAAGATAGTAAGTAAGTAAACTGTAGAATATATTACACTATGATTAGAGTTATGGAAAAATACAGAAAATGAGGAAGATGAAGAACATACAGGGACTTCCCTGGTGTTCCAGTGGCTGAAACCCTGTGCTTCCAATGCAGGGGATCTGGGTCCCATTCCTGGTCAGTTTCCCACATGCCTCAATGAAGACCTGAGAGGCACCACTGAGACCCAGCATAGCCAAAATAAATAAATGTTAAAAAGAAAATAGAATGTTTGAGCAAATTCTGGGAGATGGTGAAGGACAGGGAGGCCAGGCGTGCTGCAGTCTATGCGATCGTGAAGAGTCAGACACGACTTAGCGATTGAACAGCTGCTTTGTAGGTGCTAGAAGACTACTTTGAAATAGAGTTGGACATTTTCAATAATGTAGTGAGAGTCAGCTTCATTAAGGACTTGCACACAGACTTGAAAGAGTCTGCAGAAATCTAAGGTAAGAATACTTCAGGTAAAGGGACCAGGAATTTCAAAGTCCCCGAGAGGCAAGCATGCTGGCTGTGACTGAGAAACTGCAAGGAAACCATTGTCATAAATCTAATGAGTGATGAGAAGAGACCCTCAGCTTGAAAGAGTAAAATTTTTTAGAGTAATACTCGGTTATTTTTATTTAATATTTTTGATGCATTAAATATTCAGTTTCTGGGTAAAAATAAAATCTATATATAAGACAAAAGACATATAAGAAGACATGGCCACCTAAGCTCACTAAAGATTTAATAGCAAAGACCATCAGATTATTCTTGCCTGGAGAATTCCATGGACAGAGGAGTCTGTCAGACTACAGCCCATGGGGTTGCAAAAAGTCAGATATGACTGGGAGACTAACACCCTCCCTTCAATCAGGATTATGGCATGCTATACTGGCCAGCAACTGTCTTGGTCAATATACAATTGTAAAGGTCTTTAGTTTTTTGGTTAGATTTTTTTTTTTTTTTAACTCAAATATGTGGGAAGTCAAGGAGAGTTTTAGTAGAGGGCTGGTATGACTTGTTTAAACTGAAACTCCAATGCTTTGGCCACCTGATGCAAAGAGCCCACTCATTAGAAAACACCCCTGCTGGGAAAGATTGTAGGCAGAAGAGGATGACTGGATGGCATCACTAACTCAATGGACATGAGTTTGAGCAAATTCTGGGAGATGGTGAAGGACAGGGAGGCCAGGCGTGCTGCAGTCTATGGGATCGTGAAGAGTCAGACACGACTTAGGGACTGAACAGCTGCTTTGTAGGTGCTAGAAGACTACTTTGAAAATTATTGCAATAACTCAAGCAAGAGGAGATGGTGATCCTTGAAGACGCACGTGTTTTCCGTATCATGATCATTCCTCATCTTGAATTACCCTTGAGACATAAGGTCTACTAGCTGCTCTTTTCATTTTTCTGTCACTTGGAAAAGCGTGGATGTTTTCTGTTCATTCTCAGGCACGATTCCACATTGGCTGTAATAGCAACAAGGAATGTATGGCATATTTTAGACAGCCTAGCTCTTGTTTAAATCATGCTTTCAATTTTCACTTATAGGTTATCGTTGCCTAGCCTGTCTGTTCTGGATAAGTACAGCTGAACATTCAGCATCCAGAACTATTTTCTTTGATTATCATGATTTCTTCAACTCATGCACTCCATTTTAAGGATACAGGAGAAAAAAATTAAACCAAAAACAAAATTAAAAATACATGGCATCTTTTCAAAATCCCACTTTATGCCTTAATTTAACTCAGCTTTAATAACCTTTTCATTTTCACATTTCTTTCCAGTGACAACCCCAGTTAGTGTATTAGAAAAGTCATAGTCACTTCATGAAAATTTTTTCTCCTTCTCTTAGATTTTTAAATATTTAAGATCTACAATTTGTTCTTCAGCACAAAACTACCTACTATACTACTTCGTCTCCAGTGCCAAATTTATCGTCATTTTTGGGGAAAAGGTAAACAATAATAGTGTTAATTACACATGGCACATAATTTAAATGCCAAATATTCTTTAATTAACATTTTTATTAAAGTGAAATCGCATAACAGTAATGATTTTAAAGTGAAAAATTCAGTGAACTTGACACAGTTTCTGTTCACATATTAATAAACACTAGAATATCTCTCCAGTAATTATGGAAATCCCCACTGGAAATATAAATAACACCAATGGGAAAGTTTAAAAAAAAATAAGAAAGAGACAAATCATCATATGAGGAAACTTATTTATGTTCCAATAATACCTTTTACAGTAATTTCTGAAAAATTGCTGAAAACTGCAAAACAGTCATCATAAAAATAATAAAATGTTTTGCATTACAAAGAAGAAGGCAATGGCACCCCACTCCAGTACTGTTGCCTGGAAAATCCCATGGATGGAGGAACCTGGTAGGCTGCAGTCCATGGGGTCGCTAAGAGTCCGACACGACTGAGCACCTTCGCTTTCACTTTCCACTTTCATGCACTGGAGAAGGAAATGGCAACCCACTCCAGTGTTCTTGCCTGGAAAATCCCATGGATGGAGGAGCCTGGTAGGCTGTAGTCCATGGGGTCGCACAGAGTCACAACTGAAGCGACTTAGCAACAGCAGCAGCAGCAGCATTACAAAATGTTAATACCTTAGTCAATAGGACAGGTTACTTTTTTATATTTATTAATCAGATCTTTTTTTTGATTGATAGTATTTAAAAAGAGAAATCTTTCTTACCAAAGCAGATTCCCTACAATTTCACATTGTACAAGATTCTCTTAGAGATATGGCAGACATATTATCTCAGTTATTTAATTAAGGAAAAAAAGATGCAACTAATGGTTTTTATGATGCTTTTGATCATAATCATGATGTTTAAAATAATAAAATGTCTCTGATTTTAGTAAAGCATGTTTTTTTCTTTTTTTCATTTAGCTATTCAAAATATATTTCTATCTGTGTCTGATACACTGCTAAAAGTGGAAGAATAAGTAGTGGAAACACAGCACATGTACTCCAGGGGCACTTTTTAGGACAAAATACAACTCTGGTATAGTCAGAAATCAAGATCTCCTGAAACACCAAGAATCCACAGCTAATCCAGGTAAACAGAACGGTAGAATGAAAATTCTACCATTGATAGAATGAAAATTCAAGGTCAGGTGTTCTGACTCCATTTCTAGGACTCTAATAATTAGAACACAATACTGATTACCGGATAGACTTGGGGAGTATGGAAATTGAAGCCTTCCATCCTGTTTCTCAGTTAAGATTGAAGTTGGATGAGCTCTCTTGATATTTTTTTCAGCAATTATTTTGACCTCAAATATGTCTCTTTTCTGTTTGGATTTATACCCTCCTTAGTATCTTACATACATCTCTCTGCTCCTCACCATTATACTGACAACTTCTTCTCACAAATACTGTATGAATGCGCACTACAAAGTTGGTCGTAAATGTCTGACACGTGGATCCATGCACAGTTGTGAGATGAGTCTTTTTTGGTAACTGTACTTCTGATTTGAAACCTGTTAGAATAAAATGCAATATGATAATTAGTACAAGCATAGGGAATACTATTAATATCTACTGTCTCCACAATACTGGCATAGTTGGTAAGGATATGGGTGAAAAAGAGTTTCCGAAGTGCATATTATTGAAAAAAAACCTTGAATTTAAATTCAAATTTTCCAAATAGTAGCATAACAACTTTCACTATTAAGGCATAAAAAGGACTCAAAAATTTTTTAAGAAATACTACTAGTTGAAAATAAAATTAAATACTACTCTGACAAAAAAGAAAAATCATTTAATACTTTATAATATTAAATTATAATACATAATAATTCTTTACTTATCTTTAAACCTTTTACCTAGAGGTATACTTATTACTTACTCCTTGGAAGGAAAGTTATCACCAACCTAGATAGCATATTCAAAAGCAGAGACATTACTTTGCCAACAAAGGTCCGTCTAGACAAGGCTATGGTTTTTCCAATAGTCATGTATGGATGTGAGAGTTGGACTGTGAAGAAGGCTGAGCGCCAAAGAACTGATGCTTTTGAACTGTGGTGTTGGAGAAGACTCTTGAGAATCCCTTGGACTGCAAGGAAATCCAACCAGCCCATTCTGAAGGAGATCAGCCCTGGGATTTCTTTGGAAGGAATGATGCTAAAGCTGAAACTCCAGTACTTTGGCCACCTCATGCGAAGAGTTGACTCATTGGAAAAGACTCTGAGGCTGGGAGGGATTGGGGACAGGAGGAGAAGGGGACGACAGAGGATGAGATGGCTGGATGGCATCACCGACTCGATGGACGTGAGTTTGAGTGAACTCCGGGAGTTAGTGATGGACAGGGAGGCCTGGCATGCTGCGATTCATGGGGTTGCAGAGTCAGACACGACTGAGCGACTGAACTGAACTGATACTTATTAAATAAAGTAGCAGTTTAGTAAAATTATTATTGGGTATATTTAGTGAGTAGACCAAGTAGAAGAGTTCTTGCTAATGGTGACTGAGAATTAAGTGAAGAATCACAGATATCAAGACCATTGAAAAGCAATTCAAACAACTTTCTATATTAAAAAAAAATACTTATTATTTTATTTATTTGGCTTCTCTGAGTCTTAGTTGTGGCATACAGTATTTTTGGTTGCAACATGTGAAGTCTTAGTTGAGACATACCTAGTTTTCTGACCCAGAATTGAACCCGGGCTTCCTGTACTGGGAATGTAGAGTCTTAGCTACTGGACCACCAAAGAAGTCCCAAACAACCCTATATTTTTTAATACATCCTGAAGGTTGTATTTTATTGCAATATAATGATAGACAATGAGAATTGGCCTTCCCTGGTGGCTGAGAGGGTAAGGTGTCTGCCCACAATGCAGGAGACCTGGGTTTGATCCCTGGGTTGGGAAGATCCCTTGGAGATGGAAATGTCAACCCACTTCCGTACTCTTGCCTGGAAAATGCCATGGACGGAGGAACCTGGTAGGCTAGAGTTCATGGGATTGCAAAGAGTCCTGAACGACTGAGCAACTTCACTTATGAGAATTACCATGAGTAAATATAAGCATGGCTCTGTTCTATTTGCCCTTAGTTTCCTAAGGGAGGAGTGTTAGTTATTTAGTCAAGCTCAAAGGGCATTACTGAGCCTCAGTGTAAAAGCTAAGGTCTGTACATCTTCATCCTGTACATCTTGTACATTCTGTACATCCTGTACATCTATCTCTTCTTAAGGTCTGTACATCTTCATCCTGTACATCTTGTACATTCTGTACATCCTGTACATCTATCTCTTCTTGGTCCTGAGGATGGAGGATTGAGAGAATTCTTCTGTTGAAATAATTAGGCCAAGGTCATGAAACAACTTTGATCCAGCCTCAGGGAGAATTCTGGCCAGTGTTCTTCTCCAAAATATCTTTTTGACATCTAAGAGATTTTGGAGAATGTACAGAGCCAGATTAAAATGACTGTCACTGATGAATAGTTACACATCAAAATGTTAATTTGGACCTACTCTTACGACTTTAGGGAGTCCACTAGTCAGTTTTTAAAATAGCAAACGAAAACTCAACACAAACAAGTGCTATAGAAAAATAACATATATATTTTGTCAAGATCATTTGTTAATAAATTCAATGTGCTTGACCAAAGTGAGATAGTTCAGTGGTATAAAATCAAAGTGTGATCATACTCAGCAGTTTGTACTAGTCACACCCAATAGTGCTTGCCAGAAGCAAATGAAAAGCCCCTCTGTAAAATTCAAATTAATTCTACAAAAATTTAAGATATGTTAAGCGCATTAACAACAACAACAACAAAAAACAATTCAGGCATAGATGAAAACAAAAAAATAAATGAATAAAAATAAGAAGAAAAATGCGACTTCCCCAGTGGTCCAGTGGCTAAGCCTCCACGCTCTCAATACAAGGAGCCCAGGTTCAATTCCTGTTTGAGAAACGAGACCCCACATGCTGCAACTGTGTTCGCATGCATACTGTAACCAAAAAGAACCCGCATGTCACAACAAAGACCCCACCCGATCAAATAAATACATGTTTTTAATTAGAAGAAAAAGATAACAGAAATAGATACACATGAGTATAAAACACTAGGTTATCAAACACAAATAGTAAAGCAACTATACAGTGTATTCTAGGAGTTAAAAGACAATATTGAGAATGTTTTGGAAAAGCTAAGAATTATAAATTGCAACTGGATAGATTTGAGAAATTATAAAACTTAAAAATTCATTAAACAAAGTTAAAAGCTTAATCAAGGCTTTTAACAGCAGTTTAACTGAAGAAGAGGAAAAATAATGAAACTGAAAGATGTACAACAGGTAAATAGGTTAAAGAAAAAAGACAAAACTATAGGAAAATGTAAATGAGACGTATAGGATATTGTGAATGGGTCTATAATACATTTAATTGGAATTATAGAAGAAGGGTAGAAAGTCAGGAAAGGGCAACATTTGAAGCAAGTATGGCTGAAAACTTCAAAGCTGAAAAAAGACATAAAACTTATATTGCTTTCAGATAATTGACCTTTCAAAAACAACAATAAAAATAGAATACATTATAATATCTTTTAATGCCTAAGAAAAAAGCTACAGATTTCTAATTTCATACTCAAAACATTTTTTAGAAAAGTTGAAATAAAGAGTTTTAGACACGCACAAAGAATTCAACTGTAAAACTTCAACTCTAAAGGAAATACAAATGTATTCTTCAGATTTTAAAAATGATTCAAAATGGAAGGTAGGAGAGGCAGAGAGGAATAAGAAGCAGTGAAAACCATGAATCTGTGGGGAAAATCTAATAAACTGCATAGACTTCTATTGTTTTCTAGGGCTATATTTTTATTGACTCCAAGATGACATCAATTGTTGGTCGGTTCCCATTTATTTAATTTTATACTGTGAAATAAATGCATCCGAAATGAGAATTTAGCAGAAAACCCAGCAGAAGCTGGAAAACAAAGGACTATTTTGGTGCAGGGGTAAATGAAAAAAAAAAAAACTGCCCAACAGAAAAAGACTAACAAAAAATGTGCATTTCTCAATCTTGCCACCAGGTGGAGTATTATTGCCAGTGTTAGTCAGTCGTGTCTAACTGCCACACCACGGACTGTAGCCCAAGAGGATCCTCTGTCCATGGAATTTCCCAAGCAAGAATACTGGAGTGAGTTGCCACTTCCTTTTGCAGGGGAGCTTCCACACCCAGGGATCAAAACCGGGTCTCCTGCACTGCACGTAGATTCTTTACCATCTGAGCCACCAGGGAAGGTGGAAGGTGGGAGGAAAAAATTATACCCCCAGGATGATGAACCACAAGCTGCTTACTCATACAATTTCTCTATCTGAACCCATGATAAAAAGCATGTGCCAGACACTGTGCCAAGTGATTTTACTTTTATCTCAAAATCTTTAGAGGTAGGAATTATTTTTATTCTTCTTTACAGATTTGGAAAGGGGGGCACAGATAAGATTAAGCAATTTATCCAGTGCCACACAGTGAGATGACTAGACTTAGGCTGAAAACTGACTTCAAAGCCCTGCTCTTAACCACAGCTTTACACTGAGTGATTGCTCCTTCCTGGGAAGCTTCAAACACACGCCCTCCTGGTAAGAAAGCTGAGGAACCACTTGTGTTGATATCTTGAAGTGACCACTCAGCACTTTTTGACTGTAAGTCCTCCTCTATCCTCTTGTTTTACTTTTTTTCCCCTGGCTCGGTGTCTCTTCCCATCACTATGTTTCTTTTTCTCTCTCTTCCTTATTATGGCCAACAGATTGGATCCTTAACTGTGTGACATGCTCTTACCTCTCTGAGAGAAGGTATGAAGCTTTGTCTCTCTGGATACTTACAGGTTAGACAACAAGGTGGAGCCATCCTCCCAGAGCCATGGTTCTTCTGTCCGACGGCGAGAAAGCCCTATCCAGAATGAATGATCAGGTTGGGAAGACACTTGCCTTGCTATAAACTCCTGTAAGGAAACATAAATACAAGTCAAGGAGAAAGAAAGAGAGACAGTGAAGGACAGAGATGATAGAGACAGGCAAGATACAGAGAAAGACTGTTAGGAGATTTTGAGAGACAGAGATTGAATCACCTTGATGGAGGATGCATGCATATACTGGCATCAGCCTAGATAGATGTGCCAATTCTTGAATGCCACTCACTGTCTCAAACAGCATATCTCATTTTTTCAGAGTCCTTATCGTTTAATTTTCCAACAAAGAATAGATCCTTCTTTTACGTATAGCTGTCCAGCTTTCCCAGAATGACTTATTAAAAAGATTGTCTTTTCTGCATTGTATATTCCTGGCTCTTTTGTCATAGATTAGGTGACCATAGGTGCATGGGTTTACTTCTGGACTTTCCATCCTATTCCATTGATCTATATTTCTGCTTTAGTGCCAGAACCATACTATCTTGATGACTGTATAGTCTGAAGTCAGGGAGCCTGATTCCTCCTGCTCTGTTTTTTTCTCCTCAAGATTGCTTTGGCTATTTGGGGTCTTTTGTGTTTCCATACAAATTGCAAAAATCTTCTAATTTTGTGAAAAAAGCCATTTGTAATTTAATAGGAAAATTTCATTGAATCTGTAGATTGTTTGGGGTAGTATAGTTATGTTCACAGTACTAGTCTTCCAATTCAAGAACATGGTATGTCTTTCCATCTGTTTGTGTCATCTTTGATTTCTTTCATCAGTATCTTATAGTTTTCTGAGTATGGGTTTTTTGCCTGCATCAGTTCAGTTCAGTTCAGTCACTCAGTCGTGTCCGACTCTTTGTGACCCCATGGACTGCAGCACGCCAGGCCTTTCTGTCCATTACCAACTCCCAGAGTTTATGCAAACTCATGTCCATAGAGTCAGTGATGCCATCCAACCATCTCATCCTCTGTCGTCCTATTCTCCTCCCATCTTCAATCTTTCCCAGCATCAGGGTCTTTTCAAATGAGTCAGCTCTTTGCATCAGGTGGCCAAAATATTGGAGTTTCAGCTTCAACATCAGTCCTTCCAATGAACACCCAGGACTGATTTCCTTTAGGATGGACTGGCTGGATCTCCTTGTAGTCCAAGGGACTCTCAAGAGTCTTCTCCAACACCACAGTTCAAAAGCATCAATTCTTCTGCACTTTCTTTGCCTCCATAAGTTAGGTTTATTCTGAGGTATTATCCTTTCTATTGCAATGGTAAGTGAAATTAGAACACTCGCTAACTCTATACATAAAAGTAAACTCAAAATGATTTAAAAACCTAAATATAAGGCTGAACACTGTAAGTCTTAGAGAAAAGCATAGGCAGAACACTCTTTGACATAAATAGCAGCAAGATCTTTTTTGACCCACCTTCTAGAATAATGAAAATAAAAACATATGAAAATAGGTAACAAATGAGACCTAATTAAACTTAAAGCTTTTGTACCACAAAGGAAACCATAAGCAAGACAAAAAGACAGTCCTTAGAATGGCAGAAAATATTTGCAAACAAAACAACTGACAAGGGGTTGATCTCCAAAATATACAAACAGCTCATGCAACTCAGTATCAACACAAGAGACAACAAAATAAAATGGGCATAAGACCTAAAGAGACATTTCTCCAAAGAAGACATACAAATGGCCAACAAATCCATGTAAAGATGTTCAACATCACTAACTATTAGAGAAATGCAATTCAAGACTACGATGAAGTATCACCAGCGGTGACACCAGTCAGAAGGGCCATCATCAAAAAACTACAAACAATAAATTCTAGAGAGGTTGTGGAGAGAATGGAACCCTCCTACACTGTTGGTAGGAATGTAAATTGGTACAGCCACTATGGAGAACAGTATGGAAGTTTCTCAAAAAACTAGAAGTAGAACTTGCATATGACCCAGCAATACCAATGCTGGACATATACCCAGAAAAAATGGTAATTCGAAATGTCACATGCACCTCAGTGTTCATTGCAGCACTATTTGAAATAGCCAGGACATTATAGCAACCTAAATTTCCATCAACAGAGAAATGGATAAAGAAGATGTAGTACATAAAAACAATGGAATATCACTCAGGTATAAAAATGAATGAAATAGCGCCATTGGCAGAGACATGGATGGACTTAGAGACGGACTGCCATACACCATGAAGTAAATCAGAAAGAGAAAAATAAATATCATATAATGTCGCTTATATGGGGAATCTGGAAAAAGTGATACAAATGAACTTATGTGCAAAGAAGAAATAGAGACACAGACATAGAGAACAAATTTAAGAATACCAAGGGGGAAAGGAGAGAGGGATGAATTGGGAGATTGGGACTGATATATAAATATATACTTGGGCTCAATGCTCGTGCTCAGTCACTCAGTCGTGTCCGACTCTTTGCCACCCTATGGACTGTAGCTTGCTGAGCTCCTTTGTCCATGGGATTCTCCAGGCAAGAATACTGGAGTGGGTTGCCATGCCCTTCTCCAGGGGAATCTTCCCGACCCAAGGAACCCAGGTCTCCTGCATCTTTGGCATCACAGGCAGATTCTTTACCACTGAGCCACCAGGGGAGTCCCATACATACATGCCTATGTATAAAAGAGATTACTAATGACAACCTACCATATAGCACAGGGAACTCTACTCAGTGCTCTGTGGTGATCTAAATGGAAAGGAAATCTTAAAAAAAGGGGACTCTGTTTTATAGCAGAAACTAACACAGCATCCTAAAGCAACTATACTCCAATAAAATTTAATATAAATAAATAAATCATTGATGTCAAAATGGTGCTTCCTGCATTCAATCTACCAGAATAAATCCAAGAATGACAGAGTCTGTAGGCCATGTTCATGGATGACAGGCTACTATCATTGCCACAATTTTAATTGAAAATATAAGTTTATATAGCCTTTGTCAAGAAATGCTTCACAGAGTTAGATGACTATCTTAAAACAGTTTAGTTCTACTGCATGTTTTATGAATAAGTAATCTAGGGGTTAATGATCATATTTGAATTGTTGACAAATATAACTCAACAAAGTGGCAATTATAGGAAGGTCTAAAAGCCAGACAGACTTCCAGTCCCATGCCCCTTTTTTTTTTTTGCCATACATCTACTTCCATTAATTTTTATGTCAACTACAACTGTGGGGAAAACAAAACAGAAACACAAAAATTGAGAGTAATAAAAGTAAGTATAGAAGTTGTAGGTTGTTCAGATTTATAAGGTAGAATATTCCCTGACTATTAACTTCTCCTCGTATCTCATCTGAGTTCTATCCTTCAGGCAAGATGCATTGTAAGTTGCTCTTTTTCTGTGCAATTTTTATGTCTACAGGAATTTCTCTCTCTGAATTTCTATGGCATTTGGTGCCAATACAAGATATTTAACTTTTAACAGCTGTTGAGTTGTTTCTATTTTCTTAAAAATTATTTGAGCATGGCTAGAAGTTTAAACCTCTTTGCCTTTCCCAGTATCTTGCAAGGAATAAATTATTTATAAGTGTATATTATCATAGCTTGATAATTATGGTGATAAGGGGAAGAACCTTCTATTTCACTGTACCACATTTAAAACCTAAAGTCCAAACCCACAAAAATGAGTGTGGCTTGATTATTATAATAGAGTCAACTTGGAGTTGTGTTTAAAGGATTAATTTTAAAGTGTAATGTACTGGAGTGGGTTTTCATTTCCTTCCCAACCCAGAGATCGAATCTGGGTCTCCTGCATTGCAGGTGAATTCTTTGCCAACTGAGCTAGCAGGGAAATCCAAAATGTGTTCATATTTTAATTAATTAAAAAGAAAGGCATGTATTATATACTTTACTCAATATATGTTATTATTATAATTATGGAGAATATGTAAAATTACTTTCTCTTAGGGAAAATAGTTATCTGGAAACTATCTCTACTTTTCTGCTCAGTATAGACCACAGATATTATAACCAAATTTACACTTACCAACTCTTTTGAGCTGTCTATCTTCAGGAGATTAGAGCCCAGTTGAAAGCATTGTCTTTTACTTCCATCCCAGGAATCTAATAGTGTGCTAAATAGATAACAGCTATCCTCATGTGTGATCCAGTTAGGGGAACAAGAGCTAGAGAAAACTCCTGGAAATAAAAGATAAATACAGTGAGGTTCATACTATGAATGGTACTTCAGTACAGGTATGAAATCCTAAGGACATAATAATCAATAAATTGCCATGAATATATTTCATTTTCAATTCAAATTATATAGATATAACTTTACAGAAGGGATCATATTAAAACCCACATTCATTTACAGCTAAAAAATAATTGAGTGGCTACAGTGTTTTAGACTATCAACTCTCCTTTCTTTCTTGCCTTGTCTTCCATGCCTTCACAGTCAGCTCAAAACTCCTTTTCTCCATGATAACTCTCAAAATAAACCAATGCAATGTCAGTCATTGAGATACACAATAATTTCATGTTGACTTATTTTACAAGTGTGACATCTATTTCAGAATGCAATTCACCAAATAAGAAAAGTATAAGAGCATTCATTCACATTACAGAGTAATGTGATAAAGACAGTGAAGAGGTATGTGTCCAGAGATGGAAAATTGAAGTCCAAATATTGTCATGCTCAATAATGGTGCAATTAGGAATTAAAGTCTACTGTATACAAAATGGTAATTAAATCAATTAATTTGTATGATTAAAGAAAAACAAACTTAACTGGTTTTGTATGGCAAAACCAATACAATATTATAAAGCAATTAGCCTCCAATTAAAATAAATAAATTTATATTAAAAAAGAAACATGTTTATTAGGTTTATAGATATTAAACATATCTATGAACCTTTAAATTCTTAGCAACACTTTACCTTCTTTCCTTTTTCTATTCTTTTTTTTTTTTTTAACCTTTTCTGGTGTCCTATTTCCTATTTTAACTATATCACTTTAAAATGTCTTTTCCCTATGGTGTGAGAACACATTATGTTTCTTCAAATCAAATTACACAAACCTATAAAAGCTTAAATATGTGAAAAATCAGTGATTTGAAAAAAATCCAACTAAGTTGGAGATTCAACTAAGTTCATAAGGTATTTATGCTATCACTTTGTAATCTGGATCTCCTGCATTGCAGGCAGATACTTTATTATCTGAGCCCCTAGAGAAGCCCTTGTATATTGCAGAGGACTTATTTTACTGAGATAATACTGCTGTGGGCTTTATTAGAATGCAGAATCACCACATGTAAAAGTACTTTCTTCATCCCCTGCTCCAAGCCTTAGTACCAAAAATTAAGCCTTCTGAATCAAGGATTTTATTAATCCTTAATTCTGCCCTTGCCTGTGGTCTTGGGAGCCTTGGAAGGTATCACACTATCTTCTAAAGATGATTGTGTGGGTTGACTCTGGTTGTCTTTATTTCTTGATGGAAAGCTGTCACTCTTCAACAGGTTGTTCCCTGAACTGGATCTCCAAATACCTTCATATACCAACAACAATAGTAATGACAGAAAAAAAAAAGTCATTTTTACTATGTTTGAGAATTAAAATTCAAAAATCTACATTTTTGTTGGAATATAAAGGGATGCATTCTTGATTAGTGATAAATAGGTAATACATTGCTGATGGAGAGGTAGAGATAGATGGTAGATAGATAGGTGATAGCTTGAATAGATGGAAAAAAGAAATAACTTCCATAAGGAAGATTTAATACAAAAGATAAAAATGAAGTAGATAGGAGGATGGGGGAAAGTAAGAGGCAAATGGAATATAGTCCTTTGGTACCACGATGGATTTGAAATAGTAATAAATCTTCTTTATTATAATATTTTAAAAATGAGAGTTCCTTGAGAATCTGCCAGGTGACTATAACATAGAATGTATTCAATAAACACATGACTAGTTAAGAAATCTTTCATGCTTTCATATACCCTTTTCAAAGGCACAATAATACTTTATCCAAAATGGAATTCATGAATGATAAAATCTAAGGAAATGTATTCATCTATTACAAAATAACTACTTAGAATTTCATAAGTGCTTTGAGTATTTCCTGATATTATCCAAAGGCATTTAAAGACAGGTGTAAAACAATTTCCTTAAATCATGAGATGTAAAAAATAGCTTAAATTCTTTAGGGAATTTATCTCTTAGGAAGATAAGCACCAATTGCACTTCCTTCACCTCCACTGGTTTCCTTTCATTAATTTATCCTAGGAATTTCACAGCTTTGAAACCAGCTATTCAAGGAAATATTGTAGATAAGAGTATGAGTTATCAAGACAGATCGCCTGCATTTCTAATCATGGTCCTAATGTTAACTAGTTTGTGACCCTAGAAGTAAAGTTAGAACTCATAACATCAATTCAAAGGGTCGGTATTCAGATCCAGGTAGATTATGTTATACTCTTAAGAGAGTACCTGAGGGACTTCCCTTGTAGTCCAGTGGTTAAGACTTGACTTTACAGTGTAGGGGGTATGAGTTCTATCCCTGCTCTGGGAACTAAGATCCCACATGTCTTAGGGCCAAAAAAACAAAACATAAAACAGAAGTAACATTGTAACAAATTGAATAAAGATGTGAAAAATGGCCCACATTAAAAAAAAAAAAAATGTTTCCTTAAAAGCGTGCCTGAAACATCATAAATGCTTATTAAATGTCTGTTGCTGTTCATCTTCCCCACCAATACTTACCCGAGGTACTCAGGACCACAGTTACCACCAGCATCACTGAGCATAAAATGCCCAGAGCCACAGCAATCAGACGCCAATGCGAGGATGCAGCACAAAGCCCTAGAAAGCCAAAGGGAGCAGAAACTGAATCAAGAAACAGGATGACAAATCACTGAGCACTTCAGTTCTGCAGTTCATCAAAATCTGATACCCAGATAACCTACTCATCTAGGGTTAGTCTGAATTTTTCTCCCTCTTTAGTGTACCTCTTCAGGGTCAGCAACTGTAATTTGAGCACAGTGCCTTGAGAGCTGTGCACTCCTAATTTCAGCTCCACATTGATATCTATAGGTTTTGACACTACCAGGATTCCCATCCAGTCTTAGAAGAGACAGCTTAATGCAACAGAAATAACACTGGTTAGGAAGGGTAATCTTCCTCTTTCACTTATTTCTTGCCTGTCATTGGGCAAATTACTTCTTCCGTTTTTCCATTTCTCTTTGTGAAAAATTAGGGTAATGATGCATCAAAGAATGACTGTGAGAATCAACACAAGTAAAAGCACCTAGTTTAGAGACTACTAGCACATTATAGGCAACCCACAGTTTGTTCACACACACCTATAAACACACACATGCCTTCCTATCTCTTGCTTCACCATGTTTTTCCATTCTTCCCCAGTAAGTTGCCCAAGAAAACAAAACTGTGTGACAAGAGGAAAATAATTGTGCAATGGGAATGGCCAGAAAGCAGAAGAGAGCAAATGCTGATGTCAAAACCTGTGAATAATCTCTTTCTTGATAACAGGAAATTCACTTTATATTAATATCACCAGATCAAGACTGAGAATAAGCAATAAGAGCATTTCAGAGAACTGTCAAATAGAAGACTCGTAGAGGAGATTAAATTGCTCACTCAGTGAAGAGAGAAATATTTTAACGCCCTTCTCCAGATTTCACTTTTTTTACATAATGTCTAAGATTCATGTCCTGATAATGGAATCTTTTATCTAACTCACATATATTTCTTCACTGTTACACAAAGAACTTTTTGTTTAATTTTTTTTTTTTCCAAATCAATCTCATGATACACATAAAAAAATCAGATTTGGGATTCTAAACCATTTGACTTCTTTTATTTTTAATTAAACTTTTTATTTTGTATTGGAGTATGGCTTCTCTGGTGGCTCAGTGGTAAATAATCTGCCTGCAATGCAGGAGCCATGGGAGAAATGAGTTCCATCTCTGGGTGGAAGTTATTCTTGTCTGGGAAATCCCATGAGGTTGCAAAGAATCAAATACCACTGAGCGACTAAGCACAAAAAAATGAAGTATATTGATGTATAGTCTATTAACAATGTTGTGATATTTCAGGTGGACAGCAAAGAGACTCAGCGATACCTACACATGTATCCATTCTCCCTTGAACTCCCTCCAGTCCAGGCTTTCACATAACATTGAACAGAGTTCCCTGTGCTATACAGTAGGTTCTTATTATCTAAACCCTGACTTCTGACCACCCTTTGGTCTTTTCCACAAAATCCTGTTGTTTTTTCTGCCTTCTTTCTTTTTTTTTTCTAACTCCAGTATCCTGATGTTATTCATATGCACTTCTTTACGTTCCCTCAAACTTCATTCTACAATTTACTCTTTTCTGTCAAACAAGTCACTCTCATTGAAATTCCTTCATCTTTGCATTTCATCACATTTATCACCAACTCCTTACTTTTGAAGCATCTGTCTCTATAGAACAGAAAAAGTGTGAGTATTTTCTATCATCATAATAATTAACTTCAATGCATTTGATCCTTGAACAACACAGGGTTTAGGGGCACTGGTCCTCCCCACACTATACCTTATAGTTGGCCCTCTATATCTGCAGTTTCTCCATATCCACAGTTTGACATCCATGGATTCAACCAACTACAGATCGTCTAGTAGTGTGCTATTTACTTTTGAAAAACATTGATGTATAAGTGGATCTGTGCAGTTCAAACCCGTGTTATCCAAAGATCAACTGTGCTAGTGATTAGCCATTGAATGGTTGCCCAGAGAACAGTCTTAGTGCTCATTCAAATTATCTTCAGTGACTTCTGAAAACCTTTTAAAATATATTAATAAAAGCCTGGAAAATCAGAATTCTGTCCAATTTTTTCCACTTCTAGTTTTAGTTGTAAGAATGTGAATCTTGAAGTCAGAAAGAAAAAGATATACCTTTCTCTGAGACTATAGATCTCCTGGTGATGTTGCGAGAGCTGAAGTCTAATTGAGTATATCCATCTTCATCCAAATTTTCTACTGAAGATTGATATTCCATTGTTCTACTGAGTTCCTGAATTGACACAGCATCTGAGAGCTTTCTTCTTTCTCCTAAGACAACTGCCTGTGGACAAAAGAGGATCTGTGAGTCAGGTCATGTGGGAGACGCATTTACTAGGCTTAAACAAGTTGAGCTAAAGTAGTCCAACCAGATACCCAAAAGCAGGAAATGAAAAACTATACTGTGGTAATTTCCCATTGGTGCCTTTAGATCCTGTTTCAGAGACTGATGACTCTTCAGAAAATTATAAGGTAGGACTTCCCTAGTGGCTCAGTGGTAAAGAATCCACCTGCCAATGCAAGAGACATGGGTTTGATCCCTGATCCAGGAAGATTCCACATGCTGAGGAGTGACCAAGCCCACCTACCATAACTGTTGAACCTGTGCTCTAGAGCCCATGCTCTGCAACAAGAGAAGCTACTGCAATGAGAAACCCACACACAGCAACTAGAGAGTAGTCTGTGCTCTCTGCAACTAGAGAAAAGCCTGTGCAGCCATGAAGACCCAGTGTAGCTAAAAATAAATAAAATAAAATAAATTTTTAATTATTTAAAAAATTGTAATGCAGCACAATAGATAGATCTTTGTTTCAGACCAAACATAAGAAAAATAAACCAATTAATATTTTATGCTGCTTTCACTATTCTCACATCTGAATTGGACATCATTAAAGGATTTGACCTATGTAAACCTAAAACAATTTTAGTTCATTGAGTTCGCCAATACAGTGTTATAATCATTCATTCATTCATGTACTGGGTCTATCAATAAACATTTATCAAATGCCCATATTTTAAATTGACATTAGCTGGGGGGCAAAGGGATCAATGATACCTGTGAAGAAGCTCACTGAGTAAGAGAGCAAACCCACAGATGGGTATACAGAGGATGCCATAAGGAGGTACATTGTTGTAAAACAGAGAGAGGAAGCAAATCTCTTCAGTGCTGGTCAGAGGTTAATAATACAAAGTAGAAAATTACTTATTCAATAATGAGCTTAATACTATCCATTGCACATGTTCTTATACAATCTGTTTTCCAATAAGTCTAGGAGGTAGGCACCTATAAATTAGAACTATTTTCTTTTTTTAAAAGCATAGTTGATTTACAATGTTGAGTTAGTTTATCATTTACAACAACTCATTTATATATACATATATGATATTCATATAATATATATTATTTTTCATAATATTTTCCATTACAGTTTATTACAAGATAATGAATATACTTCCCTGATCTATACTGTCAGACCTTGTTGTTTAGTCTTCTTTTCAAAACCGAGACATAGAAATTTTAGTTCCTTGTATAATTTTAAGAAGCTAATAAAAATATTGATGCAAGGAATCAAACCAAACTTTACTCTTACTGTAAAACTCATGATCTTTCCTGTTATACTACACTGCCTCCTTCACCATTTTGTACACTTAAATTGCAAGTGACAGCTTATGGAGCATTCAGGAAATGAAATATTGTGTTACATGCTTAATGTTTCCTCTTTTCCAATTTCCACAGAAATGCCCAAGTTAATGCGATATGGAAAACACTTGTCATTGCTAGAAACTAGAGAGGTACCATCTGTTCACATGAGTTGGAGGCAGGCAGAAAGAAGCAGACATCTGGTTGTTATCAAAGATAAAGCCAGACTTCATTAAAGCAGTTAGGACAGTAATTGTTTCAGTAGCACAGTTACAACAGAAAAGAAGGGCCAGAATAAACTGAACTCAACTTCCCCAAAAAAGAAGACAAGAGACTTTTTAAAGGCTGGAGTGTGCTAAGGAACAGGCTCTGAGGGTTAATCCATGTGACTAGACCATTCAGATTTGTTAATTGCTGCTTCTTCAGAAGAGAAACAAACTTCCCTTTTTGACAGGAGACAGTGGTTGGTGTTGAAGCACAGTGGTGTCCCTACCCAAGTTAGATGCTTTCCTTCCTCCTATGGGGACTGGGCGTGTTGTCTCCCTAGGTTCCTGCCTGTTTGCTTTCAGAGATGGCTGTCAGGACCCTGAAGAACGTTTTAGGTGGTAGATTTACATGTCAAAGGGCAGAGAGAGGACTTTAATTGCAGGATTTCTGAAGTAACTGCTCTAAGAGGGGTCTCAGAGGTCTATCTGTTTATCACCAAGTTTTGACTGGACCAAGCAGTAAATCCTCCTGGAAACATTAAGTTTTCTCAGGCAGGCATTTTAAGGGACCTGGGATCATTCCAGGACACAGCCTTAAACTGCTGGAAACCAAGTTAGAGTCTGTCAAATCCCTTAGTGCAGAGGTTTGGATAGAATGGTTCTATTCCAAGAGTTCTACAGTTCTTATCAATCATAGCAAAATGGAAGAGAGGTCAATGGAAAAAGAAAAAAGAGAGAGACATTTCTCCCTCATACCTACTTGCCATAAAAGTTTTACTAACTTTTCAAGACACATTGCAAAGTAGTGGGATGGAGCTAATCTCAACCTCGTCAGATGTCCAGCTCCATGATGCAGCCCTTGAGAAAACATAGGATTTTTCTGAATGAATAAATTGGTTCAAAGAAGAAAGTTCAGTTAACTAAATAGAGCTAGAGCATAGAAGTGAGGAGAGAATATTCTAGACAGTAACAAAAAGATTTTACTATTGATTCCGACACCCGCCCCCCCATGCCACACACGCACACTCAGTGGGAGAATCTTTACAGATTAGCTTTTAGATTCTATAACTGCTAACCTCTAATCCTACAGAAACAATTGGCTTTCTAAGTTATCAAAGAAAATTTTCCATAAATGTAAACATTAGTTTTTTCGTTTGTCTGGGACTGAAACAATTAAACAGTGAATACACAAATCATTGACAATTAGGAAAAAATAATCCCTCAGCATTTTAAAAGGCAGAAGGGGAAATCCCCAGCAGTTCAGTGGTTAGTATTCAGAGCTTTCACTGCCATGGCCCGGGTTCAGTCCCTGACAGCTTAGCTAAGATCCTGCAGGCTGCAAGTCATGGCCAAATTAAAAAAAAAAAAAGAGCAGGAGAGAGTAAGAGTTTGCATGTGCTGTGTTTTAGTGACTCAGTCGAGTCCAACTCTCAGCCATGCGCTCCTCCGGGGATCTTCCCAAACAACGATGGATCAAACACGGGCCTCACACATTGCAGGCGGATTCATCACTATCTGAGCCAGCGGGAAGCTCGAGAGTTTGCATATTCAGAGAAAAATACCCCTGGTCCCCTGGTTAAACTTTAATGTAAGAAACAGGTTAAACATTAATGCAACAAAGCACCTAACCAATAAACAAACAAAACCCAGTAAATAGCAACAATCTTAGTGAGAGTTAATGAAAAACTGTGTTTATACAGCAAGTTTTTTCTTTGAGAAAAATGAAAAATCTGAGAAAATTTCTTAGAAGTGAAAATATATTTTATAAAATAAAAAGACAATTAATTGAACCGAGTCAAATTGAATACTGCACCAAGAAAACAACATACATTCAGTACAGTTGAGTTAGCCTGGGAATGGCAACCCACTCCAGTATTCTTGCCTTGAGAAGCCCATGGACAGAGGAGCCTGGCTGACTACAGTCCATGGGGTTGCACAGTTGGACACAACTGAATCGACTTAGTGTGCATGAGATTTCTCTCATTTCTACATATGTTAAACTGTTGTTAACCCTAGTGTTTGCTCTCAGAACTAAATCTTGAAAATAACCTTCCTAAATAAGTACCTATTTTGATAGGTTTACCAGAATGAGTGTTACATCAGGAAAAGGAAACATAAGAGATCCTGAGGCATAAGTCCAATGTGACTTTTTGGAAACTTTATTGACTATGCCAAAGCCTTTGACTGTGTGGATCACAATAAACTGAAGAAAATTCTGAAAGAGATGGGAATACCAGACCACCTGATCTGCCTCTTGAGAAATTTGTATGCAGGTCAGGAAGCAACAGTTAGAACTGGACATCGAACAACAGACTGGTTCCAAATAGGAAAAGGAGTACGTCAAGGCTGTATATTGTCACCCTGTTTATTTAATTTATATGCAGAGTACATCATGAGAAACGCTGGACTGGAAGAAACACAAGCTGGAATCAAGATTGCCAGGAGAAATATCAATAACCTCAGATATGCAGATGACACCACCCTTGTGGCAGAAAGTGAAGAGGAACTAAAAAGCCTCTTGATGAAAGTGAAAGTGGAGAGTGAAAAAGTTGGCTTAAAGCTCAACATTCAGAAAACCAAGATCAGGGCATCCGGTCCCATCACTTCATGGGAAATAGATGGGGAAACAGTGGAAACAGTGGCAGACTTTATTTTTCTGGGCTCCAAAATCACTGCAGATGGTGACTGCAGCCATGAAATTAAAAGACGCTTACTCCTTGGAAGGAAAGTTATCACCAACCTAGATAGCATATTCAAAAGCAGAGACATTACTTTGCCAACAAAGGTTCGTCTGGTCAAGGCTATGGTTTTTCCTGTGGTCATGTATGGATGTGAGAGTTGGACTGTGAAGAAGGCTGAGTGCCGAAGAATTGATGCTTTTGAA
This sequence comes from Bubalus kerabau, assembly GCF_029407905.1. Taxonomy (NCBI): domain Eukaryota; kingdom Metazoa; phylum Chordata; class Mammalia; order Artiodactyla; family Bovidae; genus Bubalus; species Bubalus kerabau. The sequence continues at coordinate 22,045,413 of NC_073624.1, forward strand.
CTGTGGTGTTGGAGAAGACTCTTGAGAGTCCCTTGGACTGCAAGGAGATCCAACCAGTCCATTCTGAAGGAGATCAGCCCTGGGAGTTTTTTGGAAGGAATGATGCTAAAGCTGAAACTCCAATACTTTGGCCACCTCATGCGAAGAGTTGACTCATTGGAAAAGACTCTGATGCTGGGAGGGATTGCGGGCAAGAGGAGAAGGGGACGACAGAGTATGAGATGGCTGGATGGCATCACTGACTGGATGGACGTGAGTCTGAGTGAACTCCAGGAGTTGGTGATGGACAGGGAGGCCTGTTGTACTGTGATTCATGGGGTCGCAAAGAGTCAGACACGACTGAGCGACTGATCTGATCTGATCTGATATAAATAAATGAGTGAAGAGAAATAAATATATAAATATGTAGAAATAAATGAGTTATATAGAAAACAAGATTATTCAAAATAAACTAGGCATTTACTTAAGAACCATTGTAGAAGAAGAAAACATGTCTTCAGGACACATTTCAAATAACTTACCTATCACAAATTAAAAAAAAAAAAAAATCCTCAAATTTCACCTCTAGTTTGAATGCAAACTTGGGTCTCCTTCTTCCCTTCCTTCCTCCATTCATCCACTAAGCAATTAAACATGAACTGAGCATTTACCATATTCTCAGTAGCCAAGATACAAAGAAGCATAAGCCCCAATCTCCATCCTAACTGGTTTCAGATTATATCTGGAGGATGAAGACCTAAAAAGTTACTTAAATTAGTTAAGAATGCCCTGGTTTGGGCAGACCACAAAAATCACTTAACTTTATTCACAACACTCTTTCCAGTGTTAAATTTATGCTTACTTCAAATAACATAGAATGCTTTCTAGATTCCTTAAATTTTTTAATTGAGGCAAAACTCTTTTTTTTTTTTAATTGGTATACAATTGCTTTACAATGCTGTGTTAGTTTCTGCTGTACAACAAAATGAATCTGCTATACATATACATATATCTCCTCCCTGAAACAGAACAAGACCCTGTGGTCCTTGTTCCACATATCTTCAGCCTCCCTTTTGTCTGTGGAAAACTTTAGCCAAAGAATAAGTTTAATCAGAGAAGTGAAAACAAGCAGAAACAAAGGAAAACAATCAAAGAGACCTAACAATAATAGTTCAGTCTGTGAGCAAAGTCAAGGACTTTTAGTTCCTTTTCAAGGACTATAGATAATATTCTGGGCCATATCCTGTGAGCTGTCTTAGATAATAAATCCTGAAACTCCCACCACGTGAAGAAGTTAACTACATAATGGTCAGACTGTAACCATGACATAAGCTTCCACAGTTCCTAGAACTGGCCTCAAGGAAATGGGACCAAACCTAAAACAACCAAGATGATGCTGGTCAGACTACCAGTTACAAGTTTCAAGACTGGTCTGTCTGAGCTGACTGTGCTGTTTCTGCATGTAGCCCCCTCCCTCAGCCTATAAAAGCTCTTGCCCACTGGTTGTGGGTTGGGGGAAGACTTCTGGACAGGTGTCTGTCTCACTACCACCCCCCACTCCTCCACCCACACTTGCTGGCATCCAAAATTAAGCAAACTTCCCTTTCCCCCAAACTGACCTCTTTATTAGCTTTTGCCCAGCAAGCAACCAGACTCTACTTTTGGTTACAAATTTGTTGATTAAAATGTTGTGAATAGACACTCAGAGGAAACTAATCTTGTGTTTCCCCTGGAAACGATGGTTGTTCAGTATTCTCTGTGGCTCTATACAACATAACAGCCATGAATAATAAGAACTGTGTAGATAAATAGATAAACGGAAAGCTAAAATTCAACTGTTATCACCATAATTGTTTAAAACTTTGGGCAACAAAAGACATTTTCAGGGAATATTTTATCACTGATGTTGTTTAGTATTGCTGACACATGATAATTATAAAAAGCAAAGTGACTTCTAGAAAATGTAATTATTTTAATTCTCCTAAGACAATTGACCACCTCCTTATTGCCTGCTGAACACTCATTGCCTTTATCTTCTCTATTCTATAAGGGTCTAAATAATCTTATGTCTGACTAGCTTTTTAACTTCATGCCTTAGCTGTCTCCCCTTCATTAACCATGGTCTTGAAATACTGGCTTTTTTATGAAAAAATGAGTATAGTTGATTTACAATGCTCTGTTAATTTCAGATGTATAGCAAAATGATTCAGATATATATAGATATATATATATATATGTATGTATATATTTGGTTTTTAAATTCTTTTCCATTACAGATTATTACAATATATTGAATATAGTTCCCTGTGCTTTACAGTAAGTCCTTGTTGTTTATCTATTTTATATATGATAGTATGGATCTTTTAATCCCATATTCCCAATTTGTCCTTCCCCTATCTCTTCCCCTTTGGAAACCATAAGGTTTTTTTTTTTTCTATGTCCATGAGTCTGTTTCTGTTTTGTAAATGAATTCATTTGTGGTATTTTTTAGATTCTACGTGTAAGTGATCACACAAACACATCAAGGTCAGGGACTTTGCACATACACGTTGGCTGATATGCTTTGCCTTGAGAACATTGCATGGTGAGGTTTTTCTTGATAATGAAGCAGAATACAGCCAGAGCACCTTCCTTTCACTCTTAATCACAACATATAGCTTTTCTTTTTTCTCTTCAAAGTACTTACCAATGTTGAATATATCTCATTTGTTTATACTTAGACTCTCCATGTCCAGATGTTTGTAAGTCACATGACAGGATTTTGTTTGTTTTGTTTTGGCCACACCACACAGCATGATCTTAGTTCCCTGACCAGGGATTAAAACCTCATTCCCTGCATTGGAAGGCAGAGGGAGTCTTAACCACCAGACCACTGGAGAAGTCCCCGTAAATTAGAAATCTGCTTGTCTCATTCATACATATATCCCAAGAAACTTGACTCGTTTCTGATTCACTGTAGGTTATCAATAAATATATGTATAAAAGATTACGAAGGGGAGGGTGGGACAAATTGGGAACATAGCACTGACATATATATATATATTACCACGTGTAAGATAGATAGCTAATGGGAGGCTGCTGTATATACAGGGAGCTCAGCTCAGTGCTCTGTGATGACCTTAAAGGGGGCGGAGTTCCAAGAGGGAGGGGATATATGTATACATATAGCTGATTCACTTCATTGTACAGCAAAAACTAACACAACATTGTAAAGCAATTATACTCCAATAAAAAAGATTATAAGTAAACAAATACTTTAAAAATAATAAAACATGTACAAACATATATAAGTGCCTTCATATACTATAGTCTAAAACTACCTATGCTGCTGCTGCTGCTGCCAAGTCGCTTCAGTCGTGTCCGACTCTGTGAGACCCCATAGACGGCAGCCCACCAGGCTCCGCGGTCCCTGGGATTCTCCAGGCAAGAACACTGGAGTGGGTTGCCATTTCTTTCTCCAATGCATGAAAGTGAAAAGTGAAAGTGAAGTCGCTCAGTCGAGTCCGAAAACTACCTATATAAACCCCAAAAAGATAAGCATTGTGTCTTTATCTGTGTTCTGTGTCCATTTTCTAAGCCAGCATCTTAACGGTCCTGTCTATTGCGGGAAATAGATAAGAAGGCTAGCAATTATGCTTCTTATGAACTAAGAGCTAAGCTATTGGTGATTCCAATTTCTAATCCCAAATCACAATCAAGTTGTCCTTAAATTGCCTTTGGAGAGCAAGGAAAAAACAAAGTATGACGAGTATTATTTTCAAATGGGAGGTTTTTCTTGTATGTACGTTTGCTTGTGCATTTTAGGTTACACGTGGTATTGTCTCTCTTTTTTTATACCCACTGTGGCTCTTCTTTCTCCATTGTATTTGCTTTTGTTACTGTATGGGCCATTAATGTCTTGGTTAGCTATGTTTACTATATTTTCTTTTTTTCCTATACCCTTAAACTCAGTATCATCTTTAAAAAGAAGAGAAATATAGCAAAATGTGATGTAGTACAAGTCAAATAGGAAAGTGTCTAGACTGCCCCAGTACCTCTACAAACAGAGCATCTCTGATTTTATTGTTTTATATTTGGAAAGTTAATATATAATTTTATCTAGAAAAAAAAAAAGCAATTGAACTCATCAAATATTTGGAAGTTCTTCATCTGTTATATGGGCTTCCCAGGTGGCTCAGTGGTAAAGAATGCAGGGGGTACAGGAGACGCAGGTTCAATCCCTGGGTTGGGAATTTCCCCTGGAAGAGAAAATGGCAACCTATGCCAGTATTCTCGCTTGGGAAACCCCCATGGACAAAGGACAAACTATGGCAGGCTATAGTACGTGGAATCGCAAGAGTTAGACAGGACTGAGCGACTGAGCACACACGCACACCCAGTGTATTCCACTCTTTTTTTTTTTTTTTTAAGAGGCGAGGCCACCTGAGATAGGGCAACTGAATTTCAGAGAGGGGAAAACAATCTCCAAGTTTGGGCAGAACTACCAGATTCAAAGTTTGCATTCCATCTAATGAATCAATCATCTTACCTTGTTGCTTTTTAGGTACCCTTAGTTACAGGGTAACTAAAAAATGAAAATAGATTCCATGTGGTGCATGATCTGAACTGAGTCAATATGAATTGATCAAAAAAATTTAGCAAAATCAGGCAGGGTGCATGAGGTGATGGTGCCCTCTGCTGCTTTGTATTATGAATTTCAAGGCAAGTTATAGGAAGTTAACGTTTTACTCATTTGTGAGTGAAATTGAATTTTTGCAGGCTGCATCAGACTCCTAATAAAAATGTAACTTTTCAAAAAAAAATGTGGTTTTCAGTCTGCTTAAAGTCATCTATATTTCTTTATTCCTAATAAGTCATGGCTTTGGGAGTTATTCTATTGTGAGCAGTCACCCCATGGACTATAGAGTCCATGGAATTCAGCAGTCCAGAATACTTGAGTGGGTGACCTTTCCCTTCTTTGGGATCTTCCCAACCCAGGGATTGAACTCAGGTCTTCCTCATCGCAGGTGGATTCTTTACCAGCTGAGCCACAAGGAAAGTCCCAGTAATTACCAGATATGTTTATTGTACATTTAATTTTCAATGTCTGACAATGTGTTAGTTCCTGGAGGGCAGGAAGCTTGTCTTGTTCACTACCAATTCCCAGCATGTAAAGTAGTGCTTCATACATTAAGAGAATAAAACTGTATACATGTAGCTATTTTTATTTTCTTCCTACACACTAGATTATAAGCATCCTGGGAATAAGCTCTCTGTATATTAATTACTACCTACTCTGTTAGCACTAAAGAAAGAAGACATACGAATCAGACTTGTTAAATGAATAAATTCTCACCCAAAAGTGAGAATAATTTCTAATCGACATCTCTTTGTAACAGTAAATTAGAATAACTCGGGGAAAGCAAAACAGCCTGAAACTATTATTCAGATGTTTAGGTCACTTAGGTATATAAGCAGGCATTTTGAAATTATATATTAGGCATCCTACTTCATTTCTAATATATAACCCACACGCTTAATAAGATAGGCATAATATTAAAACTGTTCACTTAATTTTTTTAATGTTTGGGGTTTGTTATAAATAAATAAAAGACAGTGCTGTAGAAGAGTATCCCAGAAAAGAATTTAATAAACACAAATAGTTTGATGCTTATGAATATATTCAGGTAGGTTCCTGCTGTCAGCCTTATAGGATGCTTTAGTAAACTTAAATTATTTATGTTCTCTAAAAGGAAAATTATAAATTATCTATCAGTTGTGCTTTTTCTTAATGGAGTAAAAACTAGGGAAGAGCTGAGTTATGTTCACTGGAGTATAACTTGTACCATTAAGTTTAAATGGGATCTACAAATGTCCAGTTTAATAATTGTCAAAGTCCCTGAGATTTTCTTATGGTCCATGTAAGTCAAATGCCTAATACTCTTACTTAAAATTCTGAATTTTCTCAACTGTGTATATGCTTAGGACCATGTACTTCTGTCTCATTTTAAAAATTTGCTTCCAGGAAATGAGTGGTTCGTTAATTTTCTGGTATATGGCATCCTTCACAGGTTAATACCTTGCACACCACTGGAATGAGTCTTGACTGATCATGGGGGCCGAGGTTGAGGGGATTTTGGAAGTAAATAGAGGTGCAAAGAAGGTACATTTGGAGACATAAGGTATAAAGATTAGATGTTTTATTTTAATCATGTATTTTAAAAATATTTGTTTATTTATTTGGCTCTGCCCTGGTCTTAAGTATAGTATGTGGGATCTAATTCTCTGATTAGGGATCAAACCTGAGCCCTCTGAATTGGAAGTGTGGAGTCTTAGCCACACCAGGGAAGTCCCAGGATTAGATACTTTAAATTTGCTCATTGTACTTGTTAAAATTTAAAAATTGAACAACAGAGCTAGGACAGCATATGTATTCTGCTCATCTCTCCAAACCAGAATAGTCTAACTTTGTGAAATACTCTAAGGTAATTCTATATTTGAAATAATATTCATTTATATGCCATCTATTCCCATTAACCCAAATGCCCTGCAAGCCCTAATAACTCAGAAAATCTCTACAAATAAGAAATTGAAGAACTGTGGAACAATACTCCTTATGGTTCAGGAAACAAATGCCAAGTCAAGAGAAGATCCACAGGACACTATTTCAACAACAACAAATAATTCTAAGCAATGTTTATAAACACAGTTAAACCTAAGTTAAGAAGTTATTTGGTCAATTTACTGTATGAGATTAAGAACCTCTAACAAAAACAGAAACACTTGTAGGAGCCTATTAAAACAACAACAACTAATAGTATAAATAGCTAACATTTCTTGAACTCTAACCAAATCCTAGGCACTGTGTGAGCTATTATATAAACATTATTTCATTAAATCCTCACATATCTATGAACTACTAGATATAACATGAGAATTTATGAGCTATTAGAGTTATTCCTATTTTTCAGTTAAGGAAATCAAGCTAATAAAGATGCTAAGTAACTTTCCTTTTATAGCAAAGATATATTAAAAAGGGATTTCAAATCAGGTAGTCCAAATTTAGAGTGCATTCCTTTAATGAAAAATAAACATGGCATAAACATGAAGTTATTTACATCAGGAATCAGCAAACTTTTCCAACAAAGGACGAGAGAATAAATATTTCAGACTCTGTGGATCACTTACAGCCTGCTGTATATTTATTTATTTATTTATTTATTTTAAACTTTGTATTTTGTATTAGGGTATAACTGATTAACAAACAATGATGTGATAATCTCAGGTGAACAGTGAAGAGACTCAGCTATATATACATGTATCCATTTTCTGCCAAACACCCTTCCCATCCAGGCTGCCACAAAACATATTTGTTTTAATAAAACTTTAAAAATGTAGAAACCAGTCTTAACCCTCAGGTCATACCTAAATAAACTGCAGGCCAAAGCTGTAGTTGTAGCCCTAATTTAAATAATAACAAAGATGCTGCTGCTGCTGCTGCTAAGTCGCTTCAGTCGTGTCAGACTCTGCGCGACCCCATAGACGGCGGCCCACCAGACTCCCCTGTCCCTGGGATTCTCCAGGCAAGAACACTGGAGTGGATTGCCATTTCCTTCTCCAATGCATGAGAGGGTAAAGTGAAAGTGAAGTTGCTCAGTCGTGTCTGACTCTTAGCGACCCCATGGTCTGCAGCCTACCAGGCTCCTCCGTCCATGGGATTTTCCAGGCAAGAGTGCTGGAGTGGGGTGCCATTGCCTTCTATGTTTGGGATTAAGAGACAGTACATAAACTGAGAGACATATCCCCAAAATAGATCAGATTAGGGCAATTTCCTCCAAATCTAAAGTTTAGGAAGACAAGTTGCCAACGTCTGGAAGAATTAGAGACAGAAATAGTAGAAGTGACTGAACAATGACTCATACGCCCTGTCAGCTTGGCTAAACAAGATAGCTCTGTCATCAACTTTGAAATTTCTATACCAGACACAGAGGCAAGAAATTCATCTTCCAATCTTGACCAGATTTCCACCCCCACCCCTCCCCACCCACCCTGCCCCGAAGATCCTTTCAGGTAAACATGTTTTTGTTCAGAGATACCAGTAGTTCCAACAGAAAGAGAAACTAAAGTCCCTACTTAGAAAATCCTTCTCTTGGACATTTGCCTAGAGCCAAATGGAATAACAAATACTGTGCCAACTATAAATTGACACTTGCCATCTAGCTCAACAAGGTTTAAATCATGAGCCACTGCAGCTGCTGACCTGCAACACCCCCTGAAAGGAATTCAGGGTGGAGATCCAGAATAAGGCGCTCTGTGTTCTGGGTGAAACTGGCAGAACAGGTCAGAAGAAGATTTTATGACCCCCATTCTTGCATCTCCTTGTATTTAGAAAAACACTAAAATCATTAATGGTGACATCTGTTCTTCGTGACTAGCAGCAAGCATCTGCCATAATGTGCTTGACGGCACGCACTCCTCTTCTCTAAAATCATACATAACACTGATCTTCACCCCCTACCTCTTTGAAGCAGTTTCTCAGAGCTACCTGAACTGCTGCCTCCTAGGCTATAGTCCTCATTTTGCCCCAAATAGAACTTAAGTCACAACTCTCATGTTGCGCAATTTTTTTCAGTTGACAACAGGATTTACCTTCCAACCTGATAGATACAAACAAAACAGACAAAACGCATGAATCAGCAGTTTTTAAAACACTGGCTATCAAATGATAAAGAAGGACAGTAATCCATGAGAGATGGAAACAAACAAGGTGAGTACCGGGACTGCCCAGCTTATCATGTTTATAGAGTTTGCAGGCCACACACAAGGGAAAGGGGAACTGAGGCGTTTGCTGGAAAACCCCTGAATTGAGAAAGACTAAAAGGCAGCAAGAGTTCAAAGGAAAGTACAAGAGAAAGGAGAGCTGCACAGAGAGAACCCTATAGACTTGCAGAGAATCTCCTACACATAAGAGCATAATGTGAGAGAATTACCAGAGGGATTGGAGAAGTGAAGTGAAAGTCGCTCAGTTGTGGCTGACTCTTCGCAACCCCATGGACTATACAGTCCATGGAATTCTCCAGGCCAGAATACTGGAGATTAGCCTTTCCCTTCTCCAGGGGATCTTCCCAACTCAGGGATCGAACCCAGGTCTCCCATATTGCAGGTGGATTCTTTACCAGCTGAGCCACAAGAAAGAACCATCAAAAATAAACAAAAGAGGACTTCCCTGGTGGTATAGTAGATTGGAATTCACCTGCCATTGCAGGGACTCAGGTTTGATCCATAGTTTTGGAAGATTCCACATGCCGAGGAGAAGCTGGGCCTGTATACCACAACTGCTGAAACTGGTGCCTTGAGTCTATGCTCTGTAGCAAGAGAAGCCACCACAATGAGAAGCCCATGAATTGCAAGGAAGAGTAGCCCCTGCTCACTACAACTAGAGAGAGCCCAGGAGCATCAGTGAAGACCTAGTGAAACCAAAAATAAATAATCATTAAAAAAATAAATAAAGGAAATAATGCCAAAGTTCACATGGGGCAGGAAACACTGCCCTTTCCCAACAACAAGACTAGACAGGATCACAGCTCATGGATTGTTGGGTAGGATACTCAGAAAATTCTTCCTTCACAATGGAGAATAATTAACCCCAGACTGAGAACTTCTTTGGTACTGCCTGATAATCATAAAAACAATAGCCATAAGCATCTCACTGTTTCTATGCAACTTAAATTGCTCCACAATAGAACTCAAGAAGATTTATAAGAACAAAAAAATATCTAGCTTTGACCTGATATAACATCATAAGTCAATTATGCAGTAGCCCCTTGAATGACACAGATTTGAAATGCATGAATCCACAAATACATGCATTTTTTTTTTCACTAAATCCATATTACCATACTACTCAATCTGCATTTGGAATGGAGGATGCAGAAGGCTGACTATAAAGTTATACAAGGATACAGGGAACCCAAAGCCAGTGCTCTGTGACAATGTAGAGGGGCAGGATGGGGAGGGAGGTGGGGGGAGGTTTAAGAAGGAAGGGACATATGTATACCTATGGCTGATTCATGTTGATGTATAGCAGAAATCAGCACAATATTGTACAGTAACTATCCTCCAATTAAAAATAAAATAAAATAAAAATAAAGTTATATGAGGATTTTCCACCACATGAAGGGCTGGTACCCCTAGATTAAAAGTGCTCCATGGAGACATAGAAGATTCTTTTTTTTTTTTTTTTTTTGCTTTGTAAATGCAGGGTTTTGAAAATTGGTTTTTTATCAGAATATAGTTACTATACAATGTTTTACCAGTTTCTGCTGTACAGAAAAGTGAATCAACTATATCTCTACGTATATCCCTTCTTTTTGGGACTTCCTTACCAATTAGGTCACTACAGAGTGTTGAATAGATAGTATGTGCTATATAGTATTTTCTCATTAGTTATCTATTTTATGCATAGTATTAGTAGTATATATATGTCAATCCCAATCTTCCAATTCCTCTGTCCCACCTTCCCCCTTGGTATCCTTATATTTATTCTCTACATTTGTGGACAAGGAAAATTTTTTTAAAGCATACTTCTAGAGATGAGAACTACGAAGTGCGAGATGGAAAATATGTGTGTATTAATGAGAGACACTCAATACAAGAGATTCATGGACCTGATAATATAACAATAGAAACAATCAAAACTGAAATACTGAGAGAAAATAATTTTAAAAAGGAAAGGAAGGGAGGGAGGGAGGGAAGAAAGTAAGCAAACAAGAAAGAAGAATGTAAGCAAGCAGAAAGTAAGCAGGAAAGGAAGGTTTGAGGACAGGGAGGGAGGGAGGGAGGGAAGAAAGTAAGCAAGCAAGAAAGAAGAAAGTACACCATTGTTGTTTAGTCTCTTTGCCACCCTGTGAACTGCAGTACGCCAGGCTTCCCTGTCTTTCACTATCTCCCTGAGTTTGCCCAAACTCATGTCCATTGAGTTGATGATGCCATCCTACCATCTCATTCTCTGTTGCCCCCTTCTCCTCCAACCCTCAGTCTTTCCAGGCATCAGGGTCTTTTCCAATGAGTTGGCTCTTTGTATCAGATGGCACTGTGGCAGCCCAATATTCATATATTTGGAGTCCCTGAACACTACGTGTGTGCATAGGGGCAGGGAGAGGGGAAGAGAGATAGAGGTGGAGTGGAGGCAGGGGTGTTTGGGGAGGCAGGGCAGAAAAAGTATTTGAAAAGGTAATGCCAAGCAACTTAAAAATTTTCAAACTTGATGGAAAAGAATAAAGATTTCCTCACAAGCAGACCTTTGCTACAGGAAATGATAAAAGTCCTTTAAGAAAAATAAAAATATCACATGATGTAATATGGATCTTAAAAAAAACAAAAAAAGGATGAAGAGCACCCAAAATGTTTACTCCATGTATAAATATTTAAGATATTTTTGCTTATTGTTTAGATGTCATTAAAAGATGATTTACTATTTAAGCAAAAATGATAACAGATATAAAAATAAAATGTATGGCAATGTTAATGTGAAGGCTGGGAGAAAAGACATGGAAGAATACTATTTTAAGGTTCCATTCCTAGATGATTCCTATACATGAAGATGTATAATATCTCTTCAACTGCATGCGTGCATGCTGAATTGCTTGTCTTGTCTGATTCTTTGAGACCTGTAGCTGGCGAGGCTCCTCTGTCCATGGAATTTCCCAGGCAAGATTACTGGAGTGGGTTGCCATTTCCTCCTCCTGGGGATCTTCCCAATCCAGGGATCCAACTTACTATCTCCTGCGTTTCCTGGCATTGGCAGAAGATTCTTTTACCACTGAGAAACCTGGAAGCCCCATCACTTCAAAGTAGATTGCAGTAAGTCACAATCGATGTATAAATCTTGAAACAACTACTAAAATAACAACAACAAAAAAAGAGTAATGTTAATAAGCCACCAGGAAGATAAAACAGGATAGTAAGCAATATTTCAGTTCAGCCCACTTCAGTTGCTCAGTTGTGTCCAACTCTTTGTGACCCCAGGGACTGCAGCATGCAGGCCTCCCTCTCCATCACCAACTCCCAGAGTTTACCCAAACCCATGTCCATCAAGTTGGTGATGCCATCCAACCATTTCATCCTCTGTCATCCCCTTCTCCTCCTGCCCTCAATCTTACCCAGCATCAGGGTCTTTTCAAATGAGTCAACTCTCTTCATATCAGGTGGCCAAAGTATTGGAGTTTCAGCTTCAACATCAGTCTTTCCAATGATCTTTTCAGGACTGATCTTCTTTAGGATGGACTGGTTGGATCTCCTTGCAGTCCAAGGGACTCTCAAGAGTCTTCTCCAACACCACAGTTCAAAAGCATCAATTCTTCGGCACTCAGCTTTCTTCACAGTCCAACTCTCACATCCATACATGACCACAGGGAAAACCATAGCCTTGACTAGATGGACCTTTGTTGGCAAAGTAATGTCTCTGCTTTTTAATATGCTATCTAGGTTGGTCATAACTTTCCTTCCAAGGAGTAAGTGTCTTTTAGTTTCATGCCTGCAGTCACCATCTGCAGTGATTTTGGAGCCCCCCAAATAAAGTCAGCCACTGTTTCCACTGTTTCCCCATCTATTTCCCATGAAGGGATGGGACCGGATGCTATGATCTTAGTTTTCTAAATGTTGAGCTTTAACAACTTTTTCACTTTCCTCTTTCACTTTCATCAAGAGGCTCTTTAGTTCTTCTTCACTTTCTGCCATAACAATGGTGTCATCTGCATATCTGAGGTTATTGATATTTCTCCCAGCAATCTTGATTCCAACTTGTGATTCCTCCAGGGTTTCTCATGATGCACTCTGCATATAAGTTAAATAAGCAGGGTGACAATATACAGCCTTGTCATAATCCTTTTCCTATTTGGAACCAGTCTTTTGTTCCATGTCCAGTTCTAACTGTTGCTTCCTGACCTGCATATAGATATCTCAAGAGGCAGGTCACATGGTCTGGTATTCCCATCTCTTTCAGAATTTTCTACAGTTTATTGTAATCCACACAGTCAAAGGCTTTGGCATAGTCAATAAAGCAGAAATAGATGTTTTTCTGGAACTTTCTCACTTTTCTGATGATCCAGCCGATGTTGGCAATTTGATCTCTGGTTCCTCTACCTTTTGTAAAACCAGCTTGAACATTTCGAAGTTCACAGTTCACATATTGCTGAAGCCTGGCTTGGAGAATTTGAGCAGTACTTTGCTAGCGTGTGAGATGAGTGCAATTGTGTGGTAGTTTGAGCATTCTTTGGCATTGCCTTTCTTTGGGATTGAAATGAAAACTGACCTTTTCCAGTCCTGTGGCCACTGCTGAGTTTTCCAAATTTGCTAACATAACTACTGCAGCACTTTCACAGCATCATCTCCACTAGCTTTGTTCTTAGTAATGCTTCCTAAGGCCCACTTGACGTTGCATTCCAGGCTGTCTGGCTCTAGGGGACTAATCACAGCATCATAATTATCTGAGTCGTGAAGATCGTTTTTGTACAGTTCTGTGTATTCTTGCCACCTCTTCCTAACATCTGGCAAGAATACACAGAAGAACTGTACAAAAATGATCTTCACGACCCAGATAATCATGATTGTGCGATCACTGACCTAGAGCCAGACATCCTGGAATGTGAAGTCAAGTGGGCCTTAGAAAGCATCACTACAAACAAAGCTAGTGGAGGTGATAGAATTCCAGTTGAGCTATTTCAAATCCTGAAAGATGATGCTGTGAAAATGCTGCACTCAATATGCCAGCAAATTTGGAAAACTCAGCAGTGGCCACAGGACTGGAAAAGGTCAGTTTTCATTCCAATCCCAAAGAAAGGCAATGCCAAAGAATGCTCAAACTACTGCACAATTGCACTCATCTCACACGCTAGCAAAGTAATGCTCAAAATTCTCCAAGCCAGGCTTCAGCAATATGTGAACCGTGAACTGCCTGATGTTCAAGCTGGTTTTAGAAAAGGCAGAGGAACCAGAGATCAAATTGCCAACATCCGCTGGATCATCAAAAAAGCAAGAGAGTTCCAGAAAAACATCTATTTCTGCTTTATTGACTATGCCAAAGCCTTTGACTGTGTGGATCACAATAAACTGAAGAAAATTCTGAAAGAGATGGGAATACCAGATCACCTGATCTGCCTCTTGAGAAATTTGTATGCAGGTCAGGAAGCAACAGTTAGAACTGGACATGGAACAACAGACTGGTTCCAAATAGGAAAAGGAGTACGTCAAGGCTGTATATTGTCACCCTGTTTATTTAACTTATATTCAGAGTACATCATGAGAAACGCTGGACTGGAAGAAACACAAGCAGAATCAAGATTGCTGGGAGAAATATCAATAACCTCAGATATGCAGATGACACCACCCTTATGGCAGAAAGTGAAGAGGAATTAAAAAGCCTCTTGATGAAGGTGAAAGTGGAGAGTGAAAAAGTTGACTTAAAGCTCAACATTCAGAAAACGAAGATCATTGCATCCGGTCCCATCACCTCATGGGAAATAGATGGGGAAACAGTGGAAACAGTGTCAGACTTTATTTTTGGGGGCTCCAAAATCACTGCAGATGGTGACTGCAGCCATGAAATTAAAAGACACTTACTCCTTGGAAGGAAAGTTATCACCAACCTAGATAGCATATTCAAAAGCAGAGACATTACTTTGCCAACAAAGGTCCGTCTAGTCAAGGCTATGGTTTTTCCTGTGGTGATGTATGGATGCGAGAGTTGGACTGTGAAGAAGGCTGAGCGCCGAAGAATTGATGCTTTTGAACTGTGGTGTTGGAGAAGACTCTTGAGAGTCCCTTGGACTGCAAGGAGATCCAACCAGTCCATTCTGAAGGAGATCAGCCCTGGGATTTCTTTGGAAGGAATCATGCCAAAGCTGAAACTCCAGTACTTTGGCCACCTCATTCGAAGAGCTGACTCATTGGAAAAGACTCTGATGCTGGGAGGGATTGTTGGCAGGAGGAGAAGGGGACGACAGAGTATGAGATGGCTGGATGGCATCACTGACTCTATGGACGTGAGTCTGAGTGAACTCCGGGAGCTGGTGATGGACGGGGAGGCCTGGCGTGCTGCGATTCATGGGGTCGCAAAGAATCGGACACGACCGAGCGACTGATCTGATCTGATCTGATACCATTTCTGTCCTTTATTGAGCTCATCTTTGCATGAAATGTTCCCTTGGTATCTCTAATTTTCTTGAAGAGATCTCTAGTCTTTCCCATTCTATTATTTTCCTCTATTTCTTTGCACTGATCACTGAAGAAGGCTTTCTGATCTCTCCTTGCTATTCTTTGGAACTGTGCATTCAGATGCTTATATCTTTCCTTTTCTCCTTTGCTTTTGGCTTCTCTTCTTTTCACAGCTATTTGTAAGGCCTCCTTAGATAGTCAGTTTGCTTTTTTGCATTTCTTTTTCTTGGAGATGGTCTTGATCCCTGTCTCCTGTACAATGTCATGAACCTCCATCCATAATTCATCAGGGACTCTGTCTATCAAATCTAGTCCCTTAAATCTATTTCTCACTTCCACTGTATAATCATAAAGGATTTCATTTAGGTCATACCTGAATGGTCTAGTAGTTTTCCCCACTTTCTTCAATTTAAGTCTGAATTTGGCAATAAGGAGCTCATGATCTGAGCCACAGTCAGCTCCTGGTCTTGTTTTTGTTGACTGTATAGAGCTTCTCCATCTTTGGCTGCAAAGAATATAATCAATCTGATTTTGGTGTTGGCCATCTGGTGACGTCTATGTGTAGAGTCTTCTCTTGTGTTGTTGGAAGAGGGTGTTTGCTATGACCAGTGTGTTCTCTTGGCAAAATGCTATTAGCCTTTGCCCTGCTTCATTCTGTACTCCAAGGCCAAATTTGCCTGTTACTCCAGGTGTTACTTGACTTCCTACTTTTGCATTCCAGTCCCCTATAATGAAAAGGACATCTTTTTTGGGGTGTTAGTTTTAAAAGGTCTTCTAGGTCTTCATAGAACCTTTCAGCTTCAGCTTCTTCAGCATTACTGGTCAGGGCATAGACTTGGACTACCGTAATATTGAATGCTTTGCCTTGGAAACGAACAGAGATCATTCTGTCGTTTTTGAGATTGCATCCAAGTACTGCATTTTGGATCCTTTTGTTGACTATAATGGCTACTCCATTTCTTCTAAGGGATTCTCACCCACAGTAGTAGATATAATGGTCATCTGAGTCAAATTCACCCATTCCAGTCCATTTTAGTTCATTGATTCCTAGAATGTTGACGTTTACTCTTGCCATCTCCTGTTTGACTACTTCCAATTTGCCTTGATTCATGGACCTAACATTCCAGGTTCCTATGCAATCTTGCTCTTTACAGCATCGGACCTTGCTTCTATCACCAGTCACATCCACGACTAGGTGTTGTTTTTGCTTTGGCTCCATCCCTTCATTATTTCTGGAGCAATATTTAATTAACATCAAAGTAGACAAGGAAAGCGAGAAAGGCAACAAAGATGAGTTGAAAAAAGTGAAGGTGATATCAAGATGATAGACTTAAATCTAATTGCATCAATGTCACAATAAATGTAATCATTTAAACACACAAACACAGGCAGAAGTTGTCAAAGTATATAAAATAGCAAGACTCAACTCTCTGTCACCTGAAAGAAACACACTGTAAATACAAAGACAAAAAATGATTAAAAGTAAAAGAATAGGGACTTTTCTGGTGGTAGAGTGGATCAGAATCTGCCTGCCAATACAGGGGACACAGGTTGGATCCCTGGTCCAGGAAGACCCATATGCCATGGAGCAGCTAAGTCCATGTGCCACAACTACTGAGCCCATATGCTACAACTACTAAAGCTTATGTTGTGCAGTAAGAGACGTCACTGCAATGAGAAGCCCAGGCACCACAAAGAGGAGTAGCCTCTGCTTGCTGCAGCTAGTGAAAGCCCACACGCAGCAGTGACAATTCAGTGCAACCAAAAATAAATTACAAAGTCAAAGAATGGAAAAAGATGCACAAGGTTTACATTAATCATAGAAAAATAGAACTTCCTGTATTCATTTCATTCAAATAGATTTCAAAGCAAACATTATAGAGCCAAACTGATTTTTTTTTTTAAAGGTGGGGGGAGGCACAAGTAAACAATGTCAGGAATGAGAGAGGTAGCATCACTACCAACTCTAGAAATATTAAAATAATAAGAAAATATAAAGAAAAATGTTAGGCCAAAAACAGAAAAAAAAAATAGAAACTTAGATGAAATGGACAAATTCCTTGAAAGACAGAGCCAGCAAAGCTCATTCAAGAATAAATAATTTGAATAGCACTGCATCTATTAAAGAAACGGACTGTTTAACTTTAAGTAGTTAAAAATCTTATAAAACAAAGAAAAATTTTTGCCCAGATGACTTTAATGGTAAGTTGCTTCAAACACTAAATAAACAAATAGTACCAATTTTACATAAAATCTTTCCAAAAATTGACATGAAGGAGTACTTCTCTGAAACCTAAACCTGACAAAGCCATTACACGAAAAAAAATTACATATCAGTATCCTTCATAAACATAGTTGCAGAAATCCTAAGCCAAACTTTAGTGGATCTAAAATTTGGTGATATATTGAAGTGATAATTTTAACCCCAAGAATAATTTTAATCCCAAGAATCCAAAGATGGCTTAGCCTTCTCTAATTATACAGTGTAATTTACCTTGTTAGAAAAAAAAAGAAAACTATATAATCGTATCAATAGATGTAGGAAAAATATTAGACAAATCAATGTGTTAGTCCCTCAGTCATGTCCAACTCTTTGTGATTCCTTGGACTGTAGCCCACTAGGCTTCTCTGTCCATGGAATTCTCCAGGCAAGAATTCTAGAGTAGGTTGCCATTTTCTTCTCAAGACAAATCAATACCCATTCCTAATAAAACCTCTCAGTATTATAGGAATAAAAGGAAAATTCCTCAAACTGGTTAATTCATTTGTGAAAAATACACAGCACCATATTTAATAGTATAACATTGAATGACTTATTCCCAAAATCAAGAACAAAATAAAGATATGTACTTGAACCATTCTTATTCAATATTTTACTAGAGATTCTAGTCCATGAAATCAGGCAAGGAAAAGAAAAAGAAATCATCCAGAAAGGAAAAAATTAAAAGTATTTTTTTTTCAAATAACATGATTATATATATAGAAAATCCAATGAAATACACACAGGAAAAAGACTTACTAGAAGAAATAAGTGAGTTTATCAAGGTTTCAGGGTATAATATTAATATAAAACTTTATTATAATTCTACATACTAGCAGAAGACTTTGAAAATAAGAACTACAAATGATAACAATACCATCTATAGTAGCATAAAAAATGTGAAATACATGATGATAATCTAACAACATCTACACAAAGAACATTAAAAAGCATTGCTTAAAGAAAATAAGGAATACATAAATAGAGCAATACACCTTTTTCATGAGTTGAACAAGTCAATATTTTTAAGAATTCAATTTTCCCTAAATTTATGTATGGATTCAGTGCAATTCAAAATTTCAAGTTTTTTTAGAAATGGACAAGCCAATTTAAGACAGAAATACAAAAGCATAGATTAACCAAACAACTCTAAAAAGGAACAACAAGGAATAACTACCACGTGATTTCAAGATATATTAAAGAACCATAGAATTCAAAATATCATGGTGATGTTGTAAGCCAAGAATAATAAATAAATAAATGGAAAGGAATATAAAGTCCAGAAATAGACCCAGGCATGTATGGATAATTGTTGACAAAAGTGCAAAGGCAATGTAGTGAAGGAAGAATAGTCTTTTCAGCAAATGTTGCGAAAACAATTGAATACCCACAAGCAAAAAACAAACAAAAAACTTCCACACATCCATATGTCACTTAAAAATTAACCTAAAATAAGTTCTAGATTTCCATGTAAAATCTGAAACTCTACAATGTCTAGAAGAAAGCATAGGACAAAAATGAGAAAAATGCTGTGACCTTGAGTTAGGCAACAAGTTCTTAGAAACAATGGAAACAGGAAAATTGACTTCTCTGAAGTCCGACAGGGGAGGACTTGGAACAAGTTAGGGAAAAATATACAGAGGGAGTTACAACTTTTGCTATCAAGGTGCCAGGCAGCTGGGCCAGTGTCTGCTAAGGAGCTCTGCACTCAACCAGTAGCAGGCAGTTCCCGGGGCTCTAATGGTTTACATCTAAGTGATGAAGTATAGGTTAAATTCCAGAAGAGAATTCAAAGGTCTCCTTCTTTTCCTCCAGATCCTTCAAATTCACTGTGCTGTCAATAGAGTCGCCTTCTTTTGACATATACTGAATGCAGTTAAAATGCAGTTTTCAGCAAAAACAGTTCCCCTTTGAATATATGCACAGGTCCCTGAAGGATACATATGGGAAACAGCTCCCTGAATTCTAAACCTACAGGCAGGGAGAAAAAAAAAAGAAAGAAAAATTAAACTTACTGCTACGTTGTCTTAAAGCTTCAAGTCAGTAATAAATGTGAGCAGGAAAAGGTAAGAGAAGATCCGAATGGGTAAATGGGTAAGTCCCTGTGTGCAGGAAAAGGTAAGAGAAGATCCGAATGGGTAAATGGGTAAGTCCCTGTGTGAGAGAGTTGGAGAGAGAGATTCAGAAATTGCCCAGGCTTCTTTTCAGCAAGTAGAGGACACTGCATGGAATGCGGCAGTAACTTCACTAGTAGGTTCAGTGAAGAATAAGAAACTTACGGACTTCCCTGGTTGTTCAGTGGATAAGAATCTGCCTGCCAATGCAGGGGACACGGGTTCAATCCCTGGTCTGGAAAGATCCCATATGCCTTGGAACAACTAAGCCCATATGCCACAGCTACTGAGCCTGTGCTCTACAGCCCAAGAGCCACAACTACTGAAGCCCGTCCCCCTAAAACCCATGCTTGGCAACAAGAGAAGCCACTGCAGTGAGAAGCCCACACATCACATTGGGGAGCAGCCCATTCTCGTGGCAACTAGGGAAAGCCTACGCAAAGCAACAAAGACCAGGTGCAGTCAAAAATAAAAATAAATAAATAAACAAAACTAAAAAAGAGCAGCAAACTTACAAGTGGGGCGTCAAAGGAGTGCCATCTTCCCAAAGCCACGAGTAGTTGGGTTTCCTCATTGACAACCCCATCCAGAAGGGGAAACTGGAATGGGCAATCGTTTGCTGGATGAATTCCTGTGGGGAGTAACATTTCTGTGTTGATGAATGAGTGGATGTGGACTTTTTAGATTAGAGTCACAAAACTAAAGAACTCAAAGAGAACTTTGACATCCTCTCCATGGCTTTACAGTGATGTTTAGTGGAGCCTAGAAATACTTAGTAACCTGTCCATCCAAGCTCACGCACATATCCAGTGGCCACCACAAGGCTAGAAATCATGTACGTGTTCTGATTCTTAAGCAAGCACTCCTCTACTGAGGGTCTAAACCAGATCTACTTACCTATGACCCAATATTCCAGCCTGACACACATCCCACACATCTGTTGAACACTCACCAGTTCATCTGTGCTATTAATCTTCAGCAAGTGGGCATCCAAAGACAAGCAGTTCTCCTGGCTTTTTTCCCAATTAAAAGGGCCAGAGGAAAATTGGTAACAGTTTTCTTCATGCCAGAGCCAGTCTTGGGGACAAGGACCTAGGAAATATAGTATATCTAATCAGTGAGTTATACCTGAGAAAAGATATTAATATTTCTACAATTCTTAACTCAGTTCACCTCTCAGGACTCCCACATGCATACCATCTCTTCTTAGTCAGAATTACACCCATACTTTGCAAATCCCTAAATAGCCTAAAGTCTTTATTTCTCCATTTTTTTTTTTTTGGAGAAAAAGAAATGCATTCTGATTTTAGAAAACTAAATTAAAAAGCGAGGCTATTAAAAAGCAAGGCTTGAGCTGGGATGTAATATTAGAAACATCTATTTTTTAAAAATTATGTTTGGAACTATGGAAATGAGAGTTAGGGGATGAATATTTAGTAGCTAGTCTGTTACTAAAAGATGTGCTTATATATTTTAAAACTTCATCTCTTTGAATAACAAATTTAGGCTTAGATCCTGTAACTCTTACTTCTGAACAGGTAGCCCTATGAAGCTTTTGAGTACTTGAATCATGGCTCATCTGCAATGAGATTTGCAGTATGTATAAAATACACCTAATTTTGAAAACTTAGCGTGAAAAAAAGAATGTAAAATAATGCATGAATAATATTTATACTGATTAGTGTTGCAATAATATTTCAAGTATATTGGATGAAATAAAATACGTCACTAAAATAAATTTCATCTCTTTAATTTTTCATGTGGCTCCTATTGGGGTGGCCAAAAAGTTTGTTCAAGTTTTTTCTGTAATATTTTATAGAATAATAGAAGCTTTAACATTGCATGTGTGGTATACCCTGTATTTTCTTTTGGACAGAGCTGCTTTAGGGAGAACAGTATATGGAGGCAAAGTGGGCATCTCCATTTCAACAAGATTTCAGTAGGTAGAGAGTTTTCAGCAGCAAAATTCCCAGAAGTCCAAAAACCTTGGGGCTTAGGCAACAGGCAAAAACGTGACGGTGTCTGTGTGTCTGTGTGTGTTAGTCGCTCAGTCATGTCTGACTCTTTGTGACCACATGGGCTGTAGCTTGCCAGGCTCGTCTGTCCATGGGATTTCTTAAGCAAGAATACTAGAGTAGGCTGCCATGTCCTTCTCCAGGGGAACTTCCCGACCCAGGGATTGAACCCAGGTCTCCTGCGTTGCAAGCAGACTCTTTACTGTCTGGGCCACCAGGGAAACCTGTCTATGTGTTTACAGATATTTTAAACACTCCCCAATTCCTTCTCTTCCGTTCCCTCTTCCTCTCACTTCCCCTCACCTTTTTCTCCCTCTCATCCTTCCCCTTTCTTCCTTTCTTCATTACCATCATCACCATCTCTCCTGTGTGTTAGTAATACTTGAAACCTCTCTACTAGGGAACAAAGCCCTTTGTGCTACGCTGTGACCAAAAATATAAAACTCAAATCCTTGAGAAAGGCAACATTTCAATTTCACTTTATGGCATAAAATCATGAGATAATTTTGTAAGAACAGGCTTTATCAGAGAGGTCAAAATAGAAGGCAGTGAACTACAAAAGGAGAAATTGAATGAAAGAGGACATACAGAACACCAGGCTGAAAGCAAAGAATGCAAGATTCTTCTCAATTTGCATATCCCTGTCTTACTATGTTGAAGGAAAGAGAATATTGGCTTTCTTGAACTAAAAGAAAAGTCTAGGTAGGTTTTCCAAGTCATGAAAAAGTGAAAAAGATGAATCTCATAATGTATTCAAACCACCTGTATTTCTTTAATCATTTTTTATTTAACAAACCCAAAAACTGCTAGATGCCATTAATGGTTGGCAGTAATTTTTATGTATTGGCTCATTTAATCCTCATAACAACAGTATGTATAAATTCATTCATTTTCTTCTTTTGAAAGACAGAGAAAATGAGAATTTGAACTTAGGCAGTCTAAATCCAGCATCTGTGTGTTTTATCAGTATATCCCATGCGTGTGTGCTCAGTCATTTCAGTAGTGTCTGACGCTTTGTGACCCGCCAGGCTCCTCTGTCCATGGGATTCTCCAGGCAGGAATACAGAAGTGGGTTGCCGTATCCTCCTCCAGGGGATCTTCCCAACCCAGGGATTGAACTGTGGCTCCAGCTACTCCTGCATTGCAGGTGAATTATTTACGCACTGAGCCACCTGGGAAGCCCCCATTATATCACATTACCTCTCAAGCTCCTGAGTTTGAATGAATTGAGGAAATACTTCTTGGTGCCCATCAAGACATATTGATACAGTGTTTTGAGGTAAATCTGGAACTTGCCACTTTTAACAAGCTACTTGGGTGACAATTATGTACACTAAAAGTTGAGAACCACCACTAATTCCAGTGCTAAAATATCTGTTACTTGGAAGGCACTGCATCTTTCTAGCTGGCTGACCTCAAGCAAACTACATATGCAAATTTCCCAGCATCTCACCCTCTTCATACTTTTATGGAGAATCACAGACTTGTCAGTAAGAAAGATAAAACTTATCTCAAACTTGAGAAAACTGGCATATTTTTCTGCATAGTGTTTTATTGTTGCTTTTGAGAATCTTTTCAAAGCTGCTTGATGAAAGGCATGTCTGCCAGCAGAAGACACATCATCTAGTATTTTTGATTAGTTGTCTAAACTTGGCACCTCTGGAAGATGGTTTTGAACAGTCCTGACATAGTTTTAATCCCATATGACTGATAAAAACAAGACTGGTTTATGGCCCCACCTGTGAAATAAACTATTTTTGATATGTAGCTATGTCTGCTTATATAAACATCCCTGTCCTTGATATATTAGGTTCCTTCCTTTAAGCCTTATTTGATTTGGTTTTATTTCCTCAGCTGTTCTTTCCTTAAAGAGATTCAATATACAATTGACACTTGCTTAAAAAAACCAGCTTGTCTAAAAATCTCTGCTTATTTTGGAAATTTAAATAACCCTGGCTGGAAGAAGCACAAGCTGGAATCAAGATTGCTGGGAGAAATATCAATAACCTCAGATATGCAGACGACACCACCCTTATGACAGAAAGTGAAGAGGAACTAAAAAGCCTCTTGATGAAAGTGAAAGCGGAGAGTGAAAAAGTTGGCTTAAAGCTCAACATTCAGAAAACTAAGATCATGGCATCTGGTCCCATCACTTCATGGGAAATAGATGGGGAAACAGTGGAAACAGTGTCAGACTTTATTTTTGGGGGCTCCAAAATCACTGCAGATGGTGATTGCAGCCATGAAATTAAAAGACACTTGCTCCTTGGAAGGAAAGTTATGACCAACCTAGATAGCATATTCAAAAGCAAAGACATTACTTTGCCAACAAAGGCCCGTCTAGTCAAGGCTATGGTTTTTCCAGTGGTCATGTATGGATGTGAGAGTTGGACTGTGAAGAAAACTGAGCACTGAAGAATTGATGCTTTTGAACTGTGGTGTTGGAGAAGACTCTTGAGAGTCCCTTGGACTGCAAGGAGATCCTACCAGTCCATCCTAAAGATCAGTCCTGGGTGTTCATTGGAAGGACTGATGTTGAAGCTGAAACTCCAAAGCTTTGGCCACCTCATGTGAAGAGTTGACTCATTAGAAAAGACCCTAATGCTGGGAAGGATTGGGGGCAGGAGGAGAAGGGGACGACAGAGGATGAGATCGCTGGATGGCATCACTGACTTGATGAACATGAGTTTGGGGGGACTCTGGGAGTTGGTGATGGACAGGGAGGCCTAGCATGCTGGGATTCATGGGGTCACAAAGAGTCGGACATGACTGAGTGACTGAACTGAACTGAACTGTACATACTGAGGACCTCCCAGGTAGCGCAGTGGTAAAGAATCCGCCTGCCAGTGCAGGAGACATGGGTTTAATTCCTGGGTTGGTAAGATCTCCTGGAGTAGGAAATGGCTACCCACTCCAGTGTTCTTGCCTGGAGAAATCTATGGACAGAGGACCTGGTGGGTTATAGCCCATAGGGTCGCAAAGAGTCAGGCATAACTGAGCACATGCATACTGAAGGTATTTGTAAACTGCAAAAGTTTATACGAACCTACTTATCATTAAACTTACCTCGGTTTCAACTTTTTGATCTATAAAATAAATGCATGGGTATCTGTAAACTCTTACTATGTAATCTTTAGTCAACAGAATTACATGGTTGAGACCATGAGCTATACAAGCAAGAAGCTGGAGAAATCTGTTTATTAGCGGCAGTTAGGTGCTAATGTCCAGAATAAGATTCTCAGGCACCCCACCAAGAAAGCAAGGTACTACCAAAAGTGACTCCATTTCACACTTTCTAATGCTCCCTATGAATAAAACACATACCCGATTTAATTATACACTGTTGAAAAACTAAATAGTATGTACGGATAACTTCTGTAATATTGTCAGAGTTCACATTATCTTCTCCTTGTTACAGATGGTACTATTTCTACCACCTCCTAGATTCTGAGTTCACTTCGTTGACTGAGATCAATCAGTTTTTCTCATATGCACTGACTTCCTGAGTCCCTCACATTTTGTCTAATTTGAAGTATCTACTTAACACTCACAAGCCAGCTCACCTCTATTGACTCAACTTATGTTGATGTAGTTGTATACTTTAAGAAACAGTCCCATAGAATAAAGCTAATGAAGAGGTGGGAATCCCCAGGACAAAGGAGACCACTTGGGAAAAGAAATCAGTGATTACGATACATTGGAATGGAAAGAGATGAGAATCTGTACAAAGAAGTGGGAGGATTCTGCCAGAAAAATCTCAAAACTAAAATCTTAAAAAGAAAGAGAAGGCTCTTATGAGGAAGGAAAGCTTAAACCCACCAGAAAGTGTGGTTGATTGAATCAGATACTCTTAAGAATTTGACATGTGATAGAGTGAGGATGACTTGGAATAAGGGCTTTCTTGGTGGCTCAGAGGGTAAAGCTTCTGCCTGCAATGCAGGAGACCTGGGTTTGATTCCTGGGTCTGGAAGATCCCCTGGAGAAGGAAATGGCAACTTTCCTTTTCCAGTACTCTTGCCTGGAAAATTCCATGGACGGAGGAGCCCAGTGGGTTACAGTCTATGGGATCACAAAAAGTCGGACACGACTGAGCAACTTCACTCTCCAGAGCTAGGATGACAAAAATAGAGGACCTCTAATGTAGAACCTGATGAATGAAAAATGATACATACATCTATACACCAATATTGTCCTTAGGACATTTCAAAAGAAAGGTTAAGATTTACAGATAAGCTTCTATTGTCTCTCTGGACCCCCCTCTCCCTCATACCTGAATAGTTTGCTGCCTCTTTCAGAACTTCTTGGAGATTCAGGTTCTGGCGATGAAGTTCCATTAGTTTCTTGGATTTCTCATCCAGCTTGTGGGCAAGGGTTTCTATCATTTCTTTGAGTTCCTTCTGTGACTCCCGGGCAGATTTTTCTGATCGGCGCTGGGCTGAAATCTGTCCCTCCAGGATATCTTCCTGGTGAGTAATATTTGCTTGCTGTTGCTTTAGGAGATCAGACACCTGTGATACTAAATTAGAACTAAATTTAGATTCCAATTCCAATTTCCAATTAAAAAAATTCCTCCACTGGATTTTGAGGAAATCAAAGAACAGAATCAAGCCATCTGTTTTGACAACAAAGCAACCCAACTTTACTCAAATTATGGATTTGGAAGTTATTTGATATTTCTGCAATATATATACATATATATATATATTAATGTTGAAAAATGTCTCAGATACTTGTGATAAAAAACAAACAAACAGGAATTTACTTGTTACTGGGAGTTACACACAAGTTAAAAGAAATTACAGATTAAGTCATTCATCAGTGGCATAAGTAAAATGTAGATAATATAAAATAGGCAGACACCAATCATACTCAGTGACTATTAGTAGCACTTGTCATTAATGATTTACTCTACTGTGTCTTAATTCTGTGTCTTAATTGCCCTCTCTCCACCCTTCCACACTTCCTGATTTTACATAAAAACTGTGACACTCACCCTGTTTTTGAGAAACTCTCCCATGGGACTATTTTAAGCTGCTTTCACAAGAATATGAAAACAATTTTTCAATTTTAGCTTTTTTTTTTCTTTGTCTTTAGAAAGAGTGGAGATGAAAGGAAGGTTGTGAAATCAAGCAGGCAACAAATGTTAAGGGTCCAATGTCTCAATTCTATAAGTTTGGTGGTTCAGTACAAAGTAGACCCTTTGGCTTGAAACCCATACTTGACCCTGTTAAAAAGTGGTCAGCTTTCTTATCCATTCATCTGCTGATGGACATCTAGGTTGCTTCCATGTCCTGGCTATTGTAAACAGTGCTGCGATGGAGGGAGGAGGGAGGAGGGTTCAGGATGGGGAACACATGTATACCTGTAGCAGATTCATTTTGATATAGGGCAAAACCAATACAATATTGTAAAGTTAAATTAAAAAAAAAAAAAAAAAAAGTGGTCAGAACCTCAAAGGAAGACTCTTCCAATGGCCACCAATGAGTCAAGGGCTCTTCTCCCACATCATTAGGAAAGGATTTACAGGTCCAAAGTGTTTATAGATTGAAAAAATAAGTGGTTTTTGACCTTAAACACCAAATGAGGAACAAATTAGCACTTCAAAGGCCTTCATAACTTGGATTCTAGAGAGCCAAAATAGCTCAAAGCTATAACCTAAATACATAGGTGGATTAGATGTATGATCATCGCCATTTTTTTCCCTTTTTCATCACTTTCACCTTTTCATTTCTTTTCCTCTTGACATCCCCTCTTTCCTAAATGGCCATATTGTAAATCCGAAGCCTGTTTTATTTTAAATATTGTATTTATTAAGACTGTGTTTCTGAGTTAACTTTAAATTGGTATTTAATCATTTGTATTAAAACTCAATGTGAACTAAATGAAGTGTCTTTTTATGGGTCCCTCGGGTGATCTTATGGGTTAGTAACTTCAAATTATTTCCTTCCTCATTATTCTGGGATTTAAATGGACTCTATCCATGAAGTTACGGAAACAAAATCAAACAATTACCTAATATCCGTAATCTTCATCCATGCCTCAGTCTATTTGAGGGAAGAACACAATAAACTCATTCATCTTCCCATTCACTCCTAAAAACAGTCTGCCTCAAATGTATCTAAATCAAGGTGGCTTATAGTTACTATGAAACCAACTAATAAATCCTGTTTATAAGCCCTCATTTTTTCTTTCTCCCTTCTTTCCCTGCTTCAGCACTTACATTGCAGTATCAACAATATAACAGTCACCAGTAATCCCAGACAAAGGACCCCTAGAGTCACAGCAGCAGGGTACCACCTCCAAGAGGAAACAAAACGAAGACCTAGAGTGATTCAGAAAGACAAAAATGATGGAGGTAAGTGGTCAAACAATTCTTTGGATCCAGCCTGTACCTGGCACTTTGCACTACTTACTTCTAGTCTTTCCAATGACTCTGCAAATAATTCAATATGCACATTTACAGGCAAAAAAAAAAAAAATATGAGCAGTTAAAAACTTTAAGTAATTTACCCGTGGTCACACAACTGATGAAATATAGAAGCTGGGATTCAATATCAGATATTTGACTCCAAGGATCTGATTCTAGTTAAGTTCAATTTTTTTTTTCTTTTTTCTTTTTGGCCTTGCCACTCTAAACTTCCCTGCCCAGGGACCAAAGTCATGCCCATGACATTGGAAGCATGGAATCCTAACCACTGGATCACCTGGGAATTCTCCAAGTATCTGATTCTAAAGCATATACTTTGTCTCAAGAAACTCTCAGTGCAGCTTGCTTGGATCAACTTCCTCCACAAGGCAGAGAGTCTGATATTTTCAGTATAGACCATATGTATGTATAATTTTATGCTATTTAGTTTTTATTTCATTAAAAATAAATACATCTTGGACCTGGGGTTATTGACCAAATAAAAGATATAAATGAAACTCTTTATTCACTCAATTCATATTAATATCACATCCTACACTCATACTAGCTATAGCACTCTTGCTATGAGAAAAAAATTCCCCATTATTATAAAAGCAAATCAGGTAGCTCACAAGCATATGAATATCTTATTATGAAGTCCATCACCAAGAAAGCACAGATACTACCGGTTCAGAAAGAAAACATTTCAAATAAAGGATTTGGACTCCTCACCTTGTAAGATAAACAAATAAGGCACTGAAAATGTTAACTCTATGTGCAAATAAGGAAATTGACAATTCAGTGCGTTGCCTAAGATCACACAGATGTTAAGATCCAAACAGAGATCTTTAATCCAATTGCGAGTAGCTACATGGCTTGGACCATCACATCACAAAAGCTCCAGTGTGAATGTATAATGATTCAAATCAATCAGTGATCAAATATTACTATTTTCACTGAGTTCTCAAGTGTCAAATGCACTCTACAGATGAATCAAACCAAATAGAAGTTTTGACAGAAAGGAATATGGTTCATTCACTGATTCAAGAGTGATTAAGCTGCTACAATATGTCTGGCAAGTTGGCAGAAAGGAAGCTGAAGATAATTATGTGTCTTGCAAATAATTGCTCAATCCTAGCATTAGGAGAAAATATCTGGGTAAATCTTTCAATCGACATTTCCCTCTGGTCAATATTCCTCCCATATTATAGCTCAGTCTTAACTCTACCACTTTATAGCCATATAAAACTGGGTAATTTAGTTAATCCTCCTGGTCACCAGTTAGTCCTCTGTAAAAGGGAGATGATAGTAGTCCCAACCTCAAGGTGTAAAGCTTTAATGCATATAAAGTGAATATCATAGAAACTAGCCTATAGCAAATGATCAATAAGAGTTGGTTATCATCACCCTCTACTACATCATCATTCATACCAAGTTGGCTTATCATCATCTTCTTTAATAACCATTATATCTGACTTGTTTTCCTTTTAAGTAAATGTTATTAACTCTAATATTTTCTCACACCCATGCATAGTAGTTTTCTACTCCTATATTTAGTTAGTTTACATGTCTAAATTAACTCTGTCCTTGTATTCATTTACCCACCTCTAGTACCTTTCGCTGTCTTACCATTTGGCTTCTGATCAAGTTGATCTTTCATACCCTTGTGGTCATCAACAGTCATTTTCAAATGTATTCCAAGAACGAGAGAGTGAAGCTGTTGAGGACTTCTACAAAGTAAAAGTTTGTGAGTTCCTGCTGGAGTGTTTAAATAACTACTGATATCTGGGGGAATGACTCAATCATTGGTAGGAGGAAGGAGCAGATTTGCTTCATATTGGGAAGTTGGCTGACGCAAATTCTTGAGATATGTCTATTGCAGGAAGGGAAAGCGGTGAATCTGATAGTGTTTCAGGATATTTCACCAATTTATGAAAGGGAAAATTGTATTTTCCATGAGCCTTAGAGGAGTGGATTTTTACCCATGCTTCAGATAAGAAAACTGAAATTAAAAAGGCTAAGTCCCACAAAATTTGTAGAAGAGTGTGTATTTAGACCAGATTTTTATTCCAATATCCATAAATGTTTATTTCACTATAACAGACTATCTCTACACTGGGGTCTTTCATAAGTCTCACATTTTCTTTTTTAATTTTTATATTTTTTTGGTCAGCAATAGGCTTAGGAATTTGGCAGTTAATCACATATGACTCATCTCTCTAGCCATGACAACCTTGGTAATCTAGAATTTAGGAATACTATTTCATATAGTGGCAGTATAGAGAAATTTGCAGCAGATGGAGCTAGTTTGTTTTTTACCTTTACTATTCCCTTGTTCTATAATCGAGGGGAATGTCTTTAGCTATAAATTGGGACACTACAATGTCTACTTGATAATGTAGATAAAGTTGCTGTAGGGATACAAATAAGATACTAAGTGAAAGTGCTAAGCTTTGTACTTCAAACACAGTAACAACTCCATAAATGATAGCTATTATTATTAGCAGTAGTGACAGTGCAGATGGTGATTGCAGCCATGAAATTCAAAGACGCTTACTCCTTGGAAGGAAAGTTATGACCAACCTAGATAGCATATTCAAAAGCAGAGACATTACTTTGCCAACAAAGGTCCATCTAGTCAAGGCTATGGTTTTTCCTGTGGTCATGTATGGATGTGAGAGTTGGACCGTGAAGAAAGCTGAGTGCCGAAGAATTGATGCTTTTGAACTGTGGTGTTGGAGAAGACTCTTGAGAGTCCCTTGGACTGCAAAGGGATCCAACCAGTCCACTCTGAAGGAGATCAGCCCTGGGATTTCTTTGGAAGGAATGATGCTAAAGCTGAAACTCCAGTACTTTGGCCACCTCATGCAAAGAGTTGACTCATTGGAAAAGACTCTGATGCTAGGAGGGATTGGGGGCAGGAGGGGAAGGGGACGACAGAGGATGAGATGGCTGGATGGTATCACTGACTTGATGGACATGAGTCTGAGTGAACTCCGGGAGTTGGTGATGGACAGGGAGGCCTGGCGTGCTGCGATTCATGGGGTCCCGAAGCGTCGGACACGACTGAGCGACTGAACTGATCTGCACTCAGTTCAGTTCAGTCGCTCAGTCATGTCCGACGCTTCGGGACCCCATGAATCGCAGCACGCCAGGCCTCCCTGTCCATCACCAACTCCTGGAATTGATCCAAATCCATGTCCATTGAATCAGTGATGCCATCCAAACATCTCATCCTCTGTCATCCCCTTCTCCTCCTGCCTTCAATCTTTCCCAACATCAGGGTTTTTTCCAATGAGTCAGCTCTTTGCATCAAGTGGCCAAAGTATTGGAATTTCAGCTTCAACATCAGTCCTTCCAATGAACACTTAGGTTTGATCTCCTTTAGGATGGACTGGTTGGATCCCTTTGCAGTCCAAGGGACTCTCAAGAGTCTTCTCCAACACCACAATTAAAAGCATCAATTCTTCGGCGCTCAGCTTTCTTTATAGTCCAACTTTTACATCCATACATGACCACTGGAAAAACCATAGCCTTGACTAGACGGACCTTTGTTGACAGAGTAATGTCTCTGCTTTTTAATATGTGGTCTAGTTTGATTATAAGTTTCCTTCCAAGGAGTAAGCGTCTTTTAATTTCATGGCTGCAATCACCATGTGATTTTGGATGCAATCTCAGTGATTTTGGAACCCCCCAAATAGAGTCAGCCACTGTTTCCACTGTTTCCCCATCTATTTCCCATGAAGAGATGAGACCAGATGCCATGATCTTAGTTTTCTGAATGTTGAGCTTTAAGTCAACTTTTTCACTCTCCTTTTTCACTTTCATCAAGAGGCTCTTTAGTTCTTCTTCACTTTCTGCCATAAGGGTGGTGTCATCTGCATATCTGAGGTTATTGATATTTCTCCCGGCAATCTTGATTCCAGTTTGTGCTTCCTCCAGCCCAGCATTTCTCATGATGTACTCTGCATAGAAGTTAAATAAGCAGGGTGACAATATACAGCCTTGACATACTCCTTTTCCTATTTGGAACCAGTCTGTTGTTCCATGTCCAGTTCTAAGTGTTGCTTCCTGACCTGCATACAGGTTTACACTCAACACAGTTGAATTTTTCATCAAAGAATACATTTTATATGTGTTTGCCTTAAGTCACAAAGATTTCTATGGAATCTCAACAAAGATACTATATGTGTTGCTGCTGCTGAGTCACTTCAGTCATGTCAGACTCTGTGCGACCCTATAGACAGCAGCCCACCAGGCTTCTCTGTCCCTGGGATTCTCCAGGCAAGAATACATTCTCCAGTGCATGAGAGTGAAAAGTGAAAGTGAAGTTGCTCAGTCATATCCAGCTCTTTGCGACCCCATGGACTGTAGCCTACCAGGCTCCTCTGTCCATGGGATTTTCCAGATAAGAGTACTGGAGTGGGTTGCCATTTATTCACTGATAAAATTCTTACCTATCCTCCCTCCACCCCCGACAACTTCCTAACCAGAAAAGAAATCTCTCCTTGCTATTATTCTTGCTTAAAAAAAAAAAAAAAATCCTTATCTATAAGAGATATTTTTTGAATTATTTATGGGCAAAAGTGGTGTGATAGCTAATATATGCTTTAAATGATACCAGAAAAAAATATGTAAAAAAGGGACTACATAGGGGGGCTTCCCTGGTGGTCCAGTGGCTAAGACTCCATGCTGCTAAGGCAGGGGCCTTGAGTTCAATTCCTGGGCAGGGAACTAGATCCCACATGCTGCAACTAAGAGTTCTCATGCTGCAACTAAGACCTGGTGTAGCCAAATAAATAAATACTTTTTAAAAAGCAGGGACTACATAAAAGAAGATTGGGGAAAAGTAAATAAATAAAATATTTAGGAAACCATTAGGAAAACTCACCAATATGATAGTTTATTTATGATTTCATTTCTGTCCCTAAGTTTTTTGCCCTGCCTTTTTCTGTACAGGGTACCGGAGACCAAATTGAAAATAGTTTGTCTACCACTTAAAGTGCTACTCTGTGAGACAGTTCACAAATGAAAACTCAGCATATAGCCAATATGTCCTCCTCCAATCAGCTTGTAACAAATCAGTGTTACTTTCCTTTTAACTAAAGACCCATTCTACCTCCCTTGATTGTGAATGCCAGGAAGCAAGATTAAATACATTACTGCATTTGCCACAGTAACTGTTCACATAGATAGAATCTCAGGAAATTATTTTAATGATGATTAATAAATACTGAAATGACACCACAATGAAGTAGAAACCTTTTCATTTCTCACAGTGACAGCTATTTTGGAGGCCATCAATATTCTAGTGGATTAAGATGAGCCATTATGGGCTTCCCCCATGGCTCAGCAGGAAAGAATCTGCCTGTAACGTAGGAGACACAGGAGATATGGGTTCAATCCCTGGGCTGGGGAGATCCAGGGGATTTCCTGGAGAAGGAAATGGCAACCCATTCCAGTATTCTTGTTGGGAATATCCCATGGACAGAGGAACCCAGCAAGCTACCATCCATAGGGTCCCAAAGAGTCAGACACGACTGAGCACACATACACTAGAAGATGAGACATATAGGTAATTTTGTTGAGGGAAGGGACATGACATATGCTTCTTAGAGCATATCCCATCCTCCTAGCCTTTACGGGTTGTCCTGGGAAGTAGTGTATCAGAAGGATGCATGTGAGCACATAGTTAAAATACCCAAAGAAACACACACGACCAGAAAGAACTATAGAAGCCCTAAGATTGAGCTAGATCTCTCAGAGTTCTGATATTCACCTCCACACTTCACTTATGAGACCCAGAAAAGCATAATCATCCATTGTCCTTTGGGCCAACATCACAGGAATCTCCCTAAGCAGTCTGGGACTTGGTGCCGAGCTCTACAAATCCTGTACTTCCTTCAGAAACAATTCTTTTTTGTTTTAATAAATCCTCTCAACTTAACATTTAGAGGTTGCACTGTCATTGTCAATTTCTTTTTCCACCTTCATTTTCTATATTCTAACATGCACTGTCAGTTCAGTTCAGTTCAGTCGCTCAGTCATGTCCGACTCTTTGCAACCCCATGAACTGCAGCATGCCAGGCCTCCCATTCCATCACCACCTCCTGGAGTTTACTCAAACTCATGTCCATTGAGTCGGTGATGCCATCCAACCATCTCATCCTCTGTTGTTCCCTTTTCCTCCCGCCTTCAGTCTTTCCCAGCATCAGGGTCTTTTCAAATGAGTCAGTTCTTCACATCAGGTGGCCAAAGTATTGGAGTTTCAGCTTTAGCATCAGTCCTTCCAATGAACACCCAGGACCAATCTCTTTTAGGACGGACTAGCTGGATATCCTTGCAGTCCAAGGGACTCTCAAGAGTCTTCTCCAACACCACAGTTCAGAAGCATCAATGCTTCAGCACTCACCTCTCTTTATAGGACAACTCTCACATCTACATATGACTACTAGAAAAACCATAACTTTGACTACATGGACTTTTGTTGGCAAAGTAATGTCTCTGCTTTTAATATGCTGTCTAGGTTAGTCTTAACTTTCCTTCCAAAGAGCAAGCATCTTTTAGTTTCATGGCTGAAGTCACCATCTGCAGTGGTTTTGGAGCCCCCAAAATATAGTGTCAGTGTTTCATCATCTATTTGCCATGAAGTGATGGGACCAGATGCCATGATCTTAGTTTTCTAAATGTTGAGTTTTTGACTTTCCTCTTTCACTTTCATCAAGAGGCTCTTTAGTTCTTCTTCACTTTCTGCCATAAGGGTGGTATCATCTGCATATCTGAGGTTATTGATATTTCTCCCAGCAATCTTGATTCCAGCTTCTGCTTTATCTAGTCCAGTGTTTCTCATGATATACTCTGCATGTAGGTTATATAAGCAGGGTGACAATATACAGCCTTGACGTATACCCTTCCCAATTTGGAACCAGTCTATTGTTCCATGTCCAGTTCTAACATGCACTGTGTTGATTTTCAATTCCTTTGGTGTTATTCCATCTCTCCATTTAAACTATAAACTCTTGAAAAGTAAGGATTGATTGCCTTCTGTTAAGGAAATCTCATTCTTTTCTACACCAGGCATACCATGTAAATTGTGTTATATTCTACAAACAGTTAACAGCACATGAGGTTCTTAACTATCAAGACATCACCAGCATGAACTAGATATTTAAACTACAAAGAAATTTAAGGAAAATCTATCTTAATTGCATTATTTTGAGAAAGTAGAACTAAAGCCGTCCCCGCACACCACAACTCTATTAAGTGGTTTACTATCTTTTTTCTGTCTGATGCTACACAAAAACTCAGTTCACTGCTCTTTCAGTTATATCAGATCATAAAAGACATAGGTGATTTCTTCTGAGTGGTATTATAAATGCAGTATGCTGCTGCTGCTGCTGCTAAGTCACTTCAGTCATGCCCGACTCTGTGCGACCCTGGAGACAGCAGCCCTCCAGGCTCCTCTGTCCCTGGGATTCTCCAGGCAAGAGTACTGGAGTGGGTTGCCATTTCCTTCTCCAATGCATGAAAGTGAAAAGTGAATGTGTAGTCACTCAGTCGTGTCCAGTTCTTCAAGACCCCATGGACTGTAGCCTACCAGGTTCCTCCATCCGTGGGGTTTTCCAAGCAAGAGTACTCGAGTGGATTACCATTGCCTTCTCCTAATGCAGTATGAGACTCTCTCAAAGGATTCAGTGAGAGAGTTTCAGATCACCAAGACAGAGAATATCAGTTTCACAAAAGACTTTAAACATGTTGTCTGGTAGAGGATACCTGCATTCACTCTCAAACCTTTTCTTTTCATTTGTTTTTATTTTTGGTCACACCCTACCCCTTGCAGGATCTCAGTGTCCCCAAACAGGTGCCTAGAGTCTTAACCACAGGACTGCCAGAGAAGTCCTTCAAACTTTTTCTTGATGTCTCTTGAAGAAGGGACACAGAGCTCACATGGAGGTGCCGTCATGTGGAGAGGGTGAAGAACTAGATCCGTCGCTGTCTTCCACGTGATCTAGTTCCTAAGCACGGCCATGTTGAGAGCCATGTTTTGCCTTCTGCTATTCAAGCCCATTAGAAATAAGTGGGTTCTTTTTTTTTATTGTGACAAATGTTATATAATATACCATTTTAACCACTTTTAGGTGTACAGTTTCATGGCATTAAACACATTCACATTGCTGCTTAACCTTTCACACTATCCATCTCCATAACATTCTCATCTTCTCTAACTGAAACTGTATCCTTT
The DNA here is from genome assembly GCF_029407905.1 of Bubalus kerabau. Classification (NCBI taxonomy): domain Eukaryota; kingdom Metazoa; phylum Chordata; class Mammalia; order Artiodactyla; family Bovidae; genus Bubalus; species Bubalus kerabau. The sequence continues at coordinate 22,081,621 of NC_073624.1, forward strand.
AAACAATAGCTCCTGTGATGGTTGATTTTATGCGTCAACGTGACTGGGTCACAGCCTGCCCAGATATTTGGTCCAACATTCTTCTGAGTGTTTCTGCATGCGTGTTTTTGGATGAGATTACCATTTCGATTACCATTTCAATATGGGCTTCCCTGGTGGCTCAAATGGTAAAAAATCTGCCTGCCATGCAGGAAACCCGGGTTCGATCCCTGGGTTGATAAGATCTCCTGGAAAAGGGCTCGGCAACCCACACCAGTATTCTTGCCTGGAAAATCCCATGGACAGAGAAGTCTGGTGGGCTACTGTCCATGGGGTAGCAATGAGTCAGACACGACTAACCAGCTAACACTTAATCAGTAGAGTAAAGCAGATTTCTCTCCATGTGAGTGGGTTTCATCCGATCAGTTAAAAGCCTGAATAGAACAAAGGACTAGCCTTCCTCCAAAAACGGGGGAAAAAAAAAATTCTCCAAGAGATAGCCTTTGGACTTGGACAGGAACTCACCACTGACTAGCCTAGGTCTAGACCCTGCCAGCTCACACTACAAATTTAGACTTGTCAGCCTCTGTAATTGAATGAGTCAATTTCTTATAATAAATCTCTTTTGGTATATAAACAAATTCTATTGGTTTCATTTCCCTGGAAAACCCTGACTTATACAACACCCCACTTCTTCTTCCCCCCAGTTTCTGAAACCACCATCCTATTTTTTGCCTTTATGAATCTGACTACTCTAGGAACCTCATACAAGTGGAAGTTTATGATATTTGTCCTTTTATATCTGTCTTATTTCACTTAGCATAATGTCTTTAAGATTCATCCAATGTTTTAGTATATGGGCTTTTCAGGTGACTCAGTGGTAAAGACCTTGCCTGCAGTGCAGGAGATGCAAAAGATGTGGGTTCAATCTTTGAGTCAGGAAGATCTCCTGGAGAAGGAAATGGCAACCCACTCCAATATTCTTGCCTGGAGGATCCCATGGTCAGAGGAACCTGGCAGGTTACAGTCCATGCAGTTACAGAGTCAGGCATGACTAGAGCATGAACACAGCAGCAGTAACATTGTAGCAACTGTCAGAATTTCCTTCCTTTTTAAGGCTGAATAATATTTCACTGCATAAGTATGTCACGTCTTGTTTATCCATTGATTCATTGAGGAATTTTTGGCTTTTTCCTGTTTTGGAAAGATCCTTGGGGATAATTTCTACAATCTTTATGTGGCAGATAGGTGGACAGACTTGATAGACTGTAAGTGGTTCTCATTATTCCTGTGTAATCTCTTCCTCTTAAATGTGGGTGGAATTTGTGGCTTGGGAGGAAGTAAAGGTGATGTAATGTACGTGATCATGTATATGTGGTTACATAAGGCATTGTGCCTATCTCAAGAAACAAATGTGCATGAATTCTGCCTAGGGGAGCTTAGAAATGAATCCTTTCCCAGTTAAGCCTTTCAGTGAGAATGCAAGCCAGCAAGCACCGTGAGCACAGCCTCATGAGACCCTAAGGAGAGGGTCTAACTAAACTGTGCCCACATTTCTGAGCCACAGGTATTGTGAAATAATAAATGTACATCATTTTATATCACTACTTACATAATTTGTAGTAATGTGTTACATGGCATATAAAACCAGTAATTCTATGATAGTCTTAATCCTCCTATTTTGTTAAACTTCCTTGAGTCTAGTCCTATCACTGACTTTCAGTGCCTTTCAAGTTGCCACTCAATACTTAAACTGCAATATTGGTTTGTAAAATAGATACGCTATATTTTGTCTTCCTGGTGGAACTTCCAGTAGTTGTAAGATAGAACTGGTTTTTCCTGTTATAGTATCTATTTTTGAAGATCCACTGTTGAACACTTCATAGCTCACCCTAGATGCCTCAGAGCAGTAATAGTCCTAGTCTCTGTTTTGCTGAATGCTTCCCTAGTGGTTCAGCAGTAAAGAATCCACCTGCCAATGAAGGAGATGAGGGTTCAATCCCTGTGTGGGGAAGATCCCTTGGAGCAGGAAAGGGCAACCCGCTCAAGTATTCTTGCCTGAGAAATCACATGGACAGAAGAATCTGGCAGGCTACAGCCCATGGGGTTGCAACTTAGCGACTAAACAACAGCAACAGCAACACTGACTTGACCTAGGCAAGGTCCAAAGGAGAATAATCAAAGGAACCAGACATAAAAAATTCCTTAGCTCCACTTATTACAGGTATTGTTTAACAATTCCCTGAAGCATAGATGAAAAGACCTGTGTACAGTCCCCTCCATTGGTTCCACACCGCGTCCTTAACAACCTGGGTACAAGCTAATGATTCATGAGCATAATGGAACCGCAAACTTGTGTAGGGTTGTAATGAGATCATTCCCTTCTGGCTCAGCCACCTGCCCTTCCAATGCAGATTGTCTTCAGTCTTCTCACTGCATTCTCTTTCCTCTCTCATCAGTCCCTACATGGATGCTTTGATGGAGACTGAGTTTAGAGTTAAAACTGCCACAAGGCATAATCACTTCCATTTGAACAAACAAGAAGTTCTCTTCACTAACCCAGTGGTGGAGGGAGGGGTGGGGGAGGGGAAGTGGCAGCAGTAATTCTAAGAAAAATAACAAGAAGGTCATTAACAGAATTCCATTTGTTCTAACTTGTTAGGAAGCTGGAGGGCAAAGAGATGATGGCAATCACAAGGCAGGAAAGTGCAATGGGGGTGAAAAATGTCATGTTAATAGGAAAACCTGTTCATGCAGGTGACGGCTGGCATGATTGGGATAGAAGAGGGCCAGGGTAGCAAGGGGAAATATTCAAGAACAGGAATCCCAAGAAAGCTAAAACAAGGCCATGGTGACAATACATGAAGCAGGAGGACATGTTTTGCAGTCTATTGAGGGTAAAAGTCATTGCTGAAACTGAGTGGAAATCAAAATAATCCTGGCTAACTCTCACAAAATATTTTTTTCATATCAGGGTTGTATATGTAGCCTGGCGGAATACAGTCCATGGGGTCGCAAAGAGTCAGACATGGCTGAGCGATTTTCACTACATTCACGGTATATGCATTTCATACACGTTAACATATTTAATCTAAGTGTATAAAAGTTAGTGTTAGTCACTCAGTCATGTCCAGCTCTTTGCAAACCCATGGACTGTAGCCCACCAGGTTCCTCTGTCCATGGGATTCCTCATGCAAGAATACTGGAGTGGGTAGCCATTCCCTTCCCCAGGGGATCTTCCCAACCCAGAGATTGAATCCATGTCTCCTGCATTGCAGGCAGATTCTTTACCATCTGAGCTGCCATAAGTGTATGAAGTAACCTGATGCTTTTGAATTATGGTTCTGGAGAAGACTCTTGAGAGTCCCTTGGACTTCAAGGAGATCAAACCAGTCAATACAAAAGGAAATCAACCCTGCATATTCACTGGAAGGACTGATGCTGAAGCTGAGGCTCCAATACTTTGGCCACCTGATGCAAAGAGCTGACTCATTGGCAAAGATCCTGATGCTGAGAAAGATTGAGGGCAGGAGGAGAAGAGGGCAGCAGAGGATGAGATGGTTGGATGGCATCACCAACTCAATGGACATGAGTTTGAGCAAACTCTGAGAGACAGTGAAGGGTAGGGAAGCCTAGTGTGCTGCAGTTCATGGGGTCACAAAGAGTTAGACACGACTTAGTAACTAAACAATGAACAATAACAGCAATTATTATTATTATTACTATTATCCATTTTATATAGGATGAAACTGAGCCAACAGAGAGATGTAATATCTTGCTCAAGATCCCACAGCTAATAAGTGACCAAGTAAGTATTTCACCCCACAGACAATGTAGCTGGAGTCTTAGCCATGATGCCCCACTGTCTCTTTGACATGAGTAAGAGAAGAGCAAGTTTAATGATGCTACATCACACTCTGAATAGAAATACTCTAATCAAAATGCCTTCATGTCTCTGATTGTATTTTCTCTATGAAACAACATCTAGGGCAGGTCTCATGGGCATTCCATTCCTAGTTCATGAATCGGAAAATTGAGGACTGAGAAATTATATGATAATTCAGTGAAGGGCCAAGATTCTGCCACCTTTGTCCTGTAAAATGCCTCCTACCTGGCCCCTCTTCTGCTGAAATTTGGAACATACTGTTATATTTTTAAAAAATGACGTAGTGCTCATTTATTTCTGAAAATGAATGATTTTGGATCATTAGTATTGTACCAACTTTTTCTCTCACTGTTTGAATTCCTTGGCTAATAAAAAAAAATTGAGTTTATATTCTCCATTCTCGTATCACATTGTTTTGCTGTGTGAGGGCTTTTAGAACCAACTGCCCTCAATGGTCTTCCTTCAATAACTCAGTGAAATCAGATTTTCAGAGTTAGGAAGGATACAAAAGTTGCTTTTTTTTTTTCTCTCAATTTTTATGACATAGATCCCTGTAAACAAATGCCCAATTTTCCTATGAAATAATTTATTTAAAAAAAATTCTTAATATTTTGTATTAAAAGATTACTGGCTTAACCACACATCATTTATACAGCATTCATTTGTCCCTAGAGAGGTGTATTTCTATAAATATTCTATGTCCTTTCCGTGGGTACTTATTTTGGCTCTGACTTTAGATTGTATGAGAAAGAGAGAGACATATAGATCTTGAGTCTTGTTTTAGAAATGTCTGTTTGATTTTTCACTATTTCAATAAGAATTGAGGTCAGTGTGGAGGGCAACTTCAAGGACAGCATCCAGAAATTCTAATTTCCAAACTTGCTTTTCCAAAGATGCTATAGCTTTCCAGTTCATTTGGCAACCTCTCAGCCCTACTCCAGTGTCTAGGAATAAATGACCCAGAACCAGGAGAGTTGATTATCAACATAGTAAAGGGGGGTGGTTTCCAAGAGCAAGAGAGGAGGGCTAATCACATGGAGAACCGGTGTGAATGGAGGTTGGCAGGGTGACTTTCAACCAGCAACAGTCATCCTGGAGTGCTTGGGTGAAGGGCCAAGAATATTACTCCTTTTCTGATGGGAAAGAGACTTTATTTGGTCTCCCTTTGATCGCCCTTCAAGTCCAGTTTCTTACCACTGCCTAGAAAAATACCTAATTCATAGGACTTAGGTGTCCTTCCTGAGAGTTGTCCTTTTGGAGGCAGTGTGGAAAAAACTTCAAGGCATCTAGAAAGGACTAAAAGTAGAATGCAAGAAAAGGAGGGGCAGGGAAGCAAATGTAGAGACCTTGAACCCAGGGGCAGAAGTAGAGAAAGAAGCTAGGATGAAAGGGGAGAGAAAAATTACAGAAAATAACAACTACAGAGAGTGAGAGGAGAGAAAGAGACAGAGGAGGAAAAACCAGCGTATTGCTGAGAGAAGTTTCTCTCCGTAAGTCCTGTAGGTCAAGAAGTCAGACATGGCCCGGAGCACAGAAGGGAGACAACGGATGCCCAGTGCCTGATCTGGAGAAGTAAGAGTCCAGCCAGATGGGACTGCAGTCCTCAGCTCTGATGGCCTCTGCCCTGGTGTATTTCATCCAGGTGAGTCGTGAAAATGCAGGAAGGAGACTTTTGTTTGTTTCTCAGATAAGCCAACTTTCAAAAGAACCTGGGCAAAAAATGAATGAGGGGGAAAGACATATACTTTCGAACCAAAGGGGTGGGAGGGGAAAAGAATTAACTAGAATGTTCCCTTAGTATTATAGGGTTACATAGTGACCTGTGACGAATGACATCAATGAAAAGAAGGACATATATACAAGTAGGATAGTGGAGGCAATTTAGAAGTGTCTGTTATGTATATTTCTCTCTTTTAGTGTCTTATCACCTAGCCCTCAAAATCTCAAGTAAATTATTGAGATTTCCCTGGTGGTCCGGTGGTTAGGACACCATGCTTCCACTGCAGGGGGCACAGGTTCAATCCCTAGTGGGGGAATTAAGGTCCAACAAGTAAGCCACTCATGTGGCCAAAAAAAGAAAAAAGATTCTCAAGTAAATTATTAAAACCAAGAACATAATTCTCCTAAATGGTATGTCCCACATCAGCCTTAATACCACTCTAGCAGTTTAGGTGCCTCCCAGTCAGAGATAAGTTAAGAGAGAGAAAACTCTTTAAAGGTAATTTGGACCTTTTATTTCTCTCCATTGAGAAGCAGGAGATTCTAAGTAACTCAACTGAGAAAGGGTCATTGGACTGAGGGATTCCAGACCATTGTCAGAGAGAAGTTTATTCAGTTATGAAATCTACTAAGAAGAAAAGCAAATGATGAAATGGGTTGGTTTCCAATTTCTGTACAGCTCCTAACAGGAAGGTTGCTGTCTATTTGCTTCCTATATACCAGTTAATTGAGGGCCTGAACCCATATCTTTTCCTTGTATTTTCTTTTTGCTTCCTCTTCTCTTCCTGTCCTTCCCTTCCAAATTTCTTTTCTCATTTCTTCTCTTTTTGTAACAGTCTTGAAAAGGGATGTTTTATCTACTAACCACTTTAGGCTTTTTTATTTTCCTTTAGTAAAGAAAGCAAAACGAAGTCCTGTGGAAGGGTAGAGGAAACCCATACTTTGTCATCTTTAGTGAAACCAGGAGTTTCTCAAGTGTTTTTTGCAGAAGTCAGCTGTGAGTCCTTTTACAAGTCCTTTTCACCTGAAGTCATGAGTCTGAGTGTCCTCCTGCTCCTAATTCTCAATAAGTACAAATTTCCATCTCCTTAGAGAAATTTTCTGGCATTTATTGTTGATTTCCTGTAATATCAAAGCATCCAAGTTACTGGAAGAGTGAAACAGTTTTTAGAACAAAAATTTACCTAGAGAGCCTTAGAAGGAGAAAGTCAACTGAAACATACCTAGAAGAGGCGGTGGAAGATTTCTTTCCTGGGAGTAGAAGGGACCTGACAGCAATGTCAAGGAGTTAGAGCAGATCTGTCTCTGGTTCCAGTAATTCATTCAACATGAACACATGATAGAATTTGGTTTGGAATTCTGGCCAAATCTATAGGTATGTGCAGTTGTCATGTTACTTAAATTTCTATGCCTTAGACCCTTAACATTTCAAAGTAAAGTACCCACTGGCATGGTTACTGTGCTGAAATGTTATGAAATCTTAAAAATTCTTAGCAATCTGGCTGGCAGAGAGTAGCTATTCAATAAATAGTTCTTCCACTCCCTTCCCCCCTTCTTCTCTTGTATGGTGAGTTTTTGCTTTTGTTTTAATATTTGCCCTCTGAACAAGCCGAATGACATATCTAGCTTAATCTTAAGTCATGTTTTCAAAATATTTTACTCAGATAGTAAATAGTACTACACAGAATTAAATACAGAATCACCACCACTAAGGCACTGAGTTGCTTTTTTTTTAACTTTTAATTTTAGATTGAAGTATTGCCAGTGAGTTATTGATGTACAGAGGAAATAAAAAAAGAACACTGGGGTTGAATTCAACTTGTAAATGAGAGAGAATTTGAAGGATCTGTCTGGGGGACAGATGAGAAAGTTTCTAAGATGAACAAATTGGTATAAACACTGCATCTCATTCACAAAGTCAGGGATGCTCCCTCCCCACCACGGAAAAAAAGAAGAACCAAATCAGAGTAGACATTTGCTCTTGCAGGCTTTCCCACTTTGAATTTAATAAAGATCAGGCATAGGAGGGATGAAAACAGTCCTAACCATGATTGACCCTATGACCTTGTCCTTGCATTTGCTTCGCTCTCACCCGCTAACCTGACGGCACAGTCATGAGGGTGACACATAGGCTGCTGAGCAGAGCAAATGAGACCATTTCCCTGTCTGAGATTATTTCCCTTCCTACAGCTTCCTCGGGCAAGATGTGAGGAGAACTGTGTCAGTCCTGAACAGTAAGTATCTGAGAATGCTCAGTGGAAGGAAGGCGAGACAGACAAAAACATCAACACCCCAAACAGGGTCAAATGTCATCAGATAGCTGTGATTTCCCTATTTCTACTTAAATGGGCCTCCACCCACTGATCTCACAGATGGTTCTCCAAAAACAAGCAGGCATTCCAGTCATCCTAAACACTCAAAATAATACTGCTGACAGCATTTTTTTCCAAAGCCAATCTTCCTATCAAAACTTTTTTGATAGGAAGTAATCTCAGTTTATACAGTCACGGAGATTTGTGAAAGATTTTCTTTCCCATGCTTCTCAGTGACTCACTGGGGCAGACAGAATTCACTAGACTCAGACAGATAAACTTGGGTGGTTGCTCGAGTAGAACCACCATTTCAGATATGCAGAGCATTTCCTATATTTTAGGGCACGTTAATATTTATTGGACTTTCCTGCTGGCTCAGTGGTAAAGAATCTGCCTGCCAACACAGAAGATGCAAGAGACGTGCAAGTTTGATCCCTGAGCCAGGAAAATCCCCTGGAGAAAGAAATGGCAGCTCACTCTAGTATTCTTGCCTGGGAAATCCCATGGACAGAGGAGCCTGGTGGGCTACAGTCCATGCGGTGTCAACTGAGGCAGACAAAACTTAGAGACTACACAACAACCACGGTAACAACAATATTGATAGCAGGTGGCACTTAGCTCTCACTTTGAGGTGATTAACCCTCCATCTAAATCTGTCACAATTAGGTCTCATGTAGACACAGGACACCAAGATGAAAAAGGGAAGAGATTCACTCCTCTTGGAGGTAAACTGTTTTAAGGAAGCAGGGACAGTTTGAATACAAGACTTACTTAGGCTGAAGAAAAATACATATTTAGCCACGGAAAGAGTTTCCCAACAGCCAAGTCTGTTAAACCCAGGGGGAATGGCAATGGCCTTCATTACTTGTCACATGCTCTTTGAGGTTTTACACGCCTACCACTGTAGGAGTGTTACTTTTAATAGAATCAGAATCATAACGCTGTAGAACTGGAAGAGGCTTTGAACGAATGAGAAATATGAGGACACTTAGAGACACTGTTCATTGATGAAACAAACTGTATGGTCTACAACTGTGCAGAGAGGATAGAGAAGTAGATTTCAATAGATTTCAACAGATCACTATATCAGAAAGGATTATTAAATGCATTAATAATTATCTTCAGTAACAAATGTTTTCCTTCCCCTCCTCTTCTTACTTACAAACTTATTTCACTTCTTGTCCCATGCAATCCATATTTTCTTCATCCTGTAGAGAAAACTGATAATTGCCCTAGTTCATTCAGAGTATTTAATTAGCTTTCATCATGATGGAGTTTTTACATTTTCCCCCCCTTCTTGTTTGGCCTCAGTGGATATGCTTATCAGTTTTGATCTTGGATGTGAAAATTTAAAGCCCTTTTTATAGTGGGCATTTTTATGGTTTTATTGTGACCCCCCCCTCTTTTTCTTTTTTCCCCTTTGTTTCTGCTTTTTATTTTTTATCAGAATATAGTTGATTTATAATATTGTGTTAGTTTCTAGGGTTCAGCAAAAGGATTAAGTTATATATATATATATTCTTTTTCATATTCTTTTCCATTATAGATTATTACAGGCCATTGAATATAGTTCCCTGTGCTATATAGTAGGACTCTATTGTTTACCTATATGGTCACCCTTTTTGCAACAGCTTGTAAAACAAATTATAAATGTTCATGCTTATAATTGAAATATTCTTTATGTTTAAGCTATTGACTTCAAATATATACAAACCTTAACTGTCACATTCATTTTTACTCTTTGTAAGCTTACTCTGCAAGTTCTTTCTTGATAATCGTCATCAAAACTGTTTACAATGATTGTGGTTACATGTTCTATTAACATTACTTTAATGATAACTAGTTTAGTCTGTCTTATAGTGATTTACATGATGGTATAAACCGCTTCTGGGCTTCCCAGGTGGCACTAGTGGTAAAGAACCTGCCTGCTAATGCAGGAGATGTAAGAGACTCAGGTTCGATCCCTGGGTCAGGAAGATCCCCTGGGGGAGGGCATGGCAACCCACTTCAGTGTTCTTACTTGGAGACTCCCATGGACAGGGGAGCCTGGCGGGTTACAGTCCATAGGGTTGCAAAAAAGTCAGACACAACTGAAGCAACAGCATGCACGCATGAATAAACCACTACTAAAGGCATCTCATTTCATGGTAGATTTAGCTGGTTACATTGAAGTTAACATAACCTGTAACGCTTTTATTATAAAGGTATCATACATTTTTGTAACTCATATTTCTGATTCTGAAAGTATAACAGGCATTGATTATATTTTTATTGCAAAATAAAATTATTATTCTTTCTCCATAGCTGCCTGACCACAGACTGGGTACATCTCTGGTATATATGGTAAGTTTCAGCTATGTTACCCAAAAAGACATTTAAAAGGAAGCTTTTCTCAGGGGTATTATTTTTTAAGGTTTTTTTTTTTTTTTTTCCTTTTAAAATATATTGACAACAGAGGGGAAAAAATCTGAGATATTGAGCCTACTTACCTAACATCTCATGGAGTAAAGCCTCTTTTCCTCATCACTAACCTATGTGACAATATAGCAGGATTTCCTATTTCAATACCATCTCCTGGTATTGAACATCAACAGATGTTGTGTATTTTCTCAGGGTCAACTCTAGAAATAGCCACAGAAAGGAGACTACTTCAGTAAAAATCTGCCCCTCCAAAACGCATTTAAATCTCTCATAAAAATCTCATGAATTGTTCAAGTGAACTGACTTAGTCTTGCTGGCAAAATAAGGAAGTATATATATGACAGGAAAGCCTGGGAACTGAAATCTTAAAAGCATTCTAAAAAATATTCAAGCAAGAATTAAAATGCAGACATTGAAGGCTGATTATGCAAATTGGTTTAAAAAAACAAAACAAGGAGCACAGAGCTCTCAGTGCTCCGTGGGGTCCTTGCAGGTTGCTGGTGGTCATCGGGGCACTGCTTCTCCTGTGCGGCCTGACTTCTGTGTGCTTCCGCTGCTGTTGGGGTCACCAGCAAAATGGGGGAGAGGAGGGCCGGCCACCCTATGAAGTGACAGTCATCGCTTTTGACCATGACAGCACTCTCCAGAGCACGGTCACTTGTGAGTATTCGGACGTGTAACACGGGAAGTGAAGCCAGGTTTAAAAGAACACCTGGTGCGAAGGTTTAAAAACATTGATCAAACAGTATTAGATTTATTTATTTATTCACGTATTATTTTTGCTTGCATTGGGTCTTCGTTGCTGCATCCGGGCTTTCTCTAGTTGCCCCGGGGAAGGGGCTGCTTTCTGGTTTCGGTATGAGGGCTTCACATGGTGATGGCTTCTCTGGTTGGGGAGCATGGGCTCTAGAGCAAGCAGGGTTCGGCAGTTGTGATACAGGGGTTTAGTTGCTTCATGACATGTGAAATCTTCGGGGACCAGGAATGGAACCCTTGTTCCCTGCATTGTCAGGTTGATTCTTATCCATTGTACCAAGAAATAAAAAGTCACTCAGTTGTATCTGACTCTTTGCGATCCCATGGACTATACAGTCCATGGAATTCTCCAGGCAAGAATACTGGCGTGGGTAGCCTTTCCCTTCTCCAGGGGATCTTCCCAACCCAGGGATCAAGCCCAGGTCTCCCGCATTGCAGGTGGATTCTTTACCAGCTGAGCCACCAGGGAAGCCCACTGTACCAAGAGGGAATAGTATTAAAGATTCTAAATCTTGGGGCAGCTTTAATTTCCAGACGCCTGATGGTGTGGTGACCTTGCCTCTCATGGATGCTGTACTTATGGTCTGATGATGGAATGAAGGAAGAAATGAAATGTTAGAGATGATATTGGAAATGTCTTATAGGAAAAATTTACAAGTCGATAAATAATTACTTTGATAAAACTATTTTAAGCACTGCACATATCCCTTTTTTGAAAACATCTTAGATTTTGTGAAAGCCAAACTTATATTTTCTCTTTACTATATTTTTCATCTTTAGAAAAATTAGTCATGGGATACTTTCAATTCTTTATTCACCAGGTCTTACTCTGTTAAATATTAGGCCCAACACCTGATAGTTATAAGACACTTTCCTTTATTTCCCTCTGTTCTCTTCTTTGGATTATATTCTTTCCTAAAATTGGAGAGTGACCTACCGGGCAGAACAGCAGGTGGCAATATGCTGTGATATTTATTTTGAAAAAAGAGAGCGCTATAGCATATTGTTCGCCTTTTCCTGCTTCTTTCCTCGCTGTCAGTCTACGGGGAAACATAAATAGGCAGAAACAATTACTTCTAAGGGATCTGCAACTTCAGTGGGTTGACATAAAGGGTTTTAAATTCGTAAAGGGGAAAGAAAGGGGTTATGAGATGTGGGGACACATTTTAGATTATTTGAGAAAGCAAAGAGGGAAGTTGGTTTCTACACAAGCTTCACAGGACTTTTATAACATCTGTTGCCAAGAGTGACAATGAGTTTTGACACTTGTTGAAAATGAAGGGGGATTGGGTTTCCCTGGGGACTCAGTGGTAAAGACTCTGCCTGCCAATGCAGGAGGTACGGGTTCATTTCCTGGTCCAGGAGGATCCTACATGCTGTGGGACAACTTATCCAGTCTGCCTCAGCTACTGAACCTGTGCTCTGAAATAAGAGAATCCACCGCAATGAGAAACCCACGCACCAACTAGAGAGTAGCCCCTCTTCACCACAACTGGAGAAAACCTGTGGCCAACAGCTAAGACCCAGTGCAGCCATGAGTAAATAAAGAAAAGGGACAGAGGCTAGACACCCTTTTCATAAAATAATATAAATAAAGGGGAACTGCATGTACTGTAAGTCTCTGGTTTCTGAAGATGTCACATGTACTTGAACTCTGGTTCTTTCCTGCCTAGCCCTGCAGTCAGTGTTCGGCCCTGCGGCTCGAAGGATCCTGGCTGTGGCTCACTCCCCCAGCTCCCTGGGCCAGCTGCCCTCCTCCCTGGACACCCTCCCAGGGTATGAGGAAGCACTTCGCATGACTCGTTTCACTGTTTCAAGGTGTGGGCAGAAAGCACCTGATCTACCATCAGTGCCAGAAGAAAAGCAGCTGCCCCCGATGGAGAAAGAGTCTCCCGGAGTACAACACTCTTCTGATTGATGGGGACCTTTTTTTTTTTTTTTTTACCGTTGTATTTTATTTAGCTGTAACAAATCAAATTACTAAAACTTTTGTTTGTGTTAAATTTGAGATAAGCCTATAGACCCAGCAAGAGAAATGTAATTATAAACAGACATGGCCACTAGTTGCTAATAGTAACAGTTACTATATTACACATATTTTCTCTTGTAATATGTCAAACATTCCTTCTTTGGTTCCTGCTTGCAACACAATTTAAAATTAGCACACTAAAATAATTTACAAGTGATTCACATTATATTTACAAGTGATTTATAAGGAAAACATTACATTTATAAGTAATTTAAATTCTCTGTAATTTAATGTCTCATCTGCTGAAGTATAGTAGTCATAGTACCTTAGAAGTTCCTTTTTAATTTATTTTTAATTGGAGGATAATTGCTTTATAATGTGTTGGCTTCTGCTATAAAACTACATGAATCAGCCATATATACACACACACACACACACACATATATATATATATCCCCTAATTCTTGAACATCCCTCCCAGCCCCCGAAATCTGGTTTTATTAATGGAGTGGAAGTGTCCTCAGGGTTGGTAGATATTCACAGACAAATGGAAAAATTTTTCCTAACTTTTAGAAGGGTTAGGATGGCATCTAAACATCATTCTGTGGGAAAGATAGATTCTAACTCTTCATTTCCAGGTGCATCTATTTTCTGCTATGGGATGCTCTTGTTGAGAACTCTTCTTTATCCAGGGGTAAAAAAATTTGCAATTAACCTGTAGTGATGCTGATTACTACTAAACTGGAAAGCACCAGAGGCAGCTTGGATTCCTTCACCTATCAAGTTCTTTTCCCCAGAGGACGCTGCAAGTTTCCCTAGCAGCAAACAGGTTGTGTTCACTTGTGGAGAAAGACACTCGTATAGGCACAGCCAGAGCTGTTAATGCACTGAATTCACACACCCTTCCTCTCATGAGAACATTCAATTTTATGCTAAATGACAGTGATAATTTGGGACATCATGTAATACCTCACTGGACATCCAAAATCCAGGGGTGGGATTGCGGGCATGGGCTAAGCGGGCACAGTAAAGTACTGAAGTGCAAATATCGAGGTCTTTCTTTCATTCTTCTACCCACTAACAGAACGGGAAACTGAATAGAATGCAGTAACAGTTCCATTCATTTTTTAGTTCCTCTGCCCTGCAAACACATGAACGCACATGGAGGCATGCACACATATGTACGTGTATGCTTTTGTAACTCTAAAAGAATAGCATTGTTTTGCCTCTTTGCTCTTTCCTGCTTTGACTGCTTGCAAGACCTGTCTCTATAGTGACAACACTTGTTTCTAGTGGTGACCTTCACTGCCACCTGGTGGAGTGATGGTAGAAATGCATTCTCCTATTGGCACCTAAAGCTTCCCTGGTGGCTCAGTGGTAAAGAATCCACCTGCCAATGCAGGAGACGTGGGTTCGATCCCTGGGTCAGGAAGATCCCCTGCAGGAGGAAATGGCAACCCACTCCAGTGTTCTAGCCTGGCAAATGCGTACTTCTCCAATCTTTGGAGCACTAACTGCTTGGAGTCCTTCCCAGGGCACCATCCTGCTGTTGCATTGCTAACCTGTCCACATAACACACTACCTCCAAAATTTCCTGTTATTGGAAAATTTAGGAAATGAAGTACATTTGGGGGAAAACTACTTGCCAGTGACCTTAGGAAAGTTACCAAACTCTTTCAAGAACAGTCTCTCATTTGTAAAATAAAGGATAATAACACCACTGATGATAGTTGTGAAAATCAAATAAACTGTCTAGAAATGACAAGATTTGTAAATTATTATACACATGCATTTGTTACTATTACTTTTGACAGTTTATTTTCACTTGCCTCCTATGATGTTGCTGAGAATTATATTCTGATTTGTCCTTTTGCCAGTCAGCTTGCTGTATTATTGCTAAGTCATCCCTCACGTAGCTTTATTTCATCAATAAATATTTGTTGGTTGAGGTAAACAGCTGGAGACATGTGATCCGTCTTAATATATCCTGTGTAGAGGTAAGGAATATTCTAGAAAATTTATTTATTAGTCAATTAGCTCCATTTCAGGGAGCAGTACAGACCCAGGGGTGGCTGATTAATGCACCACCTCATTAAACCCTTTCTTGGAACGCTCACTGAGCCAGGAGGGAAAATGTTCTAAGTGAGTATAATCTGCTGGTGATCTACTTTATTCTGAGTCATTTAAGACACTGCCTCTGGAAATTGTTAAATGCATGAATTGTTAATAACACCCAAGGGGGCCTTGTTTTGCACTGCCAAATGAATCTCTTCAGTGTCACATATTCCATAAAGTACTCTAGATCCTTTCAACCTTCAGGATGCTACAGCCTTAAAGAAGTTAAGATGTCCTCAGGCACAAGGAGATCTTGAAAGAAACCCTGCCTGTAAGGATCTTGTTCTAAAGAGATCTATCTGCCTCACTTTGCCTCCCCCCTTGCCCTGTCCTTAGCCACATGGAGTCTCCCGCCCCTGTCCCCACTCCCATTTTGTCACAAGCCATTAGCAGCTATTTGGCTTCACTTCTTTACTCAGTCTAAGACATCTGCTCATCAGCTCAATCACTTTCACCACTGGTTTAATTTTGTTTCACTCCTTTTAACTATCCTCATGGGTTTCTCTGCTGGCATAGATGGTAAAGAATCTGCCTGCAATGCAGGAGACCCTGGTTCAATCCCGGATCAGGAAGATCCCCTGGAGAAAGAAATGGCAACCTATTCCAGAATTCTTGCCTTTCAAGCTTCAATACCCATCTTTCAGCCACTCCCTGGTGGCTCAGAGGTTAAAGCGTCTGCCTGGAATGCGGGAGACCCGGGTTCAATCCCTGGGTCAGGAAGATCCCCTGGAGAAGGAAATGGCAACCCACTCCAGTACTCTTGGCTGGAGAATCCCATGGAGGGAGGAGCCTGGTATCCTACAGTCCATGGGGTCGCAAAGAGTTGGACACGACTGAGCGAATTCACTTTCACTTTCACCCATCTTTCAAACTTTAAATGTGACTTCAATGAAGCTAACTGATCTCTCCCCAAAGTCTACATCCCTGAGCAGTGCTGCAGTCAAAAAGATATTCTGGGGACAGGACTTGCTGATGGATTGGGTAGGGAAACTTTGTAAGGGAAAATTAAATTCTGGATCAGTGACCTGAGCCAATGTGTGGAAGGTGTACCTTTGAGGATGTGGAAGACTAGTGGAGACCTCATTTAGGGGAAAATTAAATTCAGGGATTTCTAAGATGGGGGAAATGCAGCTGGTGGCAAATATAAACCCAAGTTAATCTGAGATAAGGTCTAATACAAGAAAGCAGCAAGGAAGATTCAGATGTGCCAATGAGAAAAATCATTTTCCTCGTGAGTGAGGGAATCCTCAATTTGTAAAAAAAAAAAAAAAAAATTCCATATTGGACCTTTACACTTTGCAGTGTTTATAAAATAAGCCACTGGAAATGGCCCAGAGATTGTTGAATTTGCTGATCTGGGTATTCAGGGTCTGGGCAGGAGGATGTAATTCTGGAAGCTCTCGAGTTAAAATGTTTATATATATATATATAAAGGTTTAAGTAAGTTAACCAGTTCTCCCTTCTCCTTGTTCCTTTTGCTTATTTTTCAATTGTTCACTTTCTATTCATTTCTTCCCTTTATTGCACATTAGTTTAGTATGAATTATATATTCTAAAAAGAAGGGTCAGCATAAGCTGAAGAAGAAAAACATTACATTGCTAAGCCTGGTACTCAGTAAGCCCTACACTGAACTTGAAGACAGTCCTGAAAGTCTTTTAGGAGGAGAATTCCATGTGCTTAATGTTTTAAAACAGGGAGGCCTGGCGTGCTGCGATTCATGGGGTCGCAAAGAGTCGGACACGACTGAGCGACTGATCTGATCTGAATGTTTTAGAAAGACACTGATAAAAGTCTAAGGTCTTAGCTGAAGTGTGAAAAAGCAGGTCTTCAATCCAGACAGGAGCATACATTGTAAAAATCCTAGTTAAAAGTGATGAAAGCTTGAAAAGGGATGGGGGACTGGATGTGGCATGGTGGTGATGAAATGAATAATCACTTCTTCTCTTCAGGGGAACTCTAAACTGTACTTAGATTGAAAACAATAAGTAATAGAGTAGTTAGGAAATACGACTTTTACATTGTTGTTCTCTAGGTCTTTCCTGTCATTTTAAGGAGTGAAGAATCTCTACCACCCGTTTCTCAGTCTAAATGGTGTAAATATGTGTAACATCCTGCAGCCTGCCTATGAAGCTTCATTATCCAAACTCTATAGCTTAATCTATATATATAGAGAGAGTTTAATTTGGGTTTTCTAAGGTGTTTACCAGTCAAACCAGTCAATCCTAAAGGAAATCAGTCTTGAATATTCATTGGAAGGAGTGATACTGAAGCTGAAACTCCAAAACTGTGGCCACCTGATACGAAGGACTGACTCACTTGAAAAGACCCTGATGCTGGGAAAGATTGAGGGCAGGAGGAGAAGGGGACGACAGAGGATGATATGGTTGGATGGCATCACTGACTCGATGGACATGAGTTTGAGTAAGCTCCGGGAGTTGGTGATTTACAGGGAAGCCTGGCGTGCTGCAGTCCATGGGGTTGCAAAGATTCAGACACGACTGAGTGACTGAACTGAACTGAACTGAGGGTGATTACACTAAGTGGGGGAAAAAAAACCCCACACTTTAAAAAAATCATTTTTTATTTGCCAAAACTGAAACATGTCCAGTGGGGCATGGATATCTGAAAGGAAGTGTCAGTATCTATATGAATGGAGAGAGTAGCATGGAAGCATATACACTACCATATATAAAACAGATAGCCCATGGACATTTGCTGTATGCCTCAGGAAATCCAAACTGGGGTTCTATCACAACCTAGAGGAGTAGGAAGGGATGGGAGGTGGCAGTAAGATTCAAGAGGGAGGAGACGTACGTATACCCATGGCTAATTCATGTTGATGTATGGCATAAACCAATGCAGTAAAGCAGTTGTCCTTCAGTTAAAAATAAGTAAATTAAAAAAAAATTAGTCAGCAATTAAAAAACAAGGTTCATTATATATATAAAAAAAATCTACATAGCAGAAGGAGAAGACACTGAGAGCATGAAGTTCCCAGTCTGAGAGAAATGGACCAGTCGTGGACTAGTTTACACAAGAATAATACAGGAGCTCCTTTCTGCAGGAAGATGAGTCTGAGAGAAGATTGACTGGGTTGTGATGACTGGTTTCCTCTGTGGTTTAGAGGCAAATAGAACAGCACAAGAAACCTTGTATTGGTTTGTTTCTGGTCCAAGTCTAGGTCGGGATTTATAGTATCGAATCTTGTTGAGTTGGCCTTATAGGTCTGGCTGAGAAGACTATCAAACGGTCGGATTAGTTAACACATTAGGAGTTTACATGTATATGATAGCATGGAACTAAATCAAACATGAAATTTATGTAACAAATTTAAGAGGCAGGGGAGAAAAACTGCAAAGTCTGGGAACAGCCGAGTTTTGTTTTCTTTTCATCCGCTGAGCAGATTGGCTGGAAGGTAATAAAGAAGACAGGATGGGAAGTCCGCCCTTGAACAGACTGACAGGGAAAACAATTTCAGTGATTTATGGATTGTCCAAGATACATTTGTGGAAGATAATTTACAAGCTGTGTCTGAATAATGTTGGCCAATACCCATCTGTTGGAACCTTCACCTCTGTTAAGCCAGAATTGCACTATTTCCCACCTCAGAATTGCTCAGAACTTTAGAACTTGGAAAGGGTGTCATGAAGCAGTCATGTCTGAGTTGAAACCTGAAAGATTATAGAATGTAAACATCAAATATGCATGATAAGTCCATTTTCTGTCTATGAGCAAAGATGGGAAAGATGGGAATGCGAATCATGGAGAGTGTTAAAAATCCCAAGAGTAACAAAAAAAGAAAGATTCTGAAAAGATAGGCTGGGATCTTTTGATGGCAAGTAAGTATTACACAGTATGAGGCTTCCCCAGTGGTTCAGCGGTAAGATGCAGGTTCAATCCCTGGGTTGGGAAGATCCCCTGGAGGAAGAAATGGCAACCCACTCCAGTATACTTGCCTGGGAAACCCCACGAACAGAGGAACCTAGTGGGCTATAGTCCAGGGGGTCGCAAAGAGTCAGATACAACTGAACAACTAAACAAACAACAAATTACATATTATAACTGTGTGCAGGCTTGGCCGCTTGCTGCTCAATAGCCGATAAATTGAAGGGCAAGCTTTGATGAAGAAGAAAAGTCAGCAATCTGAGGAGATGGTGGACTTATGTCCAGACACCAACTCTGATGATCCTGCTTAGTCATGACAATTTTTAAATGGAACAAGGAGAAACAATCTTAGTTAATCATTAAGGCAGGAGGTCAGATTCTTCATCATCTTTCCATTGCATACAAACCTGCTGATGTCTCTTCCTCAGGACATTGTCTTGCTCCCATGGTCCACCTGTGGTTGGGTGTTCTCTTGCCTGTGTGATCCACTTGTGCTTGAAAGATCCACCTGCAAATTTACTAAAGAGGAAGCTAGGGAGAGAGGGTCAGTTATTTAACAACTTAATTCTTCATTCTTACTTCTACTCCAAGAAAGCAATCAATAGATTCAGTAAGGTGTTACATATATTTAGGAAAGCAGAAATCAGGAGCTAAGTTATTAATGAGCTAAGTTATTAATGTTGTCTACTGGTCTCATCTTTATGATCAAGGTCTAAAGGAAACAGGGATGGACAAACAGAAAGGAGAGGCAAAGGAGATACTTACCATATGAGTTTAAGGAGTTTGGTTTTTATCCTGCATTGTATGAAAAGCTATTGAAAGTTTTTGAAGAGGGGAAAAAAGATCATGTAACCTGTAAGATTACTGCCACTAGAGGATGAATGGGAGAAGTGAGATGTAGAATTCAGGGAGACCACTATGGCTATTCAGCCACGCCAAAGACAACACTCCAATATCTTTCATAAGAGCTTGGTTATAGGCAAAGTTATGAAACAAGGCAGACTAAATTTAATGCCTCTTCATTGTGTTTCAGTTTCCAGGTAGAACACAGACTAAGTGTTTATGCTACCCTTTGGTTCTTACTGTGCTGTTCCGCAAATGATATCAGTGTTCTGAGTGCCTGGACCTTTCTTGGTCCCAGTTTATATAGCAAACTTGCCTATACAGGATTTGTGTGGTACACCCCTCCTGCACTAGACTTAGGACTTGATTTTCCTTCCAACGTTAATCTGATTACTATGGCAGGTGGAGTTAGGTCCTCTCTTCTCTCTCTCTCCAAAAGGGGTGTAAATTCAAACTCAGTGAACACCAAAGTAGATAAATGCAAATCCAATTCAAAGTGGACAAAAGTTCATGAGGGGTCAAACAATTAGTAGGTAACCATAACCTTCTGAATGCCTACAGGGCCCTTTTAATTTTCCAAACAATGTGCTCCATTTGGTCAGCTTTTGAGGCTAAGTTACAGAGAAGTGATATGACTGGCAGAAAACTGGGTTCCTGAGCTGGCTTTGCACTCAATTTCCTCAGACTTTAAACACCAAACCAAAAAACCTTTTGCTGTTAGTTCTTTAGTTTAATTTTTATTCCTTTTACTCAAATGTATACCTTCAGACAGATTGCAAAGTCAAATAGCTCTACAAGGCTTGTGAAGAGAAGCACCTTTCCACCACACACATGTAAAATCCCTACATTTTAGCTGACTTTTAAAATCTACTTTACTTCAAATACTATGCATAAATTTATATTCCTTTTTTTTTGAAGTATAGTCGATATACAATGTGGTGTTAGTTTCAGGTGTACAGTAAAGGTCCATGTAGTCAAAGCAATGGTCTTTCCAGTAGTCATGTACAGATTGGGGAGTTGGACCATAAAAAATGGCTTCGGGCTGAAGAATTAATGCTTTCGAACTGTGGTGTTGGAGAAGACTTTTGAGAGTCCCTTGGACAGCAAGGAGATCAAACCAGTCAATCCTAAAGGAAATCAATTCTGAATATTCATTGCAAAGACTGATTAAGCTTAAGCCCCAGTACTTTGGCCACCTGATGCAAAGAGCCAACTCAATGGAAAAGACCCTGATGCTGGGAAAGATTGAGGGCAGGAAGAGATGGGGGTGACAGAGGATAAGATGGTTGGATGGCAGCATCGACTCAATGGACATGAGTTTGAGCAAACACTGCGAGATAGTGAAGAACAGGGAAGCCTGGGATGAACAGCAAAAATGAAGTATGAAGTTAGTTGCTCAGTTGTGTCTGACTCTTTGAGACCCCATGGACTGTAGCATACCAGACTCCTCTGTCCATGGAATTCTCCAGGCAAGAGTACTGGAATGGGTAGTTGTCTAGGTTTGTCATAGCTTTTCTTCCAAGGAGCAAATGTCTTTTAATTTCATGGCTGCAGTCACTGTCTGCAGTGATTTTGGAGACCAAGAAAATAAAACCTGTCACTGTTTCTAGCTTTTCCCCTTCTATTTGCCATGAAGTGATGGGACCGGATGCCATGATCTTTGTTTTTTAAATGTTGAGTTTTAAGCTAGCTTTTCCACTCTCCTCTTTCACCCTCATCAAGAGGCTCCTTGAGGCTTCCTCTTTGCTTTTGGCCAAGTCAAGCAGGGGTATGTAATAAGGATCAAAGCAAGTAAGTCTTGCATTCTTTCTTCTGCAAAGTTTCAAAAGGATGGGATTGCTGACAAGATTAGGGTGTGTGCAGGGTCTTAAGTAGCCCAGTCTCTTAATCTTAATGAGCCTCTCTGGTCCCTTTAATCTTGTCTCAGGTGGTTTTGTGACTGCTCCTCATCAGATTAACAAATGTTCTGCCCTCTGGGCTGCCCTGATGACTCTAACTATAAAGAATCTGCCTGTAGTGCAGGAGACCTGGGTTTGATCTCTGGGTGGGGAAGCTATCCTGGAGAAAGGAAGATACAACCTGGAGAAGGGAATGGCTACCCACTTCAGTATTCTTGCCTAAAGAATTCTATGGACAGAGGAGCTTGGCAGGTTACTGTCCATAGCGTCATAAAAGAGTCTGACCTGACAGAGACTCAACAACAATAATAGAGTAACTAAGAAGTAATATATTGGAATAAATAGAAAACTATTACTTGTCATGACATGTGTGTGCACCCATGCCAAGTTGCTGCAGTCATGTCTGACTCCTTGTGACCCCATGGACTATAATCCACCAGGCTCCTCTGTCCATGGGATTCTCCAAGCAAGAATACTGAAGAGGGTTGCCATGCTCTCCTCCAGGGGCTCTTCCTGACCCAGGGGTTGAACCCATGTCACTTACATCTTCTGCACTGGCAGGTGGGTTCTTTACCGCTAGAGCCATCTGGGAAGCCCTGTCACGACACATGTGAACTAAATTTTGCTGTATTGTATTGTTAGAGTATGTCTAGTTTTCCACAAAACCACCAATTGACTTTGAAAGTTGTTGTTGTTTAGTTGCTCAGTCTTGCCTGACTCTTTGTGACCCCATGGATTGCAGCCTGCAAGACTCCTCTATCCCTGGCATGTTCCATGCAATACTGGAGTGGGTCGCCATTTTCTTCTCCAGGAGATCTTCCCAACCCAGGGATGGAACCCATGTCTCCTGCATTGCAGGCAGATTGTTCACTGTTGAGCTACCAGGGAAGCCCTTACAAAATTCAGTTCAGTTCAGTCGCTCAGTCGTGTCCGACTCTTTGCAACCCCACGAATCGCAGCATACCAGGCCTCCCTGTCCATCACCAACTCCTGGAGTTCACTCAAACTCACGTCCATCGAGTCAGTGATGCCATCCAGCCATCTCATCCTCCTTCTCCTCCTGCCCCCAATCCCTCCCAGCATCAGGGTCTTTTCCAATGAGTCAACCCTTCGCATGAGGTGGCCAAAGTACTGGAGTTTCAGCTTCAGCATCATGCCTTCCAAAGAACATCCAGGACTGACCTTCTAACAAAATTACCTTCTGTATAATATTTTAAGTGTTCTGCTACAAGTATATGTAGCAAGCTGTAAAGGGTTGACAGAGTGGCTAGTCTGTGAAAAAGTATTTGCATTTAGAAAGGCCTTAAGGCATAAAGGTTAATGAAATTTCATCTCCTGAGTATCTGTGTTATGTAATCTGCTACTGTGAATAGGTATTTTTAAAATAAAAGTTAAAATCATTTTTAAACTAGCTATGATTGTTTCCAGTAGATTTGATGGGAAAATAACACTCTTCTCCATTGATTTTAAAGTATTCCTTTGAGAGATTTAGCTATATTTGGGTCAAAGCTCAAATCAGCTAAAATAACCAATTTGAAAACAAGGACTAAACATTACAAAAATATAATGCGATACAAGAATTCCTGGATTTTCATACATAATAAGGATTGAAAAATGCCATGGAGAAAAATGATTAGCATTAAAAACAAAGGTTAGGGACTTCCCTGGCGGTCCAATGGTGAAGACCACCTTGCAATGCAGGGGTGCAAGTTCAGTCCCTGGTTGGGGAGCTTAGATCCCACATGCCTTGTGAACAAAAAACGAAAACATAAAAGAGAAGCAATATTGTAACACATTCAATGAAGACTTTTAAAATGGCCCACATTAAAAAAAAAATCCTAAAAATAAAAAAATGTAGGGCTATGCAATTCATTTTCCTTGTTTCTTTTCATTTGTTTTTTTTTTTTTTTTTCAATCAGAGATCCTGAGACCTTGATGAAAGATGACAAGTGACCCACTGTTGTTATTTTTCAGAACTTCCTGGACTTCTTTAGGGCACAGCAGCCCCTCATCCTGTATCTTCACTATTTTTTAATATTACAGTTTCTGCTGCTCTTCCCTTACAGGTCCCTATAATCACTTGTTAGTAGTGGTTGGAAAGGCCTTATTCCTCTGTCTTAGCAGGGAAAGTGGAGGGCAAGAGGGAGGCGACACTGTTACCTCCCGTCTTCCACCAGCCCTTCAGGTGGCGCTTTGTATTCATGGCTGGAAAGGAGTATCCTCCTCCCGTGAATTTTTACATCAGGGGAAAAATTGAGGACTACCGAGTTAATCGCCTGAAACGCCCGATGTTTTTCCGAAGACAGACCTAACTTCTGAGATCTGTCATTCATTTCCATAGCTGTAACCTATGCAAAGTCCTTAGTAGTAACGACTGACGTCACTTCCCTGGACCTTGATCACACCTCATGCCCTTCACCTGCTACATCTCTTCAGTTCCCTGAGTCATGCCCTGTTTATGTTCTAGGGGCAGATTTGCTGCAAAAACCCAAACATGACGCCAACGTGGTGAACGAGAGGTCACGGGGCGGAGGCAGCCAGCCCAGCATCCGAGGCACCAGTGTAATCAATGAACGAGCAAAGGGCGAAATACAAGCCCGGGGCACCTCTGAATGGGCCAAAGGAGTTCCAGGACCCCCATCCCACCTCTTTGCAGACACCAGATCCCAACAGCCTGAAAAAAAGCTGGATTTTTACCATCTGTATTTGTTTTGGGGCCCAACCAAGAAATGGCGGAGAGGGTAGAAGACCTCTTTAGAACATTATTTTTTGTTGTTGTTTTAAAAACACCTCTAATGTTACTTTCACAATAAAATAAAATGTGAAAATTTCTCGTGTTCTAAACGGACTATATTCGGGGAAACTGTAACTAGAATGAGAAAACACTGAAATGGACGGCGCCTGCCCACCCCCATCCCGCGGTCCAAGGTTCGCGGGGGCGGGGCTTCCTGACGTCACAGGATCAGCGGGCCGTCGGGTTGTTTTTGTGCTCGCAGCTCTCGGGAAAAGCCACCGGGAATTCTTTACCTGGCCCTACCCTGTCTTGGAACCCAGGCCCCGAGTCCCTCCTTTCTGAAAGCTCTGCCGAGCGGCGCTGCGACGTGGGCTGGCCTCTCGGAAGCGAATCTGAGACTCATTGCGAATTGCCCAAAGGGATCATCATCAAAAGACGGGAGAGACGCCTTCGTCCGCGAGAGAGGCAGGCCCCGTCCGGGGATTTTAGAAACCCTGCGGTTCATCATGAAGTTCCAGTATAAGGAGGACCATCCCTTTGAGTATCGGAAAAAGGAAGGAGAAAAGATCCGGAAGAAATATCCGGACCGGGTCCCTGTGAGTGTCCTGGGGGGAGGGGGAGGGGGATGGGGATGGGGGCGGGGGAGTCGCGATGGCTGCCCAAA
Organism: Bubalus kerabau; assembly: GCF_029407905.1. Taxonomy (NCBI): domain Eukaryota; kingdom Metazoa; phylum Chordata; class Mammalia; order Artiodactyla; family Bovidae; genus Bubalus; species Bubalus kerabau. The sequence continues at coordinate 22,106,803 of NC_073624.1, forward strand.
GGCACAGAAGGGTGGCCCCTAACATTACTCAACCTGCACGCCCTTCACCTCGGGGAGAGCCAGTGGAATGGACGTTCGGACTGCGGACCTTTAAAAACTCGTATCCCTATAGCCTGTCCCCATCTTTTAGAGCTGACCGCAGTTTTAGAACGGATCCTACGATTGAGTGACTCAGCAGTGTTCAGCGGCTGTGTTGGCTGGGATGTCCTCAAAATGTAGCTTTTTGGGGAGAGAATGATGAGGTCGGGACCACCCATATGCTGCCTTAAGATAGCATGGAACTGTTCAGGAATGAACAGGGGGATTTGCTCCCATCAATTTCCACCCTTAGGTGGTTCTCCGTTAATCGGGAGGACTTTGGCCCTTTGTAGCCCTGGGTTTGGCAGGGAAATATTCGGAAGCCATTGGATCTTTTGTTTTATTCTGTGAGAATTAGGAAGGGAAGGGGATGCCACAAGAGTCCTGGCCCAGAAAACAAGGTCACGTTCTCTGCGCAGCAACCCGGTTGCCTCATCATTCTTGGCTCCAGGGTTTGTGGGCCGGTGTTTATTCTGAACACATTGTACCTGAACACAATCAGGAAGGACTGAGACCTTCTTCTCGGGTTTTTGGACTCAGGTTTATGTTCTTTAACTTAGTGCAGGCGGAGAGAAGGAAAAGGGAAGAAATACCAAGGTGTCTTTCTGCATCCGGGCGTTTTTCCTGTTACCCTTCCCCCCGCCTCTTGCCTGGTTTTCGGTAATGTGGGCTGCGTAGCTGGATTTGAGGGCAGAAGGCTTTTAAAATGCGATAGAGGGAACAGCAATCCTTGAGTTTTGAAGATGGGAGGATTAAAGACCCTAAGACTGTGTTGTTTATCTTAGGGCAGGGACTTGAGGATAAATATTACAGGTAATTTACGTGTAAAGGAATTGCAGTTATCTGATGGTGAATTCCTTTCCAGTCTTCCATCTAACTTTTCATGTTCTTACAGCTGCCAGAAGCGACCTGGGCCGTATAAACCTCTTGGAGTACTTTTTCCATAATCTAAGAGAGACATGAGGGCTGTTACATGAGGGGAATTACGTACAAAGGTGTTTTCAGCTCAAAAGGAGAACTAGCCCTAATACCCACTAAAGGATGCTTCACAAATTTCTTTCCTGGTCTCTGGACCTTGGATGACTGCTTTAAAAGTTTCCCACCAAGTCTTGGTGACGCCCATCCTATCCTCTTATAATATTTTCAGGTGACAACTAACTTTGATTGATAGCTTACCACATCCCTGGGAATATCTTCAGTGCCCTGCCTGTAGTCATTCACTTAGTCCTCACACCATTATAATCCCTTTCTACAGAAGAAGGATCTGAAGAAATGGAGTAACTTACTGAAAGTGGCTGATGTGTGCCTGAGCTGGGATTCTGATCCTGGCTGTTGGATCCTCCAGGCCATAGTGTTTCTCAAGGTCCGAGGCAGTTCTTGATTTAAGAATGATTTAAGCGTGCATTGTGCTCTCAGATACTGGAAATAGAGAAGTCAACTGTTGCTGCCCTCAACAGTTCAGATGCCAGTATGATGCCAGAAAAACATTCCAGTAAGCAAAATGATGACCGTTTTTTTCAGAACTCCAAGATTAAAGCTCTGTTCCAGTAGTTCTGTATAAGCTACAAGCTCAGAATTGTACCTGTTCCAAAGTCTAGTTAAAATTCTCCTATATTTCCTCAAAACAGCCCTTCCCATTTCAGTTGTTTCCATGCATTCACCCAGAATTTCAGCTAATCCCTCTATTTTTTTCTCATTGTTTGCTGTTAAATATTTTACTTATTTGATAATTTGTAAGTTCTTATGACTCACTCAGATCTCATGATTTCTCCAATTGGATTTTAACCAGTGGCCAAACTCCTTCCAGCTGCTCAGTGTGTGGCTTTCTTTCTGATGACAAAAAAAAAAAAAAAAAAGGAGCTTTGACCTCTGAATCCTGAGATTTGGTGTTAGTTCTGGGCAGAACTTTGCATCTCACTGTGCTGAAGTGTTGACAGAAAAGAGGGTTAAATGATTTCCAAAGCCCTTTCTCACTGGACTGTTCTGTTATTAAAGCAGTCACGTACCCTGATTCAATTGCACTTGTCTTTGTTGCTCTCTTTTCCTGCTCCTTTCTTGTGGTTTCCATCTCTTGTTAATTGGGGCTGGAGCTGCCAGGTCTCAGAGTTCCTGCGTAGCACAATGCTATGCTCCCTCCTTCCCTTTTAATTTTATTTACCTGCTGCCTCATTGTTGGGTCTTCACTGGTCTATTTCTATGCTCTTCTGACTTTCTTTTCATTTCTGATTCATATATCAGTACTCCAGGTTTAATTTTAATTTTTTTAAAAAATTTTTTTCTTTTGGTTTTATAGAAATATAATTGACATCTGGTACTGTATACCTATAAAGTGTACAGCATCATGATTTGACTTATATACCTTATGGAATGATGGTCACAATAAATTTAGTGACTGTCCATACAGTCTCATACAGATACAAAATTAAAGAAATAGAAAAAAAAATATGTGTGATAAGAACTTTTAGGATTTACTCTCAAAGTATAATTGACCTACAATGCTGTTAATTCCTGTTACACAACATCGTGTTTTTTATGCACGTTTCAAGACACCATGATAAGTCTAGTTATGATAACATCACTGTGTTAGTTACTACTCTATTCCTCACACTTTACATTTTGTGCCTGTGACTTATTTGTGATAATGTCCTTCTGGTCTTCCTGGTGCAGAATTCTCTTTCTCTGCAAAAATAGGCAGGTTTTTCACTATGTTAACCTATCCCCTTAAATTTAAAAGCTTCGGAGTTCTCCAAATCTTTATGTTTAGATCTTTACAGTTTACAAAGCCTTTTCACATAAAAGTTTTATGGATTTATGGATTATTTGGAGAAGGCAGTGGCACCCCACTCCAGTACTCTTGCCTGGAAAATCCCATGGGCAGAGGAGCCAGGTAGACTGCAGTCCATGGGGTCGCTAAGAGTCGGATACGACCGAGCGACTTCACTTTCACTTTTCACTTGCATGCATTGGAGAAGGAAATGGCAACCCACTCCAGTGTTCTTGCCTGGAGAATCCCATGGACAGAGGATCCTGGTGGTCTCCAGTCCATGGGGTCACAAAGGCTCGGACACAACTGAGCGACTAAACATACATATGTATTATACTCCTTGGAATGCTGAAGTTAAGAGAATTTATGTGACCTGTGCCCAGTGTTTATTTATGCTTTAACTTTTCTGTACTTCCCTTATCTTCTACCTAAAATGATTATATTTTCTAGACTAAAAATCTAAAACTGATGGTTTTATAATCAATTCAAAGTATTTATAATTTAAATCAAATTACATATTACATCACTTATATAGTATATAAATACTGAATGTGTTTTTGTAATATTTAAATTTAAGTACATTATTTAAATTATTGTTTGAAATTTTATTTATAAAATATTTCCTGTTTTATACATCTACATGTATAACTTTTATGTATCTTTTTTCCTTTTTTAAAATTATTTTTTTTTGGAAGGATAATTGCTTTACAGAATTTTGTTTTCTGTCAAACCTCAACATAGGTATATGTATATCTCCTCCCTTTTGATCTTTTTTTCCTTTTCACCACAGAAATAAATGACCCTTCTAAAACTTGAAAGTATTCTAGAAATATTTAATGTAGACACTGAAAATCCCTTAAAACCCTAACAGATAATCAGTATGGGTTATTATGGGTTATTGTACTGACATTCTATTAATATAAGTACTACTTTAACACTTTTTTTACTTAATAGTGCCTTGAATGCGTTTTTTTTGCAGTCATTCTCAAAAATTTTGATGAAGTACAAAATTTAAACCACATTATCTGTACCTTTACAGATAAATATCATTTATGAGAAAGAAGAAACCTAGTAGGTACTCAGGACCACTTGAGAAAATCCAGACAATTTTCTTGGTGCTTCAACTAAATGCCAGAAAGTATATATCCTGTAACAAAGTACCTGCCTACCAATGCAGGAGCCATAAGAAACTCTAGTTTCATCCCTGGGTCAGGAAGATCCCCTGGAGGAGGGCATAACAACCCACTCCAGTATTCTTGCCTAGAGACCTAAGAAGAGAGGAGCCAGGTGGGCTATAGTCCATAGGGTTGCAAAGAGTTGGAAATGACTGAAGCGACTTAGCATGCACGTACACACGGTAACTTGTAATTAAAATCAAGGTCCTCTTTACTTTTCATAATATCCCTTCCTTATCCTCTTGTTGTTTCAGTAATAAAATTATAACTTTATTAAGAAAGTTTGTTTCCCCGTACATTTTGTAAAGGGTAAGAGAGAATAAGAGATGGAAAAGTTGTATTGAGCCTAGAGAAACTCACTTCAGATAAAGGCAATTGTAGGGTGTAGAAGGTAACATACTAGGTTGGATTCTGCAGTTTTCATTCCCACCCTTTGTCTCTCCTCCCAGGTGATCGTGGAGAAGGCTCCCAAGGCCAGGGTGCCTGACCTGGACAAGAGGAAGTACCTCGTGCCCTCTGACCTCACTGGTAATGCTCTGTCCCTCCCCTGACCCTTCTCCCACAGCAGACCCTTCCCCCCTCCTTCCCAGTCTTTCCTGTGTGCATGTGATCGTGGGCTTGAGGGGAGATAGAACGGAGGAAAGTGAGTGGGATGCCCCAGAGAGTTGGGTGATTCAGCGATGGTGATGTAATTGTTCTTCCCCATCACCGATTTCCTTAAGCTTTTTCCCATTGTTGTAGGGCCTTGTTTGATTTAGAGGCAGCAGAGTGTGAGAGCTTGAAAGAAAAGACCAGATGTGTATTATATAAGCCGCTTAAAATTCAGGTTTGTTATTGTGATACCAATTTACACCATAAGGAAAACCATACTAATTTGTTGGGAAGATAACATTATAGAGATTCTCAGCTGAATACCTTGACCTCTTCAAGTTATGGTTTTTTTGTTCATACATCTTGTAGATACTGTTTGGATTTGCAAAAGATACGTTAATTCTTCGTGTTGATGTTTAATGGAATAACCACTGCATCCAGGAGACACTTGGAAAGATATTGGTAGATGTGTTTGCTCCAGAGTGGTTAGGTTTGAATATCAGCCTTCTAGAAACCGTGGGCAGAGGAGCCTGGTAGGCTGCAGTCCATGAGGTTGCTAAGAGTCGGACACAACTGAGCGACTTCCCTTTCACTTTTCACTTTCATGCATTGGAGAAGGAAATGGCAACCCACTCCAGTGTTCTTGCTTGGAGAATCCCAGGAACGGGGGAGCCTGGTGGGCTGCCGTCTATGGGGTCGCAGAGTCGGACACGACTGAAGCGACCTAGCAACAGCAGCAGCAGCAGCAGAAACCTTTCAGTGTGCTCAGTGAAAAATAAAGCACTGAGCGCCACTCATTGCCCCGACATTGGGATGAGGGATTGTACTAAGATTACTGGAGTCAAGTAGATATCTTCCATCACGAGTTTGTCTTAGGCGGAAATGGACATGAAAGTGTCTGGTGTGTGTGTTTTTTTTCCCCCCATATTATGTGGCTTTGGGATCTTAGTTCCCCCTACCAGGGATAGAACCTGGGCCCTGGCATTGAAAGCACCAGAGTCCTAACCACTGGACCCCAAAGAATTCTGAAAAGTGTGTTTCAAATCAGATTTAGACCATGGGAATGTTAGCATTAGGTCTGAAATTGAGTAAAGTGGAGACGGATTGAGGAATTAAACTCCATGGCACGTCAAGGCACACACAGGCTTCTTGCCATGTCATTTTTTGTTTCTGAAGCTGCAGGACAGTGTTAGGCTCTGCTCAGATGATAATGCCTATCTGGTGCTTTGGGAAACAGGTGCTGTAGAATTGTTTTCCGGATCTTACTACCGTCCTGCTAACCTCTCGTTTTCTTCCGCTTTGTCTTTGTTTTCTAAATGCCACCCCCCCACCCCCCATCCAGTTGGCCAGTTCTACTTCTTAATCCGGAAGAGAATCCACCTGAGACCTGAGGACGCCTTATTCTTCTTTGTCAACAACACCATACCTCCCACTAGTGCGACCATGGGCCAGCTGTATGAGGTAATGGTCCTGGCGACAAGGCCGTACCACCTGGCCTTCTCTAGCCTCCGTCCCAGGTGTTATCGTCCACACACCCGGGAAGTGGGGCAGGTGGTAGAGGTGTCATTTATCAGGATGCTCTCACATGGCCGTGTCAGGCTCTGGGAGATCAGGTGTCTCTTGTCCATCAGCAATTGAGCGGCACACGGGATTCAGTCCCTTTGAATTATTTTCTCAGTCTTGCCCTGCCGTAGTGTTTTAACATTGGAGTGTCCTTATTGAAACAGCAGGAAGTGCTTTCTGACCACAGATATACCAAATCAAATCAAATTTAAAGACCAGGCAGTGTTTCAGTGGATTCATTTGTCTTCACAAATCAACTCAGTTGGAGGGAGTAACGTGAATGATTTTATTTGGTTTAATTTTTGGTAAACTGTAAAAATATGATGATAAACTATAGTAGAGAACTTGATCATGATTTATCACCTTGGATTGTAACTGCATCATTATTCCTCAAAGGGTTTCACATAATACTGCCTTATAATTCTATTAGTGAACTTTTCTAATAATTTCTAGTTTTTATTCCACAGCATACATTCCCTGGTTTATATCCATATATATATATCCCAATATATATAATTTTATATCCCAATATATATATTTTTATATCCCAATATATATAATTATCCCTTCGATTCCCGGGTCAGAAAGATCCACTGGAGAAGGGATAGGCTACCCACTCCATTATTCTGGCCTAGAGAATTCCATGGACTGTATAGTCCATGGGGTCATAAAGAGTCTGACAGGCTGAGCGACTTTCACTTTCAAATATATATAGTTAATGGGTTTCCCTGGTGGCTCAGCGGTAAAGAACCTGCCTGCCAATGCAGGAGACACGTGTTCAATCCTTGAGTCAGGAAGATCTCATGGAGGAAGAAATGGCAACCCACTCCAGTATTCTTGTCGGGAAATCCCACGGACAAGGGAGCCTAGTGGGCTACAGTCCATGGGGTCACAGAAGAGCTGGACACGACTTAGTGACTGAACAGCAGTCAACAACAATATATAGTCATGTTGTGTCTTTGTTCTTCTTGCCAGAATGAGCTTCATATCTCTCATGTGTATGATGTTCTCCATGAAGGTTTTTGTGAACTTAGGGTTCACAGTTGAATCCCAGCCACTTCTGCTGCTTCTTTGATCCCTGTTTTTTTGGCCCTGCCCAGTGGCATGCAGGATCCAAGTTCCCTGACCAGGGATCAAACTGGTGACCCCTGCACTGAAAGCTCAGAGTCTTAAGCACTGGACCACCAGGGGAGTCACGTTATCCCCTTTTGAAGGGGGATGCAGGGTACCTCCTATGCCTACCCTACAAAGTTGTGTGAGACTCCAGACCCTAGGGATGACGAACTTGATTATGTTTCTAAACCATTCTCTCCCCTCTTCGCCTAGGACAACCATGAGGAAGACTACTTTCTGTATGTGGCCTACAGTGATGAGAGTGTCTACGGGAAGTGAGTGGCGGAAACCGGCCAATGGGAGCGACCGGACTCGGGGCAGGGGGAGGGGCAAGTGTGGGGCTTGGGGAGAGAGAGACAGAGGGAGGGCTCCCCCCGTGAAGGAGACAGAGGAGGAACACCTGGAAACACGACACCACACACACCATCACCATATTTTCACACGCTCGATTGACATTTTTTGCTGCTTTCTCGGCCCTGGGAGAAAGCATGTCAGGACAGAGCTGTTGGGTTGGCTTTGATAGAAAAAAAAAATGGGGATATTCTAGTCTCACAACAAACACTGCTGCGAAATCTGATTTCCATGGAAGAATCAGGGGGTGGGCAAGCTGGGGCCAGAGACCGTGAACCGACAATAACTTCCTGCTCTCCTTTGCTTTGGGCAGAGATTCTATTTTTGACATTTGCACAAGACAGGTGGGGATAGGGGTTGAGAATGTTGCAGGATTACTGGCTGGTAGGGGACCATTCCTGGGGACCAAAAGAGACCCACTGTCATTGAAGTATTATAGCCCCTGACCTCTCCTATCTCCCGCATCCCTCCCACATCCCAGTGGTCATCTCACAAGCATCACAGTACCCAGCCCACCACCCCTGTGGTGGCTGTAGACCTCAGACCCAGACACTTAGATGGAGCTCCCCTTCTGCTGGAGAGTAGAGGCCAGGCGTGAGGGACGTCAGGATTGCGAAGATAGTCTCCATAGCATAGAACTGGAACTGAATGAGTACTGAGCATCTCTGTCTAACCTGCTTTGCTCTTTGGTGCCCGTTTTCCCTACACCTACCTTGGACTTGAATGAGCGTCACCCATTTCAGTAATAGGCTAAAACCACTCGTCTTGACATTTCCCAGACTTCACTCCATGAGTTAACGGAGTTACGTACAGAAAGGGCAGGTATGGGGTAAGATGGCTTGTCTGCACCTCTCGCTTATCCAGAACTCTTGCTCCCGGCCCGCTGTCCTCCACTTTCTCAATGCACAGAGATGCATGGTGAGGGCCAGTGGCACCCCCTCCTTGGGTCTTAATTTCCCGCAGCTGCTAGTTAGAAAAATTTGAGAAGGGTGACTTTTCATAGTTCTTGGGGATTCCATTTGATTCTGATTATTTTCACGTTAGGGTTATGATCTGGGTGGGAAGCAGGAATTTGCACCCAGATGGGACATTTCAATTCATCTCAAGACACTTAAGTTCATCTCCGTGAATGAAAAGGGTCCTTCCCGTGGGGGAAGTCCGAGGGTCAGCTCTGTCAAGATGCAGGCTCTTGTATAATGAAGTTTCTGCTGTCAGACCAAGGAAATAAAAGAATTGCATACCTTAAAATGAGTTAGAAATGTTGCCTTTATTTAGTAGGTATTAGAGTAGACGGTGTGTGGACTCCGAGTGGGAAACTTTGGGAGGAGGTGGCCTTTTGAGGGGTCGCCTAGATGTGGTCAGACGTGTACTCCGCCCCTCACCACCCAGGAGTCACTCCAAAGGCCAAAGGCGAAGGGAGCTGGGAGCGGTGTGCACAGGGTGTCTGTTGGCAGAATGTGCGTGGTTTTTTCCTCTACAGATAAATGCCTTGTCACTGCTTTACATGCTCCTCAGAGCTGAAGGTGGAAGACTGCCTACATCAGAAGATAGCAAAGTGGAGGTGGGGGGTGCTTGTTAAAATGCAGATGTCTAGGCCTTGTCCCGGGTTTAGCTGACTCAGAATCTCAGCGTAGGCAGCTGTGTTGTTAACTGGCTCCTTGTGACTCTGCTGCACACCGAAGCTGCAGAGGCGCTGCTCTGTTAACCTGGCTTCCCTGTAAGTCCTAAGCCAGCCTGTTCTTGCTATCACGTCCTGGTCTGTAAGAGGCCACTATCTCCCAGAGCAGCAAAAGGCACCTCGATGGCTTTTGGGCTTGGCACAAGCTTGGTGCCCCTTCCAACCTTAGGTTAGAACCTTCAGTCAGGAACCCATATGTAGATGGGCAGTTGGGGTACAAATTAAGAGACAGCAAAAAACAGATGAGTGGAAATTCCTTTCTGAAAAAAATCAGGTGGTTCTGCTTTATTCCACTTTTTCCCCAACACAAAATTATTTTTTTCCCTAGAAAGCCTGGTGCTTTCTACGAACCTAAGAAGGTTCGTAGGACTATATTGTGAAATCAGGTTAAAAGTGAGAAAGAACAACAAACGTGAATAGTGGTGACTAGGCAGACAAGTGCACCGCCATGCTCAAACTCCGGGGGGCGCTCTACCCTGGTTGTATGTATGGCATTCTCCAGAGCTGGGTAGGGCCCAGCTCTCTGCCTTGTTGCATTCACCCTTTGGACATAATATTGTCAGTTATTCCAGGTTGCTGTGAAAATGTTCCACATATTAACCACATAATTCTTTATGGTGACTGTGTCGGTAACCACCCAATATAATAGGTATGTTGTGATTTGAGGTCTTGTGTGTGAGTTGGCTCTTGCCCATGAATACAGCCCCACGTCAGCTGTAATAACACACCAGTCATTTCCAGAAAAATAAACTGGTTGATAAACTGATTCTGTCCAGTTTTTAACTCAATACAAAACTTGTATTCAACTGTTTCTAGCTGTGTTTTCTTTTGGATCTATTTTTACTCTTATTTGAATAAACTCCAAGCATTCATCCTCATTTTGTTTTTACTGCATGAAACCAATTATTTTGAGAAACTGGTCTACTTTGTCCTTAAGTGGCTGAGTCCAGCTGGTCACTCTACTGCAGCCCCAAGTAACTGTTTCCTTCCTGGCCCTGCCTCCTGTCCAGCTCCTCACTCGCCCCTTTGTTTACCTGGATATTACAGAGCTAGGCCTGCAATCTGGTCAGTTCCAGCCTGTGGCATGCTCTCCCGTGGGTAATCAGGGCTACAGAACTTGTTTTTCTTGTGTTTTAATCTTCCCCATCCCCCAAACAAAAAACAGTCCTTGTTCCCAAAGCTGTAAGATGTTCTCAGCCTGTGGTCTCAGTCTGTTTACCATGTATTTTCTTTTTACTTTTATTCTTGCGGTTAAGGACACTTTAATAGTTTGTAAATACAGGCAAACAGATTATTTTTATTTTGAAGTAACAGGAAGTGATCACTTCAGAAGGAGTCAAATGACATTTCCACGTGCCACCGTGCAGGCCTGCGCATATTTCAACAGTGACTAAGAGACAACCCTCCGTCACTCTGCGTGTTTATTTTGCAGTGTGGACCATCAGTTTTGACAGTTCTGTTTTCAACACAGCAGTGTATTTAAGATCCTCAAGACTTCCATTTAGATGTGTTTAGCGCCTGAAGCTTGCAAAAAGTGATCCTGAGCTCTTGGGTTGGAGGTTTGAAACACAACTTTGTACTTATCTCTTGGGGCCTGTGTTGCCTTACATCACTCAGTCAAAGCTTGGTTTTGCATTGCTTGCCATTTAAAGAAAAAAACTGTGTTTTAGGTGCTCTGATTCCCTACCTCCTTCAAGTCTTGGCTCAGCTATCACTTCAGGCTACCCAGAGCACCTTTTTAAATATTTCAGCAACCTTCACCCACTCGCAGCTCTCACTAATTCCCACGTTGATCTACTTTAGTCCTGTTTGCCGAACCCAGATCCTAACATTTTCTCAAGTTTATGGTCCACTCTTACTAGGTTGTAAGCTCCAAAAGGCAGAAGTTTTATTTTGTTCAATGGTTCATACACTCTGGTCAGAACACTGCCTGGCCTAGAGCTGATGCTCAAAAAAAAGTGAAAGAAGGATAGCTTCTGATAGGCTTGAAGGTTTCAGTTCAGGGATTAGGTCATGAAGAACCAAATTATCCATAAAAGCACAAGTTTCAAATGGGCCATTTAAGGACCGTTGGGAACACCTTGGAGCTTACTAGAAAGATTTGGAGGCTGGGCGTAGGTCTCAAATCCCAGGTTTGCCACTAAACTAGCTCTGTGACATGGGTGGGCCAATTTATTTTTTGTATAAAGGAAGTGGTGAATTTCCTTCCTGTTAGATATAATTACATCAGAGGTTGTGACTATGAAATCCTTTGCAAATTAAATGACATTGTTGCATATTAGGAGTAAGTTTTATTTAAGACTAAAATGGCAGTGACTTAGGCTAACTAGCCAGAATAATCTAGGTTTTTATTTTTTTGTTCACTGGTGATATTCATTGGAAGGACTGATGCAAAACTGAAACTCTAATACTTTGGCCACCTGATGCATAGAACTGACTCATTGGAAAAGACCCTGATGTTGGGAAAGATCGAAGGCAGGAGGAGAAGGGGACAACAGAGGATGAGATAGTTGGATGGCATCACTGACTTGATGGACATGAGTTTGAGTAAGCTCTGGGAGTTGGTGATGGACAGGGAAACCTGGAGTGCTGTAGTCCATGGGGTCACAAAGAGTTGGGCACAACTGAGTGACTGAACTGACTGAATATTGCAGGACATTTATTATAATAAATCCTGCATCTATTTGGAAAATGCAGGATATGGCATGAGTCAGGGAAAGTGTAGCATATGTTGAGCTGGGTGTCTCTAAAAACAGTTTTCAGACTTGATGGGAAATACAGCTGAGAAGGCTCTCCTTTTGGTTAGTAAACTCTCCTTGAGGATTGATTTTCTTGATGGAAATAGCTGATCATCATCTTTGAAGATGATCTTGCCCGGTCTCCTTTTCCTCGGGTGCAGGTAAAACCTATATGTGGGACAGAGTAGCTAGAACATTTCAGAGCTTTGTCAGGCTAGAACCAGCATAAATATGTGAAAATATTTGAAATATATAAGTATTTAAAAAATATTTAAAGCACATGTTTAAAATACATAAATATTTGTATATTAAAATTTAAATACACAAGTATTTGTATATTTAAAATACATGCACAAGGCATCGACTCCATTCTTGTGTAAAAACGTCCAGGTTTGGCATAATGACTGCCTCCTGTTGTTCAGTCACCAAGTTGTGTTCGACACTTTGTGACCCCATGGACTGCAGCATGCCAGGCTTCCCTGGCCTTCACTATCTCCTGGAGTTTGCTCAGACTGATGTCCATTGAGTCCGTGGTGTGCTCCAACCATCTCATCTTCCATCGCCCCCTTCTTCTCTTGCTCTCAATCTTTCCCCGCATCAGGGTCTTTTGCCAATGAGTCGGCCTTTCACATCACGAAAGAATACACAGAATGCACACAGAAGAACTACACAAAAAAGGTCTTAATGACCAGGATAACCATGGTGGTGTGGTCACTCACCTTGAGCCAGACATCCTGGATTTTGAAATCAAGTAGGCCTTAGAAGTAAAGCTAGTGGGGGTGATGGAATTCTGGCTAAGCTGTTTAAATCCTAAAAGATGGTGCTTTTAAAGTGCTTCATTCAATATGACGGCAAATTTGAAAAACTCAGCAGTGGCCACAGGACTGGAAAAGGTCAGTTTTCATTCCAATCCCAAAGAAAGGCAATTCCAAAGAATGTTCAGACTACCTCACAGTTGGGCTCATTTCACATGCTGGCAAGGTAATGCTCAAAATCCTTCAAGCTAGGGTTCAACAGTATGTGAACCGAGAACTTCCAGATGTTAAAGATGGATTTAGAAAAGGCAGAGGAACCAGAAATCAAATTGCCAACGGCCATTGGATCATAGAAAAAGCAAAGGAATTCCAAAAAAGCATTGACGTCTGTTTCATTGACTATGCTAAAGCCTTTGACTGTGTGGGTCACAACAAACTGCCTCTTGAGGCCCAGGCTACTTCTGCCCTCTGTTCCACATCAGTTGGGTGTAATCCTCATCCTGAAAGTCAGACACAAGATCTACTCCTTGTAATCAGATAGAGGAAGAGACCCAGACAAGGACAGCATACTGGCCAGCTCTCTGAAGGAAAGCTCCCTGCAGGTACTAAGGACAGCACCACTGACCTCTACTGGCTGGAATTGAGTAACACAGCCACTCCTACTTGCAAATGGAATTGGTAAAATTTAGTCTCTATCCTAGGTGGCCATTATCCTGGTTCAAAACTTTATTACTGATAAGAACATATAGTACAATTAATCATATACACTAACGTGTAAAATAGCTAGTGGGAAATTGTAGCTCAGCCTGGTGCTCTGTGATGACCTAGAGGGGTGGGATGGAGGTGGGGTGGGGAGAGGGAGGCTCAAGAGTGAGTGGATGTATGTATACTTACGTTTGATTCATGTACTGCAGAAACACAACATTGTAAAGCAGTTATCTGATTACAATGATTTAAAAAAATTAAAATTGGATTTAAATGTATTGCTATGGAATAAGAACATAAAGGAAATCACTAGCATCTGACTTGCCTGGATTGGTGGCTAAATGTAGGAGATTTCTACTTACCCCTTCAAAGTTAGTCATGTGAACTTCTGAGGGGTAAATAAAAGAAACTGAATTTTAAGCAAGACTTTACCTAAACAGATGGAATCTTGAGACTTACTAGGTAGAGTGTTAAAACTTGCCAAACAATGACAGAAACTCACAACATACAAATGGCCACAGTAAAATGCATCTAGATTTAAAAAGGAATGAAAAAGAGGAATGAAAACCAGACTACCATTTGGGATATATGAACTTTATTGAGCCCATTATAGAAAGATTTGAGGTTTCCTTTCATATAATCATTCTAAAGATTCAGATAATATTGCTGTTATCATCTGCACGTGACTTGCTGTAATGTAGGGAGTTTTGTTTGTTCTTGAACAGAATAACCTGTGTTTTATAACCACATTCAATTAAAATTTCCAACCATCAGACTTCCCTGGTGGTCTAGTGGTTAAGAGTCCATTTGCCAATGCAGGGGTCATGGGTTTAATCCCTGGTCCAGGAAGATTTCACATGCCTCAGAGCAACTAAGCCCTTATGCCCCAACTACTGAGCCTGTGTTCTAGAGCCCAGGAGCTGCAGCTGCTGAAGCCTTCATGCCCTAGAGTCCGTGCTCTGTACCAAGAGAAGCCACCACAATGAGAAGCCAGTGCACCACAGCTAGAGAAACCCAGGGACAGCGATGAGGACCTGATGCAGCCAAAAATAGATATTAAAAAAAAAAAAACAACAACTATCAACATCCCACTGAATGGGTTTAAGGTATGTATTTCCAGGTCCAGCTGCGTGGCATCACTGGTACATTTTAAAAAAACCACTGACACCAACCAGGGCCCCACTTCGGCATCAGGACATAGCGGGGTCCTGGCATCTTTACGTTTACACAAACCTCTCAAGGAATCTCTGCAGCCAGGGTTCTGAACAACTCAACTGGATGCTTTTTGTCTAACAAACTCATTGGTACCCCTTCTGAAAATGGCTTTTCTTCTGACTTTACTTCATTTTCCTTCAGCTCAGTTTAGTTGCACAGTTGTGTCCTACTCTTTACAACTCCATGGACTGCAGCATGCCAGCCTTCCCTGTCCATCACCAACTCCCAGAGGTTACTCAAACTCGTATCCATTGAGTCTGTGATGCCATCCAACCATCTCATCCTCTGTTATCCCCTTCTCCTCCTGCCTTCAATCTTTCCCAGCATCAAGGTCTCTTTTCCAGTGAATCAGTTCTTTTCATCAGATGACCAAAGTATTGGAGCTTCAGCTTCAGCGTCAGTCCTTCCGATGAATATTCAAGACTGATTTCCTTTAAGATTGGCTGCTTTGATCTCCTTGCAGTCCAAGCGACTGTCAAGAGTCTTCTCCAACACCAAAGTTCAAGCATCATTTTCCTAGTCCTAGAATAATTCTTGCGAGATCTGTATTTCCTTCTCCATTAATACTTGCAGGGCTGCAGAATCTAAGACAATACCATGAACTAGATTTCTGCTACATATGAGTAGGTGTTACAAGGCTTCTCACACATCTTTAAGAAAACAAGCCACCTGTCTTTCCGCAGTGACCCTGTTGCAGTTTTGATCGGATTGAAAGACTTTGATGAGCAAGACACCCCCTCAAGACCTGACTCTTTCGTACTCAGTCACAACTAGGTTTTGGAAAAAAAAAAAAAAAAATGTTATTTCACTTAATGGCCACAAGGTGGCGGGCCAGACAATTTCATTAGCTTCAGTTGCCACCAGCAGCAATGATCTTTTTCCCATTTGTTATTAATAAGAATGTATCACCCTTCTACAAATGAAGAGTACAGAATCTTAGAACTAGACAGAAATATGAGATGATCCTGATCATTGATTGTCTTTTAATATCTTCCAAAGTAGGGAGGTTGCTTACACATTTTAAATTGTTATTCTGATCTTCCAGTGTCCCTTCCAGAATCTAAGACAAACACTAACACTCTTATTTCAGATACATGGAAATGTCTCTGTTCAAAGAGTTAACAGTGATGGAAATCTAGGAATGCAATTACAGGCATACCTGTAATTTTATTGTGGCATATTGTGGGTTTGGTTCTAGACGACAGCAATAAAATGAATATTGCAATAAAGTGAGTCACAAGTTTCTTTTGGTTTCTGAGGGCATATAAAAGCTATGTTTGTATTATACTGTAGCCTACTGAGTAGAATGACATTTTGTTCAAATTTGTGTACTTTAATTAAAAATATTATATTAGTAAAAAATGCTAACCATCACCTGAGCCTTCAGTGAGCTATAATCTTTGCAAGATCACTAATCGGAGGTCACTATGATAAACAGAATAATAATGAGCAAGTTTGAATACTGTGAGAATTACCACATGTGACACAGATATGAAGTGAGCAGATGGTCTTGGAAAAAGTGATGCCAACAGACTTGGTGAAGGTTGGCCACAGATCTTCAATTTGTAAAGAATGCATACAGCTAGAGACCTGATCCCCTATTTGTTTTGTCTGAGTTACCTAAAAAGTTGAAAAAAAGAGCGAAGCCCAAGTAAAGATTTATGGGGGTGGGGGGCAGCGCAGGGAAGCAAAATGCTGTATGCTTTGTCTCTGTTTTTCCACCTCTGAGAGTGTTTGCCTCTGGAAAAGGTGAAGTTTTGTTAACAGACCATCATTACAATCCAAAAAGTAGGTATCAATGATAAATTCCTTTAAACGTCTCTCAAAACTGACTTTGGTCTCATTGCTTCAGTGTTACCAATTAATGAAGAACTTCCTCCTGTGGTAGGTGATAGAGGAAGATGAGGCAGGAAATGAACACTGTCGAGCATCTTTTTCCAAATGTGCTCTACTCCTAATGTTTAGGAGACTAACCTTTCCTGGGGGCTTGCCAGGTGGCACTAGTGGTAAAGAACCCTCCTGCCAGTGCTGGAAGCATAAGAGACTTGGGTTTGATCCCTGTGTCAGGAAGCTCTCCTGGAGGAGCACAGGGCAACCCACTCCAGTCTTCTTGCCTGGTGAATCACATGGACAGAGGAGCCTGGTGGGCTACAGTCCATGGGGTCGCAAAGACTTGGACACGACTGAGGTGACTTAGCATGCATGCATGCAAGCTTTCAAGAATAAAAGACTAGAACTACATTTTGGTACTTCCTTAAAAAAGAAAAAAGGCCAACAGAAAAAGAAAAAGAAAAAGAACCTCTGAAGCTAGGAAAATACACTCCTGAGTTTGTTTATAATGTTCAGATCTAAAGAGATTTTATGTATACACACACACACACACACACACACACACATACAGTAGTCCTCGGCTTATCTCTGCAGGCTCAACCGCTACTTGTCAATTGCCCTCTCACTAATTAATCTTGAACTGCACCAGTCCTTTATTTCTTTTGGGAACTACACTAAGCAGTTTCCTATTGAGGGCTGTGTGCATACTCGCATGTTCTGTTGAATTGCTCCTTCCTTCACTCTGTATGTCCAGCTCATTCCTATACTTTGTTTTCACTTAAATTTTATAATCTCTGATCACCATGTTAGAGATTATAGGCCCCCTTCACTATTGCTCTGAATCTCAAACCCTTTTTTGTTTCATTTGTAACACGAATTGGAACTTGTATTTTTTATTGTATCTTTGGCTTCATAGCTTTGTGCGGGCTTCCCCTAATTGCAGTGATCCCCACCTACTCTTTGTTGTGGTTCTTGGGCTTCTCTTGTTGCAGAGCACCGACTCTAGGAGCCTGGGCTGAGTAGTTGTGATGCACAGGTTTGGTTGTGCTGTGGCGTGAGGGATCTTCCTGGACCAGGGATTGAACCCATGTCCCCTGCACTGGCAAGCAGATTTTTATCTGCTGCACCACCAGGGAAGTCTGGAACTTGCATTTTTTAAATTTGCCTTTTTACTTAGATTTTAAAATTTCTCTTATTAGGAAGACTATAATCTCCATGAATCCAGAGACCATGGAGATCATGAGACCAACAGAGACCATGTCTGTTTTTTAATTATTCCATAATTTTGTCACTTAAATATTTAATGTGTGTGTGTGTGTTTGTGTGTGTGTGTGTGTGTGTGTGTGTGTGTATGTGTCTCTCAGTCATGTCTGACTCTTGGTGATCCCATGGACTGTAACCTGCCAGGCTCCCCTGTCTGTAGAATTATCCAGGCAAGAGTACTGGAGTGGGTTGCCATTCCCTCCTCCAGGGGATCTTCCCAACCCAAGGATGGAACCTAGGTCTCCCGCATTGCAGGCAGATTGAGCCACCAGGGAAGTCCACTGTGTGTCTACTCTTTATCAGGGAGTATACCATTAGGCACTCAATAACTGTTAAATGAATAACAGTATCTCTTTAGAGGGAACCCTCTCTCCTTTAAATTTTCTATATATAAATAAAGAGAATCAAGTAGTAAAAGTTCAAACTCTTGAACTTTTCAGAAGTTCAGAAATTGAAATAAGCACATGATCCTATTTCCATATCAGTAAGGAAGTAATGTGATATATGCACCTATTAAGATATTTAAGAGAAAAGTGCATCAGATCAGTCGCTCAGTCGTGTCCAACTCTTTGCGACCCCATGAATCCCAGCACGCCAGGCCTCCCTGTCCATCACCAACTCCCGGAGTTCACTCAAACTCACATCCATCAAGTCAGTGATGCCATACAGCCATCTCATCCTCTGTCGTCCCCTTCTCCTCCTGCCCCCAAATCCCTCCCAGCATCAGAGTCTTTTCCAATGAGTCAACTCACTAACCTAAGAATTTATATATGTGGAACACATATCACAGAACCAGAACTATGTAACCTAAATAATTGAACATACAATATTAGTTGAACAAAGTGATGAATTGAAATTTGGTGAAATGAGACAAAGCCAGCCCATTTAGGGTCTAAATTAGCGTGATGTTTCAACTTTAACCTGTGGTTACTGTGACTTTCCTTTCATTAGGATTGTGTGACTCTGATCTGAAGAAGGATAACAATGTGAGTTTAAGGTGGTGTTTGTGGTCTTTGACCTGTGATTTTTCCAGTTCATCCATCTACTCAGTCAGACTTTCAAAGCTTTTTTAAAAAAAATTGCAATTATTTTAATTTTTTTTGTTAGAGGATAATTGCTTCACAATGTTGTGTTAGTTTCTGCTGTACAATAAAGTAAATCAGCTATCAGTTCATTTCAGTTCAGTTGCTCAGTCGTGTCCGACTCTTTGCAACCCCATGGACTGCAGCACTCCAGGCTTCCCTGTCCATCACCAACTCCCAGAGCTTTCTCAAACTCATGTCCATTGAGTCAGTGATGCCATCCAACCATCTCATCTTCTGTTGTCCCCTTCTCCTCCTGCCTTCAATCTTTCCCAGCATCAGGAACTTTTCCAATGAGTCAGTTCTTCTCATCAGGTGGCCAAAGTATTGGAGTTTCAGCTTCAGCATCCAATCCTTCCAATGAATATTCAAGACTGATTTCCTTTAGGATTGACTGGTTGGATCTCCTTGGAGTCCAAGGGTCTCTCAAGTGTCTTCTCCAACACCGCAGTTCAAAAGGATCAGTTCTTCGACTATATGCACACACATATGCCCTCCCTCTTGGATTTCCCTCCCACTGCACCCCCACCCCCCACTTTTCTTGGGCAGTCACTTAATTATTACTAAATTGTTCTAGAAGCTCAGAAATTCTGCAAGTCTTGACTGGGAAGCCTGACGTTCACCAAAGTTTTTCCTGTTACCTTATGCTGGTTTTTGTTGTGGCTACTCAACTGATTTATTAACAGTTTAATAAGAAAGACTCCAAAGACCTAAAGATATTTCTTCAGTATAGGGAGATTAGATACTGAATCCTGGGCCAATGGCTGAGCACGGGGAAAAGACTGGTAACAGGGCTTCCCTGGTGGTCTATTGGTTAAGAATCCGTGTGCCAATTCAGGGGACACGAGTTCGATCCCTGGTCTGGGATGATCCCACATGCATGGGAGCAACTAAGCCCATGGGCCACAACTACTGAGCCTGCGCTCTAGAGCCCACGAGCCACAGCTAGTGAAGCCCGGTTACCCTAGAGCCTGTGCTCAGCAACGAGAAGCCACTGCACTAAGAGGCCTGAGCACAACAAGCAGGAGTAGCCCCCACTCACCACAACTAGAGAAAGCCTGTGTGCAGCAACAAAGATCCACTGCAGCCAAAAATAAATAAGTAAATAAAATTAAAAAAAAAGAACTAATAGCCTAAAAAAGGCTTGTCTCACTTCAGAGAGATAAGCATACAGAAAGTATTTTTTTATGTAATTTACCCTAGTTATTTTGTAGCTTAAATTTAGCTTTGTAAACAGACATGTACGTGTTACATGTGCCTTGATTATTTAATCATTAATGGCTGTATATAGCACCTGACTGCCTACTATCTACCCATCTTCATTGAGCCAAAACATAAATTTTGGGGTATGTTGTCAATTTTGTCATAAGCAGAGTAGTTTGAGGAATTTTGGCATGCTTCCATGAAGTGCCTTATTTCCTAGTGTTTTTCTTTCCCCATGTTCTGTCCCTTAAGGAGCACAGTGGTGGAGGTGGTTTAGTCCCTAGATCATGTCCGACTCTATGTGAGCCCATGGACTGTAGCCTGTCAGGCTCCTCTGTCCATGGGACTCTTCAGGCAAGAATCCTAGAGCATGCTGCTAAGTCACTTCAGTCGTGTCCGACTCTGTGCGACCCATAGATGGCAGCCCACCAGGCTCCCCCGTCCCTGGGATTCTCCAGGCAAGAACACTGGAGTGGGTTGCCATTTCCTTCTCCAATGCAGCAAAGTGAAAAAAGTGAAGTCGTGTCTGACTCTAGCGACCCCATGGACTGCAGCCTTCCAGGCTCCTCCATCCATGGGATTTTCTAGGCAAAAGTACTGGAGTGGGGTGCCATTGCCTTCTCTGATCCTAGAGCATATATTGACTTAAAAAGTAGCTCACTCTCCCTTTGTTTATTTTAGGATTTTGTGATACTTTTTGATATAATAAACTTCATTTTATTATCATATTGTCATTGACAGAGCCAATACTGTGATTTCCTTGAGATTTATTTAAAGGTAATTTTCCCCTCTAACTTGCAAATTGTTCCTACCTTTTTAAATTTCTCTCTGTGTATGAATGTGTGAAGAGAAATGATGCGAAAGATGTCAGTGCAAAGTCGTCTATGTATCCTGAATGAAGAAATTGCAAGGAATTTCTTTATCCACTATAGATGAATTTTATGTCTACTATGTTCTCATAAACATAAAATTACCTAGAGGTAAAATTATCAAAATATATGGTCTCTCTCAGGACTTTAGTCCAGTGGAATGACTGATACACAAACACAAAATTATACTGCAGTATAGTAAATAATATAGAGGAGTGATGTTTTCTTTTCAGTTCACAAACATTATTATTTAGTATGGCTGAGAATAAAATGCATGTAATATTTTCTTATAACTTTGGCCTAAGTTACAAGAAATAAGATTATATCAGCAATATTGTGGGTGCTAAGGACAAATGCAGAAAAAAAAAAAGAATAAAAGCTTCCTGTTGGTTAATTATAAAACCTTGCACAACAAGTAGTTTTTCTACCGAGGCCCAGTTTCTGATTCTGTGCCAACTTACCAGGTCCTGCTTCCTCAGACTTACACAAACTAATTTGTAGCACAAGGAATTCCCTCCTCATTTCAGGTATGTTTTCCTGTTTCTGGCTCTTTTCTAATCCCTCCTCCTCTAATACCTGAAAGATGTGACCACTAGACAGTTCTTCTTTGTGCAGTTTCTAGTTTTAAACATTTTAAATAAATTTAAACATAAAGTACAATATTTTTTTCTGCTTCAACATATTGCATTTTGCTTTATTTGACTATGTTCAAGTCTTTGATGTATGTCCAGTAATCTTTTTTAAATAAAGTTTCTCTGAGAAGTTTAAACTGAAGGTATTTAGAACCCTGACAAGTAAGGGACTTCATCCCGTTTAGTGTTTTGCCAGCAATGAATCTGATAGCCCGTGTTCACAACAAAATTCTTCACACTTTTGAAGTTTAGCTATTTGGATACTTAACCTATTTTGTTTATTTTTTAACAATAAAGAGAATTTATATAAAACATAGAAACAAGCTATTAGGTCCACTTATGGGGTGTCTTATTTCAGTTACAAAATAATACAAAAGATATTGTTCATAAGTCGTGTTGTTAATCATAGAGTCACTTAGGAAAAGTGAAATGGTTAACTTTGTGTTCTAACCGTAAATTGTGCAATGCCTCCGAGAATCACAGCTAATAAACATATTTCAATTTCTAATAATAGCAGAACACCAACTCTGTCTTTTACTATTCAGTTCCATGAGGCAAACTGCAACTATGTTAGAAACAGGCTTGGGATTTTTGGGTGACTTCATTGCAGACCTAGAATTTTTAAATTCTGTACTAAAAGCAATGAATACTTTTTATATAAGAACTGGTTAAGAATTAAGACAGCTTAACTTTTGTAGGGTTCTATTTCCTTTACTTTTATGTTCTTGGTGACATTTTTTTCCTGTACTCAGGGCTTCAAACTGTTGAGAACATGCTTCTGGGAAGTGTAATAGATGTATCTATTTATAAACTCAGATTTTATTTCATTTTATTTTATTTTGGCCATGTCACGTGGCTTGCAGGATCTTAGTTCCCTGACCAGGGATTGAACCTGTGACCTCAGAGTGCAAGTAAAGAGTCCTAACCACTGGACTGTTGGGGAATTTCCCACAACTCAGATTTTATATTATTGTTTCATTTTTCTATATTATAATATACCTTCCCAAATTATAGAAGGATATACTGATATTTGAGCACTTTATCCCTTACAGTTTTTTTCCTATATAAAGATGGATGAAGAACCCATAATTTATAGTATTACTACTCTAAACCAGGATTTTCAGCAGAGGCATACAGCAAAAAATATTAAGCATAAATTGGATCCAAATGAATTGCCATTAACCAAGAAGAAGCTGAAACACCAGAAACCTTGTAAAAGACAGCACGAAAATATAGCAGAAGATGTCAATGATGAAGGTAAGCTACATTAAAACAGAGTATTCAGTAAACATGTAGAGAATGCCTAAAATTGTATACTGACATGCTATGCACTGGGGGGTACAAAAATACAACAGTTTCTAAATTTAGTTAGAAAATGAAAAGGTACAAGCAAAAATGTTAATTTAGTGCAGATAACGCTAAAGGCCAAATGTTAAATACTGTAAATAATTTAAAAGATACCTTGGATAGTTTAGAAATTTCACTGCTAAAGTGGGAGTTTATTTAGACCTTAGAGGAAGAATATGATTTGAATGGAAAAGCGTTGGAAAGTAATTCCCTTGAGACAACAATGGTAAATGAAGGACAATAACTAGCTGTGGCTGTTTGAGAGGATTGAGTTAGATACCTTGATTGGAAGCCAGAAGTTGTATAGTGTGAGAAATAAATATTTTCGACTGATTGATCTCTGGGCTAGAGTGCCATAATCTTTGATGTAACTATTTACATAAGCAGAACATAAATGTATTTCTTTTAAATTTGGAGCACAAAATAGATTGGGTAAATCATTGTCAAGTGCCACTGAGAATCCAGATGAAGTTTGGGATCCTGATGTGAATTAGTAGCAAGCTGTTTGACTTCCTTCATCAGATATCTGTAACAGTGCACAAGGTGTGTAAGATGGAAAATGAGCAGTTGGCATCAGTGCAATCACTCAGGTGACCCATCACTAGGTCTAAGTTGGGTGATTAAGGCATGGTGGTGATAACTAATGAAGAGACTGTAAGAGATGCGTGACAATAATATTGGGGAAGAATTTCAGTGGGAGGAAGGAAGTTGATATGAAAGATAAAGGTGATACTCAAAAGTTATTTTTTTTGCATATTAAATGTCCCCGAGTTGAATGACAAATATAAGCCTGCATTTTATTGCTTTTGATCTTCCAACCGGTGAAGTATAGGTCCATCAAGGATGCTGGCGGCCTTTTTTTTTCTTAAAGATTTTTTTTTTCCTGATGTGGACCATTTTTAAAGTCTTTATGGAATTTGTTACAGTATTATTTCTGTTTTATGTTTTGGCTTTTTGGACGTGAGGTATGTGGGATCTTAACTCCCTAACCAGGTCTCAAACCCACAGCCCCTGTATTAGGAGGCAAAGTCTTAACCTCTGGGCCATCAGAGAAGTCCCTAGCTTCTTATTCTTACCATAACACCATCACTGGTTCTATACTTGCATGAAACACTACGAACCTTAATATGTGAGAGAAGAATAAACAAACGGTATTTGTTGACTTCCTAATCTAAATTGTAGCCTCTTTTAACTTTTCATGTTGGAAAACTGCTCAGTGCCTAAATGAATCAATTGGCATTCTGCAGTTTTCTTGCTCAACTTATCTTTCTTTTCTTTTTTGGGGGTGGGGAGAATGATGGTAAGCTTTGGAGGCAGCATTAGTGAATTAGGGACTCTGTTTTGCTATATTAGACAAAAAGCCTATGGAAAAAAATGAGATTTTTTAAAACTTCTATTTCAGTATTATCTAAAACTGTTTTGAAAATATTTTGCAGGCCTGTTGTGAGAATCAAAAATTGACATGTATTTGATGTGTTCTTAACTGTAAACTACTCTTTAAGCATTGTGTTTATTCATCCAGTTATGTTGCTTCATCTAATTTTGATTCTGCTTGTGTTTTCAATCCTCTCAGATGTCTTGCCTCTTCCATGGAGGCTCATTTCTAAAATCCTGGGTGTCTTGTGCTTTCTCCTAATGGCCATGGCCATTGTGGTAGCTGTTGTTACTGCAAACTGTAAGTAAATACAGAAACTTCCAAACTGTGTTCCCCTCAGGAGCGCTGTTTCATTTCATAGAATATGATAAGCCAAAACAGGCTGAGAATAATTTTAGCTTACCAAAATTCTTCCTTTTTTATTTTCTTTAAAATTGCTGATTTATTTTTATGAAATATAGTCTTTGAGTATCTCATTTTTGAGGTTTCAATTTAAAATAAGAACTGCTCATGATATTTGACTGTTTTTGCAGCATCTTCCAAAAAACCACCTCTCAAAATCCAGCAGAAAGGTAGGTTTTACAGACTGATTTCTTAAACTGATTTAAAAGTATTATTGTGCTGGTCAGAGACCCAGGTTCTATCCCTGGGTCCCTGGAGAAGTGAATGGCTACCCACTCCAGTATTCTTGCCTTGAAGAATTTCATGGACAGAGAAGTTGGGCGGGCTATACAGCTCATGGGGTCGCAAAGAGTCGGACATGACTAAGCGACTAACACTATCACTATCTATCCACACACACGGAGATTTCTCTGGGCAAGTTACTCTAGGATGTGTAATAGAAAATACAAGACATAATTCCAGCCATCAAATAACTTACAGTCTTGTGAAACTGAGGTTTGTGTATAATTAACTGAAATACAGGAAGACAAGGGTAAGGTTTTCTGGGATGTTTTAAGAAATTGTTGTAAGACTTCATATGTTTGTAGGGGAATAGAAATACTTGTAATGAGAACAAATTTTGGAGAAGTAGAGTTTATATTACAGGGGCAAAATATTAACAAACATTAATCTAATGGGGATGTAATGTGAAGACATTCTAGCCCTGAAATGCTGTAATATCAAAGTATGGAGATAAGAACATGAATAGATTCTAGGTCACCAGTATCATATACTATATGAAGGGTACAACACGTCTCAGAAGTGAGAGAAGAAGAAAAATTTTCATTCTAATTCATAATTTTATTATGAGTAATTTTTGTGTTTATGAAATGTTACTCTCATGACAAAGGTGCACTTCTGTTCACAAGGCGTATCTAAGAAATAATAAAGTCAGGCTTTGTGATTTTTTTTTTCCCCAATGCAATCATAGAGAACCTGTGTCTTGGACCTCAGTGTCATTCTTGTCCAGAGAATTGGGTTTGGTTCAGATGCAGCTGTTACTACTTTTCCAAGGAAAAGTTAACTTGGATAGAGAGTCAAAGTGCCTGTTCATCTCTAAATTCCAGTCTCATCAAGATAAACAAGGAGGAGATGGTAAGTTGTGAAACAGAGCATCATAATGGTATGTGAAATATGTGAAGTCGATTGAGTGGATTAAGCTGATAATTATTTGAATTTACCTGACCTCAGCACTAGACAAATGGCTGAAGGGTATGACTAGTTTATCTTTTGTTTACATTTTCATATGCAAAATGTGCCACTGGATCAGGCTCTTATGTAAAGGGGAGAGATGTTTTGAAATAATAAGTAGAAAGACCTTTATGTACAGACAGATACTGTTAGAATCGCCTTATACAAGGCACCTAGAATAGTCAAACTCAGAGTCAGAAAGTACATTGGTAGATGCTAGCGGCAGGGGAGTACATTGCGGGGGAGGGGTGAAGGGGAGTTATTGTGTAGTGGGGACAGAGTTTTGGTTTCAGTTCAGTTCAGTTCAGTCGCTCAGTCGTGTCTGACTCTTTGCAACCCCATGAATTGCAGCACGCCAGGCCTCCCTGTCCATCTCCAACTCCCGGAGTTCACTCAAACTCACATCCATCGAGTCAGTGATGCCATACAGCCATCTCATCCTCTGTCATCCCCTTCTCCTCCTGCCCCCAATCCCTCCCAGCATCAGAGTCTTTTCCAATGAGTCAACTCTTCGCATGAGGTGGCCAAAGTACTGGAGTTTCAGCTTTAGCATCATTGCTTCCAAAGAACACCCAGGACTGATCTCCTTCAGAATGGACTGGTTGGATCTCCTTGCAGTCCAAGGGACTCTCAAGAGTCTTCTCCAACACCACAGTTCAAAAGCATCAATTCTTCAGCACTCAGCCTTCTTCACAGTCCAACTCTCACATCCATACATGACCACAGGAAAAACCATAGCCTTGACTAGACAGACCTTTCTTGGCAAAGTAATGACTCTGATTTTGAATATGCTGTCTAGATTGGTCATAACTTTCCTTCCAAGGAGTAAGCGTCTTATAATTTCATGGCTTCAATCACCATCTGCAGTGATTTTGGAGCCCCCCAAAATAAAGTCTGACACTGTTTTCACTATTTCCACATCTATTTCCCGTGAAGTGATGGGACCAGATGCCATGATCTTAGTTTTCTGAATGTTGAGCTTTAAGCCAACTTTTTCACTCTCCACTTTCACTTTCATCAAGAGGCTTTTGAGTTCCTCTTCACTTTCTGCCATAAAAGTGGTGTCATTTGCATATCTGAGGTTACTGATATTTCTCCTGGCAATCTTAATTCCAGCTTGTGCTTCTTCGAGCCCAGCGTTTCTCATGATGTACTCTGCATATAAGTTAAATAATCAGGGTGACAATATACATCCTTGACGTACTCCTTTCCCTATTTGGACCAGTCTGTTGTTCCATGTCCAGTTCTAACTGTTGCTTCCTGACCTGCCATACAGGTTTCTCAAGAGGCAGGTCAGGTGGTCTGGTATTCCCATCTCTTTCAGAATTTTCCACAGTTTATTGTGATCCACACAGTCAAAGGCTTTGGCATAGTCAATAAAGCAGAAATCGATGTTTTTCTGGAACTCTCTTGCTTTTTTGATGATCCAGCGGGTGTTGGCAATATGATCTCTGGTTCCTCTGCCTTTTCTAAAACCAGCTTGAACATCAGGAAGTTCACAGTTCACGTATTGCTGAAACCTGGCTTGGAGAATTTTGAGCATTACTTTACTAGTGTGTGAGATGAGTGCAATTGTGCGGTAGTTTGAGCATTCTTTGGCATTGCCTTACTTTGGGATTGGAATGAAAACTGACCTTTTCCAGTCCTGTGGCCACTGCTGAGTTTTCCAAATTTGCTGGCATATTGAGTGCAGCACTTTCACAGCATCATCTTTCAGGATTTGAAATAGCTCAACTGAAATTCCATCACCTCCACTAGCTTTGTTCGTAGTGATGCTTTCTAAAGGCCCACTTAACTTCACATTCCAGGGTGTCTGGCTCTAGGTCAGTGATCACACCATCGTGATTATCTGGGTCGTGAAGATCTTTTTTGTACAGTTCTTCTGTGTATTCTTGCCATCTCTTCTTAATATCTTCTGCTTCTGTGAGGTCCATACCATTTCTGTCCTTTATCGAGCCCATATTTGCATGAAATCTTCCCTTGGTATCTCTAATTTTCTGGAAGAGATCTCTAGTCTTTCCCATTCTTTGTTTTCCTGTATTTCTTTGCATTGATTTCTTTGGTTTAGGAAGGTGCAAAAGTCTGGAGACAGATGAAGGTTGAGAGTTTCATAAGAATGTGAATATACTTAGTGCCATCATCAACTGTACAGTTAAATATAGTTCAAATCATATATTTTAGGTTATGTGAACATGTTAGTCGCTCAGTTGTGTCTGACTCTTTGTGACTCCATGGAGTCATGTAACCCATGTAACCCATCAGGCTTCTCTCTCCATGGGATTCTCTAGGCAAGAATACTGGAGGGGGTTGCCATGCCCTTCTCCAGGGAAGCTTCCTAGCCCAGGTGAATTCTACCTCTCTCAAAAAAAGACATTTAGAAAATATTCCTGTTGAATGAATTTTGAAGGAGACAGTTATTACAAGAACTATCCCAATCAGGGGAAAAAGAACCTGGTATATAGCCCAACAACCAGGTAGTATAGCCTTTGTGGTCCAAAAGTTAATGGCAATGTGTGAGCAGTGCCTCACAATCTAGAACAGGATGCGAGGAGATGGAAGAGCTTTCCCTCACTCTGCCAATGGACATCAGCATCGGGTTAAAGCATCCACTGTAAGAATTCTTCTGATAGAGGATGTTTTCTCCATTCTGCACCTGAAGAGACAGGAGTTGGACATTGGGGGTAAAATTAATCTTCAAGACATCTATAAAGGTCTTGCTTATAGACCCTGCTGCCATTCCTTTAAAAACCTTACTCCCTTATTTATTTATTTATTTATAAATATCTCATATTTATTTATTTTCTGTGTCTCCCATGAGAACTGGGAATTTTGTTTTGTTTCTTGCTGTATCATTAGCTAAATCTCAAAATGGTTTTGGAATATAGCATGTGATAATGAGTTTGTGGACAGGATGAATTGAATAAAGATAAACACGGTGTTGAATTTTTTAAAGAGGACTCTCATGCAGTTGATGAAAAGATAATAACGAGAACTTTGTATTTGCATGTATTTGTTTATCACTAGCATTTCTTCTCCTTAAAGTCTTTCTTTTGGATTGGAGTCTACTATAATGAAACTGGCAGGCACTGGCTGTGGGAAAATGATTCACTTCTGCCTTATGATATGTAAGTATCTATCTGACATAATTGCAATCTTCTTTGCCCTTGGTTTAATTGCTGCATTTGCCCAAAATAATAGAAATAAAGGGTGCCCAAGACACAATTTCAAGGACATTTAGGTAATTGGGAAAAGAGACAGTAACTTAAATCCAATCCCATGTTCAGAATTGTAGCCTCCAGAAGCAGATAACATAACTCAGTTCCTTAATAAGTCCTCTCCTGAGAATTTTTCTTACACATCATCTCAGTTTGCTAGGGCTCTCATAACAAAGCACTGCAGATGGAGTAGCTTAAACAGCAGAAATTTATTTTCTTGAATGCAGAGGATAGAAGTCCAAGGTCAAGGTGCTGGCACTTTGGTTTCTTCTGAGGCCTCGCTCTGTGGGTCTACAGGTGGTCTTCTCCCTATACCTGTTTATGTGCAAATTTCCTCTTGTAAGGACAGCAGCAATATTGGATTAGGGCCCACCCTAATAACCCCTTTTAACTGAAATAATTCTTGAAATACCTTATCTACACTCATATTCTAGGGTAATGGAGGGTAGGATCCCAATGTATGCATTTTTAATGGGACACAATTCAGCTCATAACACAAATCATGGATTAAAATCTTACTTCCTCACTAACCATAGTGCTCGATAAGACCCAACTTCCAGGTCATTAATATAGCTTTAAAATCTCCTTGCATTTTTACATTCTACCCACCATCTGCCTAAACACTATGGACAATAAAAATGTTTATTTTCCTCACCAGAAAAATGTGATGATACCTGTTATTCATAGGCTTTTCACTCTTTTGTTTTTAAGTTGTCTGTCTACTTCTATAAGCAATGATAATCAGCCTGATCTCCATCCTCTCAGACGCTTACATCCTTACTTGAGTTTTTATCAAATATTTAAGGTTCTGTAATCTATCAATACAGAGAAGGCAATGGCACCCCACTCCAGTACTCTTGCCTGGAAAATCCCATGGATGGAGGAGCCTGGAAGGCTGCAGTCCATGGGGTTGCTAAGAGTCGGACACGACTGAGTGACTTCCCTTTCACTTTTCACTTTCATGCA
This sequence comes from Bubalus kerabau, assembly GCF_029407905.1. Taxonomy (NCBI): domain Eukaryota; kingdom Metazoa; phylum Chordata; class Mammalia; order Artiodactyla; family Bovidae; genus Bubalus; species Bubalus kerabau. Next base: position 22,136,943 of record NC_073624.1, read on the forward strand.
TTGGAGAAGGAAATGGCAACCCACTCCAGTGTTCTTGCCTGGAGAATCCCAGGGACGGCGGAGCCTGGTGGGCTGCCGTCTATGGGGTTGCACAGAGTCGGACAGGACTGAAGTGGCTTAGCAGTAGTAGTAATCTATCAATAACTTTTAAATTTGTAAAAATCTTAGTTATCTGTGCTACTGATAGAAATTCAATTTGATTCAATTATATTATATGTACATTGCATTTTAAGTGTTTATATATAAAATGAAAGTTTTATATTTCTTCTCTTTGGTATTTACTTGTTATACAATTTCACGAAGACTATACCATTTCTTCTGTTTCAGGTTTTCTCTTCCTACACCTGTATTAAGACATAACTGTCTATCTTACAAATCAGGAGAAGTTTATCTAAGTGAAAGCTGTGAAATTAAACAGACTTACATTTGTAAGAATCACCTTATTTTTTGATACATATATGTGGGTGGAATCTAGAAAAATGGTCCAGATGAACCTACTTGCAAAACCTCTAGCAAAGCTAGAGACACAGATGTAGTGAACAAATCTGTGGACCCCAAGATGGATGGAAAGGGGGAGTGGGATGGATTGGGAGATTGGGATTGACCTATATACACTGCCATATATAAAATAGATAACTAATGAGAACCTACTATCTAGCACAGGGAACTCTACTCAGTGCTCTATGGTGACCTATAGTTGTAAAGCAATTATACTCCAATAATAAATAAAAAATAGAATCACCTTATTTATTCTGTAAATTCAAAGCAAAGATGAGCATTACTCTTATCTAATTCTACACCTTGATAGAATCGCCAATGGTCACTATCTTGGTCTATAGAGAAAATATGTAAATGAACACCTTTAGTAAAAATGAAATGTTCTCAAAATATACTGCAATGCTATTTTATAAATGTACTATAATTTTGTTGAGTGGATATACTTTCATTTATATGACTTTTCATGAAATAACACTGTGATAATACTCAGAATATATATGCCAATGCACTTTAGGAGACATTGCCTTAAATATTTTCTGAATTACGCCATGAGATAAAGTTAATGAGACAAGGTTAGACTGTGTTGGACATTAAACAGTTGTCTTATGTAAACTTACAGTATTGTCACTGATGTATGTATTGCTTTTTTTGTCTATAAAATTGTCAAAATATATTGTTAAGCGATAGAACACGACCAGATATAGAGATTAGTATAACTGCACAAGAAATAGAATTGTTCCATAATTTTTTCAAAATTAGTTTTCAGCTTGATTACTACCCAAAAGTCCAGTTTATTTTGTAACATGGTGACTCTGAGATAGCTAATTAGACCCACAGGTGACAATGTGGTTTAAAGGATTTTGCTTTAAAGTCTCAATTGTGAAATGTTCATTCCTTTAAGTTATTCTGTTGCATAGTATTTTAAAAAAATCAAAAATAAGTGATTAGTATTTATTTCATTTTAATTGTATCAAAGCCTTTAGAATTATTAAAACAATAGTGATGACAAGCTGTGGTTCATCTTCTCTTAGTCTTAAAACCCTCTATACCTTTTACACATACAGACACAATAAGCTCCCTTTTATGTTTATTTAATAAGATTTGGTCTAAAATTATATGCAAAGAGCAAAAGTTATGCTTTACCAAAGTTCTTATTTCACTAGAGCAGAAGCAACGTGATAATGCCAGAATTAGATATAATCGTCCCTTGATATCTACAGGAGATTGCTCCCAGGACCCTTGGTGGGTGCCAAACTGTGTAGATGTGTCAAGGTCGTCATATAAAATATTAGCATATATTTTACAATATTTGTATAGCTGCTAAGTCGCTTCAGTCGTATCCGACTCTGTGCGACCCCATAGACGGCAGCCCACCAGGCTCCCCCGTCCCTGGGATTCTCCAGGCAAGAACACTGGAGTGGGTTGCCATTTCCTTCTCCAATGCAGGAAAGTGAAAAGTGAAAGTGAAGTCGTGTCTGACTCTAGCGACCCCATGGACTGCAGCCTACCAGGCTTCTCCGTCCATGGAATTTTCCAGGCAAGAGTACTGGAGTGGGGTGCCATTGCCTTCTCCATATAAATGTATGGCTTATGTACAAAAAATAACTTTGGTGTATTATTTACATATAACAAATGTACATATAAGTCCTATCTAGGTTATTTATACCTAATACAATGTAAATACTATGTAAGTTGTTGTTAATACAATGTAAGTACTATGTAGATAGTCGCCTGGGTGTGGCAAATTCAAGATTTGCTTTTCAGAAATTTCTAGCTTTTTAAAAATTCATGATTAGTTGAATTGGAAGATGCAAAACCCATGGTGCAGAGGTCCAACTGTGCTGTATTTGTTCTTAATCCAAGCATTTCCATTGATGAAAATAACCAATAAACAGTCTCTAATAGGAGCAGAAAAGAGCTTTATTTGAGGCAAACTGAGGACTATAATCTGGAAGGCAGACTCTCCAATAACTTCTCTGGAGAAGCAGGATTTTCAGCATCATTTCATATCCTGTTAGAACAAAGAACAATAAGCAAGTCAGGGATACATTCCTTCAAAGTGAAAGTGAAGTTGCTCAGTTGTGTCCGACTCTTTGCGACCCCATGGACTGTAGCCTACCAGGCTTTTCCGTCCATGGGATTTTCCAGGCAAGAGTACCAGAGTGGGTTGCCATTTCCTTCTCCAGGGGATCTTCCCAACCCAGGGATTAAACCCGGGTCTCCCGCATTGCAGGCAGACGCTTTACCCTCTGAGCCACCAGGGAAGCCCAGCATTCCTTCAAGGATTCACAAAAAAAGAAAAAAGATTAGCATGTATGCAGAGGGTCAGTGTGGCAGTGGCACCTAGGAAGAGAATCTTATCATCAAAGGAGGATCAGCATTGGCATCCCCAGAAGGGAGCATTTAATTTTTATTTTTAACATGGACATTCTTTACTTTTGATCAATGTGTCCTTTTCTTTAATAATTAAAGCAGATGTACAGTGTATGTTTGATAGGCCACAAATAGGGTGTTAGTTTCCCTGGTGGCTCAGATGGCAAAGAATCTGCCTGCAGTGTGGGAGGCCTGGGCTCGATCCCTGAGTCTGGAAGATCTCCTGGACAGGGAATGGCAACCCATTGCAGTATTCTTGCTTGGATAATTCCATGGACAGAGGAGCCTGGAAGCCTGCAATTCATAGGGTCACAAAGAGTCGGACATGTCTGAACAACTAACACTTTAACTTTAGTATAAAATTCAAGTTAACTTATGCATAAGCCAGAATGACTTCCACATCCCTCATTAAGTCAAAACTCCTTTTGTTGGTTTCTTCCACTCCTCCATACTTATTTGGCTATGCTTTTATTCTTTAAATATTTCCCTTTCTAGATGGTCATTTTAAGCAAAAAAATTTCCCTTCCTAGATGGTCATTTTAAGCAAAAAATTTCTTTCCTAGATGGTCATTCTAAGCAAAAAAGCAGATCAGAGCAACTTTTCAGAGTTTATTAGCTTTGTACTCTGGTATGTAGTTTCATGAGGATTTTTTTTAAAGTTTCCTTTTTGAGTTATGGTTTTCTCTGATATATGGCAAAGAGTGAGATTGTAGGAGCAGATGGTAGTTCTATATTTAGTTTTTTAAGGAACCTCCAGACTACTCTCCGTAGTGGCTGTACCAATTTACCTTCCCAGCAACAGTATAGGAGGGTTCCCTTTTCTCCACATCCTCTCCAGCACTTATTGTTTGTAAAATTTTTAGTGATGGCTATTCTGATTGGTGTGAAGTAATATCTCATTGGTGTTTTGATTTACATTTCTCTAATAATTAGTGCTGGGAAAGAATGAGGGCAGGAGGAGTGGGGGCTACAGAGGATGACATTGTTGGATGGTATCATCCACTCAAAGGACATAAGTTTGAGCAAACTCTAAGAGATAGTGAAGGACAGAGAAGCCTGGCGCACTATAGTCCATGGGTTTGAAAAGAGTTGGACACAATTGAATTGAATAACAGTGATAATTCATCATGTTGAGCATCTTTTCATGTGTTTTTTTGGCAGATCTGTTTAAATCTTCCACCCATTTTTTTAATTGGCTTGTTTGTTCTTTTGATATTGAGCTGCATGAGCTGTTTGTATATTTTGGAGATAAATCCCTTGTGGGTCACTTCATTGCAAATATTTTCGCCCATTCTGTGGGTTATCTTTCATCTTCTTTATGGCTTCCTTTGCTTTGTAAAACCTTTTAAGTTTAATTAGGTCCCATTTGTTTATTTTTATTTTTATTATTCTAGGAGGTGGATCAAAAATATCTTTCTGTGATTTATGTCAGAGAGTGCTCTGCCTATGCTTTCAACTTGATTCCCTTAAAGTTATATAATCACTTACAACAACGCAGCCCACGTGCTACAATACATGGTTTTATTACCTACTGTTGAAGGGCAATATCTGAAGCATTGACATGCCGTGTTACAACTCATCTTGTTTAGAAGTCAGTGAATAATATAACTGAATTATTAGTATAAGCAGGCAAATATCATACATAATTTATAGACATTTCCCCCAAATATCCCTGAAGTATATATTAACATTATCCTTTGAAGAAGAACCTGAAAAGCTGTTGAACCACAGAATAAATTAAGCACTGCCATTCATATCATTGTTACATTGTGAAAATTTACTAACAGAACTGGTGATAGAATTTTATAGCAAGCATAAATATATTCGTCACCCAGATTGTACCATTAACATTTGAGTATATTTTTTCCATTACCTATCTGTCTCCTATGCTTTTATCTACCTTGATACACCTTATTTTTTATACATTTCAAAATAATTTCCAGATATTAGCACACTTCCCTCCTGAGTACTATAGCATGTATATCACTCACTAGAGTTCAATATTTGTTTACAATTCTCTTGTTCTTTTGAATTATAATTTGCATACAATAAGTGCACAGATTTTTGTGTTATTATTCAATAAGTTTATCATACAGTCTGCTGCAAATTCTGATCAAGATGCAGAGTATTGGTCTTCACTGGTGGTCCAGGGGTTAAGAATCCTACCAATGTAGGGGACACAGGTTCAGTTGCTGGTCTGGGAAGATTCCACGTGCCATAGGGCAACTAAGCCCATGCACCACAACTGCTGAGCCTGCTTGCCCTAGAGCCTGTGCTCCACAACAAGAGAAGCCACCGCAATGAGAAGCCTTGCACGGCAACTAGAAAGTAGCCCCTGCTCCCTGCAACTAAAGTCTGCTCATAGCAACAAAGACTCAGTGCAGCCAAAAATAAACAAACAAATAAATTAAATTATTTTCTAAAAAGGCAAAGATTATTACTCTTTCCCAGAAGATTCCCTCAAGTTCATTCCAATAGATCCCTACCCACTCTTTAAAGTCAACCACTATTCTGATATTTCTCTAGTATATTTTGTATATTCTTTTTCAAGAATTATTTCAAATTCTGTTTTGTTATGTTTTGTATAAAACATTTTTTCTTCCAGTGTAATATTTGTGTGATTCATCTATGTTATTATATGTGATGTTCAGATTTCACACAAAAATTGATATTAATTTCCACTGATTTTTTTTTCCTAAGGTGGGCAAGGTTTTATATTTGTACTTTAGAGTTCTTTTGGCAGCCTTACTTTGACAGTCATACTTCCAGAAATGATGACTTCATTTTCACCATTTTCATGGAATTCAGTCGGGTTTTGGTGCCGTGTTATCACAGATTAGCACCAAGTATAGGATTGCTTCTGATTGCATAGGCTTCTACTATGTACTAGACTTTTGATTCTTAAAGTTGGCTCCATTGTTTCCTGGTGGAGGAGACCACAGAGCACTGGGCATTTCTCCCTTCCTACTCCTGGTAGATTAATTACATCAGATGCTTGACCCCTTCTTGGAGTTACCCATGATGCCTCACTGTTGTCAGCACTTTTCTAAGCAATAGTGTTTCTATTTCACTTTACTCAACCAATTCCAGCAACATGACTACTCTGTACCAGGCCCTCAGTTTTTGAGATTATTTATATTCTGACCGTTGTGATTGTTTTCATATAAAGCCACTCAAAATGGTAATAGTTAAGGTGTTTAACGGATCACCATGACCCATATCATTCTTGGGCATCTAGTTGTTTTTGAATTTTAGTATGGCGTCTTCAAAAATTTATGAAAGAAATGAAAGAAAGACTCTCCTTTCCTTCTTCTTAGTAAGGCAATTTGATCACTGAATGAGGCTTTCCCCAGAAAGATACATGCGTGTGTGTGTGTGTGTGTGTGTGTGTATTTTCAACCAAAAATAAAACATATAAGGGATTTGGCATCTATATCTAGTTCTATTACTGGAAAAAGAAAATGTAGTTAGAACCAACTAGGTCCAAGATGGTGGAAGATTTAACTTTCAGTAGACCTTGAGCCTCTTTATATGCTCATTATAATTCATTAGCATAAGCTAAAGGGCATACCCACAGGCACCATGGCAGTTCTGAAGCTGACCATAAAAGGAAACAGAGTGGGCACTGGACCAATTCCTGGAAATCCCTGCCCCTTCCCCAAAATGTTGAAAAAATTCTCCTGTTCATTGTGTGTGCTTGGTCATTCAGTTGTGTCTGACTCTTTATGACTATTTGGACGGTAGCCCACCAGGTTCCCCTGTCCATGGGTTTTTTTTCAGGCAAAAAAACTGGAATGCGTTGCTATTTCCTCCTTCAGGGGGACTTCCTGACCTAGGGATCAAACTCAGGTCTCTTGCTTTGCAGGCAGATTCTTTATCTGCTGAGCCATCAGGGAAGCACTGAAATTACCCAGTCCATGAAAATTAATCACCCCATATTTTGGGGCCTCTTGCCTTCTGAGATGGCTACTCTCTGTCTGTGGAATGTGTTTCTCTCTAAATAAATCTACAGAGAGAGAGAGAGAAAAGAAGTAGTGTGACCGTATCTTGTACTTAACACAATCCCTGAACTGGTGCTGTCTTTAACCCTTTTTATTGTCTGTTAGTTTTCTTATTCATCTCTTAAAGTTTTGTCTCATAACAAACATGGATTTTAAAATCTTATTGCTTTAAATTCTTAGCTTTCTATAATCTTCCTAAAACTTCCATTTAAATACAGAGGTTTTAGAGCTGGTTGCTAGGAATGGATTGTTTCCTTCCACATGTTCTGTAACTCATGCCTGTCTCATTCACTTATTATTTTAGGAATTATTTTTACCATGGTTGCATAGTCTAGTTTTCTGTTTTGCTTAGCATGAATATCTATATATCTGTTCTTATAACTTTCTTGTCCAATTACAATTTAGTTCCCTAAGGGGGAATAATTCAAGTTTTCAAAAAATTTTATTTTTTTTAATACAAGTGGAAAGTATGCCAGGTATTTGGGAGCTTTTCCTGATAATGCATTTTCTTTCCCAGTATTTTCTTCTAAAAAATATGGTACTCAATGCACTCACTTGAAAAGAAATCTCTGGGGAATAAATATATCATTTAGAATATGATTGTAACATTTATATCATCATATATATGACTTGCATGAATGATTTCTCCATCCTAATATAATTCTAACTTTCATTAAAGACTTTTCCAGCCTCATATTATTTCACATTTTTTTCTGTCTCTTCTTCCTCTTTCTGTCCTCTTCCAAATAAAAGCAATCATGATTTTGAAGCGAATTCTATTACTTGTGATAATGTATGCCCAACTGATAATGCTAATGTTCATGTTCCCACACCTCTAAGCTTGCAAATTAAGAATCCTGAGATAGGAAGATTATTCTCGATTATCCAGGTGTGTCGTAAATGTAATCACAAGTATCCTTTCAGGATGGAAGTAGAGTGTGCCTTGACAGGTGATCAGTGAGAGGCAGGAAAGTGTTGTGGCTGCAAAAACAGAGACTGGAGTGATGTGGCCACGATTCAAGAAATGCTGGGAGCCACAAAAGCTGGATGAGGCAAGGATGAGACTTGAAGCTTGCAGATGAAACCAGCCCTGATGAAATCTTAACATTGGCCCTCATTTAGATTTCTAGCCTCCAAAGCTATAGGAGAATAAATTTCTGTTGTTTTCATTTACTTACTAAGATTGTAGTGATTCCTTGCTGTAGCAATAGCAAACAAATATAGATACTATATAAGAATGTGCTCAGTCGCTCAGTCATGTCAGACTCTTTGTGATCCCATGGACTGTAGCTTGTCAGGCTCTTCTGTCCATGGGATTTTCCAGGCAAGAATACTGGAGTGGGTTGCATTCCCTTCTCCAACTATATAAGAATATTGTCTCGTCAAATATAGAGCTCAATCAGACTTCCCTGAGGGTCTTGCAGGGGCCTGGGTTCAGTCTCTGGTCAGGGAGCAAAGGTCCTACATGCCATGGCGTTCCTGAGTCTGCACACTCTGGAGCATGTATGTCACGACTAGAGAGCTGGTGCACCACGATCAAAGACCCTGCATGATACAACAAAGATGACTTGTGCTGCAAAAAAGATCTGATACAGCCAAATAAATACATAAATATATATTTTTTAAATATAGAGCTCAAACAGAAGGTGTGGGACACAGGATGTCTGATTTGAGGGGATGATCATGATTGGAAAATAAATTGGTGCAAGTTCACTGCCCCAGTGAGGACAACTATAGGTACAGGGCTCCATGAGGATTTTCCAGGAATGAAACCTGCACAAAATATAAACGAAATGAAGGAGCAAGCCTCCAAAACATTTTGGGGAGGAGCCATGAAAACAGTGCAAAGGCTTTCAGATGCAAGATGGCATGGTTTGTTTGAGGAACAGCAAGAAGGCATTGTGACCAGAGCTGAGTGAATGAAGAGAAGAGGGATAGGAAATGAGACTGGAGGACTAGTCAGGCAAGCAAGGATGTGTCGATTAGTTTGGATCTTATTTGAAGAAGGGAGCAGCACTGGTGAGGGTCCAGTCAGGTACACTAAGCCCAGGCCAGATCATTAAATGGAGGGAATTTAATACAGGAAAATATTTCCAAAGCAGTTATAGATCTGAAAAGACAGGGAGAAAGAAGACAGCCCAGAGATGAGAAAAACAGAAAGTGGGAACCATTCCCAGGGCTGGAGGAGATGAGGGAGCAGGTGGGTCTCCAAAGCCACTTAGTGGGAACTAGGACCACAGTTCCAGTTGGTGGGATGGTGTCTGGTGGGGCCTGGGAAGTGGAGGCAGTTGCTGTTTGGCAGGAGTTAAATCCATTTGGTGTAACCATGGTGGGAGATGTAGCCATGGTGGGAGATGTAGCCTGAAGCAGAGAGAGAGATGCAAGAACACCAGGCTTCTCACCACTTTCCACCTTTCAAATGTCAAGCCACTTGCTCCCATTGACTGAATTGGACCGGATTTGGTTGGTGTGAAAATTGACATATATTTTGTGGGAAACAGCACCTGAGTTAGGAGAAGAGCAGGGGAAAGTGGTGGGGGACAAAAAGGGTAGTGACTGACACAGGGTGGAAGAAAGCAGGTCTCCCAAGGACAAAGGACCAGTGTTTTGGGAGAGATATTTCTTGTACCCAATCAGAAGTATGACTTGTTAACACAGTTATTTTGTGAAGAGATTCATTAAACCTATCTTGTCTAATCTGCATGTCAGCTTCTTTATTGTGACATGTGGGTAAGATCACTAAGATAAATTATCAATATGGAACCATGTGTAGAAGGGTTCAGGAATGGTGGGGGGAGGGTTGTATTGAAAACATGTTTGGCAAAGAAAGAATTGAGAATACTTTATTTGATATACTGACATGAGAGATACAAGTGTCTTATCCCTTATCCACAATGCCAAAATCCATATCTCTGTAAAGTAAAACATTTTTACCTGTTTGGCCCCAGGGCCTGAACTAAGCTAATTATAGATTTCCCACTTCACATTTTGCTGAACAAATATTATTTTGTATAATTGATTTTGTATATATATATAATATAATTTTGTATATATATATATAAAATATAATTTTGTATAATTGATTTTCAAATGACCTCACTGGGAACTAATTCATATATGTATTCATATGTAATGCTTATTAATAAAAAGTATTAATCTTAAAATTCCTTTTTCTTCACAGGCTTTACATATGATATCATGGACTTTACACATTATACTTTCTTTAAAGAAATGATGAGAAAGAACTGTCTATAAAAGAACAATCACTGTTTGTCATTTGATTTGTCTTTATTTTCTGACTCTGTTGAATGTTATGTGTGATTCATGTTGGCTATGTCTCATGTCACTCTGGATTAGAATAACATGTTTTAAATTTAGAAATTTGAGTTCTATTTGTAAAATAAGCTTTAAATTTTAGATTGTGTTCTTGCTAAAACTGACATTTAACTACACAGTCTTGCAACTGATTTCTAAGAATAGGTTGATTCTCTTAATATATTCTGCAAAACCATGGTTGTGTGATTCACTTTTTATCTCAGGAATAATTTTTGTCATATGATAGCTTTCTTTTCTTCCAGTGTGAGTTGCCTGTTCTGAAAACTTTCCATTGAGTTCAATCACTTTTCAGTGGTGCTGAGGAAATTGAGACAGACAATAAAGATTTTTACTAAGGTAAATATTTTTTAAAAATCGTATTTAATAGCAACCAGAATAACTTTTGTTTGGTATTATTGAGACCCTTCCCCATGGCAATTTAGGTGTTCCTGATGTGTCTTTATTTTCCAGTATTTCCATCTACGGAATATGCTACCTCTATGCTACCTCTTTGCATTCTATTTGGAGAAGGCAATGGCACCCCACTCCAGTACTTTTGCCTAAAAAATCCCATGGACGGAGGAGCCTGGTAGGCTGCAGTTTGTGGAGTTGCTAGAGTCGGACACGACTGAGCGACTTCACTTTCACTTTTCACTTTCATGCATTGGAGAGGGAAGTGGCAACCCACTCCAGTGTTCTTGCTTGGAGAATCCCAGGGACGGGGAAGCCTGGTGGGCTACCGTCTATGGGGTTGCACAGAGTTGGACAGGACTGAAGCAACTTAGCAGCAGCAGCATGCATTCTATTATATTAAAATGAATTTTTAGGTTAAAATAGATCTCATGTAAAATGTGGCTAGAGTATCCACAGGCCAGTCAATGCTTTATGATTGTCATCTTTACTTATTTATTTATTTTTCTTTTGTTTGGGTTTTTATTCTTTCACCCTCCTCTTTTAGTGGGTAAAGGCTGTCATGATTCTGAATCTAGTGTGATTTCCTGTGATCACACTTGCCTGCCGGAATGATAACAACACAAACAATGATGTTAAAGTGACAGTGATCACGCACATCCAGGGTTGTGCACCTCACTTTTGGTCTCTTTCTCTCCTTAAACTTCATCTTCTACTCCTTGGCCAGGTACACTGCTTTGATTCATAATATATTTTGCAGCTGCTGCTTGTTCTTTTAATCAACCATGCTGTTTTCATGTTTTCCGTGACCCTTCCAACTCTTCCCCGGAACTGTATGGTCACATCAAGACTAGTGTAAGTGTTAACTGTTGTTTTGAGCAGCAACAAGTCTGTGGTTGGAAATATTCTGTACTGTACAGTGTGATGTTTCAGCCACACATGTATAAACTATTGAACTGATAAGAGCGTATTCAACTGATGCATAAAGGTGTGAACAAAGAAGACAGGTTGATTGATAATGACTATGTTTGTAGCATTTCTGAAAATTTCAGCACTGTGCCATATCAGGGTGCAGGTTCTTTAGTTAAAATTTAATTTCCAAGCTTACTCTAAATATCACCCTCTGTCCTGTGAGCCCCAACATACATGTTTTTTTTTTTTCTAATTATTATTATTAGTAGTAGTTGCTAGGTATATGTTAATACTTTTATATGTTTATACATTGAACTGTTCTCAGGACATATTTCTATTCAGTTTAGTTTCACATTTTTTCAGATGATGAGAATGAATCTTCTAGGCATTGTGAATATTATTCAAGTTTATAGATCTAACACTTAACAGAATCAGGCACTTGAAACAACTGACGTTTGACATCTCTTGTTCAGCAGGTTGAAGAAGGAAAGGAAGAAAATGTCCACCCAATTTGGATCAATTAAAATTAGATTTGTCCATCTCAAACTCCAGCGGATAGCCAACAAGGACCTACTCTATAGCACAGGGAACTCTGCCCAATGTTATGTGGCAGCCTGGATGGGAGGGAGTTTGGGGGAGAATGGATACATGTATGTGTATGATTGAGTCCATTGGCTGTTTACCTGCAACTATCACAACACCGTTAATTGGTTACTCCAATACCCAGTAAAAAGTTAAAAAAAATTAGATTTGAATGCTAAATAGCTTGTCATTCTGTTGTCATATCATTTAGCTTTGTGCTGCTACTTTTCTAGATACTCTGTACTTTTTCTCATCAGATTACCCCACTCAGTGGATAAATTGGAAATATTATAATCATTTTTAAATAAATCTATTCAATTCAGTTTTCCTTTCCTACATATTAGTCAATCCTATGAGAAATCAATCCTGACTATTCATTGGAAGAACTGATGCTGAAGTTGAAGCTCCAACACTTTGGCCACATAATGCGAAGAGCCAACTCATTAGAAAAGATACTGGGAAAGATTGAAGACAAGAGGAGAACAGGGTGACAGAGAATGAAATGATTGGATGGCATCATCAATTCAATGGACATGAGTGTGAATAAATTCTGGGAGATGGTGAAGGACAGAGAAGCCTGGCGTGCTGCATTTCACGAGTTTGTAAAGAGTCGGACACGACTTAGCGCTTTAACAGTAACAACAACAACTCTCACATTGGTGTTGAACCTGTTCATAGTTGATTCTTTTCTTCCTCTTTTATAAAAATACATTCTTTGCATTTATTTCTTCATTGAGGTATAGTTGATTTACAATATTATATAGGCTTCAGGTATATAGCATAGTGATTCACAATTTTTAAAGGTTAGATTTCATTTATAGTTATTATAAAATATCAGCTATACTCCCTGTGCTGTACTATATATCCTTGTAGTCTATTTATTTTATACATAGTAATTTGTATCACTTAATCCCCTCTCTCTATCTTACTCCTCTCTTCTTCCCACTCCCCAAGATCTTGGTTGGTTCTTAAAAGTTACTCAATTTTAGAATGCTATTCCTGTCCAGGCTCCATTTGTACATTCATGCATGCATTCATTCATTGAAGAGATAATACAAAAAAAATCTGCAATGGTTTAGACATGGTTATGGGAGTGTCACTTAACAGAAGTAAAAAGAACTGATAAAATCTGTTTTCTGAAGTCATTTTTTCTAAAGGGTTGACAGAAATAGATAGTGACAAAGTGGACACTATTTTGGAGTCAGAATTTCTGTAGTATGCATGTGGTTTTTTCTCTCTTCTCCATACATTCTAACCATACAGAACTATAGTAGTAGAAATTCAGTTAATCACAGTATAGGGTGTAATAACTTGTCTTTTTTTTAACCACTCTGAACATTTTTTTTATTGTGATAAGAACATGACATGATATCCACCCTCTTAAAAATTTTTAAAGTATAGTGACAATGCTCTACCATAGATTTCCAGAACTTATTTGTATTGCAAAACTAAAATTTTATACTGATTGAGCAGCAGGTCCCCGTTTCCTCCATTCTCAGTCTCTGGTAACCACTATTCTGTTCTCTGTTTCTATGAATCTGACTCTTTTCATCACCTCGTGTAAGTGGAATCATGTGTATTTTTCCTTCTGTCTGGCTTCTTTTTCTTATTGTGTCTTCCAGGCTTCTCTGTGTTGTTGCGTATGCCAGTATCATATTATTTTGACTATTGTAGCCTTGAAATCAAAGAGTGTGATACCTTCAGGCTGGTTCTTCTTGCTCAAAATTGCTTAGATTATTCAGGATCTCTTGCAGTTCTATGCATATTTTAGTATTCAGTTTATTTATTTTTTTGTTAAAAAGAAAGGCCATTCGGGTTTTGATAGAAATTGCATTGTATCTGCAGATCAGTTTGAATAATATGGACATCTGTGTGTGCATGTTAAGTTGCTTCAGTAGTGTCCAACACTGTGACCCTATATGGCCTAAAGCCCACCAGGCTCCTTTGTCCATGGAGATTTTTCAGGTAAGAATACCAGAGTGGGTTGCCATTGCCTTCTCCCCAGGGTATCTTCCCGACCCAGAGATTGAACCCATGTCTCTTATGTCCCCTGCATCGGCAGGTGGGTTCTTTACCATTAGCGCCACCTGGGAAGCCCAATATTTGGACATTTCCACAATATTAAATCTTCCAATCCATAAACATAGATTGTCTTTTCATTCATTTGTGCCTTCCTTAATTTCTTCCATTAATGATTTGTTGTCAGTATACAAGTTTTTCACCTCCTTGGTTAAGTTTATCATTAAGTGTTTTATTATTTTTTGATGCTATTATAAATGGGATTGTTTAATTTTTTCATAATTCACTAGCTCATTTTTAGTGTATATAAACGCAGTTGATTTTTGTGTGTTGATTTGTATCCTGTAACTTTGCTGATTTAGTTTATTAGTTTCAACAGATCTTGTTTACACTGAGATATAACTGACATACAATATATTAGTTTGGGGTGTACAACACAAAGATTCAACAAACAGTCCATGCTGAGTGAGCTTGAATGCTGGGCCTGCCTTGGTTTAATGTAGAGGAAGGAATATCAATGGCTTAAGGAGATAAGAACATTAAAGTGGATTTGTCATTCAAGGACCTCTCACACACATGTGGGAGGTGATCCAGAAGATATACCTTTCACCAATGCTATAAAAAATAAATTTCTAAGGGGTTGCCAGGTATCCTTAAAGAGCTGTTGTTGCAGCTTAAGTCCAAGATTAGTAGATGAGAGCAGCTGTTTGTTAAAGATCACTGATTTCCGAACAAGTTCCTAACGTGCTTTTCTCAAACCGGGTTCTCAGGCCTTTTTGAACTTGCATCTTGCCTGAGTCTCTGTGCAGATTTTTATTCCCTCACATATATGCTATGCTAAGTCACTTCAGTCGTGTCCGACTCTATGCGACCCCATAGAAAGCAGCCCACCAGGCTCCCCTGTCCCTGGGATTCTCCAGGCAAGAACACTGGAGTGGGTTGCCATTTCCTTCTCCAATGCATGAAAGTGAAAAGTGAAAGTGAAGTCGCTCAGTCGTGTCTGACTCTTAGCAACCCCATGGATTGCAGCCTAACATGCTTCTCTGTCCATGGGGTTTTCTAAGCAAGAGTACTGGAGTGGGGTGCCATTGCCTTCTCTGCCCTCACATATATGGCTGCTTTTAAATGTCCTAACTTCTCAGCTTGTTCTCAGAGTCTTTAGGTGATCTGTTGTATGTCTCTTCCTCTAACCTCTTGCTCCAGTATATATAGTTCTGTAGAGTCCTTCAGCTTTTACCTGCGTGTCTGCCGTGTTTATTACTATTATCAACATTATAAACTACTCTTTCCCAAGATAATGGCCTTTTGGAAGTGGAGCATATTCTTTACAACAAACTTAGGGTGAGATACGCACATTTTCTCTTGAGAGAACAATGATGAGGCATTCAACCTAAATAGAGTAGTCAGTAATAAGACAATCACGGGAATTATATCTGGAGACTGTAAAATCCTAGTGCAGAAAATTCACTGAAAGTAGAAATTAAGATAATAAGTATATTTGGAGCCTCAGCTATTAAAATGATTTGAAGAATCAGTTACCATCAGTTCCTCATGAAGATAATAAACTAGTTCTTACAGAAACACATGCTAAGGGAGAGAAATAGAGCAAAAAGGACCTTGAAAATTTATATTAGGCCATTACTTGAAGCTGAAATAAATGGGGAGTTAGATTACACAAAGATGAAGTTCCTTAGTGTGGCTTCCTCACACAAAACCACATGGTTCTTTTTCTAGAAAAAGAGGCTGATAAAATTACATTATGGGCTACTAAACTATATATATTCATCTGAGATAAATGAATCTGTTAAGAACTGTGAAGAAGTCAAGGGAGCTGAAGTAGTTTTTAAATAAATGACCAATTGATAGAAGTAAATAAAATTAGTCTGTAGTGAAAGTAGTTGATAGGAAAAGGAGAATACAAGAAAACTCTGACTTGGAGGCATTTGAGCTTACTTCCATTTTTGAGATTAGAATTATTTATTCTCATACTCCAATATCCACCCTCAGTACTTTATGGGCCCCTAAATACCCAGAAAGTATAAGGCTGAAATTCTTGCTTTAACTCCTGCAACCCTCAGATTGATTGTCTTTGTCTAAGAATGATTCTGATATGAAATCTTCTACTTCATTGATTTCGTGGAGTATTATCTGTTAATTAAGAATTAGCTGTTTGGACTTCCCTGGCGATCCAGTGGTTAAGAATCTGCCTGCCAATGTGGAGGACATTGGTTTAGTCCATGGTCTGGGAAGATTCCACATGCAGGGCAGCTAGGCCTGTGTGCCACAACTAATGAGCCTCAGCTCTAGAGCCTGCACTCAGCAAGGAAGACCTAGCACAGCCAAACATGAATAAACAAATAAATAAATTAAGGAAAAGAATTATCCACTAAATTATCATTCCATTAATTAATTCCTTTATTAGCTTCTGCTACTGCTAAGTCACTTCAGTCGTGTCCAACTCTGTGCGACCCCATAGACGGCAGCCCACTAGGCTCCTCTGTCCCTGGGATTCTCCAGGCAAGAGCACTGGAGTGGGTTGCCATTTCCTTCTCCAATGCATGAAAGTGAAAAGTGAAAGGGAAGTCGCTCAGTCGTATCCGACTCTTTGCGACCCCATGGACTGCAGCCCACGAGGCTCCTCCGTCCATGGGATTTTCCAGGCAAGAGTACTGGAGTGGGGTGCCATTGCTTTCTCCACATTAGTTCATAACTACATAATATTTTATTATTTTAGCAGTTATTCTAAATAACTAAAAATTTCAACATGCATTCTTGACCTAGTAATGACTAAGATAAATAATTCTTTTACCTCCTCTTAGACATTTTAATAGCCTTCTAGTTGTTTTTGCTGTCACGTCCAACTCTTTTGTGATCACGTGGACTGTAGTTCCCCAGTCTCCTCTGTCCATAGGATTTCCCAAGCAATATTTCCAGGGGATCTTCCTGACCCAGAGATTTAACCTGCATGTCCTACATTGCAGGCAGATTCTTTACTCTCTGGGCCATAGTCTTAGGTCCTTTTAACTCCATATCCTCCTTTTAATTTAAATGCAACATTTACAGTGTAGTTCAAGCTTATGCAATTTTAAACTAGAGACACTAATATGGTTTTATATAATCACTATTCATTTAGATTTACACCTGCATTTACCTATTTCATTGCCCTTTATCCTGAATCTTAGAGGTTCCATTTGGGATTATTTTCTAATGGACATTATAGTATATCCTTAGCATAGACCTAAGGTAATGACAATTTTTCTCTACCTATCTTAAATTATCTTTATTTCACCTATGGAATATAATTATATCTTCATATGATTCTCATATAATTATCTTTTCTCTGGGGATAGAGTTTTGTATAACAATTGTCTTTCAATACTTCCATGCTTTCTTTTTTCTTTTTATATATTAGCTACTGCTGCTGCTACTGCTAAGTCGCTTCAGTCGTGTCTGACTCTGTGTGAACCCATAGATGGCAGCCCACCAGGCTCCCCCGTCCTTGGGATTCTCCAGGCAAGAACACTGGAGTGGGTTGCCATTTCCTTCTCCAATGCATGAAAGTGAAAAAATAAAGTGAAGTCACTCAGTCGTGTCTGACTCCCAGCGACTCCATGGACTGCAGCCCTCCAGGCCCCTCTGTCCATGGGATTTTCCAGACAAGAGTACTGGAGTGGGGTGCCATTGCCTTCTCCAATATTAGCTACTGATTACTTCTTTAAAAGTAAATTCTGGACTTCCCTGGTTGTCCAGTGGTTAAGACTTGACTTTACAATGCAGAGGATGTGGGTTTAATCCCTGGTCAGGGAGCTAAGATCCCGTGTGCCTCATGGGCAAAAAAACCAAAACAGAAAACAGAAGCAATGTTGTGACAAACTCAATAAAGACAAAAAAAAAAGCATTAAAAATAAATATACAAATATATATTTTGTATATTTATATACAAATATACAAATACAAATATTCTGTATTTTACTGTCTGCCTTTCAGCTTCCATTTATCTTTGGTTTTCAGCAATTAAACATGATATATGTAACACTGTCTTTATTTTGTTCACCCGACAGGAATTCAGAATGCTTTGGCATTATGTAGTTTGATGTCTTCTATCAGTTTTGGAATATTCACAGATATTAGCTATTCCACTGTAAGTTATGGGTAACCTGTATTTACAAAATCACATTTTGAGGTAAGAGATCATTAGGAGACACTGCCTTAACAAATGTGTTACTTTGTATATACATTTTAAAAATTGTTTTTCCTGAAAGAGGAAAGAGTTCACTATTGATATGTATGCATGCTCAGTCACTCAGTGGTGTCTGACTCTTTGCAAGTCTATAGACTGTAGCCCATTAGACTCCTCTGTCCATAGGATTTTTCAGGCAAGCATACTGGAGTGGGTTGTCTTTTCTCCTCCAAGGCATCTTCCCAACCCAGGGATCAAAC
This sequence comes from Bubalus kerabau, assembly GCF_029407905.1. NCBI lineage: Eukaryota > Metazoa > Chordata > Mammalia > Artiodactyla > Bovidae > Bubalus > Bubalus kerabau. The sequence goes on from NC_073624.1 coordinate 22,155,494, forward strand.
CCATGTCTCCTGCATCTCCTACATTGGCAGGTAGATTATCATTGAGCCCCGGGAAGCCCAATGATCTGTATATACAACTTCAATTTAGAGCATTTTGTGTGGTTGAGATGGTAGCAGTGCAACTGGGAAAGATTGTCAGGAATTATTTAGAGCAGAGGCCAGCCTTGGCAGGGAGGAATGCTGAAATTATGAGGTGTGTCTCCCAAAGGCATCATATGGAAATTGTCAGCATATATGCCATCAACTTATCATCATGCTATAGATTGAAGTCTTTATTAAAGGCAATAACAGAACTTGAATGCAATAAAAAAAGAAATAATATACAGTCACATAGTAGATGAGAACTAAAAATAAAGGAGATCTATATTCTTTAAGCTTGCTGGAGTCTACTAAGGTGAAAAATATCACTTCTATTAGTCTCTTTCTTCCATATTCCAGAGAATGATTAGTATAAAATATTCATAAAATACTCTTTATAAAGAGCTAGTATAATATTTCATTCTTGAAAGTTATTTTTCTCATTTGTTTCTCTCTGAAAGATACAGCCGGGTAGGGAAAATGTAAATCTGCAGTCTTCACTATTTTTGAAGAAGCAATATTTTTACATCTTAATCTGACATGACTTATTGTTCTGAGGTCAGCATAGCATAATGGTTCCATGTGTAATCTCTAGAGTAAACCTATCTTGGCTTAAATTATTTTTTACTAGCTATACAACTTTGGAAAATTCCTCATTCTTTCTGCGTCTCAGTTTCTTTATTAATATGACAGCCATAAAAATAGTACAGTTTTGTAGGAATTATTGGGGCAGTACATGATCTAATATGTGATACATTGAAGTAGTATTGGGAACATTAGAAGCAATCAATAAATGTTAGGTTTTTTTTAAGTGCTGATTGTGACTAAATGCTCCTTAGTGTATATGTGGTTTCCTGTCATTTATTTACCAGGGTCTGAGATTTTAATATATTAGCATTTACTTCTATGTGCAAATATATTTAAAATTTAAAAATCACATAACCATTTTGATGTTTGGGTTTGATTAAGAGATCTCCAATTAGTACAATATGTTGAGTTTAGCATGCTTGAATGAACACAAAATGTTAAAATGTCTCTATAATTATCTTCTGTATAAGAAAATGTAGGAAGGGTTATTGTGCCATACATTTCCAATTCTTCTTTGTTGTATGTCTTCAGGACAATTTCCTTGCTGCCAAGATATTATTTTCAGCAGAAATAAGATATCAGTTTTCTTCAGAGAAGGACCAATTACCTTGACAACAAAAAATGCATCCATGAGGATAACTTTGTCACCCATGCTAACTCTGTGTATCATAATTTTTGTATTATTGTTTTTAATTATCCTCCCTAACTTCAAGGGAAGCCCATGATATTTAAGAATTTTTCTGAAAAGTGAGCCATAGTTATAACTTTGATTTTGTATTTATTAATTGTATATATGCATCTAAATTTAAATAACTTACATTGATAGCAAGACTCTCATTGCAATTCAATACTTACCTCTGTTTTGCTATATTGTGTTGCAGCGTCCAGGCACAATTGACTTATTGTTTTGCTGTGTATTCAGAATTTCTTCTAGACAATTAACTGGAATTTGTAAGATTTACAAATGAAAATACATTTTAAGATTTATCACTTTCAAACCTTTGAGAATGCAAATAGAAATTCAGAAAAGTTTAAATATAACTTATCCATTTATTTTTAAAATAATTAGCTGTGGAGTAAATTGGAATTATCACTTGCAAATAACTGACATTAAATATAAAACATTTTTCTTATGACAGATGTTTATGAGGTAATGACCCATGCTTTAATCATTGCAGATTTCCACATCTGATTGATGCTATTCTAAGCAATTAGTAAACCCAATTAGGACATAATGACCAAAGTTGCCTCTGAAGCAAATGCCTTTGACATAGCACACGTCCAGTTAGTCACAAAGTACTGTTTATTCTATTACTACAGTGCTTCACATATCTATTTACTTTTTCACAGCACCATAACCTTTTCCCCATTCAGATTTTCATTATTTTTATGTGGAACTTTTATAATATTCTACAAACTCTCTATCACTATCCACTGTTTTTTTCAAGATGCCTCTAAAATTAACACCCCCATTACACAGCGTTACTAATGCTACCCTTTCAAAGATCTTCAAGCTATCAATTATTTATATTTTAAATTTCAAGCTCATTAAAATAAACAATTTCTAAAATTATGCCATTTTTCTTAACATCCATATTTCTATTTTCAAATATGAAACCTTTAACCCACATCATTTCACATGATGTATTTTGTTTTGTTTTGGTGAATTTGGCCCTCTCATTGGCTAAACTTGATTTGAAAAAAATAGAGTGACTGGAACGCTCCTAGCTTGAATTTATTTTATTCAGTCTGAATGGCCTATGGTTGCTTCTAAGATAATTTGGAGACTTCACACAAATTGTAAAGAAAATCTTTCTGCATGCCTACTTTTTAAGGATCTGATCCTAGTCCAACTACAAGATCATGTAACTTGTTGGACATAAAGTTTTAATCAGCCAAGTGCAGGCTCATATGAGGGAGACTTTAAATTCTCTTGACCATAGTACTGCAGTTTGAGTCTCAGATGCATTGCTGGACTCGTAAGAATAAATGTACTAGAAGAGGATCAAAAAGGCAGAGTAAGAAGACATGGAATTCACCACCCCCTACACACATCAAAAATGCAACTACCTGTGGAATCATTGTCATGGAAAATGAACTGGAAACTGGCAGAAGTACTCCTATGCAACCAAGACTACGAGAATGACACACATGTAATTGGGTAAGACTGGAAAAAAAAGCAGAACCTGTGTCCTTGGAGGAGACTAAGAGCAAAAGGGAGATTATACAGGTGAACACTCGCCCTGGGACATGAGAGGATTGTGCCACAGCCCAGGTGTCCCAGTCCAGGGGTCCTTCATGGACGATGCAAGCCCCTTAGGCTTGTTGGAGAAGATTTGGGATGGAGAGAGGGGCTGAAGAAGCTTAAACTTCACTTCAAACAAAGCAGAAAGAGGTCTGATGTAGCAGCTGCTGCCTCACTGTGCTTCTAGATTCCTCACTCAGTGCATGCCATCTATAACATAGATAACTAATGAGACCCTACTATGTAACACAATGCTCTGTGGTGACCTAAATGGGAAAGAAATCTAAAAATGAGTGGATATATGTGTACATATAACTGATTTACTTTACTGTAGAGCAGAAACTGACATCACAATGTAAAGCAATTATGCTCCAATAAAATGTTTTTTTAAACGTATTTGGAGAAAATATGGCTGAACATTTCCTAAACTTAAAGAAGGAAACAGATATCCAGGTACACAAAGCACACAGGGTTTCAAATAAGATGAAACCAAACAGACCCATACGAAGACATGTCACAATTAAAATGGTGAAATTTAAAGATAGAGGATTCTAAAGGCAGGAAGAAACAAAAAGTCAGTCACAAGGGGACATCCATAAGGCTATGAGCTGATTTCTCTGCGTAGTTAGAGGCTGGAAGGGAATGGGGTGATATAGTCAGAGTTCTGAATGGGAAAACCCTGCAACCTGGGATACTATATTCAGCAACATTATCATTGAGTGAAGCAGGAGAGATAAAGACATCTTAGACAAACAAAAACTAAAAGAATTCAGCAGCACTAAACTTACCCTAAAAGAATGTTAAAGGGTTTTCTCTAAATGGAAAAGAAAAAAAAAAAAAAAGAGTCTACAGAGAAGAGAAAATCCCAACAGAAAAGGCAAATGTATAGTAAGGATTGAGTATCACTTAAGCCAGGATGTCGATTAAAAAACAAGCAAACTAAAATGCTAAATATATCTATACCATAGGTATACATATTCATATGATTTTATGATTAAGCTGTTTCATTTTTCCTATTTTGAATATATTTATTTAATACCAATACTATAATGTTAAATTATCTTTAGCTTTATAGACTGTTTTGGTACCTGGAAAGACTAGATTGCTATTGCTCTTGTTAATATATTTCAATATGTATTTTGCTAATCTTTTTTTTTTTACTTCTATGGGACTTAAATGAGTCAATCCTAAAGGAAATCAACCCTGAATATTCATTGGAAGGACTGGATGCTAAAGCTGAAGCTCCAATACTTTGGCCATCTGATGTGAAGAGCTGACTCATTGGAAAATACCCTTATGCTGGGAAAGATTGAAGGCAAAGGAGAAGAGGGCTGCAGAGGATGAGATGGTTAGATAGCATCACCAACTCAATGGACATGAATTTGAGCAAATTCCGGGAGACAGTGAAGGACAGGGAAGCCTTGTGTGCTGCAGGTCACAAAAAGTTGGACATGACTTAGTGACTGAACAACAACAACATAATTTATAATTAACATACATGTCATGAAGATACACATGTATTGGGATCATGTAAATCTTAAATAAATCTAGAATTGTATAATTATCTACACAGTATTAGTCTTCCCACCAAGGTACACTTAATATATACTGAGTTCATTAGATGTATTTCTTTATGTCTTTTAATATTAAAAGGATTACAATCTCTTTTACATAATAAGCCATATTCATTTATTAGGTGTATTAATTTATTTAATAAAAAATTCACCAAGTACCTCTAATGTGACAACATAGTTTTCAAAAGCAAAGGTTAAAATGTAGAGCAAATATATACGTGGGTTCTTTCTAAAGAAGCTAACGAGCTAGTGGGAGAGACAGATCTTAAGTAAATAATCACACAAATAATTACACAGGTGAAATTGTGAAAGGTACTACAAATGAATCACTATTAAGATATTGTAACAGAGAAATCTGGCTTAATTATAAATGGATAGTGTTAATTGATTACTAAAGGATTAGCTACTTAGAAGAAATGTAGAAGAAAGGCTGTTTCAGGCAAAAAAACCAAAGCAGTCTATGCATATGCTTTGTAGCAAGAAGGATTACAGATAAAGTTATGGTTAATATCAGTCTACCCAGAGAAGTCCTGATTTATGCTTGTTGTCCTAGTGTAATTATTAGCATCATCTATTTTCATTATTAAAATGATCCTTGTTTTTATAATGCTACATGGTAATACTAGCTATGAGTCATTCAGGGAACTAAAAGATACCTGTGACTGGAACCCATAGAGTGAGAAAGTATGTGATATTAGCTGGGATAGAAACCATGGACCAAGTAAGGAAGGACTTCATACACCATGTTAAAGATTTTAAAATTTATATTGAATTCAGAGTATTAATAGGCTAAGTCTGGTGGGTTTATAAAATTTATATTTTGATTTGCATTTCTCTGATAATGAGTGATGTTGAGCATCTTTTCATGTGTTTGTTAGCATCTGTATGTCTTCTTTGGAGAAATGTCTATTTAGTTCTTTGGCCCATTTTTTGATTGGGGAACCCTCTTACACTGTTGATGGGAATGCAAACTAGTACAGCCACTATGGAGAACAGTGTGGAGATTCCTTAAAAAACTGGAAATCGAACTGCCTTATGACCCAGCAATCCCACTGCTGGGCATACACACCGAGGAAACCAGAATTGAGAGAGACACGTGTATCTCAATGTTCATCGCAGCACTGTTTATAATAGCCAGGACATGGAAGCAACCTAGATGTCCATCAACAGATGAATGGATAAGAAAGCTGTGGTATGTATACACAATGGAGTATTACTCAGCCATTAAAAAGAATACATTTGAATCAGTTCTAATGAGGTGGATGAAACTGGAGCCTATTATACAGAGTGAAGTAAGCCAGAAAGAAAAACACCAATACAGTATACTAACACATATATATGGAATTTAGAAAGATGGTAACAATAACCGTGTATATGAGACAGCAAAAGAGACACTGATGTATAGAACAGTCTTTTGGACTCTGTGGGAGAGGGAGAGGGTGGGATGATTTGGGAGAATGGCATTGAAACATGTATCATATCATATATGAAACGAATCCCCAGTCCAGGTTCGATGCATGCTACTGGATGCTTGGGGCTGGTGCACTGGGATGACCCAGAGGGATGGTACAGGGAGAGAGGAGGGAGGAGGGTTCAGGATGGGGAACACGTGTATACCTGTGGCAGATTTATTTTGATATATGGCAAAATCAATACAATGTTGTAAAGTTAAAAAAGAAAAGAAAAGAAAAGAAAAAAAATTATATTTTGAAGAGGTTACTCTGGAAATTTAATGGAGGAGGTCAAAGGTGAATTGCAGTTAGATCTTTAGGAGGTTTATAGCCTAGACTAAGGAAGAGAGAGAAAGAGAGAGAAAGAATTGCTTAGATTAGATGGGTAATAATGCAACTGTAGAGAAGTGTATTTATTCACTAAATTGGAATAATCAGTGGCAGTTAAACAATGCAGATGATTTCTAGGCTTGTTTCACTAGACAGGTGCCAAGAGAGACAACAGTATTAAAGTATTTCTTTCCCACTGATGCCAGTAAGGATCATGGCTGGGCAGAAAGTCTATTTAAAAATATTGTAGGCTAAGTGTTTTTCAAGATATCAAAGAAGAAATGCAAAGTGAGAGGCTTAATATGTGGACCTGAATATTGGATGTTAGCTCTAGATGGTATATAATGAAACTCTGTTAACTTTGTTTCAAGCATTGTTATTGAAGTGTCTTTATTATGAATTTTTTTTCAGTAGATTTTCTTGGTATATCTATGTTAGAAAGCACATCATCTACATATACTTTCAGTGTGTGTGTTTGTATCTGTTCAGACGTGTCCAACTCTGCAACCCCTTGGACTGTAGCCCACCAGTCTCCTCTGTCTATAGAATTTTCCAGGCAAGTATACTGGAGTGTGTTGCCATTTCCTTCTCTGATAATTTTAGTATTTAATTTCAAATATTTGTATCTAAAAAGGTTTTCCCACATTGATTTCTTTGCCCATCAAATCCAAAAGAATAATAGCAATTATAAACCTGTGCGCATGTCAAGAAGCAACAGTTAGAACTGAACATGGAACAATAGACTGGTTCAAAATTGGGAAAGGAGTATATCAAGGTTGTATAGTGTCATCCTGCTTATTTAACTTCTATGCAGAGTACATCTTGTGAAATGCAAGGCTGGAAGGATTACAAGCTGGAATCAAGATTGCTGAGAGAAATAGCAGCCTCAGATATGCAGATAACACCATCCTTATGGCAAAAAGCGAAGAGAGACTTGATGAAGGTGAAAGAGGAAAGTGAAAAATCTGGCTTAAAGCAACATTAAAAAAACTAAGATCATGGCATCTGGTCTCATCACTTCATGGCATATAAACAATGGAAACAGTGACAGACTTTACCTTCTTGGGCTCCAAGATCACTGTGGAAGATGACTACAGCCATAAAATTAAAAGACGCTTGCTCCTTGGAAGCATATTAAAAAGCAGAGGCATTGCTTTGCCTACAAAGGTCTGTCTAGTCAAAGCTATGGTTTTTCCAGTAGTCGTGTATGGATGTGAGAGTGGGGCCATAAAGAAGGCTAAGTGCCAAAGAATTGATGCTTTCGAACTGTGGTGCTGGAGAAGACGCTCGAGAGTCCCTTGGACTGCAAAGAGATCCAACCAGTCCATCCTAAAGGAAATCAACCCTGAATATTCAATGCAAGGACAGATGCTGAAGCTGAAACTCCAATACTTTGGCTGCCTGATGCGAAGAGCTGACTGTCTGGAAAAGACATTGATGCTGGGAAAGAAGGCAGGAGGAGAAGGGGACGACAGAGGACGAGATGGTTTGATGGCATCACCAACTTGATGGACATGAATTTGAGCAGACTCTGGAAGATAGTGAAGGACAGGGAAGCCTGGTGTGCTTGAAGTCCATGGGGTTCCAAAGAGTCGGACATGACTGGGCGACTAAGCATAGCACAGCACACGCTTGCCTTATGAATTTGAATGGGACTCTTTGATCTTTTGCTAGCTACTAAACAGTTTGTCTAGGAGTCATGTTTTGTTCGGAGAAGGCAATGGCAACCCACTCCAGTGCTCTTGCCTGGAGAATCCCAGGGACGGGGGAGCCTGGTGGGCTGCCATCTATGGGGTCGCACAGAGTCAGACACGACTGAAGCGACTTAGCAGCAGCAGCAGCAGCATGTTTTGTTATTAAGATCTTTTCAAGTTCATTCTTAAAAATTACCATTTTTGTGCATCCAAATAGATATTTATTTATCTATAGAATATAGCTATATTTATTCAATTTCTCTACATTGTCATTTATTATCATATATGTCTTTGTTTGAAATTGTACACAAAGTTTTTATGTTTATTTCTTTTTTTTAAATTTTTTATTATTATTTTTTTTTACTTTACAATATTGTATTGGTTTTGCCACATATCAACATGCATCCGCCACGGGTGTACATGTGTTCCCCATCCTGAACCCCGCTCCCACCTCCCTCCCCATACCATCCCTCTGGGTCATCCCAGTGCACCAGCCCCAAGCTTCCTGTCTCCTGTATCGAACCTGGACTGGCGATTCATTTCTTATATGATATTATACATGTTTTAATGCCATTCTCCCAAATCATCCCCTGCCTCCTTCTCCCACAGAGTCTAAAAGACTGTTCTATACACCTGTGTCTCTTTTGCTGTCTCGAATACAGGGTTGTCGTTACCATCTTTCTAAATTCCATATATATGCGTTAGTATACTGTATTGGTGTTTTTCTTTCTGGCTTACTTCACTCTGTATAATAGGCTCCAGTTTCATCCACCTCATTAGAACTGATTCAAATGTATTCTTTTTAATGGCTGAGTAATACTCCATTGTGTATACATACCACAGCTTTCTTATCCATTCATCTGCTGATGGACATCTAGGTTGCTTCCATGTCCTAGCTATTATAAACAGTGCTGTGATGAACACTGGGGTACATGTTTCTCTTTCAATTCTGGTTTCCTCAGTGTGTATGCCCAGCAGTGGGATTGCTGGGTCGTATGGCAGTTCTATTTCTGAAAATTATATATTATACTATATTCTACTGATTTAGATCTACTTATAACTTTTGAATAAATTTATCCTTCATATGTTTTGTGCTGTTGTTTTCTCTACTTTGTAAGCATAAATTACCTTACTTTCTATTTTTGAAAGAATTTTCATGTTTCTGGTTTGCAGATAGTACCATTTATGAGTCTATTTTTTTAAAAGCTAATATATTTTCTAATATTAAGACACTGAGTTCAAGCAATATATAGACTTGGTCCAAAATCCTGATAATAATTTTTCATTTTTTGATGAATCTCTGCCCATTATCATTTTATTTCTTCTATTAGATTATTTCTTTCAAATTTCTGACTTGATGTCCTTACAGTTAGTTTTTAACTGCCCAAATAATTAATTCTATAAATATCTCCAAGTTTTCTTACATCTCACAGTTGCTAAGTCTAATGTCAGTAAAAATACAATAACATAAAGAACATTGCTATTATTTTTCATTTTTTTCAAAATACACAGCTATCCACCAACATCTTTGATAAGCTCACCTGGGACAAAGCTACTGTTGATAATTCAAAAATTGAATTGATAAAATTACTTTTATGCAACTAAAATAACAAATGAGAAAAATAACTTTAGTAAAGCCTTAGAATTAATTTCAAATGCTTCAAAATTCCATTCTAGTAACTTTTAACAAGTTAATGAAAACCTGAAAAATACTTACCCTTAGCTATCATAAATGCAGCTAGTGCAAGAGCAATTAAATAAAGCAAGGCAAATATCACTGTAGCAATGCACCATGGAGACTCTGCCCAAAGAGAAAAAAAAGTAGTTCACCATGATGATCAATGGAAACAAGATTAGGAGTTGGGATTAGAAGGAATTTTGGCTAGGAATGTTCATCCTATTAGAATTTGAATGAAATCTAAATCCAGAGGAGTGCTGCATCATTGGTATTCCCACTCTGCAAGGAAAACTTTAAAAACTATTTTGAAGATTTGGATATAGCTAAGGAAATATGAATATTTTTATGTAGGAATGTTGAACTAACAAGTTGCTCTAGTAAAGACATTTTACAATCAAAAAGAGAACTTCAGAAACCCTACAAGGGATTTAATTCATCACCTTCCTTTAATTAAACAATTTTTTTTCCATCTTTGTAGCAGAACTAAGAATAAAACTTCTGCATTAGCTGTTGACCTTGACAGATACTCTGTGATAGTTTTGATAAAATCTGGCTACTATGATATACCTCCCACAGTCCATTTCATTTTTAGAAATATTGTAGCATAAAAGGAGCACTTACCTTTTGCAAAGCTAAAATATCAACCCCCAAAATATCTAGAAACATTCTTTATTCTATGGCTTTGGTACATCATTTTAAGCCATGGTTGATTATTCAGAGCAAAATGATCAGTTGTTCATTGTTCATTTCCATTTGCTCTAAACACTAGACTTTGGGTCCTTATGACCTGCTTAAAAATGTATGAAAGATGATTTCCATTTGAAAGATTAGTCCTTATATTTTCATGACTTTTCATTAAAATATGAAGGCAAAAAAAGGAGTTTAGGGTTTTACATTTTTTACCTTTTGCTTTCCAAATCCTAGTTAGTTTTCTTTTCTGAATATTTGAAGAATCACGAACTTTGACTTCTGAGTATGTTACACTTTCATCACAAAACTCTAGAAAGTATGTTAGAAAAATGCATGCAATAAATAATTATAATTTTATATATACACATGTATATAAACATATATTTATAATGACACAGAATTAAAAGCATGTTAGAAACATAAATTGTCCCTATTTTAGACTTAGAACAAAGTTTTAAAAATTGGCTCAGTTAGGCAGTTGCTTTGTGAATTGTGGCAAGCTTTTTTTATCCTTAGTTTCTTATATAAAATAAGAATAACAGTAATATTTATCCATATATATATTGTGGAGATTAAGCTAATGTATATAAAGTCAATAGCATGGTGTTTGAAGCAATAAACATGCAATAAGTTTTATTATTATAAAAATAGTCATAGTAGTAGTTAGAATAGTAATTATAAGAATATAATGGACAATAGCATCTGAAGTAATACCAGTTGCAGAAAGAATAGAAATTTAAGAATTAGTTTAAGTACCTATAATTTAAATGTCTACAAATGCTCCTTCTTACAGTTGAATTTAATGTTAATGAAAAGAGTGTGAGAAACAAAATCATCTAATTCTTGCTAGGTAGATAAATTTTCTTAGCAATATGTACTCTTTCAGTGCAAGAAAAGCAGAATTCACAGCCACCAAGTCAATAATATTTTTCCAAATAATATTAAATCTTAATCAATTATAAATATTTACTTCTCAGACAGTGATTGTATTTTAAATTCCCTTCCATTGGAAAATCTAAAATTCATTTGCAAGAACGAAAGGTTTTAAACCCTTCTTCTAAAAGTAGCTAGCTATGGACTTAGTTATTTATAATATTATTTTCTCAGTAAATAAAGGAATTACTTAGCAATAGCAGCATTACCTGTATTTAGTTCATGCAATTCCTCTGGCAAACGTTGATGACCAGGACAGGGGCCGGACAGAGCTGGTGTCTTTGGTTCCATAGTTGAATGCAGATTGCATGGATCAGATGCTTAGCAGAGGGTCAGAATGAAACAGGATCAAGGAAACAGATCTCTTCATACGCAACATCAGACAGGATGTTTACTCTAAATTTAATATGTAAAGTACTTTTTACACTTAAGAAAATAAAAGGCAATGTAATTCAGCTCCAATAGATTAACTTTGTTATTCTTCCATGTATAATGAAGCTCTTCTTTATTTCCAAAGATAAACTTTAAAATTATATTAACTATAATGATCTTTTCTCTGCCCTGTTATTTTTCAAAAATAATAAATGAACAAAGAATATGAAAACATTGTTATGTAAACAAGTGATATATTGTATTCAAATAAAATGTAACAAATACTCATTTTTAAAAATATCTTTTTTGTGGTTATAAATATTCATAATCATTGTTAAAAGGTACCTTAGAGGAAATGAAAATGACATAAAACTCGGTTCCCGCAACACAACTTCTGTTGAAATAATTATTCATAACTTTTCTTTGTTTTTCAAGTGACAAATTGATGTTTTGTTTAAAGAAGTAAAAAGAACAATGTAACTATCAATAAGTTAAATAATGAGATAAATTATAATGTATTCCTACCATAAAACTTTCACAGTCATTAAGTATAAATGAGACAGTTCTACAAATATTGGTACGAATGTTCTGTGATAAATAGAAAAAAGGTTCAAATTATTGCAAGCTATATTATATTTGGTAGAAAAAATATCTGTTGTTATCCATGTGCTCACAGTTTAATAATATGTGTGTAACCTGGTACTTGAAGATTGATATAATAATATTTAAGTGACTAACTTGGTAAGTCTTAATTTTAAATATGTAGTTTTCCATTTTTGTGTTGCTACTTTTAATGAACATATTTTTATCATTGAAAAAATTAAAATATGTACATGTGAAATTTCATTCTCAGCCTAATGTGTGCTCTGAGATATACACACCACAGTGACCACAGAGGCCCCTGTCCTCACCTTTGATCAATAGAAATGAACTTCATAGCACAAGAATGTAATTTGACAGGGAGACTATGAATGTTCTTGGGTCTTGTATTGTTTTGGAAGTGAGTAAAGATAATGATCATTTATAGACATTCATGATTTAAGTACACATACTTTAAATTTGAGTAAAGGCTAAAAGAAGAAAAGAAATAATAATTTCAAAAATTATAGAGGGAAACATAAATTGAGAAAAATAAACGCACAAGAAAAGATAGGGGGAAAATAGAACAATCAGATCAGATCAGATCAGTCGCTCAGTCATGACCCCATGAATCGCAGCACACCAGGCCTCCCTGTCCATCACCAACTTCCGGAGTTCACTCAAACTCATGTCCATCGAGTCAGTGATGCCATCCAGCCATCTCATCCTCTGTTGTCCCCTTCTCCTCTTGCCCCCAATCCCTCCCAGCATCAGAGTCTTTTCAATGAGTCAACTCTTCGCATGAGGTGGCCAAAGTGCTGGAGTTTCAGCTTTAGCATCATTCCTTCCAAAGAAATCCCAGGGTTGATCTCCTTTAGAATGGACTGGTTGGATCTCCTTGCAGTCCAAGGGACTCTCAAGAGTCTTCTCCAACACCACAGTTCAAAAGCATCAATTCTTTGGCGCTCAGCCTTCTTCATAGTCCAACACTCACATCCATACATGACCATAAGAAAAACCATAGCCTTGACTAGACGGACCTTTGTTGGCAAAGTAATGTCTCTGCTTTTGAATATGCTATCTAGGTTGGTCATAACTTTCCTTCCAAGGAGTAAGCATCTTTTAATTTCATGGCTGCAATCACCATCTGCAGTGATTTTGGAGCCCAGAAAAATAAAACAATAGACAGGACAAACAGAAAGCACAAAATTATGATATTGATTAAAAAGATAAAATGCTTCAAAAGTAAATGTGGATGCTCTAAATGTCCTGATTAAAAGATAAAAACTATTGTGTAAATTAAAAAAAAATTTAAGTGTTATGTGTTATTTACAGAAGTCATACCTAGTAGATAAGGATGCACGATGGTTGAAAATAAAAATAAAAAATGCAAGCACCGATCAAATAAAAGCTCTTGATACCTGACAAAATACACTCTAATGCAAAATATAGTATTTAAGGTGGGTTTTTAATAACAATTAAAAGTTTCAGTTCAATAGTAATCATAATTTTAATATAATTTTTAAATATAACTTCAAAATGTAGCCAGGATAAATGACATGCATATTCAGAAGGGAAATAAACAACACATTCAAAGATGACTTCCTAGTGCTGCTTTTGGAAGTGTATCATTGTTCTTGATCTTCTTCAGTTTTTATTATAATGTGATTTTTGTGAACTATTTTTCTCTCTTTTGTTTGATTAAAGTTAAGTAGGCTTCATAAATCTATGGGTTGGTCTCTCATTATTACTGGGTTGAAAAAGTCTTTGCTATTAATTTTACAGAAGGCACATCTGCCTCTTTCTTCACTCTTTCTAAAATGCTGCTTGCTACATCTTTAATTTATTTTTCATAATTTCTATCTTTTTGTCTTATGTACTGCGTTTTTTTAATTTATTTTATTTTTAATCTTTACAATATTGTATTGGTTTTGCCATATATCAACATGAATCCACCACGGGTATTCACATGTTCCCCATCGTGAACCCTCCTCCCTCCTCCCTCCCCATACCATCCCTCTGGGTCGTCCCAGTGCACCAGCCCCAAGCATCCAGTATCGTGTATCGAACCTGGACTGGCGACTCATTTCATATATGATATTATACGTGTTTCAATGCCATTCTCCCAAATCACCCCACCCTCTTCCTCTCCCACAGAGTCCAAAAGACTGTTCTATACATCAGTGTCTCTTTTGCTGTCTCATATACATGGTTATTGTTACCATCTTTCTAAATTCCATATATATGTGTTAGTATACTGTATTGGTGTTTTTCTTTCTGGCTTACTTCACTCTGTATAATAGGCTCCAGTTTCATCCACCTCATTAGAACTGATTCAAATGTATTCTTTTTAATGGCTGAGTAATACTCCACTGTGTATATGTACCACAGCTTTCTTATCCGTTCATCTGCTGGTGGACATCTAGGTTGCTTCCATGTCCTGGCTATTATAAACAGTGCTGTGATGAACATTGGGGTACACATGTCTCTTTCAATTCTGGTTTCCTCGGTGTGTATGCCCAGCAGTGGGATTGCTGGGTCATATGGCAGTTCTATTTCTAGTTTTTTTAAGGACTCTCCACACTGTTCTCCATAGTGGCTGTACTAGTTTGCATTCCCACCAACAGTGTAAGAGGGTTCCCTTTTCTCCACACCATCTCCAGCATTTTAAACAGTGGCTTCAGAAACATTTTCCAGTTCACTAATTTTCTCCTCATTTGTGTCAAATTAGAGGTAAACTTATCCAATATTCTGTTTTATTAGTAATTATATTTAGTGTTTTTTCAAATCTCCTTGATCATTTTAAGTTTCTTCTCTAAACACATTGCCCATTTTGTCTTATATTTCTTTGAACACAGTAAATACAATTAATTTACATGTCCCTGATTATTACAGTAATAATTCTGTAAATATTTTCTGCTGTTATTTTTATTCCTGCTGCTTCCTTCTAAGGTCCCTTGCTTACCTGTGTGTGTAGTTTTTAGTTTGTTTGCTTTTGACTCTGAGATTTTCATTTTTTTCACTAATTTATTTATGAGAGCTTATTAAACCTGATATGAAAGAGTTGTGCTATAGAGTCTTTGCATTTTCTTTTGCTAGGTGACATATTAATAGAAACATCATTAATTTGGAACACCTTTAAAAGAAAAATCTTGGAGGAGTGATACCACCAAAATAGAAACATAGATCTTTTCTGATTCCAGTCACCCTCAAAGAAGACAACTAGCAACTATCCACAGATAAGACATGTGAAAATCCTAGAATATGCGGGTGAGGGTGAAATTCTCCCTTGGACTACAGAGACCAAGAAGGACTATGTTTGAAGGGTAAAAGGAATGGCTACATTCTGACCACAGTAGACGTGATAAACCCCATTAATACAATGACAAAAAATATTACGATAATCTCAAAAAACACAAGAAAAGATCTGACAAAATTCTTTATCAATTTATGATAAAACTCTAAACAATTTATGTATAGAAAGAACATGTGTATGTGTGCTTAGTCACTTAGTTGTGTCTGACTTTTGGGGACCCCACGAACTGTAGCCCATCAGGCTCCTCTGTTCATGGGATTTTCCAGGCTAGAATACTGGAGCAGGTAGCCATTGCCTTCTGCAGGGTATCTTCCAGACCCAGGGATCAAACATGGGTCTCCTGCATTGCAGGTGAATTCTTTACCATCTGAGCCACCAGGGAAGCCCTACCTCAGTATAATAAAGGCTTTATATGACAAACTCACATCATACTCAATGGTGAAGGCTGAAAATTTTTCTTCTAAGCCGAGTAACAAAACAACAATGCTCACTCTTACTACTTCTCTTCAACATAGTACTGAAAGTCCTAGTTAGGGTGATAAGGCCAGAAAAGGATATAAATGGCATTGAGCAGCTCATGCAGCTCAATACTAGAAAAATAAATGACACAATAAAAAAAATGGGCCAAAGAACCAAACAGACATTTCTTCAAAGAAGACATACAGATGGCTAACAAACACATGACAAAATGTTCAACATCTCTCATTATCAGAGAAATGCAAATCAAAATCACAATGAAGTACCCTCTCACGCCAGTCAGAATGGTTGCTATCAAAAAGTCTACAAACAATAAATATTGGAGAGGGTGTGGAGAAAAGGGAACCCTCTTACTCTGTTGGTGGGAATGCAAACTAGTACAGCCACTGTGGAGAACAATGTGGAGATTCCTTAAACTGGAAATAGAACTGTCATATGACCCAGCAATCCCACTGTTGAGCATACACAGTGAGGAAACAAGAATTGAAAGAGACACGTGTACCCCAATCTTAACTGCAGCACTATTTACCATAGCTAGGACATAGAAGCAACCAAGATGTCCATCAGCAGATGAATGGATAAAGAAATAGTGGTACATACACACAATGGAATGGTACATATATACTCAGCTACAAAAAAGAACAAACTTGTGTCAGTTCTAGTGAGATGGATGAAACTAGAGCCTATTATACAGAGTGAAGTAAGCCAGAAAGAAAAACACCAATACAGTATATGAATGCATATATATGGAATTTAGAAAGATGGTAACAATGACCCTATATGCAAGACAGCCAAAGAGACACAGATTTAAAGAATAGACTTTTGGACTATGGGGGAGAAGACGAGGGTGGGACAATATGAGAAAATGGCATTGAAACGTGTATATTCAGTTCATTTCAGTCGCTCAGTCATGTCCGACTCTTTGCGACCCCATGAATCGTAGCACGCCAGGCCTCCATGTCCATCACCAACCCCCTGAGTTTACTCAAACTCATGTCCATCCAGTCGGTGATGCCATCCAGCCGTCTCATCCTCTGTCATCCCCTTCTCCTCCTGCCCCTAATCTCTCCAAGCATCAGGGTCTTTTCCAATGAGTCAACTCTTCAAATGAGGTGGCCAAAGTATTGGAGTTTCAGCTTTAGCATCAGTCCTTCCAAAGAACACCCAGGACGATTACCATATGTAAAATAGATGACTAGTGCAAGTTTGATGCATGAAGCAGGGCACTCAAAGCTGGTGCTCTGGGACAACCCACAGGGATGGGGTGGGGAAGGAGGTGGGAGGAGGTTCAGGATGGTGGGACACATGTACACCCATGGCTGCTTCATGTTGATGTATGGCAAAACTCACCACAATATTGTATAGTAATTAGCCTCCAATTAAAATAAATTAATTAATTTTTAAAAAGATGTCAGAATTGGAAAGCAGAAGTAAAATGACATAATTTTACAAAAAGAAAATCCTTAAGACTCAACCAAAAACCTATTAGGCCTAATTAATGAATTTAGTAAAGCTGCAGAATACAAAATTAGCATATAAAAATCAGTAGCATATAATAGTCCTATTTTTATTTTGAGGAATCTCCATACTGTTTTCCACAGTGGTTGCATCAATTTATTTTCCCAGCACCAATGTACAAGTGTTCCCTTTTCTCCACGTCCTCTCCAACATTTGTTACTTGTAGACTTGCTCTTGGCCATTCTGACAGGTGTGAGGTGATATCTTTGTTGTTTTAAATTGCATTTCTCTAATAATTACTAATATTGAGCATCTTTTCATGTACCTGTTAGACATCTGTATGTCTTCTTTGGAAAAGTTTCCATTCAGGTCTTCTGCTTATTTATTGATTGGGTTTTTGAGGATATTGAGTTGTATAAAATAATGAAATTCTCCCATTTGCAGCAACATGGATGGATGTAGAGACTATTATGCTTACTAAAGTAAATCAGAGCACTATACTGTATTATATTAATTATATGTAGAATCTAAAAAATAATACAACTTAAAGTATATGCAATACAGAAACACTCACAGATATAAAAAACAAACTGTGGTTACCAAAGGGGAGAGGGAAGGGGGAGGGTCAAATTCAGTGTATGGGATTAAGAGTTACAAGCTACTCTGTATAAAATAGATAAGGAGTAAGGATATATTGTATAAAACAGTGAATTGTAGCCATTATCTTGTAATAACTTTCAATGGAATATAATCTGCAAAAATACTGAATCACTATATTGTACACCTGAAATTAATATTACATTGTAAATCAAGTATAATTTAAAAATACAAAGAATAAGTAATATAAATTTATTAAAAGCCACTAAGAATTGAAGTGAGATTAGAGATCCTGATGCAAATTAGCATCAGATAGTTTGACTCCCTACATGAGATATATGCAACTCAATGCAGAAAGAAAGAAGATGAAATTTAATCAGTTGAATGGAACAGTTAATTAGGTATATGCTCTGGAAAAATAAGCAGTTAGTGGCAATGAAATCATTCACCATAAGATGTGATTAAGTCATGGCAGAAGTGATGACTAAGGAAAAAAATAAAGGTCCAGAGATAAGTGCCTTAATGATATTCCAGAAGAAATTCAGTGGGATGAATAAAGTTAATAGAGCAGATAATGTTATCCTCACAGATTTTTTTGATATTTAACGTTCCAAAAATGGAGTTGCTTCTGATTTTCTGTCTCAAATTTATAGACTCCTTGAGACTGAGATCATGAAAATGCTGGACTGGATGAAGCACAAGCTGGAATCAAGATTGCTGGAGAAATATCAATAACCTCAGATATGCAGATAACACCCCCCTTATGACAGAAAGTGAAGAACTAAACAGCCTCTTGATGAAAGTGAAAGAGGAGAGTGAAAAGGTTGGCTTAAAGCTCAACATGCAGAAAACTAAGATCATGGCATCTGGTCCCATCACTTCATGGGAAATAGATGGGGAAATGATGGAAACAATGGCAGACTTTATTTTCTTGGGCTCCAAAATCACTGCAGATGTTGACTGCAGCCATGAAATTAAAAGACGCTTGCTTGCTCCTTGGAAAAAAAAGTTATGACCAACCTAGACAGCGTGTTAAAAAGCAGAAACATTACTTTGCCAAAAAAGGTCCGTCTAGTCAAAGCTATGGTTTTTCCAATAGTCATGTATGGATGCCAGAGTTGGACTATAAAGAAAGCTGAGCGCTGAAGAATTGATGCTTTTGAAGTGTGGTGTTGGAGAAGGCTCTTGAGAGTCTCTTGGACTTCAAGGAGATCCAACCAGTCCATCCTAAAGAAAATCAGTCCTGAATATTCATTGGAAGGACTGATGCTGAAGCTGAAACTCCAATACTTTGGCTACCTGATGCGAGAACTGATTCATTTGTAAAGACCCTGATGTTGAGAAAGAGTGAAGATGGGAGGAGAAGGGGACGACAGAGGATGAGAAGGTTGGATGGTATCACTGACTCAATGGACATGAGTTTCAGTAAGCTCCAGGAGTTGGTGAGGGACAGGGAGGCCTAGCGTGCTGCAGTACATGGGGATGCAAAGAGTCAGACACGACTGAGTGACTGAACTGAACTGAACTGAGGCTGAGATACATTTTTCTGTATTTTCACTATTAATTCCTATCCTTGTATGGCACATTGAGAACTCTAAAATATGTTCATTGTGTTAGGTTAGGGAAGGGAGGGAAGAAGGAAAGAAAAATAAGCAGAAGTCATTATATATCCTAATTAATATATTCACTTTTATTTTTATTGCAGGGAAGAGTTCATTGCCTAAATGAATAAATTGCTATTTTGACTTAGTGCAGTTTAAAAATTAATTTTTAATTCATCTCATTATTATCTTTCAACTTTATGAAATGAAAAGACAGTAAGAAAAGACTGAAAGACAGGAAGAATTGGAAGCTGAATTTTAATTCATAAATTATTAACACACTTTGCCATTAATTGATTATTTGATATTTACCAACAATCTTTATAGAAATAATATTTTTTTCACATTTAATTATTGTCTAAAATTAGATTAAAATATTTTATGGGCTGACTGTGAGAATTAAAAAGTATTTGAGGGACTTCCCTGGTAGTCCAGTGATTAAGAATCCATTCCTGGTCAGGGAACTAAGATCCCACATGCCACATAGCAACTAAACCTTTGTGCCACAACTACTGAGCCTGTGGGCTGCAGCAGAAGATCTCTTGTGCCAAGACTAAGACCCAACACAGCCAAATAAATATTTTAAAATTATTTGAATATAATTTAACTGTAGAATGTTCTATAAACATTATATTAATTACTTGTCCTATGATCTTGCTCTATTTCTTCTGCTTTTTTAAAAAAATTCATATACTTAATTTTTTTTAGAGTAGCTTTAAGTGATAGAAAAATTGAACAGAAAGCGCAGACAGTTCCCATATATCTCATCTAGACTTCTGAGTTTCAGAAATTATGAATAAAGCTGCTGTAAATGTTTATTAGTGGGTTTTTTATGGACATAAGTTATCAAGTCCCTTAGATGAGTGAATCAAGGGGTGTAATCATTGTATTATATGCTAAGAGGTTGCTTAAATTTTAAAAAGCTGTTTAACTGTCTTCTAAAGTACCTTTTTGCATTCCTACCATCTATGAACCAGAGTGCCTGTATTTCTACACCCTCATCAGCACTGGATGCTGTCAGTAATTTGGATTTGAGTCACTCTAATAATAGTGTAATGATTGTTCATTGTTGCTGTCATTTGGAATTTCCAACCCTGAATATTCATAGGAAGGACTGAGGCTAAGGCTGAATCTGCGGTACTTTGGCCACCTGATGTGAAGAGCTGACTCATTGGAAAAAACCCTGATGCTGGAAAAGATTAAGGGCAGGAGGATAAGGGGATGACAGAGGATGAGATGGTTGGATGGCATCACCGACTCAATGGACATGAATTTGAGCAAGCTCAAGGAGATAGTGAAGGACAGGGAAGCCTGGTGTGCTGTAGTCCATGGAGTCAAAAGAGTTGGACATGACTGAGGGACTAAACAACAACAAAGACATCTGATGTTGAATACTTTTTATATATATATTTATCATCTGTATATCTTTACTCGAAAGGTCAGTTCAGATATTTTGCTCATTTAAAAATTGGATTACGTATTTTCTTATCTTGGGTTTTAAGAGTTCTTTGTATATTTTGAACACAGCTCCTTTACTAAATATGTGCTTTGAAAAATTTTTCTTCCATTCTGTACTTTATCTTTTTCATTCTCTTATGTCTTTCACAGTCTAGTTTTTAATAAAGTCCAGCTTATTGATTTTTGTGTGTGTGTGTGTGTGTGTGGATTGTGCTTTTGGTGTTGTACCTAAAAATTATTGCCAAATCTGTTATACATTTAGGTCTAGGATTCATTTTGAGGCAATTTTTTGGAAAGGTTTAAAGTCTGTGTTTAGATTTATGTTTTTTCATTTGGATGTCCAGTTGTTTCAGCTCCATTTGTTGAAAAGCCTCTTTCCCCCTTGAATGGCCTTTGTTGTTTGGTCAAAGGACAGCTGTCTCTGTTTGTAGGGGTGCCTCTCTTATGATTCTACCTGTGCTTTTAGTTCCCTCTCAGGAGAGTTCTCACCTCTTCTGTGGAGGCTTGTTTCTGGAGTACTGAGCATCCTGTGCCTTTTTCTGATGTCCATAGCCATTTGGAGTGACATGAATTATCTTCCCCTTCAGACCATTATTTAATTCACAGAATGTGGTAACTAGATACCTTATAAAAAATGTTGTCTTTTAGATGAAGAAGATGTAGTACGTATATACAATGAAATATTACTCAGCCAAAAAAGGAAAGAAAATGGGTCATTTATAGTGATGTGGATGAACCTAGAATTTGTCATACAGAGTGAAGTAAGTCAAAAAGAGAAAAGCAAGCATTGTATTTAATGCATATATATGGAAGAATTTGCCTGCAATGCAGGAGACACAGTCAATGCAAGATCAATCCCTGGGTGGGGAAGATTCCTTGGTAAAGGAAGTGGCAACCCTCTCCAGTAATCTTTCCTGGGAAACCCATGGACAGAAGAGTCTAGTGGGTTAAAGTCCGTGGGGTCTCAAAGAGTTGGACAGGAGTGAGTGACTAAGTGTGCATGCATGGAATCTAGAAAAATTGTGCTGATGAATCTATTGACAGGGCAGGAATAGAGGCAAAGAAGTAGAGAATAAACTTGTGGACATGGAGGTGGGGGGAAGGAGGGAGCTCTATGTCAGTGCTCTGTGATGACCAAGAGGAGTGGTGTTGGGGAGGGGTGGGACAGGGGCTCAAGAGTGGGGGGGAGGTGCTTATACATATAGCTGATTCATGTTGTACAACAGAAACTAATAACATTATAAAGAAATTACACTCCAATTTAAAAAATTAAAAAAATTTCCCTTCTTTACTTTTTTGATTATTTACTCCCATACAACATAGTATTTTATTCTGCTATTTAGCTTAAAGTACCCTGAGTCAGGTCAATAGACTTCCCTGGTGGCTCAGGTGGTAAAGTGTCTACCTACAATGCAGGAGACCCGGGTTCAATCCCTGGGTTGGGAAGATCTCCTGGAGAAGGAAATGGCAACCCACTCCAGTATTCTTGCCTGGAAAATCCACGGGTGGAGGGACCTGGTAGGCTATAGTCCATGGGGTTGCAGAGAGTCGGACACGACTGAGCGACTCGCTTTCACTCTGAGTCAGGGCTTCCCAGGTGACACTAGTGGTAAAGAACCCACCTGCCAATGCAGGAGACATAACAGACATGGGCTTGATCCATGGGTCAGGAAGATCCCCTGGAGGAGGGCATGGGAACCCACTCCAGTATTCTTGCCTGCAGAATGCTATGGACAGAGGAGCCTGGGGAGCTACAGTCCATAGGGTCACACAGAGTTGGATGAGACTGAAGCGACTTAGCAGGTAAGCATGCACCCTGGGTCAGGAAGAACCCCTGGAGAAGGGAATGGCAAACCTCTCTAGAGTTCTTGCCTGGAGAATCCCATGGACAGAGCAGCCTAGTGGATCCATGGGGTCACAGAGTCAGACACGATTGAGCGACTAACACTTTCACACTTTCACATGATCTAATTATGATATCTATTTTTGTAGCATAGTCTAAATAAACTTCTCTCACAATTCTGCAAAAAGCAAGCAATGGCTTTACACCTTGATACCTAAAATACAAAGACCTTCAATATTTATATCAATTCTGCAAATATAAAGTCTTCCATGGCAAAGGTACTCTAGTATATGCTTTTGTTTAGTTGCTAAGTTGTGTCCAACTCTGTGACTCTATGGATTGCAGATATCATTCTTCTCTGTCTTCCACTATCTTCTGAGTTTGCTCAACTTCATGTCAATTGAATCAGTGATGCCATCCAATCATCTCATCCTTTGCCATCCCCTTCTCTTCCTGCCTTCAATCTTTCCCAGCATCATGGTCTTTTCTAATGAGTCAGTTCTTTGCATCAGGTGGCCAAAGTATTAGAGCTTCAGCTTCCAATGAATATTAAGCACTGACTTCCTTTAGGATAGATTGGTTTGATCTCCATGCAGTCCAAGGAACTCTCAAGAGTCTTCTCCAGCACCACAATTCAAAAGCATCTATTCTTCAGCACTTGGACTTATTTGTGGTCCAACTCTCATATCTGTACATGATTACTAGGAAAAGCCATAGCTTTGACTGTATAGACCTTTGTCAGCAAAGTGATGTCTCTGCTTTTTAATATGCTATCTAGGTTTGTCATAGCTTTCCTTCTAAGGAGCAAGTTTGGAGCCCAAGAAAATAAAATCTGTTACTGCTTTCATTTTTTGCCCTCTATTTGCCATGAAATGATGGAACTGGATTCCATGATCTTAGTTTTTTTAGTGTTGAGTTTTAAGCTAGCTTTTTCACTCTCATCAAGTGGCTCTTTAGGTCTTCTTTACTTTCAGCCTTTAGGTTGCTCAGTGGTAAAGAATCTGCCTGCCAATGCAGGAGATGCAGGAGACATGGGTTTGATCCCTGGGTCAGGAAGATCCCTTGGAGAAGGAAATGGCAACCTATTCCAGTATTCTTGCCGAGGAAATTATATGGACAGAGGAGCCGGAGGGCTACAGTCTATGGGGTCTCAAAAGAGGCAGACAAGACTTTGTGACTAAACAACAACAAAAACAGCAACTATCCTATAAAATCTTCATTTCCCCTTCATGGATCACAGACTTATTGTGGTGAAGGGGCTTGCATCACTCAATGAAACTCTGATCCATGCCATTCAGGGCCATGCAAGATGGACTGGTTATAGTGAAGAGTTTTGACAAAATCTGGTTCATGGGAGAAGTAAATGGCAACCCACTCCAGTATTCTTGCCTGAAAGCCCCATGGACAGTATGAAAAGGCAAAAATTTTAAGTTTTAGAAGATATGAATAAGACATGGTCTTTCCATGAAGTATCTTATGTTCTAATTTAATAGATATTTTAGTATAACTAACCTAACTATAAATTAATGCCATAGAAGTAGATTCCTATTAAAGATGTATGTATAATTCCACAGTTTTTGAGAGACTATAATAAATCATCCCTGCAGAAGTCTGTGATTTAAGGGGAAAATATAAAGAAATGTTTTAATTTTTAATTCATAATGTAATCATAACTTGCCTTTTTAAATGTAATGTTACTAAAATGATTCTAAAAATGTATTTCTCTTTCTAGAATTGGGCTTCCCTGATGACTCTGTTTCTTGGGAATCTATTTAAGGCGGTAATGGAAAATTTTGTCCAGAAGCTCACTGTCATTCTTGTAAAAGGTATTGATTTTGGTCAGTGTTTTGCCTCTGGTTACTTAGGACTTCCTCTGGCAGCTCTGTTTCCAGGGCCATATATCTACCTGTGGTGACTTCATCTCTGCTGTCTTTATGGATTTCAATCGATTTTTCACTGCAGTGGCATTTGCCCTGGTTTGGTACAGGATGAAATCTTTTTTTTTTTTTTTTGTCTTTTCATATTCTCTTTAGGTTCTAGACAGCATGGTTTTCCCCATCTTTTTTTTTTTTAATTTTATTTTATTTTTAAACTTTACAGTATTGTATTGGTTTTGCCAAACATTGAAATGAATCCGGCACAGGTATAGATGACATTCTGGATATCTTTACAAGTTACACATTCATAGAAAACCAGATCTTATGAGCAGAATTTGACAGTGAGACTCTGGAAATAGAGCAGAAAGGTGGAGGAAGGTAAAAGAATTAAAGCAATTAACTGAATATGTGAAGGACTATGTGAATGGTCCTCAGTCAATAAGGGATTCCACAGGAAGAGAACTAGAGAATACAAGCATAGTGGCAAAGGCAAGATGTTGACGTACATATTTTGTTGATTCTTTTGCAACGGACTTTGTACTTCTCTGGTAAACCTGAATGGGCTTATGATAGAAAATTTAAATTTAAATTAAAAGAACTCAGGTAGAAGTTTATGGAGGCAGAGAGTGCTTTTCAGTATTAATTATTCTTAAGAATTTCCAAAATTCAGATTCTCATGTTCTACTAGAGAAACTGAATCAACGTCTGGGCTGAAACTAAGGAATCTGGAGTAGAAGCAAGTATAGTAGGTGATATTGAGGTGGGTGTTTTACTGATTACTCTTTAAGAAAGACTGGAAAAGTGGTCATCCAAAGTTTAATACAAAATTGTTAACTTGCTCTTTTGGTGACTCTGTGATACACAGTTCTTTGGTTTACATATATTGAGAAAATGTTGTATAATCTTAGTCCAATTACATAGTTCACACTAATTGGATATTTTTGTACTCAAGACCATATTTCTCTAACCACCTCCTTTGCTCTGTCAATGGTAATTTGAATCCAGATCACAAGAAATCATGCCAAGCACTTCTTAGCCACCATACAGTCTTTTAGCTTTAATAGAAATGTAATTCGACTATCAAAATACGCTTTACAAAACTATTCAGTTCTATGCCTTTAGGCTCCCATTTCTATGCCTATTGTTGTTTGTTGTTGTTGTTGTGCCTGCTCTTTTGCAACACCATGTACCATAGCCTGCCCGGCTCCTCTGTCTGTGGGATTCTCCAAGCAAGCATAGTGGAGTGGGTTGCCATACTTTTTCAGGAGATCTTCCTGACCCAGGGATCAAACCGGCATCTCCTACACTGGCAGGCAGATTCTTTATTACTGAGTCACCTGAGAAGGCCAGGCCTACTCTTACATAACTTCTTTTTTAATAGAATTAATGCAAATCTAAACATTTTCTGCCCAATTTATAATACTAATTAAGTAAATTTGTATTCATGCTGAAACCAAAATCAAATAAAAATAACAATTAGAAAAAAATAAATAAATGAAATATTATAAAACTCACATGTCTATGTATATCAAATATAGTAGCAAATACCTACTTGCTGTGGATTCCTGCATGTATTAAAAATCTTAATATTCAAATATTTGTAGTCCCTTTAAAATAATTGGCTTTAGTTTGGTAGATACAACAGCAAGTATCTCTAAGTATACCAATTTGTCTCCACAAGAATAACCTGTCAAATTTTCAGCTTTCCAGAACATTTGCAATCTGATGCTGGTGCACATTATATTGAATGAAAAACCATTCAAAATGGCTAATATTTAAAGTATATGATGCATCTACATGCGTCCAACCACACCTAGGTGCCTGGTATTGTTGGGCTTTGGTATGACCTCCTCAAAAATACACAAAAGAAATGTTTGACCCTACCTTTCTCACTTCCTCTTGTTCCATTCAACATGTATTTAAGAATAATTCCTGAACTGATGCTGTCTTGATTCCTTTTTATTTTCTTGTAGTTACTCTCTTGTGTATCCCATATAGGCTATTCCATGAATTTAAACCCCACCTAGTAATATTTGCAAAATAATTCCTTAGCTTTAAACTATATTCTTCCTGAAACTGCCACTTAAGTGTACAGTTTCTGCCACTGATTGCCAAAAGTAAATTACTTTTTTCAATATATTCTGCAAATCATGGCTGTTTAATTTACTTATAATTTCAGGAATTATTTTATCATGGTTTAGCTTTCTGATTCTATAATATGAATGCCTGAATATGTTTTCTGAAAATGTTCTTTCACCTCATCCCATTTTATTTTTTTCAGAAGTTCAAAATTGTAAAATACTTTGTTTTCCATAAACAGTATGACAGGTTTTTATATATGTGCTTAGTTGCCCATTATTTCTCTTTACAAAATATGTTACCTTAATATACTCAATTGAGAAGAAATCTCCAAGAAGTACACATTTAGAACATGACTGTAACATTTACATAGTCATACTTGCATTTGTGTTACTTCATTTCTCCCTGCTTTCTCTTCCAAAAGAAAGTTTAGTCTTAATTCTAAAGCCATTGTTGCTAACTGTGATGATGCATGTCCAATGAATAACAGTACTGATGTGACAGTTAAAGTGGCAGTTATCCCCATGTCCAAGTTTGTAAATTTCCATTCTGATTTGCTTCTCTACCTTTAAGCTAAATCCACTGCTTCTTGGCCAATTTCATAGGTCCTTACAGCTTTTCATTTCAATATCTTCTGCAGTAGAATCTTACTTTTTTCCAGAAATTTCTTTCTCCTTTCCTTAAAGCCCTTTTAGACTACCCAAGAAGCAATACAATAACATCAAGAGTGGTCGAGGTGTTAAAAGCCCTGGCAAGTGCTGGTCACGCTGTGGTTGGAAAATTCTGTTGAGGGGTGTACAGTGAGTGAATATGTTAGTGACACCTTTACATATTTAGAGTGTGTTGACCAGATGTGTGACACTTAAACTAAAAATAATCACAGAAAAAAATCCAGTAATCTTTCAGAAAAAAAAAAAAAAAGGGTCATATCAGAATGCAGATGGTTTATTTAATAATAAATACATAGCAAATTTTTTTAGCAGTCAATAGAAAAAAAGACTTCCAGAAAGCACTTTATCAGAACTCAGTTTTTATGTCTTAAAATATATATTTAAAATGTTTATTTGTTTATTTTTGGCTGCGCTGCGTGTTTGTTGCTCTGCGGGCTTTTCTCTAATGGCGGCGAGCGGGGACTACTCTTCGTTGCAGTGTTCAGGCTTCTCATCGCGGTGGCTTCTCTTGTTGCGGAGCACAGGCTCTAGGGCAGATGGGCTTCAGAAGTTGTGGCTCTGGGTTCTAGAGCACAGGCTCAGCAGTTGTGGCGCATGGGCTTTGTCGTTTCTAGGCATGTAGGATCTTCCTGGATTAGGGATTTACCTGTGTCTCCTGCATTGGCCGGCAGATTCTTTCCTACTGAGCTACCAGGGAAGTCCCTTTATGTCTTAATGAATAAAGTAAATAAATTTTTTAAGCTATCTATATCCTAGGTAACACTGTGTAGGGCAGCAGGATATGATCCACGTTGTGTTCCACTGTTAACGGTCAGAAAATACCAAGCATTTAAAGGGACAGATTCTAGGCATTGCTGGGACTTATCCATCAAGAAGGAAAATATTAAATAATTTGTCTGTTTTTTTCCCTCTCACCTTCTGATCTCCTGGTAATATCTTCTAAGAGCTTAAACCAGCCAGAAACCAGAAGGCAAGAAAGCCTGAATGATGTAATTTTTAGACTTTAGCTTCCAGGTGCACAGAGTACAGCAAAGATGCTTGGAAATGGATGTGGAAGGGGTGTTCTGAAAAAAGATGTTAGAACCATAGCTTCTGGTGGCAGAGTACTAGAAGTTTCATGGGGAAGATTTTGTGTGCCTTGCAATACTGGTGAGGGTCTAGGCAGATAAACAAAGCCCAGGCCAGATCATTCTATAGAGTGAACTTAATGCAGAGAAATAGTTACAAAGCAGTTGCAGGGTTGAAAGACAAACAGGAGAAAGACAGTCCAGAGATGAGTAAAACAGAAAGATGGGACCATTCCCAGGGCTGAAGGAGCCAAGGGAGCAGGTGGGGCCCCAGAGCCACTTGATGAGACCTGGGACCACAGTGGACACTATCTGGTGAGAAGCTGTTGCTGTTTGCAGGAGTTAAAGCCACATGACAGGTGTAGCCACTGCAGGAGATGTAGCCTGAAGCAAAGAGAGAAAAGCAAAAACACCAGGCTTCTCCCCCACTTCTCACCTTCCAAATATCAAGCCAATTCCTCCCATTGACTGAACTGGAAGCTGGTTCACATGGAAACCGTGAAATGTATGTTGCAAGAATCGGCACCTGAGTTAGGAGCAAAGCATGGGGAAGGCTAAGGAGGATGAAAGGGATAGTGACTGATGCAGGATAAAAGAAACCAGGTCTCCCAAGGACATAAGACCAGAGTGTTTTGCAAGAGATACTTCTCATACCCAAACGGAAGTATGACTTAACACAGAGATTCACTGAACCTGTCTTGTCTAATCTATCTGTCAGCTTCTTTACTGTAAATGTGGGTAAGGTCACTCGAATTAATTATCAATACGGAACCATGTGTAGAAGGGTTCAATAACTAGGAGGTGGGTTTTCAAACATGTCTTGTAAAGAAAGAATTGGGAATAATTTATTCAGTATACTGACATGAGAGATACAAGTCTCTAATCACTTATCTACAATGTGTGCATGTTAAGTTGCTTCAGTCATGTCTGACTCTGTGTGACCCTATGGACTGTAACCCACCAGGCTCCTCTGTCCATGGGATTCTCCAGGCAAGAATACTGGAGTGGGCTGCCATGCCCTCCTCCAGAGGATCTTCCTGACTCAGGGATCAAACCTGTGTTTCCTGCTTTGCAGGCAGATTCTTTACCACTGAGCCACCAGGGAAGCCCTCTGCAATGCTTAAAACCAACATATTTATAAAGCAAAATATTTTTATAAGTTTGGTGCCAAAATATGAACTAAGTATGTTTTTTGTTTGATGCATTTTTCTGAGGAAATATTGATGTGCTTGGTTATAAGGTGAACCACCAAATTCCATTGGCACTGTTTATTTATATATGTATATGTACATACTATATTTTAAAGTGCAAAACTGTGAATCTTAAATTATACTTCTCCCCAAGGATTTTGGATACAAAATTAGAGACTATATTTATATCTTAAACAGCATTTAATTTTCCATTCTAACTCTTTAAAGAAATGGCAAGAAAACACCATATAAAAGAACAATCTCTCATGTGTTCTGCTTGATTTTCCTGTCTCTGTCTATCTTTTTCTCTCTTTGGTTTCTATTGGTGTCACCTGCTTAAGCATACTGGTGATATTTAATGTTAACCTGGATTAGAATAACATGTCTTTATTTTTAAAAGCACCTTACTGTTATTTGTAAAATATGTTTTCACTTCAGATTGTGTTCCTGCTAAAACTGACATTTAAGTACAGTATAGTCTTGCTAAGAATAGGTGGCTTTTAAATCATGACTGTTTGATTCACATTTTCTTCTGGAATTATTTTTGCCACATTCCTGCTTTCTTTTCCTCTCATGTGAATTGGCTGTCTTGAAGACTTTCTGTTCTCCTCACTGTTCTGTCATAATACTAGTTCAGGAGGAAGTTGAGTTTAGTTCAGTCACTTAGTTGGGTCTGACTCTTTGTGACCCCATGGACTGCAGCATGCCAGGCTTCTTTGTCCATCACCAACTCCTGGAGCTTACTCAAACTCATGGCCATCGAGTTGGTGATGGCATCCAACCATCTCATCCTCTGTCACCCCTTCTCCTCCTGCCTTCAATCTTTCCCAGAATCAGGGTCTTTTCCAATGAGTCAGTTCTTCGCATCAGGTGGCCAAAGTATTGGAGTTTCAGCTTCAGCATCCAGTCCTTCCAATGAATATTCAGGACTGATTTCCTTTAGGATTGACTGGTTGGCTCTCCTTGTAGTCCAAGGGACTCTCAGGAGTCTTCTCCAACACCACAGTTCAAAAGCATCAATTCTTCGGCACTCAGCCTTCTTCACAGTCCAACTCTCACATCCATACACGACCACTGGAAAAACCACAGCCTTGATTAGACGGACCTTTGTTGACAAAGTAATGTCTCTGCTTTTTAATATGCTGTCTAGGTTGGTCATAACTTTCCTTCCAAGGAGTAAGTGTCTTTTAATTTCATGGCTGCGATCACCATCTGCAGTGATTTTGGAGCCCAGGAAAATAAAGTCTGACACTGTTTCCACTGTTTTCCCATCTATTTGCCATGAAGTGATGGGACCAGATGCCATGATCTTAGTTTTCTGAATGTTGAGCTTTAAGCCAACTTTTTAACTCTCCTCTTTCACATTCATCAGAAGGCTCTTTAGTTCTTCATCACTTGGAGGAAGTTAGGGAGAAACAGTTCCTTTTACAATGTTGTGTATAAACAGGACCCCCAATTATGTCTGTATGGTATTAACACCTTTGCCCATAAGCAGCTTCAGAGTTATTCTTTTGTGTCTTCACTTGTTCATTATTTCCATCTACAAAATACTTACTTTTATACACTCTATCAGACGAAAATTCAGGTTAATAATTTTTATGTAAAATACAAGTCTGGTATTTACACTCTAATCAATTGATGCTTTATGATCCTCATGTTTGTGTGTGTGTGTGTTTGGCTGTTACCTCCTCCTCTCTTAGTGGGTAAATGCTGTTATGATTTTGAACTCAGTGCTATTTCCTGTGGTCATGTTTGTCCGAATGATAGTGACGCAGTTCAAGTGATAACGATCACCACATCCAGGCTTGTAAATCTCACTTTTGTTCTCTTCTCTTCCTTATGCTTTATAGTCCATCCCTTGACCAGATGAACTGCTTCAATTCCCACTATTTTTAATAGTAGCTTCTTATTTTTTTCTTAACAGACAAGCTCCACATCCACTCGTCTCATCCCCAGGACTGTATGATCATATCATGCCTAATGTAGGTGTTAAGTGCAATGTCGAGCATCAGCAAGTCCGAGCTTGGAAATATTCTGTACTGTCCAGGACACCTGTATACACATGGAGCACACTGAACTGATGACTGAGGTCTGACCAAGAGGTCAGGGTCATGTCAGAATCCAGACAGCATTTCTAAAAAACTGCTTATAATTATGTTTCACCTTTTCAGACGATGGAAATGAATATTAAAGGAGTTTTGTAACCTACTCAAGTTTACAAATCTAACAAGAAACAGAATCAGACACTTGAGGCTACTGACTTTAAAAAAAAACAAAACAACAATTCTTCTAAAAAGAGGGATGGTACGGAGAGGGAGAAGGGAGGAGGGTTCAGGATGGGGAACACGTGTATACCTGTGACGGATTCATGTTGATATATGGCAAAACCAATACAATATTGTAAAGTTAAAAAATAAAATTAAAAAAATCACATTTTAATGAGATTACTTTGATTCATTGGTTTATTGATGGCTGTCCTGGGCTTTCATTGCTGTGTGCAGGCTTTCTCTAGTTGCAGCAAGTGTGGGCTTCTCTCCAGTTGCAGTTCACAGACTTCTCACTGTGGTGGCTTCTGATGTTTCAGGATCTGGGCTCTGGGATGCGCAGACTTAGTAGTCGTGGCTCACAGGCTTAGTTGTCCTGGTGCATGTGGAATCTTCCCAACCCAGGGATCAAACCCTTGTTCCCTTCATTGGCAGGTGGAATCTTCACCATTGGCCCACCAGAGAATTCCAAAGCTACTGACTTTTGACACCTCATATTTAGCATGTTGAAGAAGGGTGGAGAAGAATCATCTGATGAGTATCAGAAATTAGTTTTGAAGGCAAAGCAGTCTACATTTGTATTATCCTCTGTGCTGCTATTTTTCTATATTCTTTGTGTGTCTTGTTCTCATTAGATATTCTCACTGATCCAGTTTCCATGCTACTAAGACAGATGTGTCGATTCTGACCTGTTAGTTAAGAGGCATTCAATTTTTTATAAATCTAATTATTGCCTGATTCTATGTATATATTCAGATAACATATAAATGTAAAAACTGAAGATGAACATCTGCTGTTGCTCTTCAATGAGGGAGGTGCAGAGTTAATAAAACATAGCTCAACCCTGATGTCCATAATGTTATGAATTCTGATTCTCTGTAAGATTTAATTCAACTGAAAATGATTTTTTTTTCACTAGATTGGTTTGATTTAGGATAAAAAGCAAAATCTTGGAATGAGAAGATAGTTCAAATATATCTGCTAAATTGTAAATATTAAAAGTCATAAATTTTGAGTGTTAGAACAGTCTTGGTTGCTGAAGGTTGGAGTGACTGTGGCTATTCCTTAAAATAAGACAGCAGTGAAATTTGCCACATCAATTGACTCTTCCTTTCACAAACAATTTTTCTGTAGCACGCAATGCTATTTGATAGCATCTTACCCCTAGTGGAACTCCTTTCAAAATTGGAGTCAATCTCCCCTAAACCTTCAGCTGCTTTATAAACGAAGCTTATATAGCGTTCTAAATCCTTTGTTGTCATCTCAACAATCTTCACTGCACCTTAACCAAGAGTAGCTATCATCTCAAGAACACACTTTCTTTGCTCATCCATAAGAAGCAACTAATCATCCACTCAAGTTTTATTCTGAGATTGCAGCCATTCAGTTACATCCCCATGTTCTACTTCTAATTCTAGGTCTCTTGATATTTTCACCACATCTGCCATTACTTCCTTCACTGAAGTCTTGAACCAAAGTCATCCATGAATATTGGAACCAGTTTCTTTTAAGTTCCTATTAATGTTGATATTTTTATCTCTTTTGGCTAATCATGAATGTTCTTAATGGCATCTAAAATAGTGAACCCTTTCCAGAAGGTTTTTAATTTACTTTGCTCAGCTCTATCAAGAGGAGTCACTATTTTTGGCAGCCATAGCCTCATGAAATATATTTCTTAAATACTGACTTGAAAGTCAAAATTATTTCTTGAACTCTGGGCTGCAGACTGGATGTTGTGTATGTTTTCAGGCATGAAAACATTAATCTCATTGTACATCTGCATCAGACTCTTGCATGTCTCAGGTGACTTGACAATGAGCAGCAGTATTTTGAAAGGATTCTTGTTTTTTGAGCAGTAATCTCAAAAGTGGGCTTAAAATAAACCATGTTGTAAACAGATATGCTGTCATCCAGGCTTTGCTGTCCCACTTATAAAGCACAGGCAGAGTAGAATCAGCATAATTCTAAAGGGCCTTAGAAATTTCAGAATGATAGATTAGCAGTGGCTTCTACTTCAAGTCATCAGCTGCATTAGCCCCTAACAAGAGAGTTAGCCTATCCTTTGAAACTTTGAAACCAGGCATTGACTTCTCTCCAGCTATAAATGGCACCTTTTCCAATATAAGTTTGCTTCATCTAGTTTGAAAATCTGGTTTTTAATGTAGTCACCTTATTAATCATCTTAGCTAGATCTT
This sequence comes from Bubalus kerabau, assembly GCF_029407905.1. NCBI lineage: Eukaryota > Metazoa > Chordata > Mammalia > Artiodactyla > Bovidae > Bubalus > Bubalus kerabau. Next base: position 22,189,799 of record NC_073624.1, read on the forward strand.
CTGAAAAACTTGCCTCGTTTCTACATCAGCACTTGTTGCTTCACTTGGCTGTGAAGAAAGGGAAAGTGAAAGTTGCTCGGTCGGTGTCCGATTCTTTGCAACCCCATGGTCTGTAGCCTGCCAGACTCTTCTGGCCATGGAAATCTCCAGGCAAGAATCCTGGGGTGGATTGCCATTCTCTTCTCCAGGGGATCTTCCCAACCTAGGAACTGAACCAGGTCTCCCTCATTGCAGATGGATTTTTTACTGTCTGAGCCATTAGGGAAGCCCTGCTTCACTTGGCACTCATGTGTTATAGAGAGAGCTTCTTTCCTTAAACCTCAATTAATCCTCTATAAGTGCGACAACAAAGCCTGGATGACAGCATATCTGTTTACAACATGGTTTCTTTTAAGCCCACTTTTGAGACTACTGCTCAAACCTCAACCTAAATTAATCTCCACTAGTTTAAAATTTTTTTCTGCAACTTCCTCATCCCTTTCAGCTTTCTTGGAATTGAAAGATTTAGAGCCTTGCTCTGGACTAGGCTTTGAGTTAAGGGAATATTGTGGTTGGTCTGTAACAAAACAAAACAAAGCAAAAAACCAAAAATCCCACAATATCTGTGAAGTGCAATGAAGCAAAATGAAACTATAGGAGGTATATGTGTAAATAGAACACAGGCCATTTCTGTTCCTTTTTTTTTTAGTTTTCAATTCTCTGAAGGAGTCTATAACCAAGAAAAAATCATATTAAATAAGTACATTATAGAACTTTATATATTTGATATGAATTTTTTGACTATCCTAAGGGAACAGAATACAAATTCCTTAATATAACAAAGTTTTTCTCAATGAAGTCATAAGTCATATTTTCTACTTTATGTCATGAAGCAGACTTATAGTACCTAATTCTTATATTTACCTTTCTGATGTTGTTGATAAAATGCGCTATCATTCTCTAACCTTTCTAGTAAACAAAGATCTTAAAATATATATTCACATCATTCTACCCCTAGTGCCTGTTGAAATGCTGTAAACATGACATCCACATGTAGTGAACAGGAAATACTCTGTAACTGCTACAGTCAAATTATAAAGCTTACGTCTATCTTTGCATTTACACCATTTTGGTCAAAGATTTTTCACCTCTCTTACAACATATACACCCACACCCATGCTCACATATAAACACACAAACACACAAATAGTAGAAGGAGGGAACAAGGTAAAATCTCTTTTCCCCCCATGAAATCTAACTTCAAAGAAATACAGATAAATTCTAAAAAGGACCATCCATCTTGGTGCCAATATCCTCTTCAAGTGAATTTATTTTATGTATGAAATTATCATGAAATTCACATATATAGACGGATATTTCTAAAAATTGAATTGTGTTTCCTAAAAGGCAGAAGGCATGAATATAGAGAAACCAGGAGACAAAGCATATAACTAAAAGCTTCCTGAGACTTTAAAAACTACTCTTAGGCTGTACAAAAATTATGGTAATAGCCTGGTTTAATTATTTGTCCAAATCTGGGTTTTACCTCCATGAGAACAATCAGATATTTCATAGTCAAGGATGCATGTAGTGTATATACTGTATAAGTATGCAAATATAGAATTACAGTGTAATTACTATGTAATATTAATTACTATGTAAGTATTTACATGCTTGCATATGTAGTAGTATCCAAAACATCTGTGGTTATTTATGTATCTAAAATCAAATAAAAACTCAAAATTACCAGGGTAACTGAAGCAAAATAGCATATATTCTCCTATTAGTATGCAAAGTGACTCTCCGCGTTTTATCTATTATTGATCGACAGAACTTAATGAGACTCAGCTTAGCCATTGCTAATTAGTTGACTTGGAGCTTATCTCTTTGATAATACTATGTCTTCAGCTATGAAATTTAAGAAATAATGCTAATAATAACAGGGTAAATGAAGATTATAAAGGTAAATTATGCAAAATACCTCACATGAAACTGGCATAAATACCAAAATAGCTTACTATTTACAGATAATTATTAAGTATGTTAACTATAATAAATTATAGACCACCTGTCAACTAAAGAATTAAAGAATAAATTATAAAATTTTAACAATAATCTTTTATGTGAATCCTTTTTTCCCAAGATTCATTTCAGGCTAGTGGAACTTGGTAATGTATAAATTGATAATCACTGCTGGTTGAGTGCTTTGCATAAAAGTTAAAAGTTGAATTCTTGAAACTGACAGATTTTTATTGATGAATCATCTCATGTTTGGGTACTGATACATCTTATTATTCTTAGAGAATCCTTTTATTTCCCCTTTCTTTTTCTTTATGCCCATTTCATCAACAGATTCTGACTGTAGAGCTTTTCAGTGTAGAAAAGCTTGGCCTAAAGGCCAAGAAAGATGTTCAGTGCCATTTTCATGATACTTAGTAAAAAATACTTGAGCTTTCCATCTCAAAAAGTGACCAGTTTGTTTAGTGAGAACCCAAAGGCTCTCCAACAGCTCACCACAGAGGCACTGTTTCCAGCTGTGTGGGGGGCAACAAGCCACAGCTGCAGCCAAAAAGCAAGCTCTCTGCAGCCCTTTTGTGAAGCTTTTACACTTTGCTTACGTCTCAGGTGATGGAATTTATCAATTAGAAGAGATGAACATCAAGACGGAGGTCCCCAATCTTTTTGGCACCAGTTACTGGTTTCATGGAAGACAACTTTTCCATGGACTGAGTTGGGGGAGATGGTTTGGGGATGATTCAAGCACATTGTATTCATTGTGCACTTTATCTCTATTCTTATTAAATCAGCTCTACCAGGCACTAGATCCTAGAGGCTGGGGATCCCTGCTTTAAGGGCTGATGTTAAATTTTGAAACAAATTGTATGTTCTCATCACTCTGGTTTTATAAACCTCTCCTAACTCCACACAATCAGAGAGTGCCAGAGTTTTATCCAAAATATATGTTAGCTGTTAGATCATTATTATTTGAATGCTTTTTTTCTCTGTTGACATCTCACTTTATAAAATGGCTGTCAGGCAGAGTCAAGTGCTGAGAAAGATCTAGATATGTCCAAAATTTTCACATTGTTTTATTTCTTTTTTGAGTCTAAGTTATACCTGAACCAGATGCAGAATTGGCTGCTGCTGTGGTTTTCTTGCTCGCTTGTCCTTTTTATGTCTTTTGATGGGAAGCAGTACTCTTGGTAGGGCTTCCCTGGTGGTGCAGTGGTAAAGAAGCCACCTGTTAATGCAGAAGATGCAAGGGACGTGAGTTCGATCCTTGGGTTGCAAAGGTCACCTGGAGGAGGAAACGGCAGCTCACTGCAGTATTCTTCACGGAAAATTCCATGGACAGAGGAGTGTGGAGGGACACAGTCTATGGAGTCTCAAAGAACTGAACAGGGCTGAGCACTACCAGCACCCCTGCTACTTTTAACTTCATGCAAAAAGGGACATTTGCTTGTGTAATATGTCTGGTCAATATCTATGATTGTATTTGTAACTGTCAGGTAAAATTGCAAATGTAAAATGATACCATACTTGTAAAAACAACTATGCAGTATCCAAAACCAATAATATAAAGATAGTGGGTAACATGTCAGAGATCAAATTAAAATAATATGTTGAATAAAATCTGAAAATCATGTTCTCACCAATACCAAATATTTCTCACTTGATTGAAGCCCCGAGGTGATCATCTCTACTTCTTAGAGAAAGCCAGAGTAAGACCTGTTAAAGAACAACCCCAATTAATTCTTACAAAACTTTCTTCAGTGGAACTGAATGACCAGTAAGAGGCCAGCTACTCAACTTTAGATGATGTCAGGATCTTTAACTGTAATGAAGTCACTCAGTCGTGTCTGACTCTTTGCAACCCCCTGGACTGTAGCCTATCAGCCTCCTCCATCCATGGGATTTCTCCAGGCAAGAGTACTGGAGTGGGTTGTCATTTTCTTCTCCAGAGGATCTTCCTGACGCAGGGATTGAACCAGGTCTCCTGCATTGCAGGCAGATGCTTTACCCTCTGAGCCACCAGGGAAGCCCTATTCATAGGTGCTGCTGCTAAGTCGCTTCAGTCGTGTCCGACTCTGTGCGACCCCAGAGACGGCAGCCCACCAGGCTCCCCCGTCCCTGGGATTCTCCAGGCAAGAACACTGGAGTGGGTTGCCATTTCCTTCTCCAATGCATGAAAGTGAAAAGTGAAAGTGAAGTCGCTCAGTTGTATCTGACTCCTAGAGACCCCATGGACTGCAACCCACCAGGCTCCAACGCCCATGGGATTTTCCAGGCAAGAGTACTGGAGTGGGGTGCCATTGCCTTCTCTGATTCAGAGGTGGGAGTTTAAATGATTTTCTATTGCTAGATATATTTGTGTAATCTTCACCCTAAAGAAGGTATTTCATACAGAATTTCTAGTGTATTAATAAATTTCTGCATCAGTAAACTTATGAAATACCAAAATACTTCCCTAGGATTAAATATAATCTATCTACTTAAGCTATATAAAACATACATATTCAACACTATAGTAAGTATGTTATGTGTGCTCAGTAAGTGTTAACATTCTCCCCTACTAAACCAGTTCATTAAAATCAAAATTGATAAACAAGGTTTCAGTTATTTATCTTGCCTTTAATAATATCACTTCAGAGTAATAAAATAATTGGTGAAAATTATTTTATAGAATACAAAAACAGATTATGTGATGGTGCTTACATGAATTTACATATGTGATAAAATCATATAAAACTATATACACATATGGGGCTTCCCAGGTGGCTCAGTGGTAAAGAATCTGCCTACTGGAGATGCAGGAGATGTGTGTTTGATCCCTGGATGGGAAGAGCTCCTGGAGAAGGAAATGGCAACCCACTCCAGTACTCTTGCCAGAAAAATCCCGTGGACAGAGGATCCTGGTGGGCTACAATCCATAGGGTTACAAAGAGTTGGACATGACTTAGTGGCTGAGCACTCACATATATTTGTATATATATGGATATATATATATACACACACACACACACACATATGCATGTGAAACCTAAATAAGAGCTATCGATTGAACTAATGTTAGTACCTTGGTTTTGATGTTGTGCTCTAGTTATGTAAGTTATTACAAGGGAGATCCTGGTACTGTGTATTTTTCCTGTCAATTTATGTTAATTTCAAAATAAAAAGTGAAAACAAAGAGAGTTAACAGAAGTCAGTATGCTTATTCTCTTTGTGTTAACTCTAACTATTCTCACTTTCCTGTCCTCCTTATATCTCAGCTACACTACTATTAATAACTCTTTCACTAAAGCAAATTCTGCTATATTCTTAACAAGAGGTTCATTCCACATCAGAAACAGTAAATTCAGAGATGGTGGATGCGCTCAATGTTTAGAGATCAAAGCTCAGGGAACTCATTGTGCCTCTATTATAAACATTCTTTCTTGCTGAATTTAGACTTGAAGATTTCTAAACACAACCCCCCCTAAATATGTACTTTAGTTGATTACAATAGGTACACAAAAAGATTGTTCTCATCTTTTCATTGTGCTTCAAAGTAAACTTGTACATGTAGATCAGTGGAAGATTCATTCAGAAAGAGTAAACTTGAGAAAATAGCAAAACAAAGCGAAGACAAACATGAAACATTATTGATAGGCATCACTACTTTCCTAAAGTTCATTCTAGAAGTTCAGCATTTTAAAATTTCCTATAGATCATCACTGCTAGCCATTTTGTTTTGGGTAGAGTTGACTCCACCTCAGCATCCAAGTGGATACAGTATCACATATGGGCCCCCATGGATTTCAGTCAATCCATGTGTCTTATCTGTGGGCCACAGTAGTAATTTGCATCTAGCTTGCAAGCATGAATGCTTAGTAACTTCAGCTGTGTCTGACTCTTAGCGACCCTATGGACTGTAGCTGGCCAGGCTCCTCTGTCCATGGGATTCTCCAGGCAAGAATACTGGAGTGTGTTACCATTCCCTTCTCCAGGGGATCTTCCCTACCCAGGGAGCAAATTTGTGTCTCTTAAGTCTCCTGCATTGGCACACAGGTTCTTTACCACAAGCACCACTTGGGAAGCCCTCACTGACATTGAAGGTGGGAGGAGAAGGGGATGACAGAGGATGAGATAGTTGGATGGCATCACTGACTCAATGGACATGAGTTTGAGTAAACTCTGGGAGTTGGTGATGGACAGGAAGGCCTGGTGTGCTACAGTCCATGGGATTGCAAAGAGTCAGACATGACTGAGTGGCTGAACTGAACTGAACTGAAACATCTAGCTTGTGCTGTGCTATGTTTAATCACTCAGTCATGTCTAACTCTTTGTCACCCCATGGGCTGTAGCCCACCAGGCTCCCCTGTCCATGGGGAGTCTCTAGGCAAGCATACTGGAGTGGGTTGCCATGCCCTCCTCCAAGGGATCTTCCCAACCCAGGAATCAAAACCAGGTCTCCTGCATGCAAGCAGATTCTTCACCCTCTGAGCCACCAGGGAAGTCCGAGAATACTGAAGTGGGTAGCCTATCCCTTCTCCAGAGGATCTTCCCGACCCAGGAATCAAATTGGGGTCTCCTGCATTGCAGGCAGATTCTTTACCAGCATAGCTACCAGAGAAGCCCTGCTGCTGCTGCTGCTAAGTCGCTTCAGTCGTGTCTGACTCTGTGTGACCCCGTAGACGGCAGTCCACCAGGCTCCCCCATCCCTGGGATTCTCCAGGCAAGAATACTGGAGTGGGTCGCCATTTCCTCCTCCAATCCAGAGAAGCCCAAGCATCTAGTTTAGTTAGGGTCAATAAGACGGAGAGGAATTCTTGGATCACTCTCACAAGGATGTGACCAAAATAAACTAGACACCAAAATTTTTATATTATTCTGGTTATACACATTTTAAAAACAAGAAAAACTAAACCACAGTGTTAGAGGTCAAGGTGGTAGAGATATTTGGAAGGAGAAAGGGGGTAGGAATTAGAAAGCTAAATGAGCAAAACATTGAACATCCTGGAAATGTTCTATTTCTTGACTGATGTGGTAGTTACAAGGGTGTTACCTCTAATAAGTAATAAATGTTATGATTTTATTACTTTTCAGTATGAATATCATCTTTTATTTTAAAAAGATGAGAAAATATGTTGAAATCTTTTCTGTCTTATTGATATGAGGCAGTTCTATTAACTATTTCTCACTTTATAGTAACCACACTTCCACATTTCCAAGTCTATCCTACAAGACTATACTCAAATTTTAATCTTATTATGATTTCTTTCTTCATTTCCTTCTGACGTTGTCAATTCCTCCTCTGTGAAATAGTTCTGTTCCAGAATGGATTGGGAAGATTCAGGTGTTATCTTATATGCAGATAGTCAGAATTCCCATGTATTTCAGTTATAAAGTAGATATGAATCAATATTTTCTCAAGGCAGGTATCACATCACTTTCTTTGATAGACATTGAGATATTCTACACAATTAAGTTGAACACTTAATCTGATTGTTAGACATTGAATGGAATTTTAAGCAAATTATCTGGTTATTGCTTATACTCTCAAATATTCATTATAGGAATTTCCCTGGTGGTCCAGTGAGTAAGACTCCAAGTTCCAACACAGAGTGTGCAGGTTCAATACTTGATCAGGGAACTAGATCACATATGCACCAATGAAGATGGAAGACCCCACATACTACAATCTCACAAACTACAACTAAGATCAGTTGCAGCCAAATTAATAGATAAATATTTAAATAACTAAAATGCTCATCATAAAACTGAAGTAAGGTGACTTAAAAAACTATACAAATAACATAAAAGCTAAGTTTTCAGAAAAAGTGTATAAAACTCTTAGGACAACATTGTAAAGCAATTATTCTGCAAACAAAAATTAAAGAAAAAAGCTCTTAGGAAAATTTACAATGAATAAAACTATCTCACTATGAAACGTTAAAATAAAGACACCCATATATCTGTGAAAATGAAATGATCATAATCATGACTAAAATGTATGTATTTAATATTTTTACCTGGTGATATGTCAAAAACAGATTAGGTTCATGTTTTGCACTTTAGGTGATTAAAGATAAAAGAGGCAATCATACAGATAAAAAAGGCAATCATAATTCTAATGTCTATACAGTCCATGGAATTCTCTAGGCCAGAATACTGGAGTGGGTAGCCTTTCTCTTCCCCAGGGGATCTTCCCAACCCCAGGATTGAACTCAGGTCTCCCACATTGCAGGCAGATTCTTTATCAGTTGAGCCACAAGGGAAGCCCATATCTAGCTTTAATATAGGGTAAAATTTCAATCTTGTTCATTGCTGATTTAACAACTTAAGCTGAATTGTAATAATTTTAACTCTTTTCTATTGTACATTTAAAAATGATATAGTTATTTTCACATCTCTGAAATAACATATAGAATTATCTTAGAGTCAATAATTTTAAGAGCAAAGATCTTTCTATGGGTACATTCAAAACCTGTACTGACTCTTCACTATTGGACTTAGTGCTTTATCCACAAAGTTTCATTGAATTCAGACATCTTGAGATGATACTGATAGTAATTTGAGAAGGAAATGTTGCCTTAAGCATTTATGTTCTGACAGCTCAAGCTCTATGATGAATGCAGTTTGATGGTAATTCAAACTCTATACATGAATAGGCAAAAAACCAGAAAGAGGAGTCATGTGATTATTCTCTTACCATAAAATAAAATTGTTTTGGAGCATGAGGTTGAATGCTGACTCTGATATCATGTATTCAAAATGCAAGGTGCCCAAAGTTGCATAAACAAAAACAAATATATGAATTTTTGTGTCATGGGGCTGCAGGGACTGGGATTCATTTTATGTAATATAGTAATATTATAATGCTTAAAAATAAACTACATAAATTACAAAAAAATTTGAGAATTTATTTTGTATGTGGATGAACAGTCTATTATATTACCAGACACTTAACCGTAGATCAAGGTCTCTGTTATTGGCTCTTAATCTTCCTATCTGCCCCCATCTGAAATTCCTACTATTAAGGTTATGCTTCTGAGCACAAAAATATGGGACTTGAATTATCAGTCTCTTATCTGAATTAGATACACAATAAATGATTATAATAATTAACATATTAGTAAAAATAAAGAGTCCATTATTAAAAGAAATTTTCAAGGCTAGTATCAAGGGAAGTCTTCTGATTCTACCTTTTATATCTTTGCCTTCCATACTTGGGTTAAAGTGGCAGAGATCAAAAACACAGATGAGAGATGAGAAGTTCTAATCACTCTGTATTAAAAATAATAAATGAAAATCAACACAACTTATAGACCCAGAGAGATAGGCTTGATTTAAAATACAGGTCATGCGTGCTGTAGAGAAAGACTACCAGGGTTTCAAACATAAGTAAACTTGGTTTAGTACTTTAGCTTTACTGTACCTTACTTTTCTCATTGGTAAAACAAGCATATTTATTTATCTTTATTATTAAGTCATATCCAGGGATAAAAATAAGCTAATATATCCCTCTTTATTTAATCTATATTTGACACAAAGCAAATAATAAATATTTCTCCTTATTAAAAAAGGAAAATTCAGTGTCAGTTTTTTTACACTAAGTAAATTTACCTTTGGTTTGCCCATATATTCCATTTTCCAAGTAATTTTTTAGATGACTTTGATGTTCAAACATTAGACAAATTTTTTTCCTCTCACTTAATTTGTGATAGTCAAAGGGTCTGCATTATGCAAATTCAGTGAGAATTTCCTGTATTGTGGTTCCTGAAGCATTTTAGAAGACAATGATTTTACTGCCTCTTTTCATACTACACATCCATGTCTCATCGGCAGAAGATGTGAACACACTTTGATACACAGTTGTTGTTTTTTTTTTTTATTTTAAAGGATTTCTTCATAACTTTCGGGTTCCTTAGCCTCCAGCTTAGCTTCTGGATCTAATCTCATTTCTCGGAATCAGCATCCATCGTGTCTTACCTTCATTGACATTGGACAACATCTCACATGGCAGGTATGTGCATCCCAAGACATAACATGAAAAAAATGAAAACAGCCAGGAAAGATATCTCATGAGCATGGCTGATTTCAGGGAAGGCTTTAATAAAAAGGATGCAGTTTTAGGCTTCCCATGTTTCAGCACTTTTTACTTCAATTTCACTTTTCTGATTCTTCATTCTGTAACTTAGCAATGACTTTGTGAAGTTTTGTCAACAGATTTAAAGAGTCGATTCTGACAAGGATAGCTCTAAATTCTGATTGCGCTCCGAATTTACAAGGAAAAAATGTAAACAGTATAATTCTAGCTTGGACTTAAATAGAAAATGCTAAATGTTAACAACTCAATGCTTGAAAGTGCTTTTTAAAATTTGCCATTTGTGTTATGACACCCCAGAATCATCCAGATTAACATTTTGACACGTTGCACTGTTATTCAAGACACCGCACTTTGGGGTGCACTCATGTTAATACACAACCTCCTGATGCTAGATTATTTTAGGGGGAAGGTCTTGTAAGCAAGCAATTTTTGGCATGAGAAAATGTAGTATATGTGAAAAATGGTTCCCGTAAAAATGAATGCTATGTGTCATAAATTAACGTATTGTGGAAATAAAGTCAAGCGCTCAAGGTATTACCTGTACGTTGATTGTGGAGCCTCTCACCACACCAGGTCCAGAGTACTCCCATATCTTCTCTTCCTAGTACAGCCTCTACAAGGCTATCAGCAGCTTGACATTTCTTAGAGCAGTGAATATGTTGAGATTAGCAGAAGGGCATGCTCCCAAGGGAAGCCTGGCATGCTGCAATCTATGGGGTCTCAAAGACTCAGACACAACCGAGCGACTGAACTGAACTGAACTGAACACTCCCAACTATTGTAATAGTTTTGTGACAATGATAGAATATATTAAATGAGAGACTCTAGGTCAAGAAAAGCTTTTATCTGAATTCTGACTTGGGTACTTAATAGCTTTGAACCTTGAGAAAAATAACCTTGTTAACGGACAGTACGTTTTCTGATCTACTTAATGGGAGTCATACATTCTATCTTGTGATTTTGTTGCTGTTGTTTCTGTGAAAATAAATTCATTATATCAGCCCATTAACCAGAACTTGGTGCCTGTTGATCTCTTGTTACTACAGATCTCTAAGCTTCTTTGCCAAATTAAAAAATTAAAGGTAAATACTGAGATAGGATAAAGAGGAAAATGTATGGATAATCTCACTGAGGAATAAAGTACATTATATAAAAATGTTGGTAACAAGTGGAGTTCTGAATGGAATATCTTCATTTTCCAGCATTTTTTCTGGCAAAATGATTGGGTTATCAAGCCAAAGCACTTTTTGGATCCTCTCACTGGTTTCTGCTTTTAAGAATTCCCGTGTTTGTTCTTTAAATCATTACCCTATCTTTCTTTCTTTACAGGTTTTCAGACCACTCCATGGAGGTTGATTTCTGGGGTTTTAGGAGTAATATGCCTTTTGTTGATGGTAACTTTGGGAGTTTTGTTGAAAAATTGTAAGTTTTTATAGTCAAGGCTATATAAAAAAATCAAAATTGTGATGAAGCTATCTTATAAGAAAAGTTTCATTTTGATAACATGTAAATGATTCTGATGCTGGAAAAGACTGAAGGCAAAAGGACAAGGGGGTGGCAGAGGATGAGACGGTTAGAGAGCATCACTGAATCAGTGAACATGAATTTGAGCAGACTCCCAGAGAGAGTGGAGGACAGAGGAGCCTGGTGTGCTGTAGTCCATGGGGTCGCAAAGAGTCAGACAGGGACTTAGTGACTGAACAACAATATTTTGTTATTTCATAAATGTTTATCTGACAAAGTAAATTTCTTATCATTTCTTACAGCACTTACTAAACAAAGTGTTCAGCTTGGACCCTCCACAGATCTCAGTGAAGGTTGGTTTCACACTTTGGAAAATTTTTGTGTTGGTAGAGAAGGAAATGGAGAAGGCAATGGCACCCCACTCCAGTACTCTTGCCTGGAAAATCCCACGGGCAGAGGAGCCTGGTAGGCTGCAGTCCATGGGGTCGCTAAGAGTCGGACACGACTGAGCGACCTCACTTTCACTTTTCACTTTCATGCATTGGAGAAGGAAATGGCAACCTACTCCAGTGTTCTTGCCTGGAGAACCCCAGGGACGGGGGAGCCTGGTGGGCTGCCGTCTATGGGGTCACACAGAGTCAGACACGACTGAAGTGGCTTAGCAGCAGAGAAGGAAATAAACGGTTTCTTGGTTTTCTCACACAGAAGCTTGATGGAATATTACACAGTCATATTGATTGATATAGTAATTGTAGGATAGTCCCATTTCATTGTTCATTTAAGAATGTATTAAATACATGTATTAAATTTATTTAATAAAAATGTATTATCTACATTATATACTATTTATGTAAGTAAATAATAGGAAAATTATTACACAGTCATACCGATTGATGTGGTATTTGTAGGATAGTCCCATTTCATTGTTCATTTAAGAATGTATTAAATACATGTATTAAATGTATTTAATAAGAATGTATTAAATACATTATATACTATTTATGTAATTAAATAATTACATAAGAAAATTATTATATTGAAATGACATATTTTCCAGTGTGAGTGATCATGTAAAAATAAACACAAAAATTACAGTATATACTATAACAAAAATAAATTGCAAATAAAAAATGGCAAAAAATAAGTTGCAGTAAATATTCTAGCTAATTCTAATTACCTGCTTGTGTTTGTTGATAACCTATACTTCTGTATCTCTTTACCTTTACCTCTGCTTCTTCCATAATTTAGAAAGTAACATGGAGATTAATGCAATTCTAAACCCTACTTAACCAGTGAAAGTCAGCTTAAAGTCCTAGTTTTTTTTTTTTTTTTGGAACTAGAAGATCTTTTATTTACTCTTCAACACATTGTACTCTGGTTTCTCACCCTATCACCCAACAAAAGTCCTAGTTTCTAAATGTAATTTTATACTCAAATGCTCTCCAAGTTGTCTTCTGTGTTCATATATCTCTTCACTTGTATCATTTTTTCCCCTGAGCATTTTTCCAACTTTATTGAGATACAATTGATAAAGGACATTGCATAAATTTAATGTCCCATGGCTCAGCGGTAAAGAATTGCCCCTACAATGTTGGAGACATGGCTTCAATCCCTGGGTGGGGAAGATGTCCTGGAGAAGGAAATGGCAACCCACTCCAGTATTCTTGCCTGGGAAATCCAGTGGTCAGAGGAACCTGGTCACTACACTCCATGGGGTCACAAAAGAGTCAGACACAACTTAGCAATACGTTTTGTGTACAATGTGCTGATTTGGTACACTTATTATTACAATATTATTATCCCAAAGCATTCACTAACAGCACCATTATGTCACACAACTATCATTGCTATTCATGGTGAGAACATTCAAGAACTGCTTCTGTGGCAACTCGCAAGTAAGTAATACGGTATTGTTAACCTTAGTTACAATGGTGCATAGCAGATTTCCAGAACTTATTAATTTTCTAACTGGAGAAGTATATACCTTTTTTCTTTTTTTTGGTATTGGCCACAAAAGGTGGCTTGTGGGATCATAGTTTCTTGACCAGGAATTGAACCAGAGTCCAGACAGAGAAAGTTTGGAATCTTAACCACTGGATCACCAAGGAATTCCCATGAACCTTTCAACAAATCCATTTGTGCCACATCCCATCCCCTGGTAATCACCATTCTACTCTAAAATTTCAGCACCATTCATTTGACAAAGATTTGAGTGTTGTTGAAGACATTATCACTAGTAAACTGAATGGTCCAATATCAAGCTAATTATTCTTTTACTTTCATTTTGAAAATAAAGTATCCAGAATTCTTTTTTTTTTTTTTTAAATCTTCTGACTGCATCATGTGGCATATGGCATCATAGTTTCCCATCCAGCCATCAGAAACTTTGCATTTAAAACACAAAGTCTTAAACACTATACCACCAAGGAAGTCCTCAGAATTCTTTTGTGACTCAGGAAATGTGCTAAAATTATTTCCTTCTTTACATATCTTTTTCATCTAATTTACTTTCTCTCTCTCTCTTTTTTTTTTTAACCAAAAATTTGCTTTCATTTTGCTGTGATTTATGTAAATGTTGCCTTTGATCAAAAGCAATACTCACCCCGAGGCATAAGAGCAGTCACAATTTTAGCATAGATGCAAAAGACAAATGGACAAAGAAAATGACAAAACAGAATGCCAGCATAGTCTACTTTTAATTACACAGCAGAGATCAACTTTGGGTCGCTTTCTCTAAAAAGGTTCTTATCACTGCCCCCCATCCTACCACCTGCTACACTGTATTTGAACATACTGAATTTCTTTGTATACTTACCCAAATTATCACTATAGTTCATAAATGAAGGCAACTTATATAATTCTACCCCTATCTCTAGAATATAATTTCTATGAGGAAAAAGGGTCATGTCATGTCTGAGTTGTTCAAATTAATATTCCTTGAACTGTGGTGTATGCAGTAAATTCTCAAAGAATATTTATAGAAAAGATTAATAAGTAACAAATTATTTTTTTTGGTTGCTGATTTATTTTAAAATTTTTATTTATTTATATTTTTGGCCACACCATAAGCGACATGTAGGAACCATTTTTAAAAAAAAAAAAATTTATTTTAATTGGAGGCTAATTACTTTACAATATTGTGTTTTTTTGCCATACATTCACACAAATCAGTCATAAGTGTACATGTGTTCCCCACCCTGAACCCCCCTCCCACCTCCCTCCCCATCCCATCCTTCAGGGTCCTCCCAGTGCACCGGCCCTGAGGGCCCTGTCTCATGCATCCAACCTGGACTGGTGATCTATTTTACATATGGTAATATACATGAATAACAAATGATTTTTGAAAAAGTAAATAACACTGAAAAAAAAAATTGAACCTCCAATGTCATCCAGTCATGTTTTATCATTTCTTTTAGAATCTGGCTGCTATTCTTGCCAAGAAAAATGGATTGGCTACCAATGCAACTGTTATTTCATCTCTAATGCAGTAAAAACATGGAAAGACAGTAGGGATTTTTGTGTTTCTCATAATTCCAGTCTACTTCAGATACAAAACAGAAATGAACTGGCAAGTATTTAATTTTGATTTTCTACATTTTCTTCGATTTAGGAAATATATTATCTAAGTAAGCTGAATACTTTGATTCAAGTCTTTAATCAGATAACAAGTAGATAATTATATTTGAACTAATATCTTATACTTTGAAACCATTACAAAATGAACCCAAAATTTCTCAAAGATTTGCATTATAGGAGTGTTGACAGATAAAGTACAGATAAAGTTTTAAAGATAATTCAAAGTATAAATAAAAATAACCTAATTTAGCTAAAAATAACCTATTTTTAGCTCTTTAATTGAATTTCTAATTTATTTTGTAATTATATAGCTTTTGTTATCACTCTTGGGTGTAATGTGAAATGTATATGTAGAATATTATAAAACAATTAGTTCTTTAGTAAAAGTTCTCTAGCTCCCTGTAGAACCTGTGCTAAGATCTATCCCTCAATGTGCTATTGGGATGAGATTTGACTGATGGTCCCCTATGAAGGAAGTGTTCCATAAAAACTCTAACACCCATTATGACATTTTTCATTCCTTTAAGAAGTGAGACTTTGTGGTATTTTTTCCTCTAGAAATGGGCTTTATGAATGAGAAACAAGAGGCAAATGACTGACTACACTTCCTAAATTAGAAGTTAAAAATGATTTTAGTTTGTATTAGTTTGGTGCAAAAGTAATTGTGGTTTTGCTTGGTTGAAAATTGCTGTTGGATATTGGAAAACATTCTTAAATAAATGTGATTATGTTATATACCGTTTAATATGCATTTCTCACTTTATGTTTTTTTGCTAATGACATCACTTGCTGTTTATTTTATATTTATTTTAGGCTATAGAAACTATGTTAGACAAAAAGCAAATTTAAACAATTTTTAAATTCAAGTTCAAAATGGGTTATAAAGCAGTGGAGACAACTTGCAACGTCAACAATGCATTTGGCCCCGGAACTGTTAACAAAAGTACAGTGCAGTGGTGGTTCAAGAAGTTTTGCAAAGGAGATAAGCACCTTGAAGATGAGGAGTGCAGTGGCCGACCATCAGAAGTTGACAACGACCAATTGAGTGGGTCATCAAAGCTGATCCTCTTACAACCACACAAGGAGTTTTCCAAGAACTCAGCATTAACCATTCTGTGATCATTTGGCATTTGAAGCAAATTAGAAATGTGTAAAAGCTCTAAAAGTGGGTGTCTCATGAACTGACAGCAAATAAAAAAAAATCATTATTTTGAAGTGTCTTCTTCTCTTATTCTATTCAACAGCAAATCATTTCTCAAGGGGATTGTGATGTGTGATGTAAAGTGGATTTTATACAACTGGCGATGACCAGCTCAGTGGCTGGACCAAGAAGAAGCTCCAAAGCATTTCCCAAAGCCAAACTTGGAACAAAAAAAGGTCATGGTCAGTGTGTGGTGGTTTGCTGCCACTCTGATCCACTACAGCTTTCTGAATCCCAGTGAAACCATTACATCTGAGAAGTCTGCTCAGCAAATCAATAAGATGTGCCAAAAACTGCAATGCCTGCAGCTGACAGATCAACAGACAGAACCCAATTCTTCTCCATGAAAATGCCTGGCTGCAGGTTGCAAAACAAACACTTCAAAAGTTGAACAAATTGGGCTACAAAGTTTTGCCTCATCTGCCATATTCACTTGATTTCTTGCCAATCAACTACCACTTCTTCAAGCATCTCCATGAGTTTTTGTGGGGAAAATGCTTCCACAAACAACAGGAGGCAGAAAATGCTTTCCAAGAGTTTGTCAAATCCCAAAATATGGATTTTTATGCTACAGGGATAAAAAAAAACTTGATTATGGATGGCAAAAACGTGTTGATTGTCACGGTTCCTATTTTGGTTAAGAAAGATGTGTTTGAGCTTAGTTATAACAATTTAACATTTATGGTCTGAAACCACAATTACTTTTTTGTACCAACCTGATAGAATTGAAAAACTGAATCTGATACTGGAAACTGAGCTTCTTAAAAGTACATGTTTCCTAGAGTAGATTTGAAATAGGTTAATATGTTCATCTCTGTTTCCAAGCAGGGTTTTATGAAGTTCAGTTCCAGTTTTTACTGGATTGGACTTTCTTACAGTGAAGAACATCGTGCCTGGTTGTGGGAGGACAATTCTACTCTCTCCCAAGATCTGTAAGTTTCTGGCATCAAAACTTTTTCTGTTCTTTTTGTTTATCCTTGGATTTGATCATTCCTGTTCCCATATACTAATAATTTCTTCTTCATTACAGACTTCCTTTATTTCACACTGTAAATACAAAGAACTGCGCAATATATAACCCAAGCAGGGGTGCATTGAATGAAGACTGTAAAAGTACAAATAGTTACATCTGTAAGCAACAGTTTATTTAGATGTTTCTTGGGACAGAAGTATTCTGCAATGAAGATTTAGACTTACTTAGAATGCCAATGTATTATTACTATCTATTTCTGGGATCTGTAAAATGTTTCAAATTGTGTCCTATCAACCATATAATTTTCATATATTTGAAACATATGCTTCAATTTTTTATCAATACATAATTGATATATAAATTATATTGGTTTTAGATATACAACATAGCAATAACTAGACAGTAAGTCTAATTAACATTCATCATTGTTATAGAAACATTTTTTTAGTTATAATTTTTATTTTGTGATGTTTTAAAATTGATGAAACTTGTATACCTACACTGAAATTATAGAGTCAAGATAAATAATTTCATGAATATTTAATGTATACGGTCAATAGTGAATTTCATAATTTATACATCTATTCTTAGAAATTCTCTCTGCTAAAATTTAAATAAAACCTAGTTCCTACCAAATAATATATATCAAAATCATATCTGTCCTTTGAATGGCATCAGTTCAATTCAGCTCTGTTGCTCAGTCATGTTCGACTCTTTGTGACCCGATGAATTGCAGCACACCAGGCCTCCCTGTCCATCACCAACTCCCGGAGTTCACTTAAACTCATGTCCATCGAGCCAGTGATGCCATCCAGCCATCTCATCCTCTGTTATCCCCTTATCCTCCTGCCCCCAACCCCTCTCAGCATCAGAGTCTTTTCCAATGAGTCAACTCTTCCCATGAGGTGGCCAAAGTACTGGAGTTTCAGCTTTAGCATTAGTCCTTCCAATGAACATCCAGGACTGATCTACTTTAGGATGGACTGGTTGGTTCTCCTTGCAGTCCAAGGGACTCTCAAGAGTCTTCTCCAACACCACAGTTCAAAAGCACCATTTCTTCGGCGCTCAGCTTTCTTCACAGTCCAACTCTCACATCCATACATGACCACTGGAAAAACCATAGCCTTGACTAGACGTACCTTTGTTGGCAAAGTAATGTCTCTGCTTTTCAATATGCTACCTAAGTTGGTCATAACTTTCCTTCCAAGGAGTAAGCATCTTTTAATTTCATGGCTGCAGTCACCATCTGCAGTGATTTTGGAGCCCCCAAAAATAAAGTCTGACACTGTTTCCACTGTTTCCCCATCTATTTCCCATGAAGTGGTGGGACCAGATGCCATGATCTTCGTTTTCTGAATGTTGAGCTTGAAGCCAACTTTTTCACTCTCCACTTTCACTTTCATCAAGAGGCTTTTGAGTTCCTCTTCACTTTCTGCCATAAGGGCGGTGTCATCTGCATATCTGAGGTTATCGATATTTCTCCCAGCAATCTTGATTCCAGCTTGTGCTTCTTCCAGCCCAGCATTTCTCATGATGTACTCTGCATATAAGTTAAATAAGCACAGTGACAATATACAGCCTTGACATACTCCTTTTCCTATTTGGAACCAGTCTGTTGTTCCATGTCCAGTTTTAACTGTTTCTTCCTGACCTGCATACAGATTTCTCAAGAGGCAGGTCAGCTGGTCTGGTATTCCCATCTCTTTCAGAACTTTCCACAGTTTATGGTGATCCACACAGTCAAAGGCTTTGGCATAGTCAATAAAGCAGAAATCGATGTTTTTCTGGAACGCTCTTGCTTTTTCGATGATGCAGCGGATGTTGGCCATTTGATCTCTGGTTCCTCTGCCTTTTCTAAAACCAGCTTGAACGTCTGGAAGTTCACGGTTCACGTATGCTGAAGCCTGGCTTGGAGAATTTTGAGCATTACTTTACTAGTATGTGAGATGAGTGCAATTGTGCAGTAGTTTGAGCATTCTTTGGCATTGCCTTTCTTTGGGATTGGAATGAAAACTGACCTTTTCCAGTCCTGTGGCCACTGCTGAGTTTTCCAAATGTGCTGGCATATTGAGTGCAGCACTTTCACAGCATCATCTTTTAGGATTTGAAATAGCTCAACTGGACTAGGTTGAAAATTCCCATCCTGATCTCTTTTTTCTGAAAGCAAAAATAGCTTTATTGCTGTTTATAAATTCTTTCTGGATACCTATGCATCTATATCTTCTAATTTAGACCTGCAGGTGCCATATAATACTTCATGTTCATCACAGAATTCAGAGGGTTTCACATTTGTGTGTCTTCTCTGGATGCTACAGAGTTCTGCGTAAGAATTGCAAGTCTTTGCCCAAGTATGTAGTCTCACAGATTACTTTCATATTTTGGAAAGGGAAAGGTAATCTAAGCCCTGATCGCATAAATATACAGTCTTATTTTATTTTACTCCATAGATCTTTCTCGCCTCATGCTTATCTATCAGTTAAAAAACCCCAAAAAAGCCATTCTTACATGTGCTTTGAAGTTTTTAATCTCTCATCAATCCCAAAAATCTTTTCCTAAAAATTACGTAATAAATACTGAACAATTACACTTTTGAGGGGTACAGGGAGCAGTTCGTTTTATTGAGGGGTGTTCGAATAGGTCAAAGAAGGATTGAGATCATAATGAGTTCTGATGCCTGTGACCTGAATGGGATTTTCCTAATCTCAGAGATATCAAAACCCAAGTCTCCCCCTTTTTTAGAACTGTTGCATATAATTGACCCAGTTTCAAACCCTGGATTGGGAAGACCCCTTGGAAAAGGGAATGGCTACCCACTGCAGTACTCTTGCCTGGAGAATTTCATGGACATCAGGCTCTTGCCTGATGGACTACAGTCCATGGAGGGTCACAAAGAGTCAGACAGGACTGAGCAACTAACACTTTCACTTTTATACATCTTAAGAAATTTGTTTTGACATCTCTATTTGCTTTGTGATTTTATACTTTAATTAAGTGGTAATAATTAAGAACACAAAGTTGATTTTAAAATTACTGAGTCAAGATGAGGAAAGAACCTCTTATGTTTTATTTCTCAAAATGTAATAGTACTACAAGTTGAACTCGTCACATTTTTGTATGAAGGTTGACTTAGGAAAACTGCACTTGTTATATTATGAAAGATACAACAGACACGTGTACCCAGTGTTCATCGCAGCACTGTTTATAATAGCCAGGACATGGAAGCAACCTAGATGTCCATCAGCAGATGAATGGATAAGAAAGCTGTGGTACATATACACAATGGAGTATTACTCAGCCATTAAAAAGAATACATTTGAATCAGTTCTAATGAGGTGGATGAAACTGGAGCCTATTATACAGAGTGAAGTAAGCCAGAAAGAAAAACACCAATACAGTATACTAATGCATATATATGGAATTTAGAAAGATGGTAACAATAACCCTGTATACGAGACAGCAAAAGAGACACTGATGTATAAAACAGTCTTATGGACTCTGTGGGAGAGGGAGAGGGTGGGAAGATTTGGGAGAATGGCATTGAAACATGTAAAATATCATGTATGAAACGAGTTGCCAGTCCAGGTTCGATGCACGATGCTGGATGCTTGGGGCTGGTGCACTGGGACGACCCAGAGGGATGGAATGGGGAGGGAGGAGGGAGGAGGGTTCGGGATGGGGAACACATGTATACCTGTGGCGGATTCATTTTGATATTTGGCAAAACTAATACAATTATGTAAAGTTTAAAAATAAAATAAAATTAAAAAAAAAAAAGATAGACTATAGCATCCTTCAAATGCTTAACATGGACTAAGCAAACATGCATTGCACTTTATAGATACTTGAAGTGTTTTGCCTTTGCTGCCCGTGTGATTTTCTTAACAATAATTTAGTTTTAATTGAATATAAAATGAAAATTATAAACAAAGTTACACACACACACACACCATCTTTTTTTTTTTATCACTTCCAGAATGCAGGAAAAAGGAAATTTTAAAAAATCAGAACTATCATATTTGTAACAAACAGCTTATTTAGCTGTTTTCTTAGGAAAAAATTCAAATCTCATCTGACTAAATATGGAACCTCCTTTATTTTAATAAATCATGCTCGTTTCTCTATCTCTAGACTACTAAATGTATCCATGTCTATTTTATCTCTTTTAATAAATATTCATTAATTGTGTCAAACTCTTGTGTCCCCATGACTGTAGCCCACCAACCCAGGCTGCTCTGTCTATGGGATGTCCTATGCAAAAATACTGGAGTGGTAGCCATTTATTTCTGCAGGGGATCTTCCTGACCCAGGGATAAAACCTGGGTCTCTTGCATTGCAGGCAGATCTGAGTGTGCATCTGAGCCATCAGGGAAGCTTCAATATATACTACACAAAAACATTTGAAACCACTTATATTGTTGTTGATAAAATGTATGTGTTTTTACTTAAAATATAATTATTAAGAAAATTATTTTTAAATTTCCTAATTTTATTGTGTTTTGTTAAACTTAATTTGAGTCTCCTGCTTTGAAGCCCTGGTTCATGTGATTGCCTCCCAATTTTTCTCTAAATAAAAATAATTTATGTTCTGGTCTCTTAAAATTCAGCAATTTTTGTTTTTCTTCAGTGTTTTTGTTCATCCTTCTCAATAGAGGAATCATTCACATCTCTTTCTTCCCATGATCATTCCGTTAAACTATTTCCCTAAGTATCAAATATCATATACTGTAAAACTCACTTTCGTGATAATGTTACACATATATCTTTCGAAACCTGCATTGATATTCTTCAGTTCAGTTCAGTCGCACAGTTGTGTCTGACTCTTTGTGACCTCATGAACCGCAGCACGCCAGGCCTCCCTGTCCATCAAAAATTCCCGGAGTTTACCCAAACTCACGTGCATTGAGTTGGTGATGCCATCCAACCATCTTATCCTCTGTTGTCCCCTTCTCCTCCTGCCCTCAATCTCTCCCAGCATTAGGGTCTTTTCCAATGAGTCAGCTCTTTGCATCAGGTGGCCAAAGTATTGGAGTTTCATTTTCAACATCAATCCTTCCGATGAACACCCAGGACTGATTTCCTTTAGAATGGACTGGTTGGATCTTGCTGTCCAAGGGACTCTCAAGAGTCTTCTCCAACACCACAGTTCAAAAGCATGAATTCTTCAGCGCTCAGCTTTCTTTATAGTCCAACTCTCACATCCATACATGACTACTGGAAAAACCATAGCCTTGACTAGACGGACCTTTGTTGACAAAGTAATGTCTCTGTTTTCTAATATGCTGTCTAGGTTGGTCATAACTTTCCTTCCAAGGAGTAAGTGTCTTTTAATTTCATGGATGCAGTCACCATCTGCAGTGATCTTGGAGCCCCCAAAATAAAGTCAGCCAGTTTCCACTGTTTCCCCATCTATTTGCCAGGAAGTGATGGGACTGGATGCCATGATCTTAGTTTTCCGAATGTTGAGCTTGAAGCCAAATTTTTCACTCTCCTCTTTCACTTTTATCAAGAGGCTCTTTAGTTCTTCACTTTCTGCCATAAGGGTGGTGTCATCTGCATATCTGAGGTTATTGATATTTCTCCTGGCAATCTTGATTCCAGCTTATGCTTCTTCCAGCCCAGTGTTTTTCATGATGTACTCTGCATATGTTAAAAAAAAAAAAAAAATAAGCAGGGTGACAATATATAGCCTTGACGTACTCCTTTTCCTATTTGGAACCAGTCTGTTGTTCCATGGCCAGTTCTAACTGTTGCTTCCTGACCTCCATACAGGTTTCTCAAGAGTCAGGGCAGGTGGTCTGGTATTCCCATCTCTTTCAGAATTTTCCACAGTTTGTGGTGATCCACATGGTCAAAGGCTTTGGCATAGTCAATAAAGCAGAAATAGATGTTTTTCTGGAACTCTCTTGCTTTTTCTATGATCCAGAAGATGTTGGCAATTTGATCTCTGGTTCCTCTGCCGTTTCTAAAACCAGCTTGAACATCTGGAAGTTCACAGTTCAAGTATTGCTGAAGCCTGGCTTGGAGAATTTTGAGCATTACTTTACTAGTGTGTGAGATGAGTGCAATTGTGTAGTAGTTTGAGCATTCTTTGGCATTGCCTTTCTTTGGGATTGGAATGAAAACTGACCTTTTCCAGTCCTGTGGCCACTGCTGAGTTTTCCAAATGTGCTGGCATATTGAGTGCAGCACTTTCACAGCATCATCTTTTAGGATTTGAAATAGCTCAACTGGAATTCCATCACCTCCACTAGCTTTGTTCATAGTGATGCTTCCCAAGGCCCACTTGTCTTCACATTCCAGATGTCCGGCTCTAGGTGAGTAATCACACCATCGTGATTATCCGGGACATGAACATCTCTTTTTATACAGTTCTTCTGTGTATTCCAGCCACCTCTTTTTATTTTTTAATTATAAATCTATTTATTTTAACCACCACCTCTTTTTAATATCTTCTGCTTCTGTTAGGTCCATACCATTTCTGTCCTTTATTGAGCCCATCTTTGCATGAAATGTTCCCTTGGTATCTCTAATTTTCTTGAAGAGATCTCTAGTTTTTCCCTTTCTATTGATATTCTTAGGTTGTTGCCAGGGTCCAGCCCCGGTGGATCCAGGGAATTCAAAGCAGGGACGGTGTAGGCGAGGATCAGGAAACAATTGCTTAATTAAACGCTAATTAAGGATATAAAGAGTGGTGAAATAAGGATAGCTCAGTGAGAAAATTTAGTGGAGAAAAGAGGCTGAATAATTCAGCCAGAAGGTAAGAGAAAGAACGACATGGGGAGACCAAGTTTTGGTGAACAAGGCCCGCACTTTATTTTCCAAAGTAGTTTTTATGCCTTAGGTTATGCATAGAGGATAAAGGGGAAAGGGGTAGAGTCAGGCTTTCTTCCTGCAGACTTATCATATGCAAAAGTTTAGGTGATTTGCATCATCTTCTGGCCCAGAGGCCTGTTAACATTTTAAGACCCTTTCTTCAGAAAACTTATTTTTCTCTAAAGGGACTAGTCAGGCGCCACCCTCCAAAAGCATTAAAGTTGCATTCCTATAGGGCAAAGGTGTGGTGGGCTACAACAAGAAAAAGAATTAACTCAAGGGTCCAAGGTTACAAACATTAAAACTACTACTTACACCAGTCATATTAATCAATACACTGCCAGGGACACAGCAGGTAAGGGATATAGAAACTTAGCAGCAAACATTGGCCCAACAAGTGAAAAACCCTTCACCAATACAATTTCTAATCCATCTTTTAACTACTCAAAGGAATCTGTGTTCAGACAGTTTAGAACATCTCCTGCCTCTCACAGTTGGGAGGCTCTGAACAATCACATGTGGCCGGAAAAACCTATTCAGGCAGGCTAGAGGATTTCCAAAGGAGTTTGTAGGTTGAAACACTGTCACACCCAGGAATTATTAACTGGAGCTGTAAGCTAACTCTTTTTTCAGAGAGAGGTAGTGGGGGACAGCCCCCTGTAAAGTGAGAGGTGTAGGTGAAAGCACAAAGCAGAAAGTAGGCAGACTCTGGTTTGGGGGGTAGATGCTCGAGAATTTCCAGGGGAACTCCTGAGGCTCGATCCCGTCTTTGCGTATGCCGAGCCTCTTTCCTCATGACCTTTGTCGTGGGCGGAGTTCCTCACGCTGGCTCCCGGCGGTGATAGAATTCCAGTTGAGCTATTCCAGATCCTGAAAGATGATGCTGTGGAAAGTGCTGCACTCAATATGCAATATGCACTCAATATGCAATATGCCGGCTCCTGGCAGGTTGTATCTAATTGTATATTTCAAGCACTAATAACACAGTTGAGAGTATATGATTTAATTCCACCATTTCATCATACAGTATGCCAATGTAAAGAAACCTTTTCATTTATTTCTTGTTAGACAATGTGACTATCACACCAAAGCCATTTTTACTCTTGAATAAAGTGAGAATTAGAAGAAATAAACTTCAGTCATACTATGATAGATGCAGGCTTCCCCGGTGGCTCATACAGTAAAGAATCTGCCTGCGATGAGGGAGACCTTGGTTCGATCCCTAGGTTGGGAAGATGCCCTGGAGGATGGCATGACATCACACTCCAGAATTCTTGCCTGGAGAATCCCCGTGGAAGGAGGAGCCTGGCTGACTACAGTCCATGGGGTCGCAAAGAGTCAGACATGACTGAGTAACTAAGCACACATGATAGATATATATTAATAAGTGCCATCTTTCAAAACATTTGAAACCTAAAGTTAGGAATCGTTTCTTGGAGACTTAAATATTTTTCTTTTGTGTATTATTTTGCAGAAGCAGAGCATGGACATGCTTTAAAATTCCATAGTACAGAAGAGTGTATTAGGAAAGTCAGTAATTCTTTTCCCTATTTGTCATTACACTGGTCCTGCTCCAGGGGCAAACTAATTATTATTCTGTTTTTTCTACTTTTATTAGCTTTCTGTATAAAAGGAGGGAGAAGTATTTTTTACATTTATAGCCCAGGATGAATCTTGGAATCTAGCAAAATCAAGGTTTGAAATATTTTTTAATTGACCATTAGGAGAGTCCATTCTGTTTTATTATTGTTGTTGTTTTTGTTGAGGGCTTATGAGACTTATTGGATGTTACAAGAAATAAGGGTGTTAAATAGGATGGATCCTATCTCTTTCAAAGGCAAATTATCTCCAGATAATAATAAGATGAATAGTTAGAATATGGCTTAGGAGGAGGAAATGCACAATACCCTCCCATACAGAGAGTGACTCATCATCAGGAGTTTCCTCATTTTCTATAATGATTCAAGAAATTGATGAAAAGTGCTGACTCAGGTGGTAAATGAGTATTATGACCAGTGCATCCTCTCTACTCCCAGCACACTCTTTCCCACAAGTAGTACTCAGTCTTGCCCCTCTGACCTTTTTTTATCTTCCTTCAATCCCCACTGCATCATTAGCTTATTCTCCTTTTCCTCTGGTCAGGAGAAAGTGGAGTCATGGGATTATTCTCTTATTATAAGAAAAAATAACTTTGGACCATGAGATTGAATGATTGATTGTGACATCGCTTTATTAAAATGTAAGGTGCTCAGAATTGCAAAAGTAAATACACAATTTTTTTTTGGTCCCTGGAGGCACAGGGACTGGGAGTCATATTATGTGTTTGACTGTTTCCAACTGCAGCTTTTCTGAACTCCATACCCTTTTCCTGGCTCAGATGCTCAACAAGCTCCTGCTTGTGGGAAGGTGGCTCTTCTCTTTGCTACATGTTGCAAAACCTGGATCACTATTCTTATTTTTCTCTAAGTGTATATTTCAGTTTGTTATGTGTCTGGTAGTTCTGGTGCTATTCTGCTTCTTTTGTTAAGTCTGCCTTAAGATCTGACCAAGATAATTCATATTTCATAGAACTGCACTGAAGGCAACGTCTCAAGGTGTGAAATTTGAGACAAGAAAAGAAGAAAAACAGGATAATAATCCATCTCTACCTAGTTTACCCAGAAAGTTCAAACAATGTTGCTGTGCCCATACATATTTTAGATTCATATTCATTTTTTGTATGCTAGTATGTGCCTTCATACAAACACACACATACCATCTCTTTTTAATCATCCTCTAGAGTGTAGGGAGAAGGAAATTTTTAAAAAATGAAACTTTTGTATTTGTAAGAAACAGCTTATTTAACTGTTTTCATAGCAAGAATTCGAATCTCATGTGATTAAAAATGGAACCTCTTATATTTTAATAAATCATGGACATTTCTCTGCCTCTAGAAGACAGTGAAATGTATTCATCTCTATTTTATCTTCTTGTAATAAAGATTATATAAATACATTTGAAACCACTTATACTGTTGTTGATAAAAATTTGTGTCTCTACTTAATAAAGATTAAGAAAAATTATTTTTTAAATGTCCCAATCCTATTGCGTTTTGTTAATTTGAGCCTCCTGTTTTGAAGACATGGTTTACACAGTGATTGCCTCTTAATTTTTCTCAAAATAAAATTAATTTACCTTCTGGTCACTTTAATTCAGCACTTTTTACATTTCTTTGCTGTTTTTATGTTTATCCTTCTTCAGTAAAGGAGTTCTTCACTTCTCCTTTTCTTCTCTGATCAATCCAGTAAAAACTTTCCCAAAGTATCATGTCATACACTGTAAAACTCACTTTTATAATAATGTTACATATATATCTTTAGAAACCTGGATCACTATTCTTATTTTGCTCGAAGTGTATATTTCAAGCACTGATAACACAATTGGGGAGTATATGATTTGATTTCACCATTTCACCATACAATGTGCCAATGCAAAGATTAGTTCAGAATCTTTCTTTTTTCCTTTTCCCAGGGAATTCTTCCTCTCCCTGAAAAAGAAAATAATTTACAACTTGATGCTAGCAAATTTCTTTCCACCCAGAGAATGCACCCATTTTCCAAGTGGTGAGGTCAAAACAAATTTCTCATTTGGGACCCTTGAAATATATCAGATCAGATCAGATCAGATCAGTCGCTCAGTCGTGTCCGACTCTTTGCAACCCCATAAATCACAGCACACCAGGCCTCCCTGTCCATCACCAACTCCCGGAGTTCACTCAGACTCAAGTCCATTGAGTCAGTGATGCCATGTAGCCATCTCATCCTCTGTTGTCCCCTTCTCCTCCTGACCCCAATCCCTCCCAGCATCAGAGTCGTTTCCAAGGAGTCAACTCTTCGCATGAGGTGGCTGGCCAAAGTACTGGAGTTTCAGCTTTAGCATCATTCCTTCCAAAGAAATCCCAGGGCTGATCTCCTTCAGAGTGGACTGGTTGGATCTCCTTGCAGTCCAAGGGACTCTCAAGAGTCTTCTCCAACACCACAGTTCAAAAGCATCAATTCTTCAGCACTCAGCCTTCTTCACAGTCCAACTCTCACATCCATACATCACCACAGGAAAAACCATAGCCTTGACTAGACGAACCTTTGTTGGCAAAGTTATGTCTCTGCTTTTGAATATGCTATCTAGGTTGGTCATAACTTTCCTTCCAAGGAGTAAGTGTCTTTTAATTTCATGGCTGCAGTCACCATCTGTAGTGATTTTGGGGCCCAGAAAAATAAAGTCTGACACTGTTTCCACTGTTTCCCCATCTATTTCCCATGAAGTGGTGGGACCGGATGCCATGATCTTCGTTTTCTGAATGTTGAGCTTTAAGCCAACTTTTTCACTCTCCACTTTCACTTTCATCAAGAGGCTTTTGAGTTCCTCTTCACTTTCTGCCATAAGGGTGGTGTCATCTGCATATCTGAGGTTATTGATATTTCTCCCGGCAATCTTGATTCCAGCTTGTGTTTCTTCCAGTCCAGCGTTTCTCATGATGTACTCTGCATATAGGTTAAATAAATAGGGTGACAATATACAGCCTTGATGTACTTCTTTTCCTATTTGGAACCAGTCTGTTGTTCCATGTCCAGTTCTAACTGTTGCTTCCTATATTCTGGAACATTGATAGGCCAGGAAGAGACTTCATAATTAAGTGGACATTCATTAATTTTCTCCAACTCTTGGTTCAGGTTTGAATGGTCTTTTAGTTACTGAAGTCAACATGAGCACTGATCAAGGGCATGAGTAAACTACAGGGAAGAAAATTTGTAGTTCTTACAGTGAAGAATCTCCTCCCCTACTTGAGGAGAGGAGATTCTGCTGAGAGACCTGCGTTTTCTGCAAGGAGAAGCAAACACATAAGTGAAGCTGACATTTCAGTGGAGCTTCAGTTTGGGTTCTTTCTGGATCAGACCCCTCCTGATAAAAGTTTGAATGAAAAGCATATTTGGAATGTGTGTGGATAAAGGAGGGAGTGTTAATACAGGAAAGAGAATGTAGAACACAATAAAGGTCACTCTCTTAATCCAGATACTAGAGGAGGAGACTGGAGACTAACACTATTGAGTGAATCTGGTGAATGGGGAAAAATATAATGTTCAAAACTGCCTCACATTCAAGTCACAGTTGCTGGATTAGAGCAAATACTGAGACTCATTGGTTAGGGCCATCCCGGTGAGAATTCCTCAGCACTTCTGGACTGTCAGGCGAGAGCAGCAAAACGTTCAGCAGTTCTAGGAGGGAAAATTTGCACTTGCTGATTTACCATAGTTTACAAATATTCTAAGGGATATGGGAGGGGGGAAGTGATAACATTTGCTTCAAGTGGAGATGAACGGTAGAGAAATTGGTACAAAAACAATTCAACTGCCCTTGTGCAAAAAGGGATCAATCAACCAGTGCTGACAGCACAGAGAAAATTAGAGGATTTTATACTTATATATAATCTACACATATATGCATATAAAGTCCTCTTTAATCACCTGACTTCCCTGGTGGCTCAGCAGTAAAGAATCCATCTACAGTGTGGCAGATGCTGGAGACATGAGTTCAATCCCTGGGTCAGGAAGATCCCCTGGAGGAGGAAGTGGCAACCCACTCCAGTATTCTTGCCTAGAGAATTTCAGGGCAGAGGAATCTGGAGGGCTACAGTCCATGGGGTCACACAGGGTTAGATACAAATGAGCAACTGAGTACACATACGTATATAAAATATACACATATATGTATACACATGTACATATGTCTACCTATCTGTATCCATCTTCTACTCTATCCATCTATCTGTCTATCTATCTATATCTTTTGTGTGTATATGCATGAGTGCATTAAGTTATCTTATCTGTGACTTGACATTTACATTGTTGGGCTGAACCAATCTTTTAATGGATTTTTACCACCAAGTTAGAGAATTAAATAAGGGAGAGAGAAAGAGTGAGAGAAGAAGGAGATGAGGGGAGAAGTCCCTCTGATTCTAACCATTTTTATTTTGCCTTCCATACTTGGGCTAATAAGGCAAAAATGAGAAGTACAGCATGAGAGCTGGAAAGTTCCAACCACTCTGTACTAAAGGAAATAAATGAAAATTAACAAAACATAGATGGAGAGAGAGGCTTAATTTGAAATGCATCTCATGTGTGCTCTAGAGAAAGACTACCAGGGTGTCAGACATGTGACCTAGCTTTACTATACCTTACTTTTATCATTGGTAAAATAAGCATATTTATCTATCTTTATTGTTAAGTCACATTCAGGGAAAAATAAGCTAATATATGTCATGTGCTTCACGTTTGACACGAGGTAAATAACAAATATTTTTCATGATTAAAAACGGAAAATTCTGTGCAAATTTTTTTTTTTGTACTAAGTAAATTTTCCTTTGGTTTGCCCATATATTCCGTTTTCCAAGTAACTTTTTAGATGACTTTGATGTTTGAACATTAAAAAAAAACTTTCCTCTCACCTTATTTTGTGATAGTCAAATGGTCTGCATTATGAGGTTCAGTGAGAATTTCCTGTATTGCGGTTCCAGAAGCATTTTAGAAGATAGCGATTTTACTGCTTCTTGTTCATACTACACATCCTTGTCTCATCAGCAGAAGATACAAGCACATGTTGATTCACAGTTTTTCTTTTTTAAAATTTCTTCACAACTTTTGGGTTTTTGGTAGCCTCCAGCTTAGCTCCATGGACTAACCTCACTATCCTTGAACAAGCATCCACAGTGCCTTATCTGCGTCGACATTAGACAACATCTCACATGGCAGGTATGTGCAGCCCAAGTCATAAAATGAAAAAATAAAAATAACCAAAAATGTATCTCATGGGTACGGCTAATTTGGGGCAACATATTAAGAAAAAATGTGTACAGTTTTAGGTTTCTCATATATTAGCACTTTTTAATTTCATTTTTCTGATTCTTCACTCTGTCACTTAGAGATGATTTTGTGAAGTATTCTCAAAACAGATTTAAAGAGTGTATTTTGACCAGGATAGCTCTAAATTCTGATTGAGATATAAATTTACCAGGAAAATTATCCTAGGTTTTCTTACCTACCTAATGGGAGTCATGTGCTCCACCTTGTGATGCTTATGTTGTTGTTACCAAAATAAGTTTGTTATCAATATATCAGGGTTATCCTGGTGGCTCAGACAGTAAAGAGTCTGCCTACAATGAGGGAAACCCATGTTCAATCCCTGGGTTGGGAAGATCCCCCAGAAAAGGGAATGGCACCCACTCCAGTGTTCTTACCTGGATAATTCCATGGACTGAGGATACAAGTGAGCCACAGTCCGTGGGGTCGCAAAGAGTTGAGTCCATAAAATGGAACTTAGTGCCTGCTTGTCTCTTTTTACTACAGATCTCTAAGCTTCTTTTCAAATTAAAAAGTAAATGGTAAATACATTGTACTGAGACAGAACTGATAAAGAAGAAAAGGTACTGAAAATCTCAATGAAGAACAAAGTACATCATATTGAAATATTGGTATTGGATAGAGTTCTCAATGGACTGTCTTCATTTTCAAACATTTTACTGGCAAAATGGGTTATCAAACCAAAGAACTTTTTGGATTCTCTCACTGGTTTCTGCCTTTAAGAACTCCTGTACTTGATCTTTAAATCATTATCCCATCTTTCTTTATAGCTTTTCAGACCACTGCATGGAGGTTGATCTCTGGGGTCTTAGGAGTAATATGCCTTGTGTTGATGGCTGCTTTGGGAGTTCTGTTAAAAAATTGTAAGTTTTTCTAGTCAAGCCTATATAAAAAGATCAAAATTGTGATAAAACTATCTTACAATAAAAGTTTGATTTTTCTAATGTGGAGTATTTTGTTATTTCATAAAACAGTGTCTGATAAAGTAAATTTCTAATCATTTCTTCCAGCACTTACTAAACAAAGTGTTCAGCCTGGACCCTCCTCAGATCTTCAGGAAGGTAGAGTTCCTACTTTGGAAATCTTTCTTGTTGATAAAGAATAAAATAAGCAGTTTCCTGTTTTTCTCACACAGAAGCTTGATGGAATATTATAGTCATCAAAACTTGCCTGCTTGTTGTAGGATAGTCTTCTTTCATTGTTTACATAAGAATTTATTAAATTTCATCAAATAAATATTATTTGTATATTTAAATAATAAGGAAAATATTACCCTGAAAAAAATTTTCCAATGTTAAGTGTTCATGTTTAAGTAGCAAATAAAAAATACATTATATTTTTATATTTATATTATATATATACATGATACTTACATTAAAGTAAATACTATAGCCAATCCTAATTACCTCATTGTGTTTGTTTATAACCCTCTTTACCTTTACCTCTGCTTCTTCTATAACTCAGAAAACAGCATGAAGATTTTTGCAGTTCTAAACCCTACTTAACACTTAACCTGTGAAAGTCAGCTCCAAGACCTAGCTGTTGTTTTTGTTTTTTTTTTCTCAAACACTCTCCAAGTTGTTTTACTATCTTCTTTGTTCATATAGCATCTTCATTCATACCTTTTTTTTCCTGAACATTTTCCTGGCTTTATTGAGATACAGTTGACAAATGATGTTGTATAAGTTTAATGTCTGCAATGTGTTGATTTGATATACTTATTACTATAATATTATTACCACTGTAGCACTAGCTAGTACCTCCATCATGTAACACAGCTATCATTTCTGTTTGTGGTAAAAACATTTAAGAACTACTCCTGCAGCAATTCACGAGTATTTATACCACAATACTGTTAGCTCTAGTTATAATGGTGTGCAGTAGATTCCCAGAATGAATTCATCTTCTAACTGAAAGCTTCTATTTTTTTTTTGTTTTTGTTTTTGGCCTCACCTCACAGCTTTTGGGATTTTAGTTCCACTATCACAGATTGGATCCAGGTACTCAGCAGTGAAAGCATTGAGTTTTAACCACTGGACCACCAGGAAATTTCCAAGTACATTTTGACCAACATCTCCCTATTTTCCCCATATCTCAGCCCTTGTTAACCACCATTCTACTCTACACCTTCAAAATTATTTATTTGACAAAGATTTGAGTGCCTGCCATGTCATAGAACTTTTATCACCGAGGATGGTCAATACTGAAGACACGATCACTAATATATTGGGTGGTCAGACTTCTGGCTAATCATTTTATTTATCATCATTTTGAAAATAAAATATGCAGAATTTTTCTCTCAGAAAATATGCTATAATTCTTTCTTCCTTTTAATACTTCTTTCATCTAGTTTACTTTTAATTACATAGAAAAAATCAGCTTTGGATCACTGCCTTAAAAAGGGTTTTTCTAATCACCTCACATCGTACAATCTGCTATACTGTTTATTTGAACACAGTGAATTTATTGTGTATACTTACCCAGATTAGCATTAAAAATAGTTCATAAAGACTAAAATGTATGCAATTCTCTATCTCTAGAATATAATCTCCATGAAGAAGAAGAGTCATGTCTGGGTTGTTCAGGTAAATATCTGCTGATGTGTATTGTATGCAGTAAATTCTCAAAGAATATTTGTAGACACAATTAATAAAAAACAAATGCTTTTTGAATGAGAAAGCACTAAAAAGAAACTGGATCTCCAATGTCATCAAGTCATATTTTATTTTTTCTCTTAGGATCTGGCTGCTATTCTTGCCAAGAAAAGTGGATTGGCTACCAATGCAACTGTTATTTTGTTTCTAATGAATTTAAAACATGGAAAGACAGTAGGGATTTTTGTGTTTCTCATAATTCCAGTCTACTTCAGATACAAACCAGAAATGAACTGGTAAGTATTTAATTCTTATTTTCTACATTTTATTTGACCCAGAAAAATATATTATCTATACTTTGATTCAAGTCTTTAATCAGATAGTAAATGTATGATTATATTTGAACTAATTTCCTATACTTTGAAACCACCATAAAATTGAGCCAAACTTTCTCTAAGGTTTACATTATAGGAGTGTTGACAAGTAAAATATAAGAAACTGTTTAGAGAGTATTCAAAGAAGAAATAATAGGTCATTAGTTTTATTCCAAAAACTTTAAACTTTTAGTTCTTTAAGTGAATTTATAACTGATTTTGTAATTATACAACATTTGCTATCACTCGGGTATAATGTGAAATGAATATGTAGAATATTATAAAATAATAACCCAACTCAATAAAAAGTTCTGTAGCTTTCTGGAGAAACTGTGGTAAAGATTTATCCCTCCAGATGCGGTTGATTTGGGATCAGATTTGATTACTGATCCCATCTGAAGGAAGTGTTCCATGAAAACTCTCACACCCTTTATGACATCTTTCATTCCTTCAAGAAGTGAGATTTTTGTGTTTTTTTTTTTTCCTCAATAAATGAATAGGCTTGATGAATGAGAAATAGTAGGCATGTGACTGACTCCTTTTCCCAAATTAGAAGTTAAAAATGATTTTAGTGGGTATAATTGAAAAACTGATGTGGACACTGGCCCCCTTAAAAGTACATGATTCCTAGAGTAGATTCAAAATAGATTAATATGTTGGTCTCTGTTTCCATGCAGGCTTTTATGAAGTTCAGTACCAGTTTTTACTGGATTGGGCTTTCTTACGATGAAGAACATCATGACTGGTTGTGGGAGGACAATTCTACTCTCTCCCGAGATCTGTAAGTTTCTGGTACCAAAACCTTTTTTCCTGTTCTTTTTGAGTTTATCCTCATATCTGATCAGAGAATTGAATATCCAGGACCATTATAACTAAGGTATCCTATTTTGGGCATGAAACTATAAAAAAAGAGAATAGATACAACATAATAAAATTTTTAACCACATCCACAACATCCAAGTGTTTGCTCAAGAGCTTTCAACATATGGTTTTGTTTCCTGCCTTGGTACAAGCACTTGGATATGTATACATATGTACAGATTCTCACATGTATGAAAGCAGTCCGGAGAAAACAGTATGTCCATTATTTTTCTTATTCTGGTGGAGACTGATATTCTCAGCATTGACCCATGTTTCAAATATTCTGGGTTTATTTCCTGTATATTTATAAGCTTCAAATCTCATTTTCATTCTTAAATATGAGATTTAACAGCATCATACATTGAGAAATTTTATAATCTGATTTTTTCTTGGACTAGACTTAGTTAATACATCTTTAATTAACATAGAAGCAAAGAAAAACACATATCAAAATCATTAAAAATAACAACAAAACCAAAAAATCCCCAATCTCAATGCTATTGATTATTGAGCATACTGTGTTTTGGTAACATTGTACTCTGAAATTGTGAAAAATGACTTGAATGAAGAAGATAATGACTCAAGATGTAATATCTCATTCAAATGCTTTTAAATGTTCCCTAATTCTATCATTTAGCAAGAACAGCATCCTTGAACGTTTTCATTTCCTGTTCTTGTATATTAAAATTTTCTTCTTCATTGCAGACTTCCTTTCTTTAAATCTGTAAATCCAAAGAACTGCATTATGTATATCCCAAGAGGAAGGATTTTGGATGCACACTGTGAAAAGAAGTTTCGTTATATCTGTAAACAACAGCTTATTTAGATGTTTCTTGGGGCAGAATGTTGTGCAATGGAGATTCAGTATTACTTAGAATGGTTACAAATTGTATTACCTACCTCTGGCATCTTTAAAATTTCCCAAATTGTGTTTTATCAATCATATACTTTTCATGTATTTGAAAATATATATTTAAATTTTTTATCACTATACAATTGGTATATAACATTATGTTAGTTTTAGGTATACAACATAACAATAACTAAGACAGTATGCCTAATTCATCAACATATATAGTTACAATTTAAAATTTTGCCCTGTGTTTTAAAATTGATGAAATTTGTGTACCTACACCTGAAATTATAGAGTTAAGATAAATAATTTAATGATTGTTCAATGTATATGGTATGGATTTAACAATTTATGCATCTATTTTTGGAAATTCTCTCTGCTGAAATTTAAATAAAACTTAATTCAGGCCAAACAATATATATTAACATCATATTAGTTCTTTGTATGGTGTGCTAAATTGGAAAGTCCCATCCTCATCTTTTTTCCTCTGAAAGTAAAAATAATTTTAGTGTTTGTTTTAAGTTTTTGGTGAATATCTATTCATCTATAAGTTCTAATTTAGACCTGAAAGTGCCATATAATAATTTCTTCATATGTATCATAAGGGTTAAGTAACACATTTGTGTGTCTTATCTTGATGCTACCAAGTTCTGCAGAACAATTGGAAAGTTATATCCAAGTATGTGATCTTACAAGATTGCCTTCACATTTTCCAAGGGGAAGGGGAACCCAAGCTCTGATCACATGAATATACAGTCTTATTTTTTTGTTTTTTCAAGTATCTTTCTTGCCTTATGCTTCAGATCAGATCAGATCAGATCAGTCTCTCAGTCATGTCCGACTCTTTGCAACCCCATGAATCGTAGCACACCAGGCCTCCCTGTCCATCACCAACTCCCGGAGTTCACTGAGACTCACGTCCATCGAGTCAGTGATGCCATCCAGCCATCTCATCCTCTGTCATCCCCTTCTCCTCTTGCCCCCAATCCCTCCCAGCATCTGACAGTAGAAAAAGCCACTCTTACATGTGCATTTAAGATTTCAATTTCTGATCAATCCCCAAAATCTTTTCCTAAATGGCATGTGATAAAATACTGGACATTTAGTATTTAAGAGGACAGGGAGAAAGCAGGCTTTTTTATTGAGGGGTTTCTGAGTGGGTCAGTGAAGGGAAGGGAACATGATGAGTTGTGATGCTTGTGACCTGAATAGGTTTTTTTCCGACCTCAGAAATATCAAAACCCAATTCCCTCTTTTAAAAAATAACTGTTGAATATACATCTAAAGAAATTTGTACTGACATCTCTATTTGTTCTCTTCCTTTGTATTTCAATAAAATGATTATAATTAAGAGCTCAAGGTTGATTTTCAAAATACAAAGAGTCAGGAAGAGATAAGAACCTCTCATGTTTTATTTCTCAAAATACAAATACTGGATGCTTGGGGCTGGTGCTCTGGGACGACCCAGAGGGATGGAATGGGGAGGGAGGAGGGAGGAGGGTTCAGGAAGGGGAACACATGTATACCTGTGGCGGATTCATTTTGATATTTGGCAAAACTAATACAATTATGTAAAGTTTAAAAATAAAATAAAATTAAAAAAAAACAAATATAATAGTAATACAACTTGATAGCTGTAACATCTTTCAGGTATTTAACTTGGACATGCATTGCACTTTCTACATATTTAAAATGTTTTGCCTTTGCTGTCTGTGTCATTTTTTAACTATAGTTTTAAAATTGCATTTATAAAGATCAGAATAGACAAGATTATTAAGAAAACAGTTTTCTCTTCCAATTGTCCAATCAATCTGTCCTCCTCCCACACAAAAAAATTTCCTCTGAGTATTTTGCTTGTTTGTTTGTTTTTCCTAAGGAGAAAAAAATGAAGGAAATATATTTCTGCATAGGATATGTATAGATCTATGTTTATTTTCTATGCAGGAAATAATAGAATTTTCATAATTTTTGTGAAGGATGAATATCAACTGTGTTCTTGTAGCCACATTCAGGCATGGGTTGAAAATGCTATTTTAACATCATCACTCTATGAGTTTTACATAGTTCAATCTTTTTTTTTTTAAACTGAGAACTCATGAAAATTTATTACACTATCGCAAGAGCAATGAGGAAACAGAAGGTGTTAAATGTTACAGATTATATCTAATTTCAAAGAATAATCTATTTCAAAGTTGTCTTCACTGAGGAAGGAAAATTCCTGTTGCCTATTAAAGATATTAAAGATTTTAAAGATATTAAAGCTATTAAAGATAGCTCAGAGGTTTTCTTCAGCTCCCATATCATATCCATATCATCCCATATCATATCCATATCATCAGCTCCTATATCCCATATCATTTCAGCTCCCATATCATTTCAGACTGGGAGCTAACTGAGGTTCAGATAATGAACTCCTTATTGCAAAATTCAGACTTAAATTGAAAAAAGTAGGGAAAACCACTAGACCATTCAGGCATGACCTAAATCAAATCCCTTACAATTATACAGTGGAAGTTAGAAATAGATTCAAGGGATTAGATCTGACAGACAGAGTGCCTGAAGAACTATGGATGGAGGTTCGTGATATTGCATAGGAGGCAGTGATCAAGACCATCCACAAGAAAAAGAAATGCAAAAAAGCAAAATGGCTGTCTGAGGAGGCCTTACAAAGAGCTGTGGAAAGAAGAAAAGCTAAAAGCAAAGGAAAAAATGGAAGATATACCCATTTGAATGCAGAGTTTCAAAGGATGGAGAGAGAAGAAAACCTTCTTAAG
This sequence comes from Bubalus kerabau, assembly GCF_029407905.1. NCBI lineage: Eukaryota > Metazoa > Chordata > Mammalia > Artiodactyla > Bovidae > Bubalus > Bubalus kerabau. The sequence continues at coordinate 22,228,244 of NC_073624.1, forward strand.
TGATCAGTGCAAAGAAATAGAGCAAAACAATAGAATGGGAAAGATTAGAGATTGCTTCAAGAAAAACTAGAGATTCTAAGGGAATATTTTGTGCTTAGATGGGCTCAATAAAGGACAGAAATGGAATGGACCTAACAGAAGCAGAAGATATTAAGAAGAGGTGGCAAGAATACACAGATGAACTGTACAAAAAAGATCGTCATGACCCAGATAATCACGATGGTGTGATCACTCCCCTAGAGCCAGACATCCTGGAATGCAAAGTCAAGTGTGTCTTAGGACGCATCACCACAAACAAAGCTAGTGAAGGTGATGGAATTCCAGTTGAGCTATTTCAAATCCTAAAAGATGATGCTGTGAAAGTGCTGCACTCAAATGCCAGCAAATTTGGAAAACTCAGCAGTGGCCACAGGACTGGAAAAGGTCAGTTTCCATTCCAATCCCAAAGAAAGGCAATAACAAATAATTTTCAAACTACCACAAGATTGCACTCATCTCACATGCTAGCAAAGTAATGCTCAAAATGCTCCAAGCCAGACTTCAACAGTACATGAACCATGAGCTTCCAGATGTTCAAACTGGATTTAGAAAGGCAGAGAACCAGAGATCAAATTACTAACATCTGTTGGACCATCGATAAAGCACAAGGGTTCCGGAAAAACATCTAATTCTGCTTTACTGACTATGCCAAAACCTTTGACTATGTGGATCACAACAAACTGCGAAAAATTCTTAGGTTCGATGCAGGATACAGGAAGCTTGGGGCTGGTGCACTGGGATAACCCAGAGGGATGGTATGGGGAGGGATGTGGGAGGGGGGTTCAGGATGGGGAACATGTGTACACCCGTGGCGGATGCATGTTGATGTATGGCAAAACCAATACAATATTGTAAAGTAAAATAAAATAAAAAGAGATGGGAATACCAGACCATCTGACCTGCCTATGTCTCTTTTGGGCTTCTCTGGAGGGTCAGATGGTAAAGAATCTGCCTGCAATGCAGGAGACCTGGGTTGGATCCCTGGGTTGGGAAAATCCCCTGTAGGAGGGCATGGCAACCCACTCCAGTATTCTTGCCTGGGGAATCCCCACAGACAGAGAAGCCTGGTGGGCTACAGCCCATGGAGTCGCAAAGAGTTGGACACGACTAAGTGACTAAGCACAGCACTCTTTTAATTGTTTCCCTGATGAGGTTAGGTCTCCCCATAATAATCTGTCTTTTGGTTACCTGAGAGTTGACTAATTTGGAACTTTAACTACATCTGAAAAACAGCTTTATTTTTGCCATTTAATGGAATCTAATTATAGCAGCATCCCATCATATTCACAAATCCCCCCTGTAACTTAGTTGGAAGAGATTATATAGGTGCACACCAGGGAGTGAATACTCTGAGGGTCATTTTAGAGCTCTGCTACCACAACAATTTATCCCCCCAAACTACACTGTAACTGCTACTCCATTGTTTATTGAATTTATATACTGCCCTTTGATTCCTGATAACTAAGAATTTAGTTCACATGTGTCATGATAAGTGATCTTTTTAATTGCAATATGTTACCTCTAAATTCTTCTATTGTTGTTGAGTCCCCAAATTGTCTGACTCTTTTTCGAACCCATAGACTGTAGCCAGTCAGGCTCCTTTGTCCATGGGATTTCCCAGGTAAGAATACTGGAGTGGGTTGCCATTTCCTTCTCCGGGGGATCTTTCCAACATAGGGATTGAACCCACATCTCTTACACTGGCAGATCAATTCTTTACCACTGAGCTGCCATGGAAGTGACATCTAAATCTGCTTAATGAAAATAGAGTTATTCTACAGCTGGACTCTTTGCTTACCTCCAGAGAGACTTGAGAATTGTTTTTTAGCTGTTGGCCATGATAAGGGCAATTAGTTAACCAACCAAGTAATTAATTAATTCATGACTAATGATGAATTTTTTAAAGCTCAGAATTCCTGAGTGGAATGTATGACGAATTTGTTTATTGATACCGTAAGCTTGAAGTATGGAGAAGGCAATGGCACCCCACCCCAGTACTCTTGCTGGGAAAATCCCATGGATGGAGGAGCCTGGTAGGCTGCAGTCCATGGGGTCGCTAAGAGTCGGACACGACTGAACGGCTTCACTTTCACTTTTCACTTTCATGCATTGGAGAAGGAGATGGCAACCCACTCCAGTGTTCTTGCCTGGAGAATCCCAGGGACGGAGGAGCCTAGTGGGCTGCCGTCTATGGGGTCTCACAGAGTCGGACATGACTGAAGTGACTTAGCAGCTTAGCAAGCTTGAAGTAATGAGTTAGATATTTAATCTTCACCATGTGAACAGTCTCAGCAGAAAACTTCTGCCTGAGCTGTCCTGTAACCAAGTTTCCACACACATCCATCAGTACAAATACTAGCAGTTTCATCCAGAGAGATGATGAATCATATCTTCAGACAAATAATAACATTGGGTAGCTTGTTTCTGGACGTTTCTTTGAATTATCTTTCTCCTGTTGTCTTATATTCACTGCCTTTATTAAAAGCTTTATGTGAGTATTCTCATTGGAGCCTTCAATTTGTTTCAATTATCTAAACCTGGAAATCTTTGGAACATTTAAACCAACTTTTTCATTTCCATAATTTTGGAACTTTTGAAACATCTTTTATCCTAGTGTAGGGGTTGGAAAACTTTCTCTAAAGAACTGGATAGTAAATATTTTCAACATTGTAAGTTAGTCTCTGTTGAAACTTCTCAACTCTGTGATTTGTAGTGCAAAAGAATACATAAATTAATAGTTTGACTGCATTACAAAAGCCCTTTATTTTCAAAGACAAATGGTTGGACAAATGTTCACCAACCCCTGTCAAAACGTGTAAAAGGAGACTATATGGACATCAGTGCTACTCTGCACTTCACTTCATCCTTTTCCTGGTTGTATCTTACCAGTTGTAAATGTACTTACAAATATTGCTGTATAAAATCAGTTGTATCTTATTAATATCAGTTTGTACTACCTATTAGAAAACCTGCATTATAAATCCAATGTGACAATCTTCCTCTGTATGTTTTTACTTTATTGAGCACAATAAAATGGTTAGACTTGCATTTTTTCCAGCCATCAAAAGCTCCTTTTGTTTGTTAAAACACTAAACAATAACACAGTGAGGCTATAAGAAAGCAAATGCATATATGGAGAACATAGCCACCTCAGGTTATCATGTTAGAATGCTCATTCACTGCGAACTCATGAATCTTCCATACAGGCTTTTAAAGGTTATGAGTGTGGAATAGATTTGAAGTAAAGATCTGAAAGAAAGAGTACTGTAGTAAGTACTACCAAATCCTCAGTTTTATATAGCAAAGATGGTTGCTTGATTCCAAATATCCCTCAAACTTCCCTCTCATTTGTAAAAGCAATAAAGGAAACAAATAAAATGATAAAAGATCCATGTTCTTTCATCATCTTCATAGACAGAGCACCACAACCAACAAATTATCTCTAGGTAGAAATACAACAATATTGAAGAGTTCTTGCTCCAGTCTACCACTGAATGCTTATGGTGCTGGTTAGGGAAATTAGTCCTTAAAATTGTCTATGAGAAAGTGAAAATAGAGAACATAGCTTAAGTGTAGACACAATGAACCTATAAAGATAAACCTGCAACAATAAGTTCCAAAGTACTTAACAAAGGTTGAGACTCGGCAGTTTATAAAACTGGAAAAAGGTTTGAAATGGAAGACAAGAAGTGAGAAATTTGGGAAAGCATTTTTTTTTCCTTAGTATTTTTTTTTCCTATTATCTGAGAAACAGGTAATACACATAGGGTGATATCTCGTAGAGCTGTGAGTACAAAAGCAAAGATTTAATTTGGAGGATTTAAGAATACTGAGGAAATGAAAGACAATAAAGACATCCCTTTGGCCTCCCTACTTCTATCGCAATATACCATCCAGGAAGGAAACTGTCAAGAATAGGGCAGAACTGACAGAAGAGGGAGCTCTCTAACTAGAAACCTTAACCATTAAATAAATGCACTTGTGCTCAGTCTCTCAGCATTGCCCTACTCTTTGCAAGCCCAAGAACAGTAGCCCTCCAGACTCCTCAGTCCATGAAATTTTCTAGGCAAGAATACTGAGGCGGGTAGCCAATTCCCTATTCCAGGGGATCTTCCCAATTCAGGGATCCAGCCTGCATCTCTTGAGTCTCCTGTATTGGCAGGCGGATTCTTTATCACTGTTGCCACTTGGGAAGTTCTATTAGATGAATAGGAGTAGAAAAAACAGATTTCACCTATATAAGCCACTTTAAAAATTCAAGAATGTGAAATATAATATTTTTACCTACAAAAAGTCATCCACCTAAAAAAAGGAAACAACCATAAAGCTAAAGAAGACTATATATGTCCCGCAAATTAAATTAGATATTTTCATACAGTCATGAAAAAAAATGCACACACAAAAAATATTGACATAAAGCAGAAGTTAATGATGCTCAGAAAAGCAACAGAAAGCTAAAAGCAAAGAGATGAATTAAGATTTATAAGGTAAAAGGAAGCAAAAAGAAAGCAATGGTTGAAATCCTGATACTATGTACCTTTGAGAATTAAATGACAAAGAAAGCCATTTTATAATGATAAAAACCAAATGCTACCGTGAAGATAAAATAATTCTGAATTCATCTAGGAAATAACAATGACTATATAATATAAAAATTCTAGGAAATGAAGGAAGAAATACATAGTAATGTGTTCACAAAAAGTGACTTAACAGGTCACTCTGAATATAAAACAGAAAGTTTGGACAAAAAATAAGCTATATTACAGATGATCTAAGTGATGTAGTAAATGTGGTAGATATTCTGGAGACAAATTGACCACTATACACTGATAATATAAAATATACCTTCCTTCTAAATGTACCTGAAACATCTGCAAAAATTGAATATATAGAACTCTTGAAAAAGTAAAGAGGTATAGATACTTCCTTAACTCGATAAAGTACATATACACACTTGTGTGTGTGTAGGTAAATGTGTGTATGTGTGTCTGTGTATTCTAAAGTTAGAATTTTACTTGTAGAAATCTAATGAAAAAAGTGTAAAAATTTCCTGAAACACAAAAAAATAGGCTTCAAAAATATAAAGCTATTTTCTGGTTTAGGTTAAGACCTTTTATTAAGTTAATTTATAAATTTGAAGTGATACCAATAAAAATCCAATGACAGATGGATCAAGTTGACACTGAAGTTGACACTGAAGTTCATACGGGAAACTTAGCACATAAAATGTATATACAGTCAATATGACTGTAAAAGTATAGTTATGAGGAAGTACTAAACCTACTAATTATTAAAACATACCTCAAAAGCCTCCAGGTAAAACAGCGTCCTTGGTAATGACACACAAATAGGCAGACCAAAGGAATAGAACAGAAAGGCCAGAAAGAGTCTCAATTTATCAATACGTATAGAAATTTAGATTGCAATAAAGATGGTGTCCTCAAATCATAGACTTTTAAATAGATACTATTATTTGGAAAACTAGGTAGGCATTTGTAAAAGGTTAAAATTAGATATATGTGCAGCTAGAATTACTCAGAGTACAACCTTCAATTACATTAAGAGAAAGATAACTTTCCAAAAAGGATTTTGTTAAGTAACAGTGATAAAGTAATGGAGGTTTAAAGTCTCTAGAGGTTTAGACAAAGTTTAATTTGAATTCTCAGTCAAATTCTGACTATATTTGAAGTTTCAAGCAAATTATTTTATTATCAGAGCCTCAATTTTTAATGTACATAGTGGGACTATCTACCTGTGGATTTGCTGAGAAATTAAAAAAAAAAAAAAAAAAGCACCTTAAAAGTAAGCGTACAAAACAGAAGTGAGAACATAGTTGATGCTCAGTTAAGATCCGCTGGAGGAGGAAATGGCAACCCTCTCCAGTATTCTTGCCTGAAACATTCCATGGACAGAGGCACCTGGTGGGCTACAGTCCATGGGGTCGTAAAGAGTTGAACACAACTGAGCGATGAGCAACTATGCACACAGCTGTTTTCTTGCTCTGGATTTTCTAGGCTCCTTTCCGATGTTGCTTAGAGGTGCTAACAGAGATAGAGAAGAAAATGTAAGAATAATCTCACTGAAGAATAAAGTACTCCACTTAAAAATCATGGAGTTAGGGGCTTGAAAAGAACATCGTCCTTTTCCAATGTTTTGTTGCACAAACGACTACATACAAATAAATGACCTAAAGGTTAAGAGATACATTTAAATATTTACTACAAGGATCCTTTTGAATCCTCCCTTGCTAGTTTCCACTTTTAAGATCTCCCTCCCTTGACTTTGTGGATCACAACAAACAATGGAAAATTGCTAAAGAGATGGGAATACCAGACCACTGACCTGCCTCCTGAGAAATCTGTATGCGGGTCAAGAAGCAACAGTTAGAACCAGACATGGAACAACAGACTGGTTCAAAATCGGGAAAGGACTATGTCAAGGCTGTATATTGTCACCCTGCTTATTTAACTTATATGCAGAATACATCATGAGAAATGCTGGAATGGATGAAGCACAAGCTGCAATCAAGATTGCCAGGAGAAATATCAATAACCTCAGATATGCAGAAGACACCCCACTTATGGCAGAAAGTGAAGAACTAAAGAGCCTCTTGATAAAAGTCAAAGAGGAGAGTGAAAAAGCTGGCTTAAAACTAAACATTCAGAAAACTAAGATCATGGCATCTGGTCCTATCACTTTATTGCAAATAGATGGGGAAACAATGGAAACAGTGGGAGACATTTTTTTGGGTTCCAAAATCACTGCAAATGGTGACTGCAGCCATGAAATTAAAAGACGCTCACTCCAGAAGAAAAGCTATGACCAAGCTAGACAGCATATTAAAAAACAGAGACATTACTTTGCCAACAAAGGTCTGTCTAGTCAAGGCTATGGTTTTTCCAGAGTCATGTAGGGATGTGAGAGTTGGACTATAAAGAAAGCTGAGGGCCAAAGAATTGATGCTTTTGAATTGTGATGTTGGAGAAGACTCTTGAGAGCCCTTTGGATTGCAAGAAGATCCAGCCAGCCCATCCTAAAGGAAATAAGTCCTGAATATTCATTGGAAGGACTGATGCTGAAGCTGAAACTCCAATATTTTGGCCACCTGATGCAAAGAACTGACACATTGGAAAAGACTCTGATGCTGGGAAAGATTGAAGGCAGGAGAAGAAGGGGACAACAGAGGATGAGATGGTTGGATGGCATCACCGACTCGATGGACATGAGTTTGAGTGAACTCCGGGAGTTGGTGATGGACAGGGAGGCCTGGTGTGCTGCAGTCCATGGGGTCACAAAGAGTCAGACATGACTGAGCAACTGAACTGAACTGAGCTCCCTTGACTCTTCTCTCCATTGCTTCCTCTCCATCTTTTCAGCCTTCTCCATTAAGGCTTATTCCCAAGACTTTAGAAGTCTTGCACCTTGTATTGAATTATGGTGTGATACCTGTGGTGGATTCATTTTGATATTTGGCAAAACTAATACAATTATGTAAAGTTTAAAAATAAAATAAAAAAAATAAAATGACTAAGTATTTCTAATGAAGTTTTTATGAGACTCCAAGCTTTTCAGAAGTATTTTCACTATAAATATTTTATTTCACCAATACATAACATTTTTAAACATTTCATGTACTTCCTGAGACCTGAACCTAATCTCATAAATATCTAATGCCTTCTTACAACATTTTTCTAAACACAGTTTTCAGGTAAATTCTCTCCAGAAACCACCATAATCTTGCAGGTTCTAATATCTGTAAATATCTGTGACCCAACCCCAGTGGCTGGTTTAATCTGAAAATAGAGGATTTCAATATTTCCCCATTCACGAGTATGAGAGAATGCAACAGTAAGAGTCTCTCCCTTTCTCCATTGTAGGAGGGTCCAATTCCAATGTTCACTGATGTAAGGATGATAGTAAATGTTTAACATCTCTGTGTTAATGAATAATGGAAATATGAGCTTGATATGCAAGCTTGTTTCCTCTCTGAGTACATATGATTACATAACAGATTACAAACAAATCACAGTGAACTCTGATTACCTGCCTGGGATTGCTCAGAGCCCTTGCTGTGTTTCTCTTTTCCTTTGCTCCTTTGCTCCTGCTGTTAACTACATGACTCAGGAAATAATTCAAAATTGAAGCATTTCTAACTCCTTCTTCTCCTGTATTCATCTCAAAATCCAATTGCCAATGTGAATTCCTTCTTTTTGGAGTGATTCCTGAAACTTTTTATCACTTTTCTGTGATCATGTAGCCTTTCTTTCATGACTCACTTCCACAATTTCAGTGTTGTGCATGTGGCAACATTTGAATTATTACCATAAACTGTGATTTGTGAGTATTAATGAGAGAAAAGTAAATAAGACATTATCGCTAGGATAGCATGTAACCAGATTTTCAGCTAATATTTTTTAAGTTTAGCAACCTTTGGAGAAAAATAAAAACACTTCCTGAACATCTATCGAAATTCCACAACTAAACTACCTAATTAAGGTGCAAATACTTTTTTTTCCCAATGTACTTTTGGCTAAAAAAATTAGTCAATATACAAGGTTCTTTCCTGGCCCAGTAAATGTGAAAATTTTATTAATAAGTTATTGTTAATATTAATTATAATAACATAATTAATAAGAATAACTTATTGTTCAACTTATTGAACAACTTGTAATTAATAAATTATTGTAATTAATTGTAATTAATAAATAACCCTTTATAATATGGTGTAAAGGATTGTTTCTGACTTATTTAGTCATAACCCTGTGCACTTCACACTTCAGTGAATATAGTAGTTTCTTAATTAATTTTGACTCATCAGTTTAGTTCAGTTCAGTCGCTCAGTCGTGTCCGACTCTTTGCAACCTCATGCATCACAGCACGCCAGGCCTCCCTATCCATCACCAACTCCCGGAGTCCACCCAAACCCATGTCCATCGAGTCGGTGATGCCATCCAGCCATCTCATCCTCTGTTGTCCCCTTCTTCTCCTGCCCCCAATCCTTCCCAGCATCAGGGTCTTTTCCACTGAGTCAGTTCTTCACATCAGGTCACCAAAGTACTGGAGTTTCAGCTTTATCATCAGTCTTTCCAATGGATATTCAGGACTGATTTCTTTTTGTATGGACCTGTTAGATCTCCTTGCTGTCCAAGGGACTCTCAAGAGTCTTCTCCAACACCACAATTTAAAAGCATCAATTCTTCAGTACTCAGCTTTCTTCATAGTCCAACTCTCACATTTATACATGACTACTGGAAAAACTATAGCCTTGACTAGATGGATCTTTGTTGGCAAAATAATGTCTCCACTTTTTAGTATGCTGTCTAGCTTGGTCATAGCTTTTCTTCTGGAGTGAGCGTCTTTTAATTTCATGGCTGCAGTCACCATCTGCAGTGATTTTGGAGCCTCCCAAAATAAAGTCTGACACTGTTTCCACTGTTTCCCCATCTATTTCCCATGAAGTGATGGGACCAGATGCCATGATCTTAGTTTTATGAATGTTGAACTTTAAGGCAACTTTTTCACTCTTCTCCTTCACTTTCATCAAGAGTCTTTTTAGTTCCTCTTCACTTTCTGCCATAATGGTGGTGTTGTCTGGATATCTGAGGTTATTGATACTTCCCCCAGCAATTTTGATTCCAGCTTGTTTGCTCATAGAAATGAAAAAAAAAAAAAAAAAAAAAGATGTTTTTTGATTGAATAAATACTAGTAAAAAATGTTGAAAATTCAAACATTAATTATGTTTTATATTCCACCCTTAGACTCTGGCTTCTGTGCTTGTCCAGAAAATAGATTGAATACAGATGTAACTGTTAGTTCTTTCAGTCAGTTCAGTCCCTCAGTCGTGTCCAACTCTTTGTGACCCCATGAATTGCAGCACGCCAGGCCTCCCTGTCCATCACCAACTCCCGGAGTTCACTCAAACTCATGTCCATCGCGTTGGTGATGCCATCCAGCCATCTAATCCTCTGTCGTCCCCTTCTCCTCCTGCCCCCAATCCCTCCCAGAATCAGAGTGTTTTCCAATGAGTCAATTCTTCGCATGAGGTGGCCAAAGTACTGGAGTTTCAGCTTTAGCATCACTCCAAAGAACACCCAGGACTGATCTGATTTCAGCTTGTGCTTCTTCCAGCGCAGCGTTTCTCATGATGTACTCTGCATATAAGTTAAATAAGCAGGGTGACAATATACAAGATTGCTGGGAGAAATATCAATAACCTCAGATATGCAGATGACACCACCTTTATGGCAGAAAGTGAAGAGGAACTAAAAAGCCTCATGATGAAAGTGAAAGTGGAGAGTGAAAAAGTTGGCTTAAAGCTCAACATTCATAAAACTAAGATCATGGCATCTGGTCCCATCACTTCATGGGAAATAGGTTGGGAAACAGTGGAAACAGTGTCAGACTTTATTTTTTTTGGGCTCCAAAATCACTGCAGATGGTGACTGCAGCCATGAAATTAAAAGACGCTTACTCCTTGGAAGGAAAGTTATGGCCAATCTAGATAGCATATTGAAAAGCAAAGACATTACTTTGCCAACAAAGGTACATCTAGTCAAGGCTATGGTTTTTCCAGTGGTCATGTATGGATATGAGAGTTGGACTGTGAAGAAGGCTGAGCGCTGAAGAATTGATGCTTTTGAACTGTGGTGTTGGAGAAGACTCTTCAGAGTCCCTTGGACTGTAAGAAGATCCAACCAGTCCATTCTGTTTTTTTCTTTTTTTTTTTGATTTTGTACTAGATACTTTTTTGCATCTTTTTATTTCTTTTTTTTCTTTTTTTTAAAATTTTATTTTATTTTTAAATTTTACATAATTGTATTAGTTTTGCCAAATATCAAAATGAATCCACCACAGGTATACATGTGTTCCCCATCCTGAACCCTCCTCCCTCCTCCCTCCCCTTACCATCCCTCTGGGTCGTCCCAGTGCACCAGCCCCAAGCATCCAGTATTGTGCATCGAACCTGGACTGGCAACTCGTTTCATACATGATATTTTACATGTTTCAATGCCACCAGTCCATTCTGAAGGAGATCAGCCCTGGGATTTCTTTGGAAGGAATGATGATAAAGTTGAAACTCCAGTACTTTGACCACCTCATGTGAAGAGTTGACTCATTGGAAAAGACTCTGATGCTGGGAGGGATTGGGGTCAGGAAGAGAAGGGGATGACAGAGGATGAGATGGCTGGATGGCATCACTGACTCGATGGACATGAGTTTGAATGAACTCTGGGAGTTGGTGATGGACAGGGAGGCTTGGCGTGCTGCTATTCATGGGGTCACAAAGAGTCGGACATGACTTAGTGACTGAACTGAATTGAAGCTAAAATAATGCTAGAATTGTCAAAATGTTTTAAGTGTTTTCTATTCCACCAAGAGTTAAATTATTTTTGGAAAATGAATTTTATTTAAATGTGAATAATTCATTGACTAGTATTTGTAGTTTTGTTTTTTAGTGACTATAGCCGATTTAAATTATTTGGGATTTAATTACCCACTAATAATAAATGCTGAGAACTGTGAAAATTTGCATGCACCATCTAGTGATGAAAAATAGTACTTACCTTAGAACAGAAAGAGTTCATAAAGAGACATCACAAGTGTCTATAAATAATAGTTCCAAAATAGCATGTAAAATGTAAATATAAAATGAATGTAAAATGTAATAAAGTCCACTGGAAATAATTAAAAGCACTTGAAGCTACCTTTTTTAAAAAAAAAACAATACATGATGTATTCAAGTATGTCTGTGACAAAGCAAGGGTTGAGTAAAACTGGTCTTTAGTGAAAATATGTTAGGTATCTTATGTAATTCAAGGTAAGATTGATGACATGCCCAATCTAGAGATGATACAGAGCTAAACTGAGCAGCAGTAAAACAGTTTCCTGTGTGGCTACATCCAGAGCACTCTTATTCTTGAATTCTGCTCTCACCTGTCAGAGTCTCTCATATGACAGGCAAAGGCATTATTAGCCTGTGTATTTCTTTTCTTGGCTTACTTTCTGGGCTCTTGATGATCAAAATTCTTAAATTCAAACTGCTGTGATAAAAGATAAGATCGCTTCTTCCGAGGATATAGACACAAACTCTGCAAAAGTTCAGACGCTGTCTTCTAAAAATCAGGTATTTGTTAATTTCCCAGATTTCTATTGTTTCTCAACATGTATTTTTTGAATTTTGAGTGAATTTGGATCAAATAAACTGAAGTTATAGATGCAAAGACAAACTTGTATATCAATATGTAGATATGTTTTAAAAATAATAATATAATTTTATATGATTATATATAATTTTCAATCATATATATATACATTTATATATCTCTATATATATACTTGAGAGAAAAGGAAATAAAAGTATTATTATCACTGATACTATTTAATTTGACATTTTATGATACCTTGACATTATTAACTGGAATAAATTTGAGGTTTAAAGAAAATAAATGAGGAAATATAAAATTCCAAAAGGGTAAAGCATAATTAGACATAATTAAACTATGCATAAATTGGATATATTATCCTTTAGTAAGGGCATAAAAATTTTTCACACAGATTCCTATCAAATTTTCTAAAATGTTTAATCATGAAAAATATTTTTCAAATTATTTCAAATTAAAGTTTAATACACAAACTGTTACTTTTTATACTTCATATAGAAAGCAATAAGATGTATTAAGAAATTCACAATACATTGGGGAGACATTAATGAAAGATAAGGTAAAAGGAGATAACTAATTGGATGGTGATAAACGAAAAATAATGAGAAAAATTGGAAAAAGAGATTAATTTTTATTGGAGCATCTGGAAATTGTATTAAAGGTGGTAGAATATGATCTACAGATTCATTATGAGCAAATAGAGGCGGAAAATGTACTTGAGAAGGAAGAATTTGAGCAAAACACTGAAATTGGAGAAGTGCTTGTGGTATGTTGAGAAAGAACAAGTGTGTCAGTGGAATTATGGGGAAAATGAAAATAAATTGACTTGAAAGATAAGACTAGAAAGAAAGCAGTAACAGGTGAAATTGTGAAAGAATGGAAGTGCCAAGCTATAAGGATAAATTTCAGTCAAAAGAATTCAGTAAAGCCATCAGATCATCTTTTGCGTTTTTACTTATAAATAAATGATATTAACAGATTTGCAATTGTGAGTAGATAATATTTAAAAGGCCAAAAGTAATATACCATAGCAACTACTTTGCGTGTGTGCTCAGTCACTCAGCTGTGTCCATCTCTTTGTGACCCCATGGACTACAGCCCCCTAGGATCCTCTGTCCAGGGAATATTCCCCCATGAATACTGTAGTGGGTTGCCATTTCATCCTCCAAAGGATCTTCCTGACCCAGGGATTAGACCTGCTTCTCCTGCATTGGCAGGTGGATTCTTTACCACTGAGCCACTTGAGAAGTCCTACCAATTCATTAAGTAACAGTTAAAAATTAATATTTCTTCATTCTTAAAATATTTTCATATTTGTAATTGTATTCTAATCAACCACTATTCAAATTCATTCCCAATATTATTTTATTCAATACCGATTTTTCTTATAGATTTCACAATTTACATGAATTTAAAATGAATTTTTTGTTCATTTTCTTGTATCTCTGCCTTTTAGGAATGGGTGAAGAAGTTGTAACTTACTCCGATTTGCTATTTCAACCATCATCTCAGCCACAGAGGAGGCAAAGACTTGAAACTACCAAGAGAAAAGGTCTTTCATGTTTTCTACTTTAAAAATATACAGAATTATTCATTATCAGGCTCATATGCACACACACATGATCTAAATTTTTTTTCTCTTACTAAACAAGGAAAATAAGTGCTTTTGAGGGAAGATTATATTTTTCCCCATGAGAGTCATCACTGTAACTACGTTGTAAACATAATATCAGCATTTTTAGACTGAATGAAATGTTTGAGGATTGAGATATGTTGCTTATCATTTTCTATCATTTAAGATATCAACACTATATAGTAGGATATTTGGAAAATAGAGAAGTGAGAAAATGAAGAGATAATTTCATTATTCTAACGCAGTTGCTGTGAATTAGGGACTATTTTTCTTGTTTTCCTGGTTTGTGTATTTGCTGGCATAGTGTGTTCAAAGTGTACTTTTTCAAGTGCCGTGCTTCTTGATACACAAATGCCGATGTTACTACTTTGCTGGTGCATATGATTATATGGAGTTCAATGATATATCTTCCTATCATTTAAAATTTGCTTTCATTTGTAGTTTTCCTGTTGCTAATTTGCAGTCCTCATATGTTTTAAATCAATATGTAGAATGATTAGAAGTGAGCTGTGTATCAGTGTCCTAGTTCTATTTTGTCTTACATCAAATGGATAGTCAATACTTTGGCTAAGATGTATTATTTTAATGGGAACCTCAATTGATTACTTTCCAATTTTTTAGATTGTTAATTATTACAATACAGTTTATGATATACAGATTCACCATGAGGTTTATGAAGAAGTATTTTAAAATTTTGCTTAATATATTGTTAACAAATTTTTAAAGACCCTTTAATACCTAATACACTCTGCTTGTTATAGATTCAGAAATTGTTTTCTTTTTAAAATTCTGATGAACAGTTCATCTTACCAGTGTCTGTACTTCTTATCAATGCAGTTACTAATAGATTTGTATGGGAAAAGCTACTGGTTTGGGAAAACTTTATTAATGATATTATTAATTGTATGTATGTGCATAAGTATGTATAAAATGACATACTTCACCAGAGTTCATATTTTACCATGGATCAAACAGAATAACTTAGAGTCATTATCCTGTCTTTTAAGTTTATTTTTACCTAACAAAGCTTCTTAGATTTTCACTGTCTATAAAGTTCTTTCACAGATGGAAATCAATTACCAAAAAACCCCACAAGGTAAGTTTCATGCTTATACCCAATATAAAAATATAAACAGAGACATGATAGTTAAATGTTCTAGAGATTAGAGTATGTAATTGATGGAAATCAATTTTTAGCTGAAAAGACCCAAACTATTTCTTCTTCTGATGACAACAGGTGGATTTTCTGTCCCTTCCTTTGTGGCATGTATCCTGTATTGGTGGATTTTGTGTATGAGGAAGTTTCTTCTCTCTGCCGCAGCTAAGGTCCTCTGCTTTGTACAATTTCAGGATATTGGGAAGAAGCTGGTTTTCTGTATCTTCTCTAGAAGCAGATGGCTTTTGCCTACTGTCAATGCAGGGTACAGGGTGGGCTTGTTGTTGTTTTTTAGTCACTAAATTGTGTCTGATCCTTCATGACCCCATGGGCTGCAGCTCTTCTGGCTTCCCTGTGCTTCACTACCTTCTGGAGCTTGCTCAGACTCATGTCTATTGAGTTGGTGATGCCATCCAACCATCTCATTCTCTGTCGTACCCTTCTCCTCCTGCCTTTAGTCTTTCCCAGCATGAGGGTCTTTTCCAATGTGTCTGCTGTTTGCATCAGGTGGCCAAAGAATTGAAACTTCAGCTTTCATCATCAGTACTTCCAATGAATATTCAGTGTTGATTTCCTTTAGAATTGATTGGTTTGATTGCCTTGCTGTCCAAGGGACTCTCAAAAGTCTTCTCTATCACCACAATTTGAAAGCATCAATTCTTTGTCCTTCAGCTTTCTTTGTGGTCCAACTCACATATCCATACATGACTACTGGAAAAACCATAGCTTTGACTAGATGGACCTTTGTGGGCAAAGTAATGCCTCTGCTTTTTAATACACTGTCTAGGTTTGTCATAGCTTTACAGGTTTCTCAGGAGGTTGGGAAGGTGACCTGGTATTCCTATCTCTTTAAGAATTTTCTACAGTTTGTTTTGATTCATATAGTCAAAGGCTTCAATGTAGTCAATGAAGCAGAAGTAAATGTTTTTCTGGAACACCTTTGCTTCTTCTGTGATACAACAGATATTGGCAGTTTGATCTCTGATACCTCTGCCTTGAAGTCTGCTTTTAGCCTTGAAGATTTGTTGAAATACTTTACTCTCATATGGCTTCCACTTTTCCTCCTATGCTTTGCCAAAGGTGAAGTAGAGTTTGCTTGCTGTCTTTCCATAGAGTCGGGGCTTTATCTCTTTAGAATTCAGATCACCTGTTTACTTTATCTGAAATTCATCTGTCTCATTCCCTCAATATGTTATGATTTTGTAGATTGCCTTCCTTTTCTCTGTTTTTAGGATGTGAGCTACATTGCCGTAGAGTTTACTGCATCTAAAACAGAAGCAGAACTCTGAATAAACATTTAGAGTTGATGTTACAAGATGTATTCATCTCTCTATATATAGATCACCCTACTCCACTTTCTTCATGGAAATATGTTGCTGTGTTTCTGTTGATCATTTGCCTGGGGCTTCTTCTGTCTGTTGGATACTTGGTCATTGAGTGTAAGTCAAAATATGAAACAGAAGTTTACCTTTCCATTATTCACGTAGTGAAATGTGTTGAAGATAATACATCATTTTGATCAGTTCTATTTTTAAAAAAAGTAAATATTCTCTGCACAAAACTTAATTTCTTAGAGACATACAAAAAAGTTGTCCATTTTTAAGCATATCAAGAATATTACATACTGCCTTACTATTTGTTCTCATGTTTCCTTTACCAGAAATACCTTAAAAATTTTTTTCTCTGTAATGGACTCTGTAGGACGGGGGTGGGGATGATTTGGGAGAATGGCATTAAAACATGTATAATATCATATAAGAAATGAATCGCCAGTCCAGGTTCGATGCAGGATACAGGAAGCTTGGGGCTGGTGCACTGGGATGACCCAGAGGGATGGTATGGGGAGGTAGGTGGGAGGGGGGTTCAGAATGGGGAGCATGTGTACACCCATGGCAGATGCATGTTGATGTATGGCAAAACCAATACAATATTGTAAAGTAAAAAAAAAATAATAATAAAAAAATAATAAAATTTTAAAAAAAGAAAAAGCTTTCTTACACTGTTATCAGAACAATATTTCTTTCTTCTTTGATTTATGGTTGTGTAAACTTGTATATGTACTATAATTTGATTCTTATGATTATGACTTTATTACATTTAAGTTCTTTGAAGTAAATGTTGCTTCATTCATCATTTTTGTAGCTCTAAATTCAGCACAATGTTTTACCTATAGAAATGTGTCATATTTTTCTTTTTGAGTTTAAAACTGACCTTTCTGTGTTCTCTTCAGTGAATAAAAAGCCATTTCAACCAGAAGGATGTCCAGGAAATAGCTCCTCCAACAAGGAAACAAATAAAACAGGTAATTTTGGATGAGTCCCTGAGTCATAATTTTATTTGCGGGAGATAATAGACAATTAACTGTTTTGTTTAATGCATGCAACTGGATATGTGTAAATATATATATGTCAAATCTATTAAGACTCAAATGATGATGGCACTATTAAATGACAACCTGAAGTTAAATAAAATATTTCCACAAGGCATCATAATTTTGGGGCTTATCTATATGATTTCATTTATGTATTTCTTATTGTCTTATTTTTGAAACTTACAGCTTTTTAAAGATAATTATATACATATTTTATTTTCATGTGAAAACAAAGAAAGAATATAATGTTTATAATTTTAACAGTCATATACACTGAATAGTTTTCCTGACACATTTCTAACTTTGTCGTTAAAAATTATTTCCTAATATACAGCTTATGAATCTAAGTGTTTTCAATGAATTGAGTTATTAACTTAAGACAAATTTAACACTGAATTTAAGTGCACACAGCCTATAATGTAAAAATAAAAAAGTGTTTTTGTTTGTAGATGGTAGATTTGCTCTGTCAACTTACAGATGTAATTTGCACTGATGGAAATCATTCAGTTATACTTTAAATTTTTAACAGTTTGGAAATACCCTACTTGTTCAAACAACTGGCATCAGTATGGAGAAAACTGCTATTATTTTTCAAGAAACAGTTTTCCTTGGAAGGAATGTCGCCATTATTGCACCAATTTACATTCTGAATTTCTTAAGTTGAATACTGAAGAAGAGATGGTAAGGACGAGATTTTGTTTTATAAATTTTGGTATCAGAAAATTTTAGGATGACAGCAATCACTCAGGTTTTGTATTCTTCTGAATTACTTTCCATAGTGTAGTCACCAAAATCTCTGCAATTTGTAATTTTGAATGTGTACTTCGATAAAACCTGAGTGGTTTTCCTCTAGCACTTGGGGTAAAGTCTAAGTAAAATGTAGATAAGATCACTTGTAGTCTGATTTCTGCCTATTTCTCTATCTTCTTCTGTTGTTAGGGACTCTCCATCACACTGTTCTGAGGAAAGTGTGCCATGGTCTCCAACTGTATTGAAGTTATTTAAATTGATCATGGTCCCCTTATGCTCTTTTATGTCCTTGTTCCCGTTACCTGTGACAAATTTTATTTCTTCTACCTCCTATCCCAAACTATCATCTCTCAGTTAATACATCTTGTTTTAAGATTTTAGCTTACTAGACGATCCACTTGGAAAACATGCGTAGTCCACTAAAGTCTGTTAAAATTCTCTGTTAATTATTGCTCTCCTTCAATCCTGTATTTCTGTTCTTGTACCATGTGTCACTACTACTTATTACATAAGTCAATGAATACTATCCATTTTTTTAGTGCCTAATTTGAGCAACTACAGTTTTAAGATTTTATGCTTCCTTTTACAACCCATAACTTAAGAAAATGACTAGAATTGAATATGCACCAAAAAAACTACTCAGTGGATAAATGAGTTATTAGCTCTGAGCATCCAGCCTATGGCTGAAGAATTTAGGGTTAATCCCTCCAGATTCTTTCAATATAAAGGATAGAGAATCCAAAGAGAAGTAAAATATGCATATTTAAACTATTATATTCCTCTTTTGCAAGAAAAGTTTCACTTTTTGATTTACTTTCCTCTTCCTCTCTGCAGAACTTTATAATAAAATTGTCAAAAATGCAATGTGGTTTGCAAAAAGAAAAGTTTTCAATTAGTTTATACTACAGCAATAAACAACTGAACTGGGTTTGGCTAGATGATACAAAACTTACCCTGGACAAGTAAGTCTCTTGCTGTTTTAAAATTTCAGTGCAGAACAATATTATTTTCTTCCATATAGAAATATTTAATGTGGATCTGGGTAGCATTTATAATAGATGCACCTGTAAGAAATCAATAAGTAAAAGATAGGAAAGATGGAAAGAAAGGAATAAAATACTTAGTAACATACCAAATACTATATTAAGTTAAATATGTTCCTTTCAAAGCTCATTGAAATTGCTTATGAAGTATAATTATTTTGCATTTTAGTAAAAGGTAATTGAATAAATAAACTTGCATAAGATTACAAAGTGAGTAAGCTTCAGTTTGTCATTTTAATTTCAGTGTAGTTTGTCTGACTGCAAGACATGTGCATGTATTGAAATTTTCTTAAAATGTGCTCTCTAACTCTCCAGGACTCACCTAGTGTACTTTGTATAGTTTGCTGTCATAAAAAAAATCACTACAAACTGGGCGGCTTAACACAACAGAAATGTATTCTCTCAAGCAGAGGGAACAGAGGTTTGAAATCAAGATCTTGGTAGAGTTGGTTCTTTACTGGGAAGATCCTTTGTCTGAAGGAGCTTGCTAAACTTTTCCAGAGAGAAAGCTAACTGTTGTTGATGATGAAAAACAATTTTTTTGTTCTGTAAATATTGTGGAACTTGTTTATAAAAATGTTACTGTATAAAGGAAATATAGTAAACTTCCATGAAAATACAAAATATTCTGCCAATCCTTGGCACCATTTAAAGACAAGTCAGTCCTCTGTATTTGCAGGTTCTGAATTCTCAAGTTCAACCAACCATGTAGACACAGAGGACTGCCTGGGATTTGAGCATCTGTGGGCTATGTTATCTTGGGGATCCTAGGAGAATCTCCCCACTCCCCACATCCTGGGCACAAAGAGACAACTGTCTATACCTCCAACTTCCTTTGCTCCTTCTCTGCATCTCTCTGTGTATGTTGCTCTCCCATAAGGATATTCTTACTGGATTTAGGGTATAATCCAATATGGTTTCATCATGATAGTAGTCTTTTTTTTTCAATTTTCAATTTATTTATTTATTAAAATTTTGTTTATTTTTAATTGAAGGATAATTGCTTTACAGAATTTTTCTGTTTTCTGTCAAACCTCAACATGAATCAGCCATAAATATACATATATCCCCTACCTCTTGAAGCTTCCTCCCATCACCCTGCCCATCCCACCACTCTAGGTTGATACAGAGACCCTGTTTGAGTTCCCTGAGACATACAGCAAATTCCCATGGGCTATCTGTTTTCCATACGGTAATGTAAGTTTCCATGCTACTCTTTCCATACATATCACCCTCTCCTCCACTCTCCCCATGTCCATAAGTCTGTTCTTTATGTCTGTTTCTCCATTGCTGCCCTGCAAATAAATTCTTCAGTACTATCTTTCCAGATTCTGTATATATGTGTTAGTATAAAATATTTATCTTTCTCTTTCTGGCTTACTACACTCTGTATAATAGGCTCTAGGTTTGTCCACCTCATTAGAATGGACTCAAATGCAATTCTTTATGGCTGAGTAATATTCCATTGTGTATATATACCACTATTTCTTTATCCATTCATCTGTTGATGGACGTCTAGGTTGCTTCCATGTTCTAGCTATTGTAAATAGTGCTGCAGTGGACATTGGGGTACATGTGTCTTTTTCAATTTTGGTTTCCTCAGGGTATATGCCTAGAAGTGGGAAGGCAGGGTCATATGGTGGTTTTATATCTAGTTTTTAAAGCATTCTCCATACCACCTTCCATAATGGCTGTATGAATTTACATTCCCACCAACAGGGCAAGAGCTTTCCTTTTCTTCACACCCTCTCCAACATTTATTGTTTGTAGACTTTTTGATGATGGCCATTCTGACCAGTGTGAGGTGGTATCTCATTGTAGTTTTGATTTATATTTCTCTAATAATAAGTGATGTTGAGCATCTTTTCATGTGTTTGTTAGCCATCTCTATGTCTTCTTTGGAGAAATGTCTATTTAGGTCTTTTCCCACTTTTTGATTGGGCTGTTTGTTTTTCTGGTATTGAGTTGTAGGCATTGCTTGTGTACTTTGGAAATTAATCATTTGTCAATTGTTCCATTTGCTATTATTTTCTCCCATTTTGAGGGTTATCTTTTCACCTTGTGTACAATTTCCTTTTGCTGTGAAAATCTTTTAAGTTTAATCAGGTTCCACTTGTTTACTTTTGTTTTTGTTTCCATTACTCTAGAAGGTGAGTCATAGAGGATTTTGCTTTGATTTATGTCATTGAGTGTTCTGCCTATGTTTTCGTCTAACAGTTTTATAGTTTCAGGTCTTACATTTAGTCCTTTAATCCATTTTTAAGATGCAAAAATCATCAACAAAATTCTAGCAAACAGAATCCAAAACACATTAAAAAGATCATACACTGTGAGCAAGTTGGGTTTATTTCAGGGAGGCAAGGATTCTTCAATATACACAAATTAATCAATGTGATACACCATACTGACAAATTGAAAAATAAAAACCATATAATAATCTCAATCAGTTCAGTTCAGTCACTCAGGCGTGTCTGACTCTTTGCAACCCCATGAATCGCAGCACGCCAGGCCTCCTTGTCCATCACCAACTCCTGGAGTTCACTCAAACTCACGTCCATTGAGTCGGTGATGACACCCAGCTATCTCATCCTCTGTCGTCCCCTTTTCTTCTGCCCCAAATCCCTCCCAGCATCAGAGTCTTTTCCAATGAGTCAACTCTTTGCATGTGGTGGCCAATAATCTCAATAGATGCAGAAAAAGGCTTTGACAAAATTCAACACCCATTTATGATTAAAATTCTTCAAAATATGGGTGTAGAAGGAACCTACCTCAATGTAGTAAAGACCATATATGATAAGCTCACAGAAAACATAACTCTCAATGGTGAAAAACTGTAAGCATTTCCCCTAAGATCAGGAATAAGACAAGGATGTCCACTCTCACCACTATTATTCAACTTAGTTTTGGAAGTCCTAGCTATAGCAATCAGAGAAGAAAAAGAAATAAAAGGAATCCAGATCAGAAAAGAAGAAGCAAAGCTCTCACTGTTTGCAGATGACATAATACTATACATAGAAAGCCCTAAAGATACTATCAGAAAATTACTAGAGCTAATCAGTGAATTTAGAAAAGTCACAGGATACAAAATCAATACACAGAAATCACTTGCATTCCTATATACTAACAATAAAAGTCAGAAAAAGAAATTAAGGAATCTATTCCATTCACCATTGCAACAAAAAGAATTAAATATCTAGGAATAAACCTACCCAAGGATGGACAGGGAGGCCTGGCGTGCTGTGGATCATGTCAGACAAAGAGTCGGACAGGACCGAGCAACTGAACTGAACTGACTGAAGGAGACAAAAGAACTGTATAGAGAAAATTATAAGACACTGATGAGTTAAATCAAAGATGACATAAATAGATGGAGATATATTCCATGTTCCTGGGTAGGAAGAATCAATATTGTGAAAATGAATATACTGCCAAATGCAATATACAGATTCAGTGTGATCTCTATAAAATTACCAATGGTATTTTTCACAGAACTAGAACAAAAAATTTCACAATTCATACAGAAACACAAAAGACCCCAAATAGCCAAAGCAGTCTTGAGAAAGAAGAATGAAGCTGGAAGAATCAACCTTCCTGACTTCAGATTATACTACAAAGCTACAGTCATCAAGACAGTATAATACTGGCACAAAAACAGAAACATAGGCCAATGGAAAAAGATAGAAAGCCCAGAAATAAATGCATGCACCTATGGGTACCTTATTTTTGACAAAGGAGGCAAAAATATACAATAGGGCAAAGATGGCCTTTTCAATAAGTGATGCTGGGAAAACTGGATAGCTACATGTAAAAGAATGAAATTATAGCACTTCCTAACACCATACACAGTAACCCCAGATGTGCAGATGACACCACCCTTATGGCAGAAAGTGAAGAGGAACTAAAAAGCATCTTGATGAAAGTGAAAGAAGAGAGTGAAAAAGTTGGCTTCAAGCTCAACATTCAGAAAACTAAGATCATGGCATCTGGTCCCATCACCTCATGGGAAATAGATGGGGAAGCAATGGAAACAGTGTCAGACTTTGTTTTTTTGGGCTCCAAAATCACTGCAGATGGTGACTGCAGCCATGAAATTAAAAGATGCTTACTCCTTGGAAGGAAAGCTATGACCAACCTAGATAGCATATTAAAAAGCAGAGACATTACTTTGCCAACAAAGGTCCGTCTAGTCAAGGCTATGGTTTTTCCAGTAGTCATGTATGGATGTGAGAGTTGGACTGTGAAGAAAGCTGAGCGCTGAAGAATTGATGCTTTTGAACCGTGGTGCTGGAGAAGACTCTTGAGAGTCCCTTGGACTGCAAGGAGATCCAACCAGTCCATTATAAAGGAGATCAACCCTGGGTTTTCTTTGGAAGGAATGATGCTAAAGCTGAAACCCCGATACTTTGGCCACCTCATGCAAAGAGTTGACTCATTGGAAAAGACTCTGATGCTGGGAAGGATTGGGGGCAAGAGGAAAGGGGGATGACAGAGGATGAGATGTCTGGATGGCATCACCGACTCGATGGACGTGAGTCTGAGTGAACTCCAGGAGCTGGTGATGGACAGGGAGGCCTGGCGTGCTGCAGTTCATGGGGTCGCAAAGAGTTGGACACGACTGAGCAACTAAACTGAACTGAACACCATACACAAAGATAAACTCAAAATGGATTAAAGACCTACATGTTCAGTTCAGTTCAGTTCAGTTGCTCAGCTGTGTCCGACTTTTTGCAACCCCATGAACAGCAGCATGCCAGCCTCCCTGTCCATCACCAACTCCTGGAGTCCACCCAAACCCATGTCCATCGAGTCAGTGATGCCATCCAACCATCTCATCCTGTGTCATCCCCTTCTCTTCCTGCCCTCAATCTTTCCCAGCATCAGGGTCTTTTCCAATGAGTCAGCTCTTCAAGGAGATCAGTCCACTAGAAAAACCGTAGCCTTGACTAAATGGACCTTTCTTGGCAAAGTAATGTCTCTGCTTTTTAATATGCTATCTAGGTTGGTCATAACTTTCCTTCCAAGGAGTAAGCATCCTTTAATTTCATGGCTGCAACCACCATCTGCAGTGATTTTGGAGCCCAGAAATATAAAGTCAGCCACTGTTTCCACTGTTTCCCCATCTATTTCCCATGAAGTGATGGGACCAGATGCCATGATCTTAGTTTGCTGAATGTTGAGCTTGAAGCCAATTTTTTCAGTCTCCTGTTTCACTTTCATCAAGAGGCTCTTAACTTCTTCATTTTCTGCCATAAGGGTGGTGTCATCTGCATATCTGAGGTTATTGATATTTCTCCTGGCAATCTCGATTCCAGCTGTGCTTTCTCCATCTCAGCATTTCTCATGATGTACTCTGCATATAAGTTAAATAAGTAGGGTGACAATGTACAGCCTTGACGTACTCCTTTTCCTATTTGGAACCAGTCCGTTTTTCCATGTCCAGTTCTAACTGTTGTTTCCTGACCTGCATACAGCTTTCTCAGGAGGCAGGTCAGGTGGTCTCGTATCCCCATCTCTTGAAGAATTTTCCACAGTTTATTGTGGTTAACACATTCAAAGGCTTTGGCATAGTCATTGAAGCAGAAATAGCTGTTTTTTTTCTGGAACTCTCTTGATTTTTTGATGATCCAGCACATATTGGCAATTTGATCTCTGGTTCCTCTGCCTTTTCTAAAACCAGCTTGAACATCTGGAAGTTCATGGTTCATGTATTGCTGAAGCCTGGCTTGCAGAATGTTGAGCATTACTTTGCTAGCGTGTGAGATGAGTGCAATTGTGCGGTAGTTTGAGCATTCTTTGGCATTGCCTTTCTTTGGGATTGGAATGAAAATGGACCTTTTCTAGTCCTGTGGCCACTGCTGAATTTTCCAAGTTTGCTGGCATATTGAGTGTAGCACTTTCACAGCATCATCTTTCAGGGTTTGAAATGGCTTAACTGGAATTCCATCACCTCCACTAGCTTTGTTCATAGTGATGCTTTCTAAGGCCCACTTGACTTCACATTCCAGGATGTCTGGCTCTACATGAGTGATCTCGCCGTCATGATTATCTGGGTTGTGAAGGTCTTTTTTTTTACAGTTCTTCTGTGTATTCTTGCCACATCTTCTTAATATCTTCTGCTTCTGTTAGGTCCCTACCATTTCTATCCTTTATCGAGCCCATCTTTGAATGAAATGTTCCCTTGGTATCTCTAATTATCTTGAAGAAATCTCTAGTCTTTCCCATTCTGTTTTTCCCATCCTCTGTTTCTTTGCATTGATCCCTGAGGAAGGCTTTCTTATCTCTTCTTGCTATTCTTTGGAACTCTGCATTCAAATGGGTATATCTTTCCTTTTCCCCTTTGCTTTTCACTTCTTTTCTTTCACAGCTATTTGTAAGGCCTCCTAAGACAGCCCTTTTGCTTTTTTGCATTTCTTTCTCTTTGGGATGTTCTTGATTCCTGTCTCCTGTACAATGTCATGAATAGTTACATGTAAAATAATAAAATTAGAACACTTCCTAACACCATACACAAAGATAAACTCAAAATGGGTTAAAGACCTACATGTAGATGTATTTATTTTTTAATTGAAGGGGATTTGCTTTACAGAATTGTGTTGGTTTCTGCCAAACATCAACATGAATCAGTCATAGGTATACAAATGTCCCCTCCTTTTTAAACCTCCCTTCTATCTCCCTCTCCATTCCATACCTCTATATATTTACAGAACCCCAGTTTGAGTTCCCTGAGTCATATTTCAAATTCCCATTGGCTATCTATTTTAAATATGGTAGTGTAAGTTTCCATGTTATTCTCTCCATACATCCTACTCTCTCCTTTCTCCCTGTCTCCCCATGTCCATAAGTCTGTTCTCTATGTCTGTGACCTCATGACATTAATCTCAATTGCATCTACAAAGAAGCTATTTCCAATTAAGGACACATTTTGAAGTTCTGGGTGGGCTTGAATTTTATTCATGAATTCTATTCAACCTTTGACTTGGATGATGGTTCAGATGGTAAAGAATCTTCCTGCAATGCAGAAGACCTGGATTCAATTCCTGGATCTGGGAGATCACCTGGAGAAGGGAATGGCAAATCACTCCAGTATTCTTGCTTGGAGAATCCCATGGCCAGGGTAGCCTGGAAGGCTACAGTCAATGGGGTCACAAAGAGTCAGACATGACTGAATGACTAATATTTATTCAACCTACTTCCTACATTCAGAAAAGAATTTATAGGCCTCAATTCCCATGATTTTATTAGGGTATCTGGGAATGGAGGTATAAAATATATACTAGTGCACATACACAATTATGTAAAAGCCAGTTTAGCAAGACCATGGGAAATACTGAACTGCCAATACTCTTATTCCCCAGTTTTAAGCTCCACAGTTTAAAATATAGTAAGTAATTGACAGCGCAGGCTCTTAAGTGTCTTGGATTTATGTCTTGGCTCTGCCATTAGGATCATAGTCTTTTATCCAAACATTCTGTTTTGGTTTCTATTCCATTTTCTATAAGATGTGATGAATAATAGAACCCACTTCATAGCGTAGTTGTGAAAATACAGTAATTGATAAATTAAGCATGTGAAAAATATATGGATCTTTAAGAAAATAAAGTTATCTCTCCTTCCTCCTCCTCTTTCCTCTCCTATGCCAGATCTTAACAGTAAATTAATGTCAAATAAAATTTTAAATAGATGAATCTAATTTAAAAATGTGATTTCAGGACTTCCCTGGTGGTCCAGTGGTCAAGACTGTGCTTCCACTGCAGGGCATATGGGTTTGATCCCTGGTTGGGGAATTAAGCTGTGTGCCATGTAGCTTGCCTAAAATTAATAGTAATAATAATATAAAAGTAAATAACATAAAATCTAAATTAAAATATTATTTCTACCATAAAATATTATGACTAAAATATGCAAGATTTCTTCCAATATATCCATTCTTAACAGACATGATTTTCTAACATAATTTGTATTAAATTAAAATTTTGGATTTACTTAAAATTATGAGTGATACAGTGTTTCAGGTTTAAAAATAAAATAAAATTAAAAAAATGTTAAAAAAATTATGAGTGATTATGTATTCATTTATAATTGCTGTACTTTTAGTAAATGCATGCCCCTTCTCAGGGATTATATGATATATGTCTTTAAATGTTTATAAATTGCTCTGATTCTCATTGACATATCCAAATATTTAATCTTTTAAAACTATTTTCTAGACTTATTAGTAAAGAGGAATCTGATGTTTACTCTGGGGTAAATTTTCCCAGGAGAGAATGAATTGTCATTAACAATTCATGACAATTTTTTTTTTACTGTATATATAATAAAATGTTTATTAAAACACTAATGTATAAACAAAATATAGTAGACCCCTGTGAAGATAGAGGTTACTTTGAAATTATCTGAGGTCAAGAGATGAAAGTCAGAATTGAAGGCATTATTTATATCCCAATTCTAGAATTAGTATTAAATTTCAGATGACAAAATATTCATTATTTTATTATTAGAGAACTTGGAAAATGATGTTTCTACTTTTTTATAATATTATGCATTAATATTATGCATTTAAAAAGTACAATTTTATAATATTATGAAAAATATTATGCATTTAAAAAGTACAATTGATACATAAAACAATTTCAGAACTTAATGGAAAGTATTTTTTTTTTCTAGGCTTCAACTTCCAGGACATGAGAACGCTAATAATAAATGTGCACACATAAAATACGGCCGGATAATTGCTGAAGATTGCCATAGTAGTGGTTATTGTATCTGTAAGAAGACAATATATTAGATTAGATAAAACGCCTGAGATTTTCCAATGAGATGAAACTCACTATGAAACTATGTAAAAACGTGTTTAGCTGAAAATAGATGTCATTAAACATTGAAGTCTATATGTTATTCTTTAACTTTAATCCATAATTTGTAGCAGGATTGATACAATAAACAGTATTTTAGTGACATTGGATAATTGTTGTTTAATTGCTAAGTTGTGTTTGACTCTTTTATGACCCCATGGACTGTGGCCTGCCAGGCTCCTCTGTCCATGGGAATTTCCAGGCAAGAATACTGGAATGGGCTGCCATTTCCTTTTCCAGAGATCTTCCTGACCCACAAATCAGACTCACGTCTCCTGCATTCCAAGCACATTCTTTACCACTGAGCCACAGGGAAAGCTCAACATTGGATAGTATAGAGAAAATAAAGAATATGAGGGAACATTATTGAGATAGAAGTATGAAGGAAATTCCTCCATTTCTGGGACTGCTGCTGCTAAGTCGCTTCAGTTGTGTCCGACTCTGTGCAACCCCATAGACGGCAGCCCATCAAGCTCCACCATCCCTGGGATTCTCCAGGCAAGAACACTGGAGTGGGTTGCCATTTCCTTCTCCAACACATGAAAGTGAAAAGTGAAAGTGAAGTCACTCAGTCATGTCTGACTCTTAGCGACCTCATGGACTGCAGCCTACCAAGCTCCTCCATCCATGGGATTTTCCAGGCAAGAGTACTGGAGTGGGGTGCCATTGCCTTCTCCGATTTCTGGGACAGAGGTACTAAATAAATCAAGTTTTATTCAGGTCTTCCAGAACTTTCAAAATAAATTTTATCACTTTAGCCTCATGCTTTTGTTTAATTTTATATAAAACATAATTCTTTGCCTTATTATGGTCATCTATCAAAGAAATAAATAGTTAAGTAAGAAGACCCTGATGCTGGGAAAAATTGAAGGTAGGAGGAGAAAGGGACAACAGAGGATGAGATGAATGAGATAGACAACAGAGGTTGGATGGCATCACCGACTCAATGGACATGGGTTTAGGTGGACTCTGGGAGTTGGTGATGGATAGGGAGGCTTGGCATGCTGCGGTTCATGGGGTCTCAAAGAGTTGGACACGACTGAGTGACTGAACTGAACTGAAGAAGATAAAATTGTCTCATAAAATGAATCTCATAGAAAAATTGCATCTTTGATAAGCTAGAAAATAATGGTTTAAAAGTGGTTATAGAGAACCAGGAGATGTTAAAAGTTTGTTAGCCACAAAAATTATCAATACAATGAATGCAAATGGATAGTCTCAGCTGTAGTGGAATCAATAGTATTTATTTCATTCAAAAATAAGAATTTTTTTCCTGTCACTGGTCAGGCACTGAATTTTAAGGACTGGAGATCCACATTTGTACAAATCAAAGAACTATGTCTACTTTCATAGAGCTTTCAAACTAAATAAGAGGACAGACATTAGTAAAATAATCACATTGGTAGATGCATAGTATAAATAAAGTAAGTTCTTAGAAAGGGGTAAAAGATAGTGAAAAAGGGAAAAAGTAGTTATCAGATTATAACAAAGAATTTGATCTAGACTGAGAATTTAGTGAAGAACTTCCTGATATGGAGAGCTGAGAAATTAATAATTTTATTAAAAGAAAAGAGAAGGGATCCGGGAATTAAGAGTATTTCAGAGACAAAAAAGAAACAACCAAACAGCAGGTGGAATGAAGATCAGGGTACTGAATGCCAGAGATGGAAGGGGAAAACAATTTGATGTAATCCTAGAGGAGGAAAGAAAAAAAAAAACAACAGAAAACACAAATCTTTGAAAACTGTGAGAAAGTCTTGATTTTTTCAGGGTATTTTCAATCTTTAAACTCACCCAAGATTTGAGAGCCTACTGTATAGCACAAGGAACTCTATTCAATGCTCTGTGGTAACCTAAATGGGAAGGAAGTCCAAAAAAGAGGGGATATATATTTATATTTAGCTGAATCACTTTGCTGTACAGAGGAAACCAACATTGTAAGCAACTATACTCCAATAAAAATTGATTTTTTAAAAAAGATAGAACAGAGAATCCAAATCCATACACAATCACAAACAAGGTTGCTAAAACCGCCAGATGACATGTTGCCACAGACAAAAATTATTAGATACCTAAGGAGTACAATTCCTCTAAAAAATATAGCAAAATAAAATTTCTAGTTCATACAAATATAGTGGCACAAATTTAATAATAATTTTAAAATGGTTATTCTAGGAAAGCCTCAATGAAATGAAGGAGGATGAAAGTGAAAGTGAAGTCGCTCAGTCGTGTCCGACTCTTTGCGACCCCATGGACACCAGGCTCCTCCGTCCATGGGATTTTCTAGGCAAGAGTACGGGAGTGGGTTGCCATTTCCTTCTCCAGAGAATCTTCCCGACCCAGGGATCAAACCCAGGTCTCCCGCACTGTAGACAGATGCTTTACCGTCTGAGCCACCAGGGAAGCCTCAATGAAATGAAGGAGGATATGGTAATACAAAACAGACACTCAAAACACACATTTCTGCTTCCAGATATAATGTAGACAAAAAAAGTCAAAACAGGAAAAGAAATACTCTTTAAAAATTTTTTTAAATACATTTTTAAGGCATTAAAGGTCTACAGAAGGATTACTGTGCTTAGTCACTTGGTTTGACCCACTCTTTGCAACCCCATGGACTGTAGCCCACCAGGTTCTTCTGTCTATGGGGATTCTCCAGGCAAGAATACTAGAGTGGGTTGCCATGCCCTCCTCCAGGGGATCTTCCCAACACAGGGATGGAACCCAGATCTCCCACATTAAATTAGTTTAAATTCCAGAATAGGGAGCATTAGTTATCAATTTGCCTTTGTTGCTACTGTTTTTGTGTGTGTGGTTCAGGTCTTGGCCAAAGCAGACAGCCTACGACTGAAGAAAGAGAACCTGAAAAGCTTTTAGTGGTTACATAGACTAAAATGACAATGTTAGAGATTTGAAGATCCTCAAATTTCCCACCTTTTGAAGATCCCACCTTTCCCACAAGCCATTTGTTAAAGTCTGAGATAAAACTGAGAGAAGACTTTGAAACAAAGTCAAAAGATTCTGAGGGGAAAAAAAAAAGAGAAACCTCCCAAAGTTTTCCTAGCAAAGACTAGCCAGAAGAAAGAGTTATAAACAAACAAAAAACAGTATATAGAAGCCATGGATGGAGCAGTGAACCAAGACTGGAGATCTGCACCAAGGTCACACCTGTGTCAATGAGTCTGGGAATAGCTAAAAAAACAAGTTAAAAAACAATTTTGTCCTTTAGTAGAAGGAAGGCATAGCTTCAGAACAACAACAACAAAAAAAGAATTGGAGATTCTACTGTTTAAAAGTCAGGGGTGGGATGACAAAGCTGAAGAATAGTAGACTCTTAAACATTTATTTTATTTTCTATTTTTGGTTGTACTGAGTCTTTGCTGATGCACACGGGCTTTCTCTAGTTGCAGAGAGTGGGGGCTACTGTCTAGTCACAGGGCACCGACTTCTCACTGTGGCAGCTTCTCTTGTGGTGGAGCACGACTTTAGGCACACAAGCTTCAGTGGTTGTGGCTTGCAGGCTCTAGAGCGTGGGCTCAATAGTTGTGGTGCACAGGCTCAGCTGCTCCATGGCACGTGGAATCTTCCTGTACCAGGGATCAAACCCGTGTCCCCTGTATTGGCAGGTGGATTCCTATCCACTGCACCACCAGGGAAGTCCAAGAATAGTAGGATCTTACATACATGATTGGTAAGACCCTCAAGATATCTGCCAAAATTTGATGCTGTGTGTAGTAAGATGGTAATTAAAATGAAAATAAGTCAAGAGAAGAACTGACTTTCTCATAGATTACAGAGATAAAATAACTGTGAAAATGAAAGTGTTAGTCACTTAGTCATATCTGACTCTTTGGGACCCAATGGACTGTAGCCCACCAGGTTCCTCTGTCCATGGGATTCTCCAGGCAAGAATACTGGAGTGAGTTGCCATTCTCTTCTTTAGGGCATCTTCCCAACACAGGGATTGAACCAGGTTTTGCAGGCAGATTCTTTACCACCTGAGCCACCAGGGAAGCCCACAACTAGAGTGTTACTCAAACTTAATCCCTCTAATTCTCTAATTAAAGTGACACATTCCCACCCTATCCACTTTAAAGAAAATTAAAAGATGAATCACTTTATGGTGAAAAATAACGTCATCTGGACCAATGTGGTTCTTTTATACATGGTATTTGATATACAATCAAAAAATCACAAGACTTCCAAAAAGGCAGGAAAATATCAATAATCAAGAACAATCTATACACACACACACACACAAGTCAGATACACAAACAGTTCATAAGCGGTGTTACCAGACTAGAACTTTAAATAATTCTATACTGTGATAGTAGCCAGTAGCCAAGTCACTCAGTCATGTACAGTCCATGGAATTCCCCAGGCCAGAATACTGGAGTGGTTAGCCATTCTCTTCTCCAGGTGATCTTCCCAATCCAGGGATTAAACCCAGGTCCCCACACTGCAAGTGAATTCTTTACCAGCTGAGCCAGAAGGGAAGCCCATACTATGATAAATGTGTTTAAAAATTATATAAAAAAAAAAACACAGACAAGAATAGATGTAATTAAGATGTGTTAAGAACATTGCCAGAAATTTTTTTTTTTGTCTCCAAAAACAACATAATGGACATTCTAAAGCTGTAATATCTGAAAGTAAAAACTCAGGGGAAAATGGAAAATACAGTATTTTTGAACTCAAAGACTGGTCAATATAAAAATACACAAACTCAAGCACAGAGACAAAATGAAGTAGAAAAAGAAAAATAGGTCTATGGAAGAACAAAATAGGTCACATACTCAACAAAACAAATTTATACAGAACTAGAATCGTGAGGCAAGAGTAGAAAAAGACTGGAACCAGTAGCACCCCCCTTGCCCCTCATCGTCCCAACAAAACAAAATGTAGCACACTCAGGTCAGTATAAACAAAAGCAAAACCATACCAAGGCACACGTGCTAAGTTCTTCAGCCATGTCTGACTCTTTGTGACCATGGACTGCTGCCCATCAACCTGTCCATGGGATTCTCCAGGCAAGAATACTGGAGTGGTTGCAATGCCCTCCTCCAGGGGATTTTCTGGACCCAGGGATGGAACCTGTGTTTCTTGCGGCTCCTGCATTGCAGGACAATTGTTTACCCCTGCCCACCAGGGAAGTCCATAAGAAGGCATATTATAGTCAAAATGCTGACAACAAAGGTGAAGAGAAAAATGCCAATAATAGCCAGAGAAAGAAAACACCAGTAATCCAAGCAGTTAACAGAAATAATGGAAGGCAGAATTTAATGCTATTTCACTTTGAAAATGACAAAAAAAAAAACTACCAAAAATAATATTCCATATCCAGTAAAAATATCTTTCAAAGATTAAGGTTAATTAAAAATATTTAAGGAAAATCAATTTTTGGCAATTCATCAATAGCAGCAGGTCTGATAATAATGGAAGTGATAAGAAATGAAGGCTGATATATATATGAGCAGTGTTCAGATTTACTGATATATTAGATGTGTTATGAAAGAGAAAGAGGGACTTCAAGGATGACTGCAGGGGTTTTTTGTTTGTTTCTTTTAGCTTTGCATTTTGACACACAAAAAAACTGAAAAAGTGTATGCACACACTTACATATATATCCTTTATCCAGACTACTTCTATGTTAAAATATTATCATATTTGTTCTTTCTCTTCCCTTCTTAGATCATTCCCCACTCCCCCTCCTCAATATTTGTCTTTGTCCAAAAAATCTGGAAGATTATTTTTCAAAATTTTTTGATAAGTGGATTGAAGCTACTTTCTTTAATGGCAACCCACTCCAGTATTCTTGCCTGGAGAATCCCAGGGACAGAGGAGCCTAGTGGGCTGCCGTCTATGGGGTCGCACAGAGTCGGACATGACTGAAGCGACTTAGCAGCAGCAGCAGCAATGTTGTTAGTAGGCAGACCATTAATCACCTTGAACACTTTAAATAAATTTTTGAATACAATACTCTTGGGCTTTGCTGTCAGGCAGGCGTTGGGTTATAAACTAAAAAAGAGGGATGATTTGTGATTAGAAATGCTCAGTGGAGATTTCAACTTTCTCTTTTCATCAGAGGTCAAGACTAATGCAGGGAAGACAAAACTTGACCTCTATCCATCTTAGGTTTTCACGTGGGTCTCTTGAATCAAACACTGACTAACAAGAGAAAAAATTTGCTAACACATGCTGTGCACATCACTTGGGGGAAACCTAAATGGAAGAGTAGTTCAAAGTGAGGACTTAGAAGTGCAGGTTATGTAGCATCACAAAGGACAATAAATTTGTAAAGAGATATTAGAACAAAGATAAACAATTTTAAGCTCCTCAGGGCAGCAAACTGCGGGAAGGTAAATATCTGGGAGGAAAGTAATGAAATAAGATTTAAGATCTGTCTGGTGCTGTCAGCGGGCGAAAGGGTCTGTTGCCAGTCAAATGAGAGTTTATAGCCTGACTTTACATGGAAAAAAGAAGAGTAGAGAGACCTTGTTTTCTGTATTTGCTGTTTCTGTTTGTTTTTTGTTTTGTTTAGATGATAAAAGGAAACCACCAACAGTTTGTTTTTTTTTTCTCTCACAGGTTTTATTGAGATATAATTGACACATAATGTTGTATACATTTAAGGTGTACAATGTGATGCTTTACACACATATATTATGAAATGAGTACTACAATAAGCTTAGTTAACACATGTATCACTCCATATAATCACCAATTCTTTTTTGTTATGGTGTGAAAATATTTCAGATTTACTCTCTTAGCAACCAACTTGTATAGCAAATCCCCAGAACTTATTCATCTTATATATTTTTTATTTTACTTTTTAAAATTAATTTTATTAGAGTATAGTTGCTTTACAATGTTGTGTTAGTTTCTACTGGAGAGTAAAATGAACCAGCCACACATATACATAAATCCCCTTCCTTTTACATTCAGGTCACCACAATGTATTAAGTAGAGTTCCTTGTGCTATACAGTATGTTCTCATTAGTTATCTGTTTTATACATATCCACATTATAATTGGAAATTTGTACCTGTGACCAACATCTTCCCATCTTCCCTCCCCCTAGGCCTTGGCAACCATGATTCAACTCTGTTTCTATGAATTTGGCTTTTTTAGATTCCACATAGAACTGAGGTCATACAGTGTTTGTCTGTGTCTGGCTTATTCCAGGTCCACTGATGTTGCAAATGACGATTTCCTTCCTCTATGTACCTAAATAGTATTCCCTTGTTTATGTATCACACTTTCTTTATGCACTCATTTGTTTAATGGTTGACAGACACTTGGGCCGTATCCATGTCTTGGTTTTTTGAATAACCATACTATGAAAAGAGGGTGCAGATATATTTGAGGTAGTGATTTCAAGTTACTTCTTAATTATTTTTAGCTCAAAATGGTTTTCATGTCAAAGAGGCATATTTTGGGGTGACATATTCTGATTTGCAGGGTTGCCAAAGAGTTGGAAATGATTTATTGACTAAACAACAACAACAATATGAGATTGCAGCTTTTGAAGCCCCCAGGTTTAGAAAGAAAACTTGTATTTAATCCTTTAGTTAGGTGGCCCCTGAACTTTATGGCTTGTTTCACAACCATTAAAACAGAAACTAAGGTTCCCTAAGATTATTAAAAACCCTCAGAATGAAAGCTAGTTTCTGTGGTTACTTTGCTCTTAGGGTTTTCATTTTCACTAAATTCTGAGTTTCCACAGTGTTTTTACCATTGTTCGTTTAGCAGTGCTTTCTCTAAACTGTATACACTATATCATACAACTTCTTTGCTGTTAGTTTCAGTGAAACTTAATAATTTCTCTTCCTTAGTTCCAGAAACAGAAGCCAAGCCCAATTTAAATTTCTTAATTTCTCCAAAGCTAACATATGTGCTTTTTTGCATGCTTTTTATGACTTAAAATTTTAATAATAAAATCTTAAGGTAAACATGACTGAATGTTGGTGGTGGCTTAGTCACTAAGTCGTGTCTGACCCTTGCGACCCCAGGTACTGTAGCTAGGCAGGCTCCTTTGCCCATGGGATTCTCCAGGTAAGAATACTGGAGTGGGTTGCCATTTCTTTAATTCTGGGTGGTGCCTATTATACAAATTCAGGCAATGATTTAAAAACTTAAGTTGATCTAAGACATTTCTCAGCCCTTGATTGGCTATGTAGAAAATAAATAGTTTTCTCCATGGTATTTTATACTAATTTCCACCTAAAATGCTGTTCAACCTACTTCTTAATGCCCTTCACAAAACAAAGAGTAATTGCCCTGAGAATAGAGAATAAAATAAAAAGTTATTACTAGTTATTACTCTGCTTCTCTCTCCACCACATCTTATGTTCCTCATCTTCTCTATCATTCTGCTTCCACCAAATCAGCTTTCCTTAGTCACAGACTCTTCTAACATCTATATGTTTGTATGTAGCATTTCATTTGCCAAGAATTCTGGTACCCTAAATGATTTGCCCAGACAACTTCTAGTCAGTCTACAGGTTTCAACTCAGGTGTAGAGTTCTTTTTCCCTAGAAGCCTTGTAAGTCTCCTTCAAATTCAACTTTATTTTCTAAGTTTTGTAGCAATTAGTGCCATATTCTTATTGCAAGGAATAATTCAACTTCCGCCAAACATGTCATATGCTTTATTAAATTTGTAGAGTAATTTTGAAGATTTGAGGGTGTATTTATTGATTTTTTAACTTTCACTTTGAAAATTTCAAATATAGAAAATTAAATGAAATCTCATATACCCTCCACCAAGCTTTAATTTTTAAAACAAATTTTTTTTAAATATAAATTTATTTATTTTAATTGGAGGTTAATTACTTTACAATATTGCATTTGTTTTGCCATACATCAATATGAATCTGCAACAGGTATACACGTGTTCCCCATCCTGAACCCCCCTCCCTCCTCCCTCCCCGTACCATCCCTCTGGGTCATCTCAGTGCACCAACCCCAAGCATCCAGTATCATGCATTGAACCTGGACTGGTGATTCGTTTCATATATGATATTTACACGTTTCAGTGCCATTCTCCCAAATCATGGAAAATTTCAAACATACACAAAACTGGAAGAAATAGTATAATAAATCACCACGGAGTCACCAATTAGCTTGAAAAATTATCAACACATGGCCAATCACATCTCATTTACATCATTCTTTTGTCCCTTTTCCATTTTTTTAACCAGTAGATTCTTGTTGGTTATTTATTTTAAATATAGCAGTGTGTACATGTTAATCCCAAGCTCCCTAAGTATCCTTCCACCCCCAGGTAACCATAAATTCATTTTCTAGGTCTGTAATTCTGTTTCTAGTCTGTAGATAAGTTCATTTATATAATTTATTGTTTAGATTCCAAAAATAAGCTATTTCATACAATAATTTTCTTTCTCTGTCTTCATTCAGTATGACAATCTCTAGGCCCATCTATATTGCCACAAATGGTATTATTTTGTTCTTTTTTATGGCTGAGTATTACTCCATTGTATATGTGTACCTTTTTGTCTTTATCTATTAGTTTTTATTCCCTGCAAAAAAATTTTTATATGCAATACATGGAAAAATTCAGTAACTATATGGAATTTTCTTCTTAAGTTTTCTTCAAGAAGTCTGTATGTTCTTCTTGAACACAAGAAGAACTGTTCTTGTGAGCGTTCTTTGAGAACACTCAGAGAATGGCTCTTGAGTCTTTGAATACTTCATATTTTATTAACTATAAGCTTTTACACAATGCTCTGCATGCAGATGTATGTGTTTGGAGTTAAGCAATTTTCTGTATAAGCTTTAAAACTTGAGCCATAGACTGCACAGGTTCCATTCTGCATTTCAACCATTGTTAGTCTAGATTAGAGAGAAGGACAGATTATATTCACAGCTTTATTAATGTAGAAATACAAACATGAAATAATATTTAAATATAGACACTGAAATAATATCATTTCAGGAGATTTTAGGACCATGTGTGTTCTTTCTTAATTCATAGATATGCAAAATACAGCCAACTAAGATAATAACAGTAAAAATTGCATTCTATTATAAATTATGTCACTATCTTTTGTACATTGGAAATTAGTCAATTGGAAAAGTCTGAAATCTTTTCATCTATGTATGTGAGTCAAAATGAAAGCAAAAAAATTAAAACAAATACTTAGAAATGAATTCAGAATTCAATGTAGAAGTTGGCAGCTGTCTCATTTTGTGCAAAATAAACAATCTTCTTCAGATATATGCAATTTTACTTGGTAAAAATATAAAAATAAGCTGTGAAATCCTTTAATATACATATACAAGTGTGTGTGCATGCATGCTAAGTCATATTAGTCCTCTCTGACTCTTTACAAACCCATGAACTATATAGCCCGCCAGGCTTCTCTGTCCATGAGATTCTCTAGGCAAGAATACTGGAGTGGGTTGCTGTGCTCTCCTTCTGGGGATTGTCCCAACTCAGGGGTGAGTCTCTTAAGTCTCCTGCATTGGCAGGCAGGTTTTTTTTTTTTTTTTTTTTTTACCAGTAGTGCTACCTGGGAAGCCTGGTAGTCCATGTAGAGATTGCTATATCTGTATATCTATTTTGTCCCAGGGTCTTGAATATTTTGTAGTTATATAATTAATGTAATAAATGGTTTGTTTTCTACTAGGAACCAGCAGGAAATTGAAAGCTGAAGAAAGAGTAATAGTGCTACATCAGTGTGAAATTGAGAAAATGAAAAGTACAAGGTTTGATAGTGTATGTATTTAAAAAGACAAAAAAACAAATTTTGTTAATATAGCAAAAACTAGCCATTGTAGGGAAAAAAATCAAGAGTTTTTTTAGTAACTGCTCTTAGTTGGTCTCAATCTATGTACATTAAAGCCTCAATTTTTCTCACTTTTTTTCATATGCTTCTTCAATTTCTGTGTTTGTTTTCCCAACCTACTCTCATCACATTTCACAAAGGTACTGATTACACTGGATTACACTTTATTTATTTATAACTATATCTCTGAAGTGTGAAGCTGTTGAAGACTCTAAGCCCTACTAATCTCTAGTTATTTCTGCGTAGTTCCTGGAAACCGAGTCACACTCAACAAATATTAATAATATGTGGAAACAGAACTTGGGTACGCTAGTTGTTTTGCTTTTAGCGAAAATGAAATTTTGCACTTGCAGCCTGAAAAATATTGAAATGAGATGATATAAGATCTTAGTATTTCCAGAGAGTAAAATCTTTTTTGTTAAAAGTAAAACCTTGGGTAACACAGAAATGAGGCCATCTCGGATCAATTCTAAGATG
This sequence comes from Bubalus kerabau, assembly GCF_029407905.1. Lineage (NCBI taxonomy): Eukaryota > Metazoa > Chordata > Mammalia > Artiodactyla > Bovidae > Bubalus > Bubalus kerabau. Next base: position 22,267,536 of record NC_073624.1, read on the forward strand.
TACAAGGGGCTTCAAATTCCAAGTATATAAAAGTCGGAAGATAGGTAGTCCTTGTTGCAATATTACACTAAATACAATATTACATTTCCTTCCAATTGGTAAGGAAACTTACAGGTTGGGCAAGAGAATGGAGCCATCTTCCCATTGCCAGGAACCATTTGTGGAAACTTGTACTAGTCCCATCCAATGATATGACTTTACCAATTTAAGGAAATCCTGTTTGAAACCACAAATAAAATCAGAGATCAGAGTTTCATAAATGCAAGGCTATAGTCATTTAACCATTTCCCCCCCCACACTTGGGGGAATGCATTCTCTCCACTAGCATAATTCTGACTTAAACACCACATACAAAATACCTGGAATTTCTGTGCTTTCTTATTTCTAATGCAAAAAGATTTGGGTTTGTTATATCTGAGTCTTAGTGCCTCTCTTGTGTTTCACATTCACATTCCAGTGAGTCAGTTTATATGTTAAGACTAAATATAGAAAGGGGAATTAAAACAAATACTCAACCTGGTCATCTTTGCTGTATATCTTCAGGAGACTGGAATTTTGAGACATACAAGAAGTTTGGCTCTGGTGCCAGCTTTTGCTCTCATTAAAAAATTGGTAGCAGTTATTTCTATAACATATCCAGTTTTTAGGACATGGACCACAGTAATTTTCTAGAAAGGTAGAATACATTGTTAATCCTGCATGTCTGAACATTATGTGTGTATGCATGCTCAGTTTCTTTAGTTGTTCTGACTCTTTGTGACTCCATGGACTAGCCTGTTAAGCTCCTCTTTCCATGGGATTCTCTAGGCAAGAATTCTAGAGTGAGTTGCCATGCCCTCCTCCAGGGATCTTCCCACCCCAGGAATCTAACCTGCATATCTCTTATGTCTCCTACATTGGCAGGTGGGTTCTTTACCACTAGCGCCACCTGGGTAAAGAAGCCAGTCTGAACATAAGAGCAGATTTTATCTGGACAGGTTAAATACCTTTTTTATTTCAACTCTAAAATTCAAGTTAATTAACTCAATATGGTCCTGCCCAAGGACATATCTCTACAGATTTATATAGGGAGGGATGCCAAAATGATGTCCTTTACTTTTTACAAGTACCTCCTCATTATAAATAAATATATCTACAGTGGATTATGGAGAAGAATTAATCATTTTCATATTCACTTTCTTGTTCATGCTATTAGATGTGTGCCTATACCCATGTATAGATGCATGCAGTTTGTGCATCAAAATGTCAGAAAATTTTTACTTACCTTTCAAAGAAATTGGAGCTTCTTGGTTGAATAATGCTATTAAAATAATCAAAGTTATTGAAAGAGTTTATATTGTTAGTAACTGATAGTCTAAGCAAAAGTATAAGCTCAATAAAAAATATACTCAATATTACTAGTTTATATTTCTGTGCCTCTGAATACTAGTTAAATTAATGCACTACAATTGTTAGATAAATATTGCTGCTAATTACTTTCTCTATTATCACTTACAAGTTATGATCATGGCACTGCATATTATTACCATTCCAATGAAACGAATCCCCATGGCTATAGCAATGGATCTGGCAAGGACAAATGGAGATGCTGTCAAAGACAAAAAAAAAAGAGTGAGAAATATGAGAAAAGGTTCTGTTACCTTTCTGTTTAACTTAAATATTAGAAGTGTTTTTAATTGAGGGGGGAGGGTTGATATCAGTTCCCTGTGACTATTTTTCTCAGTAAAAGGTAAAACAAGTATTTTTTAAATTATTTAAAAATAAGGGTACAAAAATGTAATATCCATTCTTACTCCTTTCTTCAAGTTCCCTAGTCCCATTCTTCCATTAGAATAAATCTCAGTTATCATTTTAAAAATTTAAAAATTTTCACACAGATATAATAAGAAATGCAGACAGTTTCCTTCAACTTTCTTTTAAAAACATGTGTTTAAGGAAGTACACAAAATATTCCGGAAACATTAAAAAAATATTCTGGTGATTACTCCATATTATGTCTTACAAATTTGTCAATTTTTTAAAAAATTAGCTTCTTTTTTTAAAAAAAAGTTTATTATTATTATTTTGTTTTATTGGTTTTGCTTCTTGCATTGTGTTTCATCAGTATATGGGAAAAATCTAATTATTGGCAGATGTTTATTTTTTTTCCAGTACATACTTAAATGATTTCTTAGTTTTTGCTTTTAGGTATAACAATATGAGTAATATTTCACATATATCTGTGCATGTTTTTTGAGTACCTGCCTAGGAGAAATTAATCAAAGGGAACATACTTTTTCAATTTTTGTAATGACTGAAAGTTTCAGTCCAAAGAAGCCACACCAATTTATGTAGCACCAAAAATAAATTCAAAAGCCTGTTTGCTCACACTTTCCTTCACACCAAATATTTCTATTTCTCTACATTTTAAGTATATATATATACATATATATATATACATATATATATCTGATACACAGTATTATTTTTAAAATCTTTCTTTTTCCTGTTATGAATAAGATTAAACATTTTTTCATGAGGTTAAACAATGCTTTTTTTTTTTTTAATTTCTCTGCAACGTCTATGTCTGGTCTGTTTCTTTTCAGGTTAAAATTATTAGTTCACTTCATGCCACATGCTTTGCAAATACATGTCCCAGATACCATTTTGTTTTAACTTTACCTATGATACTTTTGGGATATCAAAATGGGTAATGATTGACTTAATCAAACATTTCTTTATGGCTTATGCTTTTTCTGATATGAATAAAAGTGTCTTCATTATTCTGAGTTTATAAAATATGTTATGCCCATGTTCCTTTGTGATATCTTGTGGTTTCCTTTTGTATTTGGTTTATTTGGTAGGGGTGTGTGTGTGTGTATCTGTTTACTAAGTTATGTAGGAGCTAAACTTATAAAAAATTTATTTTCCAAGTGGACTTTTTCTAACATTTGCTCAATAAATCAATGTATTCTCATTGATACGAAACACTACCTTTAGCATATAATATATTCCAATTTGTACCTGCATTTATTTCTATACTTTTTAGTTTATGTTTCCATTTAAACAATATGTAAACTTTTCTAATATGTAGAATACTTGAGTATTTGTTAGTGCACACAATATAATATTATATTTCATTTTCCAGATGATTTTCCCTATCATTACATTTCATATGTGCCTTGTGCTTAGTCTCTCAGTTGTGTCAGACTCTGCGACCCCATGGACTGTAGCACATCAGGCTCCTCAGACTGTGGGGATTCTCCAGGCAAGAATACAGGATTGAGTTGACATGATCTCCTCCAGGAAATCTTCCCAACCCAGGGAGCGAACCCAGGTCTTCCACGTTAGCAGGCTGATTCTTTATTGTCTGAGCCACTAGGGAAGCCCCATATGTGCCTTAAGACTTTTAATATCCGCTTTCCAAGAACCTGTCAGTTTAAAAATATGATACAATGGTTTTTCCATAGAATTACACTAAATGTATAAATTCAGTTCAGTTCATTAGCTCAGTCATGTCTGTTTGTGATCCCATGGACTACATGCAGCATGCCAGGCTTCCCTGTCCATCACCAACACCCGGAGCTTCCTCAAACTCAAGTCCATCCAGTCAGTGATGCCATCCAACAATCTCATCCTCTGTCATCCCTTTCTCCTTTAATATGGAGAGATAATTTACATTTTTAAACGATCTTTTATCCTTGAATAGTTTCTATTTCTATTACATGTCTTATTTTATGTTCATCAGAATAATTTTAAACGCATAAGTTTGTTTCTAGGTTTTTCAATTTAGAAGTGTGCTGTCATTCTTTTCTGACATTGTTCTATGCATATGGCATTTGTTTTTCATCACATTTTCCTTGTTTTTGTAGTTAGTAAGGCAATTGATTTTTGTCTTATTTTCAATCAAGTCCACTTACTTGCTTGCTTCCTTGCTTGCTAAGTCGCTTCAGTCGTGTCCGACTCTGTGTGACCCCATAGACAGCAGCCCACCAGGCTCCCCTGTCCCTGGGATTCTCCAGGCAAGAACACTGGAGTGGGTTGCCATTTCCCTCTCCACCACTTACTAGATACCCTTATTGTTTGTAATATTTTAGGTGAAGGCTTAAAAAATATTTTAAATCACATATTTTTTCAAATAATATTAATTTTGCCTTTTAACTCCAATTTTATATCACTTACCTCTTCCTTTTCTTGTTAATTCATGTTAACACTGCAAAACAATCAATATTACTCAACAGTAATAATAATGAAAATTCTTCTCTTTTTCTAACTACAATGAAAATGCTGCTGCCATTTAGCAATAAGCATAATGGTAGCTTTTGAAAAAAATATATTAAAAGCAGTACTTATATTTTAGAGGTTTCTAAAATTAAGTTCTTTGTAATTAAGATTTCATATTGATTTTTATCTGAAACCTTTTCAGCATTATGTATACGATCATACAATCTTTCCACTTTGATTATTACATAGTGCACAGTTTCATTCCTATAATTAATCATTGTAAAATGATGTTATTTGATAACATTTAATCAAAATTTATAGGTGAGAGTAACCTGTTGTTTTTCCTTTTGTGTAAGCTATCTCAGGCCTTATTTTTCACCATATTCCAGATTGGTTAAGAGGACAGCATAATTTATTCACCATCCAGGAACATTTCTGTGAATAGCAGTCAAGTCATCTCCTCCATAATGTTTAAGGACATAACTGAACTGAAGGAAATTTGATATTTCCCTTCTGTTTTCCATTTCTATTTACTTCTCCTTAAGGCTAGTTTTTCATGGCTTCCTAGGTGACTCAGTGATAAAGAATCTGTCTGCCAATGCAGGAGACCCAGGTTTGATCCCTGGCTTAGGAAGATCCCCTGGACCCCTGGAGCAACCCACTCCAGTAGTCTTCCCTAGAAAATTCCATGGACACAGGTTCTGAGCAGGCTGCAGTCCATGGGGTTACAAGGAGTACCTGAACACACACACACAAGTCTAGTTGTTCAGCAATCCCTTAGAAATTACTGTCTTCATTATTATGATGATATCATCATTTTTAGGGCATGAAAAGATTCTAAACACAACAGTTTCTGCTAAATTTTATTATATATTCCAGTAGCATATGAGCTACCAGGCAAGATCATATAGCATATGAAAGAGAATCTCATTTCTGCTTTCTTCATGAAGGTAAAATAAACTGAAAGCTCATCATCAATTTAGTCACAATTTCTAAGATTCACCTCAGTACACTGAGAGACAAATGGAACATATAGGACTTACGGTTTTCTCCACGTTGGCTTGTGGTTAATGTACATGTTCTCTTTTGCCATTGTCTAGAAGCACAAGACTTTACTCGTTCACTGGCATAAGTATGAGATTCACTCATCTCTGGAGAAAAACAGTTCAAGCCATTATGTCACAGCCTTTCTGCCACTCAGCTCATAAATGTTTAAAATTTAAGTTGTCACTTCCATTCATATCCTTTTTAAAGCATAACATCAAATTACTTTTATTTTGTATTACCTTATGATTTTTATACTTTGTGATATAAACAAATGCTGGGCTGAATGAAGCAGAAGCTGGACTCAAGATTGCCAGGAGAAATATCAATAACCTCAGATATGCAGATGACACCACGCTTATAGCAGAAAGTGAAGAAGAACTAAAGAGCTTCTTGATGAAAGTGAAAGAGGAGAGTGAAAAAGTTAGCTTAAAGCTCAACATTCAGAAAACAAAGAACATGGCATCTGGTCCCATCACTTTATGGCAAATAGTTGGAGAAGCAGTGAAAACAGTGGCAGACTTTAATTTTAGGGGCTTCAAAATCATTGCAGATGGTGACTGTAGCCATGAAATTAAAAGTCATTTACTCCTTGGAAGAAAAGTTATGACCATTCTAGACAGCATATTAAAAAGCAAACAAACTTTGCCAACAAAGTTTTGTCTAGTCAAGGATATGGTTTTTCCAGTAGTCATGTATGGATGTGAGAGTTGGACTATAAGGAAAGCTGAGGGCCAAAGAATTGATGCCTTTGAACTATGATGTTGGAGAGGACTCTTGAGAGTCCCTTGGACAGCAAGGAGATCCAACCAGTCCATCCTAAAGGAAATGAGTCCTGAATATTCATTGGAAAGATTGATGCTGAAACTGAAACTCCAATAATTTGGCCACCTGATGCGAATAGCTGACTCATTGGAAAAGACCCTGATGCTGGGAAAGACTGAAGTTGGGAGGAGAAGGGGACACCAGAGGATGAGATGGTTGGATGGCATCACCAAATCAATGGGCATGAGTTTGAGTAAACTCTGGGAGTTGGTGAAGGACAGGGAGGCTTGGCATGCTGTAGTCCATGGAGTCGCAAAGAGTCCGACCCAACTGAGCAGCTGAACTGAACTAAACGGATAAACAAAGTATATTTATACTATGGTGAAATATCTCTAGCAAGATCCTATGTACTATCAAAGTACTAATGTGTTGTAATGAAATATAACATTAAAATAAAGACAGTGTATCATGAAAAAGACTGGTTTCTAAGGAGTTAGATATTTGTTTGATTCACAGAGCCACATTTACTGTTAATAACTTCACAAATTGCAAGAAGAAAGAAAGAGAAAGAAAAGGGGAGGGGTTTGGATGAAGGAAAACAAGGAATATTAACACAGTCTGATGTGGATCATTAAAAAAGTGAAAGTAAATAATATACATCTAGTGTCAATAGTGTAAATCAGGTAGTAAAGAGTATATACCTAGTGTATCTAATATTCTTTATAGTGAAGGACTTACAAAGAATAAAACAGGGTCTAACATTTTAGGATAAAGATAAGCAAAGACTCTTACCTCTGAACAAATCAAGTGAAAAATAATTTTTTCTTTCTTTGTGAATAGTAATCATTACTGAATATATAAAAGCCTCTTTATAAATGAAATGCTAATATGAATTACCTTTTACACCTAAAATTAAACTAAAACATTATTTTCTCAAATGGTAAAGAATCTGCCTGCAATGAGGGAGACCTGGGTTTGATCCCTGGGTCAGGAAGACCCCCCTGGAGAAGAAAATGGCAACTGCCTGGAGAACTCCATGGACAGAGGATTCTGGTGGGCTACAGTCCATAGGATCACAAAGAGTCAGACACAAATGAACAAAGACATTCATATAATATGTAACGTAGCAAACTTTATTATTAAATGTGTGAATAAGGTAAGAGTATTTTATGGTTGAAGAAATTAAATCTTAGAGGTGGCCAAAGTCATACTGCTCACTTAATATAATGCTACCACTTATAAGTAATTTATAATACTTTTAGTTTAAGAAGCATTTTCAAATTTATGTCACTTGAGTTGAATATCACAGAGATCCACTAAGGTAAATATGACATATTTTTTATCTCTGTTTACTAGAAAAGGAAACTTAAGTCCATAGAAGCTGTGGAGTGTCCCAGATCTCAAAGCTAGAGACTGGTAAAAGCTTGATTAAAATTCCATTCTAACTCCAAATCCTAAAGCTATTATTATTTTAGGCTGCCTCAGATTGTGAGATACATTTGTTAGTTAATGAAGGGGGAAAAAGCTTTCAAGTTTTTAAAGCCTTGATTTAAAATATAAAATGAACATAAGTGATTCAAAGTAAATTGCTTTTCTGTGACTTGTATGTTAGTATCAAATTCTGGGTATTTTAAAATTATACAGAAAGAGTAAACTCCATTTATACGGAAAGTATGTACCTATGCCATAATGAGCCCACCTATCTCAGACCGATCTCACTGTATAATTATGACTGCTTATCTATATCAAAGATGAATTCAGAGTCTTCATTTTTTAGAAAGGGTTCCTGAATAAAATAAAGATGGGATTTTTTTTTCTAGTTTTCTCTCCTTGTGGTAAGTTGATATATTTACATTAGAAAAGTGAGAATACAGAAAAGGTTCATGCATGCAGATATTAAAAAAAGGGAAGAATGGAAGTGAGAATTCATATAAAATCAAATAACATTAACCTTTAAATTTTCCCTTACTAGAAAATAAAAAGTAATCATTTCAAACTGTTAAAAAATGTAATAGTTGCTTTTAATTCACCTACACTAGGATACAGAAGTAACTGCATTCTTTGCAAGGTAAATCTGGGTAGGATATATAAACTTTTATTGCATGATTTTTCCTAGTATGCTTTTTTTGAGCTTCTGTCCATATCATTGCCATCACTTACAAGTTATCACCATCATCATCATTAACAAAACTAATCTCACATTTGTTTATATATTAATATCTTAACATTGTCTAGCACAGCTCTCAGACAAACTGTGTTGAATAAATATGTATAATGCTTAGATTTTTTAAAAAGTTGTTTTATATTTGATCATGGTTGTTGGAAACAATGAAAATAATTTGTTTCATTTTTGCAAGGAATGTTGTATGTCACATAGGGTAAGTGACTTGCACAAGAGTAGAAAACTCATGTGTGAAATTTTAAACTGAAATTCAGTTCTCTAGTCCCATAAAGATTTATTCTTTTAGCTTTATTTGAAGACTTCATCTTATAGAAACATCATAACTTCTGATTCTTCAATAAGTATATCCTACTTATCCATCGTTAAATAAAGTGAAAAAGAATATACCCCAGAAGTAATAAGTATTCCTTGCCTTCAGTAAGTCAATTCAAACACTTAAGAAACAACTAGAATTACCTTACAGCATAAATATTTTTAGAAACTTTCTTGAGGTTAAAACCTCAAGAGTTCTTATATCTTGAACAATAGCTGTTAGTAACACACAGAGAGACATACAGACACACACCTGATCAGAGAAAGAAGATCCTGATTCTTGTGGATAAGAGCCTCCTGAAAAAAAAAAAAGACATGTCCTGAGTTTCCCATTTAGAAATGACACTAGCGATTTCCAGTCAATTTTGTTCCCTGAAGAAAGATATGATAGATGTTTTTCTCATCTCATCTTTCTGTTGAAAAAGCACCTCACAAACCACAGTACTTCCGCCTCTCATTGCACAGAATATTTCCCTTTTTGATGGAATAAATGTTAGGTTCTAACATCATTTTATGACTTAAAAAATGGTAAATTCGGTGATAACAAATAGCCAGAGTTTTAAGAAACAAATGATGGGATAAAAGAATCACTTTCTGAATTTTTTCCAAAAGTGAATAATTTGTTATAAAATATGGCTGTAAGTAGTGGGTGGAAGAAAAAAAAGGACAAAAAATAATGGCATTGAAACATGTAAAATATCATGTATGAAACGAGTTGCCAGTCCAGGTTCGATGCACGATACTGGATGCTTGGGGCTAGTGCACTGGGACGAGCCAGAGGGATGGTATGGGGAGGGAGGAGGGAGGAGGGTTCAGGATGGGGAACACATGTATACCTGTGGTGGATTCATTTTGATATTTGGCAAAACTAATACAATTTTGTAAAGTTTAAAAATAAAATAAAATTAAAAAAAATAAAAATAAAAAAGGAAACAAAACAAAACAAAACATGTTGGGCCACTTATCTGGCAGCAGCATGTTGAATGGCATGCCTAGCTATTATTACCATCATGGTACAAACTTAAGATCATCTTAAAGAGTGATAGTCTGTGTCTTTCCTTCCTGTAAAAATCATGATGGTAATATGTCTTGTGACTGTCAAGCCAGAGTTTTTCTTCTGCTTCTTCAATCCAGAGAGAATATTTTATACACATAAAATTCAACACCTGCAAATACTATGGACTAGTCATTCTTTCTGAATAAATAAAAATGTAAAAAGTTTTTGCAGAACACTAAAAAAAAAACAAACTTCTTAATCATTTCATTTGAGTGGACTTAACTGTGCTGTATCATATAAACTGAAACCACAGAAAGATAGCTTTCATATATATACTATTAATACATACATACATATATAGGTATATATCTAAACACGTATGTGTATATATACATATGTGTGTACATGTTGTTAGTGTTGTTCAGTCCCTAACTTGTGTCTGACTCTTTGCAACCCCATGAACTGCAGCACACCACTCTCTTCTGTCCTCCACTATCCCCCAAGTTTGCTTAAATTCATGTCAATTGAGTCGATGATGCTATCGAACCATCTCATTGTCTGCCACCCAATTCTTTCACCTTCCATCTTTCCCAGCATCAGATTCTTTTCCATTGAGTCAGTTCTTCACATCAGGTGTCCAAAGTATTGGAGTTTTAGCTTCAGTATCAGTCCTTCCAATGGATATTCAGGAATTATTTCTTTTTGAATGGACTGGTTAGATCTCCTTGCTGTCCAAGGGGCTCTCAAGAGTCTTCTTCAACACCACAATTCAAAAGCATCAATTCTTCAGTGCTCAGTTTTCTTCATAGTCCAACTCTCACATCCATACACGACTACTGGAAAAGCTATAACCTTGACTATATGGACCTTTGTTGGCAAAGTAATGTCTTTGCTTTTTAATATGCTGTCTAGCTTGGTCATAGCTTTTCTTCTGGAGCAAGTGTCTTTTAATTTCATGGCTGCAGTCACCATCTGCAGTGATTTTGGAGCCCAAAAATGTAAAGTCTGTCACTGTTTTCATTGTTTCCCCATCTATCTGCCATGAAGTGATGGGACTGGATGCCATGATCTTACCTTTCTAAATGTTGAGTTTTAAGCCAGCTTTTTTTATTCTCCTCTTTCACTTTCATTGAGAGGCTCTTCGGTTTTTCTTTGCTTTCTGCCATAAGGGTGGTGTCATCTGCTTATCTAAGGTTATTGATATTTCTCCCAGCAATCTTGATTCCAGCTTGTGCTTCATCCAGCCTAGCATTTCTCATGATGCACTCTGCATATAAATTAAATAAGCAGGGTGACAATGTACAGTGTTGACATAATTCTTTCCCAATTTGGAACCAGTCTGTTGTCTCACTGAACATGTGCTTGTAAAAACAGAACTTCAACCAGTAAATCCACAGTCTATTCAATAAATAAGAAATAATTATCAGGAGATAATTTTTAGTTAACTGTAACTATTTGCTATGTACAAAATGAGTGAGATAAAATTAACATAGGTAAAAGTAAGCTCTGCAAAATTTGATAAAGCTATAGCTATTTTTATGAAATCAATATATGATTTTAAAATTTTCTGTATGGATAGCACAAATGTCAAATAGTTTTATAGGAGAGAGAAATTAACTTTCAAGGACTTTCATTATAAATTATACAAAATTTTCTAAACTACAGGGGGAAAAGGAGTTGTTGCCAGTTTTTTCAGTACAACTAGAGTTACCTTGATTTCCAAATTAGATGAAAATGTGTTAACAGGAAAAGGAAAAGTTAATCTTATTTATGAACATTGTTACAAGATTGTAAAACAGTCCCAAGTCATATCAAACACTGTATAAAACTGCTTAGCATATAGATGATCAAATTTAGTTCATTTCAGGATTGTAATAATTCTCTTTCAGAAGAATGTTAAATAAAATGCTACAAACAATAAAATACAGAAATAAAAGAACATGATTGCATCAAGATGGAATGCATACTTATTATAATTCAACAACTTTTTGTGATAAACAATCTTTAGTATATATACCTGAATCTATATAAACATTCTTTTTTTTTTTTTTCAAAGTTTAAGCTTTTATTCTGTATTGGAGTATGGCCAATTAACAATGGTGTGGTAAGTGAACAGCAAAGGGACTCAATCATACATACACGTGCACCCATTTTCTCCCACACCACCCCTCCTATCCAGGCTGGCAAAAAACATTGAGTAGAGTTTCATGTAATATACAATAGGTCATTGTTGGTTATCCATTTTGAATATAGTAGTGTGTTTAATGATCTCCCAAACTCCCTAACTATCCCTTCCCCCTGGCAGCCCTGAATTTGATAAACATCATTCTTAACCTCAATGTATTAGTAGATTTTTAGAAAATTATTATGACAAAATGATGATAATACCACTTCTTTTCAATATCATTGAGGAGATTCTCTAGCACACTTAAGACCACCACAGAAAATTAAAAAGATAAGGACTTAGAAAATTTTTTGCTGATGATATAGTTATCAACATAGAATATAAAAATAATTTAATGACTAGTTAATAGACATAATATTAGTATAACTAAATATAACATTAATTTGTAAATTCTCTCATACTAAAGGTCAATAATAAACAGAAACAATTAACAGCCACAATAGAAACCTTGTTAGATATTTATGAGCAAATCTAACAGAAATAGATGAGATCTATATAGAACTTATTCTATAATTTTATATAAATATTTTCAAACACAGCTAAATTTTAATAGGACCAGCAGATCTAATAAATATGCCAATTAATCCTAAAATATTTTAGGGGCTAAATTCACTTCCAGTTAATATCCTCTGTTATGCTATGTTCATTAAAGAAAAATCCAAGAGTAGACCTGTCACTATTGAAGAAGAAAAAAAAATAGTATTATTTTTCTACTAAATATCAAGACTTTTGCTAAAGCTATGTTCAACAAAGTTTTGTTACAACAAAATGACATGAGAACATAAATCAGGCCGACTGAAAGAGAAAAGATACAAACAAGAAGTCATGTGTATCAGTGAAAAAATAGATTAGGTAGCATTGTAGATAAAGTAGAAAATGAGGTACTGTTAATTACTGCTGTGAGTTTTTAAACCAGTATAAAAACCCAAATGTGGGTATATACATTCTGCCATATATACATCATATGCAGAATTATGAACTTAAATCATAACCTGGTGTGCATAAAAATAAGTAAGTACATGAAAATAGATATCAATTCATAAGATTGATTCAGTATACATAATATATATTATATTATTGTATTATAATAAATAAATATATATTTATTTTCATTTCATTTATTTCTTTTATTTGAAACACTGAGATAAAATATAAAATAAGATAATAAAACACTGTACAATTATAAGGAAATGAAAGGTTATCAAATTCAAAGTTTTTAACAATATAATGAGAAAAGAAGGAAAGCAAATTTGGTAGTATGTTTCAACTTGAACAATAAACAATTTTATTCAATATATATATATATTTTTAGTGACAACTATTTGCTAGATGCTTTTCTAAACCTTGAGAATGTTAAATAATCTAGGCAAAATTTCTTGCCTTGTAATAGATATTGCATTTTAGTGTAGTTGATAGAAAAATGGAAAAGAAAGTGTGGAATAATTTCAAGAATAAACAAAACAAGTGACTGTAAAACACATAGAGGGAAACAAATAGTTATCTTCTGATAGTTTTTGACCAATATTCTTTTCAGCTAATCCACATTTTCCATTGCCAATGCTACAGAATAAAGCTAGACCTTGACATAAGAAATACAGGCAGACATTTTCTTAAAACCACATTTAAAAATAATATTTGGTCTATAAAAGGAAATGAGTGTGGGTTTTTTTATGGGGAAATCTAAATCACACTTACTTGAAGGGTTATTTTTTATGTTAGCAGCTTTAGGTTTAACCGATGTGTCCTTTAAATAAAAGACCAATAAAAAGATAAAAATAAAGTAGAAACAGAACATCTAAATAGTCTACTCATTTTATTTATTTCAAAGAAGAACTTAGAGTCCTGTGGAAAACTCACAAAAACATACTTACAAGAACAGTTTCTGGAAAGAGACAAAGTAAGCATGAAGAGTATTGTGTCATATGTAAAGCTCCCTCTGTAAACTGAGAGTGAGAAAAGGAGTCTTTTTTTCTTTAAGATAGAGGGCAAACAATTTTTCACTAATTTATTAATTAAGGTTTAATTAGCATATAACATTATATTAGTTTCAAATGCATGATTCAATATTCACATATATTGCAAAATGATTACCACAAAAATCCAGTCAACATCTGTCTTTAAGGATTCTTAAAGAGATATGCTCTGAGTCAGGAATGTGAGCTAAAAAAATGAAAAGGCAGGGGAGACATTTAAAAACTTACTTGTGTAAAGAGATAGTATGTATAATGAAATTCCAATATCTTTGTCAATGCTCAGCATACATTAATGCTGCACCAGTCACCATGGATCATTTATTGATGATGTGCTGAACAGTAGTGATATTTCAGTGACATGTGAAATTGCAGAAGTACATGACATTGCTTTCAGAAGACATACTTTCTAATAAATGGTATTTTATTGGACCAACAAAATGAATTTATGCAGATGGAGTAATTTGACTACAAAAATACATGTATAGGTTTTACATGGACATATCTATCTGACATTTTAATACTACTGGAGATAGAAATTTACAATGCTTTGCAAACAACCTGGGTTCAAGTCATCTGAGAATAACCACTGCCACCTCAACAAGCTCTTCAAAATTAAATTTGTTAAGTGAGAATAACCACTGCAGCTAATCAACAGGTCTTCTTGGCCAGTAAGGTGCAGTCTGGCTTACATGACTGAGCCTGTGTGAAGCTCTTCCTGTGTACAATAAGGGGCGGAGGTGGTGAGGCCACAGTGCAACTTTGTGGTGGGAAGCTGTCCTCTGGGCAGGATACTCATCTCAAGCTGTGATACTAAAAGTGGATGTGGTCAGGGGTGTTTGCAGGACAGTTGCCTGGAAATGCAAGCATAAGCTGTATGACCATGACCAACAGAAACTTTTGTAGTCTTGACTTTTCCATAAATGTGTTTGAATCGATGAGACAGGGCAAGAAGATTCTAAAATTCATAACTAGAGCAATGAAGTAAATAAATCTGACTGGAAGAAACAGAGTTGAGTCTGGATAATCACGGGCATGTTGAAGCAGAAGTGAAATGTCCAGTGACAAAGTGAAAGATTGGCAAACAAACTTGAAGAAATAATTATTCAGAACTTAATACAAATTCAGAACACAGCTAGGTGTTACATACTTGGCAAGGCACATATAAAGTCAACCAGTATATTGTAGTAGAATGAACACAAGGCAGGGATTTCATAAATCTTGAATGTATACTTCAGCAGGAAGAGGAAGAGACTAGATCACCATTTTGGCATATAATATTGATTGGCATGGTTTCCTGAGTTAGTAACAGATAATTCCTTAGCCCCATCTTAGCTGAAGCCTTCTGTAATTTAAAAAATAACAATTCTACTGAGGGATCATTTCTTCAACAAAGAAATGTTTTCATTACATTAACTTAGCCCGTGCTAGAAGATTTCATATTTGTTTTGTTTAATATCAATCTATTTGATGTAGTGAAACATAAGAGCTTTTCCCTGCTGTAGTATTAACTTATAATTTGTGAATAAATGGCCACGTGAATAGTAACTCTTTTCAAAATCACTCTGAAGTGAAAAATATGCATGACATACAAGTTCAGTTCAGTTCAGTTCAGTTTAGTCGCTCAGTCGTGTCCGACTCTTTGCGACCCCATGAATCACAGCACGCCAGGCCTCCCCGTCCATCACCAACTCCCGGAGTTCACTCAAACTCACGTCCATCGAGTCAGTGATGCCATCCAGCCATCTCATCCTCTGTCATCCCCTTCTCCTTCTGCCCCCAACCCCTCCCAGCATCAGAGTCTTTTCCAATGAGTCAACTCTTCATATGAGGTGGCCAAAGTACTTGAGTTTCAGCTTTAGCATCATTCCTTCCAAAGAAATCCCAGGGCTGATCTCCTTCAGAATGGATTGGTTGGATCTCCTTGCAGTCCAAGGGACTCTCAAGAGTCTTCTCCAACACTACAGTTCAAAAGCATCAATTCTTCGGTGCTCAGCCTTCTTCACAGTCCAACTCTCACATCCATACATGACCACTGGAAAAACCATAGCCTTGACTAGACAGACCTTAGTTGGCAAAGTAATGTCTCTGCTTTTGAATATGCTATCTAGGTTGGTCATAACTTTCCTTCCAAGGAGCAAGTGTCTTTTAATTTCTGCATGGCTGCAGTCACCATCTGCAGTGATTTTGGAGCCCCCCAAAATAAAGTCTGACATTGTTTCCACTGTTTCCCCATCTATTTCCCATGAAGTGATGGGACCAGATGCCATGATCTTTGTTTTCTGAATGTTGAGCTTGAAGCCAACTTTTTCACTCTCCACTTTCACTTTCATCAAGAGGCTTTTGAGTTCCTCTTCACTTTCTGCCATAAGGGTGGTGTCATCTGCATATCTGAGGTTATTGATATTTCTCCCAGCAATCTTGATTCCAGCTTGTGTTTCTTCCAGTCCAGCATTTCTCATGATGTACTCTGTATATAAGTTAAATAAGCAGGGTGACAATATACAGCCTTGATGTACTCCTTTTCCTATTTGGAACCAGTCTGTTGTTCCATTCCAGAAAAACATCTATTTCTGCTTTATTGACTATGCCAAAGCCTTTGACTGTGTGGATCACAATAAACTGTTGAAAATTCTGAAAGAGATAGGAATACCAGACCACCTGACCTGCCTCTTGAGAAATCTGTATGCAGGTCAGGAAGCAACGGTTAGAACTGGACACGGAACAACAGATTTACAAGTTAGATGTCTTCAAATTACTGTTAGCATTCTAGTTATTTTCCTTATTTGTTTGCTTGTTTGTTTGGCATTTAATCTTAAGTTTTCTGCCACAATGGTAATCTCCACATTCGTGGAAAAAAAAGAAATACGCCATTTACAACTTCTGCATTTTGAATCCAAATGCAGTTTCAATATCAAAGAACACTTGGATTTTGTCAGTATCATGAAATGTGGATATTACTTACTCCAGGTACACAAAGAAATAGATCTAGGAATAAGGCAGCACTTTTTCCAAGGAAAATGGGTCATTAGTTGCAGATGTAGGTAGAATCAAAGTCTCTCAAATCACTTTTTAAGTGCAACTAAGAGCAGTCTGTCAAATTCTAATTTATTTATTGTCTCTTCGTTTATTGTTAGTAGATTTATTTACATACACAGGAATAAAAATGCATTGTTTAAACTCTACAATTCTTACATTATCCTCTTGGAGAGTTTGAAAATATCTACTGAAACCTTGCAATGTTCCTTCTATGGTAGTAGCCAACCTCCTGGAGCCTCTTTATACTGGTTTATTTTTTCTCCATTATTATATACAGAATTAATAACATCAAAGCACAATAGAATATATATAGGCACACACATAAATAGGAAACTACTTGTACTTTCATGAAGACTCTATCCTATTTTTTGTCTGAACTAGTCTTTGTTAAGAATTTCTGTGTGTCAAGTATATTGTTTGGCAACAGATATATATATATATGTTCAGTTCAGTTCAGTCATTCAGTCGTGTCTGACTCTTTGCGACCCCATGAATCGCAGCACGCCAGGCCTCCCTGTCCATCACCAACTCCTAGAGTTCACTCAAACTCACGTCCATCGAGTCAGTGATGCCATCCAGCCATCTCATCCTCTGTCGTCCCCTTCTCCTCCTGCCCCCAATCCCTCCCAGCATGAGTCTTTTCCAATGAGTCAACTCTTTGCATGAGGTGGCCAAAGTACTGGAGTTTCAGCTTTAGCATCATTCCTTCCAAAGAAATCCCAGGGCTGATCTCCTTCAGAATGGATTGGTTGGATCTCCTTGCAGTCCAAGGGACTCTCAAGAGTCTTCTCCAACACCACAGTTCAAAAGCATCAATTCTTCGGTGCTCAGCCTTCTTCACAGTCCAACTCTCACATCCATACATGACCACAGGAAAAACCATAGCCTTGACTAGACGAACCTTTGTTGGCAAAGTAATGTCTCTGCTTTTGAATATGCTATCTAGGTTAGTCATAACTTTCCTTCCAAGGAGCAAGTGTCTTTTAATTTCTGCATGGCTGCAGTCACCATCTGCAGTGATTTTGGAGCCCCCAAAAATAAAGTCTGACACTGTTTCCACTGTTTCCCCATCTATTTCCCATGAAGTGATGGGACCAGATGCCATGATCTTTGTTTTCTGAATGTTGAGCTTGAAGCCAACTTTTTCACTCTCCACTTTCACTTTCATCAAGAGGCTTTTGAGTTCCTCTTCACTTTCTGCCATAAGGGTGGTGTCATCTGCATATCTGAGGTTATTGAAATTTCTCTTGACTTTTAAGCCAGCTTTTTCACTCTCCTCTTTCATTTTCATCAAGAGTCTCTTTAGTTCCTCCTCACTTTCTGCCATAACGGTGGTGTATCTTCATATCTCAAGTTACCGAAATTTCTCCCAGCAATATTGATTCCAGCTTGAGTTTCATCCAGCCTGGCATTTCACATGATATACTCTGCATACAAGTTAAATAAACAGGGTGACAATATACAGCCTTGACATACTCCTTTCCCAATTTGGAACCAGTCTGTTGTTCCATGTCCAGTTCTAACTGTTGCTTCTTGACCTGCATACAGGATTCTCAGGAGTAAGGACAGGAGCTCTGGTATTTCCATCTCTTGAAGAATTTTCCACAGTTCATTGTGATCAACACCGTCAAATGCTTTAGTGTAGTCAATGAAGCAGAAGTAGATTTTTTTTTTTTGGAATTCCCTTGCTTTTACTATGATCCAGCAGACTTTGGCAATTTGTTCTTTGGTTCCTCTGCCTTTTCTAAATCCAGCTTGAACATCTGGAAGTTTTCGGTTTACATACTGTTGAAGTCTAGCTTGAAGGATTTTAAGCATTACCTTGCTAGCATATGAAAAGACTGCAATTGTGCGGTAGTTTGAACATTCTTTGGCATTGTTCTTTTTTGAGAATAGAATGAAAACTGACATTTTCCAGTTCTGTTGGCCACTGCTGAGTTTTCCAAATTTGCTGGTGTATCGAGTACAGCACTTTCACAGCATCATCTTTTAGGATTTGAAATAGCTGAACTGGAATTTCATCACCTCCACTAGGTTTGTTTGTAGTGATGCTTCCTAAGGCCCACTTGACTTCACATTCCAGGATATCTAGCTCTAGATGAGTGATCACATCATTGTGATTATCTGGGTCATGAAGATCTTTTTTGTATAGTTCTTCTGTGTATTCTTGCGACCTCTAAGGCTTATTAAATGATTAAGTTCCTGTAGAGGAAAGTAAAAAATATCTCTTGTGAAAGATGAGAAAAAGATAAAGCATAATGCAAAGAAACAATATATTACACTTAAAAATTAATTATATATGCTTATCTACAAATAATATATATAAAGTTTACAGTAATTTTGAAATTAGCTTAAATATATATGGAATAGCTTTCCACTTAAATTCTAAGAATGTTTATAATTTAAAACATTTTATTAAATATAGCTATATATATGTAAAAGAATTACTTTAATAACTGCTGTCTTAACGAGACTTTTTAAAATGAAAAAATAAAGAGGAAATTTAATAAGATGAAAAATGATATCACGCAACACAAGCTGATAGAACTGCTAAAGGTAAGTGTCAGGGCACTAACTGTACTGTCAGTACCTTTACTGTCACAATATAAGGCAAGAACCATGTTAGAAAAGATGAAGCATGTTTCATAACAATGTATTGAGGATCATACCATTAGCAATTAAAAAAAAAATCTGCATGCACTTAATAGTACAACTTCAAGAAAGATTTGAGAAAGGTATGTAGGTTAAACTCAAACCAGGGCTCTGTAACAACCTACAAGGGTGGGAAAGGGGGGGAAGTGGGGGGAGGTTCAAGAGGGAGGGGACATACGTATAGGTATGGCTAATTCATGTTGATATACAGCAGAAATCAAAACCAATTTTGTAAAGCAATCATCAATAAATTAAAAATAAATATAATTTCAAAAATATTAAAAAAACCAATCATAAATGGAGATTTAAACAATTCCCAGTCACTGCTTATCTGGCAAGCAGATATATCAGTAAGGCTATAGACAGATCTAAACTACACAATTAACCAACACATATGTGCATGCTCACACTTATATACTCATATACAATACTCACATTTTTAATTACACTTAAATCTCCCCAAAATTCACTAGATATTCATAACCCTGATTATAATATATAATCTATAATATAGATTATATAATCTATATTATAGCTATAATAGCCTTCAGTCAAGTTTGGCAGAGGGAACTTAAAGTGTGAGTATTCAAATTTAATTTTTAATTAATTATAAAGAAATAAAAATTTAATAATCCCTCCTCATTCACACAAGCCACATATAATAGAGATAGAGATTGCTTCCAGATTCATAGAAATACTCTACAATTTAAACTAGAAGCAATAACCAAAAATGTGAAAATCTTTATCTGGTTTTAAGTTCAGTTACACATTTCTAAATAACATATGAACCCAAGAAAAATCCACAGTGAAAGTTCTCAATTTTTATATGATTTAAAAGGAAAATATAGTAGCAAAAGTCTGTCTTGTGAAATATTGTTTACCTTAAATGCATACATCACAAACAAAAAATAAGAAAGAATAAATTTGGTGAGGTTTCCCAAGAAACCAAAAATTTAAAAGGGATTAGGTAGAATTAAATTAAAGTAGTCCAAATAAAGAAGTAAAAGGAAAATGAGTGATACAAAATCATGACAAAGAAAGCAACTACATTAGAAAGGAGTAAAATGGCCAAAGTCATTTTCATTTCAAAGGCATTATAATTGATAAAAGATATTTGAAGAAAAAAATGAGAAGACATAAATCTTTTCAGTTCAGTACAGTTCAGTTGCTCAGTCCTGTCTGACTCTTTGCGACCCCATGAATCACAACATGCCAGGCCTCCCTGTCCATCACCAACTCCCGGAGTTCACTCAAACTCACGTCCATCAAGTCGGTGATGCCATCCAGCCATCTCATCTTCTGTCATCCCCTTCTCCTCCTGCCCCCAATCCCTCCCAGCATCAGAGTCTTTTCCAGTGAGTCAGCTCTTCGCATGAGGTGGCCAAAGTACTGGAGTTTCAGCTTTAGCATCATTCCTTCCAAAGAACACCCAAGGCTGATCCCCTGTAGAATGGACTGGTTGGATCTCCTTGCAGTCCAAGGGTCTCTCAAGAGTCTTCTCCAATATCACAGTTCAAAAGCATCAACATAAATCTTTTACATCTATACTAAATATGACACACCACTATGGTTTTTACAGATGTTAAATACATAATAAGGCCATGCTATGAATTTATTTGAATATCTGTATTAAGTAAAAAATGCCTAAAAAATAAAATTATCAATGTTCTACAACTAGAACTCCAGCTGAGTTGTTCCAAATCCTAAAAGATGATGCTGTGAAAGTGCTGCACTCAATATACCAGCAAATCTGGAAAACTTAGCAGTGGCCATAGGACTGAAAAAGGTCAGTTTTCATTTCAATTCCCAAGGAAAGGCAATACCAAAAAATGCTCAAACTACCACACAATTGCACTCATCTCACACGCTAGTAAAGTAATGCTCAAAATTCTCCAAGCCAGGCTTCAGAAACACATGAACCACGAACTTCCAGATGTTCAAGCTGGCTTTAGAAATGGCATAAGAACCAGAGATCAAATTCCAAAAGCAAGAGAGTTTCAGAAAAACATCTATTTCTGCTTTATTGACTATGCCAATGACTGTGTGGATCACAACAAACTGTGGAAAATTCTGAAAAAGATGGGAATACCAGACCACCTGACCTGCCCCTTGAGAAATCTGTATACAGGTCAAGAAGCAACAGTTAGAACTGGACATGGAACAAGAGACTGGTTCCAGTTAGGAAAAGGAGTACGTCAAAGCTGTATATTGTCACCCTGCTTATTTAACTTATATGCAGAGTACATCATGAGAAATACTGAACTGGATGAAGCACAAGCTGGAAACAAGATTGCTGGGAGAAATATCAATAGCCTCAGATATGCAGATGACACCATCCTTATGGCAGAAAGTGAAGAAGAACTAAAGAGCCTCTTGATGAAAGTGAAAGAGGAGAGTGAAAATGTTGGCTTAAAGCTCAACATTCAAAACACTAAGATGGCATCTGGTTCCATCACTTCATGGCAAATAGATGGGAAAACAGTGGAAAGAGTAGCTGACTTTATTTATTTATTTATTTATTTTTGGCTCCAAAATCACTGCAGATGGTGACTGCAGCCATGAAATTAAAAGATGCTTACTCCTTGGAAGGAAAGTTATGACCAACCTAGACAGCATATTCAAAAGCAGAGACATTACTTTGTCAACAAAGTACCATCTAGTCAAGGCTTTGGTTATTCCAGTAGTCATGTATGTATATGAGAGTTGGACTATAAAGAAGCTGAGCACCGAAGAATTGATGCTTTTGAACTGTGGTGTTGGAGAAAACCCTTGAGAGTCCCTTGGACTGCAAGGAGATCCAACCAGTCCCTCCTAAAGGAAATCAGTCCTGGGTGTTCATTGGAAGGACTGATGTTGAAGCTGAAACTCCAATACTTTGGCCACCTGATGTGAAGAGGTGACTCATTTGAAAAGACCCTGATTCTGGGAAAGATTGAGGGCAGGAGGAGAAGGGGATGACAGAGGATGAGATGGTTGGATGGCATCACCAACTCAATGAACATGGGTTTGGGTAGACTCTGGGAGTTGGTGATGGACAGGGAGGCCTGACATGCTGTGGTTCATGGGGTTGCAAAGAGTTGGACACCACTGAGCGACTGAACTGAACTGAATTACTTTTCAATATTGTAGTGGTTTTGTCCGTACACTGACATGAATCAGCTGTGGGTGTACATGTGTCCCCCATCCTGATCCCCCCTCCATCTCCCTTCCCATCCCATCCCTCAGGGTTGTCCTAGTGCACTGGCTTTGTGTGCCCTATTATATGCATTGAACTTCAACTGGTGATTGATCTATTTCACATATAGTAACATATATGTTTCAATGCTATTCTCTCAAATCATCCCAACCCTGCCCTCTCCCACAGAGTCCAAAAGTCTGTTCTTTATATTGCCGGGGACCAGCCCCGGCTGATCCAGGGTATTCGAAGGAGAGACGGCTAGGCGAGGGTCAGGGAACAACTGCTTAATTACACTTTAATTAAGGATACAAAGAGTAATAGAATGAGGATAGCTCAGTGAGGAAATTCAGTGGAGAAAAGCGGCTGAAATAAGGATAGCTCAGTAGGAAAATTCAGTGGAGAAAAGAAGCTGAGTGGCTTGGTTTACGCGGAAAATCAATATAACCCGTGACACCAGGTTAGCTCTGACCACGGAGGCCGCAGGCGCCCTCTCGAATAGCGGAAGGTGCCCCACCTTAGACACCTTCTCGAGTGGGTCTTAGAAGCCCAGGCAAATAAATGGTCGCAGAGGACATCCGCGCTCCAGATGGACACTCAGCTGGAATTTGGGAGAGAGAGTGACATGGGGAGACCAAGTTTCAGTGAACAAGGCCCGCACTTTATTTTCCAAAGTAGTTTTTATACCTTAAGGTATGCATAGAGGATAATGGGGGAAGGGGTGGAGTCATGCAAGGACAGCAGTTCCTGGTTCTAATCTAAGCCAGGCTTTCAAACTTATCATATGCAAAAGTTCAGGTGATTGACATCATCTTCTGGCCAGGAGGCCTGTTAACATTTTAAGAAACTTATTTTTCTCTAAAGGTGATTATTCCAAAGTCAGGCACCAGCCTTCCAAAAAGCATTGGACAAAGCTGCATTTTACATTTCTATACACCCATTATATCAATCAATACACTGCCAAAGACACAGTAGGTAAGGAGTATGGAGACTTAGCAGCAAACTGGCTCAACAAGTGAAAAAACCCTTCACCAATACAATTTCTAATTAATCTTTTAACTACTCAAAGGAATCTGTGTTTAGGCAGTTTAGAACATCTCCTGCCTCTCACAGTTGGGAGGCTCTGAACAATCACATGTGGCCGGAAAAACCCATTCAGGCAGGCTAGAGGATTTCCAAAGGAGTTTGTAGGTTGAAACACTGTCACATCCAAGAATTATTAACTGGAGCTGTAAGCTAACTCTTTTTTCAGAGAGAGGTAGTGGGAGACAGCCCCCCATAAAGTCAGAGGTGTAGGTGAAAGCACAAAGCAGAAAGTAGGCAGACTCTGGTTTAGGGGGTAGATGCTCGAGAATTTCCAGGGGGACTCCTGAGGCTCGATCCCGCCTTTGCATATGCCGAGCCTCCTTCCTCATGACCTTTGTCATGGGCGGAGTTCCTCACGCTGGCTCCCGGCAGTGATAGAATTCCAGTTGAGCTATTACAGATCCTCACTCAATATGCAATATGCCGGCTCCCAGCATTATATCTGTCTTTTTTGCTGTCTCGCATATAGTGTCATCTTTCTAAATTCCATATGTATGCCTTAATATACTGTATTGGTATTTTTCTTTCTGACTTACAATTTTGTAGTGGTGCCAAATGTCGACATGAATCAACCATGGGCACACATGTGTTACCTATCCAGAACCCCTCTCCCACATCCTTCCCCATCCCATCCCCCAGGGTCATCCCAGTGCACCAGCCATGAGCACCCTGTCCCATGCATCAAACCTGGACCTGCTATCCACTTCACAGATGATAATATACACGTTTCAACGCTACCCTCTCAAACTATCCCACCCTCGCCTTCTCCCAGAGTCCAAAAGACCGTTCTTTACATCTGTGTCTCTTTTGCTGTCTCACATATAGGGTCATTATCACTATGTTTATAAATTCCATATACATGCATTAGTATACTGTATTGGTGTTTTTATTTCTGACTTACTTCACTCTGTATGATAGGCTCCAATTTCATCCATCTCATTAGAACTGATTCATGTGCATTCTTTTTAATGGCTGAGTAATATTCCTTTATGGATATGTACCACAGCTTTCTTATCCATTCGTCTACTGATGGAAATCTAGGTTGCTTCCATGTCCTAGCTATTGTAAACAGTGCTGCAATGAACATTGGGGTACACATGTCTCTTTCAATTCTGGTTTCCTCAGTGTGTATGCCCAGCAGTGGGATTGCTGTGTCAAATGGCACTTGTATTTCCAGTTTTTAAGGAATCTCCAAGCTGTTCTCCATAGTGGCTGTACTAGTTTGCATTCCCATCAACAGTGTAAGAGGGTTCCTTTTTCTCCACACCCTCTCCAGCATTTATTGTTTGTAGACTTTTGGATAGCCTCCATTCTGACCAAAATGAGATGGTACCTCATTGTGGTTTTGATTTGCATTTCTTTGATAATTTCGACATTCACTCTTGCCATCTCTTGTTTGACCACTTCCAATTTGCCTTGATTCATGGACCCGACATTCCAGGTTCCTATGCAATATTGCTCTTTACAGCATCGGACCTTGCTTCTATCACCAGTTATATCCACAGCTGGGTATTGTTTTTGCTTTGGCTCCATCCCTTCATTCTTTCTGAAGTTATTTCTCCACTGATCTCCAGTACCATATTGGGCACCTACTGACCTGGGGAGTTCCTCTTTCAGTATCCTATCATTTTGCCTTTTCATACTGTTCATGGGGTTCTAAAGGCAAGAATACTGAAGTGGTTTGCCATTCCCTTTTCCAGTGGACCACATTCTGTCAGATCTCTCCACCATGACCCGCCCATCTTGGGTTGCCCCACGGGCATGGCTTAGTTTCATTGAGTTAAACAAGGCTGTGGTCCTAGTGTGATTAGATTGACTAGTTTTCTGTGAGTATGGTTTCAGTGTGTCTGCCCTCTGATGCCCTCTTGCAACACCCACCGTCTTACTTGGGATTTTCTTACCTTGGGTGTGGGGTATCTCTTCATGGCTACTCCAGCAAAGTGAAGCCCCTGCTCCTTACCTTGGACGAGGGGTATCTCCTCACTGCCTTCCTTCCTTACCTTAAACATGGGATAGCTCCTCTAGGCCCTCCTGTGCCTGCACAGCCACGGCTCCTTGAACGTGGGGTTGGTCCTCCCAGCTGCTGCCCCTGGCCTTGGACTCAGAGTAACTCCTCTTGTCGCCGCCCTGACCTCGGACGTGGGGTAGCTCCTCTCGGCCACGGCTCTTCGGGTATGTGGTCTTCCCAGCTTCTGCCCCTGACCTAGGATGTGGGGTACCTCTGGTTGCAGCCGTCTGTGCTTAGTGCGTTGGTCGCAGCCGCTAGGAATCAGCGAACTCAAATGGACTGGAATGGGTGAATTTAACTCAGATGACCATTATGTCTACTACTGTGGGCAGGAATCCCTCAGAAGAAATGGAGTAGCCATCATGGTCAACAAAAGAGTCCGTAATGCAGTACTTGGAGGCAATCTCAAAAATGACAGAATGATCTCTGTTCATTTCCAAGGCAAACCATTCAATACCACAGTTATCCAAGTCTATGCCCCAACCAGTAACACTGAAGAAGCTGAAGTTGAACAGATCTATGAAGACCTACAAGAACTTTTAGAACTAGCACCCAAAAAAGATGTCCTTTTCATTATAGGTGGCTGGAATGAAAAAGTAGGAAGTCAAGAAACACCTGGAGTAACAGGCAAATTTGGCCTTGGAATACGGAATGAAGCAGGGCAAAGACTAATAGAGTTTTGCCAAGAAAATGCACTGGTGTTACCAAACACCCTCTTCCAACAACACAAAAGAAGACTCTACACATGGACATCACCAGATGGTAAACACTGAAATCAGATTGATTATATTCTTTGCAGCCAAAGATGGATAATCTCTATACAGTCAGCAAAAACAAGACCAGGAGCTGACTGTGGCTCAGACCATGAACTCCTTATTGCCAAATTCAGACTGAAAT
The DNA here is from genome assembly GCF_029407905.1 of Bubalus kerabau. Lineage (NCBI taxonomy): Eukaryota > Metazoa > Chordata > Mammalia > Artiodactyla > Bovidae > Bubalus > Bubalus kerabau. The sequence continues at coordinate 22,294,051 of NC_073624.1, forward strand.
TGAAGAAAGTAGGGAAAACCACTAGACCATTCAGGTATGACCTAAATCAAATCCCTTATGATTATACAGTGGAAGTGAGAAATAGATTTAAGGGCCTAGATCTGATAGACAGAGTGCCTGATGAACTATGGAATGAGGTTCATGACATTGTAAAGGAAACAGGGATCAATATCATCCCCATGGAAAAGAAATGCAAAAAAGCAAAATGGCTGTCTGGGGAGGCCTTACAAATAGCTGTGAAAAGAAGAGAAGTGAAAAGCAAAGGAGAAAAGGAAAGATATAAGCATCTGAATGCAGAGTTCCAAAGAATAGCAAGACGAGATAAGAAAGCCTTCTTCAGTGATCAATGCAAAGAAATAGAGGAAAACAACAGAATGGGAAAGACTAGAGATCTCTTCAAGAAAGTTAGAGATATCAAGGGAACATTTGATGCAAAGATGAGCTCGATAAAGGACAGAAATTGTATGGACCTAACAGAAGCAGAAGATATTAAGAAGAGGTGGCAAGAATACACAGAAGAACTGTACAAAAAAGATCTTCACGACCCAGATAATCACGATGGTGTGATCACTGACCTAGAGCCAGACATCCTGGAATGTGAAGTCAAGTGGGCCTTAGAAAGCATGACTACAAACAAAGCTAGTGGGGGTAATGGAATTCCAGTTGAGCTATTTCAAATCCTGAAAGATGATGCTGTGAAAGTGCTGCACTCAGTATGCCAGCAAATCTGGAAAACTCAGCAGTGGCCACACGACTGGAAAAGGTCAGTTTTCATTCCAATCCCAAAGAAAGGCAATGCCAAAGAATGCTCAAACTACCGCACAATTGCACTCATCTCACACGCTAGTAAAGTAATGCTCAAAATTCTCCAAGCCAGGCTTCAGCAATATGTGAACCGTGAACTTCCTGATGTTCAAGCTGGTTTTAGAAAAGGCAGAGGAACCAGAGATCATATTGCCAACATCCGCTGGATCATGGAAAAAGCAAGAGAGTTCCAGAAAAAATCTATTTCTGCTTTATTGACTATGCCAAAGCCTTTGACTGTGTGGATCACAATAAGCTGTGGAAAATTCTGAAAGAGATGGGAATACCAGACCACCTGACCTGCCTCTCAAGAAATTTGTATGCAGATCAGGAAGCAACAATTAGAACTGGACATGGAACAACAGACTGGTTCCAAATAGGAAAAGGAGTATGTCAAAGCTGTATATTGTCACCCTGCTTATTTAACTTATATGCAGAGTACATCATGAGAAACACTGGACTGGAAGAAACACAAGCTGGTATCAAGATTGCTGGGAGAAATATCAATAACCTCAGATATGCAGATGACACACCCTAATGGCAGAACGTGAAGAGGAACTAAAAAGCCTCTTGATGAAAATGAAGGTGGAGAGTGAAAAAGCTGGCTTAAAGTTCAACATTCAGAATACGAAGATCATGGCATCCGGTCCCATCACTTCATGGGAAATAGATGGGGAAACAGTGTCAGACTTTATTTTTTGGGGCCTCAAAATCACTGCAGACGGTGACTTCAGCCATGAAATTAAAAGACACTTACTCCTTGGAAGAAAAGTTATGGCCAACCTAGATAGCATATTCAAAAGCAGAGACATTACTTTGCCAACAAATGTTCGTCTAGTCAAGGCTTTGGTTTTTCCAGTGGTCATGTATGGATGTGAGAGTTGGACTGTGAAGAAGGCTGAGCACCGAAGAATTGATGCTTTTGAACTGTGGTGTTGGAGAAGACTCTTGAGATTCCCTTGGACTGCAAGGAGATCCAACTAGTCTATTCTGAAGGAGATCAGCCCTGGGATTTCTTTGGAAGGAATGATGTTAAAGCTGAAACTCTAGTACTTTGGCCACCTCATGCCAAGAGTTGACTCATTGGAAAAGACTCTGATGCTGGGAGGGATTGGGGGCAGGAGGAGAAGGGGACGACAGAGGATGAGATGGCTGGATGGCATCACTGACTCGATGGATGTGAGTCTGGGTGAACTTTGGGAGTTGGTGATGGACAGGGAGGCCTGGCGTGCTGCAATTCATGGAGTCGCAAAGAGTTGGACATGACTGAGCGACTGAACTGAACTGAACTGATGATGAGTGATGTGGAGCATCTTTTCATGTGTTTGTTAGCCATCTGTATGTCTTCTTTGGAGAAATGTCTGTTTAGTTCTTTGGCCCATTTTTTGATTGGGTCGTTTATTTTTCTGGAATTGAGCTGCAGGAGTTGCTTGTATATTTTTGAGAATAATTCTTCGTCAGTTGCTTTGTTTGCTATTATTTTCTCCCATTCTGAAGGCTGTCTTTTCATCTTGCTTATAGTATTCTTCGTTGCACAAAGCTTTTAAGTTTAATTAGTTCCCATTTGTTTATATTTGCTTTTATTTGCATTACTCTGGGATGTGGGTGATGGAGATTCCTGGTATGATTTATGTCAGAGAGTGTTTTGCCTATGTTTTCCTCTAGGAGGTATATAGTTTCTGGTCTTACTTTTAGATCTTTAATCCACTTTGTGTTTCTTTTTGTGTATGGTGCTAGAAAGTGTTCTATTTTCATTCTTTTACAGGCGGCTGACCAGTATTCCCAGCACTACTTGTTAAAGAGATTGTCTTTTCTCCATCGTATATTCCTGCCTCTTTTGTCAAAGATAAGGTGTCCATATGTGCGTGGATTTATCTCTGGGCTTTCTATTTTGTTTCATTGATCTATATTTCTGTCTTTGTGCCAGTACCATACTGTCTTGATGACTTTAGCTTTGTAGTATAGTCTGAAGTCAGGCAGGTTGATTCCTCTAGTTCCATTCTTCTTTCTTGAGATTGCTTTGGCTATTCAAGGTTTTTTGTATTTCCATACAAATTGTGAAATTATTTGTTTTAGGTCTCTGAAAAATACTGTTGATAGCTTGATAGGGATTGCATTGAATCTATAGATTGCTTTCAGTAGTATACTTATTTTCACTATATTGATTCTTCCAATTCATGAACTTTGTATATTTTTCCATCTATTTGTGTCATCTTTGACTCATTTCATCAGTGTTTTATAGTTTTCTATATATAGATCTTTTGTTTCTTTAGGTAGATTTATTCCTAAGTATTTTATTCTTTTCATTGCAATAGTGAATTGAATTGTTTCCTTAATTTCTTTTTCTGTTTTCTCATTGTTAGTGTATAGGAATGCAAGGGATTTCTGTGTGTTAACTTTATATCCTGCAACTTTATTATATTCATTGATTAGGTCTAGTAACTTTCCTGTGGAGTCTTTAGGATTTTCTATGTAGAGGATCATATCATCTGCAAACAGTGAGAGTTTTACTTCTTTTCCAATCTGGATTACTTTTGTTTTATTTCTTCTCTGATTGCTGTGGCTCAAACCTCCAAAACTATGTTGAATGGTAGTGGTGAGAGTGAACACCCTTACCTTGTTCCTGACTTTAGGGGAAATGCTTTCAATTTTTTTTTACCATTGAGGATAATGTTTGCTGTGGGTTTACCATATATGGCTTTTATTATGTTGAGGTATGTTCCTTCTATGCCTGCTTTCTGGAGGGTTTTTATCATAAATTGATGTTGAATTTTGTCAAAGGCTTTCTCTGCATCTATTGACATAATTGCATGGTTTTTATCTTTCAATGTGTTAATGTGGTGTATCACATTGATTGATTTGTGGATATTGAAGAATCCTTGCATTCTCTGGGATAAAGCCTACTTGGTCATGATGTATGATCTTTTTAATATATTGTTGGATTTTGTTTGCTAGAATTTTGTTAAGGATTTTTGCATCTATGTTCATCAGTGATATTGGCCTGTAGTTTTCTTTTTTTGTGGGATCTTTGTCTGGTTTTGGTATTAGTGTGATGGTGGTCTCATAGAATGAGTTTGGAAATTTACCTTCCTCTGCAATTTTCTGGAAGAGTTTGGGTAGGATAGGTGTTAACTCTTCTTTAAATATTTTGTAGAATTCAGCTGTGAAGCCATCTGGTCCTGGGCTTTTGTTTGCTGGAAGGTTTCTGATTACAATTTTGGTTTCCGTACTTGTGATGGGTTTGTTAAGATTTTCTATTTGTTCCTGGTTCAGTTTTGAAAAGTTATACTTTTCTAAGAATTTGCCCATTTCTTCCAAGTTAACCACTTTATTGGCATATAGTTGCTGATAGTCATCTCTTATGATCCTTTGTATTTCTATGTTGTCTGTTGTGATTTCTCCATTTTCATTTCTAATTTTGTCAATTTGATTCTTTTCCCTTTGTTTCTTGATGAGTCTGGCTAATGGTTTGTCTATTTTATTTATCTTCTCAAGGAACCAGCTATTAGCTTTGTTGATTTTTGCTATGATCTCCTTTGTCTTTTTCATTTATTTATGCCTTAATTTTTATGATATCTTTCCTTCTACTAACTGTGAGGTTCTTCATTTCTTCCTTTTCTAGTTGCTTTGGGTTGTAGAGTTAGGTTATTTATTTGACTTTTCTCTTGTTTCTTGAGGTAAGCTTGTATTGCTATGAACCTTCCCCTTAGCGCTGCTTTTACTGAATCCCATAGGTTTTTGGTTGTTATGTTTTCATTTTCACTCATTTGTATGCATATTTTAATTTCATTTTTTATTTCTTCTGTGATTTGTTGATTATTCAGAAGCACGTTGTTTAGCTTCCAGATTTTTGTATTTTTAATAGTTTTTTTTCCTGTAGTTGACATCTAATCTTACTGCATTGTGATCAGAAAAGATGCTTGGAATGATTTAATTTTTTTTGAATTTACCAAGGCTAGATTTATGGCCCAGGATATGATCTATCCTGGAGAAGGTTCCATGTGCACTTGAGAAAAAGGTGAAATTCATTGTTTCGGAGTGAAATGTCCTATAGATATCAATTAGGTCTAACTAGCCCATTGTATCATTTAAAGTTTGTGTTTCCTTGCTAATTTTCTATTTAGTTGATAGGTGTGAGTGGGGTATTAAAGCCTCCCACAATTATTGTGCTACTGTTAATTTCCCCTTTCATACTTGTTAACATTTGCCACATATTGTGGTGCTCCTCTGTTGGGTGCATACATATTTACAATTGTTATATCTTCTTCTTGGATTTACCCTTTGATCATTATGTAATGTCCTTGTCTCTTTTCATGACCTTTATTTTGAAGTCTATTTTGTCTGATTTGAGTATTGCTACTCCTGCTTTCTTTTGGTCTCTGTTTGTGTGAAATATCTTTTTCCAGTCCTTCACTTCCAGTCTGTGTGTGTCCCTTGTTTTGAGGTGGGTCTCTTGTAGACAGCATATAGAGGGGTCTTGTTTTTGTATCCATTGGATACATTGGATACATTGTATCCATTCAGCCAGTCTTTGTCTTTTGGTTGGGGCATTCAACCCATTTACATTTAAGGTAATTATTGATAAGTATGATCCCATTGCCATTTACTTTGTTGTTTTGGATTAGAGTTTATAAACCTTTTCTGCGTTTCCTGTCTAGAGAAGATCCTTTGGCATTTGTTTAAGAGCTGGTTTGGTGGTGCTGAAATCTCTCAGCTTTTGCTTGTCTATAAAGCTTTTCATTTCTCCTTCATATTTGAATGGGACTCTTGCCGGGCACAGTAATCTGGGCTGTAGGTTTTTCTGTTTCATCACTTTAAGTATGTCCTGCCATTCCCTTCTGGCCTGAAGAGTTTCTGTTGAAAGATCAGCCGTTATCCTTATGAGAATCCCCTTGTGTTTTATTTGTTGTTTTTCCCTTGCTGCTTTTAATATTTGTTCTTTGTGTTTGATCTTTGTTAATTTGACTAATATGTGTCTTGTGGTGTTTCACCTTGTGTTTATCCTGATCGGGACTCTCTGGGTTTCTTGGACTTGGGTGGCTGTTTCCTTCCTCATTTTAGGGAATTTTCAACTATTATCTCCTCAAGTATTTTCTCATGGCCTTTCTTTTTGTCTTCTTCTGGGACTCCTATGATTCGGATGTTGGGGTGTTTGACATTGTTCCAGAGGTCTCTGAGGTTGTCCTTATTTCTTTTAATTCTTTTTTTCTTTTTTCCTCTCTGCTTCATTTATTTCCACCATCCTATCTTCCACCTCACTTATCCTATCTTTTGCCTCAGTTATTCTACTGTTGGTTGCCTCCAGAGTGTTTTTGATCTCAGTTATTGCATTATTCATTATTGATTGACTCTTTTTTATTTCTTCTAGGTCCTTGTTAAACATTTCTTGTATCTTTACAATCTTTGTCTCCAGACTATTTATCTGTAACTCCACTTTGTTTTCAAGATTTTGGATCATTTTTGCTATCATTATTCTGAATTCTTTCTCAGGTAGACTCCCTATATCCTCCTCTTTGGTTTGGTGGGCATTTATCATGTTCCTTTACCTGATGAGTATTTCTCTGCCTTTTCGTCTTGTTTAGATTGCTGTGCTTGGGGTGGCCTTTCTGTATGCTGGAAGTTTGTGGTTTCTCTTTATTGTGGGGGTTCCTCCTTGTGGTTGGGGTTGGACAAGAGGCTTGTCAAGGTTTCATGATTAGGGAAGCTTAGCATGGTATATCTTGCTCTGGAACTTGTTGGCTCTTGGGTGGAGCTTGGTTTCAATGTAGGTATGGAGGCTTTTGGATGAGCTCTTGTCGATTAATGTCAGGACTTTTCTGGTGTTTTCAAGTTTTGGATTTAAGCCTCCTGCCTCTGGCTTTCAGTCTTACAGTAGCCTCAAGACTTCTCCATCCATATTGGGCCAATGACAAAACATCTAGGTTAACGGAGAAAAGATTCTCCACAGTAAGGGACATCCAGAGAGGTTCTCAGAATTACATTAAGAAGAGAAGAGGGAAGAGGGAAATAAAGGTGACCAGGAGGAAAAAAGGGGGAATCAAAAGGGGAGAGAGCACTATAGCCAGTAATCAGTTCCCTATGTGCTTTCCACAGCCTGGAACACTCACAGAGGTTCACAGAGTTATGTAGAGAAGAGAAGAGGGAGAAAGGAGATAGAGGTGACCAGGAGGAGAATAGAGGGAGTCAAAAGGAGAGAGACAGGTCTAGCCAGTAATCAGTTCCCTAAGTGTTCTCCACAGCCTGGAATACCCAAAGAGATTCACAGAGTTGGGTAGAGAAGAGAAGGGGGAGGGAGGAGATAGAGATGACCTGGGGAAGAAAAAGGAGAGTCAAAAGGGGGAGAGGGCAATCAAGCCAGTAATCTCACTCCTAAGTAAAAATGGGTACTGAAGATTGGATTCTTAAAGGTACAAAATTAATAGCAAATACAAAAAAGCAAAGATTGAAAATCTAGAGTAGAGGTTATACTCCCAAAAATACAATATTAAAAAAAATCACAAAAATTATAAAAAATGTATATGAAATTTGCTTTAAAAATAGGTTTTTTTTTTTTTTGCAAGGTAATAGTAGGCTATAAAAATGAAAATTAAGGGACTAATAAAGGACTTAAAATTTAAGAAAATTAAATTAAAAAAATAATAGTAAAATATATCTAGAAATTTCTCTGGAGCTGTTGCAGGCAGTGTGGGTGCGTGCGTCAGTTCTGTTTCAGATAGTTCCTTGTTCCAGCTTATACTTCTTCTCAAGGTCTATAGGCCCCTTCCAATGTAGCTGGGGCTAACTACAGTGTTTTGATCTGTTGCACCTGTCACTTCCAAAGCAGTTCCCTCTGTTTATTTTGGCTTCTTCTGTTTGCAAGTCTCTTCAGTGTCTACTTTCCACCCTGACACAAGGGGGAGGAGGTGGTCACTTATTTAGGCTCACTTGTTCAGTTGTGCTGTGGGGAGGGAGGAACACTGCAAACAAATATCACTGACGTGTGTGGGGAGTGCTCACAATGTCTAGGCCACACTGGGTTTGCCCCTACTCACAGCATGTCCCAGTCTACACTGCTCAGGCTCAAGGCTGTTCTTCAGGGGATCTGTCTAAAGCGGACCTTGGGTTGGGTGCACTTCCCAGGTCTAAGCTGCTTAGGTTCAGGTTCTTGGGTACTCCACAAAGGCACGGACTCGGTTGGGCCTGCGTTTTTTGCCCTTCCCAGGTCTAAGCAGCTCAGGTAAACAGGTGCTTGGTGAGCACACTCTCCCCAGGTGGGGCAGTGTATCTTATCACCTCCCTGGTCCCAGCTGCTTGGTTTTCTGGGTGTGCAGCAGGAGCACCATCTCAGGTGTGCCATGTGTCTCTTCTGGGGAGCTGATCTCTGGCAGTGACCCTCCTGGTGGATGTCAACCATCCAGGATCCCAGGTAGACTTGGTTAGCAACTGGAGGCTTGCTCACAGTATGGTGGAGGATGCCGTCTCTGGGGCCAAGATTGCCCCTCTCCCTCCAGCTCTGGCTGTCGCCTGCCTGTCTCTCTGCCTCCAGTGGGGGGTGGGCTGGTCAGCAGCCTGCTAGCTCTCCTCTGGTATTCGCTCAGTCCTTTGCTGTGTGTGCGCACCTGGCAGTGCCTTAGGTTAGAGCTTTTTGCAGGAAAGTTTTCTCTTTTTCTCTCTATCTCTTTCTTTTTATGTCTCTGGCTATCCCACATTTTGGGTTGCTAGCTCATGTTAGCTCCCTCAGATTGTCTTCAGGGCATTCAGGCCCAGTCCTTACCCTAAGCAATGCAGCCTGCACCTCCATGTTCAGTCCCCGGCTTGCTGGTGGCGGATGCAAGGGTCTGGGCTACTTCTCTGCTGGGAGTTGTGGTTAGGCGCGTAATCTGTGGGTTTTATTTATTTATTCCTCCTGGTTTTGTTACCATCTGAGATTCCAAAATTCCCCACAGACCTGCCAGTGAGAGGGTTTCCTGTTGTTTGGAAACTTCTCCTCTTTCACGACTCCCTTCCCAGGATGGGTCTCCATCCCTAAGTCTTTGTCTCTCTTTTTATCTTTTATATTTTGTCCTACCTCCTTTCAAAGACAATAGGCTGCCTTTCTGGGTGCCTGGTGTCCTCTGCCAGCTTTCAGAAGTTGTTTTGTGGAATGTGCTCAGTGTTCAAATGATAGTTCAATGAATTTGTGGGGGAGAAAGTGGTCTCCCCATCCTATTCCTCTGCCATCTTAGGACCACCTTCTATTTCCATTTTTTAAAGGAATCTCCACACTCTTCTCCACAGTGGCTGTACTAGTTTGCATTCTCACCAACCGTGTAAGAGGGTTCATTTTTCTCTGCATCCTCTCCAGCATTTATTGTTTGAGGACTTTTTGATAGCAGCCATTCTGACTGGTGTTAAATGGTACCTCATTGTGGTTTTGATTTGCATTTCTCTGATAGTGAGTGATGTGGAGCATCTTTTCATGTGTTTGTTAGCCATCTGTATGTCTTCTTTGGAGAAATGTCTTTTTAGTTCTTTGGCCCATTTTTTGATTGGGTCTTTTATTTTTCTGGAATTGAGCTGCATGAGCTGCTTGTATATTTTTGAGATTAATTCTGTGTCAGTTGCTTCATTTCTTATAATTTTCTCCCATTCTCAAGTCTGTCTTTTCACTTTGCTTATAGTTTTCTTCATTGCGCAAAGCTTTTAAGTTTAATTAGGTCCCATTTGTTTATTTTTGCTTCTATTTGCATTACTCTGGGAGGTGGGTGATAGAGATTCCTGCTATGATTTATGTCAGAGAGTGTTTTGCCTATGTTTTCCTCTAGGAGTTTTCTAGCTTCTGGTTTTACATTTAGATCTTTAATTTCATTTTGAGTTTATTTTTGTTTATGGTGTTAGAAAGTGTTCTAGTTTCACTCTTTTACAGGTGGTTGACCAGTTTTCCCAGCACCACTTGTTAAAGAGTTTGTCTTCTCTCCATTGTATATTCTTGCCTCCTTTGTCAAAGATAAGTTTTTCATAGGTGTGTGGATTTTTCTCTGGGTTTCTATTTTGTTCCATTGATCTATATTTCTGTCTTTATGCCAGTATCATACTGTCTTGATGACTGTAGCTTTGTAGTATAGTCTGAAGTCAGGCAGGTTGATTCTTCCAGTTCAATTCTTCTTTCTCAAGATTGCTTTGGCTATTCAAGGTTTTTTGTATTTCTATACATATTGTGAAATTATTTGTTCTGTGAAAAATACTGTTGGTAGCTTGATAGGGATTGCATTGAATCTATAGATTGCTTTTGGTAGTATACTTATTTTCACTATATTTAAAATATAGTGAAAATATTCACTATATTCTTCCAATCCATGAACTTAGTATATTTTTCCATCTATTTGTGTCATCTTTGACTTATTTCACATAAAATGGACAATTTGGAAGAAATGGACAGATTCTTAGAAAAGTAGAAGCTTCCAAAACTGAACCAGGAACAAATAGAAAATCTTAACACAGCTATCACATGCACAGAAATTGAAACTGTGATAAAAAAAATCTTCCAACAAACAAAAGCCCAGGACCAGATGGCTTCACAGGTGAATTCTACAAAAATTTAGAGACGAGCTAACACCTATCCTACTCAAACTCTTCTAGAAAATTGCAGAGGAAGGTAAACTTCCAAACTCATTCTATGAGGCCACCATCACCTTAATACCAAACCCAGACAAAGATGCCACAGAAAAGAAAACTACAGACCAATATCACTGATGAACATAGATGCAAAAATCCTCAACAAAAGTTTAGCAAACAAAATCCAACAATATATTAAAAAGATCATATGTCATGACCAAGTGGGCTTTATCCCAGCGATGCAAGGACTCTCAATACTCACAATTCAATCAATGTGATACACCACATTAACACATTGAAAGATAAAAACCATACAATTATGTCAATAGATGCAGAGAAAGCCTTTGACAAAATTCAACATCAATTTATGATAAAAACCCTCCAGAAAGCAGGCATAGAAGGAACATACCTCAACATAATAAAAGCCATATATGGTAAACCCACAGCAAACATTATCCTCAATGGTGAAAACTTGAAAGCATTTCTCCTAAAGTCAGGAACAAGACAAGCATGTTCACTCTCACCACTACTATTCAACATAGTTTTGCAAGTTTTAGCCACAGCAATCAGAGAAGAAAAAGAAATAAAAGGAATCCAGATTGGAAAAGAAGTAAAACTCTCACTGTTTGCAGATGACATGATCCTCTCCATAGAAAACTGTAAAGACACCACCAGAAAATTACTAGAGCTAATCAATGAATATAGTAAAGTTGCAGGATATAAAATTAATACACAGAAATCCCTTGAATTCCTATACACTAACAATGAGAAAACAGAAAGAGAAATTAAGGAAGCAATTTCATTCACCATAGTGATGAAAAAAATAAAATACTTAGATTAAGTCTACCTAAAGAAACAAAAGATCTATATATAGAAAACTATAAAACACTGAAGAAAGAAATCAAGGATTCTTAGTTTTCTGAACAAGATGAGAGTTCAGTCTAATCTAACACTAAAAGTACAAAGTTGAAAGTTAATATTTGTCAAAGCATTAACCAGTGTCTGTACTTTTGATTTAAAATAAACTCAAACATTTATGTTTAGCAGTTTCATTGCTTTTCTTATGTTAATAAGGAAACGTCTGATTTATGTAGTTTAATTGTTACCCATATTGTCAAATTGAATATAGCAAGGTTTTAAATATTTTTAGATTCTGTGACATTCTTTTTTCCAGATACTGTGATCATATCACCAGATTTCACTACTATGTTTCTCAGAATTTCAGTTTTAGAAAGAAATTAAGGGAATGAAATTGAGAAAATAAATGACATGAAAGACAAAGATTTGTTTTCCACGTCCCACGCTATTCTTTGACTAGATAAACCCCAAAGCAATCTGTTTCTGTATTGGTGGAATCCAGTGGACCAGACAAGGGATCAGAGACTCATTTCTCTCTGTTCCTCCCTGCTAAGTTCAACTGTAAACAAGGGAACTAATGAAAGACACAAGAAAGGAGAATGCTGAAGGGTAGGAAGAGAAAAGTGAAATGGTTTGAGACCCTGAGGTGACGGAAAAATTCAGGGCATTTTATATCCCTTCCCCAACAGAAGAAAGTGATGGAGGCCTGCTGCTTCCAAATACCCAACACCCAGCCTAGCTGTAGGAGATGGCACAGATAAGCCATTCCTCCTGTGTGTTGAGGGGAATCCTGTGAGCAGCACCCAGTGAGCCTTACGAGGTGATCCATCAGAACGTCTGCTAACAAGGAGCAGTCAGAGGAAGTGCTTGTCCTTTCTCCACCAAGAGGTGCTAGAATTAGCTCGTGATTCCATGACTTAAAGTATTGAACTTAGGAAGCCTCTTTATCGCTGAAGGTGTAAGACCATCTCCAGTCAGAGACATTGCATGGAATGGATTTTACATAATGAGTAGTAGAAATTAACAAACTCCAAGTAAATGCAAGAATAGGGATGATTTTAAAAATAGCATATGGGAGTGAGCGGAGATAGAAAGAAAAATGCATACTGTATGATTCCGTGTATATGAAGTGCAAAAACATGCAAAGAGATTCTGTAATATCAAAAGTCATGATGGTGGGTAAATAAGGAGGACATAGATGTGATGAGAAATTACAGAGGATGGGGCCGCTGGGCTTCTCTGGTGACTCAGCTGGTAAAGAATCTGCCTACAGTGCAAAGTGACAGGGTTCTAACCTCAGGTCAGGGAGATCCCCTGGAGAAGGCAATGGCTACTCATTCCAGTATCCTTGCCTGAGAAATTCCATTGACAGAGGAGCCTGGTGGTCTACGGTCCATTGGATCGCATAGTCCCACACGACTGATCGACTAGCACTTTCACTTTTCAGGGCAGCTGGGAATTGAAAATTTCTAATCCATGGTCTGATGTGCAATTACATGGTTCTATTTTTTATCAATATGCAAAATAATGATATGTATACTTTCCTTCATATATGGTAAAATTAAATAGCACAGTTTATTTTAGAATTTAATAGCATTTGTAGAGGCATGGTTTTCAAAAAAAGCAGGAACTGGAAATTATAAAGCATGCATTAATAAGAGAAAAATATAAATAAAATATCATTAAGTTGTATTTCATTGTTTAATGAAATAACAAGCCTTAAACATACTATAAATATGTACAAAAACACAAGTGAATTCTAACAAATATAATATTGACTGAATCAAGCCTTTAGCAAAGTGTTGGAAACATTTAATATCTTACCATTTCCTCTTCATTATCTATATAAAGCAGAACAGAGTTCCTAGAAGCACAGGCTATCAAACGCCTATTTCATTTTTTTTTTTTCTTTTCAAACATAATGTAATAGCAGTTGTTGGAATATGTAACCAGTCTTTTGGACAATGACCAGAATGTCATTCTGAAGAAAGGTTATGAATTATTATCCAAAAATATTAATCTTAAAGAAATTAAAATTCATTTACATATTTGGTAAGTATAAAATATATGTACATAACATAGTTATGCATTCTCACAGGCTGGTACACACTCATATACACACTCACAGAGAAAGGTCAACCTCTCATTCCCCAATGTCCCCATAGGAAGCAAACAGACAAAAAAAATATGTACTCTCTATATAACCTGATAATCAATGACACTCCTTTTGTAGAACGTAAAATTATTTATATTGTATTATCACAGGAAGAAATTTAAGCCAATTGGCAGCAGTAGGTATGGTGATTGTAACTGAATATTTCTATGTATTGTTGTCTAAGAAGGAACACTCTTCTATGATCATTTATGAATGTTCATCATTTGATTTTATAATTTATGCTTTCATGTCAAAGACTATTATTATCTTTGTCTAACCTAAGACAGAGACAAAACTAAGTATATTTAATATCAGAACTTTGAAAATTATTATGTAACTTTTCAGAGCTCTGTAATTATACAGGAATTGTTCTGCTCTGGTATTTTAGTACCTAGAAAACATTGAAATGATCTTTTAAAAAATTAACACTGATCTAAATAAATCATAATAATTTATTTCTTAGTTTAAATGTGGTGTTTTTTAGAATTAGAATTATCTGGAATAAAATTGTTTTTACCAAGAAAAATTAATAAAGTAATGAAAATTGGGAGGGGGGAATATTAACAAAAGCCTAGAGAAATAGACTTCTCCACCTCTTACAGTATTTGGTTTAACCAATCTCAAGAACTAATTTGTATTTCTCAATCAGGTTTTTCAGCTTCCTAAAGCCTGTGTTTGAGTTATGAAATCAGAAAATACATGTATATATACACGCACACATATGTGTGTGTGTATATATATATATATATATATATATATATAAAATATTCCCTAGAATCATTCTCTTATTTATACTTTGGACAACCTAAGAATAGCTATTCCACATTTAGGCTGAATGAACATATTAAAATAAGAGTTTTATTTCATCATATGATTTTTGAGAAGGCACTGATGATCATTAAAGTGAAAAGTTCAATCACAATTTCAAAAATATACTTACGCGGAATAAAAGTTATCACTCTCACTAGAGTATACATCAAGACAAAACAGATGATTCCCAGGATCACGGCAATGAACTTCTCTCAAGGTGATGGTAAATCTGCAGGGAGAGAAAAGGAAACACTGAGAAAGGAGCGATGGAGACAGTTGTTTTAGAAGAACAAAAGATCCCACATCTGTGAGAATTCATAGACATCAACTTGGACCCCAAATCCATATGAAACATTGTAATCCTCCTCTCAGAATATATACATTTTCAGCAAATATAACACTTCACAAGTTGTATATCAAAGACTATAAATTACAACAGTGCTGGAATAGATAGGCTCCTCTGTCCATGGGATTTGCCAGGGATCCAACCTGCATTGGCAGGTGGATTCTTTATCACGAAGCCACCAGGAAGCTCATACTAGAGTACTGTATTTCAAAATCAAGCTCTGATCTTCATAAATAAAAAGTATATGAGCTATTAAATTCTCACACTTGCACTGGTAGCTCCTGTCATTCCATTGAGGATAGTGAGAAGCATTTTGAAATTTTAATTCCATGTAGGTTTTCTCCTGCTCAGTGACTAAAATGGAACTTTGTCTGCTTTTACCTCTCATTTGCTTGTTTCCTGGAGTCCTTAGCCAGATTTGGTTCTGGGTAGTTTTGCGTTTGATTGTTCATCTCCGCAGCTGTGTAATGTCAAGGGTGGCGCTCTATGAAAACTGTACCTAGGTAGTTAATAAATGGTATAAAATCACAAGAAGCCGGAGTGGGTGGTGTGTGAGATGAGTGACAGCACTCATTTTGCAGTTAAGCAAGGTGCATGTTTGGTTCTCCTTTCCACAGGGTGTTAGTAAGTGTTTCAAGATAGACTAAGTTTTAACAATAATATTCTATGTTTGAAATAATGCTATTCATCATTGGAACAATGAAATTAATAAATTGGTGAAAAATAAAGTTCACAAAGAATAATATCCTTATCAATTTACCACCTATTTGCATAGAAACATTCAAAAGCTGTTACAGCAACTGTGTTGTAATTAAAGTGCCATACTGGAAAAAACAGATGCACCAATATAACAACTTTTATGATAATTTTAAAGCCCATTAATGGTTAAGGATTGAGCCTTCTAAAGAAGAGAGAATAATAGTATAGGCAAATGTAATATTTCCTGCACTGAACTACTTTAATTAGTGATATCATTTATTAAAAGAAAATGAAGTGCTATCAAATACTTTTTTATTTTATTATGACTGATTGCAAGTTCTTTGAAATCATTAGAAATTTAGACACATGTTTTGCATGTTAAAAATGTTACATGAAACACTAAACTATCCAAAACTTGACAAACAATAAAAGAAAACAATATTAAAAAGATTTTAAAATAAATACTTACTTTACAAAAGTAATTAGCAATTGATAATGGCTGAGATATGAAATCATAAAATGATAAATAAAAGTGTCAATCAATTATGGAGGAGCAATTCTGATACAAACTTCCAGAAAGATCCTATTGGTGTCAAATCAGTGAGGGTAGCTTTAGCTGTATCAACAATTAAATGTCAGATAATGCACATTAATAATTCTGTCACTGGAGCCTGTAGTTAGTGAGATCTAGAAATAATTCTGGCTTTGAAGTTTAAAATTTGTGACTTTTAAAAATTATTGAGATTTCATTTAAAATTGCATTGATTTACAAGCTCATTTACAAATGTGTATATGAACTTGAATAATAGGCAAGAATTTGAACGTTTTAGAAATCCTCCATAGTATTTCATATTTTATTCTTACATAATTCTCAGAATCATTCAAATAAAGCTACCAATATATCCTTAATTTGGCTATATATCAATTGTCCATAAATTGAATCACATCTAGGCATGTGTAATCTCCTACCAAATGAGATGAGGAATTAGGATGGAGAGGGAGACACATACCTTCTGCAGGCCAGAATCCTGCCTCCTCTTGTGGGTGACAGTAATAAACAGTATCTGTGGTCTTCACAGACTACCCTGTGAAGGCCCATGGTGAAGAAAGTGTAGAAAAGGTAGATTTCTCATCAACATGTCACAAAGTTTAAACAGGAAATTCTTACACTTGAGTATTTTGAAGATGGTGTATCTCATGAGACACCTCCAGAATATAGGAGACTGGGTATGTAGTGTGTCATTTAGTTTGCCCTTTGGCAAATGCCTCTGAGAAGTTTTTTGTTTTTTGTTTTTTTTTTTTAATTTCTAAAAGATATTGGGGAAGAAAAGATGACAACAATACTGTTAACTTGTTTTTATCTCAATCACGCATACTACAACCTAAGGCCTTGTTAAGGGTACCTTCAATGTTTAAGTTTTAATTTTACATAAAATTGCTAAATTTTGACATTACATTTTTCATTTCCTTATACTCATGATTTCATTCCTGTTGTGGAAAAAAATCATAATTCTATTAGCAATATTTGTCACTAGGGCTTCCCAGCTGAAGCTAGTGGTAAAGAAACCTGCCAAGGCAGGAGACAAGAGATGCTGGTTTAGTCCCTGGGTCGAGAAGATCCCCTGGAGGAGAGCATGGCAAGTCACTCCACTAGAATCCCTATGGAGAGAGGAACCCGGTGGGCTACAGCCCATAGTGTTGCAAAGAGTCAGACATGATTGAAGTGACATAGTACATACAAGTCACTAATTCGGAAGATTTACTACTTGGAATTACATATTTCTTTTCCTTGTATTATATCTTTTATGCTATAATGAAAAAAATCATAATCCATTAACAATAATTATTTAAGGGTTGTAGTTTTTCAGTAGCCAAGTCGTGTTCAATAATTCAACACTCTATGAACTGTAGCATTCCACGCTTCACTGACCTTCACTATCAACCTTTGCTCACACTTATGCCCATTGAATCAGTGATGCCATCCAAGCATCTTATGCTCTGTTTGTTTCCACAATTTGTTGTGATCCACACAGTCAAAGGCTTTGGAATAGTCAATAAAGCAGAAGTAGATGTTTTATGAAACTCTTTTGCTTTTTGATGATCCAGCGGATGTTGATCTTTGGTTTCTTTTTTTTTTTTAATGTATTTATTTATTTTTAAATTTTATTTTATTTTTAAACTTTACATAATTGTATTAGTTTTGCCAAATATCAAAATGAATCCGCCACAGGTATACATGTGTTCCCCATCCCGAACCCTCCTCCCTCCTCCCTCCCCATTCCATCCCTCTGGGTCGTCCCAGTGCACCAGCCCCAAGCATCCAGCATTGTGCATTGAACCTGGACTGGCAACTCGTTTCATACATGATATTTTACATGTTTCAATGCCATTCTCCCAAATCTTCCCACCCTCTCCCTCTCCCACAGAGTCCATAAGACTGTTCTATACATCAGTGTCTCTTTTGCTGTCTCGTACACAGGGTTATTGTTACCATCTTTCTAAATTCCATATATATGCATTAGTATACTGTATTGGTGTTTTTCTTTCTGGCTTACTTCACTCTGTATAATAGGCTCCAGTTTCATCCACCTCATTAGAACTGATTCAAATGTATTCTTTTTAATGGCTGAGTAATACTCTGCCTTTTCTAAATCAAGCTTGAACATCTGGAAGTTCACAGTTCATGTACTCTTGAAGCCTGGCATGGAGAATTTTGAGCATTACTCTACTAGCGTGTGAGATGAGTGCAATTGTGCAGTAGCTTGAAAACTCTTTGGCATGCCTTTATTTGAGATTGGAATGAAAACTGACATTTCTCAGTCCTATAGCCACTGCTGAGTTTTCCATTTTGCTGGCATATTGAGTGCTGCAATTTCACACCATCATCTTTTAGGATTTGCAATAGCTCAACTGGAATTCCATCACCTCCACTAGTTTGTTCGTAATGATGCTTCCTAAGGGCCACTTGACTTCACACTCCAGGATGTCAGGATTTTGCTGAGTGACCATACCAGTTCAGTTTGGTTCAGTTCAGTCCCTCAGTCATGTCCACTCTTTGTGACCCCATGGACTGCAGCACACCAGGCTTCCCTGTCCATCATCAACTTATGGAGCTTACTCAAACTCATGTCCATCCAACCATCTCATCCTCTGTCATCTCCTTCTCCTTCTGGCTTCAATCTTTCCCAGAATTAGGGTCTTTTCCAAAGAGTCAGTTCTCATCAGGTGGCCAAAGTATAGGAGTTTCAGGTTCAGCATCAGTCATTCTAATGAATATTCAGGACTGATTTCCTTTAGGATTGACTGATCTGATCTCCTGGCAGCCAAAGGACTCTCAAGAGTCTTCTCCAACACCAGAGTTCCAATGCATCAATTCTCCGGCGCTCAGCTTTCCTTAAAGTCCAACTCTCACATCCATACATGACTACTGGAAAAACCATAGCTTTGACTAGATGGACCGTTGTTGGTAATGTCTCTGCTTTTTAATATGCTGTCTAGGTTGGTCATAACTTTTCTTCCAAGGAGCAAGCGTCTTTTAATTTCATGGCTGCAGTCACCATCTGCAGTGATTTTGGAGCCCCAAAAGTAGAGTCTTTCACTGTTTTCATTGTTTCCTCATCTGTTTGCTATGAAGTGATGGGACTAGCTGCCATGATCTTAGTTTTTTTTTTTTTTTTCCTTCATTAGTTTTCTGAATATAGAGTTTTAAGACAACGTTTTCACTCTCCTCTTTCACTTTCATTGAGAGGCTTTTTAGTTATTCTTTGCTTTCTGCCAAAGGGTGTTCTCATCTGCATATCTGAGGTTATTGATACTTCTCCCAGCAATCTTGACTTCAGGTTGTGTTTCATCCAGCCCAGCATTTCACATGATGTAATCTATACTCAAGTTAAATAAGCAGGATGACAATATACGGCCTTGACATACTCCATTCTTGATTTGAAAACAGTCTCTTGTTCCATGTCTGGTTCTAAGTGTTGCCTTTTGATCTGCATACAGCTTACTCAGGAGGTAGGTAAGGTGGTCTAGTATTCCAATCAGTTGAAGAATTTTCCTCAGTTTGTCGTGATCCACACAGTCAAAGGCTTTGGCATAGTCAATGGAGCAGAAATAGATGTTCATCTAGAACACTCTTGCTTTTTAAATGATCCAGTGGACGTTGGCAATTTTATCTCTGGTTCCTCTGCCTGTTCTAAATCTATCTTGAACATCTGGAAGTTCACAATTTATGTGCTGTTGAAGCCTGGCTTGGAGAATTTTGAGCATTACTTTGCTACCATGTGAGATGAGTGCAATTGTGCAGTAGTTTGAACATTCTTTGGCATTACCTCTCTTTGGGATTGGAATGAAAACTGATCTTTTCCAGTCCTGTGACTACTGCTGAGTTTCCAAATTTGCTGGCATTTTGAGTGCAGCACTTTCACAGCATCATCTTTTAGAATTTGAAAGAACTCAACTGGAATTCCATCACCTCCACTAGCTTTGTTTATAGTTATGCTACCCATCCTGACTTCTCATTCCAGGAAAAGTGAGTGTTCAACAACCATAATTATCTGGGGCATGAAGATCTTTTTTGTATAGTTCTTCTGTGTATTCTTGCCACCTTTTCTTAATATCTTCTGCTTCTGTTAGGTCCATACCATTACCATTTCTGTCCTTTATTGTGCCCATCTTTGCATGAAGTATTCCCTTGGTATCTCTAGTTCTCTTGAAGAGATTGCTAGTATTTCACGTTGCTTTCCTCTATTTCTTTTCATGGATCACTAAGGAAGGCTTTCTTATCTCTCCTTGATATTCTTTGGAACTCTGCTTTCAAGTGGGTATCTCTTTCTATTTCTCCTTTGCCTTTTCTTCTCTACTTTTTTAAGACCTCCTAAGAGAAACATTTTGCCTTTTTGTATTTCTTTTTCTTGGAGATAGTCATGATCACTGCCTCCTGTACAATGTCATGAACCCCCATCCATAGTACTTCAGGCAGTCAGTCTATCAGATTAATCCCTTGAATCTATTTGTCACTTCTACTGTATAACAGTAAGGGATTTGATTTAGGTCTTACCAAAATGGTCTAGTGGTTTTCCCTACTTTCTTCAATTTAAGCCTGAATTTTGCAATAAGGAGTTCATGATCTGAGCCACATTCTGCTTTCCATCTTGTTTTGATGACTGTATAGAGCTTCTCCATCTTTGGCTACAAAGAATATAATCATTTTGATTTCAGTATTGACCATCTGATGATGTCCATGTTTAGATTCATCTCTTGTGTTGTTGGAAGAAAGTGCTTATCATGATCAATATGTTCTTTTGGCAAAACTGTTAGCTTTTGTCCTGCTTCATTTTGTACTCTAACGTCAAATTTGCCTGTTACTCCAGGTATTTCTTGACTTCCTACTTTGGCATCCAGTCCCCTATGATGAAAAGGGCATCGTTTTTGGGTGTTAGTTCTAGAAAGTCCTCATAGAACCATTCAACTTCAGCTTCTTCAGCATCACTGGTTGGGATACAGACTTGGGTTACAGTGATATACAATGGTTTGCATTGGAAAGGTACAGAGATCATTTTGTCGTTTTTGAGATTGCACCCTAGTACTGCATTTTGGACTCTTTTGTTGACTATGAGGGCTACTCCATACCATTTGTCACTAATTCAGAAGACTTACTACCTTGTCTACACTAAAATAATTGTTAAAAAGAGATGAATGCTAATCTTACTTTTCAATTTCACCCTAGTTCTTAAAAGAGCTACACCTAATTTTCTTATTCTTAAATAAGTTATTCAGGTTTCCTCTGAAAAAAAAAATGTCTTTGGGAAGGGTAAAACATCAAACAATATCAAGCTATATCACCATAGCAGAGATTGAAATACTGAATACTCGCTATATCATTCACTGATGATCTTTAAATCATAACTTGTTATTTGTATTTTTAACAGGAATATTTGTTGTAAATAACAAAAGCCCAAGTTTCTGTCAGGGGGATAATAAGCTTTTAAATTTTCACTTCTCAAGAAAATGGGGAATGCATAAAAAGTTGACCTTTTATCAAAACACACATGAACATCCAAAAACATAAAACATTAAATAAATGATCAAATTTGCCTCAAATGCATTTTTTTCAACGATTATCACTGTATCAAGAAAAGGGTAAATGTTTATCTACCGTTCCTAAGGATATTCATTTTCAGCATAACTTCTAGACCACTGAATTCAAGCAAACACTATTTTTTAGCTTTCTAAAATCTAGAAAAATTGAATGTAAACTCAGTTATGTCCTTGTAATGAAGACTAATACTTGAGTCTTCTAAAACAATGACTAATAATGGCTACCTATATGGTTGCATCTATCAATCATATTTTATTTTCATAAACTAAATTGATAATTTTCTCTGTTACTCACATCCTAGAATTATAGCAATTGAAGCATTCATTAGAGATCAATGTAAAATACACTAATGTTGCCTTTTACAATTTGAAGTACTTATGTCTACTGCTGTCATATACTTTGCTATTTTCAATTAAATAATGTTATACATGTCAGGTTCTTTTTTATATGTCAAAATACGGGTTTATTCTAAAGAATCTGCCTGAAATGCCAGACACCCAGGTTTGATCCTTGGGTTAGGAAGATCCCCTAGAGAATGGAATGACTACCCACTCCAGTAATCTTGCCTGGAGAATTCTATGGACAGAGGAGCTTGGTAGGCTACAATTTATGGGGTTGCAAAGAGTCAGATACAACTGAGTGACTACACTTTCATTTTCACTTTCTGTGGCCTTTAACTTTAATAAATCTATTTTCAGACACATACAGCAAAGATAAAATTATTCAAAATATGATTAGTAGTTTTACTAATAGTAATTTACTTTTTATGATATGTATATATCTATTTGTGACAATGTCTATTAATGGCCATACCTAGTGAGATAGATAAATTGAAAGTCAATAAAAAGTGAAAAAGTCCTTTTAACATAATAATAAGATCAATTCATTTTCAAGGAGGTTTTTAAATGGAGGGAAATTACCAACTGACTCTAAAAAGGTTTACATTCATCTAAAGAAGAAACTCTTAATCTAGGTAAAATTTTATAAGAAAAAATTTGAAAAAAAGAACTTGTGTGACTATATCCAAATAGATATTGAGAGGTAAAATATTAATGATAAAATTTCAAATTGTAAAAATATATTTGTATTACAATTCAAGGGAGTGAATAGAGCATGAGCAGTAAATAAAAGTAGCGAATAAATATGTCTTTTCATTGTTTGAGAATGGGTAAAAATACTAACTTGGACTTTATTGAGTAGAGAATACAAGCTATAAAATGTAGGGCACTAATAAAACTAAGGCATATTAAATAAATAAGTTATTCTAGAGGAAAGTAAAAATATTTATTGTGAAAGATAAGAAAAAGATAATGTAGAATGCAAAGAAGCAATATATTATAATTAAAATTGATTATATAGGATTACATACAAATAATATATGGAATAGCTTGCCAGTTAAATTTTAAGAATGTTTTAATTCAAAATATGTTATTTAATGCAGCTATTATTGTGAAAGATAAGAAAAAGATAATGTAGAATGCAAAGAAACAATATACTATACTTAAAATTAATTATATATACTTACACACAAATATAAAAAGCAACATTGCATAGGAACCTGGAATGTTAGGTCCATGAATCAAGGCAAATTGGAAGTGATTAAACAGGAGATGGCAAGAGTGAACATCGACATTTTAGGAATCAGCGAACTAAAATGGACTGGAATCGGTGAATTTAACTCAGATAACCATTATATCTACTACTGAGGCAAGAATCCTTTAGAAGAAATGGATTAGCCATCATAGTCAACAAAAGAGTCTGAAATGCAATACTTGGAATCAATCTCAAAAACGACAGAATGATCTCTGTTCATTTCCAAGGCAAACCATTCAATATCATGGTAATCCAAGCCTATGCCCCGAACAGTAATGCTAAAGAAGCTGAACTTGAATGGTTCGGTGAAAACCTACAAGAACTTTTAGAACTACTACCCCAAAAAGATGTCCTTTTCATTATAGGGGACTGGAATGCAAAAGTAGGAAGTCAAGAAACACCTGGGGTAACAGGCATTTTGGCCTTGGAATATGGAATGAAGCAGGGCAAAGACTAATAGAATTTTGCCAAGAAAATGCACTGGTCATAGCAAACACCCTCTTCCAACAACACAAGAGAAGACTCTACACATGAACAACACCAGATGGCCAACACTGAAACCAAATTGATTATATTCTTTGCAGCCAACGATGGAGAGGCTCTATACATTCAGCAAAAACAAGACCAGGAGCTAACTGTGGGTCAGATCATGAACTCCTTACTGCAAAATTCAGACAAATTGAAGAAAGCACAGAAAACCACTAGACCATTCAGGTATGACCTAAATCAAATCCTTTCAATTATACAGTGGGAGTGACAAATAAATTTAAGGGACTAGATCTGATAGATAGAGTGCCTGATTAAGTATGGATGGAAGTTTGTGACATTGTACAGAGGACAGGAATCAAGATCATCCCCAAGAGAAAGAAATGCAAAAGAGCAAAATGACTGTCTGAGGAGGCCTTATAAATAGCTGTGAAAAGAAAAGAAGTGAAAAGCAAAGGAGAAATGGAAAGATATACTCATTTGAATGCAGAGTTCCAAAGAATAGCAAGGAAAGATAAGAAAGCCTTCCTCAGTGATCAGTGCAAAGAAATAGAGGAAAACAATTGAATAGGAAGAAAATTAGAGATACCAAGGGAACATTTTATGCAAAGATGGGCTCAATAAAGGACAGAAATGGTAGGGACCTAACAGAAGCAGAAGATATTAAGAAGAGGTGGCAAAAATACAGAGAAGAACTGTACAAAAAAGATCTTTATGACCCAGATAATCATGATGGTGTGGTCAATCACCTAGAGCCAGACATCTTGGAATGTGAAGTCAAATTGTCCTTAGGAAGCATTATTACAAACAAAGCTAGTGGAGGTGAGCTCCAGTTGAGCTCTTTCAAATCCTAAAAAGATGATGTGAAAGTACTGCACTCAATATGCCAGCAAATTTGGAAAACTCAGCAGTGGCCACAGGACTGGAAAAGGTCAGTTTTCATTCCAATCCCAAAGAAAGGTAATGCTAAGGAATGTTCAAATTACTGCACAATTGCACTCATCTCACATGCTAGCAAAGTAATGCTCAAAATTCTCCAAGCCAGGCTTCAAAAATACGTGAACCGTGAACTTCCAGATGTTAAAGCTGGTTTTGGAAATGGCAGAGGAATCAGAGACAAATTACCAACATCCACTGGATCATCAAAAAAGCAAGAGAGTTCCAGAAAAACATCTATTTCTGCTTTATTGACTATGCCAAAGCCTTTAACCGTGTGGATCACTATAAACTGTGGAAAATTCTTAAAGAGATGGAAATACCAGACCACCTGACCTACCTTTTGAGAAATCTGTATGCAGGTTAGGAAACAACAGTTAGAACAGGACGTGGAACAACAGACTGGCTCCAATTAGGAAAAGGAGTATGTCAAGGCTTTATATTGTCACCATGCTTATATAACTTATAAGCAGGGTAAATCATGAGAAACACTGGGATAGATGAAGCACAAGCTGGAATCAAGATTGCTGGGACAAATATCAATAAGCTCGGATATGCAGATGACACCACCCTTATTGCAGAAAGTGAAGAAAAACTAAAGAGCCTCTTGACAAAAGTGAAAGAGGAGAGTGAGAAAGTTGGCTTAAAACTCAACAATCAGAAAACTAAGATCATAGCATCTGGTCCCATCACTTCTTGGCAAATAGATGGGGAAAGAGCAACAAACTTCATTTTTGGGGCTCTAGAATCACTGCAGATGGTGACTGCAGCCATGAAATTAAAAGACGCTTACTCCTTGGGAGGAAAGTTATGACCAACCTAAACTTGTCAAGCTGGTTTTAGAAAAGGCAGAGTACATCATGAAAAATGCTGGACTGGAAGAAGCACAGGCTGGAATCAAGATTGCTGGGAGAAATATCAATAATCTCAGATATGCAGATGACACCACCCTTGTGGCAGAAAGTGAAGAACTAAAGATCCTCTTGCTGAAAGTGAAAGAGGAGTGTGAAAAAGTTGGCTTAAAGCTCAACATTCAGAAAACTAAGATCATGGCATCTGGTCCCATCACTTCATGGCAAACAGAAGAGGAAATAGTGGAAACAGTGGCTGACTTTATTTTTCTGGGCTCCAAAATCACTGCAGATGCTGATTGCCGCCATGAAATTAAAAGACACTTACTCCTTGGAAGGAAAGTTATGACCAACCTAGACAGCATATTAAAAAGCAGACACATTACTTTGCCAACCAAGGTCTGTCTTGTCAAGGCTATGGTTTTTCCAGTGGTCATGTATGGATGTGAGAGTTGGACGGTGAAGAAAGCTGAGCGCTGAAGAATTGATGCTTTTGAACAGCAGTGTTGAAGACTCTTGAGAGTCCCTTGGACTGCAAGGAGATCCAACCAGTCAGTCCATCCTAAAGTAGATCAGTCCTGAGTGTTCTTTGGAAGGACTGATGTTGAAGCTGAAACTCCAATACTTTGTCCACCTAATATGAAAAGCTGACTCACTGGAAAAAACTGTGATGCTGGGAAAGATTGAGGGCAGGAGGAGAAGGGGACAAGAGAGGATGAGATGATTCGATGGCATCACCAACTCATGGACATGGGTTTGGGTGGTCTCCAGGAGTTGGTGATGGATAGGGAGGCTTGGCGTGCTGTGGTTCACGGGGCTGCAAAGAGTCGGACACATTGAACAACTGAACTGAACTAAATTCTAAAAATGTTTATACTTTAAAGAAAGAAAGTGAAGTCGTTTATTCGTGTCCGACTCTTTGTGACCCCATAGACTGTAGCCTACAGGCTTCTCCATCCGTGGATTTTCCAGGCAAGAGTACCGAAGTGGGTTGCCATTTCCTTCTCCAGGGGATCTTCCCAACCCAGGGACTGAACCCGGGTCTCCTGCATTGCAGACAGATGCTTTACCCCTGAGCCACTAGGGAAGCCCCTTTATAATTTAAAACATTTTGTTTAATACAGCTATATATATAAAAGGGTTATTTTAATAACTGCTGTCTTAGTGAGACTTTTTTAGATGAAGAAATAAAGAGGAAATTTAAAAAGATGAAAAATGACATCATGCAACACAAGATGATAAAGCTGAGAAAGTTAACATACTGTCACAATACAAAGCAAGAACCATGTTAGAAAAGATGAAGCATGTTTCATAACTATATACTGAGCACCAAACCATTAACTATTGCAAAAAAAAAAAAAAAAAAAAAAAAAAACCCTGCATGTACTTAACACTAAATGTTCAACAAAGATTTGAGAAAAGTATGTAGGTTAAACAATCATAATTGGAGATTTAAACAATTACCTCTCATTGCTTATCTGGCAAGCAGATATACCAGTAAGGTTATAAACATTTCTAAACTAAACAATTAACCAACATATAGGTGAACACACACACTTATATACTCATATAGAATACTCATATTTTTAATTGCACTTAAATTTTCCAAAAATTCACTATAATAATAACATTTTAAAATATACTAGGTCTTTCACAAAGTTTCCAGGTAAGATGAAAGAAAGGAATGCTTCCCAATAGAGCCTTGATAACACAATTTGTCAGCTTACATAATGTTAAGGAACTCTGTCCTGTCTCTTTGTGAAAATGGATGAAGAAAATATTTTAATCTAAATATGATATGTGCAGTGATTTTTAAGAGAAAGAAAATACAGAATGATCATTGTGGTTTCATTTCAGGGATTCTTCACTGGTTAATATTTGAAGGAAATAGGAATATTAGAAAGAAAAACATAAACATTATATTTGAATTAATTTGTTTATTTTAATTGGAGGTTAATTACTTTACAATATTGTGGTAGTTTTTGCCATACAGAAACCTTATTTTAAAAAATATTTCTCATTCTATGGAAGAAAAAATAAAAATGTAACACTATTGATTGTTTACAAACTCTATGAGAAAAATATGAATAATATGGAAGTGCTTTCATAGTAAAAATGTGTGATGAAAAAAATCCTTAAACCTCATACTTGAAGATGAAGTATTTGAATATATTCCCATAGTATAGGAATGATTCATATAGGACCTTTACTGTACCTTCTATTCAACATTGAAAGTAAAAGCCTGCAGTGTAAAAATAAGTCATTAAAAAAAATGCAACTGCACCTGGAGAAAAGAAATAAAATGTGACTATTTATAGTTCTAATAGCTCTTTTTATTTTAAAAATCTAGAGGGATATATATTTGAAACAATAAAATTAATATATAATATCAGGGAAGTCATTGGACATAAGATACACCTGTAAACCTCTGAGTTTTATTTTGTTTATTTCTGCTGCAGAGCAAAAATTACTAAAAATTTAAAAAATAAAGATGACATTTACAAAAGCATGGCTATTAAATACCCGTATTTCTCTAAGATTTCATTATTGAAAAATGTAAAACATGCTAAGTGGATTTCCTTGGCAGTTCAGTGGTTGGGACTATGCTCCCCAGTGTGAGGGGTGCAGGTTGGATTCCTGGTCGGGAAACTAATATTCCACATGCCACCTGGCACGGCCAAAAATAAATAAATAAATAGAAAGAAATTAAGAGAAAACCTATATTATTGGAAGGATAAAGCATAGTACTGATTGGAAGAGTCAATATTGCAAAGATGACTCTCTGAAATTTATTTTAAAGATTAAATGCAGTCCCAAGCAGTTTTTTAAAGCAGCTTTATTGATATGTAACTTACACAGCCTAAAATCCATCCATTTAAAGTGTACAATCAGTGATTTTAGATATATTTTTAATTTGCAATGATCACCACTATCAAAATCTAAAAAGTATTCATCATTGTTCAGTTAGCATTAATTTCCTATCCCCACCTCCCCACAGATTTTGGTCATCACTAATCTGCTTCTGGTCTCTTCTTTTTTTTCTTATTTTTGATATTTCATGTAAATAATGTACCATGTGATCCTTTAAAATGTTTGATTGCTGTAAATATATTGTTGAGCAAAAAAAGCCAGACATTGAAGGAATGATATCTGTACTTTCTGATGTGCATATTAAATTTCAAGAGTTTTGTTAAGAAAACTTCCATTATTATAAAAAAGAATATAATGCATTTTGAAGTTTATGCAATCATACTATTATTTCCATTTAATAAGAGATGAAGTTACCCAACAGCAGCCAAACTTACTTTTTAATTCTCAAGCTTGTGCTTGCAAGTATACAAATTTGGGAATTCACAGTCATCTGACTTTATGTTCCCCGAGGATAGCACTGCACAGTTTCCTTTCTCAGGTGGGAAGTCTGATATTCTGTAATGGAAAGCATTGCATAATTCTGTTATGATATATGAGGACAGCTCATGAAGTTATAACATTTCTGTATAACAGTAATAAAAAAGATATTTTAAAAGTGGGTAATGGTGTTTTTAACATAATTTCAGGCAGAGTTTGTTATTAGGAAAATGAAATACTGAGTATCCCATTTTCTAATATTTCTATCAACATTTTATTCACTTTAAAGATCTTCCTTCATCATTGTGTAATTCAACCAAAACAAATGCTTTAATAATCTTAAAATATTTATTTTTAATATGTTCCTCCTCTATATAGTATTGCTTTTAAAAACTTACTGTAGTTTGCAAGTTGAGCCATTTTGCCACATCCACGGATGACCACGGCCTTCACGAAAGACTGGAATCCATGACACAATTGATAGGGACTTCAGAAATTTCTACACAAAAGTATTTTCGTTTAATCACTATGGAAGATTTTATTAATTATTAAAATGCAAATAGTGTGCTCTTTCATAGGATCCTGAGTTTTCTGAACAAGATGAGAGTGTTAGAATCTAATCTAACACTATAAATATAAAGGTGAAAGTTTTAATATTTGTCAAAGCATTAACAAATGTCAGGACTTGTGATTAAAAATAAACTCAAACATTTATGTTATCAGTTTCATTGCTTTTCTCATGTTAATAAGGAAAAGTCTGATTCATGCAGTTTAATTGCTACCCATGATGTCAAATTAAACATAGCAAGGTTTTAAATGTTTTCAGATTCTGTGACATTCATTTTTCCAGATACTGTGATTATATCACTGGATTTCACTACTATATTTCTCAGAGTTTCAGTCTTAGAAGAAAAATAAGGGATTGAAATTGAGAAAAAAAAAGTGACACGAAAGACAAAGTTTGGTTTTCTGGGACCCACACCATTCTTTGCCTAGATGAACCCCAAATCAATCTTTTTCTGTATTGCTGGAATCCAGCAGATAAGATAGAGTGTCAAAGATTCATTTCTCTCTGCTCCTCCCCATTAAGTACAACTGTAAACGTGGGAACTAATGAAAGAACAATAATGGAGGACTCTGAAAGGTGGAAAGAGAATGGTGATATGGTTGGAGACTTAACAGCAGCTTAACTTTCATGTAATCTCTCATCACTTTCCAGGATGAGAGAACAAGGGAACAACAATTAGGGGCATCTTATATCTTTACTAAAAGAAGAAAATGACCTAGACCTCCTAAATGACTCACCAACCTAGCTGTAGGAGGGGGCACAGATAAGCCATTCCATTCTTCCAGTGTGTTGAGGGGAATCCTGTCGACAATATCACGTGAGCCTTACAAAGTGTCCGTCAGGACACCTGCTAACAAGAAGCAGTTAGAGGAAGTTCTTCTCCTGCTTCCACAAAGAGAACTAGAGTGGGGAGGCAGGGATGGAGGTGGGGCCAGCAAAGAGGATCCCATGACTAAAAGTTCTGAACCTAGGAAGCCTCTTTTCCTTAAGGGCATAAGACTCCATCTCCACTCAGAGACATTGGATAGAATGGATTTTAAATGTTATATTTACATAATGAACTATGGAAATTAACAAATTTCACATAAATGCAAGAATATGAATGAATTACAAAACTAGTACATGGAGGGTGCAGAGACTGAACGAAGAATGCATATAGTGTGGTTCTATGTACATGAAAAGCAAAACATGCAAAGAGATTCTATAACATCAAAGTCATGACAGTGGTTAAATAAGGAGGACACAGAATGATGAGAAATTACAGAGAATAGGCTGCTGGAAAGTGAAAACTTCTAATCCATGATCTGATGTGTAATTACATGGTTCTATTTACTTTGTGATCTTTATGAAAATTTATGATATGTATACTTTCCTTGATATATGGTAAAATTAAATAGCACAGTTTGTTTTAGAATATAATAGCACTTGAAGAAGCATGGTTTTCAGTGAAAAAGCAAATGGAAATAATTAAGCATGCATTAATAGGATAAAAACATAAATAAAATATCATAAATTTGTATTCCATTGTTTATGAAACAATAGGCCTTAAACAAACTGCAAATACAAACAAAAACACAAGTGAATTCTAACAAATATAGTATTGACTGAATCAAGCCTTTAACAAAGTGTTGGAAACATTTGATATCTTACCAGTTCCTCTTCATTATCTAAATAAAGCAGAGTAGAGTTCTTAGAAGCACAGGCTGTCAAACTCCCATTCCATGTTTTTGCTTCAAAGATGATATAATAGCAGTTGTTGGAATATGTAAACCAGTCTTTTGGAAAACGACCACAATGGTCTTCTGAGGAAAGATTGTGAATTACTAGCCAAAAAAAATTGAATTTTATAAAATAAAAGAAACTACATATATGCATAGATATAAACATATCTATGTATATACATGCTTATAAAACATATATATATATATATATGCACCCTCAAGGCTGGTACATATTAAACAAACCAACACATACATTCACAGAAAGAGTCAGTCTCTCATAAGCCAATTTATGTCTCCATATAAAGCAAACACATAGAAATACCCACTCTTTACACGTCCTGAGTATCAAGAAATGAAACCTCTGTTTTAGAATAGCAAACTTATTTGCCTTTTATTATATTATAGCAGAAGGAAATTAGAACCAATTGTCAACAAAGCATATGGTGATCATATTGTGGCACAGACAGAAGCATTCTCCTATAATCATTACTTATAAATATTTGTTGCTCCATTTCACAATTTATGTTCTATGCTATAATCTATTCTTATTTTCATTAGCCTAAGATAGAGACAAAATACCAACTGTATATATGCCAGAGCTTTAAAATTATTGTGTACCTTTCTGGAGCCTTGTTATCCAAGAGGAGTTATTCTGTTTCTGTATTAGAGCAGCTACAAAATTAATCATTACAAAAGTTAATATTGCTCTAAATAAATCATAACGGTTTTAGTTTATGAGTCTAAAATTTGGTTAATTGCTTAAGATTAAATAATCTAAACTAAAACTGACTCTACCAAGAAAAATCAATTAAGCAATGAAGATTTGATGGAAAAGAAGAAATTAAAAAACCAAAAGGAACAGATGCCACCACCTCTTACAGTATTTGGTTTAACCAATCTCAAGAACTGATTTGTGTTTCTCAATATAGTCTTTCAGCTTCCTAAAGTCTGTGTTTGAGTTATGAAATCAGAAAAACATATATATATATATATATATATACATGTAAACCTATATATAAATATATACATATATATATATATAATGTTCTCTAGAATCATTGTGTTATTTATACTTTGGACAATCTGAGAATAGCTATTCCACATTTAGGCTGAACGCACATATTAAAATAAGAGTTTTATTCCATCATATGATTTTTGAGAGGCACTGATGATCATTAAAGTGAAAAGTTCAATCACAATTTCAAAAATATACTTACGTGGAATAAAAGTTATCACTCTCACTAGAGTATACATCAAGACAAAACAGATGATTCCCAGGATCACAGCAACAATCTCCTCTCGAGGTGACCATAAGCCTGCAGGGAGAGAAAAGGAAACACTGAGAAAGGAGCGATGGAGACAGTTGTTTTAGAAGAACAAAAGATCCCACATCTGTGAGAATTCATAGACATCAACTTGGACCTCAAATCCATATGAAACATTGTAATCCTCCTCTCAGAATATATACATTTTCAGCAAATATAACACTTCACAAGTTGTATATCAAAGACTATAAATTACAACAATGCTGGAATAGACAGGCTCCTCTGTCCATGGGATTTGCCAGGGATCCAACCCATGTCTCCTGCATTGGCAGGTGGATTCTTTATCACGAAGCCACCAGGAAGTTCATACTAGAGTACTGTATTTCAAAATCAAGCTCTGATCTTCATAAATAAAAAGTATATGAGCTATTAAATTCTCACACTTGCACTGGTAGCTCCTGTCATTCCATTGAGGATAGTGAGAAGCATTTTGAAATTTTAATTCCATGTAGGTTTTCTCCTGCTCAGTGACTAAAATGAAACTTGGCGTGCTCTTACCTCTAACTTGCTGTTTCCTGGAGTCCTTAGCCAGATTTGGTTCTGGGTAGTTTTGCGTTTGATTGTTCATCTCTGCAGCTGTGTAATGTCAAGGATGGCGCTATATGAAAACTGTACCTAGGTAGTTAATAAATGGTGTATAAAATCACAAGAAGCCTGGAGTGGGTGGTGTGTGAGACGAGTGACAGCACTCATTTTGCAGTTAAGCAAGGTGCATGTTTGGTTCTCCTTTCCACAGGGTGTTAGTAAGTGTTTCAAGATAGACTAAGTTTTAAAAATGATATTCTATGTTTGAAATAATGCTATTCATCATTGGAACAATGAAATTAATAAATTGGTGAAAAATAAAGTTCATAAAGAATAATGTCCTTATCAATTTACAGTTAATTTGCAAAGAAACATTTTTAAAACTGTTACAGTAACTATGTTGAAATTAAAATGCCATACTGGAAAAAACAGATGCACCAATATGCCAATTTTTGTGATAACTTTAGAACCCATTAATGGTTAAGGATTGAGCCTTCTAAAGAAGAGAGAATAATAGTATTGGCATATGAAATATTTCCTGCACTAAACTACTTTAATTAGTGGTATCATTTATTAAAAGAAAATGAAGTGCTCTAAAATAGTTTTATTTTATTTTGAATGACTGCAAGTTCTTTGAAATCATTAGAAGTTTAGAGAAATGTTTTGCATGTTAAAAATGTTACATGACATATTAAACTATCCAAAGCTTAGTAAACAATAAAAATAAAATAATATTAACAAGATTTTAAAATAATTACTTTACAAAAGTAATTAGCAATTGATAATGGCTGAGATATGAAATCATAAAATGATAAATAAAAGTGTCAATCAATTATGGAAGAGCGATACTGACACAAACTTCCAGAAAAATCCTATAGGTGTCAAATCAATGAGGATAGCTTTAGCTGTATCAGCAATTAAATGTCAGATAATGCACATTAATAATTCTGTCACTGGAGTCAGTAGTTAGTGAGAACTAGAATTATTTCTGGCTTTGAAGTGTACAAGGTGTGACCTTTAAAAATTATTTAGTATGTAGAAACTAGTTTGCAAATCCAAAATTTTAATAAAATATGTATTATATAGATCATATAAAAGTAATATTAAATTTTATATTTTATTTTATTATTTTAATATAATTGCCATAATACCATTCATATCAGTCAGGAAAATGTAACAATTTCTTAGACAGGATCTCTGTATCTGTGTCATTTATCTTTCTTATTCAATGTTTTGTTCAAAGTTTTAAAAAGCATTTGGTTGTTTATAATTGGATTTAAATTACGATTTTATTGAAGCTGCATCAGTCTTATTTTTATTAAAACTCAACTGCCTTTATTCTATCTAGATTTATGAAGAATTACACTGGCCTTTCACAATTCCATGAATCCCCTTTAAGAAGGATGACTTGGGAGAATGGCATTAAAACATGTATAATATCATATAAAAAAAAGAATTCAGGACACACAAAAATAAATTTGAGTAGTTCATCAAAAAAAAAAATAACTTTCATAAAACTGAAAAAAAATAAAATAAAAGCATTAATTCAACAAGTTAAAAAAAAAGAACCTATTCTTAAAAGCTGAGTGAAATGTTTAATGACATATGTAAAGATATCTCTATTGATGACAAAGTACAGCAGTAACTGCTCCTTGTCATAGTGATTATGAGATTTCACTTTAAATTGCATTGATTTAGAAACTCATTTACACATGTGTATATGCACTTGAATAATAAACAGGCAAGAATTTGAATATTTTACAAAATCCTCCATAATATTTCATATTTTATGCTTACATAATTCTCAGAATTATTCAAATAAACCTACTAATATATCCTTGATTTGGCTACATATCAATTGTCCCTAAATTGAACCATATCTAGGCATGGGTAACCTCCTACCAAATGAGATGAGAAATTACAAAGGAGAGAGACACGTACCTTCTGTATGCCAGAGTCCTGACTCCTCTTGTGGGTGACCAAGTTACTGTAGTAAACAGTATTTGTGGTCTTCACAGACTGCCCTGTGAAGGCCCACAGTGAAGCAATAGTAGAAAAAGTAGATTTCTCATCAACATGTCAAAAAATTTAAACAGGAAATTCTTACACTTGAGTATTTTCAAGACAATTTATCTCATGACACAACTCCAGAATATAGGAGAATTTGGGTGTGTAGTGTGTCATTTAGTCTGCCCTTTGGTACGTGCCTCTGAGAAGTTTTTTTCATTTTCTAAAAGATACTGGGGAAAAGATGACTATACCTTTAACTTGTTAACTTGTTTTTATCTCAATCACACATACTACAAACTTAGGCTTTGCTAAGGGTGCCTTCAATGTTTTAAGTTCTACTTTTATATAAAGTTTCTAAATCTTGGCATTGTATTTTTCATTTCCTTATACTCTCATGTTTTCATTCCTGTTGTGGAATAAGTCATAATTCTATTAACAATATTTGTCACTAGGGCTTCCCACTTATAGCTAGTGGTAAAGAACCCTCCTGCCAGTGCAAGAAACAAAAGACATGTGGCTTCAATCCCTGGGAAGATCCCCTGGAGCATGTCATGGCAATCCACTTCACTATTCTTGCCTGAGAATCCCTATGGAGAGAGGAATCTGGTGGCTACAGTCCATAGTGTCACAAAGAGTCAGACACGACTAAACCGAATTAGTACATACAATACATCATGAATTCAGAAGATTTACTACATGGCATTACATATTTCTTTTCCTTATATTAGCATTATGTCTTTTTGGTTGTAATGAAAACAATCATAATCTGTTAACAGTAGTTATTTAAGGGTTGTTGTTTTTCAGTTGCTAAGTAGTGTTGGATAATTCACATCCCCCCACCCCCATGAACTGTAGCATTCAAGGCTTCCCTGTCCTTAACTATCAACCTTTGCTCAGACTCATGCCCAGTGAGTCAACGATGCCATCCAACCATCTCATGCTCTGTTTGTTTCCACAGTTTGTTGTGATCAACAGAATAAAAGGCTTTGGCATAGTC
Organism: Bubalus kerabau; assembly: GCF_029407905.1. NCBI lineage: Eukaryota > Metazoa > Chordata > Mammalia > Artiodactyla > Bovidae > Bubalus > Bubalus kerabau. Next base: position 22,329,753 of record NC_073624.1, read on the forward strand.
AATAAAGTAGAAGTAGATGGTTTTATGGAACTCTCTTGCTTTTCGATGATCCAGCAGATGTTGGCAATTTGGTCTCTGGTTCCTCTGCCTTTTCTAAATCCAGCTTGAATATCTGGAAGTTCATGGTTCACATACTGTTGAAGCCTGGTTTGGAGAATTCTGACCATTACTTTGCTAGCATGTGAGATTAGTGCAACTGTGCAATTGTTTGAACATTCTTTGGCATTGCCTTTTTTTGGAATTGGAATGAAACCTGACCTTTTCCAGTCCTGTGGCCACTGCTGAGTTTTCTAAATTTGTTGGCATTTTGAGTGCAGCACTTTCACAGCATCATCTTTTAGGATTTGAAATAGCTCAACTGGAATTCCATCACCTCCACTAGCTTTGTTTGTAATGATGCTTCCTAAGGCCCACTTGACTTTGCATTCCAGGATGTCTGGCTCTAGGTGAGTGATCAACCATCATGGTTATCTGGGTCATGAAGATATTTTCTGCATATTTGTTTTGTGTATTCTGTCACCTCTTCTTGATATTTTCTGCTTCTGTTAGGTCCATACCATTTCTGTCGTTTATCGTGCCCATCTTTGAATGAAGTGTTCCCTTGGTATCTCTAGTTCTCTATTACTCACATCCTAGAATTATAGCTATTGAAACATTTATTAGAGATGTCACACAATGTAAAATATACTAATGTTTATTTTTAAAATTTGAAGCAGTTATATCTACTGCTGTCATACACTTTGCTGTTTTCAATTAAATAATGTTATACATGTCAGGTTCTTTGTTATATGCCAAAATATGAGTTTAATCTGAAGAAACTGCCCTCCATGCAGGAGACGTGGGTTCGATCCTTGGGTTGGGAAGATCCACTAGAGAAGGGAATGACTACCCACTCCAGTAATCTTGCCCAGAGAATTCCGTTGACAGAGGAGTGTGGCAAGCTACAGTTAATGGTGTTGCAGAGTCAGATACAACTGAGGAGTACATTTTCATTTTCACTTTCTCTGGCATTTAACTTTAATAAAATCTATGTTCAAAAAAAAAATCTATGTTCAGACAACATACAGCAAAGATAAAATTACTCAAAACACTAAAAGTAGTTTGAATTTACTTTTTATGATATGAATGTATCGATTTGTAACTATGTCTATTAATGGCCATACTTAGTGACCTAAGAGAGGGAAATAAATTGGAAGTCAATAACAAGTGAAAATGTCCTTTTAACCTAATAATAAGATCAATTCATTTTCAAGGAAGTTTTTTAAATGGAGAGAAATTACCAACTGACTCTATATAAAGGAAATATTTAGGGTCTTCTAAAGAAGGAACTCTTAATCTAGGTAAAATTTTATAAGACGATTTGAAGAAAAGAACTTGTGTGACTACATCCAAATAGATATTGAGAGGTAAAATACTAATGATAAAATTTCAAATTGTAAACATATATTTGTATTAGAATTCAAGGGAGCGAATACAGCATGAGCAGTAAATAAAAGTAGAGAATAAATATATGCTTTCATTGTTTGAGAAGTGGGTGAAACTACTAACTTGGACTTTATTGAGTAAAGAATACAAGCTGCAAAACGTAGGGCACGAATTAAGCTAAGGCATATTAAATGAATACATTCTTACAGATAAGTGTAAAAAATATTTATTTTGAAAAATAAGAAAAAATAAAGTACAATTCAAAGAAACAATATATTGTACTTAAAAATTAATTATATATACTTACATACAAATAAAATATATAAAGTTTACAATAATTTTAAAATTAGGTTAAATATATATGAAATAGCCTTCCACTTCTAAGAAGGTTCATAATTTAAAACATTTCGTTTAATACAGCTATATATATAGAAGAGTTATTTTCACAACTGCTGTCCTAGTTACAATTTTTTTAGAAATAAAGAGGAAATTTAAAAGGATGAAAAATGATATGATGCAACACAAGATGGAAGAACTAATAAAGTGAATGTGCTGTCACAATACAAGGAAGAACCTTGTTAGAAAAGATGAAGCATGTTTCATAACAATATACCGAGGATCCAAGCCATTAGCAATTACAAAAAAACTGCATGTACTTAATAGTACAAGTTCAACAGAGATTTGAGAAAAGTATGTAGGTTAAATAATCATAAATGGAAATTTAAGCAATTACTTCTCACTGCTCAACTGGCAAGCAGATATACCAGTAATGCTACAGATAGACCTGAACTAGACAATTAACCAAAATATTTGTGCACACACACACTTATATACTCGTATAGAATACTCACACTTTTAATTGCACTAAAATTTTCCAAAAATTCACTATATGTTCATAATCCTGATTACATGAATATGAAGTATTTAGAACTGTAGTCTCACTATAACAGCCATAAGTCAAGTTTGGCAGATGGACACTTGAAATGTGAGTATTCAAAAGTAATTTTTAATTTATTATAAAAAAATAAAAATTTAAGATTTCCTCCTCATTCACACCAGCCGCATATAATAGAGATATAGATTGCTTCCGGATTCATAGAAATTCTTTACAATCTAAGCTAGAAGGTAATAACCAAAAATGTGAAAACCTTTATCTAGTTTTAAGTTCAGTTACACATTTATAAATAACATATGAACCAAAGAAAAATCCACAAAGTTCTCAATTTTTATATGATTTTAAAGGAAAGTGCAATAGTAAAATCTGCCTTGTGAAATATCGATTGCCTTAAATGCATACATTGCAAACAAAAAAATAAGCAAGAATAAATTTGAGGAGGTGCCACTAGAAACTAAAACTTAAAAAGCAATCTGGGTGAAATTAAATTCAAGTATAGTCCAAATAGGAGAAGGCAATGGCATCCCACTCCAGTACTCTTCTTGGAAAATCTCATGGATGGAGGAGCCTGGTAGGCTGTAGTCCATGGGGTCGCTAAGAGTTGGACACGAATGAACGACTTCCCTTTCACTTTTCACTTTCCTGCTGGAGAAGGAAATGGCAACCCAATCCAGTGTTCTTGCCTGGAGAGCCCCAGGGACGGGGGAGCCTGGTGGGCTGCCATCTATGGGGTCACACAGAGTTGGACACGACTGAGGTGACTTAGCATAGTCCATATAAAGAAGTAAAAGGAAAATAAATGATGCAAAATCATGACAAAGAAAGCAAGTACATTAGAAAGGAATAAAATGGTCAATGTCATTTTCACTTGAAAGGCAGTATAATTGATAAAATATGTTTAAAGAAAAGATGAGAAGACATAAATCTTTTACATCTATAATAAATATGACAACACCATTATTGTTTTTACAGATGTTAAATAGATAAGAAAACCATACTATGAATATATTCTACTATCTATATGAAATGCCTAAAAACTGCAATTTACCAAATGCAGTACAACTTGGATCCTGAATAAACTTAACATGTGTTAAAGATATGGCATTCATTGTATAAAGTTCCTACAAAAAAAGTTCTAGAAACTCTAATGATAACAGTAGTGAATAATAACACTTAAAATTATACCAGGTCTTTCACAAAGTCTCCAGGTAAGATTAAAAAAAAAAAAAAGGAATGCTTCCCAATAGAGCCTTGAGAACAAGACTTGTCAGCTTACATAATATTAAGGAACTCAGTCCTGTCCCTTTGTGAAAATTGATGAAGAAAATATTTTAATCTAAGTATGATACATGCACTGATTTTAAGAGAAAGAAAATACAGAATGATCATTGTGGTTTCATTTCAGGAATATGTTTGACTGGTTAATATTTGAAGTAAATAGGAATATTTGGAGGAAAAACTTTATAAACTTTATTTTTAAAATTAATTAATTTATTTTAATTGGAGGCTAATTACAATATTGTGGTAGTTTTTGCCATACATAAGCATTATTTAAAAAAAAATTCATTCTATTGAAAAAATATAAAACTGAAACACTACTGATTGGTTACAAAATTTATGAGAAAAAATAAATAATATGGAATTGCTTTCGTAGTAAAAAAGTATGATCAAAAAATCCTTAAACCTAATACTTGAAGATAAAGTATTGGAATATATTCCCATAATATAGGAATGATACATAAAGGACCTTTACAGTACCTTCTATTTGACATTGAAGATAAAAGTTTGCAGTGTAAAAATAAGTCAAGAAAAAAACAAAGCAATTGCACCTGAAGAGAAGAAATAAAATGTGATTATTTATAGTTTCAATATCTGTTTTTATTTTAAAAATCCAGAGGAATGTAAATTTGAAACAATAGAATTAATACATAAAATCAGAGAGGTCAATGGACATAAGATCAGCCTGTAAACCTCTTTTTGTTGGTTTGTTTATTTCTGCTGCAGCAGCAAAAATTACTAAAAATGTAAAAAGCAATGATGACATTTACAAAAGCATGGCTATGAAATATCCATATTTCTCTAAGATTTCAATATTTAAAAATGCAAAACATGCTAAGCGGATTTCCTTGACAGTCAGTGGATGGGACTCTGTGCTTCCCAGCGTGGGGGGTGCAGGTTGGATTCCTGGCTGGGAAACTAAGATCCCACCTGCCACCTGGAGTGGCCAAAAATAATTAAATAAATAAAATAGAAAGAAATTAAGAGAAAACCTAAATTATTGGAAGGATAAAGCATGGTACTGATTGGAAGAATCAATATTGCAAAGATGACTCTCTTTACAATTTACTTTAAAGATTAAATGCAGTCCCAAGCAGTTTTTTAAAACAGCTTTATTGAGATGTGATTAACATAGCATAAAATTCATCCATTTAAAGTGTATAATCAGTTATTTTATGTACATTTCCAATTTGCGACCATTGCCACTGTCAAAATCTAGACAGTATTCATCAATGTTCAGCTAGCAGTCATTTTCTATCCCCACCTCCTCACAGCTCTTGGTCATCACTAATCTGCTTCGGGTCTCTCTTTTCTTATTTTTGATATTTCATGTAAATGGTCCTATACACCATGCGATCCTTTAGAAAGTTTGATTGCCATAAATATTGAGCAAAAAAGTCAGACACCAAAAGAATGATATCTGTACTTTCTGGTGTGCATATTAAATTTCAATAGTTTCTTAAAAAACTCTCATTATTAGAAAAAAGAATATAATGCATTTTGAAGTTTATGCAATCATACTATTATTTCCATTTAAGAGATGAAGTTACCCAACAGCAGCCAAACTTACTTTTTAATTCTCAAGCTTGTGCTTGCAAGTATACATATTTGGGAATTCACAGTCATCTGACTTTATGTTCCCCGAGGATAGCACTGCACAGTTTCCTTTCTCAGGTGGGAAGTCTGATATTCTGTAATGGAAAGCATTGCATAATTCTGTTATATATGAGGACAGCTCATGAAGTTATAACATTTCTGTATAACAGTAATAAAAATATATTTTGAAAGTGGATAGTGGTGTTTTTAACATAATTTCAGGCAGAGTTTGTTATTAGGAAAATGGAATACTGAGTATCTCATTTTCTAATATTTCGATCAACATTTTATTCACTTTCAGCATCTTCCTTCATCATTGTGTAATTCAACCAAAACAAATGTTTTAATAATATTATTAAAATATATTTGTAATATGTTCCTTCTGTATATAGTATTGCTTTTAAAAACTTACTGTAGTTTGCAAGTTGAGCCATTTTGCCACATCCACGGATGACCACGGCCTTCACGAAAGACTGGAATCCATGACATAATTGATAGGGACTTCAGAAATTTCTACACAAAAGTATTTTCATTTAATCACTATGAAAGAATTTATTAATTCTTAAAATGCAAATGATGTGCTCTTTATAGGATCCTGAGTTTTCTGAATGAGTGTTAGAATTTAATCTAACACTAAAAATACAAAGTTGAAAGTTTTAATATTTGTTGAAGCATTAACCAATGTCTGTATTTTTGATTAAAAATAAACTCAAACATTTATGCTTGTCAGTTTCATTGCTTTTCTCATGTTAATAAGGAAAAGTCTGATTCATGCAGTTTAATTGCTACCCATGTTGTCAAATTAAACATAGCAAGGTTTTAAATGTTTTCAGATTCTGTGACATTCATTTTTCCAGATACTGTGATTATATCACTGCATTTAGCTACTATTTTTCTGAGTTTCAGCTTTAGAAGGAAATTAAGGGATTGAAATTGAGAAAATAAGTGACATGAAAGACAAAGTTTTGCTTTTCTGGGACCCACACCATTCTTTGCCTAGATGAACCCCAAATCAATCTTTTTTCTGTATTGCTGGAATCCAGTGGACAAGACAAAGGGTCAGAGACCCATTTCTCTCTGCTCCTCTCTGCTAAGTACAACTGTAAACATGGGAACTAATGAAAGACACAAGAACGGAGAACTCTGAAAGGTGGAAAGAGAAGGGTGATGTGGTTGGAGACTTAACAGCAGCTTGACTCTTCAGTAATCTCTCATCACTTCTCCAGGATGAGAGAACAAGGTGAGAGGTTAGGGAACAACAATTAGGGGCATCTTCCCCCAAAGAAGAAAATGACCTAGACCTGCTAAAAGACTTAGCAGCCTAGCTGTAGGAGGGAGCACAGATAAGCCATTCCATTCTTTCAGTGTGTTGAGGGGAATCCTGTTGACAATGCCATGTGAGCCCTACAAAGTGTCCATCAGGACACCTGCTAACAAGGAGCAGTTAGAAGAAGTTCTTCTCCTGCTTCCACAAAGAGAACTAGAGTTGGGAGGCTGAGATGGAGGTGGGGCCAGCAAAGAGAGTCTCATATCTAAAAGTACTGAACCCAGGAAGCCTCTTTTCCCTGAAGGCATAAAACTCCATCTCCACTCAGAGACACTGGATAGAATGGATTTTAAATGTTATATTTACATAATGAGTAATAGACATTAACAAACACCATGTAAATGCAAGAATATGGATGAATTGCAAAACCAGTACATGGGAGTGTGCGGAGATTGAAAGAAGAATGGATACTGTTTGATTCTATGTACATGAAGAGCAAAAACATGCAAAGAGATTCTATAACATCAAATGCCACAACAGTGGGTAAATAAGGAGGACACACAAGTGATGACAAGTTACAGAGGATGGGGTGCTGGAAAGTTGAAACTTCTAATCCACGATCTGATGTGTAATTACATGGTTCTATTTATTTTGTGATCTATATGAAAATGTATGATATGTATACTTTCCTTGATATATATTAAAATTAAATAGCACAGTTTATCTTAGAATATAATAGCACTTGTAGCAGTGTGGTTTTCAGTGAAAAGCAAGAATGGAAATAATCAAGCATGAATTCATAGGATAAAATATTAATAAAGTATCATAGAGTTGTATTCCATTATTTAGTAAAATAACAGGCCTTAAACAAACTACAAATACATACAAAAACACAAGTGAATTCTAACAAATATAACACTGACTGAATCAAGCCTTTAACAAAGTGTTGGAAACATTTGATATCTTACCAGTTCCTCTTCATTATCTATATAAAGCAGAGTAGAGTTCCTAGAAGCACAGGCTGTCAAACTCCCATTCCACGTTTTTTCTTCAAAAATAATATAATAGCAGTTGTTGGAATATGTAAACCAGTCTTTTGAACGACCACAATGGCATTCTGAAGAAAGATTGTGAATTACTAGCCAAAAAATATTGAATTTTAGAAAATAAAAGTCAATTGACATATATGCATGCTGCTGCTGCTGCTAAGTCATTTCAGTCGTGTCCGACTCTGTGCGACCCTATTGATGGCAGCCCAACAGGCTCCCCTGTCCCTGGGATTCTCAAAGTAAGAATACTGGAGTCGGTTGCCATTTCCTTATTCAATGCATGAAAGTGAAATGTGAAAGTGAAGTCGTTCAGTCATGTCTAACTCCTAGTGACCCCATGGACTGCCGCTTACCAGGCTACTCCATCCATGGGATTTTCCAGGCAAGAGTACTGGACTGAGTTGCTGTTGCCTTCTCCAACATATATGCATAGATATAAACATATATATGTATATACATGTTTAGACAATGTATCTATGCATCCTCAAGGTTGGTACATATTAAACAAACCAACACATACATTCACAGAAAGGGTTAGTCTCTCATAACCCAATTTATGTCTCCATATAAAGCAAGGACACAGAAATACCCACTTTACACATGCTGAAAATCAAGAAATGAAACCTCTGCTTTAGAATAGTAAACTTACTTGTCTCTTATCATATTATAGCAGAAGGAAATTAGAACCAATTTTCAACAATTGTTGTATTGTTCATATTGATCATATTGTTGTATAGGCAGAAGCATTCTCCTATAATCATTACTTATAAATATTTGTTGCTCTATTTTCCAATTTATGTTCTACCCCATAATCTATTCTTATTTTCATTAGCCTAAGATAGAGACAAAATACCGACTGTATGTATGCCAGAGCTTTAAAATCATTAAGTACCTTTCTGGAGCCTTGTTATCCGAGAGGAGTTATTCTGTTCCTGTATTAGAGTAGCTACAAAATTAATCGTTACAAAAGTTAATATTGCTCTAAATAAATCATAATGATTTTAGTTTCTGAGTTTAATATTTGGTTTATTGTTTAGGATTAGAGTAATCTAAAATAAAACTGATTTTACCTAGAAAAATTAATTAGGCAATGAAGATTTGGTGGAAAAAAAATATTTCAAAAACCAAAAGGAACAGATGCCACCACCTCTTACAGTATTTGTTTTAATCAATTAAGAATTAATTTATGTTTATCAATAAGTTCTTTCAATCTCCTAATACATGTTTTTGAGTTATGAAATCAGAATATACAAATATGTACCCTCTGCAAATATTCTGTGTTGTATATTTTTGACAGATTCAGAATTACCATTCCACATTTAGTCTAAATGCATATTTTTTAATGATAGGCACATTCTATAATATGTTTAGAAGACTGACCATCATCAAAGTGAAAAGTTCCCTTACAGTTTTTAAAAAATGTACTTACAGGGAGTAATAATGATCATTGTTATGACAGTGGACATCAGGACAAGGCAGATGATTCCGAGGATCCCAGCAATGAGCTTCTCTGGAGGTGATGGTGAACCTGCAGGGAGAGAAAAGGAACTACTGAGAAAGGAATGATGGGAGCAATTGTTTAGAGAGTAGACATAACACTGCTGCTGCTGCTAAGTCGCTTCAGTCATGTCCGACTCTGTCCAACCCCATAGACGGCAGCCTACACTAGAACCCATGTAAACAGAGAGTTATGTATATAAACTTGGACCCCAAACTCAATTTCTACAACTGTAGTCTTTCTCTCAAAATATACCATTGCATTTTCAGCAAATATAATGCTGCATTAGTTGTTGATTAAAGACTACAAATTTCAGCAATGCCAGAATGAAAGTAGTTCTCTGATTTCACATTAGATACCATACCCAATTTTAAGCTCTCTTCCTCAAAATGAAAAATATGTGAGCTTATCCCCTACTCCTTCTCCACACTTTTGCACCCCAACTGCATATCCTGGAACAGTTCCACCTAGTGACTGGTAATGTTTTACCTTTGGAATGGTAGTTCTCCTCATTCCCTCGAAGATTCTGAGAAGCATTTTGAAGATTTAATTCAGCATATGTTAATTCCTGCGGAGCTATTGAAATGGAACCTTTAGAGCCCTTAAGTTTTATTCGCTGTCTCTTTGAGTTCTTGACTCCCTTCAGTTCTGCATAGATTACTCCTTGGTTATTCATCTCTGAAGCTGAGTAATGTCAAGGGCTGTGCTCTAAGTGAACTGAGGAATGAGTGGTGTATATAAGACAAGAATCCTACTGCAATAACATGGGGCGGGGCAAAGAGCTTAGTGTTCACTTTGCAGCTGAACAAACTTAAAGCCTGGTTCTAAATTCCTTGGAACTTCAAACAAGGATTTCATGATAGAACACTTTTTAAAAAAAAGATATTTTATATTTGACAATATATTAGTGGTTAAACAATGAAAAGCAATAAATCAGGGAATAATAAAGAAGTTCATGACTAATAATATCCTTATTAAGTTAGATTCCACAGAAATATTTTAACAGCATTACAGTGCTTGTATTAAAATGAAAATATTGTGTATTACAACAGAGATTCAACTATAATTTTGATTATTTTGAAATCCAACACTGGTTATAGACCAAGTACTTTAAAGATGAGGATAAAGTTGGCATTTCCTGTACTAAATTACAGTATATGGTGACTTACATTTATTTATTAAAAAGGGTACCAAATGCTCTTTATTTTGAATGGTTGTGGAATTCTTAGAAAACTTTAAAAATTGAGGTACTACTTCATATATTGAAAAATATTACGTGACAAACTAAACATAACCTAAACAATATTAAAAATAAAACAATAGAAAAAGACTAAAAAATATTTATTTTACAAACCTAATTGATAATTGATTTAGTGACTAAGGTCTGAATTCACAAAATGATAAGCAAATATAGGACATTTATGGAAGAACACTGTTGGTTCAAACTTCCAGAAAGATCTTATAGATGTCAAAGTTAGTAAAGGTCATTTTATTTGTATAAGTGATGATAATTGCTTATAAAATCCAGAAAACATAGCTTAATAATTCAGTCAATGGGTGCATTAGTCAGAAAGATCTGGAAATTAATTATGGATTTGAAACTTAAAGAAGTGTGTTCTTTAAAAGTTATTTAGTGTCTAGTAACCTATATTATTAATCTAACATGGAAATAATATGTAATATATAATGCCTGTTACATTGAGTACTCAATCTGGTACCTATATGTTCTATAAATATTAGTTTTTAACTACTCTTTAAGTTACAATTTCTGTGTTACTATTTCTGATTCATATTAGTTAGAGCCTGGAAAGCAATTTGTTAAACAAGAGTGTCTTTAATTAGTATAGTACATCTTTTTTGAAATGTTTGTTCAATATTTTTAAAAATCCTTTCATTACTTACAGTTAAGATTATATTAGTATTTAGGAAGCTACTTCATCTCGATTTTTATTAAAAATAAAACTGATTTTATTCAATCTAAGTGCATATATAAAGAATTATGTTTGGCCTTTTTATGCAATGAATTCTTTCCCAAGAATCTATTTATAGAAGTTGAGAGAAATATATATTAACATATTATTATACAAGAAACCTACCTTCTACTGATTATAAAATCCCAAACTAGTTGTTCTCTGTCAAGATGCCTGCAGCTTTCACTTAAGATTATATACAAATCCAAATATGCACTTGACTAGCATTCTACAGACACTAATTTGAATACTTGGAGAAATCTTCCATCGTATTTGATATTTTATGGTTGTTTTTTACCCTGAGTTATTTTTTTAAAACTAATATTATACTTTGATTTTGTTGTATATTAACTATACTTCAGTTGCTTCACATCTAACATTTGCTAGTTCCCACTAAGTGAGATGGTCTAGTAGAGAGACAGGCGAGAAGGGACACATACCTTCTGTTGGCCAGAAAGTCGTGCATCCTTTAGTGGGGAGGTCAGGTTACCCTCATAAAAGAGGCCTGCTATAGCTGTGTAATAAAAGGAGAAATTTAAAAACATAAATCTAGGACAAGAATAAACAATGTCTGTGACCTTCGCATACTGCCCTTTGAAGGCTCAGAGTGAAGTGAGAGTGGAAAAAGTTGATTTGTCATCAATGTGTCACTTCAGGTTTGAACAGGAAATTCTCACATTTGGGCTATTTGAAGAGAGTTTAGCTTATCACACACCTCCAGAAAATAGGAAACTTTGGACTCCAATTGAAAGGACAGATGGACCTCTAAGTGTGCTATTTATATTTTCAATTTTCAAATGCCTCTGAGAAATTATTTCCATATTCTACAAGATCTGAGGACACTGAGGTTTAACCACCCATGCAGCTATCTTGCTTCCATCTCAATCATATACATTGCAAACTTAGAATACTTCAAGGTTTTCTTTTAAAACTAGATTGCTAAATCTTGGCAGTACATATGCCTTTTCCTCACATCCATTATTACTTCATTTCCATTGTCATTAAAGAAGTTCTATGAATCATAATCCCATTTTCAATAAATACTTAAAGATATTTGTCCCTAATTATTCTGAGAAATTACTGCATTGTCAACTATAGTGTACCTGGCACAGAGTCCATCATTTTCAAAATACCATCTCCCTTTCTCTGCCTTAGTTCTTACAAACTTTAATCTTGTTAAATAAATATTTTAATATATAAATTTCCTCTGATAAAAATAAATTCTCTTTGAAAGGATAAATATAAACAATATTAAATGTATCATCATGACATGGGTTGAGATATTAAATAACTACTCATCATATCAGATAACTCATCACTTCCCAGCTACCCTCCTTCAAACTTTACATTCTCATCTTCCCTTCTCTTTGTTATAATGAAGGAAGCATTAGTAATTTTAATTTTTATCCACCCATTCCTACCTTTAGAGACTAAATGAGTCATCACAGGCATGTCCACTGTTGATCACCATCAGTTTGTTTTACTTTCCTAGTTTCTTCCCACTTCTGTTTTCTCCTTAGGATTCACTTTGTTAGTCTTTACAATATGAAAAATGTCAGTTCTTACCCCCAAACTGAATCACCTTCAGACTACTTGCAATCCAGCATTTTCCTAAGTGCTCAAACCAGAAACCTAGGATGAAATTGAGGCAGGGTCATAGAGGTTTGTGATGTGACTAAGACTGGAAGAAAACTATTGGCAGTGTCAAGAGATGTCCAATATGCTGTCAGAGTAGGAAATGGAAACTCACTCCAGTATTCTTGCCTGGAGAATTCCATGGACAAAGGAGCCTTGTGGGCTACAGTAGGGTCACAAAGAGTCGGACACAAATGAGAGACTAACACACACATTAAATCGGTCATGAATTCATCCTCCAATCCTCAATCATGCCTAGTTGTCTATATTTCGCTAGGAATATTTATATCACAATATAAACCCAAGTCAAACTTTGCAGTTTAAGAAAAGGTAATTTTTAAACATATCTAACAAAACAATGGGAAGGGGAGGAAAAGAAGACATAAGCCACAAGATAAATGGCACATGCAAATGAAAATGATAAGAAAGCAGGTATAACAATACTCATATCAGATAAAATAGTCTTTAAAACAAATTTCATAATGAAAGACAAAGGATACTATGTAATGATAAGGAGATCAATATAAGAAAAGGATATTATACTTGTTAGCATATATACACCCAATATATTTAGGAGGACCTAAATACATAAAACAAACACCACAGACATAAAAATAATGATTGAAGGGAATACAATAATAGTAGGAACTTTTTAACACTGCATTGACATCACTGGACAGATCTTCTGGACATAAAATCAGTAAGGCAGCAGAGAATCTAAGTGACACAATAGAACTGATGAACTTAATTGATATCTACAGGACATTACATACAAAAAAACCCAGAATATCCTTTTAAGTGCACATAGAACATTCTCAAGGATAGACCACATACTAGAACACAAAATATGCCTTAAGAAATGTAAGGGGTAGAAATTATTTCACACATCTTTTCTGACCACAACTCTGTAAATAGAAATAAAATAAGAAATAAAATAAAAATGATAAAAGAATGATTACATGGAAGCTAAAAACATAATACTAAAACCCAATGGGTCAGCAATGAAATGAAAGAGAAATATCAGAAAAATACCTAGAGATAAATGATGATGAAAAGACAACCTTATAAAACCTATGGGACTGAGCAAAAGCAGTTCTAAAATGGAAGGTCATAGGGATACAGAACTTTCTTAAAGAAGAAAATCTCAAATATACAACCTAACCTACCACTTAAAAAAACTAGAAAAAGAGGGACAAACAAACCCAAAAGTCATCAGAAGGAAGGAAATAACAAAGATAAGAGAGGAAATAAATAAGAAATTAAAAGCAATGGAGGAAATAAAGTAAAGATAAAATTTTTTTTTGAGAATGTAAAGAAAATCAAGCCAAGTTCACCAAGAAGAAAAGAGAGCTCAAATTTAAAAAAAGAAATTACAAAATAAAAATGAGAAATAACAACCAATACCAGAGAAAATTTAAAAAAATAAGAAAATACTATGAATCCTTATGTCAACAAATTGGACAACCTAGAGGAAATGAACAAGTTTCTAGAAATGTACAACCTTACAAAGTGAGTTATGAAAAAAAGATAATTTGAAGAGCATGATCACTGGAAGTGAAATAGAATCTGTCACCTTAAAAAACTCCCTACAAGCAATAATTCAGGTCTGGACGGCTTCACTGGGGAATTTTACCAAATATACAAAGAAAAAATTTATATTAGTTCTTCTTGCATTATTCTAAAAGGCTGAAAAGGAGGGAACACTCCTAAAGACATTCTAAGAAGTCACCAGCATCCTGATGTCAAATCAGACAAAGATACTGAAAAAAAAAAAAAAAAGGAAAAAGAGAAAATTATTAAAGGCCAATATCCTTGATTAATTAATGTAAATAGAAAATTCCTCACAAAGTATTAGAAAAATGAATGCATCAATAAGTAAAGAGATCATATGCTATGATCGAATTAAATTCATTCCAGGGTCCCAAGAATGGTTCATCATATACAAATCAATTAACATGATACACCACAATAAAAAAAGAAAAGACAACAAACACTGATCATCTCAAAGATGAAGAAAAGTCTTTGATAGAATTCAACATCTATTCATGATAAAAACTTTCACCAAAGTGGGAAAGAGGGAACATGTCTCAGCATAAACTTTTTATAACAAATCCATAGTCAATATAATGCTCAACAATGAAAAGCTGAAAGCCATCCAGATAAAATCTAGGACAAGACAAGGGTGCCCATTCTCACCAATTCTATTCAATATAGTATTCAAAGTACTGCCAATAGCAGTCAGACAAGAAAAGCAAATAAATGATATCTAAATTGGGAGCTTAGCAGGTGGTGCATGAGACATAAGAGAAGCAGTTTTGCTTCTTGGGTTGGGAAGATCCCTTGGAAACAGCATGGCAACTCACTCCAGTATTTTGCCTGGAGAATTCCATGGAAAAAGGAGCCTGGAAGGCTACTGTTCATAGGATTGCAAAGTTGGACACGAGTGAAGGAACTGGGCACACATGCATTCAGATTGGAAAGGAAGAGGCAAAAATGTCATTATATGCAGATGACATGACACTATATATAGAAAACCCTAATGACTGCACACAAAACCCACTAGAACTAATAAATTCAGCAAAGTAGGAGGATGTAAAATTAATACATAGAAATCTGTTGCATTTCTTTACACTAACAATTAACTATCAGAAAGGTAAAGTAAAAATGATCCTGCTTTAAATGCATCAAAAAATACCCAATAATAAATATAACCATGGATGTGAAAGATCTAAAGGCTGAGAACTGTAAAATATTGATAAAAAGAAATATGATTTAAAGAAATGGAAAGGTGCTCTTGTATTGGAAGAATTAATACTGTTAAAATGGCCATACTACACCAAAGCAATCTACAGATTTAATGTAATTCATATCAAATTACCCATGACATTTTACACAAAACTATAGCAAATAATTCTAAAATTTGTATGGAACCAGGAAAGACCCAGTAATCCAGAGAAAAAAGAACAAATCTAGAGGCAGATCCTTCTCAGACCACAAAAAAATACTACAAAGCTACAGTAACCAGTGTGATACTGGCACAGAAGATACATGGATGAATGGAACTGAGCAGAGAGCACGGAAACAAACCCTCAAACCTACAGTTAATTAATCTTTCACAAAGGAGGCAAGAATAAACAACAGAGAACAAGTCTCTTCGGCAAGTGGCATTGGGAATCCGGACAGCTGAACGTAAATCAATGAAGTTAAAACACCCACCTTGAACCATTTATTGTGTTGTTCAGTCATTCAGTCGTACTCAACTCTTTCAAACCCCATGTACTACAGCATGCCAGGCTTTCCTGTCCTTCAGCATCGCTTGGAGTTTGTCCAAATTCATGTTCACTGAGCTGGTGATGCCATCCAACCATCTCATACTTTGTCGTGCCCTTCTCCTTCCGCCTTCAATCTTTCCCAGCATCAGGGTCTTTTCATATGAGTCAGTTCTTTGCATTAGGCAGCCAAAGTATCAGAGCTTCAGTTTCAGCATCAGTCCTTCAATGAATATTCATGATTGATTTCCTTTAGGATTGACTGGTTTGCTGTCCTCGCAGTCCAAGGTACTCTCAAGAGTCTTATCCAACACCACAGTTAAAAAGCATCAGTTCTTCGGCTCTCAACTTTCTTTATAGTCCAACTCTCACATACGTATGTGATTACTGGAAAAACCATAGCTTTGACCAGACACAGCTGTGTTGGTAAAGTAATGTCTCTGCTTTTTAATATAATGTCTAGGTTGGTCATAAGAAAGCCTTCCTTAATGAACAGAGCAAAGAAATAGAAGAAAATAGTAGATCTCTTGAGATGTCTTCAAGAAAATTAGAGATACCAAAGGAACATTTCATGCAAAGATGGGCACAATAAAGGACAGAAATGGTGTGGACTTAACAGAAGCAAAAGATATTAAGAGGACATGGGAATAACACAGAAGAACCATACAAAAAAGATCTTCATGACTCAGATAATCACAATAGTGTGATCACTTGCCTGGAGCCAGACATCCTGGAACACGAAGTCAAGTGGTCCTTAGGAAGCATCACTATGAGCAAAGCTAATGGAGCTGATGAAACTCCAGTTGAGCTCTTTCAAATCCTAAAAGATGATGCTGTGAGTGTGCTGCACTCAATATGCCAGCAAATTTGGAAAACAGTGGCCACAGGACTGGAAAAGGTCAGTTTTCATTCCAATCCCAAAGAAAGGCAATGCCAAAGAATGCTCAAACTACTGCACAATTGCATTCATCTCTCATGTTAGTAAAGTAATGCTAAAAATTCTCCAAGCCAAGCTTCAACAGTACGTGAACCATGAATTTCCAGATGTTCAGCTGGACTTAGAAACAGCAGAGGAACCAGAGATCAAATTGCCAACATCCGATGGATCATCGAAAAAGCAAGAGAATTCCAGAAAAGCATTTATTTCTGCTTTATTGACTATGCCAAAGCCTTTGACTGTGTGGATCACAACAAAATGTGGAAAATTCTGAAAGAGATTGGAATACCAGACCACCTGACCTACCTTTTGAGAAATCTGTATGCAGGTCAGGGAGTAACAGTTAGAACTGGACATGGAACAACAGACTGGTTCCAAATAGGGAAAGGAGTACATCAAGGCTGTATATTGTCACCCTGCTTATTTAACTTATATGCAGAGTACATCATGAGAAACACTGGGCTGGATGAAGCACAAGCTGGAATCAAGATTGCCGGGAGAAATATCAATAACATCAGATACACATATGACAACACCCTTATGGCAGAAAATGAAGAACTAAAGAGTCTGTTGATGAAAGTGAAAGAGGAGAGTGAAAAATTTGGCTTAAAACTCAACTATCAGAAAATTAAGATCATGGCACCTGGTCCCATTACTTCATAGTAAGTAGATGGGGAAACAGTAGAAAGAGTGACTGACTTTATTTTTTTGGGCTCCAAAATCACTGCAGATGGTGACTGCAGCCATGAAATTTTAATTTCATGTGTCTTTTAAGACACTTACTCCTTGGAAGAAAAGTTATGACCAACCTAGACAGCATATTAAAAAACAGAGACATTACTTTGCCAACAAAAGTCCATCTAGTCAAAGCTATGGCTTTTCCAGTAGTCATGTATGGATGTGAGAGTTGGAGTATAAAGAAAACTGAGTGTGGATGAATTGATGCTTTTGAACTGTGGTGTTGGAGAAGACTCTTGAGAGTCCCTTGGACTGCAAGGAGATCCAACCAGTCCATCCTAAAGGAAATTAATCCTGAATATTTATTGGAAGGACTGATGCTGAAGCTGAAACTTCAACACTTTGGCTGCCTGTTGCGAAGAACTGAATCATTTGAAAAGACCCTGATGCTGTGAGTGATTGAAGGTGGGAGAAGGGCATGACAGAGGATGAGATGGTTGGATGGCATCACCGACTCAATGGACATGAGTCTGAGTAAACTCCAGGAGTTGGTGATGGACTGGGAGGCCTGGGTGTGCTGCAGTCCATGGAGTCGCAAAGAGTCAGACATGACTGAGTGACTGAACTGAGGTTGGTCATAGCTTTTCTTCCAAGGAGCAAGTATCTTTTAATTTCATGGCTGCAGTTCACCATATGCAGTGATTTTTGAGCCCAAGAAAAAAAAATCTGTTACTATTTCCATTGTTCCCTCATCTATTTGCCATGAAGTGATGTGACAGGATGCCATGATCTTCATTTTTTGAATGTTGAGTTTTAAGCCAGCTTTTTTTTTTTAGTTTTTTTTTAAATTTTATTTTATTTTTAAACTTTACATAATTGTATTAGTTTTGCCAAATATCAAAATGAATCCGCCACAGGTATACATGTGTTCCCCACCCTGAAGCCCCCTGCCTCCTCCCTCCCCATACCATCCCTCTGGGTCGTCCCAGTGCACTAGCCCCAAGCATCCAGTATCGTGCATCGAACCTGGACAACTCTCCTCTTTCACTTTCATCAAGATGTTCTTTAGTTCCTCTTCACCTTCTTCCATAATGGTGGTGTCATCCATATATCTGTGGTTTTGATATTTCTCCTGGCAATCTTGATTCCAGCCTGTGCTTTCTCCAATCTGATATCTCACATGATGTACTCTGCATATAAGTTAAATAAGCAGAGTGACAGTATATAGCCTTGATGTACCCCTTTCCCAATTTGGAAACAGTCTGTTCTATGTCCAGTTCTAACTGTTTCTTCTTGATCTGCATACAGGTTTCACAGGAGACAGGTAATTTGATCTGGTATTCCCTTCTCTTGAAGAATTTTCCACAGTTTGTTGTGATCCACAAAAACAAAGGCTTTAGCACAGTCGGTGAAGCAGAAGTAGATGTTTTCTGGAATTCTCTTTCTTTCTTCTATGATCCAACAGATGTTGGCAATTTGATCTCTGTTGGCAATTAGATTCCTGTTGGCAATTAGATCCCTTGCGCCATCAGTTCAGTTCAGTTCAGTAGCTCAGTTGTGTCCGATTCTTCGCAACCCCATGAATCACAGCACGCCAGGCCTGTCTGTCCATCACCAACTCCCAGAGTTCACTCAAACTCATGTCCGTCGAGTCAGTGATGCCATCCAGCCATCTCATCCTCTGTCGTCCTCTTCTTCTCCTGCCCCCAATCCCTCCCAGCATCAGTCTTTTCCAATGAGTCAACTCTTCACATGAGGTGGCCAAAGTACTGGAGTTTCAGCTTTAGCATCAGTCCTTCCAATGAACACCCAGGACTGCTCTTCTTTAGAATGGACTGGTTGGACCTCCTTGCAGTCCAAGGGACTCTTAAGAGTCTTCAACACCACAGTTCAAAAGCATCAATTCTTCGGTGCTCAGCCCTTATTAACAGTCCAACTCTTACATCCATACATGACCACTGGAAAAACCATAGCCTTGACTACACAGACCTTTGTTGGCAAAATAATGTCTTTGCTTTTTAATATGCTATCTAGGTTGGTCATAACTTTCCTTCCAAGGAGTAAGCATCTTTTAATTTCATGACTGAAATCACTATCTGCAGTGATTTTGGAGCCCCCCAAAAATAAAGTCTGACACTGTTTCCACTGTTTCCCCATCTATTTCCCATGAAGTGATGGGACCAGATGCCATGATCTTCGTTTTCTGAATGTTGAGCCTTAAGCCAACTGTTTCACTCTCCTCTTTCACTTTCATCAAGAGGCTTTTTAGTTCCTCTTCACTTTCTACCGTAAGGGTGGTGTCATCTGCATATCTGAGGTTATTGATATTTCTCCCAGAAATCTTGATTCCAGCTTGTGCTTCTTCCAGCCCAGCGTTTCTCATGATGTACTCTGCGTATAAGTTAAATAAGCAGGGTGACAATATACAGCCTTGATGTACTCCTTTACCTGTTTGGACCATATTCAAAAATAAATTCAAAATATCTTAACAATTTAAATATAAGACATGACACCATAAAACTCTTAAAGAGAACATAGACAAATTTTTTGACATAATTTTAGCAATATTTACTTAAGTCAGTATCCCAAATCAAATGAAATAAAAGCAAAAATAAACAAATGCACCTCATCAAACTTATAAGCTTTTGCAAAGCAAAGAAATTAAAAACAGAAAAACAACCTACAAAATGGGAGAATGTATTTGCAAAGGATCTCACTGTCAGGGCCTGATTTTCAAAATATGCAAACAGCTTATACAACTTTATAACAACAGAAAACAATCCAAACAAAAAATGTGCAGAAGTCCTAAATAGAAGTATGTTCAAAGAAGATTTTCTAGATGGCCAACAAGAACTTGGAAATATCTCAACAGCAGAAATTATTAGAGTAATGCAAATCAAAACTACAGTGAATTATCACTTCACACCATCAAAATAACTATCTCAAAAATTCTATAATAACAAATGCTTAGAGGGTGTGGAAAAATGGGAACCCTCCTATACTATTGGTGTAATTGTAAATTTGTGTTGACACTATGGAGAACAATATAGAGATTCCTTAAAAATTTAATAGACTTTCCATATGATGCAGAAATGCTACACTTGGGCATATATCAAGATAAAAATTTAATTTGAAACAACACATTAAATCCCAATGTTCATAGCACCACTATTTAAAATAGCCAAGGCATGGAAGTTATATGTCCATTGACAGATGAATGAATAGAAAGATATGTTGTACATATAAACACACACACACACACACACACACACTTACTATATATATATAATGGAATATTTACTCAGCCATAAAAAAAGAATGAAACAATGTCATTTGTATAAACATAGTTGGACCTACAGATTATCATACTATGTGAAGTAAGTCAGACAAGGACAAGTATCATATGATATCACTTACGTTTAGAATCTTAAAAAACATGATACAGATGACCTTATTTACAAAACAGAAACAGACTCACAGATACAGAAAACAAACTTATAGTTACCAATGGGAAAAATGGAAGGAGGAATCAATTAGGAGTTTCAGATTAACATATACACACTTCTATATATATAATAGATAAACGGCACAGGGAACTATATTTAATACCTTGTAATAACCTATAATGGAAAAGAATCTGAAAAACAAATATATATTTTCATACATATAGTATAAATATATATCTGAATCTCTTTGCTGTACATAGAAACTAACATAAATTGAAAATCAACTATACCCTAGTTGGAAAAGAATTTTTAAAAATACATATGAGAGATTCAGCTTTCCTCAAAAAAAAAAAGGTTTTTTTTTCAGATTTCTCTTTTTGGACTATTGTTTCATAATTTTCTGTATTCCATCTGCTTTATAATTAAGTTCATATTAACTTAGTTAAATCCTGCTATCATTCTGCTTTGTTCTTATGCTTATGTTTACTTATGTCATCATGAAGTATTCCCCTTTCTATTTTATTTTATTTATTTCATCTGAGGTTTGAATCTTGGTTTCCATTACCTCATCATTCTTTCATTCAAAGCTGTTTGAAGTTCTATTTATTTATTTATTTTTTCTCTAATATTGAGTTGGCTTTGTAGATATGAAAATAGTGAAACATAAGCAATACTTCAGTGGGACCTTAAAAGATAAGTAAAAGTTCAGGTTGAAAGTCAAGTTGTTGAGAATAAAAGCATTCTAGGCAGTGCTAAAAGTATGTTAGTATTTTGGGTGCAAAACAGTATGGGTGCTTCAAGAACAGGGAAGAGTCTGATCAACTAATTAATAAAATCCTATTCTTTACTCAAAACAGGAGAAAATATTTCAATTCTTAAAATAAAATAATCATGTATCCATGATCTGAAGATATTTTATATTTCACTTGCTGTAGATACTGTTCATGAAATATTTAAATCATATAGTCTGACAGATTTTTATAGCACTTATTATATTTAATTTAATTATGATAAATGTACAAGCCTATTTTAGAAGCCCTAAGAACTAAAACTGCTAATCTGCTTTTCACAGGGGCTTGCCCCAAACATTTATGAATATGTGTTTATCAGTTAATCTGTCAATATTAAAAATGGTAAATATAAAACTATGCAACTTTTTAAATGATCAGAGCCACCAAATTACTTAAATATATGGTATGCTAATATTTATAATTAAATTATATTTTTGGTTCATAATATATGAAAATATTACTTAATACATTTTGTTAAATTACATAATTTGAAAGTGGGAAATTTGACATAGTATACATAGATATAGATGTACAGCAGCCATGCTGAGTGATTGATTGTTGTTGCTGTTGGTTAGTCTTTCAGTAGTGTCCAACTCTTTTGCAACCCATGGACTGTAGCTCGTCAGGCTCCTGGCCAGGGATTTCCCAGGCAAGAATAGTGAAGTGGGTTGTCATTTCTTTCTCCAGGGAATCTTCCCAACCCAGGAACTGGACCTGTGTCTCTTGCATTGCAGGCAGATTCTTTACAACTGAGTCACCAGGGAAGATTGAATTCATACCTGTGAGCCTATTAATACCAATAGTTCTCAGACATGCCTTAAAAAGTACTGTTTTGACTTTAGAAGAAGGTACCATTGCCCAACTGACTGGAGAATTTCTGGATTGATTTCCTCACTGTCATTATTTATATCGGAAACCTACTCCCTAAAATCAAGCAGTTTAATCTTAGGGAAGATATATAATAATTTAAAGGCAAATCTATGAGAAAACTCTAAAGAATCTCAAAAATGTGCAGTCATTATTTAGAATGAGAAAAAGACAGCTTTGTTTTGGCAATGACGGGTGAAGTCATACCAAGCCACAGAACAGTGCTATTGAAAACACTACAAATGGTGTAATTGACATAGAGGTAATTTCAATTGTTGCTACTATGCATTTCTAGGAAAAGTTGTAAAGCATCAGAGCATTGGTGGCCCTTGAGGTGCACAGATCTATGTGGTTAATAAGGGAAAAAAAAGAGACAAAAAAAACAAAATATAACCCTTCTTTTGTTCCTGCCTGACTAGCACTTGCTTCTGGGTTAAATAGGGCCCAGACCTACTCATATTTAAACATGTCATGATTTAAAAACAATGCTTTGACAACTGTGGCTACAGCTAGTGGAACAGATGATTTTGACTCTGATGGTTTTAAAAGGCTACATTCAAACCCATTCACCATTTTAAGATTTTCAATTTTAGTTTCTGTCACTTTTTTTTTTTTAATTGAAAACCAATGTCTGTTTCTTCAGACAATTCTAGGAGAACACAAGAAAGAAATAGAAACTGGCTATTATTCATATCAGTCAACCCAATATTGTATATATTTATTTACTGTACTTAAGCTCCAAAATTTTGTCACTTGATGCTACCAGCCAACTCATTAAAAAAGACCCTGATGCTGAGAAGAATTGAAGGCAGAAGGAGAAGAGAGCAGCAGAGGATGAAATGGTTGGATGGCATCACCAACTTGATGCACATGAGTTTGAGTAAACTCCAGGAGTTGGTGATGGACACGGAGGCCTGGCGTTATGCAGTCCATGGAGTTGCAAAGAGTCAGAAACGACTGAGCAACTGAGGGGAGAAAACTAAATTAAAAAAGTTGGAAAAGAAGAAGCAGATCACATGATCTTCTACATAGAAAACCCTAAAGACTCCACCAGAAAATTACTAGAGCTAATCAATGAATATAGTAAAGTTGCAGGATATAAAATCAACACACAGAAATCACTTGCATTCCTATACACTAATAATGAGAAAACAGAAAGAGAAATTAAGGAAACAATTCCATTCACTATTGCAATGAAAAGAATAAAATACTTAGGAATATATCTACCTAAAGAAACTAAAGACCTATACATAGAAAACTATAAAACACTGGTGAAAGGAATCAAAGAGGACACTAACAGATGGAGAAATATACCATGTTCATGGATTGGAAGAATCAATATAGTGAAAATGAGTATACTACCCAAAGCAATCCATAGATTCAATGCAATCCTTATCAAGCTAACAATGGTATTTTTCACAGAGCTAGAACAAATAATTTCACAATTTGTATGGAAATACAAAAAACCTTGAATAGCCAAAGCAATCTTGAGAAAGAAGAAGGGAACTGGAGGAATTAACCTGCCTGACTTCAGGCTCTACTACAAAGCTAAAGTCATCAAGACAGTATGGTACTGGCACAAAGACAGAAATATAGATCAATGGAACAAAAGAGAAAGCCCAGAGATAAATCCACGCACCTATGGACAACGTATCTTTGACAAAGGAGGCAAGAATATGCAATGGAGAAAACACAATCTCTTTAACAAGTGGTGCTGGGAACTCTGGTCAACCACTTGTAAAAGAATGAAACTAGAACACTTTCTAACACCATACACAAAAATAAACTCAAAATGGATTAAAGATCTAAATGTAAGGCCAGAAACAATAAAAATCCTAGAGGAGAACATAGGCAACTCTCCGACATAAATCACGACAGGATCCTCTATGACCCACCTCCCAGAATACTGGAAATAAAAGCAAAAATAAACAAATGGGAACTAATTAAACTTAAAAGCTTCTGCACAACAAAGGAAACTATAAGCAAGGTGAAAAGACAGCCTTCAGAATGGGAGAAAATAGCAAATGAAGCAACTGACAAACAACTAATCTCAAAAATATACAAGCGATTGCTGAAGCTCAATTCCAGAAAAATAAATGAACCAACCAAAAAATGGGCCAAAGAACTAGACATTTCTCCAAAGAAGACATACAGATGGCTAACAAACACATGAAAAGATGCTCATCACTCATTATCAGAGAAATGCAAATCAAAACCAGAATGAAGTACCATCTCACACCAGTCAGAATGGCTGCAATCCAAAAGCCTACAAGCAATAAATGCTGGAGAGGGTGTGGAGAAAAGGGAACCCTCTTACACTGTTGATGGGAATGCAAAGTAGTACAGCCACTATGGAGAAAAGTGTAGAGATTCCTTAAAAAACTGGAAATAGAACTGCCTTATGACCCAGCAATCCCACTGCTGGGCATACACACTGAGGAAACCAGAATTGAAAGAGACACATGTTCCCTAGTGTTCATCGCAGCACTGTTTATAATAGCCAGGACATGGAAGCAACCTAGATGTCCATCAGCAGATGAATGGATAAGAAAGCTGTGGTACATATACACAATGGAGTATTACTCAGCCATTAAAAAGAATACATTTGAATCAGTTCTAATGACGTGGATGAAACTGGAACCTATTATACAGAGTGAAGTAAGCCAGAAAGAAAAACACCAATACAGTATACTAACGCATTGGAGAAGGCAATGGCAACCCTCTCCAGTACTCTTGCCTGGAAAATCCCATGGACGGAGGGGCCTGGTGGGCTGCAGTCCATGGGATCGCTAGGAGTCAGACACGACTGACAGACTTCACTTTATTTTTTTCACTTTCATGCATTGGAGAAGGAAATGGCAACCCACTCCAGTGTTCTTTCCTGGAGTATCCCAGGGACGGGGGAGTCTGGTGGGCTACCGTCTATGGGATTGCACAGAGTCGGACACGACTGAAGCGACTTAGCAGCATACTAACGCATATATATGGAATTTAGAAAGATGGTAACGATAACCCTGTAAGCGAGACAGCAAAAGAGACACAGATGTATAGAACAGTCTTTTGGACTCTGTGGGAGAGTGAGAGGGTGGGATGATTTGGGAGAATGGCATTGAAACATGTATAATATCATGCATGAAACGAATCGCCAGTCCAGGTTCAATGCATGATACTGGATGCTTGGGGCTGGTGCACTGGGACGACCCAGAGGGATGGTACGGGGAGGGAGGAGGGAGACGGGTTCAGGATAGGGAACATGTGTATACCTGTGGCGGATTCATGTTGATGTATGCCAAAACCAATACAATATTGTAAAGTAATTAACCTTCAATTAAAATAAATAAATTTATATTAAAAAAGTTTGCCAAGAAGTTATTTTAACTATAACAAGATTTATTATATATTTTGGCAGTGTAGAAGAGACAATATTTACTGAACAATAAATAGTAGTGTTTTTATTTAACTTATCATTATTTGATGATTGTTCAAATCAAGTTTCCTCAAATTACAAAGTAAATGTTGAAATAGTAAGACATTTTGAGAACCCAAGAATAAAACCTAAACTCTTAGGAACACTATTCTGGCTATGTTTAAAGAAGTCACAGAAATATTTTTCAGAGAAAAATATGGGTTTTTCCTTTTAATCGTTAGCATTTTCCATTTCTTCAGTAATTTATTTTGTATTAGCCATACACAATCCAACTAATTTATTAATTTTTTAATTGAATGATAATTGCTTTTCAACTAAATTTGTAAATCTTACTGTGTATTGAATGTATGAATTTCACTGACATCTATTCTATATTCATTATTTAAAATATTTTCATATATTGGAAATTATTATATGTTCATAGTATAACATGTGGACAATATAAGGATGTCATTCCCACAACAGTCTTCTCTGCCAGTATTGGCTGTTCATCTCACAGTCTGCTAAGTGATAGGGGAGGAGTTGGAGACAAACAGGCCCTTACTTCATAAATGAGTCAACTTGTAAAGGCACATTTTGTTTTGTTTTAGGAGTCAAAATAAATATTTAAGAAAAATATATTAAATATTGCAAGTAAATATCCAGTAAACAAAAGCTGTGGAGATAAGTCATAAAAATAAATGCAAAATTTTCTCATAATTACACAAAACATAAATTTTGTATGCTAACTCCTTATTATGCTTCTTTTTACTTTCTTGATCTCATTCTAAAATGTAAACCAAATCACTGGCAAGATGAAGTCGATGCTCATGATTAACTTAGGCTAATATCTGGAGTAGAATAAATGTTGGGAAATCAATCAATATGAAAACTGAAATACTTTAAATTGATTTAGATTTGAGAAAAGACTACAATTTCTACGAGATTGTTAAGCAAATGTCCCAACTCCATTAACTGGATAATCCCTCCTTTTAGCCTCTGACTTATATAATAAATTTATACACTATTTAACACAACATGTATGATTTAATTAGTTATAGAATGTAGTTAATATATATCACGTATTAATTAAGGTATATTAATTGGTTGCAAGAATAAGTTGAATCAGAAAGCAAAAAAACAAAAACCTTAGTACAATATGGTATATTTTACTCACTAAAGATCAGCTATACTAATTACCAATTCTATCCATATTGGATTTGCTTTAGAATTACATTTAAGATTGAATTTTAGACTCAAAAATGAAACTTGAGATCATCTCTTCTAACCTCTCCTTATGTGTATGAGAAAGTTAGAATAGTTATTTTCTTAAAGTCATAAAATTAATTTGTATCATAACAAAGATTATAACTATCTCCTGTATTCAATTATAAAGTTATTTCAGAGAATCTTGAATTGCCTTGTTTTATTTTATTTTTTTAATTTTATTTTATTTTTAAACTGTACATAATTGTATTAGTTTTGCCAAATATCAAAATGAATCCGCCACAGGTATACATTTTATAGTCTGCTAAATATCAAAAGATTATGAGTCTTAGATTATTCACACCTTCCTAAAATAGCTTGAACCTTTATTGTTCCTCTTAAGTTTCAGAGCAGATTTAGTACCACGTTCTTTAAAAATCCATCCATATCTTGCTGAAGGGAACATATTTGTCTCCATTCTAAGCCCTGTTGTGTTAAAATAGAAAAAAAATAAACCTTGCATTTCTTCAGAATGTTTTCCTCCTTATATTTATTTATTTTTCTGGAGTAGACAGAGGCTATATTTTTGTGGAAGTATAGATGAGAAATTATATTTTGGAGTTATATGTATGTATGTACATATATATATGGATTTTGATTAAAGATTATCACTTATTAGTTGATTGATCTTAGAAATATTTATATTATTTAGGCTCAAGTTTTCTCACTTATAGATTGAAAAATAATCACACCATATAGGCTTGTTATTAGTGCCACAAGTCATCTTTGGCACCTTTAATATCACTTTTCAAATGCTCTTTTTTTGAATCTCATGGTTACTGTGTTTTCCTCAAAATCTAAGATTCAAGTTATGAACTCCAGTGACCATAATGTTGAAGGAACAAGAAAAGTGAATGATAGGATCTGGTATAATACAATTGGTCAGTTAAGGGAATTTGCCAAATTAGACTGTGTGTGTGTATTCTTCTTCAAAGGAGTTACACTATTTGGTGTACCAATATGTGTGCCATTTGAGTCTAATACAGATACTAAGTGATAAGATATAATTTTTCTCAAAAGAAGATATTGATCTGGGTTTTTGATGAGTGTGAAATATATCATTTCTAAAACTTTGCAACCAATTAAATTGATTTTTAAGTTTGAAAGTTTAATATAACATGTCCATAAGCTGTCATGGATTATTACTTAACCACACAGAAAATATGTTCTAAAAGCTCCAGAAAGAGAAATTAAAAAAATCATATTTTCTGATATTCCCAGAGAAATGGATATTTTATTTCACTTTTTAAGATCATCTTGGTTATTATTCACATAGCACCCCATTACTTAATGATGAATATGTTGCCATTTTTCCATTGAATTATATCTTATGAAACAATGTGAAGGATTCTTAGTGTGTTCTTTGCCTATAGTCTTCAGAAATGAGTGAGAAGAGGGGGTGACTCATAAACCAGAAATTCTCTTATTCAAAGAAGGATAAAAGGCATTCAGCTGATAAAAAGGTAAATACTTTTTTCTATATGCTGTGGTTGTTTAGGTCCTAAGTTGTATCTGACTCTTTTGCCACCCCGTAGAATGTATTCTGCCAGGCCCCTCTGTCCATGGAATTTCCCAGGAAAGAATATTGGAGTAGGTTGCCATTTCCTTCTCCAGGGGATCTTCCCGACCCAGGGATTGAACCCACATCTCCTGCACTGCAGGCTGTTTTTTTACCATTGAGCCACCAAGGAAACTCTTTTCCTATGTATTTGGTTGTTTACTGGAAACAATGTCAAGTAAGAAAAAATGTATTCTTTTTAATGGCTGAATAATACTCCATTGTGTATATGTACCACTGCTTTCTTATCCATTCATCTGCTGATGGACATCTAGGTTGCTTCCATGTCCTGGCTATTATAAACAGTGCTGCGATGAACATTGGGGTACTCGTGTCTCTTTCCCTTCTGGTTTTCTCAGTGTGTATGCCCAGCAGTGGGATTGCTGGATCATAAGGCATGTCTATTTCCAGTTTTTTAAGGAATCTCCACACTGTTCTCCATAGTGGCTGTACTAGTTTGCATTCCCACCAACAGTGTAAGAGGGTTCCCTTTTCTCCACACCCTCTCCAGCATTTATTACTTGTAGACTTTTGGATTGCAGCCATTCTGACTGGTGTGAAATGGTACCTCATAGTGGTTTTGATTTGCATTTCTCTGATAATGAGTGATGTTGAGCATCTTTTCATGTGTTTGTTAGCCATCTGTATGTCTTCTTTGGAGAAATGTCTATTTAGTTCTTTGGCCCATTTTTTGATTGGGTCATTTATTTTTCTGGAGTTGAGCTGTAGGAGTTGCTTGTATATTCTCGAGATTAGTTGTTTGTCAGTTGCTTCATTTGCTATTATCTTCTCCCATTCTGAAGGCTGTCTTTTCACCTTGCTAATAGTTTCCTTTGATGTGCAGAAGCTTTTAAGGTTAATTAGGTCCCATTTGTTTATTTTTGCTTTTATTTCCAATATTCTGGGAGGTGGGTCATAGAGGATACTGAAACTGGAGCCTATTATACAGAGTGAAGTAAGCCAGAAAGAAAAACACCAATACAGTATACTAACGCATATATATGGAATTTAGAAAGATGGTAACAATAACCCTGTGTACGAGACAGCAAAAGAGACACTGATGTATAGAACAGTCTTATGGACTCTGTGGGAGAGGGAGAGGGTGGGAAGATTTGGGAGAATGGCATTGAAACATGTAAAATATCATGTATGAAATGAGTTGCCAGTCCAGGTTCGATGCACGATACTGGATGCTTGGGGCTGGTGCACTGGGACGACCCAGAGGGATGGAATGGGGAGGGAGGAGGGAGGAGGGTTCAGGATGGGGAACACATGTAAACCTGTGGCGGATTCATTTTGATATTTGGCAAATCTAATACAGTTATGTAAAGTTTAAAAATAAAAAAAAAAATAAATAAATAAATAAAATCAAATCTGTGAACTGAAAAAAAAAAAAAAAAAGAAAAAATGAAATGATAACAGTTGCGTCTGTGTATTTATTATATGTCTGGTTCTTAATATATTAAGAGGTGTATTTAAATGCAATATTCAATGACTTTTGTGATCAACTAAATAGTGATATTAATCTGAAACTCCACAATAAGTTCAGTTTTGCTCTGATTCTGGGGGTTTTGCTTACCACATATTTGCCTTCTGATTTTGTGCAGAATTTACACAGCATATTGTTGCAGCAATCCTGGGATTAATGTGCTTTTTATTCCTGCTGGTAACCAGAGGCTTAGGATATACATATGAGTATCAGGTACACTTATTGATCATGAGAGCAATGAACCAGAATTTTAAAAATGAGATACTGTAACTGCTAAACTGCTGTTGAGCTTCATAGACTATAAAGTTCTATAGAAATGTTAGATTCCAGAGGGTAATGACTATGATATTGATGGTGATATCATAATCTTGTTATCATAAAGTTCTTATGTCACACAAAATAGCTGAAGTCATACAAAAATTTTAGTAAGGAATTTGAATTTGAAATTATTTTTCATGTAAGTTTGAATTTGCCATATGAACCAAGAGTTAGAGCATTTTATTTGAGTGTTACATTCCTTATCTTACAGCAATACTACTTCATTAGAAAAGAGTAAATTTGATCCCTTTTTATGTTATTAAAATAAAAATTAGGAGTTTGATATATTATATATCATTTTGTACATTATTCTTGCATTTCAATGTGTTTTTCCTGATAATTATTAATTATCTGGTTCACTTCAAACCATTTTGGGTGTCTTTCTGGGTTAATGTAAACTGAGTAGAATCACAAGTTTGAAATTGTTGCTTGAGAAGAATATATGGAAAAGAAAACAGTTAATTGCTTCTTTATTTCCACTTTATGTTTTCTGTTGTATAAATGTTTATTATTATTTTGCTCACTTTAAAAATAACAGAGTCAAATATATGCAGCTATCATTTAAAGATCTTTTTTGTCCTTCAACATTTCAAAATATTTTAACTTTACATATTCACTGATTGTTTCAACTTAGCCAACATCATTCATACAATAAATTATAATAACGTCATCTTCTCTTAAAGCCATTCATGATCTTATTTTTACAATATGGGTTGAAGTATTACAGGGCTATTGTGAGTGCAAAATACAAAATACAACAGAAAGGAAAATTTCTGCACCAGAAGTTGAGGATCACTTCGTTTTACCACCTAATACAAGCAGGTATTAAATACTTAGACTGATACCTGACAGGTATTTTTTCATGGAAATATATCCCCTTCTGTACCATTTCAAAATGTAGTTTTAAAACTTTATATTGAAACTTTGGCAGAAATTAAATTTTACTCATCTTTCTTCTTGAATTCATGTTTTACTATAGTTAATTGGATACTTTCACAAAAATCCTATGATATCATCATAGTTACTTGATTATTTGGATGTTGTATGCTAGTCATAAGATTTCCAGGTGGCTCAGTGGTAAACAATCCTCCTACCAATTCAGGAGACTCAAGACACTTGGGTTTGATCCCTGGGTCAGGAAGATCCCCTGGATTAGGAAATGGCAACCCACTCCAGTATTCTTGCCTAGAGAATCCCATGGGCAGAAGAGCCTGGTGGGCTATAGTCCATGGGGTTGCAAAGAGTCGGACATGACTGAGCACACACCCATGCTATCTATAAATATTTCCTAAAGCAAAGAGTTTTTAGAATTTTTTTTTTTTTTTAGTTTTTAGAATTAACATCATTCCCATGTATTCACTTTGATGGATTTTGCCCTTTAGGGAGAAACATTTCATTTTGTTACAATCTATCTGCATTTGAGAAGTCAAGGTTTCTCAGTGTAATCTTATCAAAGGCCTTGAGTCTGTCAGAGACAGTCTCTGGCTCAACAGTATTCTTACCTACAGAATTTGGTAGTAGAGCTATTTTTTAAATATAGACTTTTGGGACACAGAAAATAATCTATTTACTGATCATTCAGTCTGAAGTAAGCAGTGAAGTAAAGAAAATATACAGGTCACTAAAGATCTTGAGGCTGTGGATGATGGTAGTTTTGTTTTCAAGATGTGCACATGTCAAGTAAATTGATCCTGCTGTCGAAAGAATTGTTATTTTTCAAAAGAAGAAAAAACTTGTAGTGAGTATAAGAAATCATGCCAAGACCTGGGCCCTAGACTCATTAAGATTGATGACCAAGAGGAGAAGGCATGTTTACTTTACTAAACTTGAGTAAGTGTTTTAGGAGAAGTTTGTATATCTTAAGTTAGGATGATTGCATAGACTTTTCCTCCAATGATATTTGACCAATTTGGTTTGAGCCCTGATATGTATAGGTGTAGACTTACCTGCAGAAAAGGGGACACAGGTGTAATAAAGACATGTAAAAGCTAGTTCTAAACCAAGAGAGATAGTTTTGCTGTGGGTGTGGGTGCAATGGAATGATTTTCAGTTTTTTCATTTTATGTGTGGCATCTTCATATTTTAATATACATAAGGCTGTTTCAGTATTTAGCCTCAAAGCAATTTGTTGTTGTTCAGTCGCTCAGCCATGTCAAACTCTGTGACCTCATGGACTGCAGCACGCCAGGCTTCCCTGTCCTTCACTATCTCCCAGAGGGTGCTCAAACTCATGTCCATTGAGTCAGTGATGCCATCCAACCATCTCATCCTTTATTGCCCCCTTCTCCTTTTGCCCTCAATCTTTCCCAGCAACAAGATCTTTTCCAGTGAGTTGGCTCTTCCCATTAGGTGGCCAAGGCATTCGAGCTTCAGCTTCTGCATCAGTCCTTCCAAAGAATATTTTTGGGACAAAAGAGAAACTGCTTTCAATGATATAAACAGTCTAAAAGAGCCAACATCTTACTGTATTGAGTTCTATTCTTCCACCACCAGTATTTCATGGGTTCGATCCCTGGGTTGGGAAGTTCCTCTGGGGAAGGGAATGGCAACCTACTCCAGTATTCTTGCCTGGAGAATTCCATGAACAGAGGAGCCTGGCAGGCTACAGTCCACGGGGTTGCAAAGAGTTGGATATGACTGAGTGACTAACACACATCGGTATTTGGGAAGGATCACATTTCTAAGGGAGGATGAGTTTTTCACTCTCACGACCATAGGAAATATAAAATGAAAAATAAAGAGAAAGAATTTAGCTGGAATGATTCTTTGAAAATGAGTTTTTGTCTTACTCTTAATCCTGAATGACAGAGGAAGCTTCTCTCTTCTGGAAGAGAAAATCTAGGTCACATTTGCCATGACTTATAAAATGTAGAACTATAAAGCCTACCTAGAAGATTTTGTAGATTTCCTTCTAATAATTCAGGTCAGGCATTGAATTTAATTTGTAATATTTAGTCCCCAAAATGCTATTTCTATTAGTCTTATAAAGTATAGGTTAAGAGCTTTATGTTTT
Organism: Bubalus kerabau; assembly: GCF_029407905.1. NCBI lineage: Eukaryota > Metazoa > Chordata > Mammalia > Artiodactyla > Bovidae > Bubalus > Bubalus kerabau. The sequence continues at coordinate 22,363,404 of NC_073624.1, forward strand.
CTTGATTGTGAAATGCTTATGTTCTTAAAATAACAGTGTCAGTGAATAACTCTTCACTATAAAAAATTAATGAATTAAATGATGGACAATGAAGACAGAGAAATACAAAAATTCAGACACAGATTATAGGTACCTTGATTAATTTAAACCTCAATTGTGAACAATCAATCCCTGAATGATATGTTTTATTTTACCCTCAGGAAATTAGCTTTATTTTAATCTGTATTTCTCTCATCTCTTCCCATTTTGTTGTCTATAGTTTTACTTCTGCCACTGGAGTTTCTGGACTTTGACATTTCAGCCAAACGTTTTGTATCTTTCATCTGTGTACTTCCATGAACTATTCCATCTCCTCTGAAATTTCTGAAACCTTTTGATGTTTGTTAGAGTGAAAACTTTATGTTGTACAAATCTTATGACAGACTTTCTTGTATAACAGCATTACTTTCATGCTAATGGTTTAGGATTTTTGGTATTTCCTTGCTTTATAGAGCCTAAGAGTATAGGTAAAGCAGTGACTTAAATCCAGTGATACGTGAAAACAGTCTTTTATAAATGATATAGACCCCTAGTTATGTAACAAAGATATATAAATGAAAGAATTAATGAACATTTAATTTTAGTGCTTTTTCAGAAACCTAGACATGATAGGGTATATTTTTGACATGCCTCTAGAATACCTATATATTTTTCCTAGACATTAAAAGTTAATAATTAAAATTTTCCTCTATGCAATTTAACTATAGTAGAAAAAATTGGGGTGTGTGTGTGTGTGTGTGTGAGTGAGAGAGAGAGAGAGGGAAATACAGAAAGAGAAAAAGAGAGAAAGATGTTGCTCTTAGGAAAAAATATGACTTTATAGCTCCACATTTGCATACATAAGAAAATATCTCAAGTGAATAAAATGCACCATAAAGAATGATTGCAAATAATTAATAGTATTTTTATGGTAAGGATGTTTCAGAAACTGCATGCATCCATTATTTCAGTACACAAAATCTTCAGAATAGACAGTATGATTCCCATTTGATATATGAAAAATGCTTAAGAAAATTTGTTTCCTTACATTAACATGGAAGTAAATGGGATGACCTGTTTTAAAACTTGTAGATACAGTTTCTCCATTTTCACAGCTATATAATATTCCATAGTACAGATATAGTTTATCCATAGTCTAAATGATGGGAATTTAATTTTTTTCCCATTTTTGTTGTTATGAATTGTCCTTCATTAAACATTCATAGATATATCACTTCATAAGTTTTTTTTTTTTTTCCCCCCCTGTGTCCTGTCTTTTCTTTGTCACAATATCCTGAGGAGTGGAATCATAGGATAATTGGGTATGTAAAAGTTTAATTTTATATGATAATTCCAAATTATTTTTCAATATTTTTAGCAATGGTTTAAAGAATATCTTTGATATCTGGCGTCCCACAAACTTGGAGTAGTTATTCTTCAGTTTGGTCACTCAGTCATGTCCAACTCTTTGGAGTTGTTATTCTTAATTTTTGACAGTTGAATAGCTGTCAATATCTTTGTAGTTTTGATTTACATTACCCTGATTTCTAGTGAGCTTGAAATATTTCCATATTTATTGAATATATATTATATTTATTATGTTTTCTTATTGATTTATAAGAATATTTTATTTGTTCTTTAAGCTAAATATTGCAGATATCTCCAGATTTGAAGCTTGTCTTTTCACATTTTTAAGATGTCTTTCATTGAAGAGAAGTTTTAGGTTTAGAGCACCCATATTAACCCGTCTATTCTGTTATACATGGAATTTCTTTTAGTCTATCATGTCTCTTTCTCGATACCTTTCATCCAGACACAAAGAATTGGATGAGTCATTCATGAGGCTTTCCCACTTTCATTTCTTCTCTGCACGATGGAGAAATTAGTGCTTTTTTGATTTATCATAGGGGCATTTGAAGACAAATGTGTCCAATGTTTTATGAAAGTCCCCAGTAATAAACTGTTATCAATATTATGAATAACACTAGTGATTCTAATTTTCCCACAGATCATTCGATCAAAAATAAAATACAACTATTGGGTTGGATTATATTAAAAAGGAGCTAATCATCCCTGGATGTGGCTGGATGGTTCATCTCTTTCTCAGAACATGTTAAGTTTTCATTTCATTCTCAGTAACTGACTCAGAGATTACAGGTCACGAACCGAAATGGTCCTTGGGAATTTAGGGACCATCTTTAATTGCATTGAATATCACTTCTCAAGGAACCAGATGCAAATCTCAGGCCCCAAATCATCAAACACAAAGAACATTATTTCTTCTCATGTTCATTAATGGAGGGGTCTTCCAAACAGAGTAAAGTAACATTTTACTTTGTATTTTTCCCTTGTGTATTTGATGATGCTAGTTGTATTTGCAGGTGGGGCTGCAAGAAAGAGTAAAAATGTAATGGGAAAGAACAGTTGTACCTAAACCCAGCACTCTCTGTATGTGAAATTTGTAGCTACTTACTGGAATGTCATTGAAGAATCGAAACAAATCCATTTCCTAATAAATCATTTAGTAATCTCAAATTGCTTATGTGGTACTGTCTTTCAAGCCATTATTTCACATAAGTTCACATTAATTCCAGTTAATCCTCTCTCATCATTAGTTAGTCAGCATAGATTTGTCAATCCATATCTAGGAAGGTAGTTTAGAAAATGAAGAAAAATCACCTGTTAAAGTTAAGTAGCATGGGGAACAATATGAGAAACACAGCCTCTTTAACAAGCTGTTTATTGATTAATTACCCACTGTCCCATGTAGCTATTCTAGCTATTGAAGCTATAGCAATAAATAAACATACAAAAATATCTTACTCTTGTAGAAGATTACATTTTAATGCATGAGAGATAGGGATAATGAAAATGATTGACAAAAAACAAAATATGCCAAGTAAATTGCATAACATATCAGAGAATGATAAATGCTATGATGTGATATGAGTCCATACATTCCACTATATCACAAAGTACTTTTTTATATATGGATGCAAAAGAAAGATACTTCATTGTGTTAAATAGAGTTGCCAGGGACAGCCTTCTTGAGAAATTATGTCCATACAGTATCTTGAATGAGCAAGCTATATGGGTTGCCTGGTGGGATAGCTTCTGCACAGTAAAAAAGTCAGTGTACAGCCCAGCAATCCCACTGCTTGGCATACACACTGAGGAAACCAGAATTGAAAAGACACTTGTACCCCAGTGTTCATTGCAGCACTGTTTACAATAGCTAGGACATGGAAGCAACCTAGAAGTCCATTGGCAGATGAATGGATAAGAAAGCTGTGGTACATACATACAATGGAATATTACTCAGCTATTAAAAAGAATGCATTTGAATCAGTTCTAATGAGGTGGATGAAACTGGAGCCTATTATACAGCGTGAAGTAAGTCAGAAAGAAAAACACTAATATAGTATATTAACGCATATATATGGAATTTAGAAAGATGGTAATGACAACCCTATATGTATGACAGCAAAAGAGACAGATATAAAGATCTGACTTTTGGGCTTTGTGGGAGAAGGCGAGGCTAGGATGATTTGAGAGAATAGCACTGAAGCATGTATATTACTATATGTGAAATAGATCACCAGTCCAAGTTTGATGCATGAAACAGGGCACTCAAAACCGGTGAACTGGGACAACCCTGAGGGATGGGATGGGGAAGGAGGTGGGAGGGCGGTTCAGGATGGGGGACACATGTGTACCCATGGTTGATTCATGTCAAAATGAATGGCATAAACCACTAAAATAGTGTGGAGTAATTAGCCTCCAATTAAAATAAATTAATTAATTTAAAAAAGGAATTGAAAGATATTATCCAGAAAAAAAAAAGTCGGTGTAAAAACTCAGAGGTTGGAATGTATATCACCTGCATGAGGAAAAAGCAAGAGACCTATAAGACTGGAGCAAAGTGGGGAAAGAAGAAGAAAAGTAGGTCAGAGAGCAGAGAAATAATAAGGATGAGAGAGAACATGGGCTTCCCTGGTGGCTCAGCAGTAAAGAATCTGCCTGCCAACGCAGGAGACAAGGGTTCAATCCCTGGATGGGGAAGCTCCTCTGGAGAAGGGAATGGCAATTCACTCCAGTATTCTTGCCTGGAAAATCCCATGACAAAGGAGCTGGCAGGCTATGGTCCATGGCGTTGCAAAGAGTTGGACACAACTTAACTGAACAAAAACAGCAGCATGTAAGAGATCAGACATTATTGCAAGAACTTTGATTTGTTTTCAGGAGGATAACTACTGGAGGGTTTTGAGCAGAGAAGTGATGAGGGCAGATTTCTAGTTTTAGAGACTCACTCTTTGAGATTAGACTGTGGGTGTGTGTGTTTAGAGGTATTAATTCAGTTCAGTTCAGTTCAGTTGCTCAGTCGTATCAGACTCTTTGAGACCCCATGGACCGCAGCCCACTGGGGTTTCCTGTCCTTCACCAACTCCTGGAGCCTGCTGAAACTCATGTCCATCCAGTCGGTGATCCATTCAACATCTCATTCCTTGTTGTCCATTTCTCCTCCTGCCTTCAGCCTTTCCCAGCATCAGGGACTTTTCCAGTGAGTCAGTTCTTCACATCAGGTAGCCAAAGAGTTGGAGCTTCAGCTTCAGCATCAGTCCTTTCAGTGAATATTCATGACTGATTTCCTTTACGATAGACTGGTGGGATCTCTGATTGGATCTCTGATTTTCTTTAGGATGGACTGGTTGGATCTCCTTGCAGTTCAAGGGACTCTCAAGAGTCTTCTCCAACACCACAGTTCAAAAGCATCAATTCTTCAGTGCTCAGCTCTCTTTATAGTCCAACTCTCATATACATGACTACTGGAAAACCATAGCTCTGACTAGATGGACATTTGTTGGCAAAGTGATATGCCTTATTTTTAATCTGCTGTCTAGGTTGGTCATAGCTTTTATTCTAAGGAGCAAGCATCTTTTAATTTCATGGCTGCAGTCACCATCTGCAGTGATTTTGAAGCCCAAGAAAATAAAGTCTGTCATGGTTAACTCTGTTTCCCCATCTATTTGCCATGAAGTGATGGGACCAGATGCCATGTTCTTAGTTTTCTGAATGTTGAGTTTTAAGCCAAATTTTTCACTCTCCTCTTTCACTTTCATCAACAGGATCTTTAGTCCTTCTTCACTTTCTGCCATAAGGGTGGTATCATATGCATATCTGATGTTATTGATATTTCTCTTGGCAATCTTGATTCCAGCTTGTGCTTCATCCAGTCTGGCATTTTGCATGATGTACTCTATATAAGTTAAATAAGCAGGGTGATGATATACAGCCTTGATGTACTCCTTTCCCTATTTGGAACCAGTCTGTTGTTCCATGTCCAGTTCTAACCGTTTCTTCCTAACCTACATAGAGATTTTTCAGAAGAGAGGTCAAGTGACCTGGTATTCCCATCTTTTGAAGAATTTTCCACAGTTTATTGTGATCCACACAGTCAAAGGCTTTGGCATAATCGATAAAGCAGAAATAGATGTTTTTCTGGAACTCTCTTGCTTTTTCGATGATCCAACGGATGTTGGCAATTTGATCTCTGGTTCCTCTGCCTTTTGTAAATCCAGCTTGAATATCTGGAATTTCATGGTTCACATACTGTTGAAGACTAGCATGGAGAATTTTGAGCATTACTTTCCTAGTGTGCAATTGTGTGGTAGTTTGAACATTCTTTGGCATTGTCTTTCTTTGGAATTGAAATGAAAACTGTCCTTTTCCAGTCCTGTGGTCACTGCTGAGTTTTCAAAATTTGCTGGCATATTGAGTTGAGCACTTTCACAGCACCATCTTTTAGGATTTGAAATAGCTCAACTAGAATTCCGTCACCTCTACTAGTTTTGTAGTGATGCTTCCTAAGGCCCACTTGACTTTGCCTTCCAGGCTGTCTAGGGTATGTTTAGGGGTATAGGGAGTAAGAATTGGGACATGAAGTACTTAATACTGTCATCTAGGTGAGAGATGATAGTGGCTTGATGAACAATGATGAACATTAAGGAGAAGGGGATGACAGAGGATGAGATAGTTGGATGGACATGAGTTAGCGTAAACTTTGGGAGTTGGTGATGGACAGGGAGGCCTAGTGTGCTGCAGTCTATGGGGTTGCAAAGAGTCAGGCACAACTGAGGGACTGAACTGAACTGAATTGAGCTGATAAACATTGGTTGAGTTGGTCTGCTGACAGATTCCAAACGTATTTAAAGATATGTGAGTCAGCGATGTCAGGGATGTCTCCAAGATTTTTATGTCAGTAATTGTAAGAATATTTGCCATTAACTCTGATGGTACATATTTGGAATTCAATTTTAGATATGTCAGATAAGCATATTAAACATTTATCTATCCACAAGATATCACATGATGGTTTTTGTACATGCTTATCAAGTTCAAATGAGAGGTCTGTGCTGGGAATGCAAGTGCAGCATGAATCATTGCAGAGACATTGTCAATACTATGAGGCTGGGAGTGACCTTCAGGAAATCTAAGCCTGAACTTTTGCAGACACAAATGTTTAAGATAATGGGAAGAAGAGGATGATGAGGAGAGACTACTAAGAAGGGTGGTGAAAGAGACATAAGGAAAACAATGAAGCAGGTAGGATCATGGGATACCTTAAATATAAGTGCTACTGAGGACATTAGCAGAATTTGAAAGTTTGGTGACTTCACACAGATACTTTTGTGATTTAAAAGTATTACTCACTATTGGTTAGATTCAGGAACATTTAGATAAAATTAAAATTAAGCAACATTTTCTCCTACATATTGCTGCCTCCTCCCTCTAAAATGTAAAATCTATGTTCCCTAATCTCATTGCTCAATTTCACAGAATTTTAATACTTTCTTTGGTATGAAAGTCTTTATAAAAGTGTTAGTTGCTCAGTCATGTCTGACTCTTTGTGACTCCCATGGACTGTAGCCCACCAGGCTCCTCTGTCCTTGGGATTCTCCAAGCAAGAATACTGAAGGAGGTAGCCATTCCCTTCTTAATGGGATCTTCTTGACCCAGGGATGGAACACAAGTCTCCTGCATTGCAGGCAGATTCTTTACCAGGGAAAGAATCTCAGCTACTAGGGAAGCCCCAAAGTCCTTAAGGTCAGTAGGAAAAAGGTTTACTTTCATTTCAGTTATTTATGTAAAATTTTTATTAAAGTATAGTTGACATACAACAAGTTTCAGGTGTACAACATAGTGACTATGTCTATTTGTCTCCTCGTTGTGCTTAACTCTCTGTGCTTGTGATAAGTCACTCAGTCATATCCGACTCTTTGCAACCCCCTGGACTGTAGTCTGCCAGACTTCTCTGTCTTGCACTCTCCAGGCAAGAATATTGGAGCCAGTAGCCATTTCCCACCCCAGGGAATCTTCCCGACTCAGATATTAAGCCCATGTCTCTTGCTTCTCTTACTTGGCAGGCAGATTCTTTATCATTGAACCACCTGGGAAGGAGCAACAGGAATGGTGCCAACCAGTGCTGGGTTAGCTAGGTGGATGAAGAGCTAAAAAAAAAAGTGTCACCCACCAGTGTTTCCATCCCCATAGAAAGTTCTACCATATCCCTGCCCCTTTAGCACAGGCCCTAAAATTACTCAATTAATTTTTTTCTTGTATGACTCTGGTATTTTTCAAGCTTCTGCTGCTGTTCTGGGATCAGAGCATGTTAGTTTGTGTGTGAGTCCTTCAAAACTACAGTCTCAGCCTCATACTGAACTCTGGCTCCCTGGGATGTAAAAGCCCTGCTAGTTTTCAAAACCAGACATTATGGGGCCTCATCTTTCTAGTGCAGGTCCCCTGGTCTGGGGACCCCAGAGAAGGGCCAGAGCCCTTGCTTTTCAGGGGTGAACTCTGCAGTTGCACTCACATCTCATGGCACTGGGAATGCAGGCTCTGAATCACTATACCTAGGCATTGTCTGTTTTAAATTTTAATTTATTTTTGGCTGTGCTGGGTCTTCATTGTTGCATGAGGCTTTTCTCTAGTTGTGGCGAGTGGGAGCTACTCTCTAGCTGTGATGCATGGGCTTCTCATTCCGGTGGCTTCTCTTGTTGCAAAGCATGGGCTCTGGAGCACAGGCTCAACAGTTGTGGTGAACAGGCTTAGTTACTCCATGGCATGTGTGATTTTCCTGTGTAAGAGATCGAATCCGTGTCTCCTGCATTGGCAGGCAGATTCATTACCACTGAGCCACCAGGGAAGCCCCTATGCAGTGTCTTTACAACCTTAGTTATAGAAAATCTGCTCTGTTGGTCTTTAAGTCATTCTCAGAGATTGTTGTTCTACATACAGTTGTAGTTTTAGTTTGTCTGTGGAAGGAAATGAGCTCAGGATCTCCAGCTCAGCTATCTTGCTTTCCAAACATACACTCTTGGGACTTCCCTGGCAGTCTAGTGGTCAAGAGTTTGCCTTCCACTTCAATTCCTGGTTGGGGAATTAAGATCCCACAGGCCTCATGGCCAAAAAACCAAAACATTAAAAAAAAAAGAAACAATATTGTAACAAATCCAATAAAGACTTTAAAAATGACCAAACTAAAAAAATTAAAAATATACATTCATTTTTAATGCATATAAGCACTTTCTGCACTCAAAGTGAGGCTAGTATAGTAGATAATTGCTTTCAGCACATTATTCTGAGTCATAGGAAACTGGAAGTATTTTTATGTATACTTATAATTGGCAATACTTCTATTAGTTTTATATATAAAGTTACACTTTACAATTTTATAGCTATATATCTGTCACAAGATTTGCATCTGAACACTGAAATAATTACACACATATGTTTTAAATTTGTGATAATCAAATTTTTCCTAAAGAATGACTGTCTAAAATAAATATATTTTCTGTTGTAGGAATTTCCAACAGAATTCACCTGATGGGAAATGTGGATACCTCAAGTCAGTGAGCATCATTTTTGATGTTTGTATTAGACAGCTTCATTACATTTGTGAAAAGAAGTTTATTTGCCCTGATAACTAAAAGAATTATTGTGTTCAAAGTCAATATTTTAATTCTTTAATAGATAGTATAAAAAAAAACTTAGGATGTTCATTCAAATTACTCAACTATGCATGATTTATGAAGGATTATGATCTCTCAAATATTCCTGAAGGATAAAACAATAAGTTTTATATGTAATAAAATCAAAAGTCCAAAAAATAAATTTAGATTTTAAAAATTTCAAGGACCAATAAATAAGAAAATATCAAACAAATTCATTTAATGGAGTAGATATTTTAAAGTAATCTATGTAAGTCATTATTAAATGTATTTGAAAAGGTTTGAAATTGATACTTTCATAAAGTTCAAAATATGAAAGGTGTGAAATAATGAACAAAGTCTTTTATTTTTCCTCATTTCCTTCTCAGAGTAAATATTATATTTGCCTAGATGTTATTCCAGAGATATTCTAGGAACATAAAATTGTATACATGCTATATGCTAAATCAAATGTTATGTAATCATGGAACAACAGACTGGTTTCAAATAGGAAAAGGAATACTTCAAGGCTGTATATTGTCACCTGGCTTATTTAACTTATATGCAGAGTACATCATGAGAAACACTGGGCTGGAAGAAGCACAAGCTGGAATCAAGATTGCTGGGAGAAATATCAATAACCTCAGATATGCAGATGACACCACCTTTATGGCAGACAGTGAAGAAAAACTAAAGAGCCTCTTGATGGAAGTGAAAGAGGTTTGCTTAAAAGTCAACATTCAGAAAACTAAGATCATGGCATTTGGTCCAATCACTTCATGGCAAATAGATGGGGAAACGATGGCTGACTTTATTTTTCTGGGCTCCAAAATCACTGTAAATGGTGATTGCAGCCATGAAATTAAAAGACGTTTGCTCCTTGGAAGGGAAGTTATGACCAACCTAGACAGCATATTAAAAAGCAGAGACATTACTTTGTCAACAAAGGTCTGTCTTGTTAAGGCTATGGTTTTCCCAGTGGTCATGTGAGAGTTGGACTATAAAGAAAGCTGAGCCCCAAAGAATTGATGCTTTTGAACTGTGGTGTTGCAGAACACTCTTGAGAGTCCCTTGGGCTGCAAGGAGATCCAACCAGTCCATCTTAAAGGAGATCAGTCCTGGGTGTTCATTGGAAGGACTGATGTTGAAGCTGAAACTCCAGTACTTTGGCCACCTGATGCAAAGAGCTGACTCATTGGAAAAGACCCTGATGCTGGGAAAGATTGAGGGCAGGAAGAGATGGGGACGATGGAGGATGAGATGGTTGGATGGCATCACATACTCGATGGACGTGGGTTTGGGTGGACTCCAGGAGTTGGTGATGCACAGGGAGGCCTGGTGGGCTGAAGTTCATGGGGTCGCAGAGTCAGACATGACTGAGCGACTAAACTGAACTGAATTATAAATAATAGTCCTGCTTCTTTATTTTTTTATTTAAATAACCTTCTTGCAGATTTTTCCATGTCAGCATATAAAGAGCTATCTCACTTTTTGTAAACAATTGCAAGTATTATGATAAAATTTAACTGCTTACTTGATAAAATATTCTCAGAGAAATGTTAACCTGTCTCATTGTGATTATATATATTTTTTCTTTTCCCTTTTATTCCTTCTGATTTTTGCTTTATGCATTTTTGTTTCTTTGCTGTTAAGGTAGCTAATGGTTTATGATGTCTATCTTCTTTGTGAATTGTACCTTTTATCATTAAAAATATTTATCTTTGTTTCATTTAAAATAAATTACTTTTAAAAAATTTAACTGCTTATTTCAATGGATATTCAGTTTTGCCCCAGAATTTGGTAATTATAGAAAAATTCTCCAATAAATAGCATGATATACTGTATCATTTGCCATAGAGCATATCTATAATATAAATCTCCTGCAGTGCTATTTCTGTGTCAAAAATATGTAAATTAAATTTTCATAGAAATTTAGTGTTTAATAGAGCTTGTGCACTTACTATCCCCAAATAGCATCATTCAAAAGTGCCTGCTTCCCTACATCTTTACCAACAAAGTGTGTTATGAATCTGTTTGATTTTGCCAATAAAGCCTTTACCAATGGAAAGAGTTGTCTTGAGTTATTTAAATTTACAATTTCCTATTATTTGTGACACCAAGCATCTCTTTTTGGTATTTCTTTTATTTAAACTATCTGTTCATGTCATTGTGGGTTAATAACATGAACATAATTTTGAGCAAAAAATAAGATACAAAATAGTTTATTCTATAAAATTCTATTTATTTATACAGTAACTCTAATCTCTGCTGTTATAAATTAGGACAGAATTTATTTTAGAGAGGATTTATTCCTAGAAGGTATAATAATGGGAATGAATAATAGTTACCATGGTGAGAAGTCATTCCTAGAGACAATGTCCAAGAGGCATTTCTCAAGTGCTTGTAATATTGTTTAACACATTATTGACCAGGGGATTTTTGCAGACATTAATGCCTGTGGTTGGTGATTTGTTACGTAAGTGAATATTGAAACATCACCAGTCACTAAAGTTTCAGTAACAAAAGATATATCAATATGTTTCTGGTCAAAGCCTTGTTAATTATCTGGTCCTGGTTACTTGGGTGTTGTATTTGTTTCCTAGGGCTTCTGTAACAAAGTAGCACAACTTGAGTGTCTTAAAAGAACAGAATTTTTTTTTTTTCCACAGCTCTATGAAGATAGAAGTTCAAAATAAAGGTGTCAGCAAGTCCTACAAATGAGCATATTCGATTAGGCTTCTCTCTAAAGAGAGAAGTAGCTTTAACTTGATCATATCCACCAAGACCTATTTCAAATAAGTTCATATTTTCAGGTCCTGGGGGATTAGGATCTTAACATATATTTATATGTTAGGATCTCAACATGTAAATATACAACAAGTATATTTATTTTGTGAAAATTAAACAAGCTCTACATTAATAGTCTGTGCAGTTTTCTGCATGTTTTATTTACACTATGAATTTGTTTAATATAATAGATGATTCCATTTACATTAGGAAAAAATTTAAATACCTAGGAGTATCTGGAGTAAATACCAGAAGATATTCACTATTTCTATGTAGAAAATTATGACGTTTACTGAAAATTTTTAAAGAAGATGTAAATTGCTAGTGATATCTCTTGCCAATTCATTGAAATATTTACTTACATTATAAATATGCAAATTCTGCCCAAAGTAATCTAAACACTAGTGTAACTAAAACAAACACCCTATCATTGTTTATTCTAGACCTTAATCAATTATTTCTAAAAATTTATAGTAGGGCAAAAAGCCTAGAATAGATATTTTATTTCTAAAACTGAAGAATGGTAAGACAGAATTCGGCGTGGTAAACACAAAGCTACATATTATAAAAGCGACCTTAATTTAGATACTTGATAATGAAATAAGTCAGACAGAGACAAATAAATATTACATGATATCACATACATATGGAATCTGAAAAAACCAAATTCAGAGAACAGAGAGAGAAGTGATTGTCACCAGGAACTGGGAGTGGACTGTGGAAATACTAATCAAAGGACATAAATTTTCAGTTATAAGATTAACAGGTTCTAGGGATCTAATGTATAGTATGATGAATAATTGATGCCTTTGAACTGTGGTGTTGGAGAAGACTCTTGAGAGTCCCTTGGACTGCAAGGAGATCCAACCAGTCCATTCTGAAGGAGATCAGCCCTGGGATTTCTTTGGAAGGAATGATACTAAAGCTGAAACTCCAGTACTTTGGCCACCTCATGCGAAGAGTTGACTCATTGGAAAAGACTCTGATGCTGGGAGGGATTGGGGGCAAGAGGAGAAGGGGACGACAGAGGATGAGATGGCTGGATGGCATCACTGACTCCATGGATGTGAGTCTCAGTGAACTCCGGGAGTTGGTGATGGACAGGGAGGCCTGACGTGCTGCGATTCATGGGGTCACAAAGAGTCGGACACGACTGAACGACTGATCTGATCTGATCTGATGATGAATAAGATAATAATATTGTAGTATATACTTGGAAGTTTCTAATAAATTAGATCTTGAAAGTTTTCATCACAAAAAAGAAATGTATGTCTCTGATAGGACAGACGTGCTAGGTAATGCAATGATGACAGTCATTTTGCAATAGAAATGTGTCAAATCAACATGCTTGACTTACACAATGTTGCATGTTGATTATATCTCAGTAAAACTGTGGAATAAAGTCTTTGTGTCTGTCAAAAAGATACTACTTAAAAAGTGGGGGAAAAAAGTGACAACATGTAAAAATGTTTGCTGCAAATGTAACCAACAATATGAGGACAGCCCCACCTATCAGTGTCCCCATAGTAGTCATCCTATGCTGTCCTCAGAGTCACCCCTAGAGCGTATGGCTCTGGTGACCAGAAGAGTCTGCTGCTGGCCCCATAGGACATCTCTTACATAAGACCGCTTCTCCAAGAACAAGAAACATGACCAAGCTACCTAATACAGAGAAATGAACACAGAGAATTAGAGGAAATGATAGAGACAAAATATTCTAAATGAAAGAGCAAGGTAAAATCACAGAAAAAGAAGTAAAGTGGATATGACCAATCTACCTGACAGAGTTCAAGAAAATGATTATAGAGATACTCAATGAACTCAGGAGAAGAAAGGATTAGCACAGTATTTTTAACAAAGAGTTAGAAAATAACAGAAGAAACACACAGAGCTATAGAATTCAATAGCTAAAATTTTAAAATACACATGAAGGTATCAACAACAGATTAGATGCCGCAGATGAACAGTTCAGTAGTCTGGAAGAGAGAGTAGAGAAAAGCACTTAAGTTGAACAGAAAAGGAAAAAAAAGAGAAGACTTTTAAAAATCGAGGACAGTTTAAGACACACATTATGCAACATCAAGTGCACAAACAATTGCTTCATACAGATCACCAGTAAGAGATGTAGCAGAAAACTCATATGAAGAAATAGGAGCAGAAAACTTCCTTAACCCGAGAAACAAATATCCCTGTCTGGGAGGACAGACGGTACAAAAACATATGAACCCAAAGGGGTCCTCAAAGAAACACATTATAAAGATAGTGGCAATAATTAAAAATAAAAAGAGAACATTATTAATAAAATCATCAAGGGAAAAGCCACTGGTATTGTACAAGGGAGAGGCTTCCCTGGTAGCTCAGCTGGTAAAGAATCTGCCCGCAATGCAGGAGACCTGAGTTCAGTCCCTGGGTTGGGAAGATCCCCTGGAGAAGGGAAAGTTTACCTACTCCAGTATTCTGGTCTGGAGAATCCCGATGGACAGAGGAGCCTGGCAGGCTACAGTCCATGGGATCGCAAAGAGTCAGACAACACTGAGTGACTAAGCACAGCACAGCAAAGTACAATGTACAAAGGAACTCCCACAAGACTATCATTTGGCTTTTCAACAGAAACTGCAGGTCAAAAGATAGGAATGCTATATGTAAATTGAATAAAGGAAGTTCAGATCAATATGATGGAGTAAAAGGACATAAAGCTCACCTACTCCTTCACAACATGTCAAAAATATATCCACATGTGGAACAATTCTCACTGAAACCTAACTGGAAACTGGCAAAAGGACTCCTGTTTAACCGAAACTGTAAGAAAGATGCACAAATAATCAAGTAGAAAGGGAAGAGGAGTGATTGGGTCAGGACTGGTGCCCCTTGGAGGGGACTCAGAGGAAAGAGAGATTATACTGATGGAGACCCACTCTTGGGATTGAATGGGTCAAGCCATGGATTGGGTGTCACAGTCTGGAGTCCTATGCGGGGGAGACAAGTACCTGTGACTGATTGTAAGACTACTAAAACAGATGGAAGGGCTGTGGGAAGCCTGGGCTTTGTTCTTAAGGAGTATGCATGAACATAAGCATACTGGTTTGCCTCCAAGACTGGACAGACAAAGGTTTATAAATCTTGCTATTTCTTGTTTTTCCATTAAACCTCACCAATGTGGTTTACCACTGTAAACCTCTACAACAATCTTAAATGTCTATTTCATGCCAGAACCCTAACTGATATAAGTAGAAGATTTTTTAGTTTTATATCCCTAATTTTTACAATTTTTTTAGTTCATAAAGGATGTTTGCTAACTTTATTACATAAATAATTACTAATATGAGCTCTCATAAGGAGACTACTCACTCCCAAGGAATTTATGGGTGGTAAATTTTCCTCACTTTGAGTACATTTAAAATTTGGAAATGTAACTGAAGTATTCTGCATGCAGTAAAAAAAGGTTTAACTAATAACTAATAAAATTTTATAAAAGCAGCAACATATTTTATGCTCTTTAATTAATTAGGATTCACTAACAACTTGTATTGGAGAAGGAGATGGCAACCCACTCCAGTGTTCTTGCCTGGAGAATCCAGGGGACGCCGGAGCCTGGTGGGCTGCCGTCTATGGGGTCGCACAGAGTTGGACACGACTGAAGTGACTTAGCAGCAGCAGCAGCAGCAACAACTTGTATTAGCAAAATTGAGCTGCTATACAGTAAACTCACACACGTAATTTTTCCTAGATGAACAGTTAGCAGTATAAACATAATTTCCTTCAATATATGCACAACCATCTTTCTCCATTTTCAGGAATTCAAATCTGTAAAAAAATTAAAGCAATAAAATCTTCAAATGCCAATTTTATCTCAAGCTTAAAATTAACAAAACAAACAAAATGAGAAAGAATAAAAGAACAAACTAAACAAATAAAATAAGAACAACCCCCTGAAGATTGACAGTCTTTAAGTTTAGCAGTTAATACTAAACAGTATCTAATCCTGCTTGTTTAAATAGAATTATAAGTCAAATGACAATTTATAAGCCGAAGGAAATCAATCCTGAATATTCATCTGAAGAACTGATGCTGAAGCTGAAGCTGAAGCTCCAATACTTTGGCCACCTGATGTGAAGAGCTGACTCATTGGAAAAGACCCTGACGTGGGGAGAGATTAAGGGCAAGAGGAGAAGAGGGTGATAGAGGATGAGATGGTTGGATGGCAGCCCTGACCCAATGGACATGACTTTGAGCAAACCCAGGGAGTTAATGAAGGATAGGGCAGAGAGTCCATGGGGTCACAGAACCGGAAATGACAGCGACTGGACAACAACAAAAGCAAATCACGAATGATAAAACTATGATAGAAATGTATAGATTTATAAACTTGCCTAAAACTATGCCCAAATTTCTCCTAAGAGTCCAGTAACGTTAACAATGTAAAGGTTCTAAAGCTGAGATTATTTAGAAAGAACTGGCACTTTTTCCCCAATTAAATCCCACAGACTGATCCTCAAAAAACACAATGATTTCTTTTATCTTGGTTGCTCTTTCTGTTCCCTACACACATAACACACATACACACAAAACCACATATAATCTCAGAAAAGTTCAGTTATCAAAACACTGTACATACAGGTTTTCAATTACTGTGCTGCCATCTTCCCATAACCAGGATTCACTGGTTTCATTGATTTTGAGACCTATCCATCCTTTTGCTTCAAGCATTGATAAAATTTCCTATTTGGAAAAAATCATAAATCATAAATGTGTACATATTATAATTCACTCCTTTCTGACTCAAAGATTATTGATTAAATTTCTCCCAAGGACTGGCACACATCCGCTTAGTATTAATAAGATTTTTTTCTCAAGATATCTCATTTATTAATGTGCTTTTTTCCTAGCATTGAATGTTCAAAAAGTGGAGTTTCTCTAATTTCTCCCTAATAAAACTGAGTCAAAGAAACAAAATATCATAGACTTTTGAGAACTTCAGTTTTGCCAAATTATAGCATCAATCACTAATGTTTTCAAACCAAATACAGTCACAGTATAAAAACAACAACAACAAAAACAAACAAATGAAGTGTTTCCCCTACCAGCTCTCCCTTGATATCGATCTTTAGAAGGTGGGTATTTAGCTCTTCACAGGCAGCATGGCTCTCCATCCAGGTTTTGGTTTTACTCGAAAGATGATAATAACTACTTCCAAATCTAATCCAGTGAGTTGAACAAAGGTCACAGGAACATTCTAGAAAGTAAAAATATATTTAATGTGTACTCTGTACAATAAGTCACTACTACTAACACAATTCCCATATCTTCCTGTTTGTTATACAGATGGATATTAGGTAGAAAGCAAAACAAACATTTTTTTGTAACATTTCTGGGCAAATTTTAAACAAAACCATAGCAAACTTCAGCAATATGTGAACCATGAACTTCCAGATGTTCAAGGTGGTTTTAGAAAAGGGATTCATTTTGATATTTGGCAAAACTAATACAATTATGTAAAGTTTAAAAATAAAATAAAATTTAAAAAAAAAAAAGAAAAGGGAGAGGAACCAGAGATCAAATTGCCAAATTTGAATTGATCAAATTCGATGGATCATCAAAAAAGCAAAAGAGTTCCAGAAAAACATCTATTTCTGCTTTATTGACTGTGCCAAAGCCTTTGACTGTGTGGATCACAATAAACTGTGGAAAATTCTGAAAAACATGGGCATACCAGACCACCTGACCTGTCTCTTGGGAAACCTGTATGCAGGTCAGGAATCAACAGTTAGAACTAGACATGGAAAAACAGACTGGTTCCAAATAGGGAAAAGAGTACATCAAGGCTGTATATTGTCACCCTGCTTATTTAACTTATATGCAGAGTACATCATGAGAAACGCTGGGCTGGAAGAAGCACAAGCTGGAATCAAGATTGCCGGGAGAAATATCAATAACCTCAGATATGCAGATGATACCACCCTTATGGCAGAAAGTGAAGAAGAACTAAAGAGCCTCTTGATGAAAGTGAAAGTGGAGAATGAAAAAGTTGGCTTAAAGTTCAACATTCAGAAAACGAAGATCATGGCACCTGGTTCCATCACTTGGTGGCAAATAGATGGGGAAACAGTGGAAACAGTGTCAGACTTTATTTTTCTGGGCTCCAAAATCACTGCGGATGGTGATTGCAACCATGAAATTAAAAGACACTTACTCCTTGGAAGGAAAGTCATGACCAACCTAGACAGCACATTGAAAAGCAGAGACATTACTTTGCCAACAAAGGTTCATCTAGTCAAGGCTATGGTTTTTCCAGTGGTCATGTATGGATGTGAGAGTTGAACTATAAAGAAAGCTGAGCACTGAAAAATTGATGCTTTTGAACTATGGTGTTGGAGACTCTTGAGAATCCCTTGGACTGCAAGGAGATCCAACCAGTCCATCCTAAAGGAGATCAGTCCTGGGTGTTCATTGGAAGGACTGATGTTGAAGCTTAAACTCCAGTACTTTGGCCACGTGATGCGAAGAGCTGACTCATTGGAAAAGACCCTGATGCTGGGAAAGATTGAAGGCAGGAGAAGGGGACGATAGAGGATAAGATGGTTGGATGGCATCATCGACTTGATGGACATGGGTTTGGGTGAACTCCAGGAGTTGGTGATGAACAGGGAGCCCTGGTGTACTGCGATTCATGGGATCAAAGAGTCGGACATGACTGAGCAACTGAACTGAACAATAATTAGCTCATGTTTTTAATTTTTCTACTTAAAATTTTTTATAAAATTTTATCTATAGTGAAAATGCATTTTAAATATAACTTTTCTGATCTGATCAAAATTATGCATGCATATCGTAGTCCAGTGGCTAAGACTCTGAGCCCCTATGCAGGAGACCCAGTCTTGATCCCTGGTCAGGGAACTGGATCCCACATGTTGCAACTAAGAGTTTGCATGTGGCAACTAGAAATATCCCACATGCCACAAAGATGATGGAAAACCCCATGTGCTGCAACTAAGACCCAGCACAGTCAAATAAATAAGTGAATAAATAAATGTCATAAATAAAAAACTAATCAACATATAACCATATGAACACAAAAAGCAGCTAATGAGCTATTTCACTTTTGTCAAAATTTTTACTATTAATTTAAATATTCCTTGCCATTTCCTTCTCCAGGATATCTACCCTACCAAGGGATTGAACCTCAGTCTCCAGCATTGCAGGCAGTTTCTTTAGCAACTTATCCACCAGGGATGCAATTTAAGTACACAGAATAAAATTCAGTAAGTAATTTTTTTTTAAAACTTATACTTCAACAATTTAATAATCATGTAATTTGTGTATTTTAATAATTTTTTATAATCATAAAAAATGTAGACTTAGGGAGGGGGAACAAGATGGTGGAGTAGGAAGACATGGAACTCATTTTCCCACAGGCACATCAAAAAAATATCTACATGTGTAACAATGCTCATGAAAAACTAACTGGAAACTGGTAGAAGGACTCCTATAAAAATCAAAATAGCAGGAAACGTGTAACCCGGTAGGATGGGGAAAAAGGCATCATTTCAGGACCTGCACCCTTGGGAGGGATCTGATACGAGGAGAAGGACCTTCATTCAAACAGCAAGCAGGGTGAGCCACAATCTGGGCATTCCAGTCCTAGGTCCTGTGCATGGGAGACAAACCCCCTCATCTGCTGAGACAACAGCTGGGACAGATAGAAGTACTGGAGAAGCCTAGATAGACTCTACTTATGAGGGGTGTGCATGGGCTGGTTTGCCAACAATCAGGGTGGAGAGATCTTTGGACTTGTGGCTACTGGATCAACACTCTTTTTAATCCAAAAGGGTGATCACCCCAACCATGCTCACTCCACACCACAGCCTGGTGTGATATCTGGGACAACCAGGCCCTGGGAAAAGACTGTCTAGCTACACAGAGAGAGACTGGGAGGCCTGGGGAGTGATGGGGGTGGGTGGGCAGCGGTCACTGTCAGTGTACACACAAGGCGACAGATGGGGCAGCTATGAATATAGCGGCTACAGGGGTAGCACCCCAGGAGTCTCAGTGGCTTAATGCTGAGTCTCAGGCATACAGCTATTGGGAGAGGACTTGATGTAGCCACGCAGAGACTGCCTGGAGGGGCTATGGTATGTTTTGGGTGGGGCAGCAGCAGCCATTCTCAGCACCCACAGGAGTACACAGTGGTTCCTCTCCCAGGGAGAGCATCCCAGCTCCACTCCCTCTCTACCACATCTTAGAGGTCCATCTGGGACAGACTGGTCTCAGGAGGAGAATGCCACAGAGACCGTCCACATCTCTGTCAGCAGCACTTCCTATGGCCGTGATGCCCTGACCCCCAAACCCAGCCTTTTGCACTACAGCCTTACACTAGATCTGGGATGAACACAACAGAGGAAGGGATACACGCCCAGGTTGCTTCTGAGCCTGGGAAATCCTATGGACAGAGGAACCTGGCAGGCTACAGTCCACAGAGTTATCATTTACACATAATAAAAGGCAGTTTTGAAATATCCAAGTTGATAAGTTTTGATACATGAATATATTTCTGTAACTTCCTCTCCAATCAAATTTTAGAATATTTCTATTAACACAGAAGTTAATTTATGTTACTTCCCAACTAATGCTCCAACACCCCTACTTTACCCAAACAACCTTGGATCTGATTTACATTGCCACAAATTATTTTTTTACCTTTTTAAGCAGCTCATATAAACATAATCCTTCAAGATCAATTCTTTTGCATCTTATCCCACTCAGTATGTTTTTTAATCTTATCTATTGTGTGTATAGAGATTTCATTCCTTTTCATTACTGAGTAGTCCATTATTTACTAACCCACAATTTGTAATCCATTCATATGGAGGTTTATATTTGGATTGTTTATAATTTTTAGTTATTATAAATAAAGTGTCTCTAGATATTCTTGTACATGTCTTATGTGGACATATGCCTTCATTTCTCTTTTTTAAGTGTCTAAAAGTAGGCTTGTTAAGGGCTATGCCAGTATAGTTAACTCCACATCCTTACTAAAGCTTGTTACTGTCAGTCTTTTCAAATTCTAACCATATTGGTGGTTGTGTAATGGTAACTCATTGGGGTTATAATTTGCATTTCCTTAATTTCCTGTTTGATTGCTTTTTATTTTCAAATTAGGTGAATGAAAGGAAAACAGAAACACAAGCAATGTGGATGGCTAATATTTGACATTGATTTTTTTTTTTCTGAGAGACAAAAAGCAGTTTCTCAATTCAATCACTAATTTAAATAAAAAATTAACAACTGATGTATCTAGTCTCTGTTTATTGCATCTGTTGAGATTTTCTCTTTTTACTCAAAGAATTTATTTTTAATTAGACTTGAAATTAGTTCATCTTTTTTAATCTTTACTTAGACTTCCTCTTTCATAACTGTTTAGTCCTTTTTAATTTCTTCAGATCAGATCAGATCAGATCAGTTGCTCAGTCGTGTCTGACTCTTTGCGACCCCATGAATCTCAGCACTCCAGGCCTCCCTGTCCATCCCCAACTCCCGGAATTCACTGAGACTCACGTCCATCAAGTCAGTGATGCCATCCAGCCATCTCATCCTCTGTCATCCCCTTCTCCTCTTGCCCCCAGTCCCTCCCAGCATCAGTCTTTTCCAATGAGTCAACTCTTCGCATGAGGTGGCCAAAGTACTGGAGCTTCAGCTTTAGCATCATTCCTTCCAAAGAAATTCCAGGGCTGATCTCCTTCAGAATGGACTGGTTGGAACTCCTTGAAGTCCAACGGACTCTCAAGAGTCTTCACCAACACCACAGTTCAAAAGCATCAGTTCTTCGGTGCTCAGCCTTCTTCACAGTCCAACTCTCACATCCATACATGACCACAGGAAAAACCATAGCCTTGACTAGACGAATCTTTGTTGGCAAAGTAATGTCTCTGCTTTTGAATGGGAGTGTTAAACCAAAATATTTTTATGTCATGCTCAAACTACTGCATTATTTTTATTATTTTCCTTTTATTTCTTTCTTTATCCCCCCTGCTTATAGGAAATGTTCATCAGGAACACTCATGAGGAATGTCTTTGGCCTCAGTGACAAAGGGACCCTACCCTTTTGGTTTTAGCGTATAGAAAGAGATACCTTTCTTAGCAAATGCATCTGTGCTGAGAATCTAACGCTGTTCTTGAAAAAGGAAAGATTTCCCTGAAAGAAAGTCAGAGGGGAACCATCCCGACTTCCTGAAAAAATAGAAACATTATCTCCCTCTCTCTCGCATTCTTTGTCTTTCTTTCAAGTGCTGAATTTACTGTTGGGACTTTGAGTAAACTTGCAATAAGTGGGGAAAAAAAAAAAACAAGAATTCAAAACAATAACAGCTTTCTATATCATAGCTATTATATCAATGTATAAATACAATTAATGTATTTTAATAAAATCAAAATGCTTCTAACTTCATAAATGCTAGAGGAATTATCTCCATCAGGGAAAGCTAGAAACAAAAAAAATGTTATTGAGACATAACTCTTTTGTTTTTCATTTGTTTTTCTTTTTGCCCTCTTCACCCATTTCTCTTGCTTCCACCTTAATATAATTTATATCCCATTTTTCTCCTAAAAATAATCAAATCACAAACAATACTTACCTACTATACATAATACTTTGGGTCTTGCATTCTCCTATGTCATCTTTCTCATCTTGCCCAATATTAATAGTTCCGTGATAAAAGATTGAACATACCATAAAAGAGGATTTTTTTCTATCTGATTCACTGAAGTTTTGTGGATGTTAGGAAAACAAACCTTTTAACCCTAATAATTAATATTAGAAGTGGACAAAACAGAGAGAGTACTCACCATCATTTTTAGAAGATAGAGTGGGAACAGGTGATATTTTTTGGTTGGGGTCTTCTTTGTTGGAATATACTATGGCAAAAATCATGGTAATAATTAGTTCTGTTTAGGATAAAATAATTAGGACAATAAAAATTCAGTCTTGATCACAAATCATTGAAATGTATTATGTTGTTGATATATTGACAGTACCAAGGACAGATTATTTTCTTAATTACTTACAGTTTGCAAGCAAGACACACACTGTTGTCAACAAGACCACGCACAAGGTCCCCAGGCTCCCAGTTATCACTTGCCAGGCTATAGATCGGTGCTGTAACACTAAAGGAAACAGAACAATGATGAAGTTTCATCATTTCCCACAAATCATCAAATATGAAATTTAAATCCATTTTGTTTCACTCTCAGAGGGCCGTCATTCACTTTCCAATTCTTGTATGAGTTCTTTGATACCCAGATTTTCTCCTTTTTAGCTTTTTCTTGACTTCAATTCTTTCTGATCCTATTTGAGGCCCCAGGTAAGTCACCTGACTCACCAGCATCTTTGCGTATTCCTCGCCTAGTCATCTATAAATTATTGACTCTGAGCAATTTGAAAATATACTCTCAGCTAGGAGACTTAAAAATGAAATACACCTAGAGAAAACAATGCTGTCATGGAAAAAAGTTATTTTCAAAACTCTATGTGAATATTAATATTCACTCATCAGCCAATCAACTAGTCAAGGGGGAAATAGCAAAACACATTTTTGCTCTTTGTTGAGATAAGAAATAATTATCATAAATTTTACAAAGACATACAAGTATGTTCATCAAGTTTTAATCCAGACACATGAGAACAGGAAATGCATTTATCAAAAAAAAAAAAAAAAAAAAGACATTTCACTGAAAGCTGGAGGAAAGTAAGAGCTAATTATTTCTTGAAGTATGAAAGACATGGAGGAGGTCTTCCACTTGGGGTTATTGTTTAGGCACTAAGTCCTATCTGACTCTTTTGTGACCCTGTGGACTGTAATCCAACAGGCTCCTCTGTCCATGGGATTTCCTAAGCGACAATACTGGAGTGGGTTGCCATTTCCTGCTCCAGAGGATCTTCCCGACCCAGGGATCAAACTTGAGGAGAGTCATCAATAAATGATTTTAGATGACAGGAAGTTTGATGTATCATGGAACTGAAATTATAGTCTGACTGGAATTCAGGGAGCAAAGGAGGGAATGGAAGCGTAGAGATAACTGTTTTTAACTTTAAGAACAATATGAAATCTTAGCAGACACCTATTTTAAAAAGATATGACCATTTTTCTTGAAACATAAAAAAAAGATTGAAAAATGTGTAGAGTGGAAGATGAGAGACTTTTAGAGAGTCTGTGTCAGTAATCTTCATGAAAGCAGGTAGACATCAATACAAGAGAGAAGCAAGTTATTTGAACACGTGGTCCTTTTCAAGATTGCTTGAATGTGTCATAGATGAAAGAGTGTGAGAAGTCAAATTTCCAAGTTTAGAAATTAAACAGTGTGGTGGATAAATATTAGCATGTCTAATCTTAATTTTGGTCAACTTCTGCCCAAAGTCCCTCTTTGACTACCAAAAAAAAAAAAAAATAATAATAATCAAGCCTCAGTAAGACTCTAACTCAAGCACCAAGAAATTTCTTATTTTACAAGGAAGTTGAAACCATGAATTTCCTTACCTTGACTACCTTCCTGAATATATGAATATTCATATATTCTACCTTACTATATGGATATTCATATATTCATACCTTATATCTTTTTTTCAATTCAGAGGAAAAGCAATTTCTTTATGGCCCAAGTTAAAACCTATTGTATGCCCTAATTACTCCATGCCACCCAGTTTCCTTTAGAACATTTATTTTCTAAGAGAAAGTTTCTCTTTTTTGCCAGCTTCTTCATCATCTCTTTCTATAAATTTTGTCACATTCATCCATATATGGGCTCAGACCTCTCAAAATCTAGTATCAGATCAGATCAGATCAGTCACTCAGTCGTGTCCGACTCTTTGCGACCCCATGAATCGCAGCATGCCAGGCCTCCCTGTCCATCACCAACTCCCGGAGTTCACTGAGACTCACGTCCATTGACTCAGTGGTGCCATCCAGCCATCTCATCCTCTGTCGTCCCCTTCTCCTCTTGCCCTCAATGCCTCCCAGCATCAGAGTCCTTGTTATTCACACAGGTCTTTCATTTATTATCATCATTTCTCTTATGTTGTTTTTTTCTCAATGAAAATTGTAAAACTGTATTCTGAACTAAATTTATTCCCATAATAAGTTTCTTTCAACCTCTTAACCCTTAGTTGTAGCTTATATGCTTTTCTTGGCACTCAAGCAGAAATTCCAATTTTTTGGACTTTGCCAAACCCCAAATTTTTGGACTTTTCTAAGTCCAAAGAAATAATTTTCCACTTGTCATTTATTAGACATAGTTTATTTTCTCCTTCTCTCTGGACATGCATTTCATATATATCCTTCTTGAATTTTCTTCTGCTTAAGTCATATATGTTCTTTTTCTCTAGGATAGACTTTTCACCCATATTGTCTCTATTTGCAATCTTACCTACTAACATAAGTCTTTCCTACCCTTTTCCATCCTTTTCTGGGACATCTAGCCTTTAAAATCCAATTTCTTTATGGACATTTTCCTCTGAACTGATCAAGAGACAATTCAAATTTCATATATGATCTGCCTTTACTAGATTAAACATATTTTTATTAATGGTGAGTAAACTTTTTTTTTAATGGTGAGTATGATGATTAACTACTCAGTCACTTAAGTTAGGAACATTATTATCATATTCTGCTAATTTTTCAGCTTTAATGCCAATATCCAATTAATCATTATTATATTTTTCTGTAATCTATCTTTCCTCTAACAAATTCTGTTAGTTTTTTTTGAAGCTAAGTGGTGATTGCAGCTTCATCTTTATGGGTATCATAGGTTTGGATCAGGGCCACAGTAAAAATTCAAAAACAGTTGTGGGGCTGAGTTACATTAAATTGAATTGAAGACTAATTACAAGAATTATTTTTAAAATTATTTAAAAAATAAGCAGTAGAATTTACACAATAATTCTTACAAGTAATACAATTCTGTAGGATTATTTTAGAGGAAATGAACATAGTGAAGGATTATTTAAGAGACAAAAAATTTTATGGTAATATCTAAAATAACTGAGGAGAGTGCTGAAGATAGGTAATCAGTGTAATGAGGCAATTTTATTATACAATGGTTTTGAAAGAAGTAATTTTCTAAGCCCAAGAATCAAGATCTAGCAAATAGCAAAATATAATACATATAATAATGTACCTTTTCCTTTTTTCTGTTTTCTGTGCTGAAAGTGAGAAGATCTGGGAAACTTCAGTTCCATATAGTCTACTTGCTCTTCTCTTGACTGGACATTACTCTGATTTGTCTTGGATATTTTTTGCTGTTGAGACTTGCAAAATTTTGGTTCTGTGTAAATTACCTCTTGCTTTTTTACAATACCTTTGTTTTGCTTACTCTTAAGCATTTTTTCTTTTTTTAAACTTAGACTGCTTCAGTTCAATCTGGGTATCTTTCTGTGTCTCTCTTTAATATCTATACTGTAGAGAAAAGTAAGGGAAAAGGTTAAGTGGTGATTATATCAAATCAGACAGTGAAAAATGCATTCATTCTGAAGTACAAGTAAGCTTTTAGGTATAACATTAAAAGGGTAAAAAAAGGAGTAAACGAGAGACTAAATCTCCTTCTCACTTTGCAGTCCTTATTCAGAAAAATAGTTTTATTCTCCTTTAATAAGATTGATAAGATACATTTCCTCTCTGAATCAGGTTTTCAAAGGAGTAGGTTTAAAGTAGATATGTTTTCCCTTCTCAACATTCTCTATGTAATGAATAATGTTGACAATGTGTGAACTATGGTTAAAACACAGCTATATTAACAAAGGTTTAATTACTTAAATTTAATATTAAAATTTCTATTTCAAATCACATTGACATAAAGTTTACTGTATCATTGAAATAATTCATTGGGCAGTAGATTCTTGATTAATAGAGGGGGAAAAACCTATGTCTTTCATGAACTGGGTAAATTCTACATTTGCATATAACCATGTATCTCTCTGCCAGCCTAATATCATTTTTCTACTTAACTAGATCATGTTTATTTGCAAGCACACACACACAGAGGCAAACAAACAAGCCATCTAAAATTAAGAAACAATACCAATGAATTGCCAAAAAGGGACAAAAGAAATTAAAAGGTCATGCATAAAATTTTAAAAATTGATTGTCTCGTTAATAAAGAAAGAAATGCAAATGAAAATAATAGAGCACATTTCACCTGTGAGAACACTAAATAATTAATATTTTGTTGAATTGGCACATGATTGTGAGCACAAAATTATCAATATTTATGAAAGCATAAAATAAGTAGAATTTTAACCAGCAATTCTAGCTTGAGCAATGTATCTTACAAAATACTTTTTAAATACTCAAAGTTATGCAGAACCTATCTTTTGTTTTTATTTACTAAGAGCTAAATTGGAAAAACAAAGAACAAAAAGTTATCAACAGAATTCACAATTAAGGAAGGTATTAAAGCTATGGTACATTTATACCCTAGTATACTATTGTTTAATGTAACATATATTATTTTTATATATTATTATATTGTATAATGGAATATATATTATTAAAGCAAAATAATAGATTTCTAATAGGCTGTATTTTCAGTGGTTACTTGTAGGTAGAGTTTTGGCATGCATTGCTCTCTATTTTATTGAAAATAAAAGAATGCACGATACAAGCTATTTTTTTGTTTGTTTGTTATTTGTTTATTTAACAGTTTTTAAAAAATTTTTACTATTTAGAAGTATTGAGTAACAAACAATTTTATTCATAAAGCCTTTTCCATATCCTATATTTATCCTTCTATAATTTACTAACAGTAAACTTTGAAAAACTAGGATAAACTAATTTTCAAATTAAAAATTTTTCTCACCTCCTCAAATTGTTTTCTGAAAGTCTTGACCAATTCATTTAGCACCAGCAAAAAATTGATATTTAAGAGTATATTGGCATTGTAAGAATGTTGCTGTTTAAATGTTTAGCACAATTAAACTCCCTTTTTCTTTGTCCCAAAAGAGAAAGAAAAATGACTATTGTTTTTGAGAGTTGATAATTAAATAAACATGATCCAGGAAATGCTAAAAGTGATAGAATCAGATGGAATATTAGTTCAAATTGAAGCAATACATAGATCACTAATTTCACAATATATACCTCAACAAATTTCAGATAAATCAAAATGTTAAATGCAAACCATGAGATGATAAAATTAATAAAACATTTAAAGAAAGTATAAGTAAATAGTTATGTTTCTAATCACACATAGACAAGAAAGTTAGGTTGAATTATAAAAACATCATTTTATTGCTAATGTAAAGACCTTTTATCAATAATAACCACATGAAAAGACTTTATCTTCATCACTAAAAAAGAAATACAGACTAACATATTAATAATATAGATGTTAACCTACAGAATCAATAAATCAAATTCAACCACACAGAGTTGGACAATGTGCAGGAAAACAGACATTCATTTACACAGACTTATGGTTGATTTAAATCTTTCCCTTCTGGAAAATAATTAGTTAGTGTGTATGGAAACCAAATAATGAAAACATCAACTGATCCAACATTTTAAAATAATGAGAAAAATATGGGTTATTTAATAAAAGAGGCTAAACAATTGGAGAAAAGAACAACAAGAAAATTCCAAGACAAAGAATCAAAAAAATACAAAAGATAGCTGCATTCATTCTCCACACCATTGTTTACAAAATGAGCACATAATGTAATTTTACAGAAATGATTTTTTTCCTAAACTGCAATACATTATGAATTGATTGTTGATATTAATGTCAAAAATTACATACAATTTTTACTTCTTGAGAGAAGGAAATAAACAGAAACAATAATACTCACCAACTTGAAGAATAAATTTAAAAAGAAACTTTGTAGGAAAATCAAAGATACTAAACAATATAAAGGTACTAAACAATATAAAATCGCTGTATGCTGAAAATAAAGTTATACAGAGGATAATGTGGTGTAAGAACCTTCAGGGAAGATTCTCGGTTGAAAAATAATCTAATAATGACTTATAATCATTTGTTATTCAAAGCATGTGTGAAAAACTACAAAGGAAGTTTTCATGAAACTACTCATTTGTAGTTTACCTCCCCCACAAAATACCAATCAGGAAATAAAAAATACCTTTGGTATTTCAAAAACCATTTCATAAATTACAAATTTTCAATTTAAAATGTATAAGGAAAATATTACATTTAATGACCGCTTAATAAGAGTATTTTAATATCAA
Organism: Bubalus kerabau; assembly: GCF_029407905.1. Taxonomy (NCBI): domain Eukaryota; kingdom Metazoa; phylum Chordata; class Mammalia; order Artiodactyla; family Bovidae; genus Bubalus; species Bubalus kerabau. The sequence continues at coordinate 22,392,421 of NC_073624.1, forward strand.
GCCTGAGGCCTTAAAGGAAAAGAAAACTGGACCAATTACATATCGTATTAGAGATTATATGAAATAAGAGTACCGTGGGATACATGGAAAAGTATGTAGTTATGACAATATAAATTATTTTTAGGCTTTACTGGTTAAATTATAATAGATAATTCTTGCTTATTACTTGGTAGTGATACCAAGTATCACTACCCAGAGAATGAAGTTTATTTTTACATTGTGTTTATTATAGCATACAATATAGTTTATCAGCCTAATATCAGCTTCCCTGATGGCTCAGTTGATAAAGAATCAGCCTTCAATGCAGGAGATCCCAGTTGGATTTCTCGGTGGGGAAGATCCGCTGGAGAAGGGATAGGCTACCCACTTCAGTGCTCTTAGGCTTCCCTTGTGGCTCAGCTGGTAAAGAATCCACCTGCAAAGCGGGAGACCTGGATTCAATCCCTGGGTTGGGAAGATACCCTGGAGAAGGGCATGGCAACCCACTTCACTATTCTGGCCTGGAGAATTCCATGACTGAGCGACTTTCACTTTCACAATATAGTTTAATATAGTCGTGTGTGTGTGTGTTTGTGGGTGTTAGTTGCTCAGTCATGTCTGACTCTTTGCGACCCCATGGCTTGTAGCCTGTCAGACTCCTCTGTCCATGGGATTATCCAGGCAAGAATACTGGAATGGTTAGCCATTCCCTTCTACAGGGGATCTTCTAAACCCAGGAATCAAACCTGGGTCTCGTGACTTGCAGGCAGATTCTTTAATGTCTGAGCCACTTGGAAATCTTGGTGTGTTATAATAAATACATATAATTTGAAAGACTTCCATGATCAGCAGCTTATGGGTAAAAAAGGAAACATTTTAATATAAATTTCCAAATGTGTCTCTTGTTAGTTTGTACCTGATGATTGAGAACCACAGTACAGACACCACCTTTTTCAAGTCTCTTCCACTTATTTATGACTCTAACATTCATTTTCCCTCATCATGGCTTATGTGCTCCCAGGCATCCTCATTATTGACCAGGCTAATGAATCACAGTATTCTGATCCATTAATGTCCATATGAACCATCCTCTTATATCCCGATTACACAATTTCTCTGTCTCCTCATCTACAGTAACTTCCTCATTCTGCCACAGCCAAGCCTCGCTATGGGAACACCTTGGTCTTTGAATATCTTTAAGTATTTCATCTAAAAGAGTATCTTATATAAACTTAGCACCCTCCACAAACGCTCTTACCTTTCAAGATTGCTCATTTATCTCTCTCCAACATGAAAATGCTCTGATCTCATTGATGTCTGCAGCCCATTTGACCTCATTCCACTCTATCAGTATACTTCTTTCTTCACCTTCTTTCTTAGCAACCTTGATTCTCTTCTGCCAATCACTAACTTCCTTGAACATTTTCTGGTCCCACTTGTTCAGTAAAATCACCCTATGTATGAGATAAATTATCTGTTCCTCTCTGTCAACACCTGAGAAGCCACGTCCTTTTTAGAACAGATCAGATTTACTGCAATATAAATTCACAGTCACCAACATGAAATTGCTTTAATTCTGCTAGGAATCCTGTTGCTTTCTTCAAATCATCATTCTTTCACATTCTCTGAAACTAATTTTATCACACATTCTCCATTCTTAACAAATCTCTCTTCCACACTCTCTTTGTTCTCAGAAGATGACCTATATCACAGAAAAAGAAAAACTAACAGATTACCTTATCTTTCTCCGTGTATATGCATGCATCTTATCTTCTTTCCTGTTCAACAGAGGTGATTTCTTTCCTCTTCAATAAAGCCAATTTCAACTATATTTGAATCTACCTCTCCACTGACCAAGAATCACACACTATTTATCACTCTGCTTTCTTCTTGAATATTCAGTATCTTCTTAGTACTATCCTTCACATCAGTTTAAAATTACACACAATTTTCATCATCATTAGACCTCAATCCCAATAAAAAGTACTATCTTTGCTCTCTATCACTCTTAGAAACATTCTCAAAGTGCCATTGAATTTCATCACTATTTATTATATTTTATTCTCATTTCTAAAGCCATTGCATTCTAACTCCTACCTAATGACTCCTCGGCATCAGCACACTGTTAGATCATAAGTGATCTCTGCTTCACTAAATGGATCCTTTATTTCTCTTTTAGTTGAACTTTTAATAGAATTCAATCCAATTCACCACTTCTTTCTTCTTAACCATTTTTTCTTTGTATTTTCTTGGTCTCTTCATCCACCGTCCTTGTCTCAATTACTACTTATCACGTGTTTACACATGTGCACATGCTGAGATTTCTTCTTTAGGTTTCAGTTCACTTATTCTTTGTCAGTTAGCATCTCCTCAAATGTCCTAAATATTAACAACTAAAACTCCACACCTCAAAAATGAAACAAAGTAAACAATATCATCATCCCACATATGTTCTTATGTTAGTGAAGGTCACCATTTTTCAACTTGTTGAAAGAGTAAAGAATCTGGAATTCCCCCAATTTACTGTTTGTATATCTAGATCAGTTACAAGATTTGACCTATTTTAAATAAGAAATTATTCTTATTTATTATAAGGGAATAAAGGGCTTCCCATGTTGCACTGGCAGTAAAGAACCTGCCTGCCTAGGCAGGAGACCTAAGAGATGCAGGTTTGATCCCTGGGTCAGGCAGATCCCCTGGAGGAGGGAATGGGAACCCACTCCAGTATTCTTGCCTGGAAAATCCCATGGTTTTCTACAGTCCATAGGGTCTCAAAGAGTCGGACACAACTGAAGTGACTTAGCATGTACACACATAAGGGAATAAAACACAGAAAATGTATTTTTAATCTTTGAGAAAGGTAAAAAAAAATAAAATGAAGACAAATTTTTTAAATGATGTGCTTGTCCAAAAAAATGGGAAAAACAAAATATTTTAATTTATATAAAACTTTTTATTAAATATGGAAAATATATAACCTATATATATTACATAATGTTGTTGTTGTGTTACTAAGTCATGTCTGACTCTTTTGCCACCCCTCTGTCCATGGGATTTCCCAGGGAAGCATTCTAGAGTGGGCTGCCATTTCCTTCCACATGGGATTTTCCCAACTCAGGGGTCAAACTCATGTTTCGTACATTGCAGGATGATTCTTTACCTCTGAGCTACCTGGGAAATCCATATTATATAACATATATATATTTAAATATAACGTGATGAAGTCTGATAAAAATATAATATCTTCTTAAAATGGCTAATCAGAAGTTTCTCTTACCACAGGCAATACTACAGACAATATCAATTCAGTTTTGAAACAATGTTTGTTATTTTCTGACAAAAACTTTGATTTAGTTCTTATGCATGCATGCATGCTCAGTTGCTTTAGTCGTGTCCGACTCTGTGAGACCCCATGGAGTGTAGCCTGCCAGGCTCCTCTATCCATGGGATTTTCCAGACAAGAATACTGGAGTGGGTTGCTGTGCCCTCCTCCAGGGGATCTTCCCAACCTAGGGGCAGTCTTCAGCTAAAGATGCGAAAATCTTTTTGACTACAGCCTAGCATCTTTTCTGTTCAGAAGATCTGCTGTTAAGTATAAAAGATACACCTGTGTTTCTTCTTATTTCCTATGTCTACCTCAAAACAGGGTATAAGTTAGAATCTTTGTGAAATACATCAGTATAAACCAAATTAATTAAATAGATCAATTTTCACATTCTTTTCATATATAAGTGGCTCTCTGTATCTATGAGTTCCACATCCATAAATTCAACCAACCACTGATGGAAAATATTTTTAAAAAACAAAATTTCAGAAAGTTCAAAAAAAGCAAAACTTGAATGTGCAGCAAACTGGCAACTATTTATAAAGTGCTTACATTGTACTTGGACTTCCCTTGTGGCTCAGATGGTAAAGAATCTGCCTGCAATGCGAGAGACCCGGGTTCAATCCCTGGGTTGGGAAGATTCCCTGGAGAAGGTAATAGCTACCCACTCCGGTACTCTTGCCTGAAGAATTCCATGGACAGAGAAGCCTGGTATGCTTCAGTCCATGGAGTTGCAAAGAGTGGGACATGAATGACTGACTAGCACTTTCACTTTCCACATTGTACTTAAACTATTTACACAGCATGTGCATTGAATCAGATATCATTAAGTAATATAGAAATGATTTAAAGTATATGTAGGATGTGCTGAGATTATATGCAAATGCCACACAATTTTATATAAAGGGCTTGGGCATCTGCAGAATTTGGTATCCATAGGATCCCTGGACCCAATCCTCCAGGGATGCTGAGGGACAATTTTATGCCCCAATTTAAACCTGCTAAAATTGTTGGAATATTTCTTGAGGAAAAATAGCAAACAGAAAATTCCTAACAAATGCTACTTGCAATCTGAGCATTTAGATTAATATAATATTTATTTTTAATGGGCTTCATTAGTGACTGTGCTAAATAATCTTCCTGCCAATGTAGGAGTCTAGGGTTCCATCCCTGGGTTGGGTATATTCTCTGGAAAAGGAAATGGCAACCCACTCCAGTATTCTTGTCTGGAGAATCTCATGGATAGAGGAGCCTGGCAGGCTACAGTCCATGGGGTCATAAAAAACAGTCAAAGACGACTTAGCAACTAAACAACAAAACAATATTTATTTTCAGGTCTAAAAATTCTTAGCCCTGTAACAAAATGTATTTTAATAATGAATATTTCCTTTTTCAATAAGCATCTCAAAGTAAATAAATTTCCAGTAATAAGATTTTCTCCAAATGATAAATCAATACAACTGATTTTCATTAATTAAATCTCCAATTTTACTGGGTTCTAACATAGTAAATAAAAGGCATGCAAAAACTTGCTCTGTATTTATGAGAGAATATAACACTTTGCAATTTTATTCTGAACTTATACTGGCATATATTATTCTTTTACATTTTTGAACTTTATTATTAATCTTTGAAAATTCTAAACTTTTCCCAAACTTCCCAAGTTCACACATGCCTATGAACTGAAATGCCAGTGTCTACAGTAGTGGATCAGAGGTTTTTTTCTAGAATATAGCTAGATTTTAAACCACATATTTTTAAAACTTTGCTAGCCCAAACTTTCAGGAATGTAGTCTTGTATTTTCTATTTCTTTCTCAGTGAATCTGTAGTTGATTTTGTACTTCAAAGACCTTCACTTACCTAAGGCAACAGGAACTTGGACAAATCTGTTTTCAAAAAACTGGAATCAAAACAAAGATCTAAACATTAGACACAGAATTAAATACAAATATTCCGTAAAGTAAGTAAGCAGCTTTTTTACATACTAATATTCCATAAATCTTATCCTTGTGTGTAAATTTCAAGTTTATAAAATATACTTCTTTGGTCTATACTAGTTAAAAACACAAATACTTTTAAAATACATCATTTTCAACCAGAAAAAAAAAGGGCAGATAATCCTCTCTGTATGGACTAACAGACCTTAATATACACACACTGTTTACAATGTTTAATAAAACAATTACAGTCTTAAAAAAGCCATTCCTTGGTGGAATAAGATTTTCAATATTTGCAAGATTCGTAAAGTCACTTTTAGTCATTAACTTGTTGGTGTATCTAATTGTAATACCAAATTTTACATTTGTGCATGTGAATATAATCCATTAATTCAGGGGTATTAATATAATTTCTAGTATTAATAAAAAGGTAACTGAATTTTGATACAATCCATATTAATATAATTCCTATGCTTTAAATTTGCCTTCACATGTGTATGAATGGACAGGTTTTGTATGCTTTTAAGTATGAAAGTGTAGTCTTTCTCTTTTCTGGAGTCTCTGTGAATATCTTAAGACCAGTCTCACTTTCTCTGCTAATGTCTTCTTCACTTTATTCCCCGGAAAACGTCCTCATTTCACCCACTTTGTAGTATTTCCTTTGCTAAGATATGTTAACATGTTTACAGGGAAAAGGCCATTGTTTCAGCCACACAGTGAACATCACCTCCACCCATGTTGACCTCACAGGCTGAGTGCCATCTCCCCTGGAAGCCACAGTGTCCACCACAGCCTCGGCCGAGCTAGAGCTTCCTGTGCAGCTACAGGGGTGAGCAGACTCGCCTGCTGCACACTTCACCCACTCACACGCAGTCATCTTTCTGTGTTCTGTTATCAGTTTTTTTTTTAAATTTTATTTTATTTTTAAACTTTACATAATTGTATTAGTTTTGCCAAATATTTTTATGTGCATTTAATTCTATTGGTCATATCTCACTTGTACATGCTTCCTGAGTTTAGGAGTTACACCACCTCTCATTTCAATTTTTCATAGCATCTAAGAGCCAACCAATATTTTTTTTGATGTGGTGTTACTTGATAAAGCATATGAAAAACATTAACAGAAAATAGTGTATCTTTGAACTTGTCCTGTCTTATCTGAAATATACTTAATCCTCTTTCATTTGTTTAATATTACACACACACACACAAATTTCCACACATACTACATTTTTGTCAGGGCTATTTTATATACTATTAACACACACCAGGTTCCCCTTACCCTTCTTTCTACCCTGCCTTGTAATGTTTTTTTTTTTTCCCTATCCCTTGATAACATCAGTAAGCAATTTTTGTACAGAAATTACAGTCCTGTCAATCTATTATGCATTTTATTGATAAAGAGTAATTATACTGTGGAAAAGGCATTTTATAATAGTAAGGATGGAGAAACACCTTTAACCAAGAGAATGAGAACATTTAGATCATTAAATTGATTCTCAAAGCAAAAATATAATGATATCTGGATGACCCAAGGCCTTTCTTGACTTCTTTATTTAAATATCCAATTCTTTGACACTGCAAAATACCCTTCACTGCTTTATTTTGCTTATTAGCATTCATGATCACTTATTACATATAATTTACTACTTCACTGTCTTTGTCATTTTTCCACTTTAATGTCAGTCCATGTGGACAGTGACTTTTCTTTGTTTTGTCCATTTATGTAGCCTCAGACCCCTGAAGATTGATGGACATAAAGGAGATGCTCCATAAATATTTGTTGCTGTGCTGTGCTAAGTTGCTTCAGTCATGTCCCACTCTTTGCAACCCTACAGACTGTAGTAAATCAAAGAATAAAAACTATAATCTTCAAGCTTAGCTGTATCTTAAATTTGGTTAAGACTGCAAGAAAGAGTATACTAGGTGCTGTCTGTTTGGACATTTGCGCCTGTATAGTATCTCCAGTACAGCTCCTATTAATACTTCATTAAAATGGCTGTAGAGAAATTAGGAAAATGTAGAGAAGTAGTTCCTAATACAAGGCTTCCCTGATGGTTCAGTGGTAAAGAATCCACTTGACAATGCAGGAAGATATGGGTTTGATCCTTAGGTTGGGAAGATCACCAGGAAAAGGAAATGGTGATCAACTCCTGTGCTCTTGCCTGGAAAATCCCATGGATAGAGGAGCCTGGTAGGCTACAGTCTATGGGGCCATAGAGAGTTGGACATGACTTGGCAACTAAACAACAATTACTAATACCGACAGCCAATGCTGCCTTCTTCCATCTGGGTTTCCCTGATAGCCCTTCTTCCAGGGTTTCCCTGAGTTGGTACAGAATCTGCCTGCAATACGGGAGATCCCAGTTCAATTCGTGTGTGGGGAAGATCCCCTGGAGAAGGGGCAAGCTACCCACTCCAGTATTCTTGGGATTCCCCTATGGCTCAGCTGGTAAAGAATCCACCTGCAATGTGGGAGACCTGGGTTCAATCCCTGGGTTGGGAAGATCCCCTGGAAAATGGAAAGGCTACCCAGTCCAATATTCTGACCTAGAGAATTCCATGGACTATATAGTTCATGGGGTTGCAAAGAGTCAGACATGACTGAGCGACTTAAACTTCTATTTCAGTCTGCCAAACACTCAGCTCCTAGAACGAGATTGTCACATAAGAGGAACATGTCATGCATTCACTGCCAGCATCAGAGCTGTGGTCAGAGTATTTTCTCAGGAAGAGTAACAGGCCATAATGTAGAATTCCAAATTCCTCCTCCCAAGAGTGGAAGACTGTGGGAGATAGTGTATAAACAGCCCTCAAAGACGTTCACATCCTCATCCCTGAACCTGTGAATATGTTACCTTGTATGTCATGTCCCTGGTGACTCAGATAGTAAAGAATCTGCCTGCAATGGGAAGGCCCAGGTTTGATCCCTGGGTCAGAAAGATACTCTGGAGAAGAGAATGGCTATGTATTCCAAAATATTTGCCAGAGGAGCCTGGCGGGCTACAGTTCATGAGGTCACAAGAGTCAGACATGAATGAGTGACTAATTTATGTCATATTCCCAGTGAGGTATTTAATTGTTTAAACCTATTTTATGTGCAGGCTGTATATTGTCACCCTGCTTATTTAACTTCTATGCAGAGTACATCATGAGAAACGCTGGGCTGGAAGAAGCACAAGCAGGAATCAAGATTGCCGGGAGAAATATCAATAACCTCAGATATGCAGATGACACCACGCTATGGCAGAAAGTGAAGAGGAACTAAAAAGTCTCCTGATGAAAGTGAAAGAGGAGAGTGAAAAAGTTGGCTTCGAGCTCAACATTCAGAAAACTACGATCATGGCATCTGGTCCCATCACTTCATGGGAAATAGATGGGAAACAGTGGAAACAGTGTCAGACTTTATTTTTCTGAGCTCCAAAATCACTGCAGATGGTGACTGCAGCCATGAAATTAAAAGATGCTTACTCCTTGGAATGAAAGTTATGACCAACCTAGATAGCATATTTAAAAGCAGAGACATTACTTTGCCAACAAAGGTCCATCTAGTCAAGGCTATGGTTTTTTCCAGTAGTCATGTATGGATGTGAGAGTTGGACTGTGAAGAAAGCTGAGCACCGAAGAACTGATGCTTTTGAACTCTGGTGTTGGAGAAGACTCTTGAGAGTCCCTTGGATTGCAAGGAGTTCCAACCAGTCCATCCTAAAGGAGATCAGTCCTGGGTGTTCTTTGGAAGGACTGATGCTGAAGCTGACTCTAATACTTTGGCCACCTCATGCAAAGAGTTGACTCACTGGAAAAGACCCTGATGCTGGGAGGGATTGGGGGCAGGAGGAGAAGGGGATGACAGAGGATGAGATGGCTGGATGGCATCACCGACTCGATGGACATGAGTTTGGGTGAACTCTGGGAGTTGGTGATGGACAGGGAGGCCTGGCGTGCTGTGATTCATGGGGTCGCAAAGAGTCGGACATGACTGAGTGACTGAACTGAACTGTTCTGAGTGAATAACAAACTTGAAATGTGACCCTTCCCTCATCTTTACTGTTGCCCTATGAATGCTTCTTGAATATAACCACTCAAAACAGATATGAATAAAATGAAATTTCATTGTAGTAGATTTCTCCTTTGCAAACAAAGCATTAGATTAAGATTAATTTCAAAAAGTATATGCAACTTGAATTTTCTCAAAACATTGCCAGTACAGCAGAATGAAATAAATCTTACTTCTCTTATATCTTTACAAATTACTTGCTATTCCTTTTGAAAACAATATATGTTTGGCACTCAAACAAATATGAAGAAATGAAAACTAGGGTAAGAACTACAACCTAGCTATTTATTTTTAACAAAAGGTCAAGATAATAGTTCATCTTCTTAGTTTAAGGAGGTAAGAGATACCTTACCAATAAAACCTTCACCAACAGAAAGGATTATCTTGAATTATTTAAATTTACATTTTCCTATTCTTTTTGAGGCTGAATATCTCTTTATGGTATCTCTTTTATTTATGCGGTCTGTTCATGTCATTGTGGATTAATATCACAAACAATTTTGAGGAAAAAAAAGTGACACAAAATAGTTTATTCTATAAGATTCCATTTATTCATACAGTTTAAAACCAGGTAAATCTTATCTCTGCTATTATAAATTAAGACAAAATGTACTACAGTGGGGATTTATTCCCAAAAGGAATAATGATGTGGAATGGATAGCTGTTATGAAGATGAGGAGTTATTCCTGGAGACAGTGTCCAAGAGGCATTTCTAGGTGCTTGGAATATTATTCAATTATATGGGTGCTGGTTACATCAATATAGTATTTGTTTCCTAGGGCTTCTGTAACAAAGTAGCATAACTTGAATATCTTGAAAAAACAGATTTTGTTTTTCACAGTCTGGAAGGTGGAAGTTCAAAATAAGGTTGTGAGCAGAGCTGACCCCTAAGCACAATTTTCTAGGCTTATCTCTAAAGAAAGAACTAGCTTTAACTAGATCACATACCAAGATCTATTTCCAAATGAGGTCACATTTGGAAATAGACAGTTAACACTTCAAAATATATTCTGGCAGCAACACAATGTATCCCCAAATAGTTATATTTATTTTGTAAAAATTAAATGTTCTACATTAATTGGCTGTTCTATTTTCTATATGAGTGTTTCACTTCCAGTATAAATTTAAAAAATGATGTGATTTACATTAAGGAAAAAATTAAATACCTAGGATAAATCTAGTGAAAGATAAACACAATTACTATGTAAAGAATTATGAAGTTTTATTGAAAATTACTGAAGAAGACCTAAATTAATGGTGAAATATCTTACCAATTCACTGAAATATTTACTTACATTACAAATACACAAACTCTGCCCAAATTTTTATAAACATTTAGTATAACCAAAATAAACATCCAATTATTAATTTTTTTCAAGAACTAAACAAGGTATTTCTAAAAATTGTACAGTAGGGCAAAGAGCCAAGAATGGACATTTTACTTCTAAAGCTGAAGAATGATAAGAGAGAATTTGGCATGGTAAATACAAAACTACGTATTCTGAAAGCAACACTAGACAGTTTGATATTGAAATAAGTCAGACAGACATAGACAAATATTACTTGATATCAAATATGTGTGGAATCTGGAGAAGTCAAATTCTGAGAAATAGATAGAGAAGTGATAGTTACCAGTGACTTGGTGTGAGGTAGGGAAATATTAGTCAAAGGTAATGAAATGCTAGTCTGGATGAAGCACAAGCTGGAATAAAGATTTCTGGGAGAAATATCAATAACCTCAGATACACAGATGACCTGCCTCTTGAGAAACCTGTATGCAGGTCAGGAAGCAACAGTTAGAATTGGACATGGAACAACAGACTGGTTCCAAATAGGGAAAGGAGTACATCAAGGCTGTATATTGTCACCCTGCTTATTTAACTTATATACAGAGTACATCATGAGAAATGCTGGGCTGGAGGAAGCACAAGCTGGAATCAAGGTTGCCAGGAGAAATATCAATAACCTCAGATATGCAGATGACACCACCCTTATGGCAGAAAATGAAGAAGAACTAAAGAGCCTCTTGATGAAAGTGAAAGAGGAGAGTGAAAAAGTTGGCTTACAGCTCAACACAGAAAACTAAGATCATGGCATCCAGTCCCATCACTTCATGACCATCTGATGCAGAGAGCTGACTCATTTGAAAAGACCCTGATGCTGGGAAAGATTGAAGGCAGGAGGAGAAGGGGATGACAGAGGATGAGATGGTGGGATGGCATCACTGACACAATGGACATGGGTTTGAGTGGACTCCAGGAGTTGGTGATGGACAGGGAGGCCTGGCATGCATGGTTCATGGTGTTGCAAAGAGTCGGACACAATTGAGCGACTGAACTGACTGACTGACACATATGACACCACCCTTATGGCAGAAAGTGAAGAACTAAAGAGCCTCTTGATGAAAGTGAAAGAGGAAAGTGAAAAAGTTGGCTTAAAACTCAACATTTAGAAAACTAAAATCATGGCATTCAGTCCCATCACTTCATGGTAAATATATGGGGAAACAGTGGAAACCGTGACAGACTTTATTTTCTTGGGCTCCGAAATCACTGTAGATGGTGACTGCAGCCATGAAATTAAAAGCCGCTTGCTCCTTGGAAGAAAAGCTATGACCAACATAGACAGCATATTAAAAAGCAGAGACATTACTTTGTCAACAAAGGTCCGTCTAGTCAAAGCTATGGTTTTTCCAGTAGTCTTGAATGGATGTGAGATTTGGACTATAAAGAAAGCTGAAGGCTGAAGAATTAATGCTTTTGAACTGTGGTGTTGGAGACCCTTGAGCTGCAAGGAGATCCAACCAGTCCATTCTAAAGGAAATCAGTCCTGAATATTCATTGGAAAGACTGATGCTGAAGCTGAAACTCCAATACTTTGGCCACCTGATGCAAAGAACTGACTCATTTGAAAAGACCCTGATGCTGGGAAAGATTGAAGTCAGGAAAAGAAGGGAATAGCAGAGGATGAGATGGTTGGATGGCATCACTGACTCAATGAACATGAGTTTGAACAGGCTTCAGGAACTGGTGATGGACAGGGAAGACTGGCGTGCTGCAGTCCATGGGGTCCAAAGAGTTGGACATGACCAAGTGACTGAACTGAACTGAATGAACTTTCAGTGGTAAGATTAACAAGTTTTAGAGATCTAATGTACAGCATGATGAATAAAGTAATAATATTGTAGTATATTCTTGGAAGTTGCTTATAAAATAGATCTTGAAAGTTTTATCATGAAAAAGAAAGGTACCTCTGTGATAGGAGAGAGGTATAGTCAATGCAATGATGGTAGTCATTCTGCAGTATATAAATCTATCAAATCTAAATGTTTGACTTAATGTTATATGTTGATTATATCTCAATAAATCTTGGGAATAAAGTCTTTATGTCTATCAAAAAGATACTATTGGAAAAGTGAAAAAAAATATGACAACATGGAAAAATGTTTTCTGCAAACATAACCAACAAGGGACTAACCACATCTACCAGTGTCCCAATAGTAGTTAGTTGACCTATGCATCCCACACAGAGTCACCTCTAGAGCATATGGCTCTGTAACCAGAGAAGTCTACTGTTGGGCCCCATAAGACATCTCCTACGTAAGATCACTTCTCCAAGAACCAGAAACATGACCAAACTACCTAACACTGAGAAACAAATATAGAGAATCAGAGAGAATGATGGAGACAGGATGTTTCAAATTAAGGAACAAATAAATCACAGAAAAAGAAGTAAACAAAGTGAAGGTAACTGATCTATCTAACAGAATTCAAGGAAATGATCATGGGGATGCTCAGTGAACTCGGGAGAAGAGTGGGTGAGCACAGATTTTAGCAAAGAGTTAGAAAATATCAGAAGAAACACAGAGCTGGAGATTTCAATAGTTAAAATTTTAAAATACACATGGGGGAATCAGCAACAGATTAGATGACCCAGATGAACAGATGAGCAAACTGATAGAGAATGGTGGAAATTGCTTGACTTGAACAGAATAAAGAAAAACGAATTTCAAAAATTAGGACAGTTTAATACGCTTATGGGATAATGTCAAGTGCACAAACAATTGCATCATAGAGACCCAGAAGGAAGTGGGAGATAGAAAGGGGCAGAGAACTCATTTGAAGAAATAAGAGTATAAAACTTCCCTAACCTGGAAAAGGAAGCAAATATCCCTGTCCAGGAGCACAGAAGTTCCAAAACAATAGGAACTCAGAGGGGTTCACAAAAAAACACTTATAATTATACTGGAAAAATAAAAAGCAAAGAGAGAATACTAAATGCAGCAAGAGAAAAGCAACTGGTTATATACAAGAGAACTCTCATAACATTATTATTTGCCTTTTCAGCAGAAATTTTATAGATCAAAAGGGAGTCATGCTATATTCCAAGTAAATAAAGGAGGTTCAGATCCAGACCTGGAGAAGGGAATGGCAACCCACTCCAATATTCTTGACTGGTGAATCCTATGGACAGAGGAGCCTGGTGAACTAGAGTCCATGGGGTTGCAAAGTCAGACACAACTGAATGACTAACACTTTTCAGATTAAGATGGCAGAGTAAGAGGCCATAAAGTTCACCTGCCCTCTCATGAATGTGTCAAAAATACATCCACATGTGGAACAATTCTCACTGAAACCTAACTGGAAACTGGCAAAAGGACTCCTGTATAACCAAACTGTAAGAAAGATACACAAGTAATCAGGTAGGCAGGGAAGAGAAGTGATTGGGTCAGGACTGGTGCTCCTTGGAGGGGACTCAAAGGAAAGAGAGATTATACTGATGGAGACCCACTCTTGGGATTGAATGGGTCAGGCCACAGATTGGGTGTGACAGTCCTGGAGTCTTTTGTGGGGGAAACAAGTACCTGTGGCTAATGGTAGAAGTACCGGGACAGATGGAAGGACTGTGGGAAGCCTGGACTCTGCTCTTAAGGAGTGTGCTTGAACACAAGCACCCTGGCTTGCCCCCAAGACTTGCCCCCAAGGAGAGGTCTACAAATCTTGTTATCTCTTGATTTTTCCATTAAACCTCACCAATATGGTGAGTGTCCTCATCACTTTAAACCTCTTGAACAATCTTAAATGATGTCTATTTCATGCCAGAACCCTAACTGATATAGAAGCACTTTTTATTTTTGTATCCCTAATTTTACAAATGTTTTAGTTCATAAAAAGTGCTTTTAACTTTATTAAATTAAAAAATATTAATATGAGTTATCATAGGGAAAATACTTGCTCCCAAGGAATTTGGGTGATAAATTTTCCTCACTTAGAATATATTTAAAATTCAAAAATTTAGCTAAAGTATTCTGTGTGCAGTTAAAAAAAAGCTTTAGTAATAATTTATAACATTTTATAAAAGCAACAACATATTTTGTACTTTTTAATTAATTAAAATTCACCAACAATATGTATTAGCAAAATTCAGCTGCTATATGGTAAGCTCACAGATGTAAGATTTCCCAGATAAACAGTTAGCAGTATAAACATAATTTCCTTCAATATATGCACAGCTCTCATCATGCATTTTCAGGAATTCGAATCTGCAAAAAAAATTGTAAAGCAAGGTGTGATATCTACAAATGCCAACTCACAAGCTTAAAATCAGCAAAAACAAAATAAGAAACAGTAGAAGAACAAACTAAACAAATCAAAACAAGAACAAAACTCTGAAGATTAATAGTCTTTAATTACAAAATATTAAAACTTAACAGAAAATATTAGACAATACCTAATCCTATCCTGTTTAAGTAGAATTATAAGCCAAATGACAAATAAAAATACAACAGAAGTCTATAGATTTATAAGTTTGCCTAAAACTATGCACAAATTTATCCTGAGTCCAGTAAAGTTAAAAATGTAAAGTTCCTAAAGGTGAAATTTTTTAGAAAGAACTGGCAATTTTCCCCCGATTAAATCTCACAGGATGATTGTCAAAAAACATAACAACTTCCTTTTTCTTAGCTGATCTTTCTGTGCCCTACACACATAACATACACACATCCCTATACACACAGAAAAGTTCAGTTATCAAAATACTGTCCTTACAGGTTTTCATTTACTGTGGTGCCATCTTCCCATAACCAGGATTCACTGATTTGAAGACCTATCCATCCTTTTGCTTCTAGCACTGATAAAATTTCCTATTAGGAAAAAAATCATAAACCAGAAAAGTACACATATTATAATCCACTCCTTTCAAAGGTTATTGGTTAAAGTTCTCCCAAGGGCTTGCATACATTTACTTAGTGTTAAAAAGATTTTTTTTCTCAAGATATCTCATTTGTTAATGTGATTTTTTTTCTTCTAGCATTAAACAGTCAAAAAGTAGAGTTTCTCTAATCTCTCCCTAAGAAAATTGAGTCAAAGAAAGAAAATATCATATACTTTTGAGAATCTCCAGTTTTCCCAAATTATGGTGTCAATCACTAACACTTTCAAACCAAATATGGTTACAGTATAACACCACCACCACCACCACCAAAAACAGAAGTGTCTATCCTACCAGCTCTCCCTTAGTATCAATCTTTAGAAGGTGGGAATTCAGCTCTGCACAGGAAGCATGGCTTTCCACCCAGGTTCTGGCTTGACTGAAAAGATACTAAGAACTATTTCCAAATCCAATCCAGTGAGTGGAACAAAGGTCACAGGAACATTCTAGAAAATATAAACTCATTTAATGTGTACTCTGTACTATGAATCAGTACTACTAACACAATTACTATACCTTTGTGCTTGTTATACAGATATTAGGTAGAAAGCAAAGAGAGCATTTTTTGTAATGTTCCTCAGCAAATTTTATACAAACCATAGCTAACAATAATATTTAGCTCATGTATTATACTTTTCTACTTAAAATTTGTTATCAAATTTTACCTATAAGGAAAATGCATTCCAAATAATATTACAAGATTATTTGATGTGATTAAAATTATACATGCATATTTAAAAGGCCAGAGACTTCTCTGGTGGTCCAGTGGCTAATACTCCTTGCCCCCAATGCAGGGGGCCTGGGTTTCATCCCACATACTGCAACTAAAACCTGGAGCAGCCATATAAATAAATATTAAAAATAAAATAAGAGGCTAAACAACGTATAAACATGCAAGCACTGAAAGTAACTGATGAGTTATTCCCTTTTGTCAAAAATGTTTATTATTAATGATTTTAAATATACAGAATAAAATTCAGCAAAAAAATTTAAAAATTATACTTTATTTAATAAACATGTAATTTGCATTTTTAATAATATTTTTTAAATCATCAAAAACATATACTTGAGGGAGAGTAAGATGATAGAGTAGCAGGACATGAAATTCATCTACCCACACAAACACATCAAAAAGACATCTATATATGGAGCAATTTTCATGAAAAACTAACTGGAAACTGGCAGAACTCCCATACAACCAAAACGGCAAGAAAATTGTAACCTGGTAGGATGGGGGAAAAAACGGCATCAGTTCAGGGCCTTGCACCCTTGGGAGGGATCTGAAAGGAAAGAGAAGAACCCTCACCCTGTGGAATAAGCAGAATAAGCCATAGTCTGGGCATCCCAGTGCTGGATCCTGTGTGTAGGAGACAAGCCCTATTGCCTGATGGGGAAACTCCTGGGACAGAAAGAGGGCTCTAAAAGCCTAGACTCTACTTATGAGGACAGTGTTTGTGCTGGTTGGCTAACAGTCAGGGTGGGGAGAGTCTTGCATTGGTGACTGCTGCATTGCCACAAATTTCAATACAAAGAGGTGATCACCCCAGTCCTGCTCACTCCACACCATTGTTTGGTGTCCTATCCAGCCAAACAGGCCCTGGGAAAAGACTCTGTCTAGTTCTGCAGGGACAGACTGGGAGGCCTAGAGAGTGGTCTGGGTGGGGCGATGCTAGCCATTGTCAGCAAACCTGCAGGGCAGCACTGCAGGAGTGTTCAGTGCCTTCGTGCTGAGTCCCAGTAGACAGATACTGAGGGAGGACCTGATGTAACTACACAGAGGCAGCCTGGATGAGCCTGAGGTGTGTTTCGGGTGAGGGCAGTGACAGCCATTCTCAGCACCCACAGGAGCACTCAGCGGTTCCTCTCCCAGTTGAGAGCACCCCAGCTCCACCCACTTCATACCTCAGTACAGAGCTGGATCTGTGGCAGACAGGGCTGGGAGAAGAATGCCACAGAGACAGCCCAGATCTTCGATAGCAGCACAGCCAACTCACTTCCTGCAGCCACAGTGCCCTGACCCCTAGCCTCAGCATTCTCCACACTACAGCCTTGCACTAGATCTGGGATTATCACAACAGGGGAAGGGATGCAAGCCCAAGCTGCTTCTGAGTGGAGCCATGGACACCTCCATAGGTCGTGCATAGGTCTTCTGTAAGTACATGGGTCACACTTGCTTCAGCAAGCACCCCACTTTGTGTCAGGGCATGCACTCAAGGGCAATGGAGGCTGATCGAGTCTGTCCCTCAGGGTTTTTACTCTAGCAACTGGGAGCAGATCCAGCACTTGACAGACAGCAACAGCCACTTGACTAGAGAGGAAGTCCCACCTCACATCACTAATGTCAATCACATACCCTAGCAAAGTGATAGTGGCCAGTATACCCGGAGGATAGAAGTAGCTGGCTTCCATATCAAAAGCAGCCCTTACATCAAAGACACTGGACAAACACAGTCTTTACAGGATTGCTGCCCCATGAAAACCAACCTTCAAGACCACAATACACAACGGTTTCTCCTAAATTCAATATAGTCAGAGAAATTTCAATAAAAAGAAATGACAGAGAAACTACTCTCAATTAAAAGAACAAGAGATATCCCCTGAAAGAACAAATAATAAAACAGAATTCACCAGACCCTGAGTTCAAGAAGGTGGTAGTAAAAATACAACTGACTTAAGAAGGGTTATCAATAGAAATGTAGATCACTATAAAAAGGAACTAGAAACTATAAAGAAGAACCAATCAAAAGTAGATAACTCAATTACTGAGATAAAAAGCAATCTAGAAGCAATGAATAACTAACTAAATGACACAAAGAATGAATAAATGATCCAGAACATAGAAAAAATGGAAATAATCAGAACAGCAGATATAAGGACAAATAAAGCAAAACAAAAGCAATATATGAGCTCTATAGGATAATTTAAAACATGCCAACCCACACAGAATAGGGCTTCCAGAAGGAGAAGAGAGAGAGAAGGGGATCAAAAATGTTTTGAAGAAGTTATGGCTGAAAACTTTCCAAACTTAAAGAAGGAAACAGGAAGCACAGAGGGTCTCAAACACAATCAACCCAAACACATCATCAAGAAATATCAAATTAAAATGCAAAAGTTGAAAGAAAGGATTCTAAAGGCAGAAAGAAAAATACAAAGGTAGTTACAAGAGGACTCCCACAAGGAGTCAACTAATTGCTCTGCAGTAATTTATCAATAGTGGATGAGAAGGAAGTGGCAAGATATATTCAAAGTCCAGAAATGGGAAAAAAAACTTGAAACCCAGGATACTCTACCCAACAAAATGATCATTTAGAATAGAAGGAGAGATAATTCATTTAGCAATAAGCAAAGACCAAAAGAATCAGTGATACTAAACCTATACAAAAAGAAATATCAAAGGGCAGTTTCTTAATAGAAAAGAAACAAGAACCTATAGGAAAGAGAAAATCACAATAGAAAAAGCAAATATATTAAAGAATCTAAGATCACTTAAGTCAGAATGTAGATTAAAAAAGAATCAAAAAAATTCAAAAGTGATTGTAACTACAGGAAACAGTGAAAGGATAATCATGAGCTATAAAATAGGACATCAAAATGTGGGAGAGGTAAATATAAAAATGTATATCTTTTATAATGTGTTTGAACTTGAATACCTACCCTTTTAAAGCAAGTAGATATAACTGTGAGTTAACATATTTGAACTCCATGGTAACCACAGATTCAAAACATCCAACAGATCCACAAAAACTAAAAAGAAGATAAATCGGGTATACTAAAAAAGAAAATCAGCAAACCACAAAAGGAGAAACAAAAGAAGAAATGAACATAAAAGAACTACAACCACCAGAAAACAAAGATGTAAGTGGTTATTAGTACATATATATCAACATGTTTAGTCATTCAGTCATGTCCGACTCTTTGTGAGCCCATGGACTATAGCCTTCCAGGCTCCTCTGTCTATGGAGCTGCTCCAAGCAAGAGAACTGGAGTGGGTTGCCATTTTCTCCTCCAGGGGATCTTCTCAACCCAAGGATCAAACCCAGGTCTCTGCATTGCAGGCCGATTCTTTACCATTTGAGCTACCTTGATGATTATTACTTAAATGTCAATGAACTAAATCCTCTGATCAAAAGTAAGCATATTGGATTAAAAAAAAAGAAAGAAACCGTGATATGCTACCTATAAGAGACTCGTTTCAGGGTGAAAGACACAAAGTGAAAATGAGGGGATGGAAAAAGATATTTCCAAAAATACAAATATAAACAATAAGAATATGGGGAAAGAAATACTTCTATCAGACAAAATAGACTTTAAGGCAAAACCATGATGACAAAGAAAGGCATTGTGCCTGTGTGTTCAGTCATATCCCATTTGCCAGGCTCCTCTGTCCATGAGATTTCCCAGGCAAGAATACTAGAGTGGGTTGCCATTTCTTCCTGCACGGGATTTTCTCAACCTAGGGATTGAACCTGCATCTCCTGCATTGGCAGGCAGATTCTTTACCGCTGAGCTACCCGGGAAGCCCCAAACAAAGGCATTATGTAATAGCAAAGGAATCTCTAGGGCTTCCTGGGATGGTTACCCTAATAATAATAATAATAATAATGATAATAATCTACCTGCAGTGCCTGATCCCTGGGTCCCATCCCTAGGTTGGGAAGATACCCTAAGGAAGGGCACAATAACCCACTGGAGTTTTCTTGCCTGCAGAATCCCATGGACAGAAGAGCCTGGTGGGCTAAGTCCAAAGTGTCACAAATACCTGGACACAACTGAAGCAACTTAGTACACAGGCACGTGCCATTTTTAAGTCAACTTGGGTTATAATTTACACACAACAAAATAAACTGTTTTGAAGTACACAATTTGATAAGTTTTGAAAAATAAATATACTTCTGTAACTTCCTTGCCAATTAAAATTTAGAATATTTCCATCACATCAAAAGCTAACTCCTGTCCCTTTTCAACTAATGCCCTACACTGTTACTTCACCCAAGCAACCTGGAATCTGATATGCATAACTGTAAATTATTTTTTACAGATTATATTTTTAACAATTCATATAAGCAGAATCACTCAGTATCAATTCTTTTGATCAATTCTTACCTTACTCAGCATAGTGTTTCTGGGTTTTACTCAGGTTGTGAGTATAGGGATTTCATTCCTTTTCATTACTGAACAGTCCATTCTATGACTAACCCACAATTTGGCAGTTCATTCATCTGGTGATTTACATTTGGATTGCTGATAATTCTTATAAGAATTATAAGAAAAGTGTCTAGAAATAATTTTTCACGTGTCTTATGTGGACATATGTCTTCATTTCTCTTTTCTAAGTGTCTAAGAGTAGACTTTTTGGGGATTTGTGCCTGTATAGTTAACTCCACATCCTTTCTAAAGCTTGTTACTGTCAGTCTTTTCAAGTTCTATACATTTGAGTGGTTGTGTAATGGTAACCCACTGGGGTCATAATTTGCATGTCCTTAATTATTTTTATTTGATTGCTTTTAATTTTCAAACTCTGCATTCAAATGGGGATATCTTTCCTTTTCTCCTTTGCCTTTTGCTTCTCTTCTTTTCACAACTATTTGTAAGGCCTCCTCAGATAACATTTTTGCATTTCTTTTTCTTGGGAATGGTCTTCCTGTACAATGTCACAAACCTTCAACCATAGTTCTTCAGGCACACTCTCTATCAGATTTAATCCCCTGAATCTATTTCTCAATTCCACTGTATAATCGTAAGGGATTTGATTTGGGTCATACCTGAATGGTCTAGTGGTTTTCCCTACTTTCGTCAATTTAAGTCTGAATTTGGCAATAAGGAGTTCATGATCTGAGCCACAGTCAGCTTCTGGTCTTGTTTTGAAGACTGTATAGAGCTTCTCCAACTCAGGTTGCAAAGAACATAGTCATTTTGATTTCGGAGTTGACCATCTTGTGATGTCTATATGTAGAGTCATTTCTTGTGTTGTTGGAAGACGGTGTTAGCTATGACCAGTGGGTTCTGTTGGCAAAACTCTATTAGCCTTTGCCCTGTTTCATTCTGTACTCTAAGACCAAATTTGCCTGCTACTCCAGGTATTTCTTGACTTCCTACTTTTGCATTCCAGTCCCCTATAATGAAAAGGACATCTTTTGGGGGTGTTAGTTCTAAAAGGTCTTGCAGGTCTTCATCAGATCAGATCAGATCAGTCGCTCAGTCGTGTCCGACTCTTTGGGAACCCATGAATTGCAGCACGCCAGGCCTCCCTGTCCATCACCAACTCCTGGAGTTCACTCAGACTCACGTCCATCGAGTCAGTGATGCCATCCAGCCATCTCATCCTCTGTCGTCCCCTTCTCCTCCTGCCCCCAATGCCTCCCAGCATCAGAGTCTTTTCCAATGAGTCAGTTCTTCGCATGAGGTGGCCAAAGTACTGGAGTTTCAGCTTTAGCATCAGTCCTTCCAAAGAAATCCCAGGGCTGACATCCTTCAGAATGGACTGATTGGATCTCCTTGCAATCCAAGGGACTCTCAAGAGTCTTCTCCAACACCACAGTTCAAAAGCATCAATTCTTTGGTGCTCAGCCTTCTTCACAGTCCAACTCTCACATCCATACATGACCACAGGAAACACCATAGCCTTGACTAGACGAACCTTTGTTGGCAAAGTAATGTCTCTGCTTTTCAATATGCTATCTAGGTTGGTCATAACTTTCCTTCCAAGGAGTAAGCGTCTTTTAATTTCATGACTGCAGTCACCATCTGTAGTGATTTTGGAGCCCAGAAAAATAAAGTCTGACACTGTTTCCACTATTTCCCCATCTATTTCCCATGAAGTGATGGGACCAGATGCCATGATCTTCGTTTTCTGAATGTTGAGCTTTAAGCCAACTTTTTCACTCTCCACTTTCACTTTCCAAGAGGCTATTTAGTTCCTCTTCACTTTCTGCCATAAGGGTGGTGTCATCTGCATATCTGAAGTTATTGATATTTCTCCCGGCAATGTTGATTCCAGCTTGTGTTTCTTCCAGCCCAGCATTTCTCATGATGTACTCTGCATATAAGTTAAATAAACAGGGTGACAATATACAGCCTTGACTTACTCCTTTTCCTATTTGGAACCAGTCTGTTGTTCCATGTCCAGTTCTAACTGTTGCTTCCTGACCTGCATACAAATTTCTCAAGAGGCAGGTCAGGTGGTCTGGTATTCCCATCTCTTTCAGAATTTTCCACAGTTTATTGTGATCCACACAGTCAAAGGCTTTGGCATAGTCAATAAAGCAGACATAGATGTTTTTCTGGAACTCTCTTGCTTTTTCTATGATCCAGCGGATGTTGGCAATTTGATCTCTGGTTCCTCTGCCTTTTCTAAACCAGCTTGAACATCAGGAAGTTCACGGTTCACATATTGCTGAAGCCTGGCTTGGAGAATTTTGAGCATTACTTTACTAGCGTGTGAAATGAGTGCAATTGTGCAGTAGTTTGAGCATTCTTTGGCATTGCCTTTCTTTGGGATTGGAATGAAAACTGACCTTTTCTAGTCCTGTGGCCACTGCTGAGTTTTCCAAATTTGCTGGCATATTGAGTGCAGCACTTTCACAGCATCATCTTTCAGGATTTGAAATAGTTCAACTGGAATTCCATCACCTCCACTAGCTTTGTTCGTAGTGATGCTCTCTAAGGCCCACTCGACTTCACATTCCAGGATGTCTGGCTCTAGGTCAGTGATCACACCATCGTGATTATCTGGGTCGTGAAGATCTTTTTTGTACAGTTCTTCTGTGTATTCTTGCCATCTCTTCTTAATATCTTCTGCTTCTGTTAGGTCCATACCATTTCTGTCCTTTATTGAGCTCATCTTTGCATGAAATGTTCCTTTGGTATCTCTGATTTTCTTGAAGAGATCCCTAGTCTTTCCCATTCTGTTGTTTTCCTCTATTTCTTTGCATTGATCACTGAGGAAGGCTTTCTTATCTCTTCTTGCTATTCTTTGGAACTCTGCATTCAGATGTTTATATCTTTCCTTTTCTTCTTTGCTTTTCGCTTCTCTTCTTTTCACAGCTATTTGTAAGTCCTCCCCAGAGAGCCATTTTGCTTTTTTGCATTTCTTTTCCATGGGGATGGTCTTGATCCCTGTCTCCTGTACAATGTCACGAACCTCATTCCATAGTTCATCAGGCACTCTATCTATCAGATCTAGGCCCTTAAATCTATTTCTCACTTCCACTGTATAATCATAAGGGATTTAATTTAGGTCATACCTGAATGGTCTAATGGTTTTCCCTACTTTCTTCAATTTAAGTCTGAATTTGGCAACAAGGCGTTCATAGTCTGAGCCACAGTCAGCTCCTGGTCTTGTTTTTGCTGACTGTATAGAGCTTCTCCATCTTTGGCTGCAAAGAATATAATCAATCTGATTTCGGTGTTGACCATCATAGAGACATTCAAATTCAGCTTCTTCAGCATTACTGGTTGGGGCATAGACTTGGATTACTGTGATATTGAATGGTTTGCCATGGAAATGAATGGAGATGATTCTGTCATTTTTGAGACAATGAAGAGAAAAGGAGAAAAGGAAAGATATACCCACTTGAATGCAGAGTTCCAAAGAATAGCAAGGAGAGATAAGAAAGCCTTCTTCAGCGATCAATGCAAATAAATAGAGGAAAACAACAAAATGGGAAAGACTAGAGATCTCTTCAAGAAAATTAAAGATACCAAAGGAACATTTCATGCAAGATGGGCACAATAAAGCACAGAAATGGTATGAGCCTAACAGAAGCAGAAGATATTAAGAAGAGGTGGCAAGAATACACAGAAGAACTATACAAAAAAGATCTTCACGATCCAGATAACCACAATGGTGTGATCACTCACCTAGATCCAGACATCCTGGAATGTGAAGTCAAGTGGGCCTTAGTAAACATCACTATGAACAAAGCTAGTGGAAGTGATGGAATTCCAGTTGAGCTATTTCAAATCCTGAAAATTGATGCTGTGACATGCTGCACTCAATATGCCAGCAAATTTGGAAAACTCAGCAGTGGCCACAGGACTAGAAAAGGTCAGTTTTCATTCCAATCCCAAAGAAAGGCAAGGCCAAATGCTCAAACTATTGCACAATTGCACTCATCTCACACGTTAGCAAAGTAATGCTCAAAATTCTCCAAGCCAGGCTTCAGCAATATGTGAACCATGAACTTCCAGATGTTCAAGCAGGATTTAGAAAGGTTAGAGGAACCAGAGATTAAATTGCCAACATCTGTTGGATCATTGAAAAAGCAAGGGAGATCCAGAAAAATATCTACTTCTACTTTATTGACTATGCCAAAGCCTTTGACTATGTGGATAACAACAAGCTGTGGAAAATTCTTCAAGAGATGGGAATACCAGACCACCTGATCTGCCTCCTGAGAAATCTGCATGAAGTTCAGGAAGCCACAGTTAGAATGGGACATGGAACAACAGACTGGTTCAAATAGGGAAAGGAGTATTGCAAGGCTGTATATTGTCACCCTGCTTATTTAACTTATATGCAGAGTACATCATGAGAAATGCTGGGCTGGATGAAGCACAGTCTGGAATCAAGATTGCTGGGAGAAATGTCAATAATCACAGATATGCAGATGACACCACTCTTATGGCAGAATGTGAAGAACTAAAGAGTGTTAATGAATGTGGAAGAGAAGCGCGATAAAGTTGGCTTAAAACTCAACATTCAGAAAACTAAAATCATGGCATCTGGTCCCATCACTTGATAGCAAACAGATGGAGAAACATTGAAAACAGTGAGAGACTTTATCTTTTCGGGCTCCAAAATCACTGCAGATGGTGACAGCAGCCATGAAATTAAAAGACACTTGCTCCTTAGGAGAAAAGTTATGACCAACCTAGACAGCATATTAAAAAGCAGAAACATTACTTTGCCAACAAAGTAATGTTGTCAAAACTATGGTTTTTCCAGTAGTCTTGTATGGATGTGAGAGCTGGACTATAAAAAAAGCTGAAGGCCAAAGAATTAATGCTTTTGAACTGTGGTGTTGGAGAAGACTCTTGCGAGTCCCTTGGACTGCAAGGAGATCCAACCAGTCCATCCTCAGGGAAATCAGTCCTGAATATTCATTGGAAGGACTGATGTTGAAGCTGAAACTCCATAACTTTGGCCACGTGATGCGAATAACTGACTCATTTGAAAAGACCCAGATGCTGGGAAAGATTGAAGGCAGGAGGAGAAGGGGACGACAGAGGATGAGATGGTTGGATGGCATCACCGACTCAGTGGACATGAGTTTGAGTAAATTCTGGGAGTTGGTTTTAGACAGGGAGGCCTGGTATGCTGCTGTCCATGGGGTCACAAAGAGTCGGACATGACTGAGCAACTGAACTGAACTGAATTTTCAAACCAGGTGAATGAATGGAAAACAAAAACACAAGCCATATAAATGGCTAATATTTGGCATTTATAGATTTTATTCTTTCTAAGAGCCATCAAACAGGTTCTAAAACAATAACTGATTATAATAAAAACTAGTAGCTGTGTTGTCTAGTCTCCTGTTTCTTGAACCTATTGGGATGTTCCCTTTTTATTCAGGCAATTTATTTTTAATAAAACTTGAAATTAGTTCTTTCTTCCATCTTTTTCATACTTTGACTTTTCTCCTTTCATAAATGTTTGTCTCTAATTTCTTGGAGAATGCTAAGCCAAATTATTTTCACGTCATGCTTGAATTACTCCATTATTGTCATAATTTTTCTTTCCTTTTTAACTGCTTAGAAGATAGTTCATGGGTAATACTCATGGGCAATGCTTTTGGTTGATATAGGAGCCCTACCCTTCTATTTTGTGTGTGTGTGTGGAAAGATACTTTGTTTCTTGGCAAATGCATTGTTCCTGAAAGTCCAACCCTGTTCATGAAAATGCAATGATTTCCCCAAAAGAATAACAGAAGGGAAAAATCCCAGCTTCCTGGAAAGACAGGCTCAATTAGGAATAGATATATCTTTTTCTTTATAAGTGCTGAATTTACTGATAAGGATTTGAGTAAACTTGCAATATGTGAAAAAGAGAGAAAACTAAAAACAACGTTCTATATCATGGCCACTGAATCTGGATGTACAATAAATATTAATGTAAAATATATATGCTTATAATTTAAAAAATGCTAATCATCTCCATCAGAGAAAGTGAGAAAGAAAAATTGCTAAAGAGACACAATTTCCTGGCTTTTCACTTGTTTTCTTTCTATCTTTTAGACATCCTCCACCCATTTCTCACACCTTTACCTCAATATAATTTAAATCCCTTTTTTCTCCTAATAAGAATCAAATCACAAACAATACTTATACACATGACACTTTGAGTATTTTCACATTCTCCTATATTAATCTTTCTTCTTTTGCCCAATATTAATTTTTCCTTAATGAAAAACTGAACATACTATAAAATGATATTTTTCTATCATGATTGACCAAAGTTTTGTGGATGTCAGGAAAATAAACTCTTTAGGCCAGTAATCAATATTAGAATTAGACTGAACAGAGAGAATACTTACCACCAGTTTTAGAAGATAGAGTGGGAACAGTTGATAGTTTTTGGTTTTGGTCTTCTCTGCTAGAAAATACTATGGCAAAAATCATGATAGTAATTAGTTCTCTTTAGGATAAAATATTAAGACAATGTAAAAATTCAGTCCTGATTTCAAATCATTGAAACATGTTGCTGACATACTGATTGTAATAAGAACAGATATTTTCTCAATTACTTACAGTTTGCAAGCAAGACACGCAGTGTTATCATCAGGACCACACACAAGATCCCTAGGCTCCAAGCTAACACTTGCCACTTTGTAGATTGGTGGTGTGACACTAAAGGAAACAGAAACAATGATGAAGCTTCATCCTTTCCCAGAAAACATCAAATATAAAACTGGACACCAAAATGTTTCACTCTTAGAGGGAAATCATTCATTTTTTAAATTCTTGAATGTGTTCATCCTGAATAAAACCATTTCTTAGCCACATTTAGAACTCTAATTTTTCCATACTCAAATTTCCTCCCTAATAGATTCTTCTTGATCTCACTTCTTATCCTGCTTGAGGCTCCAGGTATGTCACCTGAACCACCTCCACCATCATCTTTGAGCCTCCTTTGCCTATGATTTTATAAATTATTAACTCTGAGCACTCCACAAATATACTTTCTTCTAGTAAACTCAGAAATGAAATACATCTAGATAGAGAAAATAATGTCCTGTGCTTAGTCGGTCAGTTGTGTCCAACTCTTTGGGACCCCATGGACTGTAGCCTGCCAGGCTCCTCTGTCCACAGGGATTCTCCAGGCAAGAATATTGGAGTGGGTTGCCATTTCCTTCTCCAAGGGGTCTTCCAATCCCAGGGATCAAACCCAGGTCTCCCGCATTGCAGGCAGATTCTTTACCATCTGAGCCACCAGGGAAGCCCAAGAATACTGAAGTGGGTAGACTATCCCTTCTCCAGGAAAACTTCCCAAGCTAGAAATTGAACTTGGGTATCCTGCATTGCAGGTGGATGCTTTACCAGCTGAGCTACCAGGGAGCATGAAGTGAAGTGAAGTGAAGTGAAGTGAAGTGAAGTCTCTCAGTAGTGTCCAACTCTTTGTTACCTGGTGGACTATAGCCTGCCAGGCTCTTCCATCCATGGGATTCTCCAGGCAAGAATACTGGAGTGGGTTGCCATTTCCTTCTCCAGGAGATCTTCCCGACCCAGGAATCAAACCCAGGTTTCCTGCATTGGAGGCAGATGCTTTAACCTCTGAGCCACCAGGGAAGCCCCACCAGGAAGCATAGTGTCATGCAAATAAAAATATTAATTATAAATTCCATTGAACATTAACATTCTTTTTTACTTTATTTTTTAACTTTACAATATTGTATTGGTTTTGCCATATATCAACATGAATCTGCCACAGGTATACATATGTTCCCCATCCTGAACCCTCCTCCCTCTTCCCTCCACGTACCGTCCCTCTGGGTCATCCCAGTGCATCAGCCCTAAGCATCCAGTATCATGCATCGAACCTGGACTGGTGACTCATTTCATATATGATATTATACATGTTTCAATGCCATTCTCCCAAATCATCCCACCCTCTCCCTCTCTCACAGAGTCCATACGACTGTTCTATACATCAGTGTCTCTTTTGCTGTCTTATATACAGGGTTATTGTTACCATCTTTCTAAATTCCACATATATGTGTTAGTATACTGTATTGGTGTTTTTCTTTCTAGCTTACTTCACTCTGTATAATAGGCTCCAGTTTCATCCACCTCATTAGAACTGATTCAAATGTATTCTTTTTAATGGCTGAGTAATACTCCATTGTGTATATGTACCACAGCTTTCTTATCCATTTTATTAGCCAATCAGTCATTCAGTATATCAGTCAAAAGGGAAGTAACAAAATACATTATTATCTTTTGTCAAGAAAAAAATAGCTGTCATAAATTTTATAAAGATATATGAGCATGTTCATCAAGTTTTGGCTTCCCTTGTGGCTCAGACAGTAAAGAATCCCCCTTCAATGTGAGAGACCTGGGTTCAATTCCCTGGTTGGGAAGATCTCCTGGAGAAGGGCATGGCAACCCATTCCATGGCAATACTTGCTTGGAGAATCCCCGTGGACAGAGGAGCCTGGTGGGCTGCAGTCCATGGGGTTGCAAAAAGTCAGCCACAACTGAGCAATTAGGCACACACCAAGTTTCAGCATAATGTTAGAAAATGTTTCTGTCAAAAAGTGGCATCATACTTAAAATTGGAGGAAAATAAAAATTCATTATTCCTTAAAGCAGGAGAAGCATGGGGGATGGAGAGAGGGTGTCTTCAACTTGGAGAGGCAATCTCTGTAAACACTTTTAAAGGACAGAAAGCTTGGAACTGAAATACAATCTAGTGGAGCTCAGTAAAGGAAGGGATGGAGATGGAGAGATAGTCTGTATGACTAGAGGACTATTTTTTTTTTTAACTTTAAGAATAATAGAAAATTGTGTAAGAACTTTGTTTAAAAAGTCATGATCATTTTGCTTGAAATATAAGGAAAGGATTGAAAAAGTGGAAGATGTGAGACTTTTGAGAGTCTGTCTCAGTAATCTCCGTGAAAACATATGAATCTCAGTCCAAGAGAGAAGCAGGTCAGCTTGAACACACTACTTGAGTGTGAGGAGTCAAACTTTACTTTCAGGTTTTGAGATTAAGCAATGAGGGAGCAAAATACTAAATTCAATCCTCTTAGTTTTGGTCATGGAGAAGGTGATGGCACCCCACTCCAGACTCTTGGCTGGAAAATCCCATGGACGGAGGAGCCTGGTAGGCTGCAGTCCATGGGGTCGCGAAGAGTCGGACACAACTGAGCAACTTGACTTTCACTTTTCACTTTCATGCGTTGGAGAAGGAAATGGCAACCCACTCCAGTGTTCTTGCCTGGAGAATCCCAGGGACGGGGCAGCCTGGTGGGCTGCCGTCTATGGGATCGCACAGAGTCGGACAGGACTGAAGCGACTTAGCAGCAGCAGCAGCAGTTTTGGTCAACTTCTGCCCCAAGTCCTCCAGATAGTTAAAAACGAACAAACAAACAAACAAAAATCAAGCCTCGGAGAAGCTCTATCTAAACACCAAGATATTTCTCTTATTTTACCAAAATAGTTGAGGTTATGAATTTCTTTAACTTGCCCACTCCTATATCTGTATGTACGTGTGTGTATGTATATTTATATATTCATACCCTGTTGTCATTGTCTTCTTTTTTCAGAAGATGAGCAATTTCTCTATGATTCAAGTCAAAACCTTTTACATGTCCTATTTATTCCATGCCACCCAGTCTCCCATAGAGCATTTATTATCTAAGAGAAAATTATCTTTTTTTGTGCCCTTTTCTTCATCATCTCTTTTTTTTTATAAACTTTATCTGATTAGTCTATATATGGGCTCAAATCTCTCAAAATCTAATATTTTGAGATAAGGGATTCCTTGTCTTGGCTCAGGTCTTTCACTTTTCATTGTCATTTCTCTTATGTTACTATTATCAGTGAAAATTGTAAAAATACTTTCCGGACTCTTTTTATTCCTATACTAAACTTCTTTCGATCCCTTAACTTTCAGTTGTAGCTTGTAAGCTTTTCTCCATCATCAAACAAAAACCCCAACTGCAAAATCCAAGGAAATAATTTTCCACTTACACTTTATTAGACATCGTTTAATTTCTCCTCTCTGGATATGCATTTCATATGTACCTTTCTTGAGTCTTCCTCTGCTAATTCTTACATGTTGCCCTTTTCTATGGTAGACCTTTCATTCACATCGTCTCTATTTGCAGTTCTATCTACTCACATCATTTCCTGCCCATTTACATCTTCTTTCTAGAGATTCAACCTTTCAGATCCCATTTCATTATGTATGTTGTCCTCTGAACTGATTAAGAAATGATTCAAATACCATACATGATCTGACTTTTACTGGATTACATATTTTTCTTAATGGTGGTTAAGATGATTAACTACTCAGTCACTTAAGTTAGGAACCTTGCTATCTTATTCTACTAATTTCTCACCTTTACCTCCAATATCCAAATGATTGTAGAGTCTTAAAAAACTTTGCCTCCAAAACATTCTTTTTCTTTCTGTAGTCTGTCTTTCTGCTAATAGACTCTTGTTAGTTTTTTGAAGTTAAGTGATTATTGCTTCTTTACCTTTATAGGCACCATTTTGTCCAGAGCAGGCCCACAGTACAAATTCAAAAAATAATTGTGGAACTGAGTTAGACTGAACTGAATTGAAGACTGGCATCAAGAATTATTTTAAAATAATACACGAAAGAAGCAATAGAATTCATATAATAGTTCTTACAAATAATGCAATTGTGTTGGAATTTGGATCAGTACAATTTTAGAAGAAATGAACATAGTGAAGGACTATTTAAGAGACAAACAATTCCACAGAAATATCCTAAAATAATCAAGGACAGTCCTGAAGATAAATAAATAGTGTAATGTGGCAATTTAATAAAGATTTTGAGAGAAGTAATCGAAATGCAAGAACTGAGATCTACTGAATTACAAAATGTAATATTATACTTTTTCTTTTTTTCCTAAACGTCCATTTTCTGTACTGAAAGAGAGATAATCTGGGTGATTTCAGTTCCTTGTGTCTTGCTAGCTGTTCACTTGATACGACATTTCTCTCATTTGTTTTGGGTCTTTTTTGCTTCTGTTGAGATCTGGGAAATTTCAGTTCTGTGTGGGTTACCTCTTGCTTGTTTACAATACCTTTGTTTTGCATATTCTTAAGGATTTTTTTTTTTCTGAAAAGACTTGGATTCCTTTAGCTCAATCTTGATATCTTTCTCTTTAGTATCTATGCAATAGACAAATGTGAGGAAAGAGTTAAGTGGTCATTGCATCAGATCAAACAGTGAAAAATTATTTCATTCTTATGTATAAGTAAACATTTAGGTATAACATGAGAAGAGTAAAAAAGGGACCAAATGAGAGACTAAATCTCTCCCAACATTGCAATCCTTATTTAGAAGAATGATTTTATTTTCCTTTAATATGATTATACATTTCATTTCCTCTTTTAATCATTTTTTGAAAGGAGTAGATTAAGTATATATATATTTGCTTCTCAATAGTTTTTTTTTTCTCTCAATAGTTTTTATGTAATGAATAATGTTAATCATGTGTAGACTATGATTAAAGACATTAACAAAGAACTTATTATTTAAATTTAATATTAGAGCTTTTTAATCTCAAATCAAGTTGACATAAAGGTTGTTGTATCACTGAAATAATCCATTATTCAGAAGATTCTTAATATAGGAAAAACTCTCTCAGGAACTAGGTAAATCTTACAATTGTAAAATAACAATTTATCTCTCAGTCTGCCTGCCTACCATCTTTTTCCTACTTAACCAAGTCATATTTACCTATCCACATACACACACAAGCAGAAGCAAGCACATGGACCACCTAAATTAATGAGACAATGCCAATGAACCACCAAAAATGAACAAAAGAAATAAAAAGGTAAAATATAAAATTAAAAAAAAATTATTGTCTTCAAATGCATTAATAAATAAAAAAGGCTAATTGAAAGAATAAAATAACTTTTACCTGTGAAAACACTAGATAACAGATATTTTTGTATTAGCAAATGATTGTGAGTACAAAATTATTTACCAATATTTACAAAACATAAAGTATGCAAGCTTTGAAACAATTCTACTTTTAGCAATTTATCTTACAATTTTTAAACATCCAAAGTTATACAGCACAGATTTTTTTTTCTCTTACACTTTACTAAGAGTTAAGATGGAAAACAGAAAACAAAAAACAAAGTTATTAGCAGATGTGTTTGTAATAAAGTGAGTTGTGAGATAAGTTAATATGTCACATTGATATATTGAAACTCTGCTGCTGCTGCTGCTAAGTCGCTTCAGTCGTGTCCGACTCTGTGCGACCCCATAGACAGCAGCCCACCAGGCTCCTCCATCCCCGGGATTCTCCAGGCAAGAATTCTGGAGTGGGTTGCCATTTCCTTCTCCAATGCATGAAAGTGAAAAGTCAAAGTTAAGTCGCTCAGTCATACCCGACTCGTAGCGACCTCATGGACTGCAGCCTACCAGGCTCCTCCGTCCATGGGATTTTCCAGGCAAGAGTACTGGAGTTGGGTGCCAATGCCTTCTCTGATTGATACTCTAGTACACCTTTAACTATTTAATGTAACAAATATTGATACATAAAGCAAAGTAATAGATTTGCAGTGATTACTTTTAGGTACAGTTTTGGCAAGTTTGCATTGCTTTCCATTTTACTGAAAATTAAAGAACATGTGATAAAAGTAACTTAAAGATGAAATTTTGAGAATTTAAAAATGTTGAAAATCAAATAATTTTATACATAGGATATTTTCTACATCCATGGCTATTTTAAGAGTAAATTTCAGAAAAAAAAATGGGATACAATTTTTTAATTAAAAATTTTTATACTTCCTTAAATTGTTTCCTGAAAACTTTGCTCAATGACAGCAAAATGATATTTAATTGAAGAATATATTGGTATTGTAAGAATGAGCTGTTAAAATATTTCATGTAATTAAACTACATTTTTGTACCAGAGGAGGAAGAAAAATGACTATTGTTATTAAGAAAAAGTAATTAAATAAGCATGGTCTAAGAAAAGTTTAAAAGTGCTATAATCACTGGAAGAATGGACTATTGGTTCACACTGAAGCATTACATAGACTTAGATCACTAATTTCACTACAATACTGAAACAAATTTCAGATAAGTCAAAATGTTAAATGTAAGACATGAGACTAAAGCTAATAAAGGATTAAAAGAAAGTATAAGTAAATAGTTACAACTTTCTAATCTCACTCAGAGTAGGAAAATAATTAAGTTGAATTATAGAAATGTTATTTTTATTACTAAAATTTTTTGTCACCAATAGTCACACTAAAAGATTTTTATTTCACCACTAACCAAAGAAATATGAACTAACATACTAATGATACACATTTTCACCAATAAAATCACTAAATTTAAGTCAAATGCAGTCACATAGTGTTGCACAATGTGCAAGAAAACACATTTATTTACACAGACTTCAGGTTAATCTAAATCTTTCCCTTTGGAAATTAATTTGTTGTTATGTACCAAACCAAATAATGAAAACATCTACTGATCCAAGAAATCAAAATAATGAGAAAATTATAGTTTTTTAAATAAATTTACTGGAGGAAAGAGCCTAGGTAGTTGGGAAAAATGAAAAAAAAAAAAAAAAAAAAAACCAGGAAAATTTCAAGACAAAGAAACAAAAAAATAAATAAAAGAGATAGGTGGATTCATACTCCATGCCACTGTTTATGAAATAAGCATGCAACATAATTTTACAAAAGCTATTTTTTCCTAAACTATCATTTATACATTCTGAGTTACTAGTTCAAATTAATGCTAATCATTACATACATTTTCAACTTCTTGAGAGAAGGAAATAAACGGAAGCAATCATACTCACTGACTTGAAGATAAATTTGTAGGAAAATCAGAGACTTAAAATAATGTAAAATTGTTGTAGGTTGAAATTAGTTATGAGGTAGATAATCTGGTATAAGAACCTCTAGAGAAGACCCTAGGTTAAAAAGCACTCTGATACTGACATAAACTTTTGTTGTTCAAAACATATGTGAAAAAGTACACAGGAAGTTTTCACGTAACTGCCAATTTGTAGTTTTAACTCTCCCACAAAATACTGACGAAGAAGTGAAAATGTTGCTTTAATACCTCATGACTTTTAGTACTCTGAAAACTATCATAAATTACAGACTTTTTAGTTTAAAAGGTCTGAAAAAATATTAATTTAATGGCCGCTTAATAAGAATATCCCTTTATCAAAGCTGAAGCGTAATGGAAAAGAAAAATGAGCCAAATGACATATTTTACTAGATGTTACACAGAACAAGAGTACCATGGGATATGTAGAAAAGTATGCAGATGTGTCAGAATAGAAAGTATATTTTAGGCTTTACTGGCTAAATTAAAATAGATAATTCTTAGTAGTATTTAGTGGTAGTTGCTATCACCACCCAGAACGAAGTTTACGTTGTGTTTATTATAACATGTAATATAGTGTAGTAGAGTTTGGCATGTTATAATTAATAACTGTGTAATTTGAAAGACTTCCATAGTCACCTACTTGTGGGTTAAAAAGACAACATATTATGATAAATTTCCAAATGTGTCTTTGTTGTTAGTTTGTACCAGATGACAGAGAATCACATACTGATCCCATCTTCCTTAAGTCACCCTAACATTCCTTTTCCCTCCTCTCATCATGGTTTATGTGCTCCCAGGTGTTATTGATATTGACTCATAATAATGGATCACAGTCTTCTGATTCATCAATGTCTCTGTGAACCATCCACTTACACCCTGGCCACTCAGTTTTTCTTTCTCCCCATCCCCAAGTGACTTCCCCACTCTGCCTCAGCCAAGCCCTCCCATTGGAACATCTCGGTCCTTGTCATACCTTTAAGTGTTTCATATCAAAAAATGTCTTATTAAAACTTCCCACCATCTACAAACACTCTTACCTTTCGAGATTGCTTATTCATCTTTCTCCAACATGAAAATGCTCTGATCTCATTGACATCTCCAGCCCTGTCTCCAACTTGACCTTGTTCCACTCCATCAGTATATTTCTTTCTTCACCTTCTTTCAGGTCAACCTTGATTCTCTTCTGTCAATCACTAACTTTCTTGAACATATTTTGGTCCCACTTGTTCAATAAAATCATTATCCTATGCTTGAGATAAGTTATCTGTTTCTGTCTGTCAACACCTGAGAAGCCAAGTGCTTTTAGAAGAGGTAAGATTTACTCCAATACAAATTCTTTGTCACCAGCACCAAATTGCTTTAATGCTGCTAGGCGTCCTATTGCTTTCTTCAGGTCATTATTCTTTCACATTCTCTGCAACTGATTTTATCACATATTCTCCATTCTTAACAAATCTCTCTTCCACACCCTCTCTTTGTTCTCAGAAGATGACCTATATCACAGAAAAAGAAAAACTAACAGATTACCTCATCTTTCTCTATATATATGCATGCATTTTATCTTCTCTCCTGTTCAACAGAGGTGTTTTTCTTCCTCTTCAATAAAGCCAATTTTAACTATATTTGAGTCTATCCAGCCCACCACCCAAGATTCACACACTATTTATCACTCCACTTTCTTTTTGAATATTCAATATTTTCTTAATATTATCCTTCACATCAGTTTAAAATTACATGTAATTTTTAACATCATTAGACCTCAAGCTCAATAAAAATACTATTTTTGCTCTCTATCCCTCTTAGAAAAATTCTCAAAGTGTCATTGCATTTCATTACTATTTATTATATTTTATTCTCACTCAAGCCATTGCATTCTGACTCTTTACTAATGACTGCTTGGCATCACCACACCTTTAGATCATAAGTGATCTCTGCTTCACTAAATGGATCCTTTATTTCTCTTTTAGTTGAACTTTCCATAGAATTCAACACCATTCACCACTCCTTTCTTCTTAACCATTTCTTCTTTAGTCTATATTCTCTTGATCTCTTCATCCACCATCCTGGTCTCAATTACTACTTATCACGTGTTTATACATGTGCACATGCTGAGAAGATTTCTTCTTTAGGTTTCAGCTCATTTATTCCCTTGCCAGTTGGGACCTCTCCAAATGCCCCTAATATTAAACACTAGAACTCCACACCTTAAAAATAAAAACAAAGTAAACATATCATCATCTCACAGATGTTCCTACATTAGTAAAGGTCACCATTTTTCAACTTGTTGAAAGAGTGAGGAATCTGGAGTCCCCCTACTTATTCTCTGTATATCTATGTCAGTTACAAGATTTGGCCTATTTTAAATAAGAAATTATCCTCAAATTGTCTGCCTCTGCTATGGCCTTGTCTTTGAAAGCTTCATACACTTCTATCTTTTTGCCCTTGTTACATCATTTGGCTTTAATTAAATGAACCATTTTTCCTAACATCAGTGGGTCTTCACACATCCTAGTATTCTTGCCTAAATCGTTCTTTGTCCTTTTCTTTACCTAACTGAAATAATTCAGATTGTATCTTCATGGAGCTCTGACACTAGGTCAGTTACCTCTATAATATTTCTCATAGCTTGATAGTTTACATTTTTGAGGCAATAATCAACACTGAAACTTCTAATGATTTCTGTAGTTATTTGACTGATATACATTTTCTACAACAATTCTAATTTCCACAGGGATATATCCATTATTGTTAATCATTTTAGGCCTTGACATATAGTAGACACCCAGACGTGTTAATTAAATGGGTGAATCAGAAAATAAATTATAGAATACTCAACAAATTGTGCTTGAACAACTAGATATACTTTTGGTAAAATTAAACTTAGCTCCCTATATCAGGCAAATGAAGTGCTAAACATAGGTAATATGTATAAGGGAATAAAGGGCTTCCCAGGTGGCACTAATGGTAAAGAACCTGCCAGTCAATGCAGAAGACCTTAGAGATGTGGGCTTGATCCCTGGGTCTGTAAAATCCCCTGGAGGAGGAAATAGCAACCCACTCCAGTATTCTTGCCTACAAAAGCCCATGGACAGAAGAGCTTGGCAGCTACAGTCCATAGGACTCTCAAAGAGTCAGACATGACTGAAGCAACTTAGCATGCACACACATAAGGGAATAAAACAAATAAAATATATTTTTAATCTTTGAGAAAGGTCAAGAAAAAATAAACTGAAGACAAATTTTTTTAGATAATGTATTTGTCTAAAAAAAGGAAAAACAAAATATTTTAAATATGTAACATTTTATTAAAATATGAAAAATAACCTATGTATATGACATTGTTATTGTTGTTGTGTTGCTAAGTCATGTCTGACTCTTTTTGCAACCCCATCGACTGCAGCTCACCAAGCTCCCCTATCCATAGGATGTTCAGGCAAGGATACTGCAGTGGCTTGCCATTTCCTCCCATACGGTATCTTCCTAATCCAGTGATCAAGCCCATGTTTCCTGCATTCATTGCAGGCTAATTCTTTACCTCTCAGTCACCTGGGAAATCTATATTATATAACACATATAAATTTAAATATAACATGTGGTGAAGTCTGATAAAGATATAATCAGTTTCCTCATAAAATGGCTAATCAAAATTTCTCCCACCATAGACAATACGAGTTCAGTTTTTAAACTATAAATTACCAATTATGTGGTGGAGGGTGGGGTTTCCCCAGTGAGGCAGTGGTAAAGAATGCCCCTGCCAATGCAAGAGATAAAGAGATCCCTGAGTTGGGAAGATCCCCTGGAGAAGGAAATGGCCACCAGCTCCACTATTCCCGCCTGGAAAATTCCATGAACAGAGGAGCCTGGAGGGCTACAGTCCATGGGATGGCAAACAGTTGGACACAACTGAGTACACAAAACATATACTTGCTATTTTTTATTTCCAGTTTTCAGAAATAGAGCCCCAAAGATATGAAATAGCAATCTAAAATGATGAGCCCTAGCCATGAGGAAACAAAGCAAGAGCTTGGACTGGGGTGGAGTGAGAAGTGAGAAGGTGGGATAAGGGGGCAGGGGTGGTGGCAGAGGGAGCAGGAGACCATAGGAGACCGAGCCTAAGACTAGGAGCTTGATGGCACGTTTTCTCCTGTAGCAGAAGCTACACTTACCTCTTCCACTTTTCTTCCTCAGTGCATCAATGGGGGCTGAGTCAGGTAGAAGCCAGTGGTCAGAGATCTTAAGAGAAAACCCAAAATAGAAAGGCATTAGTAAAATTTAAATAAGAAGGGGAGTTCAGTCCATGCAAACATTTTAAGTAGATAATAAATACTGAAATTTAGTTTAGGTTCAGAAAGTAGAAGAGATTGCAGACTTTTAAAGGCAAGTTTATTTGAACGTCAAAAAAGATAATTTGTAAGACTTCACCTTGCACTGCTTCCCTGGTGGATCAGTCGGTAAAGAATCCGCCTACACTGCAGGAGACCTAGGTTCAATCCCTGGGTTGGGAAGATCCCCTGGAGGAAGGCATGGCAACCCACTCTAGTATTCTTGCCTGGAGAATTCCATGGACAGAGGAGCCTGGTGGGCTACAGTTGATGGGATCGCAAAGAGTCAGAAAAGACTGAGTGACTTTCACACACACACACACCTTCCACTGAAGAGGATGCAAATTTGATTCCTGGTCACCGAGCTAAGATCCCACATGCTTTGCTTTGCGGCCAAAAAATGAAAAATCATAAAATAGAAGTAATATTGTAACCAACTGAATAAAGACCTTTAAAAAGGCTGCATCAAAACAAATCTAAGAAAAACAAAAAAAGAGACTTTAAGGACAGCACTAAATCGGAGAACAGAAGGCAGAGCATGGACCAGGTGCTGATTTAGATTCAATACAGTCAGGTGATA
This sequence comes from Bubalus kerabau, assembly GCF_029407905.1. Classification (NCBI taxonomy): domain Eukaryota; kingdom Metazoa; phylum Chordata; class Mammalia; order Artiodactyla; family Bovidae; genus Bubalus; species Bubalus kerabau. Next base: position 22,431,898 of record NC_073624.1, read on the forward strand.
ACTTTTTAGGAGACTTTTCCGATAAATTTTTTTCAATTTTTCTCTTCTCCATCCTTATATTTTTTTCCTACCTGAGATATTATTTCCTGGGTCTTTCCATTTCTTTTACTTAAGTTGTTGGATTAATGCCATAAGTACAAATTCGATCATGCTGCTTTATAAATTATTCAGTCAGTGAAGTGAATCCTTTTTGAAGCATGTGCATAAAATCAGATGGGTAATAACTTCTTGATCCTAAATTAGGACTTGAAAATTTGAGAAGGTGGCTTTGTGATATACACTTTGAATACATATCAGAAATCACCTTCATTTAAATTTCCATCCTATCCTAATTCATCTGAGTTCAATAGCAACATTTATCTCTCCTTTTATTTAAGTTCTGACAGTGAATCTTTAATGGTGCCCATGGCTTGTGATACATATGGTACACATTTTAATTTATGTGTATTATGTATTAGTGCACATATTATCATTTACACCAAAGTTTTCTTCCTGACTTACAGACAATCTATCCTGACATTTTAAGGCTGTTTTGTATAAGAAGTAAAAATACTCAGACTTAATTGAATGTATATTGTTTGTTGTTGTTCAGTCATTCAGTCGTGTCTGACTCTTTGCGACCCCATGGACTGCAGCACGCCAGGATCCCTGTCCTTCACCATCTCCCAGAGCTTGCTCAAACTCATGTCCATTGAATTGGTGATGCCATCCAACCTTCTCGTCCTCTGTATATTGCTTGATACCCACTAATTTCATTCATTAAACTAATAATTATTGAGTGTATAATGTAACTAGGTCTCTGCTACACACTGAAGATGGACAGTCACTGAAGCCCAGGTGTTTAGTCTATTTGAGAAAATTATAGAAATGATTATAGGGAGGGAGGAGGGAGGAGGGTTCAGGATGGGGAACACATGTATACCTGTGGTGGATTCATTTTGATATTTGGCAAAACTAATACAATTATGTAAAGTTTAAAAATAAAATAAAATAAAATAAAAGAAATGATTATAGGTATCTGCATAGGTGGCAGTGATATGAGTGTGCAGCTTGAAAAGAAAAACACAAAATCAAATCCTGGTACAGGTTGAAGTAGGGTGGATGGGAAAAACAGATTTTTAAAGGTAGTAATTGATTGGAGTCCTAAAGAATTACTAAGAAGGTAACAAAGTTATGGACAGAACAAGCAGTCCTTGTGGCAACAGAAAGCATTGCATTAAGAGGGCAGTGAGAGGAAATAAAACTGAAAAGGTGGCAGGAGTGAGGAAGAGTTTTGTGTTTCTGTAAGCAACCTTATTGTCCCTTCATAGACAATGGAAGCCTACTGGGTTATATAATAATATGACATTGACTGATATGCCTTTTAAATATATAACTGACAGCTGTGCAGAAATGGAATTGTCTTTTCAGTTCAGTTCAGTCGCTCAGTCGTGTCCGACTCTGCGACCCCATGAGCTGCAGCATTCAGGCCTCCCAGCCCAACACCAACTCCCAGAGCCTACCCAAACTCATGTCCATTGAGTCAGTGATGCCATCCAACCATCTCATCCTCTGTCATCCCCTTCTTCTCCTGCCCTCAATCTTTCCCAGCATCAGGGTCTTTTCAAATGAGTCAGCTCTTTTCATCAGGTGGCCAAAGTATTGGAGTTTCAGCTTCAACATCAGATCTTCCAATGAACACTCAGGACTGATCTCCTTTAGGATGGACTGGTTGGATCTCCTTGCAGTCCAAGGGACTCTCAAGAGTCTTCTCCAACACCACAGTTCAAAAGCATCAATTCCTCAGTGCTCAGCTTTCTTCACAGTCCAACTCTCACATCCATACATAACTACTGGAAAAACCATAGCCTTGACCAGACGGACCTTTGTTGGCAAAGTAATATCTCTGCTTTTTAATATGCTATCTAGCATATTGGTCATAACTTTCCTTTCAAGGAGTAAGCGTCTTTTAATTTCATGGCTGCAATAACCATCCACAGTGATTTTGGAGCCCCCCAAAATAAAGTCTGACACTGTTTCCCCATCTATTTCCCATGAAGTAATGGGACTGGATGCCATTATCTTAGTTGTCTGAATGTTGAGCTTTAAGCTAACTTTTTCACTCTCCACTTTCACTTTCATCAAGAGGCTCTTTAGTTTTTCTTCACTTTCTACCATAAGGGTGGTGTCATCAGCATATCTGAGGTTATTGATATTTCTCCTGGCAATCTTGATAATTGCTTGTGCTTTATCCAGCCCAGCATTTCTCATGATGTACTCTGCATAGAAGTTAAATAAGCAGGGTGACAATATACAGCCTTGACATACTCCTTTTCCTATTTGGAACCAGCTTGTTTTTCATGTCCAGTTCTAACTGTAGCTCCCTGACCTGAATACAGGTTTCTCAAGAGGCAGGTCAGGTGGTCTGATATTCCCATCTCTTTCAGAATTTTCCACAGTTTATTGTGATCCACACAGTCAAAGACTTTGGTATAGCCAACAAAGCAGAAATAGATGTTTTCCTAGAACTCTCTTGCTTTTTTGATGATCCAGCAGATGTTGGCAATTTGATCTCTGGTTCCTCTGTCTTTTCTAAAACCAGCTTGAACATCTGGAAGTTCACAGTTCACGTATTGCTGAAGCCTGGCTTGGAGAATTTTGAGCATTAGTTTACTAGCATGTGAGATAAATGCAACTGTTTGAGCATTTTTTGGCATTTCCTGTCTTTGGGACTGGAGTAAAAACTGACCTTTTCCAGTCCCGTGGCCACTGCTGAGTTTTCCAAATTTGCTGACATATTGAGTGCAGCACTTTAACAGTATCTTTTCTGTTCCAAAGCTCTGCTGTTAAAAATAAAGGACAAACCTCTGTTTTTTTCTTGTTACCCATGTCTGCCTCAGAACAGAAACTTAGGTTGTAATTTAGAATCATTGCTAAATACATCAGTATAAATTAAAGTGACTAGATAGATCAATGTTCACATTAATTTTCATATTCAAGTGGCCCTCTGCATCCATGAGTTCCACATCCATAAATTCAACCAACCACTGGTAGAAAGTATTGAAAAACAAAATTTCAGAAAGTTCCAAAAGGCAAACCTTGAGTGTGCTGCACACTGGCAACAGTTTACATAGTTTTTATATTGTACTTAAGCTATTTGTACAAGGTTTGCTTTGAATCAGGTATCATAAGTAATCTAGAAATAATTTAAAGTATATGGAGGATGTGCTGAGATTATATGCGAATTCTAAAGATTTTGGTATCCATGGGGCATCCTGAAACCAATCTCCCAGGGATGCTGAGGGACAACTGTATAACAATATAGCTCAAATGAACATATTTCATTAATTAAATCTTCCACTTTACTCAGTTCTAACAGACTAATTCCAAGATATGCAAAAGTTTATTCTTCGTTTATGAGAGAAAGGACATTTTCCAATTTTATTCAAAACTTAAAATGGCATATATCCATTCTTTTATATTTTTGTACTGTTTATTTATTAACCCTTCTTAAATTCTAAACTTTTCCCAAATTTCTAATTTCACATACTCCCAAGACTGAAATGCCAATCTCCACAACCCTAGATTGGGGGATTTTTCTAGAATTTAGCTAGAATTTAAATATGTATTTCTATAAACTTTGCCAGCCAGAATATTTAGGAATATAATCTTGTGTTTCCTCTTTCTTTCTCAGTGAATCTGTAGTTGATTTTGTACCTCAAAGGCCTTCACTTACCTAAGGTTACAGACATTTTTACAAATCTGTTTTCTAAAAATAGGAATCAAAACAAAGAGTTTAACATTTAAAACAGAATTAAATACAAATATTCAAAATATTTTTAGAGTGAGTAGCTTTTTTATAAATGAATCTCCCATAAATCTTACTTTTGTATGTAAATTTTAAGTCTGTAAAATATAATTCTTTGGTTCTATAATTGAAATGTTAACCAAGAAGACAAATTGCTTTTACTTTTTATGTTTTTACTTTTTTATTGAAGTGTAATTGCTTTAGAATGTTGTGTTAGTTTCTCTTAAACAGTGAAGTGAATCAGCTATATGTATACATATATTCCCACCCTCTGGAGACTCCCTTACACCCAACCCCATTCCACCCCTTTTGTCATCACAGAGCACCAAGCTGAGCTACCTGTGCTATACAGCAACTTCCCACTAACTAACTATTTTATACATGGTAGTGTATATGTCAATGCTACTCTCTCAGTTTGACAAATTATTTTTAAAACACATCACTTTCAACCAGAAAAAAACAGGAAATGGTGGTGGTGGGGGGGGGTAAAATCTATAATGTATGTATGAATAGACCTTATTATACACATATTATTTTGTGTTTATGTTCAGTTACTCAGTCCTGTTTGACTCTTTGCAACCCCATAGACCACAGCACACCAGAGGGCTGTTCTTCCCTGGCCTTCACAATCTCCCAGTTTTTGTTCAAACTCATGTCCATCAAGTTGATGATGCCATCCAACCATTTCATCCTCTGTCACCCGCTTCACTTCTTGTTCTCCATCTTTCCCAGTATCAGGGTCTTTTCCAAAGAGTTGGCTCTTCCCATTAGGAAGCCAAAGAATTGGAACTGCAGCAACAGTCCTTCCAATGAATATTCAGGGTTGACTTCCTTTAGGATTGACTGGTTTGATCTCCTTGAAGTCCAAGGGACTCTCAAGAGTCTTCTCCTGCACCAGAGTTGGAATGCATAAATTCTTCAGCGCTCAGCTTTCTTCACAGTCCAACTCTCACATCCGTACATGACTACTGGAAAAACCATAGCTTTGACTATAGGGACGTTTGTAGGCAAAGTGATGTCTCTGCTTTTTAGTATGCTGTCTAGGTTTGTCATAGTTTTTTCCAAGGAGCAACCGTCTTTTAATTTCATGGCTGTAGTCACAATCTGCAGTGACTTTGGAGCCCAAGAAAATAAATTCTTTCAGTGATTCCATTGTCTCCCCATTTACTTGCTATGAAGTGATGGGACTGGAAGGCATGATCTTCATTTTTTGAATGTTGAGTTTTAAACCAGCTTTCTCTCTTCTCTATCACCTTCATCAAGAGGCTCTTTGGTTCCTCTTCACTTTCTGCCATAAGGGTGGTATCATCTGCATATCTGAGGTTATTTATATTTCTCCCACCATTTTGATTCCAACTTGAATTTCCTCCATTCTGAGATTTTGCATGATGTATTCTGCTTATAAGTGAAATAAGTAGGGTGACAATATACAGCCTTGACATACTCCTTTCCCAATTTGGAACCAGTCTATTGTTCCAGGTCTGGTTCTAACTGTTGCTTCTTCATCTGCATACAAGTTTTTCAGAAGACAGATAAGGTTGTCTGGTATTCCCATCTCTTCAAAAATTTTCCAAAGTTTGTTGCAATCCACACAGTCAAAGGCTTTAGCATAGTCAGTGAAGCAGAAATATATGTTTTTCTGGAATTCTCTTGCTTTTTCTATGATACAGCAGATGTTGGCAATTTGACCCCTGATTCCTCTGCCTTTTCTAAATCCAGCTTGTACATATAGAAATTCTTGGTTCACATATTGTTGAAGCTTAGCTTGAAAGATTTGCAGTATTACCTTGTCAGCATGTGCAATGAGTGAATGGTGGGGTAGTTTAAACATTCTTTGACATTGCCCTTCTTTGGGATTGTAATGAAAATTGACCTTTTCCAGTCCTGTTGCCACTGTTGGGTTTTCCAAATTTGCTGGCATATTCAGTGCAGCACTGTCACAGCGTCATCTTTTAGGATTTAAAATAGCTCAGCTGGAATTTGATAACCTCCACTAGCTGTTTACTTAAATAATTAAATAGCTTTAAAGAACCATTTCTGAGTGGATTAAGGTATTTAAAATTTTTTCAAGATTTGTAAAGTCCCTTGCTAAGCCTAGTTAGTCAGCCTTGTCTAACTCAATGAAACTAAGCCATGCCTTGTGGGGCCACCCAAGACGGGTGGATCATGGTGGAGAGGGCTGACAGAATGTGGTCCACTGGAGAAGGGAATGGCAAGTCACTTCAGTATTCTTGCCTTGAGAACCCCACGAACAGTATGAAAAGGCAAAATGATAGGATACTGAAAAAGGAACTCCCCACGTCAGTAGGTGCCCAATATGCTACTGGAAATCAGTGGAGAAATAACTCCAGAAAGAATGAAGGGATGGAGCCAAAGCAAAAAGAATACCCAGCTGTGGATGTGACTGGTGATAGAAGCAAGGTCCGATGCTGTAAAGAGCAATTTTGCATAGGAACCTGGAATGTCAGGTCCATGAATCAAGGCAAATTGGAAGTGGTCACACAGGAGATGGCAAGAGTGAATGTCGACGTTCTAGGAATCAGGGAACTGAAATGGACTGGAATGGGTGAATTTAACTCAGATGACCATTATGTCTACTACTGTGGGCAGGAATCCCTCAGAAGAAATGGAGTAGCCATCGTGGTCAACAAAAGAGTCTGAAATGCAGTACTTGGATGCAATCTCAAAAATGACAGAATGATCTTTGTTCGTTTCCAAGGCAAACCATTCAATATCACAGTAATCCAAGTCTATGCCCCAACCAGTAACACTGAAGAAGCTGAAGTTGAACGGTTCTATGAATAGCTACGAGACCTTTTAGAACTAACACCCAAAAAAAATGTCTTTTTCATTATAGGGGACTGGAATGCAAAAGTAGGAAGTCAAGAAACACCTGGGGTAACAGGCATTTTGGCCTTGGAAAATGGAATGAAGCAGGGCAAAGACTAATAGAGTTTTGCCAAGAAAATGCACTGGTCATAGCAAACACCCTCTTCCAACAACACAAGAGAAGACTCTACACATGGACATCACCAGATGGTCAACACCAAAATCAGATTGATTATATTCTTTGCAGCCAAAGATGGAGAAGCTCTATACAGTCAACAAAAACAAGACCAGGAGCTGACTGTGGCTCAGACCATGAACTCCTTATTGCCAAATTCAGACTTAAATTGAAGAAAGTAGGGAAAACCACTAGACCATTCAGGTATGACCTAAATCAAATCCCTTATGATTATACAGTGGAAGTGAGAAATAGATTTAAGGGACTAGATCTGATAGACAGAGTGCCTGATGAACTATGGAATGAGGTTCGTGACATTGTACAGGAGACAGGGATCAAGACCATCCCCATGGAAAAGAAATGCAAAAAAGCAAAATGGCTGCCTGAGGAGGCCTTACAAATAGCTGCAAAAAGAAGAGAAATGAAAAGCAAAGGAGAAAAGGAAAATTATAAGAATCTGAATGCAGAGTTCCAAAGAATAGCAAGCAGAGATAAGAGAGCCTTCCTCAGTGATCAATGCAAAGAAATAGAGGAAAACAACAGAATGGGAAAGACTAGAGATCTCTTCAAGAAAATTAGAGATATGAGGGGAACATTTCATGCAAAGATAGGCTCGATAAAGGACAGAAATGGTATGGACTTAACAGAAGCAGAAGATATTAAGAAGAGGTGGCAGGAATACACAGAAGAACTGTACAAAAAAGATCTTCATGACCAAGATAATCATGATGTGATCACTCACCTAGAGCCAGAAATCCTGGAATGTGAAGTCAAGTGGGCCTTAGAAAGCATCGCTATGAACAAAGCTAGTGGAGGTGATGGAATTCCAGTTGAGCTATTTCAAATCCTGAAAGATGATGCTGTGAAAGTGCTGCACTCAATATGCCAGCAAATTTGGAAAACTCAGCAGTGGCCACAGGACTGGAAAAGGTCAGTTTTCATTCCAATCCCAAAGAAAGGCAATGCCAAAGAATGTTCAAACTACCGCACAATTGCACTCATTTCACATGCTAGTAAAGTAATGCTCAAAATTCTCGAAGCCAGGCTTCAGCAATATGTGACCTTGAACTTCTAGATGTTCAAGCTGGTTTTAGAAAAGGCAGAGGAACCAGAGATCAAATTGCCAACATCTGCTGGATCATCAGAAAAGCAAGAGAGTTCCAGAAAAACATCTATTTCTGCTTTATTGACTATGCCAAAGCCTTTGACTGTGTGGATCACAATAAACTGTGGAAAATTCTGAAAGAGACGGGAATACCAGACCACCTGACCTGCCTCTTGAGAAACCTATATGCAGGTCAGGAAACAACAGTTAGAACTGGACATAGAACAACAGACTGGTTCCAAATAGGAAAAGAAGTACGTCAAGGCTGTATATTGTCACCCTGCTTATTTAACTTATATGCAGAGTACATCATGAGAAATGCTGGGCTGGAAGAAGCACAATTTGGAATCAAGATTGCTGGGAGAAATATCAGTAACCTGAGATATGCAGATGACACCACCCTTATGGCAGAAAGTGAAGAGGAACTAAAAAGCCTCTTGATGAAAGTGAAAGTGGAGAGTGAAAAAGTTGGCTTAAAGCTCAACATTCAGAAGATGAAGATCATGGCATCTGGTCCCATCACTTCATGGGAAATAGATGGGGAAACAGTGGAAACAGTGTCAGACTTTATTTTTTGGGGGGGTTCCAAAATCACTGCAGATGGTGACTGCAGCCATGAAATTAAAGACACTCCTGGAAGAAAAGTTATGACCAACCAAGATAGCATATTCAAAAGCAGAGACATTACTTTGCCAACAAATGTCCATCTAGTCAAGGCTATGGGTTTTTTTTGTTGTTGTTGTTTATTTTTTTTTAATTTAATTTTATTTTTAAACGTTACAAAGTTGTATTAGTTTTGCCAAATATCGAAATGAATCTGCCACAAGTATACATGTGTTCCCCATCCTGAACCCTCCTCCCTCCTCCCTCCCCATTCCATCCCTCTGGGTTGTCCTAGTGCACCAGCCCCAAGCATCCAGTATCGTGTATCGAACCTGGACTGGCAACTCATTTCATACATGATATTATACATGTTTCAATGCCATTCTCCCAAATCTTCCCACCCTCTCGCTCTCCAACAGAGTCCAAAGACTTCTATACATCAGTGTCTCTTTTGCTGTCTCATACACGGGGTTATTGTTACCATCTTTCTAAAGGCTATGGTTTTTCCAGTGGTCATGTATGGATGTGAGAGTTGGACTGTGAAGAAAGCTGAGCGCCAAAGAGTTGATGCTTTTGAACTGTGGTGTTGGAGAAGACTTTTGAGAGTCCCTTGGACTGCAAGGAGATCCAACAAGTCCATTCTGAAGGAGATGAGCCCTGGGTTTTCTTTGGAAGGAATGATGCTAAAGCCGAAACTCCAGTATTTTGGCCACCTCACGGGAAGAGCTGACTCATTGGAAAAGACTCTGATGCTAGGAGGGATTGGGGGCAGGAGGAGAAGGGGACAACAGAGGATGAGATGGCTGGGTGGCATCACTGACTCAATGGACGTGAGTCTGAGTGAACTCTGGGAGTTGGTGATGGACGGGGAGGCCTGGCATGCTGCGATTCATGAGGTTGCAAAGAGTCGGACACGACTGAACGACTGAACTGAACTTAAAATCTTTTTCAGGCATTAACTTGCAATAATAGATTCAAAATTTTTATTTTTATTTTCATTTCATAACACCAAGTTTTATATTTGTATTTATTGTGCTAGTAAATGTAATCCATTAATTTGTGGGTATTAACATTACTTCTAGTAAGAAGGTGTCTGAATTTTAATACAAACCATATCAACATAATCCCTATGCTTTACATTTGCCTTCACATGTGTATCAGTGGACAGGTTTTGTATGCCGCTCTGTATGAGAGCATAGTTTTCCTCTTTTCTAGCATGTCTGAATATCTTGAGACCAGTCTCACTTTGTCTGCTAGTGTCTTCTTCACTTTATTCCCCTGAAAATGTCCTCATTTCTCCCACTTAATACTATTTCTGTTGTCAAGAAATGTTAATACGCTTGCAGGGAAAAGGCCATTGTTTCAGCCACATGGTTTCAGCATCTCCACTCATGTTTTGGAGTCACCACAGGCTTAGTAACATCCTCCCTGGAAGCCACGGTGTCCACCACAGCCTCTGAGAAGCTGGAGCTTCCTGTGCAGCTACAGGGGTGAGCAGAGTTGCCTGCTGCACACTTCACCCACTCACACGCAGTCATCTTTCTGTGTTCTGTTACCAGTTTTTATGTGCATTTAATTCTATTGTCATATCTCACTTGTACATGCTTCCTGAGTGTAGGAGTTACACCACCTCTCATTTCAGTTCCTCATAGCTCCTAAGTTCAGTTCAGTTCAACCATCTCATCCTCCATTGTCCCCTTCTCCTCTTATAATTTCATGACTGCAGTCACCATCTGCAGTGATTTTGGCCAACTGATATGAGGAGCCGACTCATATGACACTGGGAAAGATTGAAAGCAAAAGGAGAAGGGGACGATAAAGGTCAATATGGTTAGATAGCATCACCAACTCAGTGCACATGAATCTTAGCAAACTCTGGGAGATAGTGGAGGACAGAGGAACCTGGTTTACTAAAGTCCATCAGGTTGTAAAGAGTTGGACATGACTTAGCAACTGAACAACAAGAAGTGAATGAGAAACGTGAAATGTGACCCTTCCCTCATCTTTACTGTTGCCCTATGGATGCTTCTTGAATATTACCACTCAAAATTAATATGAATAAAATTACTAATTTCACTGTAGATGATTAAAACAATATCAGATTAAAGTCATTTTCAGAGCATATACAGCTTGAAATCTTTCAAAACATTGTCACTACAACAGGATGATATAAATCTTACTTCTCTCAAAAATTCTTTAAAATTACTTGCCGTTCTTTCTTTAAAACAAATACTGTTCAGCACTGAAACCAAATTTAAACTAATAAAATGAAGATAAGAACTGCAACCTAGATATTTATTGTGAATAAAAATCAAGATAATAATGATTCATCTTCTGAATTAAGGATGTAAGAAAAATCTGTAGTGCAAAATTCTTAACTGTGTGGTTTGGTTTGTGTCTTCTTAGAAATATAACAGCAGGTACTTAAGATTTATTTTTCTGTAAATGGATTGTAAAAGTCCATTTAAAAATCTTTATCTGTAGTCAATAAAAAAATCTTCTATCATGTTCCAGGGATAACTAATCAAACTTTTCATCAGTCCTGTAGTATTTTGATGATACATTTATGGATACTATCACCAACCTAAAGGAACACTAATTCCCACATGTACTGTTGAGAATATATAACAATTAAGAGAATAATCAATTTTTTTCTGTGAATGGATGACAAATTAACACTTTTGTGCTTTTTAAAGTTACGAATCAACAGATCCCTCAAATTTAGGATTTATGTATAAAATGTTTTGTGTTCAGTGGGTACATCAATTCTTAGAAAAATTATTAAATACAAAAGTCACCTGAGAATGGTCTAGTAAAGTGTGAACTTCTTTAAAATGTCTAATATTTATGTAAACTAATATTATATAGTACTTATCCTCCTTCTCACGACTTTCTATTTTTTTCTTCAAATAAATATACTTATTAAGTGTTTGTTACACGTAAAGAATGCTCTGAACTTTATTGGTATACAGTACCCATCCTAGAAAATAAAGCAGCAGGCCCCAACCTTTTTGGCACCAGGGACGAGTTTTGTGGAAGACAATTTTTCACTACTTTTTTTCTTGATTTTTGGGGAACAGAAAACTTGCTTTTAATATACAGATCACTGAACTGAAAGGACCTGCCCGTGAATCTGATCCCAGTGAACATAACTCAATGATCCTTATTCACAACTTGACTTTACTGAAATGATGAGATCCTAGACTTCAAGATGAGCATATTTTGAACGTGGGAAAGATGTGAGTTGTGTTTACATCTTTCCCACATTGTGTTTCCAAAGTTAGCCACAAAAATCTCTCCTCTTCTCATATGTTCTCTGCTATGTATCTATGGTTTACCTTCATCAAAGCATGTAGTTTATTTCCCTTCTGCTTGAACTGGTCTTATGGCTTGTGTTAACCGATACCAAACCTTAAAACTATTTAAATCTTGAGCTACTTACACCATAGAAAAATAAACACATTTCTGTGACCATATTGGTTTAGAAGTCCACTGACTAAAAGGGATGTTGAGTGAGCAACAAATTAACCCTTCCTGGACAGGGAGGCCTGGTGTGCTGCAGTCCGTGGGGTCACAAAGAATCGGACACGATTGAGCGACCGAACTGAACTGAACTGAACCCCATTTCAGTTGTAGGATTATCACAACTCATTCTGTTCAATACTATTTTCTTTCTCTTCCATTAAGAGCCCCTTTGACACAATAATCTCTGTCTCAGACACAATTTCCTTGGAAGCCTGACATATTAAAAAAAAATTGAGATTTGGGGGATTTATCAATATATTTTTCTAGATATAAAATCCACTAGGATTCCTCTCCAGATTTATTCTTAAATTTGAGTGGCACCCCTTATTTGTACTTCCCAGAGAACTTGTTCTTATTCTAACACTGCTATTCTACTGCAAAACTGCAAAGGCCATATAGTCTTTTGAGTTCCCCACTATTTTTATTGAACACAGAACCATTATTTATGATTTTCTAAGGTTACCAGCATAATGTCACCTGCCATTAATCAGTATACTATGCTTCTGCCAATGCTTCTTTGAGTAGGTATATGAGAAGATATATGTAGCTACGTGTTTCAGGGCATGAGTTGTGGCATTAAGATGTGTGCATTTGGGAGCTCAGCTCGGTGCTCTGTGGTGACCTAGAGAGGTGGGATTAGGGGCAAAGTGTGTCAGTTTAGTCACTCAGTCGTGTCTGACTCTTTGAGACCCCGTGGACTGCAGTACGCCAGACCTCCCTGTGCATCACCAATTCCCAGAGCTTACTCAAACTCATGTCCACAGAGTCAGTGATGCCATCCAACTGTCTAATATTCTGTCATCCCCTTCTCCTCTTGCCTTCAATCTTTAATGTGTGTATATTTATACCTATAGCTGATTCACTTTCCTGTATAGCAGAAACACAACACTGTAAAGCAGTTATACTCCAATAATAAAATTTAAAAAATAAATTAGAAAAAAACATATCTGCATTCAAATTCTAGGTCTGTTACTAACTTGTTCTACAACCTTGGAAAGTTAACCACTTCTCTTTTCTATAAAATATTGCAATCTACTTCATAGGGTTATCTTGAGAATAAAATTGACTAATGCATGTAAATACTTAGCACTTGACACATAGTAAATTTTAAATATATGCTCAGTATTATTACTTTATCTTAAAATCTCTAGACTGTCAAGGAATATATTTAATTTGGGGTAATTTTTGTTTGTACAGGAAAAAATAGTGCATAATTATAGGAGCTTTCTTGCAACTATCAGCCAACATACACCTCGTCTTCTGAGAACCTCCCACTCTCCAATACATAGAGTTATGGCTAAGGTGATGTATTTTTTGGGTTTAGCTTTTCCTTAATGTGCCATTATTTACTATTTTTTTCTACTGAAATTAAATGAGAAGAATCTCTCTCATAATGCTCATAATAGAAGCTATAAAATAGGGGGCCTAAGAATAGATATTGTCCATGTTTTCTATTATATGGAAGAAATCCATATTCATGAAAAAATTTTTTTAAAAAACCCACTCTGAGACAGGCAGAGAAAAGGAATGGATCACCCTGGTAGAGTTCAAGTTCCAGCTCCAGTTTCCCCTGTGGCTAAGCTACTTCATCTCCTTTCTTATAGTTTGTTTATTCAAACTTTCTTGCAATGTTAGGGGCTAAGCAAGTATATTTCCAAAAGTTCTCCCTTTTTGCCCACACTAGGTTAAATTCTGTTTCTGTCACTTGTAATTAATAAACTCTACCTGAAATATAACAAGTAAAAGGAAAGGAAGATACTAAACAAAGAATAGAGTGTAGGTAATTGACTGAAGAAAAAAGGGGAGAGGAAGGAGTGCAAGATAGAAAAAAGGGAGGTAGATTAAAAAAGGTTAAAAAGTTAATGTGATATGTATGAAGAGCGTGCATTCAACCATCATAATTTCTACATTTGCCATCATTATTTATAATAAAAATACCTTTAAATCATACAATGTTTTACAGTTTATGAGAAACTTTAAATTTTCCTTCTCATCTGAAATAGTAGCTAACATCTACTGGACACACTCTTATCTTTCTCCTAAATGCCTCAAACAGATGATCCTGCCTAATCCTCAAACAACTATGAGCTTCAGCTATCATCCCCATCTTGTAAATTAGGAAACTGAGACTCATAGAATAACTGGCAGAATCTTAGGTATACTGATAGTGCAGTAGAAGTATTTGGGTCCAGGTGGCTCAGACAGTAAAGCGTCTGCCTGCAATGCGGGAGACCTGGGTTTGATCCCTGGGTTGGGAAGATCCCCTGGAGAAGGAAATAGCACCCCACTCCAGTACCCTTGCCTGGAAAATCCCATGGATGGAGGAGCTAGTAGCCTACAGCCCATGGGATCGCGAAGAGTCAGACACGACTGAGCGACTTCACTTTCTTTTCTGGTCTATTATCTCTTACAGCAAAAGTCTCTCTACCGTTACCTGTGACAGTAAATCATATGTTATCATAAATGAAATGAATATTCCTTGATATAAACTTCAAGCTTCAACATTAGGAAGCAATTGAAAAATCCATAAAGAAAACTAAGTGCACGGGACCAGAGTAGTAAGAAGAAAACTAAGAAAGAACAAAAGCTGTTAAAAGTAAAAGAATATTGTGTCCAAAGATGACAATGCTGCTGCTGCTGATAAAGTGTCAAGAAGAATGAAATAAGTACTCAGTAAAATTCTACTGATAGATCAAATAGCATGAAATAAAATGTTTTATCTCAGAAATAACATTTTGAAATAAATTGAATTTATGAATTAAACTTATGGCTTAAAAGAGACACATAAAAAGATTCAAAGTGGGTGAATGAGTGAATAACAGATAATTAGTGTCAAACAAAAGCAGTACCAATAAAGAGGAGAAAAGAGAAGATGAATAATGACATTCTAAGATGATTGAGAAGTGAGAAAGTACATAATCAGTGTAGAAATTTTGCTCAAGTACAGTTACTGTGAAAAGAAACCTATAGAAGGAGTGATTAGAAGACATGAATATAACAAATAGATAGAGATGTATGGGTGTATTTATGGATTGAAAGTAATGCTCTTTAAGTGGAAGTGGTTGCATGTAGGCAATGGAGGAATTAATGACGTAACAACTTGAAACTGTGGGATTTAGGGGAGAACTGACCCAGCTTCTATTTAAAAATAGCCTTCGGCAGGAAGTTTAACTTTTCCACTAAGATGAGAAACAAGAAATTAAAGATGTTAAATGAAACTGATATATTGAAAATCTGCTAGGAAGACTTTTGCAAGCAGTTTTGAGAAACATATAACTTTAGCAATTTGTTTTAATTAATTTAAAAAATTTTTCTGCCTTTTATTATTATTATTCATATTTCTTTGTATTTTTTACATTTTTGTATGCTATGTTGTAAACCGTTTATCACTTATATTCCCCACTATATTTGTTTTACAGGATTATTTTCATAGGTCATAATTGAAAATAAATAAGTAGATTTTTAAATATAAAAAGACTCCTAGAGACTAAGTATTTATGACAAATATGTTTATTAATTCATTTCTATAATTCTCAAAAAATCAAAAGGGTCTGAGTGTCTATGCTTTGTGTGACACTCTGATAATTTTGCTTTAACTCTAGACTCTGGATTCTTCTTTCATGAAGTCATTTATCAGTTTCTGCCAAAAACAAAAAAGTTATGAATAACGTAAAGTGACAGTAGAATAAAGATAGGCAGATTGTGAATCTGGAATGTTACTGAGATGTGCAAACCTCATCAGTTTTCTTTTAACCTTCTTCTTCTGAGTTTTAAGCACAGACAGGCTTCTCACACAGGCACGAGGAAGACACGGTGCAGTTATCTATGCCGACAGTGTGCACACCTGCATACACACATTTCCCCTGGAAATCCATACTTGGCTTTGGTAGACGCCACTTGCTGTGTTCAAATAAAGTAACATTACTTTAGAACATGATGTGTGAAATTTATTATACCTGGCACTGTAGGGAATTCAGGGGAGTAAAGGCACTCACTCTCCCTCTTTTCAAAGAACTCACACGATGGTATATACACAAAGAGATAGGCATATGATAAGTAAGTTTCACAAAATGTGTTAATTATTTCTAAGTACTGGCTTCCCTGATAGCTCAGTTGGTAAAGAATCCACCTGCAATGCGGGAGACCCAGGTTCGATTCCTGGCTCGGGAAGATCCCTTGAAGAAGGGAAAGGCTACCCACTCCAGTATTGTGGCCTGGAGAATTCCATGGACAGTCCATGGGGTTGCAAAGAGTCAGACAGGACTGAGAGACTTTCACTTTTACTTTATTGTCCAAAATGTTTGTTCATTTTTTTTCCTGTAACAGTTTATGGAAAAATCAGAACAAACTTTTGGCCAACCCAATATTTTATATGTGGGAAAAGATACACCTGTATAAAGAAGAAGAGACTGGTCCAGTTGGGAAAATTATGACAATAGCAGGAAAGACAGGACATATGATCTGGGATACAGAATTAAGTTTAAGTATAGACCATCACAACTACACTATTGTAAAGTAATTAGCCTCCAATTAAAATAAATTAATTTTAAAAAGAAAACACACTCATGTACAGTTGCAGCTGGAATGGGAATACCTTAATTGTAAATATGTTAGATATAAAAGCTAGCCAGAATAACTAACAAAATTTAGAATATATATATATATATATATTTATATATATATATATATATATATATATATATATATATATATGCATGCATGCACGTTGTTACTTGAGTCGTGTCCGACTCTGTGTGACCCCATAGATGGCAGCCCATCAGGCTCCTCTGTCCACAGGATTCTCTAGGCAAGAATACTGGAGTGGGTTGCAGTTTCCTTTTCCTATATATATTCTAAATTTTGTGTGTGTATATATATACACATATACGTATATTTGTGTGTGTGAGAGAGCATGTGAATATATGTGCGTACGGATCCTTGAACAATGTGGATTTCAACTATGCAGTTCTAACTATATGAAGATTTTTTTCAATAGTAAATCCTACAGTATTACAGGATCCATGGCTAGTTTAACATGTAGTTTTAAAGGGCCAATTAAAACTTTTAAGCAGATTTTCTTCTACATGGAGGAGTTGGTGCCCCTAACCCCCACCCCTGCTCTACATTGTTCAAAGATCAACTGTATATGTATTATGCTGGGACAGTTGCCTCTGCTCTGATACATTCATCTTACTTCAATTTATAAAATCACCACTGGTATAAATGCTAGTAGGCAGATTCTACCAAACATTCTGATTGAATTTAATTCTTTACTAAAGATCTAGATTATAAGGAATATTTTAGTTCAATGTCAATAAAATGACTTTTCATCCACTCTAGAGCAAAGCTGGTTGTTTAATACTATCTGAAAAAAAAGACAAAGCTTATTTACTGAATTGCTAAAGGCATAGCACATTTTTTTTAAAAACCAAAGGAACTAGAAAGAAATTCTGAACTGTGTTGGGAAAATTAAATTGCCAAAATAGTTCATACATTATTTCATTTATTAATTTAACATATCTATTGAATGTTCTATGTTCCAAACATTGTACAAGGTTTGAAGTAGAGGAAACCTTTCAACTCATAAAATTCCTATAATTAAAATGATCGACCATAAAAGTCAAAATAGATTAAAAATTTGATGCATTAGTACAGCGATTTCAGGAAAATATTCACATATGTTTACACACAAAATATTCATAAAAACTATGAAATATTTAAGGGACATATACGATGACTAAAATTATTTAAATATTAAATTCTAGTATATGATGAATGATATTAAAACCAGTGATAAACAATGAGTCATTTAAGCAGCGCTCTGAAAAGTGATTGCTTAATTGAAATATACATAGAGAGACAGATATAATTACATCTACATTTGAACACACATGTACATGCCTCAGCTTTCTCCTTCACACCTTTATGTGTTAAGATAAATTTCAAATGAATTTAAAAAATCTAATTTTATTTAAATGTTAATCATCTGTTTATGTGATAGAAGCAAGTAAACTTAAAGAGCAAATTATTAAAGGAAAAAACTGGAAAGCTGTGCCTGTAAGAGAAGTTACAAACTATATACAAGAAATCTTAAAAGAAATAAAAAGATAAATAGGATAAAACTGTCAGAAGTATTGACATTATAAGTTAGAAGAAAAACAGCCTTGCTAAACATCAGACTAATATAACCTAATGGAACAAAGTAAAAATAATTGGCTATCAAGATTATCAATCTTATTCTCTAAGATTGGCACATGGTGATGAAAGAGCTTGAAATATTTTTTCCTGACATAGTTGTCTAATGCAGTGTTTCTGAATAACAACTGAAATATATGCCTTTAAAACCAAAAAATAGACCCAAATTATTTGGATGAGAAATGATAGTTCTATGCTTGTTCCCAATAAAAATACCAGAGAGGTACTCAGATTCATACTTACGATATTCTTTCCCATAATTATATTTCTTACTTGAAATTGTAATCATTCAGGTCATCTAATAATAAGGATATACTTACACTAATTTTAAAATATCTAAATGACTTAATGATTTACAAAATTGCTGACAATATAATATGAAATAACAAAAGCGAGAAGTAAAGAGGACTAAATTTGGTCCCTAATAATCTCTATTTCCTCAGAACTCTTTAGGCCAGACATTGGAAAAGGAGTAAGGCATTGGATTATTTAGTAGAAACTTACAGGCCAGAAGAAAGAGAACCATCCTCCCACTTCCATTCATTGTCCTTATAAGACAGGCCAAGCCAAGTTTGGTTTACTGCAAGTAACTTCAGAATACACTGCATGGAAACAGAATGCACAAAGCTATTAACACCAGAAGTCCATTAGACATAAAAATACAGAACTTGTGTCTCAGTTCAGTTCAGTTCAGTCACTCAGTTGTGTCTGACTCTTTGAGACCCCATGGGCTGCAGCATGCCAGGCTTCCCTGTCCTGTGTCTAAAGAATCATAAAAAAGAATCTAAAAAACTGGTGTCTAAATAATCATAAAAATAATGCAGTATATATATGCCCACTGATAAGTGAAACATTGAAACAATATTTGAGTTCTTCTTCAACCCAAAAAATTAAAAAAAGAAAGCTAATCATTTTTTTTTGTTTTTTAGCTTAGTCCCAGTAATGAAAAGGGTTTTATTTCCCAGTGTATTTTAGAAATATTTAAGTTGCAAAAAGAAAGGGCACAGTGTTAACTGTATTTTAATTCATACACTTTTTTAAACTTACATATATTTTTTAAAAATTATTGCACAAATACATGCACTTGGTTTTAGAAGTCAAGTGATGCTAAATATATATATATGTGTGTGTGTGTGTGTGTATAGTCATCCCTCCCTCACTAAATGCCTTTCTCCAGAGGCAATTATCTGCTCTGTTTGTCCTATGACTTCCTATTTTACAAAGGCAGAATTTTTAGTCTCATGCTCTATTTTCTCACCTCCTGTCTCTTTTTGATATAGTTACTTCACAATTTTTAGCTTGTGTTTTAATACTTTTACCAGGTTAATATTATTTTTTTCTGAGCCAAATAGTAAGTGATGATATAACAGAAAAATTTCCACTTAAGAGGACACCACACCAATATATGAATCACTTTATTATTTGACCATTTGTTCAACCCTGTGCCTGTTCTTAGAGCTTGAGATACATCATGGAACAAAAATGTGAAAAATCCCTGCCTTGGAGGGTTGTAGGCCAGACAGAAGTCAACAACATACATATAAATAATATGATATATAAGAAGATGACAAGTGCTATAAAAATTAAAGCAGGGTAAGAATGCCTACAAGTGAAGAGGAGAGGTCCAGGGGTGGGGTGGGTGCTGATACACAGGTTGCAATTTTAAGTAGGTGTCAGGGCAGGTCTCATTAAGAGGGTGACAAGTGTATAAACAGCTGAAGGAGATGAAGTAGTTCACCATGGTTGTATCAGAGAGAAGAATATTACATGCAGTGAAGTGAAAATGTTCGTTGCTCAGTCATGTGGAACTCTTTGCAACCCCAAGGACTATACCCCACAAGGCTCCTCTATTAATGGGATTCTCCAGGCAAGAATACTGGAGTAGGTTGCAATTCCCTTCTCCAGGGGATCTTCCCGACCCAGGGAGAGAACCTAGGTCTCTTACACTGCAGGCAGATTCTTTACCCTCTGAGCCACCAGGGAAGAGGGAACAGCAAATGCAATGTTTCTGCAATGAATGTGTGCATGTATGTTAGGAAAGAAAGGTGGAGCACTCAAGGGAAACATGAATGGAAATGAAACAAGAGAGCTCCCCTTACCCTGATTTCAGAGCTGCCGGTGAGCCCTTCCTTCCACTGGTGGCTACTACACATTTATATCCCAGAAGTAAAGAACAAAATACAGTCTCACCATCAATCTACTCCTTTCTGTGTTTAAAAATGTAGCATTCCAAGAGACACAAAGATCTGAACACTCTGACCAAGAAACTGTTTTCAGGGTCTGGTAGTAGCAGTGGTCTCTGTGTTGTACCCAGTGACTCAGAGGGGATCCACACCCGTCTCCTAGGAAAGAAAATATAACTCAGAGCCCACAGAAACTCCCAAACAAGGCCTTATGTCTTCACACTTCCCTGCTTAAAAGATGAGGTCATTATTAAAAATTATTGTCAACTCAGAATTGTCTCACTTCCAAATTACCTCCTTTTGCCTTTAGTTCTTGTAGAGCCTCAGTCATATTCTTATTCTGGTTTTGGAGCTTCTCTAGGATTTCTATATAAGACAACGAGACTTAACATTAAAGATGACCACACATTTCATCTGATTTTGTACTATTTCAAGAGTCATAATAATAACAATGGTCAAGAGGCACAGTGTACAAATAGTTTTAGTCCAGTTCCCTTCCCTACTTAATTAGCTTCATCTCTGCCTGAAGTAATCAGGTGTTTAGAAATTAGCCTTTTAAAATGCACAATTTAGTGATTATAGTCAGCAGTACTGTATTATAAGCTCAAAATTGCTAAAGGAATAGATCTCATTTATTGTCAACACAAAAAATGAAATGACAACTTGTGTCATAATAAAGGCATAAGCTAATGCTATTATAGTAGCCATATTGCGATATACAAATGTTTCAAAACCACATGTTGTACAGTTCAAAATTACACAAAGTTATGTGTTAATCACATTTCAATAAAAAAAAAAGAAACCAGGCTTTTAGCATGATGAATCACTAAGGGACTCTCAGGTTGTTCATTTAATTATTCAATATAGGTTTAATATCTCAAAGGAAAAAGCTAACATTTTAATCCAAGGCTTTTGTAAAATACTTATCTACACTATTTTTGTATTAAAATTTAATTAGCATAAAAGAAGCCTTATGATAATTATTATAAACACCCCCTCCTTAGGAGGCACTTACAAACTATGACAATGCCATTGATTTCCAGATATTTGTATTCTTCCATTTTCATGCTCCCTGAACATTTTGCGCATACCTCGCCTGCACACTTTGAAACTTTTGTTTATGTTTGGTTTATATGTTTTCTTTAAGTTTCCCAAGGGCAGGGTTCATATTGTATTTATCATTGATCACCAGCCAAGTGGCTGGCACCTGGTGTGCATTGAATAAATGTGCATGCTTAACTGAGTGAACAAGTTAGTTAAATACTACAAGAGGATACATTTGGTAGATATGAGACTCCTGCAGTTTCAGAAGATCAATGAAGAATTAAAAAAAAAAAAAAAAAACAAGAAGCCATCAAAACCACTATGTTGCTGTATAAACTCCTTTTTTATTATATAACCAATCATTTTATGGCTGCAACAAGAAAAACAATCTAGCATTCTATAAAGATAATTTGTTCTAGTTCTAAAATTACCTTTATTTTGGTCAAGAAGTTTTTGAATCTGAATAAATTTTTCCTCTTTGTTTTGGAAAGACTCATTCCATTGGTTAAAGCTCTTCATCTTGCTCTCTGATTCCTGAACACTTTGAAAGTCTAGAACAAGAATTCCAGATAAATATAAAACACATGCTCAGTTATGAAATGGTAGAGAGACTGTGAAGCTTAATTTTTTTTGAAGCTTAATTTTTGTAGCATATCCTTAATAAAGTTCCCAACAAATGTTTTAACAACTATAATAAGATATTTAGCTAAATATGTTTTCATTTATCCACTGTTACTTTTAAAGTCTACACCTAAATCTAAAATATCATTCTAATTCCTTGTAAGATTGAACGTATGCTTATATTAACAGAACAATGCTTCAGCTGAATTAAAACAGATGACAATGGCAAAAGCCAAGTCTCAAATAAATCTTTTGGCATCATGACTTGATGTAATGTGTAGAATTTCACTTTCTAATCAAATCTTAAAGTTCTGAATTTCAAACTAACGTTATCAATGTGAAAACACTATACTTAAATAACTAGTTGTGAACAATTTTAATACTAATTAAAATATTCTGTTCATCTAATTTATGATGCTAGAGAAATGGGCAGTGTGAAGAAATTGTAAAAGAAGTTACTTTTTATTTTCAGAGTAAAGACGCTACATATTCACTGAGCTTGATATCTTGGTAGGTTGTAATCTTCAAAATAACCTTCAAAATAATGATTCTGTGATTATAGTAGTATAATCACTACTATTAATATCTTCTGCAGTAATTTCAATCATATAATCTCCTTGGGAAAAAATGATTATTGAGAGCTCACAAGGTTAAATTCATTCATAAAATAAAAAGTGTAATATTTTTATATCATTTTTTTCCTGTTCTTCATTCAGTATGGCAATAAAACATTTACCAAAAACTATTATCTGGAAATGATTCAAAGAAACATTATAATCTGACAAACAGTCTATTATTTCTTTTTCTCCAATTAAGTGGACTTACACTGGTAACCAAAGAATCCACACAGCATCAAAAGCAGCAGGCTGAAGATTCCCAGGATCACAGGAATTATGAGAGAGAAGGAAAAACGAGAAGCTAAGAAACAGAGTGAGTGAAAAATCAGAGATAAAGTAAGCTCCTGTTATTTGAAAAATTAATATCATTATTTTAATATTATTGTTTAAGTGCTATATATTTTATGAAAAATAATACCCAAAGTGTGAATTACTATAAACTATTAGGCTGAATAAGAGAGGAAAAAGTATTTTAGAGGATTTACAGA
The DNA here is from genome assembly GCF_029407905.1 of Bubalus kerabau. Classification (NCBI taxonomy): domain Eukaryota; kingdom Metazoa; phylum Chordata; class Mammalia; order Artiodactyla; family Bovidae; genus Bubalus; species Bubalus kerabau. The sequence goes on from NC_073624.1 coordinate 22,455,070, forward strand.
AAATAATTAATGTAGCAGACCTGATTTCTATTCTGAAAGGCCCGCTTACAAGGTTGGCCATGGCTGGGATCTGGAAACCTACATTTCAGTAGTTTCCACAACCACTAATTGATAGGAATGGCTCACCTTGTCTTCTCTGTTTGTACAAACAATATAGCTTTTGCTTCCCCTTGGGAAGTCTGGAATTTTGTCACATGCCAACCAGATGCTACCTATGGGATTAACCCCCTAATAAATACTCTGAACATTGATTCTCTAATGAGTTTCCCTGGTTGTCAACATTTGACACATTGTCATGATGTATTGCTGGGGGAATTCCTGTGACCTGTGTGACTCTACTGGGAGAGGACTCTAGGAAGGTTGAGCCTGGTCTCCCCCACACTTCACTTCATGCACCTTTTCCCTTTGCTGATTATGTTTGTTATCCTTCCATTGTCATAAATCTCAGCTACAAGTACAACTCTATAGGGTCCTGTGAGTTCTCCTAGTGAATCATTAAACCTGGGCTTATCTTTGGGGACTTACAGTGCAGGTAAAAAATTTACATATAGGTATTATTAAAATTATCCTTAAATATTAGGTACAAACTTTCAGTTCAGACTACATTACCCTCATTAATACAATCAGATAGAAAAATGATTATCAATATTAAATCTGTGCTATTATTAAGATAGAACTCTTTTTTTTAAACTTGATGACTTGTAGTAGATTCCCTTGATGTGTGCGTGCTAGTCACTTCAGTCATGTTGGACTCTTTGCGACCCTATGGACTGTAGCCCATCAGGCTCCTCTGTCCATGAGATTCTCCAGGGAAGAATACTGGAGTGGGTTATCATCCCTCCTCCAAGGAATCTTCCTGACCCAGGGTACCTGAATCTCTTACATCTCCTGCATTGGCAAGCAAGTTCTTTACCACTAGCACCACCTGGGAAGCCCCATTCATAAAGAATTACAGTAAATCTTATGACTGTTTTAAAGGGACAATAGTTGGTTTTAGATGAAACAATATCTATAATTTATTCAATTTCACAAAAGTATATGCTTCATCCCCACATTCTAGAAATTAAACTTTCAGAGATCATTGTTAATAGTTTTTTGTTGGTAAGTTTATTTCCCTCCAAAACAAATGTATAAACTCTAGTGTAAAAAAAAAGTATTTTTTTTTGTACTTCAAAAATAAAGAATTGTACTTTTGAAACAAAATGAAAAGCTGCCGTATTAGAGAATAGTTATTTTTATAACTAATATCCAAATCATTTATTTAACTTTCTGTATAATATAACCTGGTGGTTATCAACCAGAGGAAAGTTTAATCCCCAGAGGACAATATTAAATATTTGGAGACATTCTTGGTGTGATAATTGAGGGTCAAGTAGTACTGACATCTAGTGCATAGATGTCAAAAAGATGCTAAACATCCTACAATCACTAACCGAGAGTCATCTAGCCCAAAATGTCCTTAAACCTGAGGTTGAGAAACCCTCCTCTACTAAATGATGTTGGTTAATTATGATCAAAAAGAGGTATCATATAATAGGGTTTTATCTTTGTCTTTTTTACAAATTTTCTGAGTTTTAAACCTTGATCAAGTTCTCTGTTTTATGTAAGAAAACAATTCTAAATGTGGACCCTGGCTTCTTCCATCTTTAACTATGCTCCTTCATATATGAAAACTTCAAACTTCTGTCAGAAAATACGCATTTGTTTTACTCCTAAATACATGTTCTAAACATTCTCATCTCTATATTTTTTCTAAATTTTAAAATTTCTAAATAGTAACAATTAGAGAAACATAAAATGGAAGGTGTACCTAAAGATAACAAAGAGAGACCATAAATGAATAAACTCTAGTGTATCTACTTTACCGTTCACGTTGGTGTGCTCAGGAATTGGGCCCCATTCATCCTCAGGAGGAGGAGGAGGAAGGGCAAGAGATGGTTCCAAGTCCACAATAGGGATGGTCTCTGTCTGCTCTGTATTTTCTTTTAACACAGAAAATATATCATAACTTTACAACTTTGTAAAATGAGATTAGAATTTGAGAACCATTACTATTTCCAAAGATCCCTAGAAATACAAATATTATAGAAATAAAATTAAAGATACTCAAATCACATTTCCACTCAACAGCCCATCCAGCTTTCCTAAAAGTATTTAAGCTGGTTGATTACACTTTGGATCGAGTCAAGAAATAAGATAATTATTTTTTAAAATATGTTTAAAAGCAATCTTTCAGGTAATCTGGGAAATGTTAAAAATATAATGCTCCTAGAATAATTATAACTAGCATTATATCAAATAAAAACCACCAAAATTGTATTTTCATTAAAATGGCATAAGTCATTTAGATTTAAAAAGAAAAAATACCTGGAGGTTGTTCACAGTCTGAAGCATCTGACATTCTAAAGCCTTTTGGATTATTTATTTATCCCAAGTGTGAAGAAGAGCTTACAAAGATGTTGGCAGGTGAATGAAGAGTTATCTCTTCCACTTTCTTCCTAGAATTGATGAGAAGATCAGACATAGTCTCAGGTGGGGCAGCTACTTACAGTTGTATGAAACTAACTAAATTTGGCAAAAAAACCACAGAGGAAATGTGAATCTATAACTGGATATTTTCTAATAGGTATACAGAAATAAAGTCAACCCTACTTAACTAAACTATATACTGCTGCTGCTACTGCTAAGTCGCTTCAGTCGTGTCCAACTCTGTGCGATCCCAGAGACGGCAGCCCACCAGGCTCCCCCATTCCTGGGATTCTCCAGGCAAGAACACTGGAGTGGGTTGCCATTTCCTTCTCCAATGCATGAAAGTGAAAAGTGAGAGTGAAGTCGCTCAGTCGCATCCGACTCTTAGCGACCCCATGGACTGCAGCCTACCAGGCTTCGCCATCCATGGGATTTTCCAGGCAAGAGAACTAGAGTGGGGTGCCATTGCCTTCTACAAACTATATACAACAAACCTTTAAGTATCATCTGGTTTGTTTAGGTAATAGTCCATCGCTCCAGAAATTAATTAGGAAAAGCCACTATCATAAATAATATAGCTGAGTATTCTAGAGTGAAATGTTTCATGAAACTTGAGTATGAAGTAAGGGAAGATACAAATATAAGGAAACTGGAAAAAGGAGTAACACTGGAAATAACATCTGTTTGTTAAAGGTAGATTTAAACGACTTCCTATATAAAATGGCACTTGAAGATGGAAATCACAAAATAAAATCTGTATGTCCAAATAGTGACAGATTGGCTTAAAGTTTTTTGATACTACCCCCACCCAACTTTGTTTCAAAGGAAAAGCAAATTCTATTCATATAAATATGGTTGCGTTAACCACCGAAATCAACCTTTTACTCTTCACTGCTCAACTGAAAAAAAGTTCAATATTTGCAGTGGGAATAAATAGATAATGTACACAAACAAAAATAGACATAAGATTTTTCTCATTGGGTTTATAACCTCATAGAAACTAATGTATGTTCAAGTCTGGTTGAAACCACACAAGATACCTCAGATACAGGCAGTGGTCATGTTTCCCATCCTCCTATGTCCAGTTCAGATCAAATGGTTTTACAAGTAATCCTAAAATAGACCACATTTTATCGCTTAATGTATGAAAACCCAAGATTGGTTGACTAAAAAGAATATTATAACCTTACTCTTCAAAGATCTCAGTAAAGCCAGGGATGGAGAAAGCAGAGACTTCATAAAAAATATTCTACACTGACTTTCTGCCTATATTGTAATTCAATTTTATTTTGTTTACTTTCTCACTCTAAATTTAAAAATATGATTATGTTGCTTTGGGTCAGGATTCAGAAAAGTTGGAAAAATGGAAAAGTATTAATCATTAATATGTGAATATCACTTATAAGCCAATATGAAAATATTATATGGACATACACAGTATCCTATTCTTGGGTAGTTCTATTATATTAGCATGAAATAACTTTTATTGTATTATAGCTCTGTGATATGATTAACCACCTCTCCACTTGGGTGGTTATATATCCATGTATTTCAAAGACAGAACGCTTTAAAGAATAGTTAGAAGGAAGGTTCTAATAAGTTTTGTCATGTTTAGGAGCAAAAAACAAGTAGAAAAGTAGTGGGCACTTACAATAGCATATAAAAAAGGGAAAAAGGAAGGAAAATGAGGGGGAACAATATAAAAAGAAGAATAAAAACAAGAAGAAACAATATATGCAAATATGTTTAATTCAAATGAATATAAAAAATTATTGACACTGGTGATCACAGGCAAATGGACTGTGGATAATTATTAGGCCTCATATTATATTGCATATTTATTTATCATGTTTTAAAACAAATTCTAATAGATATAGGGAAATGAAATCAAAGAGTGATTTGACATTAAAAAATTCATGTTGTGAACAAATTTTCTTAAAGAACACTCATGACAGTATTATATTTGAGAACCAGAAATATTAAAAAATATATGTCCATAAACTAAGGATTAGTTAGTTCCCTATTAATATAATGAAATATTATACATCCAATATAATCACCTTATTGAAATCTTCTTTATGACACAGGCATATGTTAGTATAGGTAAATTTACTGAATTAAAAAGACTACACCAGAGGGAGGGTATGGGGAGGGAGGAGGGAGGAGGGTTCAGGATGGGGAACACAGGTATACCTGTGGCAGATTCATTTCGATATTTGGCAAAACTAATACAATATTGTAAAGTTTAAAAATAAAATAAAATAAAAAAAAAAAGACTACATCTAACTAAAAGAGTTTCTGCATATCAGGGCAAATGAAAATACCAACAAAATGAAAAGAAAAACCTCAAAATAGTAGAAAACACTTGCAAATCATATATCTGATAAAAGTTAATATCCAGAATAGATTTCCCAGGTGGTGCAGTGATAAAGAATCTGCCTGCTGATGCAGGAGACACAAGACACTTCGGTTTGATCCTTGGGTCAGATAGAATCCCCTGGATGAGGACATGGCAACCCACTCCAGTATTCTTGCCTGGAAAATCTCATGGACAGAGAAACCTGGTGAGCTACAGTCCGAGGAGTCACAGAGAGTCAGATACAACTGAGTGACTGAACAAACACATACACAATATCGAAAATACATAAGGAACTCATACAACTCAATACCAAAAATAAAATCCAATTTTTTTAAATGGTCAGAAAAACTGAACGACATTTTTCCAAAGACATGCAGATGACCGACATGGAAAGGTGCTCAGCATCACTAATAATCAGGGAAATTTAAATCAAAACCACAATGAGATAATATCTCACCACGGTTGGAATGGCTAACATCAGGAAGACAAGAGTAAGAGGTATAAGTAAAGAAAGGAGAAAAGGAAAACCTTTTGCACTGTTGGTGGGAATAAAAATGGATGTGGCACTATGGAAAACAGTATGGAGATTTCTCAAAATATTAAAAATAGAGCTGCCATATGATCCAGAAATTCCACTTCTGGGTATATAACCAAAGGAAATGAAAACAAGAATATGAACAGATATCTTTACATTATGTTCATTGTAGCATTATTTATTAACATTAATGGCCAAGATATGGAAAACAGTACAAGTGATATATATTATAAACATGTAATGAAATATTGTATAACAAATATTTATAACTGTATGAGATCCCTTGGAGAAGAGATAGGCTACACACTTCAGTAATCTTCAGCTTCCCTGGTGGCTCAGATGGTAAAGAATCTGTCTGTGAAATTGAACGGGGGACTAATTCCTAAAGAGAAAAGTTGCTTTCAAGAAAAAAAAAGGCATATGGGAAAGAAGAAAAAGCAAATTTATATATTTCACAACACACATTATTAGAGGTACTTTACATATTGATTGCATCCAAAGGACAGTTGTTCTTTAGGTTTAATTTAATGCCATTATTAAGAAAAAATGAGGTATAATTTTCCATTGTTAGTCCAGGAAATAACCTAGAAAACAGTGAAATTCTCCTATATATACACATAGTGTTTTGTTTCAAAGATGTCAATATCCAAGGATAGTTTATCTGAAATTATGAAGAAGATTACCAATAAATATCTAAGAGACTAATGGTACTTTTCCTCCTGAATATACAGAACAATGGAGAAGGGAATGGCAACCTACTCCAATATTCTTGCCTGGAGAATCCCAAGGACAGAGGAGCCTAGTGGACTACAGTCCAAGGGGTCACAAGGGTCAGATGTGACTGAGTGACTAACACACACACACATACAGTACAATTTTTTATTTTCTAATTTTTTGTTGCTACTGTTATTCTAACTTTTTAAAGAAATTGCTGAGGATGTTTTAGAGTTTATTTGAAAACTGTACCACACAATCCCACAATTTTTGCCACTTTGCAAAAAAAGACAATGGAGAAATAGCTTCAAAATTGCTCTCTTAGATATTCATATAGTTAAGATGGTTATCTATTAACACCCTCTGATGATCAACCAATGTGTCTTAGATTGTCACCTACCACTTGATTGTACCATGAAAAATGGATTCTGCTATATAAACTAATCAATTGTCATGCAGATATTGGCAGAGGCCCATAAGATAAACAGAGAAGGCAAATGGCACCCCACTTCAGTACTCTTGCCTGGAAAATCCCACGGATGGAGGAGCCTGGTGGGCTGCAGTCCATGGGGTCACAAGGAGTCGGGCATGACTGAGTGACTTCACTTTCGCTTTTCACTTTCATGCATTGGAGAACGAAATGGCAACCTTCCCCAGTATTCTTGCCTGGAGAATTCCAGAGACAGCGGAGCCTGGCAGGCTGCCACCTACGCGGTCGCACAGAGTCGGACATGACTGGAGCAATTTAGCAGCAGCATAAAATAAAAAAGATTATAGGTCAGATTATGGGTCAGATTATAGGTCAATTAATAAAAAAACATACCCTTGGAGAAGGAAAGCAAAATTTTATAGTGGTGGTTAAGGAGAAAAAAAATATCACAACTTCCAGACTCTCAGCCCTGCTGATAAGAAGATAATTTAATTGCAATTGAATGGTTACTAGAGCCCATGTACAGCAGAGTAATTTTCAAAGTGGGAAAGTAGTTATTGAAAAGAATGATTCAGGTATAGGCGACCTTATTTGCAAAGCAAAAGTAGAGAGACAGATGTAGAGAATAAATGTATAATTATCAAGGGGGGAAGGGGAGTGAGAGGAATTGGGAGATTGGGATTGACATATTTAAACTATTGATACTATGTATAAAATAGATAACTAATGAGAACCAACTGTATAGCACAGAGAACTCTGCTCAGTGCTCTGTGGTGACCTGAATGGGAAAGAAATTCAAACAAGAGGGGATTTGTGTACACATTCAGAAAACTAAGATCATGGCATCTGGTCCCATCACTTCATGGGAAATAGATGGGGAAACAGTGGAAACAGTGTCATATTTTATTTTGGGGGGCTCCAAAATCACTGCAGATGGTGATTGCAGCCATGAAATTAAAAGACGCTTACTCCTTGGAAGGAAAGTTATGACCAAACTAGATAGCATATTCAAAAGCAGAGACATTACTTTGCCAACAAAAGTCCATCTAGTCAAGGCTATGGTTTTTCCAGTGGTCCCATATGGATGTGACAGTTGGACTGTGAAGAAAGCTGAGCGCCGAAGAATTGATGATGCTTTTGAACTGTGGTGTTGGAGAAGACTCTTGAGAGTCCCTTGGACTGCAAGGAGATCCAACCAGTCCATCCTAAAGGAGATCAGTCCCGGGTGTTCATTGGAAGGACTGATGCTGAAGCTGAAACTCTAATACTTTGGCCACCTCATGCAAAGAGTTGACTCATTGGAAAAGACTCTGATGCTGGGAGGGATTAGGAGCAGGAGGAGAAGGGGATGACAGAGGATGAGATGGCTGGATGGCATCACTGACTTGATGGACATGAGTTTAGGTAAACTCTAGGAGTTGTTGATAGGGAGGCTTGCTGTGCTGCAGTTCATGGGGTCACAAAGAGTTGGACACAGCTGAGCAACTGAACTGAACTGAATAGCTGATTCATTTTGCTGTATAGTAGAAACTAACACAACATTGTAAAGCAACTGCTTCCTGGGGAAGCAGATACATGACTCTATGCATTTGTCAAAGTTCATAGAACTGTATATCACAAAGAGTGAATTTTGATGTAGACTAAAATAAACAAAAATTCATCAAGATATCAAGGGATCCCAGAATGAGATGCAAATCACAACAAATGAATCTAACTATAATACAAATACTTGAAATAATCTCACTGAAAGTGTTGGGAAAAATAGGAGCTGACTTAAGTGGGTTTGGAAAATGGCATTTTGGTCAGAAATGATAAAGTTAGAAGCAAAAGGAACCTACATAGTGATCTAGTTGGTCAATTTGTTTCTCATGATAGATGGGTTAACACTTCTGAAACAGATTTATGTGTACAGATGGAAGTTGGTAGGAGACAGATTTCACACTTTCTGAAAAGCAAGTTACAGACCAAGCAGAAAAGGAAGGTTAGACTAAATACTGTGCCACTAGATTAGAGTCAGAAACATCTGTTTGAACTCATGTTTCACCCAATGTATATACAGATGAAGAAATATAGAAACAAATACACATACATGTGTATACATGGGCTAATACAATGCCTAGCTCTGTCCACTTAAAAAGTTAGAAGCAGTGAAACCCCCAAAGCAGCAAACATACCCAGTACCCAGATCTTGGTTTTTAAATGTTATTCATCAGAAAAAGGAACTAGAGCTCTTTGGAGAAATGACTGATTCTAAAGTTAGCACAGAGAAAATATATAAGCCTGAGAGTATCTTACAATGACAGAAAGTAGAAAGTGCTCAAAAATAAAAAGATTAGGGTAGGTCAAAGGCACAGAGGAGCTACCTAAAAGATCTCCTAATAGGCAAAAGTGGAACAATTTATGCAATGAAAGTAATAAAGTAGTATTGCATTATAAACTCAAGAATAAAATTAATATCAGTGAGCCCATGCTACTAAAAATAAGTGATTGAATAATTAAATAAATGGGAGAGAAAAGACAAATCTTTACAGAATAATTTCAGACCTTCTGCCCAGGAGGAGTAGTTTAACTCTGACTGAGGGTAGACTGGCTTTGGTGACTTGCTTTGTTCCATAGAACAGAGCTTGGAAAGAAGAAAATGATAACTCCACAGTGGGAAAACCTGACAAACACAAATTAACCAAGTGATAAGGTTAAGATCACCTTATCTTATCACCTTATCCATACCTTGTAGATAAATGTATCCCTGATAAGACCTGATGATTAGGTTAGTTCACCTTTGTGATAGTTTTTCTGAAAATCCCACATCTCCAGTCTAAACAAGAGAAAAACATCAGAAGAACAAACTTAAGGGGCATTTGACATGAAACCTGGCCACAAGAAAAGACTGGAAGTGTTACAGAACAAACAAAACATTATGATTGAATGTCGTGTTGTATCCTAAATTGAAAAAATGCCATTTGCAGCAACATGGTGCTATTGTTCTATCAGTCAGTCGTGTCTGACCTCATGGACTGCAGCAGGTCAGGCCTTCTTGTCCCTGCAGCAACATGGATGAACTTAAAAATCAGTCGTTATACTGAGTAAAGTAAGTCAGACAGAGAAGGAGAAATATCAAATGACATTCCTTATATGCTGAAGCTAAAAAGAAATGATACCAATGAACTTATTTACAAAGAAGAAACAGAGTCTCAGACTTAGAGAACTATGTTTTCACCAGGGGGAAGAAGGATGTGGGGAAAGGATAGCTAGGGAGTTTCAGATGGGCATGTACATACTGCTCTATTTAAAGTGGATAACTAACAAAGACCTACTATATAGCACAGGGAACTTATGTGGCAGCCTGGATGGGAGAGGAGTTTGGGGGAGAATGGATACATGTATGTTTATGGCTGAATCCCTTTGCCATAACATGAAACTATCACAATATTGTTAGCTTACTCCAATACAGAATAAAATTTTTCAAGAAAAAATAAAAAAGAAAAAATTTGAAAAGCACATTAATGGAAGAAGTGATGAAATCCCAAAAAATGTTTCTCTTTCACTAATACTTAAATATTTTTTAGCTTTTTAATTTATTTACTTATTTTTTTATTGAATGATAATTACTTTACAGAATTTTGTTGTTTTCTTCAAACCTCAACATGAATCAGCCATACGTATACATATATTCCCTCCCTTTTGAATCTCCCTCCCATCTCCATGAAAAATTATTTACAGGGAAGCAATGGAGAAATAAACATAGAGAATAGACTTATGGACATGGAGAGAGGGGAGGAGAGGGTGAGATGTATGGAAAGAGTAACATGGAAAATTACATTATCATATGTAAAATAGATAGCAAATGGGAATTTCTGTATGGCTCAGGAAACTCAAACAGGGGCTCTGACTAATATTTAAATATTTTTGAACAATTATCGTCTTGTTAAATTTTTGCTTGAACTGTGCTTACATCGTAAAAATATTTCTGAATACTAATAACTGTGACCTGTTAGCTCATATTATTAAAATACCAAGACAGAAAGCAAAATAAACTTCCAATGTGCTCTGTGTATAAAGAAAGTTAGAAAATACATATTGATTTTTAATTTTTATAATAGGAGAAATAGAGCATACATAATATTTTGAAAAATCTGATATCACCAAGATTATTTTTAAGAAGTATACTTTGTAAATGGCAAATACTAGGTTTCCAATGCTAAAATTTTTTTAACATCATCCTCTTTTCCATATTTTGAAATTTTGAGTTCTTTGAGTTTGTTTCTTTTGGTGCTAATTAAAGACTGAGGTTTATATGAAATAACAGACTGTTCAATGTTCATCAGTTGTGGATGTGTTTGTGTTTATCTACATGAGTATGTTCTTGAAATTAAGACAAAAGAAAAGCCAACAAAAAGTTAAGAATACCTGTTAGGTTGTATTATCACCTCGTAAAAAAAATGATATTTATTTTTCATAAATTTCAAATTCTTTCAGGATTAAATGAGATAATATCTGCAAACTGCTTAGCACAGTGCTTTAAAATATTCAGTAATCTAGGTAAACTAATTTTTAAATTTGGAGAAACCAATTTGTAAGGTGAAGCATAATCATAGTAAAGATAAGAGAATTATGTTAAATGTGGAAGATTAAAGAATTAGTGACATTTATAAATAATGGGCACATTATATCATGCAGAAAGAAATTTCTGTAGAGAGGTATAATATTATAAAGAAAAATGATCAAGAAGTGGGTGAGAGAATTGATTTTTTGATTAAGTGGAGAAACTAGTGATCAGGAAGATGTGGAAATATTCAGTGGACTTGCTAATTTGAGAAGCTAAGGCCTAAGCAAATGTTTTCAGGTTCTAATATTACAATTACATGGTGTTGAGTGTTGAGCTTACCAGGTGGTTGTTTTAGATGAAGTCTATCGGAAAAGGCAATGGCACCCCACTCCAACACTCTTGCCTGGAAAATCCCATGGACGGAGGAGCCTCGTGGGCCGCAGTCCAGGGGGTCGCTAAGAGTAGGACAAGACTGAGCAACTTCACTTTCACTTTTCACTTTCATGCATTGGAGAAGGAAACGGCAACCCACTCCAGTGTTCTTGCCTGGAGAATCCCAGGAACAGGGGAGCCTGGTGGGCTGCTGTCTATGGGGTCGCACAGAGTCGGACATTGCCGGGGTCCAGCCCCAGCTGATCCAGGGTATTCGAAGGAGAGACGGCTAGGCGAGGGTCGGGGAACAACTGCTTAATTAAACGTTAATTAAGGATATAAAGAGTAATGGAATAAGGATAGCTCAGTAGGAAAATTCAGTGGAGAAAAGAGGCTGAGTAGCTTGGTTTACGCGGGGGACCAATAAAACTTCAAGACAAGAAGCTTGCACCACTTACGTAGGCCGCAGGCGTCCTTCCGTTCTCCCGAAGGAGAGGAGACACTGAGGCCTCCCCGGTCGGATCTTAGAAGCCCAGGCATAATTAGTAAGCATGGTGGGTTCCGCGCTCCAGATGGAGACTCAACCAGAGTGAGAGAGAGAGAGAGACATGGGGAGACCAGTATTTCGAGAAACTGATCCCAATTCTTTATTTTCCATGGTCTACTTTTATACACTGAGGTGTTATGCAAAAGTCACGCGGGGTCAGCAGTCCTGACTTTTATCAAAGTCAGGTGCTTCATACAAATGTATACAGAGGTCTTAGGGGTGTTACATCATCTTCTGGCCGGGGGGCCTGCTGACAATTTACGACCCTCTCCTTGTGACAGCGGTCAGTCAACCGGGACACTTATTTCTCCAGGGGTGATTATTCTTAAAACAGACGCCACCCAAATAAAGTTACATTCCTATAGGGTGAGGGTGTAGTGGGTTTTAGTTAAGGAAAGAATTTACTTAGCCTAAGGTCTAACGTGATTAATATCAAAGGTTAATACTTATGTCTTCTATATATTCATTAATGTGTATAAGGGCAGGGGATGTGGAGACTTAGCAGTAAACATTGGCTCAACAAATGAAAAACCTTTCACCAATACGATTTCTAATCAGCCCATTACACTTATACTAATAATTTTCTAACTTTTCTAAGGAACCTGTTTTTAGAAGGTTTAAAGCATCTCGTGCCTCTCACAGTTGGGAGGCTGTGAGCAATCACATGTGGCCGGACAAACCTATTCAGGCAGGCTAGAGGATTTCCAAAGGAGTTTGTAGGTTAAACACTGTCACACCTAGGAATTATTAACTGGAGCTGTAAGCTAACTCTTTTTTCAGAGAGAGGTAGTGGGAGACAGCCCCCCGTAAAGTCAGAGGTGTAGGTGAAAGCACAAAGCAGAAAGTAGGCAGACTCGGTTTTGGGGGTAGATGCTCGAGAATTTCCAGGGGGACTCCTGAGGCTCGATCCCGCCTTTGCGTATGCCGAGCCTCCTTCCTCATGACCTTTGTCATGGGCGGAGTGCCTCACGCTGGCTCCAGGCAGTGATAGAATTCCAGTTGAGCTATTACAGATCCTCACTCAATATGCAATATGCCGGCTCCCGGCAGGACATGACTGAAGCGACTTAGCAGCAGCAGCAGCAGCATTGCAGTTAAGTAGGAAATGGCAACCCACTCCACTATTATTGCCTGGGAAATCCCATGGACAGAGGAGCCTGGCAAGCTACAGTTCATTGGGTTGCAAAGAGTCAGACAGGATGGAGCAAGGAACACACACAGAGCAGTTGAAGAGAGAAAGACAAAAATAAGAAGGGACTACTACAAAGCCCAAAAGAACATTTAATCAGGAATGTTACAAAAGTAACATTCCTCTTTTACAGCCTACATAAAGTTACTTTTTTATTACACTCATTCTGTTTGAAAATTTGGTAACAAATTATTTTTATATCAAAATAGGTTTTCCTTTTGTCATCAATTCTCCATACTAGAACTTAATGGTAAACTCTTATAAATGCACCACTCCAAATTTTTTTTTTTTTTTATGAATGAAATCCACAATTGAAATACATTTCTTACTGTGCTTTTTATTTTTATTGAACGGTGACAACAGATAAAACTGTCTTTTTCTACTGAGTTAAAACCCATATACATAAACTGCATTACCATCGTTATTCATTACACTATTGGAACTGCTATGTTAGACTACTAAGTGGGTGTGTATGTGTGTGTGTGTGTATGTGTGTGCTTAGTCACATCCAACTCTTTGTAACCCCATAGACTGTAGCCTGCCAGGCTCCTCTGTCCATGGAATTTTCCAGGCAAGAATACTGGAGTGGTTGCCATTTCCTTCTCCAGGGGATCTTTCCAATTCAGGGAAGATCAAACCCACATCTCTTGTGTCTTCCTGCATTCACAAGTGGATTATTTACCACTATGAGGGTAAGGTTTATCAGACAGTAAAGAATCTGCCTGCAATGCAGGAGACCAGAGTTTGATCTCCAGGTTGGGAAGATCCCTTGGAGAAGAGAATGGCAACTCAATCTAGTATTCTTGCCTGGAGAATTCCATGGACAGAGGAGCCTGGCAGGCTGCAGTCCATGGACTTGCAAAGAGTCAGACAGGACTGATCAAATAACCTACTTACTAAAGAGGGTAAGACAATATATTTCTACTCATTATTAGAGTATAGACTGAAGGGGAATGAAATAAAAAAATCTCAAAACCTTAAGCTTATATGTAGAAAGTATATTTAGAGATTATAGAGTATACTTGTATTGGAATGAACTGAAAAGTAGACTGTAACAAATTCATGTGCTGGAAAAAATGTTTCATAAAATAAAGCAATTGAATTTAGGTATATTTTAAGAGAACCAGGGTTTGACTGGCTCTCCAGCTAATAAATCTTAACATCTTAAAATGTATTATTCAAAATCCCCTTCAGAATAATGTGAAGAAAGATGGACTGTTAGCATGCATATATTTTCACTGAGTTAACACTAGTGTAGTTTAGAAGATGAATTTAAATATATCATTATGTACAGTTGCTATTTAAAGCCCAAACTAGTGTCTGAAGCCCAAACTAGTGTTTGATATAGGGATTATATTTAGAATCCTAGCATTTGATGGTGGTCATAGTGGTGTTAATGACCACCCCCCTCCCCCCGGCTTTTTTTTTTTAAACATGCAGTGTTTGGATTCTGTGCAAAGTGGGTATGGCCCTTTAAATTATTTTTCTCAGTTATCTGCGCTGTTAAAATACGACCTTCCTCTGTAAAAAAAAAAAAAAAAAAAGCAAATGGTAAAGCCTGAAGTTCAAATACGAGCTGCTTTCTTACATCTTTGCAAGGAGCTGGCAAATACTGAAGCTCCTTTGGAGCAAGAACCAGTCATATTTAGATCCCAGGAAGAACCATCTTTTTTTTTTTTTTTTAACCTTTTTATTTTGTATTGGAGTACAGCTGATTGGACCTAGAAACTCATATCGAGTGAAGTAAATCAGACAGAAGAGCCATCCTGAGTCCAGCTCACACATCTGTGCCATTCGCCCACTGGGGTTTACCTTTTCTCTTTGGACTAGACTTCAGCAGAAATCGCCGAACTAACACAGGTATCACCAACTATACCTATAGCTGTTGCTCTCAGCATATATCATTATAACCAGTGCCACTTGATTGTATATATGGAGCACAAAGAATAAAGATTTTAAAAAGTAATTAAGTAAATTTAATCTTGTAAGAAAAAGAGCTAAATCATTCAGATTTTAAAATTACTTTACAAGGTAAATTACCTTATATTTTTTCATGGTTTACCATTGAATACAACCAATAGTGTTGTTAGTCAATATTTCAATATATCTCTTGGATTAACTGAGTGGATAGACCAAATGATCACATCAATGAAGGCAGGATGTGAGCAATAAAATAATGATTTAATCAGTGGTTAATTGTTCTTGTCTGTATAACACTGTGTATCTCTATTTCATACCTACATCCAGAATTTTCTTATATATGTGATGTAGCTTCTATATTCCTCATATATTCCAAATCTGGTAAAGAATTTTTAAAAGCATTATAAATCTATTTCTGTACAATTGTGTCATCTTATGAGAAGTTTTCTTTAGGAAACTTTAAATGCTATAAGTGAATATTATGAACACAGAGGTCTATATATTTTAATCATTATAAAAAATAACAATGGAGCATAATTCTCTGAGGAAATGAAAATATATGAAAAGTATTTTATTTGGTGACACGCTGGCAAACTAGTGAACATAAGAATTTTCAACTTTTTTATCAGAATTCTATTATACAGAGTATTGTTGTTACTATCAAAATTATATTTAAACTATTTGAAGTAAATTAGCTTTTTGAAAAATTGCAAATAGCAATATTAATTTAAAATAAACATATTAATATAAATACTTATATATAAATATTGATTTATTTCAAGGAAAATTGGTTGCTTTTAGCCTATATGTTCAAATATTATGGACATAATGCCACACACCCTACAGGATTACTTAATTACAAATAAACCAATTCGGATCACATTTGTAGGGCTTTCATTTTTAACAACTTATTGGAAGAGGGTCTTTCAGAGATAATGGGAGGTAAACTATCTTTAATCATGAAAAAAGAATGAAGATAAAAAGATAGAAAAATATCAGAAGAACTAAAGAAAGAGAAATTTTAGAATACATTATGTAACACTATCTTACAATACAAAATGACTCATAAAAATTATATTGGCATTTTTCTGGGTACAGAGAGTTTTTAAGTGCAGTATGAATATTTCATCTATCATAGCACTGTTACCCTTTTAAAGTTAAAGTATATACCACATTTAGAGAACTCCAGGTAATAGGTGAAATGATATCTAAAGAGATGTTAACTGATAATTTTAAGAATGGGAAAGAAAATAATCTGAGACAAAAATCTTTCTTAAAAGAAAATTGCAAAAGTAAAATCATGCATCTGTAATTAAATGGCATGAAATAATGATGTCAGTAATACACAAAGAACCCAGAAAGATAAAACCTGAAAACATAGTTTAAACAAAAACCTGTAGATTTATATGTCTTAGAATTGTTATTACAATTTTTTAGAGATGAGTGGAAAACATGCAACATATGCAACGGTGAAACACATCCCTTCCAAAAAGCCAGAGCGAAAAGAAAGTGAGTGTTTTTTTCTCCCAATCCCTACTGAATTATGATATTATTCTTTCCCTTGGTAAATAATTTTTATAAGGAATTTCATTTTAATTTAGCATATGACACATTATGTCTAACTCATTCTCAAGATTTTGTCATTTAAAAGATTTACCTAGTGGACTTTACATAGTAAGAAGAAAAAAATTACATAAATCTCCTTTATTTGGGAAAAAAAAAAAAAACTTTGTCAATTCTATTCAAACATATTTATAACCTACATGCTTTGTGAGAAATAGTGTGACTATTAAAAGCTTTCTCTTTTAATCTCCAGAGACAAAAGAGCAGCTAATTCACACAGAAGTGAAAACAGTCACTTCACAGTCCAACCAGACAAAGATAACAAAAACTAAATCACCTGAAGAAAAAGGTAAAGTTTATGTAGAGGCCTAGCTTGTTGTTGTTTAGTGACTAAGTCATGTAAGACTCTTTTGCGAGCCCATGGACTGTAGCCCACCAAGTTCCCCTGTCCATGGGATTTCCCAGGCAAGAGTACTGGAGTGGGCTGCCGTTTCCTTCTCCAGGAAATCGTCCAAATCCAGGAATCAAAGCTGCATCTCCTGCTTGGCAGGTGGATTCTTTACCACTGACCCACCAGGGGAGCCAGACCTAACTTACATCTTCTCCATTTGCTCAGTTTACCATGGTACCAAATTACTAAGCCTGCCCAGTTTCACGGGGTTGCTTAAACTATATCCTATAACCTAAACAAAAAATGTAGTATTGAAAATGAAATGTCCATATTTAGTATATTGCAGATAATTATCGTAGTTTGGGTGCTATACACATAAATTCGTAACTGAGCAATCAAGTGGGAAAATTCATTCTTTTCATTTTTTGTTTGGAAACAATTGTGACTCTCCTGATGTCATTATCCACTTGTTCTATGAAGTTTCAAGAAACAATGCATGATTAATATTATTTGATACGTTTGGAGTTATAATTTCTTCTACTGCTGAAACTATAGCAAAGTTCCAATAAGGAAATTATGGGTATATATATATATACTTTGTATGCATGGAAGCACACAATATTTACAAAATTATATATATACTCTGATCATGGGTCAACAAAATTGACTCATACAGATATGTTTTAAAAGTATGTTTGCATGCCAAAAACCAAATACCTATATTTGATATTTACTTTGTATTCATAAATCATAGAGATGAATCAGAGGATTATTTTGATAAAGTTAGAATAAGTGACTTTCCTAAAAGATACATATTAACAGAACAGAATAACTCTCAGTTCTTTCAAATTGTTCATTATCCATTTCAATTTATAATTTCAAGTTTGAAGACATTCAAGAGTTAGGGTTTTGAATTTATGGAACATCTCCCTCTAAACCCTGCTCTGTAACTTAATCTTTACTCTGCTGATCTTCTCAGCGTCTCTTTTTTTTCCCTCTGGATAGGGTCTTCAGTTCCATTTCCTTGGTGTTTCACGGTAGTGATTCTCGGAATCTTCTGTTTCCTTCTCCTTTTAACCACAGGAATCTTAGGATTTATGGGTAAGTTAAACAAGACCTGTGCCCTGAACCAAATGTCTCCTCCCTTGGGAATTACTATTTTTACCAGTCTTCTTTTCCTAGTAGTTCCAAAGCTATGATCTCCAGTGCTACCCAGGAAACCTTTCCACCATCACCACTAATGTAATCACTTGGACAGTTATCAAGTTCCTCAAAAGTTTCTCATGTCTTCTTTACTGACGCAGCCTGGATCATATTCAGGATACTTCCAGGAAAGACTATATTTCAGATTTTATTGATGACTGATCATACTTTGTGAACATTAATTTCTCTGTATTCTCTGATGCCTTTTCATAAATGGTCCAATCCTCCTGCAATCTCCATTCTGCTGTTCAAACTTACTTTTTAAAACTGTTTATTCTCACAAACACCTAATACAACCCAACAATGCTTTTTCTCCTATACTATTACAGTCACCTCCTAAAATCAAGAGACTTTCAAAATCCTATTGCAATTGCCAGATAAACTTCTCCGAGTATATCTATGATCATGTCATCAAAATGCCAAGAACCTGTCTCATCCTGTATTTATTATGTTAAAATTCCCCTACTTGTATTTGCCTTTGTGAATCAGTTTTATTTCAACCAAATGATTTTTAGCTTTCCTCCCTATGTACAAATTGGCTTCAGATAATTTTAGATCATTTGCTGGTCCCTGCAAGGTTCTCTAAGTCTCTCTGCCACAGTACATTTGTTTATGCTATTCTCTTCATCTGGACAGCCTTCCTCATGTAGCCTGCCTCTGCCTATGAACATTTTAGACATCTCTCAAGGCCCATTTCATAGGACGTGGATGACTTTTCTAAATCATCCATGATGTATTTTCTAACTCCCTAACTTGATGTCAGTTCTCTCTGTCTAAAACCCATTTTGTGACTTTTTATTATTACTTTCTATTGGAGTATAATTGCTTTACAATGTTGCTTTAGGTTCTGCTATACAATGAAGTGAATCAGCTATATGTATGGATATATCCCCTCCCTCTTGGACCTCCATCCCACCCATCTAGGTCATCACAGAGCACCAGGCTAAGCTTGCTATGCTCATTTTATGCATGGTAGTGTATATATGTCAATTCTAATCTCCCAATTTGTCCCGCTCTCCCCTTCCCCTCCATGTCCACATGTCCGTTCTCTACCTCTGCATCTCTATTCCTACAAATAGGTTCATCAGTACCATTTTTTTAGATTCCATATACATGCATTAATATGCGATATTTGCTTTTCTCTTTTTGACTTACTTCACTCTGCATAACAGGCTCTACATTTGTCCACCTCAGTTTAACTGACTCAAATTCATTCCTTTTTATGGCTAAGTAATATTCTTGTTTATATGTGCCACAACTTCTTTATCCACTCATCTGTAAGTGGACATCTACGTTGCTTCCATGTCCTGAATGTTGCAAATAATGCTGCAATGAACATTAGGGTACATGTGTCTTTTTGAATTATGGTTTACTCAGGGTATATGCCCAGTAGTGGGATTGCTGTTTCATATGATAGCTTTATTCCTAGTTTTTTTAAGGACTCTCCATACTGTTCTCCATAGAGACTGTATCAATCTACATTCCCACCAATAGTGCAAGAGGGTTCCCGTTTCTCCACATCCTCTGCAGCATTTATTGATAAGCCAAACTTTTTGAATTGTATGCCTGTGTGTATACATATAATTATGTATATAACAGATATATATTACTTTTATTAACATACAATTCTCTGGCCATATATTCCCACTTTTACTGAGTAAAATTCAGTGACTTCAAGTATATTCAGAGGTGCACAACCATGAAACAGACTGTTCATCATTCAATTGTGTCCAAAGCTTTGTGACCCCATGAGCTGTGGGCAACCAGGCTCTTCTGTCCAGGGGATTCCCCAGACAAGAATACTGGAGAGGGGTGCTGTTTCCTTCTCCAGGGGATATTCCAGACCCAGGGATCAAACCCTAGGTCTCCTGCATTGCAGGCAAATTCTTTACCATCTGAGCCACCAGGGAAGCCTAACTTTTATCAATATTAGAGCATTTTCCTTACTCCAAAAAGAAATCTCACACTCATTAGCTATTGCTTCCCATTTCTCTCAAAATTTGCTAGCCTAAAGCAAACAATAATCTATTTTATGTCTCTCTAGATTTTCCTGTTCTGGACATTTCTTAAACGTGGAATCATATAATACATGGTCTTTTGTGACTGGCTTCTTTCACTTAACATGATGCTTCCAAGGGTCATTCATGATAGGATATATCAACATGGCATTCCCTCTAATGGCCAAAAAATATTCCACTGTATGGATATAATTAATCTATATATTAATCTTGTATCAGATATATAATTTGTAAATATTTTCCCATTATTTGTATTACTTTTCACTCTCTTGTAGTGACTTTTCATGTGTAAAACCTTTTAATTTTGATGAAGCCCAGTATACTCTTACTTTGATCACTTGTGTTTTGGGTATCATATCTAAGAAACCATTGCCTAATCCAGGATCACAACTTTCACCTATGTTATCTAAAGTCATAATTTTAACTTCTTCATGTGTGTGTTTGATCCATTTTGAGTTAATTTTCATGTGGTGTAAGGTGAATATGAGGTATCTTTCCATTTATTTAGGTCTTTAATTTTTAACGATTTTCTCTTTAAAGTACATGTTTTACACATCTTTGTTAAATGTATTCCTGAATATTTTATTATTTTTGATGCTATTATAAATAGAACATTTTTCTTAATGTTATTTTCAGATTAGCCATTGCTAGTGTTGAGATCACAAGCTTTACCTTGAAGACAATTGCAATCCACTCCAGTACCCTTGCCTGGAAAATCCCATGGACAGAGGAGCCTGGTAGGCTGCAGTCCATGGGGTCGTGAAGAGTCGGACATGACTGAGTGACTTCACTTTCACTTTTCATTTTCATGCATTGGAGAAGGAAATGGCAACCCACTCCAGTGTTCTTACCTGGAGAATCCCAGAGACAGGGGAGCCTGGTGGGCTACCATCTATGGGGTCGCAGAGTTGGACATGACTGACGTGACTTAGCAGCAGCAGCAGCAGCATTCCCAAAGGCTTTTTTATGATGTAATTTTTTGTCTTCCTGTATAGTCTTATCTCTCTAAAAAGCACAGGAATAAAACTCCTGAACATTAACTGACATATTAAAATTTAAATTATGCCTATTAGTCTGCCCCATGTTATGCTTTCCTAGAACTAATGATGTACAGTAAAGTTTTCCAGGGTCGATTACCAGAGCCTCCATTGGACAATGGAACACAAGAAAATTCCACATCTAAAAACATAACTCTCAAAGAGAAACCACTTAACACAGGTATGTAGACATAAAGACTGAGACCGACAAGTTTCTTCTCTGCTTCTCTCAATCACTTGAAAACCTGCTCAAATTGGATTTTATTTTAGAATCAGCCCATTGTGGAGTCCAACTTTCATTTCATTTCATCGGGAAAAAAAAAATCAGTCTTTCCCAGTGGTTAGATTCTTCTGTACCCATGATACATTCTTTTAAATCACTGTTTCACAAAATAATACTTTTTCTAACAAATAGTTCTAACTCTCCTTTAGCACATTCTGTAATCATTATTATATGCTCTCTTGTGGATATGTAGATCAGGTACTAGGTTTATGTACCTGATGTACATAAACAGGTACAATGTATCAGTGCTAAGTTAAGATCAGCTCTGTACCTATAGATTTTACTTAGTCTAGAGACTGCTTCCCTTGTGGCTCAGCTGGTAAAGAATCCGCCTGCAATGCGGGAGACCTGGGTTCGATCCCTGGGTTGAGGAAATCCCCTGGAGAAGGGAAAGGCTACCCACTACAGGAGACCTGGGTTCGATCCCTGGGTTGAGGAAATCCCCTGGAGAAGGGAAAGGCTACCCACTACAGTATTCTGGCCTGGAGAATTCCATGGACTGTATAGTTCACAGGTCGCAAAGAGTCAGACATGACAGAACGACTTTCACTTTCTTTCTTTCAGAGAATACAAAGAAGTTGTTTTCCCCTGTGAACTCCTATCTGTAGAGATTGTGAGAAAAAACATCAGTTTTCTAAGATATATTTCCTAGAGAATTTTAATAGTATTATGCATAGATTTGGAGGGATGTAAGTCATCTCCCTAAGGCCAGGAACTTAGAAATGAAGTCCATCCATCTCACGAAATCAATGGTTTTACAAGGACTAGAAAGGATTCCTCAGTAGCTAAGTTCCAGAGCATTCCTTTCAAGATACACACTGAATGGTCTCCGGGGAATATCTTTTGTTTTTAAGGAAAGGAATGTAAAAGTAAATGGTCGTGTTGTGGACAGAAATGTTACTATTTTTCGGATGAATTGAAGAACTTTGAAGAAAGTAAAAAAAGCTGCAAGGAAATGGACTCCACACTTCTTAAGATAGAAGATAAGGAAGAACTGGTGACGTATTTCTTTTTCCATCTCACCCTGTATTCATCTTATTCACCTGGCCATCTGGCCATCAGTTGTTGACTAAATCATTTTTTTTTTTTTTTTAAGCTGTGCTGGGTCTTCCTTGCTACTAGTGGGCTTTCTCTACCTGCGGTGACAGGGCTTCTTGTGGAGGTGACTTCCCTTGTGGTGGAGTATGGGCTCTAAAGCTCAGGCTCAGTAGTTGTAGTGCGCAGGTTTAGCTGTCTGTTGCATGTGGAATCTTACTGGACTGGGGATCCAAGCTGTGTCCCCTGCATTGCCAGACAGATTCTTAACAACTTGACCACTGGGGAAGTCCTGTTAGCTAAATCTGAATGCTTGATAATATTTGAGTGTCCATAGTTTACAGTTGTAAGTTGATTCAGATCTAGACAGTTCTTATCTTAAGGTCAGAAATACAAGTAGAAATGAAATTAGAATTTCATTTAATTCATCTAACTCACCCACAGTTAGAACTTTTCCAGTAGAGCAAATGTAAAGGGAAACATGAAACAATTAGGAAAAAATTATGCTTAAAATATTTCATTTTATCAGAGATAATTATATTTTCATACTAATAATTTCATGGAAATGTAGCTTCTTTCTGAAAAAAAATGTCATTTTACCTCCAACAAAATCAAGAAGTACAATATCACTGAGTTTAGGGTAAAAGGAAGACTTGGTATGAATTTAAAATTGAAGATCAATTAATTCAAACTCATATTAAACTTTAACTCATACTAACTTCCAAGAAAATTGAACTAAATATTTCATAATCCTTATCAATATCCTTGATTTGAATAGAGAAATAATTTACTATTATTCTTTCAAGAAATATATTCTTACATTTCAAGGTAAGGAGAATCTTTTAATATTCTTTCACAGACACTAAGACTAACTCATTTATCTGTAATAGAACAATCACCCATATCTTTGGCTTTTAACAACTCATAAACAGTTACAAAAATATGAACTTGAAAACCATAAAGAAAACAAAGCAAATCTGAACCCGAAAAGAAGACATTCACAGATCTGAATTAACTTCCTTTTTATTCCAAAGGGCTTCCCTGGTGGCTCAGACAATAAAGAATCTGCCTGCAATGCAGAAGGTCTGGGTTTGATCCCTGGGTCAGCAAGATCCCCTGGAAAAGGGAATGGCAACCCACTCCAGTATTCTTGCCTGGAGGATTCCGTAGATAGGGAAGCCTGGTGGGCTCAAAAATTAGCTTCAGAGTCTAGAAGCCCTAATCTTTTATGTAGGATATCTCCATCAAGAAATAAGACCATCTATGAAAACCATGAAATTGAATGTCAAATCTTATGAATAGATGGTATGTATGTAATTTTTTTTCTGGGTAAAGAGACTAAGTTTTTGCCATATTCTCTATGGTGAAAGAAACAAAGGAAAATAAAAATAAACTAAGGGTAAAAACTAAAGCAGAATAGAGAAATACAGAATTTATAGTCAGAAACTCCCTCTTTAGTTCCCTTTCACACATTACTTTGCTTGTAATAAAATGTTATATTTTCTTTCCAACATATTTTAGGAAGATCACATGAGATGATATATGAACATTGCTGTTGTTTAGTTGCTAAGTCATGTCGACCAGTCTCCTCTGTCCATGGGATTTCCCAGGCAAGAGTACTTGGGTGGGTGACCGTTTCCTTCTCCAGGGAATCCTCCAGAACCAGAGATCAAACCCTCATCACCTTCATTAGCAGGCAGGTTCTTTACTACTGAGCCATCAGGGAAATCCGTATATATGTGCATAAATGTGGTAAAAATTAAGTTACAAGATGAACATCAGTTACATGTGTACTTATCCAGTAATTTCCAGATACCCATGTAAACATCTCATCTGGTAGAATAAGGACCACTTCTTCAAGATGCTCACTTCACAAAAAATAAGCACAGTACTTTTGAAAAACAATTTAAATGACATTGGTAAAAACCTCACATCTGTCACACCTGGACCTCAAAATACCAACCAATTTTGCTCAGAATTTTTTCTTCAGCTACAAGTGTGAGTTTTGAAAGTAAATTAAGATATTTTAGTCTGAAGATTAAATAAGATAGGTACAGGACTTCCCTAGTGGTCCAATGGTTAAGACTTTACCTTTCAGCACACAAGGTACAGATGTGATCCCTCGTCATGAGCTAAGAGCCCACATGCCTCTTGGCTAAAAATCAAAAGTATAAAAAAAAGCAATATTACAACACATTCAATAAAAGCTTTAAGAATGATCTACATCCAAAAATCTTAAAAAAAAGATAGGTAAGCTAAGACAGTGTTATTTTATGTCTCATTTATGTCACTATATTTAATAAATATAACTAAGATTCTATTATTTTATCATTTGAACAGAATCAGGATGAAATTGATCTTGAAACTATTTGTTACTCAAAATAATAAAATATTAAAAAGATTATTATTTCATTTCAGAATTATGAAAGACATTTTTCTCATAGAATATATCTCTTTCTATTGCAGAACTTCATTCAAAGCAGACTATCCTATTTCTATTGGATTGGATTATCTCGTAAAGGAACCAAAAATCAATGGACATGGGAAGATAAGTCATTGCCTTTTCTAAAATTGTAAGTCTCGAGAATAGGTAGTAAATAAAAAGTTCCATATTCTAGTTTACATTTTGAAAAGTATATAGGGAAATGCACACTTTAATATATAGACAAATATGCACACATATATGGGCATATACATGTGGCTCAGTGGTAAAGAATCCATTGGTAATGCAGGAGACACAGGTTTGATTCCTGGATCAGGAAGATACCCTGGAGAATGGCAATGCACTGCAATATTCTTGCCTGGGAAATCCCATGAACAGAGGAGGCTGGCAGGCTACTGTCCATGGGGTTGTAAAGAAGAGGACATAACTTAGCAACTAGCACACACATGAGCACTGCATGTACATACAGACACACATATACAAAGAATTTAAGTTCAGAAAATGAGTATATATAGAGAGGGAGGCTTTTCAACTTGTTGCTATAATTCTCATACAGTATGCTTTAGGAAAGGCTAGGGCACCAAGGGATAGTTTCTTGAAAGGAAAGAAAAAATATATATACCTTAACTTTGAACCAATATTTCTTATGTTTGCATTAGTGAATGTCTATTTTACATTATTTATATGCTTTTATTTTATTTTAAGTGATTGGAAAGAGTCAAACGAAGGAAACTGTGCATATATTAAAGCAACAAAGATGTCTGCTTCTGACTGTTCCAGATTCATGCACTTCATTTGTGAGAAGTAGATAGCTTGTCTTGCTACCTGATGAAACGACAACCAAGGACACATGCAACAATGTTTCCTTATAAAAACTGAGACCCTTGGAAGTCCAGTCTGTATATCTCTCATTTCAGAATGCTTTGTTATGGGCTGCCCCTATATTTGAGCTTGATAGAGATACATTGTGGACCCTCCACTTCTGTGTCTTTCAAACATAAATCCCAGATCACACCAGTTATGAGCACAGGTTGGCAGAGTGAGAAAGTATCAGTGCTTCTCATGAACCTTAGGACTGTGTAGTCAATTTCTGCTACTCACACAGATTTAGTAAGTAATCTTGCAAACTGTTGTCACAGCCATGTACATTTTACCTGGGATTTAATGCCAAGGGTAAGTGAAGTCATTATTCTGTATCAATTGTATATGCATTTGTTTGATTTCTTACTTTTTAGCAGAAAGACAGTATAGTAACAGAAAGAAAACAAATAGATCTGTGTTTGTGACCTATACCACAACTAATAGCCTGAATGCTCTCTGGCAAGTCCAGACTTCTGGGTATGATTCCGTATTGCAAAGTGGCTGTACCATTTTGCATTCTATTAGCAGTGTATGAGAATTCCATTTGCTAATGTCCTACTAACTTTAATATTGAAAAAATTAAAAAAAAATTTAATAAGGTGTTGTATAATAAAGGTATATTTGCATATCTCTAATGAATGTTGCCGGGAGAAATATCGATAACCTCAGATATGCAGATGACACCACCCTATGGCAAAAAGTGAAGAAGAACTAAAAAGCCTCTGAATGAAAGTGAAAGAGGAGAGTGAAAAAGTTGGCATAAAGCTCAACATTCTGAAAACGAAGATCATGGCATACGCCCCATCACTTCATGAGATATAGATGGGGAAATAGTGGAATCAGTGTTAGACTTTATTTTTCTGGGCTCCAAAATCACTGCAGATGGTGATTGCAGCCATGAAATTAAAAAAGATGCTTACTCCTTGGAAGGAAAGTTATGAGCAACCTAGATAGCACATTCAAAAGCAGGGACATTACTTTGCCAACAAAGGTCCGTCTAGTCAAGACTATGGATTTTCCAGTAGTCATGTATGAATGTGAGAGTTGGACTGTGAAGAAAACTGAGCACTGAGGAACTGATGCTTTTTAACTGTGGTGTTGGAGAAGATCTTGTGAGTCCCTTGGACTGCCAGGAGATCCAACCAGTCCATTTTAAAGGAGATCAGTCCTGGGTGTTCATTGGAAGGACTGATGCTAAGCTGAAACTCCAATACATTGGCCACCTCATGCAAACAGTTGACTCATTGGGAAAGACCCTGATGCTGGGAGGGATTGGGGCAGGAGGAGAAGGGGATGACAGAGGATGAGATGGCTGGATGGCAATACCGACGTGATGGACATGAGTTTGAGTAAACTCCGGGAGTTGGTGATGGACAGAGAGGCTTGCCGTGCTGAAATTCATGGGGTTGCAAAGAGTAGGATTCGAATGAATGACTGAACTAAACTGAACCAATAAATGATGTGCACCATCCTTTCATATGATGTCCTATGGTAAAGATTGATTAAATATTTTGCCTATTTTTATTGGGTTGTTCATTTTCTTATTATTGAGCTCTGAGAGTTCTCTCTATATATTTTGGATGTTAATATTTTTTCAGACGTGTTTCATAAACACTGCATTACAGTATACCTTGTATTCTCTTAACATTCTTTTTAGAAGTTTAGATGAACAGAAGTTTAACTTGAAGAAGTGAATAAATAATTTTTAAACATATGTTTTTATATTTAAGAAGTTTTTAGTTAAGAAATCTTAATTAACGTGAACTTGAAAAATTTTCTCCTATGCCTTTTTCTAGAAGCTCTAGGTTTACATGGATATCTATATTTCATTGCATTAATTTTGCATATAGTGCAAAGTATGGATTGAATTCTTTTTAAAAATGTTTTGCAAAAAGATGTCTAGTTATTTCAGCACCATTTTTTGAAAATTGTACTCTTCTGTTGAATTATCATGGCACTTTTGTCAAAAATCAATTCACCACTTGTATCTATTTCTAAACTCTATCCTATTTCATTGATCTGAATATCTGCCTTCTTTCACCAATAACTTGATTATTGGGAATTTATAGGACGTTGTGAAGTGATGTGAGTTCTCCTGCATTGTCTTTTTCAAAATTTTTTAACTTTTTTTTTGCAAAGAAGAAAAAACTTACTTAGCGGCCATTTTTTATTATAATTCCATTACTAGTAAATAAAATCTTAGCTACTTGAAAAATATGGCTGATCTAAAATAGGGGTAGGAAATACATAAGAGCCTGGAGATTTTTGTAGTTCTAGAAAATGGAGAAGGGCTTAAAACTGTAGAGGTATGTCAACTAGGTAAAGGAATTACCAATGACCAAAGCTGGAACAATTTAAGCAGCAAAAATCACAGAAAAGAAATAGTATTAATTATAACCCCAATATAAAATACCCATGAGTCCACAGTAGCATAAAATGATTGAATACTTTAGCAAATGAGGGAGATGAAACAATCTCCTGTGCAGAAAAATTCTAAATAAATAATGTAGATGCTCTTGCCTAAAAGGGATGGGACTCCTTACTCCTTAAGTACTTACTGCACATAATGATTTCCTTCCAAAGAAATTATTACAGAATCATATGGAAGAGGGAAAATAAGAGTAACTTTTGAGTGGAAAATCTGACAAACACCACCTCAGTGAGCAAAGGTAACATCAACAGAGGTCATGTTCACAGTTTGTTCCCTTGATGTGATGTAATAAAATTTGCACTCTGTCATCCTCCCCAAATTTACAACTCCAATCTCCTCATGAGAAAAATGTCAGACATATCTCAATGAAGGGTAATCTAAAATATACCTACCTAGCAGTTTTCAAAACTATCAAGATCATTAAACACAAGGAAAGTCTGTAATAGCCAAGGGGGGCCTAAAGAGACGTGACATCTAAATGTCATGTGGTAACCTGGATGGGATTCTGGAATAGAAAAAGGACATAGGTAAAAGCAATTACAGAAGCATGAATAAACTATGGATTTTCATTACTAAAAATACACTGATGTTGGTTTATTAATTACAACAAAAGTGCAATACTAATATAAAATGAATTAAAGAGGAACTGGTTTCAGGATATACGGAATTCTATACTATCTTCAAACTTTTTCTATAAATGTATATTGTTCTAAAAAACAGAGTTCATTAAAAATTAAAATTAATATGCAACCTTCTAAAAATAAAGGCTTAATATGTTTCTTATTTTTTAACTTTTTTCTTAATTGGAGGAAAATTGCTTTACAATGTTGTGCTGAATTCTATTATATAACAATGTGAGTCAGCCATAAGTATACATATGTCCCCTCCCACATGAATCTTTCTCCCACTCCATCCAGCCCCTGTAGGTTGTCACAGAGAACCAGGCTGTGTGTTTCTGATTATGACTGACTTAAATTTATAGAGCAATTAAGGGAGAATAGGAATCATCATAATGTTTAGACTTCCAGTTTAAGACTATAGTTTATTTATCAATTTGTTTTTTTCAACCTTTCTCACTAGTATTTTATAATTCAGCATACAAATGGTGCAAATATTTGGTACATTTATACTATAAACTTAAAGCTTTTGACCCCAAGGATTGTAGCCTACCAGGTTCCTCCACCATGAGATTTTCCAGGCAAGAATACTGGAATGGGTTGCCATTTCCTTTTCCAGGAGATCTTCCCAACCCAGGGATTGAACCTGGCTCTCCCACATTGTAGGCAGACAATTTACCATCCGAGCCACCAAGGAAGTCCATTATAAATGATACTTTTTGTTTTTCTCAATTTCTAATAAGTTACGTAGAAATATAACTGATTTTAATATTCTGTTCTATCTGAAACCATGTTTCGGTTCAGTTCAGTTCAGTCGCTCACTTGTGTCCGACTCTCTGTGACCCCATGGACTGCAGCACGCCAGGCTTCCCTGTCCATCACCCAACGCTCAAACTCATGTCCATCAAGTCAGTGATGCTATCCAACCATTTCATCTTCTGTCGTCCCCTTCTCCACCTGCCTTCAATCTTTCCCAGCATCAGGGTCTTTTCCAATGAGTCAGTTCTTTGCATCAAGTGGCCAAAGTATTGGACTTTCAGCTTCAGCCTCAGTCCTTCCAATGAACATTCAGGATTGGTTTGCTTTAGGATTGACTGGTTGGATATCCTTGCAGTCCAGGGACTCTACTTACTGATTAGATTTAGGAGGATTTTGGAGATACTTTGGAATTTGTGCAGACAATTATGTCATTTCACAAATAAACAGTTCTGTTTCTCTTTCCAATCTATATGACATTTTATGATAGATAAGTAGAGTCAACAGATGTAGTAAATAAATTTATGGTTACCACCTAGACAGCAAATTAAAAAGCAGAGATATTACATTGCCAACAAACATCCCTATAGTTAAAGCTATGGCTTTTCCAGTAGTCATGTATGGATGTGAGAGTTGGACTATAAAGAAGGCTGAGCATTGAAGAATTTATGCTTTTGAACAGTGGTGCTGGGTAAGACTCCCAAGATTCCCTTGGACTACAAGGAGACCAAACCATTCAGTCCTAAAGAAAATCAAGTCTTAATATTCATTGGAAGGACTGATGCTGAAGCTGAAGCTCTAATATTTTGGCCACCTGATGCAAAGAACTGACTCATTGGAAAAGACCCTGATTCTGGGAAAGATTGAAGGCAGGAGAAGAAGAGGACGACAGAGGATGAGATGGTTGCATGGCATCACCGACTCAAAGGACATGAATTTGAGCAAGCTCTGGGAGATGGTGATGGACAGGGTTGCCTGGTGTGTGCTTCAGTCCATGGGGTTGCAAAGAGTCGGACATGACTGAACAACTGAAAACCAACAGGTGATGGGGAGGGCAGGGATACACTGGGAGATGAGCATTGACATCTACACATTACTGTATATAAAAAAGAACCTGCTGTGTAGCACAGGGAACTCTACTCAATACTCTGTAATGGCCTATATAGAAAAAGAATCTAAAAACAGGGTAGATACAGGTATGTGTATAACTGAATCACTCTGCTGTACACCTGACACTATCACACATTATAAATCCACTAGAATCCAATAAAAAATTTTTAAAGAAAAAAATATATGTGTCTTTCTTATTCATTTGTGTGTCTTAAATATTTGCTTTTGCTCCTAAAACAAAATAAAACATGTCTTTCCACATATATTGTCATGAAGTAAGGGCCTGTTTGCCTTTCAATGCTTTTTCATCACATAGGAGACTTCAAAGTGCACAGTCAATATTCAATAAGACTGTGGAGTCAGTGATACTCCTCTATTTTTCACGTTATACTATGAATGTATATGAACTACTGACCTATGAAAATATTTTAAATAAATGAATACAGAATTGATGTCAGTGAATCACATAGTCTCAACACAAATATTCTATAAATTTTAGATGAGTTTGTAGATGACTAATACAAAATAAATTACCGAGAAAATTTAAAGTAGTAGTAAATAAAGAAATAAAAACACATCTTTTGTCTGAAAAATATTTTTATGACCTGTAAACATTGCCAGAACTTTGTTCCTCATCAGTTCAGTTCAGTTCAGTCACTCAGTCGTGTCCAACTCTTTGCGACCCCATGAATTGCAGCACACCAGGCCTCACTGTCCATCATCAACTCCCGGAGTTCACTCAAATTCATGTCCATCAAGTTGGTGATGCCATTGAGCCATCTCATCCTCTGTCGTCCCTTTCTCCTCATGCCCCTAATCCTTCCCAGCATCAGAGTCTTTTCCAATGAGTCAATTCTTCACGTGAGGTGGCCAAAGTACTGGAGTTTCAGCTTTAGCATCATTCCTTCCAATGAATATTAAGACTTGATTTTCTTTAGGACTGAATGGTTTGGTCTCCTTGTAGTCCAGGGGAATCTTGGGAGTCTTACCCAGCACCACTGCATATTACTGGCTAACAACCACATGAAAAGATGCTCAACATCACTCATTATCAGAGAAATGCAAATCAAAACCACTATGAGGTACCATTTCACACCAGTCAGAATGGCTGCGATCCAAAAGTCTACAAGCAATAAATGCTGGAGAGGGTGTGGAGAAAAGGCAACCCTCTTACACTGTTGGTGGGAATGCAAACTAGTACAGCCACTATGGAGAACAGTGTGGAGATTCCTTAAAAAACTGGAAATAGAACTGCCTTATGATCCAGCAATCCCACTGCTGGGCATACACACTGAGGAAACCAGAAGGGAAAGAGACATGTGTACCCCAATGTTCATCACAGCACTGTTTATAATAGCCAGGACATGGAAGCAACCTAAATGTCCATCAGCAGATGAATGGATAAGAAAGCAGTGGTACATATACACAATGGAGTATTACTCAGCCATTAAAAAGAATACATTTGAATCAGTTCTAATGAGGTGGATGAAACTGGAGCCTATTATACAGAGTGAAGTAAGCCAGAAAGAAAAACACCAATACAGTATACTAACCCATATATATGGAATTTAGAAAGATGGTAACAATAACCCTGTGTACGAGACAGCAAAAGAGACACTGATGTATAGAACAGTCTTATGGACTCTGAGAGAGAGGGAGAGGGTGGGAAGATTTGGGAGAATGGCATTGAAACATATAAAATATCATGTATGAAACGAGTCGCCAGTCCAGGTTCGATGCACGATACTGGATGCTTGGGGTTGGTGCACTGGGATGACCCAGAGGGATGGAATGGGGAGGGAGGAGGGAGGAGGGTTCAGGATGGGGAACACATGTATACCTGTGGCGGATTCATTTTGATATTTGGCAAAACTAATACAATTATGTAAAGTTTAAAAATAAAATAAAAAAAAATAAAGATGAGCCAAAAGTGGGAAAAAAATAAAATAAAAAATAAAATAATAGTAATAATGAGAAGAAAAAAAAAAAAAAAGAAAGAACAGGACATCCAGACGGCATAAGATGGCTATTTTGAGACATTCCTTTGCTATTTTCTGGTGAATAAAGTCATATTCCTTGCCTCAACAACAACAACAAAAAAACGAACAAAGAAAAACAAACAAGGTTGTGAAAATTATAAAGAAACTACAGGTACAAAATTGATAACTAATACCAAAAAGCAAAAATTAAAAATCTAGAGTAGAGTTTGGAATTTCAAAAATACAATGTTAAAAAAAAAGAAGAAGAAAAATAAAGAGAGAAAACAAACAAACCAACAAAAACAATGTCACAAAAATTATAAAGAAAATACAGGTACAACATTGATATCAAATACCAAAAGGCATAAATTAAAAATCTTGAGTAGAGTTTGGAATTGCAGATATACGATGTTATATAAAAGAAGAAGAGAAAGAAACAGAGAAAAAAAAAAGTCACAGAAATTATAAAAAAAACTATAGGTACAAAATTGATAACATATACCAAAAGGCTAAAATTAAAAATCTAGAGTAGAGTTTGGAATTTCAAAAATACAATGTTAAAGAAAAGAAGAAAAAGAAAAAAAAAACAAAACACGGTCAAAAAATTATAAAATATATATATGAAGTTTGCTGAAGAAGAAAAAAATAGGGTCTTTTTTTTTTTTGCAAAGTAATAGGTTATAAAAGTGAAAATTAAAGGACAATAGAGGACTTAAATTTTTTTAAAAAAAAAATAAAAAAAAGGAAAGATTGATCATAAAAATAGTAAAAATATATCTAGGTCTTTCTCTGGTTTTGTTGTGAGTATTGTGGGTTCAGTTCATTTTTGGCTAGTTCCTTGGTCTGACTTATATTTCTCAAGATCTATAGGCCCCTTCCTATGTAGTCCGTAGTAACCACAGGGTTTTAATCTATGGCCTGTAGCTTCCAAGGCGTTTCCCTCTGTTATAGCTTCTTCTGTTTGCTGGTCTTTCAGTGTCTGGTTCCCGCCCTGACACAAAGGGGACGGCGGAGGACACTAATTTTTTTTATTTTATTTAGGCTCACTTGTTCAGCTGCGCTGTGGGGAGGGAGGGAGGGATGCTGCAAACAGATAACACTGGCGTGCGCTCGCAGTGCCTCAGCCACACTGGGTCTGCCCCCGCTCAAGGCGCATGTAGCCTCCCTGCCCACACTGCTTGGGCTCTAGGTTGTTCTGCCAGGAACAATCAGAGGCCGGCCCTGGGCTGAGCTCCCAGGTCCAAGCCGCTCAGGTTCAGGCACTCGGGTAGTCCTCAGAGGCGCAGACTCGGTTGGGCCTGCGTTTTGTGCTCTTCCCAGGTCCGAGCAGCTCAGGTGATGAGGTGTTTGGCGAGCGCCAATGCTGCGACTTATTGCCTCCCCGCCACTTGGTTGTCTGGGTGTAAAACCAGTGCACCTTCTCAGGCAGATGTTGACCATCCAGACCCCCAAGAAGTTTTAGTTAGCAAAGAAGCCTGCTTATAGTTTTATAGATAGAGTCTCTCTGGGGCTGCGATTGCCCCCTTCTGGCTCTGGCTGCCTGTCACCCGATGGGGAAGGTCTGCAGCTGGCTATCTCTGTTCAGTCCTTTGTTCCGTGCGCGGGCCTGGCGGTGTCTTAGGTTAGGGCTGGCTTTTCGTGTGGTAGATATTCCACAGTCTGGTTTGCTAGCCCAAATTATTTCGCTCAGATAGCTCTCAGGACATTCGGGCCTGATTTTTACTCTAAGCGACGCAGCCCGCGCCGTGCTTCCCTGCCCAGCCCCCGCTTGCTAAAGGCATGTGCAGGCGTCTGCGCTGCTTCTCCGCTGGGGGAGTTACCGTAGGGCTCGCAATCTGCGGGTTTTAATTGTTTATTTATTTTTTTCTCCCTGTTATGTTGCCCTCTGTGCTTCCAAAGCTCGGCACAAATTTGGCAGTGAGAAGGTTTCCTGGTGTTTGGAAACTTCTCTCTTTTTAAGACTCCCTTCCCAGGACTGAACTCCATCCCTCCCTCTTTTGTCTCTTTTTTTTTGTCTTTTATCTTTTTTCCTACCTCCTTTTGAAGAGTTGGGTTGCTTTTCTGGGTGCCTGATGTCCTCTGCTGGCATTCAGAAGTTGTTTTGTGGAATTTACTCAACGTTTAAATGCTCTTTTGATGAATTTGTGGGGGAGAAAGTGTTCTCCCCATCCTACTCCTCCGCCATCTTGGCTCCTCCTCCTAAAATGAATACATTTTAATCAGTTCTAATGAGGTGGATAAACTGGAGCCTATTATACAGAGTGAACTAAGCCAGAAGGAAAAACACCAATACAGTATACTAACGCATATATGTGGAATTTAGAAAGATGGTAATGATAACCCAGTATGCGAGACAGCAAAAGAGACACAGAGTTATAGAACAGTCTTTTGGTCTCTTGCTTTTTTGATGATCCAATGGATGTTGGAAACTTGATCTCTGCTTCCTCTGCCTTTCCTAAAGCCAGCTTGAACATCTGGAATTTCTCAGTTCATGTACCGTTGAAGCCTGGCTTGGAGAATTTTGAGCATTACTTTGCTACCAAATGAGATGAGTGCAATTGTGCAGTAGTTTAAACAGTCCTTGGCATTGCCTTTCTTTGGGATTGGAATGAAACCTGACCTTTTCTAGTCATGTGGCCACTGCTGAGTTTTCCAAAATTGCTGGCATATTTCGTGTAGCACTTTCACAGCATCATCTTTCAGGATTTGCAATATCTCAACTGGAATTCCATCACCTCCACTAGCTTTGTTCATAGTGATGCTTTCTAAGGCCCACTTGACTTCACATTCCAAGATGTCTGGCTCTAGGCAAGTGATCTGGGTACTTATCTGGGTCATGAAGATCTTTTTTGTATAGTTCTTCTGTGTATTCTTGCCACCTCTTCTTAATATCTTCTGCTTCTGTTAGGCCCATACCATTTCTGTCCTTTATTGTACCCATCTTTGCATGAAATTTTCCCTTGGTACCTCTAATCTTCTTGAAGAGATCACTACTCTTTCCCATTCTATTGTTTTCCTCTATCCTTTGCACTGGTAACTGAGGAAGGCTTTCTTATCTCTCCTTGCTATTCTTTGGAACTCTGCATTTAGATGAATATATCTTTCCTTTTCTCCTTTGCCTTTAGCTTCTCTTCGTTTCTCAGCTATTTGTAAGGCCTCCCCAGACAACCATCTTGCCTTTTTGCATTTCTTTTTCTTGGGGATGATCTTGACCATTGCCTCCTATACAGTGTCACAAAGCTCCATCTATAGATCTTCAGGCACTATGTTTATCAGATCTAATGGATCTTACAGTATATGAGAACAATTTCTCAGGGGCATTTAAAAATGGAAAATGTAAATAACACAACTAGAGTTCCAGTTGTCCTTTTAATTGGAGCCCAAAGTCTCCTATTTTCTGGAGGTGTGTGGTAAGCTAAACTCTCTTCAACTCGCCTAAGTGTGAGGATTTCCTGTTCAAACCTGAAGTGACACATTGACGACAAATCAATATTTTCCATTCTAGCTTCACTCTGAGCCGTCACAGGGCAGCCTGTGAAGGTCACAGACATTGCTTATTCTTGACTGGGTTTTAAGTTTTTAAATTTCTCCTTTTGTTACCAGCCTAAGCAGGTCTCTTTTTAGAGAATAGCCTGATCTGCACACTAAAGAATGCACGACTTCCTGGCCTACAGAAGGTATGTGTCCCTCCTCTCCTGTCTCTCTGCTAGACCGTCTCACGTAGTGGGAACTAACAAATGTTAGAGGTGATGCAACTGAGCTATAGTAAATATACAACAAAATCAAAGTATAACATTGTTTTTTTTTTAATAATTTGGTGTAAACAATAACCATAAAATACCAAATATTGGGTCATTTCTCCAAGTATTCAAATTATTGTCTGTTGAATACACACATGCATATTTGGGTGTGTATATAATATTAAGTGAAATTTATTGACCTCATGATAGGGAACAATTAGTTTCGGATTTTATAATCAGTAGATGGTAAGCTTTTTTGTATAATAATACGTTTATACATATTTTGCTCAACATCTATACACAGATTCTTGGAAAGGAATTCATTATATAGCAAAAGGCCAAACATAATTCCTCCCCTATGTTTTAGATTGAATAAAAGAGCCCTAATTTTTTAATGAAATTTAAGATGAAGTAACTTTTTTTTAATATATTTTATTTTATTTTTTAACTTTACAATATAGTATTGGATTTGCCATATATCTAAAGGCTAATTTAAACTTAATTGTCATAATTAAAGTATTTTTTAAAAATCAAACATTGCATAAATGATATGTTATACTAACTAAAGGCTGATATAAATCAGAAACAGTACCATAGAAATGATGACTAAGATAATAATTAAAACTGATAATTATTGAGAACTTATAAATTCCAGGTTGAGTGCTCAGTGTTACACACGTTATATATTGCATAAACTTATTTCCATTTTATATTAATAATATAGGTTACCAGATAGCAAATAACTTTTTGAAAGTCACATTTTATAAATTTCAGTCATAATTAATTTCCAGATATTTCTGACTACTGCATCAATTGTCTGAATTATTAAATTATGTTATCTGGATTTTTTATAAGTAATTACCATCACTTATACAGCTAAAATGACCTTTACTAACATGGACATCTATTAGATCTTTCTGGAAGTTTGAACCAACAGTGTTCTTCCATAAGTGACCTAAAATGTTTATCATTTTGTGGGTAGAGATATTAGCCATTAAATCAATTATCAACTACTTTTGTAAAATAATTAACTTTTAGTGTTTCCTATTGTTTTATTTTTCATATTACTTTGTTATATATGTTTAATGTGTCAGGTAACATTTTCCAATATATGAAGCATTTCCTCAGTTTTTAATGCTTTCGCAGAACTCCTCAACCATTTGAAATAATGACCATTTGTTATCCCTTTTCATCAATAAATGTAAGTCACCAAATAATGTAATTTAGTGTAGGAAATTATTGTATATGTCAACATTACTCTCTCCTCATCTTTAAAGAACTGTTTTTAACCAATATTAAATTTCAAAATTATCATAAATATGGGTGAATCTCTCTGGTTAACAGAACATTTTAATTTGAACACAAGCACTATGATGGTTTTAAAATATTTCCATGGAATCTGACTTAATAAGGATATTATTGTTCATGAACTTCTTTATTCCTGCCTAATTTATTGCTTTTCATTGTTTCAATCAATAATATATGTGTCAAATATAGAATATGTTTTTCAAAAAAGCATTCTATCGTGAAAAACTTGTTTAAAGTTGTAAGGATTTACCAGGCTTTAAGTTTGTTCAGCTGCAAAGTGAGCACTAAGCGCTTTGCCCCACCTGTGTCATTGTACCAGGGTGCTTATCTCACATACACCACTCAACCTCAGTTCACTTCAAGCACAGTCCTTGATCTCACTCAGCTGCAGAGATGAATAACCAAGGAGCAACCTATGAAGAACTGAAGGGAGTCAAGAACTCAAAGAGGCAGAAAAGAAAACCTAAGGTTTCTAAAAGTTCCATTTCAATGACTGAGCAGGAATTAACATATGTAGAATTAAATCTTCAAAATGCTCCTCAGAATCTTCATGGGAACGACAAGAATTACCGCTCCAAAGGTAAATACTTACTAGAAACACATGGAAGTGTTCTAGGATGTGCAGTGGGGGTGCAGAGGTGTGGAGAAAGAGTAGGGGATAAGCTCACATGTTTTTCACTTTGAGGAACAGAACTTAAAGCTGGATATGGGATTCTGATGTGAAATTGGAGGATTACTTTTATTCTGGCATTACTATAATTTGAAGTCTTTGATCAACAATTCATGTAGTCTCATATTTGCTGAAAACGCAATGGTATATTCTGAAAGAAAGACTACAGTGGTCAAAATGGGTTGGGGTCCAAGTTTATATCCATAACTCTGTGTTCCTGTGGGTTCTTGTGTATGTAAACTCTGAACAACTGTCCCCATCACTCCTTTCTCAGTTTCCTTTTCTGTCCCTGCAGGTTCATCATCACCTCCAGAGAAGTTCATTGCTGGGATCCTGGGAATCATCTGCCTCGTCTTGATGTCCACTGTGGTGACAGTGATCACTGTTACTCCCTGTAAGTACGTTTTTGAAAAACTGTAAGGGAACTTATCACTTTACTGGTGGTCAGTGCTGCTAAACATTTCATAGTACTATAGAATGTGCCTATCATTAAAATACATGCATTTAGAATCAATGCAGTATATCTAATTTGTCAGAAATACACAACACAGGAGAATTACAGAGAGCATGTATATGTATATTCTGATTTCATAACTCAAAAGCATGCTTTAGGAGATTTAAAGATCTTTTTGAGAAATACAAATTAATTCTTGAGATTGGTTAAAGCAAATACTGTAAGACGTGGTGAAGTTTGTTCCGTTAGGTTTTTGAAATATTTTTTCCATCAAGTCTTCATTACCTAATTAATTTTTCTTGCTAAATCAGTTTTATTTCAGATTATTCTAATTCTAAACTCATTAACTAAAATCATTATGATTCATTTAAAGCAATATTAACTTTTTAATGATTAATTTTGTAGCTACTGTAATACAGGAACAGAATTCCTCCTCTCCCATAACAAGACTCCAGAAAGGTACATAATGATTTTCAAAGTTCTGATATGAATACAATTCATTTTTGTCTCTCTCTTAGGCTAGTGAAAATAAGAATAAATTTGGGGATAGAACATAATTTATAAAATCAGGCAATAAACATTCATAAATAAATGATTATAGGAGAGTGCTTCTCCCTATGCAATAATATGATCACCATATCCATTATTGGCAATTGGCTGTAATTTTCTCCTGATATAATATGATAAGAGACAAATAATTTTGCTATTCTAAAATAGAATTTTATTTCTTAATTTTCAGGACATGTAAAGAGTAGACATTTCTATGTATTTCCTTTATATGGGGACATATATTAAAGACAGACCCTCTCTATGAATGCATGAATGAGATTTGTTTTATATGTACCAGCCTTGAGCATGCACAGTTATGTTAGTATATATATATATATATATATATGTATATGTGTGTGTGTTTATATATATGTTTATAACTATGCATATATGCAAGTTAATTTTTATTTTTCAAATTCAAATTGTTTTTGAATAGTAATTCATAATCTTTCTTCAGAATGTCATTGTGGTCATTGTCCAAAAGACTGGCTTACATATTCCAACAACTGCTATTATACTAGTTTGGAAAAAAAATCGTGGAATGAGAGTTTGATATCCTGTGCTACTAAGAATTCTACTCTGCTTTATATAGATAATGCAGAGGAAACGGTAAGATATTAAATGTTTCCAACACTTTGCTAAAGGCTTGATTTATTCAGCATTATATTTGTTAGATTTCACTCGTGCTTTTGTACATATTTGTAGCTTGTTTATTTTAAGGTCTGCTAGTATTCCATTAAACAATGGACTATAACTTTATGATACTTTATTTACATTTTTATACCACTCATGCATGTGTGGTAATTTCTGGTTCTTGCTTTTCATAGAAAACCATGCTTCTACAAATGCTATTAAGTTCTAAAATACACTGTGCTATCTAATTTTCCCATACATAAAGGAAAATAAACATATAATTTTGCCTATAGAATTATATAATTGCACATCAGATCACGAAATAGAAGTTTCAACTTCCCAGCAGCCCCACGCCTCTGTAATATCTTATCACGTCTCCACCTCCTTATTTGCTCCCTGTCCTGACTTTTGATATTATAGAATCTCTTTGATTGCTTTTGAATCATATACATGGAATCCCGTGTTCATCTTAGTCGTTCAATCATGTCTGATCTTTGCAACCTCATTAACTTCAGCCTGTCAGGCTCCTGTGTCCATGGAATATTCCAGGCAAGAATACTGAAGTGGGTTGCCATTTTCTACTCCAGGACATGGAATCATACAGGTTGTCCCTGTCTTCATTACTGCCATATGATATTTTGCAGTTCCTCCAACTTTTTGCATTTGTGTGACGTTTGTAAATTTCCACAGCTCATTGTGTGAATTCAACATTGAAGATCCATTCTTTCCAATGCCGCTGGGTAGAGATGGAGTCTTACACCCTCAGGGATAAAGAGGCTTCTTAGCTTCAGTAGTTTTAGTCAAGACATCCCCTTTGCTGATCCCACCCCCACCCCTATCACCCAACCCTAGTGTCTCTCAGTGGAGGAAACAGAGGCAATTTCTCTGACTGCTCCTTGTTAGTAAGTGTCCTGATGGATCTTGTAAGGCTTACCTGGTGTTGCCTACACGATTCTCTCACACACAGGAGGAATGGCTTACCTGTGCCACCCCCAACAGCCAGGTTAGGTATTGTGTGTTTGGGAAGTAAGAGGCCTAGGTCACTTTCACCTGGTTGGTGGGGAGCACCGAGATGCCCCTAATTATCATTCCCTCACCTCCCACTTTGTTCTCTCATCACGGAGTGGGATTGGTGATTACAGAGGAGTGGGGCTGCTGGGAAGTCTCAAGCCACATCACCCTTCTCTTTCCACCTTTCAGAGTTCTCCTCTCTCGTTTCTTTCACTAGTTCCCATGTTTACAGTTGAACTTAGCAGGGAGGAGCAGAGAGAAATGAGTCTCTGACCCCTTGTCTGGGCCACTGATTCCACCAATACAGAAACAGATGGCTTTGGGGTTTATCTAGTCAAAGAATGGTGTC
Organism: Bubalus kerabau; assembly: GCF_029407905.1. Taxonomy (NCBI): domain Eukaryota; kingdom Metazoa; phylum Chordata; class Mammalia; order Artiodactyla; family Bovidae; genus Bubalus; species Bubalus kerabau. The sequence continues at coordinate 22,496,592 of NC_073624.1, forward strand.
AGGTTCAGAAAACTAAATCTGGCTCTCATACTTATTTTCTCAATTTCATTTCCTTAATTTCCCTCTAAAACTGAAATTCTGAGAAACATAATAGTAGAGAAATCCATTGATATTGTCACAATATCCAGAAAAATGAATGTCATGGAATCTAAAGACTTATTTAAAGCCTTGCTATGTTAGTTTTGACATGAGGAAAAATGAAATTATATGAGTCAGAATTTTCCTCATTGCACATATTCAATTACTCCACCTTCTTATCCCTTAGGCTTAATGTCAGATGCAGTTCACAGCTGTAAGTATCCCCAAGTTGTTATGCAAGGTGTATTCTTTTGTGGGATCTCTACAACTAGTTCATGTCTTTGTAAATATTCCCTTTATTAAATGACTTTCAAAAAAAAAAAGGAATTTTCCTTATTAACATTAGAACACAGTGACACTGATAAGTATAAATGTTGAGTTAATTTTGAATCAAAAGTACAGATATTGGTTAATATTTATGGCACTATTAAACTTCAAACTTTCAACTCCTATGTTTTTTAGTGTTAGATTAGAATCTAACATGCTCAATTTGTTCAAAGAATGAAAGATGCTATGAAAGAACACATCCTTTGACTTGCATTTTAAAAATTAACAAAAACATTTCATAATGACTATTTAAGTGAAAATTCTTTATTTTGGGCTAGAAGTTTCTGATGTCCCTATCAATTATATCATGGATTCAAGTCTCTCGTGAAGGCCGCGGTCGTCCTTGGAAGTGGCTAAATGGTTCAACTTGCAAACTACAGTAAGTTTATAAAAAGAATGCTATATAGAGGAGGAAAAATACAAAAAAGAAATATTAAAAAAAAAACATGAATACATTTGTTTTAGTCGAATTATAGAAAGCTGAAGGAAGATATTGAAAGTTAATAAAATGTTGATACCAATGTTGAAAACTAGGCTACTCTGTCGCCCAATTTCCTAGTAACAAGCGCTTACTGAAATTTTATTAAAGACTTCATTACCCATTTTCAAAATATCTTGTATTACAGTTACATGGAAAATGCTATTGTTTCATGAGTTGTCTTCATAGAATATAACAGAATTATGCATTTTTCCATAACAGGATAGCAGACAATTTACCTGGTGAACATAACTGTGCTGTACAATCTTTATGGGGCATTGGAGCAGAAGACTGTCAGTTTCCAAATGCATATCATTGCAAGCACAAGCTTGAGAATTAAAATAGGAGTTTGGATGCTGTTGGGTAACTTGACCTTTTATGAAATGGAAATAATATTCTGATTGCTTATATTTTAAAATGAATTATATTTTTTTCTGATAATGAATGTTTTTCAAAAACAGTTGAAATATAATTGTGTGTGCTCATTCGTTTAGTTGTGTCTGACTCTTTGAGACCCCATGGACTATAGGCTGTCAGGCTTCTCTGTCCAAGGAAATCTCCAGTCAAGAATACTGGAGTGGTTCTATTCCCAGATTTTTAAGGAATTTCCACACTGTTCTCCATAGTGGCTGTACCAGTTTGCATTCCCATCAACAGTGTAAGAGGGTTTCCTTTTTCTCCACACCCTCTCCAGCTATTTTTCGACTTTTTTATGGTGGCCATTCTGACCGGCAGAGATGATACCACATTGTGTTTTTAATTTGCATTTCTCTAGTAATGAGTGGTGTTGTGATATGAGAAAGCTACATGTCTTCTCGTGTGTTTTATTAGCCCTCTGTATGTCTTCTTTGGAGAAATGTCTGTTTACTTCTTTGGCCCACTCTTTGATTGGGTCGTTCATTTTTCTGGTATTGAGCTGCATGAACTGCTTGTATATTTTGGAGCTTAATTCTTTGTCAGTTTCATTTGCTGTTATTGTCTTCCATTCTGAAGGCTGCCTTTCCACCTTGCTTATAGTTTCCTTCTTTGTGCAAAAGCTTATAAGTTTACCTAGGTCCCATTTGTATTTTTGTTTTTATTTCCATTACTCTGCAAGGTGGGTCATAGAGAATCTTGCTGTGATTTATATCAGAGGATGTTATGCCTCTGTTTTCCTCTAAGAGTTTTAATAGTCTCTTGTGTTAAGTTTAGATCTTTAATCCATTTTGAGTTTATTTTTGTTTATGGTGTTAGAAAGTGTTCTAGTTTCATTCTTTTGCATATGGTTGACTGGTTTTCCCAGCATTTGAATCAGTTCTAATGAGGTGGATGAAACTGGAACCTATTATACAGAGGGAACTAAATCAGAAAGAGAACCATCAATACACTATATTAATGCATATATATGGACTTTAGAAAGAAGGTTACAACGATCCTATACGCAAGGCAACAAAAGAGACACAGATGTAAAGAACAGACTTTTGGAGTATGTGGGAGAAGGCAAGGGTAGGATGATTTGAGAGAATAGCATTGAAACATGTATATTCCCATATGCAAACTAGTACAGCCACTATGGAGAACAGTGTGCAGATTCCTTAAAAAACTGAAAATAGAACTGCCTTATGATCCAGCAATCCCACTGCTGGGCATACGCACTGAGGAAACCAGAAGGGAAAGAGACACATGTACCCCAATGTTCATCGCAGCAGTGTTTATAATAGCCAGGACATGGAAGCAACCTAGATGTCCATCAGCAGATGAATGGATAAGAAAGCTATGGTACATATACACAATGGAGTATTACTCAGCCATTAAAAAGAATACATTTGAATCAGTTCTAATGAGGCGGATGAAACTAGAGCCTATTATACAGAGTGAAGTAAGCCAGAAAGAAAAACACCAATACAGTATACTAATGCATATATATGGAATTTAGAAAGATGGTAACAATAACCCTGTGTACAAGACAGCAAAAGAGACACTGATGTATAGAACAGTCTTATGGACTATGTGGGAGAGGGAAAGGGTGGGAAGATTTGGGAGAACGGCATTGAAACATATAAAATATCATGTATGAAACGAGTTGCCAGTCCAGGTTCGATGCACGATACTGGATGCTTGGGGCTAGTGCACTGGGACGACCCAGAGGGATGGTGTGGGGAGGGAGGAGGGAAGAGGGTTCAGGATGGGGAACACATGTATACCTGTGGCAGATTCATTTTGATATTTGGCAAAACTAATACAATTATGTAAAGTTTAAAAATAAGATAAAATTAAAAAAAAAAAAAAGAGAGATGACCAGTGCAAGTTGGATGCATAAAGCAGGACTCTCAGAGCTGGTGCTCTGGGACAACCCAAGGGATGGGGGAGGGAGGAAGGTGAGAGCGGGGTTCTGAATGGGGGAACACACGCACACCCATGGCTGATTCATGGCCATGTATGAGAAAAATACCACAATATTTTAAAGTAATTATCCTCCAATTAAAATAAATTAACTAATTTTTTCAAAAAAGACTACTGGAGTGGTCTATCATTTCATATTCCCTGGAGGACCTTCCTGACCCAGGGATCAAACCCTCTTCTCCTTCATGGGCAGGCAGTTTCTTACTACTAGTGCCACCTGGAAAACCCCATTGAAGTATCATATACACATCCAAAAATATAGGTATCATTACTTCTCTGTCTCACTTTTTTTGCTGAACAGTATGTTTATGGCATTCAAACTTCTAAATGATTGCATATTGTGTGAACCCATTTCCATGTAATATCAAAAGTAGGAGTAGAGAGACCAAAAGTAGATTACTGATTACTAAGGGTTGTGAATGGAGAAGGCAATGGCACCCCACTCCAGTACTCTTGCCTGAAAAATCCCATGGACAGAGGGGCCTGGTGGGCTGCAGTCCATGGGGTCGCTAAGAGTCGGACACGACTGAGCGACTTCACTTTCACTTTTCACGTTCATGCATTGGAGAAGGAAATGGCAACCCACTCCAGTGTTCTTGCCTGGAGAATCCCAGGGAGAGAGCAGCCTGGTGGGCTGCCGTCTATGGGATCTCATGGAGTTGGACACGACTGAAGCGACTTAGCAAGGGTTGTGAAGAGACGGAATAGGAAAAGACTGCAAATTGATTAGTGATGAATGCTCTCTAGAGTTTGATAGTAGTGACGGTCATAAACTGTGAATAATTTTAAAATAATGGATTTATATATTTTAAATGGATAAATTTTATGCTCTGTAAATTACACCTCAATAACGTTTTTAAAAAGTAACTGCTTTGGGACTGCGTTTAATCTTTAAAATAATTTCTGAAGATAATCGTCCTACAATATTGACTCTTCCAGTCAATATCATGCTTTATCCTTCCAATCAATTAGGTTTTCTTTAAATTCTCCCTGTATTATTGATCAATTTTTATTTATTTATTTATTTGTGTTGCACTGTTCAGCATGTGGTATCTTAATTCAGTAACCAGGGATCGAACGCCCACTCCCTGCACTGGGAAGCAAGTAATCCGAATCACTGGACCACCAGCGAAATCCCCCTATAATACTTTGTACTTTCCAACATTGAAATTTCACACAAATATGGACATCTCATAGCCATGCTTTTGTAAACAGCTATTTTGTTTTTAAATTTATAGTAATTGTTGCTGCTACAAATAGAATTGTGCCCAATGATTTCTCTGATTGTATGTATTAATAATTTTATCATTTCAAATATATATTCCTCTGGATTGTTTATGTAAATAGATAGTGCATCTCTGAATAATCACATTTTATTTCTTCCCTCCAGGTGCAATAACTTTTTCTTGTTTTTCTTTTCTTTGTTTTAGTTTTTCTTGTTTTTGACTTATTTTTACCCAATTGGCTTTTATTTCCAATGTTGAACAGATGGTACAGTAAAGGTCTTATACGTATCCTTCCAATATTGGTGGAAAATATTTCAATATTTCATTGCTCAAATATGGGATCTTTTTAAAGGTTTTTTCATATGCCTTTCTAACATGAAAGCAATTCCATAGTATTCATAATTTTCTTTCTTATAGGTTTTGTATGCAATCAGTCATGTTACCATTTTATTATTTTTCTTTCAATGGAATGAGAAAATTTTTAATGTTTTTGAAATATCTCTTTCCTTCAAATGTTGACCAATTATGCATTCCTGAAATAAAACCACAAAAATCATTCTGTATTTTCTCCCTTTGAAAAATCACTGCATATATCATATTTAGATTAAGATGATTTTCTTCATCCATTACCATAAAGAGTTTGGAGTGAGTGCATTGATATTATATAACTTGACAGGTTTTGTTATCAAAGCTCTATGGAAGCCTCTGTTTTATGGTGAAAGACCTGGCGTAGTTTTAAGTGTTATTATTCACTACTGATACCATTAGGGCTCCTAGAATTTTTTATAGGAAGGTTTATACAGTGAACTTAATATATTTAACACATGTTAAGCTTATACAGGTTTATGGTTGTTGTACTACATTTGGTAATTTGCATTTTCTAGACATTCTATTTCATATGGATCGTAAAAAGTTTTTGTAATACAGCTTTATTGTCTGTTTAACATCCGTAAAAACCATAATGGTTTTGTCAGGTTTCAGTTCACTCAGTCATATCTGACTCTGCAACCCCACGGACTGCAGCACACCAGGCTTCCCTGTCCATCACCAACTCCCAGATCTTGCTCAAACTCATGTCCATCGACTCGGTGACACCATCCAACCATCTCATCTTCTGTTGTTCCCTTCTCTTCCCGCCTTCAATCTTTCCAAGTGTCAGGGTCTTTTCCCTTGAGTCAGTTCCTCCCATCAGGTGGCCAAAGTATTAGAGTTTCAGCTGCAGCATCAGTCCTTCCAATGAATATTCAGGACTGATTTTCCCTAGGATGGACTGGTTTGATCTCCTCCCAGCCCAAGGGACTCTCAAGAGTCTTCTCCATCACCAATGTTCTCATTTTGATATTTGGCAAAACTAATACAGTTATGTAAAGTTTAAAAATAAAAAAATAAAAAAAAAAAGCATCAATTCTTCAGTGCTCAGCTTCTATATGGTCCAACTCTCACATCCATACATGACTAGTGAAAAACCAAGCTTTGACTAGACAGACCTTAAAGTAGTGTCTCTGATTTTAATATGCTGTCTAGTTTGGTCATAGCTTTCCTTCCAAGGAACAAGCATCTTTCAATTTCATGGCTGCAGTCAAAAAAATTTTTTTGGAGTCCAAAAAAATAAAGTCTCTCACTGTTTCCATTGCTTCCCCATGTTTTTGCCATAAACTGCTGGGACTGGATACCATGATCTTCACTTTCTGAATGTTAAGTTTTAAGCCAGCTTTTTTACTCTCCTATTTCATTTTCATCAAGAGGCTCTTTAGTTCTTCGCTTTCTGTCATAAGGGTGGTGTCATCTACATATCTGAGGTTATTGCTATTTCTCCCAGCAATCTTGATTCCAGCTGTGCTTCATCCAGCCTGGCATTTCGCATGATGTGCTCTGCATAGAAGTTAAATAAACAGGGTGACAGTATACAGCCTTGAGATACTCCTTTCCCAATTTGGAACCAGTCCGCTCTTCCATGTCCGGTTCTAACTGTTGCTTCTTGACCTACATACAGATTTCTCAAGAGGCAGGTCAGGTGGTCTGGTAATCCTATCTCTTGAATAATTTCCCACAGTTTGTTGTGATCTACACAGTCAAAGGCTTTGGCATAGTCAAAGCAGAAGGTGTTTTTCTGGAAGTCTCTTGCTTTTCCAATGATCCAACAGATGTTGGCAATTTTATCAACAACAAAGAATCAAATTGCCAACATCTATTGGATTGTCACAGAGAAGGCACTGGCGACCCACTCCAGTGCTCTTGCCTGCAAAAATCCCATGGACGGAGGAGCCTGGCCTGCAGTTCATGGGGTCGCTAAGAGTCGGACATGACTGAGCGACTTCACTTTCACTTCTCACTTTCATGCACTGGAGAAGGAAATGGCAACCCACTCCTGTGTTCTTGCCTGGAGAATCCCAGGGACGGAAAAGCCTGGCAGGCTGCCATCTATGGGGTCACACAGAGTCGGACACAACTGACGCGACTTCGCAGAAGCAGGAGCATTGGATTGTCATATTTATATAGATATAAAAGATTCATGTTTTCTCTATTCTCCACGTGTCATTTATTAATTTTATTGTCTTTCAAATGAAAATAGCTTTGACCCTTTTATTCCCCTCTACTGTAATTTTTCATCATGATTTTTCATATTTGCTAGTTTCTTCATTCGTCTTTAAGTCAACTACTTTAATTTCATCAAAATTGCTTTTGCATTTCAAGTTTCTTGTCAAGCATGCTCAGATTTCTACTTTCTTTTTTTTTGCTTATAATGTATGCATTTAATGCAATTAATATGTCACAAGACAGAATCTTGTTGCTACATTTTTCTTTTAATTCATATAAAATTATGAAATTTGATTTTGATTTTTCCTTGGTTCATATGTTATTTAGAAATAGATTACTGAATATAAAACTCTATAAAGATTTTTAAAATTTTGGTTATTGACTTCTATTTTAGGTAAACTAGTTAAAGAATTTTTCATGAACCTGGAAATATTCTGTATGTCTATTACATATGGCTGATGTGACTATGAAATCAATCTGAAATGTTTATCTTCTAAGTAATTAAAAATTAAATTTGAATATTCACATTTCAAGTGTCCACTTGCCAAACTTGGCTGGGGGCTAGTGTTGTGACACCATAGTTCTATAGCATTTTTAGTAATGTAACTGGACTTAGGCATATATAGCAAATTTTGGGGAAATGTTCATTTGAATTTAAAAAGTAAGAATATTCTATGTTAGTGTATGTGTGTGTGTTCATATATGTACTGTTACTTGTCTAGCTTAGATATTTCTATTGTCTACTGCTATATCTGCTTGTTTGATAAGTAGTGGAGATAAATTCTTTAAATCTCCATTTATGATTATTTATGCATGGTTTTCAAATCTTGTTGACCTTGTGCTATTCAGTACATACATTTTTTAACTGCTAATAGCTTAGATACTCAATATATAATTATTAAACATGCTCCATCTTTTGTAACATGGTTCTTGCTTTATACTGTGAGAGTACATTAACTAAAGCAATTTGTGTTCTTTACTTTCCTGTTCATGGCTTTTGATAAAATAATATGGCTCATTAAGGTGGCAGTTATTAAAGTAACTGTTTTACATACATAGCTTTGTTAAACAAAATATTTTAAAATATAAACATTCTTAAAATTTAAATGGAAAGCTATTCCATACATTTAATTTGAATTTAGGATTATCATATGCTCTATTTACATATATTATTTATATGTAAGTACATATAGTTAATATTTAAGTATAATATATTGTTACTTTGAATTCTACATTATGTTGTTTTCTTAGCTTTCACAATAAATATTTTTAACGTTCTTTTATAAGAATTTATAAATTTAATATGTCTTAGTTCTATAAGTGGAGAAGGCAATGGCGACCCACTCCAGTACTCTTGCCTGGAAAAATCCCATGGATGGAGGAGCCTGGAAGGCTGTAGTCCATGGGGTTGCTGAATCCAACACGACTAAGTGACTTCACTTTCACTTTTCACTTTCATGCACTGGAGAAGGAAATGGCAACCCACTCCAGTGTTCTTGCCTGGAGAATTCCAGGGACGGGGGAGCCTGGTGGGGTGCTGGCTATGGGGTCGCACAGAGTCGGACATGCCTGAAGCGACCCAGCAGCAGTTCTATAAGTGCCCTACATTTTACAGCATGCATTCTTTAATCAATAGTCTAGTGGGTTCATATTTTTGTACTTTTCTGAAACAACGAAAAGTCATAATTTCTCTCTACTGTTTTCACTGCTCATGCCATTTTCGCTCCCTTGAAATCTAATACAAACATATATTCACAATTTGATACTTTATCATTACTATTCTACCTGTCAAAATCTATTTGGATATATCCACATAAGTTCTTTTCTTCTTCTTTCCTTTCTGCATATCCAAATTTTCAACTACATAAGAGTTTCTTTATTATAAGACCTTAAAATGTTTCCTTTACACACAGTTATTTCGAAATTTTGGCAATTTCCCTCCATTTAAAAGACTTCCTAGAAATGAATCCATCTAGCCATCTTGTTAGAAGGATATTTGCACTTACTATGGACATCTAATTTATCTGTATCTCTTAGGTCACTGCTGCTGCTGCTAAGTCGCTTAGTCGTGTCCGACTCTGTGCACCCCATAGAGGGAAGCCCACCAGGCTCCCCCGTCCCTGGGATTCTCCAGGCAAGAACACTGGAGTGGATTGCTATTTCCTTCTCCAATGCATGAAAGTGAAAAGTGAAAGTGAAGTCACTCAGTCAGGTCCGCCTCTTAGCAACCCCATGGACTGCAGCCTCCCAGGCTCCTCCGTCCATGGGATTTTCCAGGCAAGAGTACTGGAGTGGGGTGCCATTGCCTTCTCCCTAGATTGTATTAAAGTTAAATGCCAGAAGAGTCAACATATTTGGGCATGTAACCAAGGACATGACGCGTACAAAATTATTTAATTGAAACCAGCAAAATGTATGATAACATGAATAATACATGTAACACTTCCCTTGTAGCTCAGCTGGTAAAGAATCTGCCTGTAATACAAGAGACTTCAGTTCAATCTGAGAATTGGGCAGATGCCCTGAAGAAGGGAATGGCTACGCACTCCAGAATGGGTAGCCACTCCTGGTAGGCTACAGTTCATGCATTTGCAAAGAGTTGGACACAACTGAGTGACTTTCACTTTTCACTTCAAATTTTAAAAGTGAATATTACTGAATTTTACATTATTTGGCATCATTAATGAATGCCTCACTTGCTATAATTCAATGAAGTGGGTAATAGAATATTATTTATTTAGTTTATTAATATAAAATATAATAAAGATAATCACCATACAGGTAGGCATTAGCAATTGCTATAGAAAGTTTAAATATTAGTCTATATTAGTAGGACATAATAGAGTTTGCAAATAGCTTACAAACAGCTTACATATACCTGAGAAAAGAAGAGAAGTGAAAGGCAGAGGCACAGGAAGATATACCCAACTGAATGCAGAGTTCCATAGATTAGCAAGGAGAGAGAAGGTCTTTTTTTATTTTTTTTTATTTTATTTTTCAACTTTACAGTATTGTATTGGTTTTGCCATATATCAAAATGAATCTGCCACAGGTATACATGTGTTCCCCATCCTGAATCCTCCTCCCTCCTCCCTCCCCGTACCATCCCTCTGGGTCTTCCCAGTGCACTAGCCCCAAGCATCCAGTATCGTGCATCAAACCTGGACTGGAGACTTGTTTCATGTATTATATTATACATGTTTCAATGCCATTCTCCCAAATCATCCACCCTCTCCCTTTCCCACAGGGTCCAAAAGACTGTTCTATACATCAGTGTCTCTTTTGCTGTCTCGTATACAGGGTTATTGTTACCATCTTTCTAAATTCCATATATATGCGTTAGTATAAAGTCTTCTTAAGTGAACAATACAATGAAATAGAGAAAAACAGTAGAATGGGAAAGACTAGACATATGTTCAAGAAAACTGGAGATACCAAGGGATTTCATGCAAAGATAGGCACAAGGGAGGACAAAAATGGCAAGAACCTAAGAGAAGCAGAAGAGATTAAGGAAAGGTGGCAAAAATACACAGAATATCTGTACAGAAAAGCTCTTAATGACCCAGATAACCACAATGGTGTGGTCACTCACCTAGAGCCAGTTATCCTGAAGTGTGAAGTCAAGTGGGCTTTAGGAGCCTTACTAAAAACAAAGCTAGTGGATGTGGTGTAATGCCAGCTGAGCTATCCCAAATCCTAAAGAATGATGCTGTTAAAGTGCTGCACTCAATATGCCAGCAAACTGGAAACCTCAGCAGTGGCCACAGGACTGGAAAAGGGCAGTTTTCATTCCAATCCCAAAGAAAGGCAAAGCCGAATAATGTTCAAATTATCCTACAATTGCACTCATTTCACATGATATCAAGATTATGCTCAAAATCCTTGAAGCTAAGCTTCAGCAGGACATGAACAGAGAACTTCCAGATATTCAGGCTGGATTCAGAGAAGGCAGATGATCAAATTGCCAACATCCATTGAATCATAGAGAAAGCCAGGGAATTCCAGAAAAAAATCTACTTTTGCCTCATCGACTCTGCTAAAGCCTTTGACTGTGTGGATCACAACCACCTGTGGAATATTCTTAAAGAGATGGGAATACCAGACCAATTTAGCTGCCTCCTGAGAAATCTGCATGCAGGTCAAGAAGCAACAGTAGAGCAGGACATGGAACAACGGAATGGCAGGTTGGTTCAAAATTGGGAAAGGAATACTTCAAGGCTGGATATTGTCACCCTGCTTATTTAAATTATATGCAGAGTGCATCATGGGAAATGCTGGCTGGATGACTCACAAGAAGGAATTAAGATTGCAGCTAGAGATATCATCAACCTCAGATAGCAGATGATACCACTTTAATGGCAGAAACTGAAGAGGAACTAAAGAGCCTCTTGATGCAGGTGAAACAGGAGACTGAAAAAGATGGTTTAAAGTTCAACAATCAAATTGGATCATGGCATCCAGTCCCATCACTTCATAGCAAATAGAGAGAGAAAAAGTGGAAAGTGTGTAAAATTTCCTTTGCTTGGGCTCCAAAATCACTGTCTACAATGACTGCAGCCATGAAATTGAAAAGTGCTTGCTCCTTTGAAGTAAAGCTATGAAAAATTGGATACCATATTAAAAAGCAGAGACATCATTTTGCCAACAAAGGTCTATATAATCAAAGCTATGGTTTTTCCAGTAGTCATGTATAGGTGTGAGAGTTGAACCATATAGGCTGAGAGCCAAAGAATTGATGTGTTTCAGCTATGGTGCTGGAGAGAGTCTTGGACAGCAAGGAGATCAAGCCAGTCAACCCTAAAGGAAATAAACCCTGAGTATTCATGTGAAGGACTGATTATGAAACCGAAGCTCCAATTCTTTGGCCACCTGATGTAAAGAGCTGACTCATTGGAAAAGATCCTGATGCTGGAAAAGATTCAATGCAAGAGGAGAAGAGGGCCACAGAGGAATATGTGACTGGATGACCTCACTGACTCAATGGACATGTCGTCTTGGATGTGCTCAGTCTCTTCAGTCATGTCTGATTCTGTGATCCCATGCACGGTAGCCCCACTAGGCTCCTCTCTCCATGAAATTTTCCAGGCAAGAATCCTGGAGCAGGTTGCCATTTCTTTCTCCAGGGGATCTTCCTCAGCCAGGGATTGAACCCAGGTCTCTTGCATCACAAGCAGATTCTTTACCATCTGAGCCCCTAGGGAAGCCCATCATTGGACGTGAATTTGAGCAAACTCAGGGAGATAGTAAAAGGGAAGCTTTGCCTGCTGCAGTCCACAGGGTCACAAAGAGTCAGACATGGCTTCATGATGGAACAACAACAATAAATTGGTATATAACTACAGATTTATATTCCATTTTTCTAGATTTTAGAAAGCTAAAAATTAGATGACAGTTAAAAAAGTTTAAAATGTAGTAATTCTTTTGAATTAGGAACAAGTATCCTTAAATACGAACTGTCAATGGAATTATGATTTCCTCCATTATAATAGAAATGACACAATGAGATTATAAGGAAAAGAAATAAATAATGCCTAGATTTAGCAAACTTATCTAAAAGTAAAACTTAAACATTGAAGTTACTCTTGACAAGGAGTAGATGTTCAGCACTGATGAATGAAGTGAAAGCAAGTTAACAGCAGGGTGATCATGTCCTTTGTCCCCCTATATCTTTTGGAAAAAGGACATCTTTTTTTTGGGTGTTAGTTTAAAAGGTCTTTTAGGTCTTCATAGAACCATTCAACTTCAGCTTCTTCAGTGTTACTGGTTGGGGCATAGACTTGGATTACTGTGATATTGAACGGTTTGCCTTGGAAACGAACAGAGATCATTCTAACGTTTTTGAGATTGCATCCGAGTACTGCATTTCAGACTCTTTTCATTTCTTCTGAGGGATTCCTGCCCGCAGTAGTAGATATAATGGTCATCTGAATTAAATTCACCCATTCCAGTCCATTTCAGTTCGCTGATTCCTAGAATGTCGACCTGCACTCTTGCCATCTCTTGTTTGACCGCTTCCAATTTGCCTTGATTCACGGACCTGACATTCCAGGTTCCTATGCAATATTGCTCTTTACAGCATCAGACCTTGCTTCTATCACCATCACATCCACAGCTGGGTATTCTTTTTGCTTTGGCTACATCCCTTCATTCTTTCTGGAGTTATTTCTCCACTGATTTCCAGTAGCATATTGGGCACCTACTGACCTGGGGAGTTTCTCTTTCAGTATCCTATCATTTTGCCTTTTCATTCTGTGCATGGGGTTCTCAAGGCAAGAATACTGAAGTGGTTTGCCATTCCCTTCTCCAGTGGACCACATTCCTTTTTATTATAGGGGACTGGAATGCAAAAGTAGGAAGTCAAGAAACACCTGGAGTAACAGGCAAATTTGGCCTTGGAATACGCAATGAAGCAGGGCAAAGACTAATAGAGTTTTGCCAAGAAAAGGCACTGGTCATAACAAACACCCTCGTCCAACAACACAAGAGAAGACTCCATACATGGATATCACCAGATGGTCAACACCAAAATCAGATTGATTATATTCTTTGCAGCCAAAGATGGAGAAGCTCTATACAGTCAGCAAAAACAAGACCAGGAGCTGACTGTGGCTCAGACCATGAACTCCTTATTGCCAAATTCAGACTGAAATTGAAGAAAGTAGGGAAAACCACAAGACCATTCAGGTATGACCTAAATCAAATCCCTTATGATTATACAGTAGAAGTGGGAAATAGATTTAAGGGACTAGATCTGATAGATAGAGTGCCTGATGAACTATGGAATGAGGTTCGTGACATTGTACAGGAGACAGGGATCAAGACCATTCCCATGGAAAAGAAATGCAAAAAAGCAAAATGGCTGTGTGGGGAGGCCTTACAAATAGCTGTGAAAAGAAGAGAAGTGAAAAGCAAAGGAGAAAAGGAAAGATATAAGCATCTGAATGCAGAGTTCCAAAGAATAGCAAGAAGAGATAAGAAAGCCTTCCTCAGCGATCAATGCAAACAAATAGAGGAAAACAACAGAATGGGAAAGACTAGAGATCTTCAAGAAAATCAGAGATACCAAAGGAACATTTCATGCAAAGATGGGCTCGATAAAGGACAGAAATGTTATGGACCTAACAGAAGCAGAAGATATTAAGAAAAGGTGGCAAGAATACACAGAAGAACTGTACAAAAAAGATCTTCACGACCCAGATAATCACGATGGTGTGATCACTGACCTAGAGCCAGACATCCTGAAATCTGAAGTCAAGTGGGCCTTACAAAGCATCACTATGAACAAAGCTAGTGGAGGTGATGGAATTCCAGTTGAGCTATTTCAAATCCTGAAAGATGATGCTGTGAAAGTGCTGCACTCAATATGCCAGCAAATTTGGAAAAACTCAGCAGTGGCCACAGGACTGGAAAAGGTCAGTTTCATTCCAATCCCAAAGAAAGGCAATGCCAAAGAATGCTCAAACTACACTCAAAATGCACAATTGCACTCATCTCACATGCTAGTAAAGTAATGCTCAAAATTCTCCAAGCCAGGCTTCAGCAATATGTGAACTGTGAACTTCCTGATGTTCAAGCTGGTTTTAGGAAAGGCAGAGGACCAGAGATCAAATTGCCAACATCCGCTGGATCATGGAAAAAGCAAGAGAGTTTCAGAAAAGCATCTATGTCTTTATTGACTATACCAAAACCTTTGTGTGGATCACAATAAACTGTGGAAAATTCTGAAAGAGATGGGAATACCAGACCACCTGATCTGCCTCTTGAGAAATTTGTATAGAGGTCAGGAAGCACAGTTAGAACTGGACATGGAACAACAGACTGGTTCCAAATAGTAAAGCAGTTCATCAAGGCTGTATATTGTCACCCTGTTTATTTAACTTGTATGCAGAGTACATCATGAGAAATGCTGGACTGGAAGAAACACAAGCTGGAATCAAGATTTCTGGGAGAAATATCAATAACCTCAGATATGCAGATGACACCACCCTCATGGCAGAAAGTGAAGAGGAACTAAAAAGCCTTTTGATGAAAGTGAAAGTGGACAGTGAAAAAGTTGGCTTCAAGCTCAACATTCAGAAAACTGAGTTCATGGCATCTGAGCCCATCACTTCCTGGGAAATAGATGGGGAAACAGTGTCAGACTTTATTTTTCTGGGCTCCAAAATCACTGCAGATGGTGATTGCAGCCATGAAATTAAAAGACGCTTCCTCCTTGGAAGGAAAGTTATGACCAACCTAGATAGCATATTCAAAAGCAGAGACATTACTTTGCCAACAAAGTTCCGTCTAGTCAAGGCTATGTTTTTCCTGTGGTCATGTATGGATGTTAGAGTTGGACTGTGAAGAAGGCTGAGCTCCGACAAACTGATGCTTTTGAACTGTGGTGTTGGAGAAGACTCTTGAGAGTCCCTTGGACTGCAAGGAGATCCAACCAGTCCATTCTGAAGGAGATCAGCCCTGGGATTTCTTTGGAAGGAATGATGCTAAAGCTGAAACTCCAGTACTTTGGCCACCTCATGCGAAGAACTGACTCATTGGAAAAGACTCTGATGCTGGGAGGAATTGGGGGCAGGATGAGAAGGGGACGACAGAGGATGAGATGGCTGGATGGCATCACTGACTCGATGGACGTGAGTCTCAGTGAACTCCAGGAGCTGGTGATGGACAGGGAGGCCTGGCATGCTGCGATTCATGGGGTCGCAAAGAGTCGGACACGACTGAGCGACTGATCTGATCTGATCTCATTTGATCTTTTAGAAAGTGAAATCAATTTTCAGAGGAACTCACCAAAGAACAAACTAACTGATACACTACATATCCAAAGTCTCCTATATTCTGGAGTTGTGTGATGAGATAAACTGTCTTAAAATACCCAAGCCTAAGAATTTCCTGTTTCGGTGACACGGTGATAAGAAATGTAGTTTTTCCACTATTGTTTCACTTTGGGCATTCACAGGGCAGTCTGTGAAGACCACAGACATTGTTTGATTTTCAGAGTAACCTGGCCACTCACGAGAAGAGGCAGGACTCTGGCCTGTAGAAGGTATGTGTTTCCCTCTCCTTCCTAATTCCTCATCTCATTTAGCAGGAGATTACAAATGCCAATGTGGTTCGACTTAGGGACAATTGCTAAGCACACAAATTAAAGAGATTTTGGTATCTGTATTTGATATTTTGTTATTTTAATTTTGGGAGAAAGTAAGAATAAAATGTAAAGTTTTGGGGTAGATTTCTTAAAACGTTCAAATTCTTGCCTGCAGATGTTCTTCAAGTGAATACTTTCATGTATAACTGAGTTTGTTAATCCGATTTAAGATGAAGTATCAGGAGCATCAGGACAAGGGACAGTTAAAATTGTATTTTATCATTAATAGACATAGAATTCGATATAGTATTAAATATTTAACTCAGCCCTTAAAAATAGGTTCTTAAAATGGATTCATAAAATTGTGAATGGCTAATATAATTCTTCACTGATCTAATTAAAGTAAAAATCAGAATATGTTTCCTCCAGTAAAATGCTGGATTAACTCAATTATATACAATCAAATGCTTTATAAAAATTTGATCGCAATATTGAAAAAAGATAAATCACACTAACACAGAGATTTCTGTCTAATAAATTACATTGCCTGATATGAATAATTCCATGGCAATTGCATTAAAATACGAAATAAAATAAAAGTCAAATTTAATATTAGGTGTTTTACATGCTTTATATCATACATATTTTTATTCTCATTTTAGATTAGTAAACTCATTTGCTAAATACTAAATAATTTTTAAAGGTCATACATTGCAAATTTCAAAGCCAGAATTAATTGTAGATTGCACTGACTACAGAATCCATTGACTGAATTTTTAAGGCACATTATTGACTTCTTATAATTGCTGATACAACTAAAGCTTCCCTCATTGACTTAACAGCCTCAGGATCTTCCTGGAAGTTTGTACCAACATTGTTCTTCCATAAATGATGTATGCTTTTCCTTATCATTTTGTGATTTCATATCTTAGCCATTGTCAATTGTCAATTACACATGTAAATAAGTATTTAATGACATTTTAACATTGTTTTGTCTTTATATGATAAAAACTTTTGGAGAATTTAATATGTCATGTACCATTTTTAACATGTAAAATATTTCTTTAATTTTTTAATGATTTCTTAGAGCTCCACAATCATTCAAAATAGAATTATTTGATAGCATCTCATTCCCTTTTCATTAATGAATGTCCCAATTAAAGTAGTTTAATGCAGAGTGTACCATATATGCCAATACTGTTATTCCGTCATCATAGAAAGTTGTCTTTAACTTTTAATGGATTTTAAACTTACCTATATAATTGGTGCATGTTTTTCCAATATGGACTTTAATTTGAACAAAGATATTATAACAATTTTCAAGTGTTTCTGTGAATTTTGACTTTCAATTCATCAGGATATTACTATTCATGAACTTTTTCAGTTATCTACTAATTTTCATTGTTCCAATAAACAATTAACATTATGTCAAACAGAGAATTAGTTGTTTTTAACTGATTGATGACTGGTTTACAATATTGGTTTGATTTCTGTCATACATCAGCAAAAATAAACCATAGGTGTACATATGTCCCCTGCTTTGAGTTTCCCTCTCACCTCCCGCCCATTCCCACCACTCTTGGTTATTAAACACCAATACTATTTTTAAAACGACATACTCTACCATGAAACAGTTGTCTAAAGGTCTACTGAAATGAGAATCAAACTTGGATTTGCTCAGCTGCTAAATGAGTGCTGTTAGCTCATCTCACACATCACCCAGTTTAACCCTTCAAGGCTTCTTGTGATTTTATACACCATTTATTAACTACTTATGTAAAGTTTTCATAGAGCGACATCCTTGACATTAAACAGCCACAGAGATGAAGAACCAAAAGGAAAACTACTCAGAACCGAGTCTCTTAAGGACACCAGGAGACAGCAAATGAGAGGTAAGATCATGAAAAGATTAATTTTAGCAGCTGAGCAGGAGACAACCTACATGGGATTAAACTTTCAAATTGCCTTTCATTATGTCAGTTGAATGACAGGAACTACCACTGCAAGTGTAAAGCATTTACTCGCTTACAAGTTTTTATTAATGAGACTTAGGGCTGGAGCTTGAAATACAATATTCTCATATGACATATATGCTGTGCTGTGTTTAGTCACTCAGTTGTGTCCACCTCTTTGCCACCCCATGGACTGTAGCCTGCCAGGCTCCTCTGTCCATGGGATTTCCCAGGCAAGAGTACTTGGGTGGGTGACCATTTCCTTCTCCAGGGAATCTTCCAGAACCAGAGATCAAACCCTCATCACCTTCATTAGCAGGCAGGTTCTTTACCACTAGCCATCAGGGAAATCCCAATATATGTGCATAAATGTGGTAAAAATTAAGTTACAAGATGAACATCAGTTACATTTGTATTTATCAAGTAATTTCCAGATACCTATGTAAACATCTCATCTGGTAGAATAAGGACCACTTCTTCAAGATGCTCACTTCACAAAAAATAAGCACAGTACTTTTGAAAAACAATTTAAATGACATTGGTAAAAAACCTCACATCTGTCACACCTGGACCTCAAAATACCAACCAATTTTGCTCAGAATTTTTGCTTGAGCTACAAGTATCAATTTTGAAAGTAAATTAAGATATTTTAGTCTGAAGATTAAATAAGATAGGTACAGGGCTTCCCTAGTGGTCCAATGGTTAAGACTTTACCTTTCAACATACAAGGTACAGATGTGATTTCTCGTCGTGCAGCTAGGAGCCCACATGCCTCTCGGCTAAAAATCCAAAGCATAAAACAGAAGCAATATTACAACACATTCAATAAAAGCTTTAAATCTTTGTGACCTTATGAACTGTAGCCTACCAGGCTCCTCTGTCCATGGGATTTTCCAGGCAATAGTACTGGAATGGATTGCCATTTCCTTTTCCAGGGGATCTTCCTGACCCAGGGATCGAACCCGGGTCTCCCACATTGTAAACAGACGCTTAACCGTCTGAGCCACCAGGGAAGTCTCAAAAAATGATCTACATCCAAAAAATCTTAAAAAAAAAAAGATAGGTAAGCTAAGACAGTGTTATTTTATGTGTCATTTATGTCACTATATTTAATAAATATAACTAAGATTCTATTATTTTATCATTTGAACAGAATCAGGATGAAATTGATCTTTATACTATTTGTTACTCAAAATAATAAAAATATTAAAAAGATTATTATTTCATTTCAGAATTATGAAAAGACATTTTTCTCATAAAATATAGCTCTTTTTATTACAGAACTTCATCAAAGCCAACTATTCTATTTCTATTGGATTGGATTATCTCGTAAAAGTACCAGAAATTAATGGACATGGGAAAATAAGTCAATCCCTTTTCTAAAATTGTAAGTCTCGAGAATAGATAGTAAATAATAAGTTCCATATTCTAGTTTACATTTTGAAAAGCATATAGGGAAATGCACACTTTCAATATATAGACAAATATGCACACATATATGGGCATATACATGTGGCTCAGTGGTAAAGATCCATTGGAAATGCAGGAGACACAGATTTGATCCCTGGATCAGGAAGATCCCCTGGAGAAAGGCAATGCACTGCAATATTCTTGCCTGGGAAACCCCATGAACAGAGGAGGCTGGCAGGCTACTGTCCATGGGGTTGTAAAGAATAGGACATAACTTAGCAACTAGCACACACATGAGCATTGCGTGTACATACAGACACCACATACAAAGAATTTAAGTTCAGAAAATGAGTACATATAGAGAGGGAGGCTTTTCAACTTGTTGCTGTAATCCTTATAAAGTATGTTTTAGGAAAGGCTAGGGCACCAAGGGATAGTTTCTTGTAAGGAAGAAAAAATATATATACCTTAACTTTGAACCAATATTTCTTATGTTTGCATTAGTGAATGTCTATTTTACTTTATTTATATACTTTTATTTTATATTAAGTGATTGGAAAGAGTCGAACGAAGGAAACTGTGCATATATTAAAGCAACAAAGATGTCTGCTTCTGACTGTTCCAGATTCATGCACTTCATTTGTGAGAAGTAGATAGCTTGTCTTGCTACCTGATGAAACAACAACCAAAGACACATGCAACAACGTTTCCTTATAAAAACTCAGACCCTTGGAAGTCCAGTCTGTATATCTCTCATTTCAGAATGCTTTGTTATGGGCTGCACCTATATTTGAGCCTGATAGAGATACATTGTGGACCCTCCACTTCTGCCTCTTTCAAACATAAATCCCAGATCACACCAGTTATGAGCACAGGTTGGAAGAGTGAGAAAGTATCAGTGCTTCTCATGAACCTTAGGACTGTGTAGTCAATTTCTGCTACTCACACAGATTTAGTAAGTAATCTTGCAAACTGTTGTCACTGCCATGTACATTTTACCTGGGATTTAATGCCAAGAGTAAGTGAAGTCATTATTCTGTATCAATTGTATATGCATTTGTTTGATTTCTTACTTTTTATGAAAAAGACAGTATAGCAACAGAAAGAAAATAAATAGATCTGTGTTTGTGACCTATACCACAACTAATAGCTTGAATGCTGTCTGGCAAGTCCAGACTTTTGGGTATGATTCCATACTGCAAAGTGGCTGTACCATTTTGCATTGTATTAGCAGTGTATGAGAATTCTATTTGCTAGTGTCCTACTAACTTTAATATTGAAAAAATTTAAAACTATTTTTAATAAAGGTGTGGTATAATAAAGGTATATTTGTATATCTCTAATGAGTATTGCTGGGAGAAATATTGATAACCTCAGATATTTAGATGAAACCACCCTTATGGCAGAAAGTGAAGGGGAACTAAAAAGCCTCTTGATGAAAGTGAAAGAGGAGACTGAAAAAGTTGGCTTAAAGCTCAACATTCAGAAAACTGAGTTCATGGCATCTGAGCCCATCACTTCCTGGGAAATAGATGGGGAAACAGTGTCAGACTTTATTTTTCTGGGCTCCAAAATCACTGCAGATGGTGATTGCAGCCATGAAATTAAAAGACGCTTACTCCTTGGAAGGAAAGTTATGACCAACCCAGATAGCACATTCAAAAGCTATGTCTATATTACTTTGCCAACAAAGGTCCATCTAGTCAAGGCTATGGTTTTTCCAGTGGTCATGTATGGATGTGAGAGTTGGACTGTGAAAAAAGCTGAGCACTGAGGAATTGATGCTTTTGAACTGTGGTGTTGGAGAAGACTCTTGAGAGTCACTTGGACTGCAAGGAGATCCAACCAGTCCATTCTAAAGGAGATCTACCTGGGTATTCATTGGAAGGACTGATGCTAAAGCTGCAACTCCAATACTTTGGCCACCTCATGCGAACAGTTGACTCATTGGAAAAGACTCTGATGCTGGGAGGGATTGGGGGCAGGAGGAGAAAGGGACGACAGAGGATGAGATGGCTGGATGACATCACCGACTTGATGGACATGAGTTTGAGTGAACTCCGGGAGTTGGTGATGGACAGGGAGGCCTGGCATGCTGCAAATTCATGGGATCACAAAGAGTTGGACATGACTGAGTGACTGAACTGAATTGAACCAATAAATGATGTGCACCATCCTTTCATATGATGTCCTATAGTAAAGATTGATTACATATTTTGCCTATTTTTATTGGGTTGTTCATTTTCTTATTATTGTGCTCTGAGAGTTCTCTCTTTATATATTTTCGATGTTAAAATTTTTTCAGACATGTGTTTTATAAATACTGCCTTCCAGTATACCTTGTATTCTCTTAACATTCTTTTTAGAAGTTTAGATGAGCAGAAGTTTAACTTGAAGAAGTGAAATAAATAATTTTTAAACATATGTTTTTATATTTAAGAAGTTTTTAATTAAGAAATGTTAATTAACCTGAACTTGAAAAGTTTTCTCCTATGCCTTCTTCTAGAAACTCTAAGTTTACATGGATATCTATGTTTCATTGCATTAATTTTGTATATAGTGCAAAGTATGGATTGAATTCTTTTTAAAAATGTTTTGCAAAAAGATGTCTAGCTATTTCAGCACCATTTTTTGAAAATTGTACTCTTCTGTTGAATTATCATGGCACTTTTGTCAAAAATCAATTCACCACTTATACTTGTATCTATTTCTAAACACTATCCTATTTCATTGATCTGAATATCTGCCTTCTTTCACCAATAACTTGATTATTGGGAATTTATAGGATGTTGTGAAGTGATGTGAGTTCTGCTGCTTTGTCTTTTTCAAAACTGTTTTCACTTTATTTTGCAAAGAAGAAAAAACTTACTTAGCGGCCATTTTTTTTTAATTATAATTCCATTACTAGTAAATAAAATCTTAGCTACTTGAAAAAAATGGCTGATTCTAAAATAGGGGTAGGAAATACATAAGAAGAGCCTGGAGATTTTTGTAGTTCTAGAAAATGGAGAAGTGCTTAAAACTGTAGAGATATGTCAACTAGGTAAAGGAATTACCAATGGCCAAAGCTGGAACAGTTTAAGCAGCAAAAATCACAGAAAAGAAATAGTATTAATTATAACCCCAATATAAAATACCCATGAGTCCACAGTAGCATAAAATGATTGAATACTTTAGCAAATGAGGGAGATGAAACAATCTCCTGTGCAGAAAAATTCTAAATAAATAATGCAGATGCTCTTGCCTAAAATGGATGGCACTCCTTACTCCTTAAGTACTTAGTGCACATAATGATTTCTTTCCAAAGAAATTATTACAGAGTCATATGGAAGAGGGAAAATAAGAGTAACCTTCGAGTGGAAAACCTGACAAACACCACCTCAGTGAGCAAAGGTAACATCAACAGAGATCATGTTCACAGTTTGTTCCCTTGATATGATGTAATAAAATTTGCACTCTGTCATCCTCCCCAAATTTACAACTCCAATCTCCTCATGAGAAAAATGTCAGACATATCTCAATGAAGGATATTTTAAAATATACCTACCTAGCACTTTTCAAAACTATCAAGATCATCAAACACAAGGAAAGTCTGTAATAGCCAAGGGGGGCCTAAAGAGACGTGACATCTAAATGTCATGTGGTAACCTGGATGGGATTCTGGAATTAAAAAAGGACATAAGTAAAAACAATTACAGAAGCATGAATAAACTATGGATTTTCATTACTAAAAATACACTGATGTTGGTTTATTAATTACAACAAAAGTGCAATACTAATATAAAATGAATTCAAGAGGAACTGATTTCAGATATATGGAATTCTATACTATCTTCAAACTTTGTCTATAAATGTATATTGTTCTAAAAAACAAAATTCATTAAAAAATTAAAATTAATATGCAACTTTCTACAAAATAAAAGCTTAATATGTTTCTTATTTTTTAACTTTTTTTTAATTGGAAGAAAATTGCTTTACAATGTTGTGCTGAATTCTATTATACAACAATGTGAGTCAGCCATAAGTGTACATATGTCCCCTCCCACATGAACCTTTCTCCCACTCCATCCAGCCCCTGTAGGTTGTCACAGAGAACCAGGCTGTGTGGTTCTGATTATGACTGACTTAAATTTATAGAGCAATTAAGGGAGAAAAGGAATCATCATAATGTTTAGACTTCCAGTTTAAGATTATAGTTTATTTATCAATTTGTTTTTTTCAACCTTTCTCATTAGTATTTAATAATTCAGCATACAAATGGTGCAAATATTTGGTACATTTATACTATCAACTTAAAGTTTTTGACCCCATGGATTGTAGCCTACCAGGTTCCTGCATCCATGAGATTTCCCAGGCAAGAATACTGGAATGGGTTGCCATTTCCTTTTCCAGGAGATCTTCCCAACCCAGGGATTGAACCTGGCTCTCCCACATTGTAGGCAGACGCTTTATCATCCAAGCCACCAAGGAAGTCCATTATAAATGATACTTTTTGTTTTTCTCAATTTCTAACAAGTTATGTAGAAATATAACTGATTTTAATATTCTGTTCTATCTGAAACCATGTTTCAGTTCAGTTCAGTTCAGTCACTCAGTTGTGTCCGACTCTCTGCGACCCCATGGACTGCAGCACGCCAGGCTTCCCTGTCCATCACCAACTCCCAGAGTTTACTCAAACTCATGTCCATCAAGTCAGTGATGCTATCCAACCATCTCATCTTCTGTCGTCCCCTTCTCCACCTGCCTTCAATCTTTCCCAGCATCAGGGTCTTTTCCAATAAGTCAGTTCTTTGCATCAAGTGGCCAAAGTATTGGACTTTCAGCTTCAGCCTCAGTCCTTCCAATGAATATTCAGGATTGATTTCCTTTAGGATTGACTGGTTGGATATCCTTGCAGTCCAGGGACTCTACTTACTGATTAGTTTTAGGAGGATTTTGGAGATACTTTGCAATTTGTGCAGACAATTATGTCATTTCACAAATAAACAATTCTGTTTCTCTTTCCAATTTATATGACATTTTATGATAGAGAAGTAGAGTCAACAGATGTAGTAAATAAATTTATGGTTACCACCTAGACAGCAAATTAAAAAGCAGAGATATTACATTGCCAACAAAGGTCCCTATAGTTAAAGCTATGGCTTTTCCAGTAGTCATGTATGGATGTGAGAGTTGGACTATAAAGAAGGCTGAGCATTGAAGAATTTATGCTTTTGAACAGTGGTGCTGGGTAAGACTCCCAAGATTCCCTTGGACTACAAGGAGACCAAACCATTCAGTCCTAAAGAAAATCAAGTCTTAATATTCATTGGAAGGACTGATGCTGAAGCTGAAGCTCTAATATTTTGGCCACCTGATGCAAAGAACTGACTCATTTGAAAAGACCCTGATGCTGGGAAAGATTGAAAGCAGGAGAAGAAGGGGACGACAGAGGATGAGATGGTTGGATTGCATCACCGACTCAAAGGACATGAGTTTGAGCAAGCTCTGGGAGATGGTGATGGACAGGGAAGCCTGGTGTGCTTCAGTCCATGGGGTTGCAAAGAGTCGGACATGACTGAACAACTGAAAACCAACAGGTGATGGGGAGGGCAGGGATACACTGGGAGATTAGCATTAACATCTATACATTACTGTATATAAAAGAGAACCTGCTGTGTAGCACAGGGAACTGTACTCAATACTCTGTAATGGCCTATATAGAAAAAGAATCTAAAAACAGAGTAGATACAGGTATGTGTATAACTGAATCTCTCTGCTGTACACCTGAAACTATCACACATTATAAAACAGCTAGAATCCAAAAAAAAAATTTAAAGAAAAAAATACGTGTCTTCCTTATTCATTTATGTTTCTTAAATATTTGCTTTTGCTCCTAAAACAAAACAAAACACGTCCTTCCACATATATTGTCATGAAGTAAGGGCCTGTTTGCCTTTCAATGCCTTTTCATCACATAGGAGACTTCAAAGTGCACAGTCAATATTCAGTGAAGACTATGGAATCAGTGATACTCCTCTATTTTTCACATGTAATACTATGAATGTATATGAATTACTGACCTATGAAAATATTTTAAATAAATGAATATAGAATTGATGTCAGTGAATCACATAGTCTCAACACAGAAATATTTTATAAATTTTAGATGAGTTTGTAGATGATTAATACAAAATAAATTACCAAGAAAATTTTTAAGTAGTAGTAAATAAAGAAATAAAAACACATCTTTTTTCTGAAAAATATTTTTATGACCTGTAAACATTGCCAGAACTTTGTTCCTCATCAGTTCAGTTCAGTTCAGTCGCTCATTTGTGTCTGATCTTTGCGACCCCATGAATTGCAGCACACCAGGCCTCAATGTCCGTCACCAACTCCCGGAGTTCACTCAAATTCATGTCCATCAAGTTGGTGATGCCATCCAGCCATCTCATCCTCTGTCTTCCCCTTCTCCTCCTGCCCCTAATCCTTCCCAGCATCAGAGTCTTTTCCAATGAGTCAACTCTTTGCGTGAGGTGGCCAAGTATTGGAATTTCAGTTTTAGCACCATTCCTTCCAAAGAAATCCCAGGGCTGATCTCCTTTAGAATGGACTGGTTGGATCTCCTTGCAGTCCAAGGGACTCTCAAGAGTCTTCTCCAACACCACAGTTCAAAAGCATCAATTCTTCGGCAGTCAGCCTTCTTCACAGTCCAATTCTCACATCCATACATGACCACTGGAAAAACCATAGCCTTGACTAGACGCACCTTTGTTGGCAAAGTAATGTCTCTGCTTTTGAATGTGCTATCTAGGTTGGTCATAACTTTCCTTCCAAGGAGTAAGGGTCTTTTATTTTTATGGCTGCAATCACCATCTGCAGTGATTTTGGAGTCCAAAAAATAAAGTCTGACACTGTTTCCACTGTTTCCCCATCTATTTCCCATGAAGTGATGGGACCGGCATAGTCAATAAAGCAAAAGTAAATGCTTTTTTGGAGGTCTCTTGCTTTTTTTAAAAAAAATATAAATTTATTTATTTTAATTGGAGGTTAATTACCTTATAATATTGTATTGGTTTTGCCATACATCAACATGAATCTGCCATAGGTACATATGTGTTCCCCATCCTGAACCCCTCTCCCTCCTCCCTCCCTGTACCATCCCTCTGGGTCGTCTCTGCACCAGCACCAAGCATCCAGTATCCTGTATGGAACCTGGACTGGCGACTTGTTTCATATATGATATTATATATGTTTCAATGCCATTTATAATAGCCAGGACATGGAAGCAACCTAGATATCCATCAGCAGAAGAATGGATAAGAAAGCTGTGGTACATATACAGAATGGAGTATTACTCAGCCATTAAAAAGAATACATTTTAATCAGTTCTTATTTTTTTTTTTGAATCAGTTCTAATGAGGTAGATGAAACTGAAGCCTATTATACAGAGTAAAGTAAGGCATAAAAAAAAACACCAATACAGTATACTAACGCATATATATGGAATTTAGAAAGATGGTAACGATAACCCTGTATGAGAGACAGCAAAAGAGACACAGAGTTATAGAACAGTCTTTTGGTCTCTTGCTTTTTTGATGATCCAATGGATGCTGGAAACTTGATCTCTGTTTCCTCTGCCTTTCCTAAAGCCAGCTTGAACATCTGGAAGTTCTTAGTTCACGTACTGTTGAAGCCTGGCTTGGAGAATTTTGAGCATTACTTTGCTAGCAAATGAGATGAGTGCAATTGTGCAGTAGTTTGAACAGTCCTTGGCATTGCCTTTCTTTGGGATTGGAATGAAAACTGATGTTTTCTAGTCCTGTGGCCACTGCTGAGTTTTCCAAAATTGCTGGCATATTGAATGCAGCACTTCCACAGCATCATCTTTCAGGATTTCCAATAGCTCAACTGGAATTCCAACACCTCCACTAGCTTTGTTCATAGTGATGCTTTCTAAGGCCCACTTGACTTCACATTCCAAGATGTCTGGCTCTAGGCAAGTGATCTGGGTGCTTATGTGGGTCATGAAGATCTTTTTTGGAAAGTTCTTCTGTGTATTCCTGCCACCTCTTCTTAATATCTTCTGCTTCTGTTAGGCCCATACCATTTCTGTCCTTTATTGTACCCATCTTTGCATGAAATGTTCCCTTGGTACCTCTAATCTTCTTGAAGAGATCTCTACTCTTTCCCATTCTATTGTTTTCCTCTATTCTTTGCACTAGTCACTGAGGAAGGCTTTCTTATCTCTCCTTGCTATTCTTTGGAACTCTGCATTTAGATGAATACATTTTTCCTTTTGTCCTTTGCCTTTAGCTTCTCTTCTTTTCTCAGCTATTTGTAAGGCCTCCTCAGACAACCATCTTGCCTCTTTGCATTTCTTTTTCTTGGGGATGACCTTGACCACTGCCTCCTATACAGTGTCACAGAGCTCCATCCATAGTTCTTCAGGCACTCTGTTTATCAGATCTAATGGATCTTACAGTATATGATAACAATTTCTCAGAGGCATTTAAAAATGGAAAATGTAAATAACACAATTAGAGGTCCAGTTGTCCTTTTAATTGGAGCCCAAAGCCTCCTATTTTCTGGAGGTGTGTGATAAGCAAAACTCTCTTCAACTCGTCTAAGTGTGAGGATTTCCTGTTCAAACCTGAAGTGACACATTGATGACAAATCAATATTTTCCATTCTAGCTTCACTCTGAGCCTTCACAGGGCAGCCTGTGAAGGTCACAGACATTGCTTATTCTTGACCGGGTTTTGAGTTTTTAAATTTCTCCTTTTGTTACCAGCCTAAGCAGGTCTCTTTTTAGAGAGTAACCTGATCTGCACACTAAAGAATGCACAACTTCCCGGCCAACAGAAGGTATGTGTCCCTCCTCTCCTGTCTCTCTGCTAGACCATCTCACTTAGTGGGAACTAACAAATGTTAGTGGGGATGCAACTGAGGTATAGTAAATATACACAAAATCAAAGTAGAAAATTGTTTTTTTTTAATAATTTGGTATAAACAATAACCATAAAATACCAAATATTGGGTGATTTCTCCAAGTATTCAAATTATTGTCTGTAGAACGCTAGTCAAGTGAATACACACATGCATATTTGGGTGTCTATATAATATTAATTGAAATTTATTGACCTCATGATAGGGAACAATTAGTTTCGGATTTTATAATCAGTAGATGGTAAGCTTTTTTGTATGATAATATATTTATACATATTTTGCTCAACATCTATACACAGATTCTTGGAAAGGAATTCATTATATAGCAAAAGGCCAAACATAATTCCTCCTATATGTATTAGATTGAATAAAAGAACCCTAATTTTTTAATAAAATTAATGATGAAGTAACTTCTTTTTTTAATATATTTAATTTTTTAACTTTACAATATTGTATTGGTTTTGCCATATACCTAAAGGCTAATTTAAACTTAATTGTCATAATTAAAGTATTTTTTAAAAATCAAACATTGCATAAATGATATGTTATACTAACTAAAGGCTGATATAAATCAGAAACAGTACCATAGAAATGATGACTAAGATAATAATTAAAACTGATAATTATTGAGAACTTATAAATTCCAGGTTGAGTGCTCAGTGTTACACACGTTATATATTGCATAAACTTATTTCCATTTTATATTAATAATATGGGTTACCAGATAGTAAATAATTTTTTGAAGGTCACATTTTATAAATTTCAGTCATAATTAATTTCCAAATATTTCTGACTACAGCATCAATTGCCTGAATTATTAAATTATGTTATCTGGATTTTTTATAAATAATTACCATCACTTATACAGCTAAAATGACCTTTACTAACATGGACATCTATCAGATCTTTCTGGAAGTTTGAACCAACAGTGTTCTTCCATAAGTGACCTATACATGTTTATCATTTTATGAGTTCAGATATTAGCCATTAAATCAATTATCAACTACTTTTGTGAAATAAGTATTTTTTAGTCTTTCTTAATTTATTTTTCATATTACTTTGTTATATATGTTTAATGTGTCATGTAACACTTTCCAATATATGAAGCATTTCCTCAGTTTTTACTGCTTTCTCAGAACTCCTCAACCATTTGAAATCAAGACCATTTGTTATCCCTTTTCATCAATAAATGTAAGTCACCAAATAATGTAATTTAGTGTAGGAAATTACTGTACATGTCAACATTACTCTCTCCTCATCTTTAAAGAACTGTTTTTAACCATTCTTAAATTTCAAAATTATCATAAATTTGGGTGAATCTCTCTTGTTAACAGAACATTTTAATTTGAACACAAGCACTATGATGGTTTTAAAATATTTCCATGGAATCTGACTTAATAAGGATATTATTGTTCATGAACTTCTTTATTCCTCCCTAATTTATTGCTTTGCACTGTTTCAATCAATAATATATGTGTCAAATATAGAATATCTTTTCCAAAAAAGCATTCTATCATGAAAAACTTGTTTAATGTTGTAAGGATTTACCAGGCTTTAAGTTTGTTCAGCTGCAAAGTGAGCACTAAGCTCTTTGCCCCGCCTGTGGCATTGTACTAGGGTTCTTATCTCACATACACCACTCAACCTCAGTTCACTTCAAGCACAGTCCTTGATCTCACTCAGCTGCAGAGATGAATAACCAAGGAGCAACCTATGCAGAACTGAAGGGAGTCAAGAACTCAAAGAGGCAGAAAAGAAAACCTAAGGTTTCTAAAAGCTCCATTTCAATGACTGAGCAGGAATTAACATATGTAGAATTAAATCTTCAAAATGCTCCTCAGAATCTTCACAGAAACGACAAGAATTACCACTCCAAAGGTAAACACTTACTAGACACACATGGAACTGTTCTAGGATGTGCAGTGGGGGTGCAGAGGTGTGGAGAATGAGTAGGGGATAAGCTCACATATTTTTCACTTTGAAGAACAGAACCTGAAGCTGGATATGGGATTCTGATGTGAAATCGGAGGACCACTTTTATTCTGGCATTACTATAATTTGAAGTCTTTGATCAACAATTCATGTAGTCTTATATTTGCTGAAAACGTAATGGTATATTCTGAAAGAAAGACTACAGTGGTCAAAATGGGTTGGGGTCCAAGTTTATATCCATAACTCTGTGTTCCTGTGGGTTCTTGTGTATGTAAACTCTGAACAACTGTCCCCATCACTCCTTTCTCAGTTTCCTTTTCTGTCCCTGCAGGTTCACTGTCACCTCCAGAGAAGTTCATTGCTGGGATCCTGGGAATCATCTGCCTCGTCTTGATGTCCACTGTGGTGACAGTGATCACTGTTACTCCCTGTAAGTACGTTTTTGAAAAACTGTAAGGGAACTTATCACTTTACTGGTGGTCAGTGCTGCTAAACATTTCATAGTATTATATAATGTGCCTATCATTAAAATACATGCAATTAGAATAAATCAGTATATCTAATTTGTCAGAAATATACAACACAGGAGAATTACAGAGAGCATGTATATGTATGTTCTGATTTCATAACTTAAATGCATGCTTTAGGAGGTTTAAAGATCTTTTTGAGAAATACAAATTAATTCTTGAGATTGGTTAAAGCAAATACTGTAAGACGTGGTGAAGTTTGTTCCGTTAGGTTTTTGAAATATTTTTTCCATCAAGTGTTCATTACCTAATTAATTTTTCTTGCTAAATCAGTTTTATTTCAGATTACTCTAATTCTAAACAATAAACTGAATTCTCAAGCTCATAAACTAAAATCATTATGATTCATTTAAAACAATACTAATTTTTTAATGATTAATTTTGTAGCTACTCTAATACGGGAACAGAATTACTCCTCTCTCATAACAAGGCTCCAGAAAGGTACATAATGATTTTCAAAGTTCTGATACAAATACAATTCATTTTTGTCTCTCTTTTAGGCTAGTGAAAACAAGAATAGATTTGGGGATAGAACATAATTTATAAAATCAGGCAATAAACATTCATAAATAAATGATTATAGGAGAGTGCTTCTCCCTATGCAATAATAGGATCACCATATCCATTGTTGGCAATTGGCTGTAATTTCCTCCTGCTATAATATGATAAGAGACAAATAATTTTGCTATTCTAAAATAGAAGTTTCATTTCTTGATTTTCAGGACATGGAAAGAGTAGACATTTCTATGTGTTTCCTTTATATGGGAACACATATTAAAGACAGACCCTCTCTATGAATGCATGAATGAGATTTGTTTTATATGTACCAGCCTTGAGGATGCATAGATATGTTATTTTATTTATATATATATATATGTATATATATGTGTGTGTGTGTTTACATATGTTTATATCTATGCATATATGTAAGTTAATTTTTATTTTCCAAATTCAAATTGTTTTTGAATACTAATTCATAATCTTTCTTCAGAATGTCATTGTGGTCATTGTCCACAAGACTGGCTTACATATTCCAACAACTGCTATTATACTAGTTTGGAAAAAAAATCGTGGAATGAGAGTTTGATATCCTGTGCTACTAAGAATTCTACTCTGCTTTATATAGATAATGAAGAGGAAATGGTAAGCTATTAAATGTTTCCAACACTTTGCTAAAGGCTTCATTTAGTCAACATTATATTTGTTAGGATTCACTTGTGCTTTTGTACATGTTTGTAGCTTGTTTATTTTAAGGTCTGCTAGTATTCCATTAAACAATGGACTATAACTTTATGATACTTTATTTACATTTTTATACCATTCATGCATGTGTGGTAATTTCTGGTTCTTGCTTTTCATAGAAAATCATGCTTCTACAAATCTATTAAATACTAAAATACACTGTGATATCTAAATTTACCATACATCAAGGAAAATAAACTTATGATTTTGCCTATAGAATTATGTAATTGCACATCAGATCACAAAATAGAAGTTTCAACTTCCCAGCAGCCCCACCCTTCTGTAATATCTTATCATGTCTCACCTCTTTATTTACTCACTATCCTGACTTTTGATATTATAGAATCTCTTTGATTGCTTTTGAATCATATACATGGAATCCCGTGTTCACGCTTAGTCGTTCAATAGTGTCTGACTCTTTGAAACCTCATTAACTTCAGCCTGTCAGGCTCCTGTGTCCATGGAATTTTCCAGGCAAGAACTCTGAAGTGGGTTGCCATTTTCTACTCCAGGACATGGAATCATACAGGTTGTCCCTGTCTCATCACTGCCATATGATATTTTGCAGTTCCTCCAACTTTTTGCATTTGTGTGATGTTTGTAAATTTCCACAGCTCATTGTGTGAATTCAACAGTTAAGATCCATTCTTTCCAATGCCGCTGGGTGGGAGATGGATCTTACACCCTCAGGGATAAAGAGGCTTCTTAGCTTCAGTAGTTTTAGTCAAGACATCCCCTTTGCTGGTCCCACCCCCACCCCTATCACCCAACCCTAGTGTCTCTCAGTGGAGGAAACAGGCAATTTCTCTGACTGCTCCTTGTTAGTAAGTGTCCTGATGGATCATCTTGTAAGGCTTACCTGGTGTTGCCTACACGATTCTGTCAACACACAGGAGGAACAGATTACCTGTGCCACCCCCAACAGCTAGGTTAGGTATGGGGTGTTTGGGAAGTAAGAGGCCTAGGTCACTTTCACCTGGTTAGTGGGGAGATACAAGATGCCCCTAATTATCACTCCTTCATCTCCCACCTTGTTCTTTCATCAAGGAGAAGTGATTAGCAATTACAGAGGAGTGGGACCGCTGGGAAGTCTCAAGCCACGTCACCCTTCACTTTCTACCTTTCAGAGTTCTCCTTTCTCGTGTCTTTCATTAGTCCCATGTTTACAGTTGAACTTAGCAGGGAGGAGCGGAGAGAAATGAGTCTCTGACCCCTTGTCTGGGCCACTGATTCCACCAATACAGAAACAGATGGCTTTGGGCTTTATCTAGTCAAAGAATGGTGTCAGGCTCAGAAAACCAAATCTTCGGTTCTCATGTCACTTATTTTCTCAATTTCATTTCCTTGATTTCCCTCTAAAACTGAAATTCTGAGAAACATATAATAGTAGAGAAATCCACTGATATTGTCACAATATCCAGAAAAATGAATGTCATGGAATCTAAAGACTTATTTAAAGCCTTGCTATGTTAGTTTTGACATGAGGAAAAATGAAATTATATGAGTCAGAATTTTCCTCATTGCACATATTCAATTACTCCACCTTCTTATCCCTTAGGCTTAATGTCAGATGCAGTTCACAGCTGTAAGTATCCCCAAGTTGTTATGCAAGGTGTATTCTTTTGTGGGATCTCTACAACTAATTCATGTCTTTGTAAATATTCCCTTTATTAAATGGCTGTCGGAAAAAAAAGGAATTTTCCTTATTAACAGTAGAACACAGTGAAACTGATAAGTATAAATGTTAAGTTAATTTTGAATCAAAAGTACAGATATTGGTTAATATTTATGGCACTATTAAAACTTTAAACTTTCAACTCCTATATTTTTTAGTGTTAGATTAGAATCTAACATGCTCAATTTGTTCAAAGAATGAAAGATGCTATGAAAGAACACATCCTTTGACTTGCATTTTAAAAATTAACAAAAACATTTCATAATGACTATTTATGTGAAAATTCTTTATTTTGGGCTAGAAATTTCTGATGTCCCTATCAATTGTATCGTGGATTCAAGTCTCTCGTGAAGGCCGCGGTCGTCCTTGGAAGTGGCTAAATGGTTCAACTTGCAATCTACAGTAAGTTTGTAAAAAGAATGCTATATAGAGGGGGAAAAATACAAAAGAGAAATATTTTTAAAATAACATGAATACATTTGTCTTAGTCAAATTATAGAAAGCTGAAGGGAGATATTGAAAGTTAATAAAATGTTGATACCAATGTTGAAAAATAGGCTACTCTGTAGCCCAATTTCCTAGTAACAAGCTCTTACTGAAATTTTATTAAAGACTTCATTACCCATTTTCAAAATATCTTGTATTACAGTTACATGGAAAATGCTATTGTTTTATGAGTTGTCTTCATAGAATGTAACAGAATTATGCATTTTTCCATAACAGGATAACAGACAATGTATCTGGTGAACGTAACTGTGCCGTACAATCTTTATGGGGCATAAAAGCAGAAGACTGTCAGTTTCCAAATACATATCATTGCAAGCGTAAGCTTGAGAATTAAAATAGGAGTTTGGATGCTGTTGGGTAACTTGACCTTTTATGAAATGAAAATAATATTCTGATTGCATACATTTTAAAATGAATTATATTATTTTTTCTGATAATGAATGATTTTCAAAAACAGTTGAAATATAATCGTGTGTGCTCATTCGTTCACTTGTGTCTGACTCTTTGAGACCCCATGGACTATAAGCTGTCAGGCTTCTCTGTCCAAGGAAATCTCCAGTCAAGAATACTGGAGTGGTTCTATTCTCAGATTTTTAAGGAATTTCCACACTGTTCTCCATAGTGGCTGTACCAGAATTATGTGGTATTTACATTTCCATCAACAGTGTAAGAGGGTTTCCTTTTTCTCCACACCCTCTCCAGCTATTGTTGTTTGTCGACTTTTTTATGGTGGCCATTCTGACCGGCAGAGACGATACCTCATTGTGTTTTTAATTTGCATTTCTCTAGTAATGAGTGGTGTTGTGATATGAGAAAGCTACATATCTTTTCGTGTGTTTTATTAGCCCTCTGTATATCTTCTTTGGAGAAATGTCTGTTTAGTTCTTTGGCCCACTTTTTGATTGGGTTTTTCATTTTTCTGGTATTGAGCTTCATGTACGGCTTGTATATTTTGGAGCTTAATTCTTTGTCAGTTGTTTCATTTGCTGTTATTGTCTTCCATTCTGAAGGCTGCCTTTCCACCTTGCTTATAGTTTCCTTCGTTGTGCAAAAGCTTTTAAGTTTACCTAGGTCCCATTTATATATTTGTTTTTATTTCCATTACTCTACAAGGTGGGTCATAGAGAATCTTGCTGTGATTTATGTCAGAGGGTGTTATGCCTCTGTTTTCCTCTAAGAGTTTTAATAGTCTCTGGTGTTAAGTTTAGATCTTTAATCCATTTTGAGTTTATTTTTGTTTATGGTGTTAGAAAGTGTTCTAGTTTCATTCTTTTGCATATGGTTGACTGGTTTTCCCAGCATTTGAATCAGTTCTATGAGGTGGATGAGACTGGAACCTATTATACAGAAGGAACTAAATCAGAAAGAGAACCATCAATACACTATATTAATGCATATATATGGACTTTAGAAAGAAGGTAACAACGATCCTATATGCAAGGCAACAAAAGAGACACAGATGTAAAGAACAGACTTTTGGAGTATGTGGGAGAAGGCGAGGGCGGGATGATTTGAGAGAACAGCATTGAAAAATGTATATTCCCATATATAAAAGAGATGACCAGTACAAATTGGATGCATGAAGCAGGACACTCAGAGCTGGTGCTCTGGGACAACCCAAGGGATGGAGAAGGGAGGAAGGTGTGAGTGGGGTTCTGAATGGGGGAACACATGTGCACCCATGGCTGATTCATGTTGATGTATGAGTAAAATACCACAGTATTTTAAAGTAATTATCCTCCAATTAAAATAAATTTATTTTTTTTTTAAAAAAGACTACTGGAGTGGGGTATCATTTCATATTCCCTGGAGGACCTTCCTGACCCAGGGATCAAACCCTCCTCTCCTGCACTGGCAGGCAGTCGCTTTACCACTAGTGCCCCCTGGAAAACCCCACTGAAGTATCATATACACATCCAAAAATATAGGTATCATTACTTTTGTGTCTCACTTTTTTTGCTCAACAGTATGTTTATGGCATTCAAACTTCTAAAAGATTGCATATTGTGTGAGCCCATTTCCATGTAATATCAAAAATAGGAGTAGAGAGACCAAAAGTAGATTACTGATTACTAAGGGCTGTGAAGAGACGGAATAGGAAAAGACTGCAAATTGATTAGTGATGAATGCTCTCTAGAGTTTGAATGTAGTGACGGTCGTAAACGGTGAATAATTTTAAAATCATGGATTTATATATTTTAAATGGATAAATTTTATGCTCTGTAAATTACACCTCAATAAAGTTTTTAAAAGGTAACTGCTTTGGGACTGCGTTTAATCTTTAAATGATTTCTGAAGATAATCGTCCTACAATATTGACTCTTCCAGTCAATATCATGCTTTATCCTTCCAATCAATTAGGTTTTCTTTAAATTCTCCCTATTTTATTGATCAATTTTTGTTTATTTATTTATTTGTGTCACACTGTTCAGCATGTGGTATCTTGATTCAGTGACCAGGGATCGAACGCCCATTCCCTGCTCCGGGAAGCAACTAATCCAAACCACTGGACCACCAGCGAAATCCCCCTATAATATTTTATAGTTTCCAACATTGAAATTTCACACAAATATGGACATTCCATAGCCATGCTTTTGTAAACAGCTATTTGCTTTTTAAATTTGTAGTAATTGATGCTGCTACAAATAGAATTGTGCCCAATGACTTCTGTGCCATACATTCTGATTGTATATATTAATTTTATCATTTCAAATATATATTCCTCTGGGTTTTTTATGTAAATAAACAGTACATCTCTGAATAATCATGTTTTATTTCTTCCCTCCAGTTGCAATAACTTTTTCTTGTGTTTCTTTTCTTTTTTTTTTGTTTTTGTTTTTCTTGTTTTTGACTTATTTTTACCCAATTGCCTTTTATTTCCAATGTTGAACAGATGATATAATAAAGTTCTCATAAGTATCCTTCCTACACTGGGGGAAAATATTTCAATGCTTCATGCTCAATACGTGCTTTTTAAGGTTTTTTCATATACCTTTCTAACATGAAAGCAATTCCATAGTATTCAGAATTTTCATATAGGTTTTGTATGCAATCAGTCATGTTACCATTTTACTATTTTTCTTTCAATGGAATGAGAAAATTTTTAATGTTTTTGAAATATCTCTTTCCTTCAGATGTTGACCAATTATACATTCCTGAAATAAAAACCACAAAAATCATTCTGTATTTTCTTCCTTTGAAAAATCACTGCATATATCATATTTAGATTAAGATGATTTTCTTCATCCATTTATCACAAAGAGTTTGGACTGAGTCCATTGATATTATGTAACTTGACAGGTTTTGTTATCAAGGCTCTATGGAAGCCTCTGTTTTATGGTGAAAGACATGGCATAGTTTTAAGTGTTATTATTCACTACTGATACCATTAGGGCTCCTAGATTATTTTGTAGGAAGGTTTATACAGTGAACTTAATATATTTAACACATGTTAATCTTATACAGGTTTATGGTTGTTGTACAACATTTGGTAATTTGCATTTTCTAG
Organism: Bubalus kerabau; assembly: GCF_029407905.1. Classification (NCBI taxonomy): domain Eukaryota; kingdom Metazoa; phylum Chordata; class Mammalia; order Artiodactyla; family Bovidae; genus Bubalus; species Bubalus kerabau. The sequence goes on from NC_073624.1 coordinate 22,534,387, forward strand.
ACATTCTACTTCATATGGATCGTAAAAAGTTTTTATAATACAGCTTTATTGTCTGTTTATATCCGTAAAAACCATAATGGTTTTGTCAGGTTTCAGTTCAGTTCAGTCACTCAGTCGTGTCTGACTCTTTGCGACCCCATGGACTGCAGTATGCCAGGCTTCCCTGTCCATCACCAACTCGCAGAGCTTGCTCAAACTTATGTCCATCGACTAGGTGACACCATCCAACCATCTCATCCTCTGTTGTCCCCTTCTCCTCCCGCCTTCAATTTTACCCAGAGTCAGGGTGTTTTCCAGTGAGTCAGTTCCTCCCATCAGGTGGCCAAAGTATTGAAGTTTCAGCTGCAGCATCAGTCCTTCCAATGAATATTCAGGACTGATTTTCCCCAGGATGGACTGGTTTGATGTCCTCCCAGCCTAAGGGACTCTCAAGAGTCTTCTCCATCACCACAGTTCAAAGGCATCAATTCTTCATCGCTCAGCTTTCTATATGGTCCAACTCTCACATCCATACATGACTACTGAAAAACCAAGCTTTGACTAGACGGACCTTAAAGCAATGTCTCTGATTTTAATATGCTGTCTAGTTTGGTCATAGCTTTCCTTCCAAGGAACAAGCGTCTTTCAATTTCATGGCTGCAGTCAAATCTGCAATGATTTTCGAGTCCAAAAAATAAAGTCTCTCACTGTTTCCATTGTTTCCCCATGTTTTTCCCATAAACTGATGGGACTGGATACCATGATCTTTGCTTTTTGAATGTTAAGTTTTAAGCCAGCTTTTTCACTCTCCTATTTCATTTTCATCAAGAGGCTCTTTAGTTCTTCGCTTTCTGTCATAAGGGTGGTGTCATCTGCATATCTGAGGTTATTGATATTTCTCCCAGCAATCTTGATTCCAGCTGTGCTTCATCCAGCCTGGCATTTCGCATGATGTGCTCTGCATGGAAGTTAAATAAACAGGGTGACAGTATACAGCCTTGACATATTCCTTTCCCAATTTGGAACCAGTCCGCTCTTCCATGTCCGGTTCTAACCGTTGCTTCTTGACCTACATACAGATATCTCAAGAGACAGGTCAGGTGGTCTGGTAATCCTATCTCTTGAATAATTTTCCACAGTTTTTTTGTGATCTACACAGTCAAAGGCTTTGGCATAGTCAACAAAGCAGAAGGTGTTTTTCTGGAAGTCTCTTGTTTTTCCAATGATCCAACAGATGTTGGCAATTTTATCAACAACAAAGAATCAAATTGCCAACATCTATTGGATTGTCATGGAGAAGGCACTGGCGACCCACTCCAGTGCTCTTGCCTGCAAAAATCCCATGAACGGAGGAGCCTGGGCTGAAGTTCATGGTGTCCCTAAGAGTCGGACACGACTGAGCGACTTCACTTTCACTTTTCACTTTCATGCACTGGAGAAGGAAATGGCAACCCACTCCAGTGTTCTTGTCTGGAGAATCCCAGGGATGGAAAAGCCTGGCAGACTGCTGTCTATGGGGTCACACAGAGTTGGACACAACTGACGTGACTTTGCAGCAACAGGAGCATGGATTGTCATATTTATATAGATATAAAAGATGTGAGTTTTCTCTATTCTCCACATGTCATTTATTAATTTTATTGTCTTTCAAATGAAAATAGCTTTGACCCTTTTATTCCCCTCTACTGTAATTTTTTTCATGATTTTTCATATTTGCTATTTTCTTCCTTTGTCTTTATGTCAATTATATTAATTTCACCAAAATTGCTTTTTCATTTCAAGTTTATTGTCAAGCATGCTCAGATTTCTTCTTTCTTTTTTTTTCGTTTATAATGTATGCATTTAATCGAATTAATATGTCACAAGACACAATCTTATTGTTACACTTTTCTTTTAATTCATATAAAATTATGAAATTTGACTTTGATTTTTCCTTGGTTCATATGTTATTTAGAAATAGATTACTGAATATAAAACCCAATAAAGATTTTCAAAAGTTTGGTTATTGACTTCTATTTTAGGTAAACTGGTTAGAGAAATTTTCATGGACCTGGAAATATTCTGTATGTCTATTACATATGGCTGATGTGACTATGAAATCAATCTGAAATGTTTATTTCTTCTAATTAATTAAAAATTAAATTTGAATATTCACATTTCAAGTGCCCACTTGCCAAACTTGGCTGGAGGCTAGTGTTGTGACACCATAGTTCTGTAGCTTTTTTAGTAATGTAACTGGACTTAGGCATATATAGTGAATTTTTGGGAAATGTTCATTTGAACTTAAAAAATAAGAATATTCTGTGTTAGTGTACGGAGGAGGCAATGGCACCCCACTCCAGTACTCTTGCCTGGAAAATCCCATGCATGGAGGAGCCTAGTAGGCTGCAGTTCATGGGGCCGCTAAGAGTCGGACACGACTAAGAGACTTCACTTTCACTTTTCACTTTCACCATTGGAGAAGGAAATGGCAACCCCCTCTAGTGTTCTTGCCAGGAGAATTCCAGGGACAGGGGAGCCTGGTAGGCTGAAGTCTATGGGGTCGTGCAGAGTCAGACACACTGAAGCAACTCAGCAGCAGTTCTATAAGTGCCCTACAAAATGCATTTTTTACTCAATAGTCTAGTAAGTTCATATTTTTGTACTTTTCTGAAACAATGAAAAGACATAATTTCTCTCTGTTTTCACTGCTCATGCCATTTTTGCTCCCTTGAATTCTAATACAGACATATATGCAAAATTTGATACTTTATCATTACTATTTTACCTGTCAATATCTATTTGGATATATCCACATAAGTTCTTTTCTTCAATTCTTCTTTCCTTTCTGCACATCCAAATTTTCAACTAGAATAAGAGTTTCTTCTTTACAAGACCTTAAAATGTTTACTTTACATAGAGTCATTTAGTAATTTTGGCAATCTCCCTCCATTTAAAAAACTTCCTTGAAAATGAATCCATCTAGCCATCATGTTAAAAGGGTATTTGCACTTACTATGGACATCCAATTTATCTATCTCTCTTAGGTCACTAGGTACTTCCATTTTAGATATAGTCACAAACATGGATTTATGCAATAAACAGTAAATTCAAAATGCTCTTAGATTTTGAGGATTTATCTTGGCTGTATGTGGATTAACCATAGATTTTATTAAAGTTAAATATGAGAAGAGTCAACATATTTGGGCATGTAACCAAGGACATGATGTGTACAAAATTATTTAATTGAAACCAGAAAAGTGTATGATAACATGAATAATCCATTTAACACTTGCCTTGTAGCTCAGCTGGTAAAGAATCCGCCAGTAATACAAGAGACTTCAGTTCAATCCGTGAATTGGGCAGATGTCCTGAAGAAGGGAATGGCAACCCACTCCAGAACTTTTACCTGGAGAATTTCATGGACAGAGGAGCCTGGTAGGCTACAGATCATGCATTTGCAAAACGTTGGACACAACTGAGTGACTTTCACTTTTCACTTCAAACTTTAAAAGTGAATATTACTGAATTTTACATTATTTGGCATCACTAATGAATGCTTCACTTGCTATAATTCAATGAAGTGGGTAATAAAATATTATTTATTTATTTTATTAATATAAAATATAATAAAGATAATCACCATATAGGTAGCCATTAGCAATTGCTATAGAAAGTTTAAATATTAGTCTATATTACTAGGACATAATAGAGTTTGCAAATAGCTTACAAACAGCTTACAAATACCTGAGAAAAGAAGAGAAGTGAAAGGCAGAGGAGCAGGAAAAGATATACCCAACTGAATGCAGAGTTCCATAGATTAGCAAGGAGAGAGAAAGCCTTCTTAAGTGAACAATACAAAGAAATAGAGGAAAACAATAGAATGGGAAAGACTAGAGATATCTTCAAGGAAACTGGAGATACCAAGGGAATATTTCATGCAAAGATAGGGACAGAGGATGACAAAAATGGCAAGGACCTAACAGGAGCAGAAGAGATTAAGGAGAGGTGGCAAGAATACCCAGATAAACTGTACAGAAAAACACTTAATGACCCAGATAACCACAATGGTGTGGTCACTCACCTAGAGCCAGACATTCTGAAGTGTGAAGTCAAGTGGGCCTTAGGAAGCCTTACTAAAAACAAAGCTAATGGATGAGGTATAATTCCAAGTGCTGCTGCTGCTAAGTCGCTTCAGTCGTGTCCGACTCTGTGCGACCCCATGGACTGCAGCCTACCAGGCTTGTCCATCCATGGGATTCTCCAGGCAAAAACACTGGAGTGGGTTGCCATTTCCTTCTTCAATGCATGAAAGTGGAAAGAGAAAGTGAAGTCGCTCAGTCGTGTCTGACTCTTAGTGACCCCATGGACTGCAGCCTACTAGGCTCCTCCATCCATGGGATTTTCCGGGCAATAGTACTGGAGTGGGGTGCCATTGCCTTCTCCCAATTCCAGCTGAGCTATCCCAAATCCTAAAGAATGATGCTGTTAAAGTGCTGCACTCAATATGCCAGCAAACTGGAAAACTCAGCAGTGGCCACAGGACTGTAAAAATCAGTTTTCATTCCAATCCCAAAGAAAGGCAATGCCGAATAACATTAAATTATCTTAAAATTGCACTCATTTCACATACTATCAAGATTATGCTCAAAATCCTTGAAGCTAAGCTTCAGCAGGATATGAACAGAAAACTTCCAGATATTCAGGCTGGATTCAGAGAAGGCAGATGATCAAATTGCCAACATCCATTGAATCATAGAGAAAGCCAGGGAATTCCAGAAAAAAATCTACTTTTGCCTCATCGACTCTGCTAAAGCCTTTGACTGTGTGGATCACAACCACCTGTGGAATATTCTTAAAGAGATGAGAATACCAGACCAATTTAGCTGCCTCCTGAGAAATCTGCATTCAAGTCAAGAAGCAACAGTAGAGCAGTACATGGAACATTGGAATGGCAAGTTGGTTCCAAATTGGGAAAGGAGTACATCAAAGCTGTATATTGTCACCCTGTGTATTTAACTCATATGCCTAGTACATCATAAGAAATGCTGGGCTGCATGACTCACAAACTGGAATTAAGATTGCAGGGAGAGATATCAACAACCTCAGATAGCAGATGACACCACTTTAATGGCAGAAAGTGAAGAGGAACTAAAGAGCTTCTTGACGCAGGTGAAACAGGAGAATGAAAAAGATGGCTTAAAATTCAACAATCAAAAAACACAGATCATGGCATCCAGTCCCATCACTTCATAGTAAATAGATGGAGAAAAAGTGGAAACAGCGTCAAATTCCACTGTCTTCGGCTCCAAAATGACTTCGGACAATGACTGCGACCATGAAATTAAAAAGCGCTTGCTCCTTGGAAGTAAAGCCATGACAAAATTAGATAGCATATTAAAAAGCAGAGACATGACTTTGCCAACAAAGGTCCATATAATCAAAGCTATGGTTTTTCCAGTAGTCATGTATGGATCTGAGATTTGGACCATAAAGGCTGAGAACCAAATAATTATGTTTTCCAGGTATGGTGCTGGAGAGAGTCCCTTGGACAGCAAGGAGATCAAGCCAGTCAATCCTAAAGGAAATAAACCCTGAGTATTCATGTGAAAGACTGATGTTAAAACCGAAGCTCCAATACTTTGGCCAGCCGGTGCAAACAGCTGACTCATTGGAAAAGACCCTGATGCTGGAAAAGATTCAATGCAAGAGGAGAAGAGGGCCACAGAGGATTAGATGGCTGGATGACCTCACTGACTCAATGGACATGTAGTCTTGGGTGTGCTCAGTCTCTTCAGTCATGTCGGACTCTGTAACCCCATGGACAATAGCCCCACTAGGCTTCTCTCTCCATGGAATTTTCCAGGCAAGAATCCTGGAGCCGGTTGCCATTTCTTTCTCCAGGGGATCTTCCTCAGCCAGGGATTGAACCTGGGTTTGTTGCATCACAGGCAGATTCTTTACCATCTGAGCCAGGGAAGCCCCCCAATGGATGTGAATTTGAGCAAACTCAGGGAAACAGTGAAGGACTGGGAAGCTTTGCCTGCTGCACTCCACAGGGTCACAGAGTCAGACACAGCTTCATGACTGAACAACAACAATAAACTGGTATATAACTACAGATTTATATTCCATTTTTCTAGATTTTAGAAAGCTAAAAATTTGACTGTGTGGATCACAGTAAACTGTGGAAAATTCTGAAAGAGACGGGAATACCAGACCACCTGACCTGTCTCTTGAGAAATTTGTATGCAGGTCAGGAAGCAACAGTTAGAACTGGACATGAAACAACACACTGGTTCCAAATAGGAAAAGGAGTACGTCAAGGCTGTGTATTGTCACCCTTCTTATTTAACTTCTATGCAGAGTACATCAAGAGAAATGCTGGACTGGAAGAAACACAAGCAGGAATCAAGATTGCAGGGAGAAATATCAATAACCTCAGATATGCAGATGACACCACCTTCATGGCAGAAAGTGAAGAGGAACTAAAAAGCCTGTTGATGAAAGTGAAAGAGGAGAGTGAAAAAGTTGGCTTAATGCTCAACATTCAGAAAACGAAGATCATGGCATCCGGTCCCATCACTTCACGCGAAATAGATGGGGAAACAGTGGAAACAGTGGCAGACTTTATTTTTTGGGCTCCAAAATCACTGAAGATGGTGACTGCAGCCATGAAATTAAAAGACGCTTACTCCTTGGAAGGAAAGTTATGACCAACCTAAATAGCATATTCAAAAGCATAGGTATTACTTTGCCAACAAAGGTCCGTATAGTCCAGGCTATGGTTTTTCCTGTGGTCATGTATGGATGTGAGAGTTGGACTGTGAAGAAGGCTGAGCGCTGAAGAATTGATTCTTTTGAACTGTGGTGTTGAAGACTCTTGAGAGTCCATTGGACTGCAAGGAGATCCAACCAGTCCCTTCTGAAGGAGAACAGCCCTGGGATTTCTTTGGAAGGAATGCTAAAGCTGAAACTCCAGTACTTTGGGCACCTCATGGAAGAGTTGACTCATTGGAAAAGACTCTGATGCTGGGAGGGATTGGGGGCAGGAGGAGAAGGGGACAACAGAGGATGAGATGGCTGGATGGCATCACTGACTCGATGGACATGAGTCTGGGTGAACTCCAGGAGTTGGTGATGGACAGGGAGGCCTGTGCTGCGATTCATGGGGTCACAAAGAGTCGGACACGACTGATCGACTGAACTGAACTGAAAAAAGTTTAATATGTAGTAACTCTTCTGAATTAGGGACAAGTATCCTTAAATACAAACTGTCAATGGAATTATGATTTCCTCCATTATAGTAGAAATGACACAATGAGATTATAAGGAAAAAATAAATAGTGCCTAGATTTAGTAAACTTATCTAAAAGTAAAACTTAAACATTGAAGTTACTCTTGACAAGGCATAAATGTTCAGCATTGATGAATGAAGTAAAAGCAGGTTAACAGCACTGTATCATGTCCGTTGTCCCCCTATATCTTTTAGAAAGTGATATCAATTCTCAGAGGAACTCACCAAAGAACAAACCAACTGATACACTACATATCCAAAGTCTCCTATATTCTGGAGTTGTGTGATGAGATAAACTGTCTTCAAAATACCCAAGCATAAGAATTTCCTGTTTCGGTGACACTGTGATAAGAAATGTACTTTTTTCACTATTGTTTCACTCTGGGCCTTCACAGGGCAGTCTGTGAAGACCACAGACATTGTTTGATTTTCACAGTAACCTGGACACTCACGAGAAGAGGCAGGACTCTGGCCTGTAGAAGGTGTGTGTTTCCCTCTCCTTCCTAACTCCTCATCTCATTTAGCAGGTTACAAATGCCAATGTGGTTCGACTTAGGGACAATTGCTAAGCAAACAAATTACAGAGATATTGGTATCTGTATTTGATATTTGATATTTTAATTTTTGGAGAAAGTAAGAATAAAATATGAAGTATTGGGGAAGATTTCTTAAAATGTTCAAATTCTTGCCTGCAGACTTTATTCAAGTGAATATACATGTATAACTGAGTTTGTTAATCCAATTTAAGATGAAGGATCAGGAGCATCAGGACAAGGGACAGTTAACATTGTATTTTTTCATCAATAGACATAGAATTCGATATAGTATTAAATATTTAACTCAGCCCTTAAAAATAGAATCTTAAAATGGATTCATAGAATTGTGAATGGCCAATATAATTCTTCACTGATCTAGTTAAAGTAAAAATCAGAATATGCTACCCCCAGTAAAATGCTGGATTACCTCAATTATATATGATCAAATGCTTTATAAAAACTTGATCGCAATATTGAAAAAAGATAAATCACACTAACACAGAGATTTCTATCTAATAAATTACATTGCCTGATATGAATAATACCATGGCAATTGCATTAAAATAAGAAATAAAATAAAAGTCAAATTTAATATTAGGTGTTTTACATGCTTTATATCATACATATTTTTATTCTCATTTTAGATTAGTAAACTCATTTGCTAAATACTAAATAACTTTTAAAGGTCATACATTGTAAATTTCAAAGCCAGAATTAATTATAGATTGCACTGTCTACAGAATCCATTGACTGAATTTTTAAGGCACATTATTGACTTCTTATAATTGCTGATACAACTAAAGCTTCCCTCATTGACTTAACAGCCTCAGGATCTTCCTGGAAGTTTGTACCAACATTGTTCTTCCATAAATGATGTATGCTTTTCCTTATCATTTTGTGATTTCATATCTTAGCCATTGTCAATTGTCATTATGCATGTAAAATAAGTACTTCATGACATTTTAACATTGTTTTGTCTTTATATGATAAAAACTTTTGGAGAATTTAATATGTCATATACCATTTTTAAAATATAAAATATTTCTTTAATTTTTAAATGATTTTTAGAGCTCCACAATCACTCAAAACAGAATTATTTGATAGCATCTCATTCCCTTTTCATTAATGAATGTCCCAATTAAAGTAGTTTAATGCAGAGTGTACCATATATGCCAATACTGTTATTCCCTCATCAGAGAAAGTTGTCTTTAACTTTTAATGGATTTTAAACTTACCTATATAATTAGTGCATGTTTTTCAATATGGACTTTAATTTGAACAAAGATATTATAACAATTTTAAAGTGTTTCTGTAAATTTTGACTTTCAATTCATCAGGATATTACTATTCATGAACTTTTTCAGTTATCTACTAATTTTCATTGTTCCAATAAACAAGTAACATTATGTCAAACAGAGAATATTTTTTTAAAACATTTATTTGTTTTTAACTGATTGATGACTGTTTTATAATATTGGTTTGATTTCTGTCATACATCAGCATAAATTAACCATAGGTGTACATATGTTCCCTCCTTTCAGTTGGCCTCTCACCTCCCGCCCAATACCAACACTCTTGGTTATTAAACACCAATACTATTTTTAAAACTACTTACTCTACCATGAAATAGTTGTCTAAAGGTCTACTGAAATGAGAACAAAACTTGGATTTGCACAGCTGCTAAATGAGTGCTATTAACTGATCTCACACATCACCCAGTTTAACCCTTCAAGGCTTCTTGTGATTTTATACACCATTTATTAACTACTTATGTGAAGTTTCCATAGAGCAACATCCTTGACATTAAACAGCTACAGAGATGAAGAACCAAGAGGAAAACGACTCAGAACCGAGTCTGGTTAAGGACACCAGGAGACAGCAAATGAGAGGTAAGATCATGAAAAGATCAATTTTAGCAGCTGAGCAGGAGAAAACCTACGTGGGATTAAACTTTCAAATTGCCTTTCATTATGTCAATGGAATGACAGGAACTACCACTGCAAGTGTAAAGCATTTACCCGCTTACAAGTTTTTATTCATGAGACTTAGAGCTGGAGTTTGAAATCCAATATTCTAATATGACATACGTGCTGTGCTGTGCTTAGTCGCTCAGTTGTGTCCAACTCTTTGCCACCCCATGGACTGTCGCCCGCCAGGCTCCTCTGTCCATGGGGATTCTCCAGGCAGTAATGCTGGAGAAGGTTGCCATGCCCTCCTCTAGGAGTACCTACCCAGGCATTGCTGTAATTTGTAGTCTTTGATCTACAACTCACGAAGCCTTATATTCGCTGAAAAAGGAATGCTATGTTCTGAGAGGATTGCAATGGTAGATATTTTTTTGGGGTCCAAGTTGATGTCCTTGAATTCTCACGGATGTGGGATCTTTTGTTCTTCTAAAGTAACTGTCTCCATCACTCCTTTCTCAGTGTTTCCTTTTCTTTCCCTGCAGATTCACCGTCAGCTCGAGAGAAACTCACTGTTGTGATCCTGGGAATCGTCTGTTTTGTCTTGATGTATACTATAGTGAGAGTGATAACGTCTATTCCACGTAAGTCAAGTTTTGAAAGATTATGATTGAACCTTTCATTTTAATGATCGTCAGTGCCTCTAAAATTTCATATTATTATGGAATAGAACTCTTATTTTAATGTGTGCATTTAGCCTAAGTATTGAATGGTTATTCTGAGTTGAGCAAAGGGTAAATTACAGAATGATTGTAGGGAAAATTAAATATATACACAGATATTTTCTGATTTCATAACTCAAAGATATACTTTAAGAAGCTGAAACACCTTATTGAGAAAAACAAATTAATTCTTGAGATTGCTTGAACCAAGTATTGTAAGAGGTGGTGGAGTCTTTTCTTGAAGATTTTTGAAATATACACCCCCCCAGTCTTCATTACCTCATTAATTATTCTTAAAGCAATATTTTCCAGATCATCCTAAATCCTACAAACCCCATGTTTAAACTAAAAACTAAAATTATTATGATTTATTTAGATCAATGTAAAAATTTTAAAAGATTACTTCCATATTTTTATAGGTACCCAAATATCAGAACAGAATAAGTCCTCTCTGGTAACAAAGCTCCCGAAAGGTATATAATGATTTCAAACTTCTATTATAAATATAGTTTGTATTTTGTCTCTCTCTTAGGTTAGTGAAGATACAGATCTGGGGATAAAACATAAATTATAAAAGCAGGCAACAATATTCCTAAATAATGATTATAGGAGAGTCTTTCTCCTTATGCAATAAAATGATCACTATATCCATTGTTGGCAATTGGCTATAATTTCCTCCTGTTATCATATGATAAGAGACAAATAATTTTGCTATTCTAAAATAGAGGTTTCATTTCTTGATTTTTAGGACATGTAAATAGTAGATATTTCTATGTGTTTGCTTTATATGGGGCCATAAATTGGGATATGAGAGACAGACCCTCTCTATGAATGTATGAATGAGATTTGTTTTATATGTACCAGCCTTGAGGATGCGTAGATATGTTATTTTATATATGTGTGTGTATGCATAAATGTTTATATCTAGGCATATGTGTAAGTTAATTTTTATTTTTCAAATTCAAATTGTTTTTGAATAGTAATTCATAATCTTTCTTCAGAATGTGATTGTGGTCATTGTCCACAAGACTGGTTTACATATTCCAACAACTGCTATTATAATAGTTTGGAAAAAAATCGTGGAATGAAAGTTTGATATCCTGTGCTACTAAGAATTCTACTCTGCATTTTATAGATAATGTAGAGGAAATGGTAAGATATTAAATGTTTCCAACACTTTGCTAAAGGCTTCATTTAGTCAACAATATATTTGTTAGGATTCACTTGTGCTTTTGTACATATTTGCAGCTTGTTTATTTTAAGGTCTGCTAGTATTCCATTAAACAATGGAATATAACTTTATGATACTTTATTTACATTTTTATACCATTCATGCATGTGTGGTAATTTCTGATTCTTGCTTTTCATAGAAAACCATGCTTCTACAAATGCTATTAAATTCTAAAATATACTGTGGTATCTAGTTTTACCATACATCAAAGAAAGTAAACATATGATTTTGCCTATAGAATTGTGTAATTGCACATCAGATCATGGAAAAGAAGTTTCAACTTCCCAGCAGCCTCACTGCTCTGTAATATCTTACCATGTCTCCACCTCCTTATTTACTCACTGTCCTGACTTTTGATATTATAGAATCTCTTTGATTGCTTTTGAATCATATACATGGAATCCCGTGTTCATGCTTAGTCGTTCAATCGTGTCTGACTCTTTGAAACCTAATTAACGTCAGCCTGTCAGGCTCCTGTGTCCATGGAATTTTCCAGACAAGAACTCTGAAGTGGGTTGCCCTTTTCTACTCCAGGACATGGAATCATACAGGTTGTCCCTGTCTCATTACTGCCATATGATATTTTGCAGTTCCTCCAACTTTTTGCATTTGTGTGAAGTTTGTAAATTTCCACAGCTCATTGTGTGAATTCAGCATTGAAGATCCATTCTTTCCAATGCCGCTGGGTGGAGATGGAGTCTTACACCCTCAGGAATAAAGAGGCTTCTTAGCTTCAGTAGTTTTAGTCAAGACATCCCTTTTGCTGATCCCACCCCCACCCCTATCACCCAACCCTAGTGTCTCTCAGTGGAGGAAACAGAGGCAATTTCTCTGACTGCTCCTTGTTAGTAAGTGTCCTGATGGATCTTGTAAGGCTTACCTGGTGTTGTCTACATGATTCTCTCACACACAGGAGGAATGGCTTACCTGTGCCACCCCCAACAGCCAGGTTAGGTACTGTGTGTTTGGGAAGTAAGAGGCCTAGGTCACTTTCACCTGGTTAGTGGGGAGATACAAGACGCCCCTAATTATTACTCCCTCACCTCCCACCTTGTTCTCTCATCACGGAGAAGTGATAAGTGATTAGCAATTACAGAGGGTGGGGCTGCTGGGAAGTCTTAAGCCTCATCACCCTTCTGTTTCCACCTTTCAGAGTTCTCCTTTCTAGTTCCCATGTTTACAGTTGAACTTAGCAGGGAGGAGCAGAGAGAAATGAGTCTCTGACCCCTTGTCTGGTCCACTGATTCCACCAATACAGAAACAGATGGCTTTGGGGTTTATCTAGTCAAAGAATGGTGTCAGGCACTGAAAACCAAATCCGGCTCTCATGTCACTTATTTTCTCAATTTCATTTCCTTGATTTCCCTCTAAAACTGAAATTCTGAGAAACATATAAAAGTAGAGAAATCCATTGATATTGTCACAATATCCAGAAAAATGAATGTCATGGAATCTAAAGACTTGTTTAAAGCCTTGTTATGTTAGTTTTGACAGGAGGAAAAAGAAATTATATGAATCAGAATTTTCCTCATTGCACATATGAATTACTCCACCTTCTTATCCCTTAGGCTTAATGTCAGATGAGTTCACAGCTGTAAGTATCCCCAAGTTGTTATGCAAGGTGTATGCTTTTGCGGGATCTCTACAACTAATTCATGTCTTTGTAAATATTCCCTTTATTAAATGGATGTCAAAAAAAAAAAAGGAATTTTCCTTATTAACATTAGAACACAGTGACACTGATAAGTATAAATGTTAAGTTAATTTTGAATCAAAAGTACAGATATTGGTTAATATTTATGGCACTATTAAAACTTCAAACTTTCAACTCCTATATTTTTTAGTGTTAGATTAGAATCTAACATGCTCAATTTGTTCAAAGAATGAAAGATGCTATGAAAGAACACATCCTTTGACTTGCATTTTAAAAATTAACAAAAACATTTCATAATGACTATTTAAGTGAAAATTCTTTATTTTGGGCTACAAGTTTCTTATGTCCCTATCAATTATATCGTGGATTCAAGTCTCTCGTGAAGGCCACGGTCATCCTTGGAAGTGGCTAAATGGTTCAACTTGCAATCTACAGTAAGTTTGTAAAAAGAATACTATATAGAGGAGGAAAAATACAAAAAAGTAATATTTTTAAAATAGCATGAATACATTTGTTTTATTCAAATTGTAGAAAGCTGAAGGAAGATATTGAAAGTTAATAAAATGTTGATACCAATGTTGAAAAACAGGCTACTCTGTAGCCCAATTTCCTAGTAACAAGAGCTTACTGAAATTTTATTAAAGACTTCATTACCCATTTTCAAAATATCTTGTATTACAGTTACACAGAAAATGCTATTGTTTCATGAGTTGTCTTCACAGAATTTAACAGAATTATGCATTTTTCCATAACAGGATAACAGACAATTTACCTGGTGAACGTAACTGTGCTGTACAATCTTTATGGGGCATTGGAGCAGAAGACTGTCAGTTTCCAAAAGCATATCATTGCAAGCACAAGCTTGAGAATTAAAATATGAGTTTGGATGCTGTTGGGTAACTTGACCTTTTATGAAATGGAAATAAAATTCTGATTGCATACATTTTAAAATGAATTATATTATTTTTCTGATAAGGAATGTTTTTCAAAAACAGTTGAAATATAATCGTGTGTGCTCATTCGTTCAGTTGTGTCTGACTCTTTGAGACCCCATGGACTATAGGCTGTCAGGCTTCTCTGTCCAAGGAATTCTCCAGTCAAGAATACTGGAGTGGTTCTATTCCCAGATTTTTAAGGAATTTCCACACTGTTCTCCATAGTGGCTGTACCAGTTTGCATTCCCATCAACAGTGTAAGAGGGTTTCCTTTTTCTCCACACCCTCTCCAGCTATTGTTTGTCGATATGGTGGCCATTCTGACCGGCAGAGACGATACCTCATCGTGTTTTTAATTTGCATTTCCCTAGTAATGAGTGGTGTTGTGATATGAGAAAGCTACATGTCTTTTCGTGTGTTTTATTAGCCCTCTGTATATCTTCTTAGAGAAATGCCTGTTTACTTCTTTGGCCCACTTTTTGATTGGGTTGTTCATTTTTCTGGTATTGAGCTGCATGAACTGCTTGTATATTTTGGAGCTTAATTCTTTGTCAGTTGTTTCATTTGCTGTTATTGTCTTCCATTCTGAAGGCTGCCTTTCCACCTTGCTTATAGTTTCCTTCATTGTGCAAAAGCTTTTAAGTTACGTAGGTCCCATTTGTATTTTTATTTTTATTTCTATTACTCTGCAAGGTGGGTCTTAGAGAATCTTGCTGTGGTTTATGTCAGAGGGTGTTATGCCTCTGTTTTCCTCTAAGAGTTTTAATAGTCTCTGGTGTTAAGTTTAGATCTTTAATCCATTTTGAGTTTATTTTTGTTTATGGTGTTAGAAAGTGTTCTAGTTTCATTCTTTTGCATATGGTTGACCAGTTTTCCCAGCATTTGAATCAGTTCTAATGAAGTGGATGAAACTGGAGCCTATTATACAGAGGGAACTAAATCAGAAACAGAACTATCAATACACTATATTAATGCACATATATGGACTTTAGAAAGAACGTAATAATGATCCTATACGCAAGGCAACAAAAGAGACACAGATGTAAAGAACAGACTTTTGGAGTATGTGGGAAAAAGCGAGGGTGGGATGATTTGAGAGAATAGCATTGAAACATGTATATTCCCATATATAAAAGAGATGACCAGTGCAAGTTGGATGCATGAAGCAGGACTCTCAGAGCTGGTGCTCTGAGACAACCCAAGGGATGGGGGAGGGAGGAAGGTGAGAGCAGGGTTCTGAATGGGGGAACACATGCGCACCCATGGCTGATTCATGTCCTTGTATGAGAAAAATACCACAATATTTTAAAGTAATTATCCTCCAATTAAAATAAATTTATTAATTTTTTAAAAAAAGACTACTGAAGTGGGCTATCATTTCATATTCCCTGGAGGACCTTCCTGACCCAGGATTCAAACCCTCTTCTCCTGCATAGGCAGGCAGTTTCTTTACTACTGGTGCCACCTGGAAAACCCCATTGAAGTATCATATACACATCCAAAAATATAGGTAACATTACTTTTGTGTCTCACTTTTTTTGCTCAACAGTATGTTTATGGCATTCAAACTTCTAAAAAATTGCATATTGTGTGAGCCCATTTCCATGTAATATCAAAAATAGGAGTAGAGAGACCAAAAGTAGATTTGTGATTATTAAGGGTTGTGAATGGAGAAGGCAATGGCACCCCACTCCAGTACTCTTGCCTGGAAAATCCCATGGACAGAGGGGCCTGGTGTGCTGCAGTCCATGGGGTCGCTAAGAGTCGGACACGACTGAGCGACTTCACTTTCACTTTTCACTTTCATGCATTGGAGAAGGGAATGGCAACCCACTCCAGTGTTCTTGCCTGGAGAATCCCAGGGACAGGGCAGCCTGCTGGGCTGCCGTCTATGGGATCTCACAGAGTCGGACACGACTGAAGCGACTTAGCAAGGGTTGTGAAGACACAGAATAGGAAAAGACTGCAAATTGATTAGTGATGAATGCTCTCTAGAGTTTGATAGTAGTGACGGTCATAAACTGTGAATAATTTTAAAATAATGGATTTATATATTTTAAATGGATAAATTTTATGCTCTGTAAATTACACCTCAATAAAGTTTTTAAAAAGTAACTGCTTTGGGACTGTGTTTAATCTTTAAAATAATTTCTGAAGATAATCATCTTACAATATTGACTCTTCCAGTCAATATCATGCTTTATCCTTCCAATCAATTAGGTTTTCTTTAAATTCTCCGTATTTTATTGATCAATTTTTATTATTTTTTTGTGTGACACTGTTCATTATGTGGTATCTTGATTCAGTAACCAGGGATGGAACACCCACTCCCTGCACTGGGAAGCAAGTAATCCGACCCACTGGACCACCAGCGAAATCCCCCTAAAATATTTTATAGTTTCCAATATTGAAATTTCACACAAATATGGACATTTCATAGCCACACTTTTGTAAACAGCTATTTTGTTTTTAAATTTGTAGTAATTGTTGCTGCTACAAATAGAATTGTGCCCAATGATTTCTCTGATTGTATGTATTAATTTTATCATTTCAAATATATATTCCTCTGGATTGTTTATGTAAATAGATAGTGCATCTCTGAATAATCACGTTTTATTTCTTCCCTCCAGATGCAATAACTTTTTCTTGTTTTTCTTTTCTTTGTTTTTGTTTTTCTTGTTTTTGACTTATTTATACCCAATTGCCTTTTATTTCCAATGTTGAACATGTGGTACAGTAAAGGTCTTATAAGTATCCTTCGTATACTGGTGGAAAATATTTCAATATTTCATTGCTCAAATATGAGATCTTTTTAAAGATTTCTTCATATGCCTTTCTGACAAGAAAGCAATTCCATAGTATTCATAATTTTCTTTCTTATAAGTTTTGTATGCAATCAGTCATGTTACCATTTTATTATTTTTCTTTCAATGGAATGAGAAAATTTTTAATGTTTTTGAAATAGCTCTCTCCTTCAAATGTTGACCAATTATGCATTCCTGAAATAAAACCACAAAAATCATTCTGTATTTTCTTCCTTTGAAAAATCACTGCATATATCATATTTAGATTAAGATGAGTTTTTTCATCCATTATCATAAAGAGTTTGGAGTGTGTGCATTGATATTATATAACTTGACAGGTTTTGTTATCAAGGCTCTAGGTAAGCCTCTGTTTTATGGTGAAAGACCTGGCATAGTTTTAAGTGTTATTATTCACTATTGTTACCATTAGGGCTCCTAGAATTTTTTATAGGAAGGTTTATACAGTGAACTTAATATATTTAACACATGTTAAGCTTATACAGGTTTATGGTGGTTGTACTACATTTGGTAATTTGCATTTTCTAGACATTCTATTTCATACGGATTGTAAAAAGTTTTTATAATACAGCTTTATAGTCTGTTTAACATCTGTAAAAACCATAATGGTTTTGTCAGGTTTCAGTTCAGTCACTCAGTCATGTCTGACTCTGCAACCCCATGGACTGTAGCACACCAGGCTTCCCTATCCATCACCAACTCCCAGATCTTGCTCAAACTCATGTCCATAGACTCGGTGACACCATCCAACCATCTCATCCTCTGTTGTTCCCTTCTCCTCCTGCCTTCAATCTTTCCCAGTGTCAGGGTCTTTTCCAATGAGACATTCCTCCCATTAGGTGGCCAAAGTATTAGAGTTTCAGCTGCAGCATCAGTTCTTCCAATGAATATTCAGGACTGATTTTCCCCAGGATGGACTGGTTTGATCTCCTCCCAGCCCAAGGGACTCTCAAGAGTCTTCTCCATCACCACAGTTCAAAGGCATCAATTCTTCAGTGCTCAGCTTCTATATGGTCCAACTCTCACATCCATACATGACTAGTGAAAAACCAAGCTTTGACTAGACAGACCTTAAAGTAGTGTCTCTGATTTTAATATGCTGTCTAGTTTGGTCACAGCTTTCTTTCCAAGGAACAAGCGTTTTTCAATTTCATGGCTGCAGTCAAATCTGTAAATTGGAGTCCAAAAAATAAAGTCTCTCACTGTTTCCATTGCTTCCCCATGTTTTTGCCATAAACTGATGGGACTGGATACCATGATCTTCGCTTTCTGAATGTTAAGTTTTAAGCCAGCTTTTTTACTCTTCTATTTCATTTTCATCAAGAGGCTCTTTAGTTCTTCTCTTTCTGTCATAAGGGTAGTGTCATCTACATATCTGAGGTTATTGCTATTTCTCCCAGCAATCTTGATTCCAGCTGTGCTTCATCCAGCCTGGCATTTCGCATGATGTGCTCTGCATGGAAGTTAAATAAACAGGGTGACAGTATACAGCCTTGAGATACTCCTTTCCCAATTTGGAACCAGTCCGCTCTTCCATGTCCGGTTCTAACCGTTGCTTCTTGACCTACATACAGATTTCTCAAGAGGCAGGTCAGGTGGTCTGGTAATCCTATCTCTTGAATAATTTTCCACAGTTTGTTGTGATCTACACAGTCAAAGGCTTTGGCATACTCAAAGCAGAAGGTGTTTTTCTGGAAGTCTCTTCCTTTTCCAATGATCCAACAGATGTTGGCAATTTTATCAACAACAAAGAATCAAATTGCCAACATCTGGATTGTCACAGAGAAGGCACTGGCGACCCACTCCAGTGCTCTTGCCTGCAAAAATCCCATGGATGGAGGAGTCTGGCCTGCAGTTCATGGGGTCGCTAAGAGTCGGACATGACTGAGTGACTTCACTTTCACTTCTCACTTTCATGCACTGGAGAAGGAAATGGCAACCCACTCCTGTGTTCTTGCCTGGAGAATCCCAGGGACGGAAAGCCTGGCAGGGTGCCGTCTATGGGATCGCACAGAGTCGGACACAACTGACGCGACTTCGCAGAAGCAGGAGCATTGGATTGTCATATTTATATAGATATAAATGATTCATGTTTTCTCTATTCTCCACACGTCATTTATTAATTTTATTGTCTTTCAAATGAAAGTAGCTTTGACCCTTTTATTCCCCTCTACTGTAATTTTTCGTCATGATTTTTCATATTTGCTAGTTTCTTCCTTCGTCTTTATGTCAACTACTTTAATTTCACCAAAATTGCTTTTTCATTTCCAGTTTCTTGTCAAGCATGCTCAGATTTCTTCTTTCCTTTTTTTTGTTTATAATGTATGCATTTAATGCAATTAATATGTCACAAGACAGAATCTTGTTACATTTTTCTTTTAATTCATATAAAATTATGAAATTTGACTTTGATTTTTCCTTGGTTCATATGTTATTTAGAAATGGATTACTGAATATAAAACCCAATAAAGATTTTCAAAATTGTGGTTATTGACTTCTATTTTAGTAAACTAGTTAGAGAATTTTTCATGAACCTGGAAATATTCTGTATGTCTATTATCTATGGCTGATGTGACTATGAAATCAATCTGAAATGTTTATTTTTCTAATTAATTAAAAATGAAATTTGAATATTCACATTTCAATTGTCCACTTGCCAAACTTGGCTGGGGGCTAGTGTTGTGACACCATATTTCTTTAGCTTTTTTAGTAATGTAACTGGACTTAGGCATATATAGCAAATTTTTGGGAAATGTTCATTTGAATTTAAAAATAAGAATATTCTATGTTAGTGTATGTGTGTGTGTTCATATATGTACTGGTTACTTGTCTAGCTTAGATATTTCTATTGTCTATTGCTATATCTGCTTGTTTGATAAGTAGTGGAGATAAATTCTTTAAATCTCCATTTGTGATTATTTATGCATGGTTTTCAAATCTGTGTTGACCTTGTGCTATTCAGTACATACATTTTTAAATTGCTAATAGCTTAGATACTCAATATATAATTATTAAACAGGCTCCATCTTTTGTAACATGGTTCTTGCTTTATACTGTGAGAGTACATTAACTAAAGCAATTTGTGTTCTTTAGTTTCCTGTTCATGGCTTTTGACAAAATAATATGGCTCATTAAGGTGGCAGTTATTAAAGTAACTGTTTTACATACATAGCTGTGTCAAACAAAATATTTTAAAACGTAAACATTCTTAAAATTTAAATGGAAAGCTATTCCATACATTTAATTAGAATTTAGGATTATCATATGCTCTATTTACATATATTATTTATATGTAAGTACATATAGTTAATATTTAAGTATAATGTATTGTTACTTTGAATTCTACATTATGTTGTTTTCTTAGCTTTCACAATAAATATTTTTAACTTTCTTTTATAAGAATTTATAAATTTAATATGTCTTAGTTCTATAAGTGGAGAAGGCAATGGCGACCCACTCCAGTACTCTTGCCTGGAAAAATCCCATGGATGGAGGAGCCTGGAAGGCTGTAGTCCATGGGGTTGCTGAATCCAACATGACTAAGCATCTTCACTTTCACTTTTCACTTGCATGCACTGGAGAAGGAAATGGCAACCCACTCCAGTGTTCCTGCCTGGAGATTTCCAGGGACGGGGGAGCCTCGTGGGGTGCTGTCTATGGGGTCGCGCAGAGTCGGACACGCCTGAAGCGACTCAGCAGCAGTTCTATAAGTGCCCTACATTGTACAGCATGCATTCTTTACTCAATAGTCTAGTAAGTTCATAGTTTTGTACTTTTCTGAAGCAACGAAAAGACATAATTTCTCTCCACTGTTTTCACTGCTCATGCCATTTTTGCTGCCTTGAATTCTAATACAAACATATATGCACAATTTGATACTTTATCATTACTATTTTACCTGTCAAAATCTATTTAGATATATCCACATAAGTTCTTTTCTTCAATTCTTCTTTCCTTTCTGCATATCCAAATTTTCAACTAGAATAAGAGTTTCTTCATTATAAGACCTTAAAATGTTTCCTTTACACAGAGTTATTTCGTAATTTTGGCAATTTCCCTCCATTTAAAAAACTTCCTATACCTGTGGCGGATTCATTTTGATATTTGGCAAAACTAATACAATTATGTAAAGTTTAAAAATAAAATAAAATTAAAAAAAATAAAAATAAAAAACTTCCTAGAAATGAATCCGTCTAGCCATCTTGTTAGAAGGATATTTGCACTTACTATGGACATCTAATTTATCTATGTCTCTTAGGTCACTGCTGCTGCTGCTAAGTCCAATGCATGAAAGTGAAAAGTGAAAGTGAAGTTGCTCAGTTGTGTCCGACTCTTAGCAACCCCATGGAATGCCAGAAGAGTCAACATATTTGGGCATGTAACCAAGGACATGATGTGTACAAAATTATTTAATTGAAACCAGCAAAATGTATGATAACATGAATAATACATTTAACACTTCCCTTGTAGCTCAGCTGGTAAAGAATCTGCCTGTAATACAAGAGACTTCAGTTCAATCCGTGAATTGGGCAGATGCCCTGAAGAAGGGAATGGCTACGCACTCCAGAATGGGTAGCCACTCCTGGTAGGCTACAGTTCATGCATTTGCAAAGAGTTGGACACAACTGAGTGACTTTCACTTTTCACTTCAAATTTTAAAAGTGAATATTACTGAATTTTACATTATTTGGCATCATTAATGAATGCTTCACTTGCTATAATTCAATGAAGTGGGTAACAGAATATTATTTATTTAGTTTATTAATATAAAATATAATAAAGATAATCACCATATAGGTAGCCATTAGCAATTACTATAGAAAGTTCAAATATTAGTCTATATTAGTAGGACATAATAGAGTTTGCAAAGAGCTTACAAACAGCTTACAAATACCTGAGAAAAGAAGAGAAGTGAAAGGCAGAGGTGCAGGAAGATATACCCAACTGAATGCAGAGTTCCATAGATTAGCAAGGAGAGAGAAAGTCTTCTTTTTTTATTTTATTTTTTTTATTTAATTTATTTTATTTTTTAACTTTACAGTATTGTATTGGTTTTGCCACATATCAAAATGAATCTGCCACAGGTATACATGTGTTCCCCATCCTGAACCCTCCTCCCTCCTCCCTGCCCGTACCATCCCTCTGGGTCTTCCCAGAGCACCAGCCCCAAGCATCCAGTATCGTGCATCGAACCTGGACTGGCGACTTGTTTCATATATGATATTATATATGTTTCAATGCCATTCATCCACTGTCTCCCGCTCCCACAGAGTCCAAAAGACTGTTCTATACATCAGTGTCTCTTTTGCTGTCTCATATACAGGATTATTGCTACCATCTTTCTAAATTCCATATATATGCGTTAGTATAAAGTCTTCTTAAGTGAACAATACAATGAAATAGAGAAAAACAATAGAATGGGAAAGACTAGACATATGTTCAAGAAAACTGGAGATACCAAGGGATTTCATGCAAAGATAGGCACAAGGGAGGGCAAAAATGGCAAGAACCTAACAGAAGCAGAAGAGAATAACGAAAGGTGGCAAAAATACACAGAATACCTGTACAGAGAAGCTCTTAATGACCCAGATAACCACAATGGTGTGGTCACTCACCTAGAGCCAGATATCCTGAAGTGTGAAGTCAAGTGGGCCTTAGGAAGCGTTACTAAAAACAAAGCTAGTGGATGTGGTGTAATGCCAGCTGAGCTATCCCAAATCCTAAAGAATGATGCTGTTAAAGTGCTGCACTCAATATGCCAGCAAACTGGAAAACTCAGCAGTGGCCACAGGACTGGAAAAGAGCAATTTTCATTCCAATCCCAAGAAAGGCAATGCCGAATAGCATTCAAATTATCCTACAATTGCACTCATTTCACATGCTATCAAGATTATGCTCAAAATCCTTGAAGCTAAGCTTCAGCAGGACATGAACAGAGAACTTCCAGATATTCAGGCTGGATTCAGAGAAGGCAGATGATCAAATTGCCAACATCCATTGAATCATAGAGAAAGCCAGGGAATTCCAGAAAAAAATCTACTTTTGCCTCATCGACTCTGCTAAAGCCTTTGACTGTGTGGATCACAACCACCTGTGGAATATTCTTAAAGAGATGGGAATACCAGACAAATTTAGCTGCCTCCTGAGAAATCTGCATGCAGGTCAAGAAGCAACAGTAGAGCAGGACATTGAACAATGGAATGGCAGGTTGGTTCAAAATTGGGAAAGGAATACTTCAAGGCTGGATATTGTCACCCTGCTTATTTAAATTATATGCAGAATACATCATGGGAAATGCTGGCTGGATGACTCACAAGACGGAAGTAAGATTGCAGCTAGAGATATTATCAACCTCAGATAGCAGGTGATACCACTTTAATGGCAGAAAGTGAAGAGGAACTAAAGAGCCTCTTGATGTAGGTGAAACAGGAGACTGAAAAAGATGGCTTAAAGTTCAAAAATCAAAAAACAGAGACCATGGCATCCAGTCCCATCACTTCATAGCAAATAGATAGATAAAAAGTGGAAACTGTGTAAAATTTCATTTTCTTGGGCTCCAAAATAACTGTCTACAATGACTGCAGCCATGAAATTGAAAAGCACTTGCTCCTTGGAAATAAAGCTATGACAAAATTGGATAACATATTAAAAAGCAGAGACATTATTTTGCTGACAAAGGTCCATATAATCAAAGCTATGGTTTTTCCAGTAGTCATTTATGGATGTAAGAGTTGGACCATAAAGGCTGAGAGCCAAACAATTGATGTTTTCTAGCTATGGCGATGGAGAGAGTCCCTTGGACAGCAAGGAGATCAAGCCAGTCAACCCTAAAGGAAATAAACCCTGAGTATTCATGTGAAGGACTGATGCTGACACCGAAGCTCCAATTCTTTGGCCACCTGATGTAAAGAGCTGACTCATTGGAAAAGATCCTGATGCTGGAAAAGATTCAATGCAAGAGGAGAAGAGGGCCACAGAGGAATATGTGATTGGATGACCTCACTGACTCAATGGACATTTCGTCTTGGATGTGCTCAGTCTCTTCATTAATGTCTGATTCTGTGACCCCATGTACGGTAGCCCCACTAGGCTCCTCTCTCCATGGAATTTTCCAGGCAAGAATCCTGGAGTAGGTTGCCATTTCTTTCTCCAGGGGATCTTCCTCAGCCAGGGATTGAACCCAGGTCTCTTGCATCACAAGCAGATTCTTTACCATCTGAGCCCCCAGGGAAGCCCATCATTGGACATGAACTTGAGCAGACTCAGGGAGATTGTAAAAGGGAAGCTTTGCCTGCTGCAGTCCACAGGGTCACAAAGAGTCAGACATGGCTTCATGATGGAATAACAACAATAAATTGGTATATAAGTACAGATATATATTCCATTTTTCTAGATTTTAGAAAGCTAAAAATTAGATGACAGTTAAAAAAGTTTAAAATGTAGTAATTCTTCTGAATTAGAAACAAGTATCCTTAAATACGAACTGTCAATGGAATTATGATTTCCTCCATTATAATAGAAATGACACAATGAGATTATAAGGAAAAGAAATAAACAATGCCTAGATTTAGCAAACTTATCTAAAAATAAAACTTAAACATTGAAGTTACTCTTGACAAGGAGTAGATTATCAGCACTGATGAATGAAGTGAAAGCAAGTTAACAGCAGGGTTATCATGTCCTTTGTCCCCCTATATCTTTTGGAAAAAGGACATCTTTTTTTGGGGTGTTAATTCTAAAAGGTCTTGTAAGTTTTCATAGAACCGTTCAACTTCAGCTACTTCAGCGTTACTGGTTGGAGCATAGACTTGGATTACTGTGATATTGAATGGTTTGCCTTGGAAACGAACAGAGATCATTCTGTCGTTTTTGAGGTTGCATCCAGGTACTGCATTTCGGACTCTTTTGTTGACCATGATGGCCACTCCATTTCTTCTGAGGGATTCATGCCCGCAGTAGTAGATATAATGGTCATCTGAGTTAAATTCACCCATTCCAGTCCATTTCAGTTCGCTGATTCCTAGAATGTCGACATTCACTCTTGCCATCTCTTGTTTGACTGCTTCCAATTTGCCTTGATTCACGGACCTGACATTCCAGGTTCCTATGCAATAGTGCTCTTTACAGCATCAGACCTTGCTTCTATCACCAGTCACATCCACAGCTGGGTATTGTTTTTGCTTTGGCTCCATCCCTTCATTCTTTCTGGAGTTATTGCTCCACTGATCTCCAGTAGCATATTGGGCACCTACTGACCTGGGGAGTTTCTCTTTCAGTATCCTATCATTTTGCCTTTTCATACTGTTAATGGGGTTCTCAAGGCAAGAATACTGAAGTGGTTTGCCATTCCCTTCTCCAGTGGACCACATTCCTTTTTATTATAGGGGACTGGAATGCAAAAGTAGGAAGCCAAGAAACACCTGGAGTAACAGGCAAATTTGGCCTTGGAATACAGAATGAAGCAGGGCAAAGACTAATAGAGTTTTGCCAAGAAAAGGCACTGCTCATAACAAACACCCTCTTCCAACAACACAAGAGAAGATTCTATACATGGACATCACCAGATGGTCAACACCGAAATCAGATTGATTATATTCTTTGCAGCCAAAGATGGAGAAGCTCTATACAGTCAGCAAAAACAAGACCAGGAGCTGACTGTGGCTCAGACCATGAACTCCTTATTGCCAAATTCAGACTAAAATTGAAGAAAGTAGGGAAAACCACTAGACCATTCAGGTATGACCTAAATCAAATCCCTTAAGATTATACAGTGGAAGTGAGAAATAGATATAAGGGCCTAGATCTGATAGATAGAGTGCCTGATGAACTATGGAATGAGGTACGTGACATTGTACCGGAGACAGGGATCAAGACCATCCCCATGGAAAAGAAATGCAAAAAAGCAAAATGGCTGTCTGGGGAGGCCTTACAAATAGCTGTGAAAAGAAGAGAAGTGAAAAGCAAAGGAGAAAATGAAAGATATAAACATCTGAATGCAGAGTTCCAAAGAATAGCAAGAAGAGATAAGAAAGCCTTCTTCAGTGATCAATGCAAAGAAAGCCTTCTTCAGTGATCAATGCAAGGAAATAGAGGAAAACAACAGATGGGAAAGACTAGAGATATCTTCAAGAAAATCAGAGATACCAAAGGAATATTTCATGCAAAGATGGGCTCGATAAAGGACAGAAATGGTATGGACCTAACAGAAGCAGAAGATATTAAGAAGAGATGGCAAGAATACACAGAAGAACTGTACAAAAAAGATCTTCACGACCCAGACAATCATGATGGTGTGATCACTGACCTAGAGCCAGACATCCTGGAATGTGGAGTCAAGTGGGCCTTAGAAAGCATGACTACAAACAAAGCTAGTGGAGGTGATGGAATTCCAGTTGAGCTATTTCAAATCCTGAAAGATGGTGCTGTGAAAGTGCTGCACTTAATATGCCAGCAAATCTGGAAAACTCAGCAGTGGCCACAGAACTGGAAAAGGTCAGTTTTCATTCGCATCCCAAAGAGAGGCAATGGCAAAGAATGCTCAAACTACCGCACAATTGCACTCATCTCACACGCTAGTAAAGCAATGCTCAAAATTCTCCAATCCAGGCTTCAGCAATATGTGAACCGTGAACTTCCTGATGTTCAAGCTGGTTTTAGAAAAGGCAGAGGAACCAGAGATCAAATTGCCCACATCTGCTGGATCATGGAAAAAGCAAGAGAGTTCCAGAAAAACATCTATTTCTTTATTGACTATGCCAAAGCCTTTGACTGTGTGGCTCACAATAAACTGTGGAAAATTCTGAAAGAGATGGGAATACCAGACCACCTGATCTGCCTCTTGAGAAATTTGTATGCAGGTCAGGAAGCAACAGTGAGAACTGGACATGGAACAACAGACTGGTTTCAAATTGGGAAAGGAGTACGTCAAGACTGTATATTGTCACCCTGTTTATTTAACTTATATGCAGAGTACATCATGAGAAACGCTTGACTGGAAGAAACACAAGCTGAAATCAAGATTGCCAGGAGAAATATCAATAACCTCAGATATGCAGATGACACCACCCTCATGGCAGAAAGTGAAGAGGAACTAAAAAGCCTCTTGATGAAAGTGAAAGTGGAGAGTGAAAAAGTTGGCTTAAAGCTCAACATTCAGAAAACGAAGATCATGGCATCTGGTCCCATCACTTCATGGGAAATAGATGGGGAAACAGTGGAAACTGTCAGACTTTATTTTTCTGGGCTCCAAAATGACTGCAGATGGTGAATGCAGCCATGAAATTAAAAGACGCTTACTCCTTGGAAGGAAAGTTATGACCAACCCAGATAGCATATTCAAAAGCAGAGACATTACTTTGCCAACAAAGGTCCATCTAGTCAAGGCTATGGTTTTTCCTGTGGTCATGTATGGATGTGAGAGTTGGACTCTGAAGAAGGCTGAGCACCGAAGAATTGATGCTTTTGAACTGTGGTGTTGGAGAAGACTCTTGAGAGTCCCTTGGACTGCAAGGAGATCCAACCAGTCCATTCTGAAGGAGATCAGCCCTGGGATTTCTTAGGAAGGACTGATGCTAAAGCTGAAACTCCAGTACTTTGGGCACCTCATGCAAAGAGTTGACTCATTGGAAAAGACTCTGATGCTGGGAGGGATTGGGGGCAGGAGGAGAAGGGGACGCCAGAGGATGAGATGGCTGGATGGCATCACTGAGTCGATGGACGTGAGTCTGAGTGAACTCCGGGAGTTGGTGATGGACAGGGAGGCCTGGCGTGCTGCGATTCATGGGGTCGCAAAGAGTCGGACACTATTGAGCAACTGATCTGATCTGATCTAATCTGATAAAATATCCATGAGTTCACAGTAGTATAAATGATTGACTACTTTAACAAATGAGGGAGATGAAACAATCTACTGTGCATAAAATTTCTAAATAAATAATGTAGATGCTCTTGCCTAAAAGGGATGGGACTCCTACTCCTTAAGTAATTACTGCACATAATGATTTCCTTCCAAAGAAATTATTACAGAGTCATATGGAAGAGGGAAAATAGAGTAACCTTCATGTGGAAAACCTGACAAACACCACCTCAGTGAGCAAAGGTGACATCAACAGTCAGGTCATGTTCAGTTTGTTCCCTTGATGCTGCTAAGTTACTTCAGTCGTGTCCGACTCTGTGTGACCCCATAGACAGCAGCCCACCAGGCTCCCCCGTCCCTGGGATTCTCCAGGCAAGAACACTGGAGTGGGTTGCCATTTCCTTCTCCAGTTCCCTTGATATGATGCAATAAAATTTGCACTCTCTTGTCCTCCCCAAATTTACTACTCCAATCTCCTCATGAGAAAAATGTCAGATGTATCTCAATGAAGGATATTCTAAAATATACCTACAAAGCACTTTTCAAAACTATCAAGATCATCAAACACAAGGAAAGTCTGTAATAGCCAAGGGGAGCCTAAAGAGACATGACATCTAAATGTCATATGGTAACCTGGATGGCATTCTGAAATAGAAAAAGGACATAGGTAAAAGGGATTACAGAAGTATGAATAAACTATGGATTTTAGTTACTAAAAATACACTGATGTTGGTTTATTAATTACAATGAAAGTGCAATACTAATATAAAATGAATTAAAGAGGAACTGATTTCAGGATATATGGAATTCTATACTATCTTCAAACCTTTTCTGTAAATGTATATTGTTCTAAAAAACAAAATTCATATTAAAAAATTAAAATTAATATGAAACTTTCTATAGAATAAAAGCTTAATATGTTTCTTATTTTTTAACTTTTTTCTTAATTGGAGGAAAATTGCTTGACAATGTTGTGCTGAATTCTATTATACAACAATGTGAGTCAGCCATAAGTGTACATATGTCCCCTCCTACATGAACCTTTCTCCCACTCCATCCAGCCTCTGTAGGTTGTCACAGAGAACCAGGCTCTGTGTTTCTGATTATGACTGACTTAAATTTATAGAGCAATTAAGGGAGAAAAGGAATCATCATAATGTTTAGACTTCCAGTTTAAGACCATAGTTTATTTATCAATTTGTTTTTTTCAAACTTTCTCACTAGTATTTTATAATTCAGCATACAAATGGTGCAAATATTTGGTACATTTATACTATCAACTTAAAGCTTTTGACCACAAGGATTGTAGCCTACCAGGTTCTCCACCATGAGATTTTCCCAGGCAAGAATACTGGAATGGGTTGCCATTTCCTTCTCTAGGAGATCTTCGCAACCCAGGGATTGAACCTGGGTCTCCCACATTGTAGGCAGATGCTTTACCGTCTGAGCCACCAGGAAAGTCCATTATAAATGATACTTTTTGCTTTTCTCAATTTGTAATAAGTTATATAGAAATATAACTGATTTTAATATTCTGTTCTATCTGAAACCATGTTTCAGTTCAGTTCAATTCAGTCGCTCACTTGTGTCCGACTCTTTGCGACCCCATGGACTGCAACATGCCAGGCTTCCCTGTCCATCACCAACTCATGAAACGCTCAGACTCATGTCCATCAAGTCAGTGATGTTATCCATCATCATCTCATCTCATATCCATGCCATCTCATCTTCTGCCGTCCCCTTCTCCACCTGCCTTCAATCTTTCCCAGCCTCAGGGTCTTTTCCAATGAGTCAGTTCTTTGCATCAAGTGGCCAAAGTATTGGACTTTCAGCTTCAGCCTCAGTCCTTCCAATGAATATTCAGGATTGATTTCCTTTAGGATTGACCGGTTGATATCCTTGCAGTCCAGGGACTCTACTTACTGATTAGTTTTAGGAGGATTTTGGAGATACTTTGGAATCTGTAAAGACAATTATGTCATTTCGCAAATAAAAAGTTTTGTCTCTCTTTCCAATCTGTATAACATTTTACGATAGAGAAGTAGAGCCAACAGATGTAGTAAATAAATTTATGGTTACCACCTAGACAGCAAATTAAAAAGCAGAGACATTACATTGCCGACAAAGGTCCCTATGGTTAAAGCTATGGCTTTTCCAGTAGTCATGTATGGATGTGAGTGTTGACTATAAAGAAGGCTGAGCATTAAAGAATTTATGCTTTTGAACAGTGGTGCTGGGTAAGACTCCCGAGATTCCCTTGGACTACAAGGAGATCAAACCAGTCAGTTCTAAAGAAAATCAAGTCTTAATATTCATTGGAAGGACTGATGCTGAAGCCGAAGCTCTAATATTTTGGCCACCTGAACCAAAGAACTGACTCATGTGAAAAGACCCTGATGCTGGGAAAGATTGAAGGCAGGAGCAGAAGGGGACGACAGAGGATGAGGTGGTTGCATGGCATCACCGACTCAACGGACATGAGTTTGAGCAAGCTCTGGGAGATGGTGATGGACAGGGAAGCCTGGTGTGCTTCAGTCCATGGGGTTGCAAAGAGTCGGACATGACTGAACAACTGAAAACCAACAGGTGATGGGGAGGGCAGGGATACACTGGGAGATTAGCATTAACATCTACACATTACTGTATATAAAAGAGAACCTGCTGTGTATCACAGGGAACTGTACTCAATACTCTGTAATGGCCTATATTGAAAAAGAATCTAAAAACAGAGTAGATACAGGTATGTGTATAACTGAATCACTCTACCGTACACCTGAAACTATCACACATTATAAATCAGCTAGAATCCAAAAAAAGTTTTTAAAGAAAAAAAGATGTGTGTCTTCCTTATTCATTTGTGTGTTTCTTAAATATTTGCTTTTGCTCCTAAAACAAAACAAAACATGTCCTTCCACATATATGTTCATGAAGTAAGGGCCTGTTTGCTTCTCAATGCCTTTTCATCACATAGTAGACTTCAAAGTGCACAGTCAATATTCAGTGAAGACTGTGGATTCAGTGATACTCCTCTATTTTTCACATGTAATACTATGAATGTATATGAATTACTGACCTATGAAAATATTTTAAATAAATGAAAACAGAATTGATATCAGTGAATCACGTAGTCTCAACACAGAAATATTTTACAAATTTTAGATGAGTTTATAGATAACTAATACAAAATAAATTACCAAGAAAATTTAAAGTAGTAGTAAATAAAGAAATAAAAACACATCTTTTTACTGAAAAATATTTTTATGACATGTAAACATTGCCAGAACTTTGTTCCTCATCAGTTCAGTTCAGTTCAGTCTCTCAGTTGTGTCCAACTCTTTGTGACCCCATGAATTGCAGCACGCCAGGCCTCCTTGTCCATCACCAACTCCCCAAGTTCACTCAATCTCATGTCCATCGAGTCGGTGATGCCATTCAGCCATCTCATGCTCTGTCGTCCCCTTTTCCTCCTGCCCCCAATCCGTCCCAGCATCAGAGTCTTTTCCACTGAGTCAACCCTTCACATGAGGTGGCCAAAGTTTAGGAGTTTCAGCTTTAGCATCAGTCCTTCCTAAGAAAACCCTGGAATGATCTCCTTTAGAATGGACTGGTTGGATCTCCTTGCAGTCCAAGGGACTCTCAAGAGGCTTCTCCAACACCACAGTTCAAAAGCATCAATTCTTCAGCGCTCAGCCTTCTTCACAGTCCAACTCTCACATCCATACATGACCACTGAAAAATCATAGCCTTGACTAGACGGACCTTTGTTGGCAAAGTAATGTCTCTGCTTTTGAATATGCTATCTAGGTTGGTCATAACTTTCCTTCCAAGGAGTAAGCATCTTTTAATTTCATGGCTGCAATCACCATCTGCAGTGATTTTAGAGTCCAAAAAAATAAAGTCTGACACTGTTTCCACCGTTTCGCCATCTAATTCCCATGAAGTGATGGGACCGGATGACATGATCTTCGTTTTCTGAATGTTGAGCTTTAAGCCAACTTTTTCACTCTCCTCTTTCACTTTCATCAAGAGGCTCTTTTTAGGAAAAGATTGCAAAAAAGCAAAATGGCTGTCTGGGGAGGTCTTACAAAGAGCTGTGAAAAGCAAAGGAGATGTATGTCGGAGAGTGTTTTGCCTATGTTCTCCTCTAGGAGTTTTATAGTTTCTGGTCTTACATTTAGATCTTTAATCCATTTTGAGTTTATTTTCATGTATGGTGTTAGAAAGTGTTCTAGTTTCATTCTTTCACAAGTGGTTGACCAGTTTTCCCAGCACCACTTGTTAAAGAGATTGTCTTTAATCCATTGTATATTCTTGCCTCCTTTGTCAAAAATAAGGTGTCCATTTGTGTGTGGATTTATCTCTGGGCTTTCTATTTTGTTCCATTGATCAATATTTCTGTCTTTGTGCCAGTACCATACTGTCTTGATAACTGTGGCTTTGTAATAGAGCCTGAAGTCAGGTAGGTTGATTCCTCCAGTTCCCTTCTTCTTTCTCAAGATAGCTTTGGCTATTCGAGGTTTTTTGTATTTCCATACAAATTGTGAAATTATTTGTTCTAGCTCTGTGAAGAATACCGTTGGTAGCTTGATGGGCATTGCATTGAATCTATAAATTGCTTTGGGTAGTATACTCATTTTCACTATATTGATTCTTCCAATCCATGAACATGGTATATTTCTCCATCTGTTAGTGTCCTCTTTGATTTCTTTCACCAGTGTTTTATAGTTTTCTATATATAGGTATTTAGTTTCTTTAGGTAGATATATTCCTAAGTATTTTATTCTTTCCGTTGCAATGGTGAATGGAATTGTTTCCTTAATTTCTCTTTCTGTTTTCTCATTGTTAGTGTATAGGAATGCAAGGGATTTCTGTGTGTTGATTTTATATCCTGCAACTTTACTATAATCATTGATTAGTTCTAGTAATTTTCTGGTGGAGTCTTTAGGGTTTTCTATGTAGAGGATCATGTCATCTGCAAATAGTGAGAGTTTTACTTCTTCTTTTCCAATTTGGATTCCTTTTATTTCTTTTTCTGCTCTGATTGCTGTGGCCAAAACTTCCAAAACTATGTTGAATACAGCAGGATCTTCTATAACCCACCTCCCAGAGTATTGGAAATAAAAGCAAAAATAAACAAATGGGACCTAATTAAACTTAAAAGCTTCTGCACATCAAAGGAAACTATTAGCAAGGTAAAAAGGCAGCCTTCAGAATGGGAGAAAATAATAGCAAATGAAGCAAACTGACAAACAACTAATCTCAAAAATATACAAGCAACTCCTACAGCTCAACTCCAGAAAAATAAATGACCCAATCAAAAAATGGGCCAAAGAACTAAATAGACATTTCTCCAAAGAAGACATACAGATGGCTAACAAACACATGAAAAGATGCTCCACATCACTCATTACCAGAGAAATGCAAATCAAAACCACTATGAGGTACCATTTCATGCCAGTCAGAATGGCTGTGATCCAAAAGTCTACAAGCAATAAATGCTGGAGAGGGTGTGGAGAAAAGGGAACCCTCTTACACTGTTGGTGGGAATGCAAACTAGTACAGCCACTATGGAGAACAGTGTGGAGATTCCTTAAAAAACTGGAAATAGAACTGCCTTATGATCCAGCAATCCCACTGCTGGGCATACACACTCAGGAAACCAGAAGGGAAAGAGACACGTGTACCCCAATGTTCATCACAGCACTGTTTATAATAGCCAGGACATGGAAGCAACCTAGATGCCCATCAGCAGATGAATGAATAGGAAAGCTGTGGTACATATACACAATGGAGTATTACTCAGCCATTAAAAAGAAAACATTTGAATCAGTTCTAATGAGGTGGATGAAACTGGAACCTATTATACAAAGTGAAGTAAGCCAGAAAGAAAAACACCAATACAGTATACTAATACATATATATGGAATTTAGAAAGATGGTAACAATAACCCTGTGTACGAGACAGCAAAAGAGACACTGATGTATAGATCAGTCTTATGGACTCTGTGGGAGAGGGAGAGGGAGGGGTGGGGAGATTTGGGAGAATGGCATTGAAACATGTATAATATCATGTATGAAACGAGTCACCAGTCCAGGTTCGATGCACGATACTGGATGCTTGGGGCTGGTGCACTGGGACGACCCAGAGGGAGGGTATGGGGAGGGAGGAGGGAGAAGGGTTCAGGATGGGGAGAACGGGTATACCTGTGGTGGATTCATTTTGATGTTTGGCAAAACTAATACAATATTGTAAAGTTTAAAAATAAAATAAAATTTAAAACAGGGAAAAAAAAGAAAAGAAAGGAGAAAAGGAAAGATATAAGCATCTGAATGCAGAGTTCCAAAGAATAGCAAGGAGAGATAAGAAAGCCTTCCTCAGTGATCAATGCAAAGAAATAGAGGAAAACAACAGAATGGGAAAGACTAGAGATCTCTTCAAGAAAATTAGAGATACCAAGGGAACATTTCATGCAAAGATGGGCTCGATAAAGGACAGAAATGGTATGGACCTAACAGAAGCAGAAGATATTAAGAAGAGGTGGCAGGAATACAGAGAAGAACAGTAAAAAAAAAAAAGATCTTCACAACCGAGATAATCATGATGGTGTGATCACTCACCTGGAGCTAGACATTCTGGAATGTGAAGTCAAGTGGGCCTTAGAAAGCATCACTACGAACGAAGCTAGTGGAGGATATAGAATTCCAGTTGAGCTATTTCAAACTCTGGAAATTGATGTTGTGAAAGTGCTTCACTCAATATGCCAGCAAATTTGGAAAACTCCACAGTGGCCACAGGTTTGGAAAAGGTCAGTTTTCATTCCAATCCCAAAGAAAGGCAATTGCAAAGAATGCTCAAACTACCACACAATTGCACTCATCTCACACGCTAGTAAAGTAATGCTCAAAATTCTCCAAGCCAGGCTTCAGTAGTACATGAACTGTGAAATTCCAGATGTTCAAGCTGGTTTTAGAAAAGGCAGAGGAACAGAGATCAAATTGCCAACATCTGCTGGATCATGGAAAAAGCAAGAGAGTACCACAGAAACATCTATTTCTCCTTTATTGACTGTGCCAAAGTCTTTGACTGTGTGGCTCACAATAAACTGTGGAAAATTCTAAAAGAGATAGGAATACCAGACCACCTGATCTGCCTCTTGAGAAATTTGTATGCAGGTCAGGAAGCAACAGTTAGAACTGGACATGGAACAACAGACTGGTTCCAAATAGGAAAAGGAGTACATCAAGACTCTATATTGTCACCCTACTTATTTAACTTAAATGCAGAGTACATCATGAGAAACGCTGGACTGCAGGAAGCACAAGCTGGAATCAAGATTGCCGGGAGAAATATCAATAACCTCAGATATGCAGATGACACCACCCTTATGGCAGAAAGTGAATAGGTTAGGATTGATTCTTGGGTTTTTAAAATGTCTTGATATTTCACCATTTAGTTACTTTGTAATTTGAGAAATCTGGATTTGAACAATCATTAAATAATGATAAAATGGATAAATATACTACCATTTAATTTTCAACAAATATTCTCCCTCATACAATGCCAAATTATAGAGTAAAACTTATAATAGGCAAACTATATTTCATTTAGTTTTATTCACCCTCAAATACTTGTACTATATTCACCTGAAAGCAAATTTATAAATACAAGAATGGATTTCTTTTGATATAAAACTAATCATAGTACCAAGCCATTTAAACTTTCAGATTGCATCGAATTTGAAGATGAGAGAATTTGGACATTGGAAAATTTATTGCTAGTGAGACAGGTAACACCAATAGCTGTGGAGAAAACCCCACAAAATTTTACATCAAAAAAATGAATTAAATATTTCCCAAAAGTGGAGACAAAAAGATTATATTCTGCATAATAAATATTTTTGATCCACTTTCATTTTAATTCATTCTTGTCTTCACCTGTAGAATAATATGAACATTGCTACTATTGCTGCTAAGTCGCTTCAGTCGTGTCCTTCTCTGTGGGACCCCATAGATGGCAGCCCACCAGGCTTCCCCATCCCTGGGAGTCTCTAGGCAAGGACACTGCAGTGGGTAACATGAACATTCAGATCAGATCAGATCAGTCGCTCAGTCATGTCCAACTCTTTGCGACCCCATGAATCGCAGCATGCCAGGCCTCCCTGTCCATCATCAACTCCCGGAGTTCACTCAGACTCACGTCCACCGATTCAGTGCTGCCGTCCAGCCAACTCGTCCTCTGGAGTCCCCTTCTCCTCTTGCCCCCAATTCCTCCCAGCATCAGAGTCTTTTCCAATGAGTCAAATCTTCGCATGAGGTGCCCAAAGTACTGGAGTTTCAACTTGAGCATCATTCCTTCCAAAGAAATCCCAGGGCTGATCTCCTTCAGAATGGACTGGTTGGATCTCCTTGCAGTCCAAGGGACTCTCAAGAGTCTTCTCCAACACCACAGTTCAAAAGCAACAATTTATCAGCGCTCAGCCTTCTTCACAGTCCAACTCTAACATCCATACATGACCACAGGAAAAACCATAGCCTTGACTTGACAGACCTGTGTTGGCAAAGTAAAGTCTCTGCTTTTCAATATGCTATCTAGGTTGGTCATAACTTTTCTTCCAAGGAGTAAGCATCTTTTAATTTCATGGCTGCAATCACCATCTGCAGTCATTTTGAAGCCCAGAAAAATAAAGTCTGACACTGTTTCCACTGTTTCCCCATTCATTTCCCATGAAGTGATGGGACCAGATGCCATGATCTTCGTTTTCTGAATGTTGAGCTTTAAGCCAACTTTTTCACTCTCCACTTTCACTTTCATCAAGAGGCTTTTTAGTTCCTCTTCACTTTCTGCCTTAAGGGTGGTGTCATCTGCATATCTGAGGTTATTGATATTTCTCCCGGCAATCTTGATTCCAGCTTGTGTTTCTTCCAGCCCAGCGTTTCTCATGATGTACTCTGCATATAAGTTAAATAAACAGGGTGACAATGTACAGCCTTGACCTACTCCTTTTCCTATTTGGAACCAGTCTGTTGTTCCATGTCCAGTTCTAACTGTTGCTTCCTGACCTGCATACAAATTTCTCAAGAGGCAGATCAGGTGGTCTGGTATTCCTATCTCTTTCAGAATTTTCCAAGTTTATTGTGAGCCACACAGTCAAAGACTTTGGCACAGTCAATAAAGGAGAAATAGATGTTTCTGTGGTACTCTCTTGCTTTTTCCATGATCCAGCAGATGTTGGCAATTTGATCTCTGGTTCCTCTGCCTTTTCTAAAACCAGCTTGAACATCAGGAAGTTCACGGTTTACATATTGCTGAAGCCTGATGAAAGGTTGTTGTTGAATCACGCGAATACACCAGGATTCTTGGCTCCCGGAGGAGAAGAATTCAATCTGGGGCCAGAGACAAGGCTTGATTGCTCAGAGCTTTTGTGTAATAAAGTTTTTTATTAAAGTATAAAGGAGATAGAGAAAGCTTCTGACATAGGCATCAGAAGGGGGCAGAAAGAGCACCCCCTTGCTAGTCTTCAGCTGGATGTTATATAGTCAACTAGCAGTCTGTTAATGAAAGAAAGGAATGTCTTAAAATTTAGAATGGCACCAAATGGTTTATCTTGGGCCATAAAATAATTAACTTGAATCTTAAAGAAGGACAGACCACCATACAAATAGTTTCATTTACATAGATTAGGGGAACAATATCTGAGTATAACATACTGGTTTGTCAAGTAGGTTTTGGGCCAAGAGGCGGAACCGACTTGGAGACAGAGTTTGGGGTAAAGGCGTAGTACATTAGCATAGCTTAAGACAAACATTTCCATAAGAAAAAGGCATTGGTTATCTCTAGGCTCAAGAATAGCTAACTTCAGGTGAAACCAGGTGTCATTATGGCAACACAGTATTTTAAGAGAAACCTCTCTTTAAATTTGTATAGAGAAGGAAAAAAATATTGTTAGTTTGTTTCCTCCTGCCGCTTAAGAGAGATAAAAATGTCTGACACCTGCAGGCTATTTCCTCCATTTGGAGACCCCTGGCCTTCCTGCCTGTTACCCTCTCACTGATTTGGAGAATTGTAAGCATTACTTTACTAGCCTGTGAGATGAGTGCAATTCTGTGGTAGTTTGAGCATTCTTTGGCATTACCTTTCTTTGGGAGTGGAATGAAAACTGACCTTTTGCAGTCCTGTGGCCACTGCTGAGTTTGCCAAATTTTCTGGCATTTTGAGTGCAGCCTTTTCACAGCATCATCTTTCAAGATTTGGAATAGCTCAACTGGAATTCTATGACGTCCACTAGCTTTGTTCGTAGTGATGCTTTCTAAGGCCCACTTGATTTCACATTCCAGGATGTCTGGCTCTAGGTCACTGTACACACCATCGTGATTATCTGGGTCATGAAGATCTTTTTTGTACAGTTCTGTGTATTCTTGCCACCTCTTCTTAATATCTTCTGCTTCTGTTAGGTCCATACCATTTCTGTCCTTTATTGAGCCCATCTTTGCATGAAATATTCCTTTGGTATCTCTGATTTTCTTGAAGATATCTCTAGTCTTTCCCATCTGTTGTTTTCCTCTATTTCCTTGCATTGATCACTGAAGAAGGCTTTCTTTGCATTGATCACTGAAGAAGGCTTTCTTATCTCTTCTTGCTATTCTTTGGAACTCTGCATTCAGATGTTTATATCTTTCATTTTCTCCTTTGCTTTTCACTTCTCTTCTTTTCACAGCTATTTGTAAGGCCTCCCCAGACAGCCATTTTGCTTTTTTGCATTTCTTTTCCATGGGGATGGTCTTGATCCCTGTCTCCGGTACAATGTCACGAACCTCATTCCATAGTTCATCAGGCACTCTATCTATCAGATCTAGACCCTTAAATCTATTTCTCACTTCCACTGTATAATCATAAGGGATTTGATTTAGGTCATACCTGAATGGTCTAGTGGTTTTCCCTACTTTCTTCAATTTCAGTCTGAATTTGGCAATAAGGAGTTCATGGTCTGAGCCACAGTCAGCTCCTGGTCTTGTTTTTGCTGACTGTATAGAGCTTCTTCATCTTTGGCTGCAAAGAATATAATCAATCTGATTTCGGTGTTGACCATCTGGTGATGTCCATGTATAGAGTCTTCTCTTGTGTTGTTGGAAGTGGGTGTTTGTTATGGCCAGTGCATTTTCTTGGCAAAACTCTATTAGTCTTTGCCCTGCTTCATTCTGTATTCCAAGGCCAAATTTGCCTATTAGATAGTAATTAACATCTACCCCCAAGGTAAATTATTTCCTGCAACAGTCAGAATCTCCCAAATTCTACATCACTCATCCATAGCAAGTTCCCCTGTATCTATCTTTGTTCAACAGTGTGACAACAGAAGGATGGATTACATACCCACACTGACTGATAACACCTATGTCTGTGCCTTGAGATTTCACCAATTGGAGGACAAGCTTGGTCAGAAACACAAGGGCGAGCTCTCTCAACTGGCCTTTCACCTCTGCTTTTAGAGTAGCAGGCCCATGTTGATATGTATGATGGGTTTCAGAAACATAATATTAGAATAAGATAGCCAATGATCCAATAGCATTCAATATTCCCACATAGAAAGTTTCCACTGGTTTCAATATTTCATTTACTTCACACCCTTCAGACAAGAATCATAGAGAACTAAAATGCCAAATTTTATGAAGATTTCATAGATCAAACAATTTGTGAACTTTAGCAGCCGACATAAACTTGAAAAATAAAGGCCAACTTTCAGACTCTCATGCAGGTGGGAAATAACTAAATTCAAAAACCCTAAAAATAAATTACCTGACATCATGTCTAGATAAAAATTCAAAATATCAAACTGGGAGTAAATATCAACCTGTATTTCTAAGAAACATCCTAAGGATACCCAACCTGATTGATACAGTACACTAAATATATCCAATGTTGGGTTGACTGATTTGAATAACAACAGATTTCCATTTCTTTCTTGTGTTCTCTTTACATTATCTGAAGAAACACATATTGGCATTCAAAAAACTATGACAGCTGTAATTGAAAATATGAAAATGTTTGAAAGTTGCCCTTTAAATGCATCAAAATCAAAATGATCTATTCCATTAGCCGTAGCAACAATTATAAAAGCATTGTTTAAAAATCATTACATGTTTAAATATAATGAGAATGTCTGAGCCCTATTTTACCCCAGAAGTAAGTGCTAGTTAGGCAGAAATGACAACAACAAAAGAAAGATTGCATTTTGAATCTTGTTTGTTGTTTGTTTGTTTGTTTTCCTCTTATGAACTACAAAGATCTGTGCATCTAAAGGGCCAACAGTGCTCCAGTGCTTTATAAGTTTTCTTCAAAATGCATAGCAATAACAATTGAACAGGGAGGCCTTGCGTCGCAAGAGAGTCAGACACGACTGAGCGACTGAACTGAACTGAACTGAACGATTGAAATTACTTCTATGTCAGCTACACCATTTGTAGTCTTTTCAAAAGCACTTTTAAATGGCTTGGGATTCCTTCTTCTCTGAAACCCTATGCAAAAGTGTTTTTCTCCTTTTAAGTAAAGGTAGACCATTTTGGGGGGCTTTTTGATAGCTCAGCTGGTAAGTAGGTAAAGAATCCACCAGCAATGCAGAAGATCTAGTTGGGTTCCTGGGTCAGGAAGATAACTTGAAGAAGGGATAGTCTACCTACTGCAGTATTCTTAGGCTGGTGATTCAGATGGTAAAGAATCTACCTGCAGTACGGGAGACCTGGGTTTGATCCCCTGGAGGGTGTCATGACAACCCACTCCAGTATTCTTGCATGGAAAATCCTCATGGACAGAGGAGGCTGGCAGGCTACAGTCTTTATGCTTTAACCTCATACCCTCCAGGGAAGCCGTGGGATTGCAAAGAGTTGGAACACAATTGAGGAACTAAGCATAGCACAATTTTTAGATCTTCTAGTGTGTCAATTCAGTTGCTCACTTGTGTCTGACTCTTTGTGATATCATGGACTGCAGCATGCCAGGCCTTCCTGTCCATCACAAACTCCCAGAGTTTACTCAAACTCATGTCCATTGAGTCAGTGATGCCATCCAACTGTTTCATCCTCTGTCATCCCCTTCTCCTCCCGCCTTCAATCTTGCCCAGCATCAGGGTCTTTTCAAATGAGTCAGTTCTTCGTGTCAGGTGGCCAAAATATTGGAGCTTCAGCTTCAGCATCAGTCCTACCAATGAATATTCAGGACTGGTTTCCTTTAGGATGGACTGATTGGATCTCCTTGCTGTCCAAAGGACTCTCAAGAGTCTTCTCCAACAGCACAGTTCAAAAGCATCAATTCTTCGGCTCTCAGCTTTCTTTATAGTCCAAATCTCACATCCATACAGGACTCCTGGAAAAACCATACCTTTGACTAGGTGGACCTTTGTTGGCAAAGTAGTGTCTCTGCTTTTTAATATGCTGTCTAGGTTGGTCATAACTTTCCTTCCAAGGAGCAAGCGACTTTTAATTTCATGGCTGCAGTCACCATCTTCAGTGATTTTGGAGCCCCCTCAAAAAAAGCCTGTCACTGTTTCCATTGTTTCCCCATCTGTTTGCCATGAAGCAATGGGACCAGATGCCATAATCTTAGTGTTCTGAATGTTGAGCTTAACCCAACTTTTTCACTCTCCTCTTTCACTTTCTAAAAGAGGCTTTTTAGTTCCTCTTCACTTTCTGCCATAAGTGTGGTGTCGTGTGCATATCTGAGGTTATTGATATTTCTCCCAGCATACTTGATTCCAGCTTGTGTTTCATCCAGCCCAGGGTTTTTCATGATGTACTCTGCATATAAGTTAAATAAGTAAGGTGACAATATACAGCCTGACATACTCCTTTGCTGATTTGAAAACAGTCTGTTTTTCCATGTCCAGTTCTAAAAGCAGCTTCTAGACGTGCATATAGATTTCTCAGGAGGCAGGTCTGGTGGTCTGGTGTTCCCATCTCTTTCTGAATTTTCCACAGTTTGTTGTGATCCGCACAGCCAAAGGCTTTGGCATAGTCAATAAAGCAGAAGTAAATGCTTTTCTGGAGGTCTCTTGCTTTTTTTTTAATATAAATTTATTTATTTTAATTAGAGGTTAATTACTTTACAATATTGTATTGGTTTTGCCATACATCAACATGAATCCACTATAGGTATATACATGTTCCCCATCCTGAATGCTCCTCCCTCCTCCCTCCCCGTACCATCCATCTGGGTCATCTCTGCACCAGCCCCAAGCATCCGATATCATGCATCGAATCTGGACTGGTGACTCATTTCATATATGATATTATACATGTTTCAATGCCATTTATAATAGCCAGGACATGGAAGCAACTTAGATGTCCATCGGCAGATGAATGGATAAGAAAGCTGTGATACATATACACAATGGAGTATTACTAGCCATTAAAAAGAATACATTTGAATCAGTTCTACTGAGGTGGATGAAACTGGAGCCTATTATACAGAGTGAAGTAAGCCAGAAAGAAAAACACCAATATAGTATACTAACGCATATATATGGAATTTAGAAAGATGGTAACGATAACCCTGTACATGAGACAGCAAAAAAGACACAGATGTATAGAACAGTCTTTTGGTCTCTTGCTTTTTTGATGATCCAATGGACGTTGGAAACTTGATCTCTGCTTCCTCTGCCTTTCCTAAATCCAGCCTGAACATCTGGAAGTTCTCAGTTCACGTACTGTTGAAGCCTGGCTTGGAGAATTTTGAGCATTACTTTGCTAGCAAATGAGATGAGTGCAATTGTGCAGTAGTTTGAACAGTCCTTGGCATTGCCTTTCTTTGGGATTGGAATGAAAACTGACATTTTCTAGTCCTGTGGCCACTGCTGAGTTTTCCAAAATTGCTGGCATATTGAGTGTAGCACTTCCACAGCATCATCTTTCAGGATTTGCAATAGCTCAACTGGAATTCCAGCACCTCCACTAGCTTTGTTCATAGTGATGCAGTCTAAGGCCCACTTGACTTCCAAGATGTCTGGCTCTAGGAAAGTGATCTGGGTGCATATCTGGGTCATGAAGATCTTTTTTGTATAGTTCTTCTGTGTATTCTTGCCACCTCTTCTTAATATCTTCTGCTTCTGTTAGGCCCATACCATTTCTGTCCTTTATTGTACCCATCTTTGCATGAAATGTTCCCTTGGTACCTCTAATCTTCTTGAAGAGATCTCTACTCTTTTCCATTCTATTGTTTTCCTCTATCCTTTGCACTGGTCACTGAGGAAGGCTTTCTTATCTCTCCTCGCTATTCTTTGGAACTCTGCATTTAGATGAATATATCTTTCCTTTTCTCCTTTGCCTTTAGCTTCTCTTCTTTTCTCAGCTATTTGTAAGCCCTCCTCAGACAACCATCTTGCCTCTTTGCATTTCTTTTTCTTGGGGATGACCTTGACCACTGCCTCCTATACAGTGTCCCAAAGCTCCATCCATAGTTCTTCAGGCACTCTGTTTATCAGATCTAATGGATCTTACAGTATATGATAACAATTTCTCAGAGGCATTTAAAAATGGAAAATGTAAATAACACAATTAGAGGTCCAGTTGTCCTTTTAATTGGAGCCCAAAGTCTCCTATTTTCTGGAGGTGTGTGATAAGCTAAACTCTCTTCAACTCGCCTAAGTGTGAGGATTTCCTGTTCAAACCTGAAGTGACACATTGATGACAAATCAATATTTTCCATCTAGCTTCACTCTGAGCCTTCACAGGGCAGCTTGTGAAGGTCACAGACATTGCTTATTCTTGACCGGGTTTTAAGTTTTTAAATTTCTCCTTTTGTTACCAGCCTAAGCAGGTCTCTTTTTAGAGAGTAACCTGATCTTCACACTAAAGAATGCACAACTTCCTGGCCAACAGAAGGTATGTGTCCCTCCTCTCCTGTCTCTCTGCTAGACCATCTCACTTAGTGGGAACTAATAAATCTTAGAGGGGATGCAACTGAGGTATAGTAAATGTACAACAAAATCAAAGTAGAACTTTTTTT
Source organism: Bubalus kerabau (assembly GCF_029407905.1). Lineage (NCBI taxonomy): Eukaryota > Metazoa > Chordata > Mammalia > Artiodactyla > Bovidae > Bubalus > Bubalus kerabau. The sequence continues at coordinate 22,578,292 of NC_073624.1, forward strand.
TTAATAATTTGGTATAAACAATAACCATAAAATACCAAATATTGGGTGATTTCTCCAAGTATTCAAATTATTTTCTGTAGAATGCTAGTCAAGTAAATACACACATGCATATTTGGGTGTGTATATAATATTAAGTGAAATTTATTGACCTCATGATAGGGAACAATTAGTTTCGGATTTTATAATCAGTAGATGGTAAGCTTTTTTGTATAATAATATGTTTGTACATATTTTGCTCAACATCTATAAACAGATTCTTGGAAAGGAATTCATTATACAGCAAATGGGCAAACATAATTCTTCCTATATGTATTAGATTTAATAAAAGAACCCTAATCTTTTAATAAAATTAAGGATGAAGTAACTTCTTTTTTTAATATATTTTATTTTTTAACTTTACAATAGTGTATTGGTTTTGCCATATATCTAAAGGCTAATTTATACTTAATTGTCATAATTAAAGTATTTTTTAAAAATCAAACATTGAATAAATGATATGTTATACTAATTAAAGGCTGATATAAATCAGAAATAGTACCATAGAAATGATGACTAAGATAATAATTAAAACTGATAATTACTGAGAATTTATAAATTCCAGGTTGAGTGCTCAGTGTTACAGACATTCTATATTGCATAAACTTATTTCCATTTTACATTAATAATATAGGTTACCAGATAGTAAATAATTTTTGAAGGTCGCATTTTATAAATTTCAGTCATAATTAATTTCCAGATATTTCTGACTACTGCATCAATTGTCTGAATTATTCAATTATGTTAACTGGATTTTTTATAAGTAATTGCCATCACTTACACAGCTAAAATGACCTTTACTAACTTGGACATCTATCAGATCTTTCTGGAAGTTTGAACCAACAGTGTTCTTCCATAAGTGACCTATACATGTTTATCATTTTGTGGGTTCAGATATTAGCCATTAAATCAATTATCAACTACTTTTGTAAAATAACTCTTTTTTAGTCTTTCCTATTTTTTTTATTTTTCATATTAGTTTGTCATATGTGTTTAATGTGTCATGTAACACTTTCCATGGAGAAGGCAATGGCACGCCACTCCAGTACTCTTGCCTGGAAAATCCCATGGGCGGAGGAGCCTGGTAGGCTGCAGTCCATGGGGTCGCTAGAGTCGGACATGACTGAGGGACTTCACTTTCACTTTTCACTTTCATGCATTGGAGAAGGAAATGGCAACCCACTCCAGTGTTCTTGCCTGGAGAATCCCAGGGACGGGCGGGGAGCCTGGTGGGCTGCCGTCTATGGGGTCACACAGAGTCGGACACGACTGTAGTGACTTAGCAGCAACACTTTCCAATATATGAAGCATTTCGTCAGTTTTTAATGCCTTCTCAGAACTCCTCAAATATTTGAAATCAAGACCATTTGTTATCCCTTTTCATCAATAAATGTAAGTCACCAAATAATGTAATTTAGTGTAGGAAATTATTGTATATGTCAACATTACTCTCTCCTCATCTTTACAGAACTGTTTTTAACCATTATTAAATTTGAAAATTATTATAAATTTGGGTCAATCTCTCTTGTTAACAAAACATTTTAATTTGAACACAAGCACTATGATGGTTTTAAAATATTTCCATGGAATCTGACTTAATAAGGATATTATTGTTCATGAACTTCTTTATTCCTCCTTAATTTATTGCTTTGCACTGTTTCAATCAATAATATAGGTGTCAAATATAGAATATCTTTTCCAAAAAAGCATTCTATTATGAAAAACTTGTTTAAAGTTGTAAGGATTTACCAGGCTTTAAGTTTGTTCAGCTGCAAAGTGAGCACTAAGCGCTTTGCCCCGCCTATGTCATTGTACTAGGGTGCTTATCTCACATACACCACTCAACCTCAGTTCACTTCAAGCACAGTCCTTGATCTCACTCAGCTGCAGAGATGAATAACCAAGGAGCAACCTATGCAGAACTGAAGGGAGTCAAGAACTCAGAGAGGCAGAAAAGAAAACCTAAGGTTTCTAAAAGTTCCATTTCAATGACTGAGCAGGAATTAACATATGTAGAATTAAATCTTCAAAATCCTTCTCAGAATCTTCATGGGAACAACAAGAATTACCACTCCAAAGGTAAACACTTACTAGACACATGTGGAACTGTTCTAGGATGTACAGTGGGTTGCAGAGGTGTGGAGAAAGAGTAGGGGATAAGCTCACATATTTTTCACTTTGAGGAACGGAACTTAAAGCTGGATATGGGATTCTGATGTGAAATCGGAGGACTAATTTTATTCTGGCATTACTATAATTTGAAGTCTTTGATCAACAACTCATGTAGTCTCATATTTGCTGAAAACGCAATGGTATATTCTGAGAGAAAGACTACTGTGGTCAAAATGGGTTGGGGTCCAAGTTTATATCCATAACTCTGTTCATGTGGGTTCTTGTGTATGTAAACTCTAAACTCTGTCCCCATCACTCCTTTCTCAGTTTCCTTTTCTGTCCCTGCAGGTTCACCGTCACCTCCAGAGAAGTTCATTGCTGGGATCCTGGGAATCATCTGCCTCGTCTTGATGTCCACTGTGGTGACAGTGATCACTGTTACTCCCTTAGGTAAGCTTTTGAAAAACTGTAAGGGAACTTATCACTTTACTGGTGGTCAGTGCTGCTAAACATTTCATAATATTATAGAATGTGCCTATCATTAAAATACATGCAATTAGAATAAATGCAGTATATCTAATTTGTCAGAAATATACAACACAGGAGAATTACAGAGAGCATGTATATGTATATTCTGATTTCATAACTTCAATGCATGCTATAGGAGGTTTAAAGATCTTTTTGAGAAATACAAATTAATTCTTGAGATTAGTTAAAGCAAATACTGTAAGACGTGGTGAAGTTTGTTCCGTTAGGTTTTTGAAATATTTTTTCCATCAAGTCTTCATTACCTAATGAATTTTTCTTGCTAAATCAGTTTTATTTCAGATTATTCTAATTCTAAACAATAAACTGAATTCTCAAGCTCATAAACTAAAATCATTATGATTCATTTAAAGCAATATTAACTTTTTAATGATTAATTTTGTAGCTACTGTAATACGGGAACAGAATTACTCCTCTCTCATAACAAGGCTCCAGAAAGGTACATAATGATTTTCAAAGTTCTGATATGAATACAGTTCATTTTTGTCTCTATCTTAGGCTAGTGAAAATAAGAATAGATTTGGGGATAGAACATAATTTATAAAATCAGGCAATAAACATTCATAAATAAATGATTATAGTAGAGTGCTTCTCCCTATGTAATAATATGATCACCATATCCATCGTTGGCAATTGCCTGGAATTTCCTCCTGATGTAATATGATAAGAGACAAATAATTTTGCTATTCTAAAATAGAAGTTTCATTTCTTGATTTTCAGAAATTGTACAGAGTAGACATTTCTATGTATTGCCTTTATATGGGGACATATATTAAAGACAGACCCTCTCTATGAATGCATGAATGAGATTTGTTTTATATGTACCAGCCTTGAGGATGCATAGATATGTTATTTTATATATGTGTGTGTGTGTGTATACATATGTTTATATCTATGAATATATGTAAGTTAATTTTTATTTTTCAAATTCAAATTGTTTTTGAATAGTAATTCATAATCTTTCTTCAGAATGTCATTGTGGTCATTGTCCAAAACACTGGCTTACATATTCCAACAACTGTTATTATACTAGTTTGGAAAAAAAATCGTGGAATGAGAGTTTGATATCCTGTGCTACTAAGAATTCTACTCTGCTTTATATAGATAATGAAGAGGAAAAGGTAAGCTATTAAATGTTTACAACACTTTGCTAAAGGCTTCATTTAGTCAACATTATATTTGTTAGGATTCACTTGTGCTTTTGTACATATTTGTAGCTTGTGTATTTTAAGGTCTGCTAGTATTCCATTAAACAATGGAATATAACTTTATGACACTTTGTTTACATTTTTATACCACTCATGCATGTGTGGTAATTTCTGGTTCTTGCTTTTCATAGAAAACCATGCTTCTACAAATGCTATTACATTCTAAAATACACGTGCTATTTAATTTTACCATACATAAAGGAAAATAAACATATAATTTTGCCTATAGAATTGTGTAATTGCATATCAGATCACGGAATAGAAGTTTCAACTTTCCAGCAGCCCCACCCCTCTGTAATATCTTATCACATCTCCACCTCCTTATTTACTCACTGTCCTGACTTTTGATATTATAGAATCTCTTTGATCGCTTTTGAATCATATACATGGAATCCCGTGTTCGTCTTAGTCGTTCAATCGTGTCTGACTCTATGCAACCTCATTAACTTCAGCCTGTCAGGCTCCTGTGTCCATGGAATATTCCAGGCAAGAATACTGAAGTGGGTTGCCATTTTCTACTCCAGGACATGGAATCATACAGGTTGTCCCTGTCTCATCACTGTCATATGATATTTTTCAGTTCCTCCAACTTTTTGCATTTGTGTGAAGTTTGTAAATTTCAACAGCTCATTGTGTGAATTCAACATTTAAGATCCATTCTTTCCAATTCCGCTGGGTAGAGATGGAGTCTTACACCCTCAGGGATAAAGAGGCTTCTTAGCTTCAGTAGTTTTAGTCAAGACATCCCCTTTGCTGGTCCCACCCCCACCTCTATCACCCAACCCTAGTGTCTCTCAGTGGAGGAAACAGAGGCAATTTCTGACTGCTCCTTGTTAGTAAGTGTCCTGATGGATCTTGTAAGGCTTACCTGGTGTTGCCTACACGATTCTCTCACACACAGGAGGAATGGCTTACCTGTGCCACCCCCAACAGCTAGGTTAGGTATTGTGTGTTTGGGAAGTAAGAGGCCTAGGTCACTTTCACCTGGTTGGTGGGGAGATACAAGATGCCCCTAATTATCACTCCCTCACCTCCCACCCTGTTTTCTCATCACGGAGAAGTGATTAGCGATTACAGAGGAGTGGGGCTACTGGGAAGTCTCAAGCCACATCACCCTTCTCTTTCCACCTTTCAGAGTTCTCCTTTCTCGTGTCTTTCATTAGTTCCCATGTTTACAGTTGAACTTAGCAGGGAGGAGCAGAGAGAAATGGGTCTCTGACCCCTTGTCTGGTCCACTGATTCCACCAATACAGAAACAGATGGCTTTGGGGTTTATCTAGTCAAAGAATGGTGTCAGGCTCAGAAAACCAAATCCGGCTCTCATGTCACTTATTTTCTCAATTTCATTTCCTTAATTTCCTTCTAAAACTGAAATACTGAGAAACATATAAAAGTAGAGAAATCCACTGATATTGTCACAATATCCAGAAAAATGAATGTCATAGAATCTAAAGACTTATTTAAAGCCTTGCTATGTTAGTTTTGATATGAGGACAAATGAAATTATATGAGTCAGAATTTTCCTCATTGCACATATGAATTACCCCACCTTCTTATCCCTTAGGCTTAATGTCAGATGTAGTTCACAGCTGTAAGTATCCCCAAGTTGTTATGCAAGGTGTATGCTTTTGTGGGATCTCTACAACTAATTCATGTCTTTGTAAATATTCCCTTTATTAAATGGCTGTCAAAAAAAAAAAAGGAATTTTCCTTATTAACATTAGAATACAGTGAAACTGATAAGTATAAATGTAGAGTTGATTTTGAATCAAAAGTACAGATATTGGTTAATATTTATGGCACTATTAAAACTTCAAACTTTCAACTCCTATGTTTTTATTGTTAGATTAGAATCTAACATGCTCAATTTGTTCAAAGAATGAAAGATGCTATGAAAGAACACATCCTTTGACTTGCATTTTAAAAATTAACAAAAACATTTCATAATGACCATTTAAGTGAAAATTCTTTATTTTGGGCTAGAAATTTCTGATGTCCCTATCGATTATATCGTGGATTCAAGTCTTTCGTGAAGGCCGCGGTCATCCTTGGAAGTGGCTAAATGGTTCAACTTGCAATCTACAGTAAGTTTGTAAAAAGAATGCTATATATAGGAGGAAAAATACAAAAGAGAAATATTTTTAAAATAGCACGAATACATTTCTTTTAGTCAAATTGTAGAAAGCTGAAGAAAGATATTGAAAGTTAATAAAATGTTGATACCAATGTTGAAAACTACGCTACTCTGTAGCCCAGTTTCCTAGTAATAAACTCTTACTGAAATTTTATTAAAGACTTCATTACCCATTTTCAAAATATCTTGTATTACAGTTACATGGAAAATGCTATTGTTTCGTGAGTTGTCTTCATAGAATATAACAGAATTATGCATTTTTCCATAACAGGATAACAGACAAATTACCTGGTGAACGTAACTGTGCTGTACAAGCTTTATGGGAAATAAGAGCAGAAGACTGTCAGTTTACAAATGCATATCATTGCAAGCATAAGCTTGAAATTAAAATATGAGTTTGGATGCTGGTGGGTAACTTGAGTTTTTATGAAATGGAAATAATATACTCACTGCATAAATTTTAAAATGAATTATATTATTTTTACTGATAATGAATGTTTTTCAAAAACAGTTGAAATATAATTGTGTGTGCTCATTCATTCAGTTCTGTCTGACTCTTTGAGACCCCATGGACTATAGGCTGTCAGGCTTCTCTGCCCAAGGAATTCTCTAGTCAAGAACACTGGAGTGGTTCTATTCCAAGGTTTTTAAGGAATTTCCACACTGTTCTCCATAGTGGCTATATCAGTTTGCATTCCCATCAACAGTGTAAGAGGGTTTCCTTTTTCTCCACACCCTCTCCAGCTATTTGTCGACTTTTTTATAGTGGCCATTCTGACCGGCAGAGACGATACCTCATTGTGTTTTTATTTGCATTTCTCTAGTAATGAGTGGTGTTGTGATATGAGAAAGCTATATGTCTTTTCGTGTGTTTTATTAGCCCTCTGTATATCTTCTTTGGAGAAATGTCTGTTTACTTCTTTGGCCCACTTTTTGATTGGGTTGTTCATTTTTCTGGTATTGAGCTGCATGAACTGCTTGTATATTTTGGAGCTTAATTCTTTGTCAGTTGTTTCATTTGCTGTTATTGTCTTCCATTCTGAAGGCTGCCTTTCCACCTGGCTTATAGTTTCCTTAGTTGTGCAAAAGCTTGTAAGTTTACCTAGGTCCCATTTGTATTTTTGTTTTTATTTCCATTACTCTGCAAGGTGGGTCATAGAGAATTTTTCTGTGGTTTATGTCATTGGGTGTTATGCCTCTGTTTTCCTCTAAGAGTTTTAATAGTCTCTGGTGTTAAATTTAGACCTTTAATCCATTTTGAGTTTATTTTTGTTTATGGTGTTAGAAAGTGTTCTAGTTTCATTCTTTTGCATATGGTTGACCAGTTTTCCCAGTATTTGAATCAGTTCTAATGAGGTGGATGAAACTTGAGCCTATTATACAGAGGGAACTAAACCAGAAAGAGAACCATCAATACACTATATTAATGCATATATATGGACTTTAGAAAGAAGGTAACAACAATCCTATATGCAAGGCAACAAAAGAGACAGATGTAAAGAACAGACTTTTGGAGTATGTGGGAAAAACTGAGGGTGGGATGATTTAAGAGAATAGCATTGAAACATGTATATTCCCATATGTAAAAGAGATGACCAGTGCAAGTTGGATGCATGAAGCAGGACTCTCAGAGCTAGTGCTCTGGGACAACCCAGGGATGGGGGAGGGAGAAAGGTGAGAGTGGGGTTCTGAATGGGGGAACACATGTGCACCCATGGCTGATTCATGTCCATGTATGAGAAAAATACCACAATATTTTAAAGTAATTATCCTCCAATTAAAATAAATAAATTAATTTTTTTTTAAAAAGACTACTGGAGTGAGCTATCATTTCATATTCCCTGGAGGACCTTCCTGACCCAGGGATCAAACCCTCCTCTCCTGCACTGGCAGGCAGTCTCTTTACCACTAGTGCCCTCTGGAAAACCCCACTGAAGTATCATATACACATCCAAAAATATAGGTATCTTTCTTTTGTGTCTCATTTTTTTTGCTTAACAGTATGTTTATGGCATTCAAACTTCTAAAAGATTGCATATTGTGTGAGCCCATTTCCATGTAACATCAAAAATAGGAGTAGAGAGACCAAAAGTAGATTAGTGATTACTAAGGGTCATGAAGAGACGGAATAGGAAAAGACTGCAAATTGATTAGTGATGAATGCTCTCTAGAGTGTGATAGTAGTGACGGTTGTAAACTGTGAATAATTTCAAAATCATGGATTTATATGTTTTAAATGGATAAATTTTATGCTCTGTAAATTACACTTCAATAAACTTTTTAAAAAATAACTGCTTTGGGACTGTGTTTAATCTTTAAAATAATTTCTGAAGATAATCGTCTTACAATATTGACTCTTCCAGTCAATATCATGCTTTATCCTTCCAATCAATTAGGTTTTCTTTAAAATCTCCCTATTTTATTGATCAGTTTTTATTTATTTATTTATTTGTGTGACACTGTTCAGCATGTGGTAATTTGATTCAGTGACCAGGGATCGAATGCCCACTTCCTGCACCGGGAAGCAAGTAATCCGAACCACTGGACCACCAACGAAATCCCCCTAAAATATTTTATAGTTTCCAACATTGAAATTTCACACAAATATGGACATTTCATAGCCATGCTTTTGTAAATAGCAATTTTGTTTTTAAATTTGTAGTAATTGTTGCTACTACAATAGAATCATGCCCAATGATTTCTCTGATTGTATGTATTAATTTTATCATTTCAAATATATATTCCTCTGGATTGTTTATGTACATAGTGCATCTCTGAATAATCATGTTTTATTTCTTCCTTCCAGGTGCAATAACTTTATATTGTTTTTCTTTTCTTTTTTTTGTTTTTGTTTTTCTTGTTTTTGACTTATTTTTACCCAGTTGCCTTTTATTTCCAATGTTGAACAGATGGTACAGTAAAGGTCTTATAAGTATCCTTTCTATACTGGGGGAAAATATTTCAATATTTCATTGCTCAAATATGACGTCTTTTTAAAGGTTTTTTCATATACCTTTCTAACATGAAAGCAATTCCATAGTATTCATAATTTTCTTATAGGTTTAGTATGCAGTCATTTTACCATTTTACTATTTTTCTTTCAATGGAATGAGAAAAATTTTAATGTTTTTGAAATATCTCTTTCCTTCAAATGTTGACCAATTATGCATTCCTGAACTAAAACCACAAAAATCATTCTGTATTTTCTTCCTATGAAAAATCACTGCATATATCATATTTAGATTAAGATGATTTTTTTCATCCATTATCATAAAGAGTTTGGAGTGAGTCCATTGATATTATATAACTTGACAGGTTTTGTTATCAAGGCTCTGTGGAAGCCTCTGTTTTATGGTGAAAGACCTGGCATAGTTTTAAATGTTATTATTCACTACTGTTACCATTAGGGCTCCTAGAATTTTTTGTAGGAAGGTTTATACAGTGAACTTAATATATTTAACATATGTTAAGCTTATACAGGTTTATGGTTGTTGTACTACATTTGGTAATTTGCATTTTCTAGACATTCTGTTTCATATGGATTGTAAAAAGTTTTTATAATACAGCTTTATTGTCTGTTTAACATCTGTAAAAACCATAATGGTTTTGTCAGGTTTCAGTTCAGTCACTCAGTAATATCTGACTCTGCAACCCCATGGACTGCAACACACCAGGCTTCCCTGTCCATCACCAACTCCCAGATCTTGCTCAAACTCATGTCCATGGACTCGGTGACACCATCCAACCATCTCATCCTCTGTTGTGCACTTCTCCTCCTGCCTTCAATCTTTCCCAGAGTCAGGGTCTTTTCCAGTGAGTCAGTTCCTCCCATCAGGTGGCCAAAGTATTAGAGTTTCAGCTGCAGCATCGGTCCTTCCAATGAATATTCAGGACTGATTTTCCCCAGGATGGACTGGTTTGATCTCCTCCCAGCCCAAGGGCCTCTCAAGAGTCTTCTCCATCACCACAGTTCAAAAGCATCAATTCTTCAGTGCTCAGCTTCTATATGGTCTGACTCTCACATCCATACATGACTACTGAAAAACCAAGCTTTGACTAGACAGACCTTAAAGTAACATCTCTGATTTTAGTATGCTGTCTAGTTAGGCCATAGGTTTCCTTCCAAGGAACAAGCATCTTTCAATTTCATGGCTGCAGTCAAATCTGTAAATTGGAGTCCAAAAAATAAAGTCTCTCACTGTTTCCATTGTTTCCCCATGTTTTTGCCATAAACTGATGGGACTGGATACCATGATCTTTGCTTTCTGAATGTTAAGTTTTAAGCCAGCTTTTTTACTCTCCTATTTCATTTTCATCAAGAGGCTCTTTAGTTCTTCTCTTTCTGTCATAAGGGTGGTGTCATCTACCTATCTGAGTTTATTGCTATTTCTCCCAGCAATCTTGATTCCAGCTGTGCTTCATCCGGCCTGGCATTTCGCATGATGTGCTCTGCATGGAAGTTAAATAAACAGGGTGACAGTATACAGCCTTGACATATTCCTTTCCCAATTTGGAACCAGTCCGCTCTTCCATGTCCGATTCTAACTGTTGCTTCTTGACCTACATATAGATTTCTCAAGAGGCAGGTCAGGCGGTCTGGTAATCCTATCTCTTGAATAATTTTCCACAGTTTGTTGTGATCTACACAGTCGAAGGCTTTGGCATAGTCAAAGCAGAAGGTGTTTTTCTGGAACTCTCTTGCTTTTCCAATGATCCAACAGATGTTGGCAATTTTATCAACAACAAAGAATCAAATTGCCAACGTCTATTGGACTGTCACAGAGAAGGCCCTGGCGACCCACTCCAGTACTCTTGCCTGCAAAAATCCTATGGATGGAGGAGCCTGGGCTGCAGTTCATGGGGTCGCTAAGAGTCGGACACGACTGAGCGACTTCACTTTCACTTCTCACTTTCATGCACTGGAGAAGGAAATGGCAACCCACTCCTGTGTTCTTGCCTGGAGAATCCCAGGGACGGAAAAGCCTGGCAGGCTACCATATGGGGTCACACAGAGTCGGACACAACTGACGCGACTTCGCAGCAGTAGGAGCATTGGATTTTCATATTTATATAGATATAAATGATTCGTGTTTTCTCTATTCTCCATGTGTCATTTATTAATTTTATTTTCTTTCAAATGAAAGTAGCTTTGACCCTTTTATTCCCCTCTACTGTAATTTTTCATCATGATTTTTCATATTTGCTAGTTTCTTCCTTCATCTTTGTGTCAATTACTTTAATTTCACCAAAACTGCTTTTCATTTCAAGTTTCTTGTCAAGCATGCTCAGATTTCTTCTTTCTTTTTTTTGTTTATAATATATGCATTTAATGCAATTAATGTGTCACAAGACAGAATCTTGTTGTTACATTTTTCTTTTAATTCATATAAAATTATGAAATTTGACTTTGATTTTTCCTTGGTTCATATGTTATTTAGAAATAGATTACTGAATATAAAACATTTAACACTTACCTTGTAGCTCAGCTGGTAAACAATCTACCTGTAATACAAGAGAATTTGGTTCAGTCCATGAATTGGGCAGATGCCCTGAAAAGGGGAATGGCTACCCACTCCAGAAAATGGTAGCCCCTCATGGTAGGCTACAGTTCATGCATTTGCAAAGAGTTGGACACAACTGAGTGACTTTCACTTTTCACTTCAGATTTTAAAATTGAATATTACTGAATTTTACATTATTTGGCATCATTAATGAATGCTTCACTTGCTATAATTCAATGAAGTGGGTAATAGATATTATTTATTTAGTTTATTAATATAAAACATAATAAAGATAATCACCATATAGGTAGCCATTAGCAATTGCTATAGAAAGTTCAAATATTAATTTATATTATTAGGACATAATAGAGTTTGCAAATAGCTTACAAACAGCTTACAAATACCAGAGAAAAGAAGAGAAGTGAAAGGCAGAGGAGGAGGAAATGATATACCCAACTGAATGCAGAGTTCCATAGATTAGCAAGGAGAGAGAAAGTCTTCTTAAGTGAACAATACAATGAAATAGAGAAAAACAATAGAATGGGAAAGACTAGAGATATCTTCAAGAAAACTGGAGATACCAAGGGAATATTTCATGCAAAGATAGGCACAAGGGAGGACAAAAATGGCAAGAACTTAACAGAAGCAGAAGAGATTAAGGAGAAGTGGCAAAAATACACAGAATACCTGTGACTGCAGCCATGAAATTAAAAGACGCTTACTCCTTGGAAGGAAACTTATGTCCAACCTAGATAGCGAATTCAAAAGCAGGGACATTATTTTGCCAACAAAGGTCCGTCTAGTCAAGGCTATGGTTTTTCCTGTGGTCATGAATGGATGTGAGAGTTGGACTGTGAAGAAGGCTGAATGCTGAAGAATTGATGCTTTTGAACTGTGGTGTTGGAGAAGACTCTTGAAAGTCCCTTGGACTGCAAGGAGATCCACCCAGTCCATTCTGAAGGAGGTAAGCCCTGGGATTTCTTTGGAAGGAATGATGCTAAAGCTGAAACTCCAGTACTTTGGCCACCTCACTCGAAGAGTTGACTCATTGGAAAAGCCTCTGATGCTGGGAGGGATTGGGGGCAAGAGGAGAAGGGGACAACAGAGGATGAGATGGCTGTATGGCATCACTGATTTGATGGACATGAGTCTGAGTGACCTCTGGGAGTTGGTGATGGACAGGGAGGCCTGGCGTGCTGCGATTCATGGAGTCACAAAGAGTCGGACATGACTGAGTGACTGAACTGAACTGAACTGACCTGTACAGAAAAGCTCTTATTGACCCAGATAACCACAATGGTGTGGTCACTCACCTAGAGCCAGATATCCTGAAGTGTGAAGTCAAGTGGGCCTTAGGAAGCCTTACTAAAAACAAAGCTAGTGGATGTGGTGTAACGCCAGCTGATCTATTCCAAGTCCTAAAGATGATGCTGTTAAAGTGCTGCACTCAATATGCCAGCAAACTGGAAAACTCAGCAGTGGCCAGAGGACTGGAAAAGGGCAGTTTTCATTTCATTCCCAAAGAGAGGCAATGCCAAATAATGTTCAAATTATCCTACAATTGCACTCATTTCACGTGATATCAAGATTATCCTCAAAATCCTTAAGTTAAGCTTCAGCAGTACATGAACAGAGAACTTCCAGATATTCAGGCTGGATTCAGAGAAGGCAGATGATCAAATTGCCAACATCCATTGAATCATAGAGAAAGCCAGCAAATTCCTGAAAAAAATCTACTTTTGCCTCATCGACTCTGCTAAAGCCTTTGACTGTGTGGATCACAACCACCTGTGGAATATTCTTAAAGACATGGGAATACCAGACCAATTTAGCTGCCTCCTGAGAAATCTGCATGCAGGTCAAGAAGCAACAGTAGAACAGGACATGGAACAACGGAATGGTAGGTTGGTTTAAAATTGGGAAAGGAATACTTCAAGGCTGGATATTGTCACCCTGCTTATTTAAATTATCTGCAGAGTGCATCATATGAAGTGCTGGCTGGATGACTCACAAGATGGAGTTAAGATTGCAGCGAGAGATATCAACAACCTTAGATAGCAGATGATACCACTTTAATGCCAGAAAATGAAGAGGAACTAAAGAGCCTCTTGATGCAGGTGAAATAGGAGAATGAAAAAGATGGCTTAAAGTTCAAAAATCAAAAAACAGAGATCATGGCATCCAGTCCCATCACTTCATAGCAAATAGAGGGAGAAAAAGTGGAAACAGTGTCAAATTTCATTTTCTTGGGCTCCAAAATCACTGTCTACAATGACTGCAGCCATGAAATTGAAAAGTGCTTGCTCCTTGGAAGTAAAGCTATGACAAAATTAGATAGCATATTAAAAAGCAGAGACATCACTTTACTGACAAAGGTCCATATAATCAAAGCTATGGTTTTTCCAGTAGTCGTGTATGGATGTGAGAGTTGGACCATAAAGGCTGAGAGCCAAAGAATTGATGTTTTCCAGCTATGGTGCTGGAGAGAGTCCCTTGGACAGCAAGGAGATCAAGCCAGTCAACCCTAAAGGAAATAAACCTGAGTATTCATGTAAAGGACTGATGATGGAACCGAAGCTCCAATACTTTGGCCACCTGATGCAAAGAGCTGACTTATTGGAAAAGATCCTGATGCTGGATGATGAAAAGATTCATGCAAGAGGAGAAGAGGGCCACAGAGGAATATGTGACTGGATGACCTCACTGACTCAATGGACATGTAGTCATGGGTGTGCTCAGTCTCTTCAGTCATGTCTGATTCTGTGACCTCATGGACGGCAGCCCCGCTAGCCTCCTCTCTCCATGGAATTTTCCAGGCAAGAATACTGGAGCAGGTTGCCATTTCTTTCTCCAGGGGATCTTCCTCAGCCAGGGATTGAACCCAGGTCTCTTGCATCACAAGCAGATTCTTTACCATCTGAGCCCTCAGGGAAGCCCATCATTGGACGTGAATTTGAGCAAACTCAGGGAGATTGTAAAGGGAAGCTTTGCCTGCTGCAGTCCTCAGTGTCCCAAAGAGTCAGACATGGCTTCATGACTGAACAACAACAATAAATTGGTATATAACTACAGATTTATATTCCATTTTTCTAGATTTTAAAAAGCTAAAAATTAGATGACTGTTAATAAAGTTTAAAATGTAGCAACTCTTCTGAATTAGGGACAAGTATCCTTAAATACGAACTGTCAATGGAATTATGATTTCCTCCATTATAATAGAAATGACACAATGAGATTATAAGGAAAAGAAATAAATAATGCCTAGGTTTAGCAAACTTATCTAAAAGTAAAACTTAAACATAGAAGTTACTCTTGACAAGGAGTAGATGTTCAACATTGAGGAATGAAGTGAAAGCAAGTTAACAGCAGGGTGATCATGTCCTTTGTCCCCCTATATCTTTTAGAAAGTGAAATCAATTCTCAGAAGAACTCACCAAAGAACAACTAACTGATACACTACATATCCAAAGTCTCCTATATTCTGGAGTTGTGTGATTAGATAAACTGTCTTCAAAATACCCAAGCGTAAGAATTTCCTGTTTCAGTGACACGGTGATAAGAAATGTACTTTTTCCACTATTGTTTCACTCTGGGCCTTCACAGGGCAGTCTGTGAAGACCACAGACATTGTTTGATTTTCACAGTAACCTGGCCACTCACGAGAAGAAGCAGGACTCTGGCCTGTAGAAGGTATGTGTTTCCCTCTCCTTCCTAATTCCTCATCTCATTTAGCAGGAGATTACAAATGCCAATGTGGTTTGACTTAGGGACAATTGCTAAGCAAACAAATTAAAGAGATATTGGTATCTGTATTTGATATTTTGGTATTTTAATTTGGGGAGAAAATAAGAATAAAATATGAAGTATTTGGGAAGATTTCTTAAAATGTTCAAATTCTTGCCTGCAGATGTTATTCAAGTGAAAACTTTCATGTATAACTGAGTTTGTTAATCAATCCAATTTAAGATGAAGGATCAGGAGCATCAGGACAAGGGACAGTTAACATTGTATTTTGTCATCAATAGACATAGAATTAGATACAGTATTAAATATTTAACTCAGCCCTTTAAAATATGTTATTAAAATGGATTCATAGAATTGTGAATGACCAATATATTCTTCACTGGTCTAATTAAAGTAAAATCAGAATATGGTACCTCCAGTAAAATGCTGGATTAACTCAATTATATACAATCAAATGCTTATAAAAACTCGGTCATAAATTTGAAAAAAGATAAATCACACTAACACAGAGATTTCTGTCTAATAAATTATATTGCCTGATATGAATAATACCATGGCAATTGCATTAAAATAAGAAATAAAATAAAAGTCAAATTTAATATTAGGTGTTTTACATGCTTTATATCATACATATTTTTATTCTCATTTTAGATTAGTAAACTCATTTGCTAAATACTAAATAACTTTTAAAGGTCATACATTGTAAATTTCAAAGCCAGAATTAATTGTAGATTGCACTGACTACAGAATCCATTGACTGAATTTTTAAGGCACATTATTGACTTCTTATAATTGCTGATACAACTAAAGCTTCCTTCATTGACTTAACAGCCTCAGGATCTTCCTGGAGGTTTGTACCAACATTGTTCTTCCATAAATGATGTATGCTTTTCCTTATCATTTTGTGATTTCATATCTTAGCCATTGTCAATTGTCAATTACTCATGTAAAATAAGTATTTAATGACATTTTAACATTGTTTTGTCTTTACATGATAAAAACTTTTGGAGAATTTAATATGTCATGTACCATTTTTAACATGTAAAATATTTCTTTAATTTTTTAATGATTTCTTAGAGCTCCACAATCACTCAAAATAGAAGAATTATTTGATAGCATCTCATTCCCTTTTCATTAATGAATGTCCCAATTAAAGTAGTTTAATGCAGAGTGTACCATATATGCCAATACTGTTATTCCCTCATCATAGAAAGCTGTCTTTAACTTTTAATGGATTTAAACTTACCTATATAATTGGTGCAAGTTTTTCCAATATGGACTTTAATTTGAACAAAGATATTATAACAATTTTCAAGTGTTTCTGTGAATTTTGACTTTCAATTCATCAGGATATTACTATTCATGGACTTTTTCAGTTATATACTAATTTTCATTGTTCCAATAAACAAGTAACATTATGTCAAACAGAGAATATTTTTTTAAAACATTTATTTGTTTTTAACTGATTGATGAGTGTTTTATAATATTGGTTTGATTTCTGTCATACATCAGCATAAATTAACCATAGGTGTACAACTGTCCCCTCCTTTGAGTTTCCCTCTCACCTCTTGCCCATTCCCACCACTCTTGGTTATTAAATACCAAATATTATCTTTAAAACTACTTACTCTACCATGAAACAGCTGTCTAAAGGTCTACTGAAATGACAACCAAACTTGGATTTGCTCAGCTGCTAAATGAGTGCTGTTAACTGATCTCACACATCACCCAGTTTAACCTTTCAAGGTTTCTTGTGATTTTACACACCATTTATTAACTACTTATGTAAAGTTTCCATAGAGCAACATCCTTGACATTAAACAGCCACAGAGATGAAGAACCAAGAGGAAAACGACTCAGAACCAAGTATGGTTAAGGACACCAGGAGACAGCAAATGAGAGGTAAGATCCTGAAAAGATCAATTTTAGCAGCTGAGCAGGAGAAAACCTACGTGGGATTAAACTTTCAAATTGCCTTTCATTATGTCAATGGAATGACAGGAACTCCCACTGCAAGTGTAAAGCATTTACCCGCTTACATGTTTTTATTAATGAGACTTAGAGCTGGAGTTTGAAATACAATATTCTAATATGACATATGTGCTGTGCTGTGCTTAGTCGCTCAGTTGTGTCCACCTCTTTGCCACCCCATGGACTGTAGCCCGCCAGGCTCCTCTGTCCATGGGGATTCTCCAGGCACGAATGCTGGAGAAGGTTGCCATGCCCTCCTCTAGGACTACCTTCTCAGGCATTGCTGTAATTTGTAGTCTTTGATCTATAACTCGTGAAGCCTTATATTCGCTGAAAAAGGAATGGTATATTCTGAGAGGAGGATTGCAATGTTAAATATTGTTTTGGGGTCCAAGTTGATGTCTTTGAATTCTCACGGATGTGGGATCTTTTGTTCTTCTAAAATAACTGTCTCCATCACTCCTTTCTCAGTGTTTCCTTTTCTCTCCCTGCAGATTCACCATCAGCTCGAGAGAAGCTCATTGTTGTGATCCTGGGAATCGTCTGTTTTGTCTTGATGTATACTATAGTGAGAGTGATAACCTTTATTCCACGTAAGTCAAGTTTTGAAAGACTATGATTGAACCTTTCATTTTAATGATCGTCAGTGCCTCTAAAATTTCATATTATTATGGAATAGAACTTTTATGTGAATGTGTGCATTTAGCCTAAGTATTGAATGGTTATTCTGAGTTGAGCAAAGTATAAATTACAGAATGATGTAGGGAAAATAAAATATATACATAGATATTTTCTGATTTCATAACTCAAAGATATATTTTAAGAAACTGAAACACCTTATTGAGAAAAACAAATTAGTTCTTGAGATTTCTTGAACCAAGTATTGTAAGAGGTGGTGGAGTATTTTCATTAAGATATTTGAAATATACACCCCCTAGTCCTCATTACCTCATTAATTATTCTTAAAGCAATTTTTTCCAGATCATCCTAAATCCTACAAACACCATGTTTAAACTAAAAACTAAAATTATTATGATTTATTTAAATCAGTGTTAACATTTTAAAAGATTACTTCCTTTTTTTCTAGGTACCCAAATATCAGAACAGAATAAGTCCTCTCTGGTAACAAAGCTCCAGAAAGGTACATAATGATTTCAAACTTCTAATATAAATATAGTTTGTATTTTGTCTCTCTCTTAGGCTAGTGAAGATAGAAATAGATTTTGGGGTAGAACATAAATTATAAAATCAGGCAACAAATTTTCCTAAATAATCATTATAAGAGAGGCTTTCTCCCTATGCAGCAATATGATCACCATATCCATTATAGGCAATTGACTCTAATTTTATCCTGCTGTAAGAGATAAAAAATATTGTTATTCTAAAACAGAGGTTTTTAGTATCATATCTAAGAAAACATGCCTAATCCAGGATCACAGCTTTCACCTATGCTATCTAAAGCATTGTTTTTACTTCATGTTTGTTCTTTCATCCATTTTCAGTTAATTTTCACATGTGACATAAGGGAAATATGATATATCTTTCCATCCATTTATTTAAATCTTTGATTTTTAACAATTTTGTTTTTAAAGTATATGTTTTGCACATATTAGTTAAATATATTTCTGGATATTTTATTATTTTTGATCTATTTTAAATGGAACATTTTTCTTTTTTTTATTTTTTCCAACTTTATTGAGCTATAATTGACATATAACACTGTGTAAGTTCAAGGTATACAATGCGTTGATTTTATACACATATATTGTAAAGTGATTACCACCAGCCACATAATTACCACTTCTTTCTTGTGGTGAGAATATTTAAGATCATTTCAGCAACATTCAGGTATTGAATACAATATTTTAAATTACAGTCACAATCCTGTACATTAGATACTCATCATGTATTTATTTTATAACTGAAATTATGTACCCTTTGAACATTTTTCCTCCTTCTCTGCTCCCCAGCACCTAGAACCTACTATTCTGCTCTCTGCTTCTATGAGTTCAGTTTTTTAGATTCCACATATAAGTGACAGCATAGAATACTTGTCTTTGTCTGACTTATTTCACTTAGTATAATGTCTTTAAAGTTCATCTATGTTGTTGCAAATGGCAGAATTTCCTTCTTTCTTGTGGCTGAATATTGCATTGTATGTATGTGCATGTGTGTGTGTGTGTGTGTGTGTGTGTGTGTATCCCACAACTTTTTTATCCATTCATCTGTCAATGGACACCTAGGATGTTTCCATATCTTGGCTGTTGTGAATAATTCTGCAAAAATGCTATTTTCAGATTACTCATTGCTGGCATTGAGATCACAATGCCAGCAATGAGTAATTTTAAGGATTTTACCTTAAAAATCCAACTACCTTAGCATCCCTAAAGGCTTTTTCATGATGTAATTTGCGTCTTCCTTTATAGTCTTATCTCCCTAAAAAACACAGGAATAAAACTCCTGAACATTAACTGACATCTTAAAATTTAATGTATGCCTTTTAGTCTGCCCCATGTTATGTTTTCCTGGAGCTAATGATGTACTGATGTCCCTGAGAGCTCAGTTGGTAAAAAATCCGCCCACAATGCGGGAGACCCTATTTTGATTCCTGGGTTGGGAAGGTCCCCTGGAAAAGGGATAGGCTACCCACTCCAGTATTATTGGGCTTCCCTTGTGGCTCAGCTGGTAAAGAATCCACCTGCAATGCAGGAGATCTGGGTTTGATCCCTGGGTTGGGAAGATCCCCTGGAGAAGGGAAAGGCTACCCACTCCAGTATTCTGGCCTGGAGAATTCCATGGTCCATGGGATCACAAATGGTCGGACACAACTGAGCTACTTTCACTTCACTTCAATAATGTAGAGTAAAAGTTTTCCAGGGTGCATTATCAGAGCCTCCATTGGACAATGGAACACAAGAAAATTCCACATCTAAAAACATGACTTTCAAAGAGAAACCACTTAATAGAGGTATGTAGATAAAAGACTGAGACCAACAAGTATCTTCTCTGCTTCTCTCAGTCAATTGATAACCTGCTCAATTTGGATGTTATTTTAGACTCAGCCAACTGTGAAGTCCAACTTTCATTTTATTTAATTTCAGAAAAAAATACTTGTGTTTCCCAGTAGTTAGATTCTTCTGTATACATGATATATTCTTTTAAATCACCATTTCTCAAAATAATACTTTTTCTGCCAAAAAATTCTACATCTCCTTTAGCACATTCTCTAATCATTATTATATGCTCTCATATGGGTATGTAGATTAGGTACTAGGTTAGTGTATCAATGCTAAGTTAAGATCAGCTCTGTACCTATAGATTTGACTTAGTCTAGAGCTGCTTCCCTTGTGGCTCAGCTGGCAAAGAATCTGCCTGCAATGTGGGAGACCTGGGCTTGATCCCTGGGTTGAGGAAATCCCCTGGAGAAGGGAAAGGCTACCCACTCCAGTATTCTGGCCTAGAGAATTCCATGGACTGTATAGTTCACAGGTCGCAAAGAGTCAAACATGACTGAGTGACTTTCACTTTCTTTCTTTCAGAGAATACAAATAAGTTGTTTTCCCCTGTGAACTCCTATCTGTAGAGATTGTGAGGAAAAACATCAATTTTCTAAGATATATTTCCTAGAGAATTTTAATAGTATTATGCATAGATTTGGAGGGATGTAAGTCATCTCCCTGGAGAAGGCAATGGCACCCCACTCCAGTACTCTTGCTTGGAAAATCCCATGGACGGAGGAGACTGTTAGGCTGCAATCCATGGGATAGCTAAGAGTTGGGCAGGTCTGAGCGACTTCACTTTCACCTTTCACTTTCATGCACTGGAGAAGGAAATGGCAGCATACTCCAGTGTTCTTGCCTGGATAATCCCAGGGACGGGGGAGCCTGGTGGGCTGCCATCTATGGGGTTGCACAGAGTCAGAGACAACTGAAGTGACTTAGCATAGCATAAGTCATCTCCCTAAGGCCGGGAACTTAGAAATGAAGTCCATCCATCTCATGAAATCAATGGTTTTACAAGGACTAGAAAGGATTCCTCAGTAGCTAAGTTCCAGAGCATTCCTTTCAAGATACACACTGAATGGTCTCCGGGGAATATCTTTTGTTTTTAAGGAAAGGAATGTAAAAGTAAATGGTCGTGTTGTGGACAGAAATGTTACTATTTTTTGGATGAATCGAATAACTTTGAAGAAAGTAAAAAACGCTGCAAGGAAATGGACTCCACACTTCTTAAGATAGAAGATAAGGAAGAACTGGTGATGTATTTCTTTTTCCATCTCACCCTGTATTCATCTTATTCATCTGGCCATCTGGCCATTAGTTGTTGCCTAAATCATTTTCTTTTTTTTAAGCTGTGCTGGGTCCTCCTCGCTGCCCGTGGGCTTTCTCTACCTGTGGTGACAGGGCTCCTTGTTGAGGTGACTTCCCTTGTGGTGGAGTGTGGGCTCTAAAGCTCAGGCTCAGTAGTTGTAGTGCATAGGGTTAGCTGTCTGTTGCATGTGGAATCTTACTGGACTGAGGATCCAAGGTGTGTCCCCTGCTTTGGCAGACAGATTCTTAACAACTTGACCACTGGGGAAGTCCTGTTAGCTAAATCTGAATGCTTGATAATATTTGAGTGTCCATAGTTTACAGCTGTAAGTTGATTCAGATCTAGACAGTTCTCATCTTAAGGTCAGAAATACAAATAGAAATAAAATTAGAATTTCATTTAATACATCTAACTCTCCCACAGTTAGAACTTTTCCAGTAGAGCAAATGTAAAGGGGAACATGAAACAATTAGGAAAAAATTATGCTTAAAATATTTCATTTTATCAGAGATAATCATATTTTCATACTGATAATTTCATGGAAATGTAGCTTCTCTCTGAAAAAAAAAATGTCATTTTACCTCCAACAAAATCAAGAAGTACAATACCACTGAGATTATGGTAAAAGGAAGACTTAGGATGAATTTAAAATTGAAGATCAATTAATTCAAACTCATATTAAATTTTAACTCATACTAACTTCCAAGAAAATTGAACTAAATATTTCATAATCCTTATCAATATCCTTGATTTGAATAGAGAAATAACTTACTATTATTCTTTCAAGAAATATGTTCTTACATTTCAAGTTAAGGAGAATCTTTCAATATTCTTTCACAGACACTAAGACTAACTCAATTATCTGTAATAGTACAATCACCCATATCTTTGGCTTTTAACAACTCATAAATAGTTATAAAAATATGAACTTGAAAACCATCAAGAGAACAGAGCAAATCTGAACCCGAAAAGAAGACATTTGCAGATCTGAATTAACTTCCTTTTTATTCCAAGGGGCTTCGCTGGTGGCTCAGACAATAAAGAATCTGCCTGCAATGCAGAAGATCTGGGTATCATCCCTGGGTCAGCAAGATCCCCTGGAGAAGGGAATGGCAACCCACTCCAGTATTCTTGCCTGGAGGATTCCATAGACAGGAGAGCCTGGTGGGCTCAAAAGTTAGCTATAGAGACTAGAAGCCCTAATCTTTTATGTAGGATATCTCCATCAAGAAATAAGACCATCTATGACAACCATGAAATTGAATGTCAAATCTTATGAATAGATGGTATGTCCATAATTTTTTTCTGGGTAGAGAGACTAAGTTTTTCCCATATTCTCTATGGTGAAAGAAATAAAGGAAAATAAAAACAAACTAAGCGTAAAAACTAAAGCAGAATAGAGAAATATAGAATTTATAGTCAGAAACTCTCTTTAGTTCCCTTTCACACATTACTTTGCTTGTAATAAAATGTTATATTTTCTTTCCAACATATTTTAGGAAGATCACATGAGATAATATATGTACATTGCTGTTGTTTGTTGTTTAGTTGCTAAGTCATGTCAACTCTTTTGCAACCCCATGCACTGTAGCCTGCCAGTCTCCTCTGTCCATGGGATTTCCCAGGTAAGAGTACTTGGGTGGGTGACCATTTCCTTCTCCAGGGAATCTTCCAGAACCAGAGATCAAACTCTCATCACCTTCATTAGCAGGCAGGTTCTTTACCACTAGCCATCATGGAAATCCCAATATATGTGCATAAATGTGGTAAAAATTAAGTTACAAGATGAACATCAGTTACATTTGTACTTATCAAGTAATTTCCAGATACCTATGTAAACATCTCATCTGGTAGAATAAGGACCACTTCTTCAAGATGCTCACTTCACAAAAAATAAGCACAGTACCTTTGAAAAAAAATTTAAATGACATTGGTAAAAACCTCACATCTCTCACACCTGGACCTCAAAATACCAGCCAATTTTGCTCAGAATTTTTTCTTGAGCTACAAGGATCAGTTTTGAAAATAAATTAAGATATTTTAGTCTGAAGATTAAATAAGATAGGTACAGGACTTCCCTAGTGGTCCAATGGTTAAGACTTTACCTTTCAGCACACAAGGTACAGATGTGATCCCTCGTCATGCAGCTAAGAGCCCACATGCCTCTCGGCTAAAAATCCAAAGCATAAAACAGAAGCAATATTACAACACATTCAATAAAAGCTTTAAAACCTTTGCGACCCTATGGACTGTAGCCTACCAGGCTCCTCTGTCCATGGGATTTTCCAGGCAATAGTACTGGAGTGCATTGCCATTTCCTTCTCCAGGGGATCTTCCCGACCCAGGGATCGAACCCAGGTCTCCCACATTGTAGACAGATGTCTGAACAACCAGGGAATTCTCAAAAAATTATCTACATCCAAAAAAAATCTTAAAAAAAAATAGGTAAGCTAAGACAGTGTTATTTTATGTCTCTTTTATGTCACTATATTTAATAAATATATCTAAGATTCTATTATTTTATCATTTGAACAGAATCAGGATGAAATTGATCTTTATACTATTTGTTACTCAAAATAATAAAAATATTAAAAAAGATTATTATTTCATTTCAGAATTAGGAAATGACATTTTTCTCATACAATATATCACTTTTATTGCAGAACTTCATTCAAAGCCAACTATCCTATTTCTATTGGATTGGATTATCTCATAAAAGTACCAGAAATCAATGGACATGGGAAGATAAGTCAATGCCTTTTCTAAAATGGTAAGTCTCGAGAATAGATAGTAAATAATAAGTTCCATATTCTAGTTTACATTTGAAAAATATATAGGGAAATGCACACTTTCAATATATAGACAAATATGCATAAGTATACGGGCATATACAGGTGGCTCAGTGGTAAAGATCCATTGGAAATGCAGGAGACACAGGTTTGATCCCTGGATCAGGAAGATCCCCTGGAGAATGGCAATGCACAGCAATATACTTGCCTGGGAAATCCCATGAACAGAGGAGGCTGGCAGGCTACTGTCCATGGGGTTGTAAAGAAGAGGACATAACTTAGCGACTGAGCACACATATGAGCATTGCGTGTACATACAGACACACACATACAAAGAATTTAAGTTCAGAAAATGAGTATATATAGAGAGGGAGGCTTTTCAACTTGTTGCTATAATCCTTATAAAGTCTGCTTTAGGAAAGGCTAGGGCACCAAGGGATAGTTTCTTGTAAGGAAAGAAAACATATACATACCTTAACTTTGAACCAATATTTCTTATGTTTGCATTAGTGAATGTCTATTTTACATTACTTATATGCTTTTACTTTATTTTAAGTGATTGGAAAGAGTCAAACGAAGGAAACTGTGCATATATTAAAGAAACAAAGATGTCTGCTTCTGAGTGTTCCAGATTCATGCACTTCATTTGTTAGAAGTAGGTAGCTTGTCTTGCTACCAGATGAAACCACAACCAAAGACACATGCAACAACGTTTCCTTATAAAAACTCAGACCCTTGGAAGTCCAGTCTGTATATCTCTCATTTCAGAATGCTTTGTTATGGGCTGCACCTATATTTTAGCTTGATAGAGATACATTGTGGACCCTCCACTTCTGCCTCTTTCAAACATAAATCCCAGATCACACCAGTTATGAGCACAGGTTGGCAGAGTGAGAAAGTATCAGTGCTTCTTATGAACCTTAGGACTGTGTAGTCAATTTCTGCAACTCACACAGATCTAGTAAGTAATCTTGCAAACTGTTGTCACTGCCATGTACATTTTATCTGGGATTTAATGCCAAGAGTAAGTGAAGTCATTATTCTGTATCAATTGTGTATGCATTTGTTTGATTTCTTACTTTTTACCAGAAAGACAGTATAGTAACAGAAAGAAAACAAATAGATCTGTGTTTGTGACCTATACCACAACTAATAGCCTGAATGCTCTCTGGCAAGTCCAGACTTCTGGGTATGATTCATACTGCAAAGTGGCTGTACCATTTTGCATTCTATTAGCAGTGTACGAGAATTCCATTTGCTAGTGTCCTACTAACTTTAATATTGAAATATTTTAAAACTATTTTTAATAAAGGTGTGGTATAATAAAGGTATATTTGTATATCTCTAATGAATGTTGCCAGGAGAAATATCGATAACCTCAGATATTCAGATGACACCACCCTATGGCAGAAAGTGAAGAGGAACTAAAAAACCTCTTGATGAAAGTGAAAGTGGAGACTGAAAAAGTTGGCTTAAAGCTCAACATTCAGAAAACGAAGATCATGGCATCTGGTCCCATCACTTCATGGGAAATAGATGGGGAAACAGTGGAAACAGTGGCAGACTTTATTTTTCTGGGCTCCAAAATCACTGCAGATGGTGATTGCAGCCATGAAATTAAAAGACACTTACTCCTTGGAAGGAAAGTTATGACCATTCTAGATAGCACATTCAAAAGTAGAGACATTACTTTGCCATCAAAGGTCCGTCTAGTCAAGGCTATGGTTTTTCCAGTAGTCATGTATGAATGTGAGAGTTGGACTGTGAAGAAAGCTGAGCACTGAGGAATTGATGCTTTTGAACTGTGGTGTTGGAGAAGACTCTTGCGAGTCCCTTGGACTGCAAGGAGATCCAACCAGTCCATTCTAAAGGAGATCAGTCCTGGGTGTTCATTGGAAGGACTGATGCTAAGCTGAAACTCCAATACATTGGCCACCTCATGCAAACAGTTGACTCATTGGGAAAGACCCTGATGCTGGGAGGGATTGCGGCAGGAGAAGAAGGGGACGACAGAGGATGAGATGGCTGGATGGCATCACCGACATGATGGACATGAATTTGAGTAAACTCCAGGAGTTGGTGATGGACAGGGAGGCCTGCCGTGCTGCAATTCATGGCGTCACAAAGAGTAGGATTCGACTGAATGACTGAACTGAACTGCACCAATAAAGTATGTGCACCATCCTTTCATATGATGTCCTATGGTAAAAATTGATTAAATATTTTGCCTATTTTTATTGGGTTTTCATTTTCTTATTATTGAGCTCTGAGAGTTCTCTCTTTATATATTTTGGATGTTAATATTTTTTCAGACATGTGTTTCATAAATTCTGCCTTCCAGTATACCTTGTATTCTCTTAACCTTCTGTTTAGAAGTTTAGATGAGCAGAAGTTTAACTTGAAGAAGTGAAATAAATAATTTTCAAACATTTGTTTTTATATTTAAGAAGTTTTTAATTAAGAAATCTTAATTAACCTGAACTTGAAAAATTTTCTCCTATGCCTTCTTCTAGAAGCTCTAAGTTTACATTGATATCTATATTTCATTGCATTAATTTTGTATATAGTGCAAAGTATGGATTGAATTCTTTTTAAAAATGTTTTGCAAAAAGATGGCTAGTTATTTCAGCACCATTTTTTGAAAATTGTACTCTTCTGTTGAATTATCATGGCACTTTTGTCAAAAATCAATTCACCACTTGTACTTGTATCTATTTCTAAACTCTATCCTATTTCATTGATCTGAATATCTGCCTTCTTTCACCAATAACTTGATTATTGTGAATTTATAGGACATTGTGAAGTGATGTGAGTTCTCCTGCATTGTCTTTTTCAAAATTGTTTTAACTTTTTTTTGCAAAGAAGAAAAACTTACTTAGTGGCCATTTTTTATTATAATTTCATTACTAGTAAATAAAATCTTAGCTACTTGAAAAAAATGGCTGATTCTAAAATAGGGGTAGGAAATACATAAGAAGAGCCTGGAGATTTTTGTAGTTCTAGAAAATGGAGAAGTGCTTAAAACTGTAGAGGTATGTCAACTAGGCAAAGGAATTACCAATGGCCAAAGCTGGAACAGTTTAAGCAGCAAAAATCACAGAAAAGAAATAGTATTAATTATAACCCCAATATAAAATATCCATGAGTCCACAGTAGTATAAAATGATTGAATACTTTAGCAAATGAGGGAGATGAAACAATCTCCTGTGCAGAAAAATTCTATTTTTTTATAAAGTAATTTGTATTTATTATCTTTTTACAAAAAATATCATAAAAGGAAGACCATCCTAATGATGACAGTTTTCTTTTTTTATCATGTAAAATTTTATCATGCAAACTTTCCCTTTTTATTTACCCAGTTTTCTATTACTAGCAATTTTTTTAAAATTTTATTTTATTTTTAAACTTTACATAACTGTATTAGTTTTGCCAAATATCAAAATGAATCTGCCACAGGTATACATGTGTTCCCCATCTTGTAGATGCTCTTGCCTAAAAGGGATGGGACCCCTTACCTCTTAAGTACTTACTGCTCATAATGATTTCCTTCCAAAGAAATTATTACAGAGTCATATGGAAGATGGAAAATAAGAGTAACCTTCGAGTGGAAAACCTGACAGACACCACCTTAGTGAGCAAAAGTAACATCAACAGAGGTCATGTTCACAGTTTGTTCCCTTGATATGATGTAATAAAATTTGCATTCTGTCGTCCTCCCCAAATGTCAGACATATGTCAATGAAGGATATTCTAAAACATACCTACCTAGCACTTTCCAAAACTATCAAGATCGTCAAACATAAGGAAAGTCTGTAATAGCCAAGGGGAGTCTAAAGAGACATGACATCTAAATGTCATGTGGTAACCTGGATGGGATTCTGGAATAGAAAAAGGACATGGGTAAAAGCAATTACAGAAGCATGAATAAACTATGGATTTTAGTTACTAAAAATACACTGATATTGGTTTATTAATTACAACAAAAGTGCAATACTAATATAACATGAATTAAAGGGGAACTGATTTCAGAATATACAGAATTCTATACTATCTTCAAACCTTTTCTGTAAATGTATATTGTTCTAAAAAACAAAATTCATATTAAAAATTAAAATTAATATGAAACTTTCTACAAAATAAAAGCTTAATATGTTTCTTATTTTTTAACCTTTTTTTTTAATTGGAGGAAAATTGCTTTACAATGTTGTGCTGAATTCTATTATACAACAATGTGAGTCAGCCATAAGTGTACATATATCCCCTCCCACATGAACCTTTCTCCCACTCCATCCAGCTCCTGTAGGTTATCACAAAGAACCAGGCTGTGTGTTTCTGATTATGACTGACTGAAGTTTATAGAGCAATTAAGGGAGAAAAGGAATCATCATAATGTTTAGACTTCCAGTTTAAGACTATAGTTTATTTATCAATTTGTCTTTTTCAACCTTTCTCACTAGTATTTTATAATTCAGCATACAAATGGTGCAAATATTTGGTACATTTATACTATCAACTTAAAGCTTTTGACCCCATGAATTGTAGCCTACCAGGTTCCTCCATCTATGAGATTTTCCAGGCAAGAATACTGGAATGGGTTGCCATTTCCTTCTCCAGGAGATCTTCCCAACCCAGGGATTGAACCTGGGTCTCCCACATTGTAGGCAGACGCTTTACCATCCAGGCCACCAAGGAAGTCCATTATAAATGATACTTTTTGTTTTTCTCAATTTCTAACAATTTATATAGAAATATAACTGATTTTGGGAGAAGACAATGGCACCCCACTCCAGTACTCTTGCCTGGAAAATCCCATGGATGGAGGAGACTGGTAGGCTGCAGTCCATGGGGTCGCTAAGAGTTGGACATGACTGAGCGACTTCACTTTCACTTCTCACTTTCATGCATTGGAGAAGGAAATGGCAACCCACTCCAGTGTTCTTGCCTGGAGAATCCCAGGGACGGGGGAGCCTGTTGGGCTGCTGTCTATGGGGTCGCACAGAGTCAGACACGACTGAAGCAGCAGCAGCAGCAGCATAACTGATTTTAATATTCTGTTCTATCTGAAACCATGTTTCAGTTCAGTTCAGTTCAGTCACTCAGTTGTGTCCGAATCTCTGCTACCGCATGGACTGCAGCATACCAGGCTTCCCTGTCCATCACCAACTCACGAAACACTCAAACTCATGTCCATCAAGTTAGTGATGCTATCCAACCATCTCATCTTCTGTCATCCCCTTCTCCACCTGCCTTCAATCTTTCCCAGCATCAGGGTCTTTTCCAATGAGTCAGTTCTTTGCATCAAGTGGCCAAAGTATTGGACTTTCAGCTTCAGCCTCAGTCCTTCCAATGAATATTCAGGATTGATTTCCTTTAGGATTGACTGGTTGGATATCCTTGCAGTCCAGGGACTCTACTTACTGATTAGTTTTAGGAGGATTTTGGAGATACTTTGGAATTTGTAAAGACAATTATGTCATTTCACAAATAAACAGTTCTGTTTCCCTTTCCAATCTATATGACATTTTATGATAGAGAAGTAGAGTCAACAGATGTAGTAAATAAATTTATGGTTACCACCTAGACAGCAAATTTAAAAGCAGAGTTATTACATTGCCAACAAAGGTCCCTATAGTTAAAGCTATGGCTTTTCCAGTAGTCATGTATGGATGTGAGAGTTGAACTATAAAGAAGGCTGAGCATTGAAGAATTTATGCTTTTGAACAGTGGTGCTGGGTAAGACTCCCAAGATTCCCTTGTACTACAAGGAGATCAAACCAGTCAGTCATAAAGAAAATCAAGTCTTAATATTCATTGGAAGGACTGATGCTGAAGCTGAAGCTCTAATATTTTGGCCACCTGATGCAAAGAACTGACTCATTTGAAAAGACCCTGATGCTGGGAAAGATTGAAGGCAGGAGAAGAGGACGACAGAGGATGAGATGGTTGGATGGCATCACCGACTCAATGGACATGAGTTTAAGCAAGCTTTGGGAGATGGAGATGGACAGGGTTGCCTGGTGTGCTTCAGTCCATGAGGTTGCAAAGAGTCGGACATGACTGAACAACTGAAAACCAACAGGTGATGGGGAGGGCAGGGATACACTGGGAGATTAGCACTGACATCTTTACATTACTGTATATAAAAGAGAACCTGCTGTGTAGCACAGGGAACTCTACTCAATACTCTGTAATGGCCTATATAGAAAAAGAATCTAAAAGCAGAGTAGATACAGATATGTGTATAACTCAATCACTCTGCTGTACACCTGAAACTATCACACATTATAAATCAGCTAGAATCCAATAAAACATTTTTTAAAGAAAAAAAAATGTGTTTCTTACTTATTCATTTGTGTGTTTCTTAAATATTTGCTTTTGCTCCTAAAACAAAACAAAACACGTCTTTCCACATATATGTTCATGAAGTAAGGGCCTGTTTGCCTCTCAGTGCCTTTTCATCACATAGGAGACTTCAAAGTGCACAGTCAATATTCAGTGAGACTGTGGAGTCAGTGATACTCCTCTATTTTTCACATGTAATACTATGAATGTATATGAATTACTGACCTATGAAAATGTTTTAAATAAATAAATACAGAATTGATGTCAGAGTCTCACACAGAAATATTTTATAAATTTTAGATGAGTTTGTAGATGACTAATATAAAATAAATTACCGAGAAAATTTAAAGTAGTAGTAAATAAAGAAATAAAAACACATCTTTTTTCTGAAAAATATTTTTATGACCTGTAAACATTGCCAGAACTTTCTTCCTCATCAGTTCAGTTCAGTTCAGTCACTCAGTCGTGTCCGACTCTTTGCGACCCCATGAATCGAAGCACATCAGGCCTCACTGTCCATCACCAACTCCGGAGTTCACTCAAACTCATGTCCATTGAGTCGGTGATGCCATCCAGCCATCTCATCTTCTGTCGTCCCCTTCTCCTCCTGCCCCTAATCCTTCCCAGCATCAGAGTCTTTTCCAATGAGTCAACTCTTCGCGTGAGGTGGTCAAAATATTGGAATTTCAGCTTTAGCGTATTCCTTCCAAAGAACACCCAGGACTAATTTCCTTTAGAATGGACTGGTTGGATCTCCTTGAAATCCATGGGACACTCAAGTGTCTTCTCCAGCACCACAGTTCAAAAGCATCAATTCTTCAGCAGCGAGCTTTCTTCACAGTCCAACTCTCACATCCATACATGACCACTGGAAAAACCATAGCCTGACTAGACGGACCTTTGTTGGCAAAGTTATGTCTCTGCTTTTGAATATGCTATCTAGGTTAGTCATAACTTTCCTTTCAAGGAGTAAGGGTCTTTTAATTTCATGGCTGCAATCACCATCTGCAGTGATTTTGGAGCCCAGAAAAATAAAGTCTGACACTGTTTGTGCTGGTTCCCCATCTTTTTCCCATGAAGTGACGGGACTGGATGCCATGATCTTCGTTTTCTGAATGTTGAGCTTTAAGACAACTTTTTAACTCTCCTCTTAAAGAAATGCAAAAAAGCAAAATGGCCGTCTGGGGAGGCCTTACAAATAGCAGTGAAAAGAAGCGAAGTGAAAAGCAAAGGAGAAAAGGAAAGATATAAGCATCTGAATGCAGAGTTCCAAATAATAGCAAGCGGAGATAAGAAAGCCTTCCTCAGTGATCAATGCAAAGAAATAGAGGAAAACAACAGAATGGGAAAGACTAGAGACCTCTTCAAAAAATTAGAGACACCAAGGGAACATTTCATGCAAAGATGGGCTCGATAAAAGACAGAAATGGTATGGACCTAACAGAAGCAGAAGATATTAAGAAGAGGTTGCAAGAATACACAGAAGAACTGTACAAAAAAGAACTTCACGACCAAGATAATCAGGATGGTGTGATCACTCACCTAGAGCCAGACATCCTGGAATGTGAAGTCAAGTGGGCCTTAGAAAGCATCACTATGAACAAAGCTAGTGGAGGTGATGGAATTCCAGTTGAGCTATTGCAAATTCTGGAATATGATGCTATGAAAGTGCTGCACTCCTTATGCCAGCAAATTTGGCAAACTCAGCAGTGGCCACAGGACTGGAAAAGGTCAGTTTTCATTCCAATCCCAAAGAAAGGCAATGCCAAAGAATGCTCAAACTACTGCACAATTGCAGTCATCTCACATGCTAGTAAAGTAATGCTCAAAATTCTCCAAGCCAGGCTTCGGCAGTACGTGAACCATGAACTTCCAGATGTTCAAGCTGGTTTTAGAAAAGGCAGAGGAACCAGAGATCAAATTGCCAACATCCTATGGATCATCAAAAAAGCAAGAGAGTTCCAGAAAAACATCTATTTCTGTTTTATTAACTATGCCAAAGCCTTTGACTGTGTGGATCACAATAAACTGTGGAAAATTCTGAAAGAGATGGGAATACCAGACCACCTGACCTGCCTCTTGAGAAACCTGTATGCAGGTCAGGAAGCAACAGTTAGAACTGGACATGGAATAACAGACTGGTTCCAAATAGGAAAAAGAGTATGTCAAGGCTGTATATTGTCACCCAGCTTATTTAACTTATATGCAGAGTACATCGTGAGAAACCCTGGGCTGGAAGAATCACAGCTGGAATCAAGATTGCTGAGAGAAATATCAATAACCTCAGATGTGCAGATGACACCACCTTTATGGCAGAAAGTGAGTAGGTTAGGATTGATTCTCGGGTCTTTAAAATGTCTTAATATTTCGCCATTTAGTTACTTTGTAATTTGAGAAATCTAGATTTGAACAATCATTAAATAATGGTAAAAAGGATAAATATACTACCATTTAGTTTTCAACAAATATTCTCCCTCATGCAATGCCAAATTATAGAGTAAATCTGATAATAGGCAAACTATATTTCATTTGGCTTTATTCACCATCAAATACTTGTACTATATTCACTAAAAAGCAAATGTATAAATACAAAAATGGATTTCTTTTGATAAAAAAATAATCATAGTGCCAAGCCATTTAAACTTTCAGATTGCATCAAATTTGAAGATGAGGGAATTTGAACATTGAAAAATTTATTGCTAATGAGGCAGGTAACACCAATAGCTGTGGAGAAAACCCCACAAATTTTTTTTTTAATTTTTATTTTATTTTTAAACTTTACATAACTGTATTAGTTTTGCCAAATATCAAAATGAATCCGCCACAGGTATACATGTGTTCCCCATCCTGAACCCTCCTCCCTCCTCCCTCCCCATTCCATCCCTCTGGGTCATCCCAGTGCACCAGCCCCAAGCATCCAGTATCGTGCATCGAACCTGGACTGGCAACTCGTTTCATACATGATATTTTACATGTTTCAATGCCATTCTCCCAAATCTTCCCACCCTCTCCCTCTCACAGAGTCTATAAGACTGTTCTATACATCAGTGTCTCTTTTGCTGTCTCGTACACAGGGTTATTGTTACCATCTTTCTAAATTCCATATATATGCATTAGTATACTGTATTGGTGTTTTTCTTTCTGGCTTACTTCACTCTGTATAATAGGCTCCAGTTTCATCCACCTCATTAGAACTGATTCAAATGTATTCTTTTTAATGGCTGAATAATACTCCATTGTGTATATGTACCACAGCTTTCTTATCCATTCATCTGCTGATGGACATCTAGGTTGCTTCCATGTCCTGGCTATTATAAACAGTGCTGCGATGAACATTGGGGTACTCGTGTCTCTTTCCCTTCTGGTTTCCTCAGTGTGTATGCCCAGCAGTGGGATTGCTGGATCATAAGGCAGGTCTATTTCCAGTTTTTTAAGGAATCTCCACACTGTTCTCCATAGTGGCTGTACTAGTTTGCATTCCCACCAACAGTGTAAGAGGGTTCCCTTTTCTCCACACCCTCTCCAGCATTTATTACTTGTAGACTTTTGGATCGCAGCCATTCTGACTGGTGTGAAATGGTACCTCATAGTGGTTTTGATTTGCATTTCTCTGATAATGAGTGATGTTGAGCATCTTTTCATGTGTTTGTTAGCCATCTGTATGTCTTCTTTGGAGAAATGTCTATTTAGTTCTTTGGCCCATTTTTTGATTGGGTCATTTATTTTTCTGGAGTTGAGCTGTAGGAGTTGCTTTAAATTTAACATCAAAAAAATGAATTAAATATTTCCCCAAACTGGAGACAAAAAGATTATGTTCTGCATAATAAATATTTTTGACCCACTTTCATTTTGATTCATTCTTGTCTTCACCTGTAGAATAACATGAACATTGCTACTGCTGCTGCTAAGTCACTTCAGTCATGTCCAACTCTGTGCGACCGCATAAACGGCAGCCCACCAGGCTTCCCCATCCCTGGGAGTCCCCAGCAAGAACACTGTAGTGGGTAATGTGTACCCCAAGGTAAATTATTTCCTGCAATAGTCAGAACCTCCCAAATTCTACATCACTCATCCATAGCAAGTTCCCCTGTATCTATCTTTGTTCAACAGTGTGACAGCAGAAGCTTGGATTACATACCCACACTGACTGACAACACCTATGTCTGTGATGAGATTTCACCAATTGGAGGACAAGCTTAGTCAGAAACACAGGTAGGACGAGCTCTCTTGACTGGCCTTTCACCTCTGCTTTTAGAGTAGGAGGTCCATGTTGATATGTATGACTGGTTTCAGAGACATAATATCAGAAAAAGATAGCTAATGATCCAATAGCATTCAATATTCCCACACAGAAAGTTTCCACTGGTTTCAGTATTTCATTTACTTCACACCCTTCAGACAAGAATCACAGAGAACTAAAATGCCAAATTTTATGAAGATTTCATAGATCAAACCATTTGTGAACTTTAGCAGCTAATATAAACTTGAAAAATAAAAGCCAACTTTCAGACTTTCATGCAGGTGGGAAATAACTAAATTCAAAAGCCCTAAAAATAAATTACCTGACATTATTTCTAGATAAAAATTTAAAATATCAAACTGTGAGTAAATATCAGCCTATATTTTTAAGAACATCCTAAGGATATCCAACCTGATTGATACAGTACAGTAAATATATCCAATATTGGGTTGACTGATTTGAATAACAGCAGATTTCCATTTCTTTCTTGTGTTCTCCTTATTTTTTATTTTCTTTATTTTATTTTTAACTTTACAATATTGTATTGGTTTTGCCATATATCAACATTAATCCGCCACAGGTATGCACGTGTTACCCATCCTGAACTCTCCTCCCTCCTCCCTCCTGTACCATCCCTCCAAGTCATCCCGGTGTCTTGTGTTCTCTTTAAATTATCTGAAGAAACAGATATTGGCATTCAATAAAATATGACAGCTGTAATTGAAAAATCTTAAAATGTTTGAAAGTTGCCCTTTAAATGCATCAAAATCAAAGTGATCTATTCCGTTAGCCATAGCAACAATTATAAAAGCAATTGTTTAAAAATCATTACATGATTAAATATAATGAGAATGTCTGAGCCCTATTTTACCTCAGAAATAAGTGCTAGTTTCGTGACATTGTACAGGAGACAGGGATCAAGTCCATCCCCATGGAAAAGAAATGCAAAAAAGCAAAATGGCTGTCTGGGAGGCCTTATAAATAGCTGTGAAAAAAAGAAGCAAAAAGCAAAGGAGATAAGGAACGATATAAACATCTGAATGCAGAGTTCCAAAGAATAGCAAGAAGAGATAAGAAAGCCTTCTTCAGCAATCGATGCAAAGAAATAGAGGAAAACAACAGAATGGGAAAGACTAGGGATCTCTTCAAGAAAATCAGAGATACCAAAGGAACACTTCATGCAAAGATGAGCTTGATAAAGGACAGAAATGGTATGGACCTAACAGAAGCAGAAGATATTAAGAAGAGGTGGCAAGAATACACAGAAGAACTGTACAAAAAAGATCTTCACGACCCAGATAATCACGATGGTGTGATCACTGACCTAGAGCCAGACATCCTGGAATGTGAAGTCAAGTGGGCCTTAGAAAGCATCACTATGAACAAAGCTAGTGGAGGTGATGGAATTCCAGTTGAGCTATTCCAAATCCTGAAAGATGATGCTGTGAAGGGGCTGCATTCAATATGCCAGCAAATTAGGAAAACTCAGCAGTAGCCACAGGACTGGAAAAGCTCAGTTTTCATTCCAATCTCAAAGAAAGGCAATGCCAAAGAATGCTGAAACTACCGCACAATTGCACTCATCTCACACGCTAGTAAAGTAATGCTCAAAATTCTCCAATCCAGGCTTCAGCAATATGTGAACCGTGAACTTCCTGATGTTCAAGCTGGTTATAGAAAAGGCAGAGGAACCAGAGATCAAATTGCCAACATCCACTGGATCATAGAAAAAGCAAGAGAGTTCCATAAAAACATCTATTTCTGCTTTATTGACTATGCCAAAGCCTTTGACTGTGTGGCTCACAATAAACTGTGGAAAATTCTGAAAGAGATGGGAATACCAGACCACCTGATCTGCCTCTTGAGAAATTTGTATGCAGGTCAGGAAGCCACAGGTAGAACTGGACATGGAACAACAGACTGGTTCCAAATAGGAAAAGGAGTTCATCAAGGCTGTATATTGTCACCCTGTTTATTTAACTTATATGCAGAGTACATCATGAGAAATGCTGGACTGGAAGAAACACAAGCTGGAATCAAGATTGCTGGGAGAAATATCAAAAAACTCAGATATGCAGATGACACCACCTTTATGGCAGAAAGTGAAGAGGAACTCAAAGGCCTCTTGATGAAAGTGAAAGTGGAGAGTGAAAAAGTTGGCTTAAAGCTCAACATTCAGAAAATGAAAATCATGGCATCCGGTCCCACCACTTCATGGGAAATAGATGGGGAAACAGTGGAAACAGTGTCAGACTTTATTTTTCTGGGCTCCAAAATCACTGCAGATGGTGACTGCAGCCATGAAATTAAAAGACGCTTGCTCCTTGGAAGGAAGGTTATGACCAACCTAGATAGCATATTGAAAAGCAGAGACATTACTTTGCCAACAAAGGTCCATCTAGTCAAGGCTACGGTTTTTCCTGTGGTCATGTATGGATGTGAGAGTTGGACTGTGAAGAAGGCTGAGCATCGAAGAATTGATGCTTTTAAACTGTGGTGTTGGAGAAGACTCTTGAGAGTCCCTTGGACTGCAAAGAGATCCAACCAGTCCATTCTGAAGGAGATCAGCCCTGGGATTTCTTTGGAAGGAATGATGCTAAAGCTGAAACTGCAGTACTTTGGCCACCTCATGCAAAGAGTTGACTCATTGGAAAAGAGTCTGATGCTGGGAGGGATTGGGGGCAGGAGGAGAAGGGGATGACAGAGGATGAGATGGCTGGATGGCATCACTGTCTCGATGGACGTTGGTCTCAGTGAACTCCGGGAGTTAGTGATGGACAGGGAGGCCTGGCATGCTGCAGTTCATGGGGTCGCAAAGAGTCGGACATGACTGAGGGACTGATCTGATCTGAGGCAGAAACAACAACGACAAAAAAGGATTTGATTTTGGCCCTTGTTGTTTGTTTGTTGTTTTCCTCTTATGAACTACATAGATCTGTGCACATAAAGGGCCAACAGTGCTCCAGTGCTTTATATATATTTTTCAAAATGCATAGGAATAACAATTGAACAGGGAGGCCTGGAGTGCTGCGATTCACGGGGTTGCAAAGAATCGGACACGACTGAGCAACTGAACTGAACTGAACTGAATGATTTAAATTACTTCTATGTCAGCTACACCATTTGTAGTCTTTTCAAAAGCACTTTTAAATGGCTTGGGATTCCTTCTTCTCTGAATCCCTATGCAAAAGTGTTTTTCTCCTTTTAAATAAAGGTAGTGCATTTTTGGGGGGCTTTTCTGATAGCTCAGCTGGTAAGCAGGTAAAGAATCCACCAGCAATGTAGAAGACCCCAGTTGGGTTCCTGGGTCAGGAAGATAACTTGAAGAAGGGATAGTCTACCTACTGCAGTATTCTTAGGCTGGTGGTTCAGATGGTAAAGAATCTACCTGCAGTACGGGAGACCTGGGTTTGATCCCCTGGAGGAGGTCATGGCAACCTACTCCAGTATTCTTGCATGGAAAATCCTCATGGACAGAGGAGGCTGGCAGGCTACAGTCTTTATGCTTTAACCTCTTACCCACCAGGGAAGCCTTGGGGTTGCAAAGAGTTGGAACACAATTAAGGAACTAAGCATAGCTCAACTTTTAGATCTTCTAGTGCATCAGTTCAGTTGCTCACTTGTGTCTGACTTTTTGTGATCTCATGGACTGCAGCATGCCAGGCCTCCCCGTCCATCACAAACTCCCAGAGTTTACTCAAATTCATGTCCATTGAGTCAGTGATGTCATCCAACCGTCTGATCCTCTTTTGTCCCCTTCTTCTCCCACCTTCAATCTTTCCCAGCATCTGGGTCTTTTCAAATGAGTCAGTTCTTTGCATCATGTGGCCAAAATATTGGAGCTTCAGCTTCAGCATCAGTCCTACCAATGAATATTCAGGAGTGGTTTCCTTTAGGATGGACTGATAGGATCTCCTTGCTGTCCAAGGGACTCTCAAGAGTCTTCTCCAACACCACAGCTCAAAAGGTTCAAAAGCATCAATTCTTTCGCTCTCAGCTTTCTTTATACTCCAAATCTCACATCCATACAGGACACCTGGAAAAACCATACCATTGACTAGATGGACTTTGTTGGCAAAGTAATGTCTCTGCTTTTTAATATGCTATCTAGGTTGGTCATAACTTTCCTTCCAAGGAGCAACCAACTTTAATTTCATGGCTGCAGTCACCATCTGCAGTGATTTTGGAGCCTCCCCCCCCAAAATCCTGTCACTGTTTCCATTGTTTCCCCATCTGTTTGCCATGAAGTGATGGGACCAGATGCTATGATCTTAGTTTTCTGAATGTTGAGCTTTAAACCAACTTTTTCACTCTCCTTTTTCACTTTCATCAAGAGGCTTTTTAGTTCCTCTTCACTTTCTGCCGTAAGTGTGGTGTCATGTGCATACCTGAGGTTATTGATATTTCTCCCAGCAATCTTGATTCCAGCTAGTGCTTCATTGAGCCCAGCGTTTCTCATGATGTACTCTGCATATAAGTTCAATAAGCAGGGTGACAATATACAGCAAAGGAGTAGGACATACTCCTTTGCTGATTTGAAACCAGTCTGTTTTTCCATGTCCAGTTCTAAATGCAGCTTCTTGACATGCATATAGATTTTTCAGGAGGCAAGTCGGGTGGTCTGGTGTTCCCATCTCTTTCTGAATTTTCCACAGTTTGTTGTGATCCACACAGCCAAAGGCTTTGGCATGTCAATAAAGCAGAAGTAAATGCTTTTCTGGAGGTCTCTTGCTTTTTTTTAATATAAATTTATTTATTTTAATTGGAGGTTAATTACTTTACAATATTGTATTGGTTTTGCCATACACCAACATGAATCCGCCATAGGTATACACGTGTTCCCCATCCTGAATACCCCTCCCTCCTCCCTCCCTGTACCATCCCTCTGGGTCGTGTCTGCACCAGCCCCAAGCATCCAGTATCATGTATTGAACCTGGACTGATGAATCACTTCATATATGATATTATATATGTTTCAATCCCATTTATAAATGCCAGGACATGGAAGCATCCTAGAGATCCATCAGCAGATGAATGGATAAGAAAGCTGTGGTACATATACAGAATGGAGTATTACTCAGCCATTAAAAAGAATACATTTGAATCAGTTCTAATGAGGTAGATGAAACTGGAGCCTATTATACAGACTGAAGTATGCCAGAAAGAAAAACACCAATATAGTATACTAACGCATATATGTGGAATTTATAAAGATGGTAATGATAACCCAGTATGCGAGACAGCAAAAGAGACACAGATATATAGAACAATCTTTTGGTGTCTTGCTTTTTTGATGATCCAATGGATGTTGGAAACTTGATCTCTGCTTCCTCTGCCTTTCCTAAAGCCAGCTTGAACATCTGGAAGTTCTCAGTTCACGTACCACTGAAGCCTGGCTTGGAGAATTTTGAGCAGTAGTTTGCTAGGAAATGAGATGAGTGCAATTGTGCAGTAGTCTGAACAATCCTTGGCATTGCCTTTCTTTGGGATTGGAATGAAAACTGACCTTTTCTAGTCCTGTGGCCACTGCTGAGTTTTCCAAAATTGCTGGCATATTGCATGTAGCACTTCCACAGCATCATCTTTCAGGATTTGCAATAGCTCAACTGGAATTCCATCACTTCCACTAGCTTTGTTCATAGTGATGCTGTCTAAGGCCCACTTGACTTCACATTCTAAGATGTCTGGCTCTAGGCAAGTGATCTGGGTGCTTATCTGGGTCATGAAGATCTTTTTTATATAGTTCTTCTGTGTATTCTTGCCACCTCTTCTTAATATCTTCTGCTTCTGTTAGGCCCATACCATTTCTGTCCTTTATTGTACCCATTTTTGCATGAAATTTTCCCTTGGTACCTCTAATCTTCTTGAAGAGATCTCTAGTCTTTCCCATTCTATTGTTTTCCTCTTTCCTTTGCACTGGTCACTGAGGAAGGCTTTCTTATCTCTCCTTGCTATTCTTTGGAACTCTGCATTTAGATGAATATATCTTTCCTTTTCTCCTTTGCCTTTAGCTTCTCTTCTTTTCTCAGCTATTTGTAAGGCCTCCTCAGAAAACCATCTTGCCTCTTTGCATTTCTTTTTCTTGGGGATGATCTTGACCGCTGCCTCCTATACAGTGTTACAGAGCTCCATCCATAGTTCTTCAGGCACTTTGTTTATCAGATCTAATGGATCTTACAGTATATGATAACAATTTCTCAGAGGCATTTAAACATGGAAAATGTAAATAACACAATTAGAGGTCCAGTTGTCCTTTTAATTAGAGCCCAAAGTCTCCTATTTTCTGGAGGTGTGTGATAAGCTAAACTCTCTTCAACTCACTTAAGTGTGAGGATTTCCTGTTCAAACCTGAAGTGACACATTGATGACAAATCAATATTTTCCATCTCGCTTCACTCTCAGCCTCACAGGGCAGCCTGTGAAGGTCACAGACATTGCTTATCTTGACCGGGTTTAAGTTTTTAAATTTCTCCTTCTGTTACCAGCTATAGCAGGTGACTTTTTAGAGAGTAACCTGATCTGCACACTAAAGAATGCACAACTTCCTCGCCAACAGAAGGTATGTGTCCCTCCTCTCCTGTCTCTCTGCTAGACCGTCTCACTTAGTGGGAACTAACAAATGTTAGAGGTGATGCAACTGAGCTATAGTAAATATCAACAAAATCAAAGTAGAACATTGGTTTTTTTTTTTTAATAATTTGGTATAAACAATAACCATAAAATATCAAATATTGGGTTATTTCTCCAAGTACTCAAATTATTGTCTGTAGAACGCTAGTCAAGTGAATACACACATGCATGTTTGGCTGTGTATATAATATTAAGTGAAATTTATTGACCTCATGATAGGGAACAATTAGTTTTGGATTTTATAATCAGTAGATGGTAAGCTTTTTTGTAAAATAATACGTTTGTACATATTTTGCTCAACATCTATAAACAGATTCTTGGAAAGGAATTCATTGTATAGCAAAAGGCCAAACATAATTCCTCCTATATGTTTTAGATTGAATAAAAAACCCCTAATTTTTTAATAAAATTAAAGATGAAGTAACTTCTTAAAGGCTAATTTAAACTTAATTTTCATAATTAAAGTATTTTTAAAAAATCAAACATTGCATAAATTATATGTTATACTAACTAAAGGCTGATATAAATCAGAAATAGTACCATAGAAATGATGACTAAGATAATTAATTAAAACTGATAATTACTGAGAACTTATAAATTCCAGGTTGAGTGCTCAGTGTTACACATTGCATAAACTTATTTCCATTTTATATTAATAATATAGGTTACCAGATAGTAAATAACTTTTTGAAGGTCACATTTTATAAATTTCAGTCATAATTAATTTCCAGATATTTCTGACTACTGCATCAATTGTCTGAATTATTAAATTATGTTATCTGGATTTTTTATAAGTAATTACCATCACTTATACAGCTAAATGGAGAAGGAAATGGCATCCCACTCCAGTGTTCTTCCCTGGAGAATCCCAGGGACAGGCGAGCCTGGTGGGCTGCCATCTATGGGGTCGCACAGAGTCGGACACGACTGAAGCGACTTAGCAGCAGCAGCAGCAGCAGCAGCATACAGCTAAAATGTCGTTTACTAACTTGGACATCTATCAGATCTTTCTGGAAGTTTGAACCAACAGTGTTCTTCCATAAATGACCTATACATGTTTATCATTCTGTGGGTTCAGATATTAGACATTAAATCAATTATCAACTACTTTTGTAAAATAAGTATTTTTTTAGTCTGTCCTATTGTTTTATTTTTCATATTACTTTGTTATATATGTTTAATGTGTCAGGTAACACTTTCCAATATATGAAGCATTTCCTGAGTTTTTAATTATTTCTCAGAACTCCTCAAATATTTGAAATCAAGACCATTTGTTATCCCTTTTCATCAATAAATGTAAGTCACCAAATAATGTAATTTAGTGTAGGAAATTATTGTATATGTCAACATTACTCTCTCCTCATCTTTAAAGAACTGTTTTTAACCAATATTAAATTTCAAAATTATCATAAATTTGGGTCAATCTCTCTTGTTAACAGAACATTTTAATTTTAACACAAGCACTATGATGGTTTTAAAATATTTCCATGGAATCTGACTTAATAAGGATATTATTGTTCATGAACTTCTTTATTCCTCCCTAATTTATTGCTTTGCACTGTTTCAATCAATAATATATGTGTCAAATATAGAATATGTTTTTCAAAAAAGCATTCTATCATGAAAAACTTGCTTAAAGTTGTAAGGAATTTACCAGGCTTTAAGTTTGTTCAGCTGCAAAGTGAGCACTAAGCTCTTTGCCCCGCCTGTGGCATTGTACTAGGGTGCTTATCTCACATACACCACTCAACCTCAGTTCACTTCAAGCACAGTCCTTGATCTCACTCAGCTGCAGAGATGAATAACCAAGGAGCAACCTATGCAGAACTGAAG
Source organism: Bubalus kerabau (assembly GCF_029407905.1). Taxonomy (NCBI): domain Eukaryota; kingdom Metazoa; phylum Chordata; class Mammalia; order Artiodactyla; family Bovidae; genus Bubalus; species Bubalus kerabau. Next base: position 22,621,689 of record NC_073624.1, read on the forward strand.
GGAGTCAAGAACTCAAAGAGGCAGAAAAGAAAACCTAAGGTTTCTAAAAGTTCCATTTCAATGACTGAGCAGGAATTAACATATGTAGAATTAAATCTTCAAAATGCTTCTCAGAATCTTCATGGGAACCACAAGATTCACCACTCCAAAGGTAAACACTTACTAGACACACATGGAGCTGTTCTAGGATGTGCAGTGGGGATGCAGAGGTGTGAAGGTAGAGTAGGGGATAAGCTCACATATTTTTCACTTTGAGGAACAGAACTTAAAGCTGGATATGGGATTCTGATGTGAAATCGGAGGATTACTTTTATTCTGGCATTACTATAATTTGAAGTCTTTGATCAACAACTCATGTAGTCTCATATTTGCTGAAAACGCAATGGTATATTCTGAGAGAAAGACTACCGTGGTCAAAATGGGTTGGGGTCCAAGTTTATATCCATAACTCTGTGTTCATGTGAGTTCTTGTGTACGTAAACTCTAAACAACTGTCCCCATCACTCCTTTCTCAGTTTGCTTTTCTGTCCCTGTAGGTTCACCGTCACCTCCAGAGAAGTTCATTGCTGGGATCCTGGGAATCATCTGCCTCGTCTTGATGTCCACTGTGGTGACAGTGATCACTGTTACTCCCTGTAAGTACGTTTTTGAAAAACCGTAAGGGAACTTATCACTTTACTGGTGGTCAGTGCTGCTAAACATTTCATAATATTATAGAATGTGCCTATCATTAAAATACATGCATTTAGAATCAATGCAGTATATCTAATTTGTCAGAAATATACAACACAGGAGAATTACAGAGAGCATGTGTATGTATATTCTGATTTCATAACTCAAAAGCATGCTTTAGGAGATTTAAAGATCTTTTTGAGAAATACAAATTAATTCTTGAGATTGGTTAAAGCAAATACTGTAAGACGTGGTGAAGTTTGTTCCGTTAGGTTTTTGAAATATTTTTTCCATCAAGTGTTCATTACCTAATTAATTTTTCTTGCTAAATCAGTTTTATTTCAGATTATTCTAATTCTAAACTCATAAACTAAAATCATTATGATTCATTTAAAGCAATATTAACTTTTTAATGATTAATTTTGTAGCTCTTGTAATACAGGAACAGAATTACACCTCTCCCATAACAAGGCTCCAAAAAGGTACATAATGATTTTCAAAGTTCTGATATGAATACAATTCATTTTTGTCTCTATCTTAGGCTAGTGAAAATAAGAATAGATTTGGGGATAGAACATAATTTATAAAATCAGGCAATAAGCATTCATAAATAAATGATTATAGGAGAGTGCTTCTCCCTATGCAATAATATATGATCACCATATCCATTGTTGGCAATTGGCTGGAATTTCCTTATGATATAATATGATAAGAGACAAATAATTTTGCTATTCTAAAATATAAGTTTCATTTCTTAATTTTCAGGACATGTACAGAGTAGACATTTCTATGTATTTCCTTTATATGGAGACATATATTAAAGACAGACCCTCTCTATGAATGCATGAATGAGATTTGTTTTATATGTACCAGCCTTGAGGATGCACAGATATGTTATTTTGTATATGTATATATGTGTGTGTGTGTGTGTATACATATGTTTATAACTATGCATATATGCAAGTTAGTTTTTATTTTTCAAATTCAAATTGTTTTTGAATACTAATTCATAATCTTTCTTCAGAATGTCATTGTGGTCATTGTCCAAAAGACTGGTTTACATATTCCAACAACTGCTATTATAGTAGTTTGGAAAAAAAATCGTGGAATGAGAGTTTGATATCCTGTGCTACTAAGAATTCTACTCTGCTTTATATAGATAATGAAGAGGAAATGGTAAGATATTAAATATTTCCAACACTTTGCTAAAGGCTTGATTTAGTGAACATTATATTTGTTAGAATTCACTTGTGCTTTTGTACATATTTGTAGCTTGTTTATTTTAAAATCTGCTAGTATTCCATTAAACAATGGAATATAACTTTATGATACTTTATTTACATTTTTATACCACTCATGCATGTGTGGTAATTTCTGGTTCTTGCTTTTCATAGAAAACCATGCTTCTACAAATGCTATTACATTCTAAAATACACTGTGCTATCTAATTTTCCCATACATAAAGGAAAATAAACATAATTTTGCCTATAGAATTATGTAATTGCATATCAGATCATGGAATAGAAGTTTCAACTTCCCAGCAGCCCCACCCCTCTGTAATATCTTATCACGTCTCCACCTCCTTATTTGCTCACTGTCCTGACTTTTGATATTATAGAATCTCTTTGATCGCTTTTGAATCATATACATGGAATCCCGTGTTCGTCTTAGTCGTTCAATCGTGTCTGACTCTTTGCAACCTCATTAACTTTCAGCTTGTCAGGCTCCTGTGTCCATGGAATTTTCCAGGCAAGAATATTGAAGTGGGTTGCCATTTTCTACTCCAGGACATGGAATCATACAGGTTGTCCCTGTCTCATCACTGCCATATGATATTTTGCAGTTCCTCCAAATTTTTGCATTTGTGTGAAGTTTGTAAATTTCCACAGCTCATTCTGTGAATTCAACATTTAAGATCCATTCTTTCCAATCCTGTTGGGTGGAGATGTAGTCTTACACCCTCAGGGATAAAGAAGCTTCTTAGCTTCAGTAGTTTTAGTCAAGACACCCCCACCCCTATCACCCAACCCTAGTGTCTCTCAGTGGAGGAAACAGAGGCAATTTCTCTGACTGCTCCTTGTTAGTAAGTGTCTTGATGGATCACCTTGTAAGGCTTATCTGGTGTTGCCTACACGATTCTCTCAACACACAGGAGGAATGGCTTACCTGTGCCACCTCCAAGAGCCAGGTTAGGTACTGTGTGTTTGGGAAGTAAGAGGCCTAGGTCACTTTCACCTGGTTGGTGGGGAGATACAAGATGCCCCTAATTATCATTCCCTCACCTCCCACCTTGTTCTCTTATCACGGAGTGGGATTGGCGATTACAGAGGAGTGGGACTGCTGGGAAGTCTCAAGCCACATCACCCTTCTCTTTCCACTTTTCAGAGTCCTCCTTTCTCCTGTCTTTCATTAGTTCCCATGTTTACAGTTGAACTTAGCAGGGAGGAGCAGAGAGAAATGAGTCTCTGACCCCTTGTCTGGTCCACTGATTCCACCAATACAGAAACAGATGGCTTTGGGGTTTATCTAGTCAAACAATGGTGTCAGGCTCTGAAAACCAAATCTGGCTCTCATGTCACTTATTTTCTCAATTTCATTTCCTTAATTTCCCTCTAAAACTGAAATTCTGAGAAACATATAATAGTAGAGAAATACACTGATATTGTCACAATATCCAGAAAAATGAATGTCATGGAATCTAAAGACTTATTTAAAGCCTTGCTATGTTAGTTTTGACATGAGGAAAAATGAAATTATATGAGTCAGAATTTTCCTCATTGCACATATGAATTACTCCACCTTCTTATCCCTTAGGCTTAATGTCAGATGTAGTTCACAGCTCTAAGTATCCCCAAGTTGTTATGCAAGATGTATTCTTTTGTGGGATCTCTACAACTAATTCATGTCTTTGTAAATATTTCCTTTATTAAATGACTTTCAAAAAAAAGGAATTTTACTTATTAACATTAGAACACAGTGAAACTGATAAGTATAAATGTTGAGTTAATTTTGAATCAAAAGTACAGGTATTGGTTAATATTTATGGCACTACTAAAACTTCAAACTTTTAACTCCTATGATTTTTAGTGTTAGATTACAATCTAACATGCTCAGTTTGTTCAAAGATTGAAAGATGCTATGAAAGAACACATTCTTTGACTTGCATTTTAAAAATTAACAAAAACATTTCATAATGACTATTTAAGTGAAAATTCTTTATTTTGAGCTAGAGGTTTTTGATGTCCCTATCAATTATATCCTGGATTCAAGTCTCTCGTGAAGGCCGCAGTCATCCTTGGAAGTGGCTAAATGGTTCAACTTGCAAACTACGGTAAGTTTGTAAAAAGAATGCTATATAGAGGAGGAAAAATACAAAAGAGAAGTATTTTTAAAATAACATGAATACATTTTTTTAAGTTGAATTATAGAAATCTGAAGAAAGATATTGAACGTTAATAAAATGTTGATACCAATGTTGAAAAATAGGCTACTCTGTCGCCCAATTTCCTAGTAACAAGAGCTTACTGAAATTTTATTAAAGACTTCATTACCCATTTTCAAAATATCTTGTATTACAGTTACACGGAAAATGCTATTGTTTCATGAGTTGTCTTCATAGAATGTAACAGAATTATGCATTTTTCCATAACAGGATAACAGACAATTTACCTGGTGAACATAACTGTGCTGTACAATCCTCATGGGGCATTGGAGCAGAAGACTGTCAGTTTCCAAATGCATATCATTGCAAGCACAAGCTTGAGAATTAAAATAGGAGTTCGGATGTTGTTGGGTAACTTGACCTTTTATGAAATGGAAATAATATTCTGATTGCATATATTTTAAAATGAATTATATTATTTTTTCTGATAATGAATGTTTTTCAAAAACAGTTGAAATATAATCGTGTGTGCTCATTCGTTCAGTTGTGTCTGACTCTTTGAGACCCCACGGACTATAGGCTGTCAGGCTTCTCTGTCCAAGGAATTCTCCAGTCAAGAATACTGGAGTGGTTCTATTCCCAGATTTTTAAGGAATTTCCACACTGTTCTCCATAGTGGCTGTACCAGTTTGCATTCCCATCAACAGTGTAAGAGGGTTTCCTTTTTCTCCACACCCTCTCCAGCTATTGTTTGTCGTTTTTTATGGTGGCCATTCTGACCGGCAGAGATGATACCTCATCGTGTTTTTAATTTGCATTTCCCTAGTAATGAGTGGTGTTGTGATATGAGAAAGCTACATGTCTTTTCGTGTGTTTTATTAGCCCTCTGTATATCTTCTTAGGAGAAATGCCTGTTTACTTCTTTGGCCGACTTTTTGATTGGGTTGTTCATTTTTCTGGTATTGAGCTGCATGAACTGCTTGTATGTTTTGGAGCTTAATTCTTTGTCAGTTGTTTCATTTGCTGTTATTGTCTTCCATTCTGAAGGCTGCCTTTCCACCTTGCTTATAGTTTCCTTCATTGTGCAAAAGCTTTTAAGTTACGTAGGTCCCATTTGTATTTTTGTTTTTATTTCCATTACTCTGCAAGGTGGGTCATAGAGAATCTTGCAGTGATTTATATCAGAGGGTGTTATGCCTCTGTTTTCCTCTAAGAGTTTTAATAGTCTCTGGTGTTAAGTTTAGATCTTTAATCCATTTTGAATTTATTTTTGTTTATGGTGTTAGAAAGTGTTCCAGTTTCATTCTTTTGCACATGGTTGACCGGTTTTCCCAGCATTTGAATCAGTTCTAATGAGGTGGATGAAACTGGAGCCTATTATACAGAGGGAACTAAATCAGAAAGAGAACCATCAATACACTATATTAATGCACATATATGGACTTTAGAAAGAACGTAATAATGATCCTATACGCAAGGCAACAAAAGAGACACATATGTAAAGAACAGACTTTTGGAGTATGTGGGGAAAAGCGAGGGTGGGATGATTTGAGAGAATAGCATTGAAACATGTATATTCCCATATATAAAAGAGATGACCAGTGCAAGTTGGATGCATGAAGCAGGACTCTCAGAGCTGGTGCTCTGGGACAACCCAAGGGATGGGGGAGGGAGGAAGGTGAGAGCGGGGTTCTGAATGGGGGAACACATGCACACCCATGGCTGATTCATGTCCATGTATGAGAAAAATACCACAGTATGTTAAAGTAATTATCCTCCAAATAAAATAAATTTATTAATTTTTTAAAAAAAGACTACTGGAGTGGGCTATCATTTCATATTCCCTGGAGGACCTTCCTGACCCAGGGATCAAACCCTCTTCTCCTGCATGGGCAGGCAGTTTCTTTACTACTAGTGCCAACTGGAAAACCCCATTGAAGTATCATATACACATCCAAAAATATAGGTAACATTACTTTTGTTGTACTACATTTGGTAATTTGCATTTTCTAGACATTCTGTTTCATATGGATTGTAAACAGTTTTTATAATACAGCTTTATTGTCTGTTTAACATCCGTAAAAACCATAATGGTTTTGTAAGGTTTCAGTTCAGTCACTCAGTCATGTCTGACTCTGCAACCCCATGGACTGTAGCACACCAGGCTTCCCTATCCATCACCAACTCCCAGATCTTGCTCAAACTCATGTCCATGGACTCGGTGACACCATCCAACCATCTCATCCTCTGTTGTTCCCTTCTCCTCCCATCTTCAATCTTTCCCAGTGTCAGGGTCTTTTCCAGTGAGTCAGTTCCTCCCATCAGGTGGCCAAAGTATTAGAGTTTCAGCTGCAGCATCAGTCCTTCCAATGAATATTCAGAACTGATTTTCCCCAGGATGGACTGGTTTGATCTCCTCCCAGCCCAAGGGACTCTCAAGAGTCTTCTCCATCACCACAGTTCAAAAGCATCAATTCTTCAGTGCTCAGCTTCTATATGGTCCAACTCTCACATCCATACATGACTACTGAAAAACCAAGCTTTGACTAGACAGACCTTAAAGTAGTGTCTCTGATTTTAATATGCTGTCTAGTTTGGTCATAGCTTTCCTTCCAAGGGACAAGCATCTTTCAATTTCATGGCTGCAGTCAAATCTGTAATTTGGAGTCCAAAAAATAAAGTCTCTCACTGTTTCCATTGTTTCCCCATGTTTTTGCCATAAACTGATGGGACTGGATATCATTATCTTCACTTTCTGAATGTTAAGTTTTAAGCCAGCTTTTTCACTCTCCTATTTCATTTTCATCAAGAGGCTCTTTAGTTCTTCTCTTTCTGTCATAAGGGTGGTGTCATCTACATATCTGAGGTTATTGCTATTTCTCCCAGCAATCTTGATTCCAGCTGTGCTTCATCCAGCCTGGTATTTCGCATGATGTGCTCTGCATGGAAGTTAAATAAACATGGTGACAGTATACAGCCTTGACATATTCCTTTCCCAATTTGGAACCAGTCCGCTCTTCCATGTCCGGTTCTAACTGTTGCTTCTTGACCTACATACAGATATCTCAAGAGGCAGGTCAGGTGGTCTGGTAATCCTATCTCTTGAATAATTTTCCACAGTTTGTTGTGATCTAAACAGTCAAAGGCTTTGGCATAGTCAAAGCAGAAGGTGTTTTTCTGGAAGTCTCTTGCTTTTCCAATGATGCAACAGATGTTGGCAATTTTATCAACAACAAAGAATCAAATTGCCATCTATTGGATTGTCACAGAGAAGGCACTGGCGACCCACTCCAGTGCTCTTGCCTGCAAAAATCCCATGGATGGAGGAGCCTGGCCTGCAGTTCATGGGGTCGCTAAGAGTCGGACACGACTGAGCGACTTCACTTTCACTTCTCACTTTCATGCACTGGAGAAGAAAATGGCAACCCACTCCTGTGTTCTTGCCTGGAGAATCCCAGGGACGGAAAGCCTGGCAGGGTGCCGTCTATGGGGTTGCACAGAGTCGGACACAACTGACGCGACTTCGCAGAAGCAGGAGCATTGAATTTTCATATTTATATAGATATAAATGATTCGTGTTTTCTCTATTCTCCACATGTCATTTATTAATTTTATTGTCTTTCAAATGAAAGTAGCTTTGACCCTTTTATTCCCCTCTACTGTAATTTTTTGTCATGATTTTTCATATTTGCTAGTTTCTTCCTTCATCTTTATGTCAACTACTTTATTTTCACCAAAATTGCTTTTTCATTTCAAGTTTCTTGTCAAGCATGCTCAGATTTCTTCTTTCTTTTTTTTGTTTATAATGTATGCATTTAATGCAATTAATATGTCTCAAGACAGAATCTTGTTACATTTTTCTTTTAATTCATATAAAATTATGAAATTTGACTTTGATTTTTCCTTGGTTCATATGTTATTTAGAAATAGATTACTGAATATAAAACCTGATAAAGATTTTCAAAATTGTGGTTATTGACTTCTATTTTAGGTAAACTAGTTAGAGAATTTTTCATGAACCTGGAAATATTCTGTATGTCTATTATATATGCCTGATGTGACTATGAAATCAATCTGAAATGCTTATTTTTCTAATTAATTAAAAATTAAATTTGAATATTCACATTTCAAGTGTCCACTTGCCAAACTGGGCTGGGGGCTAGTGTTGTGACACCATATTTCTTTAGCTTTTTTAGTAATGTAACTGGACGTAGGCATATATAGCAAATTTTTGGGAAATGTTCATTTGAATTTAAAAAATAAGAATATTGTATGTTAGTGTATGTGTGTGTGCTCATATATGTACTGGTTAATTGTCTAGCTTAGATATTTCTATTGTCTACTGCTATATCTGCTTGTTTGATAAGTAGTGGAGATAAATTCTTTAAATCTCCATTATGATTATTTATGCATGGTTTTCAAATCTATGTTGACCTTGCGCTATTCAGTACATACATTTTTAAATTGCTAATAGCTTAGATACTCAATATATAATTATTAAACAGGCTCCATCTTTTGTAACATGGTTCTTGCTTTATACTGTGAGAGTACATTAACTAAAGCAATTTGTGTTCTTTAGTTTCCCATTCATGGCTTTTGATAAAATAATATGGCTCATTAAGGTGGCAGTTATTAAAATAACTGTTTTACATACATAGCTGTGTCAAACAAAATATTTTAAAACATAAAATTCTTAAAATTTAAATGGAAAGCTATTCCATACATTTAATTTGAATTTAGGATTATCATATGCTCTATTTACATATATTATTTATATGTAAGTACATATAGTTAATATTTAAGTATAATGTATTGTTACTTTGAATTCTACATTATGTTGTTTTCTTAGCTTTCACAATAAATATTTTTTACTTTCTTTTATAAGAATTTATAAGTTTAATATGTCTTAGTTCTATAAGTGGAGAAGGCAATGGCGACCCACTCCAGTACTCTTGCCTGGAAAAATCCCATGGATGGAGGAGCCTGGAAGGCTGTAGTTCATGGGGTTGCTGAATCCAACACGACTAAGCGACTTCACTTTCACTTTTCACTTTCATGCACTGGAGAAGGAAATGGCAACCCACTCCAGTGTTCTTGCCTGGAGAATTCCAGGGGCGGGGAGCCTCGTGGGGTGCTGTCTATGGGGTCTCGCAGAGTCGGACACGCGTGAAGCGACTCAGCAGCAGTTCTATAAGTGCCCGACATTTTACAGCATGCATTCTTTGCTCAATAGTCTACTAAGTTCATAGTTTTGTACTTTTCTGAAGCAACGAAAAGACATAATTTCTCTCCACTGTTTTCACTGCTCATGCCATTTTTGCTGCCTTGAATTCTAATACAAACATATATGCACAATTTGATACTTTATCATTACTATTTTACCTGTCAAAATCTATTTAGATATATCCACATAAGTTCTTTTCTTCAATTCTTCTTTCCTTTCTGCATATCCAAATTTTCAACTAGAATAAGAGTTTCTTCATTATAAGACCTTAAAATGTTTCCTTTACACAGAGTTATTTCATAATTTTGGCAATTTCCCTCCATTTAAAAAACTTCCTATACCTGTGGCAGATTCATTTTGATATTTGGCAAAACTAATACAATTATGTAAAGTTTAAAAAAAAATTAAATTAAAAAAAAATAAAAATAAAAAACTTCCTAGAAATGAATCCATCTAGCCATCTTGTTAGAAGGATATTTGCATTACTATGGACATCTAATTTATCTATATCTCTTAGGTCACTGCTGCTGCTGCTAAGTCGCTTCAGTCACATCCAACTCTGTGCAACCCCATAGAAGGAAGCCCACCAGGCTCCCCTGTCCCTGGGATTCTCCAGGCAAGAACACTGGAGTGGGTTGCCATTTCTTTCTCCAATGCATGAAAGTGAAAAGTGAAAGTGAAGTCGCTCAGTCGTGTCCAACTCTTAGCAACCCTATTTACTGCAGCCCACCAGGCTCCTCTGTCCATGGGATTTTCCAGGCAAGAGTACTGGAGTGGGGTGCCATTGCCTAGGTACTACCATTTTAGATTTAGTCACAAACACATTTTATACAATAAACAGTAAATTCAAAATACTCTTTGTATTTTGAGTATTTATCTTGGCTCTAGGTGGACTAACCATGCTGCTGCTACTGCTGCTAAGTTGCTTCAGTCGTGACCAACTCTGTGCCACCCGATAGACGGCAGCCCACCATGCTCCCCCGTCCCTGGGATTTCCAGGCAAGAACACTGGAGTGGGTTGCCATTTCCTTCTCCAATGCATGAAAGTGAAAAGTGAAAGTGAAGTCGCTCAGTCAGGTCTGCCTCTTAGCAACCCCATGGACTGCAGCCTACCAGACTCCTCCATCCATGGGATTTTCCAGGCAAGAGTACTGGAGTGGGGTGCCATTGCCTTCTCCCTAGATTGTATTAAAGTTAAATGCCAGAAGAGTCAACATATTTGGGCATGTAACCAAGGACATGATGTGTACAAAATTATTTAATTGAAACCAGCAAAATGTATGATAACATGAATAATACATTTAACACTTACCTTGTAGCTCAGCTGGTAAAGAATCTGCCTGTAATACAAGAGACTTCAGTTCAATCCGTGAATTGGGCAGATGCCCTGAAGAAGGGAATGGCTACGCACTCCAGAATGGGTAGCCACTCCTGGTAGGCTACAGTTCATGCATTTGCAAAGAGTTGGACACAACTGAGTGACTTTCACTTTTCACTTCAAATTTTAAAAGTGAATATTACTGAATTTTACATTATTTGGCATCATTAATGAATGCTTCACTTGCTATAATTCAATGAAGTGGGTAACAGAATATTATTTATTTAGTTTATTAATATAAAATATAATAAAGATAATCACCATATAGGTAGCCATTAGCAATTACCATAGAAAGTTCAAATATTAGTCTATATTAGTAGGACATAATAGAGTTTGCAAATAGCTTACAAACAGCTTACAAATACCTGAAAAGAAGAGAAGTGAAAGGCAGAGGCACAGGAAGATATACCCAACTGAATGCAGAGTTCCATAGATTAGCAAGGAGAAAGTCTTCTTTTTTTATTTTATTTTTTTTATTTAATTTATTTTATTTTTTAACTTTACAGTATTGTATTGGTTTTGCCACATATCAAAATGAATCTGCCACAGGTATACATGTGTTCCCCATCCTGAACCCTCCTCCCTCCTCCCTGCCCGTACCATCCCTCTGGGTCTTCCCAGTGCACCAGCCCCAAGCATCCAGTATCGTGCATCGAACCTGGACTGGTGACTTGTTTCATATATGATATTATATATGTTTCAATGCCATTCATCCACTGTCTCCCTCTCCCACAGAGTCCAAAAGACTGTTCTATACATCAGTGTCTCTTTTGCTGTCTCATATACAGGATTATTGCTACCATCTTTCTAAATCCCATATATATGCGTTAGTATAAAGTCTTCTTAAGTGAACAATACAATGAAATAGAGAAAAACAGTAGAATGGGAAAGACTAGACATATCTTCAAGAAAGCTGGAGATACCAAGGGAATATTTCATGCAAAGATAGGCACAAAGGAGGGCAAAAATGGCAAGAACCTAACAGAAGCAGAAGAGATTAAGGAAAGGTGGCAAAAATACACAGAATACCTGTACAGAAAAGCTCTTAATGACCCAGATAACCACAATGGTGTGGTCACTCACCTAGAGCCAGATATCCTGAAGTGTGAAGTCAAGTGGGCCTTAGGAAGCCTTACTAAAAACAAAGCTAGTGGATGTGGTGTAATGCCAGCTGAGCTATCCCAAATCCTAAAGAATGATGCTGTTAAAGTGTTGCACTCAATATGCCAGCAAACTGGAAAACTCAGCAGTGGCCACAGGACTGGAAAAGAGCAATTTTCATTCCAATCCCAAGAAAGGCAATGCCGAATAGCATTCAAATTATCCTACAATTGCACTCATTTCACATGCTATCAAGATTATGCTCAAAATTCTTGAAGCTAAGCTTCAGCAGTACATGAACAGAGAACTTCCAGATATTCAGGCTGGATTCAGAGAAGGCAGATGATCAAATTGCCAACATCCATTGAATCATAGAGAAAGCCAGCAAATTCCTGAAAAAAATCTACTTTTGCCTCATCGACTCTGCTAAAGCCTTTGACTGTGTGGATCACAACCACCTGTGGAATATTCTTAAAGAGATGGGAATACCAGACCAATTTAGCTGCCTCCTGAGAAATCTGCATGCAAGTCAAGAAGCAACAGTAGAACAGGACATGGAACAACGGAATGGCAGGTTGGTTCAAAACTGGGAAAGGAATACTTCAAGGCTGGATATTGTCACCCTGCTTATTTAAATTAAATGCAGAATACATCATGGGAAATGCTGGCTGGATGACTCACAAGACGGAAGTAAGATTGCAGCGAGAGATATTATCAACCTCAGATAGCAGATGATACCACTTTAATGGCAGAAAGTGAAGAGGAACTAAAGAGCCTCTTGATGTAGGTGAAACAGGAGACTGAAAAAGATGGCTTAAATTTCAAAAATCAAAAAACAGAGACCATGGCATCCAGTCCCATCACTTCATAGCAAATAGATAGATAAAAAGTGGAAACTGTGTAAAATTTCATTTTCTTGGGCTCCAAAATAACTGTCTACAATGACTGCAGCCATGAAATTGAAAAGCACTTGCTCCTTGGAAGTAAAGCTATGACAAAATTGGATAACATATTAAAAAGCAGAGACATTATTTTGCTGATAAAGGTCCATATAATCAAAGCTATGGTTTTTCCAGTAGTCGTTTATGGATGTAAGAGTTGGACCATAAAGGCTGAGAGCCAAACAATTGATGTTTTCCAGCTATGGCGATGGAGAGAGTCCCTTGGACAGCAAGGAGATCAAGCCAGTCAACCCTAAAGGAAATAAACCCTGAGTATTCATGTGAAGGACTGATGCTGACACTGAAGCTCCAATTCTTTGGCCACCTGATGTAAAGAGCTGACTCATTGGAAAAGATCCTGATGCTGGAAAAGGTTCAATGCAAGAGGAGAAGAGGGCCACAGAGGAATATGTGATTGGATGACCTCACTGACCCAATGGACATGTCGTCTTGGATGTGCTCAGTCTCTTCAGTAATGTCTGATTCTGTGACCCCATGTACGGTAGCCCCACTAGGCTCCTCTCTCCATGGAATTTTCCAGGCAAGAATCCTGGAGCCAGTTGCCATTTCTTTCTCCAGGGGATCTTCCTCAGCCAGGGATTGAACCCAGGTCTCTTGCATCACAAGCAGATTCTTTACCATCTGAGCCCCCAGGGAAGCCCATCATTGGACGTGAATTTGAGCAAACTCAGGGAGATTTTAAAAGGGAAGCTTTGCCTGCTGCAGTCCACAGGGTCACAAAGAGTCAGACATGGCTTCATGATGGAACAACAACAATAAATTGGTATATAACTACAGATTTATATTCCATTTTTCTAGATTTTAGAAAGCTAAAAATTAGATGACAGTTAAAAAAGTTTAAAATGTAGTAATTCTTTTGAATTAGGAATAAGTATCCTTAAATACGAACTGTCAATGGAATTATGATTTCCTCCATTATAATAGAAATGACACAATGAGATTATAAGGAAAAGAAATAAACAATGCCTAGATTTAGCAAACTTATCTAAAAATAAAACTTAAACATTGAAGTTACTCTTGACAAGGAGTAGATTATCAGCATTGATGAATGAAGTGAAAGCAAGTTAACAGCAGGGTTATCATGTCCTTTGTCCCCCTATATCTTTTGGAAAAAGGACATCTTTTTTTGGGGTGTTAATTCTAAAAGGTCTTGTAAGTTTTCATAGAACCGTTCAACTTCAGCTACTTCAGCGTTACTGGTTGGAGCATAGACTTGGATTACTGTGATATTGAATGGTTTGCCTTGGAAACGAACAGAGATCATTCTGTCGTTTTTGAGGTTGCATCCAGGTACTGCATTTCGGACTCTTTTGTTGACCATGATGGCCACTCCATTTCTTCTGAGGGATTCATGCCCGCAGTAGTAGATATAATGGTCATCTGAGTTAAATTCACCCATTCCAGTCCATTTCAGTTCGCTGATTCCTAGAATGTCGACATTCACTCTTGCCATCTCTTGTTTGACTGCTTCCAATTTGCCTTGATTCACGGACCTGACATTCCAGGTTCCTATGCAATATTGCTCTTTACAGCATCAGACCTTGCTTCTATCACCAGTCACATCCACAGCTGGGTATTGTTTTTGCTTTGGCTCCATCCCTTCATTCTTTCTGGAGTTATTTCTCCACTGATCTCCAGTAGCATATTGGGCACCTACTGACCTGGGGAGTTTCTCTTTCAGTATCCTATCATTTTGCCTTTTCATACTGTTAATGGGGTTCTCAAGGCAAGAATACTGAAGTGGTTTGCCATTCCCTTCTCCAGTGGACCACATTCCTTTTTATTATAGGGGACTGGAATGCAAAAGTAGAAAGTCAAGAAACACCTGGAGTAAAAGAAAAATTTGGCCTTGGAATATGGAATGAAGCAGGGCAAAACTAATAGAGTTTTGCCAAGAAAAGGCACTGCTCATAACAAACACCCTCTTCCAACAACACAAGAGAAGATTCTATACATGGACATCACCAGATGGTCAACACCGAAATCAGATTGATTATATTCTTTGCAGCCAAAGATGGAGAAGCTCTATACAGTCAGCAAAAACAAGACCAGGAGCTGACTGTGGCTCAGACCATGAACTCCTTATTGCCAAATTCAGACTGAAATTGAAGAAAGTAGGGAAAACCACTAGACCATTCAGGTATGACCTAAATCAAATCCCTTATGATTATACAGTGGAAGTGAGAAATAGATTTAAGGGCCTAGATCTGATAGATAGAGTGCCTGATGAACTATGGAATGAGGTTCGTGACATTGTACTGGAGACAGGGATCAAGACCATCCCCATGGAAAAGAAATGCAAAAAAGCAAAATGGCTGTCTGGGGAGGCCTTACAAATAGCTGTGAAAAGAAGAGAAGTGAAAAGCAAAGGAGAAAATGAAAGATATAAACATCTGAATGCAGAGTTCCAAAGAATAGCAAGAAGAGATAAGAAAGCCTTCTTCAGTGATCAATGCAAAGAAAGCCTTCTTCAGTGATCAATGCAAGGAAATAGAGGAAAACAACAGATGGGAAAGACTAGAGATATCTTCAAGAAAATCAGAGATACCAAAGGAATATTTCATGCAAAGATGGGCTCAGTAAAGGACAGAAATGGTATGGACCTAACAGAAGCAGAAGATATTAAGAAGAGATGGCAAGAATACACAGAAGAACTGTACAAAAAAGATCTTCATGACCCAGATAATCACGATGGTGTGATCACTGACCTAGAGCCAGACATCCTGGAATGTGGAGTCAAGTGGGCCTTAGAAAGCATGACTACAAACAAAGCTAGTGGAGGTGATGGAATTCCAGTTGAGCTATTTCAAATCCTGAAAGATGATGCTGTGAAAGTGCTGCACTTAATATGCCAGCAAATCTGGAAAACTCAGCAGTGGCCACAGAACTGGAAAAGGTCAGTTTTCATTCCAATCCCAAAGAGAGGCAATGGCAAAGAATGCTCAAACTACTGCACAATTGCACTCATCTCACACGCTAGTAAAGTAATGCTCAAAATTCTCCAATCCAGGCTTCAGCAATATGTGAACTGTGAACTTCCTGATGTTCAAGCTGGTTTTAGAAAAGGCAGAGGAACCAGAGATCAAATTGCCAACATCTGCTGGATCATGGAAAAAGCAAGAGAGTTCCAGAAAAACATCTATTTCTTTATTGACTATGCCAAAGCCTTTGACTGTGTGGCTCACAATAAACTGTGGAAAATTCTGAAAGAGATGGGAATACCAGACCACCTGATCTGCCTCTTGAGAAATTTGTATGCAGGTCAGGAAGCAACAGTGAGAACTGGACATGGAACAACAGACTGGTTTCAAATTGGGAAAGGAGTATGTCAAGACTGTATATTTTCACCCTGTTTATTTAACTTCTATGCAGAGTACATCATGAGAAACGCTTGACTGGAAGAAACACAAGCTGGAATCAAGATTGCCGGGACAGATATCAATAACCTCAGATATGCAGATGACACCACCCTTAAGGCAGAAAGTGAAGAGGAACTAAAAAGCCTTTTGATGAAAGTGAAAGTGGAGAGTGAAAAAGTTGGCTTAAAGCTCAACATTCAGAAAACGAAGATCATGGCATCTGGTCCCATCACTTCATGGGAAATAGATAGGGAAACAGTGGAAACCGTATCAGGCTTTATTTTTCTGGGCTCCAAAATCACTGCAGATGGTGATTGCAGCCATGAAATTAAAAGACGCTTACTCCTTGGAAGGAAAGTTATGACCAACCCAGATAGCATATTCAAAAGCAGAGACATTACTTTGCCAACAAAGGTCCGTCTAGTCAAGGCTATGGTTTTTCCTGTGGTCATGTATGGATGTGAGAGTTGGACTGTGAAGAAGGCTGAGTGCCGAAGAATTGATGCTTTTGAACTGTGGTGTTGGAGAAGCCTCTTGAGAGTCCCTTGGACTGCAAGGAGATCCAATCAGTCCATTCTGAAGGAGATCAGCCCTGGGATTTCTTAGGAAGGACTGATGCTAAAGCTGAAACTCCAGTACTTTGGGCACCTCATGCGAAGATTTGACTCATTGGAAAAGAGTCTGATGCTGGGAGGGATTGGGGGCAGGAGGAGAAGGGGACGCCAGAGGATGAGATGGCTGGATGGCATCACTGAGTCGATGGACGTGAGTCTGAGTGAACTCCGGGAGTTGGTGATGGACAGGGAGGCCTGGCGTGCTGCGATTCATGGGGTCGCAAAGAGTCGGACAGGACTGAGCAACTGATCTGATCTGATCTAATCTGATAAAATATCCATGAGTTCACAGTAGTATAAATGATTGACTACTTTAACAAATGAGGGAGATGAAACAATCTACTGTGCATAAAATTTCTAAATAAATAATGTAGATGCTCTTGCCTAAAAGGGATGGGACTCCTACTCCTTAAGTAATTACTGCACATAATGATTTCCTTCCAAAGAAATTATTACAGAGTCATATGGAAGAGGGAAAATAAGAGTAACCTTCATGTGGAAAACCTGACAAACACCACCTCAGTGAGCAAAGGTGACATCAACAGTCAGGTCATGTTCAGTTTGTTCCCTTGATGCTGCTAAGTTACTTCAGTCGTGTCCGACTCTGTGTGACCCCATAGACAGCAGCCCACCAGGCTCCCCCGTCCCTGGGATTCTCCAGGCAAGAACACTGGAGTGGGTTGCCATTTCCTTCTCCAGTTCCCTTGATATGATGCAATAAGATTTGCACTCTGTCGTCCTCCCCAAATTTACAACTCCAATCTCCTCATGAGAAAAATGTCAGATGTATCTCAATGAAGGATATTCTAAAATATACCTACAAAGCACTTTTCAAAACTATCAAGACCATCAAACACAAGGAAAGTCTGTAATAGCCAAGGGGAGCCTAAAGAGACATGACATCTAAATGTCATATGGTAACCTGGATGGCATTCTGAAATAGAAAAAGGACATAGGTAAAAGGAATTACAGAAGTATGAATAAACTATGGATTTTAGTTACTAAAAATACACTGATGTTGGTTTATTAATTACAACGAAAGTGCAATACTAATATAAAATGAATTAAAGAGGAACTGATTTCAGAATATATGGAATTCTATACTATGTTCAAACCTTTTCTGTAAATGTATATTGTTCTAAAAAACAAAATTCATATTAAAAAATTAAAATTAATATGAAACTTTCTATAGAATAAAAGCTTAATATGTTTCTTATTTTTTAACTTTTTTCTTAATTGGAGGAAAATTGCTTGACAATGTTGTGCTGAATTCTATTATACAACAATGTGAGTCAGCCATAAGTGTACATATGTCCCCTCCTACATGAACCTTTCTCCCACTCCATCCAGCCTCTGTAGGTTGTCACAGAGAACCAGGCTCTGTGTTTCTGATTATGACTGACTTAAATTTATAGAGCAATTAAGGGAGAAAAGGAATCATCATAATGTTTAGGCTTCCAGTGTAAGACTATAGTTTATTTATCAATTTGTTTTTTTTTTCAAACTTTCTCACTAGTATTTTATAATTCAGCATACAAATGGTGCAAATATTTGGTACATTTATACTATCAACTTAAAGCTTTTGACCACAAGGATTATAGCCTACCAGGTTCTCCACCATGAGATTTTCCCAAGCAAGAATACTGGAATGGGTTGCCATTTCCTTCTCTAGGAGATCTTCCCAACCCAGGAATTGAACCTGGGTCTCCCACATTGTAGGCAGATGCTTTACCATCTGAGCCACCAGGAAAGTCCATTATAAATGATACTTTTAGTTTTTCTCAATTTGTAATAAGTTATATAGAAATATAACTGATTTTAATATTCTGTTCTATCTGAAACCATGTTTCAGTTCAGTTCAATTCAGTCGCTCACTTGTGTCCGACTCTTTGCGACCCCATGGACTGCAACATGCCAGGCTTCCCTGTCCATCACCAACTCATGAAACGCTCAGACTCATGTCCATCAAGTCAGTGATGTTATCCATCATCATCTCATCTCATATCCATGCCATCTCATCTTCTGCCGTCCCCTTCTCCACCTGCCTTCAATCTTTCCCAGCCTCAGGGTCTTTTCCAATGAGTCAGTTCTTTGCATCAAGTGGCCAAAGTATTGGACTTTCAGCTTCAGCCTCAGTCCTTCCAATGAATATTCAGGATTGATTTCCTTTAGGATTGACTGGTTGGATATCCTTGCAGTCCAGGGACTCTACTTAATGATTAGTTTTAGGAGGATTTTGGAGATACTTTGGAATTTGTAAAGACAATTATGTCATTTCGCAAATAAAAAGTTTTGTCTCTCTTTCCAATCTGTATAACATTTTACGATAGAGAAGTAGAGCCAACAGATGTAGTAAATAAATTTATGGTTACCACCTAGACAGCAAATTAAAAAGCAGAGACATTACATTGCCGACAAAGGTCCCTATGGTTAAAGCTATGGCTTTTCCAGTAGTCATGTATGGATGTGAGTGTTGACTATAAAGAAGGCTGAGCATTAAAGAATTTATGCTTTTGAACAGTGGTGCTGGGTAAGACTCCCGAGATTCCCTTGGACTACAAGGAGATCAAACCAGTCAGTTCTAAAGAAAATCAAGTCTTAATATTCATTGGAAGGACTGATGCTGAAGCTGAAGCTCTAATATTTTGGCCACCTGAACCAAAGAACTGACTCATGTGAAAAGACCCTGATGCTGGGAAAGATTGAAGGCAGGAGCAGAAGGGGACGACAGAGGATGAGGTGGTTGCATGGCATCACTGACTCAATGGACATGAGTTTGAGCAAGCTCTGGGAGATGGTGATGGACAGGGAAGCCTGGTGTGCTTCAGTCCATGGGGTTGCAAAGAGTCGGACATGACTGAACAACTGAAAACCAACAGGTGATGGGGAGGGCAGGGATACACTGGGAGATTAGCATTAACATCTACACATTACTGTATATAAAAGAGAACCTGCTATGTAGCACAGGGAACTGTACTCAATACTCTGTAATGGCCTATATAGAAAAAGAATCTAAAAACAGAGTAGATACAGGTATGTGTATAACTGAATCACTCTACCGTACACCTGAAACTATCACACATTATAAATCAGCTAGAATCCAAAAAAAGTTTTTAAAGAAAAAAAGATGTGTGTCTTCCTTATTCATTTGTGTGTTTCTTAAATATTTGCTTTTGCTCCTAAAACAAAACAAAACATGTTCTTCCACATATATGTTCATGAAGTAAGGGACTGTTTGTGTCTCAATGCCTTTTCATCACATAGTAGACTTCAAAGTGCACAGTCAATATTCAGTGAAGACTGTGGATTCAGTGATACTCCTCTATTTTTCACATGTAATACTATGAATGTATATGAATTACTGACCTATGAAAATATTTTAAATAAATGAAAACAGAATTGATATCAGTGAATCACGTAGTCTCAACACAGAAATATTTTACAAATTTTAGATGAGTTTATAGATAACTAATACAAAATAAATTACCAAGAAAATTTAAAGTAGTAGTAAATAAAGAAATAAAAACACATCTTTTTACTGAAAAATATTTTTATGACCTGTAAACATTGCCAGAACTTTGTTCCTCATCAGTTCAGTTCAGTTCAGTCGCTCAGTTGTGTCGGACTCTTTGTGACCCCATGAATTGCAGCACGCCAGGCCTCCTTGTCCATCACCAACTCCCCAAGTTCACTCAAACTCATGTCCATCGAGTAGGTGATGCCATTCAGCCATCTCATGCTCTGTCGTCCCCTTTTCCTCCTGCCCCCAATCCGTCCCAGCATCAGAGTCTTTTCCACTGAGTCAACCCTTCACATGAGGTGGCCAAAGTTTAGGAGTTTCAGCTTTAGCATCAGTCCTTCCTAAGAAAACCCTGGACTGATCTCCTTTAGCATGGACTGGTTGGATCTCCTTGCAGTCCAAGGGACTCTCAAGAGGCTTCTCCAACACCACAGTTCAAAAGCATCAATTCTTCAGCGCTCAGCCTTCTTCACAGTCCAACTCTCACATCCATACATGACCACTGAAAAATCATAGCCTTGATTAGATGGACCTTTGTTGGCAAAGTAATGTCTCTGCTTTTGAATATGCTATCTGGGTTGGTCATAAGTTTCCTTCCAAGGAGTAAGCGTCTTTTAATTTCATGGCTGCAATCACCATCTGCAGTGATTTTAGAGTCCAAAAAAATAAAGTCTGACACTGTTTCCACCGTTTCCCCATCTAATTCCCACAAAGTGATGGGACCGGATGACATGATCTTCGTTTTCTGAATGTTGAGCTTTAAGCCAACTTTTTCACTCTCCTCATTCACTTTCATCAAGAGGCTCTTTTTAGGAAAAGATTGCAAAAAAGCAAAATGGCTGTCTGGGGAGGCCTTACAAAGAGCTGTGAAAAGCAAAGGAGATGTATGTCGGAGAGTGTTTTGCCTATGTTCTCCTCTAGGAGTTTTATAGTTTCTGGTCTTACATTTAGATATTTAATCCATTTTGAGTTTATTTTCGTGTATGGTGTTAGAAAGTGTTCTAGTTTCATTCTTTTACAAGTGGTTGACCAGTTTTCCCAGCACCACTTGTTAAAGAGATTGTCTTTAATCTATTGTATATTCTTGCCTCCTTTGTCAAAAATAAGGTGTCCATATGTGCGTGAATTTATCTCTGGGCTTTCTATTTGTTCCATTGATCAATATTTCTGTCTTTGTGCCAGTACCATACTGTCTTGATAACTGTGGCTTTGTAATAGAGCCTGAAGTCAGGTAGGTTGATTCCTCCAGTTCCCTTCTTCTTTCTCAAGATAGCTTTGGCTATTCAAGGTTTTTTGCATTTCCATACAAATTGTGAAAGTATTTGTTCTAGCTCTGTGAAGAATACCGTTGGTAGCTTGATGGGCATTGCATTGAATCTATAGATTGCTTTGGGTAGTATACTCATTTTCACTATATTGATTCTTCCAATCTATGAACATGGTATATTTCTCCATCTGTTAGTGTCCTCTTTGATTTCTTTCACCAGTGTTTTATAGTTTTCTATATATAGGTCTTTAGATTCTTTAGGTAGATATATTCCTAAGTATTTTATTCTTTCCATTGCAATGGTGAATGGAATTGTTTCCTTAATTTCTCTTTCTGTTTTCTCATTGTTAGCGTATAGGAATGCAAGGGATTTCTGTGTGTTGATTTTATATCCTGCAACTTTACTATAATCATTGATTAGTTCTAGTAATTTTCTGGTGGAGTCTTTAGGGTTTTCTATGTAGAGGATCATGTCATCTGCAAATAGTGAGAGTTTTACTTCTTCTTTTCCAATTTGGATTCCTTTTATTTCTTTTTCTGCTCCGATTGCTGTGGCCAAAACTTCCAAAACTATGTTGAATACAGCAGGATCTTCTATGACCCACCTCCAAGAATATTGGAAATAAAAGCAAAAATAAACAAATGGGACCTAATTAAACTTAAAAGCTTCTGCACATCAAAGGAAACTATTAGCAAGGTAAAAAGGCAGCCTTCAGAATGGGAGAAAATAATAGCAAATGAAGCAAACTGACAAACAACTAATCTCAAAAATATACAAGCAACTCCTACAGCTCAACTCCAGAAAAATAAATGACGTAATCAAAAAATGGGCCAAAGAACTAAATAGACATTTCTCCAAAGAAGACATACAGATGGCTAACAAACACATGAAAAGATGCTCCACATCACTCATTACCAGAGAAATGCAAATCAAAACCACTATGAGGTACCATTTCACACCAGTCAGAATGGCTGTGATCCAAAAGTCTACAAGCAATAAATGCTGGAGAGGGTGTGGAGAAAAGGGAACCCTCTACCACTGTTGGTGGGAATGCAAACTAGTACAGCCACTATGGAGAACAGTGTGGAGATTCCTTAAAAAACTGGAAATAGAACTGCCTTATGATCCAGCAATCCCACTGCTGGGCATACACACTGAGGAAACCAGAAGGGAAAGAGACACGTGTACCCCAATGTTCATCACAGCACTGTTTATAATAGCCAGGACATGGAAGCAACCTAGATGTCCATCAGCAGATGAATGGATAGGAAAGCTGTGGTACATATACACAATGGAGTATTACTCAGCCATTAAAAAGAAAACATTTGAATCAGTTCTAATGAGGTGGATGAAACTGGAACCTATTATACAAAGTGAAGTAAGCCAGAAAGAAAAACACCAATACAGTATACTAACACATATATATGGAATTTAGAAAGAGGGTAACAATAACCCTGTGTGCGAGACAGCAAAAGAGACACTGATGTATAGATCAGTCTTATGGACTCTGTGGGAGAGGGAGAGGGAGAAGGAGAGGGTGGGGAGATCTGGCAGAATGGCATTGAAACATGTATAGTATCATGTATGAAACGAGTTGTCAGTCCAGGTTCGATGCACGATACTGGATGCTTGGGGCTGGTGCACTGGGACGACCCAGAGGGAAGGTATGGGGAGGGAGGAGGGAGGAGGGTTCAGGATGAGGAGAACGGGTATACCTGTGGCGGATTCATTTTGATGTTTGGCAAAACTAATACAATATTGTAAAGTTTAAAAATAAAATAAAATTAAAAAAAGGGAAAAAAAAAGAAAAGCAAAGGAGAAAAGGAAAGATATAAGCATCTGAATGCAGAGTTCCAAAGAATAGCAAGGAGAGATAAGAAAGCCTTCCTCAGTGATCAATGCAAAGAAATAGAGGAAAACAACAGAATGGGAAAGACTAGAGATCTCTTCAAGAAAATTAGAGATACCAAGGGAACATTTCATGCAAAGATGGGCTCGAAAAAGGACAGAAATGGTATGGACCTAACAGAAGCAGAAGATATTAAGAAGAGGTGGCAGGAATACAGAGAAGAACAGTAAAAAAAAAGATCTTCACAACCGAGATAATCATGATGGTGTGATCACTCACCTGGAGCTAGACATTCTGGAATGTGAAGTCAAGTGGGCCTTAGAAATCATCACTACGAACGAAGCTAGTGGAGGATATAGAATTCCAATTGAGCTATTTCAAACTCTGGAAGTTGATGTTGTGAAAGTGCTTCACTCAATATGCCAGCAAATTTGGAAAACTCCACAGTGGCCACAGGTTTGGAAAAGGTCAGTTTTCATTCCACTCCCAAAGAAAGGCAATTGCAAAGAATGCTCAAACTACCACACAATTGCACTCATCTCACACGCTAGTAAAGTAATGCTCAAAATTCTCCAAGCCAGGCTTCAGTAGTACATGAACTGTGAAATTCCAGATGTTCAAGCTGGTTTTAGAAAAGGCAGAGGAAGCAGAGATCAAAATGTCATCATCTGCTGGATCATCAAAAAAGCAAGAGAGTTCCAGAAAAGCATCTATTTCTGCTTTATTGACTGTGCCAAAGCCTTTGACTGTGGGGCTCACAATAAACTGTGGAAAATTCTTCAAGAGATGGAAATACCAGACCACCTGATCTGCCTCTTGAGAAACCTGTATGCAGGTCAGGAAGCAACAGTGAGAACTGGACATGGAACAACAGACTGGTTCCAAATAGGAAAAGGAGTACATCAAGACTGTATATTGTCACCCTACTTATTTAACTTATACGCAGAGTACATCATGAGAAACGCTGGACTGCAGGAAGCACAAGCTGGAATCAAGATTGCCGGGAGAAATATCAATAACCTCAGATATGCAGGTGACACCACCCTTATGGCAGAAAGTGAATAGGTTAGGATTGATTCTTGGGTTTTTAAAATGTCTTGATATTTCACCATTTAGTTACTTTGTAATTTGAGAAATCTGGATTTGAACAATCATTAAATAATGATAAAATGGATAAATATAGCATCATTTAATTTTCAACAAATATTCTCCCTCATAAAATGCCAAATTATAGAGTAAAACTTATAACAGGCAACCTATATTTCATTTAGTTTTATTCACCCTCAGATACTTGTACTATATTCACCTAAAAGCAAATTTATAAATACAAGAATGGATTTCTTTTGATATAAAACTAATCATAGTACCAAGCCATTTAAACTTTCAGATTGCATCGAATTTGAAGATGAGAGAATTTGGACATTGGAAAATTTATTGCTAGTGAGACAGGTAACATCAATAGCTGTGGAGAAAACCCCACAAAATTTTACATCAAAAAAATGAATTAAATATTTCCCAAAAGTGGAGACAAAAAGATTATATTCTGCATAATAAATATTTTTGATCCACTTTCATTTTGATTCATTCTTGTCTTCACCTGTAGAATAATATGAACATTGCTACTATTGCTGCTAAGTCGCTTCAGTCGTGTCCTACTCTGTGCGACTCCATAGATGGCAGCCCACCAGGCTTCCCCATCCCTGGGAGTCTCTAGGCAAGGACACTGCAGTGGGTAACATGAACATTCAGATCAGATCAGATCAGTCGCTCAGTCATGTCCAACTCTTTGCGACCCCATGAATCGCAGCATGCCAGGCCTCCCTGTCCATCATCAACTCCCGGAGTTCACTCAGACTCACGTCCACCGATTCAGTGCTGCCATCCAGCCAACTCGTCCTCTGGAGTCCCCTTCTCCTCTTGCCCCCAATTCCTCCCAGCATCAGAGTCTTTTCCAATGAGTCAAATCTTCGCACGAGGTGCCCAAAGTACTGGAGTTTCAACTTGAGCATCATTCCTTCCAAAGAAATCCCAGGGCTGTTCTCCTTCAGAATGGACTGGTTGGATCTCCTTGCAGTCCAAGGGACTCTCAAGAGTCTTCTCCAACACCACAGTTCAAAAGCAACAATTTATCAGCGCTCAGCCTTCTTCACAGTCCAACTCTCACATCCATACATGACCACAGGAAAAACCATAGCCTTGACTTGACAGACCTTTGTTGGCAAAGTAAAGTCTCTGCTTTTGAATATGCTATCTAGGTTGGTCATAACTTTTCTTCCAAGGAGTAAGCATCTTTTAATTTCATGGCTGCAATCACCATCTGCAGTGATTTTGGAGCCCCCAAAAATAAAGTCTGACACTGTTTCCACTGTTTCCCCATCCATTTCCCATGAAGTGATGGGACCAGATGCCATGATCTTCGTTTTCTGAATGTTGAGCTTTAAGCCAACTTTTTCACTCTCCACTTTCACTTTCATCAAGAGGCTTTTTAGTTCCTCTTCACTTTCTGCCTTAAGGGTGGTGTCATCTGCATATCTGAGGTTATTGATATTTCTCCCGGCAATCTTGATTCCAGCTTGTGTTTCTTCCAGTCCAGCGTTTCTCATGATGTACTCTGCATATAAGTTAAATAAACAGGGTGACAATGTACAGCCTTGACGTATTCCTTTTCCTATTTGGAACCAGTCTGTTGTTCCATGTCCAGTTCTAACTGTTGCTTCCTGACCTGCATACAAATTTCTCAAGAGGCAGATCAGGTGGTCTGGTATTCCCATCTCTTTCAGAATTTTCCACAGTTTATTGTGAGCCCCACAGTCAAAGACTTTGGCACAGTCAATAAAGGAGAAATAGATGTTTCTGTGGTACTCTCTTGCTTTTTCCATGATCCAGCAGATGTTGGCAATTTGATCCCTCGTTCCTCTGCCTTTTCTAAAACCAGCTTGAACATCAGGAAGTTCACGGTTTACATATTGCTGAAGCCTGATTTGGAGAATTGTAAGCATTACTTTACTAGCGTGTGAGATGAGTGCAATTCTGTGGTAGTTTGAGCATTCTTTGGCATTACCTTTCTTTGGGAGTGGAATGAAAACTGACCTTTTGCAGTCCTGTGGCCACTGCTGAGTTTGCCAAATTTTCTGGCATTTTGAGTGCAGCCTTTTCACAGCATCATCTTTCAAGATTTGGAATAGCTCAACTGGAATTCTATGACCTCCACTAGCTTTGTTCGTAGTGATGCTTTCTAAGGCCCACTTGACTTCCCATTCCAGGATGTCTGGCTCTAGGTCACTGTACACACCATCGTGATTATCTGGGTCGTGAAGATCTTTTTTGTCCAGTTCTGTGTATTCTTGCCACCTCTTCTTAATATCTTCTGCTTCTGTTAGGTCCATACCATTTCTGTCCTTTATCGAGCCCATCTTTGCATGAAATATTCCTTTGGTATCTCTGATTTTCTTGAAGATATCTCTAGTCTTTCCCATCTGTTGTTTTCCTCTATTTCCTTGCATTGATCACTGAAGAAGGCTTTCTTTGCATTGATCACTGAAGAAGGCTTTCTTATCTCTTCTTGCTATTCTTTGGAACTCTGCATTCAGATGTTTATATCTTTCATTTTCTCCTTTGCTTTTCACTTCTCTTCTTTTCACAGCTATTTGTAAGGCCTCCCCAGACAGCCATTTTGCTTTTTTGCATTTCTTTTCCATGGGGATGGTCTTGATCCCTGTCTCCGGTACAATGTCACGAACCTCATTCCATAGTTCATCAGGCACTCTATCTATCAGATCTAGGCCCTTAAATCTATTTCTCACTTCCACTGTATAATCATAAGGGATTTGATTTAGGTCATACCTGAATGGTCTAGTGGTTTTCCCTACTTTCTTCAATTTCAGTCTGAATTTGGCAATAAGGAGTTCATGGTCTGAGCCACATTCAGCTCCTGGTCTTGTTTTTGCTGACTGTATAGAGCTTCTCCATCTTTGGCTGCAAAGAATATAATCAATCTGATTTCGGTGATGACCATCTGGTGATGTCCATGTATAGAATCTTCTCTTGTGTTGTTGGAAGTGGGTGTTTGTTATGGCCAGTGCATTTTCTTGGCAAAACTCTATTAGTCTTTGCCCTGCTTCATTCTGTATTCCAAGGCCAAATTTGCCTATTAGATAGTAATTAACATCTACCCCCAAGGTAAATTATTTCCTGCAACAGTCAGAACCTCCCAAATTCTACATCACTCATCCATAGCAAGTTCCCCTGTATCTATCTTTGTTCAACATTGTGACAACAGAAGGATGGATTGCATGCCCACACTGACTGATAACACCTATGTCTGTGCCTTGAGATTTCACCAATTGGAGGACAAGCTTGGTCAGAAACACAAGGGCGAGCTCTCTCAACTGGCCTTTCACCTCTGCTTTTAGAGTAGCAGGCCCATGTTGATATGTATGACGGGTTTCAGAAACATAATATTAGAATAAGATAGCCAATGATCCAATAGCATTCAATATTCCCACACAGAAAGTTTCCACTGGTTTCAATATTTCATTTACTTCACACCCTTCAGACAAGAATCATAGAGAACTAAAATGCCAAATTTTATGAAGATTTCATAGATCAAACCATTTGTGAACTTTAGCAGCCGACATAAACTTGAAAAATAAAGGCCAACTTTCAGACTCTCATGCAGGTGGGAAATAACTAAATTCAAAAACCCTAAAAATAAATTACCTGACATCATGTCTAGATAAAAATTCAAAATATCAAACTGGGAGTAAATATCAACCTGTATTTCTAAGAAACATCCTAAGGATACCCAACCTGATTGATACAGTACACTAAATATATCCAATGTTGGGTTGACTGATTTAAATAACAACAGATTTCCATTTCTTTCTTGTGTTCTCTTTAAATTATCTGAAGAAACAGATATTGGCATTCAAAAAACTATGACAGCTATATTTGAAAATCTGAAAATGTTTGCAAGTTGCCCTTTAAATGCATCAAAATCAAAATGATCTGTTCCATTAGCCGTAGCAACAATTATAAAAGCATTGTTTAAAAATCATTTCATGTTTAAATATAAAGAGAATGTCTTAGCCCTATTTTACCCCAGAAGTAAGTGCTAGTTAGGCAGAAATGAAAACAACAAAAAAAGATTGCATTTTGAATCTTGTTTGTTGTTTGTTTGTTTGTTTTCCTCTTATGAACTACATAGATCTGTGCATTTAAAGGGCCAACAGTGCTCCAGTGCTTTATAAGTTTTCTTCAAAATGCATAGCAATAACAATTGAACAGGGAGGCCTTGCGTCGCAAGAGAGTCAGAAACGACTGAGCGACTGAACTGAACTGAACTGAATGATTGAAATTACTTCTATGTCAGCTACACCATTTGTAGTCTTTTCAAAAGCACTTTTAAATGGCTTGGGATTCCTTCTTCTCTGAATCCCTATGCAAAAGTGTTTTTCTCCTTTTAAGTAAAGGTAGCCCATTTTGGGGTGCTTTTTGATAGCTCAGCTGGTAAGTAGGTAAAGAATCCACCAGCAATGCAGAAGATCTAGTTGGGTTTCTGGGTCAGGAAGATAACTTGAAGAAGGGATAGTCTACCTACTGCAGTATTCTTAGGCTGGTGATTCAGATGGTAAAGAATCTACCTGCAGTACGGGAGACCTGGGTTTGATCCCCTGGAGGGTGTCATGACAACCCACTCCAGTATTCTTGCATGGAAAATCCTCATGGACAGAGGAGGCTGGCAGGCTACAGTCTTTATGCTTTAACCTCATACCCTCCAGGGAAGCCGTGGGATTGCAAAGAGTTGGAACACAATTGAGGAACTAAGCATAGCACAATTTTTAGATCTTCTAGTGTGTCAATTCAGTTGCTCACTTGTGTCTGACTCTTTGTGATCTCATGGACTGCAGCATGCCAGGCCTTCCTGTCCATCACAAACTCCCAGAGTTTACTCAAACTCATGTCCATTGAGTCAGTGATGCCATCCAACCGTTTCATCCTCTGTCATCCCCTTCTCCTCCCGCCTTCAATCTTGCCCAGCATCAGGGTCTTTTCAAATGAGTCAGTTCTTCGTGTCAGGTGGCCAAAATATTGGAGCTTCAGCTTCAGCATCAGTCCTACCAATGAATATTCAGGACTGGTTTCCTTTAGGATGGACTGATTGGATCTCCTTGCTGTCCAAAGGACTCTCAAGAGTCTTCTCCAACAGCACAGTTCAAAAGCATCAATTCTTCGGCTCTCAGCTTTCTTTATAGTCCAAATCTCACATCCATACAGGACTCCTGGAAAAACCATACCTTTGACTAGATGGACCTTTGTTGGCAAAGTAGTGTCTCTGCTTTTTAATATGCTGTCTAGGTTGGTCATAACTTTCCTTCCAAGGAGCAAGCGACTTTTAATTTCATGGCTGCAGTCACCATCTTCAGTGATTTTGGAGCCCCCTCAAAAAAAGCCTGTCACTGTTTCCATTGTTTCCCCATCTGTTTGCCATGAAGCAATGGGACCAGATGCCATGATCTTAGTGTTCTGAATATTGAGCTTTAACCCAACTTTTTCACTCTCCTCTTTCACTTTCTAAAAGAGGCTTTTTAGTTCCTCTTCACTTTCTGCCATAAGTGTGGTGTCGTGTGCATATCTGAGGTTATTGATATTTCTCCCAGCATACTTGATTCCAGCTTGTGCTTCATCCAGCCCAGCGTTTTTCATGATGTACTCTGCATATAAGTTAAATAAGTAAGGTGACAATATACAGCCTGACATACTCCTTTGCTGATTTGAAAACAGTCTGTTTTTCCATGTCCAGTTCTAAAAGCAGCTTCTAGACGTGCATATAGATTTCTCAGGAGGCAGGTCGGGTGGTCTGGTGTTCCCATCTCTTTCTGAATTTTCCACAGTTTGTTGTGATCCACACAGCCAAAGGCTTTGGCATAGTCAATAAAGCAGAAGTAAATGCTTTTCTGGAGGTCTCTTGCTTTTTTTTTTTAATATAAATTTATTTATTTTAATTAGAGGTTAATTACTTTACAATATTGTATTGGTTTTGCCATACATCAACATGAATCCACTATAGGTATATACATGTTCCCCATCCTGAACGCTCCTCCCTCCTCCCTCCCCATACCAGCCATCTGGGTCATCTCTGCACCAGCCCCAAGCATCCGATATCATGCATCGAATCTGGACTGGTGACTCATTTCATATATGATATTATACATGTTTCAATGCCATTTATAATAGCCAGGACATGGAAGCAACCTAGATGTCCATCGGCAGATGAATGGATAAGAAAGCTGTGATACATATACACAATGGAGTATTACTAGCCATTAAAAAGAAAACATTTGAATCAGTTCTACTGAGGTGGATGAAACTGGAGCCTATTATACAGAGTGAAGTAAGCCAGAAAGAAAAACACCAATATAGTATACTAACGCATATATATGGAATTTAGAAAGATGGTAACGATAACCCTGTACATGAGACAGCAAAAAAGACACAGATGTATAGAACAGTCTTTTGGTCTCTTGCTTTTTTGATGATCCAATGGATGTTGGAAACTTGATCTCTGCTTCCTCTGCCTTTCCTAAATCCAGCTTGAACATCTGGAAGTTCTCAGTTCACGTACTGTTGAAGCCTGGCTTGGAGAATTTTGAGCATTACTTTGCTAGCAAATGAGATGAGTGCAATTGTGCAGTAGTTTGAACAGTCCTTGGCATTGCCTTTCTTTGGGATTGGAATGAAAACTGACGTTTTCTAGTCCTGTGGCCACTGCTGAGTTTTCCAAAATTGCTGGCATATTGCATGTAGCACTTCCACAGCATCATCTTTCAGGATTTGCAATAGCTCAACTGGAATTCCAGCACCTCCACTAGCTTTGTTCATAGTGATGCAGTCTAAGGCCCACTTGACTTCCAAGATGTCTGGCTCTAGGAAAGTGATCTGGGTGCATATCTGGGTCATGAAGATCTTTTTTGTATAGTTCTTCTGTGTATTCTTGCCACCTCTTCTTAGTATCTTCTGCTTCTGTTAGGCCCATACTATTTCTGTCCTTTATTGTACCCATCTTTGCATGAAATGTTCCCTTGGTACCTCTAATCTTCTTGAAGAGATCTCTACTCTTTTCCATTCTATTGTTTTCCTCTATCCTTTGCACTGGTCACTGAGGAAGGCTTTCTTATCTCTCCTTGCTGTTCTTTGGAACTCTGCATTTAGATGAATATATCTTTCCTTTTCTCCTTTGCCTTTAGCTTCTCTTCTTTTCTCAGCTATTTGTAAGCCCTCCTCAGACAACCATCTTGCCTCTTTGCATTTCTTTTTCTTGGGGATGACCTTGACCACTGCCTCCTATACAGTGTCCCAAAGCTCCATCCATAGTTCTTCAGGCACTCTGTTTATCAGATCTAATGGATCTTACAGTATATGATAACAATTTCTCAGAGGCATTTAAAAATGGAAAATGTAAATAACACAATTAGAGGTCCAGTTGTCCTTTTAATTGGAGCCCAAAGTCTCCTATTTTCTGGAGGTGTGTGATAAGCTAAACTCTCTTCAACTCGCCTAAGTGTGAGGATTTCCTGTTCAAACCTGAAGTGACACATTGATGACAAATCAATATTTTCCATCTAGCTTCACTCTGAGCCTTCACAGGGCAGCTTGTGAAGGTCACAGACATTGCTTATTCTTGACCGGGTTTTAAGTTTTTAAATTTCTCCTTTTGTTACCAGCCTAAGCAGGTCTCTTTTTAGAGAGTAACCTGATCTTCACACTAAAGAATGCACAAGTTCTTGGCCAACAGAAGGTATGTGTCCCTCCTCTCCTGTCTCTCTGCTAGACTGTCTCACTTAGTGGGAACTAATAAATCTTAGAGGGGATGCAACTGAGGTATAGTTAATGTACAACAAAATCAAAGTAGAACTTTTTTTTTTAATAATTTGGTATAAACAATAACCATAAAATACCAAATATTGGGTGATTTCTCCAAGTATTCAAATTATTTTCTGTAGAATGCTAGTCAAGTAAATACACACATGCATATTTGGGTGTGTATATAATATTAAGTGAAATTTATTGACCTCATGATAGGGAACAATTAGTTTCGGATTTTATAATCAGTAGATGGTAAGCTTTTTTGTATAATAATATGTTTGTACATATTTTGCTCAACATCTATAAACAGATTCTTGGAAAGGAATTCATTATACAGCAAATGGGCAAACATAATTCTTCCTATATGTATTAGATTTAATAAAAGAACCCTAATCTTTTATTAAAATTAAGGGTGAAGTAACTTCTTTTTTTAATATATTTTATTTTTTAACTTTACAATAGTGTATTGGTTTTGCCATATATCTAAAGGCTAATTTATACTTAATTGTCATAATTAAAGTATTTTTTAAAAATCAAACATTGAATAAATGGTATGTTATACTAATTAAAGGCTGATATAAATCAGAAATAGTACCATAGAAATGATGACTAAGATAATAATTAAAACTGATAATTACTGAGAATTTATAAATTCCAGGTTGAGTGCTCAGTGTTACAGACATTCTATATTGCATAAACTTATTTCCATTTTACATTAATAATATAGGTTACCAGATAGTAAATAATTTTTGAAGGTCGCATTTTATAAATTTCAGTCGTAATTAATTTCCAGATATTTCTGACTACTGCATCAATTGTCTGAATTATTAAATTATGTTAACTGGATTTTTTATAAGTAATTGCCATCACTTATACAGCTAAAATGACCTTTACTAACTTGGACATCTATCAGCTCTTTCTGGAAGTTTGAACCAACAGTGTTCTTCCATAAGTGACCTATACATGTTTATCATTTTGTGGGTTCAGATATTAGCCATTAAATCAATTATCAACTACTTTTGTAAAATAACTCTTTTTTAGTCTTTCCTATTTTCTTTATTTTTCATATTACTTTGTCATATATGTTTAATGTGTCATGTAACACTTTCCATGGAGAAGGCAATGGCACGCCACTCCAGTACTCTTGCCTGGAAAATCCCATGGGCGGAGGAGCCTGGTAGGCTGCAGTCCATGGGGTCGCTAGAGTTGGACATGACTGAGTGACTTCACTTTCACTTTTCACTTTCATGCATTGGAGAAGTAAATGGCAACCCACTCCAGTGTTCTTGCCTGGAGAATCCCAGGGACGGGCGGGGAGCCTGGTGGGCTGCCGTCTATGGGGTCACACAGATTCGGACACGACTGTAGTGACTTAGCAGCAACACTTTGCAATATATGAAGCATTTCGTCAGTTTTTAATGCCTTCTCAGAACTCCTCAAATATTTGAAATCAAGACCATTTGTTATCCCTTTTCATCAATAAATGTAAGTCACCAAATAATGTAATTTAGTGTAGGAAATTATTGTATATGTCAACATTACTCTATCCTCATCTTTACAGAACTGTTTTTAACCATTATTAAATTTGAAAATTATTATAAATTTGGGTCAATCTCTCTTGTTAACAAAACATTTTAATTTGAACACAAGCACTATGATGGTTTTAAAATATTTCCATGGAATCTGACTTAATAAGGATATTATTGTTCATGAACTTCTTTATTCCTCCTTAATTTATTGCTTTGCACTGTTTCAATCAATAATATATGTGTCAAATATAGAATATCTTTTTCAAAAAAGCATTCTATCATGAAAAACTTGTTTAAAGTTGTAAGGATTTACCAGGCTTTAAGTTTGTTCAGCTGCAAAGTGAGCACTAAGCGCTTTGCCCCGCCTATGTCATTGTACTAGGGTGCTTATCTCACATACACCACTCAACCTCAGTTCACTTCAAGCACAGTCCTTGATCTCACTCAGCTGCAGAGATGAATAACCAAGGAGCAACCTATGCAGAACTGAAGGGAGTCAAGAACTCAAAGAGGCAGAAAAGAAAACCTAAGGTTTCTAAAAGTTCCATTTCAATGACTGAGCAGGAATTAACATATGTAGAATTAAATCTTCAAAATCCTTCTCAGAATCTTCATGGGAACAACAAGAATTACCACTCCAAAGGTAAACACTTACTAGACACATGTGGAACTGTTCTAGGATGTGCAGTGGGGTACAGAGGTGTGGAGGAAGAGTAGGGGATAAGCTCACATATTTTTCACTTTGAGGAACAGAACCTGAAGTTGGATATGGGATTCTGATGTGAAATCTGAGGACTACTTTTATTCTGGCATTACTATAATTTGAAGTCTTTGATCAACAACTCATGTAGTCTCATATTTGCTGAAAACGCAATGGTATATTCTGAGAGAAAGACTACCGTGGTCAAAATGGGTTGGGGTCCAAGTTTATATCCATAACTCTGTGTTCCTGTGGGTTCTTGTGTATGTAAACTCTAAACTCTGTCCCCATCACTCCTTTCTCAGTTTCCTTTTCTGTCCCTGCAGGTTCACCGTCACCTCCAGAGAAGTTCATTGCTGGGATCCTGGGAATCATCTGCCTCGTCTTGATGTCCACTGTGGTGACAGTGATCACTGTTACTCCCTGTAAGTACGTTTTTGAAAAACTGTAAGGGAACTTATCACTTTACTGGTGGTCAGTGCTGCTAAACATTTCATAATATTATAGAATGTGCCTATCATTAAAATACATGCAATTAGAATAAATGCAGTATATTTAATTTGTCAGAAATATACAACACAGGAGAATTACAGAGAGCATGTATATGTATATTCTGATTTCATAACTTAAATGCATGCTTTAGGAGGTTTAAAGATCTTTTTGAGAAATACAAATTAATTCTTGAGATTAGTTAAAGCAAATACTGTAAGACGTGGTGAAGTTTGTTCCGTTAGGTTTTTGAAATATTTTTTCCATCAAGTCTTCATTACTAATGAATTTTTCTTGCTAAATCAGTTTTATTTCAGATTATTCTAATTCTAAACAATAAACTGAATTCTCAAGCTCGTAAACTAAAATCATTATGATTCATTTAAAGCAATATTAACTTTTTAATGATTAATTTTGTAGCTACTGTAATACGGGAACAGAATTACACCTCTCTCATAACAAGGCTCCAGAAAGGTACATAATGATTTTCAAAGTTCTGATATGAATACAGTTCATTTTTGTCTCTATCTTAGGCTAGTGAAAATAAGAATAGATTTGGGGATAGAACATAATTTATAAAATCAGGCAATAAGCATTCATAAATAAATGATTATAGGAGAGTGCTTCTCCCTATGCAATAATAGGATCACCATATCCATTGTTGGCAATTGGCTGTAATTTCCTCCTGCTATAATATGATAAGAGAAAAATAATTTTGCTATTCTAAAATAGAAGTTTCATTTCTTGGTTTTCAGGACATGGAAAGAGTAGACATTTCTATGTGTTTCCTTTATATGGGAACATATATTAAAGACAGACCCTCTCTATGAATGCATGAATGAGATTTGTTTTATATGTACCAGCCTTGAGGATGCACAGATATGTTATTTTTTATATATGTGTATATATATGTGTGTGTATACATATGTTTATATCTATGCATATATGTAAGTTAATTTTTATTTTTCAAATTCAAATTGTTTTTGAATACTAATTCATAATCTTTCTTCAGAATGTCATTGTGGTCATTGTCCAAAAGACTGGCTTACATATTCCAACAACTGCTATTATACTAGTTTGGAAAAAAAATCATGGAATGAGAGTTTGATATCCTGTGCTACTAAGAATTCTACTCTGCTTTATATAGATAATGAAGAGGAAATGGTAAGCTATTAAATGTTTCCAACACTTTGCTAAAGGCTTCATTTATTCAACATTATATTTCTTAGGATTCACTTGTTCTTTTGTACATATTTGTAGCTTGTTTATTTTAAGGTCTGCTAGTATTCCATTAAACAATGGAATATAACTTTATGATACTTTATTTACATTTTTATACCATTCATGCATGTGTAGTAATTTCTGGTTCTTGCTTTTCATAGAAAACCATGCTTCTACAAATGCTATTAAATTCTAAAATACACTGTGATATCTAAATTTACCATACATCAAGGAAAATAAACGTATCATTTTGCTTATAGAATTATGTAATTGCACATCAGATCATAGAATAGAAGTTTCAATTTCCCAGCAGCTCCACCGCTCTGTAGTATCTTATCACTTCTCCACCTCCTTATTTGCTCCCTATCCTGACTTTTGATAATATAGAATCTCTATGATTGCTTTTGAATCATATACATGGAATCCCGTGTTCGTGCTTAGTCGTTCAACTGTGTCTGACTCTTTGCAACCTCATTAACTTCAGCCTATCAGGCTCCTGTGTCCAATGAATTTTCCAGGCAAGAATACTGAAGTGGGTTGCCATTTTCTACTCTGGGACATGGAATTATACAGGTTGTCCCTGTCTCATCAGTGCCATATGATATTTTGCAGTTCCTCCAAATTTTTGCATTTGTGTGAAGTTTGTAAATTTCCACAGCTCATTGTGTGAATTTAACAGTTAAGATCCATTCTTTCCAATGCCGCTGGGTGGAGATGGAGTCTTACACCCTCAGGGATAAAGAGGTTTCTTAGCTTCAGTAGTTTTAGTCAAGACATCCCCTTTGTTGGTCCCACCCCCACCCCTATCACCCAACCCTAGTGTCTCTCAGTGGAGGAAACAGAGGCAATTTCTCTGACTGCTCCTTGTTAGTAAGTGACCTGATGGATCACCTTGTAAGGCTTACCTGGTGTTGCCTACAGGATTCTCTCAACATACAGGAGGAACGGATTACCTGTGCCACCCCCAACAGCTAGGTTAGGTATGGGGTGTTTGGGAAGTAAGAGGCCTAGGTCACTTTCACCTGGTTGGTGGGGAGATACAAGATGCACCTAATTATCACTCCCTCATCTCCCACCTTGTTCTCTCATCACGGAGAAGTGATTAGCGATTACAAAGAAATGGGACTGCTGGGAAGTCTCAAGCCACATCACCCTTCTCTTTCCACCTTTCAGAGTTCTCCTTTCTCGTGTCTTTCATTAGTTCCCATGTTTACAGTTGAACTTAGCAGGGAGGAGCAGAGAGAAATGAGTCTCTGACCCCTTCTCTGGTCCACTGATTCCACCAATACAGAAACAGATGGCTTTGGGGTTATCTAGTCAAAGAATGGTGTCAGGCTCAGAAAACCAAATCCAGCTCTCATGTCACTGATTTTTTCAAATTCATTTCCTTAATTTCCCTCTAAAACTGAAATTCTGAGAAACATATAATAGTAGAGAAATCCATTGATATTGTCACAATATCCAGAAAAATGAATGTCATGGAATCTAAAGACTTATTTAAAGCCTTGCTATGTTAGTTTTGACATGAGGAAAAATGAAATTATATGTCAGAATTTTCCTCATTGCACATATTGAATTACTCCACCTTCTTATCCCTTAGGCTTAATGTCAGATGCAGTTCACAGCTATAAGTATCCCCAAGTTGTTATGCAAGGTGTATTCTTTTGTGGGATCTCTACAACTAATTCCTGTCTTTGTAAATATTCCCTTTATTAAATGGCTGTCAAAAAAAAAGGAATCTTCCTTATTAACATTAGAATACAGAGAATCTGATAAGTATAAACGTTGAGTTAATTTTGAATCAAAAGTATTTATGATTTGAATCATAAATATTAACCAAAAGATATTGGTTAATATTTATGGTACTATTAAAACTTCAAACTTTCAACTCCGATGTTTTTTAGTGTTAGATTAGAATCTAATATGCTCAATTTGTTCAAAGAATGAAAGATGCTATGAAAGAACACATCCTTTGACTTGCATTTTAAAAAGTAACAAAAACATTTCATGATGACTATTTAAGTGAAAATCCTTTATTTTGGGCTAGAAATTTCTGATGTCCCTATCAATTATATCGTGGATTCAAGTCTCTCGTGAAGGCCGCGGTCATCCTTGGAAGTGGCTAAATGGTTCAACTTGCAGACTACAGTAAGTTTGTAAAAAGAATGCTATATAGAGGAGGATAAATACAAAAAAGAAATATTTTAAAAATAACACGAATACATTTGTTTTAGGCGAATTATAGAAAGCTGAAGAAGATATTGAAAGTTAATAAAATGTTGATACCAATGTTGAAAACTATGCTACTCTGTAGCATAATTTCCTAGTAATAAGCTCTTACTGAAATTTTATTAAAGACTTCATTACTCATTTTCAAAATATCTTGTGTTACAGTTACATGGAAAATGCTATTATTTCATGAGTTGTCTTAATAGAATATAACAGAATTATGCATTTTTCCATAACAGGATAACAGACAAATTACCTGGTGAACATAACTGTGCTGTACAATCTTTATGGGAAATAAGAGCAGAAGACTGTCAGTTTCCAAATACATATCATTGCAAGCACAAGCTTGAGAATTAAAATAGGAGTTTGGATGCTGTTGGGTAACTTGACCTTTTATGAAATGTAAATAATATTCTGATTGCATAAATTTTAAAATGAATCATATTATTTTTACTGATAATGCATGTTTTTCAAAAACAGTTGAAATATAATTGTGTGTGCTCATTCGTTCAGTTGTGTCTGACTCTTTGAGACCCCATGGACTATAGGCTGTCAGGCTTCTCTGTCCAAGGAATTCTCTAGTCAAGAACACTGGAGTGGTTCTATTTCCAGATTTTTAAGGAATTTCCACACTGTTCTCCATAGTGGCTGTACCAGTTTGCATTCCCATCAACAGTGTAAGAGGGTTTCCTTTTTCTCCACACCCTCTCCAGCTATTTGTCGACTGTTTTATAGTGGCCATTCTGACCGGCAGAGATGATACCTCATTGTGTTTTTAATTTGCATTTCTCTAGTAATGAGTGGTGTTGTGATATGAGAAAGCTACATATCTTTTCGTGTGTTTTATTAGCCCTCTGTATATCTTCTTTGGAGAAATGTCTGTTTACTTCTTTGGCCCACTTTTTGATTGGGTTGTTCATTTTTCTGGTATTGAGCTGCATGAACTGCTTGTATATTTTGGAGCTTAATTCTTTGTCAGCTGTTTCATTTGCTGTTATTGTCTTCCATTCTGAAGGCTGCCTTTCCACCTGGCTTATAGTTTCCTTCGTTGTGCAAAAGCTTTTAAGTTTACCTAGGTCCCATTTGTATTTTTATTTCCATTACTCTGCAAGGTGGGTCATAGAGAATCTTGCTGTAGTTTATGTCATAGGGTGTTATGCCTCTGTTTTCCTCTAAGAGTTTTAATAGTCTCTGGTGTTAAATTTAGACCTTTAATCCATTTTGAGTTTGTTTTTGTTTATGGTGTTAGAAAGTGTTCTAGTTTCATCCTTTTGCATATGGTTGACTGGTTTTCCCAGCATTTGAATCAGTTCTAATGAGGTGGATGAAACTGGAGCCTATTATACAGAGGGAACTAAATCAGAAAGAGAACCATCAATACACTATATTAATGCATATATATGGACTTTAGAAAGAAGGTTACAACGATCCTATACGCAAGGCAACAAAAGAGACACATGTAAAGAACAGACTTTTGGAATATGTGGGAGACGGCGAGGGTGGGACGATTTGAGAGAATAGCATTGAAACGTGTATATTCCCATATACCAAAGAGATGACCAGTGCAAATTGGATGCATGAAGCAGGACACTCAGAGCTGGTGCTCTGGGACAACCCAAGGGATGGAGAAGGGAGGAAGGTGAGAGCGGGGTTCTGAATGGGGGAACACATGTGCACCTATGGTGATTCATGTCCATGTATGAGAAAAATACCACAATATTTTAAAGTATTTATCCTCCAATTAAAAGAAATTAATTAATTTTTTTAAAAAAAGACTACTGGAGTGGGCTATCATTTCATATTCCCTGGAGCACCTTCCTGACCCAGGGATCAAACCCTCATCTCCTGCATTGGCAGGCCGTCTCTTTACCTCTAGCGCCCCCTGGAAAACCGCAATGAAGTATCATATACACATCCAAAATCATAGGTATTATTACTTTTGTGTCTCACTTTTTTTGCTCAACAGTATGTTTATGGCATTCAAACTTCTAAAAGATTGCATAGTTTGTGATCCCATTTCCATGTAATATCAAAAATAGGAGTAGAGAGACCAAAAGTAGATTAGTGATTACTAAGGGTTGTAAAGAGACGCAATAGGAAAAGACTGCAAATTGATTAGTGATGAATGCTCTCTAGAGTGTGATAGTAGTGATGGTCATAAACTGTGAATAATTTCAAAATCATGGAGTTATATGTTTTACATGGATAAATTTTATGCTCTGTAAATTACACCTCAATAAAGTTTTTAAAAAATAACTGCTTTGGGACTGCATTTAATCTTTAAAATAATTTCTGAATATAATCGTCTTACAATATTGGCTCTTCCAGTCAATATCATGCTTTATCCTTCAAATCAATTAGGTTTTCTTTCAATTCTCCGTATTTTATTGATCAATTTTTATTTATTTATTTATTTGTGTGACACTGTTCAGCATGTGGTAATTTGATTCAGTGACCTGGAATCAAATGCCCACTCCCTGCACCGGGAAGCAAGTACTCCAAACCACTGGACCACCAGCGAAATCCCCCTAAAATACTTTATAGTTTCCAACATTGAAATTTCACACAAATATGGACATTTCGTAGCCATGCTTTTGTAAATAGCAATTTTGCTTTTAAATTAATAGTAATTGTTGCTGCTACAAATAGAATTGTGCCCAATGATTTCTCTGATTGTATGTGTTAATTTTATCATTTCAAATATATATTCCTCTGGATTGTTTATGTAAATAAATTGTGCATTTCTGAATGATCACGTTTTATTTCTTCCCTTCAGGTGTAATAACATTTTCTTGTTTTTCTTTTCATTTTTTTTTGTTTTTCTTGTTTTTGACTTATTTTTACCCAATTGCCTTTATTTCCAATGTTGAACAGATGAGACAGTAAAGGTCTTATAAGTATCCTCCCTACACTGGGGGAAAATATTTCAATACTTCATGCTCAAATATGTGTTTTTTAAGGTTTTTTCATATACCTTTCTAACATGAAAGCAATTCCATAGTATTCATAATTTTCTTTCTTATAGGTTTTGTATGCAATCAGTCATGTTACCATTTTACTATTTTTCTTTCAATGGAATGAGAAAATTTTTAATGTTTTTGAAATATCTCTTTCCTTCAAATGTTGACCAATTATGCATTCCTGAAATAAAAACCACAAAAATCATTCTGTATTTTCTTCCTTTGAAAAATCACTGCATATATCATATTTAGATTAAGATGATTTTCTTCATCCATTTATCACAAAGAGTTTGGATTGAGTCCATTGATATTATGTAACTTGACAGGTTTTGTTATCAAGGCTCTATGGAAGCCTCTGTTTTATGGTGAAAGACCTGGCATAGTTTTAAGTGTTATTATTCACTACTGATACCATTAGGGCTCCTAGAATATTTTGTAGGAAGGTTTATACTGTGAACTTAATATATTTAACACATGTTAATCTTATACAGGTTTATGGTTGTTGTACTACACTTGGTAATTTCCATTTTCTAGACATTCTATTTCATATGGATTGTAAGAAGTTTTTTTAATGCAGCTTTTTTGTCTGTTTAACATTGTCCGTAAAAACTATAATGGTTTTGTCAGGTTTTAGTTCAGTTCAGTCACTCAGTCAAGTCCGACTCTTTGCGACCCCATTAACTGCACTATGCCAGGCTTCCCTATCCATCACCAACTCCCAGAGCTTGCTCAAACTCATGTCCATCGACTCGGTGACACCATCCAACCATCTCATCCTCTGTTGTCCCTTTCTCTTCCCGCCTTCAATCTTTCCCAGCATCAGGGTCTTTTCCAGTGAGTCAGTTCCTCCCATTAGGTGGCCAAAGTATTGAAGTTTCAGCCGCAGCATCAGTCCTTCCTATGAAAATTCAGGGCTGATTTTTCCCCAGGATGGACTGGTTTGATCTCCTCCCAGCCCAAGGGACTCTCAAGAGTCTTCTCCATCACCACAGTTCAAAAGCATCAATTCTTCAGTGCTCAGCTTTCTATATGGTGCAACTCTCACATCCTTACATGACTATGGAAAAACCAAGCTTTGACTAGATGGACCTTAAAGTAATATCTCTGATTTTAATATGCTGTCTAGTTTGATCATAGCTTTCCTTCCAAGGAACAAGCGTCCTTCAATTTCATGGCTGCAGTCAAATCTGCAATGATTTAGGAGTCCAAAAAAATAAAGTCTCTCACTGTTTCCATTGTTTCCCAATTTTTTTTGCCATAAACTGATGGGACTGCATACCATGATCTTCGCTTTTTGAATGTTAAGCTTTAAGCCAGCTTTTTCACTCTCCTATTTCATTTTCATCAAGAGGCTCTTTAGTTCTTCACTTTCTGCCATAAGGGAGGTGTCATCTACATATTTGAGGTTATTGATATTTCTCCCAGCAATCTTGATTCCAGCTGTGCTTCATCCAGCCTGGCATTTCACATGATGTGCTCTGCATGGAAGTTAAATAAACAGGGTGACAGTATACAGCCTTGACATATTCCTTTCCCAATTTGGAACCAGTTAGCTCTTCCATGTCCAGTTCTAACTTGCTTATTGACCTACATACAGATTTCTCAAGAGGCAGGTCAGGCGGTCTGGTAATCCTATCTCATGAATAATTTTCCACAGTTTGTTGTGATCTACACAGTCAAAGGCTTTGGCATAGTCAACAAAGCAGAAGGTGTTTTTCTGGAAGTCTCTTGCTTTTCCAATGATCCAACAGATGTTGGCAATTTTATCAACAGCAAAGAATCAAATTGCCAACATCTATTGGATTGTCATGGAGAAGGCCCTGGTGAC
This sequence comes from Bubalus kerabau, assembly GCF_029407905.1. NCBI lineage: Eukaryota > Metazoa > Chordata > Mammalia > Artiodactyla > Bovidae > Bubalus > Bubalus kerabau. Next base: position 22,664,839 of record NC_073624.1, read on the forward strand.
CCACCCCTGTGCTCTTGCCTGCAAAAATCCCATGAACGGAGGAGCCTGGGCTGAAGTTCATGGTGTCGCTAAGAGTTGGACACGACTGAGCGACTTCACTTTCACTTCTCACTTTCATGCACTGGAGAAGGAAATGGCAACCCACTCCAGTGTTCTTGTCTAGAGAATCCCAGGGACGGAAAAGCCTGGCAGACTGCTGTCTATGGGGTCACACAGAGTTGGACACAACTGACGTGACCGCAGCAACAGGAACATGGATTGTCATATTTATATAGATATAAAAGATTTGTGTTTTCTCTGTTCTCCACGTGTCATTTATTAATTTTATTGTCTTTGAAATGAAAATAGCTTTGACCCTTTTATTCCCCTCTACTGTAATTTTTTTTCATGATTTTTCATACTTGCTATTTTCTTCCTTTGTCTTTATGTCAATTATATTAATTTCACCAAAATTGCTTTTTCATTTCAAGTTTATTGTCAAGCATGCTCAGATTTCTTCTTTCTTTTTTTTTTCATTTATAATGTATGCATTTAACTGAATTAATATGTCACAAGACAGAATCTTGTTGTTACATTTTTCTTTTAATTCATATAAAATTATGAAATTTGACTTTGGTTTTTCCTTGGTTCATATGTTATTTAGAAATAGATTACTGAATACAAAACCCAATAAAGATTTTCAAAATTTTGGTTATTGACTTCTATTTTAGGTAAACTGGTTAGAGAAATTTTCATGAACCTGGAAATATTCTGTATGTCTATTACATATGGCTGATGTGACTATGAAATCAATCTGAAATGTTTATTTCTTCTAATTAATTAAAAGTTAAATTTGAGTATTCACATTTCAAGTGCCCACTTGCCAAACTTGTCTGGAGGCTAGTGTTGTGACACCATAGTTCTGTAGCTTTTTTAGTAATGTAACTGGTCTTAGACATATATAGTGAATTTTTTAGAAATGTTCATTTGAACTTAAAAAATAAGAATATTCTATGTTAGTGTATGGAAAAGGCAATGGCACCCCACTCCAGTACTCTTGCCTGGAAAATCCCATGGATGGAGGAGCCTAGTAGGCTGCAGTTCATGGGGTCGCTAAGAGTTGGACACGACTGAGCGACTTCACTTTCACTTTTCACTTTCACGCATTGGAGAAGGAAATGGCAACCCACTCCAGTGTTCTTGCCTGGAGAATTTCAGGGACAGGAGAGCCTGGTAGGCTGAAGTCTATGGAGTCGTGCAGTGTCAGACACAACTGAAGCAACTCAGCAGCAGTTCTATAAGTGCCCTACATTTTACAGCATGCATTTTTTACTCAGTAGTCTAGTAAGTTCATATTTTTGTACTTTTCTGAAACAATGAAAAGACATAATTTCTCTCTACTCTCTTCACTGCTCATGCCATTTTTGCTCCCTTGAATTCTAATACAAACATATATGCACCATTTGGTACTTTATCATTACTATTTTACCTTTCAATATCTATTTGGATATATCCACATAAGTTCTTTTCTTCAATTCTTCTTTCCTTTCTGCATATCCAAATTTTCAACTAGAATAAGAGTTTCTTCTTTACAAGACCTTAAAATGTTTCCTTTACATAGAGTCATTTAGTAATTTTGGCAATCTCCCTCCATTTAAAAACCTTCCTTGAAAATGAATCCATCTAGCCATCATGTTAAAAGGGTGTTTGCTCTTACTATGGACATCCAATTTATCTATCTCTCTTAGGTCACTAGGTACTTCCATTTTAGATATAGTCACAAACATGGATTTATGCAATAAACAGTAAATTCAAAATACTCTTAGATTTTGAGTATTATCTTGGCTGTATGTGGATTAACCATAGATTTTATTAAAGTTAAATACCAGAAGAGTCAACATATTTGGGCATGTAACCAAGGACATGATGTGTACAAAATTATTTAATTGAAACCAGCAAAGTGTATGATAACATGAATAATTTATTTAACACTTGCCTTGTAGCTCAGCTCGTAAAGAATCCACCTGTAATACAAGAGACTTCAGTTCAATCCATGAATTGGGCAGATCCCCTGAAGAAGGGAATGGCTACTCACTCCAGAATATTTACCTGGAGAATTTCATGGACAGAGGAGCCTGGTAGGCTACAGTTCATGCATTTGCAAAACGTTGGACACAGCTGAGTGACTTTCACTTTTTACTTCAAATTTTAAAAGTGAATATTACTGAATTTTACATTATTTGGCATCACTAATGAATGCTTCACTTGCTATAATTCAATGAAGTGGGTAATAGACTATTATTTATTTAGTTTATTAATATAAAATATAATAAAGATAATCACCACATAGGTAGCCATTAGCAATTGCTATAGAAAGTTCAAATATTAGTCTATATTACTAAGACATAATAGAGTTTGCAAATAGCTTACAAACAGCTTACAAATACCTGAAAGAAGAGAAGTGAAAGGCAGAGGAGCAGGAAAAGATATACCCAACTGAATGCAGAGTTCCATAGATTAGCAAGGAAAGAGAAAACCTTCTTAAGTGAACAATACAAAGAAATAGAGGAAAACAATAGAATGGGAAAGACTAGATATATCTTCAAGAAAACTGGAGATACCAAGGGAATATTTCATGCAAAGATAGGCACAAAGGAGGAAAAAATGGCAAGGACCTAACAGAAGCAGAAGGAGAGGTGGCAAGAATACCCAGATAAACTGTACAGAAAAACTCTTAATGACCCAGATAACCACAATGGTGTGGTCACTCACCTGGAGCCAGACATTCTGAAGTGTGAAGTCAGGTGGGCCTTAGGAAGCCTTACTAAAAACAAAGCTAATGGATGTGGTGTAATTCCAGCTGCTGCTGCTGCTAAGTCGCTGCAGTCATGTCCGACTTCGTGCGACCCCATGGACTGCAGCCTACCAGGCTTCTCCATCCATGGAATTCTCCAGGTAAAAACACTGGGGTGGGCTGCCATTTCCTTCTCCAATGCGTGAAAGTGGAAAGTGAAAGTGAAGTCGCTCAGTCGTGTCTGACTCTTAGGGACCCCATTGACTGCAGCTTACTAGGCTCCTCCATCCATGGGATTTTCCGGGCAATAATACTGGAGTGGGGTGTCAGTGTCTTCTCCAAATTCCAGATGAGCTATCCCAAATCCTAAAGAATGATGCTGTTAAAGTGCTGCAGTCAATATGCCAGCAAACTGGAAAACTCAGCAGTGGCCACAGGACTAGAAAAGGGCAGTTTTCATTCCAATCCCAAAGAAAGGCAATGCGAATAACATTCAAATTATCCTACAATTGCACTCATTTCACATGCTATCAATTATGGGCAAAATCCTTGAAGCTAAGCTTCAGCAGGACATGAACAGAAAACTTCAAGATATTCAGGCTGGATTCAGAGAAGGCAGATGATCAAATTGCCAACATCCATTGAATCATAGAGAAAGCCAGCGAATTCCAGAAAAAAATCTACTTTTGCCTCATCGACTCTGCTAAAGCCTTTGACTGTGTGGATCACAACCACCTGTGGAATATTCTTAAAGACATGGGAATACCAGACCAATTTAGCTGCCTCCTGAGAAATCTGCATGCAGGTCAAGAAGTAACAGTAGAGCAGGACATGGAACAATGGAATGGCAGGTTGGTTTAAAATTGGGAAAGGAATACTTCAAGGCTGGATATTGTCACCCTGCTTATTTAAATTATATGCAGAGTGCATCATGTGAAATGCTGGCTGCATGACTCACAAACTGGAATTAAGATTGCAGGGAGAGATATCAACAACCTCAGATAGCAGATTATACCACTTTAATGGCAGAAAGTGAAGAGGAACTAAAGAGCTTCTTGATGCAGGTGAAACAGGAGACTGAAAAGATGGCTTAAAATTCAACAATCAAAAAACACAGATCATGGCACACAGTCCCATCACTTCATAGTAAATAGATAGAGAAAAAGTGGAAACAGTGTCCAAGTCCATTGTCTTTGGCTCCAAAATCACTGCGGACAATGACTGTGGCCATGAAATTAAAAAGCGCTTGCTCCTTGGAAGTAAAGACATGACAAAATTAGATAGCATATTAAAAAGCAGAGACATGACTTTGCCAACAAAGGTCTATATAATCAAAGCTATGATTTTTCCAGTAGTCATGTGTGGATCTGAGATTTGGACCATAAAGGCTGAGAGCCAAAGAATTATGTTTTCCAGCTATGGTGCTGGAGAGAGTCCCTTGGACAGCAAGGAGATCAAGCCAGTCAATCCTAAAGGAAATAAACCCTGAGTATTCATGTGAAAGACTGATGCTAAAACCAAAGCTCCAATACTTTGGCCAGCCGGTGCAAAGAGCTGACTCATTGGAAAAGACCCTTATGCTGGAAAAGATTCAGTGCAAGAGGAGAAGAGGGCCACAGAGGATTAGATGGCTGGATGACCTCAATGACTCAATGGACAGGTAGTCTTGGGTGTGCTCAGTCTCTTCAGTCATGTCCGACTCTGTAACCCCATGGACAGTAGCCCCACTAAGCTTCTCTCTCCATGGAATTTTCCAGGCAAGAATCCTGGAGTGGGTTGCCATTTCTTTCTCCAGGGGATCTTCCTCAGCCAGAGATTGAACCTGGGTCTGTTGCATCACAGGCAGATTCTTTACCATCTTAACCAGGGAAGCCCCTCAATGGATGTGAATTTGAGCAAACTCAGGGAAATAGTGAAGGACAGGGAAGCTTTGCCTGCTGCAGTCCACAGGATCACAAAGAGTCAGACACAGCTTCATGACTGAACAACAACAAAAACTGGTATATAACTACAGATGTATATTCCATATTTCTAGATTTTAGAAAGCTAAAAATTTGACTGTGTGGATCACAGTAAACTGTGGAAAATTCTGAAAGATATGGGAATACCAGACCACCTGATCTGCCTCTTGAGAAATTTGTATGCAGGTCAGGAAGCAACAGATAGAACTGGACATGGAAAAACAGACTGGTTCCAAACAGGAAAAGGAGTACATTAAGGCTGTATATTGTCACCCTTCTTATTTAACTTCTATGCAGAGTATATCATGAGAAACTCTGGACTGGATGAAACACAAGCAGGAATCAAGATTGCTGGGAGAAATATCAATAACCTCAGGTATGCAGATGACACCACCCTATAGCAGAAAGTGAAGAGGAACTAAAACGCCTGTTGATGAAAGTGAAACAGGAGAGTGAAAAAGTTGGCTTAAAGCTCAACATTCAGAAAACGATGATCATGGCATCCGGTCCCATCACTTCATGGGAAATAGATGGGGAAACAGTGGAAACAGTGGCAGACTTTATTTTTTGGGCTCCAAAATCACTGAAGATGGTGACTGCAGCCATGAAATTAAAAGATGCTTACTCCTTGGAAGGAAAGTTATGACCAACCTCTATAGAATATTCAAAAGAATAGATATTACTTTGCCAACAAAGGTCCGTCTAGTCAAGGCTATGGCTTTCCTGTGGTCATGTATGGATGTGAGAGTTGGACTGTGAAGAAAGCTGAGTGCCGAAGAATTGATGCTTTTGAACTGTGGTGTTGGAGAAGACTCTTGAGAGTCCCTTGGACTGCAGGGAGATCCAACCAGTCCATTCTGAAGGAGATCAGCCCTGGGATTTCTTTGGAAGGAATGCTAAAGCTGAAACTCCAGTACTTTGACCACCTCATGGAAGAGTTGACTCATTGAAAAAGACTCTGATGCTGGGAGGGATTGGGGGCAGGAGAAGGGGACGGCAGAGGATGAGATGGCTGGATGGCATCACTGACTCGATGGACATGAGTCTGGGTGAACTCCAGGAGATGGTGATGGACAGGGAGGCCTGATGTGCTGCGATTCATGGGGTCACAAAGAGTCGGACACGACTGAGCAACTGAACTGAACTTAAAAAAGTTTAATATATAGTAACTCTTCTGAATTAGGGACAAGTATCCTTAAATACAAACTGTCAATGGAATTATGATTTTCTCCATTATAATAGAAATGACACAATGAGATTATATGGAAAAAATAAACAATGCCTAGATTTAGTAAACTTATCTAAAAGTAAAACTTAAACATTGAAGTTACTCTTGACAAGGCATAAATGTTCAGCATTGATGAATGAAGTGAAAGCAAGTTAACAGCATGGTGATCATGTCGTTTGTCCCCCTATATCTTTTAGAAAGTGAAATCAATTCTCAGAGGAACTCACCAAAGAACAAACTAACTGATACACTACGTATCCAAAGTCTCCTATATTCTGGAGTTGTGTGATGAGATAAACTGTCTTCAAAATACCCAAGCGTAAGAAATTCCTGTTTCAGTGACATGGTGATAAGAATGTACTTTTTTCACTATTGTTTCACTCTGGGCCTTCACAGGGCAGTCTGTGAAGACCACAGACATTGTTTGATTTTCACAGTAACCTGGCCACTCACGAGAAGAGGCAGGACTCTGGCCTGTAGAAGGTATGTGTTTCCCTCTCCTTCTTAATTTCTCATCTCATTTAGCAGGAGATTACAAATGCCAATGTGGTTCGACTTAGGGACAATTACTAAGCAAACAAATTGAAGAGATATTGGTATCTGTATTTGATATTTTGTTATTTTAATTTGGGAGAAAGTAAGACTAAAATATGAAGTATTTGGGAAGATTTCTTAAAATGTTCAAATTCTTGCCTGCAGATGTTATTCAAGTGAATACTTTCATGTATAACTGATTTTGTTAATCCAATTTAAGATGAAGGATCAGGAGCATCAGGACAAGGGACAGTTAACATTGTATTTTGTCATCAATAGACATAGAATTAGATACAGTATTAAATATTTAACTCAGCCCTTAAAAATAGAATCTTAAAATGGATTCATAGAATTGTGAATGGCCAATATAATTCTTCACTGATCTAGTTAAAGTAAAAATCAGAATATGGTACCTCCAGTAAAATGCTGGATTACCTCAATTATATATGATCAAATGCTTTATAAAAACTTGATCACAATATTGAAGAAAGATAAATCACACTAACACAGAGATTTCTATCTAATAAATTACATTGCCTGATATGAATAATACCATGGCAATTGCATTAAAATAAGAAATAAAGTAAAAGTCAAATTTAATATTAGGTGTTTTACATGCTTTATATCATACATATTTTTATTCTCATTTTAGATTAGTAAACTCATTTGTTAAATACTAAATAATTTTTAAAGGTCATACATTGCAAATTTCAAAGCCAGAATTAATTGTAGATTGCACTGACTACAGAATCCATTGACTGAATTTTTAAGGCACATTATTGACTTCTTATAATTGCTGATACAACTAAAGCTTCCCTCATTGACTTAACAGCCTCAGGATCTTCCTGGAGGTTTGTACCAACATTGTTCTTCCATAAATAATGCATGCTTTTCCTTATCATTTTGTGATTTCATATCTTAGCCATTGTCAATTGTTAATTACTCATGTAAAATAAGTATTTAATGTCATTTTAACATTGTTTTGTCTTTATATGATAAAAACTTTTGGAGAGTTTAATATGTCATGTACCATTTTTAACATGTAAAATATTTCTTTAATTGTTTAATGATTTCTCAGAGCTCCACAATCACGCAAAATAGAAGAATTATTTGATAGCATCTCATTCCCTTTTCATTAATGAATGTCCCAATTAAAGTAGTTTAATGCAGAGTGTACCATATATGCCAATACTGTTATTCCCTCATCAGAGAAAGCTGTCTTTAACTTTTAATCGATTTTAAACTTACCTATATAATTGGTGCATGTTTTTCCAATATGGACTTTAATTTGAACAAAGATATTATAACAATTTTAAAGGGTTTCTGTGAATTTTGTCTTTCCATTCATCAGGATATTACTATTCATGAACTTTTTCAGTGATCTGCTAATTTTCATTGTTCCAATAAACAAGTAACATTATGTCAAACAGAATATGTTTTTAAATATTTACTTGTTTTTAACTGATTGATGACTGGTTTACAATATTGGTTTGATTTCTGTCATACATCAGCATAAATTAACCATAGGTGTACATATGTCCCCTCCTTTCAGTTTCCCTCTCACCTCACACCCATTCCCACCACTCTTGGTTATTAAACACCAAATACTATTTTTAAAACTAGTTACTCTACCATGAAACAGTTGTCTAAAGGTCTACTGAAATGACAACCAAACTTGGATTTGCTCAGCTGCTAAATGAGTGCTGTTAACTGATCTCACACATCACCCAGTTTAACCTTTCAAGGTTTCTTGTGATTTTACACACCATTTATTAACTACTTATGTAAAGTTTCCATAGAACAACATCCTTGACATTAAACAGCCACAGAGATGAAGAACCAAAAGGAAAGCTACTCAGAACCGAGTATGGTTAAGGACACCAGGAGACAGCAAATGAGAGGTAAGATCCTGAAAAGATCAATTTTAGCAGCTGAGCAGGAGAAAACCTACATGGGATTAAACTTTCAAATTGCCTTTCATTATGTCAGTGGAATGACAGGAACTACCACTGCAAGTGTAAAGCATTTACCCGCTTACATGTTTTTATTAATGAGACTTAGAGCTGGAGTTTGAAATACAGTATTCTAATATGACATATGTGCTGTGTTGTGCTTAGTCGCTCAGTTGTGTCCAACTCTTTGCCACCCCATGGACTGTAGCCCGCCAGGCTCCTCTGTCCATGGGGATTCTCCAGGCATGACTGCTCGAGAAGGTTGCCATGCCCTCCTCTAGGACTACCTACCCAGGCATTGCTGTAATTTGTAGTCTTTGATTTACAACTCGTGAAGCCTTATATTCACTGAAAAAGGAATGGTATATTCTGAGAGGAGGATTGCAATGGTAGATATCATTTTGGGGTCCAAGTTGATGTCTTTGAATTCTCACGGACTTGGGATCTTTTGTTCTTCTAAAATAACTGTCTCCATTACTCCTTTCTCAGTGTTTCCTTTTCTCTCCCTGCAGATTCACCGTCAGCTCGAGAGAAGCTCATTGTTGTGATCCTGGGAATCGTCTGTTTTGTCTTGATGTATACTATAGTGAGAGTGAAAACTTTTATTCCACGTAAGTCAAGTTTTGAAAGATGATGACTGAACCTTTCATTTTAATGATCGTCAGTGCCTCTAAAATGTCATATTATTATGGAATAGAACTCTCATTTTAATGTGTGCTTTTAGCCTAAGTATTGAATGGTTATCCTGAGTTGAGCAAAGTATAAATTACAGAATGATTGTAGGGAAAATTAAATATATACACAGATATTTTCTGATTTCAAAACTCAAAGATATACTTTAAGAAACTGAAACACCTTATTGAGAACAACAAATTAATTCTTGAGATTGCTTGAACCAAGTATTGTAAGAGGTGGTGGAGTGTTTTCTCTAAGATTTTTGAAATATACACCCCCGTCTTCATTACCTCATTAATTATTCTAAAAGCAATATTTTCCAGATCATCCTAAATCCATGTTAAACACCATGTTTAAACTAAAAACTAAAATTATTATTATTTATTTAGATCAATGTAAATATTTTAAAAGATTATTTCCATTTTTTTCTAGGTACCCAAATATCAGAACAGAGTAAGTCCTCTCTGATAACAAAGCTCCAGAAAGGTATATAATGATTTCAAACTTCTATTATAAATATAGTTTGTATTTTGTCTCTCTTTTAGGCTAGTGAAGATAGAAATAGATCTGGGGATTAAACGTAAATTATAAAAGCAGGCAACAATATTCCTAAATAATGATTATAGGAGAGTCTTTCGCCCTATGCAACAATATCATCACCATATCCATTGTTGGCAATTGGCCATAATTTCCTCCTGTTATAATATGATAAGTGACAAATAATTTTGCTATTCTAAAATAGAAGTTTCATTTCTTGATTTTTAGGACATGTAAATAGTAAATATTTCTATGTGTTTGCTTTATATGGGGCCATAAATTGGGATATGAGAGACAGACCCTCTCTATGAATGTATGAATGAGATTTGTTTTATATGTACCAGACTTGAGGATGCATAGATATGTTATTTTATATATGTGTGTGTATGCATAAATGTTTATATCTATGCATATGTGTAAGTTAATTTTTATTTTTCAAATTCAAATTGTTTTTGAATAGTAATTCATAATCTTTCTTCAGAATGTGATTGTGGTCATTGTCCACAAGACTGGTTTACATATTCCAACAACTGCTATTATACTAGTTTGGAAAAAAAATCGTGGGATGAGAGTTTGATATCCTGTGCTACTAAGAATTCTACTCTGCTTTATATAGATAATGAAGAGGAAACGGTAAGATATTAAATGTTTCCAACACTTTGTTAAAGGCTTCATTTAGTCAACATTACATTTGTTAGGATTCACTTGTGCTTTTGTACATATTTGTAGCTTGTTTATTTTAAAATCTGCTAGTATTCCATTAAACAATGGAATATAACTTTATGATACTTTATTTACATTTTTATACCGTTCATGCATGTGTAGTAATTTCTGGTTCTTGCTTTTCATAGAAAACCATGTTTCTAAAAATGCTATTAAATTCTAAAATACACTATGCTATCTAATTTTACCATACATAAAGGAAAATAAACATATGATTTTGCCTGTAGAATTGTGTAATTGCACATCAGATCATGGAATAGAAGTTTCAACTTCCCAGCAGCCCCACCCCTCTGTAATATCTTATCACTTCTCCACCTCCTTATTTACACACTGTCCTGACTTTTGATATTATAGAATCTCTTTGATTGCTTTTGAATCATATACATGGAATCCTGTGTTCATCCTTAATCATGCAACAGTGTCTGACTCTTTGCAATCTCATTAACTTCAGCCTGTCAGGCTCCTGTGTCCATGGAATTTTCCAGGCAAGAATACTGAAGTGGGTTGCCATTTTCTACTCCAGGACATGGAATCATACAGGTTGTCCCTGTCTCATCACTGCCATATGATATTTTGCAGTTCCTCCAACTTTTTGCATTTATGTGAAGTTTGTAAGTTTCCACAGCTCATTGTGTGAATTCAACAGTTAAGATCCATTCTTTCCAATTCTGCCGGGTAGAGATGGAGTCTTACACCCTCAGGGATAAAGAGGCTTCTTAGCTTCAGTAGTTTTAGTCAAGACATCCCCTTTGCTGGTCCCACCCCCACCCCTATCACCCAGCCCTAGTGTCTCTCAGTGGAGGAAACAGAGGCAATTTCTCTGACTGCTCCTTGTTAGTAAGTGTCTTGATGGATCACCTTGTAAGGCTTACCTGGTGTTGCCTACACGATTCTCTCACACACAGGAGGAATGCCTTACCTGTGCCACCCCCAACAGCTAGGTTAGGTATGGGGTGTTTAGGAAGTAAGAGGTTTAGGTCACTTTCACCTGGTTGGTGGGGAGATACAAGATGCCCCTAATTATCATTCCTTCACCTCCCACCTTGTTCTCTCATCAAGGAGAAGTGATTAGCGATTACAGAGGAGTAGGGTTGCTGAGAAGTCTCAAGCCACATCACCCTTCACTTTCCACCTTTCAGAGTTCTCCTTTCTCGTGTCTTTCATCAGTTCCCATGTTTACAGTTGAACTTAACAGGGAGGAGCGGAAAGAAATGAGTCTCTGACCCCTTGTCTGGTCCACTGATTCCACCAATACAGAAACAGATGGCTTTGGGGTTTATCTAGTCAAAGAATGGTGTCAGGCTCAGAAAACCAAATCCGGCTCTCACGTCACTTATATTCTCAATTTCATTTCCTTAATTTCCCTCTAAAACTGAAATTTTGAGAAACATATAATAGTAGAGAAATCCACTGATATTGTCACAATATCCAGAAAAATGAATGTCATGGAATCTAAAGACTTATTTATAGCCTTGCTATGTTAGTTTTGTCATGAGGAAAAATGAAATTATATGAATCAGAATTTTTCTCATTGCACATATTGAATTACTCCACCTTCTTATCCCTTAGGCTTAATGTCAGATGTAGTTCACAGCTGTAAGTATCCCCAAGTTGTTATGCAAGGTGTATTCTTCTGTGGGATCTCTACAACTAATTCATGTGTTTGTAAATATTCCCTTTATTAAATGGCTGTCGAAAAAAAAAGGAATTTTCCTTATTAACATTAGAACACAGTGAAACTGATAAGTATAAATGTTAAGTTAATTTTGAATCAAAAGTACAGATATTGGTTAATATTTATGGCACTATTAAAACTTCAAACTTTCAACTCTTATATTTTTTAGTGTTAGATTAGAATCTAACATGCTCAATTTGTTCAAAGAATGAAAGATGCTATGAAAGAACACATCCTTTGACTTGCATTTTAAAAATTAACAAACACATTTCATAATGACTATTTAAGTGAAAATTCTTTATTTTGGGCTAGAAATTTCTGATGTCCCTATCAATTGTATCGTGGATTCAAATCTCTCGTGAAGGCCGGGGTCGTCCTTGGAAGTGGCTAAATGGTTCAACTTGCAATCTACAGTAAGTTTGTAAAAAGAATGCTATATAGAGGAAGAAAAATACAAAAGAGAAATATTTTTAAAATAACATGAATACATTTGTCTTAGTCAAATTATAGAAAGCTGAAGGAAGATATTGAAAGTTAATAAAATGTTGATACCAATGTTGAAAACCAGGCTACTCTGTAGCCCAATTTCCTAGTAACAAGCTCTTACTGAAATTTTATTAAAGACTTCATTACCCATTTTCAAAATATCTTGTATTACAGTTACATGGAAAATGCTATTGTTTTATGAGTTGTCTTCATAGAATGTAACAGAATTATGCATTTTTCCATAACAGGATAACAGACAATATATCTGGTGAACGTAACTGTGCTGTACAATCTTTATGGGGCATTGGAGCAGAAGACTGTCAGTTTCCAAATACATATCATTGCAAGCGTAAGCTTGAGAATTAAAATATGAGTTTGGATGCTGTTGGGTAACTTCACCTTTTATGAAATGAAAATAATATTCTGATTGCATACATTTTAAAATGAATTATATTATTTTTTCTGATAATGAATGATTTTCAAAAACAGTTGAAATATAATCGTGTGTGCTCATTCGTTCACTTGTGTCTGACTCTTTGAGACCCCATGGACTATAGGCTGTCAGGCTTCTCTGTCCAAGGAAATCTCCAGTCAAGAATACTGGAGTGGTTCTATTCTCAGATTTTTAAGGAATTTCCACACTGTTCTCCATAGTGGCTGTACCAGAATTATGCGGTATTTACATTTCCATCAACAGTGTAAGAGGGTTTCCTTTTTCTCCACACCCTCTCCAGCTATTGTTGTTTGTCGACTTTTTTATGGTGGCCATTCTGACCGGCAGAGACGGTACCTCATTGTGTTTTTAATTTGCATTTCTCTAGTAATGAGTGGTGTTGTGATATGAGAAAGCTACATGTCTTTTCGTGTGTTTTATTAGCCCTCTGTATATCTTCTTTGGAGAAATGTCTGTTTACTTCTTTGGCCCACTTTTTGATTGGGTTGTTCATTTTTCTGGTATTGAGCTGCATGTACTGCTTGTATATTTTGGAGCTTAATTCTTTGTCAGTTGTTTCATTTGCTGTTATTGTCTTCCATTCTGAAGGCTGCCTTTCCACCTGGCTTATAGTTTCCTTCGTTGTGCAAAAGCTTTTAAGCTTACCTAGGTCCCATTTATATTTTTGTTTTTATTTCCATTACTCTACAAGGTGGGTCATAGAGAATCTTGCTGTGGTTTATGTCAGAGGGTGTTATGCCTCTGTTTTCCTCTAAGAGTTTTAATAGTCTCTGGTGTTAAAATAAGACCTTTAATCCATTTTGAGTTTATTTTTGTTTATGGTGTTAGAAAGTGTTCTAGTTTCATTCTTTTGCATATGGTTGACTGGTTTTCCCAGCATTTGAATCAGTTCTAATGAGGTGGATGAGACTGGAACCTATTATACAGAAGGAACTAAATCAGAAAGAGAACCATCAATACACTATATTAATGCATATATATGGACTTTAGAAAGAAGTTAACAATGATCATATATGCAAGGCAACAAAAGAGACACAGATGTAAAGAACAGACTTTTGGAGTATGTGGGAGAAGGCGAGGGCGGGATGATTTGAGAGAATAGCATTGAAACATGTATATTCCCATATATAAAAGAGATGACCAGTGCAAGTTGGATGCGTGAAGCAGGACACTCAGAGCTGGTGCTCTGGGACAACCCAAGGGATGGGGGAGGGAGGAAGGTGAGAGCGGGGTTCTGAATGGAGGAACACATGCACACCCATGGCTGATTCATGACCATGTATGAGAAAAATACCACAGTATTTTAAAGTAATTATCCTCCAATTAAAATAAAAAAAATTTTTTTAAAGACTACTGGAGTGGGCTATCATTTCATATTCCCTGGAGGACCTTCCTGACCCAGGGATCAAACCCTCCTCTCCTGCACTGGCAGGCAGTCGCTTTACCACTAGTGCCACCCGGAAAACCCCACTGAAGTATCATATACACATCCAAAAATATAGGTATCATTACTTTTGTGTCTCACTTTTTTTGCTCAACAGTATGTTTATGGCATTCAAACTTCTAAAAGATTGCATATTGTGTGAGCCCATTTCCATGTAATATCAAAAATAGGAGTAGAGAGACCAAAAGTAGATTACTGATTACTAAGGGCTGTGAAGAGACGGAATAGGAAAGACTGCAAATTGATTAGTGATGTATGCTCTCTACAGTTTGAATGTAGTGACGGTCATGAATGGTGAATAATTTTAAAATCATGGATTTATATATTTTAAATGGATAAATTTTATGCTCTGTAAATTACACCTCAATAAAGTTTTTAAAAGGTAACTGCTTTGGGACTGCATTTAATCTTTAAAATAATTTCTGAAGATAATCGTCCTACAATATTGACTCTTCCAGTCAATATCATGCTTTATCCTTCCAATCAATTAGGTTTTCTTTAAATTCTCCCTATTTTATTGATCAATTTTTGTTTGTTTATTTATTTGTGTCACACTGTTCAGCATGTGGTATCTTGATTCAGTGACCAGGGATCGAACGCCCATTCCCTGCTCCAGGAAGCAACTAATCCAAACCACTGGACCACCAGCGAAATCCCCCTATAACATTTTATAGTTTCCAACATTGAAATTTCACACAAATATGGACATTTCATAGCCATGCTTTTGTAAACAGCTATTTGCTTTTTAAATTTGTAGTAATTGATGCTGCTACAAATAGAATTGTGCCCAATGACTTCTGTGCCATACATTCTGATTGTATATATTAATTTTATCATTTCAAATATATATTCCTCTGGGTTTTTTATGTAAATAAACAGTACATCTCTGAATAATCATGTTTTATTTCTTCCCTCCAGTTGCAATAACTTTTTCTTGTGTTTCTTTTCTCTTTTTTTTGTTATTGTTTTTCTTGTTTTTGACTTATTTTTACCCAATTGCCTTTATTTCCAATGTTGAACAGATGATATAATAAAGTTCTCATAAGTAGCCTTCCTACACTGGGGGAAAATATTTCAATGCTTCATGCTCAAATACATGCTTTTTAAGGTTTTTTCATATACCTTTCTAACATGAAAGCAATTCCATAGTATTCAGAATTTTCATATAGGTTTTGTATGCAATCAGTCATGTTACCATTTTACTATTTTTCTTTCAATGAAATGAGAAAATTTTTAATGTTTTTGAAATATCTCTTTCCTTCAAATGTTGACCAATTATACATTCCTGAAATAAAAATCACAAAAATCATTCTCTATTTTCTTCCTTTGAAAAATCACTGCATATATCATATTTAGATTAAGATGATTTTCTTCATCCATTTATCACAAAGAGTTTGGACTGAGTCC
The DNA here is from genome assembly GCF_029407905.1 of Bubalus kerabau. Classification (NCBI taxonomy): domain Eukaryota; kingdom Metazoa; phylum Chordata; class Mammalia; order Artiodactyla; family Bovidae; genus Bubalus; species Bubalus kerabau. The sequence continues at coordinate 22,680,688 of NC_073624.1, forward strand.
ATTGATATTATGTAACTTGACAGGTTTTGTTATCAAGGCTCTATGGAAGCCTCTGTTTTATGGTGAAAGACCTGGCATAGTTTTAAGTGTTATTATTCACTACTGATACCATTAGGGCTCCTAGAATATTTTGTAGGAAGGTTTATACAGTGAACTTAATATATTTAACACGTGTTAATCTTATACAGGTTTATGGTTGTTGTACTATATTTGTTAATTTGCATTTTCTAGACATTCTATTTCATATGGATCGTAAAAAGTTTTTATAATACAGCTTTATTGTCTGTTTAACATCCGTAAAAGCCATAATGGTTTTGTCAGGTTTCAGTTCAGTTCAGTCACTCAGTCGTGTCTGACTCTTTGCAACCCCATGGACTGCACTATGCCAGGCTTCCCTATCCATCACCAACTCCCAGAGCTTGCTCAAACTCATGTCCATCGACTCGGTGACACCATCCAACCATCTCATCCTCTGTTGTCCCCTTCTCCTCCCACCTTCAATCTTACCCAGAGTCAGGGTGTTTTCCAGTGAGTCAGTTCCTCCCATCAGGTGGCCAAAGTATTGAAGTTTCAGCTGCAGCATCAGTCCTTCCAATGAATATTCAGGACTGATTTTCCCCAGGTAGGACTGGTTTGATGTCCTCCCAGCCTAAGGGACTCTCAAGAGTCTTCTCCATCACCACAGTTCAAAAGCATCAATTCTTCAGTGCTCAGCTTTCTATATGGTCCAACTCTCACATCCATACATGACTACTGAAAAACCAAGCTTTGACTAGACGGACCTTAAAGCAGTGTCTCTGATTTTAATATGCTGTCTAGTTTGGTCATAGCTTTCCTTCCAAGGAACAAGTGTCTTTCAATTTCATGGCTGCAGTCAAATCTGCAATGATTTTGGAGTCCAAAAAATAAAGTCTCTCACTGTTTCCATTGTTTCCCCATGTTTTTCCCATAAACTGATGGGACTGTCCATGATCTTCGCTTTTTGAATGTTAAGTTTTAAGCCAGCTTTTTCACTCTCCTATTTCTTTTTCATCAAGAGGCTCTTTAGTTCTTCGCTTTCTGTCATAAAGGTGGTGTCATCTGCATATCTGAGGTTATTGATATTTCTCCCAGCAATCTTGATTCCAGCTGTGCTTCATCCAGCCTGGCATTTCGCATGATGTGCTCTGCATGGAAGTTAAATAAACAGGGTGACAGTATACAGCCTTGACATATTCCTTTCCCAATTTGGAACCAGTCCGCTCTTCCATGTCCGGTTCTAACGTGCTTCTTGACCTACATAGAGATTTCTCAAGAGACAGGTCAGGTGGTCTGGTAATCCTATCTCTTGAATAATTTTCCACAGTTTTTTTGTGATCTACACAGTCAAAGGCTTTGGCATAGTCAACAAAGCAGAAGGAGTTTTTCTGGAAGTCTCTTGCTTTTCCAATGATCCAACAGATGTTGGCAATTTTATCAACAACAAAGAATCAAATTGCCAACATCTATTGGATTGTCATGGAGAAGGCCCTGGCGACCCACTCCAGTGCTCTTGCCTGCAAAAATCCCATGAACGGAGGAGCCTGGGCTGAAGTTCATGGTGTCGCTAAGAGTCAGACACGACTGAGCGACTTCACTTTCACTTTTCACTTTCATGCACTGGAGAAGGAAATGGCAACCCACTCCAGTGTTCTTGTCTGGAGAATCCCAGGGATGGAAAAGCCTGGCAGGCTGCTGTCTATGGGGTCACACAGAGTTGGACACAACTGACGTGACTTTGCAGCAACAGGAGCATGGATTGTCATATTTATATAGATATAAAAGATGTGAGTTTTCTCTATTCTCCACATGTCATTTATTAATTTTATTGTCTTTCAAATGAAAATAGCTTTGACCCTTTTATTCCCCTCTACTGTAATTTTTTTTCATGATTTTTCATATTTGCTATTTTCTTCCTTTGTCTTTATGTCAATTATATTAATTTCACCAAAATTGCTTTTTCATTTCAAGTTTATTGTCAAGCATGCTCAGATTTCTTCTTTCTTTTTTTTTCGTTTATAATGTATGCATTTAATCGAATTAATATGTCAGAAGACAAAATCTTGTTGTTACACTTTTCTTTTAATTCATATAAAATTATGAAATTTGACTTTGATTTTTCCTTGGTTCATATGTTATTTAGAAATAGATTACTGAATACAAAACCCAATAAAGATTTTCAAAATTTTGGTTATTGACTTCTATTTTAGGTAAACTGGTTAGAGAAATTTTCATGAACCTGGAAATATTCTGTATGTCTATTACATATGGCTGATGTGACTATGAAATCAATCTGAAATGTTTATTTCTTCTAATTAATTAAAAATTAAATTTGAATATTCACATTTCAAGTGCCCACTTGCCAAACTTGGCTGGAGGCTAGTGTTGTGACACCATAGTTCTGTAGCTTTTTTAGTAATGTAACTGGACTTAGGCATATATAGTGAATTTTTGGGAAATGTTCATTTGAACTTAAAAAATAAGAATATTCTGTGTTAGTGTACGGAGGAGGCAATGGCACCCCACTCCAGTACTCTTGCCTGGAAAATCCCATGCATGGAGGAGCCTAGTAGGCTGCAGTTCATGGGGCGGCTAAGAGTCGGACACGACTAAGAGACTTCACTTTCACTGTTCACTTTCACCATTGGAGAAGGAAATGGCAACCCACTCTAGTGTTCTTGCCTGGAGAATTCCAGGGACAGGGGAGCCTGGTAGGCTGAAGTCTATGGGGTCGTGCAGAGTCAGACACACTGAAGCAACTCAGCAGCAGTTCTATAAGTGCCCTACAAAATGCATTTTTTACTCAATAGTCTAGTAAGTTCATATTTTTGTACTTTTCTGAAACAACGAAAAGATATAATTTCTCTCTGTTTTCACTGCTCATGCCATTTTTGCTCCCTTGAATTCTAATACAAACATATATGCAAAATTTGATACTTTATCATTACTATTTTACCTGTCAATATCTATTTGGATATATCCACATAAGTTCTTTTCTTCAATTCTTCTTTCCTTTCTGCACATCCAAATTTTCAACTAGAATAAGAGTTTCTTCTTTACAAGACCTTAAAATGTTTACTTTACATAGAGTCATTTAGTAATTTTGGCAATCTCCCTCCATTTAAAAAACTTCCTTGAAAATGAATCCATCTAGCCATCATGTTAAAAGGGTATTTGCACTTACTATGGACATCCAATTTATCTATCTCTCTTAGGTCACTAGGTACTTCCATTTTAGATATAGTCACAAACATGGATTTATGCAATAAACAGTAAATTCAAAATGCTCTTAGATTTTGAGGATTTATCTTGGCTGTATGTGGATTAACCATAGATTTTATTAAAGTTAAATATGAGAAGAGTCAACATATTTGGGCATGTAACCAAGGACATGATGTGTACAAAATTATTTAATTGAAACCAGAAAAGTGTATGATAACATGAATAATCCATTTAACACTTGCCTTGTAGCTCAGCTGGTAAAGAATCCGCCAGTAATACAAGAGACTTCAGTTCAATCCGTGAATTGGGCAGATGTCCTGAAGAAGGGAATGGCAACCCACTCCAGAACTTTTACCTGGAGAATTTCATGGACAGAGGAGCCTGGTAGGCTCCTCCAGTTCATGCATTTGCAAAACGTTGGACACAACTGAGTGACTTTCACTTTTCACTTCAAACTTTAAAAGTGAATATTACTGAATTTTACATTATTTGGCATCACTAATGAATGCTTCACTTGCTATAATTCAATGAAGTGGGTAATAGAATATTATTTATTTAGTTTATTAATATAAAATATAATAAAGATAATCACCATATAGGTAGCCATTAGCAATTGCTATAGAAAGTTTAAATATTAGTCTATATTACTAGGACATAATAGAGTTTGCAAATAGCTTACAAACAGCTTACAAATACCTGAGAAAAGAAGAGAAGTGAAAGGCAGAGGAGCAGGAAAAGATACACCCAAGTGAATGCAGAGTTCCATAGATTAGCAAGGAGAGAGAAAGCCTTCTTAAGTGAACAATACAATGAAATAGAGGAAAACAATAGAATGGGAAAGACTAGAGATATCTTCAAGGAAACTGGAGATACCAAGGGAATATTTCATGCAAAGATAGGGACAAAGGATGAAAAAAATAGCAAGGACCTAACAGGAGCAGAAGAGATTAAGGAGAGGTGGCAAGAATACCCAGATAAACTGTACAGAAAAACACATAATGACCCAGATAACCACAATGGTGTGGTCACTCACCTGGAGCCAGACATTCTGAAGTGTGAAGTCAAGTGGGCCTTAGGAGGCCTTACTAAAAACAAAGCTAATGGATGAGGTGTAATTCCAACTGCTACTGCTGCTAAGTCGCTTCAGTCGTGTCCGACTCTGTGCGACCCCATGGACTGCAGCCTACCAGGCTTGTCCATCCATGGGATTCTCCAGGCAAAAACACTGGAGTGGGTTGCCATTTCCTTCTTCAATGCATGAAAGTGGAAAGAGAAAGTGAAGTCGCTCAGTCGTGTCTGACTCTTAGTGACCCCATGGACTGCAGCCTACTAGGCTCCTCCATCCATGGGATTTTCCGGGCAATAGTACTGGAGTGGGGTGCCATTGCCTTCTCCCAATTCCAGATGAGCTATCCCAAATCCTAAAGAATGATGCTGTTAAAGTGCTGCACTCAATATGCCAGCAAACTGGAAAACTCAGCAGTGGCCACAGGACTGTAAAAATCAGTTTTCATTCCAATCCCAAAGAAAGGCAATGCCGAATAACATTAAATTATCTTAAAATTGCACTCATTTCACATACTATCAAGATTATGCTCAAAATCCTTGAAGCTAAGCTTCAGCAGGATATGAACAGAAAACTTCCAGATATTCAGGCTGGATTCAGAGAAGGCAGATGATCAAATTGCCAACATCCATTGAATCATAGAGAAAGCCAGGGAATTCCAGAAAAAAATCTACTTTTGCCTCATCGACTCTGCTAAAGCCTTTGACTGTGTGGATCACAACCACCTGTGGAATATTCTTAAAGAGATGAGAATACCAGACCAATTTAGCTGCCTCCTGAGAAATCTGCATTCAAGTCAAGAAGCAACAGTAGAGCAGTACATGGAACATTGGAATGGCAAGTTGGTTCCAAATTGGGAAAGGAGTACATCAAAGCTGTATATTGTCACCCTGTGTATTTAACTCATATGCCTAGTACATCATAAGAAATGCTGGGCTGCATGACTCACAAACTGGAATTAAGATTGCAGGGAGAGATATCAACAACCTCAGATAGCAGATGACACCACTTTAATGGCAGAAAGTGAAGAGGAACTAAAGAGCTTCTTGACGCAGGTGAAACAGGAGAATGAAAAAGATGGCTTAAAATTCAACAATCAAAAAACACAGATCATGGCATCCAGTCCCATCACTTCATAGTAAATAGATGGAGAAAAAGTGGAAACAGCGTCAAATTCCACTGTCTTCGGCTCCAAAATGACTTTGGACAATGACTGCGACCATGAAATTAAAAAGCGCTTGCTCCTTGGAAGTAAAGCCATGACAAAATTAGATAGCATATTAAAAAGCAGAGCCATGACTTTGCCAACAAAGGTCCATATAATCAAAGCTATGGTTTTTCCAGTAGTCATGTATGGATCTGAGATTTGGACCATAAAGGCTGAGAACCAAATAATTATGTTTTCCAGGTATGGTGCTGGAGAGAGTCCCTTGGACAGCAAGGAGATCAAGCCAGTCAATCCTAAAGGAAATAAACCCTGAGTATTCATGTGAAAGACTGATGCTAAAACCGAAGCTCCAATACTTTGGCCACCCGGTGCAAACAGCTGACTCATTGGAAAAGACCCTGATGCTGGAAAAGATTCAATGCAAGAGGAGAAGAGGGCCACAGAGGATTAGATGGCTGGATGACCTCACTGACTCAATGGACATGTAGCCGTAGGTGTGCTCAGTCTCTTCAGTCATGTCCGACTCTGTAACCCCATGGACCGTAGCCCCACTAGGCTTCTCTCTCCATGGAATTTTCCAGGCAAGAATCCTGGAGTGGGTTGCCATTTCTTTCTCCAGGGGATCTTCCTCAGCCAGGGATTGAACCTGGGTTTGTTGCATCACAGGCAGATTCTTCACCATCTGAGCCAGGGAAGCCCCCCAATGGATGTGAATTTGAGCAAACTCAGGGAAATAGTGAAGGACAGGGAAGCTTTGCCTGCTGCAGTCCACAGGGTCACAAAGAGTCAGACACAGCTTCATGATTGAACGACAACAATAAACTGGTATATAACTACAGATTTATATTCCATTTTTCTAGATTTTAGAAAGCTAAAAATTTGACTGTGTGGATCACAGTAAACTGTGGAAAATTCTGAAAGAGACGGGAATACCAGACCACCTGACCTGCCTCTTGAGAAATTTGTATGCAGGTCAGGAAGCAACAGTTAGAACTGGATATGAAACAACACACTGGTTCCAAATAGGAAAAGGAGTACGTCAAGGCTGTGTATTGTCACCCTTCTTATTTAACTTCTATGCCGAGTACATCAAGAGAAATGCTGGACTGGACGAAACACAAGCAGGAATCAAGATTGCAGGGAGAAATATCAATAACCTCAGATATGCAGATGACACCACCCTCACTGCAGAAAGTGAAGAGGAACTAAAAAGCCTGTTGATGAAAGTGAAAGAGGAGAGTGAAAAAGTTGGCTTAATGCTCAACATTCAGAAAATGAAGATCATGGCATCCAGTCCCATCACTTCAAGCGAAATAGATGGGGAAACAGTGGAAACAGTGGCAGACTTTATTTTTTGGGCTCCAAAATCACTGAAGATGGTGACTGCAGCCATGAAATTAAAAGACGCTTACTCCTTGGAAGGAAAGTTATGACCAACCTAAATAGCATATTCAAAAGCATAGGTATTACTTTGCCAACAAAGGTCCGTATAGTCCAGGCTATGGTTTTTCCTGTGGTCATGTATGGATGTGAGAGTTGGACTGTGAAGAAGGCTGAGCGCTGAAGAATTGATTCTTTTGAACTGTGGTGTTGAAGACTCTTGAGAGTCCATTGGACTGCAAGGAGATCCAACCAGTCCCTTCTGAAGGAGAACAGCCCTGGGATTTCTTTGGAAGGAATGCTAAAGCTGAAACTCCAGTACTTTGGGCACCTCATGGAAGAGTTGACTCATTGGAAAAGACTCTGATGCTGGGAGGGATTGGGGGCAGGAGGAGAAGGGGACAACAGAGGATGAGATGGCTGGATGGCATCATTGACTCGATGGACATGAGTCTGGGTGAACTCCAGGAGTTGGTGATGGACAGGGAGGCCTGTGCTGCGATTCATGGGGTCACAAAGAGTCGGACACAACTGATCGACTGAACTGAAATGAAAAAAGTTTAATATGTAGTAACGCTTCTGAATTAGGGACAAGTATCCTTAAATACAAACTGTCAATGGAATTATGATTTCCTCCATTATAGTAGAAATGACACAATGAGATTATAAGGAAAAAATAAATAGTGCCTAGATTTAGTAAACTTATCTAAAAGTAAAACTTAAACATTGAAGTTACTCTTGACAAGGCATAAATGTTCAGCATTGATGAATGAAGTGAAAGCAAGTTAACAGCATGGTGATCATGTCGTTTGTCCCCCTATATCTTTTAGAAAGTGATATCAATTCTCAGAGGAACTCACCAAAGAACAAACCAACTGATACACTACATATCCAAAGTCTCCTATATTCTGGAGTTGTGTGATGAGATAAACTGTCTTCAAACTACCCAAGCATAAGAATTTCCTGTTTCGGTGACACGGTGATAAGAAATGTACTTTTTTCACTATTGTCTCACTCTGGGCCTTCACAGGGCAGTCTGTGAAGACCACAGACATTGTTTGATTTTCACAGTAACCTGGCCACTCACGAGAAGAGGCAGGACTCTGGCCTGTAGAAGGTATGTGTTTCCCTCTCCTTCCTAACTCCTCATCTCATTTAGCAGGTTACAAATGCCAATGTGGTTCGACTTAGGGACAATTGCTAAGCAAACAAATTACAGAGATATTGGTATCTGTATTTGATATTTGATATTTTAATTTTTGGAGAAAGTAAGAATAAAATATGAAGTATTGGGGAAGATTTCTTAAAATGTTCAAATTCTTGCCTGCAGATGTTATTCAAGTGAATATACATGTATAACTGAGTTTGTTAATCCAATTTAAGATGAAGGATCAGGAGCATCAGGACAAGGGACAGTTAACATTGTATTTTTTCATCAGTAGACATAGAATTCGATATAGTATTAAATATTTAACTCAGCCCTTAAAAATAGAATCTTAAAATGGATTCATAGAATTGTGAATGGCCAATATAATTCTTCACTGATCTAGTTAAAGTAAAAATCAGAATATGCTACCCCCAGTAAAATGCTGGATTACCTCAATTATATATGATCAAATGCTTTATAAAAACTTGATCGCAATATTGAAAAAAGACAAATCACACTAACACAGAGATTTCTATCTAATAAATTACATTGCCTGATATGAATAATACCATGGCAATTGCATTAAAATAAGAAATAAAATAAAAGTCAAATTTAATATTAGGTGTTTTACATGCTTTATATCATACATATTTTTATTCTCATTTTAGATTAGTAAACTCATTTGCTAAATACTAAATAACTTTTAAAGGTCATACATTGTAAATTTCAAAGCCAGAATTAATTGTAGATTGCACTGACCACAGAATCCATTGACTGAATTTTTAAGGCACATTATTGACTGATTATAATTGCTGATACAACTAAAGCTTCCCTCATTGACTTAACAGCCTCAGGATCTTCCTGGAAGTTTGTACCAACATTGTTCTTCCATAAATGATGTATGCTTTTCCTTATCATTTTGTGATTTCATATCTTAGCCATTGTCAATTGTCATTATGCATGTAAAATAAGTACTTCATGACATTTTAACATTGTTTTGTCTTTATATGATAAAAACTTTTGGAGAATTTAATATGTCATATACCATTTTTAAAATATAAAATATTTCTTTAATTTTTAAATGATTTTTAGAGCTCCACAATCACTCAAAACAGAATTATTTGATAGCATCTCATTCCCTTTTCATTAATGAATGTCCCAATTAAAGTAGTTTAATGCAGAGTGTACCATATATGCCAATACTGTTATTCCCTCATCATAGAAAGTTGTCTTTAACTTTTAATGGATTTTAAACTTACCTATATAATTGGTGCATGTTTTTCAATATGGACTTTAATTTAAACAAAGATATTATAACAATTTTAAAGTGTTTCTATAAATTTTGACTTTCAATTCATCAGGATATTACTATTCATGAACTTTTTCAGTTATCTACTAATTTTCATTGTTCCAATAAACAAGTAACATTATGTCAAACAGAGAATATTTTTTTAAAACATTTATTTGTTTTTAACTGATTGATGAGTGTTTTATAATATTGGTTTGATTTCTGTCATACATCAGCATAAATTAACCATAGGTGTACATATGTTCCCTCCTTTCAGTTGGCCTCTCACCTCCCGCCCAATCCCAACACTGTTGGTTATTAAACACCAATACTATTTTTAAAACTACTTACTCTACCATGAAATAGTTGTCTAAAGGTCTACTGAAATGAGAACAAAACTTGGATTTGCACAGCTGCTAAATGAGTGCTATTAACTGATCTCACACATCACCCAGTTTAACCCTTCAAGGTTTCTTGTGATTTTATACACCATTTATTAACTACTTATGTGAAGTTTCCATAGAGCAACATCCTTGACATTAAACAGCCACAGAGATGAAGAACCAAGAGGAAAACTACTCAGAACCGAGTCTGGTTAAGGACACCAGGAGACAGCAAATGAGAGGTAAGATCCTGAAAAGATCAATTTTAGCAGCTGAGCAGGAGAAACCCTACGTGGGATTAAACTTTCAAATTGCCTTTCATTATGTCAGTGGAATGACAGGAACTACCACTGCAAGTGTAAAGCATTTACCTGCTTACATGATTTTATTAATGAGACTTAGAGCTGGAGTTTGAAATACAGTATTCTAATATGACATACGTGCTGTGCTGTGCTTAGTCGCTCAGTTGTGTCCACCTCTTTGCCACCCCATGGACTGTAGCCCGCCAGGCTCCTCTGTCCATGGGGATTCTCCAGGCACGAATGCTGGAGAAGGTTGCCATGCCCTCCTCTAGGACTACCTACCCAGGCATTGCTGTAATTTGTAGTCTTTGATCTATAACTCGTGAAGCCTTATATTCGCTAAAAAAGGAATGCTATATTCTGAGAGGAGGATTGCAATGGTAGATATTGTTTTGGGGTCCAAGTTGATGTCTTTGAATTCTCACGGATGTGGGATCTTTTGTTCTTCTAAAATAACTGTCTCCATCACTCCTTTCTCAGTGTTTCCTTTTCTCTCCCTGCAGATTCACCTTCAGCTCGGGAGAAGCTCATTGTTGTGATCCTGGGAATCATCTGTTTTGTCTTGATGTATACTATAGTGAGAGTGATAACTTCTATTCCACGTAAGTCAAGTTTTGAAAGATTATGACTGAACCTTTCATTTTAATGATCGTCAGTACCTCTAAAATGTCATATTATTATGGAATAGAACTCTTAATGTGTGCATTTAGCCTAAGTATTGAATGTTTATTCTGAGTTGAGCAAAGTATAAATTACAGAATGATGTAGGGAAAATTAAATATATACATAGATATTTTCTGATTTCATAACTCAAAGATATACTTTAAGAAACTGAAACACCTTATTGAGAAAAACAAATTAATTCTTGAGACTGCTTGAACCAAGTATTGTAAGAGGTGGTGGAGTCTATTCTCTAACACTTTTGAAATATACACCCCCCAGTCTTCATTATCTCATTAATTATTCTTAAAGCAATATTTTCCAGATCATCCTAAATCCTAAAAATGCCATGTTTAAACTAAAAATTATTATGATTTATTTAGATCAATGTAAATATTTTAAAAGATTACTTCCATTTTTTTCTAGGTACCCAAATATCAGAACAGAATAAGTCCTCTCTGGTAACAAAGCTCCCGAAAGGTACATAATGATTTCAAACTTCTATTATAAATATGGTTTGTATTGTCTCTTTCTTAGGCTAGTGAAGATAGAAACAGATCTGGAGATAAAACATAAATTATAAAAGCAGGCAACAATATTCCTAAATAATGATTATACGAGAGTCTTTCTCCCTATGCAACAATATGATCACCATATCCATTGTTGGCAATTGGCTGTAATATCCTCCGGTTACAATATGATAAGAGTCAAATAATTTTGCTATTCTAAAATAGAAGTTTCATTTCTTGATTTTTAGGACATGTAAACAGTAGATATTTCTATGTGTTTGCATTATATGGGGACATAAATTGGGATATGAGAGACAAACCCTCTCTATGAATGCATGAATGAGATTTGTTTTATATGTACCAGCCTTGAGGATGCATAGATATGTTATTTTATATATATGTGTGTATTCATACATATGTTTATATCTATGCATATGTGTAAGTTAATTTTTATTTTTCAAATTCAAATTGTTTTTTAATACTAATTCATAATCTTTCCTCAGAATGTCATTGTGGTCATTGTCCACAAGACTGGCTTACATACTCCAACAACTGCTATTATACTAGTTTGGAAAAAAAATCGTGGCATGAGAGTTTGATATCCTGTGCTGCTAAGAATTCTACTCTGCTTTATATAGATAATGAAGAGGAAATGGTAAGCTATTAAATGTTTCCAACACTTTGCTAAAGGCTTCATTTAGTCAACATTATATTTGTTAGGATTTACTTGTGCTTTTGTACATATTTTTGGCTTGTTTATTTTAAGGTCTGCTAGTATTCCATTAAACAATGGGATATAACTTGATGATACTTTATATTTTTATATCATTCATGCATGTGTAGTAATTTCTGGTTCTTGCTTTTCATAGAAAACCATGCTTCTACAAATGCTATTAAGTTCTAAAATACGCTGTGCTATCTAATTTTACTATACATCAAGGAAAATAAACATATCATTTTGCTTATAGAATTATGTAATTGCACATCAGATCACAGAATAGAAGTTTCAATTTCCCAGTAGCTCCACCGCTCTGTAATATCTTATCACTTCTCCACCTCCTTATTTACTTACTGTCCTGATTTTTGATATTATAGAATCTCTTTGATTGCTTTTAAATCATAAACATGGAATCCCATGTTTGTGCTTAGTCGTTCAATCGTGTCTGACTCTTTGCAACCTCATAAACTTCAGCCTGTCAGGTTCTTGTGTCCATGGAATTTTCCAGGCAAGAATACTGAAGTGGGTTGCCATTTTCTACTCCAGGACATGGAATCATACAGGTTGTCCCTGTCTCATCACTGCCATATGATATTCTGCAGTTCCTCCAAATTTTTGCATTTGTGTTTAGTTTGTAAATTTCTACAGCTCATTGTGTGAATTCAACATTGAAGATCCATTCTTTCCAATGCTGCTGGGTGGAGATGGAGTCTTACACCCTCAGGGATAAAGAGGCTTCTTAGCTTCAGTATTTTTAGTCAAGACATCCCCCTTTGCTGGTCCCACCCCCACCCCTATCACCCAACCTTAATGTCTCTCAGTGGAGGAAACAGGCAATTTCTCTGACTGCTCCTTGTTAGTAAGTGTCCTGATGGATCTTGTAAGGCTTACCTGGTGTTGCCTACATGATTCTCTCACACACAGGAGGAATGTCTTACCAGTGCCACCCCCAACAGCCAGGTTAGGTATTGTGTGTTTGGGAAGTAAGAGGCCTAGGTCACTTTCATCTGGTTGGTGGGGAGACACAAGATGCCCCTAATTATCACTCCCTCACCTCCCACCTTGTTTTCTCATCACGGAGAAGTGATTAGAGATTACAGAGGAGTGGGGCTGCTGGGAAGTCTCAAGCCACATCACCCTTCTCTTTCCACCTTTCAGAGTTCTCCTTTCTTGTGTCTTTCATTAGTTCCCATGTTTACAGTTGAACTTAGCAGGGAGGAGCAGAGAGAAATGGGTCTCTGACCCCTTGTCTGGTCCACTGATTCCACCAATACAGAAACAGATGGCTTTGGGGTTTATCTAGTCAAAGAATGGTGTCAGGCTCAGAAAACCAAATCCGGCTCTCATGTCACTTATTTTCTCAATTTCATTTCCTTAATTTCCCTCTAAAACTGAAATTCTGAGAAACATATAAAAGTAGAGAAATCCATTCATATTATCACAATATCCAGAAAAATGAATGTCATGGAATCTAAAGACTTATTTAAAGCCTTGCTATGTTAGTTTTGACATGAGGAAAAATGAAATTATATGAATCAGAATTTTCCCCATTGCACATATTCAATTACTCCACCTTCTTATCCCTTGGGCTTAATGTCAGATGCAGTTCACAGCTGTAAGTATCCCCAAGTTGTTATGCAAGGTGTATTCTTTTGTGGGATCCCTACAACTAATTCATGTCTTTGTAAATATTCCCTTTATTAAATGGCTGTCAAAAAAAAAGGAATTTTCCTTATTAACATTAGAACACAGTGAAACTGATAAGTATAAATGTTGAATTAATTTTGAATCAAAAGTACAGATATTGGTTAATATTTATGGTACTATTAAAACTTCGAAGTTTCAACTCCGATGTTTTTTAGTGTTAGATTAGAATCTAATATGCTCAATTTGTTCAAAGAATGAAAGATGCTATGAAAGAACACATCCTTTGACTTGCATTTTAAAAATTAACAAAAACATTTCATGATGACTATTTCAGTGAAAATCCTTTATTTTGGGCTAGAAATTTCTGATGTCCCTATCAATTGTATCGTGGATTCAAGTCTCTCGTGAAGGCCGAGGTCATCCTTGGAAGTGGCTAAATGGTTCAATTTGCAAACTACAGTAAGTTTGTAAATAGAATGCTATATAGAGGAGGAAAAATACAAAAGAGAAATATTTTTAAAATAGCACAAATACATTTGTTTTCATCGAATTGTAGAAAGCTGAAGAAAGATATTGAAAGTTAATAAAATGGTGATACCAATGTTGTAAACTAGGCTACTCTGTAGCCCAGTTTCCTAGTAATAAACTCTTATTGAAATTTTATTAAAGACTTAATTACCCTTTTCAAAATATCTAGTATTACAGTTACATGGAAAATGCTATTGTTTCATGAGTTGTCTTCATAGAATATAACAGAATTATGCATTTTTCCAAAACAGGATAACAGACAAATTACCTGGTGAACATAACTGTGCTGTACAATCTTTATGGGAAATAAGAGCAGAAGACTGTCAGTTTCCAAATGCATATCATTCCAAGCATAAGCTTGAGAATTAAAATATGAGTTTGGATGCTGTTGGGTAACTTGAGTTTTTATGAAATGGAAATAATATTCTGATTGCATACATTTTAATATGAATTATATTATTTTTACTGATAACGAATGTTTTTCAAAAACAGTTGAAATATAATTGTGTGTGCTCATTCGTTCAGTTGTTTCTGACTCTTTGAGACCCCATGGACTATAGGCTGTCAGGCTTCTCTGTCCAAGGAATTCTCTAGTCAGGAACACTGGAATGGTTCTATTCCCATATTTTTAAGGAATTCCCCCGCTGTTCTCCATAGTGGCTGTACCAGTTTGCATTCCCATCAACAGTGTAAGAAGGTTTCCTTTTTCTCCACACCCTCTCCAGCTATTCGTCAACTTTTTTTATGGTGGCCATTCTGACCGGCAGAGATGATACCTCATTGTGTTTTTAATTTGCATTTCTCTAGTAATGAGTGGTGTTGTGATATGAGAAAGCTACATATCTTTTCGTGTGTTTTATTAGCCCTCTGTATATCTTCTTTGGAGAAATGTCTTTTTACTTCTTTGGTCCACTTTTTGATTGAGTTGTTCATTTTTCTGGTATTGAGCTGCATGAACTGCTTGTATATTTTAGAGCTTAATTCTTTGTCAGTTGTTTCATTTGTTGTTATTGTCTTCCATTCTGAAGGCTGCCTTTCCACCTGGCTTATAGTTTCCTTCGTTGTGCAAAAGCTTGTAAGTTTACCTAGGTCCCACTTGTATTTTTGTTTTTATTTCCATTACTCTGCAAGGTGGGTCATAGAGAATCTTGCTGTGGTTTATGTCAGTGGGTGTTATGCCTCTGTTTTCCTCTAAGAGTTTTAATAGTCTCTGGTGTTAAATTTAGACCTTTAATCCATTTTGAGTTTATTTTTGTTTATGGTGTTAGAAAGTGTTCTAATTTCATTCTTTTGGATATGGTTGACTGGTTTTCCCAGCATTTGAATCAGTTCTTATGAGGTGTATGAAACTGGAACCTATTGTACAGAGGGAACTAAAATCAGAAGGAGAACCGTCAATACACTATATTAATGCACATATATGCACTTTAGAAAGAACGTAACAATGATCCTATATGCAAGGTAACAAAAGAGACACAGATGTAAAGAACAGACTTTTGGAGTATGTGGGAGAAGGCGAGGGTGGGATGATTTGAGAGAATAGCATTGAAACATGTATATTCCCATATATAAAAGAGATGACCAGTGCAAGTTGGATGCATGAAGCAGGACTCTCAGAGCTGGTGCTCTGGGACAACCCAGGAATGAAGGAGGGAGGAAGGTGAGAGCGGGGTTCTGAATGGAGGAACACATACGCACCCATGGCTGATTCATGTCCATGTATGAGAAAAATACCACAGTATTTTAAAGTAATTATCCTCCAATTAAAATAAATTAATTAATTTTTTTTAAAAAAGACTACTGGAGTGGGCTATCATTTCATATTCCCTAGAGGACCTTCCTGACCCAGGGATCAAACCCTCCTCTCCTGCACTGGCAGGCAGTCTCTTTACCACTAGTGCCACCCGGAAAACCCCACTGAAGTATCATCTACACATCCAATGATATAGGTATCATTACTTTTGTGTCTCACTTTTTTTGCTCAACAGTATGTTTATGGCATTCAAACTTCTAAAAGATTGCATATTGTGTGAGCCCATTTCCATGTTATATCAAAAATAGGTGTAGAGAGACCAAAAGTAGATTAGTGATTACTAAGGGATGTGAAGAGGCGGAACAGGAAAAGACTGCAAATTGATTAGTGATGAATGCTCTCTAGAGTTTGATAGTAGTGACGGTCGTAAACTGTGAATAATTTTAAAATCATGGATTTATATATTTTAAATGGATAAATTTTATGCTCTGTAAATTACATCTCAATAAACTTTAAAAAAAGTAACCGCTTTGGGACTGCATTTAATCTTTAAAATAATTTCTGAAGATAATCGTCTTACAATATTGACTCTTCCAGTCAATATCATGCTTTATCCTTCCAATCATTAGGTTTTCTTTAAATTCTCCCTATTTTATATCAATTTTTGTTTATTTATTTATTTGTGTCACACTGTTCAGCATGTGGTAACTTGATTCAGTGACCAGGGATCGAACGCCCACTCCCTGCACCGGGAAGCAAGTAATCCAAACCACTGGACCATCAGCGAAATCCCCCTATAATATTTTATAGTTTCCAACATTGAAATTTCACACAAATATGGACATTTCATAGCCATGCTTTTGTAAATAGCAATTTTGTTTTTAAATTTGTAGTAATTGATGCTGCTACAAATAGAATTGTGCACAATGACTTCTCTGATTGTATGTATTAATTTTACATTTCAAATATATATTCCTCTGGATTTTTTATGTAAATAAATAGTGCATCTCTGAATAATCACATTTTATATCTTCCCTCCAGGTGCAATAACTTTTTCTTGTGTTTCTTTTCTTTTTCTTTGTTTTTCTTGTATTTTTACCCAATTGGCTTTTTTTTTTTTTTTAAACTTTAAAAAATGGTATTAGTTTTGCCAAATATACCAATGTTGAACAGATGGTACAGTAAAGGTCTTATAAGTATCCTTTCTATACTGGGGGAGAATATTTCAATAGTTCATACTCAAATATGTGTTTTTTAAGGTTTTTTCATATACCTTTCTAACATGAAAGCAATTCCATATTATTCATAATTTTCTTATAGGTTTTGTATGCAATCAGTCATTTTACCATTTTACTATTTTTCTTTCAGTGGAATGAGAAAAATTTTTAATGTTTTTGAAATATCCCTTTCCTTCAAATGTTGACCAATTATGCATTCCTGAACTAAAACCACAAAAATCATTCTGTATTTTCTTCCCTTGAAAAATCACTGCATATATCATATTTAGATTAAGATGATTTTCTTCATCCACTTATCACAAAGAGTTGAGACTGAGTCCATTGATATTATGTAACTTGACAGGTTTTGTTATCAAGGCTCTATGGAAGCCTCTGTTTTATGGTGAAAGACCTGGCATAGTTTTAAGTGTTATTATTCACTACTGTTACCATTAGGGCTCCTAGAATATTTTGTAAGAATATTTATACAGTGAACTTAATATATTTAACATATTAAGCTTATACAGGTTTATGGTTATTGTACTATATTTGTAATTTGCATTTTCTAGACATTCTATTTCATATGGATTGTAAAAAGTTTTTATAATACAGCTTTATTGTCTGTTTAACATCTGTAAGAACCATAATGGTTTTGTCAGGTTTCAGTTCAGTCACTCAGTCAAGTCTGACTCTGCAACCCCATGGACTGCACTATGCCAGGCTTCCCTATCCATCACCACCTCCCAGAGCTTGCTCAAGCTCATGTCCATCGACTCGGTGACACCATCCAACCATCTCATCCTCTGTTGTCCCCTTCTCCTCCCGCCTTCAATCTTTCCCAGAGTCAGGGTCTTTTCCAGTGAGTCAGTTCCTCCCATCAGGTGGCCAAAGTATAGAAGTTTCAGCCGCAGCATCAGTCCTTCCAATAAATATTCAGGACTGATTTTCCCCAGGATGGACTGGTTTGATCTCCTCCCAGCCCAAGGGACTCTCAAGAGTCTTCTCCATCACCACAGTTCAAAAGCATCAATTCTTCAGTGCTCAGCTTTCTATATGGTCCAACTGTCACATCCATACATGACTACTGAAAAACCAAGCTTTGACTAGATGGACCTTAAAGTAATGTCTCTGATTTTAATATGCTGTCTAGTTTGGTCATAGCTTTCCTTCCAAGGAACAAGCATCTTTCAATTTCATGGCTGCAGTCAAATCTGCAATGATTTTGGAGTCCAAAAAAGTAAAATCTTTCAATGTTTCCATTGTTTCCCCATTTTTTTTCCATAAACTGATGGGACTGGATACCATGATCTTCGCTTTTTGAATGTTAAGTTTTAAGCCAGCTTTTTCACTCTCCTATTTCATTGTTATCAAAAGGCTCTTTAGTTCTTCGCTTTCTGCCATAAGGGTGGTGTCTTCTACATATCTGAGGTTATTGCTATTTCTCCCAGCAATCTTGATTCCAGCTGTGGTTCATCCAGCCTGGCATTTCACATGATGTGCTCTGCATGGAAGTTAAATAAACACGGTGACAGTATACAGGCTTGACATATTCCTTTCCCAATTTGGAAACACTTCGCTCTTCCAAGTCTGGTTCTAACTTGCTTCTTGACCTACATACAGATTTCTCAAGAGGCAGATCAGGTGGTCTGGTAATCCTATCTCTTGAATAATTTTCCACAGTTTGTTGTGATCTACACAGTCAAAGGCTTTGGCATAGTCAACAAAGCAGAAGGTGTTTTTCTGGAAGTCTCTTGCTTTTCCAATGATCCAACAGATGTTGGCAATTTTATCAACAACAAAGAATCAAATTGCCAACATCTATTGGATTGTCATGGAGAAGGCCTGGAGACCCACTCCAGTGCTCTTGCCTGCAAAAATCCCATGGATGGAGGGGCCTGGGCTGAAGTTCATGGTGTTGCTAAGAGTCGGACACGACTGAGCTACTTCACTTTCACTTTTCACGTTCTTGTACTGGAGAAGGAAACGGCAACCCACTCCAGTGTTCTTGCCTGGAGAATCCCAGGGACGGAAAAGCCTGGCAGGCTGCCGTCTATGGGGTCACACTGAGTCGGACACAACTGATGAGACTTTGCAGCAGCAGGAGCATTGGATTGCCATATTTATATAGATATGAAAGATTCATGCTTTCTCTATTCTCCACGTGTCATTTATTAATTTTATTGTCTTTCAAATGAAAATAGCTTTGACCCTTTTATTACCCTCTACTGTAATTTTTTTCTTTTTCATGATTTTTCATATTTGCTATTTTCTTCCTTTGTCTTTACGTCAACTACTTTAATTTCACCAAAATTGCTCTTTCATTGCAAGTTTCTTGTCAAGCATGCTCAGATTTCTTCTATCTTTTGTTTTTTGTTTATAATGTATGCTTTAACCCAATTAATATGTCACAAGACAGAATCTTGTTGTTATATTTTTCTTTTAATTCATATAAAATTATGAAATTTGACTTTAATTTTTGCTTGGTTTATATGTTATTTAGAAATAGATTACTGAATATAAAATCTTAATAAAGATTTTCAAAATTTTGGTTATTGACTTCTATTTTAGGTAAACTAGTTAGAGACATTTTCATGAGCCTGGAAACGTTCTGTATGTCTATTACATATGGCTAATGTGACTATGAAATCTATCTGAAATGTTTATTTCTTCTAATTAATTAAAAATTAAATTTGAATATTCACATTTAAGGGCCCACTTGCCAAACTTGGCTGGAGGCTAGTGTTGTGACACCATAGTTCTGTAGCTTTTTTAGTAATGTAACTGGACTTAGGCACATATAGCGAATTTTGGGGAAATGTTCATTTGAACTTAAAAAATAAGAATATTCTATGTTAGTGTATGGAGAAGGCAATGGCACCCCACCCCAGTACTCTTGCCTAGAAAATCCCATGGATGGAGGAGCCTGGTAGGCAGTTCATGGGGTCGCTAAGAGTCGGACACGACTGAGCGACTTCACTTTCACTTCTTACTTTCATTTACTGGAGAAGGAAGTGGCAACCCACTCCAGTGTTCTTGCCTGGAGAATCCCAGGGATGGAGCCTGGTGGGCTGCCGTCTATGGGGTCGCACAGAGTCGGACACGACTGAAGTGACTTAGCAGCAGCAGCATGTTAGTGTATGTGTGTGTGTTCATATATGTCCTGGTTACTTGTCTAGTTTAGATATTTCTATTGCCTACTGCTATATCTGCTTGCTTGATAAGTAGTGGTGATAAATTGTTTAAATCTCCATTTATGATTATTTATGCATGGCTTTCAAATCTGTGTTGACCTTGTGCTATTCAGTATATGCATTTTAAAATTGCTAATAGCTTAGATACTCAATATATAATTATTAAACATGCTCCATCTTTTGTAACATGGTTCTTGCTTTATACTGTGAGAGTAATTAACTAAAGCAGTTTGTGTTCTTCTTCTTTACTTTCCTGTTCATGGCTTTTGATAACATAATATGGCTCTTAAGTTAGCAGTTATTAAAATAACTGTTTTACATGCATAGCTATGTTAAACAAAATATTTTAAATATAAACATTCTTAACTCAAATGGAAAGCTATTCCATATATATTTAATATAAATGTAAGATTATCATATGCTGTATTTACATATATTATTTAAGTACATATAGTTAATATTTAAGTATAATATATTGTTACCCTGAATTCAACATTATGTTGCTTTCTTAGCTTTCACAATAAATATTTTTAACTTTCTTTTATAAGAATTTATAAATTTAATATGTCTTAGTTCTATAAGTGGAGAAGGCAATGGCGACCCACTCCAGTACTCTTGCCTGGAAAAATCCCATGGATGGAGGAGCCTGGTAGGCTGCAGTCCATGGGATCGCTGAGTCGGACACGACTGAGTGACTTCACTTTCACATTTCACTTTCATGCACTGGAGAAGGAAATGGCAACCCACTCTAGTGTTCTTGCCTGGAGAATTCCAGGGAGACTGGTGGGGTGCTGTCAATGGGGTGGCACAGAGTCGGACACGCCTGAAGCGACTCAGAAGCAGTTCTATAAGTGCCCTGCATTTTACAGCATTCTTTACTCAATAGTCTAGTAAGTTCATATTTTTGTACTTTTCTGAAACAATGAAAAGATATAGTTTCTCTCTACTGTTTTCACTGCTCGTGCCATTTTTGCTCCCTTGAATTCTAATACAAACATATATGCACAATTTGATAGTTTATCATTACTATTTTACCTGTCAATATCTATTTGGATATATCCACATAAGTTCTTTTCTTCGATTCTTCTTTCCTTTCTGCATATCCAAATTTTCAACTAGAATAAGAGTTTCTTCTTTACAAGACCTTAAAATGTTTCCTTTACACAGAGTCATTTAGTACTTTTGACAATCTCCCTCCATTTAAAAATTTCCTTGAAAATGAAGGAAGCCATCATATTAAAAGGGTATTTGAAATTACTATGGACCTCCAATTTATCTCTCTCTCTTAGATCACTAGGTACTTCCATTTTAGATATAGTCATAAACATGTATTTATGCAATAAACAGTAAATTCAAAATACTCTTAGATGTTGAGTATTATCTTGGCTGTATGTGGATTAACCATAGATTTTATTAAAGTTAAATACTAGAAGAGTCAACATATTTGGGCATGTAACCAAGGACATGATGTGTACAAAATTATTTAATTGAAACCAGCAAAGTGTATGATAACATGAATAATACATTTAACACTTGCCTTGTAGCTCAGCTAGTAAAGAATCCGCCTGTAATACAAGAGACTTCAGTTCAATCCGTGAATTGGGCAGTACCCTGAAGAAGGGAATGGCTACCCACTCCAGAATTTTTACCTGGAGAATTTCATGGACAGAGGAGCCTGGTAGGCTACAGTTCATGCATTTGCAAAGAGTTGGACACAACTGAGTGACTTTCACTTTTCACTTCAAATTTTAAAAGTGAATATTACATTATTTGGCATCACTAATGAATGCTTCACTTGCTATAATTCAATGAAGTGGGTAATAGAATATTATTTTTTAGTTTATTAATATAAAATATAATAAAGATAGTCCCCATATAGGTAGCCATTAGCGATTGCTATAGAAAGTTCAAATATTAGTCTATATTATTAGGACATAATAGAGTTTGCAAATAACTTACAAACAGCTTACAAATACCTGAGAAAAGAAGAGAAGTGAAAGGCAGAGGAGCAGGAAAAAATATACCTAACTGAACGCAGAGTTCCATAGATTAGCAAGGAGAGAGAAAGTCTTCTTAAGTGAACAATACAATGAAATAGAGGAAAACAATAGAGTGGGAAAGACTAGAGATATCTTCAAGAAAACTGGCGATACCAAGGGAATACTTCATGCAAAGACAGGCACTAGGGAGGACAAAAATGGCAAGGACCTAACAGAAGCAGAAGAGATTAAGGAGAGGTGGCAAGAATACCCAGATTAACTGTACAGAAAAGCTCTTAATGATCCAGATAACCACAGTGGTGTGGTCACTCACCTAGAGCCAGACAACCTGAAATGTAAAGTCAAGTGGGCCTTAGGAAGCCTTACTAAAAACAAAGCTAATGGACGTGGTGTAATTCCAGCTGAGCTATCCCAAATCCTAAAGAATGATGCTGTTAAAATGCTGCACTCAATATGCCCCCAAACTGGAAAACTCAGCAGTGGCCACAGGACTGTAAAAAGTCAGTTTTCATTCCAATCAGAAAGAAACGCAATGCCGAATAACATTAAAATTATATTACAATTGCACTCATTTCACCTGCTAACAAGATTATGGGCAAAATCCTTGAAGCTAAGCTTCAGCAGGACATGAACAGAAAACTTCCAGATATTCAGGCTGGATTCAGAGAAGGCAGATGATCAAATTGCCAACATCCATTGAATCATAGAGAAAGCCAGGAAATTCCAGAAAAAAATCTACTTTTGCCTCATCGACTCCGCTAATGCCTTTGACTATGTGGATTACAACCACCTATGGAATATACTTAAAGACATGGGAATACCAGACCAATTTAGCTGCCTCCTGAGAAATCTGCATGCAGGTCAAGAGGCAACAGTAGAGCAGTACATGGAACAATGGAATGGCAAGTTGGTTCCAAATTGGGAAAGGAGCACATCAAAGCT
The DNA here is from genome assembly GCF_029407905.1 of Bubalus kerabau. Taxonomy (NCBI): domain Eukaryota; kingdom Metazoa; phylum Chordata; class Mammalia; order Artiodactyla; family Bovidae; genus Bubalus; species Bubalus kerabau. The sequence goes on from NC_073624.1 coordinate 22,703,827, forward strand.
GTATATTGTCACCCTGTTTATTTAACTCATATGCAGAGTACATCATATGAAATGCTGGGCTACATGACTCACAAACTGGAATTAAGATTGCAGCAGGAGATATCAACAACCTCAGATAGCAGATTGTACCACTTTAATGGCAGAAAGTGAAGAGGAACTAAAGAGCTTCTTGATGCAGGTGAAACAGGAGAATGAAAATGATGGCTTAAAATTCAACAATCAAAAAACACAGATCATGGCATCCAGTCCCATCAATTCATAGTAAATACATGGAGAAAGAGTGGAAACGGTGTCAAATTCCATTTTCTTCGGCTCCAAAATCACTGCGGACAATGACTGCGGCCATGAAATTAAAAAGTGCTTGCTGATTGGAAGTAAAGCTATGACAAAATTCGATAGCATATTAAAAAGCAGAGACATGATTTTGCCAACAAAGTTTCATCTAGTCAAAGCTATGGTTTTTCCAGTGGTCATGTATGGATCTGAATATTTGGACCATAAACGCTGAGAGCCAAAGAATTATGTTTTCCAGCTATGGTGCTGGAGAGAGTCCCTTGGACAGCAAGGAGATCAAGCCAGTCAACCCTAAAGGAAATAAACCCTGAGTATTCATGGGAAGGACTGATGCTAAAACCGAAGCTCCAATACTTTGGCCACCCGGTGCAAACAGCTGACTCATTGGAAAAGACCCTGATGCTGGAAAAGATTCAATGCAAGAGGAGAAGAGGGCCACAGAGGATTAGATGACTGGATGACCTCACTGACTCAATGGACGCGTAGTCTTGGGTGTGCTCAGTCTCTTCAGTCATGTCCGACTCTGTAACCCCATGGACAGTAGCCCCACTAGGCTTCTCTCTCCATGGAATTTTCCAGGCAAGAATACTGGAGCGGGTTGCCATTTCTTTCTCCAGGGGATCTTCCTCAGCCAGGGACTGAACCTGGGTTTGTTGCATCACAGGCAGCTTCTTAACCATCTGAGCCAGGGAAGCCCCTCAATGGATGTGAATTTGAGCAAATTCAGGGAAATAGTGAAGGACAGGGAAGCTTTGCCTGCTGCAGTCCACAGGGTCACAAAGAGTCAGACACAGCTTCATGACTGAACAACAACAATAAACTGGTATATAACTACAGCTTTATATTCCACTTTTCTAGATTTTAGAAAGCTAAATTTGACTGTGTGGATCACAGTAAACTGTGGAAAATTCTGAAAGAGATGGGAATACCAGACCACCTGACCTGCCTCTTGAGAAATTTGTATGCAGGTCAGGAAGCAACAGTTAGAACTGGACATGGAACAACAGACTGGTTCCAAATAGGAAAAGGAGTACATCAAGGCTGTATATTATCACCCTTCTTATTTAACTTCCATGCAGAGTACATCATGAGAAATGCTGGACTGGATGAAACACAAGCAGGAATCAAGATTGCAGGGAGAAATATTAATAACCTCAGATATGCAGATGACACCACCCTCATGGCAGAAAGTGAAGAGGAACCAAAAAGTCTGTTGATGAAAGTGAAAGAGGAGAGTGAAAAAGTTGGTTTAAAGCTCAACATTCAGAAAACGAAGATCATGGCATCTGGTCCCATCACTTCATGGGAAATAGATGGGGAAGCAGTGGAAACAGTGTCAGACTTTATTTTTCTGGGCTCCAAAATCACTGCAGATGGTGACTGCAGCCAGGAAATTAAAAGACGCTTACTCCTTGGAAGGAAAGTTATGACCAACCTAAATAGCATATTCAAAAGCATAGATATTACTTTGCCAACAAAGGTCCGTCTAGTCAAGGTTATGGTTTTTCCTGTGGTCATGTATGGATGTGAGAGTTGGACTGTGAAGAAAGCTGAGCGCTGAAGAATTGATGCTTTTGAACTGTGGTGTTGGAGAAGACTCTTGAGAGTCCCTTGGACTGCAAGGATATCCAACCAGTCCCTTCTGAAGAAGATCAGTCCGGGGATTTCTTTGGAAGGAATGCTAAAGCTGAAACTCCAGTACTTTGGCCACCTCATGGAAGAGTTGACTCATTGGAAAAGACTCTGATGCTGCGAGGGATTGGGGGCAGGAGGAGAAGGGGATAACAGAGGATGAGATGGCTGGATGGCATCACTGACTCAATGGACATGAGTCTGGGTGAACTCCGGGAGTTGGTGATGGAAGGGAGGCCTGATGTGCTGCAATTCATGGGGTCGCAAATAGTCGGACACGACTGAGCGACTGAACTCAACTGAAAAAAGTTTAAAATGTAGTAACTCTTCTGAATTAGGGACAAGTATCCTTAAATACAAACTGTCAATTGAATTATGATTTCCTCCATTATAATAGAAATGACACAATGAAATTATAAGGAAAAAATAAATAATGCCTAGATTTAGTAAACTTATCTAAAGTAAAACTTAAACATTGAAGTTACTCTTGACAAGGCATAAATGTTCAGCATTGATGAATGAAGTGAAAGCAAGTTAACAGCATGGTGATCATGTCCTTTGTCCCCCTATATCTTTTAGAAGGTGAAATCAATTCTGAGGAACTCACCAAAGAACAAACCAACTGATACACTACATATCCAAAATCTCCTATATTCTGGAGTTGTGTGATGAGATAAACTGTCTTCAAAATACCCAAGCGTAAGAATTTCCTGTTTCAGTGACACGGTGATAAGAAATGTACTTTTTTCACTATTGTTTCACTCTGGGCCTTCACAGGGCAGTCTGTGAAGACCACAGACATTGTTTGATTTTCACAGTAACCTGGCCACTCACGAGAAGAGGCAGGACTCTGGCCTGTAGAAGGTATGTGCTTTTCTCTCCTTCCTAATTCCTCATCTCATTTAGTAGGAGATTACAAATGCCAATGTGGTTCGACTTAGGGACAATTGCTAAGCAAACAAATTACAGAGATATTGGTATCTGTATTTGATATTTGGGTATTTCAAATTGGGAGAAAGTAAGAATAAAATATGAAGTATTTGGGAAGATTTCTTAAAATGTTCAAGTGCTTACCTGCAGACGTTATTCAAGTGAATACATACATGTATAACTGATTTTGCTAATCATTGCAATTTAAGATGAAGTATCAGGAGCATCAGGACAAGGGACAGTTAACATTGTATTTTGTCATCAATAGACATAGAATTAGATATAGTATTAAATATTTAACTCAGCCCTTAAAAATAGAATCTTAAAATGGATTCATAGAATTGTGAATGGCCAATATAATTCTACACTGATCTAGTTAAAGTAAAAATCAGAATATGGTACCTCCAGTAAAATGCTGGATTACCTCAATTATATATGATCAAACGATTCATAAAAACTTGATCACAATATTGAAAAAAGATAAATCACACTAACACAGAGAATTCTGTCTAATAAATTACATTGCCTGATATGAATAATACCATGGCAATTGCATTAAAATAAGAAATACAATAAAAGTCAAATTTAATATTAGGTGTTTTACATGCTTTATATCATACATATTTTTATTTTCATTTTAGATTAGTAAACTCATTTGCTAAATAGTAAATAATTTTTAAAGGTCGTACATTGTAAATTTCAAGGCCAGAATTAATTGTAGATTGCACTGACTACAGAATACATTGACTGAATTTTTAAGGCATATCATTGACTGATTATAATTGCTGATACAACTAAAGCTTCTCTTATTGACTTAACAGCCTCAGGATCTTCCTGGAAGTTTGTACGAACATTATTCTTCCATAAATGATGTATGCTTTTCCTTATCATTTTGTGATTTCATATCTTAGCCATTGTCAATTACTCATGAAATATAAGTATTTAAAGACATTTTAACATTGTTTTGTCTTTATATGATAAAAACTTTTGGAGAATTTAATATGTCATGTACCATTTTTAACATGTAAAATATTTCTTTAATTTTTTTAATGATTTCTCAGAGCTCCACAATAACTCAAAACAGAAGAATTATTTGATAGCATCTCATTCCCTTTTCATTAATGAATGTCCCAATTAAAGTAGTTGAATGCAGAGTGTACCATATATGCCAATACTGTTATTCCCTCATCATAGAAAGCTGTCTTTAACTTTTAATGGATTTTAAACTTACCTATATAATAGGTGCATGTTTTTCCAATATGGACTTTAATTTGAACAAAGATATTATAACAATTTTCAAGTGTTTCTGTGAATTTTGACTTTCAATTCATCAGGATATTACTATTCATGAACTTTTTCAGTAATCTGCTAATTTTCATTGTTCCAATAAACAAGTAACATTATGTCAAACAGAATATTTTTTAAAATATTTATTTGTTTTTAACTGATTGATGACTGGTTTACAATATTGGTTTGATTTCTGTCATACATCAGCATAAATTAACCATAGGTGTACATATGTCCCCTCCTTTGAGTTTCCCTCTCACCTCCCACCTCCAACCCATTCCCACCACTCTTGGTTATTAAACACCAAATACTACTTTTAAAACTACTTACTCTACCATGAAACAGTTGTCTAAAGGTCTACTGAAATGAGAACCAAACTTGGATTTGCTCAGCTGCTAAATGAGTGCTGTTAACTGATCTCACACATCACCCAGTTTAACCTTTCAAGCTTTCTTGTGATGTTATACACCATTTATTAACTACTTATGTAAAGTTTCCATAGAGTAACATCCTTGACATTAAACAGCCACAGAGATGAAGAACCAAAAGGAAAGCTACTCAGAACCAAGTCTGGATAAGGACACCAGGAGACAGCAAATGAGAGGTAAGATCCTGAAAAGATCAATTTTAGCAGCTGAGCAGGAGAAAACCCATGTGGGATTAAACTTTCAAATTGCCTTTCATTATGTCAATGGAATGACAGGAACTACCACTGCAAGTGTAAAGCATTTACCCGCTTACATGATTTTATTAATGAGACTTAGAGCTGGAGTTTGAAATCCAATATTCTAATATGACATACGTGCTGTGCTCTGCTGCTCTTAGTCATTCAGTTGTGTCCAACTCTTTGCCACACCACGGTCTGTAAACCGCCAGGCTCCTCTGTCCATGGGGATTCTCCAGGCATGAATGCTGGAGAAGGTTGCCATGCCCTCCTCTAGGACTATCTACCCACGCATTGCTGTAATTTGTAGTCTTTGATCTACAACTCGTGAAGCCTTATATTCACTGAAAAAGGAATGGTATATTCTGAGAGGGGGATTGCAATGGTAGATATCGTTTTGATGTTGATGTCTTTGAATTCTCATGGATGTGGGATCTTTTGTTCTTCTGAAATAACTGTCTCCATCACTCCTTTCTCAGTGTTTCCTTTTCTCTCCCTGCAGATTCACCGTCCGCTCGAGAGAAACTCATTGTTGTGATCCTGGGAATCGTCTGTTTTGTCTTGATGTATACTATAGTGAGAGTGATAACTTCTATTCCACGTAAGTCAAGTTTTGAAAGATTATGATTGAACCTTTCATTTTAATGATCGTCGGTGCCTCTAAAATTTCATATTATTATGGAATAGAACTCTTATTTTAATGTGTGCATTTAGCCTAAGTATTGAATGGTTATCCTGAGTTGAGCAAAGTATAAATTACAGAATGATTGTAGGGAAAATTAAATATATACACAGATATTTTCTGATTTCATAACTCAAAGATATACTTTAAGAAACTGAAACACCTTATTGAGAAAAACAAATTAATTCTTGAGATTGCTTGAACCAAGGATTGTAAGAGGTGGTAGAATCTTTTCTCCAAGATTTTTAAAATATACACCCCCCAGTCTTCATTACCTCATTAATTATTCTTAAAGCAATATTTTCCAGATCATCCTAAATCCTACTAACGCCATGTTTAAACTAAAAAATAAATTTTTAAGATGTATTTAGATCAATGTAAAAATTTTAAAAGATTACTTCCATTTTTTTCTAGGTACCCAAATATCAGAACAGAATAAGTCCTCTCTGGTAACAAAGCTCCCGAAAGGTACATAATGATTTCAAACTTCTAATATAAATATAGTTTGTATTTTGTCTCTCTCTTAGGCTAGTGAAGATAGAAATAGATCTGGGGATAAAATATAAATTATAAAAGCAGGCAACAATATTCCTAAATAATGATTATAGGAGAGTCTTTCTCCCTATGCAACAATATGATCACCATATCCATTGTTGGCAATTGGCTGTAATTTCCTGCTGTTATAATATGATAAGAGACAAATAATTTTGCTATCTAAAATAGAAGTTTCATTTCTTTATTTTTAGGACATGTAAATAGTAGATATTTCTATGTGTTTGCTTTATATGGGGACATAAATTGGGATATGAGAGACAGACCCTCTCTATGAATGTATGAATGAGATTTGTTTTATATGTACCAGCCTTGAGGATGCATAGATATGTTATTTTATATATGTGTGTGTATGCATAAATGTTTATATCTATGCATATGTGTAAGTTAATTTTTATTTTTCAAAATCAAATTGTTTTTGAATACTAATTCATAATCTTTCTTCAGAATGTCATTGTGGTCATTGTCCACAAGACTGGCTTACATATTCCAACAACTGCTATTATACTAGTTTGGAAAAAAAATCATGGAATGAAAGTTTGATATCCTGTGCTACTAAGAATTCTACTTTGCTTTATATAGATAATGAAGAGGAAATGGTAAGATATTAAATGTTTCCAACACTGCTAAAGGCTTCATTTAGTCAACATTATATTTGTTAGGATTCACTTGTGCTTTTGTACACATTTGCAGCTTGATTATTTTAAGGTCTGCTAGTATTCCATTAAACAATGGAATATAACTTTATGATACTTTATTTACATTTTTATACCATTCATGCATGAGTGGTAATTTCTGGTTCTTGTTTTTCATAGAAAACCATGTTTCTACAAATGCTATTAAATTCTAAAATACACTGTGCTATCTAATTTTACCATACATCAAGGAAAATAAACATATGATTTTGCCTATAGAATTGTGTAATTGCACATCAGATCATGGAAAAGAAGTTTCAACTTCCCAGCAGCCCCACCCCTCTGTAATATCTTATCACGTCTCCACCTCCTTATTTACTCACTGTCCTGACTTTTGATTTTATAGAATCTCTTTGATTGCTTTTGAATCATATACATGGAATCCCGTGTTCGTACTTAGTCGTTCAGTCATGTCCGACTCTATGCAACCTCAATAACTTCAGCCTGTCAGGCTCCTGTGTCCATGGAATTTTCCAGGCAAGAATACTGAAGTGGGTTGCCATTTTCTACTCCAGGACATGGAATCATACAGGTTATCCCTGTCTCATCACTGCCATATGATATTTTGCAGTTCCTCCAACTTTTTGCATTTATGTGAAGTTTGTAAATTTCCACAGCTCATTGTGTGAATTCAACAGTTAAGATCCATTCTTTCCAATGCCGCTGGGTGGAGATGGAGTCTTACACCCTCAGGGATAAAGAGGCTTCTTAGCTTCAGTAGCTTTAGTCAAGACATCCCCTTTGCTGGTCCCACCCCCACCCCTATCACCCAACCCTAGTGTCTCTCAGTGGAGGAAACAGAGGCTATTTCTGACTGCTCCTTGTTAGTAAGTGTCCTGATGGATCATCTTGTAAGGCTTACCTGGTGTTGCCTACACGGTTCTCTCAACACACAGGAGGAACGGATTACCTGTGACACCCCCAACAGCCAGGTTAGGTATTGTGTGTTTGGGAAGTAAGAGGCCTAGGTCACTTTCACCTGGTTGGTGGGGAGATACAAGATGCACCTAATTATCTTTCCCTCACCTCCCACCTTGTTCTCTCATCACGGAGAAGTGATTAGCGATTACAGAGAAGTGGGGCTGCTAGGAAGTCTCAAGCCACATCACCCTTCTCTTTCCACCTTTCAGAGTTCTCCTTTCTCATGTCTTTCATAAGCTCTCATGTTTACAGTTGAACTTAGCAGGGAGGAGCAGAGAGAAATGAGTCTCTGACCCCTTGTCTGGTCCACTGATTCCACCAATACAGAAACAGATGGCTTTGGGCTTTATCTAGTCAAAGAATGGTGTCAGGCTCAGAAAACCAAATCTTCGGCTCTCATGTCACTTATTTTCTCAATTTCATTTCCTTAATTTCCCTCTAAAACTGAAATTCTGAGAAACATATAATAGTAGAGAAATCCATCAATATTGTCACAATAAATAGAAAAATGAATGTCATGGAATCTAAAGACTTATTTAAAGCCTTGCTATGTTAGTTTTGACATGAGGAAAAATGAAATTATGTGAATCAGAATTTTCCTCATTGCACATATTCAATTACTCCACCTTCTTATCCCTTAGGCTTAATGTCAGATGTAGTTCACGGCTGTAAGTATCCCCAAGTTGTTATGCAAGGTGTGTTCTTCTGTAGGATCTCTACAACTAATTCATGTCTTTGTAAATATTCTCTATATTAAATGGCTGTCAAAAAAAAGGAATTTTCCTTATTAACATTAGAACACAGTGACACTGATGAGTATAAATATTGAGTTAATTTAGAATCAAAAGTACAGATATTGGTTAATATTTATGGTACTACTAAAACTTCAAACTTTCAACTCCTATGTTTTTTAGTGTTAGATTAGAATCTAACATGCTCAATTTGTTCAAAGAATGAAAGATGCTATGAAAGAACACATCCTTTGACTTGCATTTTAAAAATTAACAAAAACATTTCATAGTGACTATTTATGTGAAAATTCTTTATTTTGGGCTAGAAATTTCTGATGTCCCTATCAATTGTATCGTGGATTCAAGTCTCTCGTGAAGGCCGCAGTCATCCTTGGAAGTGGCTAAATGGTTCAACTTGCAATCTACAGTAAGTTTGTAAAAAGAATGCTATATAGAGGAGGAAAAATACAAAAAAAGAAATATTTTTAAAATAACATGAATACATTTGTTTTAGTCGAATTACAGAAAGCTGAAGGAAGATATTGAAAGTTAATAAAATGTTGATACCAATGTTGAAAACTAGGCTACTCTGTAGCCCAATTTCCTAGTAAAAAGCTCTTACTGAAATTTTATTAAAGACTTCATTACCCATTTTCAAAATATCTTGTATTACAGTTGCATGGAAAATGCTATTGTTTTATGAGTTGTCTTCATAGAATGTAACAGAATTATGCATTTTTCCATAACAGGATAGCAGACAAATTACCTGGTGAACGTAACTGTGCTGTACAAGCTTTATGGGAAATAAGAGCAGAAGACTGTCAGTTTCCAAATGCATATCATTGCAAGCATAAGCTTGAGAATTAAAATATGAGTTTGGATGCTGTTGGGTAACTTGACCTTTTATGAAATGGAAATAAAATTCTGATTGCATACATTTTAAAATGAATTATATTATTTTTTCTGATAATGAATGTTTTTCAAAAACAGTTGAAATATAATTGTGTGTGCTCATTCGTTCACTTGTGTCTGACTCTTTGAGACCTCATGGACTATAGGCTGTCAGGCTTCTCTGTCCAAGGAATTCTCCAGTAAAGAATACTGGAGTGGTTCTATTCCCAGATTTTTAAGGAATTTCCACACTGTTCTCCATAGTGGCTGTACCAGTTTGCATTCCCATCAACAGTGTAAGAGGGTTTCCTTTTTCTCCACACCCTCTCCAGCTATTGTTGTTTGTCGACTTTTTTATGGTGGCCATTCTGACCGGCAGAGATGATACCTCATTGTGTTTTTAATTTGCATTTCTCTAGTAATGAGTGGTGTTGTGATATGAGAAAGCTACATATCTTTTCGTGTGTTTTATTAGCCCTCTGTATATCTTCTTTGGAGAAATGTCTGTTTAGTTCTTTGGCCCACTTTTTGATTAGGTTTTTCATTTTTCTGGTATTGAGCTGCATGTGCTGCTTGTATATTTTGGAGCTTAATTCTTTGTCAGTTGTTTCATTTGCTGTTATTGTCTTCCATTCTGAAGACTGCCTTTCCACCTTGCTTATAGTTTCCTTTGTTGTGCAAAAGCTTTTAAGTTTACTATGTCCCATTTGTATTTTTGTTTTTATTTCCATTACTCTGCAAGGTGATTCATAGAGAATCTTGCTGTAATTTATGTCAGAGGGTGTTATGCCTCTGTTTTCCTCTAAGAGTTTTAATAGTCTCTGGTGTTAAATTTAGACCTTTAATCCATTTTGAGTTTATTTTTGTTTATGGTGTTAGAAAGTGTTCTAGTTTCATTCTTTTGCATATGGTTGACCTGTTTTCCCAGCATTTGAATCAGTTCTAATGAGGTGGATGAAACTGGAGCCTATTATACAGAGGGAACTAAATCAGAAGGAAAACCATCAGTACACTATATTAATGCATATATATGGACTTTAGAAAGAAGGTATCAACGATCCTATAACAAGGCAACAAAAGAGACACAGATGTAAAGAACAGACTTTTGGAGTATGTGGGAGAAGGCGAGGGCGGGATGATTTGAGAGAATAGCATTGAAACTGTATATTCCCATATATAAAAGAAATGACCAGTGCAAGTTTGATACATGAAGCAGGACACTCAGAACTGGTGCTCTGGGACAACCCAAGCGATGGGGGAGGGAGGAAGGTGAGAGCGGGGTTCTGAATGGGGGAACACATACACACCCATGGCTGATTCATGTCCATGTATGAGAAAAATACCACAATATTTTAAAGTAATTATCCTCCAATTAAAATAAATTAATTAATTTTTTTTAAAAAAGACTACTGGAGTGGGCTATCATTTCATATTCCCTGGAGGACCTTCCTGACTCAGGGATCAAACCCTCCTCTCCTGCACTGGCAGGCAGTCTCTTTACCACTAGTGCCCCCTGGAAAACCCCACTGAAGTATCATATACACATCCAATGATATAGGTATCGTTCTTTTGTGTCTCACTTTTTTTGCTCAACAGTGTGTTTATGGCATTCAGACTTCTAAAAGATTGCATATTGTGTGAGCCCATTTCCATGTAATATCAAAAATAAGAGTAGAGAGACCAAAAGTAGATTAGTGATTACTAAGGGTCGTGAAGAGACGGAATAGGAAAAGACTGCAAATTGATTAGTGATGAATGCTCTCTAGAGTTTGATAGTAGTGACGGTCGTAAACTGTGAATAATTTCAAAATCATGGATTTATATATTTTAAATGGATAAATTTTATGCTCTGTAAATTACACCTCAATAAAATTTTTAAAAAGTAACTGCTTTGGGACTGCGTTTAATCTTTAAAATAATTTCTGAAGATAATCGTCTTGCAATATTGACTCTTCCAGTCAATATCATGCTTTATCCTTCCAATCAATTAGGTTTTCTTTAAATTCTGCCTATTTTATTGATCAATTTTTTTTTTTTTTTATTTGTGTGATGCTGTTCAGCATGTGGTAATTTGATTCAGCGACCAGGGATCGAACGCCCACTCCCTGCACCGGGAAGCAAGTAATCCAAACCACTGGACCACCAGCAAAATCCCCCTATAATATTTTATAGATTCCAACATTGAAATTTCACACAAATATGGACTTTTCATAGCCATGCTTTTGTAAACAGCTATTTTGTTTTTAAATTTGTAGTAATTGTTGCTGTTACAAATAGAATCATGCCCAATGATTTCTCTGATTGTATGTATTAATTTTATCATTTCAAATATATATTCCTCTGGATTGTTTATGTAAATAGAGAGTGCATTTCTGAATAATCACGTTTTATTTCTTCCTTCCAGGTGCAATAACTTTTTCTTGTTTTTCTTTTCTTTTTTTTGTTTTTCTTGTTTTTGACTTATTTTTACCCGATTGGCTTTTATTTCCAATGTTGAACAGATGGTACAGTAAAGGTCTTATAAGTATCTTTCCTATACTGGGGGTGAATATTTCAATACTTCATGCTCAAATATATGTTTTTTAAGGTTTTTTCATATACATTTCTAACATGAAAGCAATTCTATAGTATTCATAATTTTCTTATAGGTTTTGTATGCAATTAGTCATGTTACCATTTTACTATTTTTCTTTCAATGGAATGAGAAAATTTTTAAATGTTTTTGAAATATCCCTTTCCTTCAAATGTTAACCAATTATGCATTCCTGAAATAAAACCACAAAAATCTTTCTATATTGTCTTCCTTTGAAAAATCACTGCATATATCATATTTAGATTAAGACAATTTTCTTCATCCACTTATCACAAAGAGTTGGGACTGAGTTCATTGATATTATGTAACTTGACAGGTTTTGTTATCAAGGCTCTATGGAAGCCTCTGTTTTATGCTGAAAGACATGGCATAGTTTTAAGTGTTATTATTCACTACTGATACCATTAGAGCTCCTAGAATATTTTGTAGAAAGGTTTATACAGTGAACTTAATATATTTAACACATGCTAAGCTTATACAGGTTTATGGTGGTTGTACTATATTTGGTAATTTGTATTTTCTAGACATTCTATTTCATATGGATTGTAAAAAGTTTTTATAATACAGCTTTATTGTCTGTTTAACATCCGTAAAAACCATACTGGTTTTATCAGGTTTCAGTTCAGTCACTCAGTCATGTCTGACTCTGCAACCCCATGGACTGCACTATGCCAGGCTTCCCTGTGCATCACCACCTCCCAGAGCTTGCTCAAACTCATGTCCATCGACTCAGTGACACCATCCAACCATCTCATCCTCTGTTGTCCCCTTCTCCTCCTGCCTTCAATCTTTCCCAGTGTCAGGGTCTTTTCCAGTGAGTCAGTTCCTCCCATCAGGTGGCCAAAGTATAGAAGTTTCAGCCGCAGCATCAGTCCTTCCAATGGATATTTAGGACTGATTTTCCCCAGGATGGACTGGTTTGATCTCCTACTAGCCCAAGGGACTCTCAAGAGTCTTCTCCATCACCACAGTTCAAAAGTATCAGTTCTTCAGTGCTCAGCTTTCTATATGGTCCAACTCTCACATCCATACATGACTACTGAAAAACCAAGCTTTGACTAGACAGACCTTAAAGTAATGTCTCTGATTTTAATATGCTGTCTAGTTTGGTCATAGCTTTCCTTCCAAGGAACAAGAGTCTTTCAATTTCATGGCTGCAGTCAAATCTGCAATGATTTTGGAGTCCAAAAAAAAAAAAATCTCTCAATGTTTCCATTGTTTCCGCATTTTTTTTTTTTGCCATAAAATAATGGGTCTGGATACCATGATCTTCGCTTTTTGAATGTTAAGTTTTAAGCCAGCTTTTTCACTCTCCTATTTCATTGTCATCAAGAGGCTCTTTAGTTCTTCACTTTCTGCCATAAGGGTGGTGTCATCTATATATCTGAGGTTATTGATATTTCTCCCAGCAATTTTGATCCAGCTGTGGTTCATCCAGCCTGGCATTTCACATGATGTGCTCTGCATGGAAGTTAAATAAACATGGTGACAGTATACAGGCTTGACATATTCCTTTCCCAATTTGGAAACACTTCGCTCTTCCATGTCTGGTTCTAACTGTTGCTTCTTGACCTACATACAGATTTCTCAAGAGGCAGGTCAGGCGGTCTGGTAATCCTATCTCTTGAATAATTTTCCACAGTTTGTTGTGATCTACACAGTCAAAGGCTTTGGCATAGTCAACAAAGCAGAAGGTGTTTTTCTGGAAGTCTCTTGCTTTTCCAATGATCCAACAGATGTTGGCAATTTTATCAACAACAAAGAATCAAATTGCCAACATCTATTGGATTGTCACGGAGAAGGCCCTGGTGACCCACTCCAGTGCTCTTGCCTGCAAAAATCCCATGGATGGAGGGGCCTGGGCTGAAGTTCATGGTGTTGCTAAGAGTCGGACACGACTGAGCGACTTCACTTTCACTTTTCACGTTCTTGTACTGGAGAAGGAAATGGCAACCCACTCCAGTGTTCTTGCCTGGAGAATCCCAGGGATGGAAAAGCCTGGCAGGCTGCCGTCTATGGGGTCACACAGAGTCAGACACAACTGATGTGACTTCGCAGCAGCAGGAGCATTGGATTGTCATATTTATATAGATATAAAAGATTCATGTTTTCTCTATTCTCCACATGTCATTTATTAATTTTATTGTCTTTCAAATGAAAATAGCTTTGACCCTTTTATTCCCCTCTACTGTAATTTTTTCTTTTTCACGATTTTTCATATTTGCTATTTTCTTCCTTAGTCTTTATGTCAACTACTTTAATTTCACCAAAATTGCTCTTTCATTGCAAGTTTCTTGTCAAGCATGCTCAGATTTCTTCTTTTGTTTTTTGTTTATAATGTATGCTTTAACCCAATTAATATGTCACAAGACAGAATCTTGTTGTTATATTTTTCTTTTAATTCATATAAAATTATGAAATTTGACTTTGATTTTTCCTTGGTGCGTATGTTATTTAGAAATAGATTACTGAATATAAAATCTTAATAAAGATTTTTAAAATTTTGGTTATTGACTTCTATTTTAGGTAAACTAGTTAGAGACATTTTCATGAGCCTGGAAACGTTCTGTATGTCTATTACATATGGCTAATGTGACTATGAAATCTATCTGAAATGTTTATTTCTTCTAATTAATTAAAAATTAAATTTGAATATTCACATTTCAAGTGCCCACTTGCCAAACTTGGCTGGAGGCTAGTGTTGTGACACCATAGTTCTGTAGCTTTTTTAGTAATGTAACTGGACTTAGGCACATATAGCGAATTTTGGGGAAATGTTCATTTGAACTTAAAAAATAAGAATATTCTATGTTAGTGTATGGAGAAGGCAATGGCACCCCACCCCAGTACTCTTGCCTAGAAAATCCCATGGATGGAGGAGCCTGGTAGGCAGTTCATGGGGTCGCTAAGAGTCGGACACGACTGAGCGACTTCACTTTCACTTCTTACTTTCATTTACTGGAGAAGGAAGTGGCAACCCACTCCAGTGTTCTTGCCTGGAGAATCCCAGGGATGGAGCCTGGTGGGCTGCCGTCTATGGGGTCGCACAGAGTCGGACACGACTGAAGTGACTTAGCAGCAGCAGCACGTTAGTGTATGTGTGTGTGTTCATATATGTCCTGGTTACTTGTCTAGTTTAGATATTTCTATTGCCTACTGCTATATCTGCTTGCTTGATAAGTAGTGGTGATAAATTGTTTAAATCTCCATTTATGGTTATTTATGCATGGCTTTCAATCTGTGTTGACCTTGTGCTATTCAGTATATGCATTTTAAAATTGCTAATAGCTTAGATACTCAATATATAATTATTAAACATGCTCCATCTTTTGTAACGTGGTTCTTGCTTTATACTGTGAGAGTAATTAACTAAAGCAGTTTGTGTTCTTCTTCTTTACTTTCCTGTTCATGGCTTTTGATAACATAATATGGCTCTTAAGTTAGCAGTTATTAAAATAACTGTTTTACATACATAGCTATGTTAAACAAAATATTTTAAAATATAAACATTCATAACTCAAATGGAAAGCTATTCCATATATATTTAATATAAAGGTAAGATTATCATATGCTGTATTTACATATATTATTTAAGTACATATAGTTAATATTTAAGTATAATATATTGTTACTTTGAATTCTACATTATGTTGCTTTTTTAGCTTTCACAATAAATATTTTTAACTTTCTTTTATAAGAATTTATAAATTTAATATGTCTTAGTTCTATAAGTGGAGAAGGCAATGGCGACCCACTCCAGTACTCTTGCCTGGAAAAATCCCATGGATGGAGGAGCCTGGTGGGCTGCAGTCCATGGGGTCGCTGAGTCGGACACAACAGAGGGACTTCACTTTCACTTTTCACTTTCATGCACTGGAGAAGGAAATGGCAACCCACTCCAGTGTTCTTGCCTGGAGAATTCCAGGGATGGGGGAGCCTGGTAGGGTGCTGTTTATGGGGTCGCACAGAGTCGGACACGCCTGAAGCGACTCAGAAGCAGTTCTATAAGTGCCCTGCATTTTACAGCATTCTTTACTCAATAGTCTAGTAAGTTCATATTTTTGTACTTTTCTGAAACAATGAAAAGATATAGTTTCTCTCTACTGTTTTCACTGCTCATGCCATTTTTGCTCCCTTGACTTCTAATACTAACATACATGCACAATTTGATACTTTATCATTACTATTTTACCTGTCACTATCTATTTGGATATATCCACATAAGTTCTTTTCTTCTTCTTTCCTTTCTGCGTATCCAAATTTTCAACTAGAGTAAGAGTTTCTTCTTTACAAGACCTTAAAATGTTTCCTTTACATAGAGTCATTTAGTAATTTTGGCAATCTCCCTCCATTTATAAAACTTCCTTGAAAATGAATCCATCTAGCCATCATGTTAAAATGGTATTTGCACTTACTATGGACATCCAATTTATCTATCTCTCTTAGGTCACCAGGTACTTCCATTTTAGATATAGTCACAAAGATGTATTTATGCAATAAACAGTAAATTCAAAATATTCTTAGATTTTGAGTATTTATCTTGGCTGTATGTGGATTAACCATAGATTTTATTAAAGTTAAATGCCAGAAGAGTCAACATATTTGGGCATGTAACCAAGGACATGATGTGTACAAAATTATTTAATTGAAACCAGCAAAGTGTATGATAACATGAATAATACATTTAACACTTGCCTTGTAGCTCAGCTGGTAAAGAATCCGCCTGTAATACAAGAGACTTCAGTTCAATCCGTGAATTGGGCAGATCCCCTGAAGAAGGGAATGGCTACCCACTCCAGAATTTTTACCTGGAGAATTTCATGGACAGAGGAGCTTGGTAGGCTACAGTTCATGCATTTGCAAAACGTTGGACACAACTGAATGACTTTCACCTTTCACTTCAAATTTTAAAAGTGAATATTACTGAATATTACATTATTTGGCATCACTAAAGAATGCTTCACTTGCTGTAATTTAATGAAGTGGGTAATAGAATATTATTTATTTAGTTTATTAATATAAAATATAATAAAGATAATCACTATATAGGTAGCCATTAGCGATTGCTATAGAAAGTTCAAATATTAGTCTATATTATTAGGACATAATAGAGTTTGCAAATAACTTACAAACAGCTTACAAATACCTGAGAAAAGAAGAGAAGTGAAAGGC
This sequence comes from Bubalus kerabau, assembly GCF_029407905.1. Classification (NCBI taxonomy): domain Eukaryota; kingdom Metazoa; phylum Chordata; class Mammalia; order Artiodactyla; family Bovidae; genus Bubalus; species Bubalus kerabau. The sequence continues at coordinate 22,720,871 of NC_073624.1, forward strand.
AGAGGAGCAGGAAAAAATATACCCAACTGAATGCAGAGTTCCATAAATTAGCAAGGAGAGAGAAAGCCTTCTTAAGTGAACAATACAATGAAATAGAGGAAACAATAGAGTGGGAAAGACTAGAGATATCTTCAAGAAAACTGGCGATACCAAGGGAATATTTCATGCAAAGAGAGGCACAAGGGAGGACAAAAATGGCAAGAACCTAACAGAAGCAGAAGAGATTAAGGAGAGGTGGCAAGAATACCCAGATTAACTGTACAGAAAAGCTCTTAATGATCCAGATAACCACAGTGGTGTGGTCACTCACCTAGAGCCAGACAACCTGAAGTGTAAAGTCAAGTGGGCCTTAGGAAGCCTTACTAAAAACAAAGCTAATGGACGTGGTGTAATTCCAGCTGAGCTATCCCAAATCCTAAAGAATGATGCTGTTAAAGTGCTGCACTCAATATGCCAGCAAACTGGAGAACTCAGCAGTGGCCACAGGACTGGAAAAGGGCAGTTTTCATTCCAATCCCAAAGAAACGCAATGCCGAATAACATTCAAATTATCTTATAATTGCACTCATTTCACATGCTATCAAGATTATGGGCAAAATCCTTGAAGCTAAGCTTCAGCAGTACATGAACAGAAAACTTCCAGATATTCAGGCTGGATTCAGAGAAGGTAGATGATCATATTGCCAACATCCATTGAATCATAGAGAAAGCCAGGGAATTCCAGAAAAAAATCTACTTTTGCCTCATCGACTCTGCTAAAGCCTTTGACTTTGTGGATCACAACCACCTATGGAATATTCTTAAAGAGAATTGGTCTTAAAGACCAATTTGGCTGCCTCCTGAGAAATCTGCATGCAGGTCAAGAAGCAACAGTAGAACAGGACATGGAACAACGGAATGGCAGGTTGGTTCAAAATTGGGAAAGGAATACTTCAAGGCTGGATATTTTCACCCTGCTTATTTAAATTATATGCAGAGTATATCATGTGAAATGCTGGCTGGATGACTCACAAGATGGAATTAAGATTGCAGCAGGAGATATCAACAACCTCAGATAGAAGATGATACCACTTTAATGGCAGAAAGTGAAGAGGAACTAAAGAGCTTCTTGATTCAGGTGAAACAGGAGACCGAAAAAGATGGCTTAACGTTCAACAATCAAAAAGCAGAAATCATGGCATCCAGTCCCATCACTTCATAACAAATAGAGAAAAAGTGGAAACTGTGTCAAATTTTATTTTCTTTGGCTCCAAAATCACTGTCTACAATGACTGCAGCCATGAAATTTAAAAGTGCTTGCTCCTTGGAAGTAAAGCTATGACATAATTAGATAGCATATTAAAAAGCAGAGACATCACTTTGCCAACAAAGGTCCATATAATCAAAGCTATGGTTTTTCCAGTAGTCATGTATGGATGTAAGAGTTGGACCATAAAGGCTGAGAGCCAAAGAATTGATGTTTTCCAGCTATGGTGCTGGAGAGAGAGTCCCTTGGATAGCAAGGAGATCAAGCCAGTCAACCCTAAAGGAAATAAACCCTGAGTATTCATGGGAAGGACTGATGCTGAAACCGAAGCTCCAGTTCTTTGGCCACCTGATGTAAAGAGCTGACTCATTGGAAAAGATCCTGATGCTGGAAAAGATTCAATGCAAGAGGAGAAGAGGGCCACAGAGGAATATGTGACTGGATGACCTCACTGACTCAATGGACATGTCGTCTTGGATGTGCTCAGTCTCTTCAGTCATGTCTGATTCTGTGACCCCATGGACGATAGCCCCGCTAGCCTCCTCTCTCCATGGAACTTTCCAGGCAAGAGTCCTGGAGCGGATTGCCATTTCTTTCTCCAGGGGATCTTCCTCAGCCAGGGATTGAACCCAGGTCTGTTGCATCACAAGCAGATTCTTTACCATCTGAGCCACCAGGGAAGCCCATCACTAGACTTGAATTTGAGCAAACTCAGGGGGATAGTAAAACAGAAGCTTTGCCTGATGCAGTCCACAGGGTCACAAAGAGTCAGACATGGCTTCATGAAGGAACAACAACAATAAATTGGAATATAACTACAGATTTATATTCCAGTTTTCTAGATTTTAGAAAGCTAAAAACGTGCTGTGATTCATGGGGTCGCAAAGAGTGGGACACGACTGACGCGACTTAGCAGCAGCAGCAGTATCATATCTAAGAAACCATTGCCTAATCCAGGATCACAACTTTCACCTATGCTATCTAAGCATTGTTTTTACTTCTTCATGTTTGTGCTTTCATCCATTTTCAATTAATTTTCACATGTGACATAAGGGAAATATGATATATCTTTCCATCCATTTATTTAAATCTTTCATTTTTAACAATTTTTTTAAAGTATATGTTTTGCACATATTAGTTAAATATATTTCTGGATATTTTATTATTTTTGATCTATTTTAAATGGAACATTTTTCTTTTTTTTTATTTTTTCCAACTTTATTGAGCTATAATTGACATATAACACTGTAAGTTCAAGGTATACAATGCGTTGATTTTATACACATATATTGTACAGTGATTACCACCAGCCACATAATTACCATTTCTTTCTTCTGGTGAGAATATTTAAGATCTTCTCGGCAACATTCAAGTATTGAATACAATATTTTAAATTACAGTCACAATCCTGTACATTAGATACTCATCATGTATTTATTTTATAACTGAAATTATGTACCCTTTGAACATTTCTCCTCCTTCTCTGCTCCCCAGCACCTAGAACCTACTATTCTGGTCTCTGTTTCTATGAGTTCAGTTTTTTAGATTCCACAAATAAGTGACGGCATACTATATTTGTCTTTGTCTGACTTATTTCACTTAGTATAATGTCCTTAAAGTTCATCTATGTTGTTGCAAATGGCAGAATTTCCTTCTTTCTTGTGGCTGAATATTGCATTGTATGTATCTGCATATGGGTGTGTGTGTGTGTGTGTATCCCACAACTTTTTTATCCATTTATCTGTCAATGGACACCTAGGATGTTTCCATATCTTGGCTGTTGTGAATAATTCTTCAAAAATGCTATTTTCAGATTACTCATTGTTGGCATTGAGATCACAAGCTTTACCTTAAAAATCCAACTACCTTAGCATCCCTAAAGGCTTTTTCATGATGTAATTTGCGTCTTCCTTTATAGTCTTATCTCCATCTCCCTAAAAAGCACAGGAATAAAACTCCTGAACATTAACTGACATCTTAAAATTTAATTTATGCCTTTTAGTCTGCCCCATGTTATGTTTTCCTAGAGCTAATGATGTACTGATGTACCTGAGAGCTCAGTCGGTAAAAAATCCTCCCACAATGCAGGAGACCCCGTTTTGATTCCTGGGTTGGGAAGGTGCCCTGGAGAAGGGAAAGGCTACCCACTCCAGTATTCTGGCCTGGAGAATTCCATGGACTGTATAGTCCATGGTATCTCAAATGGTCAGACACAACTGAGCGAAATTCAATTCACTTCACTTCACTTAAATAATGTACAGTAAAAGTTTTCCAGGGTGGATTACCAGAGCCTTCATTGGACAACGGAACACAAGAAAATTCCACATCTAAAAACATGACTTTCAAAGAGAAACCATGTATACCTGTGGCGGATTCATTTTGATATTTGGCAAAACTAATACAGTTATGTAAAGTTTAAAAATAAAATTTAAAAAAAAAAAAAAGAGAAACCACTTAATAAAGGTAGGTAGATAAAAGACTGAGAGCAACAAGTATCTTCTCTGCTTTTCTCAGTCAATTGATAACCTCCTCAATTTGGATGTTATTTTAGACTTAGCCAACTGTGAAGTCCAACTTTCATTTTATTTAATTGGGGGGAAAAAAACAAACTTATTCTTTCCCAGTGGTTAGATTCTTCTGTATATATGATATATTTTTTTAATCATCATTTCTCAAAATAATATTTTTTCTACCAAAAAATTCTATATATCTTTAACACATTATGTAATTATTATTATATGCTCTCATATGGGTATATAGATCAGGCACTAGGTTAATATATCAATGCTAAGTTAAGATCAGGTCTGTACCTATAGATTTTATTCAGTCTAGAGAGTTCAAAGAAGTTGTCTTCCCCTGTGAAGTCCTCTCTGTAGAGGTTGTGAGGGAAGGCATCAATTTTCTAAGATTTATTTCCTAGAGAATTTTAATAATACTATACATATATTTGGAGGGATGTAAGTCTCTCCTTAAGGCCAGAAACTTCAGAAATGAAGTCCTTCCATCTCATGAAATCAATGGTTTTACAAGGACTAGAAAGGATTCCTTAAAGCTAAGTTCCAGAGCATTCCTTTCAATACACACACTGAATGGTCTCTGGACATAAAACGCTCTTGTTTTCAAGGAAAGAAATGAAAAGTAAATGGTCGTGTTGTGGACAGAAATGTTACTATTTTTTGGATGAATTGAAGAACTTTGAAGACAGTAAAAAAATCTGCAAAGAAATGGACTCCACACTTCTTAAGCTAGAAGATAAGGAAGAACTGGTGACGTATTTCTGTTTTCCATTTCACACTGTGTTAATTCGTCCATCTGTTATTGGCTAAATCTTTTTTTTTTTTTTTGGCAGCACTTGCTCTTCCTTTCTACCTTGGGCTTTCTCTAGGTGCAGCGAGAGGGCTTCTCATTCAGGTTATTTCTCTTGTTGTGGAGCGTTGGCTCTAAAGTGTGGGCTTAGTAGTAGTGGGGCATGGGTTTAGTTGTTCTGTGGCATGTGGAATCTTCCTGGACTGGGGAGCCAAGTTGTGCCCCCTGCATTGGCAGACAGATTCTTAACCACTTAGCCAACATAGAAGTGTTGTTGGCTAAATTTTAATGCTTGATAATATTAAGTGTCCATAGTTTACAGTTGTAAATTGATTTAGATCCAGACAGTACTCATATTAAAGTCAAAAATACAAATAGAAATGAAATTAGAATTTCATTTAATTCATCTAATTAATCCACAAATAGAATTTTTCCAGTATAGTTGATATAAAGATGAACATGAACCAATTAGAAAAAAAATGCTTAAAATATATCATTTTATTGGAGATAATGTATTTTCATACTGATAATTTCATGGAATATAGCTTTCTCCTCTCTGGAAAGAAAATGTCATTTTACCTCCAACAAAATCGAGAAATACAACATTACCACTGAGTTTGAGGGGAAAAAAAAAGAGCTCTATATGAATTTAAAATTGAAGATCAATTAATTTAAACTGACACTGAATTTTGTCTCATGCTAGTTTCCAATAAAATTGAACTAAATATTTTATGATACTTATCATTATCTTTGATTTGAATAGAGAAATAATTTACTATTATTCTTTCAAGAAATATATATACTTACATTCCAGGTTGAGGAGAATCTTTTAATACTATTCTCTCAAATATAAATAAGCACTAAGACTCCTTCAATTATCTGTACTAGTTCATTACCCATATCCTTGGCTTTAACAACTCATAAATAGCTATAAAAATATGAACTTGAAAACTTTCAAGAAAAGAAAGCAAATCTGAACCCAAAAAGAAAACATTTGTAGAGTCTGAATTAACCTCTTTTTTACTCCAAGGGGGTTCCCTGGTGGTTCGGATGGTAAAGAATCTGCCTGCAGTGCAGAAGATCTGGGTTTGATCCCTGGATCAGAAAGATCCCCTGAAGGAGGGAATGGCAACCTGCTCCAATATTCTTGACTGAGAATTCCATAGACAGAGAAATTAGTTTTAGAGTCATGAAGCCCTAACCTTTCATGCACGGTATTGTCGTCAAAAATAAAAGCATCTATGAGAACCATGAAATTGAATGCCAAATTTTATGAATATATATGTAGGTTTTTTCTGGATAGAGGAACTAAGTTTTTGCTGTCTTCTCTATGGTAAAAGAAACAAGAAAATAAAAACTAAGGGTGAAAATTAAAGCAGAATAGGGAAACACAGAATTTATAGTAAGAAACCCTTTATTTCACTCCCTTTCACACATTACTTTGCCTGTAATAAAGCTGGTTATATTTTCTTTCCAACATATTTTAAGAGGATCACATTAGATAGTATATGTGCCTTGTTGTTGTTCTTGTTATTTAGTTGCTTAGTCATGTCTGACCCTTTTGTGGACCCATGGACTGTAGCCTGCCAGTCTCCTCTGTCCATGGGATTTCCCAGGCAAGAGTACTGGGATGGGTGGCCATTTCCTTCTCCAGAGAATCTTCTCGAACTAGGGATCAAACCCTCATCTCCTTCATTAGCAGGTAGGTTCTTTACCCCTGAGCCACCAAGGAAGCCCCAATGTCTGTGCATACATGTTGTAAAAATTAAGTTACAAGATGAACATTGGTTACATTTGTACTTGTCAAGTTATTTCCACATACCTGTATAAACATCTCATCTGGTAGAATAAGGACTACTTCTTCAAGATGCCCACTTCACAAAAAAATAAGCACAGTAATTGTGAAGCAAAAATTTAAATGACATTGGTAAAAACCTCACATCTATAACACCTGGACCTCAAAATACAAACCAATTTTGCTCAGAATTTGTTCTTGAGCTACAAGAATCAATTTTGAAAGTAATTAAGATATTTCAGTCTGAAGATTAAATAAGATAGGTACAGGACTTCCCTAGTGGGCCAACAGTTAAGACTTTGCCTTCCAACACATGAGGTATAGGTATGATCCCTGGTTAGGAAGCTAAGAGCCCACATGACTTTCGGCTAAAAATTCAAAGCATAAAACAAAAGCAATATTCCAACACAGTCAATAAAAGCTTTAAAAAATGATCCACATTCAAAAAGTCTTAAAAAAATAGATAGGTAAGCTACGAGTGTGTTATTTTGTCTCATTTATGACACTATATTTAATAAATATAACTAAGATTCTATTATCATTTGAACAGAATCAGGATGAAATTGATCTTTATACTTTTTGTTATTCAAAATCATAAAAATATTGAAAAAGTTATTATTTCATTTCAGAATTATAAAAAGACATTTTTCTCATACAATATATCTTTTTTTATTGCAGAACTTCATTCAAAGCCAACTATCCTATTTCTATTGGATTGGATTATCTCGTAAAGGAACCAGAAATCAATGGACATGGGAAGATAAATCAATGCCTTTTCTCAAATTGTAAGTCTCTAGAATAGATAGTAATTAGTAAGTTCCATATTCTAGCTTATGTTTCAAAAAGTATATAGAAAAATGCACACATTCAATATATAGACAAATATACATACATATATGGACATACACAGGTGGCTCAGTGGTAAAGAATCCACTGGTAATGCATGAGACACAGGTTTGATCCTTGGGTCAGGAAGATCTCCTGGAGAATGGCAACCCACTGCAACATTCTTGCCTGGGAAATCCCATGAACAGAGGAGGCTAGGAGGCTACAGTCCGTGGGATTTAAAGAATCAGACATGACTTAGTGACTGAGCACACACATGGGCATTGCATGCACTTACAGACACACACATACAAAGAATTTAAGTTCAGAAAATGAGTATATATAGAAAGGGAGGATTTTCAACTTGAATGCTATAATCCTCATAAAGTATGCTTTAGGAAGGGATAGTTTCTTATAAGGAAAGAAAAAAAAAACACCTTAACTTTAGACCAATATTTCTTATGTTTGCATTAGTGAATGTCTATTTTGCATTATTTATATGCTTTTATTTTATTTTAAGTGATTGGAAAGTGTCAAACGAAGGAAGCTGTGCATATATTAAAGCAACAAAGATGTCTGCTTCTGACTGTTCCAGATTCATGCACTTCATTTGTGAGAAGTAGGTAGCTTGTCTTGCTACCTAATGAAACAACAACCAAGGACACATGCAACAACTTTTCCTTATAAAAACTCAGACCCTTGGAAGTCCAGTCTGTATATCTCTCATTTCAGAATGCTTTATTATAGGCTGCACCTATATTCTAGCTTGATAGAGATACATTGTGGACCCTCCACTTCTGCTTCTTTCAAATGTAGATCCCAGATCACACCAGTTATGAGCACAGGTTGGTAGAATGAGAAAGTATCTGTGCTTCTTAGGAACCTTAGGATGCAAAGTTCTGTGTAGTCAATTTCTGCAACTCACACAGATTTAGTAAGTAATCTTGCAAACTGTTGTCACTGTCATGTATATTTTACCTGGGATTTAATGCCAAGAATAAGTGAAGACATTATTCTGTATCAATTGTATGTGCATTTGCTTGATTCCTTACATTTTAGCAGAAAGACAGGATATCAACTGGAAAGAAAATAAATAGTATCTTGAATCAGATCTGTGTTTATGACCTACACCACAACTAACAGCTTGAGTGCTCTCTGGCAAGTCCAGACTTCTGGGCGTGTTTCCATATTGCAAAGTGACTGTACCATTTTGTATTCTATTATCCGTGTATGACAATTCAGTTTGCTTGTGTCCTGCCAACATTTAATACTGATAATCTTTAAAGCTATTTTTAATAAAGTTGTGGTATAATAAAGTGTGTTTATATTTGTATATCTCTAATGAATAAATGATGCGCACCAACATTTCATATGATTTTATTAACCACAGATCGCCTATGGTAAAGTACTGATTAAAGTATCTTGCCTGTTTTTATTGGATTGCTCATTTTCTTATTATTGAACTTCGAGAGCTCTTTCTTTATATATTTTGGATGTTAATATTTTATCAGACATGTGTTTTATAAATATATATAATACCAGTATACCTTGTATTCTCTTAACATTGTTTTTAGAAGTTTAGATGAGCAGAAGTTTGTAACTAGATGAAGTGCAATTAATGTTTTAAATTTACATTTTTATATTTAAGAAGTTTTTAATTAAGAAATCTTTAATTAATCTGAACTTGAAATTTTCTCTCCTATGCCTTCTTCTAGAAGCTCTAAGTTTATGCTGAATTTTATGTTCCATTTCAGGTTAATTTTTGTATATAGTGCAAAGTATGGATTTAATTCTTTTAGAAGAATTTTTGCAAAGAGAAGTCTAGATACTTTAGCACCACTTTTGTGAAAATTGTACTTTTCTGTTAAATTATCATGGCACTTTTGTCAAAAATCAATTGACCATTTATGCATGAATCTATTTCTAAACTTTATACCCTGTTTCATTGATCTGAATATCTGCCTTCTTTCACCAATATCTTGGTTACTGTGAATTTATAGGAGTCATGAAGCGATGTGAGTTCTCCTGCTTTTTTTTTTCAAAATTTTTTTGACTTTTTTATGCAAAGAAAAAAGTTTACTTAGCGGCCAGTTTTTATTATAATTCCATTACCTGGTATGGTACATAAAATCTCAGCTATTTGAAAAAAACATGGCTGATTCTAAGATAGGGGTAGGAAATATATAAGAAGAGCCTGGAGATTTTTGTAGTTCTAGAAAATGGAGAAGTACTTAAATGATGGAGGTATGTCAACAGGATTGAGGAACTAGCTAAAGAAATTACCAATAGCCAAAGCTGGAACAATTTAAGTGGCAAAACCAAAATAAGATATAGTATTGAATTATAACCCCCAAATTAAATATCCATGAGTACACAGTAGTTTAAAATAATTGAATACTTAAGTAAATGAGGGAGATGAAACAAATCTCCTGTGCAGAAAAGTTCTAAATAAATAATGTAGATGCTATTGCCTAAAGGTGATGGGACTCCTTATTCCTTAAGGACTTACTGCACATAATGATTTCCTTCCAAAGAAATTATTATACAGTCAAATGGAAAGGGAAAATAAGAGTAACTTTAGAGTGAAAAATCTGACAAACACCACCTCAGTGAGCAAAGGTAACATCAACAGTGATAAGTCATGCTAACAGTTTGTTCTCTTGATGTGATGTGATAAAATTTGCACTCTGTGGTCCTCCCCCAAACTTACAACCCCAATCCACACATGAGAAAAATGTCAGACATTTCCCAATGAGGGATATTCTAAAATATATCTACCTGGTACTTTTCAAGACCAACAACATCATCAAAGAGAATACAGAAAGTCTGTAATAGCCAAGGGGAACCAAAGGAGACATGACATCGAAATGTCATATGGTAACCCGGATAGGATCCTGGAATACAAAAAGGACAAAGCTAAAAAAATTAAGGAAGGAATAAACTATGGAATAAATTGAGGAATAAACTATGGATTTTAGTTACTAAAAATGTATAACTGTTGGTTTACTATAAAAAATGTGTAATACTAATATAAAATGCTTTAAAGAGGAAATGAGTACAGAGTATACAGAACTCTATACAATTTTAAAACTTTTTCTGTAAATGTATATCATTCTAAACAATAAAATGCATTTTGAAAAATTAAAATCAACGTATAAAGTTCTACAAAATAAAATCTTACTATGCTTCCAGTTTTTTAACTTTTTTTTAATTGGAGGAAAATTGCTTTACATTGTTGTGCTGATTTCCATCATACAACAATGTGAATCAGCCATAAGTATACATATATCCCCTCCCTCTAGAACCTTTCTCCCATGTCCCACGCCATCACACCCCTCTAGATTGTCACAGAGAACCAGGCAGTGTGTTTCTGATTTTGATTGACTTAAATTCATAGAGGAATTTAAAGAGAAAAGAAATCATCATAACCTTTTGATTTCCAGTTTAGGAACATAGTTTATTTATCAATTTGTCTTTCTCAACTTTTCTCATTAGTATTTCATAATTTTCAGCATACAAATGGTGCACATGCTTTGGTACATTTATACTATCAACTTAATGTTTTTGATACTATTGCAAATGATACTTTTTGTTTATCACAAATTCTAATAATTTAATTTTAGTATATGGAAATATAACTGATTTTGATATGCTGTTCTATCTGAAACCATGTTTAACTTACTGGTTAGTTTTAGGAGGATTTTGGAGATACTTTGGAATTTTCTATGCAGACAATTATGTCATTTTGTAAATAAACATAGTTTTGTTTTCTCTTTTGAAACTATGTGACTTTTTACAATAGAGAAATAGAGTCAATGGATGTAGAAAATAAATTTATGGTTACCACCTAGACAGCAAATTAAAAAGCAGAGACATTACCTTGCTGAAAAAGGTCTCTATAGTCAAAGCTATGGTTTTTCAGTAGTCATATATGGATGTGAAATTAAAAGATGCTTACTTCTTGGAAGAAAAGTTATGACCAACCTAGACAGCATATTAAAAAGCAGAGACATTACTTTGCCAACAAAAGTCTGTCTAGTCAAGGCTATGGTCTTTCCAGTAGTCATGTATGGATGTGAGAGTTGGACTATAAAGAAAGCTGAGCACCAAAGAATTGATGCTTTTGAACTTGGTGTTGGAGAAGGCTCTTGAGTGTCCCTTGGACTGCAAGGAGATCCAGCCAGTCCATCCTAAAGGAAATCAGTCTTGAATATTCATTGGAAGGACTGATGTTAAAACTAAAACTCCAATACTTTGGCCATCTGATGCAAAGGACTGACTCATTTGAAAAGACCCTGATGCTGGGAAATATTGGAGGAGAGAGGAGAAGGGGACGACTGAGGATGAGATGGTTGGATGGCATCACCGACTCAATGGGCATGAGTTTGAGTAAACTCCAGGAGTTAGTGATGGACAGGGAGGCCTGGTGTGCTGCAGTCCATGGGGTTGCAAAGAGCCAGACACGACTGAGCAACTGAACTGAACTGATATGGATGTGAGAGTTGGAATATAAAGAAGGCTGAGAATCGAAGAACTGATGCTTTTGAACTGTGATGTTGGAGAAGACTCTTGAGATTCCCTTGGACTGAAAGGGGATCAAACCAGTCAGTCCTAAAGGAAATCAATCCTGAATATTCATTGGAAGAACTGATGCTGAAGCCGAAGCTCCAATACTTTGGTCAGCTAATGCAAAGAACTGGATCATTAGAAAAGACCCTGACACTGGGAGAGATTGAAGACAGGAGGAAAAGGAATGACAGAGGATGAGATAGTTGGATGGCATCACTGACTTGATGGGTATGAGTTTGAGCAAGCTCCAGGAGAAGGTGAAGGACAGGGAGGCCTGGTGTGCTGCAGTCCATGGGGATGCAAAGAGTCAGACCTGACTGAGCAACTGAACAACAACAATGGAGGATAAAGGGAGAGCAATAAACTGGGATATTAGCATTGACATATACACATTGTGTATGTTAGTTGCTCATTTCGTGTCTGACTCTTTGTGACCCCATGGAATGTAGCCCGCCAGGCTTCTCTGTCCGTAGGATTCTCCAGACAATAATACTGGAGTGGATTGCCATTCCCTTCTCCAGAGAATCTTCCCAACCCAGGGATTGAACCCTGGTCTCCTGCATTGCAGGCAAGAAGAACTCTACTCAATACTCTTTAATGGCCTATAGAGGAAAATGAATCTAAAAACAGAGTAGATACAGGTTGCTCCTAAAACAAAACAAAACAAAACATGTCCTCCCAAATATATGTTCATGAAGTAAGAGCCTGTTTGCCTCTCAACATCTTTTCCTCACATAGTAGACTTTAAAGTGCACAGTAAGTGAAGACTGTGGAGTCAAAGATACCCCTCTATCTTCCATATGTTTTACTATGAGTGTATATTAATTTCTGATTTATGAAAATATTTTAAATGAATTAAAACAGAATTGATGTCAGTGAATCACATAGTCTCAATACACAAATATTTTTTAAAAGTTTTAGATGAAGTTGTGGACAACTAATGCAAAATAAATTACTGAGGAAATTGAAAGTACTAGTAAAGCAAAACAAAAACAAAAACAAAAAAACCCATATTTTTCTTGAAAAATATTTTTACAACCTGTAAACATAGCCAGAACTTTGTTCCTCACAGGTTAGGATTGATTCATGGATTTTTAAAGTGTCTTAATATTTCACTATTTAATTACTTTGTAATTTGAGAAATCTGGATTTGAACAATCATTAAATAATAATATAATAGATAAATACACTACCATGTAATTTTCAATAAATATTCTCTCTTATACAATGCCAAATTAATAGAGTAAATCTTTTAATACATAAAGTATCTTCCATGCAAACTATATTTCATTTAGCTTTTTTCACCATCTAATATTTGTACTATATATACTAAAGGGCTTCCCGGGTAGCTCAGAGGTTAAAGCATCTGCCTGCAATGCAGGAGACCTGGGTTTGATCCCTGGGTTGGGAACATCCCCTGGAGAAGGAAATGGCAACCCACTCCAGTATTCTTGCCTGGAGAATCCCATGGACAGAGGAGCCTGGTGGGCTACAGTCCACGGGGTCGCAAAGAATCGGACACATGAGTGACTTCACTTTCACTTGCATATATACTAAAAACAAGTTTATAAATACAAAACTGGATTTCTTTTAATAGAAAAAGAATTATACTACCAAACCACTTAAACTTTCAGATTGCATTGAATTTGAAGATGAGGGAATTTGAACATTATAGCTAACCAGGCAGGTAACACCAATAGCTATGGAGAAATCACCCCCAACACACACAAAATTTAACATCAAAAAATGAATTAAATATTTTCCAAAACATCTGGAGACATAAAGATTATATTCTGCATAATGAATATTTTTGACCCACTTTCACTTTGATTCATTCTTGTCTTCACCTGTAGAATAAAAGTTAACATTAGATATTAGTTAACATGAATCCCAAGGTAAATTATTTCCTGCAACAACCCTGAGGCCTCCCAAATTCTATGTAGCTTACCTATAGCAAGTTCTCCTGTATCCATCTTTGTTCAACAGTGTGACAGCAGAAGCATGGATTACATACCCACACTACCTGATAACACCTAGGTCTATGCCTTAAGATTGCACCAATTGGAGGACAAACTTGGTCAGAACACAGAGAGGATGAGCTATCTCGGCTGGCCTTTCACCTCTGCTTTGAGACTAGGAGGTCCTTGTTTTTATGTATGACTGGCTTCAGAGACATGATCTCAGAAAAAGGTAGCCAATGATCAAATAGCATTCAATATTCCCACACAGAAATTTTCCACTGGTTTCAATACCTCATTTACTTCACACTCTGTCAGACAAGGATCATAGAGAACTAAAATGCCAAATTTTATCATCATTTCATAGCTCAAATTAAACATGAACTTTAGCAGCCAACATAAACTTGAAAACTCAAGGCCTCTTTAGACTCTCATGAGGGTAGGAAATAATCAATAACTAAATCCAAAAACTCTAAGAATACATTACTTGACATAATTCATAGATAAAAATAAAAACTATCAAACTATACAGAAATACGAACCTATATGTTTAAGAAGTATCCTACAGATATCCAACCTGATTGATACAATATAGTAAATATATACAATATTGGGTTGATTGATTTGAATAATGGTAGATTTCCATTTCTTTCTGTGTTCTCTTTAAATTGTCTGAAGAAACAGACATTGGCTTTCAAAAAACTGACACCTATAATTGAAAAGCTTAAAATTTTGAATAGGTTTAAAAGTTGCCCTTTAAAAGCATCAAAGTCAAAATGATCTGTTCCACTAGCCATAGCAACAATTAAAATAGCATTGTTTAAAAATCATTGCATGTGTAAATATAATGAGAATGTCTGTGCCCTATTTAACTCCAGAAGTAAGTGCTATTTAGACAAAGGCCCCAAAAAAAAAAAAAAAAAAGGATTGTATTTTGTTTTTTTTTTTAATCTTTTTTCTCTTATGAAACACATAGATCTGCGCACCTGAAGGGCCACCCATGCTCTGATACTTTACCATTTTTTCTTAGAAATGCATAGTAGTAACAATTGAAATGACCTCTATATTAGTTACACCATTTGTAGTCTTTTCAAAAGCATTTTTCCAAGGTTTGGGATTCCTTCTATGAATAGAAGTACAAAATTGCTTTTCATCTTTTAAAATAATGGTAGCACATTTTTTAGATCCTCTAGTGTTTACGCCTATAGATCTGCCTTTAAATTATTATATATTTGCCCTAAGATCTAACTGTAAAATTTTAGGGACTAAGTTTCTTATATTAAAAAAAAAATGAGAAAGGCAATCCAAAAATTCTTCTGTCAATATGGCAATAGGGCTTTCTCCTAAAGGCAAAAGAGTAGCTTTGAGGCATGTCTATGAACTATAGGTATTATTAATAGGCTCACAGATATTAATCACTCTGCTTGGTTGCTCTACATCTCTGCCTACTATGTGAAATTTCCCAGTTCCAAATTGTGTTATTTAACAGAAACATATTAAATAGAATTTTCATATATAATGAACCATATTATAATTTAATTATAAACATTATTGTACCATATATTTAAGTAATATGGTGGATCTCTTTTAAAAAGCTGTATAGTTTTATATTTTATCATTTTTAATGTTAACAAGTTAACTGATACACACTTATTTATAAGCATTGCCGTAAATCTTCAGTGAAAAGCAATAATTAGAAATTTTATTTCTTAGGCTTTTTTAAGTAAGCATCCACAGAGGTAAAACAAACTAAAATTCAGCCCTAAGATGAAATACATAAAATAAAACAGAGAGGGGAATATTTCATGATGACATCAGTAAACAGAAAAAAAGTGGAATGATAGCAAGATTAAGCTAAACTAATATCAAATTTCTTGTCAAATAGATGGGGAAACAGTAGTTGACTTTATTTTTCTGGGCTCCAAAATCACTGCAGGTGGTGATTGCAGCCATGAAATTAAAAAACGCTTACTCCTTGGAAGGAAAGTTATGACCAACCTAGATAGCATATTGAAAAGCAGAGACATTACTTTGCCAACAAAGGTGCATCTAGTTAAGGCTATGGTTTTTCCAGTGGTCATCTATAGATGTGAGAGTTGGACTGTAAAGAAAGCTGAGCCAAAGAATTGTTGCCTTTGAACTGTGGTGTTGGCGAAGACTCTTGAGAATCCCTTGGACTGCAAGGAGAGCAAAGCCTGGCATACTGCAGCTCATGGGGTCGCAAAGAGTCACACACGGCTGGGCGACTGAACTGAATATTAAATTTATCATAAAGCAGGCAGAATACATACTATTATGGAATAATTTTCCAAAAGCAAAAGTCTCACTAAAACTATGCGTTTTGTTTGAGGAAAGCTAAATCTCTCCTATGTGTTCTTTAAATTTTTTTTTCTAATTGAAGTATAGTTAATTTATAATTTGTGTTAGATTCTGGTGTACAGAAAATGATTCAGATATATATATATATATATATGTTTTATCACGATATATGATCCTTTATACATATTGTTGCATTCAGTTTGCTAATATTTTGTGAGGACTTTTGCATCTATATTCATCAAGGATATTGACTGGTAATTTTCTTTTTTTGGTAGTATCTTTGTCTAATTTTGATATCAGAATAATGGTAGCCTCCTTGAATGTCTTTGAGAGTGTTCCCTTCTCTTTCAATCTTTTTCAATCTTCAATAGCTCAAGAAGGATTGATATAAGTTTTTCTTTGTATATTTGGTAAAATTCACCAGTGAAGCCATCCAGACCTGAACATTTGTTTGCAGGGAGTTATTTGTTTAAAGTACAGATTCTATTTCACTTATAATGATCATTGTTCAAATTATCTCTTTCTTTTCTTCTCCTCACTTTTGGTGGGTTGTACTTTTCTAGAAAATTTTCCATTTCTTGTGTGTTATCTAATTTGTTGACGTAAGTGTTCATAGTATTTTCTTATTTTTTTTATTTCTTCAGTATATGTTATTATTTCACCTTTTTATTTTTTTCTTTTGTTTATTTCAGTTCTTTCTCTTTTATTCTTGGTGAGCCTGGCTAGAAGTATGTTGATTTTACTTACCTTTAAGAAAAATAGTTCTTTTCTTTATTGATATGTTCTACTGTTTTTGTATCTATTTTATTTCCTCTCTGATCTTTGTTATTTCCTTCCTTCTTTGGGCTTTAGGTTTTATTTGTTACTCTTTTTCTAATTCTTTTAGGTAGTAGGTTAGGTTATTTGAGATTTTCTTCTTTCTTTTTATTTTTTTATTGAAGGATAATTGCTTTACAGAATTTTGTTGGTTTCTGTCAACCTCAATATGAATCGCCATAGGTATAAATATATCCTCTCCCTTTTGAACCTCCTTCCCATCTCCCTCATCTCATCCCTCTAGGTTGATACAGAGCCCCTGTTTGAGTTTCCTGAGTCATACAGCAAATTCTAGTTGTCTATCTATTTTACATATGGTAATGTAAGTTTCCAAATTACTCTTTCCATACATCTCACCCTCTCTTCCCCTCTCCCCATGTCCATAAGTTTATTCTCTAGATTTTCTTCTTTCCTGATGAATCCTGTATCACTATGAACTTCCCTTTCAGAACTGCTTCTGCTGTATCCCATAGATTTTGTAAGTGTCTTTTCATCATCATTTAACTCCAGATATTTTCTGAGAGCTTGTTTGAAGGTTCTAGCTGGGAAACGGAGCTATGCATATACCCTTGACTGAAGACTGGTCCTCCTCTATCAGAGATGGTTGTCCTCTTTGACAGAGGATGCAGCTTCAGGAAGGACACACATGGAATGTTGAGAGGGGAAAAGGACACCCGCCTAGCCAGCCAGATCAGCTTAATCAACCCTGGTGATCAGTGGGGTGACAGATGTCACAACCAGATCACCCTCATATCCTCCAGGTATTTTCAAACTTTCTTTTTCATGTCATTGTTTACCCATTAGTTTTTAGTATCCATGTAATATTTTTTTTTTTACTTTTACTTTCTGTGGTTTATTTCTACTTATATACAGTTGTGGTCAGAAAAGATGTTTGAAATACTTTCTATCCATTACATTTCATGAGGCCTGTTTTTTGTCCTAGAATGCAATCTATCCTTGAGAATATTTCACATGCACTTAAAAAGAATGTGTATTCTGGGCTTTTCATATGTAACATCCTGTAGACTTCAATTAAGTTCAACTGTTCTATTGTGTCATTAAGAATCTCAGTTACCTTAATGATTTTATATCTGGGAAATCTGTCCAGTGATGTCAGTGGGGTGTTAAGATCTCCTACTATTATTGTATTCCCTTTAATTTCTCCTTTTATATCTGTAGTTTATTTTATGTATTTAAGTGTTGTCATTTCCTATACCAGGGGATCTTCCAGACCCAGGGATTGAATTTATGTCTTTTGTGTCTCTTGCATTGGCATGTTTTACCACGGTACAACCTAGAAGCCATTACTTTATTGGGTTCATATATTTGCAAGTGTAATACCTTCTTCTTGTATCTCCTTATCATTATACAGTGTCCTTCTTTATCTTTCATTATGAATTTTGTTTCAAAGTCTATTTTGTCTTATATGAGCATTGCTACATGTTCTTTCTTGTCATTTTCATTTGGATGCTCTATTTATCTCGTGATTTAAGTCGTCTTTTCCTCCCCTTCCCATTATTTGGTCAGGTGATTATTTTTTTCTATTTGTGTTTTTTTTTTTTTTTTTTTTTTTAGTTGGAAGCTAATTACAATATTGTAGTGGTTTTTGCCATACATTGATATGAATCCGCCAGGGGTTTACAGGTGTTCCCTTCCTAAAACCCCTTTCCCACCTCTCTCTCCATCCCACCCCTCTGGGTCATCCCAGTGAAACAGCCCTGAGCACCCTGTCTCATGCATTGAACCTGGACTGGCTATCTGTTTCATATTTGATAATATACATGTTTCAGTGATATTCTCTCAGATCATCCCACCCTCACCTTTTCCCACAGAGTCCAAAAGACTGTTCTATACATCTGTGTCTCTTTTGCTGTCTTGCATATAGGGTTATCATTATCATCTTTCTAAGTTCCATATATATGCGTTCGTATACTGTACTGGTGTTTTTCTTTCTGGCTTACTTCACTCTGTATAATAGGCTCCAGTTTCATCCATCTAATTAGAACTGATTCAAATGCATTCTTTTTAATGGCTGAGTAATATTCCTTTGTGGATATGTACCACAGCTTTCTTATCCATTCGTCTGCTGATAGACATCTAGGTTACTTCCATGGCCTGGCTATCATAAACAGTGCTTCAGTGGACATTGGGGTACATGTGTCTCTTTCAATTCTCATTTCCTTGGTGTGTATGCCCAACAGTGGGATTGCTAGGTCAAATGGCAGTTCTATTTTCAGTTTTTTAAGAAATCTCCACAATGTTCTCCATAGTGGGAACTAGTTTGCATTCCCACCAACAGTGTAAGAGGGTTCCCTTTTCTCCACACCCTCTCCAGCATTTATTGCTTGTAGATTTTTGGATAACAGCCATTCTGACTGCTGTGAGATGGTACCTCATAGTGGTTTTGATTTTCATTTCTCTGATAATGAGCAATGTTGAGCATCTTTTCATGTGTTTGTTAGCCATCTGTATGTGTTCTTTGGAGAACTGTCTGTTTAGTTCTTTGGCTCCTTTTTTTTTTGGCCCATTTTTTTGATTGGGTCATTTATTTTTCTGGAATTGAGCTTCAGGAGTTTCTTGTATATTTTTGAGATTAATTCTTTGTCAGTTGCTTCATTTGATATTATTTTTCTCCCATTTTGAAGGCTGTCTTTTCACTTTGCTTATCGTTTCCTTCATTGAACAAAAGCTTTTGAGTTTAATTAGGTCCCATTTATTTATTTTTGCTTTTATTTCCATTACTGTGGGAGGTGGGTCATAGAGGATCCTGCTGTGATTTACGTCAGACAGTGTTTTGCCTATGTTTTCCTCTAAGAGTTTTATAGTCTCTGGTCTTACATTTAGATCTTTAATCCATTTTGAGTTTATTTTTGTGTATGGTGTTAGAAAGTGTTCTAGTTTCATTCTTTTACAAGTGGTTGACCAGTTTTCCCAGCACCACTTGTTAAAGAGATTATCTTTTCTCCATTGTATATTCGTGCTTCCTTTGTCAAAGATAAGGTGTCCATAGGTGCATGGATTTATCTCTGGGCTTTCTATTTTGTTCCATTGATCTATATTTCTGTCTTTGTGCCAGTACCATATTGTCTTGATGACTGTAGCTTTGTAGTAGAGCCTGAAGTCAGGCAGGTTAATTCTTCCTGTTCCATTCTTCCTTCTCAAGATTGCTTTGGCTATTCGAGGTTTCTTGTATTTCCATACAAATTGTGAAATTATTTGTTCTAGTTCTGTGAAAAATACCGTTGGTGCTTGATAGGGATTGCATTGAATCTATAGATTGTTTTGGGTAGTATACTCATTTTCACTATATTGATTCTTCCAATGCATGAACATGGTATATATCTCCATCTATTTGTGTCCTCTTTTATTTCTTTCACCAATGTTTTATAGTTTTCTATATATAGGTCTTTTGTTTCTTTAGGTAGATATATGCCTAAGGATTCTTTTCATTGCAATGGTGAATGAAATTGTTTCCTTAATTTATTTTTCTGTTTTCACATTGTTAGTGTATAGGAATGCAAGGCATTTCTGTGTGTTAATTTTATATCCTGCAACTTTACTATATTCATTGATTAGCTCTAGTAATTTTCTGGTGGAGTGTTTAGGGTTTTCTATGTAGAGGATCATGTCATGTGCAAACAGTGAGAGTTTTACTTCTTTTTTTTCCAATCTGGATTTCTTTTACTTCTTTGTCTGCTCTGATTGCTGTGGCCAAAACTTCCAAAACTATGTTGAACAGTAGTGGTGAGATGGGCACCCTTGTCTTGTTACTGACTTTAGGGGAAATGCTTTCAATTTTTCACCATTGAAGATAATGTTTGCTATTGGTTTGTCATATATAGCTTTTATTATCTTGAGCTATGTTCCTTCTATTTCTGCTTTCTAGAGGGTTTTTTACCATAAATGGATGTTGAATTTTGTCAAAGGCTTTTTATCTTTCAATTTGTTAATGTGGTGTATTACATTGATTGATTTGTGGATATTAAAGAACATTGCATTCCTGGGATAAAGCTCACTTAGTCATGATGTACGATCTTTTCAATATGTTGTTGGATTCTGTTTGCTAGAATTTTGTTAAGGATTTTTGCATCTATGTTCATCAGTGATATTGGCCTGTAGTTTTCTTTTTTTGTGGCATCTTTGTCTGGTTTTGGTATTAGGGTGATGGTGGCCTCATAGGATGAGTTTGGAAGTTTACCTTCTTCTGCAATTTTCTGGAAGAGTTTGAGTAAGATAAGTGTTAGCTCTTCTTTAAATTTTTGGTAGAATTCAGCTGTGAAGCCATCCAGTCCTGGGCTTTTGTTTGCTTGAAGACTTAAATAAGAATAATATATTAATAAAACACCTGTCCATGATTAAGGTTGAAATATTAAATAAAGACTCATTATGTGATTCATGAATTCATCCTCCAACCATGTCTAGTAGTTTTTTACTAGGAATATTTGATATAACAAATGATGTAAAAAACAACTAGACACAATTGGAGGATGAATTCATGAATCACATAATGATTCTTTATTTAATATTTCAACCTTAGTCACTGACAGGTATTTTATTAATATATTGTTCTTATTTTATTCTTTCAAGGGCATGTATGTTTCTCAGAGAAAATATGAAGATTAAATTTTTTACTTAATAATCACAAAACTGAATGTAAGAACTAGGGCAGAAAAATAGAAATGTCATTTTGAAAATGATGGTCTTTGCTCCAGGCACAATATGGTTGGAAATGTAGTAATTCTGCAGAATAATTAGTGACAAATATCCTTA
Source organism: Bubalus kerabau (assembly GCF_029407905.1). NCBI lineage: Eukaryota > Metazoa > Chordata > Mammalia > Artiodactyla > Bovidae > Bubalus > Bubalus kerabau. The sequence continues at coordinate 22,742,475 of NC_073624.1, forward strand.
AATACCTGTTGAAAATGGGTTTATGATTTTTAGAACTTTTTCTATGACAATAGAAATGAAATAACAATGGATGTGAAGGACAGGTGTGTTCACTGCCAAGATTTAGCAACCTAGTTTTAAAAGTAAAACTTGAGGTACTCTAAGTTTACAATGTATGTGACTGAGATGGAAACAAGATAACTACTACGTCCGTCTTCTCAAATCTTATAGAATATGATAACAATTTCTCATAGGCATTTAAAAATGGAAAATCTAAATAACACACTTAGAGTTCCATTTGTCCTTTTTTTTTTTTTAATTTTATTTTATTTTTAAACTTAACATAACTGTATTAGATTTGCCAAATATCAAAATGAATCCACCACAGGTATACATGCGTTCCCCATCCTGAACCCTCCTCCCTCCTCCCTCCCCATTCCATCCCTCTGGGCCGTCCCAGTGCACCAGCCCCAAGCATCCAGTATCGTGCATCGAACCTGGACTGGCAACTCATTTCATACATGATATTTTACATGTTTCAATGCCATTCTCCCAAATCTTCCCACCCTCTCCCTCTCTCACAGAGTCCATAAGACTGTTCTATACATCAGTGTCTCTTTTGCTGTCTCGTACACAGGGTTATTGTTACCATCTTTCTAAATTCCATATATATGCATTAGTATACTGTATTGGTGTTTTTCTTTCTGGCTTACTTCACTCTGTATAATAGGCTCCAGTTTCATCCACCTCATTAGAGCTGATTCAAATGTATTCTTTTTCTTTTTTTTTTTTTTTTTTTTTTTTAATTTTATTTTATTTTTAAACTTTACATAACTGTATTAGATTTGCCAAATATCAAAATGAATCCGCCACAGGTATACATGTGTTCCCCATCCTGAACCCTCCTCCCTCCTCCCTCCCCATTCCATCCCTCTGGGTCGTCCCAGTGCACCAGCCCCAAGCATCCAGTATCGTGCATCGAACCTGGACTGGCAACTCATTTCATACATGATATTTACATGTTTCAATGCCATTCTCCCAAATCTTCCCACCCTCTCCCTCTCCCACAGAGTCCATAAGACTGTTCTATACATCAGTGTCTCTTTTGCTGTCTCGTACACAGGGTTATTGTTACCATCTTTCTAAATTCCATATATATGCGTTAGTATACTGTATTGGTGTTTTTCTTTCTGGCTTACTTCACTCTGTATAATAGGCTCCAGTTTCATCCACCTCATTAGAACTGATTCAAATGTATTCTTTTTAATGGCTGAATAATACTCCATTGTGTATATGTACCACAGCTTTCTTATCCATTCATCTGCTGATTGTCCTTTTAATTGCAGCCCAAAATCTCATATTTTCTGGAGGTGTGTGATGAGCTTCAGTCAGTTCAGTTGCTCAGTCATGTCCAACTCTTTGCAACTCTCTGCAAATAGCATAAGTATGAGAATTTCCTGTTCAAACTTGAAGTGACACATTGATGACAAATCAACTTTTTTCCTTCTTGCTTAACTCTGAGCCTTCTCAGGGCAGTCTGTGAAGGTCACAGACATTGCTTATTCTCATCCTGGGTTTATGTTTTTAAATTTCTCCTTTTATTACCCAGCTATAACAGGCCTCTTTTATGAAAGTAACCTGACCTCCCCACTAAAGGATGCACAACTTTCTGGCCAACAGAAGGCATGTTTCCCTCCTCTCCTGTCTCTCTACTAGACTATCTCACTTAGTGGGAACTAACAAATGTTAGAGGCAATGCCACTGAAGTATAGTTAGTATACAGCAAAATCAAAATAGAGCATTGTTTTTTAATAATTTGAGGTAAAAAGCAATCATAAAGTATCAAATATGATGGACCATTTCTCCAAATATTCAAATTATTGTCTGTAGAATGTTACTCAAGAGCATACACACAGGCATATGGGTTTGTATATAATATTAAGTGAAACCATAGACCTCATTACAGGGAACAATTAGTTTGGGATTTTATGATCAGTAGAAGGTAAGTTTTTTGTATAATAATATGTTAGTATATTTTTGCTCAACCTTTATAAATATATTCTTGGAAAGGAATTCATTGTATAGCAAAGGCCAAACATAATTCCTCATACGGAGAAGGCAACGGCACCCCACTCCAGTACTCTTGCCTGGAAAGTCCCATGGGCAGAGGAGCCTGGTAGGGTGCAGTCTGTGGGGTCGTGAAGAGTCAGACACGACTGAGCGACTTCACTTTCACTTTTCACTTTTCACTTTCATGCATTGGAGAAGGAAATGGCAACCCACTCCAGTGTTCTTGCCTGGAGAATCCCAGGGACAGGGAGCCTGGTAGGCTGCGTCTATGGGGTCGCATAGAGTCGGACACGACTGAAGTGACTTAGGAGGAGCAGTAGCAGCAGCAATGATAGTATGCTTTTAGAAATCATCATTGCGTAAATGATATATAATTAAAGATGCTGATATAAATCAGAAATAGTACCATAAAAATGATGACTAAAATAACAATTAAAATGTATAATTATTGAGACCTTGCAAGTGCCAGGTTGAGTGCTCAGTGTTACACACGTTATATATTACATAAACTTATTTGCATTTTAGATTAGTAATATATTACTAGATACTAAATAACTTTTTGAAGGTCACATTTTGTAAACTTAAAAGCTGTAATTCATTTCCAGATATTTCTGACTATTGCATCAACTGTCTGAATTATTAAGTTATGCTATCTGTATTTTTCATAAGTAATCACCATCACTTATACAACTAAAATGACCTTTACAAACTTTAACATCTAGGGGATTTTTCTGGAAGTTTGAACCAACGCTGTTCTTCCATAAATGACCTATACTTACTTATCATTTTGTGGTTCAAATTTTAACCATTAAATCACTTATCAACAACTTTTGTAAAATAAGTACTTTTTAGTCTTTTTCTGTCGTTTTATTTTTCATATTGTTTAGGTTATATGCATTTAGTGTGTCATGTAACATTTTTCAATGTATGAAGCATTTCCTCAATTTTTAATGACTCCTCAGAATTCCTCAACAATTCTAAATATAAAGCCCATTTGGTACCCCTTTTCAACAATAAATGTAAGTCACTAACTAATGTAATTTAGTGCAGGAAATTGTTGCATATGTCAACATTACTCTCTCCTCATCTTTGAAGAACTCAGTCTTTAATCATTATTGAATTTGAAAATTATCATAAATATATGTGAATCTCTCTTGTTCATAGAACATTTTAATTTTAATACAAGCACTATGATGATTTTAAAATATTTCTGTGGAATCTGATTTTAATGAGGATATTATTAGTCATAAACTTCTTTATTCCTCCCTAATTTATTGCTTTTTGTTGTTTCAACCAATAATATACTGTCAAATGCTGCTGAGTCATTTCAGTCATGTCTGACTCTGTGTGACCCCATAGACGGCAGCCCACCAGGCTCCCCCATCCCTGGGATTCTCCAGGCAAGAACACTGGAGTGGGTTGCCATTTCCTTCTCCAGTGCATGAAAGTGAAAAATGAAAGTGAAGTCGCTCAGTCGTGTCCAACTCTTAGCGACCCCATGGACTGCAGCCTACCAGGCTCCTCTGTCCATGGGATTTTCCAGGCAAGAGTACTGGAGTGGGGTGCCATTGCCTTCTCCAATACTGTCAAATACAGAATATCTTTTTAAAAAGTATTCTATCTGAAATGCTTGTTTAAATTACTGAGGAATTTAGAACCAGTCTTTAAGTTTGTTCAGCTGCAAAGTGAGCACTAAGTTCTTTGTCCCACCCACCTTATTATACTAAGGTTCTTATCTCACATACACCACTCATTCCTCAGTTTACTTAGAGCACAGTCCATGACCTCACTCAACAGCAGAGGTGAGTAACCAAGGAGTAACCTATGCAGAACTGAAGGCAGTCAAGAACTCAAAGAGGCAGAAAATAAAGCCTAAGGTTTTTAAAGTTCCAGTTCAATAACTGAGCAGGAATTCACATATGCAGAATTAAATCTTTAAAATGCTTCTCAGAATCTTCATGGGGATAAGGAGAACTACCACTCCAGCGGTGAAACACTTACTAGTCACACAATTGAAATGTTCTGGGATGTGCAGTTGGGGTGCAGAGGTGTGGAGAAAAGTAGGGGATAAGCTCACATACTTTTTTCATTATGAGGAAGAGAGCTTAAAATTGGTTATGCAAAGCCTACTTTTATTCTGGCATTGCTATAATTTGAAGTGTTTGATCAGCAGCAACTCATGTAGCATTACATTTGCTGAAAATGCAACATATATTAGAAAAAGACTACAGTGGTAGAAATGGGTTGGGGTCCAAGTTTATATCCATAACTCCCTGTTGATGTTGGTTCTCGTGTATGGAAACTCTAAGCAACTGTCCCCATCACTCCTTTCTCACTGTTTCCTTTTCTCTCCCAGCAGGTTCACCATCACCTCCAGAGAAGTTCATTGCTGGGATCCTGGGAATCTCTGCCTTGTCCTGATGTCCACTGTGGAGACAATGATCACTGTTACTCCCGGTAAGTACATTTTTTAAAAACTTGGCATCACTGACTCGATGGATGTGAGTTTCAGTGAACTCTGGGAGTTGGTGATGGACAGGGAGGCCTGGTGTGCTGCGATTCATGGGGTAGCAAAGAGTCGGACATGACTGAGTGACTGATCTGATCTGAAGGGAACTTTTCACTTTAATGATGGTCAGTCCTCTAAACATTTTCACAATATTATAGAATGTGCCTATCATTAAAATACACACATTTAGACTAAATACATAATGTTATTCTGAATTTGTCAAAAATGCAAATTCAACACAGGATAATTACAGAGAGTACATATATGTGTATTCTAATTTCATAACTCAAAAGCATGCTTTAGGAAATTGAAAGATCTTATTGAGAAACACAAATTAATTTTTGAGTTTGGTAAGAGATGGTGGAATCTGTTCCTTTAGATTTCTGAAATATATTTTTTCACCAAATTTTCATTACCTAATTATTTTGTCTTGGTAAAATCAGTTTTATTTCAGGTTACTCTAATCCTAACCAATAAACAATTTTAAACCCACAACTGAAATTATTATTTATTTAGAGCAATATTAATTTCTATAATGATTAATTTTTTAGCTACTATAATACCGGAGCAGAATAACTCCTCTCTGATAGCAAGATTCCAGAAAGGCACATAATGATTTAAATCTCTGATATAAATGCAACTTGTATTTTGTCCCTATCTTCAGTTCAGTTCAGTCACTCAGTCATGTCTGACTCTTTGCGACCCCATGAATCGCAGCACTCCAGGCCTCCCTGTCCATCACCAACTCCCGGAGTTCACTCAGACTCATGTCCATCGAGTCAGTGATGCCATCCAGCCATCTTATCCTCTGGCGTCCCCTTCTCCTCCTGCCCCCAATCCCTCCCAGCATCACAGTCTTTTCCAATGAGTCAACTCTTCACATGTGGTGGCCAGAGTACTGGAGTTTCAGCTTCAGCATCATTCCTTCCAAAGAAATCCCAGGGCTGATCTCCTTCAGAATGGACTGGTTGGATCTCCTTGCAGTCCAAGGGACTCTCAAGAGTCTTCTCCAACACCACAGTTCAAAAGCATCAATTCTTCAGCACTCAGCTTTCTTTACAGTCCAACTCTCATATCCATAGATGACCACAGGAAAAACCATAGCCTTGACTAGACGGACCTTTGTTGGCAAAGTAATGTCTCTGCTTTTGAATATGCTATCTAGGTTGGACATAACTTTCCTTCCAAGGAGTAAGCGTCTTTTAATTTCATGGCTGCAGGCACCATCTGCAGTGATTTTGGAGCCCAAAAAAATAAAGTCTGATAGTGTTTCCACTGTTTCCCCATCTATTTCCCATGAAGTGATGGGACCAGATGCCATGATCTTCGTTTTCTGAATTTTGAGTTTCAAGCCAACTTTTTCACTCTCCTCTTTCACCTTCATCAATAGGCTTTTTAGTCCCTATCTTAGGCTAGTGAAAATAAGAAAAGATTAAGGCATAGAACATAACTTACAAAATCAGGCAACAAACATTCCTAAAGAATGATCATGGGAGAGTGCTTTCCCTAAGCAACAATATGATCACCATATCCATTATTGGCAAATGACTCCAATTTTCACCTGCTATAATATGGTAAAAGACAAATAATTTTGCTATTCTAAAATAGAAGTTTCATTTCTTGATTTTCAGGATGTTAAGAGCAGATAATTTTATATGTTTACTTTATATGGAGACATAAATTGGGGTATGAGAGACTGACCCTCTCTGTGAATGTATGAGTGAGATTTGTTTTATATGTAGCATCCTTGAGGGTGTATAGATATGTTTTATGTGTATATAATATATATATAAATATACATACATGTTTATATCTATGCATACATGTAAGTTAACTTCTATTTTTTTTTAATTCAAATTGCCTTTGAATAGTAATTCACAATCTTTCTCCCGAATTTCACTGTGGTTGTTGTCCAAAAGAGTGGTTTACATATGCCAACAATTGCTATTCTATTCATTTGGGGAAAAAAATGTTAAATGGAAGTTTGATGTCCAGATAATGCACAGGAAATGGTAAGATATTAAATGTTTCCAACACTTTGTTAAAGCCTTAATTCAGTCAATATTATCTTTGTTAGAATTCACTTGTGTTTTTGTACATATTTGTAGTTTGTTTATTTTAAGATCTATTAATACTCCATTAAACAATGGAATATAACTTTATGATACTTTATTTACATTTTAAAACCATTAATGCACATTTGGTAATTTCCAGGTCTTCTGCTCCTTGTTAGCAGGTGTTCTGATGGATCACCTTGTAAGGTTTACCTGGTGTTGCCTACACGATTCTCTCAACACACAGGAGGAATGGCTTACCTGTGCCACCTCCTACAGCTAGGTTAGGTATTGGATGTTGGGAAGTTAGAGGCCTAGATCACTTTCATATGTTGGTGGGGGGATACAGGATGCCTGCAATTATTGTTCCCTTACCTCCCACCTTGTTCTCTCATCATGGAGAAGTAATTAGAGATTACAGAGGAGTAGGGCTTCTGGGAAGTCTTAAGTCACATCACCCTTCTCTTCCCACTTTTCAGGGTTCTCCAATCTTGTGTCTTTCATTAGTTCCCATGTTTACAGTTGAAGTTGCAGGGAGGAGTGGAGAAAAATGAGTCTCTGACCCCTTGTCTGGTGCACTGGATTTCACCAGTACAGAAACGGAAGGCTTTGGGGGTTATCTAGTCAAAGAATGGTGTCAGGCTCAGAAAACCAAATCTTCAGCTCGCATGTCACTTATTTTCTCAATTTCATTCCCTTAATTTCCTTCTAAAACTGAAATTCTGAGAAACATATAATAGTAGATAAATCCATTGATATAGTCACAACAAATGAAAATTGAATGTCACAGATTCTAAATACTTATTTAAAGCTTTGCTATGTTAGTTTTGACATGAGTAAAACCTAAATTAAGTGAATCAGAATTTTCCTTATTGCAATTATTCTATTCAGTTACTCCTTCTTATCCCTCAGGCTTAATGTTAAATATGATTCACAGCTGTCAATATCCCCAAGTTGTTATACAAGGTGTGTTCTTTTGTGGGATCTCTACAACTAATTCATGTCTTTGTAAATTTCCCTTTGTTAAATGGCCCTCAAAAAAAAAAAAAAAGAAAAGAATTTTCCTTATTAACATTAGAAAACAGAGAAACTGATAATTATAAATGTTTGAGTTAATTTTGAATAAAAGGTACAGACATTGGTTAATATTTATGGCAATATTAAAAGCTTCCAGCTTTCAACTTTTTGTATTTTAGCGTTACATTAGAATCTAACATGCTCATTTATAGCATGTTAAATAATGAAAGATCCTATAAAAGTGCACATCTTGACTTGCCTTTTAAAAATTAATAAAAACATTTCATTAAAAACTGTTCAAGTGAAATCCTTTATTTTGGGCTAGAAATTTCTGATGTCGCTATCAATTATATCGTGGATTCCAGTCTCTCGTGAAGGTTGCAGTCATCCATGGATGTGGCTAAATGGTTCAACTTGAAAACTACAGTAAGTTTTTTTAAAAGATTGCTATGTAGAGGAGGAAAAATAGATAAAGAGAAATATTTTTAAAACAATATAAATACATTTGTTTTAGTCAAATTATAGAAAGCTGAAGGAAGATGTTGAAAGTTCATAAAATGTTGATATCAATGTTGCAAAATAGAATACTCTGTTGTGCATTTTCTTAACAAACTTATTGAAATTTTGTGAAAGACAGAATTAACCATTTTCAAAATATCTTGTATTCCAGTTACTTGGAAAATGCCATTGTTTCATGAGTTGTCTTCATAGTCTATAATAGAATTATGCATTTTTTTTCAATTACAGGATAGAAGACTCTTTACTTGGTGAACATACTGTGCTCTACTAACATTATGGGGAATAAGAGCAGAAAGTTGTCAGTTTCCAAAGGCATATAATTGCAAATATAAGCTTGAGAATTAAAAACTAATACAGTTATGTAAAGTTTAAAAATAAAATAAAATTTAAAAAAAAATAAATAAAAATAAAATGTGAGTTTGGGTGCTGTTGGGTAACTTGACCTTTTATGAAATGGAAATAATATTCTGATTGTATAAATTTTAAAGTGAATTGTATTATTTTTTCTGATAATGTTTTTTCAAAAACAATTGAAATATAATTGTGTGTGCTCATTTGCTCTGTCGTGTCTGACTCTTTGAGACCACATGGACTCTAGCCTGTCAGGCTTCTCTGTCCATGGAATTCTCCAGTTAAGAATACTGGAGTGGTTCTATTTCCAGTTTTTTAAGGAATCTCCTCACTGTTATCCATAGTGGCTGTACCAGCTTGCATTCCCACCAACAGTGTAAGAGGGTTCCCTTTTCTCCACACACTCTCCAGCTATTATTGTTTGTTGACATTTGGATGGCAACCATTTTGACCAGTGTGAGATGATACCTCACTCTGGTTTTTGCTTTGATTTCATTTCTCTAATAGAGTGATGTTGAGCATCTTTTCATGTGTTGATTTGCCATCTGTGTGTCTTCTTTGGAGAAATGTCTGTTTAGTTCTTTGGCCCACTTTTTGATTGGGTTGTTCATTTTTCTGATATCGAGCTGCATGAGCTGTTTACTTTGGAGTTCTTTGTCAGTTGTTTCATTTGCTGTTATTTTCTCCCATTCTGAAGGCTGCCTTTCCACCTCGCTTATAGTTTCCTGTGTTCTGCAAAAGCTTTTAAGTATAATTAGGTCCCACTTGTATTTTTGTTTTTATTTCCATTACTCTGCAAGGTAAGTCATAGAAGATCTTGCTGTGATTTATGTCAAAGAGTGTTCTGCCTCTGTTTTCCTCCAATAGTTTTATAGTTTCTAGTCTTACATTTAGATCTTTAATCTGTTTTGAGGTTATTTTTGTGTGTGGTGTTAGAAACTCTTCTAGATTCATTCTTTTACACATGGTTGACCACTTTTCCCAGAATTTGAGTTAGTTGTAATGAGGTGGATGAAACTGGAGCCTATTATACTATATGAAGTAAGTCAGAAAGAGAAATACCAAAATAGTATATTAACATATATATATGGAATTTCTTTTTTTTTCCTTTTTAGAAATGCAGAAAATCAAAATGGCTGTCTGCGGAGGCCTTACAAATAGCTGACAAAAGAAGAGAAGCAAAAGGCAAAACAGAAAAGGAAAGATATACCCATTTGAGTGCAGAATTCCAAAGAATAGCAAGAAGAGATAAGAAAGCCTTCTTCAGGGATCAATGCCAAGAAATAGAGGAAAGCAACAGAATGGGAAAGACTAGAGATCTCTTCAAGAAAATTAGAGATACCAAGGGAATATTTCATGCAAAGATGGGCTTAATAAAGGACAGAAATGGTAGGGACCTAACAGAAGCAGAGGATATGAAGAAGAAGTGGAAAGAATACACAGAAGAACAGTACAAAAAAGATCTTCATGACCCAGATAATCACGATGGTATGATCACTCACCTGGAGCCAGACATCCTGGAATGTGAGGTCAAGTGGGCCTTAGAAAGCATCACTATGAACAAAGCTAGTGGAGGTGATGGAATTCCAGTTGAGCTATTTCAAATCCTGAAAGATGATGCTGTGAAAGTGCTGCATTCAATATGCCAGCAACTTTGGAAAACTCAGCAGTGGCCACAGGACTGGAAAAGTTCAGTTTTCATTCCAATCCCAAAGAAAGGCAATGCCAAAGAATGTTTAAACTACCACACAATTGCACACCTCTCACACACTAGCAAAGTAATGCTCAAAATTCTCCAAGCCAGGCTTTAACAGTACATGAACCGTGAACTTCCAGATGCCCAAGCTGGTTTTAGAAAAGACAGAGGAACCAGAGATCAAATTGCCAATATCCACTGGATCATTGAAAAAGCGAGAGAGTTCCAGAAAAGCATCTATTTATGCTTTATTGACTATGCCAAAGCGTTTGACTATGTGGATCACAATAAACTGTGGAAAGTTCTGAAAGAGATGGGAATACCAGACCAGCTGACCTGCCTCTTGAGAAATCTGTATGCAGGTCAGGAAGCAACAGTTAGAACTGTACATGGAACTGCCGGGGTCCAGCCCCTGCTGATCCAGGGTATTCGAAGCGGGGACGGCGTCGGCGAGGATAAGGATACAATAGCTTCAATTAGATATTAATTAAAGATATAAAGAGTAATAGAATGAGGATAGCTCAGTAGGAAAATTCAGTGGAGAAAAGAGGCTGAGTAGCTTGGTTTACGCGGGAGACCAATAAAACTTCAAGACAAGAAGTTTGCACCACTTAACGTAGGCCGCAGGCATCCTTCCGTTCTCCCGAAAGAGAGGAGACACTGAAGCCTCCCTGGTCGGATCTTAGAAGCCCAGGCATAATTAGCAAGCATGGCGGGTTCCGCGCTCCAGATGGAGACTCAGCCAGAATTTGAGAGAGAGAGCGACATGGGGAGACCAAGTTTCAGTGAACAAGGCCCGCACTTTATTTTCCAAAGTAGTTTTTATACCTAAAGTTGTGCATAGAGGATAATGGGGGAAGGGGTGGAGTCATGCAAGGACAGCAGTTCCTGGTCCTAATCGAAGCCAGGCTTTCAAACTTATCATAGCAAAAGTTCAGGTGATTGACATCATCTTCTGGCCAGGAGGCCTGTTAACATTTTAAGAAACTTTTCTTTCTCTAAAGGTGATTATTCCAAAGTCAGGCACCAGCCTCCAAAAAAGCATTGGACAAAGCTGCATTCCTATAGGGCAAAGGTGAGGTGGGCTCAGTCAAGAAAAGAATTAACTCAAGGGTCCAATGTTACAAACATTGAGGCTACTACTTACATTTCTATACACCCATTATATCAATCAATACACTGCCAAGGACACAGTAGGTAAGGAGTATGGAGACTTAGCAGCAAACATTGGCCCAATAAGTGAAAAACCCTTCACCAATACAATTTCTAATCAATCTTTTAACTACTCAAAAGAATCTGTGTTTAGACAGTTTAGAACATCTCCTGCCTCTCACAGTTGGGAGGCTCTGAACAATCACATGTGGCCGGAAAAACCTATTCAGGCAGGCTAGAGGATTTCCAAAGGAGTTTGTAGGTTGAAACAGTCACACCCAGGAATTATTAACTGGAGCTGTAAGCTAACTCTTTTTTCAGAGAGAGGTAGTGGGGGACAGCCCCCGTAAAGTCAGAGGTGTAGGTGAGAGCACAAAGCAGAAAGTAGGCAGACTCTGGTTTTGGGGGTAGATGCTCGAGAATTTCCAGGGGCGCTCCTGAGGCTCGATCCCGCCTTTGCGTATGCCAAGCCTCCTTCCTCATGACCTTTGCCATGGGTGGAGCTCCTGCTCCCGGCAGTGATAGAATTCCAGTTGAGCTATTCCAGATCCTGAAAGATGATGCTGTGGAAAGTGCTGCACTCAATATGCAATATGCAATATGCACTCAATATGCCGGCTCCCGGCATGGAACAACAGACTGGTTCCAAATAGGAAAAGGAGTATGTCAAGGCTATATATTGTCACCCTGCTTATTTAACTTATATGCAGAATACATCATGAGAAATGCTGGGCTGCAGGAAGCAAAGCTGGAATCAAGATTGCCAGGAGAAATATCAGTAACCTCAGATATGCAGATGACACCACCCTTATAGCAGAAAGTGAAGAAGAACTAAAGAGCCTCTTGATGAAAGTGAAAGAGGAGATTGAAAAAGTTGGCTTAAGGCTGAACATTCAGAAAACGAAGATCATGGCATCTGGTCCCATCACTTCATGGGAAATAGATGGGGAAACAGTGGAAACAGTGGCAGAGTTTATTTGGAGGTGGGGCTACAAAATCACTGCAGATGGTGATTGCAGCCATGAAATTAAAAGACACTTACTCCTTGGAAGAAAAGTTATGACCAACCTAGACAGCATATTAAAAAGCAGAGACATTACTTTGTCAACAAAGGTTCATCTAGTCAAGGCTATGGTTTTTCCTGTGGTCATGTATGGATGTGAGAGTTGGACTGTGAAGAAAGCTGAGCACCGAAGAATTGATGCTTTTGAACTGTGGTGTTGGAGAAGACTCTTGAGAGTCCCTTGGACTGCAAGGAGATCCAACCAGTCCATCCGAAAGGAGGTCAATCCTGGGTGTTCATTGGTAGGACTGATGTTGAAGCTGAAACTCCAATACTTTGGCCACCTGATGCGAAGAGCTGACTCATTTGAAAAGACCCAGATGCTGGGAAAGATTAAAGGCAGGAGGAGAAGGGGACGACAGAGGATGAGATGGTTGTATGACATCCCTGACTCAATAGACATGAGTTTAACAAGCTTCTAGAGTTGGTGATGGACAGGGAAGCCCGGGTGCTGCAGTCATGGGGTTGCAAAGAGTCGGACATGACTGAGCGACTAAACTGAACAAACAAGGAGAATGGGGATCTCATGTTCAAAAGACCCGAATTCCTTGATGGATTTGGGGGAAGGGTTATTAAAGACTCAGGGAGATAGTGAAGGCCAGGGAAGCTTGGTGTGCTGCAGTCCATGGGGTCACAAAGAGTCAGACATGACTTCGTTATTGAATAACAACAATAAATTAGGATGTAACTACAGATTTACACTCCATTTTTCTAGATTTTAGACAGCTCAAATTTAGATGACAGTTAAAACTTAGAATGTAGTAACTCTTCTGAGGGCTTCCCTTGTGGCTCAGCTGGTGAAGAATCTGCCTGCAATGTGGGAGACCTGGGTTTGATCCCTGGGTTGGGACGATCCCCTGGAGAAGGGAAAGGATACCCAGTCCAGTATTCTGGCTTAGAGAATTCCATGGACAGTATAGTCCATGGGGTTGCAGAGTCGGACATGACAGAAACTTTCACTTTCATTTTCAGCTCTTCTGAATTAGGAACAAGTATCCCTAAATATGAACTGTTAATGGAATTATGGTTTCCCCCCTTAAAATAGAAATGACACAATGAGATTATAAGGAAATAAATAATGCCTAGATTTAGCAAACTTATCTAAAAGTAAAACTCAAACATTGAAGGTACTCTTGACAAGGCCTAAGTGATCAGCAATGATGAATGAAATGAAAGCTAGTTAACAGCATGGTGATCGTTTCCTTTGTCCCCCACTATCTTTCAGAAAGTGAAAACAATTCTCAGTGGTACTTGCCAAAGGACAAATTAACTGACACTACATATCCGAAGTCTCCTGTATTCTAGAGTTGTGTAATGATATAAACTGTCTTCAAAATACCCAAGTGTAAGAATTTTCTGTTTCAGTGACACTGTGATGAGAAGTGTACTTTTTCCACTATTGCTTCACTCTGGGCCTTCACAGAGCAGTCTGTAAAGACCATAGTTGTTGTTTTTTTTTTTTTTAATCAAAATAACCTGGCCACCCATGAGAGGAGGCAGGACTTTGGCCTGTAGAAGGTATGTGTCTCCCTCTCCTTCCTAATTCCTCATCTCATTTAGCAGGAGATTACAAATGCCAGTGTGGTTCAATTTAGGGATAATTGCTATGCAACCAAATTAAAGAGATATTGGTATCTGTATTTGATATTTTGGTATTTTAATTGGGGGGAAAAGTAAGACTAAAATATGAAGTATTTGGGAAGATTTCTGAAAATGTTCAAATTCTTGCCTTCAGACATTATACAAATGCATACACACATGTGTAACTGAGCTTGTAAATCAATGCAATTAAAAGTAAAGTCTCATGAGCATCAGAAAAGGAACAGTTAAACGTTGTATTTTGTCATCAATAGACATATAATTAGATATATTATTAAATATTCTTAAACTGGATTCATTAAATTGTGAAGGGCCAATGTAATTCTTTACAAATCTAGTTGAAATAAAAATCAGAATGTGGTAATTTCAGTAAAATGCTGGCTTAAGCCCAGTTATATACCATCAAATGCTTTAGAAAAACATGAACATAATATTTAAAAAAAGATAAACCACACTGACACAGATTTCTAATAAATTATGTTGAATATGAATAATATGGCAATTATATTAAAATAAGAAATATAATAAAAAGTCATATGTAATATTAAATGTTTTACACACTTTGTCATACATATTTTATTCTCATTTTAGATTAGTAAACTTGCTTGCTAAATACTAAATAATTTTTAAAGATCATACATTGTAAATTTCATAGCCAGAATTAATCTAGATTTCACTGACTACAGAATCCTTTGACTGAATTATTAAAGTACATTATCTAACATTATAATTGCTGATACAACTGAAGCTATCCTCATTGAACTACAGCCTAAGAATCTTTCTGGAAATTTGTACCAACATTGTTCTTCCATAAATGAAGTACCCTTTTTCTTATCATTTTGTGATTTAATACCTTAGCCATTATCAATTGCCATTACTCATGTAAAATAAGTATTTATTTAATAATATTTTTAGCATTGTTTTGTCTTTTTCTCATACAACATTTTGGAGAGGTTAATATGTCATGTAACATTTTTAGCATGTAAAATATTTCTTTAAAATTTTAATGATTTCTTAGAGCTCCACAATCACTCATAAGAGAAGAGTTATTTGATAGTATCTCATTCCCCTTTCATAAACGAATGTCCTAATTAAAGTAGTTTAGTGCAGAAAGTACTATATATACCAATACTGCAATTCCCTCATCCTTAGAAAGCTGTCTTTAACTTTTAATGGATTTTAAAATTATGAATATGATTGGTGCATCATTTTTTCCAATATGGCATTTTAATTTAACACAGTTATTACAACAGTTTTAAAATGTATCTGTGAAAGATGACTTCAGATTGATCAGGATATTGCTATTCATGAACTTTTTCATTAATCTACCAATTTTCATTGTTCAAATAATGAAGTAACATTATGTCAAACGGGAATATTATTTTTCTAATATTTTTTATTTTTAATTGATTGACAATTGGTTTACAATATTGGTTTGATTTATGTCATTCATCAACATGAATTCGCCATGTTCCCTCCCTCTTGAATCTCCCTCTCACCTCCTGCCCATTCCCACTCCTCCAGGTTATTAAAAATAGAATACAATTTTTAAAACTACTTACTCTATCATGAAACAGTTGTCTAAAGGTCTATGGAAATGAGAACTAAACTTGGACTTCTTCAGCTGCAGAATGAGTGCAGTTACTGGTCTCATACCTCACCCAGATTAACCCTTCAAGGCTTCTTGTGATTTTTTACACCATTTATTAACTACTTATGTAAAGTTTCCATAGAGCACCATTCTTGACATTAAACAGCCACAGAGATGAAGAACCAAAAGGAAAGCGACTCAGAACCAAGTCTGGTTAAGGATACCAGGAAATAGCAAATGAGAGTAAGATCCTGAAAAGATCAATTTCAGCAGCTGAGCAGGAGAAAACCCACGTGGGATTAAACTTTTAAAATGCTTTTCATTATCCTCAATGAAATGAGAGGAAATACCACTGCAAGTGTAAAGCATTTACTCACTCACATGTTTTTATTAATGAGGTTCAGAGCTGAAGTTTGAAATACAATATTCTAATATGACATATGTGCTATGCTGTGCTTAGTCACTCAGTCATGTCTGACTCTTTGCCACCCCATGGGCTGTGGCTCACCAGGCTCCTCTGTCTGTGGGGATTCTCCAGGCATGAATACTGGAGTGGGTTGCCATTCCCTCCTCCAGGACTGCCGGTTCAGTCATTGCTGTAATTTGTCGCCTTTGATCTACAACTTGTGAAGTGTTACATTCATTGAAAATGCAATGGTATATTCTGAGAGGAGTATAACAATAGTACATATGGATTTGGGGTCCAAGTTTATGTTATGAATTCCCTGGATGTGGCATCTTTTGCTCTTCTAAAACAACTATCTCCATCACTCCTTTCTCAGTGTTTCCTTTTCTCTCCCTGCAGATTCACTGTCACCTTGAGAGAAGCTCATTGTTGTGATCCTGGGAATCATCTGTTTTGTCTTGATGAATACTATGGTGAGAGTGGTAACTTTTATTCCACGTAAATCAAGTTTTGAAAGATTATGATTGAACCTTTCATTTTAATGATCATCAGTACCTCTAAATTTTCACATTATTATGGAATAGAGCTCTTATTTTAATATGTGCATATAGCCTAAATATTGAATGGTTATCCTGAAATTGTGCAAAGTATAAATTATAGAATGACTGTAGGGAAATTAAATATATACATAGATATTTTCTGATTTCATAAATCAAATACATACTTTAGGAAACTGAAACACCTTATTGAGAAAAATAAATTAATTCTTGAGATTGCTTAAACCAAATACTGTAAGAGGTGGTGGAGTCTCTTCCTTAAGGTTTTTGAAATATACACAAATATACACACCCCAGTTTTCATTTCTCACTAATTATTCTTAAAGCAACTTTTTCCAGATCATCCTAAATCCTAAAAACACCATGTTTAAACTAAGAAACTAAAATTATTATGAATTATTTAGATCCATGTTAATAGTTTAAAAGATTACTTCCATTTTTTTCTAGGTACCCAAATACCAGAACAGAGTAAGTACTCTCCAATAACAAAGTTCCAGAAAGGCACATAATGATTTCAAGCTTCTAATACAAATAGGGCATATATTTTGTCTCTTTCTTAGCCTAGTGAAAATAGGAATAGATTTTGGGGTAGAATATAAATTATAAAATCAGCCATATATAAAAGAGATAGCCAACAGGAATTTGCTGTGTGGCTCAGGAAACTCAAACAGGGGCTCTGTATCAATCTAGAGAGGTGGGATGGGGAAGGAGATGGGAGGGAGGTTCAAAATGGAGGGGATATATGTATACCTATGGCTGATTCATGTTGAGGTTTAACAGAAAACAACAAAATTCTGTGAAGCAATTATCCATAAATAAAAAATTAAAAAAAATCAGACAACAAATATTCCTAAATAATGATTATAGGAGAGTCTTTCTCTCTATGCAACAATATGATCACCATATGAATTTTAGGCAATTAACTCTAATTTTATACTGCTATAATATAAGAGATAAATAAATATTGCTATTCTAAAACAGGGGCTTTTGGTATCATATCTAAGAAACCATTGCCTAATTCAGATCATAACTTTGACCTATGTTATCTAATGTTGTAGTTTTAACTTATTCATGTGTGTGCTTGATCCATTTTAAGTTAATTTTCATATGTGACATAAGGGAAATGTGAGATATTGCTCCATTTATTTAGGTCTTTAATTTTTATGATTTTGTTTTTTTGTTGTTGTTTTTGTTAAAGTACTTAAAAAAATTTTAATATAAATTTATTTTAATTGAAGGCTAATTACTTTACAATATTGTATTGGTTTTGTCATACATTGACGTAAATCCGCCACGGGTGTACATGTGCTCCCCATCCTGAACCCCCCTCCCACCTCCTTCCCTATCCCATCCCTCTGGGTCATCCCAGTGCACTGGCCCCGAGCATCCTGTATCATGCATCAAACCTGGACTGGCTATTCGTTTCACATATGATAATATACATGTTTCAATGCCATTCTCCCAAATCATCCCACCCTCGCCCTTTCCCACAGAGTCCAAAAGACTGTTCTATACATCTGTGTCTCTTTTGCTGTCTTGCATACAGGGTTATCATTACCATCTTTCTAAATTCTATATATACATGTTAGTATACTATATTGGTGGTTTTTTTTTTTTTTCTGGCTTACTTCACTCTGTATAATAGGCTCCAGTTTCATCTACCTCATTAGAACTGATTCAAATGTATTCTTCTTAATGGCTGAGTAATACTCCATTATATTTCACACACCTTTGTTAAATGTATTCCTGAATATTTTATTATTTTTGATGTTATTATAAATGGAACATTTTTCTTCATGTTATTTTCAGATTAGTCATTGCTAGTGTTGAGATCACAAGCTTTACCTTAAAAATTCAAATACCTTAGCATCCCTAAAGGCTTTTTTATGATGTAATTTTGATCTTCCTTTATAGTCTTATCTCACTAAAAAGCATAGGAATAAAACTCCTGAACTTTAATTGACATATTAATATTTAAATTATGCCTATTAGTCTGCCCCATGTTATGTTTTCCTAGAGCTAATGATGTACAGTAAAGTTTTCCAGGGTTTATTACCAGACCCTCCATTGGACAATGGAACACAAGAAAATTCTGCATTTAAAAACATGACTTTCAAAGAGAAACAACTTAATAGAGGTATGTAGATATAAGACTGAGACAGACAAGTTTCTTCTCTGCTTCTCTCAATCAGTGGATAGCCTGCTCAATTTGGATGTTATTTTAGACTCAGCCAATTGTGGAGCCCAACTTTCATTTTATTTAATTTCAGAAAAAAATACTCGTCTTTCCCAGTAGTTAGATTCTTCTGTATACATGATATATTCTTTTAAATCACCATTTCTCAAAATAATACTTTTTCTACCAAAAAATTCTACATCTCCTTTAGCACATTCTCTAATCATTATTATATGCTCTCATATGGGTATGTAGATTAGGTACTAGGTTAGTGTATCAATGCTAAGTTAAGCTCAGCTCTGTACCTCTAGATTTTACTCAGTCTAGAGAATACAAAGAAGTTGTTTTCCCTTCTGAAGTTCTCTCTGTAGAGGTTGTGAGCGAAAACATCAATTTTCTAAGATATATTTGCTAGAGAATTTTACTAATATTATGTATAGATTTGGAGGGACGTAAGTCATCTCCCTAAGGCCAGGAAAATCATTGTTTTTACAAGGACTAGAAAGGATTTCTCAGTAGCTAAGTTTCAGAGCATTCCTTTCAAGATACACTCTGAATGGTCTCTGGGGAATATGTTTTGTTTTCAAGGAAAAGAATGGTCATATTGTGGACAGAAATGTTACTATTTTTTGGATGAATTGAAGAATTTTGAAGACCGTAAAAATATCTGCAAGCAAATGGCCTCCACATTTCTTAATATAGAAGATAAGGAATAACTGGAGATGCATCACTGTTTTCCATCTCACACTGTGTTTATCTGGCCATTAGCTGTTGCCTAAATCTGTTTTTGTTTTTTTTGCTGCCCTGGGTCTTCCTTGCTGCCCTTTGGCTTTCTCTAGCTGCAGTGAGACGGCTTCTCACTCAGGTGACTTCTCTTGTTGTGGAGTATGGGCTCTAAAGCCTGGGCTCAGCACTTGCGGTGCGTGGATTTAGTTGTTCTGTGGCATGTGGAATCCTCCTGGACTGGGGCTGAAGCTGTGTCCCCTGTATTGGCAGACAGATTATTGACCACTTGACCACCAGGGAAGTCCTGTTAGCTAAATCTTAATGCTTGATAATATTTGAGTGTCTATAGTTTATAGTTGTAAGTTGATTCAGATCTAGACAGTACTCATGTTAAAGTCAGAAATACAAGTAGAAATGAAATTAGAATTTCATTTAATCCATCTAATTCATTCCCAACTAGAAGGGCTAGTTCTTTACCACCTGCAATGCAGGAGAATTCACCTGCATTGCAGGTAAAGAATCCACCTGCAATGCAGGAGACCTGGGTCCGATCCCTGGTTTAGGAAGATCCCCTGGAGGACAGCATGGTAGCCTATTCCAATATTCTTGCCTGGAGAATCCCCATGGACAGAGGAACCTGGAAGGCTACAGTCCATGAGTTTGCAAAGCATCAGACACAACTGAGTGATTAACCACAGCACAGAATTTTTCCAATAGGACAAACTTGAAGCAATTAGAAAAAAAAATTATGCTTAAAATATATCTTTTTATCAGAGATAATTATATTTTCACATTGATAAATGGAAAAAAAAAGTCTGAAATAAAAAGCTTTTTTACCTCCAACAAAATTGAGAAATACAACATTACCACTGAGTTTGAGGTAAAAGGAAGACTCAATATGAATTTAAAATTGAAGATCAATTAATTGCAACTCGTATTACATTTTAACTCATACTAGTTTCCTAGAAAATTGAACTAAATATTTCATAATCATTATCCTTGGTTTGAACAGAGAAATAATTTACTATTATCTTTCAATAAATATTCTTACATTCCAGGTTAAAAAGAATCTTTTAATATCCACTCACTCACCCAGTTTTCTGTACTAGGCCAATTACCCATATGCTTGGCTTTTAACAACTCATAAATAGCTATAAAAATATGAACTTGAAAACCATCAAGAAAACAAATCAAATCTGAACCTGAAAAGAAGACATTTGTAGAGTCTGTATTAGCCTCCTTTTTACTCCAAGGGGCTTCCCTGGTGGCTGACACAATAAAGAATCTGTCTGCAATGCAGGAGAGCTGATTCGATTCCTGCGTTGGGAAGGGATTCCTACCCTGGAGAAGGGAATGACAACCCACTCCAGTATTCTTGTCTGGAGAATTTTATGGACAAGGGAGCCTGGTGGGCTCAAGAAGTAGTTTTAGAGTCTTGAAGCCCTAATCTTTCATGCAGGGTATTTTCATCAAGAAATAAGATCACCTATGAAAACCATGAAATTGAATGCCAAATTTTATGACTATAGATATAATATAGATGCATCAGTTCAGTTCAGTTGCTCAGTCGTGTCTGACTCTTTGTGACCCCATCAATCGCGGCACGCCAGGCCTCCCTGTCCATCACCAACTCCCGGAGTTCACCCAGACTCACGTCCATCAAGTCAGTGATGTCATCCAGCCATCTCATCCTCTGTCATCCCCTTCTCCTCCAGCCCCTAGTCCCTCCCAGCATCAGGGTCTTTTCCAGTGAGTCATCTCTTCACATGAGGTGGCCAAAATATTGGAGTTTCAGCTTCAGCATCAGTCCTTCCAATGAACACCCAGGGCTGAGCTGCTTTAAGATGGACTGGTTGGATCTCCTTACAGTCCAAGGGACTCTCAAGAGTCTTCTCCAACACCACAGTTCAAAAGCATCAATTCTTCGGCACTCAGCTTTCATCACAGTCCAACTCTCACATCCATACATGACCACTGGAAAAACCGTAGCCTTGACTAAACAGACCTTTGTTGGCAAAGTAATGTCTCTGCTTTTTAATATGCTATCTAGGTTGATCATAACTTTCCTTCCAAGGAGTAAGCGTCTTTTAATTTCATGGCTGCAGTCACCATCTGCAGTGATTTTGGAGCCCAGAAAATAAAGTCTGCCACTGTTTCCACTGTTTCCCCATCTATTTCCCATGAAGTGATGGGACCAGATGCCATGATCTTCATTTTCTGAATGTTGAGTTTTAAGCCAACTTTTTCACTCTCCTCGTTCACCTTCATCAAGAGGCTTTTTAGTTCCTCTTCACTTTCTGCCATAAGGGTGGTGTCATCTGCGTATCTTATGTATAGATATAATTTTTTTTCTGGGTAGAGGAACTAAGTTTTTGCCATCTCCTCTATGGTAAAAGAAATAAAAGAAAATAAAAACTAAGGGTGAAAATTAAAGCAGAATAGTGAAACACAGAATTTAAAGCCCCAGACCCTCTATTTCATTTCCTTTCACATTACTTTGCTTATAATAAAACTGATTATAGTTTCTTTCCAACATATTTAAGAAGATTGCATGAGATAATATATGTGCATTGTTGTTGTTTGTTGTTTAGTTACTAAGTTATGTTCGACTCTTTTGTGAACCCATGGACTGTAACCTGCCAGTCTCCTCTGTCCATGGGATTTCCCAGGCAAGAGTACTACAGTGGGTGGGCATTTCCTTCTCCAGGGAATCTTCCCGAACCAGAGATCAAATCCTCATCTCCTTCTTTAGCAGGCAGGTTCCTTACCACTGAGCACCAAGGAAGCCCCAATATATGTGCATGCTGCTACTGCTGCTAAGTCGCTTCAGTCATGTCCAACTCTGTGCGAACCCATAGACAGCAGCCCACCAGGCTCCCCCATCCCTGGGATTTGCCAGGCAATAACACTGGAGTGGGTTGCCATTTCCTTTTCCAATGCATGAAAGTGAAAAGTGAAAATGAAGTCTCTCAGTCATGTCCAACTCTTAGCGACCCCATGGACTGCAGCCTACCAGGCTCCTCTGTCCATGGAATTTTTCCAGGCAAGAGTACTGGAGTGGGGTGCCACTGCCTTCTCTGACATATGTGCATATATTTTTTAAAACTTAAGTTACAAGATGAGCATCAGTTACATTTGTACTTACCACATAATTTCCAGACATCTCCTGGCTAAAAATCCAAAGCATAAAACAGAAGCAATATTGTAATGCATTCAATGAAGGCTTTAAAAAAATGGTCCACATTCAAAAAATATTTTTTTAAAAAAAGGATAAGTAAGCTAAGATAGTGCTATTTTATGTCTCATTATGCCACTATATTTAATAAAATATAACTAAGATTTATTATTTTATCATTTGAACAGAATTAGGATGAAATTGATCTTTATACTGTTTTGTTATTCAAAAAAACAAAAACATTATAAAGATTATTATTTAAGTTCAGAAGTATTAAAGTCTATTTTTTTCTTATAGAATATATTCCTTTTTATTGCAGAACTTCATTCAAAGCCATCTATCCTATTTCTATTGGATTGGATTATCTCATAAAGGAACCAGAGATCAATGGACATGGGAAGATAATTCAATACCTTTCTCAAATTGTAAGTCTCTAGAACAGATGGCAACCCACTCCAGTGTTCTTGCCTGGAGAATCCCAGGGATGGGGGAGCCTGGTGGGCTGCCATCTATGGGGTTGCACGGAGTCGGACAAGACTGACACGACTTAGCAGAACAGATAGTAATTAATAAGTTCCATATTCTAGTTTACATTTTGAAAAGTACACAAGAAAATGCAGACTTTCAATATTAGACATATATGTATACATATATGAGCGTATACAGGTGGTAGAGAATCTGCTGGCAATGCAGGAGACTCGGGTCAGGAAGATTACCTGAAGAATGACAACCCACGGCAATATTCTTGCCTGGGAAATCCTGTGAACAGAGAAGGCTGGCAGGCTACAGTGCATGGGATTGTAAATATTGGACATGACTTAGCAACTGAGCTACACACATGGGCATTTGCATGTACATACAGATACACACATACAAAGAATTTAAGTTCAGAAAATGAGTACATGGAGAAAAGGAGGCTTTCCATCTTGATTGCTATAATCCTCATAAAGTATGCTTTAGGAAAGGCTAAGGCACCAAGGGATAGTTTCTTAAAGGAAAGAGAAAAAATATATATGTATACATATATATATATATACCTTAAATTTGGACCAATATTTCTTATGTTTGCATTAGTGAATATCTATTTTACAAGATTTATATGCTTTTATTTTATGTTAAGTGATTGGAAAGAGTCAAACAAGGGAAACTGTGCAAGTATTCAACCAACACAAGTGGCTGCTTCTGACTGCTCCAGACTCATACACATTATTTGTGAGAAGTAAGTTGCTTGTCTTGCTACCTAATGAAACAACAACCAAAAACACATACAACAACTTTTCCTTGTAAAAACTCAGACTCTTGGAAGTCTAGTCTGTATAGCTCTCATTTCAGAATATCTTTGCTTTGTTATGGGCTGCACCTATATTTAGCTTGATAGAAATACATTGTGGACCCGCCTCTTTCAAATGTAGATCTCAGATCACACCATTATGAGCACAGGTTGGTAGAGTTAGAAACTATCAGTGCTTCTCATGCACCTTAGGACACAAAGCTCTGTATACTCAATTTCTGCAACTCAGATCTAGTAAGTAATCTTGAAAACTGTTGTGACTGTCATGTACATTTTACCTGGGATTTAATGCTATTCTACATCGATTGTATATACGTTTGCTTGATTCCTTACATTTTAGCAGAAAGACAGGATACTAACTGGAAAGAAAATAAATAGTATCTTGAATCAGATCTATGTTTGTGACGTACACCACAACTAGCTTGAGTGCTCTCTGGCAAGTCCAAACTTCTGGGTGTGTTTCCATATTGCAAAGGGGCTGTACCATTTTGTATTCTATTACCAGTGTATGACAATTCCATTTGCTTGTGTCCTGCCAACATTTAATATTGATAATCTTTAAAACCATTTTTGATAAAGGTGTGGTATAATAAAGATGTATTTATTTTGTATATATCTAATGAATAAGTAATGTGCACTATATTTTCATATGAGTTTATTAACCACAGATCTCCTATGGTAAAGTACGGATTAAAATATCTAGCCTATTTTTATTGGTTTGCTCATTTTCTTATTATTGAACTTGGAGAGTTCTTTATATATTTTGGATGCTAATATTTTGTCAGACATGTGATTTATAAATATTGCCTTGAAGTATACCTTGTAATCTCTTAACATGATTTTTAGAAGTTTAGACGAGCAGAAGTTTGTAACTAGATGAAAGTGAAAGTCGCTCAGTTGTGTCAGACTCTTTGAGACCTCATGGACTCATCCATGGAATTCTCCAGGCCAGAATACTGGAGCGGGCAGCCTTTCCCTTCTCCAGGGAATCTTCCCAATCCAGGGATTGAACCCAGGTCTCCTGCACTGCAGGCAGATTCCTTATCAGTTGAGCCACAAGGCAAGCCCAAGAATTCTGACGTGAGTAGCCTATCCCTTGTCCAGGGGATCTTCCTCGTCCAGAGGCCCAGGAATCGAACCAGGGCCTCCCACATTGCAGGTGGATTCTTTACCAACTGAGCTATCAGGGAAGCCTTGTAACTAGATGAAATGAAATTAATAAGGTTTAAATTTACATTTTTATATTTAAGAAGTTTTTAAGAAATCTTTAATTAACCTGAACTTGAAATTTTTTCTCCTATGCCTTCTTATAAAAGTTCTAAGTTTACATAGAATTCTATATTCCATTTCAAGTTAATATTTGTATATAGTGCAAAGTATGGATTTAATTCTTTTTAATTTTTTATTGGCAAAAAGATGTCTAGTTATTTCAGCACCACTTTTTAAAAAAATTTTACCCTCCTGTTGAATTATCATGACATTTTTGTCAAAAATCAATTGACCCCTTGTGCATGGATCTATTTCTAAAATCTTTACCCTGTTTCATTGATCTGAATATCTGCCTTCTTTGACCAATATACTGATTATGTGAATTTATAGAAAGTCTTGATGTGAGTTCTCCTACTTTCTCTTTTTCGAAATTGCTTTGACTTTTGTTTTGCAAAGAAAAAAAAATTTACTTAGTGGCCATTTTTTATTATAATTTTATTATCTGGTAAATAAAATCTTAGCTACTTGAAAAAAATGACTGATTCTCAGATCAGTTCAGTTC
Organism: Bubalus kerabau; assembly: GCF_029407905.1. Taxonomy (NCBI): domain Eukaryota; kingdom Metazoa; phylum Chordata; class Mammalia; order Artiodactyla; family Bovidae; genus Bubalus; species Bubalus kerabau. The sequence goes on from NC_073624.1 coordinate 22,768,177, forward strand.
AGTCACTCAGTCATGTCCAACTCTTTGTGACCTCATGGACTGCAGCATGCCAGGCTTCCCTGTCCATCACCAACTCCTGGAGCCTACTCAAACTCATGTCCATCGAGACAGTGATGCCATCCAATCATCCCATCCTCTGTCGTCCCCTTCTCTGCCTGCCCTCAATCTTTCCCAGCATCAGGGTCTTTTCCAATGAGTCAGTTCTTTGCCTCAGGTGGCCAAAGTATTGGAGTTTCAGCTTCAGCATCAGGTCTTCCAATGAATATTCAGGACTGATTTCCTTTAGGATTGACAGGCAGGATCTCCCTGCAGTCCAAGGGACTCTCAAGAGTCTTCTCCAACACCATAGTTCAAAAGCATCAGGATTCTTCAGCACTCAGCTTTCTTTACAGTCCAACTCTCAGATCCATACATGACTCCTGGAAGATAGAGGTAGGAAATACATAAGAAGAGCCTGGAGATTTTTGTAGTTCTGGAAAATGGAGACATACTTAAAACAGTAGGGGTATGCAACAAGATTGAGGAACTAGATAAAGGAATTACCAATGACCAAAGATGGAACAATTTTAAGCAGCAAAAATCAAAATAAGAAATAGTATTGAATTATAACCCCAATATAAAATATCCATATATCCATAGTAGTTTAAAATGATTAAATACTTAATTGAATTACAGAGATGAAACAAATCTCTTGTACAAAAAATTCTAAATAAATAATGTAGATGCTCTTGCCTTAAGGTGATGGGACTCCTTATTCCTTAAGTACTTACTGCACATAATGATTTCCTTCCAAAGAAATTATTATACAGTCAAATGGAAGGGGAAAATAAGAGTAACTTTAGAGTGGAAAATCTGACAAACACCACCTCAGTGAGCAAAGGTAACATCGACAGTGATAAGTCATGCTCACAGTTTGTTCTCTTGATATGATGTGATAAAATTTGCACTCTGTGGTCCTCCCCCAAACTTACACCCCAATGTACTCATGAGAAAAATGTCAGACAAATCCCATTGAAGGGTATTCTAAAATATACCTACCTAGTACTCTTGCCTGGAAAATCCTGTGGACGGAGGGGCCTGGTAGGCTGCAGTCCATGGGGTCACTAGGAGTCGGACATGACTGAGTGACTTCACTTTCACTTTTCCCTTTCATGCATTGGAGAAGGAAATGGCAACCCACTCCAGTGTTCGTGCCTGGAGAATCTCAGGGACAGAGGAGCCTGGTGGGTTGCCATCTATGGGGTCACACAGAGTCAGACACGACTGAAGCGATTTAGCAGCAGCAGCAACAGCAGTACTTTTCAAAACTATCAAGATCATGAAACACAAGGAAAGTCTGTAATAGCGAAGGGGAGCCTAAGGAGACATGACATTTGGTATGTCATGTGGTAACCTGGTGGGATCCTGGAATATAAAGAGAACATAGGAAAAAAATTTATGGAAGCATGGATAAACTATGGATTTAGTTACTAAAAGTATATTGATGTTAGTTTATTAATTATTACTAATGTGCAATATTAATATAAAATTCATTGAAAAAGAACTGAGTGCAGAGTATACAGAACGCTATACTATTGTGAAATTTTTTTCTATAAATGTATATTGTTCTAAAAAATAAAATGCATTAAAAAAATTAAGATCAGTGTGTAAATGTCTACAAAATAAAAGTTTAATATGTTTCTGATTTTTTAGCTTGTTTTTAAAATAGGAGGAAAATTGATTTACAACGTTTTATTGGTTTCTATCATACAACAATGTGAATCAGTCTTAAGTGTACATATGTCCCCTCCCTTTTTAACCTTCCCCCCACCCCACCCACCCCTCTAGGTTGTCACAGAGAACCTAGCTGTGTGCTTCTGATTTTGATTTACTTAAATTCATAGAGCAATTAAGGGAGAAAGGGAGTCATCATAATGTTTAGATTTTCAGTTTAGGAACGTAGTTCATTTATCAAGTTGTCTTTTTCAAATTTTCTCACTAGTATTTTATAATTTTCAGCATATAAATGGTGCACATGCTTTGGTACATTTATACTATCAACTTAATGTTTTTGATACTATTGAAAATGGTACTTTTTGTTTATCTCAATTTTCAATACTTTAATTTTAGTATATGGAAATATAACTGATTTTGATATGCTGTTCTATCTGAAACCATGTTTAACTTACTGATTAGTTTTAGAGGATTTTGGAGATACTTTGGAATTTTCTATGCAGACAATTATGTCATTTTGTAAATAAACAGAGTTTTGCTTTCTCTTTCCAATCTATATGACTTTTTACAATAGAGAAGTAGAATCAACAGATGTAGCAAACAAATTTATGATTATCACGTAGAAGCAAATTAAAAAGCAGAGACATTGCCTTGCTGACAAAGATCCCTATATCAGAATTACGATTTTTCCAGTAGTCATGTATGGATGTGAGAGTTGGACTATAAAGAAGACTGACCATTGAAGAATTGATGCTTTGAACTGTGGTGTTGGAGAAGACTCTTGAGAGTCCCTTGGGCTGCAAGGAGATCCAACCAGTCCATCCTAAAGGACATCAGTCCTGGGTGTTCATTGGAAGGACTGATGTTGAAGCTGAAGCTCCAGTACTTTGGCCACCTGATGCAAAGAACTGACTCATTTGATAAGACCCTGATGCTGAGAAAGATTAAAGGCAGAAGAAGAAGGGGATGTCAGAGGATGAGATGGTTGGATGGCATCACTGACTTGATGGGCATGAGTTTAAGCAAGATCCAGGAGATGGTGAAGGACTGGGAGAACTGGTGTGCTACAGTCCATGGGGTCTCAAAGAGCCAGACACAACTGAGCAACTGAACAACAGCAACAACAGAGGATGAGAGGGAGGGATAAACTAGGAGATTAGCATTGACGTATACACATTACTATATATAAAATAGATAATTAATAAGAATCTGCTGTATAGCACAGGGAACTCTACTCAATATTCTGTAATGGCCCATATGGGAAAAGAAACTAAAAACAGTAGGTACACGTATGTGTATAACTGAATCACTTTGCTGTACACCTGAAACTAACACACGTTGTAAATCAACTAGAATCCAATTAAAAAAAATTTTTTTAAGAAAAAAATATATGTGTCTTTCTTTTTCAATATGTGTCTTTCTTAAATATTTGCTTTTGCTCCTAAAACAAAACAAAACAAAATATGTCCTCCCAAATATATGATAATGAAGTAAGGGTCTGTTTACCTCACAATGCCTTTTCATAGCATAGTAGACTTCAAAGTGCACAGTCAGTGTTCAGTGAAGACTGTGGAGTCAGTGACACCCGTCCATCTTCCACGTGATATACTATGAATATATGTTAATTTCTGATTTATGAGAATATTCTAAATAAACGAATACAAAATTGGTATCACTGAATCTCATAGTCTCAATACACAAATACTTTAAAAATTTGCAGATGACTAATACCAAATATGGGATGACTATGGGCTTCCCTCATAGTTCAGTTGGTAAAGAATCCGCATGCAGTGCAGGAGACCCTGATTCAGCTCCTAGGTTGGGAAGATCCAATGGAGAAAGGATAGGCTACCCACTCCTATATTCTTGTGCTTCCCTTGTGGCTCAGCTGGTAAAGAATCTGCCTGCAAGGCAGGAGACCTGCGTTTGATCCCTGGGTTGGGAAGATCTCCTGCAAAAGGGAAGTCTCCAGTGTTCTGGCCTGGAGAATTCCATGGCCTGTACAGTCCATGGGATCCCAAAGAGTCAGACATGACTAAGCAACTTTCACTTTCACTCACTTTCACTTTCAATACAAAATAAATTACTGAGGAAATTGAAAGTACCAGTAAATAAAGGAATAAAAACCCATATTTTTCCTGAAAAATATTTTTATGACCTGTAAACATTGCCAGAACTTTGTTTCTCATAGGTTAGTATTGATTCTTGGGTTAAAATGTCTTAATATTTTACCATTTAGTTACTTTGTAATTTGAGAAATTTAGATTTGAACAATCATTAAATAATGATAAAATGGATAAATATACTACCATTTAATTTTCAATAAATATTCTCCCACATAAAATGCCAAATTATAGAGTAAATCCTGTAACAGACAAAATAACTTCCAGGCAAACTATTTTCATTTAGCTTTATTCACCATCGACTACTTGTATTGTATGCACAAAAAAACAAATTTATGAATGCAAAGCTGGATTTATTTTGATAGAAAGATAATCATAGTACCAAACCATTTAAGCTTTCATATTGCATTGAACTCGAAGATGAGGGAATTTGAACACTGGAAAATTTATTGCTAACCAGGTTGGTAATACCAATAGCTGTGGAGACACCACTCACACACACACACAAAATTTAACATCAAAAAATGAATTAAATATTTCCCAAAACATCTGGAGACATAAAGATTATATTCTACATAATATATTTTGACCAACTTTCATTTTGATTCATTCTTGTCTTCATCTGTAGTTAACATTAATATTGGATAATTAACATGTACCCCAAGGTAAATTATTTCCTGCAACAATCCAGAGCCCTCCAAAATTTCTACATAGCCTACCTATAGCAAGTTCTGTATCCCTCTTTGTTCAATGTGACAGCAGAATTACATACCCACACTGCCTGATAACACCTGTATCTATGCCTTGAGATTTCACCAATTGGAGGATAAGCTTGATCAGAACATGCTAGGATGAGCTCTCTCAGCTTGCCTTTCACCTCTGCTTTTAGAGTGGGAGGTCTGTGTTGATATTTATGACTGGCTTCAGAGACATGATGTCAGAAAAAGATAAGCAAATGCTCAGTCATGTCTGACTCTTTGCGGCCCCATGGACTGTAGACTACAAGGTTCCTCTGTCCGTGGGATTCTCCAAGCAAGAATACTGGAGTGGGTTGCCGTTTCCTTCTCCAGGGGATCTTCCCAATCAAAGGATCGAACCCAGGTCTCCAGCGTTGCAAGCAGATGATTTTACCGTCTGAGCCACAAAGGAAGCTCAGAAAAAGTAAGCCTATGATCAAATAACATTCAATATTCCCACTCAGAAAGTTTCTGCTGGTTTCAGTAGCTCATTTACTTCACACTCTGTCAGACAAGAATCATAGAGAACTAAAATGCCAAATTTTATCATCATCTCGTAGATCAAACCAAACATGAACTTTAGAAGCCAACATAAACTTGAAAAATCAAAGCCTCTTTAGACTCATGAGGGTATGAAATAGTTAATAATTAAATCCAAAAACTCTAAAAATAGATTAGTTGATGATTTATAGGTAAAAATAAAAAATATCAAACTGTACATAAATATCACCCTATATGTTTAAGCACATACTGAGAATAGCCAAGCTGATTGATGCAATATAGTATATATATACAATATTTGGTTGACTGATTTGAATAATGGCAGATTTCTATGTCTTTTTTGTGTTCTCTTTAAATTTTCTAAAGAAACAGACACTGGCTTCCAGTAAAAAATGGCAGCTATAATTGAAAAGCTTAAAATGTTGAATGGTTTTGAAAGTTTCCCATTAAAAGCATCAGAATCAAAATGATCTGTTCCACTAGATACCCTTGACTGAAGACCAGTCCTCCTCTATCAGAGATGGTTGTCCTCTTCAACCGAGTGTGCAGCTTCGAGAAGGACACACATGGAATGGTGAGGGAGGAAAGGGACACCCACATAGCCAGCCAGATCAGCTGAGTCATCCCCAGAGATCAATGGGGTGACAGATATCAAAACCAGATCACCCTCACATCCTCCAGGTATTTTCTGACTTTCTCTTTCACGTCATCATTTACCCATTGATTCTTAGTATCATGTTTGTAGTATCCATGTAATTATCTTTTTTTTTTTTAATTTTTCTTTCTGTGCTTGATTTCTAGTTACATACAGTTGTGGTCAGAAAAGATGTTTGAAATAATTTCTATCTATTACATTTCTTGAGCCTGGTTGTGTGTCCTGGAATGTGATCTATCCTTGAGAATGTTTCACGTGCACTTAAAAAGAATGTGTGTTCTGGGGGTTTTGTATGCAAAAAGTCCTGCAGACATCAATTAAGTTCAACTGTTCTATTGTGTCATTAAGAATCTTGGTTACCTTATTGATTTTATATCTGGGCGATCTGTCCAGTGATATCAGTGGGGTGTTAAGATTTCCTACTATTATTGTATTCCCTTTAATTTCTCTTTTTATATCGTTAGTGTTTGTTCTATGTATTTAGGTGTTGTCATTTCCTATACCAGGGGAACTTCCAGACCCAGGGATTGAATTCATGTCTCTTGTGTCTCTTGCATTGATAGGCAGATTCTTTAGACCAGTATTACCTAGGAAGCCATTAATATATTTGGGTCATATATTAGCAAGTGTAATATCTTCTTCGTGTATTGATCCCTTTATCATTATACAATGTTCTTCTTTATGTTTCCTTATGAACTTTCCTTTAAAGACTATTTTGCCTTATATAAGCATTGTTACATGTCCTTTCTTGTCATTTTCATTTGAATTTTCTATTTATCTTGTGGTTTAAGTCTTCTCTTCATCTCCTTGCCATTGTTTGATTAGGTGATATTTTAAAAATTATCTTTTCTTGAACTGTATAGTAGTGCTTGAATCTATGTTGTTACATCAAATATTCCTAGTAAAATCCAACTAGTCATGATTGGAGGATGAATTCATGAATGACATAATGACTATTTAATAATTCAACCTTTGCCATGGAGATATATTTTATTAATATAATGTTCTGATTTTGTTCTTTCAAGGGCATGTATTTTTGTCAGACAAAGTCCAGAGATTAAATTTTTTATTTAATAAGAATAAAACTGAATATAAAAACTAGGGCAGAGGAAAGAAATGGTATTTTGAAAATGATGGTCTTTGTTCTACATACAGTATTGTTGGAAATGTAGCAATTCTGCAGAATAATAAGTGACAAATATCCTTAAATACCTGTTGAAAATTGGATTATGATTTTTAGGACTTTTTCTATGACAATAGAAATGAAATAACAATGGATGTGAAGGAAAGGTGTGTTCACTGCCAAGATGTAGCAATCTAGTTTTAAAAGTAAAACTTGAGGTATTCTAAGTTTGTGGTGTATGTGACTAAAATGGAAACAAGATACCTGCATAGGTGATTAAACCTCCACTTCCTCAGATCTTATAGATCTTATTGAATATGATAACAATTTTCAGAGGCATTTATAAATTCAAAATATAAATAACCCACTTAGAGATCCATTTGTGCTTTTAAATGCAACCCAAAGTTTCCTATTTTCTGGAGGTGTATGATGAGCTAAACTCTCCTCAAATAACCTAACTGTGAGAATTTCCTGTTCAAACTTGAAGTGACACATTGATGTCAAATCAACTTTTTCCATTCTTGCTTCACTCTGAGCCTTCACAGGGCACTCTGTGAAAGTCACAGACATTGCTTATTCTTGTCCTGGATTTATGTTTTTAAATTTCTCCTTTTATTACCCAGCTATAGCAGGCCTCTTTTATGAGAGTATCCTGACCTCCCTACTAAAGGATGCACGACTTTCTGGCCAACAGAAGGTATGTGTCTCTCCTCTCCTGTCTCTCTATTAGACCATCTCACTTAGTGGGAACTAATGAATATTAAATGTGATACAACTGAAATACAGTTTATATATGGCAAAATCAAATTAGAACATTGTTTTTTTAAAAAATAATTTGAACTAAAAAGCAATCATAAAATATCAAATATGATGGAGCATTTCTCCAAATATTTAAATTATTTTCTGTAGAATGTTAATCAAGTGCATACACACAGGCATGAATGGGTTTGCATATAATATTAAGTGAAACCCCAAGACCTCATGACAGGGAACAATTAGTTTGAGATTTTATGATCAGTAGAAGGTAAGTTTTTTGTATAATAATATGTTAATATATTTTTGCTCAAATTTTTTAAATATGTTCTTGGAAAGGAATTCATTGTATAGCAAAGGCCAAACATAATTCCTCATACATGTATTAGATTGAATGCAACAATCCAAATTTTTAATAAAAATCAGGTTGAGGTAACTTCCTAAAGGCTAATTTAAACTTAATTGTAAGCAATGGAAGTATTTTTTAAAAAATCAAACATAGCATAAACTAATTGAAGACACTAACTGATATAAATCAGAAATAGTACCATAGAAATGATGACTAAAATAATAATTAAAACTGATAATTATTGAGAACTTGTAAGTGTCAGGTTGAGTGCTCAGTGTTACATGCATTATATATTACATAACCTTATTTCCATTTTAGATTATAATTTGATACTAGATGCTAAATAACTTTTTGAAGATCACATTTTGTAAATTTAAAAGCTGTAATTCATTTCCAGATATTTCTGAGTACTGCATCAACTGTCTGAATTATTATGTTATCTGGATATTATTATGAATTATTATTATGTTATCTGTTATTATGTTATTTTTCATAAGTAATCACCATCACTTATACAACTAAAATGAACTTTACTAACTTTAACATCTATAGGATCTTTCTGGAAGTTTGAACCAACGGTGTCTTCCATAAATGACCTATACCTGTTTTTCATTTTGTGGGTTCAAATAATAGCCATTAAATCACTTATCAACAACTTTCGTAAAATAAGTACATTTTAGTCTTTTTCTGTTGTTTTATTTTTCATATTGTTTGGTTTATATATGATTAGTGTGTCATGTGACATTTTACAATATATGAAACGTTTCCTCAGTTTTTAATGATTTCTCAGAACTCCTCAACCATTCAAAATAAAAACCATTTGGTACCCCTTTTCATTGATCAAAGTAAGTCACCAAATAGTGTAATATAGTGCAGGAGATTGTTGTATATGCCAAAATTACTCTCTCCTCATCTTTAAAGAACTTAGTCTTTAAATCATTATTAAATTTCAAAATTATTATAAATATAGGTGAATCTCTCTTGTTAATAGAACATTTTAATTTTAATACAAGCACTACGATGACTTTAAAATATTTCTGTGGAATCTGACTTCAGTGAGGATATTATTAGCCATGAACTTCTTTATTGCTCCCTAATTTATTGCTTTTCATTGTTTCAACCAATAGTATATTTTCAAATACAGAATATCTTTTTTAAAAAAGTATTCTTTCATGAAAGTCTTGTTTAAAGTACTGAGGAATTTAGAAGCAAGCTTTACGTTTGTTCAGCTGCAAAGTGAACACTAAACTCTTTGCCCCACCCATCTTATTATACTAAGGTTCTTATCTCACCCATGCCACTTATTCCTCAGTTCACTTAGAGCATGGTCCTTGACCTCACTCAGCTGCAAAGATGAATAACCAAGGAGTAACCTATGTAGAACACAAGGCAGTCAAGAGCTCGAAGAGACAACAAATGAAACCTAAGATTTCTAAAAATTCCAGTTCAATAACTGAGCAGGAATTAACATATGCAGAACTAAATCTTCAAAATGCTCCTCAGAATCTTCATGAGAATGACAAGAACTACCACTCCAAAGGTGAAACACTAGTCACACAATGAAACTGTTCTAGGATGTGCAGTTGAGGTGCAGAGGTGTGGAGGAAGAGCAGGGGAAAAGCTCGCATATTTTTTATCTTGAGAAAGGGAGTTTAAAGTTGGTTATGGTATTCTAATGTTAAATTGGAAGACTACTTTTATTCTGGCATTGCTACAATTTGAAGTCTTTGATCAACAACTCATTCACCATTATATTCGCTGAAAATGAAACATATATTAGAGAAAGACTACAGTGGTAGAAATGGGAAGGGGTCCAAGTTTATATCGGTTCTCATGTATATACTGTTCATATCGGTTCTCATGTATGTAAAATCTAACCAACTGTCCCCATCACTCTTTCACTCCTTTCTCACTGTTTCCTTTTCTTTCCCTGCAGGTTTACCATCACCTCCAGAGAAGTTCATTGCTGGGATCCTGGGAATCATCTGCCTTGTCTTGATGTCCACTGTGGTGACAATGATCGTTGTTACTCCCTGTAAGTACATTTTTTAAAAACTATAAGGGAACTTTTCACTTTAATGATGGTCAGTCCTTTAAACATTTTCACAGTATTATAGAATGTGCCTATCATTAAAATACATGCAATTAGACTAAATGCAGAATGTTATTTGGAATTTGTGAAATACATACAACACAAGATAATTACAGAGAGTATGTATATGGATATTCTGATTTCATAACTCAAAAGTATGCTTTAGGAGATTGCAAGATCTTATTGAGAAACACAAATGAATTTTTGAGATTGGCAAGAGGTTGTAAAACCTGCTCCTTTAGGTTTCTAAAATATTTTTCCACCAAATCTTCATTACCCAATTAATTTTTCTTGGTAAAATCAGCTTTATTCCAGACTACTCTAATCCTAAACAATTTAGAGCAATGTTAATTTTTATAATGATTAATTTTGTAGCTACTGTAATACGGGAGCAGAATAACTCCTCTCCGATAGCAAGACTCCAGAAAGGTACATAACAATTTTAAAGCTCTGATATAAATACAATTTGTATTTTGTCTCTATCTTAGACTAGTGAAAATAAGAAAAGATTTAGGGGTAGAAGATAAATTACAAAATCAGGCAACAAACATAAATAATGATTATGGGAGAGTGTTTTTCCCTATGCAACAATATGATCACCATATCCATTGTTGGCAATTGACTCCAATTTTTGCCTGCTATAATATGGTAAAAGACAAATACTTTTGCTACTCTAAAATAGAAGTTTCATTTCTTGATTTTTAGTACATGTAAAAAGGAGATATTTTTATATGTTTGCTTTATATAGAGACATAAATTTGGGTATGTGAGACTGACACTGTGAATGTATGAGTGAAATTTGTTTTATATGTACCAGCCTTGAGGGTGCATAGTTATGTTTTATATATATATATATATATATATATATATATATACACACATACATGTTTATATCTATGCATGCATGTAAGTTAATTTTTGTTTTTTAAAATTCAAATTGCCTTTGAATAATATTTCATAATCTTTCTCCAGAATTTCACTGTGGTTGTTATCCAAAAGAGTGGTTTACATATTCCAACAATTGCTATTCTATTAGTCTGGAAAAAGAAACATTGCATGGGAGTTTGAGGTCCTGCACTATTAAGAATTCTACTCTGCTTTACATAGACAATGAAGAGGAAATGGTAAGATATTAAGTGTTTCCAACACTTGATTAAAGGCTTGATTCAGTCAATATTATATTTGTTAGAATTCACTTGTGTTTTTGTACATATTTGTAGTTTGCTTATTTTTAAGATCTGTTAATATTCCATTAAACAATGGAATATGACTTTATGATACTTTATTTTCATTTTAAAACCATTAATGCATGTTTGGTAATTTCCAGTTCTGCTCCTTGTTAGCAGGTGTCCTGATGGATCACCTTGTAAGGCTCACCTGAGTTATCTACAGGATTCTCTCAACACAGGAGGAATGGTTTACCTGTGCCACCTCCAACAGTTAGGTTAGGTATTCGGTGTTGGGAAGCAAGGGGCCTAGGTCACTTTCATCTGATGGTGGGGAGGATACAGTTCAGTTCAGTCGCTCAATCGTGTCTGACTCTTTGCGACCCCATGAACCGCAGCACGCCAAGCCTCCCTATCCATCACCAACTCCCGGAGTCCACCCAAACCCATGGCCATTGTGTCGGTGATGCCATCCAGCCATCTCATCCTCTGTCGTTCCCTATACAAAATGCCATAATTATTGTTCCTGCACCTCCCACCTGTTCTCTCATCATGGAGAAGTGATTAGAGATTACAGAGGATTAGGGTGGCTGGATAGTCTCAAACCTCTTCACTTTTCTCTTCCCACCATGCAGGGTTCTCCTTTCTTGTGTCTTTCATTAGTTCCCGTGTCTACAGTTCAACTGAGCAGGGAGTAACAGAGAGAAATGATTCTCTGACCCGTTGTCTTGTCCACTGGATTCCACAGAAATAGATTGCTTTGGGATTTATCTAGTCAAAGAATGGTGTCAGACTCAGAAAACCAAATCTTTGGCTCTCATGTCACTTATTTTCTCAATTTCATTCCCTTAATTTTCTTCTAAAACTGAAATTCTGAGGAACATATAATAGTAGAGAAATGCAATGATATACTCACAGTATCCAGAAAAAAGAATATCACAGAATCGTAAAACTTATTTAAAGCCTTGCTATGTTAGTTTTGACATGAGTAAAAAATAAATTACATAAATCAGAATTTTCCTTACTGCACGTATTCAATTACTGCACCTTCTTATCCCTAAGGCTTAATGTTAGATACAATTCACAGCTGTAAATATCCCCAAGTTGGTATACTAAGTGTCTTCTTTTGTGGGGTCTGTACAACTAATCCATGTCTTTGTAAATACTCCCTTTATTAAATGGTCCTCAAAAAAAATTTTTTTTTCCTTATTAACATTAGAAAACAGTGAAACTGATAAGTATAAATGTTTGAATTAATTTTGAATCAAAAGTACAGACATGGTTAATATTTATGGCAATATTAAAAATTCTAACTTGCAACTTTTATGATTTTAGTATTACATTTATAATTTAACGTGCTCATTCTATTCAAAGAACTAAGTTCAGTTCAGTTGAGTTGCTCAGTCATGTCCAACTCTGAAACCCCATGGACTGCAGCACGCCAGGCTTCCCTGTCCATCACCAACTCTCAGAGCTTGCTCAAACTCATGTCCATTGAGTTTGTCTTCCAACCATCTCATCCTCTGTCATCCCCTTCTCTTGACTTCAATCTTTCCCAGCATCAGGTCTTTTCCAATGAGTGAGTTCTTCACAACAGGTAACCAAAGTATTGGAATTTCAGCTTCAGCATCAGTACTTCCAGTGAATAGTCAGGACTGATTTCCTTTAGGATTGACTGGTTTGATCTCCTTGCAGTCCAAGGGACTCTCAAGAGTCTTCTCCAACACCACAGATCAAAAGCATCAGTTCTTCAGCACTCAGCTTTCCTTACGGTTCAACTCTCACATCCATACATGACTACTGGAAAAATCATAGCTTTGACTAGATGGACCTTTGTTGGCAATGTCTCTGCTTTTAATATGCTGTCTAGGTTGGTCATAGCTTTCCTTCCAAGGAGCAAGTGTGTTTTTAATTTCAGGGCTGCAGTCACCATCTGCAGTGATTTTGGAGCCCAAGAAAATAAAGTCTATAACTGTTTCCATTGTTTCCCTGTCTATTTACCATGAAGTGATAGGACCAGATGCCATGATCTTAGTTTTTCAAATGTTTAGTTTCAAGACAGCTTTTTCACTCTCCTGTTTCACTTTCATTAAGAGGCGATTCAGTTCCTCTTCGCTTTCTGCCATAAGGGGGGTGTCATCTGTGTATATGAGGTTATTAAGATTTCTCCTGGCAATCTTGATTCCAGCTTGTGCTTCATCCAGCTTGCCATTTCATATGATGTACTCTGCTATAAGTTAAATAAGCAGGGTGACAATATACAGCCTTGATGTACTCCTTTCCCAATTTGGAACCAGTCCATTGTTCCATGTCTGATTCTAACTGTCGCTTCTTGACCTGCATACAGATTTCTCAGGAGGCAGGTAAGGCAGGTAAGAAATACCAATTTCTCTGGTATTCCAATCTCTTTAAGAATTTTCCGGTTGTGATCCACACAGTCCAAAGCTTTGGTGTAGTCAACTTTTATGTATTACAGTGTTAGATGTAAAATCTAACTCATTTTGTTCAAAGAACTAAAGATCTTATGAAAGAATGCATCCTTTGACTTGCATTTTAAAAATTAATAAAAATCTTTCATAATGATATTTAAGTGAAAATTATTTATTTTGGGCTAGAAATTTCTGATGTCCCTGCCAATTATGTCATGGATTCCAGTCTTTCGAAGAGGTCACAATCATCCATGGATGTGGCTAAATGGTTCAATTTGCAAACTAAAGTAAGTTTTTAAAATGAATGCTATATAGAGGAGGAAAAATACAAAAACAAATATTAATAATATGAATATATTTGTTTTCATTGAATTATAGAAAGCTGAAGAAGATGTTGAAAGTTAATAAAATGTTCATATAAATGTTCAAAAATAGGCTACTCTGTAGCCCATTTTCCTAGTAACAAACTCTTACTTAAATTTTATTAAAAACATCATTACCCATTTTCAAAATATCTTTTATTACAGTTACATAAAAATACTATTGTTTCATGAGTTGTCTTCATAGAATATAACAGAATTATGCATTTTTTTTCATGACAGGATAACAGACCATTCACCTGGTGAACATAACTGTGCTGTACTATCCTCAGGGGGCATAAAAGCAGAAGGCTGCCAGATTCCAAATGCATATAATTGCAAGCATAAGCTTAAGAATTAAAAAGTGAGTTTGGATGCTGTTGAGTAATTTTATCTTTTATGAAAAGGAAATAGTTATGATTACATAAATTTTGAAATGAATTATGCTATTTGTTCTAATAAGGTTTCAAAAACCTTTGAAAGAAAACATCAAAATTCTGTAAATTCCTTCAATAAAAATTCAAAGTAAAAATAAAAATTCAAAAAAAATTCCTTCAATAAAAAATAAATTAATTTTAAAAACTGTTTAAATATAATATGCATACTGAAAAGTATAAATATCACTTTTGTGTCTGGCCTTTTTTCTCAACAATATGTTTATGACATTCAAACTTTCTAAAATGTCACCTGTTTTCTGAGTCTGTTTACATGAAATATCAAAAAATTTGATATTTGAAAACAAAGACCAAAAGTAGTTTAGCAATTACCAAGAGCTATGGGGAGATGAGAAAGGAAATGACTGCTACTTGATCAGTGATTAATATTTTCTAGATATTGATAGTGGTGATGGTTTTAAAATGTGAACATATTTAAAATCACTGACTTGTACAGTTTAAATGGATGGATTTTATGGTGTGTAAATTGTACCTCAATAAAGCTGTTTAAAAAAAAAAACTTCTTGGGACTGCATTTAATATTTAAAATAATTTGTAAAGAGTCATCTTTACAGTATTGGCTGTTTCAGTCAATATGCTTTATCCTTCCATGAGTTAGTTTTTCTTTAAATTTTCCCTGTCAGATTTTGTGTTTCTCTATTTTGAGATGTTAAATATACATGGGTGTTTCATAGTCATGATTTTGTAAATGACCTTCTTATTTTTCAAATTTTAGTAATTTTTGGTGCAGTAAAGAGTAGTATATTGAGGTTTACATGTTCGTCTTATAGTCAATAATTTCTCTGACTTTGTATTAATTCCATCATTTCAAATATTTATTCTTATGGATTTTATATGAAGATTTGTATATCTTTATATAACACCTGTTCATATCTTTTTTCCAGGTGCGATTATTTTTTTTCTTGACTTATTTTCATAGGCTACAATTTAATTTCCAAAGTTGAATAGAAGGTACAGTAAAGGTTCTGTATCTATCTCTTCTTAGTCAAGGAAGAGATTTCAATATTTCATCCTTAAATATGAGATTTATCTTAAGGTTTTTTCATCATATATTTCTCATGTGAAACCATAATATTCTCATTTTTCAAACAAATTTTATGATCAGTTGATGTTGATGTTACATTTGCATTATTTTCCATCAGGTGGAATGGTAAATGTTTTCTTTGTATAACGATTATGAAGTAAATTACCTTTATTTCTTCCATTAAACCAATATAAATCAATCTTGCACTTCTGAAATAAAATCACAATGATCATCTGTGTTACCCAATTTCTTAAAAAATCATTGCATATGCTATATGTAGATTAAGCTATTTTTCTTCATTATGTTCACAAAGAGCTTTAACTGAGTTTTCAGTTGTGTTATATATACTTGACAGGTTGTTACGAAAGCTATTATTAGGAAGTATTTCTCTTTTTCTTTTAACTGAAACTTTGTGAAAGAGTACTGCTACATTTTTAAGTGTTATTATTCACTACCAATGCCATCTGAGCATCTAGAACTATTTTGTAGAAAGGTTTATATAATGAACTTAATGTTTTACATATATGTTAGGTTTACTCAGTTTGTTTGTTTGTTTTTGCTGTGCTTTATTTTGGTAATTTGTATTTTAGGATTTTTCTATTTTATATGGACACTAAAATGTATTCATAATATTGCTTTTTATCTGTTTAATATCTGTAAAACTATACATTATCCCTTTATTTATTATCAGTTCAGTTCAGTTAAGTCACTCAGTCATGTCTGATTCTTTGCGACCCCATGAATGGCAGCACGCCAGGCCTCCCTGTCCATCACCTTCTCCTGGAGTTCACTCAGACTCATGTCCATCGAGTCGGTGATCCCATCCAGCCATCTTATCCTCTATCGTCCCCTTTTCCTCCTGCCCCCAATCCCTCCCTAAATCAGGGTCTTTTCCAATGAGTCAAATCTTTGCATGAGGTGGCCAAAGTATTGGAGTTTCAGCTTTAGCATCAGTCCTTCCAAAGAACACCCAGGGCTGATCTCCTTTAGAATGGACTGGTTGGATCTCCTTGAGGTCCAAGGGACTCTCAAGAGTCTTCTCCAACACCACAGTTCAAAAGCATCAATTCTTCCATGCTCAGCTTTCTTCACAGTCCAACTCTCGCATCCATACATGACCACTGGGAAAATCCATAGCCTTGACTAAACGGACCTTTGTTGGCAAAATAATGTCTCTGCTTTTCAATATGCTCTCTAGGTTCGTCATAAATTTTCTTCCAAGGAGTAAGCGTCTTTTAATTTCATGGCTTCAGTCATCATCTGCAGTGATTTTGGAGCCCAAAAGATAAAGTCTGACACTGCTTCCCCATCTATTTCCCATGAAGTGATGGGACCAGATGCCATGATCTTCGTCTTCTGAATGTTGAACTTTAAGCCAACTTTTTCACTCTCCTCTTTCACTTTCATCAAGAGGCTTTTTAGTTCCTCTTCACTTTCTGCCATAAGGGTGGTGTCAGCTGCATATCTGAGGTTATTGATATTTCTCCCAGCAATCTTGATCCCAGCTTGTACTTCTTCCAGTCCAGTGTTTCTCATGATGTACTCTGCATATAAGTTAAATAAGCAGGGTGACAATATACAGCCTTGATGTACTCCTTTTCCTATTTGGAACCAGTCTGTTGTTCCATGTCGAGTTCTAACTGTTGCTTCCTGACCTGCATACAGGTTTCTCAAGAGGAAGGTTAGGTGGTCTGGTATTCCCATGTCTTTCAGAATTTTCCACAGTTTATTGTGATCCACACAGTCAAAGGCTTTGGCATAGTCAATAAAGCAGAAATCGATGTTTTTCTGGAACTCTCTTGCTTTTTTGATGATCCAGCGGATGTTGGCAATTTGATGTCTGGTTCCTCTGCCTTTTCTAAAACCAGCTTGAACATCTGGAAGTTCACAGTTCATGTATTGCTGAAGCCTGGCTTGGAGAATTCTGAGCAGTACTTTACTAGCATGTGAGATGAGTGCAATTGTGCGGTAGTTTGAGCATTCTTTGGCATTGCCTTTCTTTGGGATTGGAATGAAAACTGACTTTTCCAGTCCTGTGGCCACTGCTGAGTTTTCCAAATTTGCTGGCATATTGAGTGAAGCACTTTCACAGCATCATCTTTCAGGATTTGAAATAGCTCAACTGAAATTCCATCACCTCCACTAGCTTTGTTCAGAGTGATGCTTTCTAAGGCCCACTTGACTTCACATTCCAGGATGTCTGGCTCTAGGTCAGTGATCACACCATCGTGATTATCTTGGTCATGAAAATCTTTTTTATACAGTTCTTCTGTGTATTCCTGCCACCTCTTCTTAATATCTTCTGCTTCTGTTAGGTCCATACCATTTCTGTCCTTTATTGAGCCCATCTTGGCGTGAAATGTTCCCTGGGTATCTCTAATTTTCTTAAAGAGATCTCTAGTTTCCCATTCTGTTGTTTTCCTCTATTTCTTTGCATTGATCGCTGAGGAAGGCTTTCTTATCTCTCCTTGCTATTCTTTGGAACTCTGCATTCAGATGTTTATATCTTTCCTTTCCTCCTTTGCTTTTCGCTTCTCTTCTTTTCACAGCTATTTGTAAGGCCTCCCCAGACAGCCATTTTGCTTTTTTGCATTTTCCATGGGGATGGTCTTGATACTTGTCTCCTCTACAGTGTCACGAACCTCAGTACATAGTTCATCAGGCACTCTATCTATCAGATCTAGTCCCTTAAATCTATTTCTCACTTCCACTGTATAATCATAAGGGATTTGATTTAGGTCATACCTGAATGGTCTAGTGGTTTTTCCCTACTTTATTCAATTTCAGTCTGAATTTGGCAATAAGGAGTTCATGGTCTGAGCCACAGTCAGCTCCTGGTCTTGTTTTTGTTCACTGTATAGAGCTTCTCCATCTTTGGCTGCAAAGAATATAATCAATATGATTTCAGTGTTGACCATCTGGTGATGTCCATGTGTAGAGTCTTCTCGTGTGTTGTTGGAAGAAGGTGTTTGCTATGACCAGTGTGTTCTCTTGGCAAAACTCTATTAGCCTTTGCCCTGCTTCATTCCATATTCCAAGGCCAAATTTGCCTGTTACTCCAGGTGTTTCTTGACTTCCTACTTTTGCATTCCAGTCCCCTATAATGAAAAGGACATCTTTTTTGGGTGTTAGTTCTAAAAGGTCTTGTAGGTCTTCATAGAACCATTCAACTTCAGCTTCTTCAGTGTTACTGATTGGGGCATAGACTTGGATTACTCTGATATTGAATGGTTTGCCTTGGAAAAGAACAGAGATTATTCTGTTGTTTTTGAGATTGCATCCAAGTACTGCATTTTGGACTCTTGTTGACCATGATGGCTACTCCATTTCTTCTAAGGGATTCCTGCCTGCAGTAGTAGATATAATGGTCATCGGAGTTAAATTCACCCATTCCAGTCCGTTTTAGTTCGCTGATTCCTAGAATGTCCACGTTCACTCTTGCCATCTTCTGTTTGACCACTTCCAATTTGCCTTGATTCATGGACCTAACACTCCAGGTTCCTATGCAATATTGCTCTTTACAGCATTGGACCTTGCTTCTATCACCAGTCACATCCACAGCTGGGTATTCTTTTTGCTTTGGCTCCATCCCTTCATTCTTTCTGGAGTTATTTCTCCACTGATCTCCAGTAGCATATTGGGCACCTACTGACCTGGGGAGTTCCTCTTTCAGTATCCTATCATTTTGCCTTTTCATACTGTTTATGGGGTTCTCCAGGCAAGAATACTGAAGTGGTTTGCCATTCCCTTCTCCAGTGGGCCACGTTCTGTCAGACCTCTCCACCATGACCCGCCTGTCTTGGGTGGCCCCATGGGCATGGCTTAGTTTCATTGAGTTAGACAAGGCTGTGGTGCTAGTGTGATTAGATTGACTAGTTTTCTGTGAGTATGGTTTCAGTGTGTCTGCCCTCTGATGCCCTCTTGCAACACCTATGGTCTTTCTTGGGTTTCTCTTACCTTGGATGTGGGGTATCTCTTGACGGCTGCTCCAGCAAAGCGCAGCCGCTGCTCCTTACCTTGGACGAGGGGTATCTCCTCACCACCACCCCTCCTGACCTTGAACGTGGAGTAGCTCCCCTCAGCCCTCCTGCGCCTCACCGCTCCTTGGACCTGGAGTAGCTCCTCCCGGCCACCGTCCCTGGCCTCCAGCCGGGTGTAGCTCCTCCCAGCTGCTCCTGAGCTGTTGCAGCCTGGCACTCTTGGCCACTGCCCCTAACCTCATATGCGGGGTAGCTCCTCTCGGCCGCCTCCCCTGACCTCAGACGTGGGGTAGCTCCTCTCGGCCGCCTCCCCTGACCTCGGGTGTGGGGTAGCTCCTGTCTGCCGCACTTTTGCTCTGTCATGGCCTTATTTTTATTATACATGTAAAAGATTTGATTCCTCTCAAAAAAAAAGTTTTTTTTGCCTCACCTCATGGCTTGTGGGTCTTACTTCCCCAAACTGGTATTGAACTTGGGCCATCAGCAGTGAAAGCATGGAGTCCTTACCACTGAAACACCTGGAATTTCCCCCTTTTCAATTTTTTTCAGCAGTCTTTTATCAATTTTATTAAATATATTCAATAAGAATACATTTGGTCTTGTTTCTCCATATTGCAATTTTGTCCTTTGTCTTGATTTTGCACTAATTATTGTTTTCTTCCTTCTATTTCACTTGGTTTTTATTTCACCTAATTTTAGCTTTTTCATTTTTAATTTCTTGTGATGCAAGCTTGGATTTCTACTTTGTTTTGTTTTATTTCATTTGTAAAGTAAGCATGTAAGGTAGTCAATACTTCACAAGACAGACATTTGGTTTTGTATTTATCTTGTAATTCTTATAAAATTTTTGAACATTCACTGTGGTCATTTCTATGGTCCACCTGTTATTCAGGCATTTATGACCAAATTTGGGGCTTCCCTGGTAGCTCAGACAGTAAAGCGTCTGCCTATAATGCGGGAGACCTGGGTTCGATCCCTGGGTGGGGAAGATCCCCTGGAGAAGTAAATGGCAACCCACTCCAGTAGTCTTGCCTGGAAAATCCCATGGACTGAGGAGCCTGGTAGGCTACAGTCCATGGGGTCGCAAATAGTCAGACACGACTGAGCAACTTCACTTTCACTTTCATGACCAAATTTAAAACCATCTAAGGATTTTCAAATTTTTGGTTATTGACTTCTACTCATGGTAAAGAGAGTTCTATTTGGTTCGAGAATTTTCTGTGATGCTAGAAATGTTCCACATCTGTTCAATGTGATGTGAATAGGAACCAATATTAAAACATTCCTTATTTTTAACTAATTAAAAGTTAAATTTAAATACCCGCCTTTCAGGGCTTCCTTGGTGGCTTAGACAGTAAAGAATCTACCTACAATGTGGGAGACATGGGTTCGATCTCTGGATTGGGGATATCCCATAGAGGAGGGCATGGCAACCCACTCTAGTATTCTTGCCTGGAGAATTCCCATGGACAGAGGAGCCTGGAAAGCCACAGTCGATGGGGTCACAGAGAGTCAGACATGACTGAACAACTAAGCACAGCAGAGCACAGCACCCACCTTTCAAGTGCTCAGTTGTCAACTTGTCTAGAGGCTAAGCAGTGACACCACTACTATATGCTATATGGATATACTTGGAAGTATGATTTATTGTGTATTTTTGAAGTTTTCTGTTTGCTCTTAGTTTTATTGATCTTTTGTATTGTTTTTCTATCTCTATTTATTTCTCCTTCAATCTTTGTTATTTCCTCCCATCGATTAACTTTGACCTTTGCTCTTTTTGAGGTTCTGTGAAGTGGAAGATCAGGTTGTTCATTTGATCTCTTTGTTTCTTCTTAATGTTGGTATTTCTTGCTATCACTCCAAAGAATTTCAAAGTTTATTAACAGGCTCTAACGAGTTCAGCCATGTATACTGTCAAGATGCACTCAACAACCCATTGCCCTCTCAGATCTGCATCCTTGAAAATGAAATGGCTCCTACTTTGGGAACAGTGTACAGACGTACATTCCAAGGACAGAGGAGCTTCCAATTGCATGGTCAACTAGTAGTTATGACCTCTTGAAGACCTCCCCCAACACTCCAACAGCAGATGTAGGGATAATGGTGGTATATCTGTACAGTGGAATGTTACTCAGCAATTAAAAAGAATGAACTCTTGATATACAATAGCATGAATGAATATCTAAATAATGATGCTGAGTGAAAGAAGTCAGAAAAAGTACATACTGTATAATTTCACATTTATAAATTTCTAGAAAATGCAAACCAATCTAAAGTGACAGAAAGCATACCAGTGGTCATGTGGTGTTGAAGGTGGGCAAAGAGTGGCAAGGAGAGGGTTGTGAAGAGACACAAGCAAATTTTTTGGAGTAATGTAAATATTCATACCATACTCGTTTCAATAATTTCACGGGTATGAATATATGTCAAATGTCATATTCTATAGTTTGTGCCATGCTTAGTTGTTCAGTCATGTCTGACTCTTTGTGACCCTGGACTGTAGCCCACAGGCTCCTCTGTCCATGGGGATTCTCCAGGCAAGAATGTTGGAGTGGGTTTCCATGCCCTCCTTCAGGGAATCTTCCAAACCCAGGGATCAGACCCAGGTCTCCTGCATTGCAGGCCAATTCTTTACCATTTGAGCCACCAGGGAAGCTCATTCTACAGTTTCAATATCCACAATGTACTGGATGTCAAGTATTCCTCAAGAAAGCTAATTTTCAAAAAGTATGCCTTATCAGAAGGAGCATGCCAGCTCCAGCTATTTCTAGTTTTGACATTGCTGATTGATAGCAGTTCTCTTCTAATTTTACGTATTTGGTGAATCTCATTATGCATTGCCATGCTTCTCTTTTGTTCCAGTGGTCAATTCACCTCTCCCTGATTCAATATCAAATGGTCTAAATTATTATTTTCATATTATGTAGCTTAGCATTTATCATTTCAAATTCTCTTATTCTTTAACTTTGGAAATATCATGACTCTTGTTGGCTCCTTGTCCTACCATAGACATTTTAGAATTAAATGATTAAGTTCCAGGAAAAAATTAAGTTAGGATTTGTTTTAGTTTCTCTAAACTTTCAAAACACTTTAGGGAGAGGGAACATATTTAACATTATTAAATCTTTTTTATGCATTGTTAAGAGCTATGTCTCTAGTAATTTAGATTTTTTAATATTTATGAATTTTTTTATAAATTTCTACGTAGCATTTTCATTTTTATTAACTTATATCAAATTTGTCTAATATAAATGGTATCTTTTATTAAACAAAATTTTATGAAAATAAAGCACTCATAAAGAAATCCAAATAAGTCATTGCTGCTGCTGCTGCTAAGTTGCTTCAGTCATGTCCGACTCTGTGCGACCCCATAGACGGCAGCCCACCAGGCTCCCCCGTCCCTGGGATTCTCCAGGCAAGAACACTGGAGTGGGTTGCCATTTCCTTCTCCAATGCATGAAAGTGAAAAGTGAAATTGAAGTCACTCAGTCATGTCCAACTCTTAGCAACCCCATGGACTGCAGCCTACCAGGCTCCTCTGTCCATGGAATTTTTCCAAGCAAGAGTACTGGAGTGGGGTGACATTGCCTTCTCCAAATAAATCATTATGTACATATTATTAATTTTTACAATTGTTATGGGTTAAATTGTGTTACCAAAAAATATATTTGCTGAAATGCTAACTCCCATGCTTGTGAACATGACCATTTTTGGAAATGGGGTCATTGCAGGTGTATTCAAGGTAAAATAGGTCAAGGTGTCCTATTTGGAAACAGAATTTTTGTAGATGCCATTAAGGAAAGGCCTAATCAAATATGATGGGGCTATTTATAAAAAGAGGCGTATTTGTACAGTGACACAAAAGAAAAAATGTTGTATGGTACCGAGGGCAAAGACTAGACTGACACAGGGACAAACCAAGAAATGAAAAGAAATGTCAGAAGCTAGGAAGAAGCAATGAACGATTTACCAGAGTCTCACAAAACTTGGTCCTGCCAACACTTGATTTATTTTGAACTGCTAGCCTACAAAACTACATAAAAAAAATTCTGTTGTTTTAAGGCACCTAAGCTGTGACGCTTTGTTATGCGACCCCTAAGAAATAAATACAACACCCCTGTAACTCACCTTCAGATTATTAAACACAATATTACCATCAACTGAGAAATGCCCCTTGTACATTATATCCAGGAATAATCCCTCGTCATGGTAACTAATATTTATTATCAATTACTATTCCTTCTGGGAGCAAGTTCACCCTGTATAATTCTTGTCCTAAATTTCTAATATCAGAGTTTTGATTTATCTCATTTCACTGTATATGAATAAGTGGAATTTTATAGGATAAACTATTATGTGTCTGTTTTCTTTTGCTCAGAATTGTTTGAGATATTAATCGACAAAGATGTGAGCAAATAGTTTAAATAAAATAAATGCTATCAAGAGATGCTCAGGTAATAAAGAATTGTAATCTAATTGACACGCAAAAAAAGTTTTTTTGGTAAATATTTTATTGGTAAAATCAAGAAGATTGCTAACACGCTTTTATGGCAAAGATGTGAGAAAGTATCACCCTTGAACATTGCTATTTGGATATAACAGGTGTATAATCTCTATGTAAACAATAAATATCAATTAAAATGTAATATGTACATCTGTTGACACAGAAATTGCATTCATGGATATTTTCCATAAAGGTAAGATGTATAGAAAATAACACTTAATATATTAAGTTCTTTTTACTGTTAAGTTTTTCTATAATTACAAAACTCTGGGGAAAACCTAAATACTCATTGAAATAAACTGGTTTAATAAATTTTGGCACATCCATTTAGTGCAATGAAAAAGTGAAAAAGCTCAGGCATGTCTGACTCTTTGCAACCCTGTGAACTGTAGCCTACCAGGCTGCTCTGTCCATGGGATTTTCCAAGCAAGAGTACTGGAGTAGGTTGCTATTTCCTTCTCTAGGGATTTAGTGCAATACTTGCAATCTTTTACAAAAAATGAGACAGCTCTTTAAGTACTGACATGGACCAATCTGCAAGATACCTTTTACATTAAAATATAAAGAAACAGAACCATTATTTATAGTTATCCAGGAAACTAGTTATGTATTTGCCTCTAACAAAGAAACTAGGTAAATAGGATATAAGATAAGTAAAGAGACTTTGCTCATTATTTCATATCTCATAGTTTGAGCAATCTGAATGCATTAATTATCTATTCAAATAAATTCAAGTAAATGATTAAGAAAAATAAATATAAAATCATTATTCAGTTCAATGAATTTGTTTCATGTTCTCTGATTTACTGATTCTTGGAATTTAAAAAAAATAAACAAATTTTGGATTTATCATTTTCTATATATAAAACTTATTCGTCTTTTCTCACAGATGTTGAGATACTATAATCCTTTTTAAATCATACGTAGTTGAGTAATTTGTTTGTAATTTAAGTTAGTGAATAATTAAAGTTTGTTCCCTAATATCTATTAACGGATGAATGTATTAAGACATTGATCACAGTAATTCCTTTAATTATTAAGGCAAGTAAACTTTTTTTCACAAATATAGTGAAACTGCTTAGTACAAATGTCAGGAATAACATGTTTTGACTTGAGGCTTCCACATTTTCCATTTGAATTCTGGAAATCCCTGCATCAGAAAATATATTTATTTTAGAAAGTCATTCTTAAGCAAAATTTAATTATCACAAAGTTAAAACATATGGATGTAATTATTTCGATGGAATGTTTATCTTGAAACAGATATTTACCTGTGGAATTATAAAGTATAATTATGTCTAAAACTAAGTAAAATATTGCCAGTGGTCAATTAGAGATAAGGAAGAAGTAGAAAGGATAGTATAGAATGGGATATATACATGAACTAGATATGTAGTTTGAAAAAATTCTTCTGAGACTTCTGAAAATTTGAGAAGTGTTTAAATATAAAAAAATATTATTTGGTTCATTGTAATTAGAAATAAAAATAGATCTAGTTTCCTATGACTCAGGCTTCCTACTTTTGCATTCTAATCCCCAACGTTAAAAAGGACATCTTTTTTTTGGTGTTACTTCTAGAAGGTCTTGAAGGTCTTTACAGAACTAGACAACCTCAATTTCTTCGGCAGCTGGGGCAGTGGTTGGGGCACAGACTTAGAATATTGTGCCTTTGAATGGTTTATCTTGGAAAAAAAATGAGATCATTCTGTCATTTTTGAGATTGCACCCAAGTACTGCTTTCTGGACTCTTTTGTTGACTATGAGGGCTACTTCATTTCTTGGTCATAGTAGTAGATGTAATGGTCAGCCAAATAAATTCAGGACTTCCCTATAGCTCAAATAGTAAAGAATCTGCCTGCAATGCAGGAGACATGGGATTGATCCCTGGGCCAGGAATCTCCCCTGGAGAAGGAAGTGGCAACCCACTCCAGTATTCTTACCTGGAGAATTCCATGGAGAGACGAGCCTGGTGGGCTATAGTCCCTGGGGTCGCAAAGAGTCAGACACGACTAAGCAATTAACATACAAAAATTAAATTCATCCATACCTGCCCACTTTAGTTCACTGATTCCTACGATGTTGATATTCAATCTTGACATCTCCTGCTTAACCACATCCAATTTACCTTGATTCATGGACCTAACATTCTAGATTCCTGTGCAATATTGTTCTATACAACATCAGACTTTACTTTCACCACCAGACACATCCACAACTGAGCATCACTTCTGCTTTGACCTAACTGCTGCATTCTTTCTGGAGCTATTAGTAATTTCTCTATGCTTTTCCCCAGTAGCATATTGGACACCTTCTGAGCTGGGGTCTCATCTTCTGGTGTCATATCTTTTTTGCCTTTTTTAAGGGCTCATGGGATACTCATGGCAAGAATACTTGAATAACAGGCAAGTTTGGCCTTGGAGTACAAAATGAAGCATAGCAAAGGCTAACAGAGTTTTGTCAAGAGAACATGCTAGACATAGCAAACACCCTTTTCCAACAACCCAAGAGAAGACTCTACACATGGACATCACCAGATGGTCCATACTGAATTTAGATTGATTATATTCTCTGCAGCTCAAGGAGGAGCTCTACACAGTCAGCAAAAACAAGACCTGGAGCTGACTGTGACTCAGATCGTGAACTCCTTATTGTAAAATTCAGGCTTAAATTGAGAAAGTAGGGAAAACCACTAGGCAATTCAGGTATGACATAAATCAAATTTCTTATGATTATACAGTAGAGGTGACAAATAAACTCAAGGGATTAAATCTGATATAGTGCCTGAGGAACTATGAATGAAAATCAATAACACTGTACAGGAGGTAGTGATCAAAACTATTCCCAAGAAAAAGAAATGCAACAAGGCAAAGTGGTTGTCTGAGGATGCTTTACAAACATCTGAAGAAACAATACAAGTGAAAGGCAAGGGTGAAATGGAAATATACCCAAATGAATGCAGAGCTCCAAAGAATAGCAAGTAGAGAAAAAAAAAAAAAAAGTTTTCTTAAATGAGCAATGCAAAGAAATGAGGAAAACAATAGAAAGGAAAAGACTAGAGATATCTTCAATAAAAGGTCAGTTGTTTTTTTTTTAATTTTATTTTATTTTTAAACTTTACATAATTGTATTAGTTTTGCCAAATATCAAAATGAATCCGCCACAGGTATACATGTGTTCCAATCCCAAAGAAGGAAATGCCAAAGAATGTTCAAACTACTGTCTGCTGCCTGCTAAGTCACTTCAGTCATATTTGACTCTTTGGGAACCTATGGGCCACAGCCCACCAGGCTCCTCTGTTCATGGATTTCTCCAGGCAAGGATACTGGCCCTCCTCCAGGGTATCTTCCCTAACCAGGGATCGAATATGTGTCTCTTATGTCTCCTGCTATGGCAGTCAAGTTCTTTACCACTAGTGCCATCTGAGAAGTCCTCAAACTACCATATTATTGCACTTATATCACATGCTGGTAAAGTTATACCCAAAATCCTTCGAGAAAGGTTTTAGCAGTACAAGAACCAAGAACTTCCAGATGTACAAGCTGGGTTTCAAAGAGGCTGAGGAACCAGAAATCAAATTACCACATGCATTGGATAATGGAGAAAGCAAGGGAATTCCTAAAAAGCATCTAGTTCTGCTGCATTGACTACATTAAAGCCTTTGACTGTGTGGATCACAGCTTACCTTAGAAAATTCTTAAAAAGATGGGAGTACCAGACCACCTTACCTGCCTCCTGAGAAACCTGTGTGTGGGTCAAGAAGCAACAGCTAGAAGTGGACATGGAACAATGAACTGGTTCAATATTGGGAAAGGAGTATGTCAAGGCTGTATATTGTCACCTTGTTTTTTAGCTTATACACAGAGTACATCATGTGAAATGCCAGGCTGGATGCATCACAAGATGGAATCAAGATTGCCAGAAGAAATATCGATAACCTCAAAAATGCAGATGATACCACTCAAATGGCAGAAAGTAAAGAGGATCCAAGAAGCCTCTTGATGAGGGGGAAAGAACAGAGTGAAAAATCTGGCTTGAAACTCATTCTTAAAAATACTAAGATCATGGCATCCGGTCCCATCACTTTATGGTAAATAGAAACAGAAAAGTGAAAACTGTGATAGACTTTATTTTCTTGGGCTCAAAATCACTGCAGATGGTGGCTGCAGCCATGTAATTAAAAGATGCTAGCTATGACAAGTAACAGAAGCAGAAGATATTAGGAAGAGGTGGCAAGAATACACAGAAGAACTATACAAAAAAAGATCTTCATGACCCAGATAATCATGATGGTATGATCACTCACTTAGAGCCAGACATCCTGGAATGCAAAGTAAAGTGGGCCTTAGGAAGCATTACTATGAAAAAAGCTAGTGGAGGTGATGGAATTCCAGTTGAGCTATTTCAAATCATTAAAGATGATTCTGTAAAACTGCTACACTCAATATGTCAGCAAATTTGGAAAACTCAGCAGTGGCCACAGGACTGGAAAAGGTCAGTTTTCATTCCAATCCCAAAGAAAGGCAATTCCAAAGAATGCTCAAACTACCTCACAATTGCACTCATCTCACACACTAGTAAAGTACTGCTCAAAATTCTCCAAGCCAGGTCTCAACGGTACGTGAACCATGAAATTCCAGACTGTCAAGCTGGATTTAGAAATGGCAGAGGAACCAGAGATCAAATTGCCAACATCCTTTGGATCATCGAAAAAGAAAGAGAGTTCCAGAAAAACATCTACTTCTGCTTTAGTAACTACACCAAAGCCTTTGACTGTGTGGATCACAATAAACTGGAAAATTCTGAAAGAGATGGGAATACCAGACCACCTGACCTGCCTCCTGAGAAATCTCTATGCTGGTCAAGAAAAAACAGAACTGGACATGGAACAATAGATGGGTTCCAAATCAGGAAAGGAGTATGTCAAGGTTGTATATTGTCACCCTGCTTATTTAACTTACATGCAGAATACATCATGAAAAACGCTGGGCTGGAAGAAGCACAAGCTGGAATCAAGATTGTGGGGAGAAATATCAATAACCTCAGATATGCAGATGACACCCATCTTATGACAGAAAGTGAAGAACTAAAGAGCCTGTTGATGAAAGTGAAGGAGGAGAGTGAAAAAGTTGGCTTAAAAGTCAACATTCAGAAAACTAAGATCATGGCGTCTGGTCCCATCACATCATGGCAACTAGATGGGGAAACAGTGGAAACAGTGACAGACTTTATTTTGGGGGGCTCCAAAATCACTGCAGATGGTGCTTGCAGCCATGAAATTAAAAGACACTTGCTCCTTGGAAGGAAAGTTATGACCAACCTAGACAGCATATTAAAAAGCAGAGACATTACTTTGGCAACAAAGGTTCATCTAGTCAAAGATATGGTTTTACCAGTAGTCATGTATGGATGTGAGAGTTGGACTATAAAGAAAGCTGAGCATGGAAGAATTGATGCTTTTGAACTGTGGTGTTGGAGAAGATTCTTAAGAGTCCCTTGCAAGGAGATCCAACCAGCCCACCCTAATGAAAATCAGTCCTGAATATTCATTGGAAGGACTGATGCTGAAACTGAAATTTCAATACTTTGGCCACCTGATGGGAAGAGCTGACTCATTTGAAAAGACCCTGATGCTGGGAAAGGTTGAAGGAGGGGGGAGAAGGGGTTAACAGAGGATGAGATGGTTGGATGTCATCACCGACTCAATGGACACGAGTTTGGGTAAACTTCGGGAGTTGCTGATGGACAGGGAGGCCTGGCGTGCTGCAGTGTATGGGGTCGCAAAGAGTTGGACATGACTGAGAGACTGAATTGAACTGAGAAGCAAAGCTATGACAAACCTAGACCATATATTAAAAAACAGAGACAACACTTTGTTTACAAAGGTCCATAGAGTCACAGTTATTGGTTTTTCCAGTAGTCATGTTAGCATGTAAGAGTTGTTCCTTAAGGAAGACTGAGCTCTGAAGAATTGATGCTTTCAAATTGTAGTGCTAGAGAAGACTCTCGAGAGTCCTTGGACTCTAAGCAGTCCAAACAAGTCAATCTTACAGGAAATTAACCCTGGATATTCATTGGAACCTGGAATGTCAGGTCCCTGAATCAAGGCAAATTGGAAGTGGTCAAACAAGAGATGGCAAGAGTGAATGTCGACATTCCAGGAATCAGCGAACTGAAATGGACTGGAATGGGTGAATTTAACTCAGATGACCATTATATCTACTACTGTGGGCAGGAATCCCTCAGAAGAAATGGAGTGGTCATCATGGTCAACAAAAAAGTCCAAAATGCAGTACTTGGATGCAATCTCCAAAACAACAGAATGATCTCTGTTCTTTTCCAAGGCAAACCATTCACTATCACAGTAATCCAAGTCTATGCCCCAACCAGTAATGCTGAAGAAGCTGAAGTTGAATGGTTCTATGCAGACCTACAAGACCTTTTAGAACTAACACCCAAAAAAGATGTCCTTTCATTATAGGGGACTGGAATGCAAAAGTAGGAAGTCAAGAAACACCTGGAGTAACAGGCAAATTTGGCCTTGGAATACGGAATGAAGCAGGGCAAAGACTAATAGAGTTTTGCCAAGAAAATGCACTGGTCATAACAAACTCCCTCTTCCAACAACACAAGAGAAGACTCTACACATGGACATCACCAGATGGTCAACACCAAAATCAGATTGATTATATTCTTTGCAATCAAAGATGGAGAATGACTGCTCTATACAGTCAGCAAAAACAAGACCAGGAGCTGACTGTGTCTCAGATCATGAACTCCTTATGCCAAATTCAGACTTAAATTGAAGAAAGTAGGGAAAACCACTAGACCATTCAGGTATGACCTAATTCAAATCCCTTATGATTATACAGTGGAAGTGAGAAATAGATTTAAGGGCCTAGATCTGATAGATAGAGTGCCTGATGAACTATGGAATGAGGTTCGTGACATTGTACAGGAGACAGGGATCAAGACCATCCCCATGGAAAAGAAATGCAAAAAAGCAAAATGGCTGTCTGGGGAGGCCTTACAAATAGCTGTGAAAAGAAGAGAAGCAAAAAGCAAAGGAGGAAAGGAAAGATATAAACATCTGAAAGCAGAGTTCCAAAGAATAGCAAGAAGAGATAAGAAAGCCTTCTTCAGCAATCAGTGCAAAGAAATAGAGGAAAACAACAGAATGGGAAAGACTAGGGATCTCTTCCAGAAAATCAGAGATACCAAAGGAACATTTCATGCAAAGATGGGCTCAATAAAGGACAGAAATGGTATGGACATAACAGAAGCAGAAGATATTAAGAAGAGATGGCAAGAATACAGAGAAGAACTGTACAAAAAAGATCTTCATGACCCAGATAATCAGGATGGTGTGATCACTGATCTAGGTCCAGACATCCTGGAATGTGAAGTCAAGTGGGCCTTAGAAAGCATCACTACGAACAAAGCTAGTGGAGGTGATGGAATTCCAGTTGAGCTATTTCAAATCCTGAAAGATGATGCTGTGAAAATGCTGCACCCAATATGCCAGCAAATTGGGAAAACTCAGCAGTGGCCACAGGGCTGGAAAAGGTCAGTTTTCATTCCAATCCCAAAGAAAGGCAATGCCAAAGAATGCTCAAACTACCGCACAATTGCACTCATCTCACACGCTAGTAAAATAATGCTCAAAATTCTCCAAGCCAGGCTTCAGCAATATGTGAACCGTGAACTTCTTGATGCTCAAGCTGGTTTTAGGAAAGGCAGAGGAACCAGAGATCAAATTGCCAACATCCACTGGATCATGGAAAAAGCAAGAGAGTTCCAGAAAAGCATCTATTTCTGCTTTATTGACTATGCCAAAGCCTTTGACTGTGTGGATCACAATAAACTGTGGAAAATTCTGCAAGAGATGGGAATACCAGACCACCTGATCTGCCTCTTGAGAAATTTGTATACAGGTCAGGAAGCAACAGTTAGAACTGAACATGGAACAACAGACTGGTTCCAAATAGGAAAAGGAGTTCGTCAAGGCTGTATATTGTCATCCTGTTTATTTAACTTATATGTAGAGTATATCATGAGAAAGGCTGGACTGGAAGAAATACAAGCTGGAATCAAGATTGCCAGGAGAAATATCAATAACCTCAGATGTGCAGATGACACCACCCTTATGGCAGAAAATGAAGAGGAACTAAAAAGCCTCTTGATGAAAGTGAAAGTGGAGAGTGAAAAAGTTGGCTTAAAGCTCAACATTCAGAAAACGAAGATCATGGCATCCAGTCCCATCACTTCATGGCAAATAGATGGGGAAACAGTGGAAACAGTGTTAGACTTTATTTTTCTGGGCTCCAAAATCAGTACAGATGGTGACTGCAGCCATGAAATTAAAAGACACTTACTCCTTGGAAGGAAAGTTATGACCAACCTAGATAGCATATTGAAAAGCAGAGACATTACTTCGCCAACAAAGGTTCATCTAGTCAAGGCTATGGTTTTTTCTGTGGTCATGTATGGATGTGAGAGTTGGACTGTGAAGAAGGCTGAGCACCGAAGAATTGATGCTTTTGAACTGTGGTGTTGGAGAAGACTCTTGAGAGTCCCTTGGACTGCAAGGAGATCCAACCAGTCCATTCTGAAGGAGATCAGCCCTGGGATTTCTTTGGAAGAAATGATGCTGAAGCTGAAACTCCAGTACTTTGGCCACCTGATGCAAAGAGTTGACTCATTGGAAAAGACTCTGATGCTGGGAGGGATTGGGGGCAAGAGGAGAAGGGGACGACAGAGGATGAGATGGCTGGATGGCATCACTGACTCGATGGACGTAAGTCTGGTTGAACTCCAGCAGTTGGTGATGGACAGGGATGCCTGGCGTGCTGCGTTTCATGGGGTCACAAAGAGTTGGACACGACTGAGTGACTGATCTGATTTGATTCATTGGAAGGACTGATGCTGAAGCCAAAGCACCAATACTTTGGCTACCTGCAGGCCAAACCCACCAACCTGCACACCCACAGCAATTGCAATTCAACCACAACAAGAGGACACATGCAGCCCATACAGGAGATAACCCCAGGGCACCTGGCTCCAGTGACCAGAGTGGATTGTGCCACTGGGCCCCATAAGACATAGTCAGATTCATAGATTCTGCGGAAAAACTGGTGGTTGGAGAGAGAAGAGAAGTGAGAAGCTGGGAAAAATAGATGAAGGGGGTTAAAAGTTACAAACTTCTAATTATAAAATGAGTAAGTTACTGGGAATATAATATATAGTCAATAATATTGCAATAAATTTCTGTGGTGACAGAAGGTTACTAGTCTTTTCGGGGGGCAGGGGGACTCATCTTATTGTAATGATCAATTTATGTTGTAACTAAGCATCAGATCACTATGTCATATACCTGAAGCTAATAATATAATATAGTATGTCATCTATTCTTCAGTGAAAAGAAAGAAAGAAAATGTGAGTTTATTTTTTCCCCCACTGAGCCTAATGCCTTCCACATGAAACAAAGCATTAAAAATCTGTGAAACTGAGCAATGAGATTAAGGAACATGGATTTTGCATTTTAGGGCAAGGCTACAATATATAGAAGAAAATGTATTTTAATTTTGCTCCAACTGTTCATGAATCTCAGTTAAATTATTAATATCAAGTAACAAAATTAGCAGTGAATAGTCACCAGCCTTTCACATTTTGCTTATTGAAGTAGTCCTTCTTTTCAAGGTACCCCATGAACCTACCCTCTTCATTGACTTAATCATATTTTTAACCACTTTTCTCAGTAATGTTTTTTTTAATATAAATTTATTTATTTTAATTGGAGGTTAATTGCTTTACAATATTATTTTGGTCAGTAATGTTTTTGAGTTCTATAATCTTAAACATTTGGGTGTCCAAGGGCCCAGACCTTAGATTTCCTGATGTTCACTTCCAGCCTTATAGTATTAATACCATCTCTGCACTGAGGCATGAATAGACCTCTCATCTGAACTTGATAATAGTGTACCAAAATGTTCATGTGACATCCTGCAGGTAATTAAATGTTTAATATATTTATCCACCATATATCTGAAACTGAATTCCAGATATGCCCCATCAAAATTACTGGCAATTATTCTTATAGTTGCTAACAAAGAAGCTTGAACTCTCTTCTTTTTACCTCCATCACAGGAAGGTACTTATATAGCACCTGTATGACAAAATGTATTGGGCTGCATATCACATCATAGCATTTACAATCCTCTAATATGCTATATAAATTACTTGGTATTTTTTGGTTTGTTATCATTCATTCCTACTGCCAAAGAATGAGGGTAAATATAATGCTTTTTGGATGTGATTATCTGGGGCCTGAGATGTGCACTTGGTTGCTGGTCTGGGAAGTGAGATGACTGGAATTAAAGATGTTCCCTAAATTCCCAAGGACCATTTCCTGTTTTTGACCTGTAATTTATGAATCAGGTACTGAGAATGAAAGGGAGTGGGGAGACTATGAAATAAAGTCTTACAGATTCTTAGAAACGGTTGTGCCATCCAGCCACTTCCAGGGATGACGATCCCCTCTTTTCTCTAACCCAATCCAATGATTGTATTTTATTTTTGATTGAATGAAGACCTGTGGGAAAATTAGAATCACTAGCATTATTCACAATATCAATAATACAGTTTACTACAGGGAACTCTCATAAGATGCTGGACACATTTGTTTTCAAATACCCCTATGACAAATAGAGTAGGCACTAATTTCTCCATTATGAAGAAAAGAAATGAAAGTGGAAAGGCCTCGTGAATGAATCACTCTATTCCTCATGTCTGGATGAAATATATAAAAGGATGAACATGATGGACTTTAAAAAAAAATTTTTAAGTCCGTGTAAAATAGATTACATAGGTAAACATGACTGCTCTAAACCTAGTACTTCTCTTCATCATAAGATACTTTAAAGAATACAAAAAGACAAGTCTGAAATCTGCAGATGTCTATAGTGATTTAGTTTGATGAACAAATAAAATATCCCTAAAAATCAATAAGAAAGCAAAGTTATTCAATAAGAAAAATAAGCAATAATTAAAAACAAGAACTTATATTTCAAATAAATAAAACAGAGACACTATAAACATGGAGATATAACAAGCTCACTAGATATCAGGGAGATGCAAATCAAAAGTACAAAGATATATTGACAGCTATTCACTTGGTGAAAAATTAAGAGTAACAACACCAAGCTTGTTTGAAGGTAGAGAACAAAGGTATCTTTAAAACTGTTGTTAGGGACTTCCTTGGCAGTCCAGTGGTTAGAACCCTGTTCTTCCATGGCTTCAATCCCTGATCAGGGAACTAAGATCCCACAAGAAGCCAAAATTAAACAAAAAAAACAAAACAAAACAAAACAAAAAACTTCTGCTAAAATTATATTGAAAAATAATTTGGAAATATTATATGAAGTTGAACTCTTACATACCTAGTGCTTTCAATCCTAGGGTGATGTATGATAAAACATAGAGCAGAGGGAAAAATCTTACAGAGATGTGTTTAAGAATGTTTAATGAAGGACCATTCACAACAACAAAAACTGGAAATGACCCAAATTCCCATCATCTAGACTATGAATAAAGTATATCTGCAGTACAGAATATTATGCAGGAATGAAAATGAAGAAACTTACCTACAAGTTTTAAAATAGATCATCCCATTTACTTGCATGTAAACTTAAGCAAACAAATTTTCTTAAGCATTCTTTTTGTCTATAAAATGGGAATCATATTCTCTGTTATGGAGATTTTGTGTACTGAAATAATGCAGGCAGTGTCTGAAATATCTTTGACATAAAATATTGTTAGTTATTTGTAATCATTATTCCAATTGGTATATTTTACTCACATCAGTTAATTTTGAATGGATACAAATGTGAAGCAGTAAATTCTCTTTCCTAAAAGTAACACCTCAGTCTCTCTTTCTCTCACAAACACATACAAAAGTCAATATTTTTACACCATAATAAAATTGTATAAGAGGAATATTTTAATAGTTTATTTTTAAAGCCTAGGAAAAATGTATGGGTATTGTGGAGGCATGTCAAAAATATACTTTATTATTTCTAGAACTTTGAAAAAGCCTTAAAATTAAATGTCTATTAGTACTTTCATTTATATATTTTTGCTAGATGTTAGGTACATAAATGCATAAAAATCAGTCTCTCTTTTCAAATATCATTGGATTTAAGTCACTGTTCTAATTATATTCTTATGCTCTGTAACACAGCAGAAGACTGAAAACCTTAAACATTAGTGTGAGAATAATGCTGTTCTAGGGCAAAGTCTGTCCCAGAGTTTGCAGAGTGTATAGTTCACAGCTTTTAATACTGACA
This sequence comes from Bubalus kerabau, assembly GCF_029407905.1. NCBI lineage: Eukaryota > Metazoa > Chordata > Mammalia > Artiodactyla > Bovidae > Bubalus > Bubalus kerabau. Next base: position 22,804,481 of record NC_073624.1, read on the forward strand.
GCAAAACTATCACCAAAAGAGGTAATAGAGTACGAAGCATGGCTTTTGCTCTAAACAACATCAAATTTTTTTCAGAAATTTCAAAGGAACTAGAATAGTTCATGGAAATACAGGAATAACAGCATAAGCAGATTCACTGAAGCTCTAAGTCCAGAAACTTCAATGGCAGGAATAAAACTCAAGAGAACAGAATTGGAAATTACAAGAAAAATATGGATTAAAACAAACTCTCGGGGGTAAAATAAAACTCATATCACTTGGGAACTGATTACAACTAAGGTTTAAATTGATCAAGGAACTTGTAATCTGTATCTGGATATTTGTATTTCTTTGGCTTCATATCCCACTACTTAGATAGTAAAGATTGATTCATTCATATTATTATTATGATAATATAACTTTCAAAAATAAGAAAACATAGGGCTTTAACCTGTAGTTCATAAGACACTAATAGAAATAACATTTCCAGGACTAAATATTAAGAATTAAATTCAATGCCTGAATTGAATCATTAGAAGGAAATCTACATAATCTGTTAGATAAGCTTTATATTCTCAAATCTTATAAGTGATGGCAAATGTGATCTAGATTTTCTCTTCCAGGAAAAAGATGCTTCCTCTGTCACTCAGGATTATAAGTAAGGTAAAAATTCATTTTTGAAGAATCATTCCAGCTTGTTTCATTCACTTTTATTTTCATTCTATATTTCCTATGATCATGAAAATAAAAAACTCATCCTTCTCTACAAATGTGTTCCTTCCCAAACACTGATGGTGGAAGAATAGCACTCAATACAATGAGATGTTGTCTCTTTTAAACTGTTGGTATCATTGAAGGCAGTTTTTCGTTTGCCCTGAATTAGCCCCTAGCGGCTGAATACTGAGCAATCTGATGTATACTAAAATGTGAAGAGGCAACACATATAATCGAAAGACTGAAAATCATCCCATGGCACCCACATCCACAGGAAAGCTATTTCTCTAGGTCTAACGAATAATTCTTCCAAGTCTTTGTTACACCTGTGTCCCCTGCCCTGCAGGTAAGTCTGCACCTATATGGACCAGTGCTTCAAATAAAACTGATGAAATAACAAATAACATTGGAGGAAAAGCCTATACAATTATCCTAACTTAAGACATATGAACTTCTAAAGCACTTATTCAGATGTAGTAAACATACCTGCTCCTCTTGGTCATCAATCTTAATGAGACTAGCGCCCAATTCTTGGCATGACTTCTTACTCTCCATCCAATTTTTCTCTGTTTTTGAAAAATAGTAACAGTCTTTTCCACAGCAGGACCAGCTTCCTTGACATGTACCATAGTCTTTAACTTGAAAATAAAAACCACCATCATCCACAACCTCAAGACCATTTAGAGACCTGCACTTTTCTGTATTTCACTGCTTCAAACTGAATGAACTTTCCTGCATCCCCACAGTTATGTTAGCAATAGTTCTCCTGCCAAAGTCTGTAGGTAAGAATACTGTTGAGCCAGAGACTGTCTCTGACAGACCCAAGGGCATTGTTAAGATTGATAAATCTTGACTTCTTGAATACAAATAGACTACAGAAAAATGGAGCAGTTCTCCCTGAAGGAAGAAATCCATCGGTGTAAGTATATAGAAATAGTATTAATTCCAGGCTTCTCTGTGGTTCAGATGATAAAGAATTTGCCCACAATGCAGGAAACCCAGGTTCAGTCCCTGGGTCAGGAAGACCCCTGGACAAAGGAATGTCTACCCAATCCAGTATTCTTGCTGGGAGAAACCCATGGACAGAGGAGTCTGGTGGAGTCCAGGAGTCACATAGACTCTGACAATGACTGAGACTGAGCATGACATAACCATTAATTCCAAGGAATCTATATAGGTAAAAATTCATCCACAAGCACAAAATAATCAAAACAATATAAAGGGCTAATAGGAGCTTCTTTGGAAAGTCTGTGTTCAATTAACTATAATTGATAAAATTGATTTGATAAGAAAGAATGAACATAATTAAAGGTCCTAACAAAGTTGAGTGTAAAGTTTTACAATACTGAAAAGGCCTTTGAATTATGGTGCTGGAGAAGACTCTTGAGAGTCCCTTGGGCAGCAAGGAGATCAAACCAGTCAATCCTAAAGGAAATCAACCCTGAATAATCATTGAAAGGACTGATGCTGAAGCTGAAGCTCCAATACTTTGGCCTCCTGATGCAAAGAGATGACTCATTGGAAAAGACCCTGATGCTGGGAAAGATTGATGGCAAAATGAGAGGAGGGTGGCAAAGGATGAGATGGTTAGATAGCAACACCAACTCAATGGACATGAATTTGAGCATGCTCCGGAAATGGTGAAAGACAGGGAAGCCTGGTGTGCTGCAGTACATAGGGTCACAAAGAGTAGGACAGGACTTAGCGAGTGAACAACATCACTGAAATGGCACAGTTCAGTTCAGTCGCTCATTCGTGTCCGACTCTTTGCGACCCCATAAATCGCAGCACGCCAGGCCTCCCTATCCATCACCAACTCCCAGAGCTCGCTCAAACTCATGTCTATCGAATCGGTGATGCCATCTAGCCATCTCATCCTCTGTCGTCCCCTTTTCCTCATGCCCCCAATCCCTCCCAGCATCAGAGTCTTTTCCAATGAGTCAACTCTTCTCATGAGGTGGCCAAAGTACTAGAGTTTTAGCTTCAGCATCATTCCTTCCAAGAACACCCAGGGCTGATCTCCTTTAGAATGGACTGGTTGGATCTCCTTGCAGTCCAAAGGACTCTCAAGAGTCTTCTCCAACACCACAGGTCAAAAGCATCAATTCTTCCGTGCTTAGCTTTCTTCACAGTCCAACTCTCACATCCATACGTGACCATTGGAAAAACCATAGCCTTGACTAGACGGACCTTTGTTGGCAAAATAATGTCTCTGCTTTTCAATATGCTATCTAGGTTGGTCATAACTTTTCTTCCAAGGAGTAGGGGATAATTCCATGAAAAAAATCTGTCAGCTATCAGCCTCAATATTTAGTACTTACCTGTGCCAAGTGGTAAAACTGAGTAATCCTCAGCTCCTGGTACAGAAACATTCCTTTCTCTTGTGTCTTTCATATCTTGTGTATTGCACTTAGAATTTGTCTGAAAATCTTCAATCCATAGTGTAAAATTAAGATAATGAATGGTTTTAATAGATCATTTTATTACAATCATTTAATTCTGAATTACAAAATAAACAATGTTGACTAAATGAAAGTATGCTCAGAGAAAATGTAACATTAAAATATTTTAAAGTGTCAGAACATAAAATTTATTTTTATATGTAGCTATAAATTATAATACTTATTTTAAGTATGTAAAACAGTAATCAACATTTATAAAACAGAGAATATAAACTGGAAATAAAGGGCTTTTATGTCATCTACTCTTCAAATAAAGATTTTGAAATTTGTGAAATTTAGTATTCACTATTTGATTTAGCATTTAATATTTTCATTTAAGGGTAACCTAAGGGATTTGGCTCTTTTTAGCACAAGTTTATAATGGATTCATTGAACACCTATGAGAAAAGAACTCAGAAGGTAACTTATAAGGTGAAAAAAGAGAGTTAAAAAACTCTTAGAGAAACAGCCATCTTTTCCAAAAATTCGTGCATAAAAAATGTAAAAGCAAGTGTAGGAACATTTTTCAAAACACTGGAGAATTTGTTACAAAATTGAGAATCTTTGTTTCAAACTGTGCTAACACTCATCACCATTCAGCCAAATGCAATGTCTACTTGTAAAAAAGCTCTAGAAACATTAATTGCACAGTATCTTAATGTTCTTGGTTACAATAAATATCACTGTTGCTCTGATTCATTAATCCATTCCAATGTTTATATTTTGGACCTTAATTTAAAAGGCACACCAATACTTCTAGTTTCTAAATACTGCCATTTCTTGTGATTAGTAGACACCCACCTCCCTTTCCTTTTTGTCTGTCTAAGGCCACACAGGAAGCAACAGTTAGAACTGGACATGGAACAACAGACTGGTTCCAAATATGAAAAGGAGTATGTCAAGGCTGTATATTGTCACCCTGCTTATTTAACTTATATGCAGAGTACATCATGAGAAACACTGGGCTGGAGGAAGCAAAGCTGGAATCAAGATTGCCAGGAGAAATATCAATAACCTCAGATATGCAGATGACACCACCCTTATGGCAGAAAGTGAAGAAGAACTAAAGAGCCTCTTGATGAAAGTGAAAGAGGAGAGTGAAAAAGTTGGCTTAAAGCTCAACATTCAGAAAACTAAGATCATGGCATCCAGTCCCATCACTTCATGGCAGGTAGATGGGGAAACAGTGGAAACATTGTCAGACTTTATTTTTCTGGGCTCCAAAATCAGTACAGATGGTGACTGCAGCCATGAAATTAAAAGACACTTACTCCTTGGAAGGAAAGTCATGACCAACCTAGACAGCATATTAAAAAGCAGAGACACTACTTTGTCAACAAAGGTCCATCTAGTCAGGCAATGGTTTTTCCAATGGTCATGTATGGATGTGAGAGTTGGACTATAAAGAAGGCTGAGCACCGAAGAATTGATGCTTTTGAACTGTGGTGTTGGAGAAGACTCTTGAGAGTCCCTTGCACTGCAAGGAGAACCAACTAGTCCATCCTAAAGGAGATCAGTCCTGGGTGTTCATTGGAAGGACTGATGTTGAAGCTCAAACTTCAATACTTTGGCTACCTGATGCAAAGAGCTGACTCATTGGAAAAGACCCTGATGCTGGGAAAGATTGAGGGCAGGAGAAGGGGATGATGGAGGATAAGATGGTTGGATGGCATCGCCAACTCAATGGACATGGGTTTGGGTGGACTCCTGGAGTTGGTGATGGACAGGGAGGCCTGGTGCGCTGCGGTTCATGGGGTGGCAAAGAGTCGGACACAACTGAGCGACTGAACTGAATTGAAGGCCAAACAGTAGAGAACTGATTTGGGCAAGACTTCCAACAATTTGAAGAATAGTCTTTAGGCACATCTTAAAATAGCCAACTCTGATAGACATGTATCACTCATCTCATCACATTGCCTGCCCACAAACTTCTGAAAGTCCAATGACAAAAAGGTCACAGAACTGTTCAGATACAGATTAGTGCTGATCGACATTTACAATTCTCGTCATCATTATGCTCTTCAATACTACACAATGTGTTTATTGAGTCACATTCTTTTCCTAATTCAATAGCTATTCAGTCTTTTCCTAAATTATCTATGACCCCTCCTGACTCTCTCTCAAAAGATGGCTTCATCTGCTATCAATATTTCACATAGAAACAATCGCCATCAAGCCTAAGTTCCCCTCACCTTCTTGCTTCCCTTTTTATAAACACACAGGTATCCATCAATCTATTGCAGAAAAAATTTGTGCTTCCCACTGAAAAAGTCTGAAATTCTTACCCCTAGTCTGTGTCAACTAAATATATATATATATATATATATATATATATATATATATATATTCACAACTTAAAAGTTGAGAGTTATGTTTTATTCAGTGGGAATTTTTCGGACTTCAAACCCTGGGAAGGAAGCACTTCAAGTAACTCTGAAAGAACAACTCTGAAGAGGTGAGGGTGGAAGGGAGAGATAGGTTATATAGGAGTTTGGCAATAAAAGGCAGGTAGTCTAAATTTCAAAAGATTATTGTTATCTAAACAATAAAGGAAACTAGATATTTCAAGTTAAGAAATTCAGCGTTTTTCTTTGTACAGGAATATACAAGAGTCTGGGCTTACAGAAATCACTCCTTTGATATGCATCTCAGCTATCTGGGGCCAGTATGCTGTTTTCATATATTGAGTGTCCTTGGGGCTCATAGTATGGAGTGGCTACAGTCTGATGGCTGCTAAATCACAGGTATTCTTTTGCTTCCTGAGTTCCCTCTGGGCTCACTAGCTTACCACCCCTGATGCCTACAATCACTGATGATTGTGACATCCTTTGTTTACTGACATGGCAGGCAACATTTCATTACTCTTCTGGATATAATCCGCTATCTGATCTTTCCAGTCTACCTTGACTGGACTTTCCAGAATCCAGATCTGCTCATGTAATATGAGTTATGTTTTTCCTTAATGTAAAATACTTCCATTGTTTCCTTTGTTTTTAAGGCAAATTTAAAGTTTCTTAACATGGTACAAGGGCTTCCCAGGTGGTTCAGTGGGTAAAGAATCCGCCTGCAATTCAGGAGATATAAGAGATGTGGGTTCGATTTCTGGGTCAGAAAGATCCCCTGGAGGATGGTATGGCAACCCACTCCAGTATTCTTGCCTGGAGAATCCCATGGACAGAGGATCCTGGCAGGTTACAGTCAATAGGGTCACAGAGTCTGACATGACTGAAGCGACTTAGCATGCATGCACACAACATGGTACAAAAGATTTCCACGAAGTTACATACCTAGCCAAACTTCCTTCTAGCCACTTTTTTTTTTTGGTCCAAAACCTGAATGTTTCCAGCATGTACATCTGTCCATTTTTCATGTTATTTTTTACCTGAATGAGCCTTCTCTACCCTGAGCCTCCTAATTATTTCTTACCTTCCCTTTTTATCAATTATTAAATCCTACAGGAGAGCTTTCTTGACCTCAGCATGCTATACACCATTCATCTGACATCTTCATGCCATCGTCCTTATACTAACAATATTTTATTTTAAACACTGGTTCATTTTTTAAAAATATTTTCCTTTAAACTGAGCTCATTGAAAAATGACTTTTCCTTTAATTTTTTTATCTTTGATGCCATACATAGTTCCTGATCCTAAGAGATCCTCAAAATTGTTTGTTGAATGAGTGAAACAAAGAATTAATAATCATGAGGAAAAGATGTTGGAAACAAGCATTGTATAAGAATTTTTGAAAATTTATATGAACTATGTAAACTTGATAACATTTAATCATATAGAAAATAAATCATTTATTTTCCTTTGTAATTTAAACATTATTATCTTTAAGTATATAACAGTATGTTTAATGCATATAATAATGAATGTAATATTCAAATAAATATTTTCCCAACTCTGGTCATATGGAAAACCTCATCCTACTTGAAAAATAATTTCCACTGCATATGTAAACAGCATCATTTGTGCTATACACTTATCACACTATTCTGCGTGGCATAAACACTCAGTGACAGCAAAATAATAAAATCATCATCATCAATATTATTATCAACACCATCCATGATTAATGATTTCTATACAACTTTATATCAACAGAAGTTCATTAGTTATAGTATCTCATTTTTCATCCTGACTCTTTTCACTCATAAGAAATGTATATATATGGTACTCACACATATATCCTAAGACTGTGATTGCCAGTAGGAGAAACAAGCATACAATTCCCAGGATTATTGCAATGATATGCCATGGAGATTCTGTACAAAATCAAAAAGCAAAATATATATATAAATATATTAAGCATCAAGAATTTTAAAAAAAACACAGAATTAGAACAAAATGGAAATTTGTTCTGGAGTTTAAAATTAATATCTATAATTACTGTGACCACAAATCTCATTACTATTATGTTTTTATATCCCTCAGTATATAAGCACTGGAAAAAACTGTTGAGAGTCCCTTGGAATGCAAGGAGATCAAATCTACCAATCCTAAAGGAAATCAACCCTGAATATTCATTGGAAGGAATGATTCTGAAGCTGAAACTCCAATACTTTGGCCACCTGATGAGAAGAGCTGACTCATTAGGAAAGACCCTGATGCTGGGAAAGATTGAAGGTGGGAGAAGGGGACACCAGAGGATGAGATGGTCGCATGGCATCACCAACTCACTGGACATGAGAAAACTCAAGGAGATAGTGAAGGACAGGGAAGCCTGGCGTACTGCAGCCCATGGAGTCACAAAGAATCAGACATGACTGAGTGACTGAAAAGCAACATAAAAGGGTTTCCCTGGTGGCTCAGTGGTAAAGAATCTACCTGCAATGCAGGAGCTGCAGGAGATGCAGTTTCAATCCCTGGGTGGGAAAGATCCCCTGGAGGAGGGCATGGCAACCCACTTCAGAATTCTTGCTTGGAGAATCCCATGGACAGAGAAGCCCGGCAGGCAACAGTTCATGGTATCTCAAAGAGTCAGACATGACTGAAGCAACTTAGCACGTATGCACACCTCAGTATATAAAGAACTAGGCATGTAATATCAAATATGTGTGGACACAATTATGATTTCATTTTTTCTTCCTTAACATCATAATATTTTCAGAAAACAAGAAAACAAATGAAAAAGAAACTTTACCTTTCCTTTTATGACTCTGATGTCTTTTGTCCTTCTTTTTCTTTGAATACAGGATTTTTGGCTCCATGTATATCACTTTCTCCTGGCTCATTTCTGAGGTCTGAAGGCAAAGAACACAGCAAGAATCCTTTGCAGCATTGAATAAGACATTTTAATAGCATTGAAAAATGGCAACATTTATCATGAAATAAGAGAAAGAGCTAAATGAATGATCAGCATGCTAATCTGAAATAAGTGATGTCAAGTAACTATTGATCTCAAAATATCAGAAAAAAAATACTTTTAAAATTTCTCTTTGTGATTACTTACAACAGTCTCTACATGATTAATTAACAGGCCATTACAGTTCATGGGTATGTTATGTTAAGCTTTTACTGTTTTTAAAATAAATGAATTCATTGCAACAATTTAGGAAATGGTATATTTCATTCTCACAAAAATATCTAGAATTATAGCTTCTCTTGCAAATTTTATTTGGTCACTTAGTGCCTGTATCATGCCCAAATGGCAACCATAGTCTGAAATTGAATAGAGTAATCCCCCTTTAGGACAGACACACACACTCAAATTTGACAATCTTCTCAGTTTGAGAAAAAGGCAGAAATTGTGGGATTCAAGAAAAGGCATTTTAGGAAGTAACATCAAATAACTGAGGCATAATTTGTAACTCTAACACCACAGTTCAAAAGCATCAATTCTTCAGCACTCAGCTTTCTTTATGGTCCAACTCTCACATCCATACACGACTACTGGAAAAACTGTAGCTTTGACTAGAAGGACCTTTTTCAGCAATGTCTCTGCTTTTTAATATGCTGTCTAGGAGCAAGCATCTTTTAATTTCAGGGCTGCAGTGATTTTGGAAAAGAAAGTATGTCACTATTTCCATGGTTTCCCCATCTACTTGCCATGAAGTGATGGGACCAGAGGCCATGACCTTCATTTTTTGAATGTTGAGTTTTAAACCAGCTTTTTCACTCTCCTTTTTCACCTTCATCAAGACGCTCTTTAGTTCCTCTTTTCTTTCTGCCATAAGGATGCTGTCATCTGCATATCTGAGGTTATTGAGATTTCTCCCCAAAGTCTTGATTCCACTTGTGCTTCACCCAGCCCGGCATTTCACATGGTGTATTCTGCACAGAAGTTAAATAGGTAGGGTGACAATATACAGCCTTGACCTTTCCCAATTTGGAATCAGTCAATTGTTCCATATCCGGTTCTAACTGTTGATTCTTGACCTGTATACAGGTTTCTCAGGAGGCAGGTAAGGTGATCTGGTATTCCCATCTCTTTAATATTCTTCCACAGTTTGTTGTAAACAAAAGTATTTAGTTCAAATGAAAAAATATATATAAGTACAAATTAAAGTATATATTTTATATGTAATATATATTTAGTTCAAATATGTGTGTTATATCAATTGCTTCTAAAATTACAAAAATATGATCCTTTGCCTATACTTAGTTTATATAAACACTTCCACAAAAAAATACATAATGATGTCTCTTCCCTAGAAATATAAATAAATAATGACTAAAGAGGAAAAACATTTTTCAAAAAATAATGTTTTTGGTAACTCGATAGAAAGAACCAGATAACTGGCCTTCCTAAATAGATTTTATTCTTGTTTCTTAAAATATTAATATCATAGTATTTCACCTTTTAATTTCTTTATAATTTGAGGAAACTTGATTTGAACAATCATCAAATGATGATAAGATGTATGAATATACTACCAACCATTTTTCAATAAATATTCTTTCTACCACAGTGGCAAATTACAAAGTAAATACTTTTTCAAGGACATATTTTCCTAGCTCACTGATTTTTATTTAGTTACTTTATAATTCAATAACTGTCTACCCAAATAACAAGAAAATACATTTGTTATATAAACCTGGGTATATTTTAATGGAAAAATAATCATATTATCCAAACACTTGAACTTTTTCTATTACATTTAACTTTAAGACAAGGGAGTTCAAGCTTTGCATAATTTGTTGCTAACCAGTTGGCTGCCACCCCTAGAGGTGAGAGGAAAAAAAAAAACCCATAAATGTATATTACCTTAAAAAGAGTTAAATATTCCCCAAAACATTTGAGTATATTTAAAACTCATATTTGGCATATTAAATATTTTGACCCATAGGGTCAAACAGGGTTAACATTAGATATTAATTAACATGGACCCCAAAGTGAATTCTTTCTTGCAATGATACAAAATCCTTGTAACTTTCTACATGGTCTCCCACTAGCAAATTCTCCTTTACCTGCTTAATTCTTCTTTGTTCAACAGTGTGACCCACAGTGCCTGATAGTACCTGTGTTTATGCCTTGAGATTTCACCAACAGGAGGACAAGCTTGGTCAGGAACACAGCTAGGATGAGCTCACTCTGCTGGCCTTTCACTTCTGCTTTGAGACTAGGAGGTCCTTGCTGAAATGTATGACTGGCCTTAGACAGACAATGTCAGAGAAAAAGATAGCCAATGATCAAACGGCCTTCAATATTCCCACACAGAAAGTTTCCACTGGTGTCAGTATCTCATTTACTCCACACTCTGTCAGACAAGAGTCACAAAGAACTAAAGCCCAAAATTGTGAGGACATCTGTAGATCAGTTCAAATCTGAACTTTAGCAGTTACCATAAATCTGAAATAAAATGGTCATCTCAGGATCTCATGAGATTAGAAAATGGTTAACAACAAAATAAAAGGTTATATTAATAAAAACAAAAAGGGAAATATATCCATGTTCTACCTGACATGATTCATACATTTTTTTTAAAGAATGAAGGTAAATCCCTAAAATATATATATATATATATATGAGGTAAAAACTGTAAAAATAAGTAAAATTTTTGTCAAAATGTGCTTATGTCACATTTTGCTTATTTTATGTCACAAAATGCTTATGTCAAAATGTGCATAAGCAACTTATATCTTTAACAAACATTTTGATAACCACATTGCTTGACAGATTGCAGTAATAAAAATACATACATAACTGGGCTGGCTAATTTGAATAATAATAGATTTCTAGTTATTTCTTGTCTTCTCTTTAAATTACCTAAAGGAGCAGATTTTCTGTTTAAATAATAAATAGAATCAAGAAAGAAACAAAGCAACAGGCTCAAAATGTTGAGTGGGGTTGAATGTAGTCCTTTTAAGGCATCAAAGTAAAAAATCATCTGTTCTAGTTATAGCCAAAATTGTCAGGGCATGTATTTATAAATTATGATTTGTTTAATTCAATGAATAGTTCAATGCCCCCATTTAACCCTAGAAGTGTGTGTTAGACAGGAACAAAAGTTTTGTTTTGTTTTTTTTTATCAACCACATTGATCTGTGCATCAAAGGACCCTTATGTCCGATGCTTTAAAATTCTTCTTAGAAATGTATAGTAATAACCAAAACCCACTTCTATGTCAGCTATATGGTTTGAAGTCTTTTCAAAAGCACTTTTCCATGGTTTATGTTTCCTTCCCCCATTGCCTCCAAAGCAAAACTGTCTTATCTCCTTTAAATAATGGTAGCACATTTGAAAATTTCTACCTTTTGTCCTTATTGGTTTGTCTCTGACTTATTTTTCTTTGCTAGGATCTAATGGGTTGCTTTCTGGGAGGAGGTTTCTGACATAAAGACAAGGAAAGTGTTCTAGAAATTCTCCATGCATGAGGACTTTCTCATAAAGGCAAAGCTTAGTTTTTAGGCATATTTGTGTGCCATGAACTTCGAGGCTCATAGATGTAATTACTGTACTTGGCTGCAGCAATCTCAATTTGTACCTTCTATGTCAAATTCTCCAATCCTAAAATGTGTCATTGAACAGAAATGCATTTGATAACTATTTGTTTTGCGACTAAACAGCATTCTTATTGGTAAAGTATAATTAAGACAGAAAATTGACTTTGAACATGTATTCTAGGGGTGAATACATATGATTTCTATGCTCTCAGTGCAGTGATATCATCCAGTGGTGTGGGTGGTAAGAGCTGACTGCAGTTCATACTTACGACTTTCTCTGTAGCAACAGTGAGTGAGGCAGCTAACTTTGGAAGCCTCATCCTCTTCAGCAGCATCGGGAATACCTTCCACACAAGTGTAGTCTGTTGGGAGGTTTAAGGAATCTACTAGGTGGTATTTAATAACATTTTTATTGCAATATAATTCTTTACAATATTGTGTTAGTTTCTTCTGTACAACGAATCAAATCAGCTATATGTATACATATGTTCCCTCTTTCCTGGGCCTTCCTCCCACCCCACCCCACCCCCACCCAATCTTGATTATCACAGAGCACCGAGCTGAGGAACCTGTGCTTTATAGCAGGTTCCCACTAGCTGTCTTACATGATAGTGTATATATGTCGATTCTGATCTACCAATTCTCCTCACCCTCTCTTTCTCCCACTGTGTCAACACACCCATTCTCTTCGTCTGTGTCTCTATTCCTGCCCTGGAAATAGGTTCATCTTTACACTTATATGTGAAATCTTGAAAAAAAAAATGGTACAAATGAACTTACTTACAAAGCAGAAACAGACTCACAGACTTAGAGAAAGAATTTATGGTTACCAGGGGGAGAACAAAAGAAGGTGATAGAGTGGGAGTTTAACATGTACTCACTGTATTGTGTATAGCATAAAGGGGTAAATTAAAAGGTACAATCTGCTTGTAGGACAAATATTCGGTTAGCCTTAAAAATGCATTCCAATATACTATGAAAATGAAAGTGAAAATCACTCAGTCATGTCTGACTCTTTGCAACGCCATGGACTGTAACCTGCCAGGCTCCTCTATCCATGGAACTTTCCAAGCCAGGATACTAGATTGTGTTGCCTTTCCCTCCTACAGGGGATCTTCCCAACCCAGGGATTGAACCCAGGTCTCCTGCATTGTAGGCAGATGCTTTAATGACTGAGCAGCCAGGGAAGCCAATTTACATTAGTTCTAAGTTCTAAGTTCAGTCAGTCGTGTCCGACTCTTTGCGACCCCATGAATCACAGCACACCAGGCCTCCCTGTCCATCACCAACTCCCGGAGTTCACTCAAACTCACGTCCATCGAGTCGGTGATGCCATCTAGCCATCTCATCCTCTGTCGTCCCCTTCTACTCCCGCCCCCAATCCCTCCCAGCATCAGACTCTTTTCCAATGAGTCAACTCTTTGCATCAGGTGGCCAAAGTACTGGAGTTTCAGCTTCAGCATCATTCCTTCCAAAGAAATCCCAGGGCTGATCTCCTTCAGAATGGACTGGTTGGATCTCCTTGCAGTCCAAGGGACTCTCGAGAGTCTTCTCCAACACCACAGTTCAAAAGCATCAATTCTTCGGCGCTCAGCTTTCTTCACAGTCCAACTCTCACATCCATATATGACCACTGGAAAAACCAGAGCCTTGACTAGATGGACCTTTGTTGGCAAAGTAATGTCTCTGCTTTTGAATATGCTATCTAGGTTGGTCATAACTTTTCTTCCAAGGAGTAAGCATCTTTTAATTTCATGGCTGCAATCACCATCTGCAGTGATTTTGGAGCCCCAAAAAATAAAGTCAGCCACTGTTTCCACTGTTTCCCCATCTATTTCCCATGAAGTGGTGGGACCAGATGCCATGATCTTCGTTTTCTGAATGTTGAGCTTTAAGCCAACTTTTTCACTCTCTTCTTTCACTTTCATCAAGAGGCTTTTTAGTTCCTCTTCACTTTCTGCCACAAGGGTGGTGTCATCTGCATATCTGAGGTTATTGATATTTCTCCCGGCAATCTTGATTCCAGCTTGTGCTTCTTCCAGCCCAGCCTTTCTCATGATGTACTCTGCATAGAAGTTAAATTAGTAGGGTGACAATATATATAGCCTTGACATCCTCCTTTTCCTATTTGGAACCAGTCTGTTGTTCCATGTCCAGTTCTAACTCTTGCTTCCTGACCTGCATATAGGTTTCTCAAGAGGCAGGTCAGGTGGTCTGGTATTCCCATCTCTTGAAGAATTTTCCACAGTTTCTTGTGATCCACACAGTCAAAGGATTTGACATAGTTAATAAAGCAGAAATAGATGTTTTTCTGGAACTCTCTTCTTTTTTCAATGATCCAGCTGATGTTGGCAATTTGATCTCTGGTTCCTTTGCCTTTTCAAAAACCAGCTTGAACACTGGAAGTTCACAGCTCATGTATTGCTGAAGCCTGGCTTGGAGAATTTACATTAAGTACAGACAAATATTGTTTGATTCCACTTACACAAGGTATCTAGAATAGACAAATTCATACAGTCAGAAAGTACTGATACACTAGTAGATGCCAGGGCTGGAGGATAAGAGATGGAGAGGGGGAATGGAAAGTTAGTATTTAATGGGGACTGTTTCACTTTAGGAAGGTGAAAATCTGGGAGATGAATGATGGAGAGTTGCATGACAATGTAAATATATTTAGTGCCACTGAACTGTACACTTAAATATGGTTAAAATAGTATGTTTTACACTATCTGACTTCAATCACAATAAGAAAAAAAATTTAATGAGCACACTGCTCATTTGAAATACGTATATTTCAAATATATAAAGGACCGACTGTATAACACAACTTCATTTCAGTTCAGTTCAGTTCAGTCACTCAGTCAAGTCCAACTTTTTGCGACCCCATGAAGTGCAGCATGCCAGGCCTCCCTGTCCATCACCAACTCCCGGAGTTTATCCAAACTCATGTCCATTGAGTCAGTGCTCCAACCATCTCATCCTCTGTCATCCCCTTCTCCTCCTGCCTTCAATCTTTCCCAGCATCAGGGTCTTTTCCAATGAGTCAGCTCTTCGCATCAGGTGGCCAAAGTATTGAAGTTTGAGCTTTGACATCAGTCCTCCCAATGAACACCCAGGACTGATCTCCTTTAGGATGGACTGGTTGGATCTCCTTGCAGTCCAAGGGACTCTCAAGAGTCTTTTCCAACACCACAGTTCAAAAATATCAGTTCTTCTGTGCTCAGCTTTCTTTATAGTCCAACTCTCACATCCATACATGACTACTGGAAAAACTATAGTCTTGACTAGACAGACCTTTGTTGGCAAAGTAATGGTAAAAAAAAAAAAAGCATATTAAATGCTTTTTATTATGCTGTCTATGTTGGTCATAACTTTCCTTCCAAGGAGTAAGCATCTTTTAATTTCATGTCTGCAATCACCACCTGCAGTGATTTTGGAGCCAAAAAATAAATAAATAAAATAAAATAAAGTTACCCACTCTTTCCACTGTTTCCCCATCTATTTGCCATGAAGTGATGGGACCAGATGCCATGATCTTAGTTTTCTGAACGTTGAACTTTAAACCAACTTTTTCCCTCTCCTCTTTCACTTTCACACTGCTCAATAGTCTGTAGAAACATAAATGGGAAAAGAATTTGTAAGAGAATAGATATATGTATATGTATAGCTAAATCATTCGACTGCACGCCTGAAACACAACATTGTAAATCAACTGTACTCCAATAAAAAATAAATTTTTTAAAAAACAGCCAGTTGTAAAATTGAGGGAAAAAATGAGCATATATTTACAGTAATGTGTTGTCTCCACTGATTTTAAAAGTTGTACAGACTTTATGGTTATTATTGTCTAATAATAAGCCCCATGGACTGTAGCCCACCAGGTTCCTCTGTCCATGGAATTTACCAAGCAAGAATACTGGAGTGGGTTGCCATTTCCTTCTCCAGGGGATCTGCCCAACCCAGGGATCAAATCCATGTCTCCCACATTGCAGGTGTGCTGGGGTCTAGCCCCAGTTGGGTCCAGGGATTCTCTCGGGAGGACAGCATTGGTGATTAAAAGGTAAATAATAGATAAAAGGAGAAAGAGACAGGGAAAGAATTTTGCAGTTAAGAAAATATAGGAGAGAAAAGAGGCTGATATTCCTTGGTTTACACAGAAAGCCAATAAAGCCCCAGCACAGGACTTGCTCTGTTCACGTAGACCGCAGGTACCCTCTTGAATCACGGAAGGTGCCCCACCTTAGGCACCTTCTCGAGTGGGTCTTAGAAGCCCAGGCAGGAAAGTGAATGCGGAGGGCCCCTGCACTCCAGGGGATCAGCCTAAAAAGGAAAAGGAAAGAGCAAGAATGACACAGGGAGACCAAGCCTGATAAGCAAGGCCCACACTTTATTTTCCAAAGTAGTTTTTATACTTTAAGTTGTGCATAGAGGATAATGGGGTGGGGGGGTAGAGTCATGCAAGGTCAGCAGTCCTTGATCCTTATCGAAGCCAGGCTTTCTTTCTGCAAACTTATCATATGCAAAAGCTTTAGGTGATTTACATCATCTTCTGGCCAGGAGGCCTGTTAACATTTTATGACCCTTTCTTCAGAAAACTTATTTTTCTCTAAAGGTGATTATTCTAAAGTCAGGCGCTACCCTCCGAAACCATTGAATAAAATTGCATTCCTATAGGGCAAAAGTGTGGAGGGCTATAACAAGAAAAGAATTAACTCAAGGGTCCAAGGTTACAAGCATTAAAGCTACTACTTACATTTCTATACACCAACTATATTAATCAATACACTCCCAGGGACACAGTAGGTAAGGGATATGGAAACTTGGCAGCAAGCATTAGCTCAACAAAGAAATCCTCTACTAGTTCTAGTCTAACAATTTTAACTCTCTGAGAAGCTCTGCACTGTTAGAATATCTAAAGCTTCCCATGCCTCTCGTGGTTGGGAGGCTGTGAATCTGAACAAACCTGTCAGGCAAGCTAGAAAGTCATCAGAGGGGTTTGAAGAGAAACACTCCTATTATGCCCAGGAGCATTATTAACTAGAGCTCTAAGTTAATTTTCTTCAGAGAAAGGTGATCGGGGATAGCCCCCGTTAATGTCAGGGGAGTTGGTAAAAGTCATAAAATAGTAAAACAGACAGATTCTGGTTTTGGGGTAGACCCTCAGGCAGATCCGGGGCGGGGTGGGGGGGGGGCCGCGCCCTTGAGCCCTGATTCACCTTGCCCATCAGGGCTCTCCCGCATGACTTTGTCATGGGTGGGAACTCCCATGCTGGCTCCCGGCATCTCCCCCTTTTTTATTTCTTAAGACAGCCAGATGCAATTCAGTTGCGAGCTTCTGAGTGCTCTGTCGAAGAATTCTGACAATACAAGGAAGAATAATTATGAAAAGCAGAATTACAGCAGCTACAGCAGCATAGCTAAAAATAGTAGAAAGCATGTTCTTTCCTGAAATAAAGTTAGAGAATGTATGGAAGAAGTCATCTGCTACTCCTGAGGCATTAAAATCTAATCGGGAGTGTTCCATGGTCATTATTTGATTATAAATTCTCCCTAAATCTAAACCAATGTCGGAGCTGTTCCAGACACCTGAAATATGGTTTTTAAGCTGGCTCCCGGCACAGGTGGATTCTTTATCATCTGAGCCACAAGGGAAGCCTCAACCAATACATCTGTATTTCTAAAAAATTGGGGTAAGTCATCAATGACAAGGAGGTCAAACCAGTCAATCCTAAAGGAAATCAACCCTGAATAATCATTGGAAGACTAATGCTGAAGCTGAAGCACCAATACTTTGGTCACCTGATGCAAAGAGTCAACTCATTAGAAAAGATCCTGATGATGGGAAGGAGAAGGGGGTGACAAAGGATGAGATGGATGAATGGCATCCCTGACTCAATGGACATGAGTTCAAGCAAAATCCAGGAGATAATAAAGGATAGCAAACCTGGCATACTGCAGCCCATGGGGTCACAGAGAGTCCGACATAACCTAGTGACTGAACAACAACCAAGGAAAAGCCATTATTGGCAGGATTCAATCCTGAGCCTTTTAAAATCAGCTTCTGGATTTATGGCAATTAAAACATATGTGATAGGTTTCAGAAAATCTTTCTAACTGTATAGATTTGAATATTTTTCAACAGTATCTACAGCAAGTAAAAATATAAAATATTATCAGACTATGAGTATATCACATCTTTGAGGATTTTTTGCTATCTTTTCAACTATTTTGAGTAAAGAATGAAGCCCTTATTAGTTGTTTGATTGTAAACACATTTCCCCCCACTTTCCTGTCCCTAAAACACCCACATACCTTCACACCCAAAATACCAATGCATTTTTAGTGCTTTTTGTAATATTTTCTGTACTTCTTTTTTTTGTCCAGTTTTATTTAGCCTTTCTTGTCCCACTAAACTATAAATCGTGTTTCACTATTTTTACATCCACCAAGTCTAACCAGTATCAAAGAAAAAGGATAAACTATTGCCTTGATTGAAAGGACAATAAATTCACAGAAACCAAGGTGCAACCTCAAGATGAAACAAATTAATAAGTAAATAATATGAGACATAAAGAGAGAAATATTCCTGATAAGGGAGGAAACAGGCAGAGTGCATACAATTTTGAAATAAATTTCCAAAATAAGTTTGTAATTTTTATTTTTGTATTATGTATTTCTAATAAGCAGTTTTCATCTATTTGTTTGTTTGTTTGTTTTTCATTTTAAAGCTGGTAAAAATTAGGTGAGTATGAAGAAATTGGGTCCAAAATTCTTGGTTATATTAGAATGTAAGGAAAAGAGAAAAATGAGTTAACTAGCAAATAAACAGGAATGTATGTGACAAAAAATAAAAGAGATGAAGGGAGATAATTTGCTTTATTTCAGATCTTTAAAATGTCGCCATATGTCATTTTTGTTTAATAACATGTTTTTGGTCATTATTGTTCGGTCATGTCCAGCTTTTTGCAATCCCGTGAACCACAGCAGGCCAGACTTCTCCATCCTTCACCATCTCCTAAAGTTTACTCAAACTCATGTCCATTGAGTTGATGATGCCATCCAACCATCTCATCCTTTGTCGCCCCCTTCCCCTTTTGCCCTCAATCTTTCCCAGCATCAGGGTCTTTCCCAATCAGCCGGCTCTTTGCATCAGGTGGCCAAAGACACCCCCATGAACAGTATGAAAGGGCAAAGAGATAACTAATATATTGATACATCAAAATTTAAATTATTTGGGAGCATTTCTGCTTACAGTTTTGTCTTTAATAACAAAAGATTGAGGTCTTTATTTGTCTTCTCCAGTTAATGCTTCTGCTGGCAATTTTTCTGCTTTATCTGTTTAAAAAACAAAATATTAATAGTAAGCATTGACAAGGATGTGGAAAAATTGGAATCCTTGTCCACTGTTGGAGGGAATGTAAAATAGTGCTGTCACTTAAGCATCACGTCAATAACCTGAATGCTTCTATGTGAGCCCTGAAGGAGACCCATATCTCCTGCAGAGCTGAGATCACTAAAAACTAAATTTAGAATTTCAACCTGCTTCTAGCTGAATTGCAACACAAATTGAACTGTCAACCTCAAAGGGTGCCTACCTTTAAAGTGAGGGCATGAACAGGGCAAGAATGAAATCTTCTAAGTTGGAACAGAGGCATTAGGAAGACCCTAGTGAAGCTGGAGACACCTTTTTTTTCTTCTTGAAGAACCTCTTTTTTTTTTTTTTTTTTTGGAAGAACCTCCTTTAGGATTTCTCTTAATGCAAGTCAAGAAATGAAGAATTCCTTCAGATTTTCTTTGTTCAGGAAAGTCTTTATCTCTCCCTCATTTCTGGAGGGCAGTTTTGCCAGGTACAGTATCCTTGACAGTTTTTATTTCAACAGTTTGAATGTCATCCCAATCTCTCATGTTATGCAAAATTTCTTTTGAGAAATCCACTTGTTGTCTTGTGGGGGTTTTCCTTCATGTGACGAGTTGCTTTTCTTTTGATTTCCTTCAAAATTCTTTCTTCGTCTTCAACTTTTGACAATTTATTTATAATGTGTCTTCTTGTTTTTGTTGTTGTTATTCAGTTGCTAAGTACTCTCTGACACTTTTGAGACTCCACGGACTGTAGCCTGCCAGGGTCCTCTGTCCATGGGATTTCCCAGGCAAGAATATTGGAGTGGGTTGCCATTTCCTTCTCCAGGGGATCTTCCTGACCCTGGGGTCAAACTTGTGTCTCCTGCATTGCAAGCGATTCTTTACCACTGAGCCATCTAGGAATCAAAAGTCCCATAGGCTTTCTTTATTCCTTATATTTTATTTTTGCTTCTCTGACTGGATAATTTCAAATGACCTATCTTTCAGTTTACTGATTATTTTCTATTGGTTGTTTTTTCAAGTGAAATTGAAGTTCTTTATTGATTTCTTCAGATTAGTCATTGTGTTATTAAATTCTAGAACTTTTGTTTGGGAATTCTTTTTAATGAGTTCAATTTATCTTTTGAAGTTCTTGGGTTTTTTTGTTTGTTTGTTTGTTTGTTTTTTAATGCATTTTTCCTAATTTTGTTAGTTGTCCATCCATGTGTTATTATAGGCCACAAAATTTCTTCAAGTGGATTATTTTTTAATTCTTTGTCAGATGGTTCATAGATCTTCATTTCTTTGGGGTCAGTTATTGGAGCTATACTAGTTTCCCTTATTGATGTCATGTTTACCTGATTCTTTATCATCCATTATCCTTGGTATCTGCACACTTGAGTAAGCCATCTTCTCATCCAGACTTTACATGTTTCATTTGGAAGAGATCATTCTACATCAGTCAGCTCAGCTTGGGGTTCTGGATGGGTCAGCTGAGAGCATTCTTAGTCAGGCAAGGCTTGCCACTGGGGTTTCTATTTGGGCAAGGGCATTCCCTGAGCTCTGAGGTTGCATGATTCCAGTGGCTGAGAGCGGTTGAATAGGACTACTACCTTAATTTTTTGGCCAGGCAATTGTTAAGATGGGCTCTGTGAATGCTCAGACACTGTTCAGACTTCCTAGTTGAGTGGGATTATGTGTTCTACTCAGCTGCTGGACAGGTCTGTAAACTTGCTTGCCTGCCTGGGCAGGGCCTGAATTGAAGACCATAGCATTGCACCTCAATAACTGGGTACCTACATCTGGTAGAGCTTCCCACCAAACTCCTGAGCCAGATGGGGTCACTGACTCAGCTTTGCAGATGGGCAGAAGCACTGCCTAGGCTTTCTGCTTAAGTGTTATCATAAGGTGGGCTATGAGATAAGCTATACTGGTTGCCAGATGTTCTGATTAGGGTTCCAGGTTGGCTGGAGCTAGAGGCTATCTTCAGCCATAGACCATCTTTGAATCTGTTTCCAATCCAGTCAGAGGCATAGAACAACAGTTTCTATGCTGGTACAGCTTCTTGGCTGGGGACCCAAATTGAGAAGGACTGTTGACTGGGCTCCCCTGACAGATGAAGCAAATGGGCAGAGCTGCTCAGCTCAGATGGGCTGTGCTCTATGCTCAGGCGTTTACTTCAAACCAGGCTGTAGGGTGGGCTATGCGGACTCCTGGATGCTTTGGTCAGGCATTGTTGAGTGGAGCTCAAAGCTACTCTTTGAAATACATAGAGCCACAAACCCACTTTCCTGTTCAAGCAGGGTGACAAATCAGGCTCAAAGAAATGGTCAGCTGGTCAGCTGGAGACCCAAACAAACAAGGCAGAATTTTGCACTAATCATCCTGGTCAGACAGGGCCATTTGCTCAGCTCTACTGGCTGGATTGGCTCCTCAATTCCCACTGTAGGCAGAGTAGTGCTTGAACTACACAACTTCCCAGACGCTATGGTTACATTTACTGGTTGGGTGGGCCTGGGGACTGTATTCAACAGTAGGGGGGCTATGCAATCTGAGAGAGACAGCAGATTAGGCCTGCACATCTTGTTTGTTGTTGTTCACTCACTCAGTCGTGTCCGACTCTTTGCAATCCCATGGACTGCAGCACGCCAGGCTTCCCTGTCCATCACCAACTCCTGGAATTCACTCAAACTCATGTCCATTGAGTCAGTGATGCTATCCAACCATCTGATCCTCTGTCATCCCCTTCTCCTCCTGCCCACAATCTTTCCCAGCATCAGGGTCTTTTCCAATGAGTCAGCTCTTTGCATCAGGTGGCCAAAGTATTGGAGATTCAGCTTCAGCATCAGTCCTTCCAAAATTTTTGTTGTTTAGACACCCAAATTAGGCAGAACTAAAAAGGGAGTTGATAAGAAAGCCTTCCTCAGTGATCAATGCAAAGAAATAGAGGAAAACAACAGGATGGGAAAGACTAGAGGTCTCGTCAAGAAAATCAGAGATACCAAAGGGACATTTCATGCAAAGATGGGTTCGATAAAGGACAGAAATGGTATGGACCTAACAGAAGCAGAAGATATTAAGAAGAGGTGGCAAGAATACACAGAAGAACTGTACAAAAAAGATCTTCACGACCCAGATAATCACGATGGTGTGATCACTGACCTAGAGCCAGACATCCTGGAATGTGAAGTCAAATGGGCCTTAGAAATCATCACTACAAACAAAGCTAGTGGAGGTGACGGAATTCCAGTTGAGCTCTTTCAAATCCTAAAAGATAATGCTGTGAAAGTGCTGCACTCAATATGCCAGCAAATTTAGAAAACTCAGCAGTGGCCACAGGACTGCAAAAGGTCAGTTTTCACTCCAATCCCAAAGAAAGGCAATGCGAAAGAATGCTCAAACTACCACACAATTGCACTCATCTCACATGCTAGTAAAGTGATGCTCAAAATTCTCCAAGCCAGGCTTCAGCAATACGTGAACCGTGAACTTCCAGATGTTCAAGCTGGTTTTAGAAAAGGCAGAGGAACCAGAGATCAAATTGCCAACATCCACTGGATTATGGAAAAAGCAAGAGAGTTCCAGAAAAACATCGATTTCTGCTTTATTGACTATGTCAAAGCCTTTGACTGTGTGGATCACAATAAACTGTGGAAAATTCTGAAAGAGGTGGGAATACCAGAGCACCTGACCTGCCTCTTGAGAAATCTGTATGGAGGTTAGGAAGCAACAGTTAGAACTGGACATGGAACAACAGACTGGTGATGTTCAGACTCCAAATAGGAAAAGGAGTACGTCAAGGCTGTATATTGTCACCCTGTTTATTTAACTTATATGCAGAGTACATCATAAGAAACACTGGACTAGAAGAAACACAAGCTGGAATCAAGATTGCTGGGAGAAATATCAATAACCTCAGATATGTAGATGACACCATCCTTATGGCAGAAAGTGAAGAGGAGCTAGAAAGCCTCTTGATGAAAGTGAAAGAGGAGAGTGAAAAAGTTGGCTTAAAGCTCAACATTCAGAAAATGAAGATCATGGCATCTGGCCCCATCACTTCCTGGCAAATAGATGGAGAAACAGTGTCAGACTTTTTTTTTTTTTTGGGGGGGGGGGGGCCTCCAAAATCAGTACAGATGGTGACTGCAGCCATGAAATTAAAAGATGCTTACTCCTTGGAAGGAAAGTTATGACCAACCTAGATAGCATATTCAAAAGCAGAGGCATTATTTTGCCAACAAAGGTCCATCTGGTCAAGGCTATGGTTTTTCCTGTGGTCGTGTATGGATGTGAGAGTTGGACAGTGAAGAAGGCTGAGCACCGAAGAATTGATGCTTTTGAACTGTGGTGTTGGAGAAGACTCTTGAGAGTCCCTTGGACTGCAAGGAGATCCAAGCAGTCCATTCTGAAGGAGATCAACCCTGGGATTTCTTTGGAGGGAATGATGCTAAAGCTGAAACTCCAGTACTTTGGCCACCTCATGCGAAGAGTTGACTCATTGGAAAAGACTGTGATGCTGGGAGGGATTGGGGGCAGGAGGAGAAGGGGACGACAGAGGATGAGATGGCAGGATGGCATCGCTGACTCGATAGACGTGAGTCTGAGTGAACTCCGGGAGTTGGTGATGGACAGGGAAGCCTGCCGTGCTGAGATTCATGGGGTTGCAAAGAGTCGGACACGACTGAGCGACTGAACTGAACTGAACTGAACTGAAAGACGGAGTTCTCTGGGAGACAAAGCCTCATCTTATATCTGCAAATTACAGTGGCCCCCAACCTTTTTGGCAGCAGGGACATTTCACAAAGACAATTTTTTCATGGACTGGGGTGAAGGGGATGATTTCAAAATGATTCAAGCACATTGCATTTTTTGTGCACCTTATTTCTCTTATTATTACATCAGTTTCACTTCATGTCATCAGGCATTAGATCACGGAGTTTGGAGTGTGTGTGTGTGCTTAGTTGCTCAGTTGTATCTGACTTTTGTGACCTCATGGACTCTAGCCCACCAGGCTCCTTTGTCCACTGGGATTCTCCAGGCAAGAATACTGGATCCTGCATTCCTCCAGGGGATCTTCCCAATCCAGGGATCAAACCCAGGTCTCCTGCATTTCAGGCTGATTTCTACCAAATAAGCCACCAGGGAAGCTCCTGTACAAATGGACTCAGCTGCTGGCTGGGATCTCTACTCAGGCACCACTGTGAGGAGAAATATGGTCTGCAGAGATGTAAGTGCTGCTTGCTCCAGTAAGTACTGGTTGCTCCAGCACTAAGCTCCATGTCCTTTCTCTGTTCCAATCTGATGTCCGTGCTGAAGCCCCACAGATTCTTGCATCTTCTTGATGCAAGACCCACTTGAATCACCCAGGAAGTGATCCACAATGCTGGGAAGCTGGATGTCCACCTTGGGCTCTCTTTTACCTACTGGGAGAAGTTGTAGGCTCAGGAAGACCCTCTGCAGTGCTGACCTGGGGGAGGGACAAGTGATCAGACTGTGACCATTCTTCTCATCCTTCCATGCAATCCTTCTCCATCTCTGTGAACCAGTGGAGTACTTGAGCCTCTGCCCTGTCTTCTGGGATTTTTGTCATAATGTGTTGTCTGTAAGTAGCTGCTAATTGGTCTTATGTGAGAGACTCTGCTTTAAAATATCTGAATTCTACAGGGATAGTTAGAGAGTTTGGGATCGACATATACACACTGCTATATTTAAAATGGATAACCAACGACGACCTACTATATAGCACAAGGAACACTGCTAAACATTATATGGCAGCCTAAGGCAGAGGGGAGTTTGGGGGAGAATGGATACATGTAACCTCAGATATGCAGATGACACCCCTCTTATGGCAGAAAGTGAAGAAGAACTAAAGACCCTCTTGATGAAAGTGAAAGAAGAAAGTGAAAAAGTTGGCTTAAAGCTCAACATTCAGAAAACTAAGATCATGGCCTCTGGTCCCATCGCTTCATGACAAATAGATGGGGAAACAGTGGAAACAGTGACAGACTTTATTTGGGGGAGCTCCAAAATCTGCAGATGGTGATTGCAGCCATGAAATTAAAAGACACTTGCTCCTGGGAAGGAAAGTTATGACCAACCTAGACAGCATATTAAAAAGCAGAGACATTACCATCTTTCTAAAAAAAAATTAAATAAATAAATAAATAAAATAAAAAGCAGAGACATTACTTTGCCAACAAAGGTCCATCTAGTCAAGGCTATGGCTTTACCAGTAGTCATGTATGGATGTGAGAGTTGGACTGTAAAGAAAGCTCAGCACCAAAGAATTGATGCTTTTGAACTGTGGTGTTGGAGAAGGCTCTTGAGAGTCCCTTGGGCTGCAAGGAGATCCAACCAATCCATTTTAAGGAGATCAGTCCTGGGTGTTCATTGGAAGGAATGATGTTAAAGCTGGAGCTCCAATACTTTGGCCACCTGATGGGAAGAGCTGACTCATTGGAATAGACCTTGATGCTGGGAAAGATTGAGGGCAGGAGGAGAAGGGGATGACAGAGGATGAGATGGCTGGATTGCATCACCGACTCAATGGAGATGAGTTTGAGTAAACTCCAGGCATTGGTGATTGATAGGGAGGCCTGATGTGCTGCAGTCCATGGGATCACAAAGAGTCGGACATGACTGAGTGACTGAATTGAACTGAACTGGATACACGTATATGTGTGGCTGAGTCCCTTTGCTGTCCACCTGAAATTGTCACATTGTTAATCGGCTACACTTCACTATAAAATAAAAAGTTCAAAAATAAAGAAAAAATGTTTTAGTTCTATACACTAAATTTTCAGTTTGATATATTAGTTTTCCAAGAGACAAGTGCTTCAATAAATTTAATGTTAGTTAAAATTCAAGTAACTGTTTACTTCAGTTCATAGAAACCTTCACCTATTCCAGAAATTAAAAGTTCCCTAAACTAATATAAAGATAAAGATTATTTTAAATTTTAGAGAGAAAAGGCCTCCTGAAGTGAAGCATGAATCCTAAGTGTGATAAAGAAAAATATTCCATTGTGTATATGTACCACAGCTTTCTTATCCATTCATCTGTTGACGGACATCTTGGTTGCTTCCATGTCCTGGCTATTATAAACAGTGCTGTGATGAACATTGGGGTACATGTGTCTCTTTCGATTCTGGTTTCCTCAATGTGTATGCCCAGCAGTGGGATTGCTGGGTCATATGGCAGGTCTATTTCCAGCTTTTTAAGGAATCTCCACACTGTTCTCCATAGTGGCTATACTAGTTTGCATTCCCACCAATGGTGTAAGAGGGTTCCCTTTTCTCCACACCCTCTCCAGCATTTATTGCTTGTAGACTTTTGGATATCAGCCATTCTGACTGGCATGAAATGGTACCTCATTGTGGTTTTGATTTGCATTTCTCTGATAATGAGTGATGTTGAGCATCTTTCATGTGTTTGTTAGCCTTCTGTATGTCTTCTTTGGAGAAATTTCTGTTTAGCTCTTTGGCCCACTTTTTGATTGGGTCATTTATTTTTCCAGGATTGAGCTGCAGGAGTTTATTGTATATTTTTGAGATAAATTCTTTGTCCTTTGCTTCGTTTGCTATTATTTTCTCCCATTCTGAAGGCTGCCTTTTCACCTTTCTTATAGTTTCCTTTGTTGTGAAGAAGCTTTTAATTTTAATTAGGTCCCATTTGTTTATTTTTGCTTTTATTTCCAATATTCTGGGAGGTGGGCCATAGAGGATCCTGGTGTGGCTTACGTCAGAGAGTGTTTTGCTTATGTTTTCCTCTAGGAGTTTAATAGTTACTGGTCTTACATTTAGATCTTTAATCCATTTTGAGTTTATTTTTGTATATGGTGTTAGAAAGTGTTCTAGATGTCCATCAGCAGATGAATGGATAAGAAAGCTGTGGTACATATACACAATGGAATATTACTCAGCCATTAAAAAGAATACATTTGAATCAGTTCTAATAAGGTGGATGAAACTGGAGCATATTATACAGAGTGAAGCAAGCCAGAAAAAAAAAAGCACTAATACAGTATACCAATGTATATATATGGAATTTAGAAAGAAGGTAACGATAACCCTGTATGCGAGACAGCAAAAGAGACACAGATGTACTGAACAGTCTTTTGGACTCTGGGAGAGGGCGAGGGCAGGATGATATGGGAGAATGGCATTGAAACATGTAAAATATCATATGTGAAACAAATCATCAGTCCAGGTTTGATGCATGATACAGGGTGCTCAGGACTGGTGCACTGGGATGACACAGAGGGATGGGATGGGGAGGGGGGTTCAGCATGGGGAACACATGTACATTCATGGTGGATTCAAGTCAATGTATGGCAAAATCAATACAATATTGTAAAGTAAAATAAATTAATTAAATTAATAAAAAAGAAAAATAAAATAATAAAAAAGAAAAATATTGTCTTATATATTATACATAAGATAAAAATCATGAAAAACTAAGTTGAATGGTAATAAAAATATACCAAGTGAAAATACAAAAAGACATAATCAATACTTTCTATAATCAGTAATCTATAATTACTTTCTATAATCAGTAAAGAAAAGGAGGAAGACAAACAAATAGAAAATCAATGAATAAAGAAAATAAAATAGCCACGCATGGAATAATTGACAAATAAGTAACAGAACAGGTGTTCTGTCTCACAGGTAATGTGGAAGTATTAGTTAAAACAATAAAAGAACATTTGTGCCTATTAAAATTGATAATGTAATATATTAGTAAGGGTTTGAAGAAACATATACATGTATTGTATATGTGGTTACTAATTAACAGCTTTTGCAGAAAGTATCTATACTTGAGGATTTATAAGATGCGTACTATTTGACATGGAAGTTTTTCTTCTCTATTTCTACTTTACAGAATATTCAAATACATTCACAGAGACGTATATGTAATAAAGTTTCATGCTACAGTATCTACAGCAAAACGTTAGCCAAACTGTCTGGAAAGATACAATCCAAATGTTAACAGTGTAACTGGAAAGACAAAAAATCAGGAGAAAGGATTATGGAATCAGTTTTTATTCAATGTGCTTCTATTTTTATATATATATTTTTAATTTTTCAACTATGAATTCTTACATTAATTGTGAAAATCTTGAATTTTAAAAGTGATAAAGTGGAAGTGCAGAAATGACTCATCTTCTCTGAAAGTACAAATATACTTCTCAGAAAAATAAAAATGGATGTACATAGTCATATTATGTTTCATCTTGATTTCCTGAACATCAGTTAAAAAATAGCTCAGTGTATGGGCTATTTCTTCACAATATATATGAGGGATACCATATGTTGCAGGAAAATTCAGCCAAAATAGAGAGGAAAAGAATATTACTAATAGTTTCTGAATTAAATCTTCATCTTTCCATCAAAATTAATTCCACTTGAAATCAAGTCAAAGAAGGTGCTTGTCAACCCCCTCCCCATGCAGATGAATCTCCAACATTTAAAGTATCTACATCAAATTTACAAGTTATCTTACATATGCAATTAACAAACAGACCAGTGTCAGGAACACAACATTTACTTGCATCTTGCAGGTAACAGACGGATGCACCAGAATGTTGACTACTTCATTTATCTTCTGATAGTTTGAGATCAACACTAGCATAATTCTTCTCACAAATAAAGAAAAACTGCCTGGTGCACACTGTGGCAGCTACTTTGGTTGCTGTGACATATGCACAGTTGTTGTTTATTTTTGAATTCAACAGATTTCTGTTAAAGAGGGGAAAATTAAAAATTGAGTCTAATATTCAGACATAAATCATATTTCCACTAGATATACTACTATGGACAAGAAGGGAGTTATATGTTTAGCTATCTCTCTGTTTATTCACTTAACAAACATTTCTAAAATATTATCATATTACCAAGATTCTGGAATGTAGATACAGAGTAAATCTATTTCTGTCCTCAAGGAGTTTACACAAAGAGAGGGAAAGATGCATTTATTTGGCACAGAAGAGTGGCTTCTAACTCAGACAAGGGGGAAAGAGTTTGCCAGGGAACACAGTTTTGATGTGGGAAGATTTTAGCTGACTCTTAAGTAAGTACCACTTAATGCAGAACCCCTACATAGAATGTGATGCATAGCTTATGAATTATTAAATAAATGCATGCACAAATAAATAAATGATATAATTATCTCATAAATTGGTGACCCAGAGAAAACCATAATTCAAAAAGATGCATGCACCCAATGTTCATGGCAGCATTATTTACAGTAGGCAGGATGTGGGAATAACCTAAATGTCCATCAAAAGAAGAATGCATAAACAAGATATAGTACATATATACCATAGAATATTACTCAGCTATAAAAAAGAATGAAATCGGGTCATTTGCAGACATGCGAATAGACCTAGAGATTGTCATACAGGATGAAGAAAGTCAGAAAGAAAAAAACACGTATATTGTACATGAAGGTGGAAGAGGACAGTGAAAAAGTTGGCTTAAAACTCAACATTCAGAAAACGAAGATCATGGCATCTGGTTCCATCACTTCATGGGATAGATGGGGAAACAGTGTCAGACTTTATTTTGGGGGGCTCCAAACTCACTGCAGATGGTGACTGCAGCCATGAAATTCAAAGACGCTCACTCCTTGGAAGAAAAGTTATGACCAACCTAGATAGCATATTGAAAATCAGAGACATTACTTTGCCAACAAAGGTCCGTCTAGTCAAGGCTATGGTTTTTCCAGTGGTCATGTATGGATGTGAGAGTTGGACTATGAAGAAAGCTGAATGCCAAAGAATTGATGCTTTTGAACTGTGGTGTTGGAGAAGACTCTTGAGAGTCCCTTGGACTGCAAGGAGATCCAACCAATCCATTCTGAAGGAGATCAGCCCTGGAATTTCTTTGGAAGGAATGATGCTAAAGCTGAAACTCCAGTACTTTGGCCACCTCATGGGAAGAGTTGACTCATTGGAAAAGTCTCTGATGCTGGGAGGAATTGGGGGTAGGAGGAGAAGGGGACGACAGAGGATGAGATGGCGAGATGGCATCACTGACTCAATGGACGTGAGTCTGAGTGAACTCCAGGAGTTGGTGATGGACAGGGAGGCCTGGCATGCTGCGATTCATGGGGTCACAAAGAGATGGACACGACTGAGCGACTGAACTGAACTGAACTGAACTGAACACACATATATGGAATCTGAAAAAATTGGTAAAGATGATCTTATTTACAAGGTAGAAATAGAGACACAGACGTAGAGAACGAACATATGGACAGCAAAGGGGAAAGGGGGCTAGGTGGGATGAATTGGGAGGTTGGGACTGAAATATATACTCTGTTCCTACTATGAAAAGAAGAGAAGCAAAAAGCAAAGGAGAAAAGGAAAGATATAAACATCTGAATGCAGAGTTCCAAAGAAGAGCAAGAAGAGATAAGAAAGCCTTCTTCAGCAGTCAATGCAAAGAAATAGAGGACAACAACAAAATGGGAAAGACTAGGGATCTCGTCAAGAAAATCAGAGATACCAAAGGAACATTTCATGCAAAGATGAGTTCGATAAAGGACAGAAATGGTATGGACCTCACAGAAGCAGAAGATATGGCAAGAATACACAGAAGAACTGTACAAAAAAGATCTTCACAACCCAGATAATCACGATGGCTTGATCACTCACCTAGAGCCAGACATCCTGGAATGTGAAGTCAAGTGGGCCTTAGAAAGCATCACTATGAACAAAGCTAGTGGAGGTGATGGAATTCCAGTTGAGCTATTTCAAATCCTGAAAGATGATTCTGTGAAAGTGCTGCACTCAATATGCCAGCACATTTGGAAAACTCAGCAGTGGCCACAGGACTGGAAAAGGTCAGTTTTCATTCCAACCCCAAAGAAAGGCAATTCGAAAGAATGCTCAAGCTACTGCACAATTGCACTCATCTCACATGCTAGTAAAGTAATGCTCAAAATTCTCCAAGCCAGGCTTCATCAATATGTGAACCGTGAACTTCCTGATGTTCAAGCTGGTTTTAGAAAAGGCAGAGGAACCAGAGATCAAATTGCCAACATCTGCTGGATCATCAAAAAAGCAAGAGAGTTCCAGAAAAGCATCTATTTCTGCTTTATTGACTATGCCAAAGGCTTTGACTGTGTGGATCACAATAAACTGTGGAAAATTCTGAAAGAGATGGGAATACCAGACCACCTGATCTGCCTCTTGAGAAATTTGTATGCAGGTCAGGAAGCAACAGTTAGAACTGGACATGGAACAACAGACTGGTTCCAAATAGGAAAAGGAGTACATCAAGGCTGTATATTGTCACCCTGTTTATTTAACGTATATGCAGAGTACATCATGAGAAACGCTGGACTGGAAGAAACACAAACTGGAATCAAGATTGCTGGGAGAAATATCAATAACCTCAGATATGCAGATGATACCACCCTTATGGCAGAAAGTGAAGAGGAACTAAAAAGCCTCTTGATGAAAGTGAAAGTGGAGAGTGAAAAAGTTGGCTTAAAGCTCAACATTCAGAAAACGAAGATCATGGTATCCAGTCCCACCACTTCATGGGAAATAGATGGGGAAACAGTGGAAACAGTGCCAGACTTTATTTTTCGGGGCTCCAAAATCACTACAGATGGTGACTGCAGCCATGAAATTCAAAGACGCTTATTCCTTGGAAGGAAAGTTATGACCAACTTAGATAGCATATTCAAAAGCAGAGACATTACTTTGCCAACAAAGGTCCGTCTAGTCAAGGCTATGGTTTTTTCTGTGGTCATGTATGGATGTGAGAGTTGGACTGTGAAGAAGGCTGAGCGCCGAAGAATTGATGTTTTTGAACTATGGTGTTGGAGAAGACTCCTGACAGTCCCTTGGACTGCAAGGAGATCCAACCAGTCCATTCTGAAGGAGATCAGCCCTGGGATTTCTTTGGAAGGAATGATGCTGAAGCTGAAACTCCAGTACTTTGGCTACCTCATGTGAAGAGTTGATTCATTTGAAAAGACTCTGATGCTGGGAGGGATTGGGGGCAGGAGGAGAAGGGGACGACAGAGGATGAGATGGCTGGATGGCATCACTGACTCCATGGACGTGAGTTTTAGTGAACTCCGGGAGTTGGTGATGGACAGGGAGGCCTGGCGTCCTGCGATTCATGGGGTCGCAAAGAGTCGGACACGACTGAACAACTGATCTGATCTGATAAAATAGGTAACTAATAAGAACCTCCTGTATAGCACAGGAAACCCTACTCAATGCTCTGTGGTGACCTAAACGGAAAAGAAATCCAAAAAGGAGGGAATTTATGTTTATGTGAGATTTATGTATATATGTTGCTGATTGACTTCTTTGTAGATTAGAAACTAACAGAGCATCGTAAAGCAACTATAGTGGGGGCGCTTTAGTCGATAAGTCATGTCCAGCTCTTCCGCCCCCATGAACTGTAGCCTGCCAGGCTCCTGTGTCCATAGCATTTTCCAGGCAAGACTACTGGAGTGGGTTGCCATTTCATTCTCCAGGGGCTCTTCCTGACCTGGGGATCAAACCCTGGTCTCCTGCATTGCAGGCAGATTCCTTACTGACTGAGCTACCAAGCAACTAAAAATAAAATAAAGTAATGATTAGGATTTAACCAGATGAAGAGTGGAACTACAGATAATCCAGATAAAGGATATAGTATGTGCAAATGTGCAGAAATATAAAAGAGTGTATCTCATGTGATTAACTGCAAATTTGGAACAAATCTTTATTACAGCAAATAAAAGGCACTCTAAATACTAGTGTAGTGTAAAAAGGACCAAATTCAGAAGTAGGTGACCTAGTTCTCAGCCCATCTCTGCCATTAGTAGTTGTTAAGACTTTTTTAGTTAATTTATTAATAGTATCTGTCCGGGGAGGGGGGGGGATGTATATAATCTTAAAAATTATCATAGAAAACTACATCATGAAAAATGGGGAAAAACATAGCACACTGAGTCCAACCCAATTCATTTTCAGATTGTTTCTTAATGGTGTATTATTTGTAATATGAAATGGGCTTTGCTAGACAGTGACAAAATCTAGATAAACAGTGAAGATATTTGATTTAGACCATGGAACTAGTCATTGAGGGCTTCCGTGGTGGTTAAGCAGTAAACAATCTGCCTGCCAATGCACGAGACACTGGTTTGATACGTGGATTGGGTAGATCCCTTGGAGGGGGAGATGGCAGGTCACTCCAGTATTCTTGCCTGGGAAATCCCATGGACGGAGGAGCCTGGAGGGCTACAGAGTCACAGGTATAGGATCCCAGAGTCACAACAATCTAGCTACTAAAACAACAACAGCAACTAGTCCCTGAAACCCTACATTTCCAGCTACCCCCTATTTATGTCTATAAAATTCATTAATATCCATATTGATAATCTTTAAGTTGTTAAGCAACCATCCACCATGACCTGCCCATCTTGTGTGGCTAGTGGAGGTGATGGAATTCCAGTTGAGCTATTTCAAATCCTGAAAGATGATGCTGTGAAAGTGCTGCACTCAATATGCCTGCAAATTGGGAAAACTCAGCAGTGGCCACAGGACTGGAAAAGGTCAGTTTCCATTCCAATCCCAAAGAAAGGCAATGCGAAAGAATGCTCAAACTACTGCACAATTGCACTCATCTCACATGCTAGTAAAGTAATGCTCAGAATTCTCCAAGCCAGGCTTCAGCAATATGTGAACCATGAACTTCCAAATGTTCAAGCTGGTTTTAGAAAAGGCAGAGGAACCAGAGATCAAATTGCCAACATCCACTGGATCATCGAAAAAGCAAGAGAGTTCCAGAAAAACATCTATTTCTGCTTTATTGACTATGCCAAAGCCTTTGACTGTGTGGATCACAATAAACTGTGGAAAATTCTGAAAGAGATGGGAATACCAGACCACCTGATCTGCCTCTTGAGAAATTTGTATGCAGGTCAGGAAGCAACAGTTAGAACTGGACATGGAACAACAGACTGGTTCCAAATAGGAAAAGGAGCTCGTCAAGGCTGTATATTGTCACCCTGCTTATTTAACTTCTATGCAGAGTACATCATGAGAAAGGCTGGGCTGGAAGAAGCACAAGCTGGAATCAAGATTGCTGGGAGAAATATCAATAACCTCAGATATGCAGGGAGAAGGCGACAGCACCCCACTCCAGTACTCTTGCCTAGAAAATCCCATGGATGGAGGAACCTGGTAGGCTGCAGTCCACGGGGTTGCAAAGAGTCAGACACGACTGGGTGACTTCACTTTCACTTTTCACTTTCATGCATTGGAGAAGGAAATGGCAACCCACTCATGTTCTTGCCTGGAGAATCCCAGGGATGGGGGAGCCTGGTGGGCTACCATCTATGGGGTCGCACAGAGTCGGACACGAATGAAGCGACTTAGCAGCAGTAGCAGCAGATATGCAGATGACACCACTCTTACGGCAGAAAGTCAAGAGGAACTAGAAAGCCTCTTGATGAAGGTGAAAGAGGAGAGTGAAAAAGTTGGCTTAAAGCTCAACATTCAGAAAACAAAGATCATGGCATCTGGTCCCATCACTTCATGGGAAATAGATGGGGAAACAGTGTCAGACTTTATTTTTTGAGGTTCCAAAATCACTGCAGATGGTGACTGCAGCCATGAAATTCAAAGACGCTTACTCCTTGGAAGGAAAGTTATGACCAACCTAGATAGCATATTGAAAATCAGAGACATTACTTTGCCAACAAAGGTCCGTCTAGTCAAGGCTATGGTTTTTCCAGTGGTCATGTATGGATGTGAGATTTGGACTGCTAAGAAAGCTGAATGCCGAAGAATTGATGCTTTTGAACTGTGGTGTTGGAGAAGACTCTTGAGAGTCCCTTGGTATGCAAAGAGATCCAACCAGTCCATTCTAAAGGAGATCAGCCCTGGGTGTTCTTTGGAAGGAATGATGCTAAAGCTGAAACTCCAGTACTTTGGCCACCTGATGCGAAGAATTGACTCATTGGAAAAGTCTCTGATGCTGGGAGGGATTGGGGGCAGGAGGAGAAGGGGACGACAGAGGATGAGATGGCTGGATGGCATCACTGACTCCATGGACGTGAGTTTGAGTGAACTCTGGGAGTTGGTGATGGACAGGGAGGCCTGGCATGCTGCGATTCATGGGGTCACAAAGAGTCGGACACGATTGAGTGACTGAACTGAACTGAAGCAACCATCGAGTTGTGTGCTGTGGATTAACAAAACGTCAGAGACAGAATATTTTAGATTGAATGTGAGATGGTAAAGAAAACGAAATGCTAATTAGGAGCATAAAAGGGGAACGAATTTCAAAGCAGAAGATCAAGAATGACTTCAAAGAGAAAACAAATTTTAACTGAAAGTATTACTGGTTGAGGAAACTGCATGAATACAAGTATAGAAACATGGAAATCAGCAGTGTTTTTTGTAATGCCAAGGATATTTTACAAAATTAAAATTAGAATTGCTCTTGAGGTCAGAAAATCTTGCTTAATGAAACTTATCTGTTCAATTCATTTCCATAGTTAACAAGTAAACTGAAGCTTTCAAGTGTTTTGGATACTTACAGTTTATATTGTATCAAAGAACCATCTTCCCACATCCAGGGGCTGACACTTCCTTTTCGAGATAATCCAATCCAATAAAAATAAGACACCAAAGACTGAACAAAGTTCTGCAAAGGAAGAACCCTACATGTAATTTAATCCCTAGTCTTTTTTTTAACAATAAAAAACGAAAATATGTGAATGCACACTGCCATATTTAAAATGGATAACCAAGAAGGACCTAGAACATGGAACTCTGCTCAATGTTATGTGGCAGCCTGAATGAGAGAGAAGTTTGGGGGAGAGTGGATACATGTATATATAGGGCTGAGTCCCTTTGCTGTTCACCTGAAACTGCCACAACATTGTGTGTTAATTGGCTATATACCCCGATACAAAATAAAAAGAAAATAATGTGAAGACAAACAATTATGATTTTTACCAAAATCTTTTTTTTTACATTTTCAATTAGGACTATTTATTATTGTCTAATCATTCCTTCTGCTTCCCTGGTGGAAGGAAACACAAGAGACATGGGTTTGATCCCTGGGTTGGGAAGATCCCTTGGAGAAGGGAAGGGCTACCCACTCCAATATGTGCCAAAAGTATCAACATATTAAAAGATCCATTATTATTAAAGGACTTCAAAACATGAAAAAAGGGCAACTCCCATAATGGTTTCATGAGAAATGCCTTTTTGTTCAGAAACCTCAGTTTGCTTCCTAGAGCAGATACAAAGCATCATTACCAGAGCTTAATGTTTTTCTGAGACAAAACTAAAATTGAGACACTGTAATTCCCACCAACAAGGGATTCTTTTTATTTACTACAAAGTTTTCTATTTGACTTGAAAAGACAAGTTATTGTCATTTAACAAGCACATGAGTTTCAGATGTTCTTTAAAAATTTTTAGCAATTTTCTCCTTGCATATAAAAAAAATGGGAAAAATTTACAACTTCAGAACTCATTACCTGTTCATCCTCATCTTCTATTTTCAACAGATGAGAGCCCTGGTTGGTGCAGAATTTCTGACTCTCTTCAAAGGTTTTATCTATGTCAGAAAAATAGTAGCATTTCTCTTCACAGCAAGACCATTTGTTTTTGTATTCTTCCCTGTACTTTTCTTTAAAAAAAAAAAGTTTTTAAGTTAGTCTAATTCTCTTCCTGGAAAGTTTTGCTCCAGACATCCTTCCCAGCTCTACAGGTCTTACTACTTTCCATGAGCTCTGAGGACATCACTGCTAACTCAAAATGCAAAATAACGTGTCTGTCGTTCAGAGGGAAAGAGTACTTTTCTTTTTCTGCAAAGTTTTCTCCAAGATGCCATGAGCACCAGGACATGAATGTAAGAGTAGGAAATATTTAAGAGTGCAAAAACTGTATTGCTTTTGATATTTAATTTTTGTATCAATACTAACAATGCTTTCCTCCAGGAACTCTCTAGCTTCATCAAAGTACAGTGACTATTAGTTTGGGCTTCCTTGGTAGGTCAATGGTAAAGAATTCGCATGCCAATGCGGAGACAAAAGAGACACGGGTTCAATCCCTGGGTCAAGAAGATTCCCCTGGATGAGGAAGTGGCAACCCACTCCAGTATTTTTGCCTGGGAAATCCCATGGACAGAGGAACCTGGTGGGCTACACTCCATGAGGTTACAAACAGTTGGACACAAGTTAGCAACTAAACCACAACAACAGCAATTATTAGTTTAAAGAAAGAAAATAATCCATTTCTCCTTTCTCCTACCCATCAAATTGTACCATATGAAAAATGTAAGAACAAAAAATATAGTTACTAAAAAAGCATCTTTAAAGTATTTCCATAGAAGACAAAACAAAAGTAACTAAATTATATTCTAGCAAGAATATTTTAAGCAACTAGTTGCTAGTGGTAAGCAAAACAAACAGAGAGTTAAAGTCCCACCAGAGTGCTTATCAAAACTAGTAGATGGATATAGATAAGAGTCTTATTGAATTGACTGTTGACCTGGAGAAACTTCAGGGAAGCTCTCTGAATTTTCAGTTTATCCATGACTTTGAGAGATAGGATGGGATTGCTTGCAAGGTAAATTTTACCCATATGACCAAGTCAGGAGTTGGGATATATTTCAAGGGACTTGAGTTAGCAAAGTGATACATAGGATACATAGTTGTTGCTATTTGGTCCCTTAAGCCTTACCCGACTATTTTTGCAACCCCATGCAACCCCAAGGAGCCTGCCAGGCTCCTCTGTCCATGGGATTTCCCAGGCAAGAATACTGGAATGGGTGACCATTTCCTTCTCCAGATCTTTCCAACCCAACAATCGAACTCACATCTCCTGCATTGGCAGGTGGATCCTTTACTGCTGAGCCACCTGGGAAGTGACATAAGACAGTACCATTTCACAAGGGATCAGTGGAAAATATTGTCTTATAAAGAAGTAGGAAACTACTAAGCAATTATACTATATCTTATCCATACTAAATTAAATGCACTGAAAGATTTCCTTTGCTGATTGATATGACTCTTAAAGAAACTCAAAAATTATTTCACTTCTTATTTGCAAAGTCAGTTAACTGACAGACCAATAAACAGAAACTACTAAATTTTGATTATCTACAGTTCAAAGATGCAGGCAAACCATGTGGCAAGAAATTGTATCTTCTTGAATAAAAAATATCTCTACCATACTTCACTTTTGTAGATCATGAGTTATGTTACTACATACCTGAGTTTAACCAATCCTTTGAAAAGCATTTATTTTTCATAGGAGTCCTGGTTTTCTCATATTCCTGCGTGTCATTATCCAACATGTTCTGATCATATTCCTGTGGGTCATTATCCAACATGTTCTGATAATTAAAAGAGTTTTGAAAATCTGAAAATCATCAGCAAAAGACAGTTAGTTAGTTAGAGAGTTAGTTTAACAGGTAAAATATAAACTCTTTACACTAAACTTTTCATTTTCAAAATGAAGAAAATATATATATATATATAATATTAAAAATCAGAAAAAAATTTTAAATCTTCTCCTGTAATTTCAATTTTGTTTCTCACATTTTAGAAACTGTATGAGAGAGTGAAATCTTCAAATGTCAACATAGTTCATTCTCTTTTTTTTTGTATTTCTCTTTTATTATTCTTATTTAATAATGAACAGACATACATTTAGTTTGTTGAAAAGCTAGAACCCAGGCTTTCTGGCTTCAAGTCTCCCTATTTTCCTTTTTTTTTAATTTAAATTTATTCATTTTAATTAGAGGCTAATTACTTTAAAATATTGTTTTGGTTTTGCCATACATCAACATGAATCCATTGGGTGTACACGTGTTCCCAATCCTGAACCCCCCTCCCACTCCCTCCCCGTACCATCCCTCTGGGTCATCCCACTGCACCAGCCCCAAGCTTCCTGTATCCTGCATCAAACCTGGACTGGCGATTCGTTTCTTATATGATATTATACATGTTTCAATGCCATTCTCCCAAATCATCCCCCCCTTGACTCTACTTTTAGGAAAAGACAAAATGTTTAGATAAAATTTAACATAAAGAATGAAGTTTCTCAACCCGATCAAAAAGTGGGAAAAAAAATCTGAATAGACATTTCTCCAAAGAAGACATACAGATGGCTAACAAACACATGAAAAGATGCTCAACATCGCTCATTATTAGAGAAATGCAAATCAAACCCACAATGGAATATCACCTCACACTGGTCAGAATGGCTGCCATCAAAATGTTTACGAACAATAAACGCTAGAGAAGGTGTGGAGGAAAGGGAACCCTCTTGCATTGTTGGTGGGAATGTAAATTGATACAAACACTATGGAAGATGGTATGGAGATTCCTTAAAAAAAAAAAAAAAAAAAAACAGGAATAAAACCACCATATGACCCAGCAATCCCACTTCTAAGCATATACCCTGAGGAAACCAAAATTGAAAAACACACATGTATCCCATTGTTCATTGCAGCACTGTTTACAATAGCTAGAACATGGAAGAAAACTAGATGTCCATTGACAGATGAATGGATAAAGGAGTTATGGTACATATACACAATGGAATATTATTCAGCCATAAAAAGGAATGGAGTTGAGTCAGTCCTGAGGTGGATGAACCTAGAACTTATTACACAGAGTGAAGTAAGTCAGAAAGAGAAAGATAACTATCATATTAACATATTGTAACACATTTATACAGAATCTAGAAAAATGGTACTGAAGAATTTACTTACAGAGCAGCAATGGAGAAACAGACATGGAGAATAGACTTGTGGACATGGGGAGAGGGGAGTGGAGGGTGAGATGTGTGGAAAGAGTAACATGGAAACTTACATTACCATATGTAAAATAGATAGCCAATGGGAATTTGCTGTATTTGGGAGGGAAACGGGAGGGAGGTTCAAAAGGGAGGAGATATATGTATTATACTTATGGCTGATTCATGTTGAGGTTTGACAGAAAACAACAAAATTCTGTAAAGCAATTATCCTCCAATAAAAACATAAATAAAATAAAAGAATGAAGTTTCTGTAGAATACTTACACTTAGTAGCAAAAAATGCTGATATTCCCAAAAGGATGACACATATAATTCCTAGTATTACTGCTGCAATACGTCCAGAAGATGCTGCTTGGAACACTGTCAAAAGAATGTGTAAACTGAAGATAAAGTGCCACAAGGCTACAATCTAGGTAATATTCTCTGAGCTTTTGTCTCACAAAAGCATACAGGTTAAGAATGAATTAGCACTGTCATGAAGTAGCTATTGTAATGCATTCAGTTCACAGGAGTATCATTTCACTTATTAAGGAAAAAAAAAAAAAACTTACCATCTATTAGAAGTATTTGCCTCTGTTTTTAAATCATTGGTGCTCCCAATTTAAACATTATTTGGTGATGCAAAGGAAATGAGGGGAAGGGATGTAATTTTTTCTTTTCTTTCCAAGTAACATTTACTTTTTTAAAATCACCAATCTGTTATTTCTTATCTTGCTTACAATATGCATGGTATTTCCCTTATTTGAAGCTGTGCATGTGCGTTCAGTCATGTCTTTGTAACCCCATGAACTGTAGTCCTCCAGGCTCCTCTGTCCATGGGATATTCCAGACAAGAATACTGGAGTAGATTGCCACTTCCTATTTCCTCTTAAGTCTTATTACTTCTAAGATAGAAAAGAAAAATACCAATAACAAAAATATTGATTTTAAAATTTAGATGACAACTGGAACCCTTCCTAGTTGGTATTTGGAGGAGGGATATAGTAAAAGAGTGTTTCTGAGTAAATAAACATAAAGCTAAGAAATACTAATTACTATAGTCAATTAAGCCCTAGTTAAGATTCAACTGAAAGACTAAGGGAAGAAATCACTTGCATTTCTATATACTAACAACGAAAAATCAGTAAGAGCAATAAAAGAGTCAATCTCATTCACCATTTCAACAAAAAGAATTAAATATCTAGGAATAAACTTACCTAAGGAGACGAAAGAACTGTACACAGAAAATTATAAGGCACTGATGAAAGAAATCAAAGATGACATAAATACATGGAGAGATATTCCATATTCCTGGGTAGGAAGAATCAATATTGTGAAAATGACCATACTACCAAATACAATCTACAGATTCAATGCAATCCCTATCAAATTACCAATGGCATTTTTCACAGAACTAAAACAAAAAATTTCACAATTCATATGGAAACACAAAAGACCCCAAATAGCCAACGCAGTCTTGAGAAAGAAGAATGGAGCTGGAGGAATCAAGCTTCCTGACTTCAGGTTATACTACAAAGCTACAGTCATCAAGACAGTATGATAATGGCACAAACACAGAAATATAAACCAATGGAACAAGATGAAAACTCAGAAATAAACCCATGCACTTATGGGTACCTTATTTTTGACAAAGGAGGAAAGAATATGCAATGGGGCAAAGACAGCCTCTTCAATAAATGGTGCTGGGAAAACTGGACAGCTACAAGCAAAAGAATGAAATTAGAACACTTCCTAACACCCTACACAAAGATAAACTCAAAATGGATTAAAAACCAAAATGTAAGACCAGAAACTATAAAACTCTTAGAGGAAAACATAAGCAGAACACTTGATGACATAAATCAAAGCAAGATCCTCTATGACCCACCTCCTAGAGTAATGGAAATAAAAACAAAAGTGAACAAGTGGGACCTGATTAAACTTACAAGCTTTTGCACAGCAAAGGAAACTATAAGCAAGGTGAAAAGAAAACCCTCAGAATGGGAGAAAATAATAGAAAATGAAATAACTGACAAAGGATTAATTTCCAAAATATACAAGTAGCTCATACAACTCAATACCAGAATAACAAACAACCCAATCAAAAAGTGGGAAAAAACACCTAAACAGACATTTCTCCAAAGAAGACATACAGATGGCTAACAAACATATGAAAAGATGCTCAACATTGCTCATTATTAGAGAAATGCAAATCAAAACTACAATGAGATATCACCTCACACTGCTCAGAATGGCCCTCATCAAAAAGTCTACAAATAGTAAGTGCTGAAGAGGGTGTGGAGAAAAGGGAACACTCTTGTGCTGTTGATGGGAATGTAAATTGATAAAGCCACTATGGAAGACTGTATGGAATTCATTAACAAACTAGGAATGAAACCACCATAAGACCCAGCAATCCCACTCCTAGGAATATACCCTGAAGAAACCAAAATTAAAAGAGACACATGTTCATTGCAGCACTATTTACAGTAGTTAGGACAAGGAAGCTCCCTAGATGTCCATGGACAGATGAATGGACAAAGAAGTTGTGGTATATATACACAATGGAATATTCAGTTCAATTCAGTTCAGTCACTCAGTCACGTCCAACTCTCTGCCACCCCATGAGCCGCAGAACGCCAGGCCTCCCTGTCCATCACCAACTCCCAGAATCCACCTAAA
The DNA here is from genome assembly GCF_029407905.1 of Bubalus kerabau. Lineage (NCBI taxonomy): Eukaryota > Metazoa > Chordata > Mammalia > Artiodactyla > Bovidae > Bubalus > Bubalus kerabau. The sequence goes on from NC_073624.1 coordinate 22,847,301, forward strand.
CCCATGTCCATCGAGTTGGTGATTCCATCCAACCATCTCATCCTCTGTCGTCCTCTTCTCCTCATGCCCTCAATCTTTTCCAGCATCAGGGTCTTTTCCAATGAGTTAGCTATTCGCATCAGGTGGCCAAAGTATTGGAATTTCAGCTTCAACATCAGTCTTTCCAATGAACACCCAGGACAGACCTCCTTTAAGATGAACTGGTTGGCTCTCCTTACAGTCCAAGGGCCTCTCAAAAATTAGGGCAGAAATAAATGCAAAAGAAACAAAAGAGACCATAGCAAAAATCAACAAAGCCAAAAGCTGGTTCTTTGAAAGGATAAATAAAATTGACAAACCATTAGCCAGACTCATCAAGAAACAAAGGGAGAAAAATCAAATCAATAAAATTAGAAATGAAAATGGAGAGATCACAACAGACAACACAGAAATACAATGGATCATAAGAGACTACTATCAACAATTATATGCCAATAAGATGGACAACGTGGAAGAAATGGACAAATTCTTAGAAAAGTACAACTTTCCAAAACTGGACCAGGAAGAAATAGAAAATCTTAACAGACCCATCACAAGCACGGAAATTGAAACTGTAATCAAAAATCTTCCAGCAAACAAAAGCCCAGGTCCAGACAGCTTCACAGCTGAATTCTACCAAAAATTTAGAGAGGAGCTAACACCTATCCTGCTCAAACTCTTCCAGAAAATTGCAGAGGAAGGTAAACTTCCAAACTCATTCTATGAAGCCACCATCACCCTAATACCAAAACCTGACAAAGATCCCACAAAAAAAGAAAACTACAGGCCAATATCACTGATGAACATAGATGCAAAAATCCCTAACAAAATTCTAGCAATCAGAATCCAACAACACATTAAAAAGATCATACACCATGACCAAGTGGGCTTTATTCCAGGGATGCAAGGATTCTTCAATATCCGCAAATCAATCAATGTAATGCACCACATTAACAAATTGAAAAATAAAAACCTTATGATTATCTCAATAAATGCAGAGAAAGCCTTTGACAAAATTCAATATCCATTTATGATAAAAACTCTCCAGAAAGCAGGAATAGAAGGAACATACCTCAACATAATAAAAGCTATATATGACAAACCCACAGCAAACATTATCCTCAATGGTGAAAAATTGAAAGCATTTCCTCTAAAGTCAGGAACAAGACAAGGGTGCCCACTTTCACCATTACTATTCAACATAGTTTTGGAAGTTTTGGCCACAGCAATCAGAGCAGAAAAAGAAATAAAAGGAATCCAAATTGGAAAAGAAGAAGTAAAACTCTCACTGTTTGCAGATGACATGATCCTCTACATAGAAAACCCTAAAGACTCCACCAGAAAATTACTAGAACTAATCAATGACTATAGTAAAGTTGCAGGATATAAAATCAACACACAGAAATCCCTTGCATTCCTATACACTAATAATGAGAAAACAGAAAGAGAAATTAAGGAAACAATTCCATTCACCATTGCAATGGAAAGAATAAAATACTTAGGAATATATCTACCTAAAGAAACTAAAGACCTATATATAGAAAACTATAAAACACTGGTGAAAGAAATCGAAGAGGACACTAATAGATGGAGAAATATACCATGTTCATGGATTGGAAGAATCAATATAGTGAAAATGAGTATACTACCCAAAGCAATTTATAAATTCAATGCAATCCTTATCAAGCTACCAACGGTATTCTTCACAGAGCTAGAACAAATAATTTCACAATTTGTATGGAAATACAAAAAACCTCGAATAGCCAAAGCGATCTTGAGAAAGAAGAATGGAACTGGAGGAATCAACCTACCTGACTTCAGGCTCTACTACAAAGCCACAGTTATCAAGACAGTATGGTACTGGCACAAAGACAGAAATATAGATCAATGGAACAAAATAGAAAGCCCAGAGATAAATCCACACACCTATGGACACCTTATCTTTGACAAAGGAGGCAAGAATATACAATGGATTAAAGACAATCTCTTTAACAAGTGGTGCTGGGAAATCTGGTCAACCACTTGTAAAAGAATGAAACTAGAACACTTTCTAACACCATACACAAAAATAAACTCAAAATGGATTAAAGATCTCAACGTAAGACCAGAAACTATAAAACTCCTAGAGGAGAACATAAGCAAAACACTCTCTGACATACATCACAGCAGGATCCTCTATGACCCACCTCCCAGAATATTGGAAATAAAAGCAAAAATAAACAAATGGGACCTAATTAAACTTAAAAGCTTCTGCACAACAAAGGAAACTATTAGCAAGGTGAAAAGGCAGCCTTCAGAATGGGAGAAAATAATAGCAAATGAAGCAACTGACAAACAACTAATCTCAAAAATATACAAGCAACCCCTACAGCTCAACTCCAGAAAAATAAATGACCCAATCAAAAAATGGGCCAAAGAACTAAATAGACATTTCTCCAAAGAAGACAACAGATGGCTAACAAACACATGAAAAGATGCTCAACATCACTCATTATCAGAGAAATGCAAATCAAAACCACTATGAGGTACCATTTCACGCCAGTCAGAATGGCTGCGATCCAAAACTCTACAAGCAATAAATGCTGGAGAGGGTGTGGAGAAAAGGGAACCCTCTTCCACTGTTGGTGGGAATGCAAACTAGTACAGCCACTATGGAGAACAGTGTGGAGATTCCTTAAAAAACTGAAAATAGAACTGCCTTATGATCCAGCAATCCCACTGCTGGGCATACACACTGAGGAAACCAGAAGGGAAAGAGACACGTGTACCCCAATGTTCATCGCAGCACTGTTTATAATAGCCAGGACATGGAAGCAACCTAGATGTCCATCAGCAGATGAATGGATAAGAAAGCAGTGGTACATATACACAATGGAGTACTACTCAGCCATTAAAAAGAACACATTTGAATCAGTTCTAATGAGGTGGATGAAACTGGAGCCTATTATACAGAGTGAAGTAAGCCAGAAAGAAAAACACCAATACAGTATACTAACACATATATATGGAATTTAGAAAGATGGTAACAATAACCCTGTGTACAAGACAGCAAAAGAGACACTGATGTATAGAACAGTCTTATGGACTCTGTTGGAGAGGGAGAGGGTGGGAAGATTTGGGAGAATGGCATTGAAACATGTAAAATATCATGTATGAAACAAGTTGCCAGTCCAGGTTCGATGCACAATACTGGATGCTTGGGGCTGGTGCACTGGGACGACCCAGAGGGATGGTGTGGGGAGGGAGGTGGGAGGAGGGTTCAGGATGGGGAGCGTATGTATACCTGTGGCGGATTCGTTTTGATGTTTGGCAAAACTAATACAGTGTTTCAGGTTTAAAAATAAAAAAAAATAAAAAAGAGTCTTCTCCAACACCACAGGTCAAAAGCATCAGTTCTTCTGCACTCAGCTTTCTTTATAGTCCAACTCTCACATCCATACATGACCACTGGAAAAACCATAGCCTTGACTAGAAGGACCTTTGTTGACAAAGTAATGTCTCTGCTTTTTAAACGTTGTCTAGTTTGGTCATAACTTTCCTTCCATGGAGTAAGTGTCTTTTAATTTCATGGCTGCAATCACCATCTGCAGTGATTTTGGAACCCAGAAAAATAAAATCAGCCACTGTTTCCCCATCTATTTGCCATGAAGTGATGGGACCAGAGGCCATGATCTTAGTTTTCTGAATGTTGCATTTTAAGCCAACTTTTTCACTCTCTTCTTTCACTTTCATCAAGAGGCTCTTTAGTTCTTCTTCACTTTCTGCCATAAGGGTAGTATCATCTGAATATCTGAGGTTATTGGTCTCCCTTTAGCACAGTAACTCAAAGTAGACACATACTACTGAAAAATATTTTTAATTAGTTGAGTGAATCACTCAGGGACAAACTGAGAAATTGACTGTGTGGAAATTGTCCTGGTAGAAATTTCTTCTTTTCCATACCTCAAGGAAAATGTGTAGTTTGGGGAAGAAAGTATTATTTGGAGTATTCTTTACATATAATTGCATATTTAATTAATAGTAACTCTCAAAAATTGAAAGCTTATCATGTGGTAACCTAGATAGCATATTAAAAAGCAGAGGCATTACTTTGCCAACAAAGGTCCGTCTAGTCAAGGCTATGGTTTTTCCAGTGGTCATGTATGGATATGAGAGATGGACTGCGAAGAAAGCTGAGCGCCGAAGAATTGATGCTTTTGAACTGTGGTGTTGGAGAAGACTCTTGAGAGTCCCTTGGACTGCAAGGAGATCCAACCAGTCCATTCTAAAGGAGATCAGTCCTGGGTGTTCATTGGAAGGACTGATGCTAAAGCTGAAACTCCAATACTTTGGCCACCTCATGCGAAGAGTTGACTCATTGGAAAAGTCTCTGATGCTGGGAGGGATTGGGGGCAGGAGGAGAAGGGGACGACAGAGGACGAGATGGCTGGATGGCATCACTGACTCGATGGACATGAGTTTGAGTAAACTCCGGTAGTTGATGATGGACATGGAGGCCTGGCGTGCTGCGATTCATGGGGTCGCAAAGAGTCGGACACAACTGAGTGACTGAACTGAACTGAACTGAATGGCTTTTATAATCTCATTTAGTCCCAACAATCACTCTAAGATTGTTACCATTCTTCTTTTACAGATGAGGAAACCGAGGTGTAGATACTGGTAATTAGGTAACTGGCCTACTGTTAGGTCAGCTACAAATTTGCACTTGTTGGCATCTACCTCTATAAGGATTAAATTTGGTACAGCTGCAGCTGCTGACTTCCAACACTCCCTGAAAGGAGTTCAGGGTGGAGAGCAGAAATGAGGCAGTCTGTGCTCTGGGGTGGCGGGGGGTGGGGAGGGAGATCTGGCAAAACAGGTCTTCAGATAGTCAGATATTTTTAGAAGCTAGTTTTATAAGCCCAATTCTTCTGTCTCCTCCTATCTAGAAAAGCACTAAAATCCTTCATAGTGATGACTGTTCCCCATGACTAGCAAAATCTTCATGAGATTAGCAGAAACCTTCTGGGAAAATATGTGCCTGATTGCACATACTCTCCCTTCACAAAAATCATATATATACTGACTTTCCTCCTGTCTCTTTGGAGAAATTTCTCAGAGTTATCTGAGATGCTGTCTCCTGGGCTACTGTCCTCATTTTGCCTCAAATAAAACTTAACTTGAAACTCTCATATTGTGCATTTTTTAAGTTGACAGTTACATTGTTATTATTGATGGAATATGTTAAAACCCAGTTCTGACTACAAAATGCATTGAGCTTTGCCCCCAACTTCTTATGATGATAACTTGAAGTGAGGTACTATTTTAAAGGAAAATAGGTATTTTTCTAACAGAAATATTCTCAAGTTTAGTCTAGAATACTTATCTGTTGGATTCCTGGAAGTCAGAAAAAACCTGAGCTTTCTGCAAGAAATAAGCCATTCTCTCTTCCACAATGCCTTCAAAATCTCCAATGAGGTGATCCAGATAATTACTTCTACACTGCGTAGTTTAAATAAATAGGATTAAAGAGCATTTTTCTCTAGTAGAAGACACATTAAAATTTAGCTGCAATAATAATTCTGGTGTTCTCTATGGTTTCCTTAAAGATCATGAAAAATTCTCAATGGTCTAACATTCAGAGCATGATGGAAATTTAAAATCTTGCACATACCTTTATTTCTGTCATGTTCAGGAATTCTTTGTATTTGTTGAGTTGTTTGGATCTGAGGCTGGGAATGAAATCCTGCATTCCTGTGAGGCCTTTTTAACCTGTTATTCTGTGTTGCTTCATAGAATAAAAATGTCCTCAGCATTAATTAGCATATTGAGACAATTGCAGGAATAATCATTATCCCAGAGGAAAAAATACAGAGACCAGGGTGAGATGTGTTGGTATAAGGAAGACACATTGTTCACCAGACAATCAGGAGCACAGATTGACCCCCACAGCCCCACCCACTCTCAGGTTTGCTTACCCAGATTTTAGAATCTGGCAACATCTCTGGTCAAGATACAAAGAGACTCAGCATGCATTTTAGAGCATAAGTTCCAGAACCAAGATTTCCAGGTTTAACCCTGGTTGTATCACTTATTTATGTGACTTAGGTTAGGCAAGTTATTTAAATTCTTTCTGTCTTTTTTCTTTGTTTTTGTAAAATGAAGATAATGACAGGCTCTAATTCATTGATTAGCTATGAGAACTTAATGGGTTAATATGTATAATGTGCTGAGGATCTTGCCTGTAGTAAGTTTCTATTAAATAGAGGAGGAGTAAAGGGCTATAATGAGAATTCCAAGATGACTGTAACTATGTTTTGCCCAGAAAATGTCTGAGACCTAGTCAAGAGGAATATCATTGTACTGCTCCAAAAATATATAATCATCAGTTCCACATCTCAGTAAGCACTTAATCTTTACTTTTAAATAAAACACAACTAACTGTTTTTGGTTTTGCTTTTAATTTTTTACTGTCCTCTTGTTTCATTCTCCAAAGTCCAGGGCATTTCTCCAATTGACCACATGAAGAAAGGAAATAGTCTAGCATTGTAATGTGTACTTAGTTAAGTTCTTCGAATTTTTTAAGTGTAAAAGGACCCCGAAACTATGACATTCCTTTAAAAATAACTTGAAATATTTATATATTTAGTTACATCATTGAAGGACACTTTTTTTTTTTTTTTTTTTCCTGCTCCACATTTATTGGGGCCAGAGAGGCCAGGTGTTTTCCTTTCAAATACTTGGAAAAATATAACACAACAGCAATTTCTTAAATACAGAACAAAACTTTCTGGATCATGAATCAACAGAGATATAATAGCCTATAGAAGGACACTTTTAAATGACTATGTGTATAGATCTCTAGTCACAATATCACTATACATACAGTGTAGAAGCTCTACACTAGTCCAAAGTTAATAATGCAGAAATTTGTATTGAGATCACATTTTAAGTAAAAAAAAAAAAAATCCACCCTCTAGATTGTATACAGAACTATTTTTAATCAAGCAAAGGGAAAAAATGTGCAAAAGAAAAATATGCCAAAGTAACAAAGGTGATTTACCTCAGATATTGGAATTGAGAGTACGTTTTTTCTAAAATGGGCGTATATCTGTTTCCAAGTGGAAAAATACATGGTAAATTAAGATTAAAATATTTGCATTTAAAAATAAAGGGTATATGTTAATAAAGGGTGTATATAAATGAGTTCAATTTAAGAAACTAGGAGAAAAAAAGAAAATACATGATAAGCAAAAATCATTAAATAGAAAGTGTAAAACAGGATCTACACATTCAAAACTGGTTCTTTTAAAAGATTAATGAAATTCCTGACTATATGGATAAAAAGAAGGTAGAAATTAATCATATAATGAATGGAAAAAAGACCAAAAATAGAAGAGAATTCAAAGATAATAAAAACCTTATTCATTTAAGCAAATATTTATGAGCACACAATGTGGCCCAGCTACTATTCTAAGCATCAGGAATAAAGCAGGTAAAAAAAAAAGACAAAAATCCCTATTCTTATGGAACTAATATTACCAGCGTGGGGGGAGGGGCGGTGTAACGGAAAGGTGGGTAATAATTAAATAAGTTTTTTAAAATTATAGTTTGGTAGAAAATGGTAAGAAATAATTCAGGAAAGAAGGATACAGAGTGCTGAAGCATTACAATTTATTTGAAAATTTAGATGAAATGAGCAAATTCAATGAAATATTTAATTTACCAAAACTTATTCCTGAAGAAAAATTCTTTGTGTTTAACAGATACTAGGATACAACAGATGTTTACAGACTGCTGTATTTTCAGGTTGGTTGAGCTTGTGCCATGCTAGTTGTGAATATTTGAATCTCATACCTGCCCATAACCATTAATGAAAATGAGTCTAAAATATTCTCACAAAGAAAGCAATAGCTTCATACTATTTTAAAAGCAAGTCCTAAAAGTTAGAAGAACAGATTATCCTAATATTACATAAACTCTTATAAACAATAAAAACACAAAAGTAGCATGGAGTCAGAGTGAGACACAATCCACCATTTGTTTTGTGAAGCTAGAAAATCCTGCATCTGAGATAAGAGAAAAAAGGTATCCCCACTTTCCTTTCCTGTTAACACTCATAGTTTTCTTGATGTCACTTCTTAGTTGTTTTTGTGTTTGTGTGTGCAATCTTTTTTTCTTTAATTTTTTTTTTTTTTTTTTTTTTTGGCAGTGTTTGGTCTTCATTGCTGCATGGGTTTTTCTCTAGTTGCAGCGAGCAGGGGTGCACAGGATTCTCTAGTTGCAATGCACAGGGTTGTCATTGCAGTGACTTCTCTCGTGGAGCAGGGGCTCTAGGTACACGGGCTTCAGTAGTTGTGGCTCGTGGGCTTGAGAGCACAGGCTCAGTAGTTGTGATGCACAGGCTTAACTGCTATGTGGAATCTTCCACATCAAGCATCGAAACTGTGTCTCCTCCATTGGCAGGCAGATTCTTCAATGCTGAGCCATCAGGGAAACCCTGTGTGTGCAATCTTCAAATGATTTGTATTTAGTATCTGTCCTTGGCCCCTTCTCTTCATCTGCATAATCTTTTTTAATTTTTTTTATATTGGAATGCAGTTGATTAATAAAATTGTGTTAGTTTCAAGTGTACAGCAAAGTGATTCAGCTATGCATATACATGTATCTATCCTTTCTCAAATTCTTTCCCCATTTAGGTTATTATAGAATATTGAGCAGTGTACCCTGCACTATGCTGATGAGTCATGTCATCTGCTGTCTTGGTTTCATCTGTCACTTACATCCCTTTTGTTGTTTAGTTGCCAAGTCATGTCCAGCTCTTCACAACCCCATGGACTGCAGCACACTAAGTTCCCTGTCCCTCACCATCTCCCGGAGTTTGCTCAAGTTCACATCGATTGAATCAGTGATGCCATCCAACCATCTCATCCTCTGTTGCCCTCTTCTCATTTTGCCGTCAATCTTTCCCAGCATCAGGGTCTTTTCCAATGAGTCAATTCTTCGCATTAGGTGGCCAGAGTATTGGAGTTTCAGCCTCGGCATCAGTCCTTCCAAAGAATATTCAAGACTGATTTCTTTAAGGATTGACTGGTTTGATCTCCTTGCTGTCCAAGGGATTCTCAAGAGTCTTCTTCAAACACCACAGTTTGAAAGAATCAGTTCTTTGGCACTCAGCCTTCTTTATGGTCCAATTCTCACATCCATACATGACTACTGGAAAGTCTATAGCCTTCACTGTATGAACCTTTGTCAGCAATGTCTTTACTTTTTAACACACTGTTTAGGCTTGTCATAGCTTTCCTGCCAAGAAGCAATCATCTTCTAATTTCATGGCTGCAGTCACCATCTGCAGTGATTTTAGAGCCCAAGAAGAGGAAATCTTACATCAAGTGTGTGTGTGTGAGTCACTCAGTCGTGTCAGACTCTTTCATGACTTCCAAATTTATACACTCAGACACTATCAGTTTTCTAATCTGCAGGCTCACCCATTCTTTACAAGTATTGAAAACATTTTGTCCAAAGCTATCCTCCTCACCTTGGGGCCCCTCCAGCTGCCTTTCATATCCTGTTGAATGGCACCATAATTGACCAAGTCTCCCATGTCAAACGCCTAGAAATCATCTTGATTTCTGTGTCTTTTTACTCCCTTCATCCTACAATTTAAGAAACCTGATGATTCTACCCCCTTAAGTCTCTCTGCTAAGTTCTTCCATTCCCATCCCTAATGCCACAGCTGTATTCTGAACACTGATTTCTTTCCCAGATCCCTTGCAAGAGGTTGGGCTACCTGCCTTCAGTCTCCTCAGTCCATCTAAATCCTGCTGGTTACTGTTCCATCACCCCACACATGTCTATGCCTTATCTTCACCTGGAACGTTCCTCCACTTCCTTCTCCATCAGACTTATCCCAATCAAGGAGTCTTTTCTATTTAATCCACTTTTATTCTTAACCCAACTCAAAATGGTATCCTTCTTTGATCTCTCATCATCTCATTTATAGTCTTATATAGCATTTGTTCAAAACAGTATACTTGCCATTTCTCTTGCTGCAAAGTAAGATCCTTGAAGGCATAATTTCTCTCTTTTATCTATGCAGCATGAATACCTATCATAATGCTTAACACATGATTCCATGCAAAAAAAATTCATTGAATGAAGAAATTAATGATTATATTAATGAATGAAAATTCATTTGAAAAATATTTGTTGAGCATATATTATATACCAGACACTATTCTAAGTATTGATGATATATTAGTAAACCTGGTCTTGTGGAGTCTTTTTTTGAAATGGGCATGTGATTAATTAAAATATGAATCAGATAAAAATGAGTCTGAGGAAGACAGGCTTCAAAACAGATATTGATTAATTCTGCTGCTGCTGCTAAGTCGCTTCAGTCGTGTCCAACTCTGTGCGACCCCATAGACAGCAGCCCACTAGGCTCCTCTGTCCCTGGGATTCTCCAGGCAAGAATACTGGAGTGGGTTGCCATTTAATTCTCCAATGCATGAAAGTGAAAAGTGAAAGTGAAGTTGCTCAGTCATGTCCGACTCCTAGCGACCTCATGGACTGCAGCCTACCAGGCTCCTCCGTCCATGGGATTTTCCAGGCAAGAGTACTGGAGTGGCGTGCCATTGCCTTCTCCGTTGATTAATTCTAACACTATCAATTTCACACTTAACTTTCCTCTCTTCATATCCTCCAGAATTAAATTTTGGAGGATAATAAGACTTTTCCATTTAAATAATAAGAATACACACACACACACCCCTGACAGTTTCTGTAAACAGAAACTCCAAAGTAAAGATCTTATGAAGTCTAAGTATATATGCAAATATTTACCTTCTTTTTGAGATATTTCAGGTCTCTCACCTGTCTGCCGATCAGGAGCAACAAGTGAGAGCGTCATATAGTTAATCTTCTTGTCATTGTTTTCTGGGAAGTGGAACAAAATCCATTCTCATCATAATAATTGGATAAAATAACAGTCTGTATTATAACTGAAATGAAGGTTAATAACTATTTTTAAAGGTATCAATAATTCTAAAATGATATCTTAATAAAAGACTATAACAGTTAATAACCATATAATGTCATGCTTTATGGACAAGAATTTACTAAGTACTTACTGCTATATGTGTACTGAAAATGAACATTTTTAATGCTTCTTTATAAATGTAACATTCCGCAACTTCAATTTACCAATTAAATAAAGGTGTTGAAAAAAGAAAGCTGGGCATATCGCTAAGAAATTAAAGCAATAATAGTATCTTCTGAGTTGTCATATTTTAAGTTAATTCTAGGCATCTATACTGTTTATTATCATTGTTTATAACCAAAGAGTTGATCACATTGAACTGACATTTTTATAAATCAAGTCAAATGTCCTGTCCAAAACATGTTGATCTGTATATATTTAGAGCTAAACAATAATAACAATGAAAAAGAATTTCTCAAAAAATAATATTAAAATGTTCTCCGTATGGAAATCTGATATCCAGCTCTCTGAATGTGCTCTAGTCTTTGCATCATCCATTTCATTAAATTTCTGGGAATTGACTATGTCATTTTTAGGCATAGTCAATGACTGTAATTTTTAGGTTAATGTAATAATAATAACAATAATAACAACTCACTATGTCCCAGGTACTATTTCAGGTATTTATATGCACTCATTTATTCAATCCTCACAACAATTCAGTATAATGGAAACTGCAAAGTTATACATCCCCATTTTATAGATGTGTAAACAGAGGCACAGAAAAATCTAACAAGCTTTACATACACATATGGAAAAAAAAATTCAAGTAATAATTATAAGTGCACAAGTTATAGTTATACATGACTGTAGTCATATGTTTCTGGTAGAAAATTTAATGATAAGAATATGCAGACTTATTCCAAAAGTTTCCTAGGCACCATTTGTCTCTTGCTTGTGTTTGTATATGTATCTGTGTACCTCATAGACCAAATTTCATTAAACGACAAAAGAAAAAGAAAACTAAAATATCCTCCCATTATCATCAATGTAATCACTGTTCAAGATGTATACTTTACAGAAAACTATATCTACTACAAAACAAGCTTAATTCCCAAGAGCATAGGCTAAATTATTAAATTGTACTTATGGCCAGTTATCCTAAGATCATCTCACCTCTGTGTGGTTTATGCCTCATGGTTTGGTATTCCAAGTTCTGGCAAGGAGTCTGTCTCATGAACCAAAAAGTTAGCAAAGTGACAATATGAGCAGAGTAAGAAGAGTCTAACTGCTCTGTGATGCGTCCCACACAGGAAGCCTCCCCTTAGAGTCACATTCATGCTGTTCTTCCTTCACACAAGAGGTTAAAGGATGAGGATATTTAAAGTCTGCTCAATATCAGATAATAAGGTCCTGTGTTCAACTAGCACATTTGCATCTGAGACCCACTATTGCCGAGCTATGATAATAGATACATCAGAAGGTAGAAAATTTGACTTTTTTTTTCCAGAATTCTGGCCAATTTTATTTTAAGGTTTGGATGCATCTTTTAAGGGATCTCCAACTTAAAAGGTATAATTTGTACAGAAGATCTTAAAATTATTTGTGTTTTTCCACGAAAGCAACACATTCATTAATTAACTCATTTAATGTGCATTTTACTGATCACGTAATTTTATGCCAGGCTATGTTCTAAATGCTGAAGATAGAGCAGTCAACAAATATAGCAAGTAAATTACCTCTTGGCTCATGGGGTTTATATTATAGTGAGGTGGAGGACAGTAAAGCAGTAAGTCAAGTGCATACTATACTAAACTGTGATTTTTAAAAACTAAGAAAAACATATTGGAAAAGAGGTGATAGTTTGGGGATAATAATGGAAAACCTCACTTGAGAAGGAAACACTTCAATAAAGTTTTAAAAGATACTACGGGAGATCATGAGTCTAAATATATAATAGATTGTTAACTCCATGAGAATAGAAAGCATGTCTTATTATTCACAATATCAATAATTGAATAAATACATTTAGAGAAACTTCTGTGTGCTTACCATTTTGTTAGTGAAATTATTTGATATTCATAAACAAATGATAAACTATGGAATAAAGATAAAATATATATGAATTGGGCTTCCCTGATGGCTCAGGGGATAAGAACCCACCTGCCAAGGCAGGAGACAAGAGTCCGACACTTCAGTTGGGAAGATCCCCTGGAGAAGGAAATAGCAACCCACCCCAGTATTCTTTCCGTGGGAAATCCCATGGACAGAGGAGCCTGGCAGACTACAGTCCATGGAGTCTCAAAGGAGTCAGAGAGTACTTAGCAACTGAACAACAAAGAGATAAATCAAAATTATGGAGAAAGAGCTAAAAATACATATGAATAGTTTAAGGCATTTCAAATATGTGAGTTAAGAAATAACTATTTCTTAAGTTATTTTTTAGGCACCTTCCTACAACTCTAGCTATCCTCTCCTTTTATTCTCTAATTTTATACTCTAATGAATTCACTCAACTGAAGCCACCATTTGACTTAAGCCAATCCCTTGTCCTGTGTGCCCAGTTCTATCACTCTCACCTTCTGTCTTTCCAAATTATAGTGGGCTAAATGTTATGTATCTGTCACGTTTCACATGAAAAATTAAATGGCTTATTTAAGAAAGCTTTTGTTGATTCCTAAAAGATGCTGCTGCTAAAGTGCTAAACTCAATATGTCATCAAATTGGAAAAGTCAGTTTTCATTCCAATCCCAAAGAATAGCAATGCTGAAGAATGTTCAAATTACCGCACAATTGCATTCATTTCACATATAAGCAAAGTAATGCTCAAAATTCTCCAAACTAGGCTTCAACAGATGTGAACAGAGAATTTCCAGATATTCAAGCTGGATTTAGAAAAGTCAGAGAAACTAGAGATCAAATCGCTGACATCCGCTGAATCATAGAAAGAGCAAGAGAATTCCAGGAAAACATCTACTTGCTTTATTGACTATGCTAAAGCTTTTGACTGTGTGGATCACAACAAACTGGAATATTCTTAGAGATGGGAGTGCCAGACCACCTCACCTGCCTCTTGAGAAATCTATATGCAGGTCAAGAAGCAACAGTTAGAACAAGATATGGAACAAAAGACTGGTTCCAAATTGAGAGAGGAGTACATCAAGGCTGTATATTGTCACCCTGCTTATTTAACTTGTACTAGAGAACATCCTGCAAAATGTTGGGCTGGATGAAACACAAGCTGGAATCAAGACTGCCGGGAAAAATATCAATAACCTCAGACATGCAGATGACACCACCCTTATGGCAGGAAGCAAAGAGGAACTAAAGAACCTCTTAATGAAGGTGAAAGAGGAGAGTGAAAAAGTTGGCTTAAAACTCAACATTTAAAAAACTAAGATCATGGCATCTGGTCCCATCACATCATGGCAAATAGATGGGGAAACAATGGAAATAGTGACAGACTTTATTTTCTTGGGTTCCAAAATCACTGTAGGTGGTGAGTGCAGCCATGAAATTAAGACGTTTGCTCCTTGGAAGAAAAGCTATGACCAACCTAGATAGCATATTAAAAAGCAGAGACATTACCTTGCTGACAAAGTCCATCTAGTCAAAGCTATGGTTTTACATCCATACAGTAGTCATGTATGGATGTAAGAGCTGGACCATAAAGAAGTCTGAGCACTGAAGAATTGATGCTTTTGAACTGTGATGTTGGAGAAGATTCTTGAGAGTCCCTTGGACTGCAAGGAGATCAAACCAGTCAGTCCTAAAGGAAATCAACCCTGAATATTCATTGAAAGGACTGATGCTGAAGCTGAAGCTCCAATACTTTGGCCACCTGATGGGAAGAGCCAACTCATTTGAAAAGACCCTGATGCTGGGAAAGACTGAGGGCAAAAGGAGAACAGAGTGACAGAGGATGAGATGGTTGGATGGCATCACCAACTCAATGGACATGAGCTTGAGCAAGCTCCAGGAGATGGAGAAGGATGGGGAGGCCCGGCGGGCTACAGTTCACGGGGTTGCAAAGAATCAGACACGACTGAGCAACTGAACAACAAAAAAGCTAGGTTATAATCTTTTTACATTTTCCCATTCCTCCAAATATTTCCCATAATAAAAATAGAATACAGGGGACTTCTTTGGTAGTCCAGTGGTTAAGACCTCACACTTGCAGTTCAGGATGTGTGAGTTCAGTGCCTGGTTGGGGAACTAAGATCCCATATACTGCACACTATGGCTAAAAATATTTTTTAAAAGTATGCATTAGAGTTCTTGCTAAATAGTCTCATTAGATTATATCACCAAAGAGGTGTGAGTCTTACCTGACTTTCTCATTAATATATTCTTGCAATTCAAAGGATAATGCACATTATAAACACTGAATACATGTGTGTGGCATTATCTAATAGACAAATAATCTTTGACTCTTTCTATCAAAATAGGGTCTCTTATCAACTTAGATTTTTATTTATTTGAGATCAAAGTTAAACCTAGGAATTTCATAAAGCTTTTAATATAAAGTTTCAAGCATCTCCCTAAATAAAATATCATATTCTTTTAAAATTTACATGCATTAATTGTCATCCTTTTCAAGAGTATAATTTGATGAGTTTTAACACATATGTAGTTTGTACCCACATGCATAACAGAGATAGAGGACATTTCTATCTCCCAAAAAGTTGCCTCATGCCCCTTTGTAAACAATCCCCTCACATCAGCCTTGTCCCTGACAACTACTAATCTGATTTTTTTCTCTATAAGCTTGCCTTTTCTGCAATATGAGTGAATTCATAATGATGTTTAGGTTTTTTATTATGACTTCTTTCTCTTTTCACAGTGCTATTGAGATTTATGAATATTGTTGTATACATCAGTATTTCATTCCTTCTTATGGCTGAGAGTATTCCACTGTATAAATTGTTATTCATTCAACAATTGTTCTATTGTCATTTCTTCACAAGGTGGTGAACATATGGGCTGTTTCTGGTGATAATGATAAAGTCATAACATTAATGTTATAGGGCTTTGTGTGGATGTCTGTTTTCATTTCTCCAGTGTGAATTTGTTGTTGTTTAGTCACTTAGTTGTATCTGACCCACCAGGCTCCTCTGTCCATGGGATTTCCCAGGCAAGAATACTTGAGCAGGTTGCCATTTCCTTCTCCAGGGCATCTTCCCAACCAGGGGATCAAACTCACATCTCCTGCATAGGCAGGTGGGTTCTTTACCACTGAGCCACCTGGGAAGCCCCTAGTGTGAATACCTAGGTATTCATTTCTGGGTCATATGGTAAGTGTGTATTTAGCTTCATTAGAAATTCCTAATTGTTTTCTAAAGTGGCTGTACCATTTCACATCTGTATGAGGATTTTCAGATATCTCACACCTTCACCAGCACTTGGCATTGTTCATATTGTAAATTTTAGCCATTATGATAGGTGCATGTACCTTGTTGTGGCTTTAATTTGCATTTACTAACAACCAATCATTTTTTTAACCATCTTTTTGTCATCTGCATATCTTCTTTGGTGAAGTATCTATTCAAATCACTTAACCATTGTTAATTGAGATTCATATAAACATACCATCAGTTGCTTGTCAGGTGAGCCTCTCCACTGGGCAGCTCCCAACATGGCAACTGGCTTCCCTCAAAGTGAGTGAGTGAGAGAGAGAGCGCCCAAGATGGAAGCCTATTGCAGCACTACTTTCAATAGCCAGGACATAGGAAAAAAACTAAATGTCCATCAACAGAGGAATGGATGAAGAAGACACGGTGTGTGTATATATATAATGGAATATTACTCAGCCATAGAAAGGAATGACATGTATATTGTCACCCTGTTTATTTAACTTATATGCAGAGTACATCATGAGAAACGCTGGACTGGAAGAAACACAAGCTGGAATCAAGATTTCCGGGAGAAATATCAATAACCTCAGATATGCAGATGACACCACCCTTATGGCAGAAAGTGAAGAGGAACTAAAAAGCCTTTTGATGAAAGTGAAAGTGGAGAGTGAAAAAGTGGGCTTAAAGCTCAACATTCAGAAAACGAAGATCATGGCATCCGGTCCCACTACTTCATGGGAAATAGATGGGGAAACAGTGGAAACAGTGCCAGACTTTATTTTTCGGGGCTCCAAAATCACTACAGATGGTGACTGCAGCCATGAAATTAAAAGACGCTTACTCCTTGGAAGGAAAGTTATGACCAACCTAGATAGCATATTGAAAAGCAGAGACATTACTTTGCCAACAAAGGTCTGTCTAGTCAAGGCTATGGTTTTTCCTGTGGTCATGTATGGATGTGAGAGTTGGACTGTGAAGAAGGCTGAGCACCGAAGAATTGATGCTTTTGAACTGTGGTGTTGGAGAAGACTCTTGAGAGTCCCTTGGACTGCAAGGAGATCCAACCAGTCCATTCTGAAGGAGATCAGCCCTGGGATTTCTTTGGAAGGAATGATGCTAAAGCTGAAACTCCAGTACTTTGGCCACCTCATGCAAAGAGTTGACTCATTGGAAAAGACTGATGCTGGGAGGGATTGGGGGCAAGAGGAGAAGGGGATGACAGAGGATGAGATGGCTGGATGGCATCACTGACTCGATGGACGTGAGTCTGAGTGAACTCCAGGAGTTGATGATGGACAGGGAGGCCTGGCGTGCTGCAATTCATGGGATCGCAAAGAGTCAGACACGACTGAGCGACTGATCTGATCTGAATGGACCTAGAGACTATCATACAGAGTGCAGTAAGTCAGAAAGAGAAAAACAAATACCATCTACTAAGGCATATATGTGGAATCTCGAAAATGGTACTGATAAATTTATTTGTAAAGCAGAAATAGAGACACAGAAGTAGAGAACAAACGTATGGACACTGAGGCAGAGAAAGGGGGAGGGAGGATGAATTGGGAGATTGGGATTGACATATATACACTATTGATATTATGTACAAAATAGATAACTAATGAGAATCTAATGTTTAGCACAGAAAACTCTACTCAGTGCACTGTGGTGATGTAAATGAAACCCCCAAAAAAGAAAGGATATGTACACATATGGATGACTCATTTTGCTGTACAGAAAAAAACTGACACAGAAGTGTAAAGCAGCTATACTCCAATTAAAAAAGAAGCAAACACTTCTTGGCTGAGCAAGCAGAATAAGAAAACTGGCTAAATTGTTTAACTGAAGATGAACTAGCTGACTTTTACCATTCAAGCTTTGTTCTTCAGGATCCTACCAGCATGTATTTACCATATCCTGTGGCTGGAGATGTCTGAACTCTGTGATCAAACTGCTAGCCTGAGATCTGGAGACTGGTGCTTCACCTAAGCATCAGAAGTACATGTTCTTCTCTCCTTAACTTCTGCATTAAAGGAAAAAATAAATTTCTCTAAAGAGAAATGGACACATATTTTAAAATATATGGAAGTCTAACCAAAGAAGTGATATATTGTTATTTTTACCGTGTTTCCCAGGTGAGGCTTCCCTGGTGGCTCAGACGGTAAAGAATCTGCATGGGAGACCCAGGTTTGATCCCTGGGTCGGGAAGATCCCTTGAAGAAGGGCATGGCAACCCACTCCAGTATTCTTTCCTGGAGAATCCCATGGACAGAGGAGCCTAGTGGGCTACAGTCTGTGGGGTCAGAATAAGTAGGACACGTCTGAGTGAATCTCTGTCTGTGTCCCAGGTGGCTCAATGCTAAAGAATCTGCCTGCCAATGTAGGAAACAGCAGCAACAGCATACTTAGAAGAGAACCACAAATAACACCTGTGTAGTTACAGAAGGGCAAAAATAGAAGACAGGAATCACGAAAGGCCACTTTAGAGGCTGCCTACCACACTCATATAGAAATACAATTATACATGGACTATATATCCTGTAAATTTCATACAATTACTGATTAGTTGTCATATCTCTTTTGTAGATTCTTTGAGTAAACTATGTACAATTAGAACCTCAGCAAATAAATTTGTCTTTCATTTTTTCTAGTCTATGCATTGTATTTCTTATTCTTGATCAACTACATGGTCTGGAGTCAATACAACATTTAAAAAAGGTAGGGAGAGTGTATATCCTGGCTTTGTTTTCAATCTTAGGAGTAAAGCATTCAGTCTTTCACCTTCAATTATGATTTGAGATACAGTTTTGTTTTGTTTTATTTTCTTTAGGTGTGCTTGCTAGCAGGTTATCTTTTGTTCACAACTTTCTAAGACCTTTTATCAAGAATAAAAGTTGGATTTTCTCATGTATTTTTCTGTGTGTGGGCTTCCCTGGTGGCTCAGCAATAAAGAATCCACCTGCAATGCAGAAGTCAAGGGTTTGATCCCTGGGTTGGAAAGATACCCTGAGAAGGAAATGGCAACCCACTCCTGTATTCTTACCTGGAGAAGCCCATGGACAGTGGAGCCTGGTATGCTACAGTCCATGGGGTCAGAAAGAGTTGGACACAGCTTAGCGACTAAATAACAGCAACATGGTTATTCTTTTATACTGTGCTGAAATAGAGAATTACATTAATTGTTTTCAAATGTTGAAACAAAATTGAATTCCTGGGACAAATCCCACTAGGTCATGATGTGTTAGTAATTTTTATATTGCTGAATTGGATTTGCTAATATTTTGTTAAGAAATTTTGATCTATCCAGGACAGATATGGGTCTATAATTTTTTTCTTAAAAAAAAATTTTTTTTTTTTGCATGTGGTGAATGTTCCATGCTCCATGTGCACATGAAAAGAATATGCTTTTTCTATTGTTGAGTAGAGGGCTCTATATACATCTGATATGCAGTTTGGTTGCAAAGTGCTCTTTCAAATTTTCTAAATCCTTATTGCGTTTTTGTTTTGTTTTTGTTTTTTTTTTTTGCCTAAATATCCTGAATAATTGCTGATAGAAGCATGTCAAAGTGTCCAAATGAAATCAAGGATTTGTCTATTTCCCCTTTCAATTATATTAGTTTTTACTTTATGTATTTTCAAATTCTTTTATTGGGTATATATGCACTTTGAATTTTTAGGCATCTTATTATGCTGATTCCTTTAACATTATGTGATATGTGTCTTTATCCCTATAGTAGTTAATGAAATTTTCTTTCAGTACTACAAAGAATGTCACTTTATCACCTTCCAGTTTGCATACTTTCAGATGGGAAATCTATGATTCTTACTGTCTCAAAGCTCTTGGATGATCTGTCAAGTTTCACTCTTTTTTTATTCTTTGTGACTCACTTGGGATATTTCTGTTGATCTATCTTCGGGTTTACTAGGATCTTTTTCCTCTCTCTCTCAGGTGTCCAGTTTTCTGACAAGCCCATGGAAGGAATGATTTATTTCTGATATCATAGTGTTTCCCATCTGATATTTCCATTTGACTCTTTTTTTATATAATCTTCATCTCTCAAATAAAATTTCCCCATATACTCATGTATGTTTTCCTAAGTTTCCACTAGTATTTTGACAAGTTAAAAGTTATTCTCAAAAAGTTTGATGATGCTAATTCCAACGTCTTGAACATACCTGAGTTTATTTCAGCTGTGTGCTTCCCTTGCAGCTCAGTCAGTAAAGAACCTGCCTGCAGTGTAGGAGAACTGAGATCGATTCCTGGATTGGGAAGATCCCCTGGAGAAGAAATGGCAACCCACTCCAGTATTCTTGCCTGGAAATCCCCGTGGACAGAGGAGCCTGGCAGACTACACAGCATCACAAGAGTCAGACATGACTTACCAACTAAACCACCAGCACACCATTTTAACTTTTGGCAATGGGTCATTGTCTCCCTTTTTAGCACATGTGTGTCAAATAATTTTTACTGAATGGCAAACATTGTATGTTTGGCTAGAAAAAAGATACCTCTTCTTCTGTAAGACTAATAGTGTGGGACCTTGGGCTGGTTTATAGTTCATTGTTTCTGAGGTCGTCTTTGTTATATGCAGACTTCAAATTTTCAGCAATATGGTGCTACAACCTAATGCTTACTGTGGGGTCTTGGTAACTGAAGGTTTTTTCTGAGTTGTTTTTTTTTTTTTAGTTTTTTTTTTAATTTATTTATTTTAATTGGAGGCTAATTACAATATTGTAGTGGGTTTTGCCATACATTGACATGAATCAACCATAAGTGTACATGTGTTCTGAGTGTTTTTGATTCAAGTCTACAATTTCAGCAGATCTGAAGGGAGTCTCTCTCCAAACTCTTGCCCTCCCACAGTGGTAAGCTTCTATAGCTTGTAACATCAAGTATGACAGTGTGGGAGACAGTAGAAATTCGAAGTTCTCTTGATCTAATCTCAGTCTCAGACAGGTACTGTCTGCCTCAGCCTTAGGAGTGTGGCTTTCTCAGCATTCCTGCCTCTCCTCCTCAGTAGCCAAGCTCTTTCTTGTATCTGTTGGGGTCTTAGTCAGGAAAGAATTTCCCTCTCTGCTGTAGGTGTGGCAGAACCGGGTTTTATATACAGTATGTGGAATCCTTGGCCCCAGAGAGTTCCTTGCTTTTCTCTCAGGATTAAAGATAATTTTATTCTAGTCTTTCCTTGGCAGCATCACCTTTTTGTCTAGGACCAGTGATGAAAGAGTTGCCTGCTCCACCTTGAGCAGTAGAATCTGCTGTTTGTGACGGTGCAAGGCTTGTGGTGGGAGCAATTGTGGTTTCCTTTCTTTTCAGTTCAGTTCAGTTCAGTCGCTCAGTTGTGTCTGACTCTTTGCAACCTCATGAACTGCAGCACAACAGGCCTCCTGTCCATCACCAACTACCGGAGACCACCCAAACCCATGTCCATTGAGTCTATGATGCCATCCAATCATCTCATCCTCTGTCCTCCCCTTCTCCTCCTGCCCTCAATCTTTCCCAGCATCAGGGTCTTTTCCAATGAGTCAGCTCTTTGCATCAGGTGGCCAAAGTATTGGAGTTTCAGCTTCAACATCAGTCCTTCCAGTGAACACCCAGGACTGATCTCCTTTAGGATGGACTGATTGGATCTCCTCACAGTCCAAGGGAATCTCAAGAGTCTTCTCCAACACCACAGTTCAAAAGCATCAATTCTTCGGTGCTCAGCTTTCTTTATAGTCCAACTCTCACATCCATACATGACCACAGGAAAAACCATAGCCTTGACTAGACGGACCTTTGTTGGCAAAGTAATGTCTCTGCTTTTTAAATGCTGTCTAGGTTGGTCATAACTTTCCTTCCAAGGAGTAAGTGTCTTTTAATTTCATGGCTGCAGTCACCATCTGCAGTGATTTTGGAGCCCCGAAAAATAAAGTCTAACACTGTTTCCACTATTTCCCCATCTATTTGCCATGAAGTGATGGGACAGGATGCCATGATCTTCGTTTTCTGAATGTTGAGCTTTAAGTTAACTTTTTAAGTCATCTCTTTCACTTTCATCAAGAGGCTTTTTAGTTCCTCTTCACTTTCTGCCATAAGGGTGGTGTCATCTGCATATCTGAGGTTATTGGTATTTCTCCCGGCAATCTTGATTCCAGCTTGTGCTTCCTCCAGCCCAGAATTTCTCATGATGTACTCTGCATATAAGTTAAATAAGTAGGGTGACATATAGCCTTGACATACTCCTTTTCCTATTTGGAACCAGTCTGTTGTTCCATGTCCAGTTCTAACTGTTGCTTCCTGACCTGCATACAGATTTCTCAGGAGGCAGGTCAGGTGGTCTGGTATCCCTATCTCTTTAAGAATTTTCCACAATTTATTGTGATCCACACAGTCAAAGGCTTTCCTTTGATCAGCTACAAAGAGACTTTGCTTTTAGCCATCTCCTAGCATCACTTTATTTTCTGAGACCAGGAGGGAAACAGGGAGGTTTATCTTACTTCTTCTAAAATGGAGGAAATTTTTTGCTTCTATTCTTTCCCCAATAGCCATTCCTGGGAGTAGGAGAGTTTCCTGGCCCTCCCTCAGTGTCTCAAAGTTTTTGCTACATGTGAGAACAAGATCTGGGAAATGATGATGTTTCATGCCTCTCCATCACTAAGGGGCTTGCCTGCATCTCCTACTCTGCCCCAGTCTGTCTCATGAGCTCCCACTGGAGGTCTGTTGAAAAGACCTGGTGAGAGAGAGTGGACTCCCTTTATGTTTAGGGCTCTTGGGATTCTAAACTGTCAAGATAGCCCACATTCAACCTTTTAGAGTTTGTTAAAGGCTAAGACTCCATGCTTTCTATTCAGGGAGCCTGGGTTCAATCCCTGGTCAGAGAACTAGATCCCACATGACTTGACCTAGAGTTTGCATGCCAAAACAAAGATCCCGTGCAGCTAAATTTAAAAAATAAATAAATAAATAAGGGTTTGTTAAAATATCTGCTACTTTTATCTTATGCACTTTTATGGCAGCCACTGTTTCTCCCCTGCCTCAGATAAAGCTCTTTGTGAGTTCTATCTTTCCTCAGGGTGGAGTTGTGGGGGGAAAGGGAGCTTGTCCCTCTTTGGCACCATTTACTTTGTGACTTTGTCACTCCGACACGCTCAAATAAAGTTGAAATTTTGTAGATGATATAGATTTTCCTTGTCAGAGGAAATGACTTTTTGATGTGGCCTTCTATGTTCTAAGCAGAAGAGTATGTAAGATGATTTTTTTAAAGTCAACTGGCTCAGTTTCTTTAAAAATGTATTTCTGAATTAGCATTATTGGATTGCTCTGCTAAGATTAAAAAACACTTTGTGAAAATAATTGAATTTTGGATGGCTTTTCAATGATGGCATTCTAGTAAGTGAATTGTAGGCTGTACGTATATCCTTTATATAGAGATATTTCGGATTCATTTTGATATTTGGCAAAACTAATACAATTTTGTAAAGTTTAAAAATAAAATAAAATTTAAAAAAAAAACAATAAAAAAATTAGTGGCAACTTTGCTGAGTCACTGTGGCTCCCTTAACAAAAATTTGAATCAAATTGAGGAAATCATGCATAGAAAATTAATGTGAAATAATTGATGGTGATCTTAAATTGACATAAATAAATAATGGATACCACACAAATCTGGAAATTATTATTATAGAACTCAATATTAATTTCCTTTATCTATTGACAATCAGCCATGTGGAATGTACCTACAGTCATATGTTTATAGTTGTGTATTCATAATGATTATTTCTAATATTTTGTATTTTTAAAGCTTTATTCTTTGCATTTATCTGAAATGTTAAGTTTTTTGTAAAGAATCTATATATTTTTTTTTAATTGTCAGTTTAATTAAACAGGAAAATAAGTAACAGCTAGAAGGGAGTTTAAAAGAATCTTTAGGTGATTATGGATAATGAATTTTTTCTTCTTTGTAATTTTATGCACTGTATTAATTTCTAATAATTTTAATTATAATCCAGATGTTTTAACTATATACTGTCATGCATTTAAGAATGTTGAACAAACTTTTTTAAGAAATTCAAGTGTTATGTTTGTGATCAAGTAGACTCTTGAGAAGAGTACATACAATAACTGCTGAATGTTGTTAAGAAACTCCAGAAATATGTTCAATAAAATGTAGAATTTTAAAGCAAAAAAAATGTAATTCTTGGTGATTACAAAATAAAACTGCATTTGTACCATGAATCATCAATTCTCTATCATCTTTGATTAGAGAGTAAAAGAAAAACCTATGACATATATAGGGCTTCCCTGGTGGCTCAGACAGTTAATAATCTGCCTCCAATACAGGAGACCTGGGTTCAATCCCCAGGTGAGGAAGATGCTCTGGAGAAGGGACTGGCAACCCATTCCAGTATTCTTGCCTGGAGAATTCCATAGAAAGAGAAGCCTGGTGGGCTATAGTTCATGGGGTCACAAGAGTTGGACATGACTGAGCCAGTAAAATTAACATAACATACATATGTTAAACACACTTGACACATATATTAAAATAGTATACATTTAAATATTTAATTTGCAATATACACATTTAATATATGGTTAAATACACACCTTTCTAATTTAAATAGAAAATAGTACAAGAGAGGGGAGCTAATCTCTTTTAAAATGGTGGTTAGTACTGATGATAAATGGAAATTATAATGGAGTAATCACAGTTCAGGCATAAAAAATAGACTCAGCAGCCATTGACGATGTGGTTTCAGACACGACTCTGCACTTCTGAGAACTTGTATTTTCTCCAAACTGAATCAAGCCCAAGGCCACTCTCAGGCATAT
This sequence comes from Bubalus kerabau, assembly GCF_029407905.1. NCBI lineage: Eukaryota > Metazoa > Chordata > Mammalia > Artiodactyla > Bovidae > Bubalus > Bubalus kerabau. Next base: position 22,872,442 of record NC_073624.1, read on the forward strand.
TTAGAACAACATCCACCAGCTGCAGCATTAAAATCTCAAGGTCCCCCTGGTAACTATGCCACCATTTCAGGCCCCAACCATTCCTTGCTTAGCAAGCACCCTTACTCCTTGCCAGCTCCAATTATAATTCTTGACAAACAGCTTATGTAACTAACTGTGGCCTTGGAGTTTTGCTTTTATTGGCTTCCTGCATTAGGTAGTCCATCAGAACACGATTCAAGTACCTCTTGAATCTGTGTCTCCCAGACTGCAGTTCTAACAAACCCCAAACAAACGCTTCTTTTATTTCAATCAGGTCTCCATTTCTAAAATGTTGGTGAACAGTGTTAATTAAAGGCACTAAGAACTCAATAAATGTCTGTTGCATAAAAAAAGAATATATGAACGTATTAATATATATATGAGGGAACCTATAAATATAGAAACAGAGTTATAGGGCTATTATTTGGGTTGTTTTCTAGTCCTCCAAGTTTTCCCTCCCTTTTCACTCACCCTGAAAATCACTCGTTCTTGTCCAGCCTGGAACAAAGCTGACACTACTTTGCAAAGTCCCCTAGGAGGCTGAAGTGGAGGTACTTGTTGAGCTTGGTATTTTTCCCTAAGTACTGTGGAAGGGAAAAGCAGGAGAGCAGAGCACAAAATGAAATGGGAATGGAACTAATAAGAGACCCTTTCAACATAATGGAACAGAAAGTAAGAAATGACCCAATTGTCCGAGATCATCCATTTCCTACCACCTATCTAATTTCTCTGGGCAACTTACAGTTCTGAACACTTTTAAGCTCTCCTCAAGAGAAGGTGGAAAACTTGGATACCTTGTGTGGGGTTGGAATCACAAAAGGATAATTCTGACACCTGACCAAGATGGAAGTGAACTGAATTTCTTGTTTACAAGTTTCCTGGTAGCTCAGACAGTAAAGAATCTGCCTGCTAATGCAGAAAATCTGGATTCAATCCCTGGGTTGGGAAGATCCCCTGGAGAAGAGAATGGCTACTCAAACTAATATTCTTGTCTGGAGAATTCAATGGACAAAGGAGCCTGGCCAGCTGCAGTCCATGGGTCGCAAAGAGTCAGACAAAACTGAGCAACTAACAATAGTTCTAACAATAATTCCCATGTGAACAAGAGAAGAAGGAAAATTCTACTACAGAATAAAAGAATGACCCTTAATAAGAGAAAAGATATAGAAACTTTCATTCTGAGAGCAGACTCTATCAGGGAAATAACAATCAGAAAACATAGCTTTGAAATGGAAATGCTAGTTGGAACCTTGTCTGAAGAAATATACAGCAATTTCTCTTGTCTAAGAATGCAGTTCCAAGAAAGGAATTCTCAGACTGATGCACTCAGAGGGCATTGGTTAACACAATTAATGGGTTGCAAATGAGTAGGACAGGACTTAGCAACTATGCAACAATGAAAGCATAATTAATACTTTCACTGTGAAATAATTAAAAATAAACAAGAGCAGAGGTCCTTTAGCACGGTCCCTGGGACCAGAAGCATTGTATCACCTGAGAACTGTTAAAAATGCAAATTCCATAGCCACACCCCAGAATCACTGAATCAGAAACTCTTGAGATGGAGCTAAACATTCTGTATTTTCACAAATTCTCCAGATGATTCTGATGCAAGCTAAAGTTTGAAATCCACTGATACTAACATTGGAAGCAAATGAGTCACAGCTATTAACAGTCCCTCCCTTTAAGCCCATGTGTAGGAGAAACAAAAAAATGAAAAACCAAAAGGTTGAATAACCCAGAGGTTAATCATAGTTCAGAAGTAAGGATGTACCTAAAGGTAAAAGTCTTTCTTAACCTAGATACCAAATGGGAGGGAATATGTTGAATCATTTATGCCACTTCCCATTATGTTTTTAAAGAATAACAACCAGGCTGAATTGCAACTCTATGTTTTTGCCTTCATCTCAAGTTTTGATACCTGAAAAAGGTAAATTCCAGGTCCAGACTAATAGAGTATTATTGCTCACTTGATAGCAATACACCAAGATCAAGCATGATGCTAGAGAGATTCAATTCAGCCTAAATAGAGATGAAGCCCTGAACTCACCGTTCGGGGATATATCCTAGTGACTTCTCCTCTTAGTGAACTTACATTTGCAATTTTTCATGCTCACCTACTTTCCTACCGGCACCTCACCCTTCTTAGCCCACTTTCTTTGGTTATGAATTAGTTAAAGCTCAGGGAATGTCATCGTTGGACATTGCTTTATCAAAGTATATTTGAACCAATAGTAAAATTCAAATGGCAATTAAATAACACATGTGAGGGGGTTTTTTTGTTGTTTTTTTTTTTTGCATTCCAGTCCCCTATGATGAAAAGGACATCTTTTGGGGGTGTTAGTTCTAAAAGGTCTTGTAGGTCTTCATAGAACTGTTCAGCTTCTTCAGTGTTACTGGTTGGGGCATAGACTTGGATTACTGTGATACTGAATGGTTTGCCTTGGAAACGAACAGAGATCATTTTGTCGTTTTTGAGATTGCATCCAAGTACTGCATTTCGGACTCTTTTGTTGGCCATGATGGCTACTCCATTTCTTCTAAGGGATTCCTGCCCTCAGTAGTAGATATAATGGTCATCAGAGTTAAATTCACCCATTAAGTTATGACCAACCTAGATAGCATATTGAAAAGCAGAGACATTTCTTTGCCAACAAAGGTCCGTCTAGTCAAGGCTATGGTTTTTCCTGTGTTCATGTATGGATGTGAGAGTTGGACTGTGAAGAAAGCTGAGCACCAAAGAATTGATGGTTTTGAACAGTGGTGTTGGAGAAGACTCTTGAGAGTCCCTTGGACTGCAAGGAGATCCAACCAGTCCATTCTGAAGGAGATCAGCCCTGGGATTTCTTTGGAAGGACTGATGCTGAAGCTGAAACTCCAGTACTTTGGCCACCTCATGCGAAGAGTTGACTTATTGGAAAAGTCTCTGATGCTGGGAGGGATTGGGGGCAGGAGGAGAAGGGGACGACAGAGGATGAGATGGCTGGATGGCATCACTGACTCAATGGACATGAGTCTGAGTGAACTCCGGGAGTTGGTGATGGACAGGGAGGCCTGGCATGCTGCGATTCATGGGGTCGCGAAGAGTCGGACACGACTGAGCGACTGAACTGAACTGAACTGAACTGAAGTGAGTTTTAGATCACCTGCTGTTTGTCTGTCTCAATCTGACCCTCCACCATAATGAGGACAATTAAAAGTACATTCTAAAAAACATAGCAAAATGCTCTATGAAAATGAAATATAAAAATAGACCTAGACTTCCTGAGAGGTTGTCAACATATCTAGCAGAGGAAGAAAAGTAGCTGGAGGTACCTCACTATCTGAGCTAAAACCACACAGGAAGTCTCAAACTCAAGGAGCTCACAGTACTGCAAGGCTCAGGGTAATGTACATTTCACTGTGCAAGGCAGGGTGACCCTGACAAGTACTTCCTCTCTTTCCTCACTTTCATGCAAGGTCTAGAAACAATGAAAAAAAGATAAAACTTTTAAATATTACTGATTTGAGATCTACCTTTAAATCTCTGGCTCATTTTAAATTTGGCCTCTTGAGAATGGATTCCAGTACAGTAACAGTAAGAAACATACACATGAGAATCTGATACTATATTAAAGCGTCTGATGATTGCAAATGGAGTGTTTGATCCCGGAAGTTGTTGTTTTATGTGTACGTGCTCAGTCCTGTCCGACTCTTTGTGACCCTATGGACTGTAGACCACTAGGCTTCTCTCTCCATGGAATTCTCCAGGCAAGAATACTGCAGTGGGTAGCCATTTCCTTCTCCAGAGGATCTTCCCAACCCAGGGATCCAACCTGTGTCTCCTGCATTGGCAGGTGAATTCTTTAACACTGAGCCACCTGGGAAGCCCCTGTTGTGTTTTTAGAGTAGTTTTCTTTCTTTGCTCAGAGATGAGTGTGAGACAATTCTTTTTTCTGTCATCTAGTGTCTATTGTTTACTAAGTGAACCAAACTAGCATTTAGAAAACCCATGTGTCAAGCATAGTCTGGGGGAGTTGGGGGGTATTTTTGTTATTGTTGCTGTTCCACTTAAGCCACTTCATCTGTTCCTCAACAAACTTGATAACAGATTGTTTTCGTCATTTTATTGATGAAGACACTCAGATGTAGGAGCATTAAGTGACTCACAAAAGGGCACACAAATCCATATATGTGACTTTATGTAGAATATTTGTATTTACCTTTAAAGAGCTCCCTTGTGGCTCAGATGGTAAAAGAATCTGCCTGAAATGCAGAGGACCCAGGTTCCATCCCTGAAAAATGGCAAACCACTTCAGTATTCCTGTCTGAGAAATCCCATGGACAGAGGAGCCTGGTGGGCTACAGTCCATGGGGTCACAAAGAGTCGGTCATGACTAAGTGACCTACACTTTCACTTCACTTTTGCTTTTACAGATAAAGAATAATGTGTACATTAATGTAATGAGAATTATTATATACACATTCTCATCCCACTTTTCTGTTAAGTGAAATTCCAAAAACCAAAACAAAAATATTGGACTTTCCACAGAATCATTTTGCTTTTTACATTCAAGAGCTATCATGCACAAAATTTAATTGTGAGAGATAGGAACAAACTGGGCAGACTAGATTTTTGCCTCCAGATGACCAGTATGAACTCACAATATCAGGAAATGAGTGAAGAGAGGAAGTGGCTAGTTCAGGGGTCTAAAAGTAGGCAGGCAGGGCGTTTCTGAGAACCATGTGGGGTGAGGAGAGAACCACCAAGCTCCAGCACCGTTTGCAGCCTAAATTAGTGCCAGCTAAAAACTGTCGTTCACCATCTGGTTCTGACAAGGATGAAGTCACTGGCCCCTGCGGTCCTGACCTTGAACAGACTCTGAAAGGAGTCCAAGGTGGAGATCAGGAATGAGCCCTCTGTGCTCTGAAAAAAACTGGCAGAACAGGCCTTCACATAATTAGATATTTTTAGGAGAAGAGTTTATGAGCCCAATGTTTTGCATCTTCTGATGTCTAGAGAAGCACTAAAATCATTAAAAGAGAGATTGTTCCTCATGACTAGCAGCAACCTTCTTGTGACTAGTAGCAAACCTCTGCCAAAATGTGTGCTTAACTACACAAACCCCCCCTTCACTAATATATAAATATATATGTGTATGTGTGTATATATATATATATATGTATGTATATACTGATCTCACTCTGTACTTCTTTGGAGCAGTTTCTCAGAACCATCTGACATGCTGTCTCCTGGGCTGTAGTGCTCATTTGGCCCAAAAAAACTCAACTCACAACACTCATGTTGTGCATTTTTTTCCATTGGACATAAGGAAAGTTGTGCTTTGTTGAGAGCATTTCCATTCACTATTCTGCCTTCAAAACAATTGTCTAATATCTCCCTCATCAGTACTGCATCTTAAATGTTTAGCAAGTGAAAGGCCATGGATCAGACCTTCTGTCAGTCTTAGGGAGAAAGATCCACCTCTCACCCTCACCCCCACCCCCTCCCACCACCCCAATCTCCCTAACACATCCTCAGGCCCACAGTCCAGCAATACCTTAGTGGCCTGTGGGGCTAGAACTTCACACCCCAGTGCTAGTCCATACTCATTCAGTCACATCCCTCTAGAGAGAAGAAAAGCAACCCAAAATACAGGGCTTTTTTTAAAAGGGTAATGCCTCTCCAAAAAGAGCTGCCCACGTGTTTTCCTTCTTCACACATACACTCTGTTGTGCTAAACCAGAGAAGAGAGAAAACCTTTTGAAAATCTGTTACTAAAACTCATCTCAGCCTCACAATCGAAATGCAGTTAACCTCAGACAAGCAAGTTTTTCATAGCAGTTGTTTTATATCATCCTCCACCTTAATCACAGCAGCAACAATCCATTTCTCACAGGTAGATAATACCTTTGCCAACAGAATGGTACTCATAACCACTGGATAGATAATGTAAATATTATTTACTTGTGTGTCATGGCTGTTCTTGGAAATTCTTAATGAAAAATATGTGTAAAATTCAGTAAATCACAGTCACAAATCAAATATTGGAGACCAAAATGGAGAACTGAGGGAATTTCCTGGTCCAGGGTTTAGGACTCTGCACTTTCACTGAGAGGGTCCGGGTTCAATCCATCTCTGGTCTGGGAACTAGGATCCTGCAAGCCCCGTGCAATGTGGAAAAAAAAACCTGGGAGAGTTGAGACTAACGAATGAGAGAAAGAAAATGTATCAGACCATTAATAGTCTTATTCATTGCACCTGTCATATTACTTTATATAGTATCTGTTTATACGTCTCTCTCTCCAAGTTGACCATATGTTCAGTAAAGACAAAAACTGTGTCTTATTTTCTTTTGTATAACCATCACCCAGTGTGATGTCTGACATATGAAAAACACTAATCATTAGATAAATGAATATTTTTATGGTTTAACATAGCAAAGGACAGAATTTTTAATTATGATTAGCACAAAATTTTTTATTCCCTTCTTCTTTGTTCTCACACTTGATTTCTGCTTATTAAAAAATACGATGCTATTTCCATCTACTCATTACTGAAAATTGGAACAACAAAGAAAATATGAAGAAAAAAACCTTAAAATCTCGTTATAAAATTATGCTATAAATTTATGCTATAAACATATAAAATATGTTTCCTTTCCATATTTTCTGTGTATATTTTGTGCATAGGAGGAGTTACACATTATTTTATGATTTTTCAACTAGCATTATATCAGGAGCATTTCTTACATTTTGAATACTTCATAAATATAATTTTTAAATTTTTGTATTTTTCAATTGTAGGGTAATATCATATATATTCAGCCTTTCTCCTATTGTTGGATATAAGATTTTCCTAGTATATGGAAAGTCAAATTATACTGACATAAAAAAATCAAATTGTGTAGTATCTTGTTCATATGTATTATTTTTTGAAGACAGAGCTCTAAAGTGGAATCATTAGTTCAAAAAGTGATAGCATTTTTAATACTACAGATATATTTTGCCAAATCTATTTGCAATTCTAGTCTACTAACATTACGAGTAGCAGCTTATGAGAATGTATTTATTTCTTTAATCTTATGAGTAAGATATTTTCAAATTGAAGCAGCTTAATTTCAGAACTTGATTAGTACGACGATGCCATCTGCTGGCCATAGTACAAAATTACAAAAGCAGAAGTGGAGGAGCCCCTTTGGAAACGGCAAAATTATTGTGACTATTATCGGTCTTACAGGTTTTCAGAAAGTGCTCTTGCTATTTGGGTTTCTAATTATCCTCAGCAACCATATAAAATTTATTTATATATTTATTTTATTTATATTTATTTATAAATACAATATATTTATTGTAAGCTTTAGCTTGCAATCTTTCAAATGATACTTATTAATGCATCTTGTTCGACCTGAATTTCTGGAGAACTTCACATGGTGACAAGTCTATCGCCTGCTGAAGACAGATATGAGTCACAAAGCATGAGCTCAAGGTCATAGTTTACCAGGGATACACAAAGGCTTTTGCAAATGGAAAATAAAATTACTAATATTTGTGATTTGAATCATCCTTATTTTATAAAATGCACAAATGCATATCTCATAGTACAGGCAACCTCTACAGTGGCCCCCAAGTACAATTCCCCACCCCTTAGTATCCATACCATTTTGGAATCCTCTTCCCAAGAGAGCCAATGCATTTCCATCTCTCTCTCTTTCTTTCTCCAGTCTCTCCCCCACCCCCATAGGAAGCAAACTGCTGTGATGTGAATGGTGGTGGTGGTTTAGTCGCTCAGTGGTGTCCTACTCTTGCAATTCCATGGACTGTAGCCTGTCAGGCTCCTCTGTCCATGGAATTCTCCAGGCAAGAATGGAGTGGGTTGCCATTTCCTTCTCCAAGGGATCTTTCTGAATCAAGAATCAAACCCGTGTCTCCTGCGTTGCAGGCAGACTCTTTACCAACTGAGCTATGAGAGAAGCCCCTGTGATGTGAATAGCCCTATGAAAAGGCCGACATGGCAAAGAATTTGGGTCTCCAGTCAATAGCCAGTGATGACCTGAGACCAGCCAACACCCATGTGAGTGAGCTCGGAGGTGGGAGCTCCCTAGTCAAGCCTTGACCTGAGACCCCACCCCTGACCCGCACCTTGAAGGCAGCTTCCTAAGAAACTGAGTCAATCACCCAGCTTATCTGTGATTCACTGTTCACTAATAAAGACAATTTGAAACCTACTGAAACATTTCAACATTAATTTCTACTTAAGTACTCAAATTAAGTCCTATAAAATTTTTAAATTTCAGTTAAAGTATCTAACTCTTTGGAACACCTCAAGAAGCAAATACAAGTAAAATTATTACAAAACCTATTGCTATTCTTGTACTTACATTTATTTTAAAATAAAGCAGTAGCTTTTAAAGTTCATTTCATGTGTTATCCCTATAATTTTTATACTTCTCTAAGGTTATAATTGCACTTAAACTGTCCAATAGTTGTTACATTATTAGATCCTTGAATACTTTTCTAGTTTTCAGTAATCTCTATGGACCAAAAAAGCAAAAATACTTCAGGAAATAGTTTGTCAAACAACTGATTTTTAGATTGTTTCTCATCATGACTGAACTCAAGCTGCAGACCATTAAGTTGGCTCTTGTTTTAAACTTAATTTATTACAAAAATGAAACATTTGGAATTCTCACCTTTCATATCGATTTTGTATTTCTTAACCTAATAATCTCCATTACAAATGACACATGTTTTAAGTCTCATTTTAGCTAACATTTAATTATGCATTATGCTATCCTTTTTATATATTGCTATTATCTGTTAGCACTATTAAAAATTATGTATGCGTTCTTGTACCATTTAAATTTTCGGGCCATTTATAAAGTCTAAGACCTAGGAAAAGAGGAATCAAACTCTTGAAGTTAGTCCCTTTTTAAAACGTGTGGTTAAATCATAATTTTAAAGCACGAAATTGAACTCTCTTTTCCTCTTTCTGCTTTCTTATTGTGTATGATCATCCTCCTTTGGATTCTGCTTTTTCTGGGCTGACATAATTTCCAATATTTTCCCATCTTTACTTACACAGTTAAAACAAATACCTCTCTATACTTCACAAACATATATTAATATAAGCTTATACAAAATCATTTAGCTATATTAACACATTTAATGAAATTATTAACTTCTTGAAATACATTTCTGAAATATAATCTGTTAGCGTTCTCACTTCAGATTACACCTATCTATGCTGACAAGCTTTTCTTTTAATTATCATTATGAACACATGACCTTGTAAAACAATTTTATTGATTTATATATTTGTCTATTATAATATTACTAACATTAATGCTCAAAGTGTCACAAACTGCCCCCAAATAGTTCCTTCAAGCTGACCTCTATGTATATTATCTTTAAAAGAAGTTTTTTAAGACTTTATTCTTTTAGACTTCTTGGATCACAGCAATCTTCTTATGCTAAAACTTTTTTAAATTTTAAAATTTATTTTTAATTGGAGGATAATTGCTTTACAATGTTGTATTGGTTTCTGCTATACAAGGTGAATCAGCCATAAGTATACATATATGCCCTCCCTCTTAATCCTCCCTCCTGCTCCCCCCACCGCTAGGTCATCGCAGCACCAAGCTGAGCTCCCTGCGTTATACAGCAGCTTCCCACTAGTCATCTGTTTTACACACGATAGTGTAGATATGCCAGTCCTCCTCTCTCAGTTCGTCCCACCTTCTTGTTGCCTGGCTGTGGATCACAGCAATCTTGATGGGGCAGTTACAGAGATTTCTCAAGGAATCCCTATCCTGACACATGCATAGACAGCCTCCCCTATTATCAACATCTCCTCCCAGAGTGGTACACTTGCTGTCACTTGTTACGATCAATTAACCTGCCTTGACTCAGTCCATAGTTTACCTAAGAGTTCACTTTTGGCGTTATATTAATACATTCTATGGGTTTGGACAAATGTAAAATAACATATATCCATCATAAAATCATAGAACATGTTTTCAGTCCCCTAAAAATCTTATGTGTTCTGTCTGTTCATCTCTCCACTCCACATCCCTGATCTTTTTACCATCATCGTACTTTTGCCTTTTCCAGAATATTGATGAACTTTGTCTTAAACGATTCCTTATTCACAGATGACAATTAGATATATCCCATCTCCAAACTTAATTTTTCCCTCTTCAAGCCATGAAATCAGCTAAATCCCAAAGAGCCCGGGTTCTTTCTCTTCTCCATTAAAAGTTTCTAATACTTCCTTTTGAACTTAGGATGAGCATTCAAGCTTACCTCATTATCTGATCACTTCCTCATTTTCATTTTCTGTCATTTTCCCCACTACTTGTAGTCTCCTTCCACACTGACCTCCTCTGAGGTTCCAAATGCTCTGCAATAGGTATTTGATCATAATTTCCATTCCTGAGGATGTATTTTAGTCTAGAGGGAGAAGGCTTTGTGATAAACAGCAACAAAGACACAGTATCTCCTCGGTATCACTGGCACACAGCACAGCACCCAGAATGTGGCCAAGCTGCAGTAAGCAGCTGTGATTAAATGAAAGTAAGGGGATTGGAACCATAAACCTGATGAAAGCAATCAACCTATAAGTTAAAGGTATTATTGCAACAGTGTTCAAACAAAACTAATATTATGTATCTAGGCCAAAGCAAGATTACAGAAGCATAAAATTATTGGAGAAAACTGCAGCACAATGGGGCATGCTGCCCGATAAAGACATTGAAAAAAAAAGATAAGTTTAAGAAAATCTTCCAAGATGGGACTGTTCTGGCAGTCCAGTGGTGGGACTCTGGACTTCCACTACAGGGGGCATAGGTTCAGTCCCTGTTTGGGGAACTAAGATTCCACAGGCTGCAATGCTGCCAATAAATAAATAAATATCCATTCTTAAAAAAAGGAAAAGAAAAAAACCTTCATGGAAGCCTGCCATGCATGTGCTTCTGTCTCTGCCTCAAGTTGCTTAATGGGCATGTCTGCCCTTAATTTTTTTTTTTAATTGGGTAACTGATCTTTTTATTGTTAACGTGTAAGAGTTCATTATTATGAATCCACATCACTTCAGATATATGACTTGCAAACATTTCCTCCCATTCTGTAGGATGTCTTTTCACTTTTTCAAAAGAAAATTTTTTGGCCACGTGGGATCTTAGTTCCCCAAGCAGGGATCAAACTTATGTCCCCTATATTGGCAGAGCACAGTCTTAACCACTGGACTGCCAGGGAGATCTCCCTTGATTCTTATATATGTAAATATATGTCAACACATAATGACTTCTGACAACATCTATGAATAAATGGCTAAAGTGTAGAAATTTAACATTTAATAAAGCATTACAGTAGAATGATAGAATTCACGTTTGTCCTAAGTCCTAAGCCCCCTTTCCTAAAGTTATAACAAATTACAGGATATCTTTTTCTTTTATTTTTATATTTTTGCAACTGCTATAACTACAAGAGCAAAATAATTTAAAATTACAGATTTTTTTTTTTACTTTACAATATTGTATTGGTTTTGCCATACATCAACATGAACCTGCCACGGGTGTACACGTGTTTCCAATCCTGAATCCCCCCTAACCCCTCTCCCTCCCCATACCATCCCTCTGGGTCATCCCAGTGCACCAGCCCCAAGCATCCTGTATCCTGCATCGAACCTGGACTGGTGATTCATTTCTTATATGATATTACACGTTTCAACGCCATTCTCCCAAATCATGCCCACCCACCCCCCACTGACAGAGTCCAAAAGACTGTTCTATACATCTGCCATACGACCCAGCAGTCCCATGCTGGGCATACACACCAAGGAAACCAGAACTGAAAGAGACACATGTACCCCAGTGTTCATCGCAGCACTGTTTATAATAGCCAGGACATGGAAGCAACCTAGATGTCCATCAGCAGATGAATGGATAAGAAAGCTGTGATACATATACACAATGGAGTATTACTCGGCCATTAAAAAGAATATATTTGAATCAGTTCTAATGAGGTGGCTGAAACTGGAGCCTATTATACAAAGTGAAGTAAGCCAGAAAGAAAAACACCAATACAATATGCTGCTGCTGCTGCTGCTAAGTTGCTTCAGTCGTGTCCGACTCTGTGCGACCCCATAGACAGCAGCCCATCAGGCTCCCCCATCCCTGGGATTCTCCAGGCAAGAACACTGGAGTGGGTTGCCATTTCCTTCTCCAATGCATGAAAATGAAAAGTGAAAGTGAAGTCACTCAGTCGTGTCCGACTCTTAGTGACCTCATGGACTGCAGCCTACCAGGCTTCTCCGTCCATGGGATTCTCCAGACAAGAGTACTGGAGTGGGGTGCCATTGTCTTCTCCGCCAATACAGTATACTAACGAATGTATATGGAATTTAGAAAGATGGTAACGATAACCCTGTATGCAAAAAATTACAGGTTTTTAAATAAGGAGTTTGAAGAAGCTATTTGAAGACATAAGGACCAAGACATTTTCTTTCAGTCCTTCCACTGGTCTGGCCATCTGTGGAAAACAGCCCAGCACAGAGTAGTCACTTGGATTATTGAGAAGGACAGTCAGAAAAGAACCAGTGCAGCCACTATGGAGAACAGTGTGGAGACTCCTTAAAAAACTGGAAATAGACATGCCTTATGATCCAGCAATCCCACTGCTGGGCATACACACTGAGAAAACCAGAAGGGAAAGAGACACGAGTACCCCAATGTTCATCGCAGCACTGTTTATAATAGCCAGGACATGGAAGCAACCTAGATGTCCATCAGCAGATGAATGGATAAGAAAGCTGTGGTACATATACACAATGGAGTATTATTCAGCCATTAAAAAGAATACATTTGAATCAGTTCTAATGAGGTGGATGAAACTGGAGCCTATTATACAGAGTGAAGTAAGCCAGAAAGAAAAACACCAATACAGTATACTAACGCATATATATGGAATTTAGAAAGATGGTAACAATAATCCTGTGTACGAGACAGCAAAAGAGACACTGATGTATAGAACAGTCTTATGGACTCTGTGGGAGAGGGAGAGGGTGGGAAGATTTGGGAGAATGGCATTGAAACATGTAAATATCATGTATGAAATGAGTTGCCAGTCCAGGTTCGATGCACGATACTGGATGCTTGGGGCTGGTGCACTGGGACGACCCAGAGGGATGGAATGGGGAGGGAGGAGGGAGGAGGGTTCAGGATGGGGAACACATGTATACCTGTGGCGGATTCATTTTGATATCTGGCAAATCTAATACAGTTATGTAAAGTTTAAAAATAAAATAAAATTTAAAAAAAAAAAAAAAAAAAAATGATGATAAGGAGACTTCCCTGGTGGTCCAAAATCTGCCTACCAGTGCAGTGGACATTCCTGGTCCAGGAACTAAGATCCCACATGCCGTGGGGCAACTAAGCCCATGGAGAGCTACAACTGCTGAATGAAGTCTGTGTGCAGCAAATGAAGCCTGCAAGCCTAGAGCCACACTCTGCAACAAGAGAAGCCACCACGATGAGAAGTCCTCACAAGGCAACTAGCGAGTAGCCTCCACTTGCTGCAACTAGAAAAAGGCTTTGTGCAGCAACAAAGACCCAGTGCAACCAAAAATTAGTTAGTTGATTTTTAAAAAACAAAATTTAAAATGGTGATAAAGACCCAATCATTACAGTATAATGCCTATGCTGCTGCTGCTGCTGCTGCTGCTAAGTCGCTTCAGTCGCATCCGACTCTGTGTGACCCCATAGACGGCAGCCCACCAGGCTCCGCCGCCCCTGGGGTTCTCCAGGCACACATTGCTAATTCCCTAGCATTAGCATTTATCATCTTTAAAAACAAAAAACTCTTAAACAGCAAATATACCTTGACTCTACATCTATTACTAATAAAACAAGATGATCTGCCATGCTTTCTGCACTGTAATTAATTCATGGACCCACAGGAAGAAATAATACCCTGTTGCATTGAAATCCTGGACTCAACATAAGAAGTCATCAAGCTTTTATGATAATCACTTCTTTTCCATGAAAAGGCTTCTAAGTAGTGTTTGTGCATGCCAGATTCAAGAAGAAATATTCTGATTCAGAGTAAAGCAAAAATATTCTAGGAGCAGTTACAATTTGTGGTTGACTACTACCCTGGGGGAAAAAATGAGTTTCATTTCCAAGCAGGTGTTCAAACACAGTTTAAACACTTGAGAGGTAAGTTATAGGGAGACATTTACAAATTTAGTGGATTTTTAAATATATAAGATCATATTCAAACCTGTGATGTATGATTCTGTAAATATAGATGCTTACCACCCTCATATTTCCTGTCAGCAGTTCTGGACTGCATTTTCTTCCTTTTGCCAAGAGATTTCACATCAGTATAAACATGCTTCTCTGTCATGTCTGAAGGGTAGAGAAACGTGGAGATGAGATGTGGTTGAAAGTGAACTTTCTCATACACTCAAGAAAAAAATTATTGCAATTCACACTTCTCATACAACATATGAGAAATTGTTCTTTATAAAAATTATATTTGAGGGGATCTTCCTCCTCTTTTATGAGAATTCCTTTGAATGCCTAAAATAAATAAAGTGTGTGTTGGAATTTCACACCATTGGTGGTCTTTTGTAGGCTTGAGGGAGGCTGCTGTGCCCATGATGAATGGAGAATTGGGGTGGGGTTGGGGGGCAAAAGTATAAGGTGTTCAGACCAAAGTATATATATACATCATTTTGAAGAGACTTTCCTACTGTGTTCAGAAACAGATTAAAGCAATAGATCATAATACATAAAAGCAGAGCTGCCAGAAGAAAGGCTGAGAAGTTGCAGCTTTGGCTGCCTGAGATCCTTTTATTTTTAAACCACAAATCACAAGGGTTTCCTGTTTTGTTTTGTCTTGGTTTGTTTTCATGCTCAGCTATCTTGTTCTGTAGCACAGCACATCCTCTGTATACTGTAATGCTAGATTATAAGAATACATTTTATAGATATAGTGATAATAAATCCAGAACTATTCTGATTTCTCCATCTGGTTTTTCCTAAGTCCATCCTCACTTGTCAAACAATCTGCTTATATTTTTAATTCAGTGTGAGTTCCTTCTTCTGTAATGAGGAACCCATTGAAACTGACAATAAGAGCCACGAGTAGGTGGCTCTTAGACAAGTATCTGGACGTATATGATAAAATATCCAGAGATCAAGACAGGTCAACAACATCATCAATGCCACTGACTCTAAAGCTTTTGAAGCTGCTCTTGGTCATGTTAACAACCTCATGGCTACAATAGACTTGTCACAGCTCCAGGTAACTTATTCAGTATTCAAGACAAACAAAGAGTAGAGGGAATGAAAGCCATTCCAGAAAGCTAGACAACTTTGTCTTAAGTCTTAGTAGCCAAAGGTGGGCTACATAGCCATTCTAGCTACAAGGGGAGCTGGGAAAGTAACTTGTGTGAAGAAAAAGAGAAAAGGTGATTCAGAAGGGCTCGTGGACTGGTCAATAGTCTTTGGTCCCCTAGGCTAGGGCTAACACAAGACTTAATGGACATCAACACATTTTTGAAGTCTCTTTATACCCTCAAATTAATGTAAAAGTAATGTCCAGGTGGTTCAATGGTAAAGAATACACCTGCATGCAAGAGACACAAGTTCAATCACTGGGTCAAGAAGATTCCTGGAAGGAGATGGTAAACCACTCCAGTATTCTCGCCTGGGAAATCCCATGGACAGAGGAGCCTGGCAGGCGACAGTCCATGGGGTTGCAAAAGAGTCGAACATGACTTAGTGGCTACACAACAACAACAATGAATCCAAAAAGGCATTTTAATTTTCAGAAAAAGAGCTAAGAGCTATACATATCACAGTATAAAATGAATTTAGAAGATCTTTTACTATATTACTTGTCTCTGCTAGTTTACCTACTGCAATTATCAGTATAAAAAATTAGCTTAAGGGACTTCCCTGGAAATCCAGTGGTTAAGACTTTACCTTCCAAAGCAGAGGATGCAAGTTTGACCCCTGGTCAGGAAGCTAAGATCCCAAGTGCCTTTCAGCCAAAAAACCAAAACAAAAAAACAGAAACAATATTGTAACAAATTCAATAAAAGCCTTTTTTAAATATAAACTTAAAAGCAGAGAACTCTGAATAATTTTTGCCTTTAGGAAAAACAAAAGTTTGAATTAGAAGGATTTCACCTGAAGGATATGTCTGGGTTAATGATACTAAGGGATTCCATAGATTATAACAACTTTATATTGAAAAGAAAAGATGGGTGAGTCCCAGAAAGGACTGGTAATCAAAAAAAGAAGAGAAAAACAGTTTGGGACTGAACAGAAATCTTAGGGTATTTTTTGATCTCTGTATAATATTCAGTCTCTTACTGATTCTTTAAAAACTGCTCTTAGGGACTTCCCTGGTGGGTCTAGTGGTTACAAATTTGCCTGCCAATGCAGGAGACACAGGCTCAATCCCTGTTCTGGAAAGATTACATGTGCTGCAGGACAACTAAGCCCTGTGCCTTAGCTATGAAGCCTGTGTGCTCTAGAGCCTGTGCTCTGCAACAATAGAAGCCACAGCACTGAGAAGCCTGTGCATGGCAACTAGAGAAAAGCCCACTGACAGCACTGAAGACCCAGCACAGGTAAAAAAATAAAAACCAGACTGCTCTTTGTTTGCCAACTCTGGCTAAATTGGATGCTGATAGCCCCTATTCACAGCTTCTCCAGCAATGCCCAATATCCTATCTTCCAGCAGCACTAACAGTCTGTGGAAATAATGTATCTGGGCTATAATCACTTTGAATGCATTGCCATGCTCCTTCTCCTCCACCTGGCAAAATACATAGTCTTCCTCCAAACTTGACTGAATGCATTTCTTTGAAAAGTCTTTCCTGTGCCTGAGCAGAGTTAACGCCATCCTTCCTGTGAGTTCTCAGATATCCTTAATTATGATCCAATTACTTCTGTTTTCACATTGCACTTTAATTATTTATA
Source organism: Bubalus kerabau (assembly GCF_029407905.1). NCBI lineage: Eukaryota > Metazoa > Chordata > Mammalia > Artiodactyla > Bovidae > Bubalus > Bubalus kerabau. Next base: position 22,889,439 of record NC_073624.1, read on the forward strand.
GCTATTTCTGTCCCCTGAAGTCTGATTTTCAAGGCAAAGAGTCTGTGACTTAATTACCTTTAAATTTTCAGCACCAAGTATAATGTGTGCCTTGCACACAGTAAGTGTTAAGTAAGCATTGGTGAACAGAGGGATAAAGGAACAAATGAATAATCTAAGGCAGGAGGCAATTATAAACTAGGAAAACCAAAAAGAAAGAGCAATTAATTATTTGTAAAGGTGTTTATGACACAATAATTTGATCTCCTTGAATGACTTTGTTTCTAAACTTAAATACAAAGTGTTTATCTTCAAAAATTTTTCAACTTATAAGGGAAAAAGATTTCACATAGTCATTTATTTGTATACTACTAGAAACAAACAGAGAAGGCAATGGCACCCCACTCTAGTACTCTTGCCTGGAAAATCCCATGGACGGAGGAGCCTGGTAGGCTGCAGTCCATGCTAAAGGTCGGACGTGACTGAGCGACTTAACTTTCACTTTTCACTTTCATGCATTGGAGAAGGAAATGGCAACCCACTCCAGTGTTCTTGCTTGGAGAATCCCAGGGACGGGGGAGCCTGGTGGGCTGCCATCTATGGGGTTGCACAGAGTCGGACACAACTGAAGTGACTTAGCAGCAACAGAAGCAGCAGCAGAAAACAAAATATTCCCTATCTAGATTATTATAGTTTATAACTAAGAGTAAAAGCTAACTAAAATGATGATACAAAACATTCACAAAAAAATTATTCTTAAAAAAAAATGAAAGGTAAACATACCTTTTCTATACCTTTTCTTAGTCTTTACAATTCACTTTATTCAGTTTCTTAACAAGGAAATTTGGAGGGTTCAGCATTATTTCATTACCAGAATAAAAATTCTTTCATTCAATGACCTCCTTTTAATTCAATATAGTTCTACGTGAAAATGCTATAATTCAGGGGGGTTTGCTCTCCTTTCCTAAAGTCTCATTACTCTGAGTCGTGTTCGACTCTGCAACCCCATGGAGTGTAGCCCACCAGGCTCCTCTGTCTATGGAATTCTCCAGGCTAGAATACTGGAGTGGGTAGCCATTCCCTTCTCCAGGGGATCTTCCAGACCCAGGGATCCAACACATGTCTCCTGCATTGCAGGCAGATTCTCCACCATCTCAGACTTTCACATATCAAGCCCCATCAGATAGGATTAAGGATGTTAAGAATCTCTCCAGAATCAGTAGCTGATGACTCACAGTAGCTTTGATCTTACCTGTAAGTTCCACAGTTTGTTCAGAAATAGAGTTGGGAGGCGTTCCTCTCCCTTCTAAAGGCTGAACGGGAGGAAAAGATCTGATGTCCAGAACAACTGAAAATATTCTCAGCAGTAGAATAGGAAATCTTGACATTTGAGACATTCTGAAAGTTTCTGTTCTTGTCAGAACTCTTACATATGTCCACATTATTTAAAGTACCCTTGCCTCTCCATGGTGTGATCACTTACCTAGAACCAGACTTTCTGGAATGTGTCAAGTGGGCCTTAGGAAGCATCATTATGAACAAAGCTAGTGGAGGTGATGGAATTCCAGTTGAACTGTTTCAAATCCTGAAAGATGATGCTGTGAAAGTGTTGCACTCAATATGCAAGCAAATCTGGAAAACTCAGCAGTGGCCACAGGACTGGAAAAGGTCAGTTTTCATTCCAATCCCAGAGAAAGGCATGCCAAAGAATGCTCAAACTACCGCACAATGGCACTAATCTCACATGCTAGCAAAGTAATGCTCAAAATTCTCCAAGCCAGGCTTCAACAGTATGTGAACCAAGAACTTGCAGGTATTCAAGCTGGATTTAGAAAAGGCAGAGGAACCAGAGATCAAATTGCCAACATCCATTGGATCATTGAAAAAGCAAGAGAGTTCCAGAAAAACATCTACTTCTGCTTTATTGGCTATGCCAAAGTTTTTGACTGTGTGGATCACAACACACTGTGGAAAATTCTTCAAGAGATGGGAATACCAGACCACCTGATGTTCCTCACGAGCAATCTGTATGTAGGTCAAGAAGCAACAGTTGGAACTGGACATGGAACAACAGACTGGTTCCAAATCAGGAAAGAAGTAGGTCAAGGCTGTATATTATCACCCTGCTTATTTAACTTAAATGCAGAAGACATCATGTGAAATGCCAGGCTGGATGAAGCACAAGCTGGAATCAAGATTGCTGGGAGAAATATCAATAACCTCAGATATGCAGATGACACCACCCTCATGGCAGAAAGTGAAGAAGAACTAAAGAGCCCCTTGATGAAATTGAAAGAGGAGAGTGAAAAAGTTGGCTTAAAACTCAACATTCAGAAAACTAAGATCATGGCATCCGGTCCCATCACTTCATGGGAAATAGATGAGGAAACAGTGGAAACAGTGAGAGACTTTATTTTGTGGGGCTCCAAAATCACTGTAGATGGTGACTGAAGCCATGAAATTAAAAGACACTTGTTCCTTGGAAGAAAAGCTATGACTAACCTAGACAGCATATTAAAAAGCAGAAACACTACTTTGCCAACAAAGGTCCATCTAGTCAAAGCTATGGCTTTGCCAGTAGTCATGTATGGATGTGAGAGTTGGACTATAAAGAAAGCTGAGCACAGAAGAATTGATGCTTTTGAACTGTGGTGTTGGAGAAGACTCTTGAGAGTCCCATGGACTGCAAGGAGATCCAAGAAGTCCATCCTAAAGGAGATCAATCCTGAATATTCATTGAAAGGAATGATGCTGAAGCTGAAGCTCCAATACTTTGGCCACCTGATGTGAAGAACAGACTCATTGGAAAAGACCCTGATGTTGGGAAAGATTTAAGGTGGGAGGAGAAGGGGACGACAGAGAATGGGATGGGTTGGATGGCATCACCAACTCAATGGACATGATTTTGAGTAATCTCTGGGAGTTGGTGATGGACAGGGAAGCCTGGTGTGCTCCAATCCATGGGTTCACAAAGAGTTGGACATGACTGAGTGACTGCGCTGAACTGAACTGGCCTCTCTCATCACCTAGAGCAAGCAAGCCAAAATATAGTACCTGTGAAGTAAATAATTTTGATTGAAAAATGGAGGGGGGGACATCATACCATATATGAGTAGATAATGAAAGGAAGGCAGGAAGAGAAGAAAGGAGAGAGGGGAAAATCTTCACCATCCTAAATGCCATTAAGAATATCTATGATTCACAAGAAGAGGTCAAAGTATCAACATAAATGGGTATTTGGAAGAAGTGGTCTCAGCCCTCATGGATGACTTTGAGAAGTTCAAGATTTTAGTGGAGGAAGTAATGGCAGATGTGGTGGAAATAGCAAGAGAAGTGGAGCCTGACAATATGGTTGAATCGTTGCAATCTCTCATGATAAAACTTTAAAGGATGAGGAGTTGCTTCTTTAAGATGAGCAAAGAAAGTGGTTTCCTGAAATGGAATCCAATCCTGGTGAAGTTTTGGTGAAAATTATTGAAATGACAATAGAGGATTTAGAATATTACATAAACTTAGTTGATAAAACAGCAGCAGTATTTGAGAGGATTGACTCCAATTTTGAAAAAAAGTTCTACTGTGGGTAAAATGCTTTCTGAAAATATGGCATGCTACAGAGAAATTGTTCCTGAAACGAAGAGTCAGTTGATGTGGCAAACTTCACTTCTGCATCCCTGATGACTCAGCGGTCATCTGCCTGCAATGCAGGACATGAAGGAGATGCGAATTTGATCCCTGATTTAAGAAGATCCCCTGGAGTAGGAAATGGTAACCCACTCCAGTATTCTTGCCTGGAAAATTCCATGGACAGAGGAGCCTGGCAGGCTACAGTCCATGGCATCCCAAAGAGTTGGACTTGACTGAGTACATGTATGTAACACAAGTCTTAGTTTAAGAAATTGTCACAATCACCCCCAAACTTCAGCAACCACCACCCTGGTCAGAAAGCCATAATCAAATATCAAGGCAAGACCCTCCAACAGCAAAAAGATTACAGCTCATTGGAGGCTCATATGATGGCTAGCATATTTTAGCAATGAAGCATTTTCTAAATAAGATATGCACATTGGTTTTAGTTTTTAAACTTTTTTTAATTAATTTTTTTCTGGTATGCACATTGTGTTTGTTTTTTTTAAGACATAATACTATTGCTCACTTAATAGATTACAGGATAATGTAAATGTAACTGTTGTATACACTGGGAAACAAAAAAACAAAAACTGTGTGACTTACTTTATGGCAACATTCACTTTATTGCAATACTGATTTGATTATAGTCGTTGGAGCAAACCTGCAACACCTCCAAGGTGTTATTATCCCACAGGATGGTTATAATAAGAAAGTAAGAAAATATATTGTACCAATCAAAGCCCAGCAAGGAAAACAAATCTCTCTGTTTTAAAACAGAGGAAATTTTATTCAAGGTACTGGGCTTCCCTTGTAGCTCAGCTCGTAAAGAATCCACCTGCAATGTGGGAGACCTGGGCTCGATCGCTGGGTTGGGAAGATCCCCAGAGGAGGGAAAGTCTACCCACTCTAGTATTCTGGCCTGGAGAATTCCCTGGACTGTGTAGTCCATAGTCCATGGGATCGCAAAGAGTCGGACACGACTGAGCAACTTTCACTTGCTTACTTACTGATCAAGAAGGTGACAAAGATGCTTAGAACTCAATAAGGACACTCAGAGTTTAGCCATATCCAGAAGCTTCTACTCCCCCCTAAACAAGGGTTACACTTCCAGTGTTTCTTTAGAGCTGAGTTCCCCAAGGTCACATGACCTTGTTTTGTTCATTTGTGAAGCAGTGGGAAGCTCAGTTATGTATCATTTTGTATTTATTTCCCATCCTCCTTCACCTCACTTCCTCTTTCCCTCAGTTTCATTGCCCTATAAAACATTTTTTTTGAGGGGGGTATACTTGCTTTATAATGTTGTGTTAGTTTCTGCTGTACAACAAAGTGAATTAGCCATACGTATACATATGTCCCCTCCCTCCTGAACCTCCTTCTCACGGCCCCACCCCACCTGTCTAGGTCATCCCAGAGCCCCAAGCCGAGCCCTATGCTGTACAGCAGCATTGACTGTTGTTGCTTTTCAGTGGCTAACTCCTGTCAGACTCTTTGTGACCCCATAGACTACAGTACACCAGACTTTCCTGTCCTTCACTATCTCCCAGTTTGCTCAAACTCATGTCCAATGAGTCAGTGATGCCATCCAACCATCCCATCTGATCACTCCCTTCTCCTCCTGCCCTCCATCTTTCCCAGCATTGGGGGATCTTTTCCAGTGAGTCAGCTCTTTGCATTAGGTGGCCAAAGTATTGGACCTTCAGCATCAGCATTGATAGCACTTAAGTTTTGTCTCAGGGTTTGTCTGGTTAAAGACACTGGGAAATGCTGCTTGGCGGTGTTCATTTCCCCACAATAAGAAGCTGAGGAGGGAAGAGCAAAGGATAGGTCTGAACACAAATAGGCCCAAAGGTGTGTATTCTAACCTTGTTGTTCATTGCCATCCTTACATTCATATTTAAATTTTATGTAACAATGTCATGCTTCCATCTAATAAGAGGTTCCTCATTTTTGTAATAGGTCAGGAAGCACAAGATGGAGAAATTATGCAGAGCCTAAACACTTGTAATAAGGGGATGTCCTTCAGGGCAGTCAAGTCCTAGCTCCCTTCTATGCCTAGTTTGGCAGTGGCAGGATTCCTTCATGGGTAGTTGCTGCTGTTGTTCAGTCGCCCAGTCATGTCCGATTCTTTGTGACCCCGTGGACTGCAGCTTGTCAGGCCTCCCAGTCCCTCACCATCTCCTGGAGTTTGCCCAAGTTCATGTTCATTGCATTGGTGATGCCATCCAGCCATCTAATCCTCTGATGCCCTCTTCTCCTTCTGCCCTCAATCTTTCCCAGCATCAGGGATTTTTCAAATGAGTTGGCTCTTCGCATCAGTTGACCAAAACACTGGCGCTTCAGCTTCAGCATCAGTCCTTCCAGTGAATATTCAGGGTTGATCTCCCTTAAGATTGACTTGTTTGATCTTCTTGCAGTCATGGGTAGTTATATAAATACAATAGCCCAGAGATCCTGAGGTAATGGAAGACATAACAAAGATAGTCTAATTAAATAAAGCCTGGCTGTCCAGTAGGACAGGAACAGTTGGGAGGGGTCGTTACACTAGATAAGGGATCCCAACTGATAGGGACAGAATAAAGCAAGAAAGTAAGTGATCAAGCTGTTAATGCCACTCAGGGACTGTCAGTAGAAAAAATATGTGAGACCTCTGTAAGTTAATGATTACTCAAGAAAGCAGGTTTTTGTTATTGTTTAGTCACTAAGTTGTGTGCAATTCTTTTGAGACCCCATGAGCTGTTAGCCCTCGAGGCTCCTCTGTCCATGACATTTCCAAGGCAGTAATACTGGAGTGGGTTGCCATTTTCTTTTCCAGGGCATCTTCCTGACCCAGGGACTGAACTCTGTCTCCTGCATTGGAAGGTGAATTCTTTACCACTGAGTCACCAGACTGGGCAAATTGTGTTTCATTTCAGTTAAGTTTAGTCACTCAGTCATATCCGACTCCTTGTGACACCATAGACTGCAGCACGCCAGGCCTCCCTGTCCATCACCAACTCCCAGGGTTTACTCAAACTCATGTCCATTGAGTCGGTGATGCCATCCAACCATCTCATCCTCTGTCGTCCCCTTCTCCTCCAGCCTTCAATCTTTCCCAGCATGATGTCCTCTGAATTTAAGTTAATATACAGCATTTATCTACTCCTTTCCTGATTTGGAACCAGTTTGTTGTTCCATCTCCAGTTCTAACTGTTGCTTCTTGACCTACATACAGATTGCTCAGGAGGAAGGTCAGGTGGTCTGGTATTCCCATCTCTTGAAGAATTTTTCACAGTTTGTTGTAATCCATACAGTCAAAGGTTTTGGTGTAGTCAGTAAAGCAGAAGTAGATGTTTTTCTAGAACTTTCTTGCTTTTTCAATGATCCAACGGATGTTGGCAGTTTGATCTCTGGTTCCTCTGCCTTTTCTAAATCCAGCTTGAACATCTGCAAGTTCACGGTTCACATACTGTTGAAGCCTGGCTTGGAGAATTTTGAGCATTACTTTGCTAGCATGTGAGATTAGTGCCATTGTGTGGTAGTTTTAGCATTCTTTGGCATGCCTTTCTCTGGGATTGGAATGAAAACTGACCTTTTCCAGTCCTATGGCCACTGCTGAGTTTTCCAGATTTGCTTGCATATTGAGTGCAACACTTTCACAGCATCATCTTTCAGTATTTGAAATAGCTCAACTGGAATTCCATCACCTCCACCAGCTTTGTTAGTAGTGATGCTTCCTAAGGCCCACTTGACTTCACATTCCAGGAAGTCTGGCTCTAGGTGAGTGAATACATCATCATGGTTATCTGGATCATGAAGATCTTTTTGTAAGCAAAATCATGTTTGCTTAACTACTAAACCAAGCAAGTTTGCTTAGCAACAAAGCCATGCAACAAAAGCACAAGACATGCCCCCAGACTATAAAACAATGGTGGTATGAGACCCAAATCCTGCCCAGCTCAGAAAGCTAATGATCCCTAGGGCATGCTCTGTGCACACATGAACAACAATAATTTATGAACTAGCTTGACCATGTAGGGACAAGAAAACTCCCTTGCCCAACGTGGAGGAGGAGCCGATGATGGAAGCCTAAGGACTACTCAAGAAAGACAAGAAAGTTCCTCTCCCCACACCCACTTTGCCTTTTATTATTAAACTGTACCCCACTAAGTTCTCCAGGAATGGCATTTCTCACCCACCCACTTGTAAACCTGACAAGAGTCCTATTCTAATAAATAATTCTTATCTACCACTTTCCTCTCACTGAATTCCTCTCTGTGCTGAGACATAAAGGACTGTGGTACTGACAGGGTAGTAGGCGGGAAGGCCAGGGGTCTCCAAACGGTGCAGATAGGCTGCAAGTGTCAGACATTTTTTATCTCTCCCGTAAGTGGCAGGAAGAAACAAACTAGTGTTACATTTTTTTCCCCTTCTCTGCTGCTGCCGCTGCTAGTCGCTTCAGTCATGTCTGACTCTGTGCGATCCCATAGATGGCAGCCCACCAGGCTCCCATCCCTGGGATTCTCCAGGCAAGAATACTGGAGTGGGTTGCCATTTCCTTCTCCAATGCATGAAAGTGAAAAGTGAAAGTGAAGTCACTCAGTCGTGTCTGACTCTTCGCGACCCCATGGACTACAGCCTACCAGGCTCCTCCATCCATGGGATTTCCCCGGCAAGAGTACTGGAGTGGGTTGCCATTGCCCTCTCTATAGAAATTTAAAAAGAAGTTTCTCTTAAAATGCTGTGTTGCCATAATGACACCTGGTTCCACCTGAGCTTAACTTTTCTCAAACCTTGAGCTAACCAATGCATTTTTCTTACGGAAATGTTTGTCTTAAGCTCTGTTAATGTGCTATGTATTTACCCGAGACTCTGTCTTCAAGTCAGTTCCACCTATAGGCTCAGAACCCTCAGAATCGACTTGACAAACCAGCATGTTATACTGTTGTAGCCACGCGTTCTGGGAAACAAACTCAGGACAGTGCAGATACTGGAGTGCAATTTATGACACCAGTGGGCCCGAGGCAGAGTCTCCTCTTAACCAAGGACCCCGACCAGTTTTTGTGAAAACCTTATATACCCTAAGTGTACATGCCCAAACCCACTTCCCGAAATTCCCTGAAACTAGTCTGAACAAAAGAAAGATACAATCAAAGTTAATCCATGATTCATATGCCTTAAGCCTAGGTAGTTAACAGTGGACAATTATCAATAGGCCTGTGGTCATACCCCAATAAGCACAATAGAATGTATGATTCTATTCGGTTACACAGATAATTAGGGTATTCTTTTAGGCGACTGAGAGTGCTGGGGCTCTTCCTTCCAGGGGCCTGGTTTTCTTGTTGGTATATCGTTTCCATAAATACTGGGCATATAGCTCCAAGTCCACAGTCTGGCCCAAGATGGAGTCCTGGTTTCAAAATAGAGCCTGTTTTGTTTCCTCCTTCAATACATTGTTCTCCTAATCTATGTTAATGAAACTATATATTTGTATTGAAATCTGCCTTTCTTCAAGATTCATGTCAATTGTTTTATGGTCCAAGATGACTCATCCTGGTGCCAATGTTATATCAAAAATGCATGCTGTGGGTGAGGGGCCTGGTGTCATTCTCTGAGTTTTGAGACATTTCCTTTCTTTAATTAGCAGAAGGCAATGGCACCCCACTCCAGTACTCTTGCCTGGAAAATCCCACAGACGGAGGAGCCTGATGGGCTGCAGTCCATGGGGTCGCTAAGAGTCGGACACGACTGAGCGACTTCACTTTCACTTTTCACTTTTATGCATTGGAGAAGGAAATGGCAACCCACTCCAGTGTTCTTGCCTGGAGAATCCCAGGGATGGGGGAGCCTGGTGGGCTGCCATCTATGGGGTCGCACAGAGTCAGACACGACTGAAGGGACTTAGCAGCAGTAGCAGCAGCAGTAGCTATATAACACCCGGCTAAAGACTAGCAGTGAGGCATTCTTTCCGTCCTCTTCTGATGTCTATGTCAGAAGTTTTCTCTATGTCTTTTATACCTTAATAAAACTTTATTACACAAAAGCTCTAAGTGATCAAGCCTTGTCTCTGGCTCTGGATTGAATTCTCCTCCAGAGGCCAAGAATCCCGGCATCTTTCGCGGTTCAGCAACAATCTTTCAGTACCAGAGCTCTTCTAGCCACCATCACGACACCAGTCAGCTGCACAACTAGTTGAGGCATTAGCTTCATGAGAAAAATGAGTGGGAGGAATAGAAAGTGATAAATTCAACTATGGCTTCATAACCTATTACAGAGACAAGGGTATTGGTAGCTATTTTTTACAGCTCTCTTTATAGCTATATTTCTATAGTTATATGATAAGAAATTATGTCTTTTTTCTTCTTCCTTTTCCACTACCACTTTGTATAAAAAGTGATGGCAGAATTCATCATTGTAACACTGTGTTTCGAATTATGAAGGGCCACATCTAGAGCTGATGAAAAAGACAATGTATCAACTGGAAGTCTGCTATTGGCTGTTCAATCACTCAGTCATGTCCAACTCTTTGCTACCCCATGGACTGCAGCACACCAGACTTCTCTCCTAGTACTGTAGCAGCGCTAAATTTCCTGATTTTGACAATTGTTCTATGGTTATAGAGGACAAAATCCTTGTTCTCGTGAAATATTTAGACAAAAGGGCATAACGTCCTAAATTTATTATCAAATGAATCAGCAAGGAAAGAGACAGAGAGGAAGAAACTATAAAAATGCATATACAGTAAAATTTAAACAAATGGTAACCATGGGTAAAGGTTACATGATAGTTCTTTGTACTACTGTTTCAACTATTCAGTAAGTTTGAAATTACAGCAAAATTATTTTTAATGAGAGGTAAGTACTAGATGGGGTGGGAGGGAGGATAAGTACTTTTCAGTTATTAATTATGATCTCTCAAAGCCAGAGTCTATTGAAATGATTTATCCTATTAATAAGGAAAAAACTCAAGCTATTTATCAAAGTTGTCTAATTGATTCTAGGGGTGTTTCAGGAAAAGAGAGAGCAATTCCTCAAGGCCATTCAAAGAAAAGGGGTAATTGCTTTCCAAAGACAAAATGATTCTCTCTTCCCCAAAAAGACACATGGCATCTGATGTCTTCGATCACAGTCCAAAAGAGCATTTTCTCTTCCTCTTCCATCTCATCTCTGTTTCTACAGTGAACTAAGTCCTGCAGTCAAAAACATTAATTTATAGTTAACCACAAATTACTATAGAAAACCAACAACAAAAAAATTTACAAAATTCCATTTCACCTTTTCTTCTTAGTGTTTATTGAAGCAATCAATTCTCTTCTTGCAGATACAATTATAGGTTTTATCGCAATCAATAGTTTCTATTCTTGTTGAGGTTAAAAATGCACATTCATATTTCCCAAAACGATGATCCATTATTGTCAAATTACTGTAAGACAGAAAACATACATGGTCAACTGTTTAATTCTGCAGCTTACAACAATATAAATCATATTTTTAAATCTATTTTCTAAATATCTGGCCTATGGAAATATTAATAATAAGTTCATCACTAAAAGATTTTTGGGACTTCCATAATGGTCCAGTGACTAAGATTCCATACTCCCAATGCAATGGGGCTGGGTTTGATCCTTGGTCAGGAAACTAGATCCCACATGCCAACAAGCCACAACTAAGAATTTACATGCAACAATGAAAGATCCTGTATATTTGAAACTAAGCATCGGCTCAGCCAAATAAATAAATAAACTAAAAGATTTTCTATTGCTCTTTTCCCATTAAATAGAATAACATCTTCTTGATCACATCTATAACCTCACATGTTTCACACTGGGAATTTTTGATCAGAGAGCAATATTGCTAGTTGGGATCATGACATAGTAACCTGCTTTCTTGTGTTAATTTTTTCAATTAAAATGAGATATTTAAAAGTAGAGGAACTGAATTTCTATGATACAGGTAACAAGGGTGCATGCAAATATAATTTAAGAAGAAAAAGTAGAATCAGAATATAGGCAGAGATGAAGTTGTTGAATGGATGTTTTATATCTTTTCTTTCCCTCTCTCCCAGTTAGCTATGGGGCTGTTACCCCCAGAGCTAATAGTTACTAACTAAAACATTAAAATTTCACTGAAAAAATATCTAAAACAAGATCTGTATTTCAGCAAAGTGGTAGATTAGGGGAGAACTATCTTCCTGTTGAAAATAGTTTAAAATACTGAAAAAAAATTTTTAAACCTCTTGAGTAAGTTCATGGACTGGCAATAGGCAGATTCATGCTCAGACTATGAGGGTTAAGCAACGATGGAAACCCAGAAGGGTAAGTGAAGCACTGAAACCAGTCTTTCCCTTAGATGTAGCAGACTAAAGAACGAATTCTGCCCAAGATGAAAATTCTATTGGGTTGGTCAAAAAAGTTCATAACATCTTACAGAATAACCCAAACTTTGTGGCCAACTCAATGCATAGAAAACAAGCTACCAAAAGGGTTGAGACAAAAGTGATATATTTCCAATACAAACTACCTTAGAACTGTCTCGAACCTTGAATTTAAGCAGAAAAGAAAAGGAATAATCCCACCTAACAATCCAAAATCACAAACCACACCTCATGCAATCTGCATTTGCTATATTACCTAGGTGAAACTCCAGTACTTTGGCCACCTCATGCGAAGAGTTGACTCATTGGAAGACTCTGATGCTGGGAAGGATTGGGGGCAAGAGGAGAAGGGGACGACAGAGGATGAGATGGCTGGATGGCATCACTGACTCGATGGACATGAGTCTCAGTGAACTCCGGGAGTTGGTGATGGACAGGGAGGCCTGGCATGCTACAATTCATGGGGTCGCAAAGAGTCGGACACGACTGAGTGACTGATCTGATCTGATCTGATATTACCTAGGAATACTTGAATATGCTATAGGTAAAAAGAGAAACAACTAAGGAAGATAAATAAAACTAAATAGCTTGTGAAGCACAAGCAGAAAGTACCAGATGTGTTAAGTAAGTTAGTAACTTATGTGATTTGTTAGATATAGTAAGCAGAGGGCTTCTCTTAGCAGTAAAGAACCCACCTGCCAATGGAGATATAGGTTCAATCACTGGGTTGGGAAGATCCCCTGGAGAAGGAAATGGCAACCCACTCCAGTATTCTGACCTGGAAACTTCCATAGACAGAGAAATCTGGTGGGCTACAGTCCAAGGGTTAGACACAACTGAGCAACTGAGCACAAAGACAAAGAGTAAGTAGAACTTATGTGTGCTGAACACAGGAAAGGAAGAAAGAATCAAGCAGACATAAACTATCATACATAAAATATACATGATGAAATAGACACTCTACATTCAGTTTTAAGTTTGTCACCCATGGGTGACACTCATTCTGGCCCCCTGCCTGAGGAACTCCAATAGAATCCATAGCTGCCCCTCAGGTTAATTGCAAAGCTGCAGCTCTTACCAGGCATGCTTGCTCCTGTATCCACCCAGTAGAAAAAAGGTATGTGCTGGCCACAAGAACCTTCTGTCTGTTGGCCCCTTACTAAAAATCTCAAGTCTGGCCCTTCCATCATTATCAGGGAAGTGTGATACCACAGAGCTAGGTCAGATGACGAGTGTGTAACTTAGGATCCAGGTCATCTTTTCACACACTTGCCCCTTCTCCTAACTGTGACAACCTATCCCATTCCATCCAAGTGTGATAGGCTATCCCATTTCTTTCCCCTTGCATAGTGCTATGTGTTTAACATGGATTTGATTAATTATGCAATGTGAACATCTTATTTTGGCCCTGAAAGTGTTCACCTGAAACTGTACTCACAGACTATGATTACATTAAGGTTGTTTCCTGAATGACATCTCTTGTAGGTTTGCAGCCCAGAATCACACTACTTGCAGAGCCCAAATTTAGAATTAAAAACTGCTCAGATTCACAATGCCCCAAGACAGCCAACAAAGGCAAATTTTTTCCTTGAGGAAGCCACCTTCATCTCAATCCTCAAATAATTTCCAGAGGCTCAAAAAAAAAAAAAAATCACTAACCACTACAAAGAAAATGACATCATGAACAAAAGACATGATAGGTTGGACCCACAAAACTTCAAATATTAAAACGATCAGATACCAAATATAAATTGAGGATGATAAATATCTTTCAAGAAATCAATAAATTCAAGACAGTTTGAAATCATGAGTAACTAGCAAGCAGATTTGAAGATATAAGAGAACTCTTAGACATAAAAAATGTAACAGTTCAGATTTTTTTTAAAAAATCATTGAATAGCAGATTATAACTAAATGTAAACGCAAGAGTTCACAAAGTACTGCACTTAATAGAAGGACTACAGAGAGGATGTGGGTGTGTATATGTGTATACGCATGCATGTGTGTATGTTTATATTCACATTTATGTTTGTTTCTAATTAATGTAAACTACTAATACAAAGGCTTCCCCATGGCTCAATGGTAAAGAATCTGCATGCAAAGCAGGAGATGCAGGAGACACGGATTCAATCCCTGGGTTGGGAAGATCCCCTGGAGAAAGGAATGGCAACCCACTCCAGTATTCTTGCTTGGGAAATCCCATGGACAGAGGAGCTAGGTGGGCTACAGTCCCTGGGGCCGCAAAAGTCAGACAGGACTTAGTGACTAAACCATTGCACCACCACTAATACAAAGGAGTTTCAAGTGAATTTTGAGGATACTCAAAATACTTATTTGCGGTTGTGGAAGGGATCACTATGGCTAATTCAGAATGGTTCAATCACCTTACCTAATGATTCTGTCTTAGTCTGGGGTCCTCATAACACATGCTTCTGAACATCTGTTTAGCATCATAATTTTATATTAATAACTCTGTATGATGCTTCTCTTCCTTTTTAACTATACTTCCTGAAACACTTTTTAAATCATTCTCCTTCTTCTTACTAATGACTTCTACCTGAAAATGAGTTGAGCTACATGAAGATTCTTTTTAGAAACAGTCATTCCAACCCAACGCCAATATTAGAGTTTGAATGCATCCTGGAAACTTACAGTCTAGAAGGTATGCCATTGTCAATCCATTTCCACCTATTTTCCATTTTGCTAAATGATAATCCAATCCAGTAGGAATTTTGACAAGTCTGGGGTTGAAGGAGGTTCTATTAAGGAAACAAAACATATCATGGGACTACATTACCATCTGGTAAATGAATGAAAATAAAGTCAGGTAAAAGATCCAGCTGTTTCTACTACCAGTGGTCTGATAATTTCTACATGATCCTTCATTCCTCCTTCCTCAAAGACCCTCTCTTCCTTCAACCCCTGTATTTTCATTTTCCAAATTAATTTTCATCTAATAGTTTATTTCTGTTACAAATGGCTGCCAGTCTAATAGGTTATTTAAAATGTGGAAAAGTTTAAATCTAAATATCTAACAATAGAAGAGTTGTTAAATAATACATGACATTTTATGAAACCATTCAAAGTCATGCTCCAGAGAAAACTTAAGGGTTAAGAAAAATAATCATTACATATTTCAAGTGAAAGAAGAAATCTTTTAAACAAATTATTAAAATAACAAATGTTTGTGGGGATGTGGGCATTAGAGCCTTCAACTTCATAAAAAAAAAAAAAGACTTGCTGTAATTCAGTAGTTGGAAGGGGTAGAGGGAAACAGGACCATATTTGGAAATATTTACTATGAACCCAAATGTAATATATCAAAGTGACATAGTACATAATGTATGGTCAAATGACTGAATATATTTCTAAACATAATTTTAATTATTTTAGTGCAACAAACATAAAAAATTATTTTATGACTTGACATCATAATCCTTTCATGTTATGATTTAAAATATCTGCTAGATTTGCATAGAAATTTTGTTTTATTTTTCTAGATAAAAGTAGAGATTTCAGACTGATAGTTGCAACCGTTTCTCTATAAAAACACATTTTGTGTGTGTGGATAGTTTTTATTTGCAATAAATTTAAAAGATAAATGCAATATTATTGTCACTGTATTTTCTCTTTTTACAATTCTTTTGAGAGATACACATATTGATATAATATATACAAATATTGATCAAGTAAATGCTACCTACATGTGTGCATGCTCAGTTACTCAGTTGTGTCTGACTCTTGAGACCCCAGACTGTAGCCTGCCAGACTCCTCTGTCCATGGGATTATCCTGGCAAGAATACTGGAGTGGGTTGCCATTACCTCCTCCAGAACGTTGCCTACAGATGCAATGAAAATTACCATAAAGCTAATTTGTAAAACTACCACCACTTTTATGTTTCTCATTCTTATCTATATTTTGCAGGTGGGAAAACTGAGGCCCAGAGCAGTTAAGTACTTTGCCTAGGGTCACCCAGCTCCTAAGCAGCAGAACTGAATTCAGTACCAGGCGGTCTGGCTCCTGGATTCCTAATAGTAACTACTAAACTACACTGCCTTTGGGTTTTCGGTTACCACCTTATATGAAAAAAATAACTGTTGGCTCCAGGCTGCCATTTACCAAAGGGTTAAGACTTCCCTGGTGGCTCAGATGGTAAAGCATCTGCCTACAATGCGGGAGACCCAGCTTCGAGTCCTGGGTTGGGAAGATACCCTGGAGAAGGAAATGGCAATCCACTCCAGTACTATTGCCTGGAAAATCCCATGGACAGAGAAGCCTGGTAGGCTACAGTCTGTGGGGTCGCAAAGAGTCGGACATGACTGAGCAACTACACTTCACTAAGAACTTCATCAAAGGAAAGGTATGCTTTTTTTTCAGAGTCCTAAGTAAAGGAGATGATTGCAAAGACCCAAATTGCATCTTAAAGGGGGTTTCCATTTTGGAAATAATCGTGCTCATCTTGATAGATAATATGTATTGAATGCTTATAAAATAGCAAGATCATATTCTTATTAGTAGGCAAGTTCTTCTGCTCACTAAATTTTTGTCTTTTTTATGGAAAACAAGAAGGTATTTCAGAATAGCATTCACCAAGAGGGAAATATTTACTAGGGATTGTGATGAATGCCACACTTAGCTCATCAGTTTGGATCTCCAAGAAGCAACTGCCACTCCTATCCTCAAGGAGGCTCTCTGTGATACAGTCTTCATGTTCTTCAGTTCTTAATTTTAAGTAATTAGTTTAACAGAAGGAAAGACCAAAGATATTTCACTAGGAAAATCTGTTTGATTTTTTTTTTTTTTGAGACTCTTAACTATACAATTTTTGTTCACTTGACAGTCATGACACAAGGAATAACTGAAGGTTCCTCTTTCTAAACTCCCCCATTTTCTCAGTATCTTGGGCCCAAAGGTGAGAGACAGAGGCCTAGAGGATAAAAGTACATATAACAATCCATGATACCAGTTCTTTTGCATCATCTATCTTCAAAAGACATGAATTGTGACTTTGGCAAGTCTGGTAACATCCCATCCAGTTATTAGTTTCAGCAGTAAAGTAGTAACAGTTTACTCCCCAGCACCACCAGGAGACTTCCTTGAGTTTGCCTATAATACATAAGGTGAAGCATTAAACATCTTTTCATCCGGTATTTTGTTAAGCAGAGGAAGATATTTATTATGAAAAATCTTAACAGCTATCAATAATGATAATGTGAATTTCATCAGAAGTCTGGAATGCCAAGAGAACTCTGCATTCCCATAGTCTTTGCAGCACTATTCACAATAGTCTAGAAATGGAATGTCCATTGATGGATGAAGAAAATGTGATCTAGTCTAAAGGGAATATTAATTTTCCAGCACTGGGCTTCTGAGATATGAAAACAGAGATAGAGAACAATTGAGAAGCACATTCTTGATTAACCAAAGGTGACTACTTTTACAGAATCAACATTGTTTTTATTGCCCTGTATCAAGAAACATAACAATTAACAATGCCATGTTTACTTTTTTGTCTATTGCCAAAACTAAATATAGAGTTCATACATATAAAAAATAAAGGGAATATTACTCAGCCTTAAGAATGAAATCTTGCCATCAGTAACTGCATGGATGAAACCAGGATAATTATGCTAAGTGAAATAAGCCAATGACAAAGGGCAAATATTGCATGATTCCACTTGTATGAGATATAAAAAGTAGTCAGACAGAAAGTAGAAAAGGGGTAGCTGGGGGAGGGGAAAGGGCTGTTGTTTCATGGGTACACAGTTTCAGTTACTCAAGGTGAACAAATTCTAGAGATCTGCTGTACAACAGGGTGCCTGCAGCTAATAATGAACCAAACACTTAAAAACTTGTTAAAAGGGCAGACCTCATGCTAAGTGTTCTTACCACAGAGCAGAAAGGGACATAAGAAAACTTTTGAAGGTGATAGATACGCCTATTACCCTAATTGTGGATGTTTTTACCCATATATACATATGTCCCAACTCATCAAGTTGCATACATTAGTTATATGTAGCTTTTTGCATATTAATAATACCTCAGAAAAGCTGTTTTTATAATAATAAAATTAACTTTATAAATGTTTAGAGATTCTGAAATGCCTTCTAAAGAAAATTAAAATTATTCTTTGGAAATTTTTCTTGTCCTCATTGCTTAAAATATACCAAATCAAAATATTATTCATCCCTCAAAGTACGTTTATGATTATTTATAGAAGATAAAACTAACAGTCTAATAAAGAAAACATTTAAATTGTTACAAATGCAATGCAATAATATACAACATTAAAAAACATGTTTGTGAGGAGTATTTAAAACTATGGAAGAGGCTTCCCTGGTGGCTCAGGGGTAAAGAATTTGCCTGGAAATGCGGGAGATCCAGGCTCAAGCCCTAATCTGGGAAGATCCCACATTCCATGGAGCAACTAAGCCCATGTGCCATGACTATCAAGCCTGTGCTCCAGAGCCTGGGAGCCGCAACTATTGAGCCCCTGTGCCGTGACTACTGAAGCCAGTGTGCCCTAGAGCACATGCTCCACACCAAGAGAAGGCTCCACAATGAGAAGTCTACATACTGCAACTAGAGAGTAGCCCCGACTAGTCACAACTAGTGAAAAGCCCGTGCAGCAACAAAACCCAGCACAGCCAAAAGTAAACAATTTAAAAAAAAAAAGGCTACGGAAAAATGGCCACAGAAGGGGAAAAAAACAAGATGTGAACTTTTCTACAGCATGAAATCTAAATTTTTTATAGGTAGTAAAAAAATAAAACAAAAGAAACAAAAAAATAAAATATTATTAATTCTTCAGCAATAGAAACAGTACATTTCTACTAACAACCATACCTAAATAATATGAAATATGCAAAATCTCTTTGTATAATAAACACTAAACAAAATATTTAGAAGTTCATTAATCGGGCCGATTCATTCCATCATTATGCATAACAGAGTTTATTATTGTATGAGATTTAATATTATTTCTTAGATGTTTTGAATAGTATCATCACACAGTGTTACACAAACATCAACACTCTGGCAAGTCTTGTAGACGTATTAGAAGGAATACGCGTGTGCATCCTCAGTCACTTCAGTCTTGTCTGACTCTCTGCGATCCTACGGACTGTAGCCTGCCAAGATCCTCAGTCCATGGGATTCTCTAGGCAAGAATACTGGAGTGTGTTGTCATGCCCTCCTCCAGGGAATCTTCCCTACCCAGGGATTGAACCCATGTCTCCTGCATCACCTGCATTACAGGCAGGTTCTTTACCGCTGAGCCGCCAGGGAAGCCCCCTGGAGGGAGTACATATTGATCATAAAATAGATCAAATATCTGAAGTCAGTGCAGAATGGAAACACAAACACACAGTTATCTTTATGACAGCATACAAATAAAATGACTTGCATTTATTTTAGCCTAAATGTATTTTTACTGATAGTTTCCATATTTCATGTCAGCAACAAAGTTGAAGCGTCTACTTTGCCTGCAGGTCCAAAGCAATCCAAATTTTCAGGGGCCCTGATATAATACTATTTCACCTTCTGGGAGCATAAGAAGGCAAGAACCGAAATTGAGTTTGAGAAGTATAAGACTATTCATCCAAACATGATTCCTGGCATCTCAATCCTGTATTTGAGATAAGCAAACTCAAATAACCACTCTACATCTAAGAAGCACAAATTAAAAGTTGTCTATCAGACCTGGATCCTAACACATAACATAAGCCTGTATTAAGCCTCAAAACTTTTGGAGGAGAAATAAGTAATGGAAAATTGTGCAATCTTAAATTCAAGATTTCCTCAATACCTGTATTTGGCAAAGATTCTGAAGACTTTTCGTGATAGCACCCCTTCTTTTCTGTAAAGACCAAGTCCAATCCTTTTATTTGCTGAAGAGTTTCATTTAGTCTATCACATTCTGAAGTCTTCTTTGTCAAAAGCTGCTTCTTTAAGTAGTTGTCGTTTTGCATAACATCATACTTCTTACTGAGGTTCCGTAGAGTTTCCTCCTGTTGATGTTTTTCTTGAATATACTGGAAAACTAAAATTAACAGCATAGATATAATTTTTAAAGTACTGATAAAGCTTCACTGTTGAAATTAGGACAGGAGAAAAGAAATCCCACTTTGACAACCAACCTATTTCATTCCTTTAATTATTAATTTTACATTTAGAAAGTAACACCTCTACAATGTGACGATATAAATTGAAACACCAGATTTCTCACTATGGGCCACCTAAGTGTAGAATAAATAAGTCATGATTTCTAAATAAAATTATGATGGTACCATCTAAGCATTCAGTTCAATTTCTTTGTAAGTTAGTGTGTCGTCTACAAATAGGTACCAAAGGAGAAACTGACCAACACTTAGCAACACATAAAAGTCTACACTAAACAGCATGAAGAAATTGCACTAATATCATTGGAATATACAGAATATCCATAAGAAAAAAGAGAGGAAGACCCAAATACATAGTTTTATCTGAGTGTAAGATATTAGTACTTTTCCCCAAAGATGTCAAGGAACTCAAATGAAAGCTAAAGGGCACATTCAATATCATCTAACATCCATGCATAGACTCACTCATTTTACTAAATCATTTCCTTATTATAGATTTTTAAAAAATTAAGAGAAAGTCATAATTCACTTTCAAACAGTTGTTTCTCAAAGAATTTGTATCTGAGATTCAAAGTGGTATAAATTTAGAAGGCGGAATATTACAATAGTTCCCCCTTAACCTTGGTTTTGCTTTCTGCAGTTTGAGTTACCCCATCAACCACAACCTGAAAATATTAAATGGAAAATTCTATAAATAAGTAATTCATAAGTTTTAAATTGCACGCAGTTCCGCATAGTGTGATGGAAACTCGCGCCATCCCTCTTGTGTTCCCCAGGAGGGGGAATCATTCCTTTGTCGAGCGTATCCCACTCTCATCAGTCACTTGGTAGCCTTCATCAGATGGCTGTCGGGGTATGCAGTGCTTGTATTCAACCCCTATTTCACTTAATAATGGTCTGAAATCACAACAGTAGTGATGCTCGCAATTCAGATATTCTCTTACTGTGCTTAAACTATAAATTAAACTTTATCGTAGGTGTGTATGAATAGGAAAAAACCATAGTATGTACAGGGTTCAGTGCTATCTGTGATTTCAGGCACCACTGGGGGTCTGAGATGGTACCCCCCCATGGAAAAGGGGGTCTTCTGTGCTAAGTCCTATATCAGAAAGAATGTTAACATGCCTTATACAGAACGAGACAGCTCATTACAGCTTCAGAGATACAGGAATAGATAAACAAAATGAAAATCACACTGTGATTTTATCTGGGGAAAAAATCACTAAGAAAGAACTCCCTGGAACATTCTCTGATTATAGCCATGGAACAATGGATAGAGCATGGTTGGTACCTACACAATGAGTGGTTATTTCTAGCACTCAGACTTGGATGTATTTCAGTTACTTACTCTTTATACCCAGCACGGTGACTGTCATCAAGAGAAGTAAACAGAGGATCCCAAGAGTCACTGCAATGCCATGCCAGGGCACTGAAGACTCTAAATAAAGAAGGAAGAAAGTGATCATTGAGGACAGAGCCCGACCCACTACTCATCTCAACCTGGACACCATTTGAAACATAGAAACAATCTTCTCTAAAAATTTTCAGAAACTACCCTGGTGGTCCAGTGCTTTAGAATCTGCCTTGCAATGCAGGCGATACCAGTTCAATCCCTGGTCCAGGAAGATTCCACATGCTGCGGGGCAACTAATCCCATGCACCACAACTACGGAGCCTGTGTGCTACAACTTCTGAAGCCCTTGCGCCCTAGAACCTCTGTGTGTATGTGTGTGTGTGTGTGTGTGTGTGTGTGTGCGTGTCAGTAGTCTGACTCTTTGCGATCCCAGGGACTGTAGCCCACCAGGCTCCTCTGTCCATGGGATTTCTCAGACAAGAGTTCTGGAGTGGGTTGCCATTTCCTGGTCCAGGGGATTTTCCCAACTCAAGGATCAAACCCTGCATTGGTAGGAGAATTCTTTACCACTGTGCCACCTGGTAAGCCCCTGTGCTCTTCAGCAAAAGAAGCTTCCACAATGAAAAGCCAGCGCACGGCAACAGAGAGTAGCCCCTGCTCACTGCAACTAGAGAAAGTCCAAAAGCAGCAACCCAAGACCAGCACAGGCAAAAATAAGATACATAAAATTTAAAAAAATGTTTTACAGAAATCCATGATACAAACTGTTTTTAATTTGCCATCTAGTAATTATAGTTTTAAAGTCTCAGGGTTTTTTTACTTACATTCACCCATTGCAGAAATTGTACACCACAAAAAGAATATTGGAGGATTTTTAAAATGCTTCTGTTAGAAAAGCACAGAAGCACAGAAAGGTATGTGTGTGTGTGCATCCCTTAGAAAAGCACAGAGAGGTGTGTGTATGTCGGGGCGGGGGTGGGGGGCTGCTGTTCAATCATGTATGACTCTTTGCAACCCTATGGACTGTAGCCTGCCAGGCTCCTCTGTCCACAAAAGCACAGATGGCAATAAACACAATACTCATTTATGAGAATCCACAATGACAGGCATATTTCTGTGATCACAACTAATCATGAAGAAGAAGGAAAAAGCAGGCAATATTCATGAGAAATTGGTAGCCAAGAGTGAGTATTCTGAAGCTGCAAATGTTACTGGGCTCCATCTCTTAAAGAACTTTCTAGAAATCAATTTTTCTCCATTTATCTTCAAAATTTTTTTTCTCTAGCAATGCTCTATTTATTCTCCTACTTTCAAGATCCTCTCTCTCTCTCTCTCTCTCTGTGTGTATATATATATATATATATATCCAAAATTTGTATCTCTGATGGATACTACATTAAATCAGTAAGTCATTTTCAGTTTAGAGTTTGTGACACTGTTCGAAGGTACAGAGAGAGAATGGAAAAGTTAGAATGCCCTTTTGAACATTTTTGTTTCTTCATTGCCATTAAGGTTTGGTAAATATTTAAGACACCAAAATACCTTTTGTCTGAATAAAAACACTGCTTCTAATACGTATTTCTCATGTCTTCACATTCTGTAAGACATTTGTCTAGGAATTGCAATGTTTTCTTGAGACTCCAGTCTGTCTCTTACTTTGGAAGCCCTCACAAGGGACTTCCCTGGCCCACCAGTGGTTAGGACTCCGTACTTCCAATGCAGGGGGTGCAGATTCGATTAGTTGGGGAACTAAAAAAGAGTCCTTGTGAATTTCTCTTGACCAAATTTGAATAAAAACACACTATTACCTTCTCAAGCTTAAAAGAATGCATTAATTTCTACATTCTCACAACTTTTTTTAAAAGATCATTAAAGACCATTATGGTTTCTTATTATCAACTAAACACCTAGAATATGGATAGAACTTTTTATTTCTAACGTCAAAAGTCTGACAGTCTGTAAGAGGGCTTCCCCTGGTGGCTCAGCGGTAAAGAATCCGCCGGCAGTGCAGGAGCCACAGGAGATACAGGTTCAATCCCTGGTTTGGGAAGATCCCCTGGAGGAGAAAATGGCAACTCACTCTGGTATTCTTCCCTGGGAAATGCCATGGACAGAGGAGCCTGATGGGCTACAGTCCATGGGGTCACAGAGAGTTGGACACGACTGAAGTGACTTAGCAAGCACACAAGAGTCAGGTGAGTCTAGATGTCTGAAATGTGTACCTTTTTCCTCAGTCTCGTCAGGTCTTTGAGTACCATCAGGTCTTAATCTGTTTTGTGACTCTGAAGGTGATTGAAGAAATCTCAGGGTGGAATAAGTCACTTCTTGATCACTCATCTCTAGAGTAAACAAATATATGTTTTGCATTAAAACTTTCAACTGAATGATTTCATTCCAAAGAAAAATTAAAATGTCAGTTTGTAAAATATACTAGGATTAAGAAGATTATGCGTGTGCACGCATGTGGATGTGTGCTCAGTAATTCCTTCAAGGGCCTAAAGTATGTAGACTGAGCCTGATTTATATAAGAAATGAGAAACTTTCAATATTTTTGCTAAAGTCATTTATACTCTTAGTAACTATAGACATATTATTAGAAAATATGGGAAGAATTTTTTTTAATTTACTGATAGATTAAATAGGCTGGGTCCTATTCCATTTAGCTCAAAATGTTCATATACAAAAACATACATATACAAGTGTTAGGCAAAGTGATACCATCACAAATTACTGAGATACTTTTAAAACTATTAATTCAAAAAACAAAAATTATTTTTTTTGAGATTTTGAAAAACATAAATATCTTGGCTTGAAAAGTATATGTATATACATATACATATATATTATGTATTCAGATCTACATTATTGATAGTAAAATGTTCTTAGAAGGATTGGAATATCAGTTTGTGATAATTATTTCTTGACCTGAGTAGATAAATATACTGTGTTGTTCTTTTCAATGATAACATGACTCTACCAAAGTATGTCCCATATACTATCTGCAAAAGAAAATTATTGGGGGTTAACACTGCACATTGGTTAACATTTCAGATTCCAGTGCCTCGGGGGAAATGTGCCGAATAAAAATCTCTTACATTAGACCCCAGACACGTGGATTTTTAATCCCAAACGATTCTGTGCATATTAAACTTAAAGAAATAATCTTCTAGCTGCCAGAGAAGCCTATGTGAAAATAAAATTTGTTAACAGGCAGTCTTTAGTTAATACCCATAAAGGACTCTATCAGTTGATATCAATATAAAAAGAAACTTTAAACTGTAGATATTTATGACGTACCTTGTTTTAAATCAGTGTGAAAAGATGCTAATAAACAGTAAAAATGGAAAACAAATAGCACATGTAACTATATTCTTTAATTCTTTTCCTTAGTATCTAAACTTGATTACTCACATGAACACTTCAAGATTGATAAGACAATATGTAAATCATTAGACCTAAATAAAAAGTTATTGACCCCCCAAATCCCTTTTTATTTTGATAATACAAAGCAAAAAATCATAACCAATTTTTTTAAAAGAAAATAATTTTCCATAAATGCTGAACTACAGTTTTCATCTCCATAGAGTGAATGCAGTTCTAATCCAATCGATTTTTTAAAAACATGCTTTCCTATCCCTCCTATATTCATGCCAAGTCATTTATAATAAACTATCATATTCCAAGAATCTTTTTTCTCTAAACTCTTTTGTTTTAAATAAGTAGGACTAATAGATACTCAGCTACAAAGATCTGAGACAATAAAAAGCGAACGTTACCTGTGTCTGTGCCGTTCAGTGATGCAGATGGAAAAAACTGACCAGAACAAGGTGAGAGAAGTTGGCCTTTACAATCCCCGATTCCTCGGGTGCAAGAGAGGCTGTAAAATGGAGGCGGACATGAATTGTCTTTGAATCATGCTCTAACTCAAAACTTTCTGCCCCTCCTCTTGACCAAAGTGATGAAAGGAAATTGTATGACAAAAGCTGATGTTGACGAGAAAGGAAAATGGTCATGAATATATCTTCTTCCATTTCAACTAACCAACCACTTTGGTGCATTCAAAATCTACATTGAAGGACAGAAAAAAACAAACGAACATAGCTTTGGCGGAAATAAAAAGTAAATCTTTTAACAAAAACTTGCATCCTTAGAAACTACTAGCAAAAACAACTGATTACAATGTATGTGCATAAATATAGATACATGTACACAAGAAATATTATGACTAAATAAATAACTTGTCTCTTAGGAACTTTCTCTTACAGATTGCTATTTGAAAATATAAGATTTCAGCATTGAAACATATACACTACTACATGTAAAGTAGATAGCCAGTGGGAGTTTGATGTATAACCCAGGGAACCCAAAGCCGGTGCTCTGTGACAACCTGGGGGGATGGGTTAGGGAGGGATTCAGGAGAGGGATTCAGGAGAGAGGCGTCACATGTAGGCCTATGTCTGATTCATGCTGATGTATGGCAGAGGCCATACATCACAATATTGTAAAGTAATTATCCTCCAATTAAAATGAATAAATAATTATTTAAAAAAACAGTAAAAGATTTCTTTTTCCATTTATGTTTATTGCAGATAAACGTATTTTAGAAAGTATTTTAAAACATAATTCCATTATAAAATTCAGGTGTATATGCTTCTAGTTTTTTATCTGTATGTTTTGTTTGCTATCAGAGTTGGTTTCATTCCACACACAGTACTTTTGATCTCTTGTTTTCTACTGTTTACTCATTTAAAAATATTCATCTAAAGTGTGATCTTAAAAACAATTGTATAGTTATTATCCATATAGATTATACCATAATTTATTCAGGAAATCCTGTATTGCTGGACATTTACGTTGTTTTCAACTTTTTGTGACTATAAAAAATGTTTGGCCTGTACTTTTGAATATTTTCTTAGGAAAACATTTTAAACAAAATATGGGGTCAAGGGGTATGTAAATTAAAGAGCTTTGATACATATTACCAAATGCCCCCCCAGAAAAGTTATTTCTGTTTATACAATACCAATTGTATGAAAATGATAACATTTGATATGCTTAAAAGATACTGATGAACTATTCTCCTATTTGAGTTTCATCTATGAATCTTACTTCATGAAGACATGATCTTTCAGCAAAAAGAAATCAGTTTCTGTAAGTCTGTTTCTCTGAGTCAGATCTTCCCAGAATACCCCCAAATCTCTCAGTGACATTCACTTTCATTTGATGCAGATACTGTCAGTCTTCAGGTGTACAGTTCTATGAAATCAATTTACATTGCTCTCCAAATCAGGTGATAATGGTGAATATGGAGTGTGGGGAAAGAGGAGTGATGTGGAAAACATACAGTGAAATTGATTATGCAGAGACAAACCCAGCCTACTTCACCAGGCTCTAACCACATTCCTTGCTTACCTTTCTCTTCCAGCCACAACCAAACCATCACCCTTTCTTTAGAAGGCATCCCCATTCTTCACCTCCCAGGTCTTCCCCAGACTACTTGATAAACAGTCAACTGAATGTTCTGACCACTACCACCCCCTAGGTTATGCTGCCTGTTGTCTGGTCCTCAGCTGGCTCTCTCCTGTTCTCCGATGCAACCCTTAATCTTGGAATCACCACTGAGTCTGCCATTTATCATGGTGGACAAGTGGTCAACAGAATTACCTCCCAGAACCTAATTTAATCCAATCACACAAGCAAAATTTCATGGGTAGAGTCTGGACACTTCAGGAATATTTACTGCTAGGCATTTTCTTCTCTTTACCCTCACCCCGCATTGGCTTTGTCGATCTCAAAACAGAAAGATTCTGAGCCCTCGATCCCAATGCCAGAAATGAATGAACGAATGAAGTCTGATGAGAGAACGTAGGGAGTAGGCTGGGCGAAATAGTAATGTTGTCAAAATGTGGCAGTTTAGTTCACTTCAGTCACTCAGTCGTGTCTGACTCTTTGTAACCCCATGGACTGTGGCACGTCAGGCCCCCCTGTCCATCACCAACTCCTGGAGTTTACTCAAACTCATGTCCATTGAGTTGGTGATGCCATCCAACCATCTCATCCTCTGTCATCCCCTTCTCCTCCCACCTTCAATGTTTCCCAGCATCAGGGTCTTTTCAAATGAGTCAGTTCTTTGCATCAGGTGGCCAAAGTATTGGAGTTTCAGCTTCAACATCAGTCCTTTCAATGAATATTCAGTACTGATTTCCTTTAGGATGGACTGGTTGGATCTCCTTGCAGGCCAAAGGACTCTCAAGAGTCTTCTCCAACACCACAGTGCAAAAGCATCAATTCTTCAGCGCTCAGCTTTCTTTATAGTGCAACTCTCACATCCATACATGACTACTGGAAAAACCATAGCTTTGACTAGATGGACCTTTGTTGGCAAAGTAATGTCTCTGCTTTTTAATATGTTGCCTAGGTTGGTCATAATTTTTCTTCCAAGGAGTAAGCATCTTTTAATTGCATGGCTGCAGTCACCATCTGCAGTGATTTTGGAGCCCAAGAAAATAAAGTCCGTCACTGTTTCCATTGTTTCCCCATCTATTTGCCATGCTAATTCTTGACCCATGTTTAAAATCAGGCCTGACTGAATACATAGAGCACAGATGGACTTTGAATTCAGAAGGGCCTGGATTTTCAACAAATCTCTTGCCACTGGAATTAAGTAGATCTGGCTTGAAATATCAGCCCCTCTCTTCCATGGGTGACTTGAGGCAAGTCACTTCACTTCTTTAAACCTCAGACTCACCAAAATTAAAGTAGTGATATTTGCCTCCCAAGACTGTAGGGTATATAAAGTGCTAACCAGATCTAATGCTAATGAACATTAAATATTAAATGTTATCATTTGAAGTCCAAGATTCAAATTCTTTCTAGCTGTAAAAATTTGAACATGAGACTCTTCCAAGCCTGTTTCCTCACAGGTTCAACATGAATGTCACTTACTTCATAGACCCGGAAAAAATCAGATTAGCTCTACAGGTAGGATTTCTTAGGTTTCAAAAATAAGTGAATGTTCTTTTTCTTCTCTCTGTTCAAGGAGTCTATAAATAGTGAAAGAGCCAGGACTGCAATCCAGAAATGCTGACACACTTAGCCAGGTTCTCTTTCTCAACATGTCAAGTTTGGAATGCAGATGCTTAGAAAAAAGTATGTGGAGCGGTGGGCAAGTACATATTAACACAGTGGAGGAGCTGGGAAACTTGGCAGCATTCCACTGCCTCTCTAGAAAAAAAGCATTGTGACTTAAGATCTGGTTATTTTATATCTTACCACCCCATGGAGATATTGGTGATGTTGAGCTTTTTTGTTTTGTTTTATATGCTTAGAGCTGGTAAGAGGGGGGGCAGCTCTCCTGGAGACTAGATGAGGATAGAACATTTTTTTTACTTACATACCATACTTACATTTCCTCTATATAAACTCCATACCTTGAGTACCACATTGGTCCCATTTGTTATTTTAACTGTAGCACACAGAGGACATATGATGCCTACATGTGCCATTTATGAACAAGGTGGTTAAAGAAAAGAGGAACTGACTATAAAACCTAGATTTTTCATAGTTTTGTAGAGAGACAGAATGAGGTTAATGACTAGAAAGACAAATTGTGTAGCTGTTCCCTCTAAGCTCCAGTTCATTTTTATTACTAAGCTCTGATTTCTGAGAAAGGCAAATTTCTTCCTAAATAAGAAGAGAACCAGCATCACAAAATAACAGCAGTAACTTCAGGTGGGACTCATTGAAACTCCTAGCATTGTCTTTCAATCAAAGAAGCCCAAGATGGACGCACTAAACTTCATTACACCCACTCCTTAAGAAAACAGAACAATAAAAAAAAAAAAAAAAAAAAAAATTAAAGAACATTTTGAATGTTCTTGTACACCGTCTTCTGATTTCGCTTTTGTGCAAAACACATATGACACATACACAGCATGAATACATAAAGCGTTTATTTATTTACTTCCTGGCTGCTTAAAGGTGTTATTTAGGAAACCACACATTTTACCCATCCGTTCCTGACCATATTAATTTCGTCAGCTAGAGGCTTAGCACACAGCTGCTAGTCACACCTTCAAACCTCAATGGCTTATCTTTTCACAGCAGCAGGCTGTTCTTCCTGTCCCAGCCTGAAGTGAAGGTTTCAGGAATAACCACCAGCTTCCAGGGAAATATGTTCTGCATCACTCTGTTGGGAGTAACTTCACCTGGCCATGTTCCCCCTCCCATGGTTATTTGTCCTAATGACTAAACTTTACGCCAGAGCCATATGAAATTTCCTGGCTCTTACAGTAAAAACTCCAAACAACATCTTGTTTGAAGTTTCCTGTTTCCCTAACTACCTACTTTATTAGTCCTTCTTATCTTTACAGTAAAAGCTATTCTGAGTTAAAATCTTCTATTGTCCCAACTAGGCTCCAGCCATGAACTGAACAGAAATTTTCCTTCCTCCAACTGCTAACA
Source organism: Bubalus kerabau (assembly GCF_029407905.1). Lineage (NCBI taxonomy): Eukaryota > Metazoa > Chordata > Mammalia > Artiodactyla > Bovidae > Bubalus > Bubalus kerabau. The sequence goes on from NC_073624.1 coordinate 22,919,333, forward strand.
AAATGAGAGGAACACCTCACGAAATTAAGTAAGCATGAAAAAATCACGGCCAAAAAAAAAAAAAAAGGATTTTGGATAACTATTCAGATTCTGTGCCACTAAGAGATAAAGTCTATTCACAAGTTGAAAGGGAAAATAATTTCATGAAGCAGTGCCATAATAAAGAATTTTAATTCTTCAGAGTTCTTGCTTCTCTATGACACGGTTTGGACTATAGGCTCACCCTCAAGTCATTCGTTTATTAATTTTTAAAAATTTTTAATCTCATTGTCATATAATGCTTCATGTGTGGTAAGTCGCCTCAGCTGTGTCCGATTCTTTGTGATCCTATGGCTAGTAGTCCGCCAGGCTCCTCTGTCCATGGGAATTTCCAGGCAAGAATACTGGAGTGGGTTGCCATTTCTTTCTCCAGGGGATCTTCCCAACCCAGGGGTCAAACCCACACCTCCTGTACTGACAGGCGGATTCTTTACCACTGAGCAACCAGGGAAGCCTGGGGGAAGTTATGAATGCGGACAGAGTTAACACATTAAAGACTTTCTCATCCAAGGACTAATTCTCCGCAGTCTTGCTCAGTCCTGAGTGGATTATCTTTTTCAACAGGACCCACAGAATGAATATTTTGAGGAGCAACGAAAAATTGTGGGCCCACAGGAGTTTTCTCCTTTTCTCCTTGAGGTTGACATCCAGTGTAACATGGTTTTATACTACACATTCATCAGGGTCTACAGCTTGAATAGAAATGCTTGTTTTCATATAAGCAACCTGAAGGGGATTACACCATAGTCTTTCACAGCAGTGGTTTGGAGACCAGGTGACTTTCCATGGCAAACCAGAAGAGGATACGCATTTTAAGGCACTCCACAGTAAACAAGCGACCAAGCCATGCTCCAGAGCTACACTATCCAAAGGGTAGCCACCAGCCTCATTTGGCTATCACAACCTATTAAAGATTAAACAGCACTAAAAAAAAGTCTATTGGCACCAATTATGCCTGTTATTTCATCTGTAAATGAAAAATCCAATAAGAGGACATGACTTAGACTTCTTATAGTAAAGGAAAAATGTTATAGAATCTAAATTGACATATATGGGTCTTTTAAGTTTTCTATGTTTGAAATTTTTCATAATAAAACATTGGAAAACATTACTTTTAATTAAAATGACTCTAAATTCAGTTATGTTAGCCACATCTCAACTACTCAGTAGCCACATGCAGTATCCAGTGGCTATCCTACTGGACTGCTCATACAGAGAGCATCTCTATTATTGCACAGAAGTTTACCAGAGTTGCTCTAGTCTAGCTGCTCCAGAGCCCTGGCTAGCTGTCAGACCCCAGTTCTTCCACCCTAAGGTCCCTAGAGGGGACCTGACTGATCTTTGGGCAAAGTGGATGATGACTGCCAGGACTGCATACTTTCAGAGTGAAGGTGCAGATGGAAAAGTAACAGAATATAGGGTATGTAACTCATAACCAGGGTATGAGTTACTAACAGGCAAAGTAATCAAGTCTATCAGAAAGAGGTTGAAGGGAACTGGGAAATTGACTGGGACTTATGTTCATTAGGAGTTAGGATGTAAATACAGACACACACAAACGCACACACACGGAAGTCCAAATTTTAAATAATTTGTAGAGATGAGAACTCATTTATTTCCCACAGATATACAAAACATGTGTATTGTGAAATACGGGAATAGGCACATAATAAAAGATGTGTCTAACTTTGGATACTGACTTTACCTTTGTAACCTTGAGGAAATCACTGCTTATACAAAAATATTTAAATGTGAATAACCCCTAAGGAGTTTGTGACAAACATAAAAAATCCAAAAGCTTCTATAAACAACTTCTAGGAGCACCAAAAAATTAAATTCGGTCAGGTGTGGCAGAAACAAGGGGAGATCTACAATTGCTTTTAAACAGATGGGAATCTGGCTACATGTTTCTACATAAAAGACCCTCTGTCATAGGATACACCTTCTAGAACAATTTTCATTTTTAAAATGAATCAGAGATCTGGCCTCCTGAAGGACCAAAAGCACTCTCCATCCAGGCTGTGATGTGTTATTGGAGCAAAATTTCAACAAAAGGTGGCTTTTATTTACAGTTTAATGTGTGTGGTGACTGCTCAACCCACTTGGACTAGGTGAAGATAACAATTAAGCCTGCTTAGATATTGTCTTGTTTTCAATTTGCATACAAAAAAGTTTGCTTCACATTCATACAACCCCCAATATTATAAATGAACAAATCCTCCCTCACCCACCCCTTAATTAAATATAAACCCAGTTTCAAAAAACATATAGTTTAGATTGGTTTAATCTTGAAATGTAATCCAATAAGACTAAACACTAAACACTTCAGGTCCTGTACCAAATAGTAAAATACTCGAAGGCCTTCAGGATCCCTAAAATTTAAAAGATAAAAGTTAGTTTTTTATTCCAAGAATGAAACAACATAATAACACAAATTAATTCTTAAAACAGAGACCAAAAACCAAAACAATTAAAGAAACTGAGGAGAAAGGATTTTCTGATAACTATTAATATAACTGATATACTGGACAATTTCTATCTTTATCTTTTCTCTGAACTTTTCTCTGAAATTCCTTCTCTCTTTTACACTGTAACCAGTTAAGCAAACAAGTAAGTTATTACAAGTTACGCTGATAGGAAAATAACACTAGAAGAACATTTTGAGGGGAAAGAGTGGAAAGAAGTAGTAGGAGGCAGAGAGATTTTTCAGATAATAGTAAGAGGTATCTGTCACACACAGAGCTTGGAAAAGGCACATATGGCTACAGCCATACTTAAGCTATATCTGGGTTTTCTCCATTTCTTTCAAGTATTAAACCCAAGGAGGCAAATGATGTCATTGGAACTAATAAGGCTGAGAAATTCAAGAAGTATTTCTTTTAAATTCTGTGGGGCTGCATCCAGACTAAGATTTTTTGGCAATCAGTAAAATACACTGTTAACTTCTTTGATAACAAGTCTTCACTAATATAAAAATGAGGATTACATATACATAATAAATTGCTACAGGATACAATTACAGTAATCTCATCAAACTGGCTATGGTTCTAAAATGAGCCTCTCTAATAAATCATGTCAATTTAGTCAAAATGCTTTAACTTTTATTAATGCTTTTAATACTCACTTTGACTGATTGACATCAATAAGAGAACCTATTTTTGATGTGGTAAAAGAAATGTGTTCATCTCCAATTACAATTTCAAGCTCCTGAAAAAAATAAAACAGAGAAATGTAGTTAATGTAAAAATTCACCTCTTACAACCAAGATATCCTGATTTTAGCTGTAAGTTTTCTAGCCATAATAGAGGAGGGGGTAAAAATAAAAAAGAAACAATTTGTTAACTATAAACTATGTCTGTAAAGTAAAAATCTCATCAACTCCTCAGAGTTCCCCAGTATTAGGATGAATCAAGAACTGCTTTCCAGAGATCTCATAAAGAAGATGCTATCGAATGAATGATAGACTTCAGAGTCACACAGAAATGTTTCTTATGATGTCAATAAAAACTAATAATATGGGTTTAAGCCTATTTTTAATATAATAAATACAAATACATTTATCCTTTCTACCAGGCTCTACAAATAAACTGCATAATGTTAATAATAGCACTATTTAGCACCTACTGTGTATCCGGCCTGCTGATAGGGACTTTAAAAACATATTCTCTGTAATCCCCAAAACTGGGCTAATAAAGCCTGTCTTTCTCAGGTCAGCTTTACTGCCTGATTTTACAAATGTGAAGCCCAAGACTCAAAAGCAGACGAAAAAAAAAACAAACAAAAAAAACTGTTTGTATTTGCAAACACTAATACGTGATGGTACTAATATTTAACTCTTGGATTCTAAAACTGAAAGATTCATACTCTTTTGACTTCACAAAACAATTGCAATTAAGAACTAGTAAAACAAAACAGCATAAAACAGATTTATGCTTCCAGTATACAAAATTAAGTATAAATTTTTCTCCATTTTATATGCAAATCTAAAATGAAAAATTAAGAGGCTATCTGTATTGAGTTTTCAGTTTAAATTAACAGATGCCATTAAAGACATTCCCAGTTCTATATATGATCAGAATAGATATAATTATGCCCCTTTATGGCACACACACTGAAGAAGGCAATGGCAACCCATTCCAGTACTCTTGCCTGGAAAATCCCATGGACGGAGGAGCCTGGTGGGCTGCAGTCCATGGGGTCGCTAAGAGTCAGGAACGACTGAGCGACTTCACTTTCACTTTTCACTTTCATGCATTGGAGAAGGAAATGGCAACCCACTCCAGTATTCTTGCCTAGAGAATCCCAGGGACAAAGGAGCCTAGTGGGCTGCCCTCTATGGGGTCACACAGAGTCTGCACATGACTGAAGTGACTTAGCAGCAGCAGCAGCATGCCACACACACACAGAATGGATAATTAAGACTCTCAAGCAATCAAAATCTTTGACCTAAAAATCCAACAGACAACTTAAAGGGCATAAGGAATCCTCCCCATTATACAAAACACATGAACACATGATCAAGTGGGTAGATGAAAATACTGCTCTCTCCTTGAGTCTAAGAGATAATAAAAGGTTTGCTGCTGTTATTTCTGATTTTTAATGCCTATATATATATATGTCTAAAACAAATGGGGATTTAAATTTACTTCTTAAAAGTATTCACAGTAAATACAATAAATACTGTTAACTATTACCTTTGCTTTCCTAAATAATGTTTCTTTAAATAGAAGTGTTAAGTTACTGCTACAGAGCATCAGCATCTATTCTCCACATTTTCTTCTAGTCAAAGAAGTTGTTATAGAGTATAATCCTCAGGAACACACAAAAGCGAAATTAAGTGTTTCTTCTTCCTGCAGTCATATCTCATTCTTCCAGCAGTTGAAAAGACCCAAATCAGAAATCAAACTGTCTTTCTACAGAGTGAAATCAGGCCTTCAGAGCTCTTCAGTAGCCCTTTGAGAAATACCAATTTTTCTGAAGGGAATATGACAGGCAAAGGCAATGGTCAGTTTGAACAAAGAAACCAATCAAATCTCTCTCTGGAGGGTAAAGAAGCAAATAAGAATTTTCAAAGTTGTATTTCTGGAGAAAGTGAATCTTTCATAGTGAGAATCCTAATTCTCAAATTTAACAAACATTTGTGTTTTTTTCCTACCTAATTTTATTATTTATTAAGAATTCATTGGGCTTCCCAGGTGGTGCCAGTGGTAAACAATCTGCCTGCCAGTGCAGGAGATGCAAGAGACACGGCTTTGGCTTTGATCCCTGGGTTGGGAAGATTCCCTGGAGGAGGAAATGGCAACCCACTCCAGTATTCTTGCCTGGAAAATCGCACGGACAGAGGAGTCTGGTGGATTACAGTTCATGGGATCGAAAAGAATCAGACAGGGCTGAGCACACATGCAGGCAAGAACTCATTAGTCCTAATAAAAGTACTTAATCTATAATGGAAATTAATCTGAATACTGTGAAAACACCCTAAGGTTAGCTGCGGTGGCTGCAGAGAAGACTGTTCAGAAAGATGTCTAAACTGACTCCTTTATTACTAGGAGGTAGCTCACAAATTGATGCAAAGTGAAATACAATTATAAACCATTTACCAGGTGCCTACTAGATGAAAAAAATCCAAGATTCAATGAGGATCTATTCTAGATAAATAAGGAGAAACACAACAATCCTATTAATAATGCTTACAATTTATACGTTTAAAGAATTATTAAATACAAACCTGCCGGCCAACCCTGTCAGGGGGAGGCCACAGAGCATCGTCTTCTTTTGTAATTTCACTGTCATCAATAATTCTCTTCAGCTCTTCCATTACACTCTTGTGTACGTAAGCCTGAAAGCAAGTAACAAAAATGTCAGGGTCTACGTCTTGACACAACCTAGAAATAATAAAACGTAGTTACAAACCCTGAGTATTCAAATAGAATATTAGAGAAAAATTTAATTCTGATTCTAAAAGGAGAGAATCATTCATCCTTCTTATTGCTTTTTCTTCACTCTCTTGCCCTTTCCTTTAAAACATATTTTTCCCTCTTCGTATCATTATTCCCTCCTTAAAACCTTGTATCAAATATCTCTGAGTGGTTAACACAAAATCTATGAGGTGAACAGTGACAAATGCAAATACACATCACAGTGCGGTGAACTCCTTCTTATACCTAACTTTTGAGACTTTCATCTAAAATGCATCCTGTGTTTAAAACATGATTGTCAATTAATTTTAAATAATGAGAAGAGTAAAAAGACCAAATTAATTATAAAATGAATTAACTGATATGCTCAAATGTGGGACTACAACTTAATATATTCAGATTGATTCTTCTGCTGTTATAGATGCTACAAAGGATCCTTTTTCAATCTATAAATCAGCCTCTTCTCTATAGCCTTACCTGTACTTTAAATAGGTAAGTAAAAACACAGACATGAGGAAAACAGGCTTAACGCAAAAAAATTAGACATCTGAAAAGAACGTACCTCCTTTCTGATCATGACATCATTTTTATAATTGCTGTTGTTGGCATATCTAAGCTTTCCTGTAGGAAGTACAAAAAAATTCAATCTGTTAACAGCAAAAACTGCTAAAAAAAAATAATAATAAAGAAAGAAATGACATCATAAGCAATTTTGAAGGTAAAAACTATATTATACTACTTTTATTAATATTTCCTCCCTCCTGGCATAAGATCAATATTGGATACGCATTTGCTGTTAAGCTGGCTGAAGTTGAAGCCAATCAACTGTTTATACTCTATGCCTTCAATATAATTTCATATAATAGGATGGTCATTTTCAAAACCCATTTTCTTAAGCAACATCATGATTTAAACAGGGAATCTGAAAAAAGAACTAATGTTTCTTTTAAAGTTTACCTTACTTTATTGTGTGATTGTCTTATTTATGTCTTATTGGTGCTGAGTTACCCACAGCACTTAATCTAATCTGTAAAACAACCCTAAAAAGTAGGTTTCATTCTCTCACCTATTCACAGTTAAGAAAAACAGAGAGTTAAGTAACTTGCTCAGAGTCACACAAGATTCAGACTTAAATCTACTTTGTACCAATATACACGCCTTCCTCACAACTCCAAAACGTTTTCATTTATTTTCCTTCAATTCAATGTATTATGGTAATGCTACTATTTCAGAACTGTAATTAAGAAGCAATATAAACTACATGCTGCTTCCAAATAAAGACTGGCTAGTTTGTTTTCTGATTTACATTGAATGTTGATATACTCCCTGATGTACGCTTCTCCTCATGGCTGGTCAGTTGCCTAGGTACAGCTGTTACGTGATCCAGATCCTCTAAAATGATAGGTTATCTTAATAAGGTGAATCTCTAAGGAACTGCTGTCTTTGGGTCTCATTATTACTGATAGAAAGGTTGTGAAACAGTGGTGGCAGATGAGAACTACTGTTCTGAAATGAAACTTCCCTGAAAATACTCAATCGAAGATTAAGAAGCCTCTTATCCTTATCCATCAGAGGGCAGATAGAATGAAAACCATAATCACAGAAAACTAATTAAACTGATCACATGGAACACAGCCTTGTCTAACTCAATGAAACTATGAACCATGACCTGTAGGGCCACCCAAGACAGACAGGTCATGCTGGACAGTTCTGACAAAACGTGGTCCACTGGGGAAGGGAATGAATGGCAAACCACTTCAGTATTCTTGTCTTGAGTACTCCATGAACAGTATGAAAAGGCAAAAAGATATGACACACGAAAGATGAACTCCCCAGGTCGGTAGGTGCCCAATATGCTACTGGAGAAGAGTGGAGAAATAACTCCAAAAAGAATGAAGGGACAAAGCCAAAGTGAAAACAACATCCAGTTATAGATGTGACTGGTGATGGAAGTAAAGTCCAATGCTGTAAAGAACAACATTGCATAGGAACCTGGAATGTTAGGTCCACGAATCACAGTAAATTCAAAGTGGTCAAACAGGAGATGGCAAGAGTGAACACTGACATTTTAGAAATCAGTGAACTAAAATGGACTGGAATGGGTGAATTTAACTCAAATGACCAGTGTATGTACTATTGGAGGCAAGAATTGCTCAGAAGAAATGGAGTAGCCCTCATAGTCAACAAAACAGTCCAAAATGCAGTACTTGGGTGCAATCTCAAAAATGACAGAATGATTTCTGTTTGTTTCCAGGCAAACCATTCATTATCACAGCAATCCAAGTCTATGCCCCAACCACTAACGCTGAAGAACCTGAAGTTGAATGGTTCTATGAAGACCTACAAGGCCTTCTACTAGAACTAACACCCAAAAAAGATGTCCCTTTCATCATAAGGGACTAGAATGCAAAAGTAGGAAGTCAAGAGACACCTGGAGTAACAGGCAAGTTTGGCCTTGGAGTACAAAACGAAGCAGGGCAAAGGCTAACAGAGTTCTGCCAAAAGAACACACTGGAAGAGGCAAACACCCTCTTCCAACAACACAAGAGAAGACTCTACACATGGACATCACCAGATGGTCAACACAGAAATCGGATTGATTATATTCTTTGCAGTCAAAGAAGAGAAGCTCTATACAGTCAGCAAAAACAAGACTGGGAGCTGACTTAAATTGAAGAAAGTAGGGAAAACTACTAGACCATTCAGGTATGACCTAAATCGAATCCCTTACGATTATACAGTGGAAGTGAGAAATAGATTCAAGGGATTAGATCTGATAGACAGAGTGCCTGAGGAACTATGGACAGAGGTTTGTGACACTGTACAGGAGGCAGTGATCAAGATCATCCCCAAGAAAAAGAAATGCAAAAAGGCAAAATGACTGTCTGAGGAGGCCTTACAAATAGCTGAGAAAAGAAGAGACGCTAAAGGCAGAGGAGAAAAGGAAAGATATAACCATTTGAATGCAGACTTCTTCCATAACAAGAAGAGATAAGAAAGCCTTCTTCAGTGATCAATGCAAGGAAATAGAGGAAAATAATAGAATGGGAAACACTAGAGATCTCTTCAAGAAAATTAGAGATACTAAGGGAACATTTCATGCAAAGATGGGCACAAAAGAGGACAGAAATGGTATGGACCTAACAGAAGCAGAAGATATTAAGAAGAGGTGGCAAGAATACACAGAACTATATAAAAAAAGTTCTTCATGACCCAGATAACCACAATGGTGTGATCACTCACCTAGAGCCAGACATCCTGGAATGCAAAGTCAAGTGGGCCTTAGGAAGCATCACTATGAACAAAGCTAGTGGAGGTGATAGAATTCCGGCTGAGCTACTTCAAATCCTAAAAGATGATGCTGTGAAAGTGCTGCACTCAATATGCCAGGAAATTTGGAAAACTCAGCAGTGGCCACAGGACTGGAAAAGGTCAGCTTTCATTCCAATCCTGAAGAAAGGCAATGCCAAAGAATGTTCAAACTACTGCACAATTGCACTCATCTCACACGCTAGCAAAGTAATGCTCAAAATTGTCTAAGCTAGGCTTCAACAGTACGTGAACATCTACTTCTGCTTTATTGACTATGCCAAAGCCTTTGATGGTGTGGATCACAACAAACTGTGGAAAATTCCTCAAAAGATGGGAATACCAGACCACCTTACCTGCCTTCTGAGAAATCTATATGCAGGTCAAGAAGCAATAGTTAGAACCAGACATGGAACAACAGATTGGTTCCAAATTGGGAAAGGAGTATATCAAGGCTGTATATCATCACCCTGCTTATTTAACTTCTATGTAGAGTATATCATGCAAAATGCCAGGCTAGATAAAGCAAAAACTGGAATCAAGGTTGCTGGAAGAAAAATCAATAACCTTAGATATGCAGATGATGCCACCCTTAGGGCAGAAAAGCAAAGAACTAAAGAGCCTTTTGATGAAAGTATAAGAGGAGAGTGACAAAGTTGGCTTAAAATTCAACATTCGAAAACTAAGATCATGGCACCTGGTCCCATCACTTCATGGAAAATAGATGGGGAAACAGTGTAAGACTTTATTTTCTTGGGCTCCAAAATCACTGCAGATGGTGACTGCAGCCATGAAATTAAAAGACGCTTACTCCTTGGAAGAAAAGTCATGACCAACCTAGACAGCACCAGAGACATTAAAAACCAGAGACATTACTTTGCTGAAAGGTTCCTCTAGTCAAAGCTATGGTTTTTCCAGTAGTCATGTATGGATGTGAGAGTTGCACTATAAAGTAAGTTGAGTGTGGAAGAACTGATGCTTTTAAATTGTGGTGTTGGGAGAAGACTCTTGAGAGTACCTTGGACTGCAAGGAGATCCATCCAGTCCATCCTAAAGGAAATCAGTCCTGAATATTCATTGGAAGAGACCCTGATGCTGGGACAGACTAAAGGCAGGAGAAGGGGACAACAGAGGATGAGATAGTTGGATGGCATCACTGTCTTGATGGACATGAGTTTGAACTTAGCTTCCAGGAGTTGGTGATGGACAGGGAAGCCTGATCTGCTGCAGTCCATGGGGTCACCAAGAGTTGGAGAGACTGAACTGAACTGAAGATTAAGAAAAGACTGCTTAATCCATGTGACTGGCTAAAATTGACACGGACCAGCTAAAAGCTGTTCACGAGCCAAGACCCTGAAGACAGTATAAACCCAGGAATTGAACCCAGGTCTCCCACATTGTAGGCAGATGCTTTACCATCTGAGCCACCAAGGAAGTCGGAAGAAAGAAAAGTTAAAGAGAATTCAAGTAAATTTGGCTCCTGAGCTAAATTTAGAAATTACCTGAGGGGAACCAGGAAGATTAGGGATGATTAAGGTCCCTAAATAATTGCAGAATGTAGTTACCCTGACTTCTACCTGACATGTCTGACATTCTTCCCTTTTCCTAGTATGTGATCCTCCCCTAATTTTTCTTGCATGCTCTCCCAGAACTTTGTCCAAAGCATGAACACAGCACCTAATATGCATACCGCTTTACACTTAGTTTTATGTTTATGTTATCCACCAAGATATAACTCCTTGAGGGGAATGAAAATGTCCTATGCACTACTGTACCCTCAATTTTTGTTTTTACGTGTGGCCCAGCACATAATATGCATTCAGTCTATGCAGTTGGACTACTGTTGTTACAATAACAGTTCAATATACAGTACAACTATCTAAAAAGAATTAGAGTTTTAAAAATTTAGAATTTGCTGCATATTTCTTGGGGAACTGGCAGTTTCACCTCCCCTCCCCGCCCCTTGCCCGCTCAGAGGGCGCTCAGGAGTCTGACTCCCTTTTTTCCCAGAGACCAAGAAAATACGTCCTCTCATTCCAATACTCATCTCAATTGTCGCTGTCGCCTTCTCGAAAGATTTCCGACTCTTTCATGCAGAACTAACCACGCCCCCTTTTTATAGTCTTAATGCATCCAATAGCGAACAACTGTATTTAAGCACCCTAAAGACATCATTACACTCGTTTTTCTACACGTTGGGCTTCCCGCCTTCAGAGCAGGACTCATTTGCTTTTCTCGACTTGTTGCCTTCCATACAGTGCCTGAATGAGTAAATTCATTCAGGATGAATGGGCCGTCTGAAAATTACTATTTACAGGAAGATTTTAAGCGTCCATGGGTCCACCGCGTGGTGGGGATGTTTTCAAAAAACGTCCAAGTATTAGGTTGATTAACTAGAAGGCCTTTAGGGTCCCTTCCGGTGAACTGATTCTAGAATTCTGATTACTATAGTTTGAACTTTAGGATCAAAGGCAGCATAGGCTTTTCTGAAATAATTGACACCGATTAATTCTCTTTTATTCCCCCAAACCAATCCACGCTTCCTACATTAAGCTCCTGGACCCAACCGTACACTCGCGAGCCTGAGCAAGCTCACCCACCCACCCTGCCTCCTTCGCGGCCTCTCCGCCTCTCTTCTCCCCTGCTCAGCATCACTCCCAGTTGCGGCAGTCGCCGCTCCTCCGCTCACCGTCCGGCCGAAACTCAAACTCCAGAAACTCGTGTCCAAACTTGCCCTTATGCCCTACGTAGTAGCGCAGGTAAAAATCGCTGGCCATAGACATCTTTGTCCCCGAAAAGCCCGCCGAAGGACCGGCCGACGCGACTCCCGGCGCCTGGCAGTGACGTCAGTCGCCCAAGAATGATTACACGTCACAGCGGGCGCGCCGCTTCAGCCTCCCTCGGCCCGAGAGAAAAGCGGGTGGGAGCCGGGTGCGGTGGGGCAGCGTTGCAACGACCTGAACTTTGCTTTACTAAGGTCATACTATTTTCAAAATTAGTTAGATCATATTATATTGGGAAAGCACAAGTGATAAAATATGAAAACACTTGCTATGGCCTCCGAACTAAGTTCGGAGTTGCTCTAAGTTCTAAATTAAAAGTCGCTCTGACTTTTGGGTCTCACGGCATCCCGTGAGGTGGGTGTGGCCTTATTCCCCAGGTTAGTGGGATGAGTCAAGATAAAAGCCCAGAATTAGAATGCAGATCTGAAGCACAGCCATTTCTCTTGCTAGACTTCTAACACAGGCCTCCCCCCTTTGGACAATGATGGCTCGTTTTCAATGATGGCTCGTTTTCTGGCATCTAGAAGCCAGACGAGACAAAGTAGAAAGAATCCATCAAGACAGGCGGTCTCAAAATTTGAAGAGCACACTGAGGCAAAATCTCTTGACAGTCATGATACGAAAAAAATTTTTATCAATAATAAAACTTGTTCGGTTACTGGAGTTTCGGCAATTTGATCACAGATAAGTGGTTTAGCCCAGATTTCTTACGCTATAGAGTTATACTGGGGAAATAGCGCTCATCTGGGGTGGGTTTTGAAGGATAGGGAAAGACAAGCTGAGCTTTACGCAAAGCCTGTTTTTTCCCCTCTCTAAGGATATATTGATTACCTTTCTTTTATGGACACACAGAATAATCCTGCTTGTTGGATACCCTTTAACCTTCAGTGGGACTTGATAAAGAGAGTGGCAGTCAGAAGACTGGGATTTATGCCCATTACTTATCTCTACCTAACTTTGTCTAAGACCCTATCTTTAAGCCGTTTTATTGGTCAACCAAATGAATAGACTACAATCAACTTTGTCAAGCTCAAAGAATTGTTGAAAGGACCAGATGAGATTATGTGAAATAAGATTTAAAATTTATGAAACAACATATGATGAGTTATAATGGGCATTTCCTATGTGCCAGAAATGGTTGGGCACTGGTAATAAAAATAGTCCTTTGTGCTTGTGGTCTAGAAAATGAACATGTAGATACGTATTAGTCCATGAAAGCAAATGCTGTAAGAAAATTGTTTGTTTGTTTAATGCTGGTAATATTGCAGAGGACTCAAGTCACTTTATTGGGGAAGAGGGGAAGTGGAAGAAAGGGGAAATATCAGGGAAGATTTGTGACAAGATGCTATTTGAATTGGACCTTGTTGGATAAATTCATTATATGTTTGGAGGGATGGAAAAGCAAACAGCCTGAGCAAAGGCACAGCAGTGTTAAAATGCATGACTTGGGAAAGCCAAGACATTCCGTATCATTAGAACACAAAGTTCATGGAAGTGGAATAACCAGAAAAACAGACTGAGCAGGTTTTGTGAAGTATTAGCAATTGTATAACTGTCAATATGGAAACCCATATTAACCACTATATAAATGTTAATATAGAAAAATTATTTGATTCCAATATAGGCTTCTATTATAGAAAATATACAAGAAACATAGCACCATCCCTCACCTCTTGGGTGACTGACCTCCAGTTTTGTCCAGACCAAGGCGTTTCCTGGGATGTGGGACTTTCAGTCTTAAAACGTGGAACTTCCCAGGCAAACTGGGATGAGTCAGTCGCTGTGTTTATCACAAAAATGATCTACAGAAACTTGACCACAATATTCTATAGTATCTCTGGAAATATAGGCAGTAATCCATTTGGTCTGCTTTGTGTAGGAAGCCCCATGCAATCTTTGGATTCCCTAATGCTTTTCCTTCCAGTTGTTGGCACTTGTGCCAAAGTTCATGGTTACCTAGAGACAGCTACAGACGCCAGATCTGTGACTGTGTAAACAGAGCATATGGAATGCACGGTGTTAAGATTTTTATTTGTAACCCTTGACTGATTTTATCTCCTAAACAGAAATCTGAGCTCAAGACTAATCCTCTCTAACTCTATCTGTTATTAAGATGAAGTGTGAAAATATACTTAATTAAATCCTTCTTATAATTAGCCACAACAACCACCACAAAAAAAGTCGAATTGTGTATCTCTTGTATCATGATAAAAATTGGAACGTGATAAAGCATTTGTGTATTGTGGTCTTGGATGTTATACTTCAGGGTAAAAATGTTCTGAATGTCTATTGAGCACTTGAAATGTGGCTAGTGAGACTGAGGAACTGAATTTTTTATTTTTAGATCTTTTTAGTTGTGTGAACTTAATATTAAATAGCCAGACATGTCTAGTGGCTACCTGGGACAATAAATAAGAGCCAGTTCATAGGCTTCTGCATGGGCTGGAAATAGTGAAAATATTTTTGGAACACAGACATTTAAATTTCAGTGGCTGTAGGCTTCAAACTAGAGCATACTTACTAGTAATAGCACAGTTTATGAAAATAAATGTTTGGGCTCCTGAAATTAAGTCAAATAAAGAACTGTTTCCTCCTTTGCTAATGCAATCTATCTGTGATCAGCTTCAAAAACCTATGTGAAGTAATTAAGAAATAAACATTTTATTTTCCAACTCCAGCTGAAATTAAGGCTTAATGATTTAATCAAATACACAATATACATTTATAAAATAATGATTTCCCACTAGAGTTTTTAAGTTTTTTATTTTCAGCTTCATGGTGACAAGTCAGAGGGCTATGGTCAGAGATGATTATTTCTTATAAGTGTTAATTTAGTCTTTTAAAATGTTCCACTTTTTCCAGTGTCTAAAATTCTCTCTTCCTTTGATCTCTTGGGTCTTCTCTGTCCTCATACCTTTTTTGCCTTTTGCCCCACTATTTAAAATTATCAAATCATTCCTACTTACAATCTCCAGAAATATGTTCTGACTTTCCTGTGATAAATACTGGAAAGGGTAGTTTTTTGTCCTCATTCCCTTATGAGTAGCTTTTGAATAGTTTGGTTTTGCATTTATTAAAAAAAAAAAAAAAACTTTTAAGGCTAACTCATCCCATTAAAAGGATCAAAGTAGTAAATCCAGAATATTATATGGTCTAAAACAGTATTCTAAGGTGATTGAAATGTTTTTAAATGTAAGAATGACTACAGTCTATTTCAGCCTTTATTCCATCCACCACCTCTCTTCTCTTCTGAAGTAACTTCTCTCTTTCAACCATATATGTCTTTTAGAGCACTCAGTGGTGCTACTTTTTTAAAATAAGAGAACCATCATCGTGCAGAAACACCACAACTTCCGCACCATTGTTTTTCAAACATGTTCATATATAGTGAGCACTTGAAGGTATTGCTGATTATTAAGACATGGTGATATACTCAATTCCATTATTCAAACTAATGATTTTTCATGCATATGACAGTATTACATGCTTCTAACACATAGCATAACCACTGACTCTTATATCCAAAACAAGTAAAGCCAGTCTGCTAAATTAAGCATAATGGCTTATTTTCTCAGTCTTCTGTTGTATTTAACACATATTTATTTTTTATATGAGTCATGGTAGAGCAAAAATTTAGTAACAGCTGTTGTTCAGTTGCCCCATCATGTCTGACTCTTCGAGTCCCCATGGACTCATGCCAGGTTTCCCTGTCCCTCACCATTTCTGGTGTTTGCCAAGTTCATGTCCATTGCATCGGTGATGCCATTTAGCCATCTCGTCTTCTGTTGCCCTCTTCTCCTTCTGCCTTCAATCTTTCCCAGCATCGGGTCTTTTCCAATGATTTGGCTGGTTAAGGTTAAGATTTAGAAGATTCTATTTACTTTTTCCATTTACTGAGCAGTCAATCCTAAAGGAAATCAGTCCTGAATAATTTGGAAGGACTGATGTTGAAGCTGAAACTCCAATACTTTGGCTACCTGATGCAAAGAACTGACTCATTTGAAAACACCCTGATGCTGGGAAAGATTGAAGGCAGGAGGAGAAGGGGACCACAGAGGATGAGATGGTTGGATGGCATCACTAACTCAATGGACATGAGTTTGAGTAGACTGCGGGAGTTGGTGATGGACAGGGAGACCTGGTGTGCTGCAGTCCATAGGGTTGCAAAGAGTAGGACACAACTGAGCGACTGAACTGAACTGAACTGAACTGAATTTACTTTTTATTTAAAATGGTGAAAAATATTATTCAAATTTAATCTAAGTGCTCAGTCGTGTCCAACTCTTTGCGACCTCCGTGGACTCCAGGCTCCTCTGTCCATGGGATTCTTCAGGCACAAAATACCTAAAGTGTTGTGCACGAACATGATTTGAGAACTCTGGTTCAGATTACTCTAAGTTAAGTTACATTGTCAGGTTTCAATGGGACATGATTTCCAGGTCGGCATTCGCTCAGTTCCTAGCTATGTTAGAATTGTTTTTTAACCATAAAGGATAAATTGGAAAAGAAAGACTGGGAGATGAGGAAATCAAAACAATAAAACAAATCCTAACACGGATTCAACTTGATTAAATGGTAGACATTATAATTCTCTTTTCTATTCATTACCTTGGAAATACCTGATTTGAATGATAAGTGAAATATGCCAGAAATATAACTGTCCTTTTGGAAAAAGCCTGGCCAATTGAGGGGAAAATCCAGTTTTCTTTGAATAAACAATTACTATGTCCAGTTTTCCAGATCTATATGTAGAAAAACAAATCAAGTTGAAAGTAGCAATCGTCTGTTTCTTTGTCTTCTACCAAAACAAACATTAACATACAATGTGAAATAATTTAGCAAAATATTTTAAAAATAAATTTATTTCACCTTTATTTTACCCCTTTAAATTTATATTGCATTTATTTTATACTGTGTATATTTTACATCTCTATATAAATTAATATACTTTTATTAGGATCAAGTGTTCAAAATATTGTTCCTAATAAAGATATGTAATAAAAAAAAATGGAGGCACCAGTTTATTACTAAATAAGTGACTTGAGGACTTGAGTCATTCAGGTTCATCTTTATTTTCTCCATGGAGACTAACTTTGAGCTTTGTATGTGGTATAAAATGAACAACTATTTGCAGAATTAATATTTTGTTCCTCTTACATATTTTTAAAACTATACTTTTCCATTGAGTCTATTTTTGTACATGGTGGGTATTTTGTGAAGTATTCTCTCCAGGATCATCTAACTTATTCCCAGAATGTTGATAGAGTTGATTTTTATTATTTCTAAATTACCCATGATGGATGAGTATCAAGTACTACTTTGAATATTGTTGCTAAAGGCGAATTCATTATTTCCCTTGGGGAAAAAAAATACAGTGTGAAAGAGCACCGCTCCGTTTCATCCGCACCACTCTCCTCCTGCCTCACTGTGCCTCCCTGCAGTTCCTCAAACTGCTTTTTCTTGCCTCAGTGTTTTCACGTAAATAATCCTTCTCCTGGAAAGCTCTTCTCTTCACTGTCAGGCTTACTCACCCCATTCCTAAGATCTCATTTTAAATGCCCCTTTTTTCAGCAAGGTCCCCACTTTTTACTCCCTTCCATTTACCCTGTACTTTTTCTTCACAGCACTTACCATGGTTTGTAATTCACAAATACACATTCTTGTTCAGTCGCCAAGTCGGATGCGACTGTTTGTGACCCCAAGGACTGCAGCACACTGGGCCTCCCTGTCCTTCACCATCTCCACATCACACGTTATGCATACAAACATGTCTATAATGTCCCTTGCTTTCTAGACTCTAATCCAACACTGTTTCTTTTATCCAGCATCTAGCACAGTGTCTGGCACAGATGCCCTTAACACTCAATTCTTTGAAAATATTGAATAAATATTTTGTAAATTAGACAAAAGGGAACAGCTGAGAACAATGACAATCCATAGGATTTAATTGTTTTGTGCTGAGCCATTCTACCTCCCTTCTCCCTATTGCTAGTTACCACATATTAAAATTCTGACTAGTCATTGTAGTATTCCTACAGGTGCAAGAATTGTTATGCAGTTGGGTGACTCCATCAGGATTATGCAAACTTTTTCAACTGCCAGTCAGCTTTCCTACAGCAGCCTTGAATGTCTCTTCAAGAGTACCGGATGTATTCTTTAAAATCACAGACCATGTGTTCAACTGAATTGTCATAGTCATGATAGTTCCAGTATGTTGAAATAGTAGGAGGTGACTGGCATCATCCAGACACTCACACAAAAATAATGACTTCCTCATTTCAGCCATGTGGTATTTGTACTATAGGCTTCCCCGGGTGGTTCAGTGATAAAGAATTCGCCTGCTAATGCAGGAGGATGTGGGTTTGCCCCTGGGTCGAGAAGATCCCCTGGGGAAGGAACCCATTCCAGTATTCTTGCCTGGGAAATCCATTGGACAGAGGAGCCTGGGAGGCTACAGTCCATGGTGTCACAAAAGAGTCAGACACAACTAAACAACAACAACAATTTGTACTATACCATCATTTTTAAGTATGCCCTGCCTTGCAATGTGACTGGCAGACCGAGGTTCTCTTCTTGGTCACCACAGATGTTAAATGAAAAATATATGAAGGAGGACCTAGGATAGTAAAGGGGTGGGTAAGGAAATTAATATTTATTGTCATATAGTACGTGCCACATGTGGTACAAATAACACCCTTTCATTTCATTCTCACAACAACCCTGTGAAGTGGGTATTATCCCCTTTTTACACATGAGGAATCTTTTTTTGACAATGTAGATTGTCTCTTGAATTTTCCTGTTGACATTAATTCACATTTATTTATTTTCGTCCTCCTTATTGTCAAGATTTTGGCAACTGTATAACCCAAAATGTATACTTTCACTCAATAAATATTAATTTAATGAAATAAGTTTCACAGTACATCATTGAATGATTGAAAATCAGAACCTACCATCCTTCTATCTCAGGTTACATCTTTTTCCAGCACTCCTTGAAGACATCCTGCCCTAGTGAGCACCCTTGCTGGTTTCCATATTTCCCACTTATTAAATACATACACAGTCTATTCATCATCAACCCTATTGGACTCTCTGAGCTCAGTCTCCATAGTCTCATTTGTCATTGTGCAGTCACTCAGTCATGCCCAACTCTTTGTGATCCCATGAACTGCAGCACACCAGGCTTCCCTGTCCTTCACTATCTCTTGGACTTTGCTCATTCATGGCCGTTGAGTCATCGATACCAACCAACCATCTCATCTCTGTCGCCCCCTTCTCCTCCTGCCCTCAACCTTTCCCAGCATCAGGGTCTTTTCCAATGAGTCGGCTCTTCACATCAAGTGGCCAAAGTACTGGGGCTTCAGCTTCAGCATCAGTCCTTCCAATAAATATTCAGGGTTGATTTCCCTATTCTAACAGGGACCAGAATGCCAGCCTGATGGATGATACATAACCAATGCTCTTAACCATGGAATCACCCCTCCAGCTTCTAGTTAGAATAGTACCAACAGGATTTACCTATCTCAGAATTAGATAAAAGGGGGCTGTATTTCTCCATATAGGGTGAGCTTATACCTTAGGGTGAGCTCAGAAATCTTCCTTAATGGTTCTCCTTCATCCCTGCACAAATGGACCAGAAGTGAAGAACTATATGACCTTCCTCTCCCTTCTCGGTGAAGGATGGACCTTGGTCCTCATCTATATTCCTGAGCAAATAGAACCTTTCATTTTCTTTTCATAAATTTATTTATCAACTTTCTCTTTCCTCATTTGATTCCAATTTTCTGGACCTTACTATAGTCTAGATAAAAGCACGTTTCGAAGGAAACAAGCCTGTGGTAGGAGGGACCAACTTATCCATGCCATGTTGCAATAAAGATTGCAAATTTGTAAAACCTCTCTTGAATGGACACTGTCCAACCCATCTACCCTGTGTCTTCAGAATTGGGACAGCAGAAATGAAACTGCATTTCTCCATCTCAAGGGTACATAGTGAAGGCAGTCTCATCCAGCATCATTTCTGGTTTCTAGGGAAATGTGTAGGGGAAGATTCAAGATCCATGTCCCATTTCTCCCTTTAACTCCCACTAGAAAGTCTTTGTTGTTGGAGGAACTGGTTTCAAGAGTATACGATCTCCCCAAAGTGGGTGTTGTCCCAGGACCTTCAGAAGATGCTGTAGCAGTAGGAGACACTCTCCACGCTGACACCCGCCACAGCTGCGTACAGTTCAGGTACCACCAACTCCGGTACTTGCAACACAGCCTTGTCATTTGCACTTTGAACAGCAGTTTCAAGACACGAGTGTAGCTTTCTAAGTGAAGGGCGGCTGTCCTCATTCCAACGCCAGCAGGACTTCATGAGACCATACCTGAAAGGGGAACAAGAGAAACTGACTTCCTTGACAAGGCAAATGTTTGAAAAACATGCTTCTTCACTTACAAATCTTAACAAAAGAAACCTACAATTCTGTAATCTATTTATCACCCTGTCCCACACTCTTCCCAGAGAATACTATTCCTTCTCACCTTCCTAAATACTAAATCTCTTAATATCTTAACCTTTTTTTTTTTTTTTTTTTTTAATGCTGAGTATCAACCTAGCTTTTTCACTCTTCTCTTTCACTGGAGAGTGAGTGAGTGAGTGAGTGAAGTCGCTCAGTCGTGTCCGACTCTTTGCGACCCCATGGACTGTAGCCTACCAGGCTCCTCCCTCCATGGGAGTCTCCGGGCAAGAGTACTGGAGTGGGTTGCCATTTCCTTCTCCATTAACCTTTTTTATAATAGGAATTACTGATGATTTTTTTCTACTGTAACTTTTATTATGGAAAACACTGAACACACATAAGTGTAGAGAATAGTTATACTAGTCACACGAATAGTATACTAGTTAATACTAGTCAATAGTTACACTATGGGCTTCCCTAGTGGCTCAGTCAACAAAGATTCATTTTTTTTTACATGAATGCAAACTTGTT
Source organism: Bubalus kerabau (assembly GCF_029407905.1). Classification (NCBI taxonomy): domain Eukaryota; kingdom Metazoa; phylum Chordata; class Mammalia; order Artiodactyla; family Bovidae; genus Bubalus; species Bubalus kerabau. The sequence continues at coordinate 22,940,357 of NC_073624.1, forward strand.
TTACATGAATGTGAATTCACATGAGTTTCTTTATTCAGCATAATACTAAAATCTTCTAATCCTATTTCATCTACTTATCACCTTATTCTTTATCTTTTCATTTTTTAAAAAAAAATTGGGATATAGTTGCTTTATGGGCTTCCCTCAGGGCACAGATGGTAAGGAATCCAATACAGGAGACCTGGATTCGATCTCTGGGTGGGGAAGATCCCCTAGAGGAGAGCATGGCTACCCACTTCAGTATTCTTGCCTGAAGAATTCCATGGTCAGAAGAGCCTGTCAGGCTACAGTCCATGGGGTCAATGTCATGTTGGTTTCTGCTGTACTACAACCAGTATGACAAAACAGTTTTGTTGTCTTTTCTATTACCAAAAACTCTTTCAGAAGTTAAGTGTTTGCATCCTACATATTATGAACTTGCATCATTCCAGACCACTGCTATAACTTACCTACCAGTATGAGCTACATTACAACAGGGGAAAATAAGAAGATATGGAATAACATGATTCATAGTAATTTCAGATACTATAATCAGATAGTTCTTTCCATTAATCCAGATCATTTTCTCCCTTTATTATTTAGCTTCCCCAGGAAATGGTCTTAGATAATGTATTTACCACCTTCAATCTGTCTTTGTTTCAATCCAGTTTCTAGAGAATGTGTAACACAGTCTGTTATCAAACGCTCTTTGTCAAGTCTCATTCCCGCCCAAGAACCTACAGCAGCTTCCTATTGTTCATCTTATAAAGTCGGCATCCTACCCCCAGCTTCTTACCACATGCTGCTGCTGCGGCTGCTAAGTCGCTTCAGTCGTGTCCGACTCTGTGCGACCCCATAGACGGAAGCCCACCAGGCTCCCCCATTCCTGGGATTCTCCAGGCAAGAACACTGGAGTGGGTTGCCATTTCCTTCTCCAATGCATGAAAGTGAAAAGTGAAAGTGAAGTCGCTCAGTCGTGTCCGACTCTTAGCGACCCCATGGACTGTGGCCCATCAGGTTCCTCTGTCCATGGGATTTTCCAGGCAAGAGTGCTGGAGTGGGGTGCCATTGCCTAGGCCTTGCTTAACCGGAGCCCTCTCCTCCTCCTAAGACAACATCTAGCTATGCCCCAGACATGGTTAGTAACACCCAGCTTTTTCTTTGCTTATGCTCCGCCCAAGGCATTAATATCCTCTCCCTGGTTATTCTTTCCTATTGGTATAAGTAGGAATTTTGAATTCCTTCCCTTATAACCTGTGTTATAATGTTGTACCATTAGACTTTGTATAAGATGTTATGTTACTCTACTAATACTGATACCATTTACCAAGAACATACTTATTATAAAAGGCATGGTGTGCCTAGTCGACTACTCAGTCATGTCTGACTTTGCAACCCCACAAATTGTAGCCCACCAAGCTCCTCTGTCCATGGGATTTTCTAGGCAAGAATACTAGAGTGGGTTGCCATTGCCTCCTCCAGGGGATCTTTTCTCCAAGGACCCAGCCTGAAGTCCTGTGTCTCCTGCATTGCAGGCAGATTCTTTACCCACTGAGCCATCAGGGAAGCCCAAAAGGCATGGAAGGGAAACTTAACATGCATTATTTCATTGCAGCCTCATAATTACTTTGAGGTAGGACTATCATTTTACCTATTTTAAGTTAAGTAAACAATGTAACATATAGGACTAAGACTGAACAGGTGTCTTTTTGACTATGACATGAATCTGAGCTTTTAACCAGTCTACTCATTGCTTCACACTTTCTGTTGATTTTCATGTTCTTTCAGGTACTCCTCATCCAAATATTACATGGTTCAAGATCAGGTACTTTTTCAGTTAAATGTCTCTGCCTATCCCCAGTATCAAGGACAGCCATATATATATGGCCTTCAAGAAATATTTGTCAATAATTTCATTCTAGTACACCCAGCCAGTATCATCACTATACTATCATCACTATATGTATAAGTATATACAGTTATTATTTTTAGCATTTTTAATATGCTTGATACAATTACTGTTTGTATTTGTGGGAAACTCAGGTGCTAGAAATTTACTTTTTCAATACTGAAGAATTTACAAAATAACAGCAATTTAAACAGAAATGTATATCAATATATTATCTCCTGCTTTCTTAAAATAATTGAAACCTTTCTTCTAGTCTATCATAACCTGCTTTGTACTTTATTGTTTATGAAATTCTGCGTGTAATTTCTACTTTTCTGCTTCTATGTTAGTTCACCAACTGTCCCTTTCTGCTGGCAATTTGATATCTTCCTTCTGCTGTCTAATTTCTTCTCCCTGTCTTTCTTCTGATGGGCTTCCAACATGCTTAGAACCAGGAAAAAATTTTTTAAGTTAAATATCAAAAAGAACCAGTGAATAACTGTGGATTTTATGACAACTATATTAGAACTGAAGCTGGTAGTCTCTGAGACTGACATTTATATAGCTAAAACAGTGCTGTACCTGCATTGGATTTCATCTGTTTTAAAAGATTCCAGAGGAACTAAGCTTTAACAATGTTAGCTAATCTAAATTTCTAATATAGCATTCAGTGGCTGCCTCCATATTGTGTATGTGTGTGTTTGTGTCACACACATACACACACACAAATGTAAAGACACATATACACATATATATGAGTAGAGGTATTTTCTGCATAGGTTTGGTTTAAGGTTGTACCTTAGCACATAGAGGACAGCTGAGGATCATCTGAGCCACTTTACAAACAGCATGACTGATAAAGAGCAAAAAAGATTTTAAAAGCCACTTACATGGTGTGTGTGCAACTACTGGGTCTCTCCATGACTTGCCCTCTTTGGAGATGCTGTAGGATATTGGTAGGAGGGACTTCAGGATATGGAGGTGCCCCTGTTGGTATGGAAAGAGTGAGACGAGTAAGACAACTTTAGGGTCTTCTAGAACATAAACGACTGAGCAACTTCACTTTCACTTTTCACTTTCATGCATTGGAGAAGGAAATGGCAACCCACTCCAGTGTTCTTGCCTGGAGAATCCCAGAGTCAGGGGAGCCTGGTGGGCTTCTGTCTATGGGGTCGCACAGAGTCGGACACGACTGAAGCAACTTAGCAGCAGCAGCAGCAGAATATAAACTATAACTAACACTATTCTCCATCCACCTGGGCTAATCACCTACAAAAGTAGGAAACCTAATAGGTATAATGTACTTGATCCCTGGTGATCAGATAAGGGTATAACTTGGAGAATTTTGGAGAAAGGAGATGTTGGGGGAAGGAGACCTGATAATTTAGGAAAATGTCAAGTCTTTAGGAATGTAACAAAATAAAGCTAAGCGAGAAATAAGATCCGCCCTCTACTTCTCAAACAAGAGAAAGTGCTGCAGTTTCTCAAACGGATTAATAAATCTAAAGACAACATTTTTATATTTATGCAAGATCAGCCTAGGGGCTTCCCAGGTGGCGCTGCTGCTGCTGCTAAGTCGCTTCAGTCGTGTCCGACTCTGTGTGACCCCATAGATGGCAGCCCACCAGGCGCCCCCGTCCCTGGGATTCTCCAGGCAAGAACACTGGAGTGGGTTGCCATTTCCTTCTCCAATGCATGAAAGTGAAAAGTGAAAGTGAAGTCGCTCAGTCATGTCCGACTCTTCGCGACCCCATGGCCTGCAGCCCACCAGGCCCCTCCGTCCATGGGAGTTTCCAGGCAGGAGCACTGGGTGGGTGCCAGTGGCACTAGTGGTAAAGAATCTGCCTTCCATCGCAGGAAACTCAAAAGATGTGGTTTCGATCTCTGGGTAGGGAAGATCCCCTGGAGAAGGAAATGGCAACCCCCTCCAACAAGAATTTGCCTGAAAAATTCCATGGACAGAGGAACCTGGTGGGTAACAGTCCATGGGGTTGCAAAGAGTTGGACACAACTGAGCACCTGAGCACACACAAGATCATCCTTGGAATACTCCTTGGATTTTAAAATATGCCATGGAATTGGTAAAGTCTTGGGGGAAAGAAAGAGGAAGGAGGGAGACAGATAGGGAAGGAATCATGACTTTATAAGACTATCTCAAAAATCAAGCTTGGATTCTGAAAATGTGTCAGCTCAGTTCGATCTTCAGCAATTGTGCTGAAACTCCTTCTCACAGCAAATGCCATCCATCACACAAATGAACATCCTTGCATATTTCTACAGGGGGTGCCATTACTTTGGGGATTCTCCTTACCTAGAGTCACCATCTCGTACAGCAGGATCCCAAAAGACCAGCTGTAAAAGAAACAAAGCTGTTTACTTCACTTTTATTTCTGCCTTTCATAAAGATGGCTCACTTAAATACCAGAGACCTTCAGTAAGAAATCCATGACAATGGCAGTGAATGGGAATCAAGGGTGATTGGTACAATAAGCAATGTAGTTATGCCATTAGAAAATATTTCTGTCCAGTCCCCTTAGAATCTAATTTCCTTGAGAGCTCAATTTATGTCTCCTTTCTACACATTAATAGATATTTACTATTATTTGTTAAATATTATATATGAATAGATATTATACATTAATAGGTATTTACACACTAATAGATATTTACTCTTTTTTGTTAAATGCTATGAGTGCTTATGCAAATGCAAACATATTCACTCAAACATATAAAAATTCCCATTTATCTTTTTGATCTTTTCCATTCCTTCCTGCTGAAATTCCAGGTTTTATTCTTCAGTTCAGTTCAGTCACTCGGTCCTGTCCGACTCTTTGCGACCTCATGAATTGCAGCACACCAGGCCTCCCTGTCCATCACCAACTCCCGGAGCTCACTCAAACTCACGTCCATCGAGTCAGTGATGCCATCCAGCCATCTGCCTCCAATCCCTCCCAGCATCAGAGTCTTTTCCAATGAGTCAACTCTTCGCATGAGATGGCCAAAGTATTGGAGTTTCAGCTTTAGCATCAGTCCTTCCAATGAACACCCAGGGCTGATCTCCTTCAGAATGGACTGGTTGGATCTCCTTCCAGTCCAAGGGACTCTCCAGAGTCTTCTCCCAACACCACAGTTCAAAAGCATCAATTCTTCGGCACTCAGCTTTCTTCACAGTCCAACTCTCACATCCATACATGACCACTGGAAAAACCATAGCCTTGACTAGACGGACCTTTGTTGGCAAAGTAATGTCTCTGCTTTTGAATATGCTGTCTAGGTTGGTCATAACTTTTCTTCCAAGGAGTAAGTGTCTTTTAATTTCATGACTGCAATCACCATCTGCAGTGATTTTGGAGCCCAAAAAAATAAAGTCTGGCACTGTTTCCACTGTTTCCCCATCTATTTCCCATGAAGTGATAGGACCAGATGCCATGACCTTAGTTTTCTGAATATTGAGCTTTAAGCCAACTTTTTCACTCTCCTCTTTCACTTTCATCAAGAAGCTTTTTAGTTCCTCTTCACTTTCTGCTATAAGGGTGGTGTCATCTGCATATCTGAGGTTATTGATATTTCTCCCGGCAATCTTGATTCCAGCTTGTGCTCCTTCCAGCCCAACGTTTCTCATGATGTACTCTGCATAGAAGTTAAATAAGCAGGGTGACAATATACAGCCTTGACATACTCCTTCTCCTATTTGGAACCAGTCTGTTGTTCCATGTCTTAGTTCAAGGCCAAGCAGGGTTTATCATTTATCTACTATTTCCTCAGTAGATCTAACTGCCCAAACCTAGGTAAAACATTAACAGAGCAAGTTTTGTACATAAATGGACTAAGTAGTTGCCTAAACAATATGATTTGAGAGACATATGTTTCATTATTCTACACCATCATTGTGAAATGAGCAGTATCTCCCAAGGAAGTTTATTACTTTCAGACCTCTGTTGAAAAGCAGATATCAGGGAAACAGCAATGAAATGAAAAATCAGTGTCTTAATTGATTCACCACATTAACTGATGTTCTAAATTTCCCCTGAAGCTCCTTAACATTCATGGCTGGTAAGATATTCTGTATTATACCTACCTGTTCCTCCAAGCAGATGAGTCATATGGTTACCAAAGTCAATTGTTATTCTTTGCAATCCTGTTTATGCCAATCATACATGCAACTATAACTACGTTATCAATTAAATACTATGTAGGTTGATTAAATATACATGCCAAAAGCCTTAGCTCCCTGAAAACTAGGTTGAATACTTTGAAAACATTCTCTAAAATCAAGCCGCTAAAAAGAGAGTGTTGTCGAACTGTGTGAGTGAGATAATGTAGAAAACTGGGGGAAATTTAATAAATGCCGGCAGTCAAACTTCATCACAATTGTTTTATACAAGAAATACAACATGTAACTTCATTTAGCATAGCACGTGTAGCCTCTTGGCTTTCCTCTGAAAGACTGGTAGATAAATATCCATTTATATGTTTTAAGTTAAAATAAATTGAGTATATAAATACACATATACATGGGCTTCCCTGGTGGCACAGTGATAAAGAATCTCCCCACCAATGCAGGAGAGGTAAGAGATAAGATTTGATCCCTGGGTCAGGAGGTCCAGGGAATAGGCTACCCAACTCCAGTATTCTGGAAAATTTCATGGACAGAAGAGCCTGTCAAAGTCAGATACAACTGAAGCGACTTAGCACAGCACATACATATATATATGTATATATGTGTAAATATATATATTTTTTCTTTTTAACAGCTCCTAGTTTAAACTTTTGATTAAGTGGATCTGCCTCTTTCAGATAAAACTAGATAAAGAGATAGAACTCTACCAAATCAAGTCCTCAGATATTGGTGTGAATAATCTATTCATTTTTCATTTTTTCTCTCCTAATCAAGGCTTCTAATCTAACACAGAGGGAATACTTCAGGAGGCACTAAAAAGGATTGCAGACAGCTGCCAACTATGAGCTCTGCCACATAACACACATTTTTGCTTGAGAGTCTGTCTGACTTCAAAGCAGAGACTTCCTGCGTAGACTTAATTGACAACAGACCCAGTCATGTTCATAGGCAGGAGGACACTGAAGTCAAGAAAGGAGGAACTCCACGGGGCAGGAACAAACCATACATGTCTCCTTTGATGCCAGCTGGTTTCAGCAGAAGCCGTTCTGGGGCAAGCCACTTGAGGGGTACGACGCGAGTGGAGGAGATGGCCCCTCGGGAATGAACTTCATAAGCCAGGCCCAGCCCGCAGAGCTTAGCAGTGAGGTCACACTGGATTAGAACATTCCTGGCTGCCACGTCGCCATGGAACAGATGCTTCTCCTGGAGAAATTCCTGTCAGAGTGATGTCAAAATGGATCAGCTCTCCGAGGTCATAGCTTGGGTCCCAGATAAAGTGAAGCAGATCCTCGAAAAGACATTTTCTACCCTGAACAAGCCGCATTAATAATGACATATCCATTCTCCCCCAAACTCCCTCCCATCCAGGCTGCCACATAACACTGAGCAGAGTTCCCTGTGCTCTACAGTAGGTCCTTGTTGGTTATCCATTTTAAATATAGCAATATGAATTTATATGGCTGAGTCGCTTTGTTATCCACCTGAAACTATCACAACATTGTTTATCGGTTATACTGCAATACAAAATAAAAAGTTAAAAAAAAAAAAAAAGTCATGTCCACACAGGTACTAAGTGGCAGTGACCAGAACCAAATATTATACTTCATAAGAAGCACAATACTTATAATGAATCAGACATGTTTGCATTTGATTTCTTGATCTCAACAAACTGATACCAGAAATTCATTCTTTAAAAAAAAAATAAAAACTTTATTATGTTTTTTTATGAGTTGTTTTAGGGTGAAAACAAAGTTGGGTGGAAAAGCCAGAGCACTCATGCCTCCTGCCCCTTGGTTTCCTCTATTAACAGCTTGCACCACTGTGATACATTTGTTACAACTGATGAACCAATGTGCTCAGTTGCTCAGTTGTGACTCTTTGCAACCCCATGGACTGTAGCCCACCAGGCTCCTCTGTCCATGGGATTTCCCAGACAAGAATACTGGAGTGGTTTGCCATTTCCTCCTCCAGGAGATCTTCCCGATGCAGGGATCAAACCCAAGTCTCTTCTTGCATCTTCTGCACTGGCAGGAGGATTCTTTATGACTGTACCATTTGGGAAGCCCTATGTGCTTAGTCTCTCAGTTGGGTCTGACTCTTTTTGATCCCATGGACTATAGCCCTCCAGGCTCCTCTGTCCATAGGATTCTCCAGGCAAGGATACTGGAGTGGGTTGCCATGCCCTCCTCCAGGGGATCTTCCTGACTCAGGAACTGAACCAGGGTCTCCTGCATTGCAGGCAGATTGCTTACCAGCTGAGCTACCAGGGAAGCCCTATACAGGTACACTGTTTTCAACTGGAGTCCAGAGCTTACAAAAGTGTGCACTTTTTGTGTTGTACATTCTCTGGGTCTGACATTGATCCATACATTTTTGATACATTGATATACCCTTTTTATTTTTGAAGACAAATTTATTAGTAAATATATAAGCTTTGCTTTAAACAAACAAACCAAGAATAGCAAACTGAGCAAATAAACCAAATAATATTGATACTGGGTTTGGAAAATACAATCTCATATTCTGACTTAGGCCCTGGCCTGATTTCACATTTTTCTGAAATGCTGGGCTGGAGGAAGCACTAGCTGGAATCAAGATTGCTGGGAGAAATATCAATAACCTCAGATATGCAGATGACACCACCCTTATAGCAGAAAGTGAAGAAGAACTAAAGAGCGTCTTGATAAAAGTGAAAGAGGTGAGTGAAAAAGTTGGCTTAAAGCTCAACATTCAGAAAACGAAGATCATGGCATCCGGTCCCATCACTTCATGGGAAATAGATGGGGAAACAGTGGACACAGTGTCAGACTTTATTTTTCTGGGCTCCAAAATCACTACAGATGGTGATTGCAGCCATGAAATTAAAAGACACTCCTTGGAAGGAAATTTATGACCAACCTAGATAACATTAAAAAGCAGAGACAGTACTCTTCCAACAAAGGTCCATCTAGTCAAGGCTATGGTTTTTCCAGTGGTCATGTATCGATGTGAGAGTTGGACTATAAAGAAAGCTGAGTGCCGAAGAATTGATGCTTTTGAACTTGGTGTTGGAGAAGGCTCTTGAGAGTCCCTTGGACTGCAAGGAGATCCAACCAGTCCATCCTAAAGGAGATCAGTCCTGGGTGTTCATTGGAAGGACTGATGTTGAAGCTGAAACTCCAATACTTTGGCCACTTGATGCAAAGAGCTGACTCATTGGAAAAGACCCTGATGCTGGGAAAGATTGAGGGCAGAAGGAGAAGGGGAAGACAGAGGATGAGATGGTTGGATGGCATCACCGACTAGATGGATATGGGTTAGGGTAGACTCCAGGAGCTGGTGATGGACATGGTGGCCTGGCGTGCTGTGGTTCATGGGGCCGCAAAGAGTCGGACACGACTGAGCAACTGAACTGAACTGAACTGAGAGACCAGCTAGACAAGGAGAAGAGAAGTAGGTTTAAAATATGTAGTAGCAGTCTCCCAAACTGGTCTGCAAGATCAAATCAGTCAATCCTAAAGTAAATCAACCTTGAATATTCACTGGAAGGACTGATGCTGAAGCTGAAATTCCAATACTTTGGTCACCTGATGGGAAGAGCCAACTCATTGGAAAAGACTCTGATGCTGGGAAAGACTGAAGGCAAAAGGAGAAGAGGTCAGCAGAGGATTAGATGGTTAGATAGCATCACCAACTCAATGGACATGAATCTGAGCAAACTCTGGGAGATAGTGAAGCATGGGGAAGCCTGGCATGTTGAGGTCATGGGGTCACAAAGAGTCAGATACAACTTAGTTACTGCACAACAACAACAATGCATAGCAAAACTGTCACAATGGTAAATTTATATACAATTTTACATCATCTCATTTTGTCCCTAAAGTAACTAGATGAGGTAAGTTAGGGAAGTAGCTTTCCGATAAATCTAAATGATTACACAAGGCCACATAGATATTAAGTGACCAGAGCCAGGTATTCTAATTCATAGGAAATATTACAAATTCTACTAATACTTTTTAGTCCAGAAGTAAAAACCCACTCCAGTATTCTTGACTGGAAAATCCTATGAACAGGGGATCCTGAAGGGCTACAGTCCATGAGGTCACAAGGTCGGACACTACTGAGCTACTGAGCATACACGCAAATCAGAACTACCTGAAATCTTTACAAACTCACAAGGTTTTAACTCTGGATTTACTTAACCAAAATATAGGAAGAGGAGCCTGGTAATCCATATTTTTAAGAAGTATCAAAATTATTCCAGCACAGCCAAGAAGGTGTTTGAGAACCACTGCACCTGGATGACATTGATAAGATATGTGGGATCCTAGTTCCCTGGCCAGGGATCAAACTCGTGCCCCTTGCATTAGAAGTGCAGAGTCAACCACCGGACCACTAGGGAAGTCCCTATTTAGGTTAATCTAAAATAAAGACATGATCTCATTTTCACCCCTTTCTTATTCCTCCTCTTCCACTTGTTCTTTGTTCCTTTTCAAGTATATGCAATTCCTGTCACATTCAGTATTACAGCAAGTCTCCTGCCTAACACATTCTGAGCTAGTATTTCTTGTTCTTTATGTATAAATTATAAACATTCTTCTGGCTCTGTAGCCTTTCACCCATTCGTTTTCTCTTCCCAAATCTTCTACCAACTTATCTTTTCCTCTTTTACATCTGGTAACAGTATATATAGGGAAGTGTGAGAAGGGGGCAGCAGAGGATGAGGTGACTAGATAGCATCACCAACTCAATAGACATGAATCTGAGCAAACTCTGGGAGATAGTGGAAGACAGAGGAGCCTGGCCGGCTACAGTCCATACAGCTGCAAACAGTCAGACACGACTGAGTGAACAACATGTGGACATATAGCTCTTGGCCCTGGTGCTGTTACCTTTAAGACTGAGAAACCTTTTAAAAACCCTTCTTGGGACTTCCCTGGTGGTCCAGTAGTTAAGATTCTGTGCTTCCTGGGGCACAGGTTTGATCCCTGGTTGGGGAACTAAGATCCTGCATGCCTCATGGTGTGGCAAAAAAAATATTATTTTTTAATAAACAATAAAAGAAATAAAACCCTTCCTGTTTCTTCTAGAAACCCTACATTGACCACTTTCTACCTAGAATTACAAATCCTGAATTATATTATCTAAATAATTTCATAAAGAGAAAATTGAAAACAATTAATCGATGCTTGAGTTTCTGCTCCCTAACTTCCACCAGATTTCATTTATAATATATACCCCATTTGAGAACATAAATATAAGAAATATGACATTAAATACCAGGCTAACAAAAAAGATCACTGCCATCTGTTGTCACTTCTCCAAGCCTTACCAAAGCCAAAAGGACCTGCTTCCCAATGTGATATATTTGTTTCTCTGTGAGGTCATAGGGAAGACCATCCATGGTCATCACATCCTAAAGAGATAAAGAAAAAGGCATTACATCAAAATGACATGAACAGATCTAAAGGGAAAAATAGGGAAAGAAATATTCTTAAATGCAGTTACTGAAGCTAGGGCAAAGACACAAAAATATAAGGACTTGGGAATTCCCTTGGCAGTCCAGTGGTTAGGAACCCACACTTTTACTGCAAAGGGCCTGGGTTCAATCACTTGTCGGGAAAGTTAGTTCCCATTAACCACATGACATGGCCAAAAATAAATAAATAAAAATTTAAAAACTAAAAAATGTACAAAAGCTAAAAGATTCAAGGAGAGATGGTATGAGAGATTCCCAGATATGCAGAGAAGTGCCATGATTTACTGGACCAGGAAGACAATAAAGAATGTAGGTGAATAGCAGAATGAAGGAAGAACAGAATTTGTCAGGCTAATTGGCATGTGTACAGCTAATCAACCAGGTCAAGCCTTTCTTCCTAGTCAGGCTAATTGGTATGTGCACAGCTAATTAACCGGTCAAACCTTTCTTCCTAACACCTCTGCCCCACCACTCACCCGGCGACAGGTCCAGAGAAATCTGAGCAGGTCTCCCTGGGCCACATCCTCCAGAACCATGTAGAGCGGCAGCCTGTCTGTGCAGCAACCTTCCAGCTGTACCAAGTTTTTGTGCTTCCCCAAGTACAGATAGAATTGGATTCGCCCTAAGAAATCCCGCACCTCTTGGAGCCCAGTTGGTTCTGTGGAGGACAGAAGAACCATGGGGAATGAGCAGTTAGAGTGCCAATAAAGTGGGGAGTATGAGGCAGGAAGCAACCTCAGATGTAAATTTCAAAGCCTCAAAGGGGAATGAGCGTAGACCGAAAGTAAACAGAAAGGGGATCAATTAGATGATCTTCGATGTCACTGTTCTTTTATCAAAGGTAACATAGACCCACAGTTCTTCACAACTAGTTAGACTTTCCTCTGCCTAAGAAAATTGTTCTGTTTACATTAAAATATTATCGCACATGCTATTTTCTTGTTGTTTAGTCACTAAGTTATGTCTGATTCTTTTGGGACCTCATAGACTGTAGTCCACCAGCCTCTTCTATCTATGGGATTCTGCAGGCAAGAATACTGGAATGGGTTGCCATTTCCTTCTACAGGGGATCTTCCTGACCTAGGGATCGAACCTGTTTCTCCTGCATTGCAGATGGATTCTTTACTGCTGAGCTACATGGAAGCCCCTGACTATAACATCAGCTCAGTCGCTCAGTCATGTCCGACTCTTTGCAACCCCATGAATCGCAGCATGCCAGGCCTCCCTGTTTATCACCAACTCTCGCAGTTCACTCAAACTCATGTCCATTAAGTCCATGATGCCATCCAGCCATCTCATCCTCTGTCATCCCCTTCTCCTACTGCCCCCAATTCCTCCCAGCATCAGGCTCTTTTCCAATGAGTCAACTCTTTGCATGAGGTAGCCAAAGTATTGGATTTCAGCTTCAACAACAGTCCTTCCAAAGAACACCCAGGACTGATCTCCTTTAGGATGGACTGGGTGGATCTCCTTGCAGTCCAAGGGACTCTCAAGAGTCTTCTCCAACACCACAGTTCAAAAGCATCAATACTTCTTCACTCAGCTTTCTTCACAGTCTAACTCTCACATCCATACATGACCACAGGAAAAACCGTAGCCTTGACTAGATGGACCTTTGTTGGCAAAGTAATATCTCTGCTTTTCAATATGCTATCTAGGTTGGTCATAACCTTCCTTCCAAGTAGTAAGCGTCTTTTACTTTCATGGCTGCAGTCACCAGCTGCAGTGATTTTGGAGCCCCCAAAAAATAAAGTCTGACACTGTTTCCACTGTTTCCCCATCTATTTGCCATGAAGTGATGGGACCAGATGCCATGATATTAGTTTTCTGAATGTTGAGCTTTAAGCCAACTTTTTCACTCTCCTCTTTCACTTTCATCAAGAGGGTTTTAGTTCCTCTTCACTTTCTGCCATAATGGTGGTGTCATCTGCATATCTGAGGTTATTGATATTTCTCCTGCCAATCTTGATTCCAGCTTGCGCTTCTTCCAGGCCAGCGTTTCTCATGATGTACTCTGTAAGTAAGTTAAATAAGCAGGGTGACAATATATAGCCTTGAGGTACTCCTTTTCCTACGTGGAACCAATCTATTGTTCCATGTCCAGTTCTAACTGTTGCTTCCTGACCTGCATATAGGTTTCTCAAAAGGCAGGTCAGGTGGTCTGGTATTCCCATCTCTTCAGAATTTTCCACAGTTTCTTGTGATCCACACAGTCAAAGGCTTTGGCATAGTCAATAAAGCAGAAATAGATGTTTTTCTGGAACTCTCTTGCTTTTTTGATGAACCAGCGGATGTTGGCAATTTAATCTCTGGTTCCTCAGCCTTTTCTAAAACCAGCTTGAACATCTGGAAGTTCACAGTTCATGTACTGCTTAAGCCTGGCTTGGAGAATTTTGAGCATTACTTTACTAGTATGTGAGATGAGTGCAATTGTGTGGTAGTTTGAGCATTCTTTGGCATTGCCTTTCTTTGGGATTGAAATGAAAACTGACCTTTTCCAGTCCTGTGGCCACTACTGAGTTTTCTAAATTTGCTGGCATATTGAGTGCAGCATTTTCACAGCATCATCTTTCAGGATTTGAAATAGCTCAACTGGAATTCCATCACCTCCATTAGCTTTGTTCGTAGTGATGCTTTCTAAGGCCTACTTGACTTCACATTCCAGGATTTCTGGCTCTAGGTGAGTGATCACACCATCGTGATTATCTGGGTCATGAAGTTCTTTTTTATACAGTTCTTCTGTGTATTCCTGCCACCTCTTCTTAATATCTTCTGCTTCTGTTAGGTTCATACCATTTCTGTCCTTTATCGAGCCCATCTTTGCATGAAATGTCCCCTTGGTATCTCTAACTTTCTTGAAGAGAACTCTAGTCTTTCCCATTCTGTTGTTTTCCTCTATTTCTTTGCATTGATCACTAAGGAAGGCTTTCTTATCTCTTCTTGCTATTCTTTGGAACTCTGCATTCAGATGCTTATATCTTTCCTTTTCTCCTTTGCTTTTCGCTTCTCTTCTTTTCACAGCTATTTGTAAGGCCTCCTCAGACAGCCATTTTACTTTTTTGCAATTCTTTTCCATGGGGATGGTCTTGATCCCTGTCTCCTGTACAATGTCATGAACCTCTGTCCATAGTTCATCAGGCACTCTGTCTATCAGATCTAGTCCCTAAATCTATTTCTCACTTCCACTGTATAATCATAAAGGATTTCATTTAGGTCATACCTGAATGGTCTAGTGGTTTTCCCCACTTTCTTCAATTTAAGTCTGAATTTGGCAATAAGGAGTTCATGATCTGAGCCACAGTCAGCCCCCAGTCTTGTTTTTGCTGACTGTATAGAGCTTCTCCATCTTTGGCTACAAAGAATATAATCAATTTGATTTTGATGTTGACCATCTGGTGATGTCCATGTGTAGAGTCTTCTCTTGTGTTGTTGGAAGAGGGTGTTTGCTATGACCAGTGCGTTCTCTTGGCAAACCTATATTAGTCTTTGCCCTGCTTCATTTTGTACTCCAAGGCCAAACTTCCCAGGTGTCTCTTGACTTACTACTTTTGCATTCCAGTCCCGTATGATGAAAGGGACATCTTTTTTGGGTGTTAGTTCTAAAAGGTCTTGTAGGTCTTCATAGAACCATTCAACTTCAGCTTCTTCAGTGTTACTGGTTGGGGCATAGGCTTGGATTACCGTGATATTGAATGGTTTGCCTTGGAAATGAACAGAGATCATTCTGTCATTTTTGAGATTGCATCCAAGTACTGCATTTCGGACTCTTCTGCTGACCATGATGGCTATTCCATTTCTTCTAAGGGATTTCTGCCCACAGTAGTATATATAATGGTCATCTGAGTTAAATTCACCCATTCCAGTCCATCTGCTAAGTCATTTCAGTCGTGTCCTACTCTGTGTGACCCCATAGACGGCAGCCCACCAGGCTCCCCCATCCCTGGGATTCTCCAGGGAAGAACACCGGAGTGGGTTGCCATTTCCTTCTCCAATGCATGAAAGTGAAAAGTGAAAGGGAAGTCGCTTAGTCGTGTCCGACCCTCAGCGACCCCATGGACTGCAGCCTTCCAGGCTCCTCCATCCGTGGGATTTTCCAGGCAAGAGTACTGGAGTGGGGTGCCATCGCCTTCTCCACCAGTCCATCTAGTTTATGACTATAACATAGATATTAATATTTTGTTGAAGGAATAGAAAACTAATGGTTGATATGTATATAGGTTCAAATTTCATAATTCTCATTTGATGCATAAAGAATGACTTTCTGACAGAGCTTTATAGATTTGAAGAATAAGGAATCCAGGATGGTGTGCAGGTTACAAATATGTGTGACTATTACACAGATTAATCTGAGGTGACAATCTTCTCCCAAACCTCAATATTCTAAACCAAGAAAAGATCTGTATTCAGCTGCTTTCTTAAAGCACTTTGCTTCTGTTTTGTTTGCTCGTTTTCTTTTGTTTGCTGGAGAAATTGTTTATTGTTCCTTCTGCTTTTAATTACATTCAATAAAAATAGCAATGATAAAAAATGGTATCACACATTGAAATATTATCACTTCTAGACCTTTTGATTATGATTCTTGCTAATCCTATCTCTGTTCTGTTTTATGTGTCCATCATTACTGGTCCACATCATGAGTATCAGTCCAAAAGAAAATGAAGTATCTGGAAAAGAAATCAAATAGTCAAGAAAAATGAAGAAACAACCTCAAAATCCTCATCCAAGAAATATTAAATAGGCAAAAAGTTAATTTTAACAGCCTTGATAGGCAAGGATAAGCTAGGGAAAGACCCAAAGAAGAACTTTTCTGTTCTTGAATTTTTACTTTCTATTCCCTTCTTATTGTGGGCCAGCTGTGGTCACAACTATCTGCTGATTAACATCCTAATGTCTGAAAATCCTGTTAGCATTCCCTGTTGAGGGTTCACAGTAAAAACATTAAAAGAGGAAAAGAAGTGCAACACTCCTCCTTTTACCTTTTAAAGTCTTGAGGACCACACTCTTGGGCTTCGCAGGGTTCCCAGTGTGTATCGTGGTGCGATAGATGGCTCCATAGCTACCACTGTGGATTTGCTCCAGAACTTCAGAGAGTTGCTCCCGGGGCACCTGCAGTGTAGCCAGGACTTGTGCAGAAGTTCGCAGAAGGCTTTCTACTGAGGTCTCCTCAAGTGGTACAAACACAGTTCCCCCAGGTCCTGCTGCTTCCTGGCTTAGGTTCCCAGATGGAGGCACGTGGGCAACACCTAAAACAAAGAGGTGACACCAACCAGCTTTTTCCTGGCCTCAGGGACTCCAGGAAATCAGAACCTCAAACAAACCAGCAAGAAGTCCCTTCAGAAATTTTCTCTCTTGGGTCAATGTGAGGTGCCTTCAGGTGCTTCTCAATGAACCAGCATCAACACAAACCTTGTAGAATATATGTCATAATCTCATTTCTTCTAAGGCAACTTAAGATGGACCTCTGAAAACTGGTAAAGACATTTCTGTTCAGTCTTTCTCAGAATTCCAGTTCACCATGAGTAGAGTCTAGAGACAATTCGAAAAGCTACTGAATACGTCTTCAAACCAAGGACACCTAAAGGTGATGGCAACTGCAAGGGGAACTATCATTTGAGTTAATAAAGTGACTTTCAAGGGTGAAACAGAGGTATGGATAAGTACTTGACTCTAAGCTAAAGTTATTCTTCTTCCCTCAAGTTGTCCCCAGAATCAAATTATGCCACATTTCCCAGAGTCTCAATCAAGAAAGTCTTAGATTTCCCTGGCAGGCCAGTGGTTATGGGCTTCCCGCGTAGCTCAGTCGGTAGAGAATCTGCCTGCAATGCAGAGGACGTGGGTTAGATTCCTGGGTGGGGAAGATCCCCTGGAGGAGGAAATGGCAACACACTCCAGTATTCTTGCCTGGAAAATCCCATGGACAGAGGAGCTTAACAGGCTACATACGGTCCATGGAGTCACAAAGAGTTGGACATGAGTTAGCGTGTAAACAACAACGTTGAAATCAGTGAGCCTGGAACCAAATGAGATAATAAAAGAGTTACAGGAGGTGAGGCCAGCAGAGAGGACTCTGATCATGTTAGGCCACTGAAAGAATTTAATCTATTTTTCATTCTAAGATGACAAGCTACTGGAGGTTTCATGCAAAGAATTAACAGGGCTCACTTAGGCCTTAAAAGAATAATTCCACTGCTCTGAGGAGTACAGACCATGAAAGGATACAGGCAGAAGCAGGGAAACTAGGTAACAGTGTATTACAATTTTCTATGAGAGGTGAGGATGGCTTGAGTCTATATTGAAGGTACAGTTAAACAGTATTTGCTAATAGATTGGATACAGAATGTGAGAGAAAGAGGAGGCATGGACATCTTCAGATTTCATTTAGACTTCATTTTAGATTGAACACATAGTGAGCTGGGCTTGCCATTTATTATGACAGGGAAGACTATGAAGAGGAAATTGTGAGGGAATTTCAGGACTTTTGTTTTACACATGCTATATATTTTAACTGTGGTGCTGGAGAAGACTCTTGAGAGTCCCTTGGACTGCAAGGAGATCAAACCAATTAATCCTAAAGGAAATCAATCCTGAATATTCATTGGAAGGGCCACTGCTGAAGCTGAAGCTCCAATTCTTTGGCCATGTGATACGAACAGACAACTCATTGGAAAAGACCCTGATGCTGGGAAAGATTGAATGCAAAAGGAGAAGGGGTTGACAGAGGATAAGATGGTTAGATAGCATCACCAACTTAATGGACATAAACTTGAGCAGACTTGGGGAGAGAGTAGAGGACAGGGAAGCCTGGTGTGCTGCAGTCCATGGGGTCACAGAAAGTTGGACACAACTTAGTGACTCAAAAACAACAACAACAAATAAGAAAATCAGGATACAATTTAGAGAAGGAGAAGGGATCCACCACTCTAGAGATTCATATCGCTGTCAGGATTTTTTTCCCTTCTTTTTTCTCTGAGTTTTCCATCCAAGCTGACTCTCTTTCATCATATGCTCAGTGAATCTCCAGAATAGCATGCTATCATCTCCTACCTAGTGCTTCAAAGACTATTATGGGACTTCCCTGGTGGTCCAGTGTTTAAGAATTTGCCTATCAATGGAGGGGATATGGGTTCAATCCCTGATCCAGGAAGATTCCACATGTCACAGGGCAACTAAGCCCATGTGCCACAACTTATGAGCCTGAGTGCTCCACAGCCTATGTTCCACAACAAGAGAAGCCACCAGAGTAAGTTCATGCACCATGATGAAGAGTAATCCTTGCTGGCCAAAACTAGAGAAAGCCAGGAGCAGCAGTGAAGACCAGAACAACCATAAATAAATAAATTTTTAAAAATCATTAAGAAAAAAAAAAAGACTATTATTAAGGCTACTCCTTTACATCAGAAATTCCCGAAGCACAAAGTAGAGGTGGAATGTATTATAGAGTAAAATGTCATCCTTCGAAGCTCATTATAAAGCCTTTGGCTTTATCCCCAGGCTTCCTCCCCAGTCCTTAGACACTCACATGGCCAAAGATTTGATGGTGCAATAGGACAAAGAAAACAGAAAGAGGTTACATGAGGCCTCTCTTGCCTTCTCTTCTTTCAGCTAACAAATTCTGAAATTTCTTGTTAAATTTCTTGTTATATGAATATAAGAAATTCATATATTGAATTTCAACTCATGACATTCCTAAGAAAGGCTTGCCTGTTGCTCTCAACTCCACAGGAGGGGACCCATACCCTCTATCTCATCAGAGTCCTTGAGATTTGAGTTCACTGAAGCTTGGGTCTTCTTTCCTATCATCTCCATCTTTCCCAAGTCACTGCCCAGCCTGTTTGAGTCTTACCTCGAGGTCCTGGAGACTGCTGTTGGGCTCTCTGTCCTCTGATAAAAAGCCACAGGATGACACCAAGGAGGATGAGGAAGGTACCAACTAGGAGGGTTGGGATGATGATGATTTCATACTGCTGTTCCCGGATAACTAGGTAGGAGATCAAGCAAGAAGAGATTGAAGAAGCCCCCTAACCGGACTCCCCCTCCCCTGAGTCTTCAGCTCACCATATGTGACGTGATTATCTCTTCCTTCTGATCAGCTCCCTGATCTGAATCCCTATGCCCCTGTTTCTCAGCCCAGCCCTGTGCCTCCTCTCTCATTTTTCCTGCTGAGATGAAAATGCAGTACATCTTTATCTCCCATTGTCACTCTCCCCTACCCTGCCCCCCTCCTTCAAAGAAAATGGTCCCTAACGCCAATTCATTTCTCACCACTCTCTTCATTTTATTAGAAATCAAATGATCTTCCAGAATCTCTTCAGATCTTGTGCGTTGCATGCTAAGTCACTTTAGTTGTGTCTGACTCTGTGTGACCCTATGGACTGTAGCCTGCCAGGCTCCTCTGTTCATGGGATTCTTCAGGCAAGAATACTGGAGTGAGTTTGTCATGCCCTTCTCAAGGGAATCTTCCCAACCCGGGGATCAAACCCGTGTCTCTTACATCTCCTGCCTTGGCAGGTGGATTGTTTACCTCTAGCGCCACCTGGGAAGCCTTGTTCTGAAGCCCTCTTCAGACGTTAATCTCCAACAAAAACCAGAGGATGGATCTCTGTATCACCTGTACTTACTACACAGCTTGTCACTGAGACTGCATTCCAACAGCATCCGCATCACGCCCCTCTCATTTCCCATCACAACGCAGTGGTCCACTCCAGCGCTTGACCCCTTGAGGATGCACAGAGCACCACTGAGAATGATTCCCAAGGCTTGAGTTGTTTTGACAAAAATAAAATGGAGCACACACAGAACTTTAAAACACCTCTCCAGATCACTGGTTATTAAGTATCTGGCTACCTGGAACTCTCTGAGCCACCAATTCATCTCTATCTATCTATCTGATATTCGAACAGGAAGAAATTGTTTCTTCCTGCCGTTTTCATTTTATACAGCTAATTCAGCCTTGATCTGGTCTGATCGTTTCATGCCGTTGTTTCTCAAATTATTTTAAAGGCTCCCCTCCTGCCCTAGACTCCTGCTCTGATGGTCAAGTTCACAAATGATATAAAATTGTGGTTTATGGGAACAGATGTGGGAAAG
The DNA here is from genome assembly GCF_029407905.1 of Bubalus kerabau. NCBI lineage: Eukaryota > Metazoa > Chordata > Mammalia > Artiodactyla > Bovidae > Bubalus > Bubalus kerabau. The sequence continues at coordinate 22,960,889 of NC_073624.1, forward strand.
ATTTATCTCCCTAGCAGTCCTTAAGCAGGTCTGATTTTCTTTTTCTGTGTATCCCCTAATTTTTTAAACAAAACACTTAATTTCATTTTTATACAAACCTAATTCACACCATGAACAAATAGTTGGTGGATTTCAAGAGAGATGAGTTATACACTTGTTTTCCTTCTCTGACATAACCGCCCCCCCCCCCGCCCCCCGCACTGCATTCACACTACTAACGAGCAGATAGCAGCTATGAATAAAACTATTTAGTTTTTCAGCTCTCAAAGCTTCCTCTGTTCTTCATATAAAGATAGACACAGACACTCATTCTTACCAGGGTATGGGTTAAAGAAAGTGTCAGTGCTAAGCTCTCTTCTTTTTTTTTTTTAAAACAAAAAGTAAATATATTCATGATTCAAAAATAAAACTACAAAATGGTATACCATGAAAATATTTTTTCTACCCCGTCCTTCTCCATCTATCCAGTTCCCAATTCCCCTTCAAGTAGTATATAGTTACCGGTGTCTTGTTAACCTGGCCAGAGATTCTTTTTATGGTTATACTCTACACAGTCAGCATATGCTGCGTTTAGTCGCTTAGTCATTTCCAACTCTTGGTGACTCCATGTATTATAGCCTGCCAGGCTCCTCTGTTCAAGAAGATTCTCTGGGCAAGAATACTGGAGTGGGTTGCCATGCCCTCCTCCAGATCTAATTCCATATTATCAGCACATATTTCCAAAAACCCAGTTCTTTCTTTCTGAAGAGAACTGGTGGTTACCACTCTTCCATATATGTAAAAACTTAATTTTGCCCTTGGTTAACATAATTCTGTGGCCAGCAAAGCCAACATCTTTAATTCTGATTGGTCTGAAACAAATATGGTGATTTCCCACTGCCTAGGTTAACTCTAAACAGGTGACCTAGTTCTGTAAAGATTTAATCACAAGGTAAAATTTAGAAAATCAGAATTATAGCTTATATGATATTATACTATATTGTACAGTATGACATAAGTCATCTTATGCTCCCTTCTGTTACATCACATGTTTTGCTTTATTATTGATACTACTTGCATATGTGCTAATTCACTTCAGTTGTGTCTGACTCTGTGGCACCCTATGGACAGAAGCCCTGCAGGCTCTCTTCTGTCCATGGGATTCTCCAGGCAAGAATACTGGAGTGGGTTGCCATGCCCTCCTCCAGTGGATCTTCCCAACCCAGGGATCGAACCCACTTCTCTTACATCTCCTGCATTAGCAGGTGGGTTCTTTACCTCTAGTGCCACCTAGGAAGCCCTATTATTGATACTAATAACCACTAATATCTTATCGAGGCAGAGTGTCTCAGTTCTGGAAACAAATATGCAAAGAAACCTCCCAGCCATTTGGATCTTCTTTTCACTCTTCCTGGAGCTCCATGAGTTTGTCTGAGGGAATGAAAATTAAACAATTTCCTTACAACTCAGAAGACAGACAGGTGTGTGACTGGTTGACAGAAGCCTAAGTCAACAGAGGAATAGCTAGGAGGAACATCCCAGAGAGAAAAGGAAAGTTTGATTGTCTTATCCGTGGGTTTGCACATAGTGAGGGATCTATGAAGTTAATGAATTGTAAGATAGCAAAGTACCTCTGATCTAGTTTGTGAGGCAAAAAGGCAAGGTGAGAGTTCCCACAATTCCACAAGACCACATGAAAGGGAAAACACTCTGTAAGAAACAGCAAGCCTTGAAAAAGGGTGGAGAGAACAAGGTCCTAAAAATAAAACGTTAGCTCAGCCAGGACAATCAAACATAATTTGAAAACGTCATTCTGATTCTTATTTTCCTTTCCACTTACTTCCTTTTCAGTGCATTATCAGAGGTAATTATTTTTATTCAGGGAGCAGCCAGTTAAACGAGTTTGACTCTGGGAAGTCAGTCCTGTGAGTACCTCTCTTACCACACACAGGAGAAAGAAAGGGGCAGGTGACAGCTCCAGCTCGTGAGCTCTGCCCAGAAACCAAACTACACACCCACTGACACATACTTGAGCACAAAACATAAAGTCCTGTGTATGTGTCCCCACATAGAGTTGCTCAGGGTGGAAACCCCCAATGACAACACATAGCCACGCACACCTATGTCCAAAGACCCAAGTCCATGCTCATACCCTTTCACTTAGACATCACACTTATACAGAGCATTCACCTTTGGATGCAATGTAACCTTCTATTTCATTTCCAGAGCAAGGTTCTCACAATCAGTTTTATTTGATCAGCCCTTTGTGGGCTTCCCTGGTGGCTCAGAGGTTAAAGCATCTGCCTGCAATGTGGGAGACCTGGGTTCATTCCCTGGGTCAGGAAGATCCCCTGGAGAAGGAAATGGCAACCCACTCCAGTATTCTTGCCTGGAGAATCCCTTGGACAGAGAAGCCTGGCGGGCTATAGTTGATGGGGTCACAAGGAGTTGGACACAACTGAGTGACTTAGTCCAGCACACACAGCACAGAATTTAAAGACACAGCTTAATAACAGGTAGCAATCCGATGAAATTGGACACTGAAGCAAGGAGATAAACCTATATTCTGTTGTTGTTTAGTCACTAAGTCATGTCTGACTCTTTGAGACCCCATGGACTGTAGCCCACCAGGCTCCTCTTTCCATGGGAATTTCCCAGGCAAGAATAGTGGAGTGGTTTGCCATTTCCTTCTCCAGAGGATCATCCTCACCCAGGGATTGAACCTGCATCTCCTTCATTGGCAGGCAGATACTTTACCACTAAGCTATCATGAAAGTCCAGTAGGATATATAGAGAAAGATATATATACATACATATATGTATATATATTAGATCATGGGAAAGAACACCTGCTTGGATTCCCTTCAGTGACTCCCTTCAGTTACCTTCTACTTAAAGGACTATTCATTTTGTTGCAACTGGTGAAATTTCATTCTTTTTAATGGCTGAGTAATTATTTTATTGAAGATATACAAGCATGCGTTTCTGCAAATAAAGTACCCTTGTTTCACTTGAGACTTGGGTCCCCCGCGTCCTTCTTTTCATTAACTCCAGTCCCCAGGTCCAGGTCTGTAAAGACCATAACAAAATAGGAATTGGCTCACAAGGCTATGGAGGCTGAGCAGTCCTACAATATGCCACCTGCAAGTTGAAAACCAGGAAATCTGAGACTGTAATTCAACCTGAAGCTGGAGGCCAGGAAACAGGGGTTACAGGGTCTGAACTCCAGATTCTCCTTATGCCAACATCGCATGGTCTTAATCACTGAAGCTTTGTAGTATGTTTTAAAATAATTAAGTTGTGGGGATTCCCTGGTGGTCCAGTAGTTAAGACTCAGCATTTCACTGCCAAGGGTCTGGATTCAATCCCTAGTCAGGGAACTAAGATCCTATAAGCTGCTCAGTGTGGCCTCCCCTCAAAAAAAATTCAAATTATTAACTGAGTCCTACAGCTTTGTTCTCTTTTTGAAGATTGTTCTGGATACTTTCAATCCCTTGTGTTCCTTTTTAAATGAATTTTAGAATCAACCTGACCATCCCTAAAAAAAGGCCATCTGGAATTTTTGCAGAGACTACATTGACTGTCTATCAACTTGGGAAGATTGTCGTCTTAACAATATTAAGTCTTCCTACTTCCTATGGGATGTCTTTCCATTTATTCTGTTCTTGCTTCATTCCTTTCAATGATATTTTGGAATTTTCAGTGCATCAGTCTCATTTGTTGTCAATAGCATTTACAGTTCCGTGGCCTTGAGAGGATAATTAGAATCTGGGTATGATTGGGAGATACCACTGAATGTTCTGTCTCTGAGAAAATCAGTTCTAGAACAGGTTGGACAGACAATACATGCCTCCTAGAGGCTGGCCAGACATGCCATATACAAGATAACAGAAGTCCACTACTGATCTTCCTCATATCTGGATAATTACACAGACTGTAGAGCACCACTCTCTATGGCTCTCAATGTTACAACCCAGTTTCTTTTTTTTTTTTTGACTGTCCTGAGTTGGTGTAAATTTCTTAGGATGCCATGAATTGGTGGGACTAGAGAGGGTATCCAAAGAATCACAGCTCTAAATTCCTACCAAAAGGGACTTAAGACCACCTTCCAATGCAGGGGGTGCAGGTTTGTTCACTGGTCAGAGAGCTAGATCCCATATGCCACAACGAAGTTTGCTTGCCACAACTAAAGGTTCCATGTGTCACAACTTGGTGACATTGGTGAAGACCTGGTGAAGCCAAATAAACAAACAAATATTTTTTAAATGAATAAATAAATTGCTTTCCAGATGTTTGTACAATAAGCTCTTTCCAATGATTACACTTTGGCCAGAGAAATCTATACTATACCAAATAAATGTATATAATTTTTAAAGAATGCACACCTGGTATACTCATATATCCATGAAAGCCTACAGGAAACCTTATCACATAGAGCCTACCAAAGCACTCAGATCATAAAATTCTTATATTCACTTGTAACAATAATATTTCTCTCTACATCATTTTCGTCTCCACCATTCTCTCTGAATACTAATATATAAATTCCCTGGTGGTTCAGTGGTAAAGAATCTGCTTGCCAGTGCAAGAGATGCAGGTTCGATCCCAGGGTTGGGAAGATCCCATGAAGAAAGAAATGGCAACACATTCCAGTATTCTTGCCTGGAGAATCCCATGGACAGAGGAGCCTGGTGGGCTATAGTCCATGGGGCCACAAAGAGTGAGACATGACTTAGCCACTAAACAATATTCAATGATCACCTGACCGCTTGCCCATTCTGTGTCAAGCTAAGAAGAGGTATAGCTGGATGCCAAAACCTCCTGGGATGACCCTTCCTATGGGTCCAATTCTAACGCACCTGACTATTCGAAGAATGTTCTAAATCTGTGACCAAACTCTGTCTCCTTCAACTATATCTCACTATGTTAAAAGAAAAATGTTGGTTACTGCTTCATCTCTTAATCAGACTGTAAAATCCTTAAGGGATATAAAACACTCCTATATGCCTTATGCTTTCATGCCATTGCCTCTCAAATTATTTTTAAAGGCTCCCCTCCCATCCACAACTCCAGCTCCAGGGCTCTAGTAATGTTGACAGCTCCCATCTGAACAACAGTGGTCAGTGGTTTATGGGGGGAAACTCTACCTCCCCTACAGTCCTTGAAAGTGAAAGTGTTAGTCACTGGGTCGTGTCCGACTCTTTGTGACCCCATGGACTGTAGCCTGCCACCCTCCACTGTCCATGGAATTCTCCAGGCATGAATACTGTAGTAGGTTAAGCTGGTCTAGTTTTCTTTGACTGTTTCTCATTTCTTTTCTAAACAAAACATTTAATTTCATTTTTTGATATTTATTTATTTATTTGGCTGCTCCAGGTTTTAGTTGTGGCACTCAGGATCTTTAGTTGTGGCATGTGGGATCTAGTTCCCTGACCAGGGATCAAACCTGGACCCCCTGCACTGGGAATGCTGAGTCTTAGCCACTGGACCACCAGGGAAATCCCTAACTTCATTTTTTTTTTTTTCTAACTTCATTTTTATACAAAGTAATTCAGACAATGAATAAAGAGCTGGAAGACTTCAAGCTCTTTCTTCAGTGCCATGTATTGCTAAATGCAGGAATCAAGGGTCCAGCGAGGCTGTGAAACTGTTAATTCTGATAACTGTATTTGAAGATTGGAAAATATGTACATAGCCTGCCCACAGTTTATACATGCCTATGGTGCCAAATCTCCCACGCAGGACTCTAATCAAAACACCATTACTGCATTTGTGGTTATCCTTCCTTGTTTTTTCTCTTTTCATTTACTTCTGACCTTCTATTAGCACATTAAAAAGTGTAGTTTGGGACTTCCCTGGGGGTCCAGTGGTTAAGAATCCACCTTCCGCCATGGGGGGTGGGAAACGGGGTAGGGAAGGAGCTTCCCTCGTGGCTCAGTGATAAAGCACCTGCCTGCCAATGCAGGAGACACTGGTTTGATCCTATAGGCCTCAGAGCCACTAAGCCTGTGCGCACAATGATGGAGCCTGTCCTCTACAGCCAGGAGCTGCAGCTACTGAGCCCGCACACCTACAGCCTGTGCTCTGCAACAAGAGAAGCCACCACAGTGAGAAAGAAGCCCACACACCACAACCAAGGAGTAGCCCCTACTTGCTGCAACGAGAGAAAAGCCGCATAGCCCAAAGACCCAACACAGTCAAAAATACATAAATCACTTAAATTATTTTTTAAAAAATCTATCTTCTAATGCAGAGGACACCAGTTTGATCCCTGGTCTGGGAACTAAGATCCCATATGCTGTGTGAAATGGCCAAAAAAAAAAAAAAAATTTCCCCCCTTGAAGGGAAAAACTTTCCCTCCTCTAAAAGCGAGGAATAGCGCTATGAAGAAGGAGATACAAATAGGAAGAGAATGAGAGTAAAATGGGAAGTGAAATCCACCCCAAATGTTTGCAGGACTATAGAGACCATAAAAGTTAATAATCACAACTGATATTGAACTAAACATTCATATTAATTCTCCCAACGCATACATACTTACAATCCAAGTGCAATGCATATCTGTTTTATTACACGCAGAGACAGTTTATTTGCAACAATAACACAACTCTCACTGGTGACATTTCTGTTCAGTTCGTACAGTAATGTCACAGATACAATCAGCAATTCACTCATGAATGTCCAGAAGAAACTCTTCTTACCAAAATACATCTACGAATAGAACTTTAAAAATTCAACACACGCTCCTGTACTCTGTCTACCTACATGTTGTGAGAAATTCCTTAACAGACTGTATAACACCTGGTTCCACCTCATAAGGGGTTAAATCTGTTATGCCAGCCTCGCCCTCAAGCTTACCACCCATATTTCAACACAAGTGGTTCTGCCAATCACATTCTTTCCATACAGACAAGTGACCTGTGGCCTATAGACAAGTGACCGAACTGAGTTAAGGGTGTTATTAACAGCTGTGGGCTATGGGGCAGAAGATGTATGTGCAGGCTAAGTCACTTCGGTTGTATCAGACTCTTTGTGAGCCTATGGACTATAGCCCACCCGGCTCCTCTATCCATGGGATTTCCTTGGAAAGAATACTGGAGTGGGTTGCCCTGCCCTCCTCCAGATGATCCTCCCAACCCAGAGATAGAACTCAATCTCTTTTGTCTCTTGCACTGGCAGATGAGTTCTTTACTAATAGTGCCACCTGTGAAGGCAAGGGGCAGAAGACAAAAAGATCCAAAGTGAGGAAGATAAAATATATGGAGATGACACCCTGAGATGGGGACCATCTGCCTTCTGGTTCAGTCGTTCAGCCTTCCCGTCTCTTCCGCATCACCCTCACCCCAAGCTTTCTAGCCAAAAATAATTCACTTAATAAATAGAGTGACCATGTTAAGTTGAAATCAAGACAGAAGAGAACTGCTCAAATCTAGAGGATTCCAGAGTTACTTTATCTTACTGCTTACTTTAACTGAGCAGTCAGTCCTTCCTGTTTTCAGGGCCAATCAGCATACTGATGAAGTACAAAGTGCATGTATCACGCTGGGCACTTTCACACTAGGAGGAAACTGAGGTTCAGAGAGATTAAGTTCGGAATTAGCCTGGGTTGAAAACGAAAAAGAGCAAGTAAGTAAACTTCCAAGAAAGGTTTCATACGTAGTTTTTTTTTGTTTTGTTGTTTTCCTTTTGGCCATCCTGCTCGCAGGATCTTAGTTCCCAGACCAAGGATGGAACCCGCACTCCCTCAGCAGTGAAAGCACAGAGTCCTAACCACTGGACCACCAGGAAATTCCCCAGGCCCCAACCCTTTACTACAAACCCAGTGTTCTTTAACCTGCTTCGTGACATGTATGTCCTTGTCACTCAAATGGACAAGGCACATAGTATCACAAAGGAGTTATGTCAAAATCCAAAGCAATCACGTAAACCACAAAGCTGAAACTAAACTTCACCAACAAATACACCATAAGTTGGAAAGAATGTGTGAGCAGAAGCTACCTCTGTGTTCTTCCCTGTTACCTAGGAGCATGTGTATATGTCTGTCTTCAGAATGCATTTGGAAATAAATATAAATCAGAATTTGCTTCCTCAGTCCAAGCAATTTCCCAGGCAAGAGTACTGGAGTGGGTTGCCATTTCCTTCTCTAGGGGATCTTCCCAACCCAGGGATCAAATCCAGGTCTCTTGCATTGCAGGCAGATTCTTTGCCATCTGAGTCTCCAGGGAAGCCCAAATTTGCTTCCAGTACTCACCAAATGATGGAATCCAGAATCACTTGCTTTGTTTGTTCATTTTCCTGGATCTGAGCCCAAGCCTATTTCTGTCTTCCGTTTTAGGGAGAAGGACCTGAATTCAGACTTCCACTGTGAGCTCCGGATGGGTTGGGGTAGGGAGTCAGGAAGGGACCAGAACCCCGAGGGGACAGAGCACACAAATCATTCAAGACTTCAAGACGCCCTGCCAGGTATCAGAGCGCCTCAGGCTCCATCACTCTCCTGACGCCTGCTCCGGAGCGGACGAACGGACAGAAGAGCTCACTGAGCGGCGGCTCTCTTTAAGCCCAGAGACCTGCACAGATAACCCGCCCCTCTGCCCAGTGATATCTCCTGGTGATGAGGTGGAGAGCAGAGGAGTTACCAGCACATCATTCACCCTCCGGTTCTTCTCAGATAGGAAGGATGGTGACTCTTCTGATCTTCACCCTCCTCCTAGAGACCTGGGGCTTGAAATGCCTTTTGAACCGTAAAAAAAAAAAAAAAAAAAAAAAAAAAAAAAGAGGCTCCTTCATGCTGCCTGAAAGTCCTGACCACATTCAAACAAATCCTTTCGACAGTAAGAGCGTTATCAGCTTTTCTTGCTTCCTTTAAGTCAGGACTTTACATCTCTTTGGGAATTCCTGAAATACATGTTCTAAGCTTTATCTTGGCTCCTCCTGAAACCTCACTCCATAGGGGAAGAACTGGAATCCAAGATAGGGAGCCCTGGGACATCTAGGGAAATCAAATGGCATCAGATTTAAAATATCATTACCAACATGAACACATTTTATGTCCTTTCAAGTGTTATATAAATTCAAGAGGTTTTTATTATAATTATCATTTTACTTATGACATTCCTGATTTCATAACCCTCCATCTACTATATGCAAACCTCAAAAGCCCAAAAATAATATATCTTAAAATATATGCTGGCTATTTTCTCTTCCTGGGATTACTGTTGTTGTTCGGATGCTAAATCATGCCCTGCTCTTTGAGATCCCATGGACTATAGCCCGCCAGGTTCCTCTGTCTATGGGATTCCCCAGGCAAGAATACTGGAGTGAGTTGCCTTCTCCAGGGGATCTTCCTGAGCCAGGGGTTGAACCAGCATTTTCTGCACTGCAGGCAGATTCTTTAATGCTGCACCCCAAGCACAGAATAAGGGTTACTAACAAGAAAGAAAAGCCAAGAACACACAACCACCGCCTGTTCTCAGCACAGAGCTGCCTCTGACCCATCCGTGTTCACTTTTTCCTACCTGATGGACACACCAAAGAAGCCCGTACCTGCTGTTGCGGGCTTGTTTCACACGCCTGGCTTCCACCGCTATCAGTCACACTGCATTTCCAAGGACCAGTCCCCACTTAGCTGTTCACCCTGCTTGGTTTTTCCTTTTAAAAAAGGGGCTTCCAGGTGTCAACTACAAATTGGCACTTACCAAGAGCACTGCCAACGACTGAACAACAAAGGCATTTGCCATCTGCCTCTACGGAGATTGAAGCCCATGCTGCTATAGGTGTTGACCTTCAACAACCCCTGAGGGAGTTCAGGGTGGAGGGAGGCACTCTGTGCTCCAGGGACTCTGGTGTGACAGGTCTTTAGATAGTTGGATGCTTTTAGGAACAGATTTTATTATCTCAATCCTTGCATCTCCTCATATCTAGAAGTGAAGTGAAGTCGCTCAGTTGTGTCCAACTCTTTGTGACCCCATGGACTGTAGCCTACCGGGCTCCTCGGTCCATGGGATTTTCCAGGCAAGAATACTGGAGTGGGTTGCCATTTCCTTCTCCAGGGGAACTTCCTGATCCAGGGATTGAACCCAGGTCTCCCACATTGTAGGCAGATGCTTTACCGTCTGAGCCACAAGGGAAGCCCTCATATCTAGAGAAGCACTAAATCCCTTCAGGGTGACATCAGATCCTCATGACTAACAAAAAACCTTTTGTAAAATGAGTGCTTCATGGTATTGAACTCCCCCTTCACCAAAACCTTATATATTTACTTTCTCCCACTGCCGCTTTGGAGCAGTCTCTCAGAGCTATCTGAGATGCTGCCTCCCAGGCTGCAGTCCTCATTTTACCCCAATAAAACTTAACTCAAAGCTCTCAAGTTGTGTATCTTTTTTTTTAGTCGACATGGAACTTTAAATATCTTTTGGCAGTTCCCCCCCCCACCCCAAGCAAGGAGATCTGTTTTGTTGTCCTGTCTTTCTAGCCCACAGCCCTCTGCAGAGAAAAAGGCAGAAAATAATGCAGTCTGCAAAAGATCGCAGAAACACACACACACACAAATACAGTTTCTCATTCTGTAATAAATGAGTCCCAGACCCAGGCAGGCACAATCAAGGAGTCAGCTCAGCTGCCTTGTAACCTAAATGCTGTGTCACACAGGGTGTTTCCTCCTAAGGACTCTAGATATAGAAGGGAATTTCAGGGAAACAATAATAAAGGCCTGGCAAGATGAAATAGGCACCTGTGGGAAAACATCACTGTCTCATCCTGCAAGGAAATCCAACCAGTCCATCCTAAAGGAAATCAGTCCTAAATATTCATTGGAAGGACTGATGCTGAAGCTGAAACTCCAATACTTTGGCCACCTGATGCAAAGAACTGACTCACTGGAAAAGACCCTGATGCTGGGAAAGATTGAAGGTGGCAGGAGAAGAGGACAACAGAGGATGAGATACTTGGATGGGGAGAGTCAGCACTGATCCTGGTGCTATGACTACAGAGGCAAAGGTTTCAATTTCTAGTTCTGTGTTAGTAGGTGATTCACTGAGCATATCACATGACCTTGTCATTCTTTCTCATCCTAATTTTGGGACCAGGACACCTGCTTCTCTCCTGGGGGCAGTAAAGAATTACAGACAGCAGGAGGAAATGAATGACACCAGAAAAGGGGCGGGCCAGCTAAGAAGTCCACATACCTAGTCTCTCCCCTTCAACTCTCTAATTCTGAAGGCTCGCTTGCAACTGCATCTTGCGACCCACATCATGGTAGCCCCACCAGTTTTCATTCCTGTCACTACCTCTGCCTGTAATTTCCTATGGGGTAATCAGAAGGGCTTCCCGGGTGGCTCCATGGTAAAGAATCCATCTGCTAATGCAGGAGACTTGAGTTTGATCCCTGGGTCGGGAAGATCCCCTGGAGACAGGAATGGCAACCCACTCCAGTATTCTTGCCTAAGAAATCCCATAGATTGAGGAACCTAGTGGGCCACAGTCGGAATTGCTTGCTGATGGCATTATGTTTTCTACCTGGGAGAAAGCTAAGTTGGAACTTTTGGAAACAATGTTAATATATCGTCTCCATCCAACTGTGGCAAGTAGAAGGAACACAGGGACCAAGGTCAGGAACGCAGGATAGATTTATCTCAATCTTCTAACGTCTTGGTTTTCTAATCTTTAATCTGAGATTATCATGAGCACTTACCTCAGAGGATTCTAGTGAGAATTAATGAGAATGTGAAAATGTTCTTCAAAGGAACAAACTGTGCCATTTGCAGAGACTAATATGGACCTAGAGACCGTCACACAAAGCCAAGTCAGAAAGAAAATGGCATTGTTTATTAAAGCATATATGTGGAATCCAGAAAAACAGTACAGATGAACATATCTGCAAAGCAGAAATAGAGACATGGACATAGAGAACAAATGGACACCGGGCGGTGGGGGAAGGGCTGGGATGAATTGGGAAATTGAGACTGACTTCTATAAACTACTATGTATAAAATGTACAACTAACATTAACTTATTGTACAGCACAGGGAACTCTACTCAGTGCTCTGCGGTGACCTAAATGGGAAGACAATCCAAAAAAAAAGTGAGGGATATATGTATACTTCTAGCTGATTCACTTTGCTGTGCAGCAGAAAATAACACATTGTAAAGCAACTATACTCCAGTAAATATTATGGCAAAACCACCACAATATTCTAAAGTAATTTGCCTCCAATTAAAATTTAAAAAAAAAAACTTGATGCTACAAAGGCAAGTAATAAAGCTTCTAAAGTTAAGAAAAAAAAAAAGGTAATGTAATAGTTACACCTTCCTCTTCCAGCAAGAATTCATGTGTGTTTACTTTGTATACATAATTACTTTTATATAATTATGTAAACAGAATTACTTTTCAGACCAAAGGTTCCAACTCAGTGTTCCTAAATAACACATTCTACCTGACAGTCTCTAACTCTAATTTCTACTGCCCCACCAGGATGATCTCAGGACAGTGTGGCTTTCCTTCAAAGCACTGGCATAAATGTGGATATATTCCATTTCCTCTAACACAGGCACCATATAATGAAAGTGCCGAATGACTTCCGTACTATTGCTCTTTCCTTCTCCAGGGGATCTTCCTAACCCAGGGATCTTCCCAACCCAGAAATCAAACTCAGGTCTCCTACATTTATCTCAGTCGTGTCCGACTCTTTGCAACCCCATGGTCCGCAGCACACCAGGCCTCCCTATCCATCACCAACTTCTGAAGTTTACTCAAACTCATCTCCATTGAGTCGGTGATGCCATTCAACCATCTCTTCCTCTGTCATCCCCTTCTCCTCCTGCCTTCAATCTTTCCCAGCATCAGGGTCTTCCAATGAGTCAGTTCTTCACATCAGGTGGCCAAAGTATTGGAGTTTCAGCTTCAGCATCAGTCCTTCCAATGAACATTCAGGATTGATTTTCTTTAGGATGGACTGGTTGGATCTCCTTGCAGTCCAAGGGACTCTCAAGAGTCTTCTTCAACATCACAGTTCAAAAGCATCAATTCTTCAGTGCTCAGTTTTCTTTATAGTCCAACTCTCACATCCATCCATGACTACTGGAAAAAACATAGTTTTGACTAGACAGACCTTTCTTGGCAGGATAATGGAGGATAGTTGTAAAATAAATTCAGTGAGCAAAAAATGCAGAACCACTGTGTGTGTTCACGAATGTGGGTGTGGATGAGGAAAGTACGTAGGCGTGTATTTTATTAAATAGCAGAGAACAACTCTACTGGCTTGTTATCTTAATATAGCCTCAGTGCAGCCCCACAGTGGCCCCACCTCAGCTGTGCTTCCCGCTCTGAACTTGCATGCATGAGAAAGGTGCTTTGTTTACAGATGTGTCTTTGCTTGAAATCATTTATATCTTCCACAATAAAGGCCCAAAAGGCATACCCCTAGGCTTTGGCTACTTTTCAGTATTTTTATGACAAGTCTCAGAAGTATAGCCCAATGAATTTTGAAACCCAATATACCCATATTGTCATTGGATATTTGCTCAGTCATGTCTAACTCTGCAACTCCATGAACTGTAGCTCTCCAGGCTCCTCTGTCTGTGGGATTTCTCAGGCAGGAATACTGGAATGGGTTGCTAGTCCATACTCCAGGGAATCTTCCCAACCCAGGGATCGAACCCCTTTCTCCTGCATTGGCAGGCGTATTCTTTACCATTGAGCCACCAGGGAAACTCCAATATACCCGTTTCTGCCATTAATTAGCTGTGTTCTCTTGAGCAATCTGATTTTTTTCATCTGTTAAACTGAGTTTATAGTATTATCTATCTCTAATAGTCACTGTAAGAATTAAGTGATACTTAGAACAATACCTAGCACATAACAAATAATATTTATTACTAATTATGCCTATAATAATTATAGAAATAAAATATTCCTATAATAATTACTACTATTATTCTTCAAATTATGATATCTACAAATGATTTCTCCTTTTGGATAAGATTTTCATCCTAGGCAGTATTAATATAATGACATAATACCACAGTTAGAATACTTATATGTCTATGGATCAAGGGAATAAGAAAATTACTTCCTGAAATTTAGATTTAATATGGGCTTCCTTGGTTTACAGAAGGGACTTCCTTGGTGGTCCAGTGGCTAAGACTCTGCACTTCCGATGCAGGATGTCTGGGTTCAGTCTCTAGTCAGGGAACTAGATACACATGCCACAGCTAAGAGTTCACATGCTGCACCGGAGACCTGACACAGCCAAATAAATTAAAAATATCCTTATGGTAAATACTACCTAGGCTTCTACCACAATTTTCTCACCTTCCTTCTGAGAAGTACCTGCTTTTTATAAATGTTAAATTTTCAACTCTCCTGCTCTCTTTTATAAATTACTTCATGGTTTTAAATTTAAATATCATATACTCAGAATAAAAGTAAATAAACAGATTTCAGATTTCCTTTTCTAGACTCTAACCCCCCAAATTTAAAACCAGTGAGGTCAAAGAAACTTTGTAAAAGTTTCAAAGCCCAAGATGATGCATCAGTTAAGTCAGAATCAAGAAACAGTCTTGGGAATGGGACCCGAGTCCTGGGATCTGTTAAAGCTCCAGAAGTTAATTCCAACATGGAGCCAACTCCGGGAACTTTGCCTTAAACCCTCATCACCTTCCTTTCTTATTTCAGTTCAGTTCAGTTCAGTTCAGTCACTCAGTCATGTCCAACTCTTTGCGACCCCATGAATCGTAGCACACCAGGCCTCCCTGTCAATCACCAACTCCCGGAGTTCACTCAGACTCACATCCATCAAGTCGGTAATGCCATCCAGCCAATCCCTCCCAGCATCAGAGACTTTTCCAGTGAGTCAACTCTTCGCATGAGGTGGCCAAATTATTGGAGTTTCAGCTTCAGCATCAGTCCTTCCAAAGAACACCCAGGACTGATCTCTTTTAGAATGGACTGATTGGATCTCCTTGCAGTACAAGGGACTCTCCAGAGTCTTATCCAGCACCACAATTCAAAAGCATCAATTCTTCAGCGCTCAGCTTTTTTCACAGTACAACTCTCACATCCATACATGACCACAGGAAAAACCATAGCCTTGACTAGACGGACCTTTTCTGGCAAAGTAATGTCTCTGCTTTTCAATATGCTATCTAGGTTGGTCATAAATTTTCTTCCAAGGAATAAGCGTCTTTTAATTTCATGGCTGCAATCACCATCTGCAGTGATTTTGGAGCCCCAAAATATAAAGTCTGACACTGTTTCCAATGTTTCTCCATCTATTTCCCATGAAGTGATGGGACAAGATGCCATGATCTTCGTTCTCTGAATGGTGAGCTTTAAGCCAACTTTTTCACTCTCCTCTTTCACTTTCATCAAGAGGCTTTTTAGTTCCTCTTCACTTTCTGCCATAAGGGTGGTGTCATCTGCATATCTGAGGTTATTGGTATTTCTCCCGGCAATCTTGATTCCAGCCTGTGCTTCTTCCAGTCCAGTGTTTCTCATGATGTACTCTGCATAGAAGTTAAATAAGCAGAGTGACAATATACAGCCTTGACGTACTCCTTTTCCTATTTGGAACCAGTCTGTTGTTCCATGTCCAGTTCTAACTGTTGCTTCCTGACCTGCATATAGGTTTCTCAGGAGGCAGGTCAGATGGTCTGGTATTCCCATCTCTTTCAGAATTTTCCACAGTTTATTGTGATCCACACAGTCAAAGGCTTTGGCATAGTCAATAAAGCAGAAATAGTTGTTTTTCTGGAACTCTCTTGCTTTTTCCATGATCCAGCGGATGTTGGCAATTTGATCTCTGGTTCCTCTGCCTTTTCTAAAACCAGCTTGAACATCTGGAATTTCACAGTTCACATACTGCTAAAGCCTGGCTTGGAGAATTTTGAGCATTACTTTACTAGCATGTGAGATGAGTGCAATTGTGCAGTAGTGTGAGCATTCTTTCGAATTGCCTTTCTTTGGGATTGGAATGAAAACTGACCTTTTCCAGTCCTGTGGCCACTTCTGAGTTTTCCAAATTTGCTGGCATATTGAGTGCAGCACTTTCACAGCATCATCTTTCAGGATTTGAAATAGCTCAACTGGAATTCCATCACCTCCATTAGCTTTGTTCATAATGATGCTTTCTAAGGCCCACTTCACTTCACATTCCAGGATGTCTGGCTCTAGATGAGTGATCACACCATCATGATGATCTGGGTCATGAAGACCTTTTTTGTACAATTCTTCTGTGTATTCTTGCCACCTCTTCTTAATATCTTCTGCTTCTGTTAGGTCCATACCATTTCTGTCCTTTATTGAGCCCATCTTTGCATGAAATATTCCCTTGGTATCTCAAATTTTCTTGAAGAGATCTCTAGTCTTTCCCATTATGTTGTTTCCTCTATTTCTTTGCATTGATTATTTAATAATAATAATCAAAAACCTTTCTTATTTAATACAGAGGAAATCCACCAGGCTCTAATTTAATAACAAAGTTCTAGATTGGCTGCTATGTTTATTGTCCTCTCTCTCTCTCTCTCTCTTGCTCTCTCTCTCTCTTTGGCCAAATTCTACCACTTCCCTGTGTTTTAATTCCTAATCTATAACATCATGGATTATCATTATCCTTGTACTATCTAATCAGAGACATTCTGATAAATGAGATAAAACATGTGAAAGGACTTTTAAAGTTTTAGAATAAAACGATTTTAGAAACCCAAGGTAGAATTATTCCGCTCCAAACACACACACACACAATATACATATACACACATACACACATACACAGACATATACACATACATACACATATATACACACACACATATACATACTCATATATACACACACATACATATACATACTCATATATACACACATGTACACATGCATGCATACACATACACATATATACACACATACACACATGCCCACTGCCATCTCTTTTGAAGAATCCTGGCTTCCCACAGGTAAAGCTTTTCTATAGTAAGACCTGGGGATCTGTTAAGCCTTGTCTATATATTCCAGAGGACTTCAAGACAACTCTGCTCACTGCCCCATCATTTACTAGTCATACTTTTTCTCCTTTCATATATCACTGGGGCTTCTCAGATGGCATGGTGGTGGAAATTTTGCCTGGGGCAATGCAGGGGCCGTAAGAGACCATGGTTCGATCCCTAGGTCAGGAAGACCCCCTGGCACAGGAAACTCACTCCAGTATTTTGCCTGGAGGAGTCCATGGACAGAAGGGCCTGGTGGGCCACAGTCCTTGTAGTCGCAGAGTTGGACACAACCAAGCAGGCACTCGTGCATCTTTCCCTCAAAATGGCTATGTAAACCAGGCCTTCTACTAGAATCTCTATTTGCTGTAAGTAGATTGAGATCCATAGGAAAATCAAGAAATTTAAGTGTACCTTCACAAAGATGCAGAAAGCAGTTTAAAGCAAAGTGATGCAAATATTTCCTGAAACACCTGCTACCCTCCTGGGTTGTTGATGCATCCTGGGAATAAAAATGTGGCAGTGACATGAACTTTACTTGATCTTATTTTGCTTGATCTTGCTTTTTGAAACAAAAGAGCAAAAGATGGGACTTCCCTGGTGGTCCAGTGGCTAAGACTCCAAGCTCCGAATGTAGGGGGCCCAGGTTTGAGCCCACATGCCACAACTAAAAATCCTGCATGCCTCGACTATAACCTGATGCAGGCAAATAAATATATAAAAATAAATATTTTTAAAAAGAGCAAAAAAGATTAAAACAAAGACAGGACAAGAGAATAAAAATCGTGAGGTTTGTGTCTACGATCAAGAGGAAAACCCTCAGAATTTTTGCCTAACATTTATTTAATTGAACAACAAAAATACATTAAGTACTGTTCACCATCCCTTGCTCTGGTTTCCTCCATTTGAGCTTCCCAGGAGGCACTGTGGTAAAGAATCTGCCTGCAATGTGGGACGGAGAAGGCAATGGCACCCCACACCAGTATTCTTGCCTGGAAAATCCCACGGACGGAGGAGCCTGATGGGCTGCAATCCATGGGGTCGCTAAGAGTCGGACATGACTGAGCGACTTCACTTTCACTTTTCACTTTCATGCATTGAAGGAGGAAATGGCAACCCACTCCAATGTTCTTGCCTGGAGAATCCCAGGGACAGCGGGGCCTGGTGGGCTGCCGTCTATGGGGTTGCACAGAGTCGGACACGACTGAAGCGACTTAGCAGCAGCAGCAATGTGGGAGACCTGGGTTCGATCCCTGGGTCAGGAAGATCCCCTGGAGGAGGAAATGGCAACCCACTCCAGTAGTCTTGCTTGGAAAATTCCACAGACAGAGGAATTTTGTAGCGGGCTATAGTCCATGGGGTAGCAAAGAGTCAGACATGACTGAGCACACAACGTATTTTTGGACCTTTTTCCAGAACCCATGTAAGGGGATTCAGTTTAGGCATTCCACATTATCTCCCTCCTTTCCCGATAAGCCCAGGCTCTTTCCCTGACTGAGCATGGAGCGGAGTTCAGACAATAAACCAAGTGAAGCAATCCACTTTGGACTCCACCCTTAACTGATACAAATCAGCACAGCTTTCTTGACACTGGTTTCTGCTTCCTACCACTGCCTGGTACATTTTATGGCATATAGTTAAAACGACAAACACTTACACATTGCTCACCACCTGTCAGGCACCATTCTAAACACTCTACATATAGATGAAGGAACTGTGTTACAGAGAAGTTAAGTAACTTGCTCTAGATCACACAGCTAGTAAGCAGGGATTTGGAACTTCAGCCAAGGTTGCGTGGTTTTAGAATCAGCGCTTTTACATTACACTGTATGCTGCTCCCCTAACAGATTCTCAAAAATAATTTTTTATGTACCATAGCTTTCTTATCTATTCATCTGCTGATGGACATCTAGGTTGCTTCCATGTCCTGGCTATTATAAACAGTATTACTCAGCCATTAAAAAGAATACATTTGAATCAGTTCTAATGAGGTGGATGAAACTGGAGCCTATTATACAGAGTGAAGTAAGCCAGAAAGAAAAACACCAATACAGTATACTAATGCATATATATGGAATTTAGAAAGATGGTAACAATAACCCTGTGTACGAGACAGCAAAAGAGACACTGATGTATAGAACAGTCTTATGGACTCTGTGGGAGAGGGAGAGGGTGGGAAGATTTGGGAGAATGGCATTGAAACATGTAAAATATCATGTATGAAACGAGTTGCCAGTCCAGGTTCGATGCATGATACTGGATGCTTGGGGCTAGTGCACTGGGACGACCCAGAGGGAAGGAGGAGGGAGGAGGGTTCAGGGTGGGGAACACATGTATACCTGTGGCGGATTCATTTTGATATTTGGCAAAACTAATACAATTATGTAAAGTTTAAAAATAAAATAAAATTAAAAATAATAATAATAATAATTTTTTAAAAAATTAAAATTGCCTTTAATATTGCTTTTGTGGGTTTTTTTGGGAAATAAAGTTTACAAAGCATAAAATGCACCCTTTTAATGTGTACAATTTAGTGGTTTTTTTCGTATATTCACAAAGTTGTACAACCATCACTGCTATCTAGTTTTAGACTATTTTCATCATATCCTTAAAAAAAAAAAAACCCTGTCCTAGGGGCTTCCCTGGTGGCACAGTGGTAAAGAATCTGCCTGCCAATGCAGGAGACACCAGTTTGATTCCTGGTCCAGGAAGACCCCACGTGCCAAGGAACAGCGAAGCCCACGCACTACAACTCGTGAGCCTGTGCTGTAGAGCCTGCGAGCCACAACTGCTGAGCCCACTCACTCTAACTACTGAAGCTGGAGCACCCTAGAGCCGGTGCTCCACAAGGGGAGTCACCGCAGTCAGAAGCCCGTGCACTGCCATGAAGAGTAGCCCCCCGATTGCCACAACTAGAGAAAAGCCCATGTGGCAATGAAGACCCAGTGCAGCCAAAAATAAATAAATAAATAGATAAAAACCTGTACCAAGAGCAGCCACTTCCCAGTGCCCACCTCCCCACCACAAGCTCCTGAGCAATCACTAATCTATCTCTCATCTTTATGGATTTGCCTATTTTGGATATCTCATATAAATTGAATCATATAATCTGTGACCTTCTGTGTTTGGCTTTAGCAAGTTTCCAAGTTTCATCCATTGTATTAATGAGGGTTCTCTGGAGAAACAACCAATAGGAGATATATATATATATATATATATATATATATGAGGAAATTTATCCTATATATAATAGGATATATATGTGTATATGTATATATATATATATATATATATATATATATATATGGAAATTTATTATAGGAATTGGCTTGCAAGGCTATGGAGGCTGAGAAGCCCCACAGTCTGCCATCTGCAAGTTGGAAAGTCAGGAAATCTGGGACTATAATTCAACCTGAGGCTGGAGGCCTGAATACAGGGATCCCAGGGTCTGAAGTCCAGATTCTCCTTATGCCTATAGTGCATGGCCTTAATCACTGCAGCTTTGTAGTACGTTTTAAAATAATTAATTCTGGGGACTTCCCTGGAGGTTCAGTGGTTAGGACTCAGTGCTTTCACTGCCAAGGGCTGAGGTTCAATCCCTGGTCAGGGAACTAAGATCCTGCAAGTTTTTATATACCTTACCTGCAGAAATCACTGCTCCCCAGACACCCAAAATTTATTTAATTAATGTTGAAATAAAAATCGCAAAGGTGCAGCACCTAATATCACTGTGAAACCACACAACTCAGAGTCCTATCCCAGGGTTCAGTGAACTTTGTCTGAAGGATTTATCTCACACACTATCTGAATTTATATAAACCCACAACCTGTGGCCTGCTGATACTATCAAAGCTTTACTGCTCTTCTGTTTGTAGATAATCTAAGCTCATACCTTTAAATCAGCTTGCCTCTATTTCCCAGCCCATGTTAAGTCAGTCAATTAAAAATAATTTTAATAGCAACCCAAAGGGGTGGGAGGGGGTTCAAGAATGAGAGGATATATGTATACTTATGGCTGATTCATGTTGTTGTACGGCAGAAACCAACAAAACATTGTAAAGCAATGATTCTCCAATTAAAAAGATTTTTTTAAAAAAAGAAAAAAATAGCAGCCCAAGATGAGATCTAGAAAGATCAAGGTAGTGGTGGTGAAGAGGAGGTGCTTTACAGATAATGATAAAATCACATTTCATTTATCTGCATTTTTTTCCAATCCTGAAAACTTGGAGTGTTCTTCAAAGTTATCTTCACTCTTAGGAAAGAAAGCCACTTCAGGCCAACCCATGACCATTTTAACAACTTCACAGTGCATGTGGAAAATAAGGTCTAAGTGCAAAGGTGACTCATCTAGGGTCAGAAAATAAATCAGAGATCTGATATCGGATGTCGGACTTTCTGATCATGAATCCATTATTACTCTTAATGAACAAGGGTGAGGACAAGAAAAACAGGGTGAGACTTTGAGGTCATTTAGTGATAAGGGAACTATTTGGGCCTCAAGAAGGAATATAGGTTTATGTACGGCTGATTCATCTTGCTATGCAGTAGAAGCTAACACAAAACTGTGAAGCAATTCTACTGCAATAAAAATTAATTAATAAAAATAAAAGAAGGGATGCAAACATGCCAAGTTCAACTCTCAGTGTCAAAAAATCATTCTCTTCCCACACTGTAATTGAAGAAACCAGCACTGTGTCTCCTGGGCCACTTCAGACACACCTCCCTGCTAAAGAAACTCTAAAAAGAGCAACCCTGCCTTCCATTTCTTATTCCATTTCTTATTCTTATGAGATGCAACATGAATTCCACAAATGAATTCTAAACATGTACAATCAGAAGAGCCTTTTGAAAGCAATTAAACAAACCTAGCCTCCGTAACACCCACTCCAGTGTTCTTGCCTGGAGAATCCCAGGGACAGAGGAGCCTTGTGGGAGGCTGTCTATGGGGTCACACAGAGTCGGACACGACTGAAGCGACTTAGCAGCAGCAGTAGCAGCAGCAGCCTCCGTAACTAGCTGATGAGGCAACAGGCACAGGGTTCAGGTTTTTTCCAATAACTAATTAGCACTCGAGCTAAGACTAGCCTTGTGTGCCTTGAATGTCCATCTGGTCCTCTTTCATTATAATTTTCCACCCTTCAAAAGGCTGACTGGGTATTGGTTCTCTTTTTATCCAGTTTTGTACGGATGAGGATAAGGAAGATGAGCATAGTTGTTAGAATTCATAATGTGCCTACAGTTTCATAGTTTCTTCTGCCTGTCATGCCTTTGGGTTGTATACGTGTCTGAATTAACCTCAGAAAATCTACTGCATACATTTCTGAGGTTGAAGAGACTTTACATTCCAGTTGTATTTTCATTGCTGGCACTGCAGGGCTTTATGAATGTTCCAGTGAATATTCTGCTTATTTATTCCTCCACCAAAACTCATTTTGATTCATACTAAGAGGTCAGCCCCAAAGAACACTAAAGGGGTCAGGGACTGGGACCCATGGGGAAAGACTACGGAGGTAGCAGAGCAGCTTCAAACCAGACTGGTTGGATCTGTGGTGTTTGCTTATAAATCTGATGGAAAGCAAGGCAGTCAAGACAGATTTTCAGCATTCCCTTAGCTCCCCGCCCCCTTCCTTGAACCACAAGCCTAGCCTGTCACTTCTACTCAGATAAACAAGCCCTTCCCCACTGCTGTAGCCTTTAACTAGTCTGAGGCAGCACTGACTTTGGGCTCTGGCTGGTGGGGCATCACACAGCACTTAAGCAAGGGGCACTGGACACTTGCTCTGTCTGGGCTAAGCCGACCCCATCCAACTTAAAAGCGACTTTGGAGAAGCTGATCCTAAGGACACAAACTCGGGGTAGTTTGGTCTACAATGGGTCTTGAAATCTGATTACTATCAGAAAAAAAAAAAAAAAGAAATTGCTTAGGGTCATCTTCTCTAAACTCCAAATTATCATCTTTGGCAAATATTTTTCATCATTCAGGTGACAGCATAATATGAATATAACATCTATGGTGTCTCCCAGAGTTGTTCAACACAACAGCCCATGTGTACCTAACAAGACAGGTCATTTGGTTAAATCATTCAAAACTAATGCTCTGGTGAAATCTAATAATTTTGAAGTTTTCTCCAGGAAGCTAACAGACTTCAAATATGAGTATTATATATGTATTATTGAGATTTTTCTATGCCCACAGTGTATGTGGTTCAGTGTAAAGAATCCACCTAACCAAGCAGGAGACACGGATTCGATCCCTGGGTCAGGAAGATTCCCTGCAGAAGGAAATGGCAATTTGCTCCAGTATTCATACCAGATCCCATGGACAGAGGAGCTCGGCGGGCTATAGTCCATGGGATCTCAGAGTTGGATACAAATGAGCAACTAAACAACAACAATGGACCTTTGAAGCACTTTTTTTCCTTAAACTTTAGCATCCCCTGCAATTTCTTAGTAGAATTCTAACATAACCCAGAATTACATACATACAATAATTTTAATTTAGATCAATGTTCTGAGAACAGCACTGTATTTCTACGTATTTTGTTAACTGACAAAATACATGTTATGCATATACACACTGTTATGTGTGTGAAAATAGGGTAGTTTACTATGACTGAAGGTGTAAGATGTTAACAGCTGTATAAGAAAAAACTTAAAGCAGGATTTCTTCTCATTTATCATTCTTACCAGTAATTTAGTCCATAAAAGTATAAAACTGTGGGTATAAAACATTCAATCACTGTCTTCAAGTTGCTATGATCACTCAGTTGCTAAGAATTGGCTTTATTGAGGGATTTCCATAGCAATTTTGTGGCTAAGATCCCACACTTACAGTGTACGTGGGGATGGGTTTGATCCCTGGCTGGGGACTGAAGATCCCACATGTTACATGGTATAGCCAAAAAAACACCAAACAAACCAGGAACTGGTTTTATTGAGGTGGTGAGGCCCGGAGGGTGGAGTAAAAGAACCTGAACTCACCTCCTATCACTGGGACACCAAAATTACAACTATTTACAGAGCAACTATAGATAAAATCACCTGAGGAAGAGCAGGAAAGGTTTTTGACAACTAAACCTATAAGAAGGACGATGAGTAGGAGAAGCAGAGTAGGAGAAGTCAAGACCCACGCCTGCAGCTGGGTACCCCACAAACCGGAGGATAGGAACTATTACAGAAGTTCTTGCCAAGTAGTGGGGTTCCGATTCCCATACTAGGCTCCCAAGCGTAGGGTTCCTGAACCACTGGAAAGATGAGTACCCAGAATATCTGGCTTTGAAGGTCAGTAGGGCTTCCCTGGTAGCTCAGCTGGTAAAGAATAGGCCTGCAAGGCAGGAGACCCCGGTTTGATTTCTGGGTTGGGAAGATCCACTGCAGAATGGATAGGCTACCTACCCACTCCAGTATTCTTGGGCTTCCCTGGTGTCTCAGCTGGTAAAGAATCTGCCTGTAATGTGGGAGACCTGGGTTCAGTCCCTGGGTTGGGAAGATCCCCTGGAGAAGGGAAAGGCTACCCATTCCATATTCTGGCCTGGAGAATTCCATGGACTGTATAGTCCACGGGGTCGCAAAGAGTAGGACACGACTGAGCAACTTTTACTTCACTTTCACGGCTTCCCTGGTGTCTCAGATGGTAAAGAATCAGCCTGCAATGCAGAAGACCCAGGTTCAATTCCTGGGTTATGAAGATCCCCTGGAGAAGAGAAGGGCTACCCACTGCAATATTCTTGCCTGTAGAATTCCATGGACAGAGGAACTTGGCTGGCTACAGTCCATGGGGTCAGAAAGAGTTGGACATGACTAAGTGACTAACACACAAATGCTGTGCTAGTTTATATAAATAAACACAGAGAATTAGACAAAATGAGGTTACAGAGGAATACACTCCAAATAAAGAAACAAAATAAAACACCAGAAAAAGAACAAAACTAAATGGAGATAAGCAACATATACCCAACAGTTTAGGGTAATGATCATCAACAATAATAGGAGAACTTTAACACCCTGCTTACATCAATGGACAGATCATCTAGGCAGAGAATCAATAAGGAGGGAGTGTGCAAAAAAGGAAACCCTTCTACATGGTTGATGGGAATGTAAACTAGTACAAATACTATGGAGAATAGTATGAAGTTTCCTCAAAAAATAAAAATAGAATTACCATATGATCCAGCAATTCCCCTCCAGGTTATTTTTCTGAAGAAAAAAATACTAATTCAAAAAGATATACACATCCCATATTAATTACAATATTGTTCATAGTAGCCAAGGTATGGAAATAGCCTAAGTGTCCATAAATAGTGTATGGAAGTGAAAGTGAAAGTTATTCAGTCGTGTCTGACCCTTTGTGACCCCATGAACTATACAGTTCATGGATTTTTCCAGGCCAGAGTACTGGAGTGGGTAGCTTTTCGTTTCTCCAGGGGATCTTCCCAATCCAGGGATTGAACCCAGGTCTCCCGCATTGCAGGTGGATTCTTTACCAGCTGAGCTACAAGGAAAGCCCAAGAATACTTGAGTGGGTAGCCTATCCCTTCTCCAGTGGATCTTCTCAATCCAGGAATCAAACTGGGGTCTCTTGCATTGCAGGCGGATTCTTTACCAACTGAGCTATCAGTGAAGGCCTAAATAGGTGGATGGATAAAGAATATGTGAGATAGATACACAGACAGATATAGAGAATGGAATATTACTCTGTCATGAAAAGAATGGAATCTTACCATTTATGACAACACTAATGGATATAGAAGGTATGGTAAGTGAAATAAATCATACAGAGAAGGATATGATTTCACTTATATGTGAAATCTGAAAAAGAAAGCAAATGACTAAACCTAGCAAAACAGAAATAGACTCACAGATACAGACAAAAACAGGTAGTGGCCAAAGGGGAAGAGGGGTGAGGTGATGGGTGAAATAGGTGAGACTTCCAGTTATAAAATAAACGAGTCATGTGGATGAAATATATAACATGGGGAATATAGTCAATAATAGTGTAATAACCGTGTATGATAACTAGACTTATTGTATTGATCCTTTTGAAATGCATAAAATTATCAAATTACTATTTTGTCCACCTGGAACTAACATATGTTGTAGGTCAATTATACTTTAATTAAAAAGAAAAAGAATTAGCTATGTTGGCAACTGGCTACCTCAATACCAAAAAAGGTTATTATTTTCAATTAGAAAACAAATTAAGTGCAGATTAGGTGTGGCAGCCGAGAAGGCAATGGCACCCCACTCCAGTATGCGTGCCTGGAAAATCCCATGGACGGAGGAGCCTGGTAGGCTGCAGTCCATGGGGCCACAAAGAGTCAGACACGACTGAGCAACTTCACTTTCACTTTTCACTTTCATGCACTGAAGAAGGAAATGGCAACCCACTCCAGTGTTTTTGCCTGGAGAATCCCAGGGACCGGTGAGCCTGGTGGGCTCCGTCTATGGGGTCGCACAGAGTCGGACACGACTGAAGCAACTTAGCAGGAGCAGCAGGTGTGGAAGGGGCAAACCTAATGCTTAAAATCTGAGATAGAACTTAGATTGATGAGGGTCAAATAAACCATTAGCATCAAGAAAACCCTTGTTCCCTGGAATCTCACTTTTTAGAAGTGACTTTCACAGCATGGTATAGCTGGAGTATACATTGTCCAGTTCACCTGGAGTTGTAGGCAGGGGAAAGTTGTGGAGAAGGCTCCCTGAGCTTAGGAGTGTAAGAGTAACTTTAGGAAATTGAGCTGAAGTCAAGGCATGGATAGGAACCCCTTCACTTTACCCCCACTTCCTTTTCCTTATCCAGAGCTGACAGTCTCTGCAGCTAAATTCTAACCTATTCTCCTCATGATCATTCTGGTTAGGAAACTCAGAGAATTTACAAGAAATTCAAAAATAAAAGACTCATTTTTTTTTAATCAAAGAATCTCCCAAGATTTGCCAGTCTATCTCAACTTTTCGTTTTCTAAGACAGAAAGATAATAATAACAATAAAACAATAAAGTACATTGACGTAAGTACCTTGTTCTTTGCTAACAAAAAGAGTGCCAGTGCTTAAAACAGATTTCAGGTCCTTGGACTTCTTCCATTCTACACAAGACTCTTTCCACACTACACAGGTATCTGTGTGTAATATCTCCTTTTCCTTTGTGTACACTTATTCCCTTCTACTTTTATTTTCCACAGATGATAGGCTAATATAAAGACTGAATACCTCACCTACTTATTCAGTACTTAATCAGTTTGCCTACAGTCATCAGTTTCTTTCCAACCAGACAGTAATTTCCCTGATGGCATACTCAGCTTCTTTATGCCCTTTTATTGCATACATGCATGCATTCTAAGTCGCTTCAGTCGTGTCTGACTCTTTTCGACCCTATGGACTGTAGCCTGCCAGGCTTTTCTGTCCATGGGGATTCTCCAGGCAAGAATACTGGAGGGGGTTGCCATGCCCTCTTGACCCAGGGATCAGACCCACATCTCCTGTGGCTCCTGCATTGCAGGCAGATTCTTTACCACTGAGCCACCAGAGAAGCCCATGCCCGTTTATTAGCCCAGCCCAGAAGCAGACATAGAGCAGTAGCCTGGTGGGGAGCTAGGAGAGAAGCATGAAAGTCTTCATGAGAACAAGAATTTGGGGACTTTGGCTATTTTCCTCCTAGCTGTATCCCTAACACTTGGAAACAGGGCTTTTTCCAGGTGAATTTCAGTGTGGGTGTGTTACACATTACAGTAGCTTAATGCCTTTATCACCACAACTACCAATAGCTGTCAGTAACTAGGGGGAAGAAAACTTGGTCTCAAATGTGTTAACAGCTCAGATGAGGAGAGGATTCATAACAGGAATCCACAAACACAGAAATAAAAGGGTAAGAAAGGAGACAAAATGGAAATGAGGTTGAGAGACTGATGAAAAGGACCAACGAATTAAGAAAAATAGGAACTTCCCTGGTGGTCCAATGGTTAAGAATCCACCTTCCAATGCACGGGGTGTGTGTTCAATCCCTGGTCAGGGAACTAAGTTCCCACATGCCTCGAGGCCAAAAAGTCAAAACATAAAGCAGAAGCAATATTATAACAAATTCAAAAAAGACTTAAACATACGGTCCACATTTTAAAAAATCTTTAAAAAAAAAAAAAAAAAAAAAAGGAAAGACAAAGATGGCATCAAGATGGTGGAATAGGAGGAGGTGGAGAGCACCTCCCCCCATGAACACGTCTAAAATTCATCTACATATGGAACAATTCTCACTGAAAACTAGAGACTGACAGAAACCAAGTTCCTGCACAACCAAGGCTGTAAGAAAGATGAACACTTAATCCAGTAAGAAGAGAAGAAAAGTGATCAGGTCAGGACTTGGGAGGAAAAGGAAGATCACACGGGTGGAGAGCCATGCTGGGGAGTGGGCAGTTCAAGCCACATATTGGGCACCCCAGTCCTGGGGTCCTCTGTGGGGGAGATGGGCCCCCTTGGCAGGTGGGAAGACCACCAGGACTAACAGGAGAGCTGTGGGGAACCTGGACTTACTCATGAGGAGCGCACATGTCCTGGCCTGCCCCCACAGGTGGAGTGGAGGTGCTGTGGCCCCAGTTTTCCCGAGACAGCCTGGGCACACGCCTCAGCTGACGCAGGGGGAACGAGCCAGCCCCCATTTACCCTGGGTCATAGCGTGACACTGGATCTGGGTGGCCATGACCAGGAAGAAAACTCAGCTGTGGGAAACGCAGGGGTGACCTGGGTGGGGCAGAGCCTGGGTGAGGCAGCAGGAGCCATTGTCAGAGCTTATTCAACAGTACCTCAGAAGCAGCCCAGATCTTTGAGGTGGCCGACCCACCAGAGCTCCTGCCTGCCTGCCAAGCCATTTCAGTCATGTCTGACGCTTCGTGATCCCAGGGACTGAGTCCGCCAGGTTCCTCTGTCCATGGAATTCTCCAGGCAAGAATACTGGAGTGGGTTGCTATGCCCTTCTCCAGTGGATCTTTCCAACTTAAGGATGGAGCCTGAGGCTCCTGCACTGCAGGCGGATTCTTTATCACTGAGCCACCAGGGAAGCCCCCACCCCAGCTCACTCCCCAGTAAATACCTCAGATCCCTGTGAGCCCTGCCTGCCCTGAGGTGATGCTCCACAACAGGGATGGACAGTGATCAGCCATGAGGGACAAAGGCACTTGAACCCAAAGCTACATCTGAGCAGAGTGAGAGAAACGACCTCAGGCATTGACACAGGCAGCCCATCAGAGACAATTCGAATCTCTGTCTGTGACTGGAATGAGTGGACAGACCCCATGGACCCCCTTGCTTCAACACTACTCCCTATAGGACAAGGATCCCAGAAAAAAGAGAGGGGAAAACACACTTAGAGGAAACAGAGGGGTTTCCCTAGTGGCTCAGCGATAAAGAATCCACCTACCAATGCAGGAGACACAGGTTCAATCCCTGGTCCAGGAAGATCCCACATGTTGTGGAGCAATTAAGCCCGTGTGCTACCTCTACGGAGCCTGTGATTAGAACCCAGGAGCCCCAGTGACTGAGCTCCCATGCCGCAACTACTGAAGCCCATGCTCCCTAGAGCCCTTGCTGTGTAATGAGAGAAGCACCTCAATGAGAAGCCCAAGCACCACAACAAAGACTAGCCCTGCTCGCTGCAACCAGAGAAAAGCCAGTGGCAACAGAGAGACAGCACAGCCAAAATACATAAATAAATAACCTTTAAAAAATAAAAACAAGGAAACCAAGCCAGCTTGGCCCAGCCTTCAGGAATTCTGCTTCAGCAGCTTGGAATTAGCCCTTATCCACAATAGAGCAGTCATGGCCACTGGGAAGAGGGGATGTTCCTGCTCACACCAGCTTGAGCTCTTGCCCCTACATGTCCAGCCTGACCTCCTATTAAGATGGCAGCTTCCAGCACTGCTGCTAAGTCACTTCAGTCGTGTCCGACTCTGTGTGACCCCATGGACGGCAGCCCACCAGGCTCCCCCGTCCCTGGGATTCTCCAGGCAAGAACCCTGGAGTGGGTTGCCATTTCCTTCTCCAATGCATGCAAGTGAAAGTGAAGTCGCTCAGTCATGTCCGACTCTTAGCGACCCCATGGACTGCAGCCTACTTGGCCCCTCCATCCATGGGATTTTCCAGGCAAGAGTACTGGAGTGGGGTGCCATTGCCTTCTCCAGGCTTCCAGCACACCCTGAGGAAAGATGTGATTACATCCACATTAAATCCAGCTCTCCCACCAAAGGCACAGGGCACACACAGTCTACACAGAGATGCTCCCGCACAAGAACACCCCTTTAAGACTGCAAGAGGTAACTATTTCACCTGAATTTAGGTCAGAGAAAGTTAAACCAAAAAAAAAAGGCAGAGGAACTGCTCTCAACTGAAACAGCAAGAAAAATATACTGAAAAAATATAATAAAACAGAAATAAACAATTACCAGAGAAAGAATTCAAAGCATTGGTAATAATGCTATGCTAAGTCACTTCAGTCGTGTCCAACTCTGTGTGACCCCATAGACGGTAGCCCACCAGGTCCCCCGTCCCTGGGATTCTCCAGGCAAGAACACTGGAGTGGGTTGCCATTTCCTTCTCCAATGCATGAAAGTGAAAAGTGAAAGTGAAGTCACTCAGTCGTGTCTGACTCTTAGTGACACCATAGACTGCAGCCTACCAGGCTCCTCCATCCATGGGATTTTCCAGGCAAGAGTACTGGAGTGGGGTACCATAAGAGAATAAATGAACACAGTGAGAATTTTAACTAGAAAATATTTCTAAAAACTCTAAAAAATGGAGAATTCAATAACAAATAAAAAGCACACTAGAAAGAATAAATTGCAGATTAAGTGATACGGTAGAATGCATAAGTGACCTGTAAGATAGAGTAATGGAAATCACTTGATCATAAAAGCAAAATGAGAAGCAAATTTTAAAAAATAAAATCAACCTAAGAGATCTCTTGGATAAGATTAAGTGTACCAATATTTTCATTAAAGGGCTTCCAGAGAGAGAAGAGAGAGGTAAGGGGATCAAAACTCATTTATAATCATTTCAAAAAGTATAAAACACCAAGGAATAAACCTGTCTAAGGAGATGAAATATACTCCAAAAACTATAAGATGCTGATGAAGGAAACTGAAGATAACACAAACAGATGAAAAGCTATATCGTGTTCCTGAATTGGAAGAATCTATATTGTTAAAATTACCATGCTAACCAAGGCAATTTACAGATTCAATGCAATCTCTGCCAAAATATCAATGGCATTTTTTATAGTTGTTTTTCGCCAAGTCATGTCCAACTCTTTGTGACCCCATGGACTGCAGCACACCAGGCCTCCTTGTCCCTCACCATCTCCTGGAGTTTGCCCAGGTTCATGTCCATTGATCAGTGATGCCATCAAACCATTTTTCATAGAAGTAGAACAAATAGTTAAGAAATTGTTATAGAAACACAAAAGAGTCCAAATAACCAATCTTGAGAAAGAAGAGACCTGGAGGAATCACTCTCCCTGACTTTAGACTAGACAACAAATCTATAGTAATCAAAATAGTATGGATTCGTTGACTCAGTGGACATGAACTTGGGCAAACTTTTGGAGATAGTGAGGGACAAGGAGGCCTGGCCTGCTGCAGTCCATGGGGGTCACAAAGAATCAGACATTGAATAACAACAACAACATAAAGTGACTGAATAACAATAACAACATAAAACAGTGAGATCAGAACATTTCCTTACACAAGAAGAAATTTAAAGTGGTTTAAAGACCAAAATGTAAGACCTGAAATCATAAAATTTCTAAAAGAGAACCTAGGTAGAACACTCTTTGACACAAATTATAACGATATTCTCTTGGATCATTCTCCTAAGACAAAAGAAATAAAATCAAAAAAAGAAAAAGAAATAAAGAAATAAAAGCAAAAAGCCCAAATGGAATCTAATTGAACTTAGAGGCTTTTGCACAGCAAAGGAAGCACCAAAAAACAAAAAGACAACGTATGGAATGGAAGAAAATGTCTAAAAATGATACAACTAACAAAGGCTTAATATCCAAAATATACAAACAGTTCACACAATTCAATATTAAAAAATAACCCAATCAAAAAATGGTCAGAAGACTGAAATAGACATTTTCCCAAAGACGTACAGATTGCTAAGAGGCACATGAAAAGATGCCCAACAACACTAATCAGCAGGACAATGCAAATCAAAATCACTGTCACCTCACACCTGTCAGAATGGCTGTAAATAACACATGTTGGAAAGGATGTAGAAAAAAGGGAACTCTTGTACACTCTTGGTGGAAACAAAAATTGGTGTAGCTGCTATGGAAACAATATGGATGTTCCTCAAAAAACTAAACACAGAACGACCCTCTTGTTGTTTAGTCACTGAGTCGTGTCTGACTATCTTGTGACTCCATGGACTGCAGCCCACCAGGCTCCTCTGTCCATGGGATTTCCCAGACAAGAATACTGAAGTGGATTTCCATTTCTTTCTCCAGGGGATCTTCCCAATCCAGGGATCAAACCTACCTCTCCATTTGCAGGTGGATTCTTTACCACTGAGCAAACTGGCAAGCCCTAGACCCACCATAGTACCCAGCAATTCCACTCCTGGGTGTCTATCTGGAAACACAAAAGCACTAATTTGAAAAGATTCATGTGACCCAATGTTCAAGGCAACATTATGTACGATATACAAAGTATATTGCAATAGAAGCAACCCAAGTGGCAATCAACAGATAAGTGGATAAAAAAAGACATGGTATAAATAAATATATATATATATATCTGAGTAATTTTACTCAGCATTACTCAGCCATAAAAAATAATGAAATTCTGCCATTTGCAGCAACATAGATGAACCTAGAGAATATTATGCATAGTGAAATAAGTCAGACAAAGAAAAATACTGTATTCACACTTACTTGTGGAATATAAAAAATAAAACGAATGTATATAGCAAAACAAAACAGACCCACAGATATGAAAACAAACTAGTAGTTACTAGTGGGGAAAGAGAAGGGAGAAAGGGCAAGACAGGAGTAGAGGATTAAGAGACACAAACTACTCAATATAAAATAGATAAGCATATTGTATGGCACAGGGAATTATAGCCATTATTTTGTAGTAACTTTTAATGGAGTGAATGAAACCTATAATAATACTATAAAAAATCAATCACTATGCTGCACATCTGATACTAATATATTTTAAATCAACTACACTTCAATACAAAGAAAAAGAGAAAACAAGAAGAAAACCGAAATTCCAGTAAACAAAGAATAGCATATCACACTACAATTTTTAAGCGTGATTACAGATATTATCTCATTTAAATATCACAACAACTACAAGAGATAATTACCATTCTTAATTATGCTTAGCAGATGAGGAGCTGAGCTGAGCCCAAAGGCGGTTTGAACGACCTTACTGTCCTGTGACAAGTAATTCCTGTACTTGACTGTTTCTATCTCTCTTCTCACGATGGCCTCCTCTCCAGGAATACACAGAGACCCCTCATCCCTTCGCTTTCTGGCTGCCTCTCTCCTTGCCCAAATTGCTGAAAATTGCCAAAATTCTGTCTTAAAAAAAGACAGAAGCCCAAACTCGCAAGATGCCTGTTCGGAAGAAATACAGATTCATTCACCTGGTGATTGCTGTTTGTTCACATAAATACAGCCACCCACAGCCATCCCCCTTTCGGCCGCCTCCCTCTTTCTTCCTAAAACAGTGAAGTCCACCCCTGACTGCATCACTACCATCCTCCTCTCATCCTTCATACCCCCAAACCATTTCCAGTACCTTGTCCCTCCTCCGGTTCCTCCTCCGGTCACTCTGTATTTCAGATGAAACTGGCTCAGCCAGGGAAGGGGGAAAAAAAAAAAAACAAAAACTCGTTTTGCGTAGGGCAAGTTGTGCCGGCCTCAAGGAAATGCTTTTCAGTCCCTCCTTCCCACTCTGGGGCGTGGCCGCGGGCAAAGGATGGAGTTTGGGTGGGCTCCCCACAAAAGGAAAAGTCTGCGGGCACTGAGGTTTCCGGGCCTCACCACACCGGAACCAGAAGGAAACCTCTGCCGAAATTGTAAAAGCTGGACTTGTTGCTGATCAACTTATTCATTTCCTTCTCAAGCGATTGCTAGACAGACAGGTATAGGAGACCTCTGCCTGTCCAGGTGAAAATGCAGTCACGATGAGGCGCAACAGCGCCACCTTCTGTGCGACTCAATAACAGTTGCCTTCTTCGCTGCTCAAAATGGCCAGGATTTGACCTTGGGCTCCGGGACAATCGCAACCCCAAACCTTTACTGAGTGCCCCACTTAATACTGACCATGAGGCAATAGATAGGGAATAATTGAACATAAAAATCTCAGGAGTAAGTAATCAATCATTCACAAATGCTTTTAAAATAATCTATGTGCTGGGTTCTCCTCTAGGGATACAGTAATGAGCCACCTACTTCGGTTACTGGCCCACAAGGAATTTACAATCATAGAAGACCCTGAAGAAAACACTCAGCTGGGAGAACTCCAAACTTGATACTAGCACCGAATACACGTTCTACTCAAGAAATATAGGCCACATAGTGTATAGATCAAAGAAGGTGATGGCACCCCAGTCCAGTACTCTTGCCTGGAAAATCCCATGGGCAGAGCAGCCTGGTAGGCTGCAGTCCATGGGGTCGCTAAGAGTTGGACAGGACTGAGCGACTTCACTTTCACTTTTCACTTTTATGCATTGGAGAAGGAAATGGCAACCCACTCCAGTGTTCTTGCCTGGAGAATCCCAGGGACGGGGAAGCCTGGTGGGCTGCCATCTTTGGGGTCACACAGAGTCGGACACGACTGAAGTGACTTAGCAGCAGCAGCAGTAGTGTATAGATGGCTTGCTTGCTCAGCATTGTTAGCAAACCAAGCAGAAATTGGGCATCCTTAGAACAGAAAGAATTTGGGTACCATGTGATGTCGAGCATTTGAAGACTGGGGCACTTCAGTTCTCTGGAGTCTTTGCTATTGATAGTTTTATTTCCTTCAGAGCTCTTTTAAAATGGGAAGAACTGTACTGCATGCCACTGAATTGTACTTTTAAGAATGGTTAGTGGTTAATTTATGTTATGTGAATTTTACCTCCATTTAGAAAAATGAAAGAATGAAGGCTCATCAGTCAAATTTTCTTCCCATCCTTTACGTCATAACTGATGAATAAAAGCCAAATGAACAAATCTGAGCTTTGTATTATGGCTTCTTCTACTCTGCTTCCCCATGGACCATGATCTCCTCAAAGTAGAGACTGTGGCATACACATTTTTGTAATTCCTGCAACACCTGAGTATCTTGCTGAAGACCCATTCTGACACACAGAATTCTGTTTAAAAATCTCCTTTTTGTAAAGGAGTCACCATAGTCACAAAAGTTATAACCTGTAAGACCTAGAAAAAAATTTAAATATATATAGACAGAACAAGTTCAGTTCAGTTCAGTTCAGTCACTCAGCCATGTCCAACTCTTTGCGACCCCATGAATCGCAGCACGCCAGGCCTCCCTGTCAATCACCAACTCCCGGAGTTCACTCAGACTCACGTCCATGGAGTCAGTGATGCCATCCAGCCATCTCATCCTCTGTCGTCCCCTTCTCCTCCTGCCCCCAATCCCTCCCAGCATCAGAGACTTTTCCAATGAGTCAACTCTTCACATGAGGTGGCCAAAGTACTGGAGTTTCAGCTTTAGCATCACTCCTTCCAAAGAAATCCCAGGACTGATCTCCTTCAGAATGGACTGAATGGATCTCCTTGCAGACCAAGGGACTCTCAAGAGTTTTCTCCAACACCACAGTTCAAAAGCATCAATTCTTCCATGCTCAGCTTTCTTCACAGTCCAACTCTCACATCCATACATGACCACTGGAAAAACCATAGCCTTGACTAGACGGACCTTTGTTGGCAAAATAATGTCTCTGCTTTTCAATATGTTATCTAGGTTGGTCATAACTTTCCTTCCAAGGAGTAAGCATCTTTTAATTTCATGGCTGCAGTCACCATCTGCAGTGATTTTGGAGCCCCAAAAAATAAAGTCTGCCACTGTTTCTACTGTTTCCCCATCTATTTCCCATGAAGTGATGGGACCAGGTGCCATGATCTTCGTTCTCTGAATGTTGAGCTTTAAGCCAACTTTTTCACTCTCCTCTTTCACTTTCATCAAGAGGCTTCTTAGTTCCTCTTCACTTTCTGCCATAAGGGTGGTGTCATCTGCATATCTGAGGTTATTGATATTTCTCCCGGCAATCTTGATTCCAGCTTGTGTTTCTTCCAGTCCAGCGTTTCTCATGATGTACTCTGCATAGAAGTTAAATAAGCAGGGTGACAATATACAGCCTTGACGTACTCCTTTTCCTATTTGGAACCAGTCTGTTGTTCCATGTCCAGTTCTAACTGTTGATTCCTCACCTGCATATAGGTTTCTCAAGAGGCAGGTCAGATGGTCTGGTATTCCCATCTCTTTCAGAATTTTCCACAGTTTCTTGTGATCCATACAAAGTCTTTGGCATAGTCAATAAAGCAGAAATAGATGTTTTTCTGGAACTCTCTTGCTTTTTCCATGATCCAGTGAATGTTAACAGTTGGATCTCTGATTCCTCTGCCTTTTCCAAATCCAGCTTGAACATCTGGAAGTTCACGGTTCACGTATTACTGAAGCCTGGCTTGGAGAATTTTGAGCATTACTTTACTAGCGTGTGAGATGAGTACAATTGTGCGGTAGTTTGAGCATTCTTTAGCATTGCCTTTCTTTGGGATTGGAATGAAAACTGACCTTTCCCAGTCCTGTGGCCACTGCTGAGTTTTCCAAATGTGCTGGCATATTGAGTGCAGCACTTTCACAGCATCATCTTTCAGGATTTGAAATAGCTCAACTGGAATTCCATCACCTCCATTAGCTTTGTTCGTAGTGATGCTTTCTAAGGCCCACTTGACTTCACAGTCCAGGATGTCTGGCTCTAGGTCAGTGATCACACCATCATGATTATCTTGGTCGTGAAGATCTTTTTTGTATAGTTCTTCTGTGTATTCTTGCCACCTCTTCTTAATATCTTCTGCTTCTGTTAGGTCTATACCATTTCTGTCCTTTATCGAGCCCATCTTTGCATGAAATATTCCCTTGGTATCTCTAATTTTCTTGAAGAGATCTCTAGTCTTTCCCATTCTGTTGTTTTCCTCTATTTCCTTGCATTGATCGCTGAGGAAGTCTTTCTTATCTCTTCTTGCTATTCTTTGGAACTCTGCATTCAGATGCTTATATCTTTCCTTTTCTCCTTTACTTTTCGCTTCTCTTCTTTTCACAGCTATTTGTAAGGCCTCCTCAGACAGGCATTTTGCTTTTTTGCATTTCTTTTCCATGGGGATGGTCTTGATCCCTGTCTCCTGTACAATGTCAAGAACCTCTGTCCAGAACAAAGGGGGATTCAAAAATGTATACTCTAATCTTAATGAACAATTCAATAAATGGTGAGTTTTTAAATTTTCTGAGATAGAGAAAACTCTGGAAATAATGCTCAGACATGGAAACAACAACATACATACTAAATAGAAAATCCTCATTAAACAAAAGATATAAGCAGGAGGTATACATGTGTGATTGGCTCCACTCATTTACATGTGAATAAGGTGACTGGATCATTCTTATTTTGCTCTTTTCTCCAAGTGTCCATTCTCTTATAATTTCCATTATTACCTCTGTCTCACAGTTCTGGCCCTCTTACTCATTTTCAGCAATCTTCAGTTCATTCATCCTTACCAGATGGTTATTTCTACCTCACTATTAATTCAATCGGCATTTTAAAATACATTTATTTATTTATTTTTGGCTGCACTGGGTCTTTGTTGCTGCATGCAGACTTTCTCTAGTTGTGGTGAGCGGGGGCCACTCTTTTGTTGGGGTGGTGGGCTTCTCATGGCAGTGGCTTGTCCTGTGGCAAAGCACAGACTCTAGGCATGCAGGCTTCAGTATCTGTGGCCCACGGACTCTGTTGCTCTGAGGCACGTGGGATCGTCCCAGACCAGGGACTGAAGAGTCCCCTGCTCTGGCAGGCAGATTCTTATCCACTATACCACCAGGGAAATCCCAATCAGCATTTACCGAATGCCCATTTTCTGCTCTGCCAGCGTTTATTGAGTGTTAAGTATTGAACAGGCTTCCCTGGTAGCTCAGCTGGTAAAGAATCTCCCTGCAATGAAGGAGACCTCAGTTCGATTCCTGGGTCAGCAAGATCTGCTGGAGAAGGGTAGGTCTACCCAATCCAGTATTCTTGGGCTTCCCTGGTGGCTCAGCTGGCAAAGAATCCACCTGTAATGCAGGAGACCTGGGTTTGACTTGAAGTTAAATTCTATCTTAATGGATAAAAATGTAGTCATATTGAAGAAAAGAAGGACATGCACTCATCTCCTGAGAGAACAAAGTTGCAACTCGCTGCTGAGCAAGCATTGACAGGAAAATGTTGGATCCTACTAAAAAGAGATACCCCATGTCCAAGGATAAAGGAGACGCACACCAAGAGGGTAGAAGGGATGAAATTACATTTAGAATCAAACCCCATACGTACCAAAGATGCTCAGGGGGCTCAAACAAAATCTTGTGCACACCAGGACCCAGGGATCCCACAGAGACTGAGCCAGACCTACCTTTGAGTGTTTGTCTCAATCTGCCTTTGTGTGTTTGTCCCTGCGGAGACATGGGTCAGCAGTGGCCTGCTGTGGAGACAGGGGCTCTGGCTGCAGCAGACTTGGGTCATACAGTGTGTGGCATCAGCCCTCTTAGAGGGCATTAGCCCCAACATAGAGCCACCGAGCAGACGACCCACAAACTGCAGAACAATTATACCAAATAAGTTCTCACACTGTTGAGAAAATTCTAGGACCAACAACAGATTTCCCAACTTGGGGATCTGGCAAAGAGGCTGAGAACCCCCAGGGAATATGACTTTAGAGGCCAGTGGTATTTGATTACAGAACTTCCACAGGACTGGGGACACAGACTCTTGGAGGGCATAGACAAAACCTTGTGCACACCAGGAGCCAGGAGAAAGGAACAGTGTCCACGCAAGAGACTGAGCCAGACTTGCCTGTGAGTGTCCAGGAGTCTCTGGCACAGGTGTGAATCGACAGTGACCTGCTGCAGGGTCAGAGGCACTGAATACGACAGTGCGTGGAAAGTTCTTTTGAAGACGGTCACCACTATCTTCATTACCGCTACCATAGTTTGGCCTCAGGCCAAACAACAGAGGGGGAACACAGCCTGTCCCATCAAGAGAAAATAATATTAAATATTTACTGAGCATGACCCTGCTCTTCAGAACAAGACCCAGTTTCCCCCAAAGTTAGTCTTCCCATCAGGAAGCTTCCATAAGTCTCTTATCCTTCTCCATCAGAGGGCAGACAGAATGAAAACCACAATCACAGAAAACTAATCAAATGGATCACATGGACCAAAGCCTTGTCTATCTCAGTGAAACTATGAGCTATGCTATGTAGGGCCACCCAAGACGAATGGGTCATGGTGGAGAGTTCTGACAAAACATGGTCCACTGGAGAAATGAATGCAAAACCACTTCAGTATTCTTGCCTTGAGAACCCCATGAACAGTATGAAAAGGCAAAAAGTTATGACACCGAAAGATGAATTCCCCAGGTCAGTAGGTGCCCAATATGCTAATGGAGGAGAGTGGAGAAATAACTCCAGAAAGAATGAAGAGACGAAGCCAAAGAGACAACAACGCACAGTTGTGGATGTGACTGGTGATGGAAATAAAGTCTGATGCTGTACAGAACAACATTGCATAGGAACCTGGAATGTTAGGTCTACAAATCATGGTAAATTGAAAGTGGTCAAACAGGAGATGGCAAGAGTGAACATTGACATTTTAGAAATCAGTGAACTAAAATGGACTGGAATAGATTTAATTCCGAAGACCATTGTATGTACTACTGTAGGCAAGAATTGCTTAGAGAAAATGAAGTACCTCTCATTGTCAACAAAATAGTCCAAAATGCAGTACTTGGGTGCAATCTCAAAAATGAC
The DNA here is from genome assembly GCF_029407905.1 of Bubalus kerabau. Taxonomy (NCBI): domain Eukaryota; kingdom Metazoa; phylum Chordata; class Mammalia; order Artiodactyla; family Bovidae; genus Bubalus; species Bubalus kerabau. Next base: position 23,000,902 of record NC_073624.1, read on the forward strand.
AGAATTTTTTCTGTTCATTTCCAAGACAAACTATTCAATATCACAGTAATCCAAGTCTATGCCCCAACCACTAATGCTGAAGAAGCTGAAGTTGAACGATTCTATGAAGTACCTAGAAGACTTTTTAGAACTAACACCAAAAAAAGATGTCCTTTTCAGCATAGGGGACTGGAATGCAGAAGTAGAAAGTCAGGAGATACCTAGAGTAACAGGTAAGTTTGGCCTTGGAGTACGAAATGAAGCAGGGCAAAGACTAACAGTTTTGCAAAGAGAATGTCATAGCAAACACCCTCTTCCAACAACACAAGAGATGACTCTACACATGGACATCACCAGATGGTCAATACTGAAATCAGATTGCTTATATTCTTTGCAGTCGAAGATGGAGAAGCTCTATACAGTCAGCAAAAACAACACCGGGAGCTGCCTGTGGCTCTGATCATGAACTCCGTATTGCTAAATTCAGACTTAAGTTGAAGAAAGTAGGGAAAATCACTAGACTACTCAGTTCAGTTCAGTTCAGTTCAGTCGCTCAGTCGTGTCCAATTCTTTGCAACCCCATGAATTGCAGCATGCCAGGCCTCCCTGTCCATCACCAACTCCTGGAGTTCATTCAAACTCACGTCCATCAAGTCAGTGATGCCATCCAGCCATCTCATCCTCTGTCATCCCCTTCTCCTCCTGCCCCCAATCCCTCCCAGCATCAGAGTCTTTTCCAATGAGTCAACTCTTTGCATGAGGTGGCCAAAGTACTGGAGTTTCAGCTTTAGCATCATTCCTTTCAAAGAACACCCAGGACTCATCTCCTTTAGGATGGACTGGTTGGATCTCCTTGCAGTCCAAGGGAATCTCAAGAGTCTTCTCCAACACCACAGCTCAAAAGCATCAATTCTTCAGCGCTCAGCTTTCTTCACAGTCCAACTCCCCAACTACTCAGGTATGACCTAAATCAAATCCCTTATGATTATACAATGGAAGTGAGAAATAAATTCAAGGGATTAGATCTGATAGACAGAGTGCCTTGAAGATCTATGGATGGAGGTGTGTGACATTTGTGACAGGAGGCAGTGATCAAGACCATCCCCAATAAAAAGAAATGCAAAAAGGCAAAATGGTTGTCTGAGGAGGCCTTACAAACAGCTGAGAAAAGAAGAGAAGCAACAGGCAAAGGAGAAAAGAAAAGAAATACCCATCTGAATGCAGAGTTCCAAAGAATAGCAAGGAGAGATAAGAAGGCCTTCCTCAGTGCTCAATGCAAAGAAATAGAGGAAAGCAACAGAATGGGGAAGACTAGAGATCTCTTCAAGAAAATTAGAGATACCAAGGGAATATTTCATGCAAAGATGGGCACAATAAAGGACAGAAATGGTATGGACCTAACAGAAGCAGAAGATAGAAGAGGTGGCAAGAATATACAGAAGAACTATACAAAAAAGATCTGCATGACCCAGATAACCATGACGGTGTGATCACTCACCCAGAACTAGACATCCTGGAATGTGAAGTCCAGTGGGCCTTAAGAAGCATCACTACGAACAAAGTGGAAGTAATGGAATTCCAGTTGAGCTATTTTAAATCCTAAAAGATGATGCTGTGAAAGTGCTGCACTCAATATGCCAGCAAATTTGGAAAACTCAGCAGTGGCTACAGGACTGGAAAAGGTCAGTTTTCATTCCAACCCCAAAGAAAGGCAATGCCAAAGAACATTCAAACTACTTCACAATTGCACTCATCTCACACGCTAGCAAAGTAATGCTCAAAATTCTCCAAGCCAGGCTTCAACAGTATGTGAACAGAGGACTTCCAGATGTTCAAGCTGGATTTAGAAAAGGCAGAGGAATCAGAGATCAAATTTCCAACATCCACTGGATCATGGAAAAAGCAAGAGAGTTCCAGAAAAACATCTACTTCTGCTTTATTGACTACACCAAAGCCTTTGACTGTGTGGATCACATCAAACTGTGGAAAATTCTTCAAGAGATGGGAATACCAGGCCACCTTACCTGCCTCCTGAATAATCTGTATGCAGATCAAGAAGCAACAGTTATAACCAGACATGGAAAAACAGACTGGTTCCAAATTGGAAAAGGAGTATGTCAAGACTGTATATTCCCACTCTACTTATTTAGCTTGTGTGCAAAGTACATCATGTGAAATGTGGGGCTGGATGAACCATAAACTGGAATCAGGATTGCTGGGAGAAATATCAATAACCTAAGATATACACATAATACCACCCTTATGGCAGAAAGTGAAGAGGAACTAAAGAGTGTCTTGATGAAAGTGAAAGAGGAGAGTGAAAAAGCTGGCTTAAAACTCAGTATTCAAAATACCAAGATCATTGCATCTGGTCCTATCACTTCATGGCAAATAGATGAGGAAACAATGAAAACAGTGACAGACTTTATTTTCTTGGGCTCCAGAATCACTGAAGATGGTGATTGCAGCCATAAAATTGAGACACTTGCTCCTTAGAAGAAAAGCTGTGACCAATCTAGACAGCTTATTAAAAAACAGAGACATTACTTTGCTGACAAAGATCTGTCTAGTCAAAACTATGGTTTTTCCAGTAGTCATATATGGATGTGAGAGTTGGACCATAAAGAAAGCTGAGGGCTGAAGAATTGATGCTTTTGAACAGTGGTGTTGGAAAAGACTCTTGAAAGTCCCTTCAACTTCAAGGAGATCCAACCAGTCAATCCTAAAGGAAATCAGTCCTGAATATTCATTGGAAAGACTGATGCTGAAGTTGAAGCTCCAATACTTTGGCCACTTGATGTGAAGAACTGACTCATTGGAGAAGATCCTGATGCTGGGCAAGACTGAAGGCAGGAAGAAAAGGGGACGACCAAGGATGAGATGGTTGGATGGCATCGACTCGATCTACATGTGTTTGAGCAAGCTTCGGGAATTGGTGATGGACAGGGAAGCCTGGCATGCTGCAGTTCACGGGGTTGCAAAGAGTCAGACACTACTGAGTGGCTGAACTGAACTGAAGTATTGAACAATGGGAAGTCACACTGAAATATACACCAGGGGCTTCTTCATTCTTCAGTTTAGTCCATACACATCTCTACAAGATCCTCTAAATTCCTATAACAGCACTCATGCACATGTTATTTAGTGTATTCTGTCTGATTCTATGACTGAGGAATTCTAGTTTGAAGACTGGTGGGATGGACCTCCTGAAATCTATTTACATGAGACAGGGAGAAAGCCCTAGAAAATTATAAGGAAAGAGAGCAAGAAGGCTTTATCCAATGAAAATAGATCGATATTCAGTCCTGTGTCTATGTCCTTTGGCCAAGACCTCATAACTTAGCCAAAGGAAAGGCAACTGTGAATACGACTGTAGAGAGTCATTTTACAAAACAGGAAAAAAAAAAAAAAAAAGGTAAAAATTCTCTCATAGACCTTGGGTCTATCTATAGACATTGCTAGACATTGCTCCAAACACTGCTTTGGAGCTGTTTCAGGGAAAGTTAACAGAAAAGTGAGGCAAATGGATTCTTCCAACTTTATCTGGAAACAATCCATCTTCACCATAGGAGGGCAGCAGGGGATAGTACACAGCCTCACAGGCCCTGTGGCTTATGGAGAAAATTTGCATGGCACATGGAAGCAGAACAGTGTTGATGGAAGATATAAACAGAGTTGGCAAGAGACTCGCTGTGGCGATGCTTCACACCTAAGTGAAGTGTCTTGGGCATTGGAAGAAGGGCTTCCCTAGTAGTTCAGTTGGTAAAGCATCCACCTGCAATGCAGAAGACCCGAGTTCAATTCCTGGGTCAAGAAGATCCCCTGGAGGGGGAAATGGCAACCCACTCCCGTATCCTTGCCTGGAAAATTCCATGGACCTAGGAGCCTGGCAGGCTATATAGTCCATGGGGTCACAAAGAGTCAGATTCGAGTAACATACACAGGCATTGAAAGAACGGCGGGTGCACGCTCAGTTGCTCAGTCATGTCCAACTCCTTGCGACCCCATGGACTGTAGCCCACCAGGCTTCTCTGTCCATGGGACTTTCCAGGCAAAAACACTCGAATGGGTTGCCGTTTCATCCTCCAGGGGATCTTTCCGACCCAGGGATCAAATCTGCATCCCCTAATTGGCAGACAGATTCTTTACCACTTAGCCACCTGGGAAGCCCTGAAAGAACAGTAGATGTTGCCAGCCAAAAACTGTCACTCACCATCTGGCTCTACAAGGATGAAGCCCCTGACCACAGCAGTCCGCTGACCTTCCACACACCTGAAAGGAGTCCAGGGTGGAGACCAGGAATGAGGCTCTCCATGCTCCGGAAAAAACTAGCAAACAGGACTCACATAGATATTTTCAGATGATTTTCTGAGCCCAGTTTCTTGCATCTTCTGTTATCTAGAGAAGCACTAAAATCATTGAGACATTTGCTGCTCGTGATTAGCAGCAACCCTCTGCCAAATTTGTGCTTGATTGCGTGGAACCCCCGCCCCTTCACTAGTATCTTATTTGTACTGACCTTCCTTTCTAATTCTTCGGAACAGTGAAGACTGCAGCCCAGGAGACAGCTCCTTCTACTGGCTGGCTGATAGCAGGACAAGTTGAAACTAGGTATTAAGGACAGCAGACCCACAGCTCAGGAAGAGATGTTATTCCTTTAAGAAGTTTGGCAAAACTTAGGACTTCCCTGGTGGTCTGGTGGCTAAGACCACAGGCTCCCAATGCTGGGGGCCTGGGTTCGATCCCTGTAGGGAAAAAGATCCCACATGCTGCAACTAAGAGTTCACGTGCCACAACTGAGAGCTGGCACAGCCAAACAGATAAATAAATATTAAAAAAAATTTAAAAAAAAAAAAAGAAGTTTGGCAAAACTAATACAATTATGTAAAGTTTAAAAATAAAATAAAATTAAAAATAAAAAAATAACTAAAACAATATGATTCTAAAATAAATAAATAAATAAATAAAAAGAAGCCACTGGGAAGGGCTTCCCTTGTGGCTCAGCTGGTAAAAAAGCCACTGGGAGGAAAACTGTCCAGGGGAGCCACCCACCCAAACTCGTCCTTAAGAAGAAAATGTGTTATAGTAAGCCACTGAAATGTAAGATGGTGTGTTACAGTGGCTAGAATTAACTACCCTGAGGAATGCAGACATGTTAATGCCATTTTTCATCTCAGGCTTCCACATCATTACATGTTTCCACGCCATACCCTTCTTAAAGGAATACTGCCCACACTACAGGAACAGGGGGAGAGCTCATGTCACCCACGTGGGTTTCAGTTCCCTTAGATGTTCCCATCCCCCATCCCGAAAATCAGGATGATTCTGGATCTAGCTTATCAGCTAAAATGAAATGCTTTCACCCTGAGGAAATCACAAAGGTGATAAAGTCTTTACCACTTCCTCTGGCAAGATCACCTGGTTTTCAGAGACTTCTATCAGCACCTGCTTCCTTTCTAGACTTTTCCTATTAAGTAACACATTGATGCCTATATATACATATATATTACCTAATATATATATATATGATGCTTGTATAAAATGATTTTATATATATAAAGTCATTCCTGTAGAGTTAAGAGATATTTTCCTCTTTTCAACCACAACCAAGTACTACTCTGGGATTTAGTGTGTTAATTCTAAGATTGGTAGCTCAGATGGTAAAGCGTCTGCCTACAATGCAGGAGACCTGGGTTCGATCCCTGGGTCGGGAAGATCCCCTGGAGAAGGAAATGGCAGCCCACTCCAGTATTCTTTCCTGGAGAATTCCATAGACAGAAGAACCTGATGGGCTACAGTCCATGGGGTCACAGAGTCAGACAAGACTGAGCAACTAACGCACCAAGTTAAGAGATGTTTTCCTCTTCAACCACAACTGAGTACTACTCTGGGATTTAATGTGTGAAATTCTAAGATTCAGAGAACGTAATTACTTCAAAATCTCTAAGTCTTTACAAATACATCTCTTCACTCCCCTAAGGGTAAAAGTACTTTTGAAAACTGCATCTGTGCAATAAGCCCGGGAACCTCAATGATGTAGATGCAGTTCATTCGTGATGTGAAGAAACCTGGTATCACTCGGCACAGAGTGGGCACTCAAATATTTTGAGTTGGGTAGGCTACTTTCCCAGTAGGTGCTGTTTCAAACAGGCAAAACGCTGGAGCTTCAAGTTAATACCAATCATAGCTAATTTGTTAATTGCGGTATGACAGCCTCTGATTTAATCTCTCTAGCTGTGCTTCCACCCAGGCACCACGTTATCTCTTGGCAAAGAAATTCAACTCCCTGATTTTGTGCTGTAAAACAATGTAGGCCCATCCTCATATCACATCCAGTTTTTCTTGTCTTCTGTACCTCCAACCAGTGTCTTTTAGGGTTGTAGTTATACACACTACTGAAGTTTAGACTTTTTCCTCCAATTCTTTGCATTTGTTACTTTTTTTTTTTCTCTAGAAAGCTATAACCCTGATGGACGGTGTTTGGAGGTAAGGGTGTTAAAATGATAAAGTGTTTATAACTGCAGTTTTTAGGAACCTTCAGTACCCAATAACAGAAAACTTCACTAACACACAAACTCAGTGGGTCTTTTGTGGGTGTGTGCCTCTAGAACAGTGTGTGACTCAAACCCAGACTCAGGAGGTACCTGATTTAAGGAATAAATCATTTGATAGGTACAGCGGATCTGAGACGTGACTACATAGAATTGAAACAGACTGCAGTGCTGCAGTGTTTCTCCACTTGGGGGCGCCATCTACTCCCTGGGGGAAGAAATTTGTCTTGCGGCTGCAAAGAGGCCCCCTTCCTCTTTTTCAAAAGACACAGGTAAACAACTAGGACACAGCAGTTGGTGTGGAAAGCCGTCACAGTTAGAAATTCAAAGATGTTAGGGCTACTAACCTTTTCAATAATTTAAAGGAAGTTGTTAACTGAAATGTCATCAACCACCTCACAAGGAGGACTCAGGAGCTGAGAGCACCAAGCATGCCTAGAGCTGAGCTCACACGTGAGCCTGTTCATTCCCCAAAGAATCCCATTTCCTCTGCTCTCAGCTCAGGCCCCTACATTTATTAAATAGCACAAATCCACCTGTACACTTGGCTTTGAGCTTACTATTCAGTGAATGAAGTAAGAAAAAAGACAAAAACATGTGCTCAGATAGAAAAACATACTCCAGTTATACATCTTTCCTTTCAAGGGTAAAAATTTTATTTTTGCGGAACTTGGTACTGCACATTTTCGAAGAGAGTTACATAAGAAAGCAAAATGTTACCCTCCCCTTATCCTAGAAATAAATAAGAAGGGAATAAAATTTCTTTTTTAAATCATGACACTTGGAAGTTTAGCACCAGCATCCAAAATGAACAGAAAAGGAAAAAAAAAAAGCATTTACTATATATTTCAGATTTCTTTGGTTGGGAGGGGTCTCCCCATGTTGTATTAATAATTCTTCTTTCAATTCATATTACCAAAACAGTAAAAACCAGGAAAAAAATATAAACCTAGTGGTTGCTGAAACTGGGGAGGTCGCTCTCTCGTTAATGTGCAGGCATTCCCAGGATCTCAGCTGCTGGAAAAAACGGCTGACGTTTTCCTCGTGTAGTTGTCTGTTTTGTAAGGAAGTGTAGTAAACATTCTAATGTCCACATCTTGGTTATTAATCTTCCACTTTATTGCTTGGACGTTTCTTTGGTGTTCGTAAGGTCGTGGTCTGCTTTTTGCTTTATTTTTTTAATGGTCATTAAGTCACCTGGAAAACGTTCACATCAGATTTATTAAAGAGTGACAAGATGACCAAGGGTTAAAGAATAAAAAGGCAAAACTTACCTGTTTTTTATGTAGTTCAAATAGTTTTAAGATTTTAGAATTAACTTATAGAAACCTTAAAATAACCCAGAACTTGAAATGTTTTAGAAGGACTGCATCCTTTTTATTAGTAAATTTTTAATCATAAGTTTAGATTTTAATGCAAGTAAAACTGTAACATTATGAAACTATAATAATTACAATCTAATAGGTTAGAATTTTGCTACAAGTCTGAATGGAATTCAGTATAGAACAGTCTTGGGTTGGGTTGGGTAATGTCAATGAAATTCCTCATAACAATGCAGTTTCATTTAAGACATTTTCATATAATGTAAATTGCTTTAGTTCTGTTTATGCTAAATAAAATTTTTTAAAATTAAAAAATAATAATAATTTTCAAAAGCTCAAAACAAAATCTTACATGTGTACCTTTTAGAGATTTGTAAGCTGAAACATGAATTTAATGGAAACTTTCTAATAAAACATTTTTATAAACAAGAACACTCAGTGCATAATGGTAAAAATTCTGTAGAATTATAAAAAAAAATTATCATTATGAAGCCTTTTCAAATAAATGATACTATAACATTGATAATTCTTCATAATCATTTTAGTGGTTATACAGTATCTCCTAATACGGATATATCTCAATATTTAACCACTTCTCCAATACAAGATTATAATAGAAATTTTCCCCCTATATTTTGGATTATTTCCTAAGGAACATACCTAGAAATAATGTTACTAAAAGGTTATGGCCAAATGATTAATACATAATCTTGTCAGTTATTTCAAGCAACTCTGAATATAGAATTTATTTCTGTGATAAATTGCCCATGATACCCAGAGATAAACAGAATATTTTCAGCGTAGCACTTGTTTACCTTGTGAAAAGATAATTTAAATCCAAACCTCTGCATATAAAAGCAGATGGCATTTAAAATGTATAAACTTAAAATGATCTTAAAATTTTATGAAATATTAATTTTTTGAAAAAACACTACTACTATAAGCTTAAAACTCTTTTAACTAAAAGCTACTTCCTTATTTATTTCATGAAAAGGGCTTGTAACAACCAAGAAATACTAAAAAATCAAATTCTCAGGACTTATTAGATGAAAAACCCAGAATGAAACCAACTATGGCTTATATAGTCTTTTAAGACTTGCTGAATCAGTCTTTCCAGTATATTTCTACCTATACAAGTACAATTTCCAAGATTTTTAGCAAGAATACAGAAAAAAAAGCAGGAAGCAATAATGAAGAAAAACAAGCTAACTTTATGGAGAGGTTATTCTTCGCCACACCTGGCTTCGGTAGTTCATACATGTGATATCACGTCTGTCTTTGTAATACCCAGACCAGTCAATATCCCTATTTTACCTGCAGCAAACAGAACTGTAGCAGAGGATAAACAAACTGCTCAAGAGCATTCAAGCGAAAGAGGAGTAGATCCTGCACTGGACATGTAAACCCAAGGGCTCTCAAGCACAACACATAAATAATGCTGGCTATCAAAGGGTAATGGGAAGGAAAAAATAATTCCTGTTTGTTCCACAGATCACAGTCCTCTGTTATTAAAATGAAGCCTTGTCAGGTGCATTGGGCTTCCCTGGTGGCTCAGTGAATCCGCCTGTCAAGCAGGAGATGCAGGTTCGATCCCGGGGTTGGGAAGATCCCCTGGAGAACAAAATGGCAACCCACTCCAGTTTCTTGCCTGGGAAACTGCATAGACAGAGGAGCCTGGCAGGCTAGTCCAAAGAGTCTGAAGCCGCAGAGCAAGCACGCAGGCACTTTAAAATTATCAAACTGGCCACTAGGTGTCACAAAAGTAAAACTTTCAAAAAATCTTTCGACGGTGTAAATAGTTGACAACTGTCTATCTAGAAAAATGACTTTGACACTCATTAACTCTGTCTGCACGTTTATGTCTCCAAAACCAAGCGAAATAAGATCAGCTTCAGAGATATTTCACCACCGAAACAACTCTTTCTCAGAATCCTGATGGAGATAAGAGGCTGGCCCAGATGAACTGCAGGATTAGTTTAGACTGCTCTGTGCTACCGCTGAGAAATCAGCGCTGTTTAAAAAGAACATCAGTTCCGCGTGGGCCGCCTACCTGCGGATGGTGAAGGTGCCTAGGGAACCGGCTGTTACTCTGCACTGCTCTGCTCGGGAGCTGGAGCAGGGTTCTCAGATGGTGCTTCACCTGCCTTGGTCTGAAACACACAATAAAACCACAAACCAGAAATGAACCAATTTCCTCAGCAGTGGAGAGTCCAAGACTGAAAGGTCTCACAAGTAGGGATCTTCCTGCCTGCAGAGGTAAATCACTGTGCAAAATCTTAACTACTCTTAAAGTTGGAGTCAAAAATTAGAACCACTGAAGAATGGCTTCCAAACGGCAACTAAATACCAACACTCTTCACAGCTGAGAGTCATAAAAAATATACAGTCACTTTCAACACATGCTGAGAAGCAGGTTCCTCTGTATAAACACTGTCCTTTGTTTGGAGAGCTCTAACCGTTCTGACTAGAGTGCTAATTGGTTGAATGCAAATATTTGGTTTGCGATATGGGCAAGGCATTCTCTCTCTCTCTCACCCTCTCTGTGTATATACATATCTTTATGAAAATGTTATTATACATAAAGATACATATATGATATATATTTTTGGCCTCAGTTTTCAGACTATGAAACCACTCTTAGAAGGAAATACTAAAGGCTGACATGGTCCAGGGTGGTCTGGCAGCATCTCCTCTGACTAGCTGGCCTCACCTCTTTGCCATCCTGTGAAGGAGCGTTAGGGGGACGGGGGCGACGCCGATAGTTATAGGGGCGCTGGTATCCACGGCGAGCAGGTGGCTGGTTTGGACCATTGGCCGCTTGTTGATTCTCCTTATCTTCAGCCTCTCCGACAGCAGGGGCAGGTCGTGGGCGAGGAGGGCCCCTGGCACAGAGAAAAGAGAACATGTGCAATTGGAAAGGGCCTTCAAGAAGAGCAGGTCTTGTCTTTAAAGGTTTAACAAGTCAAGGGGACAAGACTTACTCCTAGAATTAAGCAAAGCTAGAGTGAAAAAGCTGGCTTAAAGCTCAACATTCAGAAAACTAAGATCATGGCATCTGGTCCCATCACTTCATGGGAAATAGACAGGGAAACAGTGTTAGACTTTATTTTGGGGGGGGCTCCAAAATCACTGCAGATGGTGATTGCAGCCATGAAATTAAAAGATACTTACTCCTTGGAAGGAAAGTTATGACCAACTTAGACAGCATATTAAAAAGCAGAAACATTACTTTGCCAACAAAGGTCCATCTAGTCAAGGCTATGGTTTTTCCAGTGGTCATGTATGGATGTGAGAGTTGGACTTGAAGAAAGCTGAGTGCCGAAGAATTGATGCTTTTGAACTGTGGTATTGGAGAAGACTCTTGAGAGTCCCTTGGAATGCAAGGAGGTCCAACCAGTCCATTCTAAAGGAGATCAGTCCTGGGTGTTCATTGGAAGGACTGATGCTAAAGCTGAAACTTCAATACTTTGGCCACCTCATGCGAAGAGTTGACTCATTGGAAAAGACCCTGATGCTGGGAAGGATTGGAAGGAGGAGGAGAAGGAGACTACAGAGGATGAGATGGCTAGATGGCATCACCGACTCGATGGACATGAGTTTGAGTAAACTCCAGGAGTTGGTAATGGACAGGGAGGCCTGGCGTGCTGCGATTCATGGGGTCGCAAAGAGTAGGACACGAGTTCAGAGCAACTGAACTGAACTGAATGTGGCAAATGGAACAAAAGGATGATGAGATAAAAAAAAAATTTTTCAATCATTTTCCTCCTTCATCTGAACACTATTTGCAGTGAACAAACACCTACGGAACATATGCTCTGGTCCTACCAGGCACTGTGGGTGCAAAAATTAAGAGAAGTGCCTGGTATCTGCCCTCTGTGGACAGCCTGCCTTGAAGAGGGGGAGACTAAGGGGATTTGACACAGCAAGAAAACTAACATTAGTCGTTGTGTGCCGAGGCCTGTGCTCTATGCTTTCATGTTAATTATCTCATTTAATTTCAAGGCTAATCCTTTGAGTTTAAGATTTAGAGTGAGAAAACCAAGAGGCTTAAAGGTGAGTATTTGGTTGAACCACATAGGATTGCTGCTTTTATAGGTCAAAAAGGTCGAATATAACCTTCCCAAGGTCACACACAGCTAGAAATTGACAAAATTGGGATCCGCAGGATCTTTTCCCTGTTTTCCTTAAGACATTTTTATGAAGCTTCCTTTATTTCCAAAGTCCTTAGTAGTGAATCATTAGAATGACAGCATCTAAAATTACAAGGAATCTTGTGAGAAAAAAGAATGTAGAATGTTGCCAATCAGGAGAGCTCGAGTAATATCCTTACTCTTCTGTCAATAATCCCATTTTGCCAAACTTCAAGGGGGTATGGACGTCATTTGTGAATGAAGCTCTTCAAGGACAGGGCAAAGGAACAGGGAGCTTACAATATAAAAAGCTTATAATCAATCTTGGGGAGTCTAGCCAATTCGGTTTTCACAAGGGATAAAGCAGAAATAAAACAACACTCCTTTCACTACTCTTAAAATCCTTGGTAGTAGTAATAATCAATTTATCAAGGGCTTACTATATATCAGGCAACATTCTGATTATCTTAAATGCCTTAGAGTACATCTAACCTTACTGACAACTGTGGAATATTCCTTATTGTCCATTTTATAAATCTGGTGACTCTGTCTAAGAGGAGTCCTGAAACTTATGAGAAGGAGATATAGCTACAGATGAGCTGCTAGTCGTAGGGTGGGAATTTAAATACAGACAACTGGATCTGTGGTTAGTTGATTCAGCCCCCACATTAGACTGCTTCATTATCAGAACATTCAGTATGGCAAGTCCCCTATGAGCTGCAAACTTTCAAAGATGCGAATGTGCTTGCCCCCCATCTCCTATTGCTGATGGTCCTTCAGTTCCACCATCTCCCACCTCCTCTCCCTCCTTCAGTCAGTAACTCTTCTTGCCTGGTCACTGGTCACTTCTTGCCAGCCCCTGTGTGCCAGCTGTTGTACTGACTGGACTACTGTACTTTCAAGGTACTGTACTATAAGATTAAAAATTTTGTTTTGTTTTTTAATTAATTTTTTTGTTGAAGGATAATTGCTTTACAGAATTTTGTTGTTTTCTGTCAAACCTCAACACGAATCAGCCATAGGTATACATATATCCCCTCCCTTTTGACCCTCCCTCCCGTCTCCCTCCCCATCCCACCCCTCTAGGTTGATACAGAACCCCTGTTTGAGTTTCCTGAGCCATACAGCTAATTCCTGTTGCCTATCTATTTTACATATGGTAATGTAAGTTTCCATGTCACTCTTTTCATACATCTCACCCTCTCCTCCTCTCTTCCCATGTCCATAAGTCTGTTCTCTATGTCTGTTTCTCCATGCTGCCCCATAAATAAATTGTTTTTTTATGTACACATTATTTGCATGAAAACTATTATAAACCTGTTATAGTATAGTACTGTCTAGCCGATTGTGTTAGGTGGGTACCTAGGCTAACTTTTTACGACTTATGAATGAAGCATGCTGGACTTACAAGCATGCTCTTGGAACAGAACTCATTGGCATGTAGGGGACTTACTGTATCACAAATATGTGCTGGCAGCCAATTCTTCCTCCATTTGTAGAGCTACCACTGAATAACGTATCAGTTAATTTCTGTTGCTCTCATCTCATTAAATATAATGAAATAAAAATTAAGTATGAATTTACATCATGTGAAAGTTATCAGAAACAAAGAATGCTTTGGTAAAGGGATAACTAGAAATTTCAGTTGTTAAGGAACAGGAGAAATGTCACATACCCATCTAAAAATACATATATCGCAGAGCCCCACCAAACCTTGGACGTATGGTCAAAGCAGTCACGTCTTCTCATCACATAATAAATCCAAAACAAACAGAGCTGCAACAAGCCCGACCACCCTACCATCACTGGCAAGTTCTTCAGTTGGTCATTAGTCAGCAGGCAACGTCACCTACCTCCGGTACCTTGCGCGGTAAGTCGGATTCCGATGGACTGGTCCCTGAAGTTGCGCTCCTTCTGGGACCCCATCCTTCATCTCACCAATCTCACCGGCCTGGAGGGAGGCAAGGAGAGCTGAAGTAAGTGTCAGAACACAGGATATGAGAGACACAGCACACAGTTGCATTGAAAAAAATTTTTAAAGGAAAAAATAAAAGGCTTCTTTTCAAAGCTGGGGACTCTCCTATCAGTGAACCATGTACTGATTAAATGTGTGTGACTGATAGGAAAGAAAGACAGACTCAGTCCCACTAGACAGTCTTTTCCTGATCCCAGTGCAACTAAGTTTATTTTACAACATTAAACATGTTAAAATGTCCCATTTGTCTCCTGAAAGAAAACCTTTATTGCAAAAGGAAATGGAATGATATACTACATTAGAGCAATGAGAATTTTCAGTGGGCCTGAGAATTTCAAACTCAGACCTACTCATTCTACAAACAGGGTACCCCTTTGATACAGTAATGGTTTCTACATTCAAAGGTCACCCCACGCCTCTTAACCACACCTTTACCTCTGATTCCTTCTTTTTACAATTTTTTCCTTTTATCTGTTTGCATATTTATTGAAGTATAACAATAAATAATAAAAAATACTTCCTTGAGAAATTTACTTGAAGCTGGGGGATTTAATTCATTATAGAACTTCCAGGGAAAGAAAGAACAAAAAACTAACAAACAAACCAACCCACCCAAAATCTCTGAATTTCTTCATAATACAGACACATCTCAATCTGCTTTTTCGTACTCAAAGGTAATATCCCTTCCTTCTCTATATTTCACTAAGAAAAGAGAACCAATCAAAGAAGAATCTCTATATTCTTTCGCCATCAAATCTACCACCCTACACCTGCTGCTGCTGCTGCTAAGTCGCTTCAGTCATGTCCGACTCTGTGCGACCCCATAGACGGCAGCCCACCAGGCTCCGCCGTCCCTGAGATTCTCCAGGCAAGAACACTGGAGTGGGTTGCCATTTCCTTCTCCAATGCAGGAAAGTGAAAAGTGAAAGTGAAGTTGCTCAGTCCTGCCCGACTCTCAGCGACCCCACGGACTGCAGCCTACCAGGCTCCTCCATCCATGGGATTTTCCAGGCAAGAGTACTGGAGTAGGGTGCCATTGCCTTCTCTGACCCTACACCTACATTTGCTTTTTCTTCTCTCACTCAACTGATTAAGTGGTCCATGCCCACAGACAAAGCCAACCCTCTCTCTGGCCTACGAGGGCACTTAACTCTCAATCCTCCTCTCCTCCATCAGCTCCATCCAGGCATATCAACATGCTGAAATAACATCCATCTTTTCCAACTGTGTTCTTTAAATTATCACAAAATAACAGGGTTGTTGAAAGTATAGACTTGAAACCTCAGACTCCATTTGATTTTGTCAGTTGTCCCAATAATGTCATTTACAATAAAAAGACTCACTTAGAACCATGCCCTGAATTTAGTTGTCTCTTTAACTGGAACAGTTCTCCAATTTTTACTTGGCTTTCATGATCTTGACACTTTCAAATGATACAAGTCAGTTATTTTGCAAAATACTCCTCATTTGGGGTTGTTTAGGATCTCCACATGATTGAACTTACACATCCTTGGAAGGGAAGCCACAACAGAGCTCTGGATTTTTCTCACTGCATCCTGTTGGCCGGCATATGGTGTCAATTCCTACTTAATTCCTACTGTTACTGACAGTGTTCACTCTGAGAAGAACCCCGGGGGAAGTTTACGCTTTTCCCCTTTGCAATGTATGAGGATTTTGTGAAAAAAGTACTTTCAAAAGCCAGTAAATGTTTCATTCTTCATCAAATTCAATATATTGGTTTACATCTGTAAACTTTTATATTTGTTAATGTCTTATATAGAAAACTCCTGGTTTTCTACTTTATTCAATGAGCTGTAATCTGTTACTATCATTACTGGCCAATGGGAGCCCCTGTCCAGCTGGCTTGTGTCCTCTGAATGTGACTCCAGCATTCTTTGAGCACTTCCTTGTTTTCTGGCACAACAAGATGTTCTAGGCTCATATTGTACTTTCTCTGGCCTGGCTCTGAAAGTGGCTGGTTCTCCAAAAGGGCTTCTATTTTTTATTGGAGAATGGTATTCACAAATGAAAAATTGGGGGCCAGACATGCTCAGTGCTATTAAGGTGTCACTGATTTCAGGCCATTTCAGTAGGCAGAAATAATACACTAACATAAATACATACCACACATACATACACCATAAGTTACATGTGTGTGATGTGTGTATATGTATGGCATATTTGATCTGCCCACCAAATGAATTTAGGTTGTTGGTGAAGGAAGGGAGGCCAGGAGAGAATTCAATGTAAAAACATAATCAAATCAAACAAAAACCTTGCCCTGACCCTACATCTTCCACCAGCCATGGCCCCATTTCTCTGAGCTCCTCTACAACATACATACAGAGGTGGAAGACCCCCTCTGCCAGCACAGATACCTCCTCAAAGGGGACTATAATACCTCCTCTTTGCTCTTTCTTGAATTCAGAGACTTTTGTCCTCACATACCACTAACCTCCAAGTTACCAAACCTAACCTAGCCTCAGTCTCCCTTCCTCCCTTCCTCAATAGCACTTAACACAGCACTTCCTTCCAGGACATTCTCTCCCCATCTGCTCCTTCCCATTGTCCTCTACCAGACTCCCTATCTCCCTAATCCTTAACTGCTTAATCCGAAACTCAGTCCTTGGCTCAGTTTTCTACCTATACTCATTTTATCAGTCCCTCTCTCCCTGACCCAGGCCTTCACCTATGTTTTGATGTCTCCACAGGCGCACCTACAGTCTCGTCTACCCTCCAGGCTTCCTTCGGCCTTTGTATTGTACTTGCCATTCCCCCCACCCTTCATGCCTTTCCTGGTGCGTGAACGCCTTGTTCCCTTACCTCTTTCAGGTCACTTTTGAAACATCCCCAAAGACTCTTTCTCCCACCTCATCTAAAATGACATCTTCTTAACTCAAGCCACTCGCTACCTCTTGCCTCTTTTATTTTTCTGCCAAGTTGACTTCTCTCCCCTTGGAGGTGATATTTAATGTGTCCAGAAGATCTCCAAATGCCTTCTGTCTCTCTGCCCAAACCTGGTCTTCCTTTGCAAGGTATCCTTTACTCCTAACACCACACGTTCACTCCATCACCAGATGCTGTCACTTCCTAAACGTGACCACTCCTCACACCTCCGCTGACAGCACTCTTAATTCCTGCCCTGACTGCCCCTCCGCAGGGCAAATGAGGGAGCTGGTCTCCCTAACTCTGCTGCTGCCTCCTGTGGTCCAGCCTCCTTAAACTGTCTGGTGATTTCTCAAATATGTTTCCTCCCCTGTTTAGACCCCTCAACTAGTTTTTCATCACATTGAGGACAGGTCAACAATTCTTATTATGGTCTATAGTAGGCATGCCTAATCTGCCCCGATGCTACCTTAATCTAACCTCTTACCCCTCTATTCACACATAACATCCCAACCACATGAGCCTCCCTTACTTCTCTGAACAAGCAAAGCTGCTGCTTCTTCAGGAACTTCGATTCAAACACACACATGCAGAAACAGAAAGGAACATGTATAAAGGATGAACATTTACTAGAATGACAGAACAGGAGGAGACTGCACAGACCGAGTTTAAACCAAAGTCTACCACCCATGTAACCTTAGGTAAAAGCTGCTAATTCCTTAAACTACTCAAATCCCTTCACTTGTAACAACAACAACAAAAATATGGACACCACTGCCAATTCCATAAAGCTGTAGGGAAAACTAAGAACTGATTTCAAACATCTGTCTCTTGGTGGAGGCCAAACAATGCTGCTCCTTTTCCTCTGTCATATAATTCTCGTCTCGGAGATGACAAACAGTTGATATCAGCTCAGTAACTACCGTGACTTATTTGCCAAATATCGAGAATTACTATCTTTGAAAAAGGGAAGTCATTTGGACACAGCTATATCACGTTATACGACATTCTCGGTACACAGTTCAGTTCAGTTCAGTTCAGTCGCTCAGTTGTGTCCGACTCTCTGTAACCCCATGAATTGCAGCACGCCAGGCCTCCCTGTTCATCACTAACTCCCAGAGTTCACCCAAACTCATGTCTATTGAGTCGGTGATGCCATCCAGCCATCTCATCCTCTGTCGTCCCCTTCTCTTCCTGCCCCCAATCCCTCCCAGCATCAGAGTCTTTTCCAATGAGTCAGCTCTTCGCATCAGGTGGCCAAAGTATTGGAGTTTCAGCTTCAGCATCAGTCCTTCCAAGACAACTGAAATGCAGTTACCAGAATATGCACACATTTTCAAAATTAGTTTTCAGCCTGCTTTTCTGTGAGGCACACAAGAATCCCTTTGCTCTGAACCTCCTATTCCTAAGGGGAAATATACTTTTCTTTCAACCAATATTGAAGATACTCTTCATATTCTCAAAAAAATATGCTACATATATATATGCTAAACATAAAGAAGGATTATTTTAGGAAGGCATTACTGACTCCCTAAAAATAAATGTGTCGTAGTCTCCCGGACTCTTCCTGTCCTCATTTCCTAGAGGCCCAGGGTGCTGCCCTAAAGAAACCTACTATGCCTCATGTACCCAATCTCTCCATATACGTAAGGCTACTGGCTATTTTTAGCACATTTGTCAGGGACAGCTGTTAAAGAGTAGAAGGGAAAAAAAAAAAAAAACAAGAAGCAATGTAGGAAGAACACAGTCATGCATGATAGGATAGGAAAAGGGCAGCAAAGAACAGACTGAACACAATGTTCAGTCAAAACACTCAGTGGACAAACAAAAACCAAGGACACTAAGAGGAAGAAGGTGTAAGCTAGTGGTACCAAAAATGAGGTCCTCTCCCAAGATTTCCAAGTTTCCTGGGAACTGCAAAGTTGGTGAAAGGCTTATTAACTACAGGTCAAGTTCACAATAGTTGTATCAGTATTTTGCAGTAAAAAAAGAAAAAAAGAGATAGTCATCTCCACTTTCATATGAGGTTTTCTTAATCATCAACATTATCTCATCTAAATTAAGAACTTTATAGACACCCTCCATCCTGAGCTGTCACACACTTCAGTCTTTATCTTGGATTTTATCATCACAGCCCCAAGGTGGAGGCAGCTATCCCCATTTAACGGATGGACAAGTTAATCTCACAAGCTCACAGTAAGGAGCAGAGATAAGACTCAAGCCCAGGCCTGACTTCAGAGTTCAGCTCTCAGATACCCTCACCTGTCCCTCCTTTCTGTCTTTCATTTTTTCTATAAACTTGAGACTGTACCTTGTCCACCAGGGTCCCTGGGTATAGGCAAGGCTCAAGGCTCACGTGGTCGTGCTTCTAGAAATGAGACTACAAGGACCGGTCTCGGAAAGCAGACTAGTCTGCTTGGATTAAGTAGCGTCAGCATCGGGAAGCCAAAAGCAAGGTTTGATTTCCGGCCGCTGGTATCGGAAGAGGAGGAGGAAGAGGAGGCAGAGGAAGGACGGAGGGGTGAGGACTGCCGGAGAGAAGTCCCAGGTGCCGGTTTACCTGCATTCTGCTGGGATGGGGGAAGACCCGGGAGCGGCGGTCAAAGGTCTGTCCCACGTGGTAAGGCGGGAAGCGCCGCCGGTACTGGGGGCGGTACTGGGGGCGGCGCGGCTGACTCCGGGCCGCAGAGAACTGCCCGGCAGCGGAGGGGGCCTCCAGTCCTTCACTGCTGCCGCTCCCTTCCTCCTCCTCCTCCCCAGCGTACTAGCGAAGCAAAGAAACAGAGGTTCAGAAGAGGTGTCGGCAGGGAAAGAAGCAAAGAATACCATTTAGACTGAGTATCAACGAAAGAAAAAACAAAATTCTCCCCCAATGGAACGATCCCTTCTAGTATATCGACAAAAATGCATATACCCCGGATCATCAGGTGATGACCTGAGATAAGCTACATTAAGATTAAAGCAGATCCATGCAGATAAAATACCAAGAAGCAGAAAAGCAAGTGCAATTAATCGCTAAAGAATTTAGTTCGCATCTAGTTAGAACTGGTCAGTATCAGTTGACTAACCACCCAAAAAACATTTACACAGTTTAGAATATTTGGCTCCACCAAATGTGTCTCCCCAACACTGGCCATCCACTGGGGCAAAGTAAAGAAAAATATATTTTGTATATTTTGTGGTTGGTCCTAAGTGGTTTGCTTCCTGGACTGGTTGGGTTCTCAAAGTGTGGATGGAGGTCTCTGAAATCCTTCCTAGGGGGTCATCAAGGTCAAACTATTCTCATAAGGCTGGCAGGATGCTGTGTTTTCCCATCTCATTCTCTCCTGAGTTGGGGGCAGGAGAGGGGTTGGATGTGTCACAGAAGCGACAGTGACACACGGTCCCTCACAGCCCCAAGGCAGAAGGAGCTGTAAGAGTCCAGTCTTTTATTAAACCGACATCAGTGATTGGTAAAGACCTAAAGCAACACCACTCTTTTCACTCAATTAAAAAATAGCTTTCATTAAAAAAAAAAAAGTTATTTGTATTTACAAGTAATAGCTTATTTTAAAATAAATTAAATCTTTTAAATTCTGCTTTACTTTCCAATACAATAAATAATAATAGATATAAACATACATAAAAACTCTGGGATCCCATAATGAAGCATATAAATGGGTCCAAAAACCAGAAGGTTCGAGAACCACTGACTTATGGCATACCTCTCTTTGTTTAGCAATAAAGTTTTAATTGCACTTTAATACATAGTAGCAAGTAATAAATACAGTTTCTGAATATAACAACTTTGTTAACACAAGGAACTATTGAATCATTTTATCTTTTTCCTGTATTTAAACTACCATTTCACATACTAACATTTTATATCAAAAAAATATAAGCAAACAGCTAAACATCCCTTAAAGAAATTTTTTATTTCAAATCTTAAAGGGGGATTGCAATGCCAAAGGTAGTCTTAAGTAAAGTAACTATAGTTTTTAAAAAATGAACAAATTTAGAATGAAGAAAATTAAATGACTGATGTTGGGGGTGAGAGTATTTAAGATTTAGAACTCTCCAGAAAACCAAGCCCACACCAGCAACAAAATTCTCAAAGAGGAAAAGCTTCAAGTATAGCCTCAGCTAGTATAATTTCAGAAAATCCAAGTTAACTCTATACTTTATAAAATCTGTATCAGATACAATCTCTAATGATTTAAAGGCATATTAGCATAGAAAATGTTCCCCCAAATAGTGTGACTGAATAAACTGTAAATTTTCTCTTTAGGTTTCTCTGTATCTGAGTTTTCAAATCTTTCATTAAGATTAGTTTTACAAAATAAGAACAATGGCACCACCATTGCCAAACACACTCAGGAAGCTGTCAGGACCTAAAAGACATCACAACAGAAAACCTTCATTTATGTTTATTTTCAGAATTTGGATAATTTTGCTTCTAAACATCACATACATGACTTCAGAATTTCGAGCTGAGGAGAAACGTCTTTGAAGGAAAATTTTTCACTCAAGGCTTTTTACCATTTGTACTTCTGAGTTAACCTAGAAATCAAAACAATTACCACTAGTGTTCCAAGAATCTGGTGAACGTGAAAGAGTTAACACGATGTAGTAAATGCTCTGGTAGCCTGTTCCAACTGTCTCGGACACAGTTTATTATTAAAAATCAAACAGGATAAGCAAAACATGGGTAAGAGAAATACAGGAAGAAAAACAAGATCCAATATGGAATCTGATAAAAAGCAATTTGGGCTGCGTGTTTAAGACGACACAATGAAGAGAGGAAACATTTAGGTAAGCAGAAAAATACTATTCTATCAAAGTGTAGAGATATAAACCATTCTCAATCTGCAAATACTTCATTCTGGTGAGATTTTTTTCAAAAGTTTTCCCTGGGTGATGCACATAGCCACAATCCTGTGTTCACAAAGCATCTTGAGTTTTATTCCAGGGTACCAATCCCTGGTACTAATTCTAGAAACATCAAAAATGACTCATATCTGAGAGGTTCCTCATGACCACAAGTTGGATGCCTCGAGAATATTTTAAACTGAGCCTCCTAAGAAAGCTCCAGCCAGACTTGGCTGTAAACCCTTTCACTTAGATTGGTACCAATCTACGGGACTAAAAGTCCAGAGACTTAATTATTGCTTAACTTTGAAATAATGGGAAATGCTATCTTAAATAAAGCAGCTACATAATTGAGGCAAATCACTTAATATTTCTGTGGCCAGCATTGTCCATCACTTACTCCAGAGCTGTTCCTCACTCTTCCTTGCCAAGGAAAGGCTGACTTTCTTAGAAAGAAACGGGGTCAGTGCCAAGGGATGAACACCAGATGTAAGCCAATCACAGAAATCCCAGGCCCCTTCCCTCTACCCCACCAAGTGGATGTCACATGGTTTGGTTCTGGCCCATAAAGGAGCCAAAAGAAGAGAAAACTTTTTTGACAACCTTGGCATGGCCCAAGTTAAGCCTTCTTGTTACAAGATAATTAAATGGCTGTTACTTGCAGCCAAATACAAACAAA
This sequence comes from Bubalus kerabau, assembly GCF_029407905.1. Lineage (NCBI taxonomy): Eukaryota > Metazoa > Chordata > Mammalia > Artiodactyla > Bovidae > Bubalus > Bubalus kerabau. The sequence continues at coordinate 23,023,272 of NC_073624.1, forward strand.
CTGATACAACTGCTGAATGGCAAAAATGTCCCATAAGACCAGTGGGGATGAATTCTGAACACAAAAGATTTCCCATCCAAAAAAAATCACTGTGTTTCCAGGAGAAGATACAGCTTTTATGTGCTCCAAATATACACACTTAATTTTAGATGTGCACATTTCTTGGGTCACTGATGATGAAAGAGACAACGTACATTGCGGGGCGGTCCACGGCGCCGGCCGTAGTAGCCGCGTCTGTAGCGGCGCCGGTCAGCAGCATATCGGCTCCCTTCCACTGGAACGCCATCCGGGCCGGTCACATTGGCTGCTTCTGCACCCTGAGAAAGGAAGAAACCAAAGACGGCCTTCGAGTCAGAAAGAAGCCAAACGACCAAAAGCACCGCCTTAGACAGCCAGAGGGTTTAAGACTGGCAGGAGGTACTAGAAGTTCCTACGGGTGACCTCGTTTTAATAAGGTGAGCAAGATGCTTGATGTATTTAAATGTCTACAGCATGACGCCTACACTGACGCAACACTGTTTATCAACTAGGCTGCAATATAAAATAAAAAGTTAAAAAATAATAGATGTATATACAGCTCGCGTGCTTCCACAACCTCTGCTCTCTTGATTCAAGAGCAATATGTATACATATTTATCTTTAAGTAACATAAAACTGGTAAATATAAAGCAACTGGAGCAAAGGAATGCTAGACCAGGACGAATATTCTTCACTGGAAATAACTGAGATACTTCCTAGAAAATACTGAAACCTGTTACTCTGTGAGGTACCAAGAGAATCCACTCGTGGGCTCACGTGGTCTGTCCAGCACTGAGCTAGTGAGAGAGAAATTCCTCCCAGTGTGGCAGTGGCTGGAATGAAGGGCTGTTGACTCAGCTCCTCCTTTCACATACAGTGTCCACAAAAGTAGTCCCTCTTTAAATCTTATTGTTGAAACAGACATAGCCTGCAAATTCTCTATGGACAAGCAGATAAAGTAATGCTTCAGAAATATAAAAAGTTCAGGCAAAGGAGATTCAAAAGAGTGAAACCCCACTCTTATGTCCATTTGTATAACCTCACATGCTGAAAATACACAGAGGTAAAATTAACCTGGCTAGACAAAATTTTAATAGTTGGATGGGACATTAGGGATTGTTACATGTCTGCATTTGCTGGTAGGTAACTTGGAACTCTGAAAGATCTGCAAGATACTCTGGGATCACATTGGTAAAGATCACTTAAATTTTTATATGAGATGAAGTAAAGTGTTTCTCTTTTAAAACAGGAAGACAGTTTGAGAGTTGCTAAGAATAAGAACAACAGAATGAATGGTGTGTATATCAGAAGAGCAATCATCTGGGAGTCAACTAGTCAGCTTACAATTAATAAATAAAGCATAAAAGACATTACTAATATTAGAATTAAACATATCACAGCATTAAAAACCTGTCGATGCACATCAAAATGATCCTTTTAGCTTCCTGGGTTAGTCTTCATGTGAAGATAGCGGTTATACAGTCTGTCAAGATGCCTCTGGCTTTTCAAAACCCAAGCCAAAGAGAAAACATAATGATTATATTTGATTTTATTCTTAAAACAAAAGTATCTTTCACCCCAAAACAGCTTTTATCAATTTTTAATACTATAAAACTACCTTAATTCTTAAAATTTTATTTATGTATTTATTTTTGGCTGCCTTGGATCTTCATCTCTGTGCATGAGCTTTCTCTAGTTGGAGCAAGCAGCGGCTAAGCTCTAGTTGTACACGGGCTTCTCACTGCTGTGGCTTCTCTTGCTGCAGGGCATGGGCTCTAGGAGGGTGTGCAGTTTCGGCTCCAGGGCTCTAGAGCACAGGCTCAATAGCTGTGGTGCACAGGTTCAGTTTCTCTGCGGCATATGTGATCTTCCCAGATCAGAGATTGAACCCATGTCTCCTGCACTGGTAGGTGGATTCTTTAGCACCAAGCCACCAGGAAAGCCCTGTTTTAATTTTAAATTTCACTTGAAAATACATTTAGTACCAAAATAAGATTTGTCATTTTAAATCTTCAGAAATTAGCTTTTCCTTCCATGATTAAATAGTGTTCATCATTTATTAAAATGGAAATTAAAATATCCTTTTATACTGCATCAAACAATGCATATGTTAGTCAATAATCAGAAACACTTTTACTTAAAGAATTGCTTCTTTCTGTCATAGTAAAAATCCAAAGTACTGTTAACTCATAAAGGACAGAGAGACCATTTACTAAGCAAGAAAATATTGCCAGCACCCTGGATACCCAACCACAATCTCCTCTCACCTTCTCTCCTTCAACCACATCAAACTCTACGGTTTCTCCATCTCCTACACTGCGCAGGTATTTCCGTGGGTTATTTTTCTTGATGGCAGTCTGTCAAGATTAAAAAAAAATTCTGAATGAAGTATAGGTCAAAGTTGGCCACAGAGTTCATCCCTTTCAAGTTTACTGGCTCTACTGAAGAAATCGTTGATCTAATGTTGTTGTTTAGTCGCTAAGTCGTGTCCGACTCTGCGATCTCATGAACTGCAGCGCACAACGCTCCTCTGTCCATGGTGTTTCCCAGGAAAGAATACTGGAGTGGGTAGTGGTTTCCTCCTCTAGGCACCTTCCTGACCCAGGGATGGAACCTGTGTCTCCTGCATGGGCAGGCATGTTCTTTACCATTATTCTATTCTATTCTCCCAACTAACCTGCATCTCCAAAACAAGAACAACAAAACAAAAAACACTATACAACTATGTTCCACATTACTTTCTTGATTTCATGTTATCCTTCAAAATTCATCTTGGTAGGTGGGTTAAATAGAAACTGCAGTTATTCTGATGAACTAATCGTGATACTGGATGGATGCGTTTCCTCACACTATGAAGTGTCTTGGGTCAGACTCTTTTTCCATCATTATGGAGGCTGTGGGATGGGGGACGCCTCCATAAAATCTTACACATGCACATAAACACAGAAATATGGGGATAGAGATTTCAGTGGATAAGAGAAACTGCTAACCTCCAAAGAAATTTTAAAAATCCAAGGGGGGATAAATATTTCTGACAATATATGAAAATACCTCAAGAACAAAACACTGCTGACAACCTTCTCTCCCATTTTACAGATGAGGAAACCAATTGGAGGCTGATAAGTGATTTATCTGAGTTTATAAAAATACAGCCTGGGGGAAGGAGGAAGGTGGGTGGGGGAAGTGTATACCCCTGTACTATAATTGTGTGATATTTATTCAAATTTTTCTCATCACATCATTCACATGTCAGCTCATCCCTACGCGCTCCCTGATAAATAACATTGAAAGGTTAATGACATTATCCTGCAGTGAACATGGGCACCTAAATACCTGCTTATGAACAGGCTTCTCTTTTTCAATCAATGGAGGGAAGAAAATAATTCCTGAATTCCATTTCGTCGGCTGGTATCTCTAAACAGTTAAAGGGGCTCTGGGTTTCTGTGGAACTAGGTCAGCCTTATTTTATAAAGCGATTAGGCATGTGTAATCTAGCCCTTCCCTTACTCTGAGTAGGAGGGAGGGAAAAAAAAAAAAGAATGAGCCAGTAGGGCAGAGACCTCACCCACAGAGGAAAAAGGCAGTTCAGGACAGGATATACACGCAGGCCGCCTGAACATTCAGCCAGTCCAAAAACAGCCCCTCCCTACCGGCTCGTTCCCTTTTTCCTGTTAAACTGGGCAAGCCTCAGCACACCGAGGTGACTCACCACCCAGCCTCACGGGGGGCTGGAATCAGGTCACACACTCACAGGCCAATGAGGCTGGCCACTGGCACAGAAACTTGTGAGGTCCCTTTACGCCATCAGTCACCAGAAGGCAGAGTTCTTACCCCCAAAATCTCTATTACCCGCTAGGTGTTATAAGCAACACTCCCTTCTAGTCTGTTCTGACTTTAAAAGTCACTGTGTCTGAACAAAGTAATCCACTCCAGTTACCCAGGCACAACTGGAATATAACTGATAGAAACCACAACAGGATTGCTCCTTCTGAGATAGCACTCTCTCCAGTCACCAAACTCTACCCCACGGTGCAGAGGATCCTAAACAGCAGGAAAACACAGAAAACCAGACGCTTGACAGAGCCCTGGAGGTGAACTGTTGGTACCTGTCTCTGTACTTCTCTGTTTGATTCACTAAGAACCACACATATATGAGACAATTCACTGAAAACTAACCATACAAAAAGAAAACTAAGTGCACGTAATGCTTTTAATCTCTTTTGCCAAGAAAGTCCAGGATACAGAATAACATCCTAGGTTAATAATGTAGAAAAAGACTGAGCTTCCTATACAGAGAAGTCCATGTTTTCCGTATTTTACACTTTTTCTGCATCTCCTTGACTACAGGGGACTACAGGCCTATTTGATCTGGACATGTGCTAAGCAGGACAGAGGAGGGGACTAGCCTGGGAGCTGGAGTCTCCTTATATCTTAGATGTTGCTTGTGCTCAGTCACTAAGTCGTGTCCAACTCTTCTGTACCCCACGGACCGTAATCCACCAGGCTCCTCTGCTCATGGGATTTCCCAGGCAAGAATACTGAAGTGGGTTGCCATTTCCTTCTCCAACGGATCGTCCCCACCCAGGGATTGAACCCGAGTCTCTTGCATTGGCAGTTCGATTCTTTACCCCTGAGCCTCCTGGAAAGCCCCCATGTCTTGGATACACACACTTCAGCCATCTGCTTCGCTGAGCTATTTACCCAAGTTCAAGTTGCTCTGATGGAGCGGAATTTAACCAGTATCCACCCAGGCGAAGGTAAGTTGGGGCCCAGCCAAACACAAGGAGGAAACACAGTCAGGAGCACAGGCTGCTAAGATGGAAATAGAAGTGCTTTAGCTGAAGACTCGAAAGCTCTAAAAATTAGCACGTGGTCTGATTATTACTTCATTAAGCTCAAAAAATAAAACTGTCTGAAAACAGTTAATGTGATGGACGAGAGGAGCTTAAGTGCTAATCTTAAAATGTGGAACTGGGCCCTCTTGCCAAAATAAAACCCCAGAAGGAGTTTCGAGCAGAACAGCAACGTGCAGGGCTTCACTTTGGGAAAGGGATAATAATAGCATATTACAGACTCCCGTCTCCTCAGAGAGCAAACATCACAGTTATTGTCCCTCTTACCTGATGTACAAATACATCTTCTTTGGTGTCATTTCTGTTGGAAGACAAAAAGCTCACAGTTAGAAGAACTAGGTAAGTGGGAAAACTTAAAACAGTTTAGAGCCTAGGACTTCAAAACACAACATAGATGTCTGTCTGTCCTCGAAACTCAGATGCCTCAAGTCAGTCCTCCTTAAAAACTTCTAAACCCAAAAGGGACCCACCTTAGTCCTCCACATGACAATGCTGCCTGGCTTCATGCACACAGAGTCAACCTACCAAAACACCCGTTTCCTCTCATCTCTCTAAATCACATGATGTGTAACCAGAGCCCGAGGTTTCCCTCCCAGCGAAAGCAAAGCAAGACAGTTAAAAGGACAGGACACAGCTGTGAACTAGGCTCCCCTTACACTGAAACCTAAAACAACCCCCCCTCCACCACCACCCTACTCTAAATCCCTACCCCACCCCCACTGCCCACCAAAACATACAAGGAAGAAATTAGAGGAATTTTTTTTTTAAGAAGGTGGGGTCCTAGCTAGGAGGGCTAGAGAAAATGATGGTATCATATAAAAACATCAGAACACCCTCACCGCTTGCAGCTGTGTTCTCATTCCTATATGGTTAGAAGTTACCATGGTTTAAAGAAAACACTGTGGTTTCTACACAGGACTTGGACCAGACCTGGGTTACAGATCCAGCTCAATTACTCACTAGTTGTGTGACCTGAGGAAAGTTGCTTAACCAGTCTAGGATTCCACTCCTCCATCTGTGAAATTGTGGATACCCACTCAATTATCTTAAGGCCCTTCCCCTTTCTCTATTGTCCCCACTGCCACGGCTTTTTCTTTTAATGACTAGATCATATAAAATAAGTTATTTATCCATGTTTTAGAAATGCATTGCAATTAATGTTTAATGATCAGCAGTTTAGAAATGAGAGTATTTACATGGCTCGGAAATCTGAAAACTTACACAAGCCATTAATAAAGTATGGGAAAAGACACCAACAATAGGTTCCACAGCATGAGGACATATTTAAGTAAAACATGCAGAGATACACACACATACCGATTTATAAATCCATATCCATTTCTGACGTTGAACCATTTGACAGTGCCAAGGACTTTGGTGGCTAAAATAGGATTAAGCAGATAAATTAGTATCTGACCTACAAAGAGATAAAGCTCATACCACTAAGGTCTTGATAGCATTATTTAAAGCTTAAATATACCTGAGGAAACCATTAAAAGCTTAACTTCAGAGTTTATCGAGAGAAGAAAATGGAGGAAATGAAGTTGTCACAGGTTGTCACAGGGAACTACTCTTCAGAAGACTAAACCTTTCTTCCTTGGGAAATGTCTCAGTGAAGTCCTGAGATAAGGTGTTGTCCTAAGTCTATATGATTCTGTAGTGATTAAAATTGAGAAACACTGTTTAAGGGGAGAAAAATGAAAACATGCTCTTTAAAGTTTTACAGCAGAAAAGTGTTCTAAGTGCTGAACGCAGCTCTTGATGAAAGTGACTATAGACACATGAACAAGGTGAGCCCTGAGACCTGACACATCGCTTTCACACTTTGAAACTGTCGGCAAACTCCACATAGTGAAAGAGTAGCTCCTTGTTAATAGCTGATCTACAGAGACCTGAAGAAACTTGTCTTGATGCCAGATGGGGGCCCATCAGAGGAGTCCAGAGTAATAATAGAAGTGAGGCGGGCTCAGGCCAGTTCTGTTCTTACCACCCCGAGACATGATGCAACAGGCCTTTTCAAACCTGCGATGAATTTGGGATTCTGTTTCATTGTTTATCCTGCTCTCTTCATTTGGTGGGAATCAAACCAAACTGATTTTGGTTTCTCCTATAAACCAAATTCTTATCAGCATTTTCTTATAACCCTCCCAATGTGATTGCTGACTCGACTTGCCCTTGTGACAGGACCATTTCTGTACAAGGTACGATCTTAACAGAACTCAGGAGAAGAAATCTAAACCAATAGTATGGTCATGGAACTTGTACTTCACAGATTTATGTTTATGTTAGCCATTTATGATTTTAGATGACTCCTCTGAATCAACTGTGAATACCAAATCCAGTACTTCTATGAAATGCCCAGGTCTAAATTCAGGAAAAGCATAAAGCAATTATCAAAACTCAGTGAGACAAGAAATGTGGCAATAGAGTATCTTTAAAAAGAAAAAAGCTTAGGAGAGAATAAAAGTAACAACTAACCATGAGATACAACATTTTTAATTTCCAAGGAAAAATAATAAAGATTCAGCTTTTAAATTCAAGAAGAAAACAGTAATTAGGGCTTACTCTGCTGTGGGCAGGGTTAGTTCTGAGTTTTGCTAAATGCATATGCTTGGGGAAGTAGTTTATTTAGCTCTCTTTGTAAAAAGAAAACACAAACAAAAAACTCTTTCTGCCTTCAAAGTCATTTGGCCCACCATTTACTGAGCAATCTCCACTTTTTATGCCAACTAAGGAAAATCTTTCTCCAATAAAGAGACTAAACTATTAATACCTTCAGTTTCAGGGCATTTGAATTACAGCAACAGGGCAAAGAGGAAAAAAAAATATTTTAGATCTAAATGTACACAGAAGACTGGTTTTGATCAATCATATGCTTTTAAATCTCACATTATTTCAAATGATATGCTTTTTGTCTCATTTGCCCCAAAATTAATGAATTAGAAAAACAAGGAAAATATAAAGGTAGGAACTCTTTTTATTCATTTTCATATAGTTAATGTCTACAGGCACTGTCAAAGGCATAATTGCGATTAGAAAAGCAACACTAATAAAGAGAAAGATGAAAGTGATTTTCAAGGATAACTTCAATCCAGGTGGAAGGTTATTTTTATTCCCACTTTAGTTTTTAAAAATTTCCCAATTTCACCAATGTTTCCAGTGACCTCACAAGGCCAAACACAGTCATCCATTCTTCTTGTTTTAAAGCCCATAAACTCACTTCACATACACAGAGCTGGATGGGGAAAGGAGGAAGACCAACAAGCTTCCATGAGGTTCATTAAGAGTGAAGTTTTCCTTCAGTCATGTCAACTACTTCCCTGGCCTGTGGCTGGCTATACGCTGAAGTTTGGAACCATTTCTAAGAACTAGAATGCAAGAATCCCAAACCAGAATTCCATTTCAGTCAGCACTGCACCTGGCACATTGTAGGCGCCATGTGTCCGTCTGGCTAAGGACAGGAGATGGCAGAACACACTGGACAGAGAGTGTTGAAATGTCAGGCAGAAGGCTGTCGTTGTTGTGATTTGGGAGTGACAGTGCAAAGACCCAAGACCTACAACCTCACCACCAGGGATGTGCTGGGACTGTCAGAGCAGTTGGTGGCTGAGTAATTTATCTAGTTCCTTCATCTTTAAAGATATCTACTGCAGTCTAAAATTCAGTTTAGATTCAAGAAAGATACAGGGATCCAGTGAAAAACTGAGAAATTTCCTTTATAAGAAGATAAATCAAATTAAGAACATATCCTAACACTGCTTCAGATAAACCAAGGCTGTCTCTCTTGACATTTGGCATGGGAAGTATTCCAAGAAACACTTGTTGAAAACAATATCACAGTACAACCTGGACTAGACTGGAGCAACTTTTAGCCTAGAGAAATGAAGGCTATTTTGTTTCTTAACCTGCACATGTTACATTTAGCAGCTCGTTTGACAGTAACTGAGTAAAATCTAACCCTAAAAAAAAAAAAAAAAAAAGAACACAGGCCTCTCAAGGCAGGAAAAATGGGATCCTATTAAACTTTCTTCACATGATTCCTCCAAGTTTCTGCCTATAAAATTTTCTTCCTAGAAAATTGGGCAGGCAAGGCTCACAGAAACCAAACATGCCCCATGCAAAATACTGAAAATTTCTCAGAAGCATCTTACACCATCTCTTAACTTTCCCTGGTTTAAAAAAAAAAGAGGGAATGAGATATACAGCACACACCCTTTAGAGACCTTATTCCCCACCCACTGCCTAGGCCTCACACAGGGCGTTAACGTTACTGAATGAGAGGACGATGAGATCCGTGACAAAACCAACAATGACTACAGACATCCTTTGTAACGTTCTGCCCCCGGGACCTGAACATCTCCTCTTCCGATTCCCCTTCCTAAGTTACAAGTCCCCAAGATAACGAGGCTGCGAACTAACGTCATCCCCTCACTTCCGACCAAGTTTTTTCAGCTGCTGCACCAAGCGCTTTCCCACAATCCGGGAAGACAAGAGTGGTAAACACCAAGTCTTTCTTGCAGCAGCGGGCAGAGCGAGGGAGGAGGACGCGGGACCGAGACCCAAGTTTCCCCGGAGAGGGATTGCAACACCCCTCCGCCAGCATGTGGCCGACAGAAGCCTGGCCTCGTTCCCGTGCCCCCGTGAGAAGGGCGTCTGGGACGGACACCTGAGCCTTCCCAGCAAGAAGCCTTTCCACCACCACCAACTCCCCCACCCTTGCCCTGTCTCCTCCAAGCGCCTTCCTCTTCCCTCCAAGGAAATGCTCTCCTCGCCCAGAACCTAAGCGAGGACTCCAAAGTTCCCGTGCCACGTGGGTGCCTGTCCCATCCCTACATCCACTTCCATCCCACCCTGGATCCTCTCTCCCGACTGCCGCTTCTTTCCGCTCCGCACCCGGGGATGCGTCGCCACGGGACTGCGCGACAGCGCCCTCCTAGGGTACCCCCAGTTAAGACCCCCAACTTGCGAACCCAGGGGCGCTCGGGCGGCCGGGAGCGCCGCGCCCTGGTCCGGCAGCTCCTGCGGGATGGGCGGCCGCCCGTCCCGGGGTGGGGGAGAACCCCACGTCCCCGGGGACCCCGCTCCATCCCGCCCAGACAGGCGGCTGGAGTTGCCCACACGTGCTCGGCGGCCCCGGCCCCAGCCCCAGCCCGGAGCGGCACCCCCATCCTCCCCGCCTGACTCACCGAGAACTTTCTTCTCCGCGTCCTCGCTGCCCACGGCGGCCGAAGAGGCGGGGGCCGCGGTGCCCGGGGCCGCGTCCCCACCGGGGTTGCCCGAGACCAGGGCGGCCGGGGCAGGGGCCGGGGTAGCGCCGCCGCCCGCCGGGCTCTTGGGCGCAGGGTCCTGGGGGGCCGCCTCCGCCGGAGCCTGCGGGAGGGCGGCGGCGGTGGTGATGGGGGCGCTGCTGCTGGGAGCGGCGGAGGCGGTGCTGGTGGTGCTGGTGGCCTCGCTCGCCTCGCTCATGCCGCCTCCTCCGCTGTCCCTCGGGCACCTCGGTGGCGGTTGGTCGGCGGTTGGCGCGGCTGGAGGGCGCGGCGGCCGGGGGCTCGCTCTCCCGGAGGCCGGGCTGGGTGGGGGTGTCTCGCGGCGGGAGGCGGCTCGCGCTCTTGGGCTGCGCGCTCGCTCCGGTGCTCCGCGCTCGGTCTTACTGCCCCAAAAATGGCCCCGCACGAGTTCTTCTAGGCGGCGCGCGGGCCCGGGGAGGGGAAAGGGTGGGGAGGGTTGGCTCCGGAGTTGGGGCATCGACTTCATTAGCATTTAAAGGCGCCCGCTGCCCTTTTTCCCACCCCCTCGCCACTCGGGCCGGGATGGGGCGCAGGGAAGGAAAGCAAGGGTGCGCCGGGGCTTGGCCGGCTGCTCCGGAGTTTTCCGCGCAGCGCGCGTTGCCGCCCCGCTTGGTTGGAGCAGGGGCCACAAGGCTCCCCTGCCTCGCCACGTCTTCCAGGAGGGGCACACTGGGGCATCCAGGAGACGCGGCGCTTCTCTCTCCCCAAATGCACGCTTGTAAGTCTTTTCTAGTGAAACCGTTCAGCATTTCTGAAGCACCATAAACTGTTTCTGATACAGCAATGAAGAACTGGAATAATACCGTCTTCAGGCTATTTGGCTACTTCTTCCTGAAAGAGAAGTTATGGATGACTTGTCTATGAGCCTCAGGTGAGGAAATTGAAGTCCAGCCCTTGGCGAATTCATGTAAACGTCAGTTTACAGCAATGCAAGGTCTTACCTGGTGGCTCAGGCGGTAAAGAATCTACCAGCAGTGCGGGAGACCTGGGTTCTCTCCCTGGGTTGGGAAGATACTCTGGAGGAGGGCATAGTAACCTACTCCAGTATTCTTGCCTGGAGAATCCCCATGGACAGAGGAGCCTGGTCGCAAAGAGTCGGACACGACTGAGAGACTAAGCACACACAGGGCAACAAACAGCGAGCTGTTCATATGCATAGAATAATGAACTTGGAGGGAGAAGACTAAATCCACACCCCACTTTCTGCTCGAATTGCCTCTGCCAGCCAGTGAAAACTCAAGTAGTCGAGCCCTCTTAGCCTCGAGGGCAAAGAGGAGGGTCACAGAGAAGCAGATCACTCAATAAACGGTATTTTCAGTTTAAGGAGTCCACCTGATCTTAAGAGAATGGAACTGGATTATGCGAAACACAGGCCAAAGGGCCTCTACTTAAGAACCATGGGAATACAGGGCTGTTAAGTGTTTTTTGCCTCCAGGGTCTAGACAGCCCTAGGTATACACTCGAGTGCTGCTCTTAATTAATGGAGTCAACTTGGACTAGACATTCAATGTTCCAGAGTGAATTTCCTCCTTTATGAGGGTTTCTCCAAGGTACCCTGGAAAGTAGATGGGATTATCATATGTAACTCCAGTGTCTGGTCCAACAAAATCTCCTTTTCGTTCTCCATTCTCCTAAACTATTTACCTACCCCCTTCCCCTGGGAATTGTGTATCATGTGGCTACATAAGGAGGGTAGCAACCAAGTATAATTCCTTATTGCAATTTCCACTGGTTAGCAGAGTACCTAGCAGCGAAGTAGAACACAGGAAATGTTTACTAAATGAAAACAAAAGACCACACTTTCCAAACTCAGTTGCTTATCAGCACATTCATTGTCAATAATTATAAAACTATCCTGCCTTATTACTTTCTTACTCCATCCATTAAAAAACATAAAAGTTAAACTTGACAGGGAAAAAAAGCAAAATATGGAATATTTGACTTTTCCATGTAACCCACCTGTATTTTTAAAATTATAAAGATGTAAATGCTAGATTCATATTTTAGTTGGACTACAATATGGACTATACAGTGATGTTATCTATATGCAGGTGTGTTTAAAAAAAATTGCTGATCCAATTCTAAGTGTGATTAAATTATTTCTTAATTGTAAAGAGTGAGTCTTAATTACAATTAGATAATATGTATGATTTTATTCTGGTGAGGACTGGCCATTGACTTTCTTATCTAACAAGATGATTATCACTGGTATGCAGAACTGAATTGCAAGGGGGGAAAATGATCTAATAGCCAAATCCTTAAAATATTATATATATATATTTATGTATACCTATATATCTACCCTTGGAAAATAATTCATAACTAACAGGTGTGGTCTCCAACCTCTGGAAGACCCTAAAATAATTACAGATGCATCCTGGGATTTCCTAGAATTTTGTGCTGGAATGGCTCCCAAAACTACTCATCATTTTCATCCAAAAAAAGCAGTGAGCAGCTGGGAGTTCTTGGTACTGTGCTAAATAAATCTAGAGAGAATTAATTAGAGCAAACATGATCTGTGTTGTTTTAATAATCATAACAAGAGAGCAACTTTGATGTAGACGCACACGGAGTCTTCCATTTCTTCATTTACTCATGAACTCATGTGCTTGCTCATTAGCACATAATTACTGAACTACACGCTGTGTCAAAGTGCTACACTCTGAGTATCTGATGTTGATCAATATGAAGCTTACACTGTGTTTTTTTTCATGTGAGATCATTTTTTTTTCCACTGTCATTTACACTGAAATAAAACATCATGTCTCAAATTTGAGATTAAGTGGAACAATGAAAAAGAATCATAATCTATTTGTTTGACAGCAATCATTTTTAAGCTATGACTGGTTTGGCCATGAAGACAAAAGGCACTCTGTTTTAGTATGAAAGGAGTTAGTGCATCCACAACTGCTGGAAGGGCTGTGGGAGAGAAAGTCGGAGGGTTCCATGGCGGATCTCAAGACTCCAGCCCCACCAATGCAGTGCTTCTCAAAAGGTTTCCTGAGACCACCAGAGTCACAGGATCTCTGGGAGGCCCCCAACCTCTCTGGACTAGAGCCAGGTTTCATAAGACTTAAAGTTTACATGATTTAGAGAGCTATCTCTGAGACTAAATAAATGAAAGTATGAACACAAAATTGCTAGCCACTTCCAGAGTCTTAGAAAGAGCCCATGCAAGAAAAGAGCCCTGAAGTTTAAACTTCATTAGCTTCATCATGAGTCCACCTGCACCAGTTATCTCAGTCGGCAAAGGAGATGCTGGGATTCCTCAAGAAGTTTAAGCAGCTTTGAACCTCCACCTGCCCATAAGTCTTTCTGTAACTGACTGGGAAAAAAAAAAAAAAAAGATATTTTCTGCCCTCTAAATATTAAATTAGTGCCTCTCATGGACAGTTTCCAGAGATTCTGGGAAATGTAGTCCTGCCTTTCAGGGGGCTTGAGGATGATGGTGAGTTTACAGGAGACCACCCAGCACATCACCCTAAGGAAGACAGTGCAGTTAATTGACTAAAGAGATGAAGGAGAGTTTAAACCTCTTCTTGGGCTCTAAAATCACGGTGGATGGTGACTGCAGCCATGAAATCAGAAGACATTTGCTTCTTGGCAGGAAAGTTATGACAAATCTAGACAATGTTGAAAAGCAGAGACATTATTCTGCTGACAAAGGTCCACATAGTCAAGCAATGGTCTTCTCCAGTTGTCACATAAGAGCTGAACCATAAAGAAGGCTGACTGCTTAAGAATTGATGCTTTTGAGTTGTGGTGCTGGAGATGACTCTTGAGAGTCCCTTGGACAGCAAGGAGATTAAATCGGTCAATCTTAAGGGAAATCAACCCTGAATACTCGTTGGAAGGACTGATGCTGAAGCTGAAACTCCAGTATTTTGGTCATCTGATGTGAACAACTGACTCATCAGAAAAGTCTGTGATGCTGGGAAAGATTGAGGGCAAAAAGAGAAGAGGGTGTCAGAGGATGGGACGACTGGATGGCATCACTGAAACAACTGACATGAACTTGGACAAGCTTTGGGAGATGGTGAGGAACAGAGAGGCCTGGCTTGCTGCAGTCCATGGGATTGCAGAGTTGGACATGACTAGGTGATTGAACAACAACAAACCCTTCAAGAGACTAAAGCTTAGATATGGAAGCATTGCTATATGAGCATATCTAAAACTGGAAAGTGTGAAGTATTAATCAACACCCATTGATTAATAAATCAATACAGAATTTGGCATAAAAATGTAGAGGGCACTTTGCTGTGAAAGTGAAATTATTACACGTGAAATTATCACATTGTTAATTAACTATACTCCAATATAAAATAAAAAGTTAAAAGTGGTTTTTAGAAGTAGAGGAATAAGAGAGCAAATGTTTTCATTTTCTCAAGCAATGTTCATGGGAATTGGTGCCCTGATTATAAGTCTGTCATCCACCAATAATGCATTCAATGCATGTATTGATTAGTCACATTAGGTGCCAAGGATACCATGCAAATTAAAACCAGATTGGCCCTGTAGTCAAGGAGCTTATGGTCTGGACCAGTACTGTCCAACTGAAATATAATTTGAGCCCCAAATATGAGCCACATATGTAATTTGAAGATTTCTGGCAGCCACAACACATAAAAACAAACAGATGAAACTAATTTTAATATATTTCACTTAACCCAATATATCTGAAATCATATTATTATTCCAATATTTAATCCATATAATGATATATTTTCTTTTTATCTTGTGGTACTATCTTCAAACTCTGGTGTGTATTTTAAACTTACAGCGTGTCTCAATTTGTGCTTGCCACATCTAAAGTGTTCAACATGGCTAGTGGCTGCTCTATTGCCTCTAGAAGAGTTACACAAGTCCTCTAGACAGCCAGAAGTTTAGCCTGCTAATTCTCTAGCAGCCCATCATGGAAAATGTCCTGGTCCTATGGCATCAGTCTGTGGTAAGCCATTAAGATGCTGTTACCTATAACACTCACTTGAGCTTCCTTATGAAGTATCCCAAAGGACTTACATGAACCATAATTCTGCATGGTAGTCATAAGTTCTGAAGTGTGTAAGTAACATTATAGTATCCATTCCATGTCACCACTGCCTCTACAAAATACACTCTCCTTCTTTAACTTTAATGTATATGGGTATAACAAAGTAAAGATATATTGTGGGCTTTCTTCATTTTCTTTACGAGAACTAAGAATAGATGTGAGATTGATAGTGGCTTAACTCTCTCCTAGGGCTTCCCTGGTGGCCCAGACGGTAAAGCGTCTGCCTGCAATGCGGGAGACCCGGGTTCGATTCCTGGGTCGGGAAGATTCCCCTGGAGAAGGAAATGGCAATCCACTCCAGCACTCTTGCCTGGAAAATCCCATGGATGGAGGAGCCTGATAGGCTACAGTCCATGGGGTCACAAAGAGTCAGACACGACTGAGCGACTTCACTTCACTTAACTCTTTCCTATGGGAAACTGGATTTAGGATTTGGAAAGTGTTGCAGTTCTAGATCTAAGATTATTACGAGGGGAGAAGCAATTCCTGATAACTCTAAATAAAAAGCAGGTTTTAAAACATCTGATTATTTTAGCATCTCTTGATTTTTTATAAATTTCCAGTTTCTAAAAGACTTCACTGTGTTGGTTTTGTTTCCATTGTTTTTTTCTACACTATTTAGCTGTTACTAGTGTTTCTCTAAAGACTAGCAAATTGGTATGCTTTTGGTTGAAGAACTTGAAAAAATCATCTGATAGATAAATAAGAACTGCAGAGAAATCTTACCAGTTACCCAACTCCATCCATTTTACAAGTGAGACTCAGAGAGATTAACCAGCTTTCTCAAACTCATTTAATGGCAAAGCTAGAACCCAAACCTGAGTCTCCTTATACTCCATCCAGTGCTCTTTCTACAGCATATATAATTCTGGTTGAAAAAAAAATCCCCTGGTCTGGTGAGAGTAAAGGTATTTTAACTCTCCTCTTTGATTAAGTACACAGTGATTGGAATCTGGCAAAATGTAAGAAAAATGCAGAGAAACCTGTAACCACTCCCATCTCACCTCAGCAACAGAAAACTGAGCAGGGCTCTCTGGACACTGGAAGATGTTTATGTCTTCTCAATTAGGACTCCTGGATAGGAAACCAAACAGCTGTGTGCTATTTTATTTTCTAGTATTTTGGAACTAACTCTCTGAAACAATTAATACAACATATTCTCCTTTTCCTGAAAAAGTTTCCTTCTGCCTTTTTCTGCATACTACTTCTCTCTCTCTTTTTTCCTGTTTTAATCTTTCTCTGTTTATTTTCATCTCTTCATTACTTCCCTTTATGTCCTCACTTGTTCAGGAATTAAATCTCATGGGATATCTAGTCTAAATTCTTGTCTAGAAACTCTAATATCTTATGTTTTTTTGGTGGAGATGATAACTCTGGGAAATAAATCTTCAATGAGCAAAAGAAAAAAGGAAAAACTGCCAATAGATCTCTTTCAATTTTTGCTCTTCAAAATTCTTTCTGCTCTCCTCTTTAATCTGAAATCTTCTCCTAAGTCAGACTTCTATTTTATCTTTATTATTAGCATCCCTAATTGCTCACTGTTATGATCCATTTGGAGAAGACAATGGCACCCCACTCCAGTATTCTTGCCTGGAAAATCCCATGGACGGAGGAACCTGGTGGGCTACAGTCCATGGGGTCGCTACCAGTCAGTCGAGATTGAGCGACTTCACTTTCACTTTTCACTTTCACACAATGGAGAAGGAAATGGCAACCCACTCCAGTGCTCTTGCCTGGAGAATCCCAAGGACAGCAGACCCTGGTGGGCTGCTGTCTATGGGGTCGCACAGAGTCGGACACAACTGAAGCGACTTAGCAGCAGCAGCAGCATGATCCATTTAGTAATCATTTTCTAGTGACATCTGCTTAGTTTGATTTTGGTACTTCCCCAACGTAGCAATTTTAGGGTATCAGTATCAGTTCAGTCACTCAGTCGTGTCCGACTCTTTGTGACCCCATGGACTGCAGCATACTAGGTTTCCTTGTCTATTACCAACACCCAGAGCTTCCTCAAACTCATGTCCATTGAATTGGTGATGCCATCCAACCCTCTCATCCTCTTGTCCACTTTTCCTCCTGCCCTCAATCTTTCCCAGCATCAGGGTCTTTTCCAATGAGTCAGTTCTTCACATTAGGTGGCCAAAGTATTGGAGCTTCAGCTTCAGCATCAGTTCTTCCAATGAATATAAGGGACTGATATCCTTTAGGATGAACTGGTTGGATCTCCTTGCTGTCCACAGGACTCTCAAGAATCTTCTCCAACACCACAGTTCAAAAGCATCAATTCTTCAGTGCTCAGCTTTCTTTATAGTACAACTCTCACATTCATACATGACAACTTGAAAAGCATAGCTTTGATTAGACTGACCTTTCTTGGCAATGTAATGTCTCTGCTTTTTAATATGCTGTCTAGGATGATCATAACTCTTCTTCTAAGCAGCAAGCATCTTTTAATTTTATGACTGCAGTCATAAAATCTGCAGTGATTTTGGAGCCTCCCCAAATAAAGTCGGCCACTGTGTCCATTGTTTCCCCATCTATTTGCCATGAAATGATGGGACCGGATGGCATGATTTAGTCTTTTGAATGTTGAGTTTTAAGCCAACTTTTTCCCTCTCCTCTTTCACTTTCATCAAGAGGTTCTTTAATTCTTCTTGGCTTTCTGCTATAAGGGTGGTATCATCTGAGTATCTGAGGTTATTGATATTTCTCCCAGCATTTTGGATTCCAGCTTGTGCTTTATCCAGCCCAGCATTTCACGTGATGTATTCTGCATATAAGCTAAATAAACAGGGTGACAATATACAGACTTGAGGTACCCTTTTCCTGATTCGGAACGAGTCTGCTGTTTCATGTCCAGTTCTAACTGTTGCTTCTTGACCTGCATACAGATTTCTCAGGAAGCAGGTAAGGTGGTCTGGTACTTCCATCTCTTGAAGAATTTTCCATAGTTTGTTATGATCCACACAGTTAAAGCCTTTGACATAGTCAATAAAGTAGAAGTAGATGTTTTTCTGGAACTTTCTTGCTTTTTCGATGATCCAGCGGATGTTGGCAATTTGATCTCTGGTTCCTCTGCTTTTTCTAAATCCAGCCTGAATATCTGGAAGTTCTCAGTTCATATACTGTTGAAGCCTGGCTTGGAGAATTTTGAGCATTACTTTGCTAGTGTGTGAGACGAGTGCAATTGTGTGGTAGTTTGAGTATTCTTTGGCATAGCCTTTCTTTGGGATTAGAATGAAAATTGACCTTTTCCAGTCCTGTGGCCACTGCTGAGTTTTCCAAATTTGCTGGCATATTGAGCGCAGCACTTTCACAGCATCATCTTTCAGGATTTGAAATAGCTCAGCAGGAATTCCATCACCTCCACTAGCTTTGTTCATAGTGATGCTTCCTAAGGCCCACTTTACTTCATATTCCAGGATGTCTGGCTCTAGGTGAGTGATCACACCATCATGATTATCTTGGTCGTGAAGATCTTTTTTGCACAGTTCTGTGTATTCTTGCCACCTTTTCTTAATATCTTCTGCTTCTGTTAGGTCCATACCATTTCTGTCCTTTATTGTGCTCATCTTTGCATGAAATGTTCCCTTGGTATCAATAATTTTCTTAAAGAGATCTCTAGTCTTTCCTATTCTGTTGTTTTCCTCTGTTTCTTTGTATTGATCCATGAGGAAGGCTTTCTTCTCTCTCCTTGCTATTCTTTGGAACTTTGCATTCAGATGGGTATATCTTTCCTTTTCTCCTTTGCCTTTAGCTTCTCTTCTCTTATCAGCTGTTTGTAAGGTCTCAGACAACCATTTTGACTTTTTGCATTTCTTTTTCTTGGAGATGGCCTTAATCACTGACCCCTATACAATGTCACGAACCTCTGTCCATAGTTCTTCAAACACTCAGTCTAGCAGATCTAATCCCTTGAATCTATTTGTCACTTCCACTGTATAATTGTAATGTGGTCCACTGAAGAAGGGAATGGAAAACCATTCAGTATTCTTGCCTTGAGAACTCCATGGCCAGGAGCTGACTGTGACTCAGATCATGACTTTAGGGGAGAAATTGAGAATAAGATAATTTGGGAAGGTAAGGAAGAAACTAGTTCCTAATAAGATTTCAAGAGAGAAAAATTAGTCAAGTCCCTTCAAGGGACTTCTGTATGACAAGGGTATAATGTTGAGAAAAATATATGTATACATATATATATACAAACACACATATATACATATATAATATATATACATATATATGCAAAAATTACCATAGTTCAGTTCAGTCACTCAGTCGTGTCCAACTGTTTGCAACCCCATGAATCGCAGCACTTCAGGCCTCCCTGTCCATCACCAACTCCCAGAGTTTACCCAAATTCATGTCCATCGAGTCAGTGATGCCATCCAGCCATCTCATCCTCTGTCGTTCCCTTCTCCTCCTGCCCCCAATCCCTCCCAGCATCAGAGTCTTTTCCAATGAGTCAACTCTTTGCATGAGGTGGCCAAAGTACTAGAGTTTCAGCTTTAGCATCAGTCCTTCCAAAGAACACCCAGGACTGATCTCCTTTAGAATGGACTGGTTGGATCTCCTTACAGCCCAAGGGACTCTCAAGAGTTTTCTCCAACACCACAGTTCAAAAGCATCAATTCTTCAGCACTCAATTTTCTTTACAGTCCAACTCTCACATCCATACATGACCACTGGAAAAACCATAGCCTTGACTAGACGGACCTTTGTTGGCAAAGTAATGTCCCTGCTTTTGAATATGCTATCTAAGTTGCTCATAACTTTCTTTCCAAGGAGTAAGTGCCTTTTAATTTCATGAAGTATCAATATTTGTTATATAGAAACAGATTCAAGTTCCATAATCTATAACTGTAATAAAATGGAATATTGTCCTAAAGCTAAAGTATAAAACCTGCCATTTAAAATGATTGAGAAGGTGTGTCAGAGCCTAAGAAAATAGAAGAAAGTCATTCTCTTTTAATTTCATTAGTGTATAATAATGCTAGCCAGCTATTTCATTTCTTTAATGGAAGTAAACTAAAAGAACCCATGTTAAGTTGTACCAAGAAGGATATCAATTTAATAATATCTAACTGTTAGGTGGTTGAGAAATTCAATCATGAGACAAATTACTTTGAAGCAGCCCTGCTTGGAAAGGTTCTAAAGTCAGTGTTTACAGGCAGGTGGTTGTTTGGTGGTTGAATGAAGTCTTGTGTAAAACCCAGAGGGATTTTTAAAAATAATTTTTATTGGAGCCTAGTTGATTTACAATGTTGTGTTAGTTTCTGCTGTATAGCAAAGTGAATTAGTTATAAATGTACATATATCCACTTTTTTAGATTATTTTCCCATATAGGTCATTACAGGGTATTGAGTAGAGTTTCCTGTGCTATATAGTTATCTATTTTATATATAGTAGTGTATATATATCAATCCCAATTTCCCAATTTATCCCTACCCCCTTCCCACCTGGTCAATAAGTTCATTTGTACCATTTATTTTTAGATTCCCATATAGGTGGCATCATATGTTACCCTTGTGGCAGAAAGTGAATAAGAACTAAAAAGCCTCTTGATGAAAGTGAAAGAGGAGAGTGAAAAAGTAGGCTTAAAGCTCAACATTCAGAAAACTAAGAGCATAGCATCTGGTCCTATCACTTTATGGCAAATAGATGGGGAAACAGTGGAAACAGTGGCTGACTTTATATTTTGGGGCGCCAAAATCACTGCATATGGTGATTGCAGCCATGAAATTAAAAGATGTTTACTCTTGGGAGGAAAGTTATGACCAACCTAGATAGCATATTAAAAAGCAGAGACATTACTTTGCCAACAAAGGTCTCTGTAGTCCAGGCTATGGTTTTTCCAGTAGTCATGTATGGATGTGAGATTTGGACAAGAAATCTGAGCCCCAAAGAATTGATGCTTTTGAACACTTATGTTGGAGAAGGCTCTTGAGAGTTCCTTGGACTTCAAGGAAATCCAACCAGTCCATCCTAAAGGAGATCGGTCCTGGGTGTTCATTGGAAGGACTGATGTTGAAGCTGAAATGCCAATACTTTGGCCACCTGATGTGAGGAGCTGACTCATTGGAAAAGACCCTGATGCTGGGAAAGATTGAGGGCAGGAGGAGAAGGGGATGACAGAGGATGAGTTGGTTGGATGGCATCACCGACTCAATGGACATGGGTTTGGGTAGACTCTGGCAGTTGGTGATAGACAGGGAGGCCTGGAGTGCTGTGGTTCATGGAGTCGCACAGAGTTGGACACGACTGAGTGACTGAACTGAGCTGATATGTTATTTGTCTTTCTCTGTCTGACATACTTTACTCAGTATGACAATCTCTAGATCTCTCCACGTTGCTGCAAATGGCATTATTTCATCCTTTTTATGGCTGAGTAATATTCCATCATCAGAGAAGACAATGGCACCCCACTCCAGTACTCTTGCCTGGAAAATCCCATGGGCGGAGGAGCCTGGTGGGCTGCAGTCCATGGGGTCTCGAAGAGTCGGACACAACTGAGGGACTTCACTTTCACTTTTCACTTTCATGCATTGGAGAAGGAAATGGCAACCCACTCCAGCATTCTTGCCTGGAGAATCCCAGGGACAGGGAAGCCTGGTGGGCTGCCGTCTATGGGGTCACACAGAGTCGGACACGACTGAAGCGACATAGCAGTAGCAGCAGTAGCAATATTCCATCATAGTCTTCCCTGGTGTCTCAGCGGTGAATGAATCCATGTGCCAATGCAAAAGATTCAACCCCTGAGTTGGGAAGATCCTTTGGAAAAGAAAATGGCAACCTACTCCAGTATTCTTGCCTAGGAAATCCCATGTATAGAGAAGCCAGTACACAGTCCACGTGGTCACAAAGAGACACAACTTAGTGACTAAATAGCAACAATATTCCATTGTGTGTGTGTGTGTGTGTGTGTGTGTATATATATATATATATATATATGTATATATATATATATATATATATGTCACATCTTCTTTGTCCACTCCTCTGTCAATGGACATTTAGGTTGCTTCCATGCTGTGAATAATGCAGCAATGAATGTGCATGTATCTTTTCAATTATGGTTTTCTCCAGATATATGCCCATGGGTGGGATTACTGGATCATACAGTAGGTCTATTTTTAGTTTTTTAAGGAACCTCCATACTGTTCTCCATAATGGTTGTACCATTTTACATTCCCACCAACAGTGTAGAAGGCTTCTGTTTTCTCCACACCATAGGGGTGGTCTTAACTGGTACTTTAGTACCTGGATTTGACAGGGGCAAGAATCTGCTCTGGATGGGAACACTCATGTCAATTCATCACTCAACTCAATTCGTCACTTCCCTTTGTAGCTTGGGGAGACTTACTATGGCTGTTCAACAGGTATAACTGGGCACACCTAACCTTAATTTCTGATCTCAGTGTGTTCTCATCCCTCAAGATTAGCTGGCACTTTCCTGACCTCCTTTTTAACTGAAACTCTTAAGCAAGCTGTACATGCCTACAGAAATAGGCCGCAGCGGTGTTTGAAACAGAAGTTTGTCAAGAAAATGCTTGATTGGGATTACTGATGCCTTTGCCTCCAGGTGGGGGCCAAACTCCTATTGAGAGTAAGTTTTGCCATCAGAGGATCCCTCTCAACCTCCTCTCAAACAAAAACTAGAAAGAAGAGAGAGAAAATAGCTCCTAGGTAGAGACTTCTTATTCTCTTCATTTGACCCTTTCCAGTTGCCATTCTTTTAATTTCATTTGTCCTTAACTCTAGTCCAGTTTATGTTTGAGTCCATCAAATTCTTGGATCTTTCTCTCATTTGTTATTTTCTGTAGTATTGAGGGTGAGACAGTTACTTAAATATTAAAAGAAGGCATCACGTATCTGGTAGCTATTATGGGCTAAGTACTAAACAGGGGCCTCATAGCTATTATTTCTAACCCTTACATCAGCTCTGCAAGATTAAGTTTAATGATCCTAATTTTACAGATGAGGAAACCAAAACTTAGAGTGGTTATGTGACTTGTCTAGGGTCATAGAGCTGGTAGATCACAGAACAGAGCTTCAGAGTCAGGTGTTTCAAAGTCCAAAGCCAAGAGCATCTCTTCAAATCTGCCTTGATGCTTCCTCAGGCCCTTTTTCACACACAGTGTGTGAGGCCACTAGCACTAGAAAGTTATCTAGCATTCTTTCAGAGATCTGAGTTTGTTCGAAAATTGTAGAGGAAGCCGTATCACCATTTTCTTAACGTTTATCTTCTCAGGTCCCTCCATTTCTATCCAACTTAAAGACTTAGGTGCATGGAAGCAAAGTGAGGAAGAGGAAAAGGTACATAGGAGTGAAATAAAGGATGAGACTATGACTGTTCTTCTGTCTTTTTATACACTAGTTTTCTTTTTTTTTGTATATTTTTTTCTTGTTTCTGTCTTATGTGCTAGGATTAATCTCAATCTCCCCTTCTGCTATAGTACCCCAACACCATTTAAAATTTCAATTTGATTTATGTAAATTAAGTTGCATGTATTTACACTGCAATAAAAGAATCAGGGAGAATTCTGAAGAACTGGGTCAGTTTCTGGGATTTTCTTTTGCCTTATTCCAAAAAGAAAGCCAAGATTTTGGCTGTTAGCTGTATAGGACCAAAGACAGAAGCTGATCCAAGACCTCTCTTTCTATCATGAAAATTCAAACTGGCTAAAGATAATATTCTTGAGTATTTTGAATCATAAGGGGAGAAGAGCTACTGTTTTTGTAAAGAGATATGCAAAAGCAGAAGCCAAGGAAAGAAGATTCTCAAGCACGGGAGAGGGATGTTAGGTTACTGTGAGTGGCTGGGACCTCAACCTGCTCCCTCTAGTGCCCCCTAGGGAACTCCATCAAGTGGGGTTGTCTGTATGGTGGGCACATTTGGATTGCATCATGTTCCTTGGCAGGCTTCCAAGTGTCACAGTGGTAAAAAATAAAATAAAATAAAAATCCGCTGGCCAATGCAGGAGACATAAGAGACGTGGGTTTGATCCCTGGGTCAGGAAGATCCCCTGGAGGAGGAAATGGCAACCCACTCCAGTGTTCTTGCCTGGAGTATCCCATGGACAGAGGAGCCTGGTGGGCTACAGTCCACGGGATTGCAAAAAGTCAGACACAACTGAGCACACACGCACCACCACCACACACCATGTTCTTTGGCATTCTCGACTCTGCTAAAGACTCCTGTGGGCACTGTGGCATAGAGCCACAGGACTGCCAGGCTTGGACATTCTCACAAGCTTGGACAATGCTCATCTCAGCAGAAAGCATGAATAAGCTTTGCTGGAGTTGGTGATGGACACGGAGGCCTGGCATGCTGTGATTCATGGGGTCACAAAGAGTCAGACACGACTGAGCAACTGAACTGAACTGAACTGAACTGAATAAGGGTCTTGATACAACTGAGCAACTAAGCACCACCTTTCTCATGCCTTTATCAATTGACTTCTACAGACTTCTTCGACCTCTGGATTCCAGTTGTGTTCAGCCATTGGGAGGTACTGGCAGGAGATCAGAGAAACGGAGGAGAATAACTTGGGATATTTATTTCCAAGGATCCCTCCCTATGGGTTGACTGGGTCCCTTTACTGAAGACAGCAGATCCTGTCCGAGAGCCATTTCTTCTAGTTGCTCTCCCTGGGTTGGATTCTAGTAACCATTTCGTCTCCTTGGCCCCTCTAACTTATGATTTTTGGAAGCTTCTTCATTTTTTCAGATTCTTTCTCCTTATAGGTTATTACAAAATATTGAGTATAGTTCCCAAGTAGTATCTTTGCTAAATCCTCCTCAATTAATTACCTTTTATCATGGTATCTTTTTCTTGCCAGGACCCTGACTAATGCATTATGTAGCTTTACTTTTTCACACAAGAGTGTGTGACTTTGTAACCCTTATATCATATGCTTTTTGGTGTTTTTTTTTTTTTTACTAGAATTACCAAAATTCCTTATGCAATCTACATCAGAGTCATGGGTAGATTATAACTCCTACCACTAAAACCAAATCATTTTGAGATTTTAGCACTGAAAGCCCCACAACCTGTGACATGACTCTACCTAAGGCAAATAGGATGATTAATCGACCTGGTTAGGACTCTCATGCAGTTAGGTGTGCACTCTCAGAAGTCCCTAGTGATTTGTGTCTAGTGGACTGTGATGAGACAGAATTGAAAATTACTGCATAATTCTACATATAAGATTGTCCAGAAGGAGATGAAGGAACCTGGGGTAAATGCAACACTGCTCAATAATTGTTTTCAGAAAATGTTTTAGTGGACTGCGTATATAAGACACTCATTTCAGAATGAATTATTAAAAATTAAGCCACTTCTCACAGAGGAACAGTGTGGTCAAAATTCAGAACACAAGGTAAAAATTATTCTCCAGACCTGGATATGGCATCAGGGGTGTGGCTTAACATATTGAAATGGATGAAACAGAGCTAGAAAAAGACCAGTTAACTTGTGATTATCAGCCACTGAGAATGTTTTTAGGAGATACAGTTTTCATACCAAGAGAAATGACCTTTCTTTCTCTTTTCTACCTGTATCTACCTTGGATACAGTCCATGGAATTCTCCAGGCCAGAATACTGGAGTGGGTAGCCATTCCCTTCTCCAGGGGATCTTCCCAACCCAGGGATCGAACCCAGGTCTCCCATATTCTTTACGAGGTGAGCCACCAGGGAAGCCCTCATAGCTCAGTCTGTAAAGAATCTGCCAGCAATATAGTAGACCAGGGTTCAATTCCCTGAGTCTTTCCTGGTCAAGAAGATCCCCTGGAGAAGGAAATGGTAACCCACTCCAGTACTCTTTCTTGGAGAATCTCATGGACAAAGGAGCCTAGCAGGCTACAGCCCATGGGTTCAAAAGAGTGGAACATGACCTATTGACTCAACCACCACCACCACCTTGGATACAGCTAATATTGAGATGACAGGGAGTTGAGAAAATGAACATGATCTATGGAATGTCTGAGGATGTCACCCTGATGAAGACACTTAGGGCGTCAAGTAAAATGTTTCAGTGACTGTGGTTGAAGGTACTTGAGAGCTGGTTTTGTGTGTGTGTGTTAGTTGCTTAGTTGTGCCCTACTCTTTGTGACCCCATGGACTGGAGGAACCCCAAGTTTCCTCCAGTCCATGGGATTCTTCAGGCAAGAATACTGGAGTTGGCTGCCATTTCCTTCTCCAGGGGTTCTTCCTTACCCCAGGGAGAGAACTCATATCTCTTGCATTGCAGGCAGATTCTTTACTGTATCAGCCACTAGGAAAGCCAGAGAGCTGGTTCCAGGGACTTAAATTCTGAGAATGTGGTAGGTAAACCTCCTAGAGTGTTGCCAGAAAGTTAGGGAAAGCTGACTATGTTTATGGTAAGGGAGTATAGAGGAGAGACTTTATTACAGAGAAGCCTTCCCTAAGAGCCTGGGAAGTAGAGGAAATGACTCAATGCAGACGTGGGCACGAGCAAAGATGAGCATCGTTCCCTGCACAAAGCTTAGCCTGATTGAGCTCAACTCCTTTCCAAACTTCCCCCAAATCAGGAAGCTGGTGAAAAGGGAGAAGAAGAAGCAGCTGGTTTTTTCCACAACACGGAGGGAAAGTTCAGAAATATGGGTACTTTTTAGTTTATTGGTCCAAATCATGTGAGAATGGGCTTCCCAGGTGGCACTAAAGGTAAAGAATCCACCAGCCAATGAAGGAGATGCAAGAGATGCAGGTTCAATCCATGGGTCAGGAAGATCCTCTGGAGTAGGAAATGGGAACCCACTCCAAAATTCTTGCCTTGAAAATTACATGGACAGAGTAGCCTGGTGGGTTACAGTTCTTGGTGTCACAAAGAATCAGGCACGACTGAGCACAGCAGAAGCAAATGTGAAAGTAGATAGATAGTTAACATGGCAGTTAAAATCTCTGAGTGTCAGGCACTTTCCAAAGTTGCAGAGAAGTAGGGGCAGATATCTTTCTCCAGTTCTCCCTGAGAACCAGCTTCTGTAAGGAGTGAAACTGGTGCTCCCAACCAAACTGTCATTGATTTTAACCTGCCATCAATATGGTGGCCAAAGGCACCCACTTAAAAGAGACTGGACCCAATAATGAGACTAACATTCCAACCTCTTTGGTATTAAGGATAGAGGTCTGTTGCTCACTCAGGCAGCATATATACAATACAGAGAAGATTGGACTTCCCTGGTAGCTCAGTGGTAAAGAATCCAACTGCAATGCAGAAATCTGGATTTGGTCCCTGGGTCAAGAAGATCCCCTGGAGAAGGAAACGGCAACCAACTCTGTATTCTTGCCTGGGAAATTCCATTTACAGAGGAGCCTGGCAAGCTACAGTCTATGGAGTCGCAAAAGAGTCAGACAACACTTAGCGACTAAACAACAAAGATTAGCATGCGTCCTACACAAAAATGACACACAAATCTGTAAAGCAGTCCATATCTGTATGTAATGTGCAGCACAGGGGACATATTAAATAATATTATAATAACTTTTCATGATTCACAATCTGTAATATTGAACCCCTATGTTGTACACCATAAACTAGTATTGTAAGTCAAGTATAATGCAATTTTTTTCTAAAAAAGAATGGAAATCTGGAGCCATACTTGCTGGAATTTCAATCTTACAGGCTGTGCAACCTTGAGAAAGTTCACATCTCCAAGCTTCAGTTCCCTTTTCTGTAAAACAGGGTTAATAGTAGCACTGCTTTTATAAGGCTATTGTGATGATTAAACAAGATAGGGTACACAAGTATTAGAGTAATACCTGTCACAGGTAAAGTATTCAGTGAATGTTTGTCTATCCTCCTCCTCACCAGAAACAGGACAGCTGTTTACTTTACTTTGTGCTTCCCAGGTGGCACAGTGTAAAGAATCTGCCTGCCAATGTAGGAGTGGCAAGAGATGTGTGTTTGATCCCTGGGTCAGGAAGATTCCCTGGAGGACATGGCAACCCACTCCAGTATCTTGTCTGGAAAATTTCATGGACAGAGGAGCCTAAGGTTGCAAAGAGACAGGGCTGAGTGACTGAGCATACACACACGTTTACAGTTTGGGGGGTAGCAATACAATTGCTTTTCTTTCATGGTGCTTTTGAGGAAGATCAACATTCCACGACTGAGCTCCCAATGAGTGCTTGTGATGAAAAACCTAACTTAGGCTTTGAAGTTCTCAAGGGAACACCAAAGGGACCACTCTCATCTTAGTGGAGGTCACCTGCAATTGACACCTCTTTTTCTTGTCTTATAACCCCTTAACTCAACCCTCTAGTGATCTAATTTCTGCCTATGAATCAAATAGCATTAGCTCTACAAGTCTGCTCAGAAGATGGGTTATTTGTTGCTATCGGGTAAGTGCTCATTAGAGAACTTTCCATGCTTTATTTGGGAAACGGTTTTTAGGAAATAATAAATAAACCGGTATTTGTAAAGGGAGGGAGCTACAGTCTAATCCTTCACCAGGTAATGGGTGAAGGTCAAAGGTGGGTAAAGGACAGGGAAGAATATACCACCTTCTCACTCTTCTCCCAAACATGGATGGATGTGAGCAGGAGACTGATCCAAGGGGTAGAGGAAAAGGAAGAAGGTGGTGCCTCTAAGGATGAAGAGGCCTGGCTGAAGATTTGACAGGTGAGCAACTCACATCATTTCCACCAGTTGACTGTTTCTATGTTCACTATGTTTCTGCTTAAGCCCCTTAAGGTCCCTAAACACATAGACCATTAGACTGAAGTGGCTTTAATGCCTTACTGAAGCTGAAGCTTCAATATTTTGGCCACTTGATGCAAAGAGCTGACTCACTGGAAAAAACCCTGATGCATGGAAACATTGAAGGCAGGAAGAGAAGGGAGTAACAGAGGATGAGATGGTTGGATGGCATCGCTGACTCAATGGACATGAGTTTGAGCAAACTCCAGGAGACAGTGAAGAACAGAGAAAACTGTCATGCTGCAGTCCATGGGGTTTCAAAGAGTTATGCATGATTTAGTGACTGAATAACAACAAATAAATGTAAGCAAACCAAAATTTAAGCCTGAAGCGCCTCAAGATTAAGAAATTAAAACCTAACATCAGTCAGTCAGTCAGTCAGTCAGTTCAGTCGCTCAGTCATGTCCGACTCTTTGCAACCCCATGAATCGCAGCATGCCAGGCCTCCCTGTCCATCACCAACTCCCAGAGTTCACTCAGACTCTCGTCCATCAAGTCAGTGATGCCATCCAGCCATCTCATCCTCTGTCGTCCCCTTCTCCTCCTGCCCCCAATCCCTCCCAGCATCAGAGTCTTTTCCAATGAGTCAACTCTTCGCATGAGGTGGCCAAAGTATTGGAGTTTCAGCTTTAGCATCATTTCTTCCAAAGAAATGGCAGGGCTGATCTCCTTCAGAATGGACTGGTTGGATCTCCTTACAGTCCAAGGGACTCTCAAGAGTCTTCTCCAACACCACAGTTCAAAAGTATCAATTCTTCGGTGCTCAGCTTTCTTCACAGTCCAACTCTCACATCCATACATGACCACAGGAAAAACCATAGCCTTGACTAGACAGACCTTTGTTGGCAAAGTAATGTCTCTGCTTTTGAATATGCTATCTAGGTTGGTCATAACTTTCCTTCCAAGGAGTAAGCGTCTTTTAATTTCATGGCTGCAGTCACCATCTGCAGTGATTTTGGAGCCCCAAAAAATAAAGTCTGACGCTGTTTCCCCATCTATTTCCCATGAAGTGATGGGACCAGATGCCATGATCTTCATTTTCAGAATGTTGAGTTTTAAGCCAACTTTTTCACTCTCTTGTTTCACCTTCATCAAGAGGCTTTTTAGTTCCTCTTCACTTTCTGCTTTAAGGGTGGTGTCATCTGCAAAACCTAACATAGCCAATCACAAACAGCCACCTAGGCATTTCTGATAAGGCAACCTCTAAAGCTACAGCCAATCAGTTTCCTTGCTTTTTTTCCAGGTCTTCTCTATAAAAGTTTTTTTCTCAGCTCCTTGTAGGTGGAGAGGTCCTAACCATTTCTGGTTTAGCACTGTCCAATTTGAATCAAATTTTGACAAATAAACTCTGAACATTTTTAATCTACCTCAGTGTCTCTTTTAACAGTTTTAATGTCAGTTGTGGGATCTGAAGGAGACCCCCATCCCCACACACACCTACAATAGCCCTCCAGAGCAAAGAGCAGTAAGCAGGCATGGGTACATGCTGAGTTCATTGCTTGTATTAGTCACTACTCCCTGCTTTCTCTGTAAGTGAACTTAGCTGGTAACAAAGAATAACCCATTTTCTGAGCACATGGAGCTAATGCTATTTGATTCATAGGCACAGAAATTAGATCATTAGAAGGTGGAATGAAGGGGTTTTAAGTCCAGAAAAAGAGGTGTCAATTGAATATGACCTCCACTAACACGAGAGTGGTGGTGGGCAGGTCCATTCAAGATATATGAAACCTGTAACATCTGCATTATGGGCTCTCAGTCTCTTTCTTTTTACTGGTCTGTGTCTGAAATTGGCTTGGCTCCCTCTTAAACCCGACTGGGTCCAGGGTTGAACTGAGTCTGTTTTAAACCAGACTGAGTCCAGTATGAGGCCTCAGTTCAGTTCAGTTCAGTCACTCAGTCGTGTCCAACTCTTTGTGACCCCATGAATTGGAGCATGCCAGGCCTCCCTGTCCATCACCAACTCCCAGAGTTCACTCAAACTCACGTCCATTGAGTCAGTGATGCCATCCAGCCATCTCATCCTCTGTCGTCCCCTTCTCCTCCTGCCCACAATCCCTCCCAGCATCAGAGTCTTTTCCAATGAATCAACTCTTCCCATCCAGTGGCCAAAGTACTGGAGTTTCAGCTTCAGCATCAGTCCTTCCAATGAACACCCAGGACTGATCTCCTTTAGAATGGACTGGTTGGATCTGCTTGCAGTCCAAGGGACTCTTAAGAGTCTTCTCTAACACCACAGTTCAAAAGCATCAGTTCTTCGGCACTCCACTTTCTTCACAGTCCAACTCTCACATCCATACATGACCACTGGAAAAACCATAGCCTTGACTAATGGACCTTGGTTGGCAAAGTAATGTCTTTGCTTTTCAATATGCTGTCTAGGTTGGTCATAATTTTCCTTCCAAGGAGTAAGTGTCTTTTAATTTCATGGCTGCAGTCACCATCTGGAGTGATTTTGGAGCCCAGAAAATACAGTCTGACACTGTTTCCATTGTTTCCCCATCTATTTCCCATGAAGTGATGGGACCAGATGCCATGATCTTCGTTTTCTGAATGTTGAGCTTTAAGCTAACTTTTTCACTCTCTTCTTTCACTTTCATCAAGAGGCTTTTAGGTTCCTCTTCCCTTTCTGCCATAAGGGTGGTGTCATCTGCATATCTGAGGTTATTGATAGTTCTCCCAGCAATCTTGATTCCAGCTTCTGTTTCTTCCAGCCCAGCGTTTCTCATGATGTACTCTGCATAGAAGTTAAATAAGCAGGTGACAATATACAGCCTTGACGTACTCCTTTTCCTATGTGGAACCAGTCTGTTGTTCCATGTCCAGTTCTAACTGTTGCTTCCTGACCCGCATATAGGTTTCTCAAGAGGCAGATCAGGTGGTCTGGTATTCCCATCTCTTTCAAAATTTTCCACAATTTATTGTGAAATAAATTTATTGTGAAACACAGTCAAAGGCTTTGGCATAGTCAATAAAACAGAAATCGATGTTTTTCTGGAACTTTCTCGCTTTTTCCATGATCCAGCGGATGTTGGCAATTTGATCTCTGGTTCCTCTGCCTTTTCTAAAACCACCTTGAACATCTGGAAGTTCATGGTTCACATATTGCTGAAGCCAGGCTTGGAGAATTTTGAGCATTACTTTACTAGCATGTGAGATGAGTGCAATTGTGCGGTAGTTTGAGTATTCTTTGGCATAGCCTTTCTTTGGGATTGGAATGAAAACTGCTCTTTTCCAGTCCTGTGGCCAATGCTGAGTTTTCCAAATTTGCTGGCATATTGAGTGCAGCACTTTCACAGCGTCATCTTTCAGGATTTGAAAAAGCTCAACTGGAATTTCATCAGCTCCACTAGCTTTGTTCTTACTGATGATGCATTCTAAGGCCCCCTTGACTTCACATTCCAGGATGTCTGGCTCTAGGTCAGTGATCACACCATCGTGATTATCTGGGTCATGAAGACCTTCTTTTGTACAGTTCTTCTGTGTATTCTTGCCACCTCTTCTTAATATCTTCTGCTTCTGTTAGGTCCATACCATTTCTGTCCTTTATTAAGCCCATCTTTGCATGAAATGTTCCCTTGGTATCTCTAATTTTCTTGAAGAGATCTCTAGTCTTACCCATTCAGTTGTTTTCCTCTATTTCTTTGCATTGATCGCTGAGGAAGGCTTTCTTAGCTCTCCTTGTTATTCTTTGGAACTCTGCATTCAGATGCTTATATCTTTCCTTTTCTCCTTTGTTTTTCACTTCTCTTCTTTTCACAGCTATTTGTAAGGACTCCCCAGACAGCCATTTTGCTTTTTTGCATTTCTTTTCCATGGGGATGGTCTTGATCCCTGTCTCCTGTACAATGTCATGAACCTCTATCCATAGTCCATCAGGCACTCTGTCTATCAGATCTAGTCCCTTAAATCTATTTCTCACTTCCACTGTATAATCATAAATGGATTTGATTTAGGTCATATCTGAATGGTCTAGGGGTTTTCCCTACTTTCTTCAATTTAAGTCTGAATTTGGCAATAAGGAGTTCATGATCTGAGCCACAGTCAGCTCCCTGTCCTGTTTTTGCTGACTGTATAGAGCTTCTCCATCTTTGTCTGCAAAGAATATAACCAATCTGATTTTGGTGTTGACCATCTGGTGATGTCCATGTGTAGAGTCTTCTCTTATGTTGTTGGAAGAGGGTGTTTGCTATGACCAGTGCATTTTCTTGGCAAAACTCTATTAGCCTTTGCCCTGCTTCGTTCTGTATTCCAAGGCCAAATTTGCCTGTTACCCCAGGTGTTTCTTGACTTCCTACTTTTGCAATCCAGTCCCCTATAATGAAAAGGACATCTTTTTTGGGTGTTAGTTCTAAAAGGTCTTGTAGGTCTTCATAGAACCATTCAACTTCAGTTTCTTCAGCATTACTGGTTGGGGCATAGACTTGGATTACTGTGATATTGAATGGTTTGCCTCGGAAACAAACAGAGATCATTCTGTCATTTTTGAGATTGCATCCAAGTACTGCATTTCGGACTCTTTTGTTGACCATGATGGCTACTGCATTTCCCCTAAGGGATTCCTGCCCACAGTAGTAGGTATAATGGTCATCTGAGTTAAATTCACCCATTCCAGTCCATTTTAGTTCGCTGACTCCTAGAATGTTGATGTTCACTCTTGCTATCTCCTGTTTGGCCACTTCCAATTTGCCTTGATTCATGGATCTGACATTCCAGGTTCCTATGCAATATTGCTCTTTATGGCATTGGACCTTGCTTCTATCACCAGTCACATCCACACTGGGTATTTTTTTTGCTGGCTCCATCCCTTCATTCTTTCTGAGTTATTTCTCCACTGATCTCCAGTAGCATATTGGGCACCTACCAACCTGGGGAGTTCCTCTTTCAGTATCCCATCATTTTGCCTTTTCATACTGTTCATGGGGTTCTCAAGGCAAGAATACTGAAGTGGTTTGCCATTCCCTTCTCAAGTGGACCACATTCTGTCAGACCACTCCACCATGACCAGCCTGTCTTGGGTGGCCCCACAGGGCATGGCTTAGTTTCATTGAGTTAGACAATGCTGTGGTCTGTGTGATTAGATTGACTAGTTTTCTGTGATTATGGTTTCAGTGTGTCTGCCCTCTGATGCCCTCTCACAACACCTACTGTCTTACTTGGGTTATCTGGATGAAGAGATACCCTACGTCCAAGGTGTGAGGCCTCAGATTAATTTTTTTATAAAAATTTTTTTTCAAGAGGAAGAAGAAGAGAAAATGGGTTCCTTCAAGTCCAGAGAATCTGGGTCTCCTCCATCTGGGTCTTTGGCCAACTTTACATGTAAAAATTACTGGCCCTGAAGTTGTGTTTGTTTGAACAAGTAGGTTAATCTTATGAAAGATAATCTTGAATTATAACAGCCACAGTGGAAAACTTTAAACCTAGATAAGCTTATCTTTTTATGAGGTGCTCTAGAGAATAAGGATTCTCAGCCAAGAACCCAGAAAGGTGGCGGAGGTGGAGTGTGTGTGTGATATTTTTCATCTCCTACACTTCCTGGTCATTCAGAGGGAACTCTACTCACTCTGGAGCCTGCAGATGGGATTCTGGGGATACCGGCAGAAGCTGACAAGGGGCAAGAGTTCCTACCGAAGTCAGCTTTCTGGATCTCTGTCTGCAGTGCTTGGTCAAGAGAAAGAGAGGGAGGTAGGTGGTCAGTTCTTGTGTGTGTAGGCAGCTCAACCAGCAGGCTTGGGGCCCCAAGAATATGGCTGGATAGAAATGTGGATTGCACCCCACTTGCAGTGGCATCCTACTGACTATTGTCCGCTCTCATGAGAATTGTCTAAGCCTTTGCTTTCTTTTGGTTATCCTTGGCAGTGGTTCTGGATCTTGGAAGAGGTAACTTCCCAGGCTTCTTTGGGGATACCTCTTGTATTCATGGTTAGACCATAAAAGGCTTATTGGTTTTGGTTGTGAGTCACTTTATGAGTATGCCCTTGGTTTAAAAGGAAAAAAAAATTAAGAAGTTCATTACAGCCAGAAATATTTAGTGTTTGTCCTGGTTAAACCAGATAATAAGATATTTGAAAGAATTTTTAAATTTTTTCTATAGTACTGTACTGTGCTTATTGATACTGTAAGTTTGCATCATCTGTTTACAAGATGAATCGTCTGTCAGCATCTATGCCAGTGTTGTCTTATCTGATATAAAACGTGGTAGATGTTTTATGTGTTACTAATACTGGACATCAAAAGTTAAATGATCATCTGAAATATAAAATGAGCTTTATGATCTGATGATGGAAACTGGTATTCAGAGCTTGA
Organism: Bubalus kerabau; assembly: GCF_029407905.1. NCBI lineage: Eukaryota > Metazoa > Chordata > Mammalia > Artiodactyla > Bovidae > Bubalus > Bubalus kerabau. The sequence goes on from NC_073624.1 coordinate 23,058,510, forward strand.
TAGAAACTTTTTAAGGTTTTCTTTCCCAAGCTAAAATGGAACAATGTATTCAGAAGGAAAGAAAACATCCTGAAGTTATTGTGAAGGGATTTAGTAAAACAGTCCAAAGACACACAGCTCCATCTCTAGAACATAGGATTCGTTTGATTGGAGAATCTTTATTGGAAGTCTTCTCCCTGATATAAAGAAATAAGTTGAATGGTTGAATCAGCCTCTTGCTACCTTTCAGGTTGAAACCCAATTCTTTGAAGAATTAGAAACAACTGTATTTTGTTTTACAATAATAGAAACGCAACACTAGAAACAATTCAAAGCCCACCAATCCTTAAAAAAAAAAATCCTTAAACCTTTCCCATTCATCTTAGAAAGCTTGCAGATACTGTAAAGGATCAGAATATTGGAAACAAAACTCTTTCTTGGAGAAAAAGTCTTTTCTTTATGCCTTTGAGGTGTAAATTTTGACCCTGTCTTCTCTAGGAACCCAGAGCCATCTGTTTGAAATGCAAACTTCAGGGAGATGATCCTGATACGGAAGAAAAAATAAAAGGACCTGTCTCTCCTGGTTAAAATTTAAAAATTAAAGCTGCAAGATCTTTGTATCCTTCTGTATGTTTATATATTTATATAGATAGATGAATTTTCTACCTGTAGAGGGTTGGCCAACATGAATTTGTAAAGGAGCTCTATTTAACCAGCTTGAAGAAAAGTAAGTGCTTATACAAATCAAGTATGTCCTCTTAGAAATATAGAAACTAACTCAAATGCAAAGAAATAGAGGAAAAAAAAATAGGAAAGACTAGAGATCTTTTCAAGAAAATGAGAGATACCTAGGCAACATTTCATGCAAAGATGGGCTCGATAAAGGACAGAAATGGTATGGACCCAATAGAAACAGAAGATATTAAGAAGAGGTGGCAAGAATACACAGAAGAACTGTACAAAAAAGATCTTCAAGACCCAGATAATCACGATGGTGATTATCTAGGTGAGTGATCACTCACCTAGAGCCAGACATCCTGGACTGTGAAGTCAAGTGGGCCTTAGAAAGCATCACTATGAACAAAGCTAGTGGAGGTGATGGAATTCCAGTTGAGCTATTTCAAATCCTGAAAGATGATGCTGTGAAAGTGTTTCACTCAATATGCCAGCAAATTTGGAAAACTCAGCAGTGGCCACAGGACTGGAAAAGAGCAGTTTTCATTCCAATCCCAAAGAAAGGCTATGCCAAAGAATGCTCAAACTACTGCACAATTGCACTCATCTCATATGCTAGTAAAGTAATGCTCAAAATTCTCCAAGCCAGGCTTCAGTAATATGTGAACCGTGAACTTCCAGATGTGCAAGCTGGTTTTAGAAAAGGCAGAGGAACCAGAGATCAAATTGCCAACATCTGCTGGATCATGGAGAAAGCAAGAGAGTTCCAGAAAAACATCAATTTCTGCTTTATTGACTATGCCAAAGCCTTTGACTGTGTGGATCACAATAAATTGTGAAAAATTCTGAAAGAGATGGGAATACCAGACCACCTGATCTGCCTCTTGAGAAACCTATATATGGGTCAGGAAGCAACAGTTAGAACTGGACATGGAACAACAGACTGGTTCCAAACAGGAAAAGGAGTACGTCAAGGCTGTATATTGTCACCCTGCTTATTTAACTTCTATGCAGAGTACATCATGAGAAACTCTGGGCTGGAAGAAGCACAAGCTGGAATCAAGATTGCCAGGAGAACTATCAATAACCTCAGATATGCAGATGACACCACCCTTATGGCAGAAAGGGAAGAGGAACCTAAAAGCCTCTTGATGAAAGTGACAGAGGAGAGTGAAAAAGTTAGCTTAAAGCTCAACATTCAGAAAACGAAGATCATGGCATCTGGTCCCATCACTTCATGGCAAATAGATGGGGAAACAGTGGAAACAGTGTCAGACTGTATTTTTTTGGGCTCCAAAATCACTGCAGATGGTGACTGCAGCCATGAAATTAAAAGATGCTTACTCCTTGGAAGGAAAGTTATGACCAACCTAGATAGCATATTCAAAAGCAGAGACATTACTTTGCCAACAAAGGTCCATTAGTCAAGGCTATGGTTTTTCCAGTGGTCATGTATGGATGTGAGAGTTGGACTTTGCAGAAAGCTGAGCACCGAAGAATTGATACTTTTGAACTGTGGTGTTGGAGAAGACTCTTGAGAGTCCCTTGGACTGCAAGGAGATCCAACTAGTCCATTCTAAAAGAGATCAGCCCTGGGATTTCTTTGGAAGGACTGCTAAAGCTGAAACTCCAGTACTTCGGCCACCTCATGCGAAGAGTTGACTCATTGAAAAAGACTCTGATGCTGGGAGGGATTGGGGGTGGGAAGAGAAGGGGACAACAGAGGATGAGATGGCTGGATGGCATCACTGACTCGATGGACGTGAGTCTGAGTGAACTCCGGGAGTTGGTGATGGACAGGGAGGCCTGGCGTGCTGCGATTCATGGGGTCACAAAGTGTCGGACAGAACTGAGTGACTGAACTGAACTGAACTCAAATGTTTTTCTAGTTCAAGCGATAAAGGATAATCTTTAATAAATAAAAGCTCCTTTAAGTTTTGTTTGTTTAGTTTAAGCAAACATGTCCTCAGAGCTGTCAACATCATGATGCAGACGTAGAACTTTTATTCTACTTAGGTTTATTAAAGTCAAAAAAGCTTATGTTATCACCGTTCCAGAATTTGTGCAAAAAAGATAAGAAGACGGTTAGCTGCTTAATGCCTTGTGAAATTTTCAAGAGTAATCTAAACATAATTGCTTAAAGATAGTTTCCAAAATACTTTCATTAGCTTGAAACCTTATAGTTATACTGTGCTGTGCTGTGCTCAGTCACTTCAGTCGTGTCCAACTCTTTGTGACCCCATGGACTCATGGACCCCATGGACAGGCTCCTCTGTCCATGGGATTCTCCAGGCAAGAATACTGGAGTGGGTTGCTGTGCCCTCCTCCAGGGGATCTTCCCCACCCAGGAATCAAAACCATATCTCTGGTGTCTCCTGCATTGAAGACAGGTTCTTTCCCCACTGAGCCACCTGGGAAGCCCATAGTTACACTGAGTTAAGTTAAATGATGAATAGTCATTAAATATCTAGATCCTTCCAAATAAAACACTGAAATGTTAAAAACTGATATATTTATCTACTTTGAGATTCTTACTATAGAAGAATTAAAGATGTTTGGGTCTAATAGTAAACACATCTGCCACACCGAAAAGTTTACCGAAAAGACTCCATTTCTAGAAATTATTAACAGTATTTATAAGTTTTCCAGTGCACAGAATGCTGGTGTAACAACCAGTCCATTATTGTTTACCTTTCAGTTTTCACTAGAAAGTAAGGTTTCTAAGGGTTAAGAATGCTAATTGATACATTTAATTAAAAATACTAGAAGTAATAATAGTGAAAGAAAACAACTGTGTATAAAAAGTAAGTCAGGAGGTATTTCCCTGGTGGTCCAGGAGCTAAGACTCCACACTTCCAATGCAGAGGGCCCAGGTCTGATCCCTGGCCAGGGAATTAGAACCCACATGCCTCAACTAAGAGTTCACATGCTGCAACTAGCGATCCCACATGCCACAGCTAAGACTTGGTGCAGCCAAATAAATAAAAATATTAAGAACAAAAAGTGGTAAGGAAAGTAGAATGTTTTTAGGATAAGGAGAGCTAAGAAGAATGTACTTTTTTTAAGAGAAAAAGGAAGAAATTTTGTTCACAAGTAGAATGACTGGCTGTTAGAGAAAAAGAAAGGACAATATAGGCCAAAACGTAAATGGATAGAAAAAACTTCATAGAAGGTTTGTGGAAAAAGAATCCTGGAAATGAATTTTATGTGTGGTAAACCTGGCTATGATTGGAATTATATTTTTAAAGAATGAGCCTTAATATCAAAACTTGCTGTTTAGTTGTTAAATTGTGTCCAACTCTTTGTGACCCCATGGGCTGCAGCATGCCAGGCTTCTCTGTCCTCCACTAACTTCTAGAGTTTGTTCAAATTCATCTCAATTGAGTCGATGATGCTATCTAACCATCTCATCCTTCGCCACCCTCTTCTCCTTTTGCCTTCAATCTTTCCCAGCATTAGGATCTTTTCCAATGAGAAAGCTCTTCACATAAGGTGGCCAAAGTACTGGTCAAAATATCAAAAGTATACTGGTACAAAATTAGTATATGTTTTTGTTTCTGGGCTTCCCTGGTGGTTCAGATGGTAAAAAATCTGCCTGCAATGCAGGAGACTTGGGTTTGATCCCTGGGTCATTAAAATCCCCTGGAGAAGGGAGTGAAGCAACCCACTCTACTATTCTTGCCTGGGAAATCTCATGGACAGAGAAGCCTGGCAGGCTACAGCCCAAGGGGTCACAGAGTTGGACACGACTGAGCAATTAAAGCATTGTCTGTTTAAAAGGCAGTTTTATTGGTAGACTATTTTCTCTGATTAAAGGATGTTGAAAGCTTTTTGTTGTTGTTGTTGCCTTTTGGATACTCAGCCTGGAAAGCAAAGATTCTCTGTTTTAACAAAATAATTTCCTGTAATTCTTGTTGTCTTTATTAGATCTTTGATTACCTTAGAAAATGAGTCTTCTCAATACTAAAAAAGCTAAATTTTGTTCAAAGCTATGTAACCTTCCATGTCACTGCTGCTGCTGCTAAGTCGCTTCAGTCATGTCCAACTCTGTGCGACCCCATAGATGGCAGCCCACCAGGCTCCCCCATCCCTGGGATTCTCCAAGCAAGAACACTGGAGTGGGTTGCCATTTCCTTCTCCAATGCATGAAAGTGAAAACTCAAAGTGAAGTCACTTAGTTGTGTCTGACTCTTAGCGACCCCATGGAGTGCAGCCTACCAGGCTCCTCCATCCATGGGATTTTCCAGGCAAGAGTACTGGAGTGGGGTGCCATTGCCTTCTCCTATGTAACCTTCCATATTTGCCTTTAATATCTTCTATTGTCACTTTCACTAAATAGGTAATTAAGCATTATTTCATGACCTGTGATCCTATTTAGTAGAATGTTCAATCTTCTGTCTTTTTTTTTTTTTTATGACTTCCCAAATAAAATCTAAATGGAGTCTTTTTGACCTCAAACTAACTTTGAGATTTCCCAGAGGGCCCCTGGAAATTCTCAAAAGGTTTGTCTCTCACTCTGTAAAGAAAATGCTAAACTAATTAGGTTTATTTGGATTTGGCATGTTAAATGACATGGGAAACATTGTCAAATAAGAAGTGATAATACATCTTAGGTTATATGTGTATGGATATATGTTACTCATATAGGTAGAACTCATATAGGTAGGTATTCCAGAAATCGAAGTTCAGAGAGATATATCAGTACCCTCATTGTCTAATTATTGTCTTAAATTATTGTATGCCATGAAAATAACTGAATTTTCTTATCAAATGAACTCCTATCAGATCTTGAACTTAGCCATTTTAGAAGTCTTTTTGGTCATTTACAGTTATTGTTTTATCCTTATGCTTTTGCAAAAATGCTTTATCTTCAGAGAGAATCATGGAAAAGATTCAGACAAGATCTCTATAATACAAGTTTCTGGTAATTAAGATCATGGCACAGAATTGGGTAAGAACTTTGAGGACTGTAATGGAAAAATTGGATTCAAGCAGGACAAGAATTAATAATATGAGACCAAATGAATTGATGAGGATGACTATACAATTTCAATGACTTTATGCTGAAGTTGATAAGTGTGCTGTGGTTATCGTCATGTTAAGAGATTGTCATGATTCTTAGGAAATACACACTGAAAAGTTTAGAGATAAAAGCCCATGATGTGTGTAACTTATCCTGAAACAGTTCAGGCAAAAAGAGAGAGAGTTACAAAGCAAATGGGTGTAAAATGTTATTAAGTGAATATGAGTGAAAGTATGTGGATTAGTTTTGTGTTTTTCTTATAGTTGCCACCTTTCTGAATGTTTGAAATGTTATCTACTAAAAAAATGTTAAAATAATGTTTAAGACATGTTTTTTATCCTTTCTGGTTTTTAATATACATTTTCAATGTTTGTATATGTGTACCACACACTCACATATATTTTTCTGTCATTACAAATCAAATATATTTAAAATAATTTAAAATGTATTCATCTATTAACTGCTGTGGAAAAACCACAGAGATAGACACCACCAAGGAGAACTTGGCATAGTCCTCAGGGGTGCACCTAGGAAGAGACAGTGTAAAAGCAGAACTTATGGCATCTTTGTAAATGATTATGATTATTATGGTCACAGGGCAGGGTGGGGAAGGGGTCAAAATGAGAGTGATGGAGAGAGGAGCATGATGTGAATATCTTAACATGTCCAAGCACCCGAATGAAAATCTGCAATACATGACAGATAAATATAAATAATAACACATGATACATTTGACATATTGTGTCACTTATCCATCTTACTATGTGTCTGAGTTGTGATCTGCGTGGCGATTCAACTAAATTCCAAGATCACTAAAGAAATTTATCTTACTAATGCGTTCTGGCCAGTTACAGTGCTCTTGACCAAAAGGCAAAAGAGATCCTAAAATCTACTTATAAAAAAAGATTTTGTTGTTGGTTGTCAATCCATCAGAAAATAACCTTTAAATGGAGGTCTTTTCTTCCAATCTGGTAAACATCTTGACAGTGCTGACCCATTTCTCAGTATTGTTCCGAGAGTAGCTTGTAAAAGAGTGTGACAAGACTTCAATAACTTAGGAAAACCTCATAAAACTAAGTTAGTAATGACAGGGCATCTCTGCTCCACATGGCACAGCAGTCTCTGAATATCAAGGGTAGAATACAGGGGTGTTCTAAAGATCTACCTTCCAGAAGCAATAAAGAGCTTTGTGCAATATTACATGTTAGCATCATGACAGTCAAGGTATGTGTGTGTGCTTAGTCACTCAGTCATGTCTGAGTCTTTGTGACCTCATGGACTGTAGTCTGCCAGGCTCCTCTGTCCATGGGAATTCTCTAGGCTAGACTACTGGAGTGGGTAGCCATTTCTTTCTCCAGGAGATCTTCCCAACCCAGGAATGGAACCCAGGTCTCCTACATTTCAGGCGGATTCTTTACTGTCTGAGCTACCAGGGACGCCCAAGAATACAGGAGTGGGTAGCTATCTCTTCTCCAGGGAAACTTCCTGACCCAGGAATTGAACAGGGGTCTCCTGCATTGCAGATGAAGTCTTTACCAGCTGAGCTACCTGGGAAGCCCAGTAAAGGTATAAGTTACTGTTGTTATTTGGGGACATAATTCCTGGAGCAATATACAGGTGCCTAAGCAGAATCAAATGAAGAGGGAAACAAACAAACAAAAAAATTAAAATAACAATTCAGAGGCAAATGATCAAACAGCCGAGGAGGGTTGTTATCATTTAAATCATTGACAACACAACACAGACTACCTTATACTACAAAACAGACTCCTTTATAAAGCAGAGTCAGAGAAGATGAGTAACGATGCTATAAAAGTTCAGGATCAGATTCCCACCCCTCCCTCAGGAGGAGAATCCAATAGCAGAAGGACTAAAAAATTATTCAAGCAATGTGGGGAAAAGATGGAGACTAGGTTATGAAAACAAAATTTCCCCACATCTTAGTTTTCCCTAATTAGGTCTGCCAACAAGGTTTTGATTTAAAAAAAAAGTCACCAGATGAATTAGCCCATAAAAAAGAAGATGTGGTATATATATACATAATGAAATACTACTCAGCCATAAAAAAGAGTGAAATAATGCCATTTGCAGCAACATGGTTGGACCCAGAGGTTATCATACTAAATGAAGTGAGTCAGACACAACTGCGCGCACACACAGACACACATCATTCTTGGATGGGTGAAATGTGCTAAGGGAGGAAAACGTACGTGTTTTCACTTACACCAAAAAATATGTGAGAAAGAAAGGAAGGAAGAAGGCAAGAAAAAGAAAAGCGAGGAGAAAGGAAAGGAGAAGAAATGGTTCTTCACTCCTGAGTTTAGAGCAGGAGGTTTCAAAGAGTAACCCCTAAACCAGCAGCATCAACACCATCTGGGAACTTTTAGAAATGCAAATTATAAAGTATAGACCCTAGACCGGCCTAAAGAGTCAGAAACTGGAGGAGGTGCAGATAGCCTTTCTTGTTTTATGAAGAAATCCAAGCAATTCTGAAGTGTGTTACAGTTTGAAAATCACTAATATAGAGTATAAACTGCATTTAACTTAGCTTCTGATAGTACTGCACATTTGTAATGAATTGGTACCTTTTCCTTTTCCTTTTACTAAATAGAATAAGTGTTGGTTGTTAACAGCCTAAGAGTGTCACTTAAAATTTTTTCACTAACTTGGTTCTAATCAAGATATTAAATATCCTTGTTAGATCCATCTTATTATTTAAAGATCATTTTCCAGGAAAAATGTGTTTGTTGTAAATGACTCCAAATTTAGTCAGTGACTCCAGCTTTAGTCAGTAATTCCAACTTTAGTCAGACATCTTTCTGTATGTCAAATTTAAATGAAATTTTGTCATGTTAAGTGTATTGCTATTTGATCTATGGTCAAAGTACATTTTAATTTTTACAATCCATTCTTGAAATGGGCAGGTTGAGGTACAGATATTGTAAGTTTAAATTCAGAATTTTCTAATTTTGATCTTTAAGTATTTTGAAAATTTATTGAAATCTATGTCCCAAATTATGGTTTGATAGTTATCACCATCTACATAGAGGGAAGTGTGAAAATGCCAAATTTCACACTGAATTTTCATCCTGATATTCTTTCAGATTCCCCAGGAAGTTATTTAGCCAGTAATGACATGCATTTTCTAGGATAGCTGCTTGGCTCAGAGCATCCTTCATAGATAATCATCACCCTTATTTGTACTTAGTTACGCCATAGCTGTAGTCCCACCAAGTTGGATTCTTTTTCTCAGAGGTTAGGAATCTGAACTGAAAGATGTGAGCCAGTCTCTGCTAGCCCCTGGAGCTGAGGGTGTGTGAATGTAGGAGCTGTGGGGTCTGGAAAAGAAGGGAAAGCCAGTTATACAGAGTGAAGTCAGAAAGAGAAAGACAAATACTGTATATTAACACATACATATGGAATTTAGAAAGATGGTAATCATGATCCTACATGCAGGGCAACAAAGGAGACACAGATGTAAAGAATAGAGTTTTGGATTCAGTGGGAGAAGGAGAGGGTGGGCTGATTTGAGAGAATAGCACTGAAACATGTACATTACCACATGTAAAATAGATGGCCAGTGCAAGTTCAATGCATGAAGCAGGGCACCCAAAGCCAGCTCTCTGGGACAACTCAGTGGGATAGGATGCAGAGGGAGGTGGGAAGCGGGTTCAGGATGGTCGGGACACATGTATACCCATGGCTGACTCATGTTGACGTATGGCAAAAACCATCACAGTATTGTAAATATCCTCCAATTAAAATAAATAAAATTTTTAAAAGGCAGTAGCCCAGACATGCCAAGAAAACCATGGGCTAGAGAAAGTAGAAAGAGAATGAGTATGTGAGTGATTGCCATAATTCCTAATGATTTTCTTTTACTTTCATTTTTTAAAAATGATTTTTTTAATGTGGACCATTTTTAAAGTCTTTGTTGAATTTGTTACAATACTGCTTCTGTTTTATTTTGAGCAGCAGGGCATGTGGGATCTTAGGGCCCCAACCGGGGATTGAACCTCCACCCCTGCATTGGAAGTCAAAGTCTTAACTACTGGACTGCCAGGGAAGTCCCCTAATGGTTTTCTGGTTCTTGACTTTAACCTTCTATGTCACCTAAAAAAAAAAACAAAAAAAAACAACAACAACAACGAAAAACTTCTCTAATGCTGGGAAAAATTGAGGGCAAGAGGAGAAGAGGGATACAGAGGACGAGATAGTTGGATGGCATCATCAACTCAATGGACGTGAGTTTGAGCAAACTCTGGGATATAGTGACAGGACAGAGAAGCCTGGCGTGCTGGAGTCCATGGGGTTGCAAGGAGTCAGATACCACTGACTGATTGAACAATGGAAAAAACTCATCTTTGGATTCTTTGAAATACGTCTTTGTTCCACTGAAAAATCATCCTTTCCCCACCTCCCTTTCAGTCAAGTTTGAATGAAATTCTTTTACTTCTAACTCAAAGCACCTTGATTAAGATTATAGCAATGACAAAAATGTTCCTGCTCCATCAAAGTGGCAGGAAAAAATATGAGCGGCTCAAACATTCAAGTTTAAATCGCTATAGTGATCAATACACTAACAGTATCTGGGAAAGTTATTTGCACTGTCTTGTGCTAAAACAGAAATCAGTCCTAAAGGAAATCAGTCCTGAATATTCGTTGGAAGGACTGATGCTGAAGCTGAATCTCCAATATGCTGGTCACCTGATGTGAAGAACCGACTCACTGAAAAAGACCCTGATGCTGGGAAAGATTGAAAGCGGGAGGAGAAGGGTACCACAGAGGATGAGATGGTTGGATGGCATCACCGACTCAATCGACATGAGTTTGAGCAAACTCCGGGAGTTGGTGATGGACAGGGAAGCCTGGAGTGCTGCAGTCCATGGGGTTGCAAAGAGTTGCGACTGAACTGAACTGTGCTAAAACGGATCAAATCTTTTAAGAGCCCCTTTGTTATAAAGAAAAGGATCCCGCATCTCATTTCTGTATCAATGAAGGGTGGTTAGGAAGGAAAATCCCTTTGTCAGTCAAAATGGCTTTCTTCAGTTTTCCCTGCAAGTGTGGTGAAGGGACCCTGGACTTTGACCAGAGACACAAAATTCTGAATTCTGGCTGAATTCTTACTATCTCTGCTACTTTAGATAATTCATTTCTCGTTTCTTATGTAAAATGAGGACAAGGATGGTAAAACTCTCCTTCGCAGGACTGGGAGGACTGCAAAGGGAGTAGCTCCTAGTCAGTTCCCTCGTGGGAGTCGTCGTCGCTGTTCTGCTGTTTATACTGCCTTTGTTCTCCCAGCTTCTCTGGCCTCGGTGACATCATAAAGGCGGGGGAAGAGAAATATGTAAACACTAGCCATTGAAGAAGCATTTCTTAGAATTCAACTGTGAATTTACTTTTAACTCAGTGTTACTGCCACCCTGTGGATGTCTTGGGTAATGACAGTCTGAGCCGGTTACTTTAGTATTAATAAATCTCAGTTGTTAATGTGTGTCCTCTCCCCAGCGCTGGAGTGAAGATCACACCCATTATTTCATTAGGGTTTGTAGAGCTGAAGGTCCTACCGCAGCGTGAATGAGATCTCGTGCATTGATCTGTCTTCTTTCATGGACACCCCTCCTCTCTCCCCCAGTTTTAAAATATTAAAGCTGAATCCCAAATAATTTGAATTTCAGGGCTCAGTTCAGTTCAGTCACTCAGTCATGTCTGACTCTTTGAGACCCCATGGACTGCAGCATGCCAGGCTTCGCTGCCCATTACCAAATGGACAAATCTAGGAAGAGAAAATTGGGATATTCTCTTGCAATTGGCCATATTTCCATTTACAAAGTTGGATAATCAGTTCAGTTCAGTCGCTCAGTCGTGTCCCACTCTTTGCGACCCCATGGACTGCAGCATTCCAGGCCACCCTGTCCATCCTCAACTCCCAGAGTTTACTCAAACTCATGTCCATTGAGTCGGTGATGCCATCCAACCATCTCATCCATCCTCTGTCATCCCGTTCTCCTCCCACCTTCAATCTTTCCCACCAAAAGGGCCTTTTCCAATGAGTCAGATCTTTGCATCAGGTGGCCAAAGGATTGCAGTTTCAGCTTCAGCATCAGTCCTTCCAATGAATATTCAGGCCTGATTTCCTTTAGGATGGACTTGTTGGATCTTCTCGCAGTCCAAGGGACTCTCAATAGTCTCCTCCAACACCACAGTGCAAAAGCATCAATTCTTCGGTACTCAGCTTTCTTTATAGTCCAACTCTCACATCCATACATGACAATTGGAAAACCATAGCTTTGACCAGACGGACCTTTGTTGGCAAAGTAATGTCTCTGTTTTTTAATATGCTGTCTAGGATGATCATAAATTTTCTTCCAAGGAGTAAGTGTGTTTTAATTTCATGACTGCAGTCACCATCTGCTGTGATTTTGGAACCCCCAAAATAAAGTGTCTCACTGTGTCTATTGTTTGCCCATCTATTTCCCATGAAGTGATGGGACCAGATGCCATGATCTTAGTTTTCTGAATGTTGAGTTTTGAGCCAACTTTTTCACTCTCCACTTTCACTTTCATCAAGAGGCTCTTTAGTTCTTCTTCCTTTCTGCCATAAGGGTGGTGTCATCTGCATATCTGAGGTTATTTATATTTCTCTTGGCAATCTTGATTGCAGCTTGTGCTTCATCCAGCATTTCACATGATGTACTCTGTATACAAGTTAAATACGCAGGGTGACAATATACAGCCTTGACTTACTCCTTTCTTAATTTGGAACCAGTCTGTATGTCCCTGTCCAGTTCCAACTATTGCTTCCTGACCTGCACACAGATTTCTCAGGCAGCAGATCAGGTGGTCTGGTATCCCTATCTCTTTAAGAATTTTCCACAGTTTGTTGTGATCCACACAAAGGCTTTGGCATAGTCAATAAAGCAGAAATAGATGTTTTTCTGGAATTCTCTTGCTTTTTCGATGATCCAGTGAATGTTAACAGTTGGATCTCTGGCTCCTCTGCCTTTTCCAAATCCAGCTTGAACATCTGGAAGTTCACGGTTCATGTACGGTTGAAGCCTGGCTTGGAGAATTTTGAGCATTACTTTACTAGCGTGTGAGATGAGTGCAATTGTGCGGTAGTTTGAGCATTCTTTGGCATTGCCTTTCTTTGGGATTGGAATGAAAACTGACCTTTTCTAGTCCTGTGGCCACTGCTGAGTTTTCCAAATTTGCTGGCATATTGACTGCAGGACTTTCACAGCATCATCTTTTAGGTTTTGAAATAGCTCAACTGGAATTCCATCACCTCTACTAGCTTTGTTCATAGTGGTGCTTCTTAAGGCCCACTTGACTTTGCATTCCAGGATGTCTGGCTCTAGGTAAGTGATCACACCATCGTGATTATCTGGGTCATGAAGATATTTTTTGTATAATTCTTCTGTGTATTCTTGCCACTTCTTCTTAATATCTTCTGCTTCTGTTAGGTCCATACCATTTCTGTCCTTTACCGTAGCCCATCTTTGCATGAAATGTTCCCTTGGTATCTCTAATTTTCTTGAAGAGATATCTAGTCTTTCCCATTCTATTGTTTTCCTCTATTTCTTTTCACTGATCACTGAAGAAGGCTTTCTTATCTCTCCTTGCTATTCTTTGGAACTCTGCATTCAAATGGATATATCTTTCCTTTCCTCCTTTGCCTTTTGCTTCTCTTCTTTCCTCAGCTACTTGTAAGCCCTCCTCAAACAACCATTTTTCATTTTTGCATTTCTTTTTCTTGGGGGTGGTCTTGATCCCTGCCTCCTGTACAAAGTCACAAACCTCTGTCCATGGTTCTTCAGTCACTCTGTCTATCAGATCTAATCCCTTGAATCTATTTCTCACTTCTACTGTATAATTGTAAGGGATTTGATTTAGGTCATACCTGAATGGTCTGGTGGTTTTCCCTATTTTCTTCAATTTCAGTCTGAATTTGGCAATAAGGAGCTCATGATCTGAGCCACAGTCAGCTCCCAGTTTTGTTTTTGCTAACTGTGTAGAGCTTCTCCATCTTTGGCTGCAAAGAATATAATCAATTCTGAAATTGACCATCTGGTGGTGACCATCTGGTTATGTCCATGTGTAGAGTCTTTTGTGTTGTTGAAAGAGGGTGTTTGCTATGGCCAGTGCATTCTCTTGGCCGACTCTATTAGCCTTTGCCCTGCTTCATTTGTATACCAATGCCAAATTTGCCTGTTACTCTAGGTATTTCTTAACTTCCTACTTTTGCATTCCAGTCCCCTATAATGAAAAGAACATTTTTGGGTGTTCGTTCTACAAGGTCTTATAGGTCTTCATAGAACTGTTCAACTTCAGATTCTTCAGCATTACTGCTTGGGGCATAGACTTGGATTACTGTGATATTGAATGGTTTGCCTTGGAAACGAACAGAGGTCAGTCTGTCGTTTTTGAGATTGCATCCAAGTACTGCATTTCAGACTCTTTTGTTGACTATGATGGCTACTCCATTTCTTCTAAGGGATTCTTGCCCACAGTATTAGATATAATGGTCATCTGACTTAAATTCACCCATTCCAGTCCATTTTAGTTTGCTGATTCCTAAAACGTCAATGTTCACTCTCACCATCTCCTGTTTGACCACTTCCAATTTGCCTTGATTCATGGACCTATCATTCCAGGTTCCTATGCAGTATTGTTCTTTATAGCATCAGACTTTACTTCTATCACTAATCACATTTACAACTGGGTGTTGTTTTTGCTTCAGCTCCATCTCTTCATTCTTTCTGAAGTTATTTCTCCACTGATCTCTAGTAGTGTATTGGGCACATAACCAATCTGGGGAGTTCATCTTTCAGTGTCCTATCTTTTTGCCTTTTCATACTGTTCATGGGGTTCTCAAGGCAAGAATGCTGAGTGGTTTGCCATTCCCTTCTCCAGTGAACCATGTTTTGTCAGAATTCTCCACCATGATTGGTTCATCTTGGGTGGCCCCACACAGCCTGGCTCATAGTTTCACTGAGTTAGGCAAGGCTGTGGTCCATGTGATCAGATTGGTTAGTTTTCTGTGATTGTTGTTTTCAGTCTGTCTGCCCTCTCCTGGAGGGGGATAAGAGGCTTATGAAATCTTCCTGGTGGGAGAGACTGACTGAAGGGGAAACTGGGTTTTGTTCTGATGGGTGAAGCCATACTCAGTAAATCTTTAATCCAGTTTTCTATTGATGTGCAGAGCTGTGTTCCCTTCCTGTTATTTACCTGGGGCCAAACTATGGTGGAAGTAGTGAAGATAATAGTTACCTCCTTCAAAAGGTCCCATGCATCTCCTGCTATACTCACTGCCCCCAACCCTGCAGCAGGTCACCACCAACCCATGCCTCTGCCCGAGACTCCTGGACATTCATGGGCAAGTTTGGGTCAGTCTTTTGTGGGGTCACTGCTCTTTTCTCCTGGGTCCTGGTGCACACTAGGTTTTGTTTGTGCCCTCCAAGAGTCTGTTTCCCCAGTCCTGTGTAAGTTCTGGTGGTTCTATGGTGGGATTAATAGTGACCTCCTCCAAGAGGGCTTATGCCATACCCAAATCTGCTGCATCCAGGGCCCCTGTCCCTATGGCAGTCCACAGCTGACCTGAACCTCCACAGGATACACTCAAACACAGTTCTGTCTCAGTCTCTGTGGGGTCTCTGGGTCCTGGTGTGCACAAGGTTTGTTTGAGCCCTCTGAGAGTCTCTGGTGGGTATCAGTTTGGTTCTAAATGCTATTTCACCCCTCCTACCATCTTGCTGGGGCTTCTCCTTTGCCCTTGGATGTGGGTTATCACCTCAAAGTCGCTCCAGTGCCACACAGCCGCCACTCCAACACCGCACAGCTGAGATATAAGTTGGACAATAGAGCCTTTAAAAAAAAAATAGCTGGTGATTATTTTTCATTATTTACTTATTTTATAAGCAGACTTTAAGTGATCAATTAATTAGTTTGCCATATAGCACTGTATATATAGCACTGTATATATAGCACTGTATATATAGCACTGTATATATAGCTCTGTATATATAGCACTGTATATACATGTATATACATGGTTTCCTGCTTTCTTCTAGTCTACCTCTTGGGTGTTTCCAAATTTCCTCCTTTAGAAGCATTTTCTGGTCCTTCTTTTCTGTGGAAGTATCCAGTGATAGTCCATCGGCCGTCCCTACTGCTGTAGAATTTTCACCTTTGTTTTTCCTCCTACTTCCTGAAAAATCCCCCCACTTCTCTGATACTGTGAAAATCCTATTTCTTCTGGGCACAACTCAAGTTCCTGCTTCTTCTGAGTCTTTCAGGTCACAGCAGTTTATGCTATATCCTTTGGGACTCATATCTCTGACTTCTATGTTATTTTAACATGTGCATTATTATTTCTTTAGTGCAATGGTCATCTCTTTGAAAGCCAAGATGTCTTACCTGTATTACTAAGAGCATCTGAATTCCCAATGGATACATAATTAATACACATTTCTTGATCCATCATGGTGTTCCTGCCTCCATTCTGTTCTCTATCATCTTTCCATCCTTCCAAGCAAGCAGGAAAAAACAGAAACAGGGACTTCCCTGGTGGCACATTGGATAACTGTCCCCCTGCCAATGCAGGGGACATGGGTTCGATCCCTTGTCCAGGAAAATCCCACATACTGCTGAGCAACTAAGCCTGTGTGCCACAGCTATAGAGCCTATGCTCTAGAGCCTGGGAGCTGCAACTACTGAAGTCCTCATGCCCTAGAGCATGTGCCCCACAAGATGCCACCACAATGAGAAGCCCTCACACCACAACTAGGGAATAGTCTCAGTTAGCTACAACTAGAGAGAGGCCTGCACAAAGCAAGGAAGACTCAGTGCAGCCAAAATAAATTATCTAAAAAGCCAAAAAACTAAGTATTAGATTATTGCCTCTTATTTCCATTGGTTGTTTACTTGTGGCAGCTTAGTCCTTCATTTGTGTGCATCTGTGCAGTGGTGTGTCTGTGTGTCTTTATGTCTGTGTATGTGTGTGTGTATGTTTTCTGTAACTTTCAGTTCCAAACAATTCATCTATGGGTATTATAAGGCATCTGTGTTCAAGTTACTTTCCTCCACAGAGGTTCTCTTTTTTGCTTCTTAGAGGCAACTGAAGCTATCTCTTTAAATAAATTCTCAAGTTGGGGTTTTGAGGCCTAAATGTAGCAAATGGGTTTGAAGGCTGGTTTGTGGTTATGGCTTCCCTGGTGGTGAGACAGTAAAGAAACCACCTGCAATATGGGAGACCTGGGTTCAGTTCCTGGGTGGGGACGATCCCCTGGAGGAGGGCATGGCAACCCACTCCAGTATTCTTGCATGGAGAATCCCATGGACAGAGGAGCTTTGTGGGCCCATGGGGCCTCAAAGAGTCGGACACAACTGAGAAACTTTCACTTTTGATTATAAGTTCTCAGTGGAGAGTACTTTTTCTCTCCACTCATTTCTAAGGTTGCAACCTATTATAAATCTTTCCATGCTTTTCTGAGGAAGTTTGTTTGTTTGTTTGTTTGTTTCATTTGTTTTGTGTTTTTTTTGTTGTTTTTTTGCAGCTCAGCATTACCATGTGAGTGTGGCCTTCTCATATTTCAGGTGCCTGTGCGTGTGGAGGGTTGCATTCCCATTAGCTCATCTTCAGGTTGACCCCTGATTTTTCACAATGAACTTGAGTGAGTACTTGGTTTTGAGTCAGCCCTTTTACTCATGGGCTATAAAATAGAAGCTCAAGATTCTCCTGGTTGGACAGATCCCCTTAGGTTAGACCCCGATTTCAGGCTTTACTTGTCTCCATGGAGTATTGCTTCCACATTATTTTGTTAAATTTCTGAGCACTTCCTTTGATTTTTGCTGACTCAGCAACGCATTGGAAAAAAAGACTTTTCATGTCATATCTAGAATTTTTAATTCTTTGAACTGGGGTGGTTATTCTTAATGGGCATGATGACCACTCACTTAATCTTTTGGATATATTTTAGGATTAATTTTTAAATTTCACAGAACAGTTCTTGTATGATTTTGGATTGAGATTTCACTGAATGTATAGAATAATTCAGAAAGAAAATATCTTCACAATGTTTATTCTTCTCATTCTTAAAATGGTTTATCACTACATTTATTATATCTTCATTATGTCCTTCAGTAACATTTATGTTTTTCTTTCAAAGCTCTTTGAGGTTTTATAAACTTTTTTTTTTTTTAAGCTTCATTTCTGCATAAAAGGGTGAGATTTACATAGTATTTACCAGGTACTGGGCATTATTTTAAATCCTTTAGTAATTTTTTTATCTGGTGAACTTGTTTATTAACTTGACTAGTCTGTTGCCTAACTTCTCTTGAATTTTGAATATAGGCAATTACATCACATATAGTCATTGATTCTTTCTTTGCTTTCAATATCTGGTTTTTTTTGTTTTTGTTTTTTTTTCCTTTTTCTTACTGCTGTCCTGCTTGGTCCCTCTTTTTAATGATTTTTTTTTTTTCCTGTGTGCTCTGTTAGTCTTGATTGCAGGCTTATCTCTGCATTTGAGACTTCCTCTTTCCCTAAGTGTGGACAATTTTTAAAATTTACCCCTGCCTGCCTCCTCTGTTGCAATGGAGAGGGCTGGAATCCACCAGTACAGACTCTTCTGGTCATCTCTGCTGGGGTTTTTCCATTTCTTCTGCATGTTGCCAGCCACCTGGAGGACTGTGTGGCCTCTGTGACCCAGTTACTCATACTGACTTCTTCAGTGTGGAACCAGATGTTGAACTGTTTACCACTTGGCTGTGTGTGTGAGAGAGTGTTTGTGTTTGAACAGAAATGGTGGAAACAGAGCAAACCTGCTTGTCTGCTTTACATTCCATCTCCAAGCTGTCACCCTAGTCATCATCCTTGGCTCCATACTCCTTGTTATGTTCATTAGTTATGAGTTAAAAGAGTCTTAAGAATGACTCTCACCCATATCACCCACTATATCTGGTGTCTACGTTTGAGCCAGATTTCCTTCCTCAGTTCAGTCCTGTCAGATGTCTATCTTTTAGACATACCCAAACATTTCTGTTTTCCTGATGACATTCTTTCTTTTCCAGTATGCATGCCTGCCAAGTTGCTCCAGTTGTGTCTGACTCTGTGTGACTCTGTGGAGCCTCCAGGCTCCTCTGTCCATGGGACTCCCCAGGCAAGAAAACTGGAGTGGGTTGCCATTTCCTCCTCCAGAGGATCTTCCTCAGGGGATCTTCCTGACCCAGGGATCAAACCAGTGTCTCTTATGTCTCCTGCACTTGCTGGCGGGTTCTTTACCACTAGCGCCACCTGGGAAGCCCCTTTTTCCAGTATGGCTAAGCATTTAATCCTTATTTTTACATTCATTTTCAAAGATTTCTTGTGAGATCAAGCTTGTTGCATTTGCCCATTCTGTTAGTAATGCCCAATAATTAATTGTTTTCCATATTTGAGCTATTTCTTATTGATTGAACTGCTAGTAAAACATGTATTAGCAATATCAATAGTGAAAGAATATTTGTATTTGGCAAACTCTGATCAATAGATCAGTGAAACACTGAACTGAACAAACATAAATTATCAGGCTATAGGGCTTCCCTGATAACTCAATTCGTAAAGAATCCATCTGCAATGCAGGAGACCCCAGTTTGATTTCTGGGTCGGGAAGATCCACTGGAGAAGGGATAGGCTACCCACTCCAGTATTCTTGGGCTTCCCTTGTGCCTCAGCTGGTAAAGAATCCGCCTGCAATGCTGGAGACCTGGGTTTGATCCCTGGGTTGGGAAGATCCCCTGGAGAAGGGAAGGCTACCCCCTCCAGTATTCTGGCCTGGAGAATTCCATGGACTGTACAGTCCATGGGTTCACAAAGAGTCAGACACGACTGTGTCTGAGTCACTCACTCACTCAGCTTGTGTAAACTGATGTCATTTTGCACTTTCCAAAAAGTTTATAAATTATATCACCAAATTCTCTCTGCAAGTCTGAGATAATCCTTATAATTTCAAGTTGATAAAAATGTGTCCAAGTATTTAGTGAGATTCATGCCATTAGTACAAAGCTATTAGTATTATTCAATGTCGAGGGAGGCATAGCTGTTAAAGATACAAAATCTATGCTGGGTTCAAATTTCACCTCAATTACCAACTAGTTGTGTCACTTTTGAAAAAGAATTTAAAATTTTCCATTTTTGGTTTCTAATCTGCAAATGTTATCCGTTACAGTACTGTTCTCAAAATATTGTAGTGAGGATTACATTTAAAGAGCTTACAACTGTTCCAATCACATGATATACACTCAATAAATAGTAATCATCATTATTGTTATTATTATTGCTACTGTTTTGAACTCATATCCAGCATCTTTGCTACATGATATCATTGTATGTAAGGCCAGTTTTTAAAGTCTTTTTGAAATTAAGGATAAGGTCAGAAATAAAGAAGAAATCCTCCAAAAATGCAAACATCTGCACACACACATATATAAGTATTGTCTGACCGTTTGCAGTGGTAACTCCACCTGATGCTTTCTAGGTGCTAGACAATACAAAATGCACCAGGAAGCAATGTTGAACAAGACAGATACAATCCTCTCTCCTGGAGCTTATAATCCAGAAGAAGAGACAGATGTTAAAGACATGATTGTACTAAAGCAAAGTCATTTCAACTGTACTGAGGGCTTTAAAGCCAGAAATCATTTAGCAACCTATAGCTCAAAAGACTTAGGAATACTCAAGTTCAATTACAAGGACTGGAATTTTATCTCCCCAAAGGCATGTCTTCTGAAAAATAATTGCATTTTAAATTGTTGAAAAAAGTTATGGCAGAATACCCATGACTTTTATGAAAAAAATTGAAAATAAGACTTTAATCATTTTCATCCTTTAATATTCTAGTGTGGGAAACAAACAATCTGAAGGCAGAATAATTCAGGTCTTTGGATACGTGTACTCTGTTAAGAGGGCTTCTCTGGTGGCTCAGCGGTAAAGAACCTGCCTGCAATGCAGGTGATCTGGGAAGGGAAGATCTGGGTTGGGAAGACACCCTGGAGAAGAAAATGGCAACCGTCTCCAGTCTTCTTGCCCAGGAAATCCCATGGACAGAGGAACCTGGCGGGCTACAGTCCATAAGATCGCAAAGAGTCGGACACAAATGAACAACTAAACCACCACCACCACCACCACCGCATTATGAAGAGGGCAGATTTTATATTGTTGCAGGGTTCTGGGAAGAGGTGACTAAGGCAGAACAAATATGCATCAATGTGTTCATGGATTGTAAGTAATGCATTAGGATATTGATCTGGGTTACATGTTTGTGTCCCCCCCCAAATTTTATATGTTAAAATTCTAATCCCAAAGATGATGGTATTAAGAGGTGAGGGCCTTTGAGAGGTGCTTAGGCCACAAGGGTAGAGCTTTCAGGAATGGGGATAATATTCTTATAAAAGAGATCCCTCAGAGATGCCTCAGCCCTTCCATTATGTGAGCAAACAGTGAGATGCTGACAATCCGCAATCTGAAAAAGGACCTTCGCCCAAACCATGGGGGCACTACCCTCTAGAACTGTGAAACGCAAATTTCTATTGCTTGTACGTTACCCAGTCTGTGATAATTTGTTAGAGCAGCCTTAACAAACAAAGACAAATCAAAAATAAAAACTGCCTCTGTATTCATTGCTATGCTATGCTAAGTCACTTCAGTCGTGTCCGACTCTGTGTGACCCCATAGACGGTAGCCTACCAGGCTCCCCCGTCCCTGGGATTCTTCAGGCAAGAACACTGGAGTGGGTTGCCATTTCCTTCTCCAATGCATGAAAGTGAAAAGTGAAAGTGAAGTCGCTCAGTCATGTCCGACTCTTAGCGACCCCATGGACTGCAGCCCACCAGGCTCCTCCGTCCATGGGATTTTCCAGGCAAGAGTACTGGAGTGGGGTGCCACTGTATTCATTAGGGATCACAAAAATAAAAAAATTCTTTCATTACTTGAATCATTAATCTATGTTTTATTTCCAGACAAACCAGTAATAAATAGCCTTAAGGTTCTAATGATTAACATTACGTGACGTTATCAGATACATATCAACTGCCTAATATGTCCCAAAAACATTTCTAAGCATTTGGAGTATGTTGTTGCTGTTTAGTCACTCAGTCATGTCTGACTCTTTTGTGACCCCATGGACTGTAGCCCGCCAGGCTCCTCTGTCCAGGGAATTCCCTAGGCAAGAATGCTGGAGTGGATTGCCGTTTCCTTCTCCAGAGGATCCTTCCAACCCAGGTATCAGACTCATGTCTCCTGCACTGGCATGTGGATCTCTACCACTGAGCCACCTGGGAAGCCCCATTTGGGGCATAATAGGAGCAAAACAGAGATCTCTGACTGTGGGGTCCTTTAAAAAGTTCAATAGAAAGTATCCACCTAACCTGTCTTTGTGGGAGGAGACAAGGAGGAGCAGCACACTTCTTCTGATGATAGAACTGAGGGCAAATTAAAACTAACTGAGCCCCAGTCAAGGAGAGGGACTGCTGAGATGCTCCTATTGCTTGTCTCCATGATGCTTGCTGACCCCAGGTATCTTCACAGTTGACCCTCACAAACAACCACACATGAGGGCTGAGTTACAGCTACGAGTAATGTTCAGGCAGTCACTACCCATCCCAAACATCAAAAGCCATATCTAATTCCAGGTGGGATGTTTAGGGCATGAGGAAAGGATGAAAGATCTCTCCAGAGTAATGTTGTAGAGTAATGTGTCCAGTGGTCATGTATGAATGTGAGAGTTGGACTATTAAGAAAGCTGAGCACTGAAGAATTGATGCTTTTGAACTGTGGTGTTGGAGAAGACTCTTGAGAGTCCCTTGGACTGCAAGGAGATCCAACCAGTCCACCCTAAAGGAGATCAGTCCTGGGTGTTCATTGGAAGGACTGATGTTGAAGCTGAAACTTCAATACTTTGGCTACCTGATACAAAGAGCTGACTCATTTGAAAAGACCTTGATATTGGGAAAGATTGAGGTCAGGAGGAGAAGGGGATGACAGAGGATGAGTTGGCTGGATGGCATCACCGACTCAATGGACATAGGCTTGGGTGGACTCCGGGAGTTGGTGATAGACATGAAGGACTGGCGTGCTGCAGTTCATGAGGTCACAAAGAGTGGGACAAAACTCAGCAACTGAACTGAACTGAATGGAAATTTAAGCCAGTACAATAGATTGAGACAGGAAAGTGTTAAAGAAGTCTTCTTAAATAATGCCATTTGTAGTAACATGGATGAACTTTGAGATTGACATACTGAGTGAAGTAAGTCAGACTGAGAAAGACAAACATCATATGATATTGCTTATATGTGGAATCTAGAAAAATAGTGCAAAAGAACTTATTGGTGATGGACAGGAAAGCCTGGTGTATTGCAGTCCATGGGGTTGCAAAGAATCAGACACAACTGAGCGACTGAACTGAATGGAACTGATTTAAAAAGCAGAAAATAGAGTCACAGAAGTAGAAAACAAACATGATTACTGGGGACAAGGGGAAGAGGGATAAATTGGGAAATTGGAATTGACATATATGCACTACTATATATAAAATAGATAACTAATAAGGACCTACTGTATAGCACAGGGAACTCTACTCAGTACTCTGTAATGACCCATACAGGAAAAGAATCTAAAAAGAGTGGCTATAGAACAGTCTTTTGGACTCTGTGGGAGAGGGAGAGGGTGGGATGACTTGGGAGAATGGCACTGAAACATGTATAATATCATATATGAAACGAGTCGCCAGTCCAAGTTCGATGCACAATACTGGATGCTTGGGGCTGGTGCACTGGGACAAGCCAGAGGGATGGTACGGGGAGGGAGGAGGGAGGAGGGTTCAGGATGGGGAACACGTGCATACCTGTGGCAGATTCATGTTGATATATGGCAAAACCAATACAATATTGTAAAGTTAAAAAATTAAAAAAAAAAGAATGCAAGTAAAAACTGGTAGAAACCAAATAATAGTTTACTTAATAGTGTTGTTTCAACTTTTTGATAATGTGGTTATTTATGTTAGCTGTTATCACTAAG
This sequence comes from Bubalus kerabau, assembly GCF_029407905.1. Classification (NCBI taxonomy): domain Eukaryota; kingdom Metazoa; phylum Chordata; class Mammalia; order Artiodactyla; family Bovidae; genus Bubalus; species Bubalus kerabau. The sequence goes on from NC_073624.1 coordinate 23,082,242, forward strand.
TGATGTGAAGTGTGCATCAGAACTCTGTGCTGTCTTTATAATTTATTGTAATACTTTTTTTTTCAAATAAAAAGTAAACAATAAAAAAAACTTTAAAAAACAACAACAAAAAAGAGTGGCTATATGTATATGTATATTTATAACTGATTCACTTTGCTGTACACCTGAAACTAACACAATATTGTAAATCAACTATACACCAATAAAAATTAATTTTAAAAAAACAAAGGAAAAAAAAAAAAGGAAGCCTTTTTTGAAGGTAGAGTGAGATTTGGTGCCTTTGGATGTCCTTCAGCAGTCATCCTGGATCCTGCCACTCAGGTTTTTGCTTCAGGGTGCCGACTAAGGGGTTTACATGAAAGGAACAGTGGAAGAAAAGAAAAGCACACCACAGTGGGGCTGCAGCTGATACCAAGCTAAGAGCTAAAGTCAGAACACAAGGTGAAAATTCACATATCAACCAAAGGTACCCATGAAAATCCTGTAATCAGTTCAAGTTAAAGTGCTTGGCCCTGTTTTTTTTTTTTTTTTTTTACAACTATATATCAGTTCCTATGCCTTTTTGTGCCTTTAGTTAATTCTTCCATCTCTCCCTCAAAAATACTCACAAATCAATCAGCATTCACACATCTGGCCACCGTGCATTTGAAACCACCATTTCTTTTCCTCGTCTTTTTCTTTCTATCTCAAAAATCCTTTGAATCAATTGTATGATTTCCTTTGGTTCACAAACACACATCCACTCTTTTCAGCTTCACAGAACTGAGCATAAGTGATGATCTATGTATACACAATACTTCAGTAAGTTAAATGGATGGAAAGCTTACACTGAAAGATCTGAAATTATCTGGGTAGTCTGCAGGGTAAGGCAGGACTGTTTGGTGTAAACTGATTGGAAGTATGGAAGTGAGGCCTCTGAGTACTTCTCTCTCAAGAAGGTTGAGCACAAGCGGGGACCCCCGCCTACTTATTGACTTACCCAAATCACGCACTGACCCAGCCAAATAATGGGGAGAGAAGAGAATGATTACGCTGCTTTAAGGAAGCAAGCTTAAGGAAGCAAGGCTGTGGTTTTTCCAGTGGTCATGTATGGATGTGAGAGTTGGACTTTGCAGAAAGCTAAGCACCGAAGAATTGATGCTTTTGAACTGTGGTGTTGGAGAAGACTCTTAAGAGTCCCTTGGACTGCAAAGAGATCCAACCAGTCCATTCTAAAGGAAATCAGCTCTGGGTGTTCTTTGCAAGGAATGATGCTAAAGCTGAAACTCCAGTACTTTGGCCACCTCATGCGAAGAGTTGACTCAATGGAAAAGACTCTGATGCTGGGAGGGATTGGGGGCAGGAGGAGAAGGGGACGATAGAGGATAAGATGGCTGGATGGCATTACCGACTCGATGGATGTAAGTTTGAGTGAACTCCAGGAGTTGATGATGGACAGGGAGGCCTGGCGTGCTGCGATTCATGGGGTTGCAAAGAGTCAGACATGACTGAGTGACTGAACTGAACTGAAGGAAGCAAGCCCAGCTGGTATTTGCCCCAGGAAGCAGATGAACAAAAGAGTCCTCTCATGGATTCTGAAAAAGCAAACCTACCTTAAAATATGGCCCAGTTAATATTCTAATGTCCTTGGTTCTGAACAAGCTGATTAGCAAATCCTCCTCTCCAGAGAGGGAGCAGAAAAGAAGGTGGGAAGAGGGGAGAAAGGTTGGGGGAAGGATTGGAAACACAGGAGGAAGGTCGAAAGCATATGGAGAAGGGTAAGGATGTCCCTCTCCCCATAGCTCATCCATTGCAAATCCACTGTCCTCTAGTTACAGAATGAACTGAAAATTTATGATGAAAAACACCACCAAAGGAAATGTCTCCTATTATTAATTTTTCAAAGAAATATTCCTATCCTTTACAATTTAAAATCCTAAAAAATCCTCCTAAATTCCAAAATACTCTGCTCTCTAATTTAATCTTCTATTCATTTTATTTAAGCCACTCAGGTACCTCATTAGACTCTGTTTGCCTTTAGTTGTAACTGAGTTTAAACCATTTTTCACTTGAGTAATTATAGTTCCTTGAATCTCCAAAGTCGAAAAGTATCCCCATGCTTCCCACCCACCTTGTCTTATGTGTCCCATTTTCCAAATAACAAAAAGGATAATTGCACATCAAGGAATATTACAAAATTTCTCTATACTTTAAGTTTAGAAAATTTGCCTGGAGCAATAACGTTTAATGAGCAAAAGCAGTGTTCCCTCATTGCAATTGCCAGTCGCCGAGGTAGGGAAATGGAAAAAGAAAAACAAAAACAAGGAGAAAATTATTGTTTTCAACTGAGACTTCAGTGAACTTCTACCAGATGTCTGTAGCCTAGAAATTGTGAGCTAAGACTCAACTAGAAAAAAATATCTTCTTTAAGAAGCTATCATGATTTTTTGCCTTATCTATATATTCTCTGCCAGAGTGTGGAATGTGAAACTCTGCTTAAGTTTTATAGACTTTGTTTAAAGTTTACTTAAGGAATATTCTTCCCATTAGCTTATGAGAAACTCGAAATTTTCTTTTTTCGGCCTCATGTTCCTGGCATCACAATTAAATGGAGTATTTCTCCTACAATATTCTTTAAGCAGGGCATCATTATTTGTAACAGGGAAGTCTAGGCACCTTGGCCTTCATTCATGTCATCTGCCCTGGAAGAACTATGTCTTTAATCCCCAGTAGAAGCCTCATATCTGACAGTCTTTTGTTGTCACTGCTGTTCAGTCCGACTCAATGGGCTGATCAACAACATAACTTTAACATTAAATCTCATAATGACATCACGAAGAATTACTGGTAAAGAAAAGAAAGAATCTGACAATTGTGCCATAATGAAGGTTGTTCGTTCTAGAGTACAAAAGGCTGAAGAATCTATATGTGTATATATCATAAATGAAAATAAATATATCTTGAGTAGTCCTGAAGGAGTGTAATGATTTTAAGGCTAAGGAATAGACCACAAGAGGTTATTGAACTGTTACTTTGTACCTTTGATGCTAAATATCTCCATGAAAAGAGGTACTTTAACTTCCTAGCAATGAGACTTGAGACTCTTAGATTAAGTGGTTGTTTGAAACAACAACTGCAACAAAACTGGAAAGACATACTGGGAAGTTCATCGTATCTAATTGAAACGGATATTGGCCTCAACAAAGGGAACTGCATTTGGAAGTTGAAATTCTGATCAACAAACAACAAATTTTGTTAACCAGCAAAAATAATCACAAATAAAACAAATTTTGTTAACCAGCAAAAATAATCACACTGCCTTTACTTTCTTTAAAAAAAAAATTTTTAAGTGTATTGATTTACATGTTGTGTTAATTTCTGCTGTACAGCAAAGTGATTCAGTTATACATATATGCATATATACATTCTTTTCCATTATAACTTATCACAGAATATTGAATATAGCTCCTTGTGCTATACAGCAAGACCCTGTTGATTATCCATTATATATATGAGTTTGCATCTGGTAACCCCATACTCCCAAGTCTTTCCCCTCCCCACTCCAGTCCCTTTACTTTCTATTTTCTCACTGGAGGAATATGACGGTTGACTTGGAAGAAGCTCACAGAGGCTCTGTGCGGTCTAAGTACAAGGTGATGAGAACACAAGATGAACTTGGATATTTAACTCCTGTGGGTGGAGACAGAAGCCTAACACAGAACAACAGCTCAGGGAAGGCTGGTCGGTACTTTGTTCTTTTAGAATATTCCTCTCTCAACTGGGAATAGCAGACAGCCCAGAGTGGCTGTCAGTGGCCTTCTTGCCGTTGCACCTCATGTTATTGACCTTTGTACTTGAACCTTTTCTGACTTAACCATCTCTCCTGCCAACCTCAACAACCACTCAGGAAACTTGGATGAGGACACTTTTCTAAATTCTGAGTTGGAAAACTTTCATAATGAGGAGGCATCGCACGTCATTGAGGATGAGGTCATCTGTCATGAATAATCCATGTCAACAAAAGTGCAAGGATGATTCTGCTTCGCCTTTACCTCCATCTCCTCCTGCTTTGCAACCCTTTGTCAGACCTAATTTAGTGTCCAGAACTAGGTAATATTCCATGGATTATTTCTGTATACCCACCAATTCCATAAGGGCTGCAATGGATATTTACCATTTTTAAAAAGAAAATGGGATCTAAGTTAATAAGGCTGTGAATTTGAAAAAGTACTTAGGTAGGGCAAACTGCCCCCCAAATCATCTACAGTAGAATTGTCATAAATAAATATGAGGCAAAGACAGAAAGCAATCTTGGGAGTCAAGACCCAAATTTTACTTCTGACTCTTCTCCCATAACAAGTAATAGAAACTCTGGGATTTACTTGACTTTGTTCATCCTAAAATTAAAGATTTGGGGAAAAAACTCTAGGATATTAACTTTAGCTTCATCAGTTTATGATACTTAGTTTTCTAAAGTTGATTAATAAAAACCCAAGTTCTAAAGAGGAAAATGGAAGCTTACATCTAGTGTGAGATGCCTCATTGTAATTGTGTCATGTGAAAGTTGCTCAGTCATGTCTGAATCTTTGTGACTCCATGGACCATAGCCTGCCAGGCTTCTCTCTTCATGGGATTCTGCTGGCAAGAATCCTTCTCTGGAGGATATTCCCAACCCAGGGATCGAACCCAGGTTTCCCGCATTGCAGATGGAGTCTTTACTGCCTGAGCCACCAGGGAAGCCATAGGTACCTTTATTCATGTACATCAGAAGCAATATTGTTCTGTAAACACAATACAAAAAATAGAACGTTTTCAAAAGACACGTTGTTCTTTCTCAAATTTGCACCGCTGGAGCACTTGTGTGCCTGCATGCTTACTGCTCAGTCGTGTCTGACTCTTTGTGACCCCATGAACTATAGCTCACCAGGCTCTTCTGTCCAAGGGATGCTCCAGGCAAGAATACTGGAGTGGGTTGCTATTCCCTTCCCCAGGGGATCTTCCCAACCCAGGAATCAAACCTGCGTCTCCTGATTTGTGGGCAGATTCTTTATGTCTGAGCCACCAGGAAAGCCCCATGGAGAGCTTGTAGGAGTAGCAATTCAAGAGATGGAACTTTGAAGATGTAGATTTGAAATGGAAGATCTCAATTCCCAAGAGAATCTGTATGGAATCAAAGTGTTTGCTCATAGTTAAAGACACATAAGAAAAAGAGTACGTCAAGGCTGCATATTGTCACCCTACTTATTTAACTTATATGCAGAGTACATCATGAGAAACGCTGGGCTGGAAGAAGCACAAGCTGGAATCAACATTGCCGGGAGAAATATCGATAATCTCAGATATGCAAATGACACTGCCCTTATGGCAGAAAGTGAAGAGGAACTCAAAAGCCTCTTGATGAAAGTGAAAGAGGAGAGTGAAAAAGTTGGCTTAAAACTCAACATTCAGAAAACGAAGATCATGGCATCTGGTCCCATCCCTTCATGGGAAATAGATGGGGAAACAGTGGAAACAGTGGCTGACTTTATTTTTGGGGGCTCCAAAATCATTACAGATGGTGGCAGCAGCCATGAAATTAAAAGACGCTTACTCCTTGGAAGAAAAGTTATGACCAACCTAGATAGCATATTCAAAAGCAGAGACATTACTTTGCCAACAAAGGTCCGTCTAGTCAAGGCTGTGGTCTTTCCAGTGGTCATGTATGGATTTGAGAGTTGCACTGTGAAGAAAGCTGAGTGCCGAAGAATTAATGCTTTTGAACTGTGGTGTTAGAGAAGACTCTTGAGAGTCCCTTGGACTGCAAGGAGATCCAACCAGTCCATTCTGAAGGAGATCAGCCCTGCCATTTCTTTGGAAGGAATGATGCTAAAGCTGAAACTCCAGTACTTTGGCCACCTCATGCGAAGAGTTGACTCATTGGAAAAGACTCTGATGCTGGGAGGGATTGGGGGCAGGAGGAGAAGGGGACGACAGGGGATGAGATGGCTGGATGGCATCACTGACTCGATGGACATGAGTCTTAGTGAACTCCGGGAGTTGGTGATGGACAGGGAGGCCTGACGTGTTTCGATTCATGGGGTCCCAAAGAGTCAGACATGACTGATCGACTGAACTTAACTGAAGGACCCACACTGAAAACAAAACTATGTCCTCTTCTGTTGCTGATTTGAATATAATTAGTAAGTATGAACATAGAGAGATGGACATCGAAATGCAAGTTTAGTTGTTTTGGACCTAACAAAAGAACATAATTTTTCACAACTATATAGGGGAACAAGATGGCTGCTCAAGCAAAATACAAAATATGTAAATATGCTATCTGAATGAATGTGAAAAAAATAGTACTTGGAATAAGATTTAAAATAATTATTGCTGTATTTTGAACCTGTCTGTCCTGATACTGTCCATAATTTTAAAAGTCATACCATTTTTTTTTTAAACAGATACACTATAACAAAATTTCAAAGTTGCCTTACAAGTTAACCTCAGGTGTCATTGCAGTTTTCAACTAAATTTTAAAGTTGTACATTTAGTTCTTATAATCTACTTTTTGATTACTCCCTAATCCTTTTTGTACATTGCATTGTTTATTTGGCCTTATATTTTCCTTTAATGCTGCTTATTTCTACAAAAAAAAAAAACTTAAAATAGGATACCATCTTAAGAGAAATAATAAAAGAATCATGAAAACTGTTGCAATTGATAGCTAGAAATATTGGGTTGACCAAAAAGGTCGTTCGGGTTTTTCTGTAACATTTTATGGAAAACCTGGAATGTACATTTTGGCCAACCCAATTTAATAACATACAGTATGAAAGTGTAGAAGCTATACTTACAATGATCACAGGGTGGCATTCTAGCATCATGCATGACATGATGCTACATCCAGATGCTTAGTCACAATACAATGAAAACCAACTCAAATTATTGTAGGTTGCTCCCTGCAGGAAAGTTGTCCAGAGAAGCCAGGTGTTAAACATTATGCTTATTTGTATGCATGCATGCTCAGTCATGTCTGACTCTTTGTGACCCTATGGACTGTAGCCCTTCAGGCTACCCTCCATGGAATTTTTCAGGCAAGAATACTGGAGTAGGTTGCCATTTCCTTCTATGTTAAATGTACACGTATAATGCCTTATAGCACTTTAAAGACATGATTTCAAGGACAGAAATGAGCTAACAAAAGAGCATAATTAAGGAGACTATGGTTATATCTTTGATTAAATTCCTTATAGAATACAGAGGCAGCAGTGAAAAGGCTCTCATTTCCTTTTACAGAGGTGAAGAAGCATGTATGTGTCCAGCATTTACTGTACAATCGGTTGAGGTAGACCAACAAAATGATAGTCAAGACACAAGTCAAACCAAATTTAGATGTCATTTTGACAATCAGCACCTATGCAACAATCTAATCTTTTCATATATTGTTCTGAAGATCCTTGCACAAAAGATAATGCCTGTAAAGGTGTTATGAAATGCTGTGGTACCTCTAGGTGTGGCCTGAGGTACATACATCCTCTTACACTGATCTGTCATTTTAGATCCACCTCCACAGTCTATGATGTAAGTATCAGGTAACATCACCCCCTCATTTAAGATTCTCTCATGTTAAAACACCTTCTTTGCCTTTTGCCCTATATTCTTCTGTAGCCCACCAGGCTCCTCTGTCCATGGACTTTTCCAGGCAAGAATACTGGAGTGGGTTGCCATTTCCTTCTCCAGGGGATCTAACTGACCCAGGAGTCAAACCCAGGTCTTCTGCATTGCAGGCAGATTCTTTACCATCTGAGCTACAGGGAAGTCCCTATATTCTTCTAATACGCAGGATTCCCAGGTGGCTCAGATGGTAAAGAATCTTCCTGCAATGCAGGAGACCCAGGTTCAATCCCTGGGTCGGGAAGATCCCTTGGAGGAGAAAATGGCAACCCACTCCAGTATTCTTGCCTGGAGAATCCCATGGACAGAGGAGCCTGGCGGGCCCCAGTCCATGGGCTCGCAAAGAGTTGGACCCAACCGAAGCAACTTAACACACACACTTCTAATACAGACTCATATTTTATATCCAATTGCTATAGGAATTTATAGTTAGAATGGTCCAGAATTTAGATTGCTTTCTTCATGATATATAAAAGGGCATGCTTTCTCAGAAGAACATTCTAGGTATATACTCCATCTGATTTTACCTATCCATCTATTCATTTAACTAACACTTTTTGAAATGCCCATAGTATGCCAGGCACTGAGAATACAGTGATGGTCAGGACAGATGCAACCACTCATGCAGTTGATAATTTCAGAGATGTTCTTTATCCTTCACTAAGTAACCAGGATTTTTCCTCCCCCTTATGTTTCCCTACTTCTCCTGCTTGATCCTTGGAAGGAAAGCTATGACAAACTTAGACTGTATATTCAGAAGCAGAAACATCACTTTGCCAATAAAGGTCTGTATAGTCTAAGTGACGTTTTTTCCAGTAGTCATGTACAGATGTGAGAATTAGACCTTGAAGAAGACTGAGTAATTTCAAATTGATGCTTTCAAATTGTGGTGCTAGAGAACTCTTAAGAGTCCCTTGGACTGTAAAGAGATCAAATCAGTCAATACTAAAGGAAATCAACCCTGAATATTCTTTGCAAGGACTGATGCTGAAGCTGAAACTCCAGTACTTTGGCCACCTGATTCGAAGAGCCAACTCATTGGAAAAGACTCTGATGCTGGGACAGATTGAAGGCAAAAAGAGAAGAGGGTGACAGAGGATGAGATGGTTAGTAGTATCACTGACTCAAGGGACATGAATTTGAGTAAAGTCCGGGAGACTGTGAGGAATAGGAAACCTGGTGTGCTATAGTCCATGGGGTTGGAAAGTGTCGGTCATGACTTAGTGACTGAAAAACATCAACAACCTCTCCCCTTCCTTTTCTAAGGCAGCATAAATCCAACCCCATCTGAGAGTTCAGTTCAGTTCAGTCATTCAGTCATGTCTGACTCTTTGCAACCCATGAATCACAGCACGCCAGGCCTCCCTGTCCATCACCAACTCCCAGAGTTCACTTAAACTCACATCCTTCGAGTCGGTGATGCCATCCAGCCATCTCATCCTCTGTAGTCCCCTTCTCCTCCTGCCCCCAATCCCTCCCAGCATCAGAGTCTTTTCCAATGAGTCAGCTCTTCGCATGAGGTGGCCAAAGTACCAGAGTTTCAGTTTAGCATCATTCCTTCCAAAGAACACTCAGGACTGATTTCCTTTAGAATGGACTGGTTGGATCTCCTTGCAGTCCAAGGGACTCTCAAGAGTCTTCTCCAACACCATAGTTCAAAAGCATCAGTTCTTCGGTGCTCAGCTTTCTTCACAGTCCAACTCTCACATCCATGTATGACCACTGGAAAAACCATAGCTTTGACTAGACGGACCTTTGTTGGCAAAGTAATGTCTCTGCTTTTGAATATGTTATCTAGGTTGGTCATAACTTTCCTTCCAAGGAGTAAGCGTCTTTTAATTTCATGGCTGCAATCACCATCCAGAGGTCAGTTTTCAACTCTTGGTTGAATTATTTCCTTCTCTGCTTCAACCGCTGTGCACTACCCACACCCCCCCACCCGCCCTGCCCCCATATTGGATGGAGAAATGGGTTCAGAAGGAAGTAAAACAGAGCTTTTTTAAATGACTCATCTCTACCAAAATATTGCCCTCTCAGGCAATATCCATGTGTCAGTAAAAGCTCAACATTATCTATAGTTGAGCCATATATTCAAATTATGTTATGCTATGCTAGGTCACCTCAGTGGTGTCTGACTCTTTTGTGATCCCATGGACTGTAGCCTGCCAGGTTCCTCTGTCCGTGGGATTTCCCAGGCAAGAATACTGGAGTAGGTAGCCATTTCCTTCTCCAGAGGATCTTCCAGACCCAGGGATCGAACCAGTGTCTCACATCTCCTGCATTGGCAGGTGGGTTCTTTACTCTCAGCGCCACCTGGGAAGTCCAAGGTTTTGATTATTTTTGAGTTCTAAGAGCAATGGGAGTAACTAGGTTGCAAACATATGGCATCTGTTGTCCAGAATGGGGTTTCTTGGAGGTGATCAGGGGATAACTAAAATTCCTGTAGAATATGAAATCTAGGGTATTTGGGGACATTTTCAGGTGTGCACCTCAATTTGATCACTAAAACGCCTTCAGACAGTTCTGAAAGTTTATGTGCTGTACAGGTTCTGAAAGTCCCTTGGACAGCAAGGAGATCAAGCCAGTCAATCTTAAGGGAGGTCAATCCTGAATATTCACTGGAAGGACTGATGCTGAAGCTGAAGTTCTGGTATTTTGGTGACTCACTGGAAAATTCCCTGATGCTGGGAAAGATTGAGGGCAGAAGGAGAAGAGGAAGTTAGAGGATGAAATGGCTGGACAGCATCACTGATGCAAGGAACATGAACTTGGGCAAACTCCAGGAGACAGGAAGGCCTGGTGTGCTGCCATCTATGGCGTCACAAAGAGTGGGTGACAGAACAACAGGTTCTTTTGTTTCTGTTTTGCCTAGTGATGTAAATGATGTTATTTTAATCTTTTATCTTAGGTTGATCTAATCTTTTAATGTTTGTTTTGGGAAATATATGGAAGAAATTCAAGGCTCTGATATTTATTGATTTGACTAGGTTAGGCCTATAATAGATTTATGAAAGTAGTTCCTTATGATGTCTACTATGGAGGTTTCCCATCTGTGTAACTTGAAACTCATTAAAGAAGGCCATAGTGGTAAAGAACCTGCCTGCCGAAACAGGAGACATGAGAAACCTGGGTTCAATCCCTGGGTCTGGAAGATCCCCTGAGGAAATTGCAACCCACTCCAGTATTCTTGCCTGGAGAATCCCATGGACAGAGGATTCTGTCAGGCTACATACAGTCCATGGGGTCACAAAGAGCTGGACATGACTAAAGTGACTGAGCACACAGCACAAAGAAAGATTTAATGAACATTTTATCTTTTATATAGAATTACTCTATAGTATGGCCTGGAAATGTATGAATCATGTGGACAGTAACTTTTATAAATCAGAGAACAAAGAAATCTGTAGCTGACTCTGCTGGCAAATATTCTATTTTATATTTTACCCAATAGGGGAAAGAATGCACTCTACAAAGAGGAATTGCATGGAAATATTGATTAGTATGTTTCTTTCATGCTTTTTAAAGGAAACTGTCTGAATTCTAAAATAATTCTCAATGGGTAATAAGACATTCATAAGTACTTTACATATTGAAAAAAGAAAAGAAATTCATGTTTACTAGAAGTTAGTAGCCACATTGCATATAGCTCAGTACTGCACTGTGCTGCTCAAGACTTCTTTCCGTGTATTTCTCTGAAAAGCTACTATTCTGATTTTACTTTACTGATTCAATTAAGAAAGAGATGTTTGTGTTTCTGTTGCACTGAAGTGAAAGGGAGTTTATAGCTGAAAAGATGAGCTGAGCCTAACCTTACCTCTAGTCTCTAGTTGTCTCTAGACTTGAATTCAGACACCTTGAATTTTGAAGGGATAGGCTGATCATCATGCTGGGTGAAATATTTAAATTAGTTATCAATTAAAAATATTTTAAAAATAAATTTTATTTATTTACAATAAATAATACATGAGTTCATTCTTAGTATAAAAATGTTTTTCAAAACTATTGATAAAGTAAAAATCTTTCCTTATTTACCCAGAAGTAATTGTTGTAATCTATTTCATTTATCATCCTAACCAGCCTTTTGTGTGTGAGCATTCATGTATAGGAAAATTTATAAATATAGTTTTGTTTTGTGTACTTACTTAAATATAGAGTATACATCAATATTTTGTTTTGCAATATTTCAGCTTCAGTTTATCACTTAATGATGTGTCTTGGAGATAATCCCATGTCAGTTTACATGGAATTGCCTCATTAAACTGCTGCTTAGTATTTCATTCTATGGACATATTATAATTAATTCCAACATTCCTTTACCAGGGGCCATTCACATTGCTGTGTTATTTTTGCTACCACAGATGATTTTCATGAATCTCCTAGAATATACCTGTTTTAATATTATTTAGGTATAGATAATAAGGCCAGCAGAGAAGGCAATGGCACCCCACTCCAATACTCTTGCCTGGAAAATCCCATGGACGGAGGAGCCTGGTAGGCTGCAGTCCATGGGGTCGCTAAGAGTTGGACACCACTGAGCGACTTCACTTTCACTTTTCACTTTCATGCATTGGAGAAGGAAATGGCAACCCACTCCAGTGTTCTTGCCTGGAGAATCCCAGGGACGGGGGAGCCTGGTGGGCTGCCGTCTATGTCGTCGCACAGAGTCGGACACGGCTGAAGCGACGCAGCTGCAGCAATAAGGCCAAAGGGCTCTCCAGGTGGCTCAGTGGTAAAGAATCCTCATGCCAAACAGGAGATTCACAGGAGACATGGGTTTGATCCCTGGGTTGGGAAGATCCCCCGGAGAAGGAAATGGCAACCCACTCCAGCATTCTTGCCTGGGAAATCCCATGGACAGAGGAGCCTAGAGGGCTACAGTCCATGGGATTGCAAAGGGTAGGACACGACTGAGTGACTAAACAATGCCAACAACAGTAAGCCCAAAAGATCAGGGAGATGACTACCATTATACTCACAGATTGCAAGAGAAAGGGGTTGCTTTGCCATGCGTGGCCACATGGGAAAGCCCTGGGGTGGGTCAGGAGGCAGAGGGAAACAAGGACCCTTGGGCAAGAAGCTTTATTATTTTCAGCAGCCAGGAACAAGAAGGAGTTGCAGGGTAAGCGGTTTAGGATAGGCTAGTTGAGTAATTTCAGCAGACTCTGGGACATAGGGCACCCTGAGTTGTTTGGTACTTGCCTTGGGGTGATTAAAACAGTGGAAAGTGACCCTGAGTGTAAGGCTTGATAAAGGAGGTGGTTGGGGGTACAGGCTCCAGATGGGTTTGCATTTAAAAACCATGCTCAATAGACAAGCTGTTTACTCTCTCTGGGAATTTGCTTGCCTTGGAGGAGCAGGGAAGGAGTTAGTCCTTCTAATGTCAGCAGGTGCCCAGATGCCAGAATATCAAAACATAGAAAATGAAATATCTTTTATTTAAATATCCTCCATTTTAGCACCCTGTGCAAGCTTTCAGGGCTTCCCCGGTAGCTCAGCTGGTAAAGAATCCATCTGCGATGCAGGAGACCCTGGTTCGATCCCTGGATTGGGAAGATCCCCTGGAGAAGGGAATGGTTACCCACTCCAGTATTCTTGCCTGGAGAGTCCCATGGACAGAGGAGCCTGGTGGGCTAGAGTTCATGGGCTTACAAAAAGTAGCAGATATGACTGCACAAGTGAAAACAGATCAAAGATATTGTATGTTAATCATGTTAAACAAATTCTAGTAATAATTTTGAAATTTCATATATAAGATTGTTATCACAGCAGTTGAGTAATCTCCATATTTGAAAACTTCCCTGGTTGCTCAGGCGGTAAAGCGTCTGTCTACAATGTGGGAGACCTGGGTTCGAGCCCTGGGTTGGGAAGATCCCCTGGAGAAGGAAATGGCAATCCACTCCAGTACTATTGCCTGGAAAATCCCATGGACAGAGGAGCCTGGTAGGCTACAGTCTGTGGGGTCACAAAGAGTCGGACATGACTGAGCAACTTCACTTTCATATTTGAAAATGGGACTGAATCTAAAGAGTGAATAAAACGGAACCTTGCTCCCAAAGCGAGGGGATGAAATGTGAGCTCACAAATTGCTGAAGATCAGTGAGTGTGCTGTTTGCTCTTCAATTCCTAATGGTCTTATCAATAAAATGGGAAAGAGGGTCATAGAGAAAGCAAATCTGTATAGACAATGAATAAGATTTATTTTGGGCAACTAGCAAAAATGGATATTTCTAGATACATGATGTTCAAAGCGTGGATGGTTGGAGATATTAAATCACTCACCAAATCCCTGGGAAGGACTTTAGCATATATGTGTGTGTGCATAGTCTCTCAGTTGTGTCTGACTCTTTGTGACCTCATGGTCTGTAGCCTGACAGTCTCCTCTGTCCATCAGATTTTTCAGGCAAGAATACTGGAGTGGGTTATTCGGCGCTCAGCTTTCTTCACAGTCCAACTCTCACATCCATACATGACTACTGGAAAAACCATAGCCTTGACTAGACGGACCTTTGTTGGCAAAGTACTGTCTCTGCTTTTTAATATGTTATCTAGGTTGGTCATAAATTTCCTTCCAAGGAGTGTCTTTTAATTTCATGGCTGCAATCACCATCTGCAGTGATTCTGGAGCCCCCAAAAATAAAGTCTGACACTGTTTCCAATGTTTCCCCATCTATTTCCCATGAAGTGATGGGACCGGATGCCATGATCTTCATTTTCTGAATGTTGAGCTTTAAGCCAACTTTTTCACTCTCCTCTTTCACTTTCATCAAGAGGCTTTTTAGGTCCTCTTCACATTCTGCCATAAGGGTGGTGTCATCTGCATATCTGAAGTTATTGATATTTCTCCTGGAAATCTTGATTCCAGCTTGTGCTTCTTCCAGTCCAGTGTTTCTCATGATGTACTTTGCATATAAGTCAAATAAGCAGGGTGACAATATACAGCCTTGATGTACTCCTTTTTCTATTTGGAACCAATCTGTTGTTCCATGTCCAGTTCTAACTGTTGCTTCCTGACCTGCATATAGGTTTCTCAAGAGGCAGGTCAGGTGGTCTGGTATTCCCATCTCTTTCAGAATTTTCCACAGTTTCTTGTGATCCACACAGTCAAAGGCTTTGGCATAGTCAATAAAGCAGAAATCGATGTTTTTCTGGAACTCTCTTGCCTTTTCAATGATCCAGCAGATGTTGGCAATTTGATCTCTGGTTCCTCTGCCTTTTCTAAAACCAGCTTGAACATCTGGAAGTTCACGATCCACGTACTGCTGAAGCCTGGCTTGGACAATTTTGAGCATTACTTTACTAGCGTGTGAGATGAGTGGATGCATATATATGGAATTTAGAAAAATGGCAATGATGACCCTATATGTGAGACAGCAAAAGAGACACAAATGTAAAGAACAGTCTTTCAGACTCTGGGAGAAGGCGAGGGTGGGATGATTTGAGAGAATAACATTGAAACATGTATGTTATCATATCTGAAACAGATCGCCAGTCCAGGTTTGATGCATGAGACAGGATGCCCAGGGCTGGTGCACTGGGCTGACCCTGAGGGATGGGATGGGGAGGGAGGTGTTGGAGGGGATCAGGATGGGGAACACATGTACACCATGGCTGATTTATGTCAATGTATGGCAAAAATCACCACAATATTGTAAAGTAATTAGCCTCCAATTAAAATAAATAATTTTTTTTAAAAAGGGGGGAATGGCAGTGCTGTGCTCACACTATTTACACACTTTTCATTTCTCTTTCTTTCTCTCTCTCTCCCTTTCTCTGTTTAACAATGATCAGAGCTGCCCAATCTGGAAAGTTGTACTCACTGTGAAATTTCTGGTCAGAAAAGTGTATACAGATAGGTGAGCATTTAAGTGGAAAAATATTTGCTAATTATATATTTTCTTTTTCTTTTTAAATCTTAATTGCAGATGAGTTTGTGATTCAACATAAACCTTCCCTTCAGGATCCAAATATATTTTGGTCTTTATCTGTTGCTAGCACACACTGTCTCTGACTCCTACATCACTACATCTACTTCTTAGCTATACAACTATGAGATGATTGTGTTTGTCCTATAATGATGCTTGACCTGACCTTACTAGCATCAGTAAATTGATATATCATTAAAAAAATTTTTATCAAGGTCATAAAATAGAAAGAAGTTAGTGAGAACTCACAAGTGGAAAGCAAACACAAGAGACTGTTCCCTTACTTGTATGTTCAGTGTTCCAAGAACGATGACTAAATATTTTAGTTCTGGGAGGAAAGTTCTAGAGGGAGGGGATATATGTATATGCATAGCTGATTCTGTATCTATTCCACCTGAGGCAAAAAGCCGACTCATTGAAAAAGACCCTGATGCTGCGAAAGATTGAAGGCAAAAGGAAAAAGGGAGGTAGAGAATGAGATTGTTAGATAGCATCACCAACTCAGTGGCTAGGAATTTAAACAAATTCCAGGAGATAGTGCAGGGCAGAGGAGCCTGGTGTGCTACAGTCTATGGGTCTGCAAAGAGTCAGACACAACTTGGCAACTGAGCAACAACAAACAGCTGATTCACTTCGCTGCATGGCAGAAACTAAAACAACATTTTAAAGCAATTATACTCCAATAAAAAAATAAATATTACTTAGTTCCTCTGAGAAGTTTATAAGCAAGTAAGGACTATGACACAAATAAAAACATGAAGCAAATTAAAATAAGGGTTGGGCAAAGTCTTACATGCAATCTAGTGTAGTAATTAAAAACATGGATTCTGTCTGGGTCAAAGAGCCCTCAAGTGTTAGATCTGAGCTCCAAAATTTATGGACAAATATAACCTACACTTCGATTTATTTACTTATAATATTGGAATGGTAATAGCAGTTACTTCTCAAGGTTATCAAGATCAGATTATACAATAAAATGACTAAAAGCACTTAGATAATGCTTTGGGCACAGAACCCAGGTTTATTCAGAAATAAGATTTGATATTGATGATTGGTTTCAATGATGGGCATGGGACACTGAAACCAAGGTCATGACTATCATTTCTATAGAGCCCGTGGTGAAAGTAAATTGTATCTGGAAGAAAGATATGAAATTAAGAAATAAAGTGAAGGTCAGTTATCAAGTAGATAGAGGGAAACATCATAGTCAGTCTGATAAAGCCAAGCAGAGTGAAGTGTTGAAATTAAGCTAATGGAAGGTGTGAAATGTTGACTGGACCTAGACTTGAGGTCATGGTTAAAAGCCAAGATCAGCAATTGACAGAGCAAACAAGGAAGTAGGAATTTGAGGCATGAGGCAAATTGTGGGCCAGCCTCACTCTTGCTGTCAGACTACAGCTGGCTGGCAAGGGTCTTCATTTTCATTAGTATTTTTACATATAAAGCCCCCCATCATTATAAAAGCTTAAGCAATGCAAAAGGATAAAAAGAAAAAAGGTGGCTTTACACATCTCCATGACAATTTAGTTTCAGAAAAAAATCACTGGCAAAATTTTGATTATAGTTTCAGATATTTTCTGAAATGGCTCTCTAGATAGATAGATTATATATAAAGAGCTAAGTAGTATATAACATGACATAAATATATTATATAATAAATTATATATAAAATGTATATATAAATATATAATATTTTATAGATATATATTATAAAATAGCTATATATACAGACATTTCTTTCATGTAGAAAATGTGATTATACTAACCTTTATTTTTCATTTAACAATATTGTTTGAATATCTTTTCACATGCATTTCATATACATACCATATATATGTGTATATATGTTTTAAATGACTGAATTATATTGGTTGTTCAAAATCATTTAACCAGTTAGATCAACATTTATATTGTTTCCAGTATTTTGTTGTTATAAACAGTGCTCCAATAATTTCTATTTATTTGCTTATTTACCTACTCATGCAGTAACACATATAGGTTAAATTCTGAGTATAAGATTTCTGAATGAAACATTAGGTGCCCTTTGATAGATCAAACAACTTAGCATCTAAAAATTGTATAGCTTTGAATTCCCCAATGGTATAAGAGAATAGCCATTTCCTATATTCTTATTGACATAGTATACATAAACAAATGATAACATCTAGATTAATAACTTTAAATATTTTTTGTTACAGTATAACATGTCTAAGGAAAATATGCCAATTGCAAGTATGTATATTGACAAATATTTGCAAAGAGAACACACCCTTGTAACTAAAATCGACTCAATAAATAGCACATATATAGAAGCAACCTAAGTTGAGAAAATAAAAATATTAAACAAATACATGAAATTCCAATAGATTATCTGAGTTTAAACCTGTTTCCACATAGTGAGATGAAGTTGCTGCTCAGGGGTAAGGTAATTCTAAAATGGTCATTTTAGATTTCTTTGAAACACATGTTGGTTTTAATAAGGATGCATCAAAGTGTACTTTATGGTAAAATTCTTTGGCCCTCAAACTCTACACTTTGTGATAGTTTGATATTAGGTGAAGAATAACAGTAAACCTCTGAGGAAAGATGATTTTTTTTTAAAGTATGTATTGCAATTTAGTTTATGCCTAGTCTGTAAATATATTATGTCATAAATTATTCACTACAACAATTTGAAGTATATATTATCACTCACATTTTACATGTGAAGTGTAACTTTACAATTTACACACTTTGCAGCGTTTGTATAATTAGCAAGTGACGAAGCTGAATTGCAGACTCAACCCTGTCAGAGTGCAAAGCCAGTGATCTTTCTCCTTCACTCTGTTACCTCTCTTTTAGCTTTTACTTCTTCTGAAATGACTTGGAATTGTCTTAAGTATGTTGACTACTTTCGAGTTATTGTCTCCCTTCCACATGTCAGTTCCTTTGCTTCATGTCTCTTCTTTTCCCCAAACAGATTTCCTTTCTGAGTTCTGTTCCTGATTCACACAGCTATCAAGTGCAGCACTGTAGTCTACTCAAGGGCCATGCTTTGTTGCTCTGAGTATTCCATGAAATGTTCTTTTATCAAAATGTGAATAACTTTCAAGTAAACATATAACTTAAAAGAGTATTAAATGTAGGATGTATGCCCAATACCACCAAAACATTCTGCCACTGAGGCAAAGATGAGTTCACTCTTAATTTTTGTCTTAAAAATAAAGGGCAAAATAAGTTCTATCTGAGATTTCCTAAGTTCTAATTACAAGTATACTAAGTACTTTTTAAGAGTAATTGAATGTATGAAACCATCACTAACGCAAGAACTAAAGATAATTAAGAGACATCTTGTCTTCTTTTGTCCTACAAAGTGATTGCTTATCTTCAGACCTGTTTACGTTATCAGCAATTCCTTCTTCGTAGGATACATTTTACCTTCCAAAGCACCCTTAGAGATGCTTGTCTTAATTTTTTGTTCTCTAGAATTAGGAAGAGTGAATGGCTTGATGGACAGATTAAAGCTATCAACTCACCAATGATCACAGCTAATTCAGTCTCTGGCATAAAGTAGCTGGACGTGGCCACAAGATAGGCCAAGTAGTAGGCAATGAAAAGGAGGAGGAAGGAGATGACAGCCTTCATGGCTCTCACGTGAGCTTCCGTGCTGGGATCTCTGCTCCCTGGGGCACGGAGCTGCATTCGCCTGGTGTGTCTGCACAGGGAGAGGATCAGGAGGAGAAATGAGATCAGGGACACAGAAAAGGGAAGTAGTGTCAACAGATTGAGACGTATCTTGATGGACTCATGCTGAGCTTTATGTACTCTGCATCTTCGACTTAAATTTATTTTCAACTTCATCTTGACACAATGCCTGAAATCATCATCCAAATTGTTAATGACAGGAAGGCTAATGAACACTGAGAAGACCAAACACCCCAGCAGGATCCTAGGAATTGCACTGTCAATTCTCCACTTCATCCAGAGGAAAAAGGGATGGAAGAAATTTGCTATCTTGAGGAAATAGAAAATGCTGAGGCAGGTGGCAAACCAGACACTTAAATGGTTGGTTAGTGTCCAGAAGTAGTCAATGATTCTCATTTGTTTACCACCAGTATAGACATCTGGGTACAGGACCAATATGTAACAATCCAATAGTATTATACATAAGAGAGAAATTCTGGAGATGGCCAGGCTGGTGAGGATTAAATCAATGGAGGCAATCTTCTTGTGCTTGATCCAGTCCACACAGTTTACCAGTCCAATGAATGCGTTCCCTAAGATCCCCAGTGAAAATTCCCCAGCTGCTATGAGCATTGAGATACTCTGCCCTTCACTTGACATCTTAAAATGCAGAAATATCTGGTTCACTTCTAGTTGAACAGATGTAGTATCTACATCTACTTCTTGGATTTTGCTGTAATTTTCTTTATCCCTTTAATTGTAGTCTGTCTTGAGATGGAGACTGAAATGACAAATGAAAACTGTAGCTGTCTTCCTTAAATCCTAGCTAGTCTTGAACAAGTAATGCAGTTGTCTGTCCCTGGACCCTATCTCTATCTGTGTCCATTTACTTTCTTTGCAGATTTTACTTTTCCACATGTGCTTAATTTAGGCTGAGCTATAGCTTGCTAAGATGCAAATTAGGCTGATTCACTTTCATGGTCTGGCACTTTCTCAGGCTATGTTTTGCAAATTTAGATTCATTAAATTGTAATGCACACTAGTAATTTTAATAGGGCTGCCAGATTTACCAAATAAACTTATAGTGAAAACAGTGAAAGTATTAGTCTCTCAGTCATGTCTGATTTTTTTGCGGCACTACAGACTATAGTCCTCCAGGCTCCTCTGTCCATGGGATTCTCCAGGCAAGAATATGGAAGTGGGAAGCCATTCCGTTCTTGAGGGAATCTTCCTGACCCAGGAATCAAACCCAGGTCTCCCATATTGTGGGCAAATTCTTTACCATCGGAACCACCAGGAAAAACCAAACTTACAGTACATCCAGTTAAATTGAATTTCAGATAAACAAAGAAAGAGTTTTTAGTGTGTGTCCCAAATTACATGCAATTAGTACTTCTGGGAAGTACTGGAATTCAAATTTAACTAGGTGTCTTATATTTTATCTAAACCTCAGCGATTTTTTTTTTCAATTAGTAATGCACAAAAACTGAAATTTGAAGAAGAGTCTTCATTTTGTCAAAATATGGTTTTGATTACTACTAAACATCCAAAGTTTGAGTCAACACTGAGAGCTACATATTTTCAGGAAATTTAAAAGGTTAACACTAAATTAAAGGAGTCTATTCAATTCTAAAAAAGTACCTCATCTATCTTGGTTGTTCAGGTGAACAATTATATAGCACAAGGTCTCTTAAAAGAAGGCACTACTAGACATGTGACATTTAAAGGTCATTTAATGTACATTTGTTATGCTGTATGTAAGAGGGTGAGGGAGCCATGGTGAAGAAAACTATTGATTACTATTAGGGTTTTCTTTTTCATTTAAAGTGTTCTCAGGAGCAGTTATATATACAAGAGGGAAAAGAGTAAAATATTGTGTTTCATTCTACTCTTTAGCCTCTGCTGTACCAAACTG
The DNA here is from genome assembly GCF_029407905.1 of Bubalus kerabau. Classification (NCBI taxonomy): domain Eukaryota; kingdom Metazoa; phylum Chordata; class Mammalia; order Artiodactyla; family Bovidae; genus Bubalus; species Bubalus kerabau. Next base: position 23,103,377 of record NC_073624.1, read on the forward strand.
CATCTGAATAATAGGCCCTTGGGCTTCCCAGGAGACACAAGTGGTAAAGAATCCACCTGTCAATCAGGAGACTTAAGAGATATGGGTTCCGTCCCTGGGTTGGGAAGATCCCCTGGAGGAGGGCATAACCCACTCCAATATTCTTGCCTGGAGAATCTCATGTTCAGGGGAGCCTGGTGTGCTACAGTCCATAGGGTCACAGAGAGTTGGACCTGACTGAAGCAACTTAACATGAACACACAGTTAGGCCCTTAACCCTTCTAGATTGTTAGACAGGGGACCTAAGATGAAATTAACCTCATTTTTACAGCCTAACTCCTGTTTTGAAATAGCTTCTCTAACTCAGAGTTTCAGAGAAACACTTTACTACGTTGTGTTTCTTTGGAATAATTCTGGGAATCTCAGTACCTTCCAGGGAAATGCATATCTTTTATCATCCTTCCTCAAAGTCTAGACATTTATTCTTGCATGTGGCCCTGACTTTGGACAAACTGCTCTCTCAGTAGCAAAGTTCACAGGTGACTGCCCTCCTCTGATCTTGGAAATAATCCCTGACTCGGGCACATCATTTTCTTCTCTACAGTTCTGGTGAATAACCTACTCACAGTAAATAAAATGATACATTTACCCACATAAAGTTTAGACTAATGTAGATTTTATGTTTTACTAGTGTTGTTATAGCATGGAAGGTATGATGCAGCTAAAAGGGAAAAATAGTACAAAACTTCCTCAAAAAACTCAAAATACAACTGTTATTTGATCCAGCAACCTCATTTTTGGGTGTATATACAAGAGAATGGGAAATCAGGATCTTAAAGAGATACTTTGTGCTCTTAGGCTTACTGCATTATTCACAATAGCTAAAATGTAAAAACAACCTACCTGTTAACTGATAGATAAATGGATAAAGAAAACACAGCAGCGACCCCACAGACGGCAACCCACCAGGCTCCCCCATCCCTGGGATTCTCCAGGCAAGAACACTGGAGTGGGTTGCCATTTCCTTCTCCAATGCATGAAAGTGAAAAGTGAAAGTGAGGTCTCTCAGTCGTGTCTGACTCTTAGCGACCCCATGGACTGCAGCCTACCAGGCTTCTCTGTCCATGGGATTTTCCAGGCAAGAGTACTGGAGTGGGGTGCCATTGCCTTCTCCATGGTGGGATATTATTTGGTCTTAAAGAAGAAAGAAATCTTCCAGTATGCAAAAACAGGGCGTTATGCCAAATGAAATAAGTTAGTTACAGAAAGACAAATCCTGTATGATTCCACTTAGATGAGGTATTGAAAATAATCTAAGTCCTGTAGCTAAGGGTAAAACAGTGGTTTCCAGGGAAGGAAGAAATGAATAGCTCCTATTAAAGAAGTACAGAGTTTCAGGGAATTCTCAAGTGGTCCAAGGTTAAGAATCTACCTTCCACTGCCGGGGACATGGGTTTGATCCCTGGTCAGGGAACTAAGATCCCACGTGCTGCAACTGAGGCTGCCTGCCACAACTAGACAGCCTGCATTCTGTGTGCCATGACTAAGATCTGATGAAGCCATAAATGAATAGTTTTTTTTTTTAAAGGAGTACAGAGTTCCATTATGGAAGATAAATACGTGTACATAAATAGAGGAAATAATAAATATGGAAGATAGAAAAATAGAGATCTGGTGTAAAACATTGAGCATCTAATCAACAATACTGTCTCATCACAAAAATTTGTAAAACAATACATTTCATGTTATATACCCTTGCTCAATTAAAAAAGAAAAAGAAATTCTGCAAGAGAGCATTTTGTCACAAGTCTGCCACTTTAAGTCCCAGTGACAGTCACTGGAGATATTTGAAACACTGGAGATACAGAAAATAAAACATGAAAGACAGGACTTCAGATGGATGAAAGGAAACCTTCCCAGAAGCACAAATGTTATAAAACATTTATTTCATCAAAGCTTATAAAAGAATATATAGTTAATCCCAACATAGAATTTACAAATTCTTTGTAGACTATATTAGTATATTCCACCAAAAAAATCAATTCTTCTGTCTTTATCTTTTTACCAATAAGTGTAGCTTTTATATTTACTATTGTTGTACAGCATGTAAGTTACAATGCAGTTACTACAGAAAACAGTACAAAAGTTAATAAAACATTATAATAGCTGATATACTAGAGATACAGTTGATGAGATTTGTTTACTTAAGACTAAATACTGGTACTTTGCAAAGTGAATTTTGCATAATCCTATGCGGAAAAATTGATAATCTTCAGGTAATTAATATATTAATTTTAATAAAAGGAAATGAGTAGATTGAAATAGACCTGAATTCAACACAGAGAATGGTGGGGGCCAATTGTAGAGTCAGATCAGAAAAGACATGACTTTAGACATGCCAGATCAAATGTTTCAATAACACTCTAGAAAGGAAGGATTTGATATTCACAGTAGAACCACATTTTATTAATGAGTCTTATTTTTCTCTTTTTGCTTGTTTTTTTTTTTTAACTTACTCTGTATGTTACAGACATAATGCTTTTTTAGTGACAGTATGTAGTTGTACCACAGTGCATGATAGTTTCTTCCCAATTAATTTCTTTTCTAAAGTCCTGAATGGGAAAAAAAAAAAAAAATACCTGCAGGTCTTATTTCTACCCAAGATCATCCTTCTACCCAAGTTACAAAGAGTACTTAGGAACGCCCCTTAAAGGGAGATGATTGCATTTAATGGGTTCTATTCCTAGCCCAGTGCTGCCTGTTAAGCAAGTTGTTTGTGACAAAGTTTAATTTCAAGGAAATGAATAGAAGATGCCTGAGTAAGGTTACCAGGAAATATTAAGTGGGAGACCACCAGAAATATCACTCACTTGGGAGGAGAAAACTGTGTAATTGGGAAACTAAACTAGTTAAGACAGAAGAGATCTGAGTTCCTAGTTCATATGTCAAACAGGAGGGACTCAGCAGAGACACGAAGGGAGAACAGTTAAGGGCCAGCAATGAAACTGTATGATAGAGGGGAAAAAAGAGAGAGAGAAACCACTGTGGTTTCAGATGCACTTTCCATGGGATTTTCCAGGCAAGAATACTGAAGTGGGTTGTCATTCCTTTCTCCAAGGGATCTTCCCAACCCAAGGATGGAACTCCAGTTTCTTGCATTGCAAACGGTTTCTTTACCATCTGAGCCACCAGGGAAGCCCAGATGCACTTTAGTAGGGGCCAAAATAAAATCTTAAGGGAATTTAAGTAGGCATTACAAGCCCAATACTGGCAGTGAAGAGACAAAATCAGATGTGTGAGCTCTGAAATTCTTTTAGGAAAGGGAGTGTGAAGATGAGAACGTCTGTGATGTAAAGACACAAAAGATATATCCATTAGTGTGCTAATGGGTCTCACTACTCCTCAAAGCTGTGTACCCAAAATAAACAGAAAAGCTGGAAAACAATGAGAATGGACCTATAAGAAAAGTGAGTTTTTTATTAGAAAATAAGGTTTGCTATTAAAGTCCTTTTATAAAACCAAGATTTTACATCATGCAGGCTGTTTTCCCACATCTCAGAGTCCTGACAGATGCCAGCCTAGCTTGTTATTTCCAACAGTTAAAAACAGTGAGTGACCTAAGGGATAAAGAATTGCTATAATCTCTCCAGACATCATAGCTAACTTGCCTTCTTTCATAAAGTCGCTAAATGTTGCCAAAAGACAGGCCAGGTAGTATACAAAAAGGAAGAAAAGAAATGAGGTCACTGTTTTCCTGGCCTCCACGTGGACCTCTGTGCTGGAGTCTCTGGAGCCTGTAACACTGGATTTCATTTGTTTACTGTATCTCCACAGGGATGTAATTAAAAAGAAAAATGAGATCAATGATACAGTAAATGGAATAATAGCAAACAGGTTAAACAGTGTCAATGGGTCGAAGTATTGAATTTTACTCACATGGAACAATTCAGTGACATTTCTTTTATGTTTTGCAATTTTAAGAAAATCATAATCAGAATTTGTTAACATTGCTTGTATAAGGCTGATCAACATGGAAATGGCCAGGGACCCCAGTAGGCTCCAGTGAACCACCCTCTCGATTCTCCACTTTAGCCAGATAAAAAGTCGGTGGGAGAAATTGGCTATCTTGAAGAGACAGAAGACATTGAGGCAGGTGGCAAACCACATACTTAAGTAGTTGGCGAATGTCCAGAAGATATTAAGAACTACCTTTATTTTCTCATTTTCATAAACACCTGGGTAGAGTGCCAGTATGGTGCCGTTGAGTGTCATTACACAAAGCAAATACATTCTGGAGGGAGCTAAACTGGTGAGGATGTAGTCAGCTGTGGAGATCTTTTTCTTCTTAATCCAATCAACACATATTACTAGTCCAATGTATCCATTCACAAACATTCCTATGATGGATTCTGCAGTCGTTATGGTCAGAAAGATGTGGTCTTCTATACTGAACATGTTGGGAGAGAACACCCTAATCTCAAATATTACTGCAAGATGACCAGCAGAGCATGACAAATACATTCTTCAAATCGAAGAATGATTTTTTTCCTTTGCCATTATTTTGACTTTGATATCCTCCAGAAGTGCCCAGCTCTCCTCTGAAACAGAATTGCCTCTACATTTATGAAGAATAAGCCAACTGATTGTTGCAACCAGCATGACCAGAGTTGTAGCCTGGGTAAATTATAATTATCACCCCTGACTGAGTGATAACTGAAATGTTTTGTTGAAATTGATCTCATGCAAATTAAGAGATTATATTTCATGAATTTGCAATAGCCTTCTTGCTATTAAGTTCTGCATATTTGGATGGATCAAGCTGAATTTCAAATAGGGAGGCACAAAAAAGCAAACATAAACACTCATTTAATGAAAGTCAAAATGTGTAAATGAAACTTCATTTTCATCACCATAGATTATAAATTTCTCACAAGTCAAGTCTCCTTGTGAAAATGGATTTTAGTTTTGGAAACAGTGCAATCGGATACAAATTAGTCATAATACAAAACTAGTTTACATGATTGATTTTATAGGAAGGGCTGATGTGTTTTAAACTCTCTTCCCCACAGCCTGTGCACTTGAAATTCTTCTTATTGAGTTTATTATTGAGTTCAAGGCCTTTACCAGTAAGAGACAGAAAGTAGAACATGTTTGCATTTAGGCAATGATATGAAGTGTGAATGCGAGGTTTAGATTCATTTTTCCTGTGAAGATAAAGAAACACATCTGGCTCCATTATAACATTAGATTCAAAATCATTCAAGACAGAAACAAGAAGAAGTATTTAGAATAATGGTAGATATGAATGATTTCCAATGGCACATAATAAAAATGGAATGCAAACAACTGAGAGAAGGGAGAGACACTTTTGTTGATTTCTTTCTGCTTCTTTCAGGATTCTCTGGGGAACAGAATATTTCCTTCTTTTGTGGAAACCCTTCACAATCCCCCGCACCTTCAGAAAAGCCTCCCTCAGCTTGCTGCTTCCCATTAGCAGGATGAACGAATGGCTCATTGGGAAAATGACAGCTGTTAGGCCACCAAACATCAACTCCAATTTTCCATGAGGATTCAGAAAGCGAGATGTTACAATGAGAAAAACTACATAGTACATAATGAAAAGAGCCAGAAAGATGACTATTGTCTTTATGGCCCTCATGTGGGCCTCTATGCTAGGGTCTCTAGACCCTGTGTCATGAAGTTTCATCTGCTTGGTGCATCGAAGTAAGGAGAAAAATAAAAGGACAAATGAGACCAGGCAAAGAATAAAGGGAACCATAGCCTCCAGGTTCAGGATAATCTATTTGAAAGCAGTTGGGATTTTACTTACTTTGAATTCCTAAGTAATGTTTGCTTCATTATTGATTCTGAAGTCATAAAATGAATCATTATTCAGTAAAGCACTAATAATCGAGGAGATGAGAAAGGACATCGGAAGAATCCCAAGGATACCCTGTTCATCTTCAGCTTCAGCCAGAGGAAAACTGGGTGGGATATACTGGCTATCTTGAGTAAGTAGAAGATACTGAGACACAAAGTAAACCAGACAGTTGAATGATTGCAAGTTGTCCAGAAAATATCCAAAATGTTCATCATCTCACCATGCCTGTATGTATCTGGAAAGAGTACCATAATAAAACCATCCATATATATAACACACAAAAAACAGATTCTGGAGGTGGCCAGGCTGACCAGGATGACATCAGTCAAGGAGATAGCTCTCTTTTTGAGCCAGCCACTGCAATTTACCGGTACAATGAATTCATTTCCCCAAATTCCCATCATCCACTCGCCAGTAATCAAGAACATATATATTGCCTCCATTGTACCTGGTATATCAGCAGAGCATTCTGATTTAGATTATCTACTGATGATGACTGACTTTCAGCTGTCCAGTAAAGAATGATATATATGTCTGCCACTTAGGGCATGCTGCAGTTATCTTTTATCTGCCTTCTATATCAGATGTGATCAGGTCGAGAAGATGGCCTGTTCTGCTCTGAGTTAGAACTGCCCAAAGACTTCACTGACCAAGACCAATAATTCCTTTCATGTGTAGTGATGATTGAAAAGCTCTAAAATGCAAATAGGAATGGATCTGATTTCTGGTATGTGCACCATCTTTCTCATTTTAAACTCTGTGTGTTTTAGATTCATCAATCTATGTTGTTGGCCAGGGACTTCAAAAAAAAAAAAAAAGAATCAATTACTTGGAAAATATGGCTAAGCTTTAATTTAGATATGTGGCATCTTTACCATCTCTAATAACTTGAAGAGTTTCCCTAAAACTGTGGCCTATTTTCTACAAATGCAGGTTTCGGAGCTTAAAAATAATTGTGAATTTAAAGTGCAGACAATTAACAGCAATAATTTCAGATCATGACATCTTTAGGAATGAGAGAGAGGTAGCCAATGAAAACCCTACTTGATCTTTACAGCAGGAGAAATTATGCATCTGCTGGGCCAAAAAACCGACTATAGTTGCCACAGGGGAAAGACACAAATTTTATCTGTTTTCCAGTCCTAAACCATTTTACAGATCCAGAGCCCTTTCGTGGCCCTGCAGCACTGCCACACGGTTATATTACAGATCTTCTCAAGACTTTCCTTGGTGCCATTTACTAGAATGATTCCGAAAAATACTCAGAACTTTGAGGTGTTAATGGATATGAAACCTGAATTGACACTAATTCTTGAGGACACCAAACATCAATAAAAAACAGAGGCTTACATTGGACAAGTATTGAACTATAATAGGACAAGTAGTTCTCATGGGCTTATTCAGTGATTACTGCAGCCATGAAATTAAAAGATGCTTACTCCTTGGAAGGAAAGTTATGACCAACTTAGACAGCATATTAAAAAGCAGATACATTACTTTTTCAACAAAAATCCATCTAGTCAAGGCTATGGTTTTTCCAGTAGGCATGTATGGATGTGAGATTTGAACTATAAAGAAAGCTAAGCGCTGAAGAATTGATGCTTTTGAACTGTGGTATTGGAGAAGACTCTTGAGAGTCCCTTGAACTGCAAGGAGATCCAACCAGTCCATCCTAAAGGAGATCAGTCCTGGGTGTTCATTGGAAGGACTGATGTTGAAACTGAAACTCCAATACTTTGGCCACCTGATGCAAAGAGCTGACTCATTTGAAAAGACTTGCTGGGAAAGATTGAGGGAAGGAGGAGAAGGGGATGACAGAGGATGAGATGGTTGGATGGCATCACTGACTCAATGGAAATGGGTTTGGGTAGACTTTGGAAGTTGGTGATGGACAGGGAGGCCTGGCGTGCTGCAGTTCATGGGGTCACAAGGAGTCGGACATGACTGAGCGACTGAACCAAACTGAAATATATAATTGGAACAAAATCCATGAAAACTAGAAAAATCCCCACATTGTTTTTCATATGTATGGTGAAAGCGAGTGTCAGCTGCTCAGTTGTGTCTGACTCTTTGGGACCCCTTTGCACTGTAGCTCTCTAGGTTCCTCTGTCCATGGGATTCTCCAGGCAAGCCATTCCCTTCTCCAAGGGATTTTCCTGACCCAGGGATTGACCAGAATCTCCTGCCTTGCAGGCAGATTCTTTACCATCTGAGCCACCAGAGAAGCCACTCATATGCATGGACTTAGAGCTAAATGGTGAAAAGTCCAGATGGAATCCTCCAAATTTCTTGCTCTAACAGCATAATATATGGACAAAATAATTCATGCTCAGGAGAATTGCCAACGTTAGCTCCATCATCATTTGGGGATGATGAAATTTACCAAATCTCCATTAATAATATGTTAATTACATATCATTGGATTCCTATTTTATTGGGTGTTGCGATTAAGAATGAGTGAAATATTTTTTCCAAGTTTATGGAAATGTTTTTTTTATCTTTAGATTAATAAATCTAGTCCATTATTTGGACAGATTTCCTAAGATTGGCTTATTCTTACATTCCTGATATAAATCTGCTAGTCTTGGTATACCATTATATTTGGGAAATGTTGGCTATTTCTGTATTCTATGATGATTTTTATATTGATATTCATAGCCCAAAGTGAAGAAGCAGGATTAAACTAGTTTTCTAGTTTTCAGACAGGTTCCAGTAGCAACATAAAACTTGCTTCACAAAAATTTTTTTAAGTTCTTTTTTCCTTTTATATAATCTAGAATGCCTCAGATGAAGCTATCTCCTCTTCAAAAGTTTGGTAGAATTTGTTTCTCATCTGAGCCTACAGCTATTTTTTAATTGTTACTTTTGGACAATGTCCACTTATTCCTTTATTCAAGTTAGTATGTTTATGTTTTCTTCTCTTCTAAAGTTTGTTATTAGTTAAGATCTATGTTCCTACCTATTCCACTCAAGTTTTAAAAATTATTCAAAAAGAATAATTGGAGTGGGTAGTCATTCCCTTCTCCAAAGGATCTTCCCAAGCCAGGGATTGAAGCCAGGTCTCCTGCGTTGCAGGCAGATTCTTTCCCATCTGAGCCATCAGGGAAGCCCATTAAGCTCTCTACATTTATAAGGCAAGAAGAGGATGCTGCCCTACTAGTCACATTTCAAGAACTCGTTTTTTGAATAGTTGCTGACTTCATCCTCCACCCAATTCCAAACTCCTCACTATATTCACTGAAATTCAGGCAAATCATCAGCAAAAATATTCTCATCAATTTTTCTAACAGCTCATTTTATCTATTTGCTTGAACTTGGAGTCTTTTTTTAAAAATCTTTTTATTTTGTATTGGCGTATAGCCGATTAACAATGTTGTAATAGATTCAGGTGAACAGCAAAGGGGCTTAGCCATACGTATACATGTATCCACACCCCGCCCGCACCCCGCCAGCTTTCTTCCCATCCAGGCTGCCATATAACATTGAGCAGAGTTCCATGTGTGATACAGTAGGTCCTTGTTGGTTACCCATTTTAAATATACCAGTGTGTACATGTCCATCTGGGCTTCCCTGGTGGTCCAGACAGTAAAAAATCTGCCCACAATGCAGGAGACTCAGGTTCACTCTCTTGCTCAGGAAGATTCCCTGGAGGAGGAAATGGCAACCAACTCCAGTACTCTTGGAGAATTCCATGGACAGAGGAACCTGGAGAGCTGGAGTCCATGGAATCACAGAATGTCAGACATGACTGAGCGACTAACACGCACATGCATGTCCCAAATTCCCTAACTATCCCGCCCCTCCATTCTTTTGCTCAGCAGCCATAATTTGGTTCTCTAAGTCTGTGAGTCTCTTTCTGTTTTGTAAGTAATGAATTTGGAGTCAATTTTTGTTTTACTGGACAACTTTGGGAGTCTGGTGAAGGCTATGATTTCCTCAGAATAATGTTTTTAAACAAATAAAATAAAAACATGAATTTCAAAGGAATCCAGATAGATTCAAATATATGCATTTATATTTTAATGTGACTTAGTAATTTACTGATCTAATAATGACATCACTGTCACAATAATGATTTGTCGTTTCTGAAGGTAAAAAACTAAAAGTACTGCTAATGTTTCTGTGACTGTACTTGCATTCAAACCAGAAGGAATGCTAGACTTATGTTAAAAACTACTAAAAATATAAATATTTGGTGTCCACATACATTCATAGATATTTTTTATTTCTTTAAATTTTTAAAAGGTCTTTATTGAATTTGTTAAAATATTACTTCTGTTTTATGTTTTGTTTTTTTGACCGAGAGGCCTATGGAATCTTAGCTCCCTGACCAGGGACTGAACCCTCACCCCATGAATTGGAAGTGTGGAGTCTTAACCACTAGATCATCAGGAAAGTCTCCATAGGCCATTTTATTTGAAAAAACTAAAATTATTTAACTGGAGGATAATTGCTTTACAATGTTGTGTTGGTTTCTGCCATACATCAACATGAGTCAGCCATAGGTGTATATATATATGTCTTCTCCCTCTTGAACCTTCCTCCCACCTCCCACCCCATCCTACCCGCCTAGGTTGTCACAGAACACTGAACTGAGCTCCCTGCATCATATAGCAAATTCCCACTACCTGTTTTTCATATGGTAATGTCAGTCAGTCAGTTCAGTCACTCCTTTTTAACTGACTCTTTGTGACCCCACTGACTGCAGCACGCCAGTCCGCCCCCTCCATCACGAACTCCCAGAGATTGTTCAAACTCATGTCCATTGAGTCGGTGATGCCATTGAACCATCTCACTCTCTGTCATACCCTTCTCCTCCTTCCTTTGATCTTTCCCAGCATCAGAGTCTTTTCCAAGGAGTCAATTCTTCATATCAGGTGGCCAAAGTATTGGAGCTTCAGCTTCAGCATTAGTCCTTCCAATGAATATTCAGGACTGATTTTCTTTAAAATTGACTTGTCTGATCTCCTTGAAGTCCAAGGGACTCTCAAGATTCTTCTCCAGTACCATAATGCAAAAGCATCACTTCTTCAGTGCTCAGTTTTCTTTATAGTCCAACTCTCACATCCATGCAAAACCATAGCTTTGACTAGATGGACCTTTGTTGGCAAAGAAATGTCTTTGCTTTTTAATATGCTGTCTAGGTTGGTCATTGCTTTTCTTCAAAGGAGCAAGCGTCTTTTAATTTCATGGCTGCAGTCACCAGCTGTGGTGATTTTGGAGCCCCCAAAATAAAGTCTCTCACTATTCCATTGTTTCCCTATCTATTTGCCATGAAGTGATGGGACTGGATGCCATGATATTTGCTTTTTGAATGTTGAGATATAAGCCAGCTTTTTCACTCTCCTCTTTCACTTTCATCAAGGGGCTCTTTAGTTCTTTGCTTTCTGCCATAAGGAGGGTGTCATCTGTGTATCTAAGGTGATTGATATTTTTCCTGGCAATCATGATTCCAGCTTGTGCTTCATGCAGCCTGGTATTTCTCATGATGTACTCTTCAATTAAGTAAAATAAGCAGGGTGACTATATAAAGCCCTGACGTACTCCTTTCCCAATTAGGAACTAGTCTGTTGTTCCTTGTCCAGTTCTAACTGTTGCTTCTTGACCTGCATACATATTTCTCAGGAGGCAGGTCAGATGGTCTGGTATTCCTGTCTCTTGAAGAATTTTCCATAGTTTGTTGTGATTCACACAGTCAAAGGCTTTGGCATAGTCAATGAAGCAGAAGTAGATGTTTTTCTGGAATTCTCTTGCTTTTTTGTTGATCCAATGAATGTTGCCAATTTGATCTCTGGTTCTTCTGCCTTTTCTAAATCCAGCTTGAACATCTGGAATTTCTCAGTTCATGTACTGTTGAAGCTTGGCTTGGAGAATTTTGAGCATTACGTTGCTAGCGTGTGAAAGGAGTGCAATTGTGCAATAGTTTGAACATTCTCTGGCATTGCTTTTCTTTGGGATTGGAATGAAAACTGACCTTTTCCAGTCTTGTGGTCACTGCTGAGTTTTCCAAATTTGCTGGCATATTGACTGCAGCACTTTAACAGCATCATCTTTTAGGATTTGAAATAGCTCAGCTGGAATTTCTTCACCTCCACTAGCTTTGTTCATAGTGATGCTTTTTAAGGCCCTTTCACTTTATACTCTTGGATGTCTGGCTCTAGGTGAGTGATCACCATTGTTGGTATCTGGATCATTTTTGCATGAAATGTTCCCTTGACATCTCTAATTTCCTTGGAGAGATCTCTAGTCTTTCCCATTCTATTGTTTTCCTCTATTTCTTTGCATTAATCATTGGAGAAATGCTGATACAATGAGAATATCTCTTCACACCCATTAGGATGCTTATAGTGAAAAATCTAGAAAATAACAAATGTTGCAGAGAATGGGAGAACTTTGAAACCTCATACATTCATGTAAGAATGTAAAATGATACAGCCACTAGGCAAAACAGTTTGGGGGTTCCTGAAAAAGTTAAATATGTTGCTAATGGGGAGAGGGGTGATGCAGAGGTGGACTGAGAGTTTAGGGTCAGTAGATGCAAACTATTACACATGGAATGGATGGACAGCAGTGTCCTACTGTATAGCACACAGAATCACATTCAATGTCCTGGGATAAACCATAATGGAAAACAATATAAAAAAGAACATATATAATTGGTGACACAATGGTAAAGAATCTGCCTGCCAATATAGGAGATGCAGGAGACACAGGTTTGATCCATGGGTCAGGAAGATCCCCTGGAGGAGGAAATGGCAACTCACTCCAGTATTCTTGCCTGGAGAATTCTATGGACTGTGGAGCTTGTTGGGCTACACAGTCCATGGAGTTGCAGCATAAGAAAAGACTGAACAACTGAGCACAGCACATAAGTGAGTCACTTTGCTGCTGAACAGAAGTTAACACAATATTGTAAATCAACGATATACATATATATATTTTTGAAAGCTTCATATAGGAATTACCATATGACCCAGAAATTCCACTTTCAGACATATTCTGAAAATAGGGACACAGATAGTTGTACACTAATATTTGTTAGCATATTGCAGAATATTCACAATACAAAAGGTATTTTGGAATACCTTTGGAATTTTACCCAGCCACAAAAAGGAATGAAGATCCAAAACATGCTACAACATGAAAACATTATGCTGAGTGAGAGAAGCCAGTCATAAAAGAACAAATTTTATATGATTTTACTTGTATGAAATATCTAGAATAAATCAATTAATAAAGCCAGAAAGTAGATTAGAGGCTCCAGGAAGTTGGGAGAGGGAGAATAGAGAGTTACAGCTGAGGGGGTACAGAGTTTTTGTTTGGGGTGACAGAGGTTTTGGAAATAGTGGTGATGGTTGTACAATACTGTAAATGTAACAATACCACAGAATTATACACTTAAAATGTTAAAGTGGGAAATGTTACATCATATATATTTTACTACAATAAAAAGATATTTTAAATAAATACATAAATTTGAACTGCACACCATAAGAGCATGCAGCATGGGAAGGACTAGAAGTAGACATAGCAAGCCAAATTTATTATTTTATTTGAAATAAAGAGAACGATACTTTTAAAATCAGTATATGAAAATTTGTTATCAATAGTGAAGCACAAGCTGGAATCAAGATTGCCAGGAGAAATATCAATAACCTCAGATATGCAGATGACACCACCCTTATGGCAGAAGGGAAGAAGAACTAAAGCGCCTATTGATGAAAGTGAAAAAGGAGAGTGAAAAAGTTGGCTTAAAACTCAACATTCAAAAAACAAAGATCATGACATCTAGTCCCATCACTTCATGGCAAATGGATGGGGAAACAATGGAAACAGTGAGAGACTTTATTTTCTTGGGCTCCAAAATCACTGCAGATGGTGACTGCTGCTGCTGCTGACTGCAGCCATGAAATTAAAAGACACTTGCTCCTTAGAAGAAAAGCTATGACCAACCTGGACAGCATATTAAAAAGCAGAGACATTACCTTGCCGACAAAGGTCCATCTAACAAAAGGTATGGTTTTACCAGAAGCCATGTATGAATATGAGAGTTGGGCCATAAAGAAAGTTGAGTAGCAAAGAACTGATGCTTTTGAACTGTGGTGCTGGGGTCGCAAAGAGTTGGACTTGACTGAGCAAATTGAACTGAACTGTGATGTTGGAGAAAACTCTTGAGTGTCCCTTGGGCTACAGGGAGATCAAACAAGTCAAACCTAAAGGAAATCAGTCCTGAATATTCACTGGAAGGACTGATGCTGAAGCTGAAACTCCAATACTTGGGCCACCTGATGCAAAGAGCTGACTCTTTGGAAAAGACCCTGATGATGGGCAAGATTGAAGGCAGGAGGAGAAGTGGATGACGAATGATGATATGGTTAGATGGCATCACCTACTCGATGGACATGAATTTGAGCAAGCTCCAGGTGTTGGTGATGGACAAGGAAGCCTGGAATGCTGCAGTCCGTGGGGTCACAAAGAGTTGGACATGACTGAGTTACTGAACTGAACTGAGTAAACAGCAAAGGAGGGGGAAATTTACAAGAAAGCATGAGAAATAGAAAAAGAGAAATGAGAAGATAGAAAATTAATGAATTTAATTACAGTAAGTGTAAAGATGTGTACTCGATCATAATTTTCAGATTCTAATATTAAAGCATTGAATATCAGAGATTTGTTTTCTACAGGACACAATAAAAGAAAAAATAGATACTGAAAACGAACAGATGGAAAATACATAATAAATATGAAGTGAAGTGAATATATATATAAATTTAAAGTGAAGAATTAGAGATTTTTAACATGCAAAAACATGTTAAAAACATGGAAAAATTAAAATTCAAGGTAAAAACCTGCATGAGTTACCAGAGTTTAATAACAGCAATAATAATAATTTAAAGAACATGGAAGCAAATATAACTATCAACATTGTTTCAAGTTAAATGCAGCTATAAATGAAAGAATTTAATCGTTGCAAATGTACATTTATAATCTATTTCAGATTGATTCATAATGAACATGAATATAGAGATACAATATCATTAACGTGATTCATCTAATGAAAGTTAGATGAATCTAATCTAGTAGATCAATTCATCTAATTCAGCCAATGATATTCTAATGAATATCATAAACATGGCTCCATCTAATGCATATAAATTTGCAGCATCAAACTTCTTCCAAGTAAGCATGACTATTCACAAAAATAGATCTTGTATTAGGCCAAATAAATCTTATCCTAGGCTAACTATCATGTAAATATGTTGCTTACCCAAATTCAATAAAATAAAATATCAATATGAAAAACTGCCTTTAACATAGCTCATATAGCTGAAAAATATTCTGTTAAATAATCTTTGAATTAAGAGGAAATTACAAAGAATATCTCTGGACTCTGTGCTGAATGACAATATAAGAACTATTTGTCAATGCTGTGGAACGTACCTAAACCAACAGGCAGAAAATAAATAGCTTTGTAATTCATTTACAAAAAAAAAAAATTGAAATAAAATTAGGAAAGGACAACTAACCTTTATTTTTAAGAATATGGCAAGTGTTATCTCAATTAAATTGAAACAGAAAAGAGAACTTGGCAAACCAGACATCTAGAGAAATCCCATCAGTTCAGAATACATAAAAATATGGAAAAACTAGTCTTCAGAATTATTTTAAGTTCATGACCCACCTGTCAGTGAAAGAAAAACCTTCAGATGCCAAAAATGGTGTGAAAGTACACATTCTGAGAGAAAAAAAAAAAGTACTGAAAATAGAGCTTTGGGGGCATTTGGAATCTGTTTGAAATTAGAGCTAAAGTTTTAAAGTATTGTGTGTATGTAGGATAAGGTAACTAGTTTTGGCCTCTACAAGGCTAGAATCGAGATTGGAGCCTATCCACAAGCCAGGACCCTTGAAAAGAAATCTGTTAAAGGGCAAACATTAGAATAATTTATGCTCAGCAAAAGGTTAAAATTAGGGGAGCTTATCTCTCAACCATGACACTGAATGAAAGGAGAATGTGGAGGTTTTTTGGTTCTGAGAATTTCTAACAATAGACTTGTATATGTGTATATTTGGGATTATGTAGCACTACCCATAGGGCTTTCCAGGTGGCGCCGGTGGTAAAGAATCTGCTTGCCAGTGCAGGAGGCACAGTAGATGCCGGTTCGATCCCAGGGTTGGGAAGAAGATCCCTTGGAGTAGGAAATGGCAACTCACTCCAGTGTTCTCGCCTGGAAAATTCCATGGACAGAGGAACCTTGTGGGTTACAGTTAACAGCGTCACAAAGAGTCAGACACAACTGAGCACATGCACGTACACCCATATGGAGTACTACCCATAGAGCCTAAAACATTTCACACTGAAAATTTAATTTAAATAAGTTCAAGACTAACTTCATGTAAAATCACTGGATTTGAAAAATAGAAAGATTCATTTCATCAGTGTTCTGACCCTCTTTCCCCCATGATTACTGTTACTACATCAAAAATGCATTAGTTAAAAAAAAAAAGAACATTAGGAATCAAATAATAAAAACAAAAGCAATCTTTTAAAGAATTAAAAATGCACACTTGGAAAAAAACAAAAATGCATACTCAAGAGAAGCATTTTTGTATCTGCTTCTCACTCCCATGTTGTAAGTGTCAAGATTGATCACAACTTTTCTTAGCTTTTTTTCCTAAGATTTTGTGGTAAAAGATTGTCAATGCTTCAGGAAAGTCAGGTAAAATGTAATGAGAAATCTTGTTTTAGAGACTTATTCCCACCATCAACATCTTTACAGTGAACAGTCTCCAGGTAGTTTTTTTTTTTTTTTTTTTTTTTTTTGCCTCTGGGGTTTGGGGCTGTAGAAAGAAGGAACTGCAAGAGAGGGAGTCAGACTGAACCACTCAGTTTGTGCATGGGATGAAAATCTCCTTGAAGAGTGGAATTCCTTGAAACGTAGTCAAAACCTTTATGGAAAATTTTGGTGATGTTCAATAACACAGTTAAAACCAATGCAAGAAAGTAGTGTAAGTTGACAGAGATCTTCAGGAATTTCTTCACTAGATTGTTTTCTAGGAACATCCATTTCTCCCTAAGCCCGTCAAGGAGTTCTGAGGAGCTTCTCTTTCTTCCAGCATTTTAATTGCTTCAGTACTCTCAAAAAAACTTGCTTTAGCTTGTTGTTTCCTAGAATTAGGATAAATGAGTGTCCCCAGGGATACAGGGTGGTGATGGTCAGACCAAAAATAAACAACAGCTTGCTTTCTGACATAGTAGTGCATGATATTTCTATGATAATGCCTATAAAATACAATATAAAAAGGATGATAAAAGATATCAAAACTTTCATTGCTTTGATATGTGCTTCTGTGTTTAGGTCTCTGAATCCTGTGGCATTCAGTAGCATCCTCTGGTTGTGCCTCCGAAGGGAAATGAGCAATAAGATACATGTAATCAGGCATAGTATGAAGATGGTAAGGGTTCCAAGATTGAGCAAAATCTGGTTTCTAAAGAATTCACCTTTCTACACTTCAACTGAAAAGACTACGCTTCTGTTCTTTGCTCTAGAATCACTAATTATCTTCATAGTTAGTGGAAAAGTAACTAACCATGAAATAAGCAAGTATCCCATCAGAAGGAGAAGAACCCTTTTGATGTCACTCCTCAACCAGAGAAAAATGTGGTGGGAAAAATTGGCTATCTTCAGGAAATAGAAGATGCTGAGGCTGGTGGCAAAAAAGACACTTGTTGGATTCAGAATTGCCCATGAGTAAGTAATACAGTCAATTAGGTAACCAGAGGAATACATTTCTGGAGAAAAAATCTTCACAAATCCATAGGTAGTTATTAACCCTATCAGGCAAATTCTGGAAGTAGCTAAGCCCATGAGAATAAAGCTGATAGTAGAAAACTTCTTGTTCTTCACACATTCAATGAAGTATGCAAGTCCAATACATCCATCCCCTAAAACCCCCAATATTGACTCACTAACTGCTACAAAAATGAGGAGGCCTTCCAGTACACTCAGCATATCTGCCAGTCCCTAATATTATTTTTGTTCCATCAATCTTAAATTACCTGCTGCAGAATGAGGGAGGCATGTATTGCTGCTTAATGGGAGAATGATTTTCTTCTCTTTCATTAATAATGAATTGCAAGTGCCCCCATCACTGCCTTGTGATGGAATCCAAAATAGCTTCAGGGAGACCCCTCCAGTTATGTCTATAAAATTTAGCTAGTCTAGAGAATGTGTGTCCAGACTGAACACCTTCCTTAATTTGTTAAGATGCAAATAAAAGTTTCTGTTTCATGGATTCTACTTGTCCTCCTGAGACTATTTTGCATTTGTTACCCTGGATTGTACAGTAGGAGTGGCAAGCATATGCCTACAGAAAACAGAGCAGAATAGAAAGAAAATTGAACTTCACCTTTTTCAGTGTCAGCATTAACACCGTTATTTATTTTGTGTTAATAAAAACAGTTTAGATATATAAAGCAAAAATAGTGTATAGAAGACATGTATGAAATTAGCACGAAATTAGTAGTCATTTATCTCTGTGAGGAGATGAAAGCTGCTTCTTTGAGAAGATCAATAAAAATGATTAGCCTTTAGCCATGCTGAGAAAAAAAGGGGCCTGAAGTGAAACAGGGTATAACAACTGACCCCATGGACATTTAAAGGAATATTACAAGCATTTCTGTGTCCACAAATTTGTTAAATTAGATGAACTCTGTCAATTCTTTGAAAAATAACAACTGAAAAAACTCACACAAGAAGAAATAGGTAATGCAAATAGGCCTAAATCTATTTTAATCAAAAAGCTAATCATAAGCTTCCAAAACAGAAAGCACCGGGCACAGGTGGAGTTCCTGGTAAATTCTAACAAACATTTATGAAATATTGTACTAATTGTCTTTAGTCTCTTTCAAAAAAACAGAAGCAGAGGGAATATTTTACAACTCAGTCTAAGGTCAGCCTTACCATAATACCAAAACCAGACAAAGACTGAAGCTAGAAGCTAATACTACAGAGCAGTATCACTCATGACAATAGATGTGAAAATTTTCAACCTCATATTAGCAGATAAAATCCAACAATGTATGCAAAATAATTGTATAGCACAAACAAGTGGGATTAAGACTGAGTATACAAACTGGTTCAATATTTGAAAATAATTTAATGTAACTCATCATATCAACAAACAAACAAACAAAATCACACAATATATCAAAAGCTGCTTAAATTCATTTGTTTAAAATCCAACTTTCATTCATGATAAAAACTCCAAGTAAACCAATAGTAGAGGAAAATATCAACCTGATGAAGACTATCTATAACAAGCCTAGAGCTGGAACTGTACTTAATGATGAAATATTCAAAGTTTTTCTAACAATATCAGGTACAAGGCATAGTTAACTTCTCTCACCACTCCTTTTCAGCATGTACTGGAAATTCTAGCTAATGCAATAGAAAAAAAGAGAAATAAGAGGCATACAGGTTGGGATGGAAGAAATGAAACTAACTTTTACTGTGGTTGACATGAACATCTATGTAGAAAATACAAAAGCAGTGATGAAAAAACTCCTGACATTAATAAGTAATTATTATAGAAACATAGTAAGATATAAAGTTAAGAGACAAAAGTCAATTGCTTTCTTATACACCAGCAATGAACACAAGGAATTTAAGATTAAAACACAATACCATTTCCATAGCATCCAAAAATTGAGGTGCATAGGTATAAATATAACAAAATAAGTGCAACACTTTTATGAGGAAAACTATAAAACTCTGAAAAATGAAAATAAAGAACTAAATAATTGTAACAATGATCCATGTTCATTGATAGGAAGACTCAGTATTTTCAAAATGCCAGTTCTTCTCCACTTGATCTATAGATTCAGTGCAATCCCAATCAAAATCACAGCATGTTATCTTGTTGATACTGACAAATTGATTTTAAAGTTCATTCAATTCAATTCAATTCAGTCACTCAGTCGTGTCTATTCTTCGTGAACCCATGAATCGCAGCACGCCCGGCCTCCCTGTCCATCACCAACTTCCAGAGTTCACTCAACTCATGTCCATCGAGTCAGTGATGCCATCCAGCCATCTCATCCTCTGTCGTCCCCTTCTCCTCCTGCCCCCAATCCCCCCCAGCATCAGAGTTTTTCCAATGAGTCAACTCTTTGCATGAGGTGGCCAAAGTACTGGAGTTTCAGCTTTAGCATCAGTCCTTCCAAAGAACACCCAGACTGATCTCCTTTAGAATGGACTGGTTGGATCTCCTCACAGTCCAAGGGACTCTCAAGAGTCTTCTCCAACACCACAGTTCAAAAGCATCAATTCTTTGGCACTCAGCTTTCTTCATAGTCCAATTCTCACATCCATACATGACCACAGGAAAAACCATAGCCTTGACTAGACAGACCTTTGTTGGCAAAGTAATGTCTTGGCTTTTCAACATGCTATCTCTAGATTGGTCATAACTTTTCTTCCAAGGAGTAAGTGTCTTTTAATTTCATGGCTGCAGTCACCATCTGCAGTGATTTTGGAGCCCCCAAAAATAAAGTCTGACACTGTTTCCACTGTTTCCCCATCTATTTCCCATGAAGTGATGGGACCAGATGCCATGATCTTCATTTTCTGAATGTTGAGCTTTAAGCCAACTTTTTCACTCTCCTCTTTCACTTTCATCAAGAGGCTTTTTAGTCCCTCTTCACTTTCTGCCATAAGGGAGATGTCATCTGCATATCTGAGGTTATTGATATTTCTCCCGGCAATCTTGATTCCAGCTTGTGCTTCTTCCAGCCCAGTGTTTTTCATGATATACTTTGCATATAAGTTAAACAATATACAGCCTTGACATACTCCTTTTCCTATTTGGAACCAGTGTGTTGTTCCATGTCTGGTTCTAACTGTTGCTTCCTGACCTGTGTATAGGTTTCTCAAGAGGCAGGTCAGGTGGTCTGATATTCCCATCTCTTTCAGAATTTTCCACAGTTTCTTGTGATCCACACAGTCAAAGGCTTTGGCATAGTCAATAAAGCAGAAATAGATGTTTTTCTGGAACTCTCTTGCTTTTTGCATGATCCAGCGGATGTTGGCAATTTGATCTCTGGTTCCTCTGCCTTTTCTAAATCCAGCTTGAACATCTGGAAGTTCACGGTTCACGTATTGCTGAAGCCTGGCTTGGAGAATTTTGAGCATTACTTTACCAGCGTGTGAGTTGAGTGCAATTGTGCGGTAGTTTGAGCATTCTTTGGCATTGCCTTTCTTTGGGATTGGAATGAAAACTGACCTTTTCCAGTCCTGTGACCACTGCTGAGTTTTCCAAATTTGCTGGCATATTGAGTGCAGTACTCTCACAGCATCATCTTTCAGGATTTGAAATAGCTCAACTGGAATTCCATCACCGCCACTAGCTTTGTTCGTAGCGATGATTTAAAGTTCATATGAAGTATCAAAAGACCCAGGATAGCCAACACAATATTGGGGGAGAAGAGTAAAGTCAGGGAATTGACACTTGCTGAGATCAAGACTTAAACAAGACAATGTGATGTTAGCTAAAAAAAGACATCTAAATGGAACAGAATAGAGAGCCCATAAAGAGACCCACATAAGTATATGTATCAATTGTCCTTTAACAAAAGAGCAAAAGCAATACAATGGAACAGTCTTTACAACAAGCAGTGCTAGAACAATCAGACATCCACATGCAAAAAGTAAAATTAGGCACATACCTTATATTATTCACAAATATTAATTTAAATCACATCATAGACCAAAATATAACCAAAAAGCTATAAAATTCATAGTAGATAACATAGTAGAAAATCTAGATGATCTTGGGAATGGCAATCACTTTTTAGATAAAAACACCACAGGCAAAATCTATAAAAGAATTAATTGACAAGCTAGACTTCATTAAAATAAAAAAATTCTGCTTTGCCAAAGACACTGTCAAGAGAAGGAAAAGACAAGCCAGAGATAGGGAGAAAATATTTGCAGAAGACATATCTAATAAAAGAAAATCTTCCAGAATATATAAAGAAATCATAATGCTAAACAAAAAGTAGATAAGAAACCAGCTTAAGAACTGGGCATAAATTTAAACATACACTCCACAGAAGCAGAAAGACAGGGGTCAAATTATATTCTTCTGTATCAGGTCCCTGATCCAAGTGCAGAATAAGGCCTTGAATGATTTTGATACCCTGGAATGAAGTAGCTATTATTCTTGGTTTAAATAAGATTTCTGTCTCCAGCAGAGTGTGAATAAGAAA
Source organism: Bubalus kerabau (assembly GCF_029407905.1). NCBI lineage: Eukaryota > Metazoa > Chordata > Mammalia > Artiodactyla > Bovidae > Bubalus > Bubalus kerabau. The sequence continues at coordinate 23,125,504 of NC_073624.1, forward strand.
ACAGATTCAGTTGCCATTGGCAATTATATTGTAACCCCCAAGAAAGGAGCTCTAGGGAAGACCTCCAAGGTCAACACAATACAGAAGTAAATAACCTGAGTCTTTGGTAATGGACTGGAACACTCTCTCCTTCAGATGCCTAGGTAGATGAGATAATTTCCTTATAGTTAATACTAGTTTGAGATAAGGATTTTTATAGTCAAAAGCTTCCTTCCTTCTCCAGGAGATCTTCCTGACCCAGGGATTGAACCTACGTCTCCTGCATTGCAGGCAGACACTTTAACCGCTGAGCCACCAGGGAATAACCCAAATATTGCTAATATGTACATATTTCCAGGTACCAGTGCATGCTGAATGTAATAAAGCATGATGTTTCCTATGCCTTAGGAATATTAACAAGTAATGAGTAATTCTTTTTATCTGTGGAAACTTCATTAAGTATATAAAAGTAATATAAATGAGAACATATTATATTTTGCAATCATCTAGAATTATTGATTAAACTAACCTCATCCAACAGAGAGCATAAGTAGGAAAATAGTTCTATACATTGTTTAAAAAGTCCTTAGATTTTCTCTATCCTCTGTTCAAAGAAAACTCATTTTCAGTGTTGCCACACAAACTAAGATGCAAATATCACATATTTAGCATAAATAGGATTTCCATTTTACCAGGAACAGAAATTTCATGCAAAGTAGACAGCATTTTCATGGTAACCAAATCTCAACCATTAGAAATTTACTTTGGAAAGGAAAATTTCCAAGTTGACTAAGATCTTATATCCAAAGCATATAAGAGGAAGACAGTCTTGTCTCTCTAGGGACATTTTCTTCTTCTATGGCCTATCCTGGCCTCACTGATGTTCCAAGCTGACAACATTCTCAGGTCACATCTGAGTAGATTAGAATTTTGGAAGCTGGAAGCAAACTTCAAGTAGGAAACTACTGGCCCCATTCGTTCCTTCCTTATAGACCTCCAACTTTTATTAGGGTGACAGAATAGGTTGAATTGTGTCTCACACCAAAAGGTATACCCAAGAGCTAACCCCTGGTATCTGTAAATGTGTTCTTATTTGGAAAAGGGGTCTATGCAAATGTAGGGTTCGAGTGGAATCTAAATATTATGACTGGTTGTCCTTAGGAGAGAGAGGAAGAATCAACATACAGAAAGAAGAAGACCATGAGAACCAGGAGGCAGGGATAGGGGTTACTACTTCTACCATTAAAGGACTATCAGGGGGTACCAGAAGGTGGAATAGGCAAGAAAGAATTCTGTAGAGCCTTCAGAGAGAGTATATTCTTACTGATCCCTTCATTTCAGACTTCTAGACTCCAGAACTGTGAGGAATAAATTTCTGTTTCTTGAAGGCAGCAAATTTGTGATAATTTCTTACAGCAGTCCTGGAAAACTAATACAGATATTTCTATTATTGAAAAAATAATTAACAAACAGTTTTTAGTTAAAACAATGAAATTTTACGTGAAAAGCTTCATGAAATTTTACTAACTGCATACATTCCTATAACACACCCCAGACCAAGAAGCAGACACAATTTACTCCCCAGAAGACAACCTCAAGCTACTCCTAGTTACAACCTCACAGTCTCCCACTTTTTTGTACTTATATGTACAAACTCATAGAGAACATAAATTTAGTTTCTTTCATTCACATCCAGTTTTCAAGATTCATCTATATGTTTACATATAATTGTAGCTCATTTATTCTCACTGCTATACCGTACAGCCATGGAAGCCTGTCTTTTGGCAGTAGGGTGAATGAGCTGTGCATTATTCAGTTGTTTTATTTCTCTTGCATAATCTTAAATGTCCCCTTCTTCCTTTTTCTTTAGCCACTCAGCTTCTCTAGGGCATTTTTCCATTCTTTGTTTCTCTCCTCTTTCAAAAGCAATCCTCATGAGACTGACATCTCAAACTGTGTATTTTCAACTTTCTTCCTTCCTTGCTGTGATCTGCTAGGATTCTTGTTCAATATTTTCACATTTAGCATGACTATTTTTTCTTCATAAAGTAATTTTATTCAAGTCTTAAATCCTCATTCCATAATTAAGTCTTCCATAAAATTTTTCCAGGAAGCTCTCATGCTATTGTCAGGATTACCACGAATCTCCATAAGGGGATAGAGCAGAGTTTATTCTCTTCATTGCTTACTGATTCACTTCCTTTAATATTCTTTGTAATAAACCAGTAATCTACTGAGTACACACATCTTCTGAGTTTTGTGAGCCAAACTAGCAAATTAATCTAATTCAAGTAGGGGTTTGTTGGAATCTCCAATTTATAGCCAATAAGTCAAAAGCACATGTAACAACCTGAGCTTACAACTGGCATCTGAAGTGGGGGTAGTCTTGTGGGACTGAGCCCTTAACCTATGAAATCTGATGCCATCTTCAGGTAGGTAAGGGCAGAGTTGAGACAATTGCTTGGTGAGGTTGGGAAGACTCCCATACATCAGAATTGGGTATCAGAATCAATAAATACACACCTACAAGATTACTCATAGTACTATTGTTTGTAGTTGCAAGATATCAGAAACAAATGAACATATACACAGAACCTGTTGGATCAACTCTGGTACATTCAGACAATGGAGTACTAAAAAGGTGTGAAAAAGAAAGAAATAATTTCACAATTGGATGCAGTGATTTCTTACATATGACAAAAGCATTGTGCAAACTGTCTTTTATATAAGGAATACGGAAAAATTTAACATGCACATGCTTGTTTATTTTTTCAAAAATAAAATTAGGAGGAAAAATGCAGAAATGAATGAGATTGATAATTTATAGGGAGAAATTCAAAATGAGATGGAAGTTATGGGAGTGAAGGATATATTCTCAGTATGCTTTTTGTGTAATTTTGGCACTTAAAATGATGTTAATATTTTACATTAAACATATAAAATAAAGGCTGGGGAAAAAACCTAAAACAGACTCATTAAGAAACAAATCTCACTTTTTCAAATGAATATAAACATGCTAAAGGGAAAGAAAGAGAACTTATCAAAGTAACTTTGGAACACAGTAGTATTTTGACTTTGTGCCCTGATACAGTCATATATTAAAAAGCATATTAAAAAGCAGAGACATTACTTTGCCAACAAATGTCCATCTAGTCAAAGCTATGGTTTTTCCAGTAGTCATGTATGTCTGTGAGAGTTGGACTATAAAGAAAGCTGAGTGTTGAAGAATTGATGTCTCAATTGATGAATTGTTGAGACAACAATTGTCTCAATTGTTGAAGAATTGATGTCTTGGAGAAGACTCTTTTTTTCTTTTTGGAGAAGACTCTTGAGAGTCCCTTGGACTGCAAGGAGATCCAACCAGTCAATCCTAAAGGAAATCGGTCTTGAATATTCATTGGAAGGACTGATGCTGAAGCTGAAACTCCAATCCTTTGTCCACCTGATGTGAAGAAATGACTCATTGGAAAAGACCCTGATTGAGGGGTCTTTTGATTTGAGGGCGGGAGAAGGGGATGACAGAGGATGAGATGGTTGGATGGCATCATTGACTCAATGGACATGAGTTTGAGCAAGCTCTGGGAGTTGGTGATGGACTGGGAAACTTGGCTTCCTGCAGTCTATGGGGTCACAAATAGTTGGACACGACTGAGTGACTGAACTGAACTTAAAGAAAAGAAAGAAAAGTGAAGTCCCTCAGTCGTGTCCAACTCTTTGTGACTCCATGGACTGTAGCCTAACAGGTTCCTCTGTCCATGGGATTTTCCAGGCAAGACTACTTGAGGGGTTACCTTTCCCTTCTCTAGGGTATCTTCCCCACCCAGGGATTGAACCTGGGTCTCCTGCATTGCAGGCAAGACGCCTTACCATCTGAGCCACCAGGGAAGCTGAACTGAACTGATAGTCATATATGAGCTGCAACAAAGTACTTAGCTGTAGTTAATAGTGTCTTTTTCCTCCCTTCCTTACTTCCTTTCCTCCCCTCCTTTTCTCTCCTTCTTCTTTCCTTTCTCCGTTCATTCCTTCTTTCTTTTTTCATTCTTTCTTTCCCTCTCTCTCTTCCTTTCTTCCCCCTTTCTCTTCCTTCTAGAAGTGGTATCAGTTAACAAGTCTGAAACTAACTTCAGTGTATATTAGAAAGAAGAAGGTGAAAGTAGCTCAGTTGTGTCCAGCTCTTTGCGACCTCATGGACTATAGCCTGCCAGGCTCCTCCATCCATGGGATTTTCCAGACAAGAATACTAGAGTGGGTTGCCGTTTCCTTCTCCAGGGGATTTTCCTGACCCAGGAATTAAACCCAGTTTTCCTGTATTGCAGGCAGATTCTACCGCCTGAGACACCAGGGAAATACTCAGTGAAGATTCAGTTCAACTCAGTCCAGTCGCCCAGTCATGTCTGGCTCTTTGCGACCCCATGGACTGCAGCATGGCAGCCTTCTCTGTCCATCACCAACTCTTGGAGTCTACTCAAACTCATGTCCATCAAGTCAGTGATGCCATCCAACCATCTCATTCTCTGTTGTCCCCTTCTCCTTCCACCTTTAATCTTTCCGAGCATCAGGGTCTTTCCCAATGAGTCAGTTCTTCACAACAGGTGGCCAAAGTATTGGAGTTTCAGCTTCAGCATCAGTCCTTCCAATGAATATTCAGGACTGATTTCCTTTAGGATTGACTGGTTGGATCTCCTTGCAGTCCAAGTGACTCTCAAGAGTCTTCTCCAACACCACAGTTCAAAAGCATCAATTTTTTGGCTCTCAGCTTTCTTTTTGGTCCAACTCTCACATCTATACATGACTACTGGAAAAACCACAGCTTTGACTAGATGGACCTTTGTTGGTAAAGTAATGTCTCTGCTTTTTAATATGCTGTTTAGGTTGGTCATAGCTTTTCTTCCAAGGAGCAAGTGTCTTTTAATTTCATGGCTGCAGTCACCATCTGCAGTGATTTTGGAGACCCCCCAAAATAAAGTCTCTCAATACTGGATTGGGTAGTCTTTCCCTTCTCAAGGGGAGCTTCCCAACCCAGGGATTGAACCCAAGTCTCCCACATTGCAAGTGGGATGGATTCTTTACCAAATGAGCTACCAGGGAAGTCCTCAGTGTATATTAGGACTGAATAAATGACTATATAAACTGAACAAAGCAAGATCCATGTTTTTCATGGTTAAAGAGAGGATTTGCAACCTGGCAAAAAAGAAGACTGTAGCTTTGAATTTCAGTTAGAGACATAAACATAGACACATCATACATTACAAATAGAGAGATACATAGAGGCAGAGAGAGAAAGAAGTAAGTAAGTGGGTGTAATGTTTATATCCAACCAAATCTTGGTTTTCAAATACCCTTTTTCCCTCAAATAAATGAAGATTTCTTGGATAAATAGTGAACCCAAGGCTGGATGAGGAAAACACAAAGCAAGACTGAAATGTTTTGGTTTGTGAGAACGTAAGGAAACATGAAGGAAGAACGGGGCCATGTCAAAAGGACACAGGAGACAATTTGAAGTTCTTACTTGACAAATCTAGAAAAATGTAGACATTAAAATAAATAAGAGAAATAATATAATAATAATATTTCTTTGAGTGTGTGTGTGTGTGTGAAGAACTATCAATGCTTCAGGGAATTCAAGTAAAATCCAAAGAGAAATTTTGTTTAGAGGATTATCCACCAATGACATCTTTATAGTCAATAGTCTCCAAGCTGTTTTTGGCCTAGGGTTGGGTGGGAGAAACCACTGCAAGGGAAGGAAAGTGCCTGAGCCACTCAATTTGTGTTTGGGATTAAAATCTCATTGAAAAGTGACATTACCTGAGACATAGTCAAAATCTTTTTGTAAGATTTTAGTTATGTTCAATAACACAGTTAAAAACACTGCAAGAAAACAGTGTAAGAGAAACAGATCTTGAGGAATTTCATTACTAGGCTACCTTTTTGTGGATCCATTTGTCCCCAAGCCTGTCATGGAGTTCTAAGAAGTTTTTCTTTCTCCTAACACTTTAATAGCTTCAGTACCCTCAAAGAGGCTTGCTTAAGCTTGCTGTTTCCAAGAATTAGGATAAATGAGTGTCCACAGGGATAGAGGATGGTGGTTGTCATACCGAAAATAAACAGCAGTTTGTTTTCAGGCACTGTCACACTTAATATTTGTATGGCAGTGCCTACAAAATACAGGATAAAAAGGATGATAAAAGACACCAAGATCTTCATTGCTTTGATATGTGCTTCTGTACTGGGGTCTCTGACTCCTGTGGCATTCAATTGCATCCTCCTGTTGTGCCTCCAAAGGGAAGTGATTATTAAGAAACATGTAATCAGGCATAGTATAAAGACAAGAAATGTTCCAATATTGAACAAAATCTGACTTATAAAGTATTCACTTTTCTGCATGGTGACCAACCCAGTTGTGCTTCTGTTCTTCATAATATTATTAATAAAAGGCACTGTAATGTTTGGAAAAGTAAATAACCATGAAATGGGCAAACATCCCATTAGAAGAAGAAGAATCTTAGTGATGTGACCCTTCAGCCAGAGAAAAATGCAGTGGGAAAAGTTGGCTATTTTCAGGAAGTAGAAGATGCTGAGGCTGGTGGTAAACCAGACACTTGATTGATTCATAATTATCCATAAGTAAGCTATATATTGACTTAGATTACCAGACAAATACGTATCTGGAGAAAACACTCTCACGTATGCATCTGTAGTTATTATCCATATCAGGCAAAATCTGGAAGAGGCTAAGCCAGTGAGAATAAGGCTGAGTGTAGAGATCTTCTTATTTTTCACACAGTTAATGCAGTTTACTAGTCCAATAAACCCATTTCCTAAAACCCCCAATACTGACTCATTAACTGCTACAAAAAGGAGAAGGCCTTCTACTATACTCAGCATGTCTGCCAATCCTTAATCGTGTTCCTGTTTCATTAATTTTCAATTACCTGCTGCAGAAAAAGGTAGATATTGCTGCTTTGTAGTAGAATGATTTTCTTCTCTTTCATTTCGTAAAGACTTAAAAGCACACCAATTGCTGCCTTGACATGGAATCCAAAACAGTTTGACAGAGACCCCTCCAGTTATGTCTATAAAATTTAGTCAATGTGTGTCCTGACCTAATGCTTACCCACAATTTGTTAAGATGCAAATAAATTCTTCTGTTTCCTGAAATCTGCTTGTCCTCCTGAGACTATTTTGCATAGTTACCCTGGATTGTGCAGTAGGAGTGCCAAACACATACCTACAGAAATCAGAGCAGAATAGATAATTGAAATTTTCAGTGTCACCTTTGATGGCATTTATATTGTGTTAATAATGACAAAAAAGATATATAGAGCAAAAATAGTGTGTAAATGAGATGGATGAATTTAGCCATTGTAGACACAAGTTGCTTCTTTGAAAACATCAGTAAAGTTGATTAGCATGACCAAAGCCTCATGCTAACTAACAGGCTTCCCAGGTGGCTTAGTGATAAAAAAAAATGTGCCTGGCAATGCAGGAGACTCAGAATACATGGGCTTGACCCCTGTGTTGTGAAGATCCCCTGAAGAAGGAAATGGGTGCCCACTCCAGTATTCTTGCCTGGAGAAATCCATGGACAGCTGAGCCTGGAGGGTTACAGTCCATGGGGACACAAAGAGTCAGACTTAACAACTGAACACACACTTAAGTGTGCTAAGAAGAAAAAAAAAAGGCCAGAAGTGAAATGTGGTATCATAAATGGTCCCATGGACTTTTAAAGGAATATTATGAGCAATTTATGTCCCCACTTTGAAAAATTAGATGAAATGTATCAATTCTTTGAAAAACACCAGTTGTCAAAACTCACACAAGAAGAAATAGAAATGTGAATAGGCCTAAATTTGCTATTAAAATAAGGGTTAATCAATAAACTTCCAATTCAGAAAACAACAGGCCCAGGTGGAGTCACTGGTAAATCATCATAAACCTTAAAGAAATATTATAGTAATTCTCTCCAGTCTCTTTCAAAGGATAGAAGCAGAGGGAATGATTTCCAACTCATTCTAAGTTCAATATTGCCCTAATACCAAAATCAGACATAGACATAGAAGATAAAACTACAGACCAATATCTCTCATGACCACAGATGTGAAAATTCTCAATGCAATATTAACAACATTAATCCAAAAATGTATAAAAAATATATAGCACAAACCAATGGTATTTAGGCTGAGTATACAAACCTGGTTCAACATTTGAAAATAAAACTGGCCCAGTTTTTAACTAGGTTGAGTATCATGAATTCTTTTTATATTCTGGATAGTAGTTGTTTACGTCTTTTGCAAATATTTTACCCAGTCTGTGTCTTGTCTTTTCTTTTTCTTGACTGTGTCTCTTGCAAAGCAGAGATAAAAAAAAAAAAAAAAAAGATCCAGTTGCCATTGGCAATTATCTTGTAACCCCCAAAGAGAGGAGGTCTAGGATGAAGGCCAAAAAAATAGAGGCAAATAACCTGAGTCCTTGGTCATGGACTGGAACCTTCTCCCCTTTAGATACCTAGGTAAGTAAAATAATTAATTTCCTTATAGTTTACACTAGTTTGAGAAAAGATATTTTTTAATTTATTTTTTTATTGCAGGATAATTGCTTTATAGAATTTTGCTGTTTTCTGCCAAACCTCAACATGAATCAGCCATAGGTATACATATATCCCCTCCCTTTTGAACCTCCCTCCCATTCCCTCCCCATCCCACCCCTCTAGGTTGATACAGAGCTTCTGCTTGAGTTTCCTGAGCTGTACTTCAAATTCCCTTTGGCTATCTATTTTGAAAATGGTAATATAAGTTTCCACGTTACTCTTTCCATACATCTCACCCTCTCCTCTCCTCTCCTCATGTCCTGAAGTCTATTCTCTGTCTGTTTCTCCTTTGCTGCCCTGCAAATCAGTTCTTCAGTACCATTTTTCTAGATTCCATATATGCGTATTAGAATATGATATTTATCTTTCTCTTTTCTGACTCACTTCACTCTGTATAATAGGTTCTAGGTTCATCCAACTCATTAGATCTGACCCAAATGCATTCATTTTTATGGCTGAGTAATATTCCACTGGAGAAGGGAATGGCAAACCACTTCAGTATTCTTGCCTTGAGAACCCCATGAACAGTATGAAAAGGCAAAATGATAGGATACTGAAAGAGGAACTCTCCAGTTCAGTAGGTGCCCAATATGCTACTGGAGATCAGTGGAGAAATAACTCCAGAAAGAATGAAGGGATGGAGCCAAAGCAAAAACAATACCCAGCTGTGGGTGTGACTGGTGATAGAAGCAAGGTCCGATGCTATAAAGAGCAATATTGCATAGGAACCTGGGATGTCAGGTCCATGAATCAAGGCAAATTGGAAGTCGTCAAACAAGAGATGGCAAGAGTGAATGTCGACATTCTAGGAATCAGCGAACTGAAATGGACTGGAATGGGTGAATTTAACTCAGATGACCATTATATCTACTACTGTGGGCAGGAATCCCTCAGAAGAAATGGAGTGGCCATCATGGTCAACAAAATAGTCTGAAATGCAATACTTGGATGCAATCTCAAAAACGACAGAATGACCTCTGTTCATTTCCAAGGCAAATCATTCAATATCACAGTAATCCAAGTCAATGCCCCAACCAGTAATGCTGAAGAAGCTGAAGTTGAATGGTTTGATGAAGACCTACAAGACCTTTTAGAACTAACACCCAAAAAAGTTGTCTTTTTCATTATAGGGGACTGGAATGCAAAAGTAGGAAGTCAAGAAACACCTGGAGTAACAGGCAAATTTGGCCTTGGAATACGAAATGAAGCTGGGCAAAGACTAATAGAGTTTTGCCAAGAAAATGCACTGGTCATAACAAACACCCTCTTCCAACAACACAAGAGAAGACTCTATACATGGACATCACCAGATGGTCAACACTTAAATCAGATTGATTATATTCTTTGCAGCCAAAGATGGAGAAGCTCTATACAGTCAGCAAAAACAAGACAAGGAGCTGACTATGGCTCAGACCATGAACTCCTTATTGCCAAATTCAGACTGAAATTGAAGAAAGTAGGGAAAACCACTAGCCCATTCAGGTATGACCTAAATCAAATCCCTTATGATTATACAGTGGAAGTGAGAAATAGATTTAAGGGCCTCGATCTGATAGATAGAGTGCCTGATGAACTATGGGATGAGGTTCGTGACATTGTACAGGAGACAGGGATCAAGACCATCCCCAGGGAAACGAAATGCAGAAAAGAAAAATGGCTGTCTGGGGAGGCCTTACAAATAGCTGTGAAAAGAAGTGAAGCAAAAAGCAAAGGAAAAAAGGAAAGATATAAGCATCTGAGTGCAGAGTTCCAAAGAATAGCAAGAAGACATAAGAAAGCCTTCCTCAGCGATCAATGCAAAGAAATAGAGGGAAACAACAGAATGGGAAAGACTAGAGATCTCTTCAAGAAAATTAGAGATACCAAGGGAACATTGGTATCTGGCTTGATAAAGGACAGAAATGGTATGGGCCTAACAGAAGCAGAAGATATTAAGAAGAGATGGCAAGAATGCACAGAAGAACTGTACAAAAAAGATCTTCACGACTCAGATAATCATGATGGTGTGATCACTGACCTCGAGCCAGACATCCTGGAATGTGAAGTCAAGTGGGCCTTAGAAAGCATCACTACGAACAAAAAAAAACACTACGAACTAGTGGAGGTGATGGAATTCCAGTTGAACTATTTCAAATCCTGAAAGATGATGCTGTGAAAGTGCTTCACTCAATATGCCAGCAAATTTGGACAACTCAGCAGTGGCCACAGGACTGGAAAAGGGGAGTTTTCATTCCAATCCCAAAGAAAGGCAATGCCAAAGAATGCTCAAACTACTGCACAATTGCACTCATCTCACACGCTAGTAAAGTAATGCTCAAAATTCTCCAAGCCAGGCTTCAGCAATACATGAACCGTGAACTTCCTGATGTACAAGCTGGTTTTAGAAAAGGCAGAGGAACCAGAGATCAAATTGCCAACATCCACTGGATCATCAAAAAAGCAAGAGAGTTCCAGAAAAACATCGATTTCTGCTTTATTGACTATGCCAAAGCCTTTGACTGTGTGGATCACAAGAAACTGTGGAAAATTCTGAAAGAGATGGGAATACCAGGCCATCTGATCTGCCTCTTGAGAAATTTGTATGCAGGTCAGGAAGCAACAGTTGGAACTGGACATGGAACAACACACTGGTTCCAAATAGGAAAAGGAGTACGTCAAGGCTGTATATTGTCACCCTGTTTATTTAACTTCTATGCAGAGTGCATCATGAGAAACACTGGGCTGGAAAAAGCACAAGCTGGAATCAAGATTGCCGGGAGAAATATCAATCACCTCAGATATGCAGATGACACCACCCTGATGGCAGAAAGGGAAGAGGAACTCAAAAGCCTCTTGATGAAAGTGAAAGAGGAGAGTGAAAAAGTTGGCTTAAAGCTCAACATTCAGAAAATGAAGATCATGGCATCCAGTCCCATCACTTCATGGGAAATAGATGGGGAAACAGTGGAAACAGTGTCAGACTTTATTTTTGGGGGCTCCAAAATCACTGCAGATGGTGACTGTAGCCATGAAATTAAAAGACACTTACTCCTTGGAAGGAAAGTTATTACTAACCTAGATAGCATATTCAAAAGCAGAGACATTACTTTGCCAACAAGGGTCCATCTAGTCAAGGCTATGATTTTTCCAGTAGTCATGTATGGATGTGAGAGTTGGACTGTGATGAAAGCTGAGTGCCGAAGAATTGATGCTTTTGAACTGTGGTGTTGGAGAAGACTCTTGAGAGTCCCTTGGACTGCAAGGAGATCCAACCAGTCCATTCTGAAGGAGATCAGCCCTGGGATTTCTTTGGAAGGACTGATGCTAAAGCTGAAACTCCAGTACTTTGGCCACCTCATGCGAAGAGTTGACTCATAGGAAAAGACTCTGATGCTGGGAGGAATTGGGGGCAGAAGGAGAACGGGACGACAGAGGATGAGATGGCTGGATGGCATCGCTGACTGGATGAACGTGAGTCTGAGTGAACTCCAGGTGTTTGTGATGGACGGCTAGGCCTGGCGTGCTGTGTTTCATGGTGTCGCAAAGAGTCGGACACGACTTAGCGACTGAACTGAACTGAATATTCCATTGTGTATGTGTACCACAACTTCTTTATCCATTCATCTGTTGATGGACATCTAAGTTGCTTCCATGTTCTAGCTATTGTAAATAGTGCTGCAGTGAACAATAGGATACATGTGTCTTTTTCAATTTTGGTTTCCTCAGGTTATATGCCAAGGAGTGGGATTGTTGGGTCATGTGGTGGTTTTATTCTTAGTTTTTTTAAGGAATCTCCATATCATTTTCCATAGTGACTGTATCAATTTCATTCCCACCCACAGTGCAAAAGCATTCCCTTTTGTCCAACAAAAAGGAATTCCTTTCCAGCATTTATTTTTCGTAAACTTTTTGATGATGGCTATTCTGACCAGTGTGAGGTAATATCTCATTATAGTTTTGATTTCAGTTCAGTTCAGTCGCTCAGTCATGTCCTACTTTTTGTGACCCCATGAACCACAGCATGCCAGGCCTCCCTGTCCATCACCAACTGCCAGAGTCTATCCAACCACATGTCCATTGAGTCGGTGATGCCATCCAACCATCTCATTCTCTTTTGCCCCCTTCTCCTCCTGCCCTCAATCTTTCCCAGAATCAGGGTCTTTTCAAATGAGTCAGCTCTTCACATCAGGTGGCCAAAGTAATATTTCTGGGTATTTGGGGACATTAAGAGTGAGGATTAGGTTTTTTTTTTATAAGCTGGTAACTGATCAATATTTTGGTATACCTTTGGATTAGAAAAAGAATGTAGATAAATTTGATGGTGTTAATTAAACTGCAGCTCCATGCCTAAAAATTCTCTTTTATTTTTTTAAAAAAATATTTATTTTTAATTGAAGAAGCATCATTGCTTTACAATATTGATTTGGTTTCTGCCATACATCAACATGAATTATCCGTAGATATACATATGTATGGGCTTCCCTCGTAGCTCAGCTGTTAAAGAATCTACCTGCGATGCATAAGACCCTGGCTCAACTCCTGGGTCAGGAAGATCCCCTGGAGAAGGGATAGACTACTTACACCAGTATTCTCGCCTGAAGAATTCAGAGGAGCCTGGCAGGCTACAGTCTATAGCATTGGAAAGAGCCAGACATGACTGGGTGACTAAGCACAGCACAGCACATACATATGTCCCCTCCCACCTCCAACCCTTTCCCACCTCTCTAGGTTGTTATAGAGCCCCAATTTGAGTTCCCTGAGTCATACAGCAGATTTCCATTGGCTATCTATTTTACAGATGGCAGTGTATATGCTTCCATCCTACTCTCTCCATTCATCTTATCCTCTCCTTCCTCCCCATTGCCCATGTCCATATGTCTGTTCTCTATGTCCCTATCTCCACTGCTGCCTTGCAGTTAGGTTCATCAGTACCATCTTTATAGATTCCATATATGTGTGTTAATATATGATATTTGTTTTCTCTTTCTGACTTAATTCATTCTGTATAATAGGCTCTAGGTTCATCCACCTCATTAGAACTGACTCAAATGCATTCTTTTTGATGGCTGAGTAGTATTCCATTGTATATATATGTCCCACAGTTTTTTTATTCATTAATCTGTTGATGGACATCTGGGTTGCTTCTATGTCCTAGCTATTGTAAATTGTGCAGCAAGCAACACAAGGGTACATGTGTCTTTTCGATTATGGTTTCCTCAGGGTATTGCCCAATAGTGGGATTGTTGGGTCACTTGGTAGTTTTATTCTTAGTTTTTTTAAGGTACTGTCTTCCATAGTGGCTGGATCAATTTACATTCCCACCAGTAGTGCAAGAGGGTTCCCTTTACTCCACATCCTCTCCAGCACTTGTTGTTTGTATACTTTTTGATGATTACCAACAACACAAGAGAAGACTCTACACATGGACATCACCAGATGGTCAACACCAAAATCAGATTGATTATATTCTTTGCAGCCAAAGATGGTTGCCATGGTGTGGCAAAGAGTTGGACACGACTGAGTGACTGAACTGAACTGAACTTCTGTGCAAAATCTTTTAATTTTAATTAGGTCATATTTGTTTATTTGTGTTTTTATTTCCATTATTTTAGGAGGTGGGTCATGGAGGATCTTGCTATGATATATATCATACAGTCTTCTGCCTATATTTTACTCTGTGAGTTTTATAGTTTCTGGTCTTACCATTTAGGACTTTAATCCATTCTGAGTTTATCTTTGTGTATGGTGTTAGGAAGAATTCTAATTTAATTCTTTTACATGTAGTTGTCCAGTTCTCCCAGTATCACTTAAAAATGCCTTTTTTTTAAATTAATTGTAGGTTAAAGCTCTAAATGACTTTATATTTGAACGTTGGCTGTAATATTAATAATTGTATATCATAATGTATTGTTTTTCAGTATCTCTTGCCATGTGTTTATTTGCATGAATATGGCCTTATTTCATTCAACTTATTTGTTTTTCTTTGGAGGGGGTTGCTCCTTTGCAATTTTACTTTCTATATTTTTATTTTTTTTATCTTCTATTTTCTCTCTTCTTTTATATAACTGTTTTCTTGGATTTGATGGAAAATAGTACAGTTACCCAAGAATTCTTGTGTTCTGCAGTGACTCTTTTTCAACATTGTGTCCTTCATTCCCCTGAGTGATATATATTGTTTTGTTCTTTAAAGTTTTGTTGGTTTTCTTTTACTTCGCTTACCAGTCTCAAAGAGTAAGCCTTCAAATTAGGCCAGCAAATTTCCCCTGAAACCAGAGTGGATTTTATATTTTATTTTTACAATAATTTATATTATCCCTCTATTATCAACTTAGACAGATAATTAAATTGCTACTCAGCAATCAAGGAGAGCCAGGGAGAGTTGATTTTCTTGGAAATTGCAATAGGGGAACTTCTCTTCCATCTTATCTCTCTGTTTTTAAGAATTTTCTCAGATATGTTGACAGGTGCTAGATTAAATGCAACCCAGTTTTTCTTCAAACAGAGAAATAGTTTGGTGGTATCTTACTCCTATGGGATCTACTTCCTCCCATCAACATGGAGCATTAATTTAGAACAACACAGCCTTGGGAAAGCACCTCATCCCATCAGGAGGTTCTGTGATGCTCACCATGGAGCTCTCACACAACTGACTCATTCAACACTCTTGGCTACCTTAATAACTATTTTTTTTTCAAAACAATCTCTGCTGCTTTGCTATTCACTGACACCACCTGAACTCTAGAAACAGACAAAGATGCCACTGATGATGTAGGAGTCCTTCATTTGCACCTATAGAACCAGCCCCCAGCTTTACCCATCAATCTCCCAAGGCCGGGGTCTGGTCCAAGGAAGTGAAGGTATTGCCAGCAGACACTTAGATGTCTTTCCACTGTCATTTTCAATAGGAATTCAGGCTTTTGCTTACTCCTAAGGATGAGTTCCTATATTCCTAAAGATAATATTCTAAAATATCTCCTAGGAGGATTACAGTAGAGGATTTTCCAGGCAGTGATTATATTTATGGTAACCTTGTATGAGGAGCTGTGGGGGATAAAGGGTAGGTCTACATGGACAGAAGCATAAAGGCCTCACTTGCTGAAGTGGGTCACAGTTCATTGTACAAACACAGATGTTCCCAGGGTTTCAAGCTACCAGTTTAGGGTTTAAACTCCACAAAAGTGAGGTCAAAGTGAAGTCGCTCAGTTGTGTTCGACTCTTTATGACCCCATGAACTGTAGCCTGTCAGGCTCTTTCGTCCATGGGATTTTCCAGGAAAGGATACTGAAGTGCGTTGCCATTTCCTTCTTCAGGAGATCTTCCCAGCCCAGGGATTGAACCTGGGTCTCCCGCACTGCAGGTAGACTTCTTTATCATCTGAGCCACCAGGGAAGCTTAAACTGCACAAGGGAAGCTCTTAAACTACAGTTTTCTCTTAATTTATAACACAATATATTTTGAGTATTTTATTTTTATTTTTTTATCTTCTATGTTTTTACTTTTCCTATAGCAGATTTTGTTTCAGAGTGATTAAATGTGCTTCATTCCTGGCACCAATACCTAATTGTCACTTTCAGAAACTTTGCAATTTTTATTAAACAAAAAGATCAAGAAAATATATCCTCTTTTATTTCTGTGATAATTAAAAATCATAAATTTCCTTACAATTTTAGAATTTTCTTTGTATTGAATATAAGTTACAACATGACCCATTGATTAAGTAGATTTATTTAAAATTTGCCCTTCATATATTTTTTCTTCTTCCTTAAAAAGAAATGTATAAAATGTGTCATAAAGCAGTGTAGCAGACTACTTAATAAAAACAGAATCAAGAGCTAATAAAAGAGGTTTAATTCATTCTTTTTCATCCACTCATCTATTTTTTGAGCCAAAAGATTTGAGTTTGAATCCCCATGTTAACACCTTAGAGAGAGGTCACTTACATATGACGACCATCAGAATTTTCATCCGAGAAAACAGTATAATAAGTATCTTGTAGAACTTTCTGAGGCTTAAATTAAATAACTGTCAAATTGCCAAGGATAGTCCATGGAATTCAAGGAAGCATTTTCTCTTATGTCAATAGTCTGGTTGATGAAGACTTTTTTTTTTTTTTAATTCTATCCAGTACAATATGAAAGCAATGGGAGAATGTAGGAGATCCTCAATTACTTGTTTTCTTCCGAACATCAATGGTTCCCCACCAGTTCTTCCATGCTGTGAAGAATTACAATCGCTTGACACAGGATTCAATTTGCCTTAGCAGATTTACAGAAATCTGTCTCAGTTTCCTGCTCCCCAGAATCAAAATAAAAGGGTGAATTGCAGGATAGAGAAATGCTACAGTTTGAGCAGCAATAAAAGTCACGTCATTTTCTAGTGTGAAATAGAACCAAGTTAACATGAATGTAGCCAAATAGTGCACAACTAAGAGAATGATGAAAGAAGTCAAAGTATTTCTTGTTCTCACAAGAACTCCTGTGTTGAGGTCTTTGGATCCTTTGGCATGACGTGTCATCTGCCTGGTATGTCTCCATAAGGAAAATATTAACAGGAAAAATAAAATGAGTGACACAGCCAAGGGGATGAGAGATCCCAGGTGGAGGAGAATTTGACTGCTATAGTACTGTGTTTTAGGCATGCATTTTTCCCAAGTCAAGTTGTTTTCTATTTCTAAATGGTCACTGACCCTGAGAGTATTGAATTTTATGTTCAGAAGATTAAAAAACAAAGAGAGACAGAATCCCAACATAATGGTGAAAACAACCCTATTTCTTCTCCATTTTAGCCAGAGAAAGAAGGGGTGGGAAAAACTAGATAGCTTGAGGAAGTAGAAGATGCTGAGACAGGCAGCACACCAGGTAGCTAAGGAATTGCTCAGATTCCAGAAGAAATCAAAAGTTACTTCTATTACCTGGTGACTATCTAGTATTTCTGGATGGAACACTATTCTAATGCCATCCAGGAGAAGTATGAATACCATACCAATTCTGGAGATGGCCAAGCATGTGAAGATGAAGTCAAGCAAGGAGATAGTCTTGCTTTTGAGAGAGTCAGCACAAAGTACTAGTGCAATGAATCCATTTCCGCAAATTCCTGTTATGAATTCTGAGATTTCAATGATCAAAAAAACATATTTGATGACATTTGACATGCCTGCAGAAGTGAAATCCCAGTTACTTCGGTCACTGATGACAGAAGGTCTTCCAAATGATGTTTTGAAAATTATATAACAGTGAGAATGCTCTTGTTCAGGCTTGTAGTTTGGAGTCTGTTTTAGTCTGGAATAAAAATCCCACTTTGACCAGAGAAAATGAGTATCTTCAAATGTGAAAACCCTTTAGACTGCAATCTTTCTGTATGAGCTCAATGCTAAGAGACTCCTTTTGCCATTGTCACAAGCTGAATTCTTCATCTATGAGTTTGACTGAAGGTGAAGTCATATTTGCTAACTTGCAAATAAGGAGAGATTTTATGACACTGTTTTGTGCTTTCTCCCTCCTCAAGCAGGAAATTTTATATGGAGTCACGTCAGAATTTAAAGTAACAAATTACCTCCCCACATTTATGAATTTTCTTATAAATTCTGATTTCTGAGATTGAGTATGGTTATGATCCTGAATTCTTAACTGGCTATTGTTTTAATTCAGGATTCTAAGGCTTAGCCTTTATAAATATCAGGCTCAGCATTTGTAAATTCTTTATTCTTAGCTTTGCTCTGTAGTATTTCCTATTTAGGGAAAAGTCACAACAAACCTGAGCTCCACACCACTGCACTCCTGGCCCACAGAATTCTGAGTTGGCTAGGATCTTATGTATGAAGCACATAAAAGGAAAAACAGGAAGATCCTCTTGTATCCCCAGGGCCTTTTTCTTTCTGCTATGTTCTATCCCCATTTCACTGAACTTCCAAGCTGACAAGATTATCAGGCCTTACTTGAGTAGATTAGAATTTTGGGAAGATGGAAGCAAACTTCAAGGAGGAAACTACTGGCCCCTAATAAGCTCCAACCCTTATTAGAATGACTTATTAGGTGGAATTGTGTCTTCCTCCAAAAGGTATATCCAAGCACTAAATTGTATCTTCCTCCAAAAAGTATATCCAAGCACTGTGAATGTGTTCTTATTTGGAAAAGGGGCCTATGCAAGTGTAAGATTTGAGTGAAATCTAAATATAATGGCTGGCAGGTAGAGGAAGATTCCAATACAGAAAGAAGATCATGTGCAACTGGAGGCAGGGATAGGCGTTACTATTGCTACTATTATATAAGGGATATCAGGGTGCAACAGACAGTAAAGAGGTAAGAAAGGACTCTTCTCTAGAGCCTTCAGTGAGAGTGTATTCCTACTGATACCTTCATTTCAGACTTCTAAACTCCAGAACTCTGAAGAGCAATTTTCTGTCTTCTGATGGCACCAAATAATTTCTTATGGGCAGTCTTGGAAAAATAATTCAGTTGTTTCTATTATTTTGATATTTAATAAAATCTTAAGTGAGGAGCTTAATGAAATTTTACTAACTTCATACACTCCTATAACCGTGGCCCAGAACAAGAAACAGACACAATCAACTCCCCAGAAGAAAACATCTTGCCCCTTTTAGCTACAATCTCACAATCTCCCACTTTTTAAATATTTATGTGTAAGAACTCACAGACAACATAAATTTGCTTTTCTTCATTTAACACTCTGTAAGATTTATCTTTCCATATGATTGTAGCTCATTTATTCTCACTGCTATCCTGTACAGCCAAGGAAGCCTGTCTTTTTGGCAATGAGGGAAGGAGCTATGCATTGTTCAACTGTCTAACTTCTCTGGCATAATCTTAAATTTTTCTTTCTTTTTTTTTTCCACTCAGCTTCTGTAGGGTATTTCTTTGCTCTTTGTTACCCTCTCCTTTCCAAAAGCAATCTTCATGAGACTGTCTTTCAAATTTTGCACACTTTTTTTTAAATATAAATTTATTTATTTTAATTGTAGTCCTTGCTGTGATTTGCCAGGATCCTTTTTCAGTGTTTTCACAATTATCATTAATATTTTTTTTTCCTAGAGTGATTTTAATCATATTAAATCCTCATTCTGTACTGACATCTTTCACACAGTTTTTTCCAGAAATGTGTCATGCCACCAACACTACCACGAAAATCCATAAGGGGATACAGCAGAAGCTGGTCCATCTTCATCTTGTTGTCGACTCACATCCTTTTCCATTCTTTGTGATAAATCAGTAACCTACTGAGTACACCGGATTTCTGAGTTCCATGAGCCACTGTAGCAAATTAAACAAACCCAAGTAGAGAGTTATTGGAGCCTCAGACTTAGAGCCAGTAAGTCAAAAGCACAGATAACAACCTGGGCTTGCAATTGGTAGCTCAAGTGGGGGTATTCTTGTGGGACTGAGCCCTTCACCTATGGAATTTGATGCTCTCTTCAGGTAGGTAGTGCCAGGGTTGAATTAATTTCTTGGTGACTCCAATTAGAACTGGGGGTCAGAATCAATATATGTATGTTCAAGATTATTCATAGCAACATTGTATGTAACTGCAAAATACCAGAAACAAACCAACATATACACAGAACCTGTTCAATCAAATCTGGTACATTCAAATGATGGAATACTAAAAAGGTGGGAAAGAGAATGAGAAACAATTTCAGAAATGGATGGAATGATTTCTAACATATTATAAAAGAAAAGAGTAAGCTGGAAAGTGTCTTTTATGTAAGAAATATGGAAAAAATTAGTATGTGCAAACTTGTTTATTTTTTTCAAGAATAAAAATAGGAGGAAGAAAGCAAAATTAATGGAATTTATTGTCTATAGTGGAGAAGGAAATGCCAACTCATTCCAATATTCTTGCCTGGGAAATTCCATGGACAGAGGATCCTGGCAGGCTATAGTCCACAGGGTCGCAAAGAGTTGGCAACTGCTAAGGGACTGAACACATTTTATCTGTAGGGAGTAATTTAAAATGAGATTGATGTTATAAGGGGTGAATGATAATATTCTCAGGATGATTTTTTATTGTGTTTGACTCTTGAAATAATGTTGATATTTTAAATTAAAAAATAAAATAAGGACTGGGGAAAAATCCTACAACTGAATAAAATTTAAAAAGAACAACAACCCTCACTTTAAAAAAAAAATGAATACTATAACCGTGCTAAAGGTAAAGAAAGAAAACTAACCAAAACAACTTTGAAACACAGTATCTTGACTGTTATGCCCTGATTCAGGCAAACATGAGCTGTAACAAAGTACTGAGCTGTGGTTAATAGTGCCTCCTTCGTCCCACCCTTTCTCTCTCCCTCGCTTCCTCCCTCCTTTCTTTCTTCCTTTCGCTCTCCCTCTTTCCTTCTCTCCTTTACTATATGTGAGTTAACAGGTCTGAAACTACTTTCAGTGTGTCCTGCGTGTGCATGCTCAGTTGCTCCAGTTGTGTCTGACTCTGTGCAACCCTACGGACTGTGGGCTGCCAGGCTCTTCTGTCCATGGAATTTTTCAGGCAAGAACACTGGAGTGGGTTGCCACTTCCTCCTCCAGGAGATCTTCCTGACCCAGGAATTGAACCCACATCTCTTGTGTCTCCTGCATTGCAGGTGGGTTCTTTGCCACTAGAGCCACCTGGGAAGCCCTCAGTGTTTCTTAGGACTGAACAAATGAGTAAATACACTAATAAAAGTAAGAACCATTTTTTCACTACTAAAGACAGGATTTACATCGTGGAAAGATGGAAGCCTGTGATTTTGAAGTGGAATTAGAGATATTAGCATAAATACGCAATGTATTATACATATCGAGAGGAGAGACTGAGAAACAGAACTAAATAAGTTTGTGGAAAGTTTGTGTCCAACCAAATCTTGCTTTTCAAATACCTGGATACACTAAAAAAAATTAGGTGGAATTTAGAAAGATGGCAACAATAACCCTGTGTACGAGACAGCAAAAGAGACACTGATGTATAGAACAGTCTTATGGACTCTGTGAGAGAGGGAGAGAGTGAGAAGATTTGGGAGAATGGCATTGAAACATGTAGAATATCATGTATGAAATGAGTTGCCAGTCCAGGTTCGATGCACAATACTGGATGCTTGGGGCTGGTGCACTGGGACGACCCAGAGGGATGGAATGGGGAGGGAGGAGGGAGGAGGGTTCAGGATGGGGAACACATGTATACCTGTGGCGGATTCATTTTGATATTTGGCAAAACTAATACAATTATGTAAAGTTTAAAAATAAAATAAAATTAAAAAAAAAAAAAGAAATTAGGAAACCTTGGGGAAAGAGTGAATCCAGGCTGAATGACACAGACTACACAATGAACCTGAAATATTTTGCTGTGTAAGAATGTAAAGAAAGATGAGTAGAAGCATGGGGACATGTCAAAATGACACAGGAGCCAACCTGAGTGATTCTTACTGAACAAATCTGGAGGAATGTAAGCATTAATATAAATAAAAAATGGTAATACAATAACAATAATGATATATTTCTTTGACTATCTTGCTGAAGATACTGCCAAGATATCTCTATCACTACTTCAGAGAACTCAGGTAAAATGAAGTGAGAAATCTTACCTTAGATAATTACTCCCTTCATCAACATCTTTATAGTAAATACTCTCTAATTCTCAGGAGCTGATGGATTCAGAAAGAAGCAACTGCAAGAGAGGGGAGCTGACTGAGCCATTAGATTTGTGTGTGGGGTTAAAATCTCCTTGAAGAGTGAAATTCCCTGAGATGTAGTCAGGATCATTGTGGAAGGTTGTGGTGATGTTCAGTAATACAGTTGAAACCAATGCAAGAAAGTGATATAAGTGAAACAGATCTTTAGGGACTTTCTTCACTTGATTACTTTATTGGAATGTCCCTTTCTCCTGACAGGCCTGTCAAGGAGTTCTGAGAAGTTTCTCTTTTTCCCAGCACTTTAATGACTTCAGTACCCTCAAAGAGGCTTACTTGAGCTTCCTATTTCCTAGAATTAGGATAAGCAAGTGACCAAAGAGATAGAGGACTATGGTTGTCATACCAAAAATAAAAAGCAGTTTGTTTTCAGGCACTGTCACACTTGATATTTGTATGGCAGTACCTACAAAATTCAAGATAAAGAGGATGATAAAAGACACCAAGACTTTCATTGCTTTGATATGTGCTTCTGTACTGGGGTCTCTGAATCCTGTGGCATTCAATTGCATCCTCCTGTTGTGTCTCCACCCACTCCAGTGTTCTTGCCTGGAGAATCCCAGGGACAGGGGAGCCTGTTGGGCTGCCGTCTATGGGGTCGCACAGAGTCGGACACAACTGAAGTGACTTAGCAGCAGCAGTTGTGTCTCCAAAGAGAAGTGAGCAACAAGACACATGTAATCAGGCATAGTATAAAAAAGAGAATGACACCAAGATGGAGCCAAATTTGTTTTCCAGAGAGTTCACCTTTATGCATATCCATTGAGCAGACTGTGTTTTTATTTTCCTTTTATTATTAACAATCTCCACAAAATGTGGGAAAGTAACTAACCATGAAATAAGCAAGCATCCCAAAAGAAGGAAAAGAACCATGTTGAGTCTACCCTTCAACCAGAGAAAGATGCGGTGGGAAAAAGTAGATATCTTCAGGAAATAGAAGATGCTGAGGCAGGTGGCAAACCAGATACTTGATTGATTCATCACTATCCACAAGTAACCATTATATTCAATTAGGTTCCCAGAGGAATGTACATCTGGAGAGAATAACTTTAAAAATCCATCAATAACTATTGTCCATATCAGGCAAAATTTGGAAGTTGCTAAGCCAGCGAGAATAAAGCTGATAGTAGAGATCTTCTTGTTTTTCATACCATCAATGCAGCTTACAAATCCAATAAATCCATTCCCTAAAAGTCCCAATATTGACTCACTTAACTGCTACAAAAATGAGGAGACGTTCTGTTATACTTAGCATGTCTGCCAATCCCTAATATTGTTTCTGTTCCATCAATTTTAAATTACCTGCTGCAGAATAAGGTATATATTGCTACTTGATAGTAGAATGAATTTCTTCTCCTTCATTTCATAAAGACTTAAAATACCCCTGAATTACTGCCTTGGGATGGAATCCAAAACACCTTCACACAGACCCCTCCAGTTATGTGTATAAAATTTAGCTAGTCTACTGAATGTGCGACCAGACTAAATGCCTAAACACTATTTGTTAAGATGCAAATAAAAGTTTCTATTTCAGGAATTCTACTTGTCCTCCAGAGTCTATTTTGCATCTGTTACCCTGGATTGCATAGTAGGAATGCCGAATATATGCCTACAGAGCACTGAATACAGTACAAACAAAAATTGGACTTCACATTTTTCAGTGTCAACAGTAACATTGTCACTTATTTTGTGTTAATACTGACAGCTTAGATATATAAAGCAAAAGTAGCACATAGAAGAGATGAATGTATTTAGCCATTGTAGACACAAGCTGCTGTTTTTAAAAATATCAGTAAAACTGATTAGCCTTTAGTCATGCTAACTAAGGGAAAAAGAGGCCAAAAGTGAAAAAAGAGTTATCACAAATGATCCCATGGACGTTTAAGCAAGTATTACAAGCAATTCTATGTCCACAAACTTGATAAATTATGAAATGTACCAATTCTTTGAAAAATACCAATTGCCAAAACTCACACAAGAAGAAATAATAATGTGAATAGGTCTAAATCTATTATTAAAACAAAGAACTAATTAATAACCTTCCAAAAGAGAAAGTACCAGGCCCAGGTAGAGTCACTGGTAAATTAAAAAAAACATTTAAGAAATATTGTACTAATTCTCTTCAGTCTCTTTTAGAAAACGGCAGAGGGAACACTTTACAACTTATTCTAAGGTCAGCCTTACCATAATAACAAAACCAGACAAAGATATTAGTAGAAAACTATAGACCAATATCTTTCACGACGGTAGATGTGAAAATTCTCAACATATATTAAATGAGCCAATTAAATCCAAAAATGTATATAAAAAATATATATAGCACAAACAATCAGGATTTAGCCTGAACATACAAACTTGGTCCAATATTTAAAATTTATTTAATGTAACCCATCACATCAACAAATGAAAAAGAATCACACAATGTATCAATATATGTAAAAAAAGCTCCTGACAAAATCCAACATGATAAAAGCTCCCAGTAAACCAGGAGTAGAAGGAAATATCTTCCACTTGATAAATACTATATGCAGCAAACCTAGAGCTAACATTGTGCTTACTGGTGAAATACTCAAAGTGTTTCTACCAGTATCAGGTACAAGGCAAATACATCCTCTGTCAGCACTCCTTTTCAGCATGTACTGGCAATTCTAACTAATATAATGAAACAAGAAAGATAAATAAAAGGTATACAGATTGGATGGAAGAAATAAAGCTATCTTTGCTTGCAGTTGACATGATCATCTTATGTAGAAAATCCAAAAGAAGTAACCAAAGAATTTCTGAAACTGATAAGCAGCTATCACAACATAGCAAGATACAAAGTTAAGATACAAAGGTCAATTGCTTTCTTATACATCAGCAATGAACACATGGAATTGGAAATGAGAAACAATAGCATTTCCACTGCATCCAGAAAGTTACTTAGGTATAAATATAACAAATGCAAAACCTATACGAGGAAAACTGCAAAACTTTGATAAATGAAAATAAAAAAGAGCTAAATAAATTTAACAACAGTCCATGTTTATAGATAAGACTCAATATTGTCAAAAAGTCAGTTACTCCACACTTGATTTATTGATTCAGTGCAATCCCAAACCTCAGCATGTGGTTTTGTTGATACTGACAAACTGATTGTAAAGTTTATATGAAGAGTCAAAACCCAGAATGGCCTACTCGCTATTGAAGGAGAAGAATCAAGTCAGAGAACTGACACTACTTAGGCCAAGACTAAACAAGAGAGTGTGATATTGGCAAAAATAATAAGCAGTTAAATGGAACATGCTTCCTTGGTGGCTCAGAGGGTAAAACGTCTGCCTGCAATGTGGGAGACCCAGGTTCAATTCCTGGCTCAGGAAGATCCCCTGGAGAAGGAAATGGCAACCCACTCCAGTATTCTTGCCTGGAGAATCCTATGGACAGAGCAGGCTGGTAGGCTACAATCCACAGGGTGGCAAAGAGTTGGACACGACTGAGCGACTTCACTCAAATGGAACATAATAGCCTATAAATATAATCAATTGATGTTAAATATAATAAATACATATAATCAATTGATATTCAACAAAAGAGCAAAAGCAATACAATGGAGCACAGGTAGTCTTTTCAATAAATAGTGCTGGAGCAACTGGAGATCCATATGCAAAAAAATGAATTTAGTCACATACCTTACATAATTCACAAACATTAAATCGAAGCACATCATAGAACAAAATGAAACAAACAAAATTATAAAACTCTTAGAAGAAAACACAGAAGAAAACCTAGATGATCTTGGCAATGGCTATGACTTTTAAGATAAAATACTAAAGGCAAAATCCGTGAAAGATGTAGTTGATAAGCTTGACTTCATTAAAAAAATATTCTGCTCTGCAAAAGATAAAGTCAAGAGAAGGAAAAGACAAGTAACAGACCAGGAGGAAATATTTGCAAAGACATATATAATAAATGACTGCTATTCAGAATATAACAAGAATTTATACTACTCAACAAAATGTAGATAAGAAGCTGAACTAATATTTGGGCCAAAGATTTTAATATACTTCACCAAAGAAGATATACAGGTGTCAAATTATGATATTCTGCTGGCAGTGGGTCCCTGATCTATGAATAAAATCCTGACTGATTTCAAAAAACTGAAAAAAGGAGTTGCAATCATTGGTTTAAAAAAAAGTTGTCTGTCTCCATCAAGGCAAGAATAAGAAAATAGACACAGTTGTCACTGGCAATTATCTTGTAACCCCCAAAGAGAGGAACTCTAGGATGAAGACCCTAAGGTCAACAGAATAGAGAAGTAAACAACCTGAGTCTTTTGTCATGGACTGGAACTGACTCTACCTTAGATGCCTAGGTAAATGAAATAATTAATTCTCTTAGAGTTTACACTAGTTTGAGACTAGATTTATTTTCTTAATACCCAAAAGCTTCCTGACTAATATAGTCCCCCAAATATTGCTAATATGTACATATTCCCAGGGGTTGATTCATGTTGCATATAATAAGGCACGATGTTTCATATTACCTTAGGAATATTAACAATTAGTGACTAATTCTTTTTATCTGTGGAAACATCACTCAGTATAAAAGGTTAATATAATTAAGAATATATTAACATTTTCCAATCATTTAGCAATATTTATTAAACCATCAGTTCAGTTCAGTTGCTCAGTCATGTTCGATTCTCTGCGATTCCATAAATTGCAGCACACCAGGCCTCCCTGTCCATCACCAACTCCTGGGGTTCACTCAGACAAACATCCATCGAGTCAGTGATGCCATCCAGCCATCTCATCCTCTGTCATCCCCTTCTCCTCCTGCCCCCAATCCCTCCCAGCATCAGAGTTTTTTCCAATGAGTCAACTCTTCGCATGAGATGGCCAAAGTACTGGAGTTTCAGCTTTAGCATCATTCCTTTCAAAGAAATGGCAGGGCTGATCTCCTTTAGAATGGACTGGTTGGATCTCCTCGCAATCCAAGGGACTCTCAAGAGTCTTCTCTAACACCACAGTTCAAAAGCATCAATTCTTCAGCACTCAGCTTTCTTCACAGTCCAACTCTCACATCCACACATGACTACTGGAAAAACCATAGCCTTGACTAGATGGACCTTTGTTGGCAAAGTAATGTCTCTGCTTTTCAATATGCTATCTAGGTTGGTCATAACTTTCCTTCCAAGGAGTAAGCGTCTTTTAATTTCATGGCTGCAGTCACCATCTGCAGTGATTCTGGAGCCCAAAAAAATAAAGTCTGACACTGTATCCACAGTTTCCCCATTCAAAATAGAATATAGGCAGAAAAATATCTCATTTCTTTAAGCTATGCACCTTTATATCTATTTCCATAATTTATGTTAATTTATTTCAATTGTTTCATTTTTTCAGGGTAAAAGAGATTTTATTTTAGCGTCTTTAAAAGTCCTTAGGTTTTCTCTATTGTCTTTTCAAGGAAAACTCACTTTCAGTGCCACCACACAAACTAAGTTGTAAATGTCACATACTAGCATAAAGAGAATTTCCATTTCACCAGGAACCAAAATTTCATGCAAAGTAGACAACATTTTCATGGTAAATAAATCTTAGGCATCAGATCACTTCAGAAGGGAAAAATTTTTAAGTAACTATTAAAAATATTCAGGAGAGTCCTGTTCTATGCAGAAACCTAGAAATTACCTAGAAAGCCTTTACAAAAGAGCTTTACTATTTCATTAAATAGCTGAATCTATTCAAATATTTCAATAAGGTAAAGAATCTCCCTGCCAAGCATGAGACATAGGTTTGATCCCTGGGTTGGGAAGATTCCCTAGAGAAGGAAATGACAACCCACTCCAGTATTCTGGCCTGGATAATTCCATGGACAGAGGAGCCTGACAGGCTTCAGTCCATGGAGTAACATTAGACTTGGGCATGACTTAGCGACTCAACAACAAATATATACTAAAGGATTAATGGGTTTAGTATATTTCT
Source organism: Bubalus kerabau (assembly GCF_029407905.1). NCBI lineage: Eukaryota > Metazoa > Chordata > Mammalia > Artiodactyla > Bovidae > Bubalus > Bubalus kerabau. The sequence continues at coordinate 23,153,690 of NC_073624.1, forward strand.
GTACATTGTTTTGAAAGAATTCAAGAAAGATTATGGTATTCATTCAACAGAATTTCAATCAATAAAGATTTAAATCAAGTATTTATTGAAATATTAAACGTTCTTATATTAAGAATATAGAAAAAGGCACAAATACATTCTGTATTCACTTGATTTCTAGACTATTATGTCAAAGAATGTATTCTTAATATTTCTAGGTTTTGGGGGAGAGCGAAGTGTAACATCACTATGAACAAAGCTAGTGGAGGTGATGGAATTCCAGTTGAGCTGTTTCAAATCATGAAAGATGACGCTGTGAAAGTGCTACACTCAACATACCAGCAAATTTGGAAAACTCAGCAGTGGCCAGAGGACTGGAAAAGGTCAGTTTTCATTCCAACCCAAAAGAAAGGCAATGCCAAAGAATGCTCAAAATAACACACAATTGCACTCATCTCACACGCTAGTAAAGTAATGCTCAAAATTCTCCAAGCCAGGCTTCAGCAGTTCGTGAACCATGAACTTCCAGATGTTCAAGCTGGTTTTAGAAAAGGCAGAGGAACCAGAGATCAAATTGCAAACATCCGCTGAATCATCGAAAAAGCAAGAGAGTTCCAGAAAAACATTGATTTCTGCTTTATTGACTATGCCAAAGCCTTTGACTGTGTGGATCACAAGAAACTGTGGAAAATTCTTCAAGAGATGGGAATACCAGACCACCTGACCTGCCTCCTGAGAAATCTGTATGCAGGTCAGAAGCAACAGTTAGAACTGGACATGGAACAACAGACTGATTCCAAATAGGAAAAGGAGTACGTCATGGCTGTATATTGTCACCCTGTTTATTTAACTTATATGCAGAGTACATCATGAGAAATGCTGGGCTGAAGGAAGTGCAAGCTGGAGTCAAGATTGCTGGGAGAAATATCAATAACTTCAGATATGCAGATGACACCACCCTTATGGCAGAAAGTGAAGAAGAACTAAAGAGTCTCTTGATGAAAGTGAAAGAGGAGAGTGAAAAAGTTGGCTTTAAGCTCAACATTCAGAAAACGAAGATCATGGCATCTGGTCCCATCACTTCATGGGAAATAGATGGGGAAACAGTGGAAACAGTGGCTGACTTTATTTTTCTGGGCTCCAAAATCACTGCAGATGGTGACTGTAGCCATGAAATTAAAAGACGCTTGCTCCTTGGAAGGAAAGTTATGACCAAACTAGATAGCATATTCAAAAGCAGAGACATTACTTTGCCAACAAAGGTCTGTCTAGTCAAGACTATGGTTTTTCCAGTGGTCATGTATGGATGTGAGAGTTGGACTGTGAAGAAGACTGAGCGCTGAAGAATTGATGCTTTTGAACTGTGGTGTTGGGAAGACTTTGGAGAGTCCCTTGGACTGCAAGGAGATCCAACCAGTCCATCCTAAAGGAGATCAGTCCTGGGTGTTCATTGGAAGGACTGATGTTGATGCTGAAACTCCAATACTTTGGCCAACTGATGTGAAAAGCTGACTCATTGGAAAAAAACCCTGATGCTGGGAAAGATTGAGAGCAGGAGGAGAAGGGGACGACAGAAGATGTGATGGTTGGATGGCGTCACCAACTCGATGGACATGGGGTTTGGGTGGACTCCGGGAATTGGTGATGGACAGGGAGGCCTGGAGTGCTGTGGTTCATGGGGTTGCAAAGAGTCGGACATGACTGAGTAACTGAGCTGAAGTGATCTGAACTGAAGTGTAACAGTTAATTTTGTTTTATAAGCTGGTAACTGATCAATATTTTTGAATATCTTTTATTTAATATTTACCCTTCATACAATACATTTTTTTCTCTTCCTTAAAAACCAACACTTAATCAGTAAAATGTGTCCTAAAGCAGTGTAGCAGACTACTTAAAATAACAGAATCAAGAACTAATAAAAGAGGTTTCAGTTCAGTTCAGGTCAGTTGCTCAGTCGTGTCCAACTCTTTGCAACCCCATGAATCGCAGCACACCAGGCCTCCCTGTCCATCACCAACTCCCAGAGTTTATTCAAACTCATATCCATCGAGTCAGTGATGCCATCCAGCCATCTCATCCTCTGTTGTCCCCTTCTCCTCTTGCCCCCAATCCTTCCTAGCATCAGAGTCTTTTCCAATGAGTCAACTCTTCACATGAGGTGGCCAAAGTCTTGGAGTTTCAGCTTTAGCATCAGTGCTTCCAATGAACACCCAGGACTGATCTCCTTTAGAATGGACTGGTTGGATCTCCTTGCAGTCCAAGGGGCTCTCAAGAGTCTTCTCCAAAAGAGGTTTAGTTCATTCTTTTCCACACACTCTTCTATTTTTGAGCCAGAAGATTAGAATTTGAATGCTAACACTAATATCACTTACATATGATTACTATCAGTATTTTCATCAGAGAAAATGGTAAAATAAATATTTGTATAACTTTCTGAGGCTTAAATTAAATAACTATGTCAAATTGCCAAGGATAGTTCATGTAATCCAAGTAAACATTTTCTCCATTGTCAATAGCCTGGTCAATGAATATTTAAAAAAAAAATACTATCCAACACAATATGAAACCAGTGGAGGAACACTGGAGACTCTCACTGAGTTGTTTTCTTCAAAACATAAATGGTTCCCCTTCGGTTCCTCCATCCAGTGAAGGATTACATTCTCTTGATGTAAGATCCAGTTTTCCTTAGCACATTCACAGAAGTCTGTTTTGTTTTCCATTCCTCAGAGTCAAAACAAAAGGATGAATTGAAGGATAGAGGAATGCTACAGTGCTAACAATACAAGCAATTTCGTCTTCTGGATTGAAATAGCGCCAATCTAAAATAAAGGCATAATATAACAGCGGAAATGGTGACAGACTTCATTTTCTTGGGCTCCAAAATCACTGCTGATGGTAACTGCAGCCATGAAATTAAAAGAAGCTTGATCCTTGGAAGAAAAGCTATGACAAACCCAGACAGAGTATTAAAAAGCAGAGACATTATTTTACCAACAAAGGTCTGTATAGTCAAAGCTATGGTTTTTCCAGTAGTTATGTATGGATGTGAGAGTTGGACCTAAAGAAGGCTGAGTGCCAAAGAAATGATGCTTTGAACTGTGGTGTTGGAGAAAACTCTTGAACACCCCTTGGACTGCAAGGAGATCAGACCAGTCAATCCTAAAGGAGATCAGTCCTGAATGTTCATTGGAATGACTGATACTGAAACTGATATCCAATCCTTTGGCCACCTCACGCAAAGAGTCGACTCATTCAAAAAGCCCCTGATGCTGGGAAAGATTGAAGGCGGGAGGAGAAGGGGATGACAGAGGATTTGATGGTTGGATGGCATCACCAACTCAATGGATGTGAGTTTGAGCAAGCTCTGGGAGATGGTGAAGGACAGGGAAGCTTCCCTGCCTGTGCTGCAGTCCATGGGGTCGCAGAGTCGGACACAACTGAGTGACTGAACAACAACAAGATAAGAGCAACCAAATAGTTCACAACTAAGAAAATGATGAAAGAAGTTGAAGTATTTTTAGCTCTCAAAGAACCCCTGTGTTGAAGTCCCTGGGATCTGCGTTATGGCTTGTCATCTGCTTGGTATGTCCCCATAGGAAAAGATTAACAGGAAAAATATAATGAGTGATACAGACAAGGGGATGAGAGATCCAAGGCTGAAGAGAACTTGACTGTTATAATACTGATTTTTATGCACATCTTTTTTCCAAGTTAAGTCTTTCCTTTTCTAAATGCTTGCTGAACACAAAAGTATAAATTTTATGCTCAGAAGGTTAAAAATCAAAGAGAGACAGAATCCCAACATAATGGTGAAAATAACTCTATCTCTTCTGCACTTCAGCCAGAGAAAGAAGGGGTGAGGAAAAACTAGATAGCTTGAGGAAGTAGAAGACACTGAGGCAGACAGCACATCCAGTACTTAAGGAGTTTCTCAGACTCCAGGAGAATGCAAAAACTCCTCTTATTACCTGGTGACCATCTACTATTTCTAGATGGAACACTAGTTTAACGCAATCTAGGAGAAGTATGAACATTATGCTAATCCATGTGAAGATGAAGTCAAACAAGGCACTATTCTTGCTTTTGACAAAGTCAGCACAGTTATTCGTGTTATGAATTATAACATTTCAATGATCATAAAAATCTTTTGATTACACTGGACATGACTGCAGAAGTGAAATCCTGGTTACTTTGGTCACTGCTGATAGAAGGCCTCTCAAGTGATCTTTTGAAAATGATACAACAATTGAGAATGCTCTTGTTCAAGGTTGTATTTTGGAGTCTGATTCAGTGCAAAAAAATATCCAATCATGAGATGAGAAAAATAGGTATCTTCCTAAAAAGCACTTACAAATGTGAAAACTCTTCAAAGGCAATCTTCAAACAAGCATGAGCTCATTGACTAATTCACTCTTTTGCCATTGTCACAGGCTGAATTCTTCATTTATGAGTTTGACTGAAGGTGAAGTCGTATTTGCCAAGATGCAATTAAGGAGATTAATGACACTGTTTTGAGCTTTCTTCTACCTCAAGCAGGATATGGATTCATGGTGGAATTTAAAGTAACAAATTCCATCCCAGATTTCTATAAATTCTGATTTCTGAGATAATATGGCCGAGGATCCTGAATTCTTAACTGGCTATAATTTTAATTCAGTATCCTTAAAGGATACAAACACCATGCCCAGCTTTTATAAACTTTTTATTAATATATCTGACCTCAAGGCTTTCCTATTTCTGGCAAATCTTGGCAGACCTGAGCTCTACACCTCCTCACTCCTAGGCCACAAAATTCCAAATTGACTAGGATCTTATGTCCAAAGCATATAAGAAGAAAAATAGGAAGATGCTCTTTCTTCCCAGAGCCTTTTGCTTTCTTCTGTGTTCTCTCCTGATCTCACTGACCTTCCAACCTGACAACATTCTCAGGTCTCATCTGAGTAGATTAGAATTTTGGAAGCTGGAAGCAAATTTCAAGGAGGAAACTATTGACCCCATTCATTCATCCATGTAAAGTTCCAGACCTTAATAAGATGCTGTAGTATGTTGAATTGTGTATCCCCAGCAAAAGGTATGACCAAGAGCTAACCCCTTGTATCTGTGAATGGGTTCTTATTTGGCAAAGAAGGCTTTGTAGATGTAGTTTGGAACTGGAATCTAAACATAATGATTGGTGTCCTTAGAAGCGAAGGGAGAGGAAGTTTCAACATACAGAAAGAAGACCATGTGAAGATGAAGGCCGGATTGGAGTTACTATTGCTACCATCAAAAGAATGCCTAAGTGCATCAGAAGATGGAAGAGGCAAGAAATAATTCTTCTGTAGAGCCTTCAGAGATTTGTACTGATCCCTTCATTTCAGACCTCTAGACTCCAGAACTGTGAACAGTAAATTTCTGTTTTTGAAGGTGGCAAATTTGTGATAATTTCCTACAGCAGTCCTGGGAAACTAAACCAATGTTTCTATTATTGAAAAAATAATTAACAAACACTTAACATTTAATAACAGGATTTCCTTGGTGGCTCAGAGAGTAAAAAGTCTGCCTGCAATCCAGGAGACTTGGGTTCAGAAGATCCCCTGGAGAAGGGCACGGCAACCCACTCCAGTATTCTTGCCTGGAGAATCCCAGGGACAGAGGAGCTTGGTGGACTATAGTTCATGGGGTTGCAAAGAGTCAGACGCAATGGAGTGACTAACACTACTGCTAACATTTAACAAAATTTTTAAAAAAGAGTTTCATGATTTTTTACTAACTGCATACATTCCTATAACCACGCCCCAGACCAAGAAACAGACACAATCAACTCCCCAGAAGACAACCTCAAGCCCCTTCTAGTTACAACCATACAATCTCCTGCTTTTTTATGTTTATATGTACAAACTCATAGAGAACATAAATTTAGTTTCTTTCATTCACATCCAGTTTGTAAGATTCATCTATATGCTTACATATAATTGTATTTCATTTATTCTTACTACTATACTGTACAGCCATGGAAGCCCATCTTTTGGCAGTAGGGTGAATAAGCTGTGCATTGTTCAGTTTTTCTTCTCTTGCATAATTTTAAATGTCTCCTTCTTTTTTTCTTTTGTCACTCAGCTTCTCTACGGCATTTCTCCATTCTTTGTTTCTCTCTCCTCTTTCAAAAGCAATCCTCATGAGACTGACATCTCAGACTCTGCATATTTCAACTCTCTTCCTTCCTTGCTGTGATCTGCCAGGATTCTTGTTCAATATTTTCACGTTTAACATGACTATTTTTCTTCATAAAGTGATTTTAGTCAAGTCTTAAATCATCACTCTATAATTAGGCCTTCTGTAAAATTTTTCCAGAAAGCTCTCATGCTAGTGCCAGGACCACCACAAATCTCCATAAGGAGATAGAGTTAAGCTGGGATATTTTCATTGCTTGCCGATTCACTTCCTTTAATATTCTCTGTAATAAACCGGTAATCTAGTGAGTACACACGTCTTCTGAATTCCATGAGCCACTCTAGGAAATTAATCAAATCCAAGTAAGGGGTTGTTGGAATCTCCAATTTATAGCCAATAAGTCAAAAACACAGGTAATAACCTGAGCTTACAACTGGCATCTGAAGTGAGGCTAGTCTTGTGGGACTGAGCCCTTAACCAATGGAATCTGATGCCATCTTTAGGTAGGTAAGTTCAGAGTTGAGATCATTGCTTGGTGAAGTTGGAAAGATTCCCATACATCAGAATTGGGTGTCAGAATCAATAAATACATATGTACAAGACTACTCATAGCACTACTGTTTGTAATTGCAAAATATCAGAAACAAAGAATATAAACACAGAACCTGTTGGATCAACTCTGGTACATTCAGACAATGGAGTACTAAAAAGGTGTGAAATAGAAAAAATTTCACAACTGGATGCAGTGATTTCTTACATATTGTAAAGTGAAAAAAGCATTGTGCAAACTATTCTTTATATAAGGAATATAGAAAAATTTAATACACACTTGCTTATTTTTCCAAAAATAAAACTGGGAGGAAGAAAACAGAAATGAATGAGATTGATAATTAATACTGAAATGAAATGAAATTTATGAGTGTGAATGATCACATTCTCAGTATACCTTTTGTATAATTTTGACTCTTAAAGATGATGTTATTATTTTACATTAAAAATATAAAATAAAGGCAGGGGAAAAAACAAACTACAATAACAAACAAACTTCACTTTTTCAAATGAATAATATAACCATGCTAAAAGGAAAGAAAGAGAACTTACCAAAGTTACTTTGGAACACAGCATTTTGAATTTATGCTCTGATATAGTTATATATGAGCTGCAACAAAATACTGAACTGTAGTTAATAATGTTTTCTTCCTCCCTTTTTCCCTTTCCTCCCCTCCCTCTTCTTTCCTTTCTCCCTTCATTCCTTCTTTCTTTCATGCTTCCTTTCTCTCACTCTTCCTTTCTTCTTTCCTTCCTTCCTCCTTTCTCTTCCTTCTAGAAGAGAAATGAGTTAACAAGCCAGAAACTACTTGTAGTGTATGTTAGGACTGAATAAATGAGTAAATAAACTGAACAGTTCAGTTCAGTTCAGTTGCTCAGTTGTGTCCAACTCTTTGCAACCCCATGGACTGCAGCACGCCAGGCCTTGCAGTCCACCACCAACTCCTGGAGTTTACTCAAACTCATGTCCATTGAGTCGGTGATGCCATCCAACCATCTCGTCCTCTGTTATCCCCTTCTCCTCGTGCCTTCAATCTTGTCCAGCATCCGGGTCTTTTCAAATAAGTCAGTTCTTTGCATCAGTTGGCCAAAGTATTGGAGTTTCAGCTTCAACATCAGTCATTCCAATGAATATTCAGGACTGATTTCCTTTAGGATGGACTCATTAGATCTCCTTGCAGTTCAAGAGTCTTCTCCAATACCAGAGTTCAAAAGCATCCATTCTTCAGCACTCAACTTTCTTTATGGTCCAACGTTCACATCCATACATGACTACTGGAAAAACCATAGCTTTGACTAGACGGACCTTTAACTGAACAAATGAGAGCCATATCTTTCATGGTTAAAAAGAGGATTTGCAGCATGGTAAGAAGGAAGCTTTGGAGAAGGAAATGGCAACCCACTCCAGTATTCTTGCCTGGAGAATCCCAGGGACAGAGAAGTCTGGTAGGCTGCTGTCCATGGGGTCACTAAGAGTTGGACACGACTGAATGACTTTATTTTCACTTTTCACTTTCATGCATTGGAGAAGGAAATGGCAGCCCACTCCAGTATTCTTGCCTGGAGAATCTCAGGAATGGAGGAGCCTGGTGGGCTGCTGTCTATGGGGTCTCACAGAGTTGGACACGACTGAAGCAGCTTAGCAGCAGCAGCAAGAAGGAAGCTTGTGATTTTTAATTGGAATTTTCTAATTATAATTAACATCAGCATAGATGCATCATACATTACAAATAGAGAGATACATAGACAGAGGCAGAGAGGGAGAAAGAAGTAAGAAGGTGTGTGTAATGTTTGTATACAACAAAAGTTTGGTTTTCAAATGCCCTTGTTCCCTCATATAAATGAAGACTTCTTGCAGAAATAATGAATCCAGGGCTGGGTGAGGAAAAGCACAAAATGAGCCTGAAATGTTTTGGTTTGAAAGAATGTAAGGAGACATGAAAGAAGAATGGGGACATGTCAAAAGGACACAAGAGACAATTTGAAGTGGTTCTTACTTGACAAATCTAGAAAAATGTGGGCATTAAAATAAGTAAGAGAAGTAATATAATAATAATAATTCATTGAGTTATTTTTGGTGAAGTACTATCAATGCTTCAGGGAATTCAATTAAAACACAAATAGAAATCTTGTTTTAGAGACTTACTCCTACCAGCAACATCTTTATAGTAAATAATCTCCAAGTAATTTTCGGTCTGAGATTGATGGTTGGGAGAAACCACTGACAAAAGAAGGAGGCTCCCCAAGACACTTAATTTGTATATGGGATTAAAATCTCATTGAAAAGTGACATTCCCTGAGATGTAGTCAAAATCATTTTGTAAGATTTTAGTTATGTTCAAAACACAGTTAAAACCACTGGAAGAAAGCAGAAAGTGAAACAGATTTTCAGGAATTTCATCACTAGATTACTTTCTGGAAGCATCCATTTCTTCCCAAACCTGTCATGGAATTCTAAGAAGTTTCTCTTTTTCCCAGCACTTTAATGGCTTCAGTACCCTCAAAGAGTCTTGCTTCAGCTTCCTGTTTCCTAGCATTAGAATCAATGAGTGTCCCCAGGGATAGAGGAGTCTGGTTGTTAGACCAATAATGAACAGCAGTTTGTTTTCAGGCATAGTACTACTACCTGATATTTGTATGGCAGTGCCTACAAAATACAAGATAAAGAGGATGACAAAAGACACCAAAATCTTCATTGCTTTGATATGTGCTTCAGTGCTGGGATCTCTGAATCCTGTGGCATTCAATCGCATCTTTCTGTTGTGTCTCCAAAGGGAAGTGATTAATAAGAAACATGTAATCAGGCATAGTACAAAGACAAGAATGACTCCAATATTGAGCAGAATCTGATTTGTCAAGTATTCACTTTTATGCATGGTGATCAGCCAGGTTGTGCTTCTGTTCTTCATAATATTATTAGTACTAGGCTTTGCAATGCTTGGAAAAGCAAATAACCATGAAATAAGCAAGGACCCCATGAAAAGGAGAAGAACCCTGTTGATGTGACACTTCAGCCAGAGAAAAATGCAGTGGGAATAATTGGCTATCTTCAGGAAATAGAAGATGCTGAGGCTGGTGGCAAACCAGATACTTGATTGATTCATAATTATCCATAAGTAAACTATATATTGACTAATATTACCAGACAAATATATATCTGGAAAAAACATCCTTATATATGCATCTGTAATTATCATCCATATCAGGCAAAATCTGGAAGAGGCTAAGCCAGTGAGAATAAGGCTGACAGTAGAGACCTTCTTGCTTTTCACACAGTCAACGCAGCTTACAACTCCAATAAATCCATTCCCTAAGACCCCCAATACTGATTCACTGACTGCTACATAAATGAGGAGGCCTTCCACTATATTCAGCATGTCTGCCAATCCTTAATACTATTTCTGTTTCATTAATTTTTGATTACCTGCTGCAGAAAAAGGCAGGTATTGCTGCTTGAAGGCAGGACGATTTTCTTCTTTTTCATTTCATAAAGACGAAATGGACCCAATTATTTCCTTGTTATGGAATCCAAAATAGCCTCACAGAGACCCCTCTACTTATGGACATAAAAGGTAGCTAGTCTACAGAACACACATCCAAACTGAACGCCTACCCACAATTTGTTAAGATGCAAATAAAAGTTTCTGTTTCTTGGAGTCTACTTGTCCTCCTGAGACTATTTTGCATTTGTTACCCTGAATTGTGCAGTAGGAATGCTAGACACATACTTACAGAAAACAGAGCAGAATAGAAACATAAATTGGACTTTATCATTTTTTAATGTCAACAGTGACATTGTCATTTACATTGTGTTAATAATGACAGGAGGCTTCCCAGGTAGTTCAGCAGGTAAAGAATCTGCCTGTAATGCAAGGGATGCCAGAGACTATGCTCGATCCCTGGGTCAGGAAGATCCCCTGGAGGAGGGCAGGCAACCTACTCCAGTATTCTGGCCTGGAGAATGCCATGGACAGAGGAGACTGGTGGGCTATATCCCATGGGGTCACAAAGAGTCGGACACAACTGAGCAACTAAGCACAGCACAGCACAATAATGACAGTTTAGATATATAAAGCAAAAACAGTGTATAGAAGAGATGAATGAATTTAGCCATTGTAAAGCAAAGCTGCTTCTTTGAAAAGATCAATAAAATGGATTAGCCTTTAGTCATACTGACTAAGGGTTTTCCAGTTGGCTCAGTGGTAAAAAATCTGCCTGTAAATGCAGGAGTCTCAGGAAATGTGCGTTTGATCCTCGGGTCAGGAACACCTCCTTGAAAAGGAAATTGCTACCCACTCCAGTACTTTTACCTGGAAAATTCCATGGACAGAGGAGTCTGGCTGGCTAGAGCCCATGGGGGTCACAAAAATTCAGACGCAATTTAGCACCTGAGCGTGCATGCAAGCATGCTAAGAATTAAAGAGAGACCAGAAGTGAAATGCAGTATCACAACTGATCCCATGGACAGTTAAAGGAATATTAGGAGTAATTCTATGTCTCCAATTTGATAAATTAGGTGAAATGTACCAACCCTTTGAAAAACATCCAATGCCAACACTCACACAAGAAGAACTAGGAATGTGAATAGGTCTAATCCTGTTATTAAAATGAAGGGCTAATCAATAACCTTCTAAAACAGAAAGCAACAGGCCAAGGTGGAGTCATGGTAAATTGCAACAAACTTTTAAGGAATATAGCACAGGCGGTTGCGACATGGTGTGCCATAGCGCGGCCGAGAGGAGCCATTCCACGTCCGAGGTCAGGGGCAGAAGCCGGGAGGACCCCATGCCCGAAGGCCAGCAGCCAAGAGGAGTTACCCCAAGTCCGAGGTCAGGGGCAACGGCCGAGAGTACCAGACTGCCACGGTGCAGGAACGCGAGAGGTGCTACCCCACGTCAGAGGTCGGGGAGGGGGGGGGCGGCCGAGAGGAGAGACCCAGCATCCGAGGTCAGGGGCAGCGGCCAAGAGAAGCTACCCCATGCCCCCAATGCCCGAGGCCAGGGGTGGCGGATGGGGGGAGCAACCCACGCCCAAGACCAGGGGCGGAGAGGAGAGGAGTTACCCGCATCCGAGGTCAGGGGCGACGGCAGGGAGGACCTACCCCATGCCCCTAAGCCTGAGGCCAAGGGCAGCGGCAGGGAGGAGCAACTGCACGTCCAAGGAGCCGTGGCTGCGTGGGCGCAGGAGGGCCTAGAGGAGCTATCCCACAATGAAGGTCAGGAAGGGCAGCGGTGAGGAGATACACCTCATCCAAGGTAAGGAGCAATGGCTGCACTTTGCTGGGGCAGCTGTGAAGAGATACCCCTTGCCCAAGGTAAGAGAAACCCAAGTAAGATGGTAGGTGTTGCAAGAGGGCATCAGAGGGCAAACACACTGAAACCATACTCACAGAAAACTAGTCAGTCTAATCACACTAGGACCACAGCCTTGTCTAACTCAATGAAACTAAGCCATGCCCATGGGGCAACTCAAGAGGGGCGGGTCATGGTGGAGAGATTTGACAGAATGTGGTCCACTAGAGAAGGGAATGGCAAACCACTTCAGTATTCTTGCCTTGAGAACCCCATGAACAGTATGAAAAGGCAAAATGATAGGATACTGAAAGAGGAACTCCCCACGTCAGTAGCTGCCCAATATGCTACTGGAGATCAGCGGAGAAATAACTCCAGAAAGAATGAAGGGATGGAGCCAAAGCAAAAACAATACCCAGCTGTGGGTGTGACTGGTGATAGAAGCAAGGTCCGATGCTATAAAGAGCAATATTGCATAGGAACCTGGGATGTCAGGTCCATGAATCAAGGCAAATTGGAAGTGGTCAAAAAAGAGATGGCAAGAGTGAATGTCAACATTCTAGGAATCAGCAAATTCAAATGGACTGGAATGGATGAATTTAACTCAGATGACCATTATATCTATGACTGCGGGCAGGAATCCCTCAGGAGAAATGGAGTAGCCATCATGGTCAACAAAAGAGTCTGAAATGCAGTACTTGGATGCAATCTCAAAAATGACACAATGACCTCTGTTCGTTTCCAAGACAAACCATTCAATATCACAGTAATCCAAGTCAATGCCCCAACCAGTAACGCTGAAGAAGCTGAAGTTGAACGGTTCTATGAAGACCTACAAGACCTTTTAGAACTAACACCCAAAAAAGATGTCCTTTTCATTATAGGGGACTGGAATGCAAAAGTAGGAAGTCAAGAAACACCTGGAGTAACAGGCAAATTTGGCCTTGGAATACGGAATGAATCAGGACAAAGACTAATAGAGTTTTGCCAAGAAAATGCACTGGTCATAGCAAACACCCTCTTCCAACAACACAAGAGAAGACTCTATACATGGACATCACCAGATGGTCAATACCGAAATCAGATTGATTATGTTCTTTGCAGCCAAAGATGGAGAAGTTCTATACAGTCAGCAAACACAAGACCAGGAGCTGACTGTGGCTCAGACCGTGAACTCCCTATTGCCAAATTCAGACTGAAATTGAAGAAAGTAGGGAAAACCACTAGCCCATTCAGGTATGACCTAAATCAAATCCCTTATGATTAGACAGTGGAAATGAGAAATAAATTTAAGGGCCTAGATCTGATAGATAGAGTGCCTGATGAACTATGGAATGAGGTTCGTGACATTGTACAGGAGACAGGGATCAAGACCATTCCCATAGAAAAGAAATGCAAAAAAGCAAAATGGCTGTCTGGGGAGGCCTTACAAATAGCTGTGAAAAGAAGAGAAGTGAAAAGCAAATGAGAAAAGGAAAGATATAAACATCTGAATACAGAGTTCCAAAGAATAGCAAGAAGAGATAAGAAAGTCTTCTTCAGCAATCAATGCAAAAAAATAGAGGAAAACAACAGAATGGGAAAGACTAGGGATCTCTTCAAGAAAATCAGAGATACTAAAGGAACACTTCATGCAAAGATGAGCTCGATAAAGGACAGAAATGGTATGGACCTAACAGAAGCAGAAGATATTAAGAAGAGGTGGCAAGAATACACAGAAGAACTGTACAACAAAGATCTTCACGACCAAGATAATCACAATGGTTTGATCACTGACCTCGAGCCAGACATCCTGGAATGTGAAGTCAAGTGGGCCTTAGAAAGCATCACTAAGAGCAAAGCTAGTGGAGGTGATGGAATTCCAGTTGAGCTATTCCAAATCCTGAAAGATGATGCTGTGAAAGTGCTGCATTCAATATGCCAGCAAATTTGGACAACTCAGCAGTGGCCACAGGACTGGAAAAGAGCAGTTTTCATTCCAGTCCCAAAGAAAGGCAATGCCAAAGAATGCTCAAACTACCGCACAATTGCACTCATCTCACACGCTAGTAAAGTCATGCTCAAAATTCTCCAGGCCAGGCTTCAGCAATATGTGAACTGTGAACTTCCTGATGTTCAAGCTGGTTTTAGAAAAGACAGAGGAACCAGAGACCAAATTGCCAACATCCTATGGATCATCAAAAAAGCAAGAGAGTTCCAGAAAAACATCTATTTCTGCTTTATTGACTATGCCAAAGCCTTTGACTGTGTGGATCACAAGAAACTGTGGAAAATTCTTCAAGAGATGGGAATACCAGACCACCTGATCTGCCTCTTGAGAAATTTGTATGCAGGTCAGGAAGCAACAGTTAGAACTGGACATGGAACAACACACTGGTTCCAAATAGGAAAAGGAGTTCTTCAAGGCTGTATATTGTCACCCTGTTTATTTAACTTATATGCAGAGTACATCATGAGAAACGCCGGACTGGAAGAAACATAAACTGGAATCAAGATTGCCGGGAGAAATATCAATAACCTCAGATATGCAGATGACACTACCCTTATGGCAGAAAGTGAAGAGGAACTCAAAAGCCTCTTGATGAAAGTGAAAGTGGAGAGTGAAAAAGTTGGCTTAAAGCTCAACATTTGGAAAACGAAGATCATGGCATCCGGTCCCACCACTTCATGGGAAATAGATGGGGAAACAGTGGACACAGTGTCAGACTTTATTTTTCTGGGCTCCAAAATCACTGCAGATGGTGACTGCAGCCATGAAATTAAAAGACACTTACTCCTTGGAAGGAAAGTTATGACCAACCTAGATAGCATATTCAAAAGCAGAGACATTACTTTGCCAACAAAGGTCCGTCTAGTCAAGGATATGGTTTTTCCTGTGGTCATGTATGGATGTGAGAGTTGGACTGTGAAGAAGGCTGAGCGCTGAAGAATTGATGCTTTTGAACTGTGGTGTTGGAGAAGATGCTTGAGAGTCCCTTGGACTGCAAGGAGATCCAACCAGTCCATTCTGAAGGAGATCAGACCTGGGATTTCTTTGGAAGGAATGATGCTAAAGCTGAAACTCCAGTACTTTGGCCACCTCATGCAAAGTGCTGACTCATTGGAAAAGACCCTGATTTTGTGAAAGACTGAAGGTGGGAGGAGAAGGGGATGACAGAGGATGAGGTGATTGGATGGCATCACCGACCTGGTGGATATGAGTTTCAGTAAGCTCAGGAGTTGGTGATAGAAAGGGAAGCCTGGTATGCTACCGTCCATAGATCACAAACAGTCAGACAGGACTGAGTGACTGAACTGAACTGATTCATCTTATATTTTATCTCTACTTTCATAAAAAAATTTTAATTGAATTTGATGGAGAATATTTAGTATTCAATATCAATCTTTGTTTCCTACATTCACTCATTTTTAAAACTGTTTTCTGTTCTTGTGGGTACTAGGGAATGCTTTCAAATACTATATACTGTTTTGCTGTTGTTTCAACCTTTTTAAAAAGTTTTCTACTTTGCTTACTCAATGTTAAACAGTAAGCCTTCAAACAAGTCCAGCAATTTTCCCCTGTAACTGCTAATACACTTTAGATTATCTTATTTTTCATTTTACATGAATTTAGGTAATCCCTGTGTTATCAAAGTAGACAGACTGTAACCAACTTGCTGACCCAGAAATCCAGAAGAGCAGGGCAAGTTGGTTCTCTTGGCGATTCCAGTAGGGGAACTTCTTTTTCCATGTTATCTCTCTGCTTTTCAGGAACTGCTCAGATATGCATGACAGGAGACAGACTAAATGTAATCCTGTTCTCTGGAAATAATTTTGAGGTGTCTTACATCAGTTATTTACACATCAATATAGAGCATTAATTTAGAATAATGCTGCTTTGGGATAACATTTCTTCATTCCTTCAAGAATCAACTCTAGTACATTCAAATGATGAGGAACTAAAAAGTTGTGGAAAAGAATGAGAAATAATTTCATGAATAGATGCAGTGACTTCTTACATGTTGTAAAGTGAAAAAAAAGGAAAGTGTAAATTATCTTTTATATAAGGAATAAGAAAAATTAATATATACATATTTTATTTTTAAAAAAATACAAATAGGAGGGAGAAAGCAGAAATGAATGAGACTGATGATCTACAGGGAGTAGGTTAAAGTGAGATGGAAGTTATGGAGGGTAGGGATGATAATATTATCAATATGACTTTTGTATAATTTTGACTCTAAATGATTTTAATGTTTTATATTATAAAATGAAATAAGGGCTAGGGGATAAACATAAAACAGGACACAGTAAGAAAAATCCTTACTTTTTCAAATGAATATATAACTCACCTAGACCCAGACGTCTTGGAGTCTGAAGTCAGGCGGGCTTTAGGAAGCATCGCTATGAACAAACCTAGTGGAAGTGATGGAATTCCAGTTGAGGTATTTCAAATTCTAAAAGATGATACTGTGAAAGTGCTGCGCTCAATATGCCAGCAAATCTGGAAAACTCAGCAGTGGCCACAGGACTGGAAAAGGTCAGTTTTCATTCCAATCCCAAAGAAAGGCAGTGCCAAAGAACATTCAAACTACCACACAATTGCAGTCATCTCACATGCTAGCAAAGTAATGCTCAAATTTCTCCAAGCCAGGCTTCAACAGTACATGAACCATGAACTTCCAGATGTTCAAGCTGGATTTAGAAAAGGCAGAGAGACCAGAGATCAAATTGGCAACTTCATTGGATCATTGAAAAAGCAAGATGGTTCCAGAAAAATGTCTACTTCTGCTTTATTGACTACGTCAAAGACTTTGACTGTGTGAATCACAGAAAACTGTGGGAAATTCTTCAAGAGATGGGAATATCAGACCACCTGACATGCCTCCTGAGAAATCTATATGGAGGGCAAGAAGCAACAGTTAGAACTGGACATGGAAAAACACACTCATTCTAAATCAGGAAAGAAGTACATCAAGGCTGTATAATGCCTCCCTGCTTATTTAACTTATATGTAGAGTACATCATGAGAAATGCTGGGCTGGATGAAGCACAAGCTGGAATCAAGATTGCTGGGAGAAATATCAATAACCTCAGATATACAGATGACACCACCCTTATGGCAGAAAGCGAAGAATTGAAGAGTCTCTTGACCAAAGTGAAAGAGGAGAGTGAAAAAGTTGGCTTAAAACTCAACATTCAGAAAACGAAGATCATGGCATCCAGTCCCATCTCTTCATGGCAAATAGATGGGGAAACAATGGAAACATGTGAGACTTTATTTTCTTAGGCTCCAAAATCATCGCAGATGGTGATTGCAGCCATGAAATTAAAAGGTGCTTGCTCCTTGGAAGAAAACTATGACCAACATAGACTGCATATTAAAAAGCAGAGACATTACTTTGCCAACCAAGTTCCATTTAGTCAAAGTTATGGTTTTTCCAGTAGTCGTATATAGATGTGAGAGTTGGACTATAAAGAAAATTGAGTGCCAAAGAATTGATGTTTTTGAACTGTGGTGTTAGAGAAGACTCTTGAGAGTCCCTTGGACTGCAAGGAGATCCAACCAGTCCATCCTAAAGGAAATCAGTCCTGAATATTCATTGGAAGGACTGATGCTGAAGCTGAAACTCCAATACTTTGGTCACCTGATGCGAAGACCTGACTCATTGGAAAAGATCCTGATTCTGGGAAAGATTGAAGTTGGGAGGAGAAGGGAATGATTGAGGGTGATATGGTTGGATGGCATCACCAACTTGGTGGACATGAGTTTGAATAAACTTCAGGAGTTGGTGATACAGGGAGGCCTGGCATGCTGCAGTCCATGGCATCGCAAAGAGTCAGACATGATTGAGCAACTGAATTGACTAACTGAAAGGGAAAGAAAAATAACCAAAGTAACTTTTGCACACATTATTTTGGTTTTATGCCCTATATAGACATAGGAGCTGCAAAAAAAAAAAAAGTACTAAACTGTAGTTAATAGTATTTTCTTCCTCATTTCCTGCCTTTCTTTCCTGCCTCCCTTCTTTCTTTTTCTTTCTATATTTCTCTTTGTTTCTTTCTTTCTCATTCTTTAATTTTTCTCTTCTTTCTAGAAGTTATGTGACTTAACAAATCTGAAACTACTCTCAGTGTATCTCAGGACTGAATAGATGAATAAAAACACTGGAAAAAAAAATGAGAGCCATGTTTTTCACTCTTAAAGACAAGATTTGCAACATGAAAAGAAGGAAGCCTGTAGCTTTGAACTGGAATTAGAGAAACCAGCATAGACACATCATATATTATACATATAGAGAAAGAATGAGGAAAAGAACTAAGCAAATGTGTGGATGTGTGTCTGCTGTTGCTTCAGTTGTATCCAACTCTTTGTGACCTCACGGACTGTAGTCCGCCAAGCTCCTCTGTCCATGGGATTCTCCAGGCAAGAATATTGGAGCGGATGCCATGCCCTCCTCCAGGGGATCTTCCCAACCCAGGGATCTAACCCGTGTCTCTTGTATCTCTTGCATTGGCAAGCAGGTTCTTTACCACTAGCATCACCTGGGAAACCCATATGGACGTGTGTATACAACCATATCTTGGTTTTCAAATACCCTTGTACACCAAAAGAAATGAGGACTCCTTGGAGAATAGTGAATTCAGGGCTAGATGAGGAAAAGTACAAAATAAGCCTGAAACATTTGTTGTGCAAGAATGTAAGGAAACATGAAAAGAATTACGTGCCCATGCTCAGTTGCTTAGTCATGTCTGACTTTTTGGGACCCCATGGACTATAGCTCACCAGGCTCCTCTGTCCATGGGATTATCCCAACAGGAATACTGGAGTGGGTTGGCATTTCCTCCTCCAGGGGATCTTTCTGACCCAGAGCTAGAACCCGCATCTCCAGGGCTGCAGGCAGATTCTTTACCACTGAATCACCTTGGAAGCCCCAAAAGAATCATGCTGCTGCTGCTGCTGCTAAGTCGCTTCAGTCATGTCCGACTCTGTGCTACCCCATAGACAGCAGACCACTAGGCTCCTCTGTTCCTGGGATTCTCCAGGCAAAAACACTGGAGTGGGTTGCCATTTCCTTCTCCAATGCATGAAAGTGAAAAGTCAAAGTGAAGTCGCTCAGTCGTGCCCAACTCTTAGCGACCTCATGGACTGCAGCCTACCAGGTTCCTCCATCCTTGGGATTTTCCAGGCAAGAGTCGTGGGTTCATGTCAAAAGAAGATAGGGTAAAAAAGGACATAGGAGCCAAGATGAAGTTGTTATTACTTGACGCATCTAGAGGAATATAGGCAACAAAATAAATAAGAATAGCAATATATAATAGACTATTGATTAAAATGCAAATCTGTAATCTTTATTTACTGATATAAGTAAAGAAATGAATAAATAAATGGGTGATTTCCAGTAAGTTTTATCTTCTTAGTTTTATTTTATATTGGAGTATTGTTGATTAACAATGAGGTATTAGTTTCAGGTATACAGCAAAGTGATTAAGTTATACATATATGTATCTGTTCTTTTTAAAATTCTTTTCCCATTTAAGTTATTACAGAATATTGAGCAGAGTTTCCTGCGCTATATAGTAGGTCCTTGTTAGTTATCTAAATATTTTAAATATCAGTCAGTTCAGTCGCTCAGTCGTGTCCAACTGTTTGCGACCCCATGAATCGCAGCATGACAGGCCTCCCTGTCCATCACCAACTCCCGGAGTTCACTCAGACTCACGTCCATCCAGTCAGCGATGCCATCCAGCCATCTCATCCTCTGTCATCCCCTTCTCCTCCTGCCTTCAATCCCTCCCAGCATCAGAGTCTTTTCCAATGAGTCAACTCTTCGCATGAGGTGGCCAAAGTACTGGAGTTTCAGCCTTAGCATCATTTCTTCCAAAGAAATCCCAGGGCTGATCTCCTTCAGAATGGACTGGTTGGATCTTCTTGCAGTCCAAGGGACTCTCAAGAGTCTTCTCCAACACCACAGTTCAAAAGCAAATATATAGTAGTGTGTAAATGTCAATCTCTCTCCCTAATCTGTCCCTCCCCACCAACCCTAACCTCCTGGTAACCATAAATTCATTCTCTGAGCTTGTGAAACTGTTTCTGATTGCAAATAAGTCCATCTGTACCATTTTTTAGATGTCACATAAGTGATATCATCTGATATTTGTCTTTCTCTGTCTGACTTACCTCATTTAATATGATAATCTCCAGTTCCATCTATGTTGCTGCAAATAGCATTATTTCATTCTTTTAAATGTCTTAGTAATATTCCATTATACATATGTACCATACCTCACACCAATCAGAATGGCCATTATCAAAAAATCTAGAAAAATGTTACCAATTAACCTATTTTCAGGGCAGGAATAGAGATTCAGACATAAAGAACAGACTTATGAACATAGTAGGGGAAGCAGGGAGTGAGATGAATTGAGAGAGCAACACTGAAATATATACAGTACTATATGTAAAATAGATAGCTAGTGGGAAGTTGCTGTATAACACAGGGAGCTAAACCCACTGTGACAACCTAGAGAGGTGGGATGGGGTGTGGGTCAGAGGGAAGTTTCAAGAAGGAGGGGACATAACATGTAACTTATGTCTGATTAACATTTTGTATGGCAGAAACCAACAAAGCATTGTAAAGAAATTATCTGTCAATTAAAAATAAATTTAAAAAATCTACAAACAACAAATGCTAAAGAGGGTGTGGAGACAAGGCAACTCTCCTACACTGCTGGTAGAAATATAAATTGGTACAGACACTATAGAGAACAATTTGAAAGTGAAAGTCGCTCAGTCATGTCCACTCTTTGAGACCCATGGACTATACAATCCATGGAATTCTCTAGGCCAGAATACTGGAGTAGGTAAGCCTTTCCCTTCTCCAGGGGATCTTCCCAACCCAGGGATTGAACCCAGGTCTTGTGCATTTCAGGCAGATTCTTTACCAGCTGAGCCACAGGGAAGCCCAAGAATATTGAAGTGGGTAGCCTATCCCTTCTCCAACGGATCTTCCCAGCCCAGGAATCAGACCGGGATCTTCTGCATTGCAGGCGGATTCTTTAACAACTGAGCTATCAGGGAAGACCAGAGAAAGTATGGGGGTGCCTTAAAACCAGAATATAGAGCTACCATATGATTTTTCAGTCCCACTTCTGGGCATATATCTGGAGAAAAACCTGGCTTGAAAGTACACATGCACCCCAATGTTCATTGCAGTGCTGCTTACAATAACCAAGAGGTGGAAGCAACCTAAATGTTCAGCAGATGAATAGATAAATATGTGGTACAAAATGAACTTATTTACAAAATAGAAGTAGAATTATGAATGCAAAAAGCAAATTTATACTTGCCTGGGATAAATTGGGAGATTGGCATGGACATATATACACTCCTATATACATTAATTAGAGAAGGCAATGGCAACCCACTCCAGTACTCTTGCCTGGAAAAACCCATGGGTGGAGGAGCCTGGTAGGCTGTAGTCCATGGGGTCGCTAAGAGTCGGACACGACTGAGCGACTTCACTTTCACTTTTCACTTTCATGCATTGGAGAAGGAAATGGCAACCCACTCCAATGTTCTTGCCTGGAGAATCCCAGGGACAGGGGAGCCTGGTGGGCTGCCATCTATGGGGTCGCACAGAGTCAGACACAACTGAAGTGACTTAGCAGCAGTAGCAGCAGCATATACATTAATAAATAGATAACTAATAAGAACGTGCTATATAGCAGAGGGAACTCTACTCAGTGCCCTTAATACCCTATATGGGAAAAGAATCTTAAAAAAGAGTGGTATATGTATAACTGATTCACTCTTTGTACACCTAAATCTAACACAACATTGTAAATCAACTATGCCCCAATAATTTTTTTAAAGTTAAAAAATGTGGTACATATATATACAATGGAATATTATCCAGTAAGTATTCTTTGTTGGACAAAGGAGTGCTCTTTTTAACTGAGCATGTGTCAAGAGACTTTCAAATCTAGTAAGTCTCCATTATACTTAGTAACAGTCATTAATATGAGAAGCTGGCTTAGGAAGATTTCCACAGTATATTTAAGAGGTTTTCCTGTTAAACAGTCTGATTCTGATATATTTTAAGAAACAGAGTCTCCTCTTACTTTACTGCTGTGCTCTCTTTCTCTTTTTTCTTTTTCAAAATTTATCAGCTGTATACATACAGCCTTTTTTCCCTTCATCTGGGAAGCCTTTAGTTTCCAGAGACACATGGTGCTTCCTGGAGAGTAAAATCTTCAACAGTGAAAATTCCTACCAAGTGCTACCTTCTAGACTCAGCTTTATATCTCATCTGAAACTAATCAGAGAGTTCACCCCTTTTCTTACAATGTCATTTTCTGGGAGAACAGCATAAGAAAGTGGAAAAGTCTGTGTATAATGCAGTGTATAGTGTTGTCTATATTAGCAAAGTTGTTCTGATTTTCACTGGAGAATTCCCTCTTAAGGGCAAACTATAAGAGGTTGGGGATTGTGAATACATAGATTTTATACAGTCTAAAGATGTTTGCATACTTGTAGCTTCACAGGAATAATTTATAAAAGAAACAATTCCAAGAAATTAATTGCTTTATTGAATATTTCTTATATTTCTTCTCCTTCATATCTAAATTTCATGCCTAAAAAAAAAACCAAGAATTAAACAAAAAACCTTTCACTAATTTTTATTTAATTTTCATTATGAAAAATATTAAACAAAGATAGAGAAAACGGCACAATAAATCTGATGTACCCATCATACACTTTCAGCATTATCAATGTATGGTAGAAATGTAAATTCTTACAGCCACTGTACCTTAGCCATCCGACTCCCTGATGGATTATTTTGATGTACATTCCAGATATGATCGTGCCATATGCCTTAGATTGCACAATATGCTCTTAGTACAATCAAATTTCCAGCAGTAGTAACTAGCTGTTATGAAAATATTTGAACGGCTTCAATGAATTCCAGACTATTTGATTTCTGCAGTCACATCAGCAGCAAAAATTCTCACAATTTACTGTAAAATATCATCAAAACATGAATTGAATGACTAAATCTGTATTATCACAGGGACTAAGTGGTTATTTAGAGGAACTAAATACAATTTTGATGACTTTTAATTTCTAACAACCTCCCTCTTCTGCAGATCTGTGTGAGTGGTATGACTATTCACAGTCCTTTTCTCTCTCTCTCTTTTTTTAAGCAGATATGCAAAAGTTCTAACAGCTGTAAGAGGCAATACTTCTTGTCTACACTTTTTTCCTCTGGCTACTAGATTAGACAGAGGAGCCTGGCAATCTACAGTCCATGGGATCGCAGAGTTGGACACAACTGAGTGCACACACACATACATACATACTAGATTAGAGGTCTATCCAGGCCTCGGGAGAACTGCAGTGATACTCAGGACACAGTATATATGCAAAAGGAAGAATTCCATGAAGCAAGGCAGGTTCCACGAAGATTTGTTGATGACTTTTGTCCCAGGCCTACCTATGCAGCCAACAGTGCCTTCCTTACAGGCCACACTTCAGATGCCTAAGAATCACCAATAAGAATTTCCTCATTTGACTGTTTCCAAAAATTAAAACATATGAGTGACTTGAAGGATACAGCATTCCTAACATATAACCAAACATCACAACCAGCTTGTTCTGTAGGAAAAAATGCCCCCCAAATGTCATGAAAAGGCCAAATTGGTACAGGACAAAGAGCATGAGAAAGAAAAACACAGTTTTCATGGCTCTGAAATGGGCCTCCACACGAGGGTCTCTGGAATCCCTGACAGTGTGTGCAATGTTCTTCTTGTGTTTCCACAAAGAATGGAGCAACAGGATAAAGGAAATCAGGGAAAGGAAGAAGGGGGGAGGGACTCCATAGTGAAGATAATAAAATTTAAATTTTGATATTCATTCACATTGCATAACTCAGTCATATTTCTCTCATGCATCTTTTGGACATGACACCAGAAGACATCAACATTATATGGCTAAGGAAAACTTATGACTAGGAAGGGCACAGATACCAGTGGAAGCATGAAAACAACCTTGTTAATTCTCAATTTTAGCCAAAGGAAAGGAGGATGGGAGAAACTGGCAATCTTCAGGAAATAAAAGACAGCAAGGCAAGTAGCAAGCCAAGTGCTTGAGTGACTGGCCAGTATCCAGATACAAAAGAAGATATATTTTCTTCCTACAGTACCAAAGCCTGCCTGATAGAACATCATTGAAAAGAACATGACAGTGGTTATCCATAATTGACTGATTCTGGAAAAGGCCAAACTAGTAAGAATGAAGTCAACCAAGCTCAACTTCTGATTTCTAATCCAGGCAATGCAAGTTGTGAGTTCAATAAATCCATTCCCTAAAATTCCTATTATAAATTCCCCACCAGTCACAACCATGAAAATCTTCTCCAGTATATTTAACATGACTACAAAGAGAAAACTCTGATCCATAGTTTGTTGACTAATTTCCAGATGATTTATGAGATAATGATATAGGCTTTGTGTTTGATTGTGCAATAGTTGTTCTTCTCCTTTTTTTTTTTTTTTTAATTGTGGCTCTTCTTTTTAGTTAGGAAGCCCAGCAATATGTAATAAAAGTGTGGAGTCACTTTCTGTAACACTCATTGGACATTTCCATACAGCTCTGCCAAGAATTTCCACTCTTGGTCCAGATGTCAGCTACAGTAATATTCTATGTACAGAGATGATTGAAAGGCCAAATTTTCATTTGCTACCATGTAAATTAAGGCCTGGATTAATTTTCACACTTTTGAATAAAAATTTGTTCTCCTCTCCCAAAGAGTTATATCATTTGATATGCAAATTTGAATTGTGAAATAGGAACTTCCAACACCAATTTTCACATTAAAATTCTTTACCATGTAGATGTAACCAGAAAACCCTATTCTGTTGGTAAATTATGAAACATTCACAGTAGAGGTCACTGCATTACAGGATAAGATACAGTGTCTGAAGTTTTTAGGAAACTTGGCAGGCAATATATGAATCTAATCTCAGTATCATAATCCCCCTCCATTATGAAAGACAACTTGCTGAGCATTGTACCTCTTAACCACTAAAAAGGGTATAATATTTGACAGGCCTTTTGGATTTCAGAGTTAATAAAAACCTGAGTGTGCTACTTCCACTTGTTTGTTTGCAGAATACTCATAATGCTGCTAATTATGAGTAGGGCCTGAACAAGCTAAAGCTATTCAGAAAATCTAGGCTCTTCTATATGAATTGAGACAATTCAATGATCTATGAAGTGTGGATTAAAAGAGACCAGATAATGCAATTGGAATTGACATTAAAGTGGTCTACATCATCTGCTCATGTAATTCACTTGTGACTTTCAGACCTGTTCATAGAACCATTCAACTTCAGCTTCTTCATCATTACTGGTCAGGGCATAGACTTGGATTACTGTGATATTGAATGGCTTGTCTTGGAAACGAACAGAAATGATTCTGCTGTTTTTGAGATTGCACCTAAGTACTGCATTTCAGACTCTTTTGTTGACTATGAGGGCTACTCCATTTCTTCTAAGGGATTCTTGCCCACAGTAGTAGATATAATGGTCATCTGAGTTAAATTCACCCATTCCAGTCCACTTTAGTTCATGGATTCCTAAAACGTCGATGTTCTCTCTTGCTATCTCCTGTTTGACCACTTCCAATTTGCCTTGATTCATGGACCTAACATTCCAGGTTCCTATACAATAATTACTTTTTACAGCATCGGACTTTACTTCCATCACCCGTCACATCCACAACTGGGTGTTGTTTTTGCTTTGACTCCATCCCTTCATTCTTTCTGGAGTTATTTCTCCACTCTTCTCTGGTATTATATTAGGCACCTACTGAACTGGGGAGTTCATCTTTCAGTGTCATGCCTTTTTGCCTTTTCATACTGTTCATGGGGTTCTCAAGGCAAGAATACTGAAGTGGTTTGATGTTTCCTTCTCCAGTGGACCATGTTTTGTCAGAACTCTCTGCCATGACCCGTCAACCTTGGGTGGCCCTGCATGGCGTGTCTCATAGTTTCATTGAGTTAGACAAGGCTGTGGTCCATGTGATCAGTTTGGTTAGTTTTCTGTGACTATGGTTTTCATTCTGTCTGCCCTCTGATAGATAAGGATAAGAGGCTTATGGAAACTTTCTGATGGAAGAGACTGACTGAGGGGGAAACTGGGTCTTGTTCTGATGAGCAGGGCCATGTTCAGTAAATCTCTAATCCAATTTTCTGTCAATGGGTGGGGCTGTGTTTCCTCCCTGTTGCTTGACCTGAGGCCAAACTATGGTGGAGGTAATGAAGATAATGGTGATGTCCTTCAAAAGGTCCCCTGCACTCACTGCTGCATTCAGTGCCTCCAACTCTGCAGCAGGCCACTGCTGACTCATGCCTCTGCCGGAGATTCTGGACACTCATGGGCATGTCTGGGTCAGTTTTTTGTGGGGTCACTGCTCTTTTCTCCTGCGTTCTGGTGCACACAAGGTTTTGTTTGTGCCCTCCAAGAGTCTGTTTCCCCAGTCCTGTGTAAGTTCTGGTGGTTCTATGGTGGGGTTAATGGCGATCTCCTCCAAGAGGGCTTATGCCATACCCAGGTCTGCTGCACACACAGGCCCTGCAGCAGGCCACTGCTGACCCATATCTCCACAGGAGACAGTTCTGGCTCAGTCTCTTTGCGTTGGGCATACATTTTGTATGCCCAGATCTGAGCAGCTCAGGCAACCAGGTGCTTGGTGAGCTCACTGTCCCAGGTGGGCTGTGCATCTCAATCACCTCCCCAATCCCAACCACTTAGTTTTCTGGGTGTGCCACGACAGCACCATCTCAGATATGCCATATGTCTCCTTTGGAGAGCTGATCTCAGGCTGCAACCCTCCCAGCGGAAGATGCCATCTCTGGGGCTAAGATTGTAGCAGCCCCTTGCCTTTGGGCTCTGGATGTCTCAAGCCTGCCTCTCTGTCCCTGGATGGGGAGGGGCTGGTACATAGCTGGTACACAGCTGGCTAGCTCTCCTTTGGTAGTCATTCAATCCTTTGTTCTGGGAGCTGGCCAGGATGCCCGTTAGTTTGTTAGGTTAGAGTCTTTCATGGGAAAGTTCATTTTTCAATGCAGTTGCAGTTATGTGTATTCTGTGGGATTTTTTTTTTCCTTCTATTTTTTCTCCTGGTTATGTTGCCTTCTGAGATTCCAAAAGTCCCCACAGACCCGCCTGTGAGAGGGTTTCCTACTGTGTGGAAACTTCTCCTCCTTCACGACTCTCTCCCCAGGAATGTCTCCATCCTGACTACAGCCATGAAATTAAAAGATGCTTGTTCTTTGGAAGAAATGCTATGACCAACCTAGACAGCATATTAAAAAGCAGAGACATTACTTTGCCAACCAAATTCCATCTATTCAAAGCTATGTTTTTTCCAGTAGTCATGTATGGATGTGAAAGTTGGACTATAAAGAAAGCTGAGCACCAAAGAATTGATGCTTTTGAACTGTGGTGTTGGAAACAGCTCTTGAGAGTCCCTTGGACTGCAAGGAGATCCAACCAGTCCATCCTAAAGGAAATCAGTCCTGAATATTCATTGGAAGGACTTATGCTGAAGCTGAAGTTCCAATACTTTGGCCACCTGATGCAAAGAGCTATCTCATTGGAAAAGACCCTGATGCTGGGAAAGGTTGAAGATGGGAGGAGAAGGGGACAACAGAAGATGAGATGGTTGGATGGCATCACTGATGTGATGGACATGAGTAGACTCTGGGAATTGGTGATGGACAGGGAAGCCTGGTATGCTGCAGTCCATGGGGTCACAAAGAGTCAGACACTACTGAACAACTGAACTGAACTGAACTTCAGACCTGTTCAAGATGTCTCTATTCTACATAATTCCTACTTAATTATAGATTGCAACTATCCATGCCCAGATTTGTGGCTTAGTGGCTCATATAACATCCAGTTCATGATGATCACATGAATAATGAACATCGGTGGCTCAGACGGTAAAAGAATCTGCCTACAGTGCAGGAGACCTGGGTTCGATCTCTGGGTTGGGAAGATCCCCGGGAGAAGGGAACAGCTGTCCACTCCAGTATTCTGGCCTGGAGAATTCCATGGACAGAGGAGGCTGACGGGATACAGTCCATGGGGTCTCAAAGAGTTGGACACGGCTGAGCGACTTTCACACGCTTAAATAAAGTCTCTATGAGGACATAGGGGCATGATGGTTCTGCATGATATACCGTAGCCTTACAGATCCACCTGGGCTTTACCAGGTGGTGCTAGTGGTAAAGAACCCTCCCACCAATGCAGGAGACATAAGAGAAGCAATTTCAATCCCTGGGTCAGGAAGATCCCTGGAGGCAGGCATGACGACCACTCCTGTATTCTTGCCTATCAAAGAGGGGCTCTATGTTAGGCTCTTCCAATAAAGGATGGTAGAAGGAGACTGTAAGGCTGATGAAGGAAAATGGGATTTGTTATCTCCCGTTTATTTCCGGCTGGATTCCTACACGCTCCCTGTCTACTCGTTGTTTCTGTGAGCACCACTCCAGCAGTGTTTCTTCATCCTGCCAGCATTTCCTTCCCCTCGGAGCAGCTGAATCCAGTTTTCAGCGTTTCTGGTGCTGTACTGAACCCTCCCTCAGTACACCAGCCTGCTCCCCGTCTTCTGAGTATAATTCCAGCACAACCTCTCCCTCGTGTTCAGAAGGCCATTTCTATAGGCTGAGTCACAGTGCCAGTTAAGCAATGTATCTTCCATAAGGTCTGAAATTCAGTGCCATGGGTTCCCTTTTCTAGGTTTCTAGGCTTTAATCATTTTAACCTTTCTCCTTTGTTCCTTAACCCTAGGAATGAGAGCTGCTTCCTGTGGCTGCTCTCTTCATCACCCTGTAGGGTTCTCTTTCTACTCTTTCAGTTATTTTATTAACAACTCTATACCCAGTTAATAAATCTTTATATTAAAATATTCTTTTCAAATCGATATGATAGTTTCTTTCTTCTGATCTACTCTGGTTGATATATCCATCCATTTAAATCTGAATTTTAAATAGTATTATTTTAGTTCTTAGATATCCATTTGTGATCCTTTCATAGACTCTATTCCCAGGAAGCAGAGTTGTAGGCTTATTGTTAGGATAAAACTTTTTAATTGATTTGCTTCCACTTAATGACTTTTAATAAATTTAGTTCCTCTAGATTTTAGGTTGGCAAATTATGGTCCACAGGCTGCTGCCTATTTTTGTAAATAAAGTTGTTGAAATACAGCTATGTCCATTCATTTATGTATTGGCTATGGCTGCTTTTGAGCTACAATGGCACAACTCGGTAGTCACAGCACCATATAACTTGGAAAACCTAAAATATTTACTCTCTGACTCTTGACAGAAAAATGTTCGCTGACTTCTATGCTGGAGTCATGCCATCAGCCTAGCACAAGGCCTTGGCTCCCTCTAGTCTCACTTTTGTGCACCAAGGTGTAAGCTGTGCAACAGGATGAAGGGGCGTTTCCCCAGTGGTTTGGAAGAGGCTTTGGAGACTTACTAACGTGTCCTAGAAAGTCTGTACTAAAGATGATGATACCAGTTTTGTGGTTCTGTTTCCCTTAGCATGTCACCATATGATTAATATGGAAATTTAAGAAAAGAGGCTAAAAGAGATCATTTCTTTGAAGAGAATAATCAGTTTATCTCACCATCTAAATGAAAGGAGAAGCATGTATAGAAATTGACATATATCTCCTAGAGACTGGGGAACAAACAGCTGGGATTATACCTGAAAAAGTCTATAAGACAAGACGTGGCTATAGAATGGTTAGAGCAGAGAGGACTGCTTGAGAATGGCTGCCCTTCCAGAGTTCACTGGGGCAGGTTTCCTGTTTCTCACGGGACAGACATGATCTTTATAAAGGGAGCTTGACACAGGTCATTTGAAAGGCAACTCCTAAAAATCATCTCATGAAAGAGCAAAGTAATCCAGGAAAATACCGTCCAGGTAAATTTCGACATCAGAAACCAGGATCATAATCATTTCTTATGATTCAGTACCTTTAAGGAATCAGCACAGGAACCTCAGATAGGACAGCCCATGTGAAAAGATTCCAATAAAACCCACAAAGGTACTAATGGTAAAGGGTCAATGCTGCAAACTTAGGGTGTTTCAACCCTGCATGTTCCAAAGAAAGATTTGACACTTGACTGGTTTCTGGAAGAAAACCTCTAAGCACTTGGAATATCCTACCCAGCAAGAGTATCTCTGTATACCCAGGGTCTTGAGTCACACCAGATAGTCTAGTTTATGCTAACAACGTCATCTATAGTGATTTCTTTTTTGTTTTCTTGGAGCTCAGAGCTATGCTGTTTCAATTTGAGCTGGAGACCAAGTAGTTATAATCAATCACATGGGTGCTCCATGTTTATGTCATGAATCCCTAATAAAACCCCTGGACACCAAGGCTCCAGTGAGTTTTTCTCATTGGCAATACTTTACATGTGTGGTCATACATTCATCGTTACTGGGTGAACCAAGCACTGTTCATATAACTCCACCAAGAGAGGACAATTTGAAAGCTGTGTCTGTTTTCTCCTGGGCTCCACTCTACTCTATGTACCTTTGG
This sequence comes from Bubalus kerabau, assembly GCF_029407905.1. Lineage (NCBI taxonomy): Eukaryota > Metazoa > Chordata > Mammalia > Artiodactyla > Bovidae > Bubalus > Bubalus kerabau. The sequence goes on from NC_073624.1 coordinate 23,184,267, forward strand.
CCTTTGCTGATTTTCATCAATATCTTTTTATTTTAATAAACTATAACACTGATTGTACTGAGCTCTCTGGGAGTCATTTAATGGGAGTCATCAAACCTCCAAGTGTCTTGACAGAATGAATCTTCATTAAAATATTCAGGATGACTGATAGCTTTTGACAGCCCAAAAGAGAACTGTAGATAATGCTAGCTATAGATGGAACCATAAAGGAACCACAGGCAGCACAAGATGATGGGGAGATAAATAGCAATCTGCAAAAAAATCCTCTCCTATGTTAGATTTCAAGGCTTAAATGGGGTCTGAAATTGCTGAGTGGGAGATCTTTTATACTGAATGACAAATTTAAACTTTATTTTTAGTCTGGGCTGCACTTGATGTATGAGTGATGATAGAAGCTGTGGGGGCTGCCTAAGAGAAGGCAGAGAAGAATAACTTCTTATTCTTGAAAGAGAAGAATAACTCAGTAAAACAGGATTGAAGGGGCAGTGGCAAGAAAAAATAAATTTGCTTACTGGTTTTTTGGTGCTTGAAAACAAGTTGCTTTTACATCATATGTAGACAAAGTCTTTCTATACTTTACTCTCTAAAAATGCAGGCATCCCATATCTACATTAAATTGCCCTAGGAAGGGATCAAAAGCGAAAACTTCTGTCAAAACATGGGATTCCTGAGAACAGCAGTGTTAATAAGTAGCACTCAGTACCCAAATTAGCACTCTATCTGGGAAATGAGAAGAATGAAAGACTACTCTGCATTTTAAAGTATGCAATAATTTCTGTATTTTCTTCCTTCACAATAAACTCTACTGTGCCCTATGCTCTGGGCCATCTATATTCTAAGTCCTGTGCTTTCACTCGTATTCATTTATTTATTTGAGACCACCCATGGTACCTGATCAAGAAATAATCTGGTTCTAATGAGTGTTGCAACTGCACCTCTAGGCATCAGTGAAGGTTGTGTAGTAAATTTAACCGGAGAAGGCAATAGCACCCAGTCCAGTACTCTTGCCTGGAAAATCCCATGGACGGAGGAACCTGGTAGGCTGCAGTCCACAGGGTCGCAAAGAGTCGGACACGACTGAGCGACTTCACTTTCACTTTTCACTTTCATGCATTGGAGAAGGAAATGGCAACCCACTCCAGTGTTCTTTCCTGGAGAATCCCAGGGATGGAGGAGCCTGGTGGGCTTCCATCTATGGGGTCGCACAGAGTCGGACACGACTGAAACGACTTAGCAGCAGCAGTAAATTTAACATGCCAGTTCATTCTATGCTCATTATTTCCCTAGCACACTTTTAGGTCATGTTGTTGTTTTGTTGTTCAGTTGTGTCTGACCCCCAGGACCCCATGGACTTCAGAACACCAGCTTTCCCTGTCCTTCACTATCTCCCTGAGTTTGATTAAACTTCATGTCCATTGAGTTGGTGATGCCATCCAACTATTTCATTCTCTGTTGACCCCTTCTCTGCCCTCAATCTGTCCCAGCATCAGGATCTTTTCCAGTGATTTGGCTCTTCCCATCAGGTGGCCAAAGTATTGCAGCTTCCACTTCAGCATCAGTCCTTCCAATGAATATTCAGGATTGATTTCCTTTGGAATAACTGGTTTCATCTCCTTGCTGTCCAAGGGACTCTCAAGAGTCTTCTCCAGCACCACAGTTCAAAAAAATCAATTCTTTGGCACTCAGCCTTCTTTATGGTCCAACTCTCACAGCTGTACATGACTACTGGAAAAATCATAGCTTTGACTATATGGACCTTTGCCAGCAAAATGATGTCTCTGCTTTTTACTCTGTTGTCTAGGTTTTTCATAGCTTTTCTTCCAAGGAGCAAGCGTCTTTTAATTTTGTGGCTGCAGTCACTGTCCACAGTGATTTTGGAGTCCGAGAAAAGAAAATTGATCACTGTTTCCACTTTTTCCCCATCTATTTGCCATGAAGTGATGGGACCGGATGCCATGATCTTAGTTTTTTTAATACTGAGTTTTAAGCCAGCTTTTTCACTCTCTTCTTTCATCTTCATCAAAAGACTCTTTAGTTCCTCTTCCTTTTCTGTCATTAAAGTGGTATCATCTGTATACCTGACGCTGTTGATATTTCTTGTGGTCTTAATTCCAGCTTGTTCATCATCCAGCCTGGTATTTCTCATGATTACTCTGCATATAAGTTAAATAAGCAGGGCAACAATATAAAATCTTGATGTACTCCTTTCCCAATTTTGAACAGGTCCATTGTTCCATGTTCAGTTCTAACTGTTGCTTTTTGACCTGCATACAGGTTTTTCAGGAGACAGGTAAGGTGGTGGCTTGGTATTCCTATCTCTTGAAGAATTTTCCATAGTTTGTTATGACTGACATAGTGAAAGGCTTTAGTGTAGTCAATGAAGCAGATTGCTTTTTTAATGATCCAGCAGATTGTTTTTTAATGATCTTGCTTTTTCTGTGATCCAGGAGATGTTGGCAATTTGATCTCTGGTTCCTCTGCTTTTTCTAAATCCGGTTTGTGCATCTGGACATTCTCAGTTCACATACTGCTGAAACCTTAGTTTGAAGGATTTTGAGCATAATCTTGCTAGCATGTGAAATGAGTGCAATTGTATGGTAATTGGAACATTCTTTGGCACCACCTTTCTTTGGGATTGGAATGAAAACTGACCTTTTTGAGTCCTGTGACCACTGCTGAGTTTTCCAAATTTGCTGGCATGTTGAGTGCAGCACTTTCACAGAATCATCTTTTAAGATTTTAAATAACTCAGCTGGAATTCCATCACCTTCACTAGTTTTGTTCATAGTAATGTTTTCTAAGGCCCACTTGACTTCACATTCTAGGATGTTTGACTCTAGGTGAGTTGAACACACCATCATGGTTATCCTGGTCATTAAGACCTTTTCTGTATATTCTTGCTACCTCTTCTGTTTCTGTAAGGTCCTTGCATTTCTGCTCTCTACTGTGCCCATCTTTGAGTGGAATGTTCCTTTGGTATCTCCAATTTTCTTGAAGAGATCTCTAGTCTTTTCCATTTAATTGTTTTCCTCTATTTCTTTGCATCATTCACTTAAGAAGGCTTTCTGATCTCACCTTAGTATTCTCTGAAATTCTGCATTCAGTTGAGTAAATCTTTCCCTTTTTCCTTTGCTTTTAGTTTATCTTCTTTTCTTAGCTATTTGTAAGACCTCCTCAGACAACCACTTTGCCTTCTTGTATTTCTTTTTCTGGGGGATGGTTTTGGTCACCATCTCCTGTACACTGTTACAAACCTCTGTCCACAGTTCTTCATGCACTCTGCCTACCAGATCTAATCCCTCGAGTCTATTTGTCACATCCCCTGTTAATACATTAGCCACAGTAATGAGTTGTTATAATTTCCAAATAGTCATTGCCTTGTCTTGGGGTTTTTTATGTCTATGAGACTTGCTACCAGAGCTTTTATAGTTGTAATCTAGCCACAAATAAATACATTTCTTTCCAAGCACTGTTCTTATATCTCATCAAAATTCCCAATGTCTTAGTGATATTTGGAACATATTTTGAATCTGTTCATCTACCCATCCAAAACATACTTGCTAAATACCAAGAAGGTGAGAAAGATAGTCTTTCCCGGTAAGCAAGTCTGCTTTTTAAGTATTATGCTCTTGGTTTAAAATCATGCTGGGCAATTGGTGACAATATCAAAATAATGAAGCATCAGAATATCTAAAATTATGAGAGATAGAAGAGGAAGAGAGGATCATGGAACCAATAAGCAATTGAAGAAAATATTGAAAATTAAGTCTGAGTGCATCAGAAAAACAGAAATAGTTTGGGGTCTATGGAGTCTAGATATTTTTCTCTATTTTAGCTTTTATTTTACCAATTTGAGTTTTTATATTTTTGCTTTTAAAAAATGTATTGGAATAGTGTTGAAAATTTATCAAATGATTCTTTAGTATTAATCTTTGAAACGTTTTCCTGCTTACATGCAATATCCTCCTGCTTGAAAACTTATCCCAGTTATTTGCCAAAGTCAGCTTGATATTCAACGGTTCTCTGGGATGATGTTTTGTCATTTTCCTTTTGCCATGTGTTAATTGCTCCCTGATCCTTGGTTGTATTTTTGTTTTTAGTGCACTCATTCTTTTCTAAATCTAAATCTTTAATCTATGTGTGTGTGTGTGCTCAGCTGCTCGGTCATGTCTGGTTATCTGCAACTCCATGGACCATAGCCCACCAGGCTCCTCGGTCCATGGGATTTTCTAGGCAAGAATACTAGAGTGGATTGCCATTTCCTACTCCAGGTGATCTTTCTAATCCAAGGATCAAACCCATGTCTCCTATGTCTCCTGCATTGGTCAGCAGATTTGTTACCAGTGAGTCACCTGTGATCACTTATAATTTTTTTTTTTTAGCATTGAGGAATTTGTTTCCTTGTTAAGAGATTTTCATAAAATGCAATTTGGAATATTGCCATCCCCTGGATATCCTTGCATTTTCTGACATATATCATTCCTTTTAGCTTCTATAGCCTTAGATGATCTCACTAATCATTCTATATCATTAATTAGATGATATACATTCCAAATTCTAAGTCTACTAGTTAATCCACTTTTGTATTGTTGAAACACTTAATTGTTTCTTGATGCATTTTATTTGAAATATTAACGTCATGGCTTGTATCAAGAAGTAGTCACTAATGACCTGAGGCTTTAAAACAACTTTATTTTTGTGTTCAGATATTCAGCTTTTATTTTTAATTAAAATTTCAACATATTCCTGAACATATTTACTCTCCTTATTTTGGTGCCCTTTTCTATTTTTAAATGAAAACTTAAAATAATTACCTTTCTTTAGGAATTAAATCTCTATATATCTTTACAAGTGTAAATATATCTACATTAATACATATTTATGGCTATTCTTTATATATACATATATTTTTATGAAATCAATATAGTACAAATTAAGTGAGATTGAACTAATATTTTGCCTAACATAAAATGCATAATTTTACTGTTAGTTATATCATCACCATCTTGATGGAAACACAGCAAAATCCTTTTCTTTTGGCATTTTCCAGGAAGATTTTTTTTCCTGTCATTTGTTGTTCAGTCACTCAGTTGTGTCCAACTCTTTGAGACCCCATGGACTGCAGCAGGCCAGGCTTCCAATCATGCTGTGCAGTTTTCAGGATCCAACCTGTGACTGAATCCAGGCCACAGCAGTAAAAAGCCAGAATTCTAACCACTAAGCTACCAAGGGAACTCCCAAGAAGATATTTTCAATAAGGCTCAATCACCCATCACAGAATAGAATTTAAACAGTCAGGATGAAAATAAAAACATAAATATGAAGTCCTGTTTGTTGTCTTCATTCTTGAGAAGGTCATCATCGCTTCAGGGTTATTTTTGGAAGAGTAGGTTTTCTTAGATTCATGTAACCCTTCAGCTTCCTTAGGACACAGAGTGAAGCCTGTTTCAATTTGCTGTTCCACAAAATCAGAAGCAAAGGGTGGCCAGAAGGACAGAAAAATAACAGCATGTTCACAAAAATCTTTGCCACAAAACTGTCCAGAATGTGACTGGCCCACCCTGTTATAATATTGCTCAAATAGTATAGAACGTAGAGGAATAGGAATGAAATCATAGCCTTCAGGGCTCTCACATGGGCCTCTGAGCTACAGTCTACACCCTTCATACGCCTGAGATGACCACATAAGGAGAGGATTAAAAGGAGAAAGGAGGCCAGGGACACTACAAAGGGGATGAGGAACATTATGGTAAGGAACAAATTGTATTTTATCATTAGAAAGTGCAATGTCATATTTTTTTTGCTATTTACCTGGTTTTGGGACAGGATTTCAACTACCATATTCTTTTGAAGAAGGCACAAGCAGAAAGAGAAGACAGCCCCCAGTGCAATAATGAGAAGCACCTTGTGAATTCTCCGTTTCATCCACAGGAAAAGGAAATTAGAAAAGTTGGCTATTCTGAGGAGATAGAAGACACTGATGCAGGTGGTGCAGGCTACGGAGAAATAACTGGATCCTGTCCAGAGGAACTCCAAATTTATCAGGAGATTCTTGTTGTACTGTATTTCCTCAGAGATTACATATAAACCTGTATTTGAAATCATTATGCACAGCACAAATATTCTGGAAGTAGCCAAGCAGGTGAGAATAAAGTCAATCAGGGAGACCTTCCTGCTCCTGATCCAATCAATACAGTTAACCAGAACAATGAATCCATTTCCCAAAATACCCAGTAAGAATTCTCCAGCAGAAATGATCGTAAGTATATTGTTCAATGTTCTCTCCATGCCCACTGATAGGAAATCTCTGCCTTCAGTACTCCACTGACTTATAAATGAGGCGTTACAGATTTATGCATTCAAAGCTCTAATGTTCAATAAGTTCCTTTTCCCTGTACTTTAATAATCACTGGCAAAAAAATAAAAGCCTTCAAGATGCTCCCAAAGTATTAGCTATCTTTAGGAAACCACCTTTCTTCCTCTCAAGATCTCAGCCAGTGATTTTCAAGGCAAATATTATGTATGTGTTGCCACTGCTGTAACACTGCTTATAATTTCCATGTAAAGTTATGCATTAGAATTTGAATCTTGGTTTGCTAACACACAAGATAGAGATCAATTTTTAGATATTTTTTTTTCTTAGGATTTAGACACTTTTTTGTTTCATTCAGCTCAGTTATAAGCCAGAAACACTAAACTCCAATCTAGAAAATGTCTTGTCTCGATCTGGATGCTCCGAGAAACAGGGCATTACTGAGGAAAGTGCTTGGACAGTAGAAGGTGGCTGGGGAGCTGTTATACTAGCATGTAAGTCTGACTCTTGGGGAGGGAGAGGGAATGAAACAAGAAAAGTCATAGTAAACAATCCTAACAAGTTCTGAGGCCAGTGGGCAGTGTCAAGGCAATGGTGCACATCAGAGGGGTCCTGAGCCTCCTGGGAGCAGGACTGCCATTGAATCTCTGCTCTGTTCAGTCACTGACTGGGAGCAGCTTGTAGGAGGGAATGGGATTGCAGGGCATGGGACAAAGGCTTACCAACTGCTGGGGAAATATAATTAAAAGCAAAATCTCCTCCCAACCTGGAAAATCTCACCACAAGGTAGTAGACAAAGAAGACAACTTTGTTATTGAATAACAAACTATAAAAATAAAAAAGCTATAACAAACCCAGGAAGTGTATTAAAAAGCAGAGACATCACTTTGCCAACAAAGGTCTGTCTAATCAAAGCTGTGTTTTTTCCAGTAGTCATGTATGGATGTGAGAGCTGGACCATAAAGAAGGCTGAGCACCAAAGAGTTGATGTTTTCAAACTGTGGTCCTGGAGAAGACTCTTGAGAGTCCCTTGGACTGCAAGGAAATCCAACCAGTCAATTCTAAAGGAAATCAACCCTGAACATTCATTGGAAGGACTGATGCTGAAGTGGAAGCTGCAATACTTGGGCCATCTGATGTGAAGAGCCAACTCATTGGAAAAAACCCTGTGGTTAGCAAGGACTGAAAGCAGGAGGATTAGAAGGTAACAGAGGATGAGATGGTTCAATACCATCACTAATTCAATGGACATGAATTAGAGCAAACTCTGGGAGACAGTGAAGGACATGGAAGCCTGGCATGCTGCAGTCCATTGGGTCACAAAGAGTCGGGCACAACTTAGTGACTGAACAACACTGTTATTGTGACTTTTCTTAAACCCATAAAATATTTTTAATGTATGTTTAAATTTCCATTTACATGAAATTTAAAAACTTTTCATTATTAATTTCTATCAAAATTGAATTAAAATAAAATATTATACTTCATAGGTTGGTAAGTCATGACATCTGTTACAATTTGTTTCACAGCATGTAGATGGCCAGTTTCAGTAAATGTTTTTCCTTAAAATAATGTGTATGTGTAGTTTTGGGTAAACTGTTTCATACAACCATTGAATCGATTTGTTAATCATGTTGTTTAAATCTTATTTATCTTTTTTGAATTTTGTCTTCTTGTTCCATCATCTATTGAGATTTAAAGTTAAATTATTCTTCTCTGGGTACGGATTTTTCAATTTCTGTTTGAAATGTCAATTTTTGCTTTACATATTTTGATGCTAAGCTATTTAGTGGTAGAATTGTAGTATCTGCACACTAAATTTAACCTCTTGCTGTATGAACCGACAGTGTCTGCTCTAGTGGTTTCTTTTTTTTTTAAGTTTTAAAGTTTACCTTGATATTAAAATAATTATATTAGCTTATTATCACTTGTATTTCATGGCATAATCTTCTAAATTTTGCTTTTAATTTGTTCTATATCATCAGAGTTTAGATATATATCTTGAAAGTAGTATAGAGATAGTGAAATAGGAATTAAGGCTCTAATTTTAACCTTCCATTTCTTATAGGATTCCAAGAAATGTAATTCTTGTAGGGTTCCCCTCTCCCTTTGATGTAGTATATTGTCATGTGAACTTCTTAACCAATAAAGTATTGTGGAAATGAAGTCTTGTTTCTGGATGAGAGAACTGACTCACCAATTCAAGACTCTGCAGGGTTCCTGTGTTATTTTGGGTCCAGAAAGAGCTTCTGTTAGCCTGTGACAACTTTGTCACTACTCTGAGCACTGGATATAGAGCAGAATCTAAAAACAAAAACAAATAAAAATTTACATGAGGTCTCTGAGGTTTGAGAGTTCTGTTATTGTAACATAGCCTAAGCTACCTTCACTAGATACCTTAGAATTGGTCTCTTCAGGTGGGGTCTGCCAAAACTAAATACCTAAAATAGGTAATATTGGCTTAATATTTAATTAGTTGGAATGAGTGTCAAGAAAACCATGGCTGGTTCCTGGAAGACATGCTAAGAAGTGGCAAAATATTTCACAAACCATTTCATGTGAATACTTAGAAAACAGATTACATATTTGAGGATTTTGTAACTCTAGGCTGAGAGGATTATAAGTGAATAACAGTAGTGGTACATTTGACAACACATTTTAAAAAACTGAGCTCAGACATAATTATCTTCTTTGAAAGCAGAAACAAAAAGTATTAGAATCTAGGAAATATGGGATCTTACAGAGCCAGAAGAGGTCATTGCTTCTCAATACTGGATAGTACTGGCTAAGAACTGCCTTCAGGCTAAGATGATCTCAAGGGTATGGCTATCATATCCATGTTAAAACTTCTAACTGAATTAAAGTTACAGGTAAAAGTCCAATTAATAGTGATTATATCCAATGCATCCCTTCATTTTGACAAAGTAACTAAAGGCAGAAACACTAGAGATCTGATTTTCCTACTGAAGCTTCATCAACTGAAAATATCTGCTATAAGTTCAAGAGAATAGGCACAGGTTTGAAAAAGCAATCAAGTACAGTAAGAGAAATGCTGGGCTGGAGGAAGCACAAGCTGGAATCAAGATTGCTGGGAGAAATATCAATAACCTCAGATATGCAGATGACACCACTCTTACAGCAGAAAGTGAAGAACTAAAGAGCCTCTTGATGAAAGTGAAAGAGGAGAGTGAAAAAGTTGGCTTAAAGCTCAACATTCAGAAAACGAAGATCATGGCATCCGATCCCATCACTTCACGGGAAATAGATGGGGAAACAGTGGACACAGTGGCTGACTTTATTTTTCTGGGCTCCAAAATCACTGCAGATGGTGATTGCAGCCATAAAATTAAAAGACGCTTACTCCTTGGAAGGAAAGTTATGACCAACCTAGATAGCATATTGAAAAGCAGAGACATTACTTTGCTAACAAAGGTTCGTCTAGTCAAGGCTATGGTTTTTCCAGTAGTCACGTATGGATATGAGAGTTGGACTGTGAAGAAGGCTGAGCACTGAAGAATTGATGCTTTTGAACCGTGGTGTTGGAGAAGACTCTTGAGAGTCCCTTGGATTGCAAGGAGATCCAACGAGTCCATCCTAAATGAGACCAGTCCTGGATGTTTCTTACTTTGGCCACCTGATGCGAAGAGCTGATTCACTGGAAAAGACCCTGATGCTGGGAAAGATTGAGGGCAGGAGGAGAAAGGGACGACAGAGGATAAGATGGTTGGATGGCATCATCAACTCAATGGACGTGGGTTTGGGTTTACTCCGGGAGTTGGTGATGGACAGGGAGGCCTGGCGTGCTGTGGTTCATGGGGTCACAAAGAGTTGGATACGACTGAGCAACTGAACTGAACTGAACAGTAAGTGTAAGGAGGATAACTAGGGGAAAACTGTGAGTTTTTCTGGTAGTACATAAAGCTGACTGGAATCAAATAGGTAAAGCACTACATTTTTAAAAGAGCTATGGTTCTTTGAAAGAACTGCCAGCCAAGACTAGGCTGCATGCTGAGATAAAATTCCTAATCCAGAGATAAACTTAACACAGTATAAAGACAAATGGGTGAATATAGAAGATGGGAGCAAATCTTATAACTATTATATTTTGTCTTTTTCTACTTCTGAAAGTGGGCTTTCCTGATGCTTCAGCGGTAAAGAATCTACCTACCAGTGCAGCAGACTCAGGTTAGGAAAATCCACTGGAGATCCCTAGGTCAGGAAAAGCCCCTAGAGAAGGAAATGGCAACTCACTCCAGTGTTCTTGCCTGGGAAATACCATGGACAGAGGCGCCTGGCAGGCTAAAGTCCATGGGGTGGCAAAAAGTCGGACACAACTGAGCAACTGAGCTCACACACACTTCTGAAAGTACATCTCTATTTATAAGAAATTTATATTCTTATTCCCTTTCAAGACAACTCCAACTATCCTTGGCCTTAACAGAGACCAGTCACAGCTAGAAGATCCTAGAAATGCAACAATAACACCCAGCTTATTTAACATATACAGAATACATTGTGTGAAATGCTGGGCTGGATGAAGCGCAATCTGGCATCAGACTGCCAGGAGAAATATCAATAATCTTAGGTATACAGATGACACCACCCTTATGGCAGAAACTGAAGAGGAACTGAAGAGCCTCTTGATGAAAGTGAAATAGGAGAGTGAAAAAGTTGGCTTAAAACTCAACATTCAAAAAACTAAAATCATGGCAACTGGTTGCATCACTTCATAGCAAATAGATCGGGAAACAATGAAAACGGTGAGAGATTTTATTTTCTTGGGCTCCAAAATCACTGCAGATGGTGACTGCAGTCATGAAATTAAAAGACGCTTGCTCCTTGGAATAAAAGCTGTGACCAACCTAGACAACATATTAAAAAGCAGACATTACCTTTCTGACAAAAACATAGTCAAAGCTATGGTTTTTCCAGTAGTCATGTATGAATGTAAAAGTTGGACCATAAAGAAAGCTGAGCACTGAAGAATTGATGCTTTTGAACTGTGGTGTTGGAGAAGACTCTTGAGAGTCCCTTGGACTGCAAGGAGATCCAAGCAGTCAATCCTGAAGGAAATCAACCCTAAATATTCATTGGAAGGACTGATGCTGAAGCTGAAGCTCCAATATTCTGGCCACCTGATGTGAAGAACTAATTCATTAGAAAAGGACCCTAATTATAGGAAAGATTGAAGGCAGGAGGAGAATGGGATGTCAGAGGATGAAATGGTTGGATGGCATCACCAACTTAATGGATATGAGTTTGAGCAAGCTCTGGGAGTTGCTGATGGACAGGGAAGGCTGGCATGCTACCATCCATGGGGTCTCAAAGAGTTGGACATGACTGAGTGACTGGACTGAAAAAAACATATAAATCCTTACACTAGCTAAGGGAGAGTTTAGTGGAAGGAAGGAGATATTACTGAGAAAAAAAAGAAAGCTGAGGCAGGTGACAGACCTAACAGTTATGTACAGGAGTCAGCCAGTAATCCAAGCAACCTAGTTACTGAATTAGCTCACTGTTCTTTCTCTAGTGAAAGCATCATGAACTCCACAGTTAGTACCACCATGAAAATGCCTTCCTCTAGGGAGAGAAAACCCCAGATTTTTTAGTAGGGTCTCATGAGTTAAGGGATTGATAGTCAATATTTACTGTTTTTGTAGTTCTCTGTTGCTGTTTCATTTGATCCGTAAAAAAGAAAAATCCATTCTACTGTGGGATAGGGCCACATCCGTGTTTATGAAAGCATTAACACTCATTTTTCAAATGACTCAGCTAGCAATTTGATTCTAGCAAGTACATCTTCTATTTTCTTTGATGAATCATGGGTTATATTTTTCCATATTCAAAAGAGTATCCAAAAAATTAAGTGCAGTGTTCTCAGATGCAAATATGGGCCCAGATTTCCTTTCACTGTTTTCACCCTCAAATGAACTTATGAACACTTTATGATCCCCAGCTAGGTCGGAAAGAAATAGCAGATTGAATAACAGAATTGACAGATTTCTGAATTTAGAGATGGCAATTTGGCATCCCCATCACTACCAGCATTGTTATTTGTTCATTCTTGAAGTGCTTAGTGAAAGAGGTAAACTAGCAATGAAGAGTTTGGATTCAAAATCATGTGTGACATTCCGTTAGTTATAAACATCACTGTAAAAATCAAAATTTAAATATTAAAGAAATACTGAAAAAGGTCAGTTTTCATTCCAATCCCAAATAAGGGCAATGCCAAAGAATGTTCAACTACCACTTGTTGGCACACATTTCACATGTTAGCAAGGTAATTCTCAAATTTCTCCAAGATCGGCTTCAACAGTACATGAATAAGAAATTCCAGATGTACAAGTTGGATTTAGAAAAGGCAGAGGAACCAGAGATCAAATTGTCAACATCTGTTGAATCATAGAAAAAGCAAGAGAATTCCAGAACAACTTCTGCTTCGTCGACTACACTAAAGCCTCTGATTGTGTGAATCACAACAAATTGTGGAAAATTTTTAAAGAGATGGGAATATCAGACCACCTGCCTCCTTAGAAACCTGTATGCAGGTCAAGAAGCAAACAGTTAGAAAAGGACATGGAACGACAGACTGGTTCAGAATTGGAAAAGGAATATGTTAAGGCTGTATAGTGTTACTCTGCTTATTTAACTTCTATGCAGAGTACATCATCCAAAATGCTGGGCTGGATGAAGCACAAGCTGGAATCAAGATTGCCAGGAGATATATTACTAACCTCAGATAGGCAGATGATACCACCCTTACGGCAGAAACCAAAGAGGAACTAAAGAGCCTCTTGATGAAGGTGAAAGAGGAGAGTGAACAAGCTGGCTTAAAATTCAGCATTCAAAAGCAAAGATCATGGCATCCAGTCCAATCACTTCATGGCAAACAGAAGGGGAAACAATGGAAACAATGAGACTATTTTCTTGTGCTCCAAAAATCACTGCTGATGGTGACTGCAGCCATGAAATTAAAAGGTGCTTGATCCTTGGAAGAAAAGCTATGACAAACCTAGACAGCATATTAAAAAGCAGAGACATCATTTTGCCAACAAAGGTCTGTATAATCAAAGCTATGATTTTCCAACAGTCATGTACAGATGTGAGATTTGGACCATAAGGAAGGCTGGGCGCTGAAGAATTTATGCTTTTGAATTGTGATGCTAGTGAAGAGCCTTGAGAGTCCCTTGAGCTTCAAGGAGATCAAACCACTCAATCCTAAAGGAAATCAATCCTGAGTATTCATTGGAAGAACTGATGTTGAAGCTGAAGCCCCAATACTTTGGTCACCTGATGCGAAGAGCCAACTCATTGGAAGAAAAGACCCTGAGGCTGGGAAAGATTGAAGGCAAAAGGACAAGTGGGCAACAGAGGCATCACTGACTTAGTGGACATGAATCTGATCAAACTCTAGGAGACAGTGGAAGACAGGGAAGCCTGGCATGCTGCAGTCCATGGGGTCACAAAGAGTCAGACACAACTTAGCAACTGAACAACATCAAACTTCTTTACAATTTTATTTCTCATTTTTTCAGTTCTTGAGTTGACTCCATGACTCATTATTTTGGCAAATACCTTTTTTCTAATACATGAAATAGTGGATGTGAATTTTTAGCTTTAGCATATCTCCAGTTTGATTATACAGAGCATTTTTTATTTTGTTGAGTTCTAAATGTTTATCTCTTACTTAGAAACTTAAAAGAGAGAGTTTCATTTCTGAATTTATCTTTAAATTTCTTTGGCATTTTATTGCATTATAATTTATGTAAGATCTCTCCTATAGAATCTGCTGAGACATTTATTGTTAGAGTCTCACACATGGTCCATGTGTGTAAATGTTTTATACATATTTGAAATGATTGTGTAAATATTTTCATCAAGTTCATATCCCACATAAAATCATTTGATTTTGGTAATTGTATTCTTCAAAATTTTCATGTCATTAATTTGCTTGTTATAGTACCTTATGGAAAGCGTGTTAAATTCTATTCATGTACTCATCAGCTTCTCCATGTGATGAAGGAGAACTCCTTTTAGTTTTGCTCTATTTGTTTTACCTAATGCACTGTTCGTTGTTGCTGTTGTTATTTAGTCACTAAGGTGTCCAACTCTTGCGAAGCAATGGACTGTAGCCACCGAATGCTCTATCCATGCTATTTCCCAGGCAAGAACACTGGAATGGGTTGCCATTTCCTTCTCCAAGGGATCTTCCCGACCCAGGGATTAAACCTGTATCTCCTGCATTGGCAGGTCGAATCTTTACCACTGAACCACCAGGGAAGCCCCAGGGCATTGTTAGGTGTGTTTAAATTTATGATTATCACATCTTTTCCATAGATGTTTTCTATCATTCTTACTCAGAAATAATACTTCTTTACCCATTGGTGCTGTTTTTCCATAAATGTCCTTTGTCTTATACATCCCTTTCTGTGGTATATTAGTTGTAATTTGGCTAGATATGACCAATATAAACAAATAAACAAGATATTTTCTTGTGGAATTGATTTAAAGAAAACAAAGTAAGAAGGCAGAATTACACAGTGTACTTTTGTAAATCACATTCTTATAACCCTATAAAAATATGACCCACCTCCCAGAATATTGGAAATAAAAGCAAAAATAAACAAATGGGACCTAATTAACCTTAAAAGCTTCTGCACATCAAAGGAAACTATTAGCAAGGTGAAAAGACAGCCTTCAGAATGGGAGAAGATAATAGCAAATGAAGCAACTGACAAACAACTAATCTCGAGAATATACAAGCAACTCCTACAGCTCAACTCCAGAAAAATAAATGACCCAATCAAAAAATGGGCCAAAGAACTAAATAGACATTTCTCCAAAGAAGACATACAGATGGCTAACAAACACATGAAAAGATGCTCCACATCACTCATTATCAGAGAAATGCAAATCAAAACCACTCTGAGGTACCATTTCACACCAGTCAGAATGGCTGCGATCCAAAAGTCTACAAGTAATAAATGCTGGAGAGGGTGTGGAGAAAAGGGAACCCTCTTACACTGTTGGTGGGAATGCAAACTAGTACAGCCACTATGGAGAACAGTGTGGAGATTCCTTAAAAACTGGAAATAGAACTGCCTTATGATCCAGCAATCCCACTGCTGGGCATACACACTGAGGAAACCAGAAGGGAAAGAGACACGTGTACCGCAATGTTCATCGCAGCACTGTTTATAATAGCCAGGACATGGAAGCAACCTAGATGCCCATCAGCAGATGAATGGATAAGAAAGCTGTGGTACATATACACAATGGAGTATTACTCAGCCATTAAAAAGAATTCATTTGAATCAGTTCTAATGAGGTGGATGAAACTGGAGCCTATTATACAGAGTGAAGTAAGCCAGAAAGAAAAACACCAATACAGTATACTAACGCATATATATGGAATTTAGAAAGATGGTAACAATAACCCTGTGTACGAGACAGCAAAAGAGACACTGATGTATAGAACAGTCTTTTAGACTCTGTGGGAGAGGGAGAGGGTGGGAAGATTTGGGAGAATGGCATTGAATCAAGTAAAATATCATGTATGAAACGAGTTGCCAGTCCAGGTTCAATGCACGATACTGGATGCTTGGGGCTGGTGCACTGGGATGACCCAGAGGGATGGTATGGGGAGGGAGGAGGGTTCAGGATGGGGAACACATGTATACCTGTGGTGGATTCATTTTGATATTTGGCAAAACTAATACAATTATGTAAAATTTAAAAATAAAATAAAAAAATCAAAAAAAAAGAAATCTAATACAAATCACATCATTAATATTTTTGAAATATTTGCATAATGTAAACACCTGATCAACAAAAAAGGTCCATCTAGTAAAAGCTATGGTTTTTCCAGTAGTCGTGTATGGATGTGAGAATTGGACTATAAAGAAAGCTGAGGACCAAAGAATTGATGCTTTTGAACTGTGGTGTTGGAAGAGACTCTTGAGAGTCCCTTGGACTTCAAGGAGATCCAACAAGTCCATCCTAAAGGAGATTAGTACTGAATATTCATTGGAAGGACTGATGCTGAAGCTGAAACTCCAATTCTTTGGCCACCTGATGTGAAGAGCAACTCATTGGAAAAGACCCTGATACTGGGAAAGATTGAAGGTGGGAGAAGAGGACGACAGAACATGAGATGCTTGGACTGCATCACCAACTCAATGGATATGAGTTTGAGTAAACTCTGGGAGTTGGTGATGGACACGGAGGCCTGGCGTGCTGCAGTCCATGGGATTGCAAAGAGTTGGACATGACTGAGTGACTGAGCTGAACTGAACTGAAACACCTAGTCAAAAATAAAACTGAAATTCACTGACAATTTTGAAAATAAAATAGCATGAACAAACATGTGGAAACTGATGTGATTCAATTGAAATAATAGTTAGAGGATGGTGAATGATTTTAGTGGCTCAGCCAGTAAAGAATCTGTCTACAATGCAGGAGACCCAGATTCAGTCCCTGAGTCAGGAACATACCCTGAAAAAGGAAATGGCAACCCACTCCAATATTCTTGCCTGGAGAATTCCATGGACAAAGAGCCTGACAGGCTACAGTCCATGGAGTTACAGAGAGTCAGAAATGATGAAGAAACTTTAACACTGGATGATTTTACAAACCAAGAAATACTGAAAATAAATTAAGAAATAAACTCAAATAATTAGAAAAGGAGAAATAAAATAAACTTGAGACAGCAGAAATAAGTTAATTAAAATAAATAAAAGCAATAAAAGATGAAAGAAAATGACTCATAAATTTGAGACTAACAGTAGTAACTTCTTGAAGATACCATAAAATTGAAAGTCTGTCAAAATACCTAGATTACAGAAGTAATACCATCTTAGGAGTAATTAAGGAAAGCTCAAGAAAAGTGCTTAAAAAGAGGAGACATTTTTTCCTACATACTGAAAAAATAAAGTGGAAGATGGGCAGTTTCTATAGATAAAAAGTACAAAATGAGTTATGATGTACAAAATGGCATTTAAGTATATTAAACATATGTTAAAGTACTTAAAAATCTAAGTAAAATGTCAGAAATTTAACAGAGAATTAACTCTTCCTCAAAATTGCTGTATATACATGGCTTCATAGATTTCCTTGAATAATAGTTCTTAAATGTGACAACATATACAAAATATTGAAGAGAAATAGCCAAAGTTTTTAAATAAAAAGAAATAATCACTATATGAATACTCTAATAAAGATAATAACTAATAGATCTCACTTGAAGAAATAAAACATTGTCAAACAAATTCAAGTGCTTACTTGATTCAAGTGGGTACAAACAAATTACTAGTTAGATGATGATCAAGCAGGCTTTATTCCAAAAATATTAAGGGATGTTCATTATTTCTTTTAATAAATAAGAAGTGGGGGAAATTAACGATCATCTCAAAGAACACCAATGTTGTCTGCTGCCTTCTAATAAAAAAGGAACAAAATAAGGATGCCTATCAATATAGTGGATAGTCTTATTTACCATTAGACAAAGCAGTATGTAAAAGAGAGAATACGTATTCAAATTGAAAGAGTAAAATTGTCACTACGTACAGATGTCTTTTACTATCCATAAAAGGACAGAGAATCAACTAAAGACAGAAAGAAAACACATTGTAACAAGTTAATACCATAACTGGTTATTAATGCAATTTTTAAAATCTTTGTGATTACACAATAAGCAGCCAGCAAATATCATAAGAAAGTAACCATTCAAAAAGGAATCAAAAGATGCATTGATGGCAACCACTTGATTTTTTTCACAGTTCTGATTTATTTCCTTTTAGATTATAAAACCAGCTTTTTTCCTGTGGTGTGCTCCCCTGGTGATATATTGTCCACATCACAAGAGTCTGCTGCTGCAGGTGCTAGAAATGCTGGAACTCATGAAGTTTGAGTTTATAAACTGAGTCTGAGAAATCTCTGCAAGTCTTCAGGTTTGGTAAATAAGGCCAAGCTCATTCTCCCAATTCTAGTATATATAATTCATTAAGTTATTCATTCACTTACTAGCTGATCAAATATTTATTGAACTACTTTGTATACCAAGATCTCTTTTAGGTCCTCAGGCTCACTAATGAACAAGACTACCAAGTTTGTTGGTCTTACAGATCACACTTTTTACTATAGACACAGAGACTAATAGATAGCCTCTCATTATATTCATAAGTTAACATTACTCCCTGACAAAGTTTATCCTTTATCTCTCTTTTGAACTTGATTTTAAGTTGTTGTTCATTTGATAAGTTGTGACCAATGCTTTGGAGAAGGCAATGACACCCCACTCCAGTACTTTTGCCTAGAAAATCCCATGGACGGAGGAGCCTGGTAGGCTGCAGTCCATGGGGTCGCTAGAGTCAGACACGACTGAGCGACTTCACTTTCACTTTTCACTTTCATGCATTGGAGGAGGAAATGGCAGCCCACTCCAGTGTTCTTGCCTAGAGAATCCCAGGGACGGGGAAGCCTGGTGGGCTGCCGTCTATGGGGTCGCACAGAGTCGGACACGACTGAAGTGACGCAGCAGCAGCAAACCAATGCTTTGTGACCCAATGAACTGCAGCATGCCAGACTTCCCTGTCCATCACCATCTCTCAGAGTTTGCTCAAACTCATTTCCATTGGGTTGGTGATGCCATCCAACCATCTCATCCTCTGTCACCCCACTCTCTTCCTTCTTTCAGTCTTTCCCAGAAACAAGTCTTTTCCAATGGGTTAGCTCTTCTCATCAGATGGCCAAAGTATTGGAGCTACAGCTTCAGCATCAGTCCTTCCAATGAATATTCAGGGTTGATTTCCTTTAGAATTGACTAGTTTGATTGCAAGTAAATTTTGATATATTACATTAAGTCTAATCTTCTTCACTCAATTAAATCAGTCCTAGAAAAGTCACATCTTATTGTCCTGTTAACTCACCAATAACCCAGAAGTTCATGATCAGATAAAATATACATTTAAAAAACAAAACAAGGAATTAAGATTTCAAGCTCATTGACAACTATAAGTGAAAACACTGGAAATTTATGCATCATAGTCTAAATTGTGTATGTATTTAAAGATTACAGTGGAACATATAAATCAATTAATTCCTAAGAAAATTTGCAATTTCCTGATAATTTATAAATATACATTTCATGAATCATTGAATTAAAAGGTACTAAAGTGAACAAGTAAGTGAAATACAAGTTGCTCCACGATTCTGAGGAAAATCTAACAAATATTTGTAAATTAATTCTTGTAATTGGAAAACCAATGGGCATGAAAAGTATAACTTTCACATTTTAGTAAATATATGTCTGTCATGTATATTTTTGACATTTTAATTGAAAATTTCCAAACAACTAAAAACTGAAATACTATTTATACCATCTGTTGCTGACAAAAGTTCTTATAGTCCATTTAACTTTTCACTTGTATATGTTAAATACATATACCTATATATATATATAATGTAACTAACATTTAATAAGCATGAAAAAGAGCCTATTACAGATAAACATTTAAAAATATTGACTATCATGCATTACAGAAAAACCTTGAAGAATGGTAAAAAAATATTCTTCAACTTTTTCCTCTTAGAATATATGTTATGTTCTCCAGAATGGTCTATGAATCTGAAGGTTTCCTAGCTTTCAGCCACACCTCAACTGCCACAGCACCAAAAGTGAAGCTTTTCTTAGCTTGTCATTTCCCAGAATCAGGACAAATGAGTGGACTGAAGGGTAAATAGTTCCAAGAGCTTCAGCAAGCATAAAGGCCAGTTCACTCTGTATCACATTGTGATGAAAAGTTGTCATGAGATAAGACAGGAAGTGAATGGCAAGTAGTATGAGAAAAGATATCACCATGATCATGGCTTTGACGTAGGCTTTGCTGCTGGGATCTCTGAACCCTGTTGCATGGCTCCTCATCTTCTTGACATGTTTCAGTAGGGAGAACATTAACAGGAGAAAACAACTCAGGGATATAATAAAGGGTAAGCAAGATTCCATGGTGAATATAATCAATTTGGAAAAGGTTTCAGTGTCACTCCTTTTAGAATTTAAAGTCATATTTCTTTCATATGAATGTATCTTGATATTAATATAGCTGCTCACCAGAGTAAGACTTAAAGGCAGCAATACTAATGTCCCCAGAAACATTACCATAACTACCATTCCAATAGGTGAAGAAAAACAGCATTTGAAAAATTGGCTATCTTGAGGAAATAAAAGAGGCTGAGGCCTGTGTCAAGCCAGACACTAAAATGGTTGGCCAAGAGCCCAACAATACTAAAAAGTATGACTTTATTTCCCTTTATGTCTAAAGATGAAGATGGATAAGACTCCTTTGTAAACCAACTCACCATCATTACCAAAATCAGACCAATTCTGGAAATTGCCAAAGCAGTGAGGATTTGATCAGCCAAGGAGACCTTTTGCACCTTGATCCAGTCAATGCAGTTCACCAGTGCTATGAATCCATTCCCCAGAATGCCAATTATGAATTCTGAATTTATTAAAATGATAAAGATGTTTTCCAAGGAATCCTCCATGTCTGCAAAAAGAGATCTTTAATCTCTAATTGCAACATTGACCATTTCTTGATTTATTATATTTAAATGGTATATGTACACCCTTATTTATGAGATATGCAGTTAGTTTCTTCCTTTAAAAAATTATAGGCTAAAGACCAAGTCAGAAAGCACCTAAGAGGTACTAATGAATGGGCACATAGCTCTCTTTGTAAGAATTGTTTTCTCCCAGACAGATAGCTGCACTCTGAGCCAGGTAGTGTGTGTTCTCAACACAAACTGAAATTTCTCATACTTGATGGTGAAAGAAAAACTGAACTCTCATTTGTTAAAATGCAAATAAATGCATATTCTGTTCATTTTGCACTGCTTGCTTTATTTAATCTCCACCCAACTTGTTCACCAATTTGAGTTATGACCAATAACTTTAAAAAATGTATGTTACCATATGTGAAATAGATGACCAGTCTAAGTTCAGTGCATGAAACAGGACACTCAAAGCCAGTATACTGGGACAACCCTGAGGGATAGGATGGGAGGGAGGTGGAGGTGGGAAGGGGGTTCAGGATGGAGGACATGTGTACACCCATGGCAGATTCATGTCAATGTATGGCAAAAACCACTACAATTTGTAAAGTAATTAGCCTCCAATTAAAATAAATTAATTTTTTAATGCAATGCAGAGAGCTTCATTTGGATTTAAAACTTCTTTTTTCTTTAATAGCTCAGATTTTAATCCCTCATTAATACTTATGAAGCTTTTCTTGATGTTAAAAATCATATTAGACAGCAAAATACTTTAAAACATTATTAATCTTTGTATTATTTAATACTTAAAACCATTTATAGGGCTTTTGAGAAGTGATAGAACTATTTTTATCCCACAACATTCTCTCAGTTAAAGCCAGATATGTGCAATAATGAAAAGAGAAGAAAATCATCTACAGAGCATAAATTGTCCTCACTTCGTGTCTCTTCACCACTCAGTAATAACGCTCACCAATAGTTGTCAGCAAGGTCATACGAGTGAATAAGAAAACAGTGCCCTGCACACAAAGGGTAAGAAGAGTACCTGTCCCTACCGGTAAGATTACATACTACAAACTGATAGTTGTATCCTCTTCAAATTTATCTGTTAACTCCTAACTCCCAATGTGGTGGTATTTGAGGTGGGGCCATTGGGTGATTAGTTTATGACTGTGGAGTCTTCACAAGTGGAAGTAGGATCCTTATAAATTGAAAAGCTGCTGAGTCATAATAAAGAACGAAATTTTGTCACCTGAAACAATGTGAATGGACATGGAGGGTTTTATGCTTAGTGAAAGAAGTCAGATAAAGACAAATACTGTATGATATCACTCATAGATGAAATCTAAAAATCACCACAAACTAGTGCATATAACATAAAAGAAACAGACTCACAGAAATAGAGAACAAACTAGTGGTTACCAGTGGGGAAGGGGAAGGGGGAAGTGAGATCAGAGTAGGAGATAAAGAGGTACAAGCTACCATGTTAAAAATAAATAAGCTTCAAGGATATATTGTACAGCACACGGAATATAGCCAATATTTTATAATGTTGCTGCTGCTGCTGCTAAGTCAGTTCAGTCGTGTCTGACTCTGTGTGACCCCATAGACGGCAGCCCACCAGGCTCCCCCGTCCCTGGGATTCTCCAGGCAAGAACATTGGAGTGGGTTGCCATTTCCTTCTCCAATGCATGAAAGTGAAAAGTGAAAGTGAAGTCGCTCAGTCGTGTCCGACCCTCAGCGACCCCATGGAGTGCAGCCTACCAGGCTCCTCCATCCATGGAATTTTCCAGGCAGGAGTACTGGAGTGGGGTGCCATAGAATATAATCTATAAAAATTTGGTATTGCTATATTTCACAGCTGAAACTAATAATATTGTAAATCAAATGTACATCAATTAAGAAAAGCCACTTCAGAGGGATCCTTTGCCCCTTCTTCCACATAAGGATGCAGGAGATCGACATCTGTGAACCAAGAAATGGGATCTCATCAGACAGCAAAATTGCCAGCTCCTTGAGCTTGGACTTTCAGCCTCTAGGACTATGAGAAATAGATTTCTGTTGTTTATAAACCACCCAGTCTTTGGGTATTTTTGTTATAGCAGGCAAAATGGAATAAGACTCTGGAAAAAAACACATTTCACAGGGCATCGGGTTGAATGACTAGAAAAGTGTTTCCTCGATGATGGAAAACAATTAGCTCCTTTGAACACTGCTCTTGGCCGTGTCTAACAAATCTGAAAAGCGTAATCCCAAAGGATTAATTCCCAGTAATTTAACTGCATCTCATAACAAAGCTTATGAATAACTATAGGAATATAAAAATGTCAAGCATTTTACTCAACAGGGTCAAATTCATAATTCTTGATATCAAGTTATCAATTATCAGGTCTGCAAAAAGCAGTAAAATATGACCCAAAATAAGAAAAATCAAACAAACGGCAACTTGATACTGTTACAGATATTAGAGTTAGCAGAGGAGGACATTACATTGAAATAGTTATTATAACTATATTCCAGGTGTCCAAAAACTTAAGATATAAAGAGGGTATTTAAAAAAAAAACCTCAAATTGAGTTTCTAGAGATTAAAACTACAACATCTGAGATGCAAAAGGCACTAATGGGATTAATAGATTTGACACTATAGGAAAAAGATCAGTGAACATGAAAACATAGCAGTAGAAACTATCCAAAATGAAACACAAGAAGTAATAGAATTTTGGGGAAAAAAAAAAAAGGCATCATTGATCTTTGGAGAAGTTCAAGGTGCCTTATGGATGTGTAGCTAGAGTGGCCTAAAATGTGGGGCTGGGGAGGAGACATAATGACCAAAATTTTTATAAATATAAGAACTATAAACCCATAGACCCAAGAATCTCAATACACCCCAAGCACAAGAAACAGAACAAAAATACACTAAGACACATCATAATCAAATTTATCAAAAGTAGTTTTAAAGGGAAAATATTAACAGTAGCCAGATAAAAAGATGTTATGTTCAGAGGAACAAATAAGAATAGATTTCCCATCAGAAATAGTATAAACAAGAATTTGCTGTAGCAACATATTTAAAATACTTAAATAGGAAAAAAATCTCTCAACCTAGAATAACCAGAAAAATATTTTTCAAAACTGAAGGAGAAATATAGACTTCTTCAGACAAAAAACAAAAAGAACACACAAGCAGCAGACCCACACTATAAGGACCTCTTCCAGGCAGAATGAAAATAATACCTAATGGAAATAAGAATCAATACAAAGATTAAATAGCATTATATATGGTAACTATATGGGTAAGTATATAAGATTCTCCTTTTTTAAAAAAAAATTTTTAAAGATAAATTTTTTTGTTTTTTTTTGTTTTTTTTTAACTTTACAATATTGTATTGGTTTTGCCATATATCAACATGAATCTGCCACAGGTATACACGTGTTCCCCATCCTGAACCCTCCTCCCTCCTCCCTTCCCGTACCATTCCCAACAGTAACAATGGATGGTGGGATTTTTAATATTCAGTCCAGTTCAGTTGCTCAGTCGTGTCCGACTCTTTACAACCCCATGGACTGCAGCACACCAGGCTTCCCTGTCCATCACTAACTCCTGGAGGCTACTGAAACTCTTGTCCATCGTGTCGGTGAAGCCATCCAACCATCTCATCCTCTGTCGTCCCCTTCTCCCGCCTTCAATCTTATATGCAAAAATAAAACATATGATAGTATGCTTTTCTAGAATAAACTAGATAATAATAACTCTTTAAAATGGGATATGATAAAGAAGTAGAGGATATGTAGTTAAACAAATTCTCCTACATTAGACACTGATGTTTAACACCATCCAGGATTAAAAAAAATGAAACTCATCTTAGGCCTCTTCCTGATCACACCACCTGTTTTACTCCCAAGCAGAAATCATCATCCTGTGTGGAAGTAATCTCTATAGCTTTCTTTGCTGTTTAACTACCTACATATGATTTCTAGATATTATACAGGCATATCTTGGAGATATTGCAGGTTCAGCTCCAGACGACCACAATAAAGCAAATATCACAAGGAAGTCACACAATTATTTTGGTTTTTCAGTACATAGAATTGTTATGTTTATACTATAATCTGTTAGGTGTGCAATAGTATTATACCCCAAAAATGTGCATACCATAACTTAAAAATATTTTATTGCAAAAAATACTCACCATCATCTGAGCCTTTAGCTAGTAACACCAAAGATCACTGATCACTAATCCACTTCATAAATACTATAATAATGAAAAAGTTTGAAATGTTTTTAGAATTATCCAAGTGTGACCCAGAGACACGAAGTGAGCAAGTACTGTTGGGAAAATGACACCGATATACTTGCTTGGTGCAGGGTTGCCACAACTTTCAGTTTGTAAAAAAAAAGAAATACAATAGAGTGAAATGAAATACATAAGGCATGCCTATAGTTTAGTTGTGCCAGCAACTAGATTTTAGGAAATTGGAATTATTTATTTAGTTTTCTTTTTAAGGAAGTGCATGGGAAAAGTCAAGTTCCATTTATTTGAAAATACATTTTATATGAAATAATTATTCACATGGTGGTATGTAATTATAGTTTACTTTTGTTATTAAGTAGTATTCAACTGGATGAATTTACCACTTTTATTGATCCATTCTATTGTCAATGGATTATACTCATAATAGTGCTGGTGAACATATTAGCATCACTTTTTAATCTTTATTAAAAGTATTTCATGATTTTATGATTATTTAGGATAAATTCAGGATATCTATTCTTTATTCTCCATGAAAATCCAGTGTACCAGTTTAATCAAGTTATTTAGTAAAATTATTCCCAAACTGGAGGTTAGCATCTGATTTCCTTTATTAAAGATAAGCATTATCAATATCTTAATATACATGAGAGTATTAACAGATTATAAGGTATATACAGTGCTTGTTAAAGAAAAATAATAAATTTTCTGCTTAGTAACTAAATCTTATACAAATGTGTATATATTCATATTTCACACTTTGTTTTTTATTTTAATATCTCTGCATAAATGAATCTGAATGAAAGTAAGGCTGGAAAAGCAAATTAAATCACATAAAAGAAAAAAAGCCTTTGAGTCATAGAAATTTCTCTATGAAGCCTTAGTGAAGGCTTAGTGAAGTCAAAAGACTCTTCACTTTTGACTATGTATATATTTACCTAAAGAATCCTAATACAGAAATGTGTAACATCATTAACCACAGATCTTGGCTATAGATTTTCTCCTTCATGTTATTTTTCTTCATCCTTCTCATACAACTTAATTTCTTAAGTGTTTTACCTACCTGTAGTAAATTTAGTCTTCCTTATTTGTACCAAGTCATTATTAATTATAGTCACACACATATAAAGTTTATAAAGATCATAGTTTGTTTTCCGCTAGAAGACACATCATGCCCACTTATTTCCTTTCTTTTAGCCATCAACTCAGCTGCTGCAGAAATGACAGGAAGTACTGTCTTAGTATCTGCTCTCCCCATGTCAGGATAAGTGAAGGACATATGATTCCAAAAGCCTGGCATGCCATGATAACCAAGTTGTTCCACTGCCTATTAGAACTTCAAACAGAAAATTAGAACCAGAAAGTAAATGGCAAATAGAAAACAGATGACAGTTTGCATGGCTTTTATATGGACCTTGGTGCTGGGATCTTGGGGTCCTTTACCACTGAGCTGCATCTTCCTGAAATGTTTCCATTTCATGCTGAAAAGATTAACAGCAGAAAAGACTTCAGGGACATAGCAAAGGGTGTGAAGTTTACTAGCATGAACAGAGTCATATTTCAAAGGTGTAAAATGTCCCTCAGCTTGGTCTTCTGAGTGATGTTTCCTTCATAGTCATTTGTCTGGATAGTCTTATTTACATTTACACCATGAATTAATAAAACCAAACAGGACAAAGTGAACAAGAAGAACATTTTTAATTCTCCATTTTAGGTAAAGAAAAATAGTATCAGAGAATTGGCTATCTTGAGCAAATAAAATATGCTGAGGATAACAGCAAGCCAGATGCCAAAATAGTTGCTTATTATCCAGGCAATAATAATAATTCTTGCTCTTAAATTGTCTAAAGCTGGGACTAAACACATTTACATACCAATTTATTAATGTTACTCAGAGCAAACCAATTCTGGAGACTGCCAGAGCAGTGAGAATCCCATCTGCTGAAGAGATTTTTTGTCTCTTGACCAGTCAATGCAGTTCACCAGTGACATGAAACCACTGGCAAAATTTCTTAGAATAAATTCTATTACTAGGATGGAAAAAATGTAGTAAAGTTATCATCTGTAGAAAAATAGGTAAGTTCAATATCACTGGTCAAGATTTCTTTAATATTCTGACCACAGACTATACATGAGCTAATTTTTCTTGATATGAGGTAAAGTCCTTATTTCTTTTAAATTCTGTGGCCAGTGTCAGGCAGGAAAGCATGAGGTATGCTAATGGAAGAGCTCAGTGTTGACATGATGAAAATCACTGTTATTCCCTGGTAGCTCAAATTAACTTCTATTTACACACTTTATGACCTTGCTGTAGCCTGAAATATTCATATTCATGTTGAAGTGAAAGTTGAATTCTCATTTGCTAATATGCAAATAAAACCATATCCTCTTTCACTGCTTTGCGATTTGTTTCTTGTTTCACATCTCCATAATTTGTGTTCATCAGCTTTACTTGTCATATAGTAAAATTTTAAAACCCAATACATAGAATATACAGTGACTGTTTTGTTAGATGGAGCTTGGTCATAACTAAGATCTTCACCATTATGAATTTCTTTAATTTAAGAATTATGTAGAAAGAATTCAATCTTTTTCTATCAAAATATCAAAGTTTTCTTGGGAATCCTTATAAGTTAAATACTCTTTAAAGGCTGCTGCTGCTGCTAAGTCGCTTCAGTCATGTCCGACTCTGTGCGACCCCATAGATGGCAGCCCACCAGGCTCCCCCGTCCCTGGGATTCTCCAGGCAAGAACACTGGAGTGGGTTGCCATTTCCTTCTCCAGTGCATGAAAGTGAAAAGTGAAAGTGAAGTCGGGCAGTCGTGTCTGACTCTTCACGATCCCAAGGACTGGGCTCCTCCATCCATGGAGTTTTCCAGGCAAGAGTACTGGAGTGGGGTGCCATCGCCTTCTCCCTTCAAAGACTAGTTGTTGATAAATAGCATTTACGTATAGTTTATTGTTTACAAGCTCATAAGTGTACACACAGGCATACACATCCGTATTTCATGGATACAAGTTATTATTGTCCTATAATTTCCAAAATAGAAAATAAGTCTCAGAGAGGCCATCTGCCCTTAAAAAAAATCTTTTCTCTCATTCAGGCTTTTCATCCCATTATTAATAGTTATCATATATCTCATGATTAGGCTTTTGATAAAGTTTCTCTCCTGAGTCTATTTATATTTAAGTATCAATTATTTAATTTAAAATATTCAATAATTATATAAATATTCCTCAGAAACTTAAAAAGTACATTTAATTCCTGCTATAAAGTCTAGGCTTCTCTCTGCATAAGTATTCAGTTTTATTTTTCCTGTTCAGTTATTAGACTATTAAAATTGGATATTTTTGTGACCTTGGAATAAGGAAAGATTCCTTAGCTAGGACACATATAAACACACACACATGTGCACACACAAAAAGTTAATAAAAGCAATGATCACTATAAAGAAACTATAGTGAGACTATAAAGACACTAAAAAGACAACAAAAATATTTGTCATAGAGTGAGAGAACAAAATACACATATATATTACAAAGTACACACTCATATATATTATATATTATTTATTATATATATATATATTAAACATTCCTTTAACTCAATACTAAAAGACAATCATCTCAATTTAAGGAAAGTAAGCAAAAAATTTCAAAAGACCCTCAACAAAAGAAGATACAATAAACCAATAAAAAAGTTCTTAGTATCATTACATACAAGGAAAATACAAATTTAAACTACAATGAAATATCACTTCAAACCCATTAGAGTGCTAAAAATAAAGAAACTGACTGGGCCAGATTTGGGCAATGATGTGAAACAACTAGAATGCTCATATATTCCTGCTGAGCACTAAAGACTACAGCCACCTTGGAGAATTATTTGACTGTTCCTAAAAAGGCTACAAATACTGTTGGGCTGCACCCCACAGGCCTACAAGGCCTACACTTGCCCAGTTTTAGAACCAAAAACAGAGCCTGGAGTCAGCAACAGAGACATCGATGGTTTAGTGGATGAAGGAGCTTATATGTCTGAAGCAAGGTCCTGGAGTGACATCCCACTGTAGCAGATGGTGGGCAGGACATAGCCGCAGGTTTCATAATGAGGACAAGAGGAGATTACCAACTGATGTCAGATTGGTTTATTAGTTACCAGGGAAATGAGCAGATGGGCATGCCCCCTCACGACCCCTTTGATAAGCTATTACTAGCT
This sequence comes from Bubalus kerabau, assembly GCF_029407905.1. Lineage (NCBI taxonomy): Eukaryota > Metazoa > Chordata > Mammalia > Artiodactyla > Bovidae > Bubalus > Bubalus kerabau. The sequence continues at coordinate 23,213,597 of NC_073624.1, forward strand.
GGGGCCTGGGGCAAGTACATAAAAAGGTCAGTCATGCGCATAGGATGTAGGTGAAGCAGGCACTGATCAGGCAGCGGATATACAGAGAGCAAGAGAATGGCCAACTTCAGTGGCCTGACCACATACAAGCACACTGCCCACTATCCAGCTATTCCACTCTTATATATATAGTCATTGAAAATAAATAAAAATATGTCCACAAAAGACTGATACAAGAATGTTAACACCAGCTTTACTTATTAAATCCATTACTAAAAACAACCTAAACATATTTATATCAACAAGGTGATGAAAGAACAAATTGTGGAATATTCATAGAGTGAAATAGCACTCCACAATAAAAGAAATAAACTACTTATATACACGACGATACAAATTAGTCTCAAAAAATATGATTGAAAAAAGAGCTAGACAAAAAAATAAAAAAACCCAAAACTGAAATCTGTATGTATGATATGATTTCTAAAACAAGCAAAACTAAGACAGAAAGCACAAAAGCAGTTGTCTGGAACCTGATCTAAAAAGGACATGAAATAACTTTGAAGGGGTGAAACAATTATTCTATATTTTATCATGGCAATTGTTTCAAAGATGCATACAATAGTTAAAGCTCATCAAACTATATACTTAAAGACAGCATATTTTACTATTTGTAAATTTTACCTCCCTAAAGTTAGTTTTGGAAGGACTGATGCTGAAGCTGAAACTCCAATACTTTGGCCACCTCATGCGAAGAGTTGACTCATTGGAAAAGACCCTGATGCTGGGAGGGAATGGGGGCAGGAGGATAAGGGGACTACAGAAGATGAGATGGCTGGATGGCATCACCGAATCGATGGACATGAGTTTGAGTAAACTCCGGGAGTTGGTGATGGACAGGGAGGCCTGGCGTGCTGCGATTCATGGGGTCGCAAAAAGTCGGACACAACTGAGCGATTGAATTGAACTGAACTGAAAGTTAATATTAAAATTAAATACAATACATAAAAACGAGAGAAAAATGGACATTTTCAGAAGAAAAAAAAATCAGGCTTGACCTTGCTAATGGAAAGTCAAGCAGATTCTCTTCAAGAAGATCTGACCCCACATGGAAAGTCAGATATGGAATCAATCTTAGCATTGTTATTTTCCACATTGATGAGTTAAAGAAATCTTTGACAAATTGTACTTTTATATTTTTAGAAGACTCATATTTTCGATGTTTTTGAAAATTATACTTTGACTCTTGTCACAGTCAGAATATACCCATATGCCCAGGAGGACACATGTGGCACACGTCACGCATGTTAGAGTCAACTAACTAAACTATGTGGCCCCAGAAAAGCCTGTTGTGAGCTAGGTGCTGGGTATGTCCTGAGTAGCAGCAGAATTGGATTTTCACCAACTCTGTGTTTCTCTTTTCTTTCTGAATCTGTGCTTTTATTTTTGATTCTGAACGTTGGCCAAGTTTGGTTCTGAGTCTAATTTGTGCACAGTCAATATATTATACAAATATCATATGATATTACTTACATGTGAAATACAAAAGAAGAGATACAAATGAACTTATTTACAAAACAGAAATACAGCCACACGCATAGAACACCAACTTAAGGTTACCGAAGGGAAAAGGGGTTGGAGGGAAGGATAGGTAAGCAGGTTGGGAGTACACATACAAGCTACTATATATAAAATAGATAACCCACCTGAAACTATCATAACATTGTTAATCAGCTATATTTCAATGCAAAATAAAATGATTAAAAATAAAAATATTTATTATATGTTTAAATGATAATATGTTGGATAAAATATATTTAAAATAAATTTTAATGCTGTACAAAAAAAGATAACCAACAAGGACCTACAGTATGGCATAGGAAATGATTTCAATATTTTGTAATAAGCTATAAGAGGAAAGAAATGAAAAAAATATATATATATTCAGTGATATATATTCAGTGATATATATATTTAGTGATATATATATCTTCAGTGATACATATATATATATCATGGAATCACTATGCTGTCCACCTGAAACTAATACAACATTGTAAATCAACTTCATTTCAATAAAATATAAATAAATAAATAATTTTTAAGAAGAGCCAGTGGGCACTTTCCCTGCATTCTCCTTCTGACTTGCTTCATTAATAAAATCAAATCACCAGCTTCTCCCTGGAAGGAACTTGTCTACACATTTTGTGCCCCAACTTTTATGGCTGAGGGATAGGATCTAAGGGATAAGACCTGAAATCAACTAGCTCAGCTATCCAATGGGGCTCAGCATTCAGGAGTTTCATAGGACTGAAGCAAACAAACAAGCAGGATTTAAATGAGTGTGCAAGCATTTCTTACAGCTATGCTGTCAATCTTGGCACAGAGGGAAAAGGCAAAATGCCCATCTCCTATTGTTTTCCTGGAAGGAGTTTGCATACTGGGGACAGCTGCTGCCTGAGGGTCTGGCTTCTGATCAGCCTATAACTAGGTAATGACTGAAATCATTCTGGAGACCAGAAGAGCCGGTGGGCACTTTCCCAGCATTCTCCCCCAGCTCAGGCAATAATACCAAGTTGCCAGCTTTTTTCTGGAGGGAATTTGTCCACACATCTAGCACCCCAACTTCTGCAACTGATACCCAAGAAACTAGTCCTTCAAATCACCTAGTTCTGATAACCAACAGAGCTCAGCATTCATGACTTACACAGGATAACATTAAATAAAAATAAAAAAAATTTTTTCAAACAGCACTCAAGCACTTTCCACAGAAATCCATCCCCCCAAGTTCAGTGCAGAGGGAGTAGGCAAATATGTCCACCTTACAGTTTTTCCTGGAAGGAATTAGAATGCATACTTTTCCAGCTGCTGCCTGTGATTTCAGATTAAAATCAGTCTGTATGGGGGTGGGGGTGGGAACCTGACTGGGATCCTCTGGAGAGTCTGAAGAACAGGAGCCATATCACTCCAATAATAAAACCAAATCTCCAGCTTCTCCCTGGAAGAGGCACGTCCACACATTTAGCACTAGAACCACTGCAGCTGCTACCCAAGGGATTGGCTCTCAAATGATATAGTCTGAGAGCTAAGAGTGCTCAGCATTCAAGACTACACAAGACAGGACCACACAAAACAAGCAGGCAGTTATACTTGGGCCACAGGCACTCCCAGGGACAGTTCCTTCTGGCTCAGCACAGAGTGAGTGAGCAAAAACACCCAGCTCACAATTTCTCCCTGATATGGGCTAGACTGTTTAATGTTCTCACTTTCTCAGCTGCATCTAAAGGCTGGGTTTCCAATTAGCCTGCATTGGGAGCTGAAGGGGAAGACAATTAGTACTTACCTGGGAGCCTGACCAGGTAAGTGGGCATTTCCCAAGCCTTTGGGACATTGACAGGTCTTGACACACCTTCGTGTACTAGGAGCCATGGAGAACAAAGATAGCAGCTTTCAGTTCAGTTCAGTTCAGTCACTCAGTCGTGTCCAACTCTTTGCGACCCCATGAATTGCAGCTCGTCAGGCCTCCCTGTCCATCACCAACTCCCGGAGTTCACTCAAACTCCCGTCCATCAAGTCGGTGATGCCATCCAGCCATCTCATCCTCTGTCGTCCCCTTCTCCTCCTGCCCCCAATCCCTCCCAGCATCAGAGTCTTTTCCAATGAGTCAACTCTTCACATGAAGTGGCCAAAGTACTGGAGTTTCAGCTTTAGCATCATTCCTTCCAAAGAACACCCAGGGCTGATCTCCTTCAGAATGGACTGGTTGGATCTCCTTGCAGTCCAAGGGACTCTCAAGAGTCTTCTCCAACACCACAGTTCAAAAGCATCACTTCTTCTGCGCTCAGCTTTCTTTATAGTCCAACTCTCACATCCATACATGGTAGTATAGAATATGTAAGTGAAATATGCATTGCTACATAATCCTGAGGCATTTCACACAATATTTGTAAAATTAGATTGCTTATCTGAAATATATTGGTTAATAGTATGGTAATCTTATCTGTTTTATATCTTTCATAAACACATGCATACACACTTTTCTAAGAAGCTTAGGTAAAGGACTTTTCTAAGTAAACCTTTAGATATTACTCACTTATATGCATACTTAAAACATCAATAGAAGGTATAAGACATTATAGACTTCATCCCTTAATTTTATGCTAAAAGACATATGTTTCCACCTATTTCCTTTCCTTCAGCCAGCATCTTGACTGCCACAGAAATGACAGAAAGGCTTGAGTTAATTTCCCGTTTCCCCAGATCAAGATACATGAGTGAATTGAAGGATACATGATTAAAACAACATCATAAAGCATTTAGACTGGTTCTTTCTGCAGCTGATTAGAATTCCAAACTGATAAAATTAGAGCCAGAATGTAAATAACAAACAGGAAAAGAAAGGAGATGACAGTTTGCATGGCTTTTATGTGGACCTTGGTGCTGGGAAATTGGGATTCTTTACCATTGAGCTGCATCTGCCTGAGATGTTTCCACAGGGAAAAGATTAGCAGCAGAAAAGATGTCAAGGACATAGTGAAGTGTATAAAGTTTGTTAGTGTGAACAGAGTCACATTTGAAAGGTGTAAAGTGTCCCTTAGTTTGGTCTTCTGAGTGGTATTTCCTTCATATTCATATGTCTGAATAGCCTCATCCATGCTTAACACTGCAACTTGAAAAAACAAGAACAATGACGTCCCCAACATCATCATTAGAACTACACTTTTAACTCTCCACTTCAGGTGAAGAAAAATTAGGCTGGAGAAATTGGCTATCTTCAACAAATAAAATATACTGAGGCTAGTAGCAAGCCAGTTACTAAAATGGTTGCTTACTGTCCAGGCAACATGAACAATAATTTTTACTTTTGAATTATATAGAGTTAGATTATACACAATTACATACCAATTTATTAACATTGCCCAGAGCATAACAATTCTGCAAAATGCCAGAGCAGTGAGAATCCCATCAGCTGAGATCTTTGGTCTCTTGGTCCAGTCATTGCAGTTCACCAGTGCTATGAGGCCATTGGCAAAATTTCCCAGAACAAATTCTGTCATTAATAGAATGGAAACAATGTTTGACATAAACATTATCATGTCTAAAAAAAATCCAAGTCTAATGTCACTCTTGTGATTCTTTCAATATTCTGACCTTAAAATCTTTGTACAGCTGATTTGGATGTACAGTGAAATTCCTGTTTCTTATAAATTCTTTGATGAATATCAAGCAGGAAAGCATCAGGAAATAATATTGGAAGAGCTCATTGATGTCTGGATGAAAAACACTGCTATTTCCTAATATTTCAAATTGACTCTATTCATATTCTCTGTGGCCTTGAAATGGGATGGATTACTTCTTAACTGATGTTGAAGTAAAATACGAATTCTGATTTGTTAGCATGCAAATAAGGACTTATCATTGTGCTAATTTCTCCTGTCTAACCTCTCCATAATTTGTGTTCATCAACTTCAGTTGTTAGTAAGGAAAATTTTAAAACCCAATATGTAGTATATACAGTGAAAGCCTAAACCATTAGATGAAGCTTGGTCATAACTACATTCAACATATTAGGATCATAATCACTAGGATCTTGAGGTTATATGTAATGCAAGGCAGACATCTAATATAGTGATGGAAACTGTCTTTTCCTAGATGGAATCAGGGACATTTTGTAAATTTTAAATGTGAAGTTAAGGGTGAACATGGGAAGCTGAATAAGTGGGCAATATTGGACAACTGCTATTACTTTCAGTCACCCGGGGACTGAATCCTATTCCTGAAGCATGCACTATGAGATCTATCTCTCATTTTAAGAAACTAAACTGAAATACTTGCCCAGTCTGCATTAAAAAGCTGCCACTTCAAACAAAGAAAAATAGGATGGGAAAAGTGGCTGTCTTCAAGAAAGAGAAGATGCTGAGGCAGATTTCAAACCACTCACTCAAGTGGTTGATCACAATGCAAAATAGAATTGTAAGTTTTCCAGCTTGACCAAAGTTATGTAGATCTGCAATGAACACTATAGAAATTAATCCATCAGTACCATGATTAAAAACACATTCTGTTTATGGATAAACTGGTGAGAATGAGGGTAATGAAGTTGATTTTCCGGTGTCTTATCCAGTTGGTTCAGTTCATTATTCCCATCAATCCATTTCCCCAAATGCCTATTATGGATTTCATAGATTAAAAAAAAAAAAAAAAAAAGACCTTATCCTGTGTACTTCATATTTCTTCTGAGTGAAAAACCCCCATCCCAAATACCACTACTGATGAATTAATGGATTGAAAATTAAGTCTTACGGTGCTTTTCTGATTTTATTGTGGCTTCCTTTCCATTTCAATAAATACAAGCTTCTATTATCACACTGGTCCTCAGCTAACATTGTGAAAACCATTTCTTTTCCTCTCAAATGTTTTAGTATGTGATTTCCCTGCCGACAAGTATGGGTATTTCTTCTTTTATAGTAATATCTGCTGTAAGTTTTCATGTTGTATGTGTTAAAGAAGAGAATTTACTTTGCATAGATGTTAATGAAGAAACATTGTCTTCCAGTGCCTTTCCCTAAAATGCACAAAAAAAGCATGAAAACCTCCATGTTTAAAGAGTCATTTGCAGAATTTAAATTGTTTTGGAAAACTGAATGCAGGGATGAAATTTTATCATCATCATAATCAGCAATATCATTTGACTAAGGACCAGAAGACACATCAGTTCAGTTGCTCAGTCGTGTCCAACTCTTTGTGACCCCATGAATCACAGCACGCCAGGCCTCCCTGTCCATCACCATCTCCCAGAGTTCACTCAAACTCATGTCCATCGAGTCGGTCATGCCATCCAGCCATCTCATCCTCTGTCGTCCCCTTCTCCTCCTGCCCCCAATCCCTCCCAGCATCAGACTCTTTTCCAATGAGTCAAATCTTCGCATGAGGTAGCCAAAGTATTGAAGTTTCAGCTTCAGCATCAGTCCTTCCAAAGAACACCCAGGACTGATCTCCTTTAGGATGGACTGGTTGGATCTCCTTGCAGTCCAAGGGACTCTCAAGAGTCTTCTCCAACACCACAGTTCAAAATCATCACTTCTTCTGCGCTCAGCTTTCTTTATAGTCCAACTCTCACATCCATACACGACCCATGGAAAAACCATAACCTTGACTAGATGGACTTTTGTTGGCAAAGTAATATCTCTGCTTTTGAAAATGCTATCTAGGTTGGTCATAACTTTCCTTCCAAGGAGTAAGCATCTTTTAATTTCATGGCTGCAATCACCATCTGCAGTGATTTTGGAGCCCCAAAAAATAAAAGTCTGACACTGTTTCCACAGTTTCCCCATCTATTTCCCATGAAGTGATGGGACCAGATGCCACAATCTTAGTTTTCTGAATGTTGAGCTTTAAGCCAACTTTTTTACTCTCCTCTTTCACTTTCATCAAGAGGCTTTTTAGTTCCTCTTCACTTTCTGCCATAAGGGTGGTGTCATCTGCATATCTGAGGTTATTGATATTTCTCCTGGCAATCTTGGTTCCAGCTTGTGCTTCTTCCAGCCCAGCGTTTCTCATGATGTACTCTGCATATAAGTTAAATAAGCAGGGTGACAATATACAGTCTTGACGTACTCCTTTTCCTATTTGGAATCAGTCTGTTGTTCCATGTTCAGTTCTAACTGTTGCTTCCTGACCTGCATATAGGTTTCTCAAGAGGTAGGTCAGAAAACACATAAAAACAACCAATAACTGAACTCTACCTAGGCTGAAGGAAGGTAGATGACTGCATAGAATTCATACATTAAAAAAAAAGTTGGTACAGATGAATTTCAGTATTTAAGTTTAAAGTAAATATATTTTAACCAGAATATTTATATTTTGATGATTACATTGATGATAATCAATATTCTCTAGATATGTGCCTATATTACAAGGACTTTTTGTCACTGAAATCAGACTTGCTTCTTAAAAAACATCATTTAGTAGAAATTTGAAGATTATTCTGCTTTGAAAAACGTGTAACCTGAGATTATAGAATTTATACAGTTTGCTCAAGATACATCAAGATCACGTAGCTACAGGTGACATATTAGGCCTTAAATGAGATCTTTGAATAAGAGTATCCTTCTCTTATATTCCTACTATGTGGTTGCATCCAAACTGACACAGGGTTCATGTGTGAGACCCTAGAAGTTTTACTGGGGATGTATGGGCAGATTTCAAAGAATCTGGAGGACCCTAAACCCTTCCATTCTACTGATCCTCCTTTGTCAGATGAATCATCCTTTCTCCCCTCACTGAGGAGATTGGTCCTCCCTCTCCAGAAAAACTGTGGTGACTTCTCCTAAGTTGGATGTCTTATGGAGGAATGCTGACCCCCCTCAAGATACATCCCTACCTCTTCTTTGTCCTCTTAGGGCTTCAACCTACAATCACACTTAACTCCCACCCCACAAACAATAAAGTGTAATGCATGAGAAGGTAAAATACAGAACAGAAGAATTATAAGATTTTGTATATTTTATATTAACACACATTTTAAGAGTATGAATGAGAATGGATCTTACAGATGGTAGGAATTAAAAACTGCAAGACATCAGACGTAATAACTTAACATATTTTCTTTGTCATACAAATAAAAGAGTCAAATAAGTAGTCCATGTGCAAAGGAAAAGAATTTTTTTTTTCCCAGTTTAACATCAGAATATATAAGTGGTTAAAAAAACAGTAGAAAACAATTTTTTTCTAAAAAATTCACAAATAGTATTCAATAAAACTAATTCTTGAGATAAATGCCTTAGGATAAAGTCACCCAAGGTAATCTGATATGTGAGCTTATAACTAATCTAATTCAAGAATACTCTCAATTTCCAAAAACATATATAATGAAGTCTCCTAATTCTATCATCAGCAACAATACTCTGCAAATCAACTAAAATTCCTAAAGAGGAAAAAATCCTAATCCCTAAGGTATAATTAATAGTTTGCTTCATGTTCTTCCATATCCTGTACAATGTGGCCAATATGTGATGCTTTAATGAAGAGTTTTAATCTAAAAATCCTTCAAACATATTATGGCAAAACATCTGTGTTAATTTCCTGTTCCGTGTCTGGACCTCCTGTTGTGAGATAACTCGTGCAAGTGGTCATTACTGTGCCTCACCAGGGCTGGCAATTTTGATCAATGGTTTTGTAACATCAGGTTCCCTAATACATACCTAATACTTCACTGTACAGTTTTAATCTAGAAGTCCTTCAGACTTGCTGTGGGCAACAAAATCTGTACTAACACATATGTTATTGCTTCTTGCAAATAGTTGTGCTGACATATACAATGGTGGCTCAGACGAATCCACCTGCGATGTGGGAGACCTGAGTTTGACCCCTGGGTTGGGAAAATCCCCTAGAGGAGGGCATGGTCACCCACTCCAGTTTTCTTGCCTGGAGAATCCCCATGGATGGAGGAGGCTGGCAGGCTACAGTCCATGTGGTCTTCAGGAGTTTGTTGAGCAACTAAGCACAAAACATATACAATAACCCTCCAACACTGCTAAAAATTAAAAGGCTGAATTCCATTTGATTTTCATGCAAATGTGAGTAAGAGTAACTTGCACTGATGTGCAATATTCTTTTTGCCCTAGGTCATTGAATCCTGGTACCAGTTTTCAGAATTTCCACACATATTAAAAAAAAAAAAAGGCAAAACAGGTTGAAAACTTGTTTTAACTTGTTATATGTTAAAGCTTTTTGTATAACTCATGATACAGAGGCTACAAGTGGATTTTCTCACTTGAGGCAAAACCAAAAGAAACCTAGAAGAATGCTCACAAGTCTTTTCAATAAGATCCTAAAGCAATTAAATTTTTAAAAATCAAAACTAGAATTCATTGTCAAATATAAAAAACATAGAGAAGAGATAAGTAGTTTCAGAAGAAATGCCCAGAGAATGCAGAGTAATTGTTAGTACAATTATGTTTTGATTTTAGGGGATAAACTGTGTAACTATTATTTAAATGCAAATATTCATGAAGAGAATAGAAACCACCACCACTGATATTATTCTTTCCCTCTCTATCTTTCTACCCTCTGGTTCACCTGGTTAAAATTCCTGATGATTTCCAGTATGTTCTTGAAATAACACCAGAGCCTCATAATGGTTTTTCTTGCCCTCTTCTTCCCCATGTAACAGATATTTTATGTGGCCATGTTGCTAACAGGTGTCCAGTATTTCTTTCACACAAATTTGAGTTAGTGTAATTGAAAGAAGAGTTTTAACAGAGTGGCAAGAAAAGAAAACAGTGTAAGTGGAGGTAGACATCTGAGTTTTTCAGTGTTTGTAGTTGGAAAGTTTGGGGTTGATTATTTCTGTGATATTGAGTGAGTAAGTACATTACTCTTTTAGTTTTCAGAAGAGATGGATAGTGTCAGTGATATTCTTCTGGAATTGACTTGCTTTCTCTATGATCCAACGAATGTTGGCAATTTGATTTCTGGTTCCTCTGCTCTTTTTACACCCAGCTTGTACATCTGGAGGTTCTCGGTTCATGTACCATTGAAGACTAGTTTGAAGGATTTTGAGCATTACCTTGCTAGCTTGTGAAATGAGTGCAATCATGCAGTAGTTTGAATATTCTTTGGCACTGCCCTTCTTTGGGATTGGAATGAAAACTGAGGGGCCACAACTGTTGAGACTGGAGATTGTGGAATGGGTTGCTTGAAATTATAGAGTTTAATCAAATCTGCCAGATAAATTTCAGAGCAATAAGTTTAATTGATGAAACAATCAAGCAATTGGTTCAATGTATAAAACAAAGTTCTGTACATGATAAATATGCCCAGTCTGGCTGAAATTGATCTGCCAACTAGCTGCAGGAGATGACTAGATAACTATTCTGGAATTTGAGTTGTCCTTTTCAGAAGATATTTATGCAATGAACAGAAAACAAGTGTTTGGATAATGTGTGAATATGGTTTAGATTGGATAGATATCACAAGTTACAATGGTGAAAAATTCAGTGCGTTTTGAATAAAATGTAATATTTATTTCTTATTGCTGGTGATAAATTACCACAAAGTTTGTAACTGAAACAAAACAAATTTGATGCCATATAGTTCTTGAGAAGCCTGAAAAGATCCCACTGGGCTAACATCAATGTGGGCTGAAAGAAAGGTGTTGGAAAGTATGGATTCCATCCAGAGGCTTTAGGGGAGAATCCATTCCTAGACTGTTCCAAGTCCTAGAGGTTGGCTGCATCCTTTAACTCAAGGATGCCTCTCTTTTTTGAAGCCAACAATCATGGTCTTCTGATCTCTGGTTACATCTTCCTATCTTCTTCATTCATTCTGACTCTCCTGTCTCTCTTCTAATGAAAAGGATCTTTGGGATTTCAATGGATAATCGAGGACATTCCCCAGATTTCAGTCAGTTGACTAGCACCCTTAATCCCATCTGCAACTTTAATTCCCCCTTGCCTTGCACATAACATTATGCACAGGTTCTAGGGATTAGGATATAGACTGTTGAGGGGCCAGTATTTAACCTACCACACAAGGAAAGGCTGTTAAATGTACTAAAAAATAACACCATTGATAGAGACTCTATCTACTTGAGATGAATATAGGAGTCATATTCTATCAGGTAAGTTGACAGATTTATTCTAATGTTACTAATGAGGTTAAGAACAAGTGTGCTGATTTTCAAGATTTATCTTTGGGCTTGGAGAATTTTCTTGTTCACCTAAATCAGTTCAGTTCAGTTCAGTCACTCAGTCGTGTCCGACTTTTTGCGACCCCATGTATTGCAGCACGTCAGGCCTCCCTGTCCATCACCAATTCCCAGAGTTCACTCAGACTCATGTCCATCGAGTCGGTGAACCCATCCAGCCACCTCATTCTCTGTTGCCCCCTTTTCCTCCTGCCCCCAATCCCTCCCAGCATCAGGGTTTTTTCAAATGAGTCAGCTCTTCGCATGAGGTGTCCAAAGTATTCGAGTTTCAGCATCAGTCCTTCCAGTGAACACCCAGGACTGATCTCCTTTAGGATGGACTGGTTGGACCTCCTTGCAGTCAAAGGAAATTGCAAGAGTCTTCTCCAACAACACAGTTCAAAAGCATCAGTTCTTTGGCACTCAGCTTTCTTCACAGCCCAACTCTCACATCCATACATGACCACAGGAAAAACCATAGCCTTGACTAGACGAACCTTTGTTGGCAAAGTAATGTCTCTGCTTTTCAATATGCTATCTAGGTTGGTCATAACTTTCCTTCCAAAAGCGTCTTTTAATTTCATGGCTGCAATCATCATCTGCAGTGATTTTGGAGCCCCCAAAATAAAGTTTGACACTATTTCCACTGTTTCCCCATCTATTTCCCATGAAGTGATGGGACCAGATGCCATGATCTTCGTTTTCTAAATGTTGAGCTTTAAGCCAACTATTTCATTCTCCTCTTTCACTTTCATCAAGAGGCTCTTTAGTTCCTCTTCACTTTCTACCATAAGGGTGGTTTCATCTGCATATCTGAGGTTATTGATATTTCTCCCAGCAATCTTGATTCCAGCTTGTGCTTCTTCCAGCCCAGCATTTCTCATGATGTACTCTGCATATAAGTTAAATTAGCAGGGTGACAATATACAGCTTTGACATACTCCTTTTCCTATTTGGAACCAGTCTGTTGTTCCGTGTCCAGTTCTAACTGTTTCTTCCTGAGCTGCATATAGATTTCTCAAGAGGCAGGTCAGGTGGTCTGGTATTCCCATCTCTTGAAGAATCTTCCACAGTTTATTGTGATCCACACAGTCAAAGGCTTTGGCATGTTCATCTAAATATAGCCATATAAAATAGGTCTTATCCTTGGAACTTTCACTTGTGTAATCCATAATTCTGCTTGAATTAATTTTCTCTTACTTAAAACTTAAATATCCTTCACTAATATAAGGAAATCCACACTCTGTAGTCCCAAGTTGACATTAATAGTTATGTCATAAGATAGATTTAGGAATCTTTGCACAGTTTTTAATGAAAAGTGCAACCATTTTGGAGGTAAGACACTCCTGAGCTTATTCCAGCCTAAAAAGAAGATAAGCCTGAATTCCATTCCTGGCTCTGACAAGAACTGTGTGCCTCACCAAAAAGAAAAGATTCAAAAAATAGTTCAACTAAAATTCTCAGTCTATATGCTGCTATTCTTATATTTTATTTATCATGCATATATTTAACCCCATAAAATATGGCCTTCATACAGCCAACATTCATTTAAACTCACATATATTTACTATTTCAATTAATTTTCAGTCATTTTATGACTACAACTATGTATATACATAATTTTTCTTATATCTGAAAGATATCTTTTTTAATTTCTATTTATGAAAAGTCAGCTTTTCTTTTGAAACACGCTGAAGATATTCTGTGTAGTTTAGCTACCTTTATTTTTTTTTTATTTAATTTTTTTCTATTTTTTAATTGAAGGATAATTGTTTTACAGAACTTGTGGTTTTCTGTCATACATCAAGAAGAATCGGCTATAGGTATACCCATGCCCCCTCCCTCCAAGACCTCCCTACCATCTCCCTTCTCACTCTACCCTTCAGCCTGTCGCAGAGCCCCTGTTTGAGTTTCCTGAGCCTTACAGCAAATTCCCATTGGCTGTTTTACACATGGTATTGTAAATTTCTATGTTACTCTCTCCATACATCTCCCCTTCTCCCTCCTCTCCTCCCACCTTGTCCATAGGTCTGTTCTCTATGCCTGTTTCTCCACCGCTGCTCTGAAAACAAATTCATCAGAACCATCTTTCTAGATTCCAAATATATGCATTAATATATGATAGTTATATTTCTCTCTCTGACTTACTTCACTCTGTATAATGGGCTCTAGTTTAATTCACCTCATTAGAACAGATTCAAATGTGTTCCTTTTTATGGCTGAGTACTATTCCACTATGTATATGTACTACAGCTTCTTTATCCATTCATCTATCAAATATTAGTTGGATAACTTAGATGATAGACATCCAAGTTGCTTCTATGTTCTAGCTACTGTAAATGGAGCTTCAGTGAATATTGGGGTACATGTGTGTTTTTCAGTTTGGATTTCCTCAGAGTACATGCCTAGGAGTGGGAATCCTGGGCCATATGGTGGTTTTATTCCTAGATTTTTAAGGAGTCTCTGTACTGTCTTCCATAGTAAACTGTATCAGTTTACATTCCCACCAGCAATGCAAGAGTGTTTCATTTTCTCCATACCCTTTTCTCCATACCCTCTCCAGCATTTATTGTTTGCAGACTTTTTGATGATGGCCATTCTGACTGGTGTGAGGTGCTATCTCATTGTATTTTTGATTTGCATTTCTCTGACAATGAGTGATGTTGAGCATCTTTTCATGTGTTTGTTAGCCATCTGTATGTCTTCTTTGGAGAAATGTCTTTTCAGGTCCCTTTCCCACTTTTTGACTGGGTTGTTTGCTTTTCTGGTATTGAGTTGTATAAGCTGCTTGTATATTTTGGAAATTAATTCTTTATCAGTTGTTTCCCATTCTGAGGGCTGTCTTTTCACCTTGCTTGTAGTTTCCTTTGTTGTGCAAAAGCTTTTACGTTTAATTAGGTCCCACTTGTTTATTTTTGCTTTTATTTCCATTACTCTAGGAGGTGGGTCATAGAAGATCTTGCTGTGATTTATGTCATTGAGTGTTCTGCCTATGTTCTCCTCTAAGAGTTTAATAGTTTTTGGTCTTATACTCAGGTCTTTAATCTATTTTGAGTTTATCTGTGTGTATGGCATTAGGTAGTGATCTGATTTCATTCTTTTGCATGTAGCTGTCCAGTTTTCCTACTACCACTTATTGAAGAGGCTGTCTTTGCCCCATTGCATATTCTTGCCTCCTTTGTCAAAAATAAGTTAGCCATAGGTGCATGGGTTTATCTCTGGGCTTTCTATCTTGTTCCATTGGTCTATATTTCTGTTTTTGTGCCAGTACCATAGTGTCCTGATGACTGTAGCTTTATCTGAATTCAGAAAGGTTGATTCCTCCAGCTCCATTCTTTTTTCTTAAGACTGCTTTGGCTATTCAGGGTCTTTTGTGTTTCCATACGAATTGTGAAATTTTATGTTCTAGTTCTGTGAAAAATGTCATTGATAATTTGATAGGGATGACAATGAATCTGTAGATTGCATTTGGTAGTATCATCATTTTCACAATATTGATTCTTCCCACCCAGGAACATGGAATAATTCTCCATCTGTTTATATCGTCTTTGATTTCTTTCATTAGTGTCATAGTTTTTTGTATACAGATCTTTTGTTTCCTTAGGTGGGTTTATTCCTAGATATTTTATTCTTTTTGTTGCAATAATGAATGGTATTTATTCCTTAATTTCTGGCTCTGATTTTTCATTGTTAGTATATAGGAGTGCAAGTGGTCTCTGTGTATTGACCTTGTATCCCACAACTTTGTTGAATTCACTGATTAGCTCTAGTAATTTTCTGATAGTTTCTTTTGGGTTTTCTATGTATAGTATCATTTGCAAGCAGTGAGAGTTTTACTTCTTCTTTTCTGATCTAGATTCCTTTTATTTCTTTTTCTTCTCTAATTGATGTAGCTAGGAGTTCCAAAACTATGTTGAATAATAGAGATGAGAGTGGACATCCTTGTCTTGTTCCTGATCTTAGAGGGAAAGCTTTTAGTTTTTCACCATTGAGAATAATGTTTGCTGTGGGCTTTTCATACATGGCCTTTACTATGTTGAGGTAGGCTCCTTCTATGCCCATTTTTTGAAGCATATTTTTTTTTATCATAAATGGATGCTGGATTCTGTTGAAGGCTTTTTCTGCGGCTATTGAGATGATCGATTGGTTTTTATCTTTCAATTGTTGATGTGGTGTATCACATTGATTGACTTGCATATAATGAAGAATTCTTGTGCCCCTGGAATAAACCTGACTTGATCATGGTGTATGAACTTTTTAATGTGTTGTTGGATTTGTGTTTGCTAGAATTTTGTTGAGGATTTTTGCATCTATGTTCATCAGTGATATTGGCCTGTAATTTTCTTTTTTGTGTGTTGTCTCTTCCTGTTTGTTGTTGTTGTTGTTTGTTTTGTATCAGGGTGATTGTGGCCTCATAGAATGAGTTTGGAAGTGTTCCTTCCTCTTCAATTTTTTGGAAGTATTTCAGAAAAATAGGCTTTAGCTCTTCGCTGAATGTTTGATAGAATTCCCCTGTGAAGCCATCTGGCCCTGGGCTTTTGTTTTTTGGGAAATTTTTGATCACTGTTTCAATTTCAGTGTTTGTAATTGGATTGTTCATAATTTCTATTTCTTCCTGGTTCAGCCTTGGGAGGCTGATCTTTTCTAAGTATCTGTCCATTTCCTCTAGGTTGTCCATTTTATTAGCATATAGTTGCTCATAATATTCTATGATTCTTTGTATTTCTGTGTTGTTTGTTGTAACCTCTACTTTTTATGTCTAATTTTATTGATTAGATTTTTCTCCCTTTTTTTCTTTCTCCCTTTTTTTCTGGCTAATGGTTTGTCAATTTTATTAATCTTCTCAAAGAATCAGCTTTTAGTTTTATTAGTCTTTGCTATTGTTTCTTTCTTTCTTTCTTTCTTTTCATTTATTTCTGCTCTGATTTTTATGATCTCCTTCCTTCTGCTGATTTTGGGGGGGGGGGGTTTGTTCTTCTTTTTCCAGCTGCTTCAGATGTAGAGATAGGCTGTCTCAATTCAATGCTTTTCTTGCTTCTTGAGGTATGATTATATCACTATAAACCTCCCTCTTAGAACTGCTTTCGCTGAGTCTCATAGGTTTTGGGTCATCGTGTTTTCATTGTCATTTGCTTCTAGGAATATTTTGATTTTTAAAAAATTTCTCCAGTAGCCTCTTTGTTATTTAGTAACGTATTGTTTAAATCTTCATGAGTTTGTGTTTTTGTTTTTTTTTTTTTTCCATTACTTGATACCTAGTCTCATAATGTTATGGTCAGAGAAGATACTTGATACAATTTCAATTTTCTTAAATTTACTGAGGCTTGATTTGTGGCCCAAAATGTGGTCTATCCTAGAGAATGTTCCATGTACATTTGAGAAGAAAGTGTATTCTTCTGCATTTGGATGGAAAGTCCTGAAGATATCAATTAGGTCCATTTGGCCTAATGTTTCATTTAAGGTTTGTGTTTCCTTATTGATTCTCTGTTTTGATGATCTGTCCATTGATGACAGTGGGGTGTTAAAGTCCCCTACTATTATAGTGTTGCTGTCAATTTCTCTCCTCTTATGTCTGTTAGTGTTTGCCTTATGTATTGAGGTGCTGCTATGTTGGGTGCATAGACATTTACAATTGTTATGTCTTCTTCTTGGATTGATCCCTTGATCATTATGTAGTGTCCTTCCTTGTCTCTTATGACATTTATTTTAAAGTCTATTTTGTCTGAAATAAGGATTGCCACTCCAGCTTTCTTTTGGTTTCCATTCGCATGGACTATCTTTTTTCATCCTTTTACTTTCATTCTGTATGTGTCTCTAGGTCTGAAGTGGGTCTCCTGTAGGCAGCATATATATGGGTCTTGTTTTTGTATCCATTCAGTCTATCTGTATCTTTTGTTGGTGCATTTAATCCATTTACATTTAAGGTAACTATTGATACATATGTTCCTACTGGCATTTTCTTGATTGTTTTGGGTTTGTTTTTCTAGGTCTTTCCTTTCTCTTGTGTTTACTTGCTATGTATGTCCCTTTAGTATTTGTTGCAAGGCTTGTTTGGTGGTGCTGAATTCTCTTAATTTCTGCGTGTCTGTAAAGCTTTTGATTTCTCCATAAATTTTGAATGAGATCTTGGCCAAGTATAGTAATCATGGTTGTAGGTTTTTCTCTTTCAGTACTTTAAATATATCCTGCCATTCCCTTCTGGCCCGTAGAGTTTCTGCTGAAAGATCTGCTTTTAATCATATGGGTTTTCCCATGTATGTTACTTGTTGCTTTTCCGTTGTTGCTTTTAATATTCTTTCTTTGTGCTTAATGTCTGTTAGCTCGATTAATATGTGTCTCAATGTGTTCTCCTTGGGTTTAACCTGTAGGGGACTCTGCACTTCTTGGACTTCATTGCCTATTTCCTTTCCCACATTGGGGAAGTTTTCAACTATAATTTCTTCAAAAATTTTCTCAGTGCCTTTCTTTTTTTTCTTCTTCCTCTAGGACCCATATATCTTGAGTATTTGTGTGTTTAATATTGTCCCAAAGCTCTCTGAGGCTTTCCTCAATTCTTTCCATTCCTTTCCCTTTATTCTGCTCTTCAGCAGTTATTTCCACCATTCTATCCTCCAGCTCACTTATTCTTTATTCTGCCTGTTATTCTGCTATTGGTTTCTTCTAGAGTGTTTTTAATTTCAATAATTGTTTGTTATTCATCTCTGCTTGCTTTTTATTTATTTCTTCTTTGTCCTTGGTAATTGTATTATCTGTGTTAAATGCTTCCTGCATTTTCTCCATTCTATTTTCAAGTCTTTGGAGCATCTTTATTATCATTTTCTGAATTTTCTTTCAGGGAGATTACTTATTTCCTCTTCATTTATTTGGTCTTGTGTTTCTACCTTGCTCTTTTATTTGTGTTGTATTTCTCTGTCTTTTCATTGCCTTTTTTTTTTTTTTCCTAACTTACTCCACTTGAGGTCTCTTTTTCCCAGGCTTTAGGGTTGTATTACTTCTTCCTTTTGATGTTTGCCCTTGGAGGGAAATGTTGGTTGGGTGGTTTGTGTTGATTTCTTGTTGTGGATGTCTTGTGCCTGTGTTCTGGTGGGAGGAGATCAAGTAGGTAATTAGAGAATTACTGGGAAGTACTGGGACTGACACACACTTCCACACATACAGTTATAACCAAAGCATTCTAAAGAAGAGAGTACAGGAGATTGACCTGGTGAGCAAGGGAAACCAGAGGTGATATCAACCAGTTGAAAGCAGAGTTAGCTAATGCTCAATCTAGAAATCTGAGCATGAACAGAAGGCTGACTGGGGAATATAGCATAGAGAGCTCAGCAATTTAACTTACTTGGTGAAAGAAGAAAGAGTGAAGGAGAAAAGGGAGAATAAAAAAAGAGAGAGAGAGAAAAGAAAGAGAGAAGGGAAGGAAAAAAGAAAAGGAAAGAGTGGTGAAGGGGATTAAAAAGATTTAAAAAAGAGAAAAGAAAAGATAGAAAAGTAAAGATGAATGTGTGGAAAAGATTTATATATACTTAGGAATGGCTACAGCTGGTAAAGAACAGTGGGAAAAGCAGTTGAATTTATCTAAAACAAAATCCAAAACACTCATCAAGAAAAAAGAAAAACAAAAAGTGAGGAAAAAAAAAAAAAAAAACCTAAAATGAATTTTTTTCTTGCTTTTTTTGACAAGAAACACAAAGAGGAAAACTCCACAGTACCGCAAAAGACTAATATGGATGTGGAAATATGTAGCGGGAATAAAACATGTGATTTATAAGAAAAAAGGAAAAAAAAAAAACTTAAAAGGAAAACACCACAGCACTGCAAAAAGCTAATGTGATGGTGGAAATATGTTGCAGAATAAGCAGTGTGATTATAAGAAGAAAGAATCCTTTTTTTTTTTTAATAAATAAAACGAGGAAAACTCCACAGCACTGCTAAATACTAGTGTGAAGGTGGATATATGTTGGGGGAATAAACAGTGTGATTTATGAGGAAAAAAAAAATTTTTAAGGGTTTTCAAGGTCAGTTCTTAGCTGTCAAGTCTGCCTCAGTGGATAGGGTTGGGTTAGTGTCCTGAGACTTTTTCCTGGCTGGCGGAGCTTGTGCCTGTGTTCTGGTTGATGGAGTTGGATCTCCTCTCTCTGAAGGGCAGTGCGGTGTCCAGTAGTAGGTTTTGGAGTGTCTTTAGGTTCAGTATGCTTTTGGGCAGTCGTTCTGGCTTTTGCGGTGTTAGGTGCGTCTATTTCCGCAGCAGTTTCAAAGTGACTCTCAGCATAACTGCAGTGCAGCCAGTCCCCTACTTGTCCCTGGGATCATTGCCGGTGCATCTGTTCCCCTGTCCCACCCTGCGCTGCTGGCAGAAACTTGCTAGATAGGTGCTTGTGTGGATCCTTCTGCGTCACAGCAACTTGTGTGGGCAACCCTCAGCCTCCTAAGCTCACCCGCTGTGTTGCAGGGCTGTGTGCACTTGATTCTCAGTTCCCGAAGTCCATCCTCTGAGTCGTGGGCTTGTGCACTTGTCTCAGGGCCCGGGCCCGCACCCTGCTTCGCAAGGCTTGTGCGCACTTGTTTCAGCTCCCGGCTGGTCTCTGCGTCGAGGAGCTAGTGTGGACTTGTTTCCGCTCCCCGTGCCCGCCCTCTGTGTCATGGGGTTTATGTGCACTCCTTACGTCTCACTGACTGCACTCTTTGTCGCGGGGGTTATTTGTTCTTCTTTTGGCTGTGCTGGAAGGGTTGTATGCATTGCCCAAGTTTGTATGCCTCCCCTCTATCAGCACCACAGTCCCGCCCTTTGCACCGGCTGTGTTTGTCTGCCGGCTACCTGGGCCCGCCCTCTGTGCCATGCTCTACTCTAGCTAGGTTTGTATGCGGCGTCACACTCAGCTACCTAGGCCTGCCCTCTGTGCGGCAAGGGTTGTGTGCGCTGGCTTGGTTTGTATGCCGCACCTCTCTCGGTTCATCTCACAGGTTAGCTAAGTAATGCTCAAAATTCTTCAAGCCAGATTTCAACAGTACTGTCCAAAAATACACAAATATGTGAAGATTTTCTGACTATAACCTTCATGTTTCTCACCCTGTGGGTTTTATTTTTTATATCTTTATGTTTTTGTGTTTCATTCTGGATAGCTATCTCCCAGTTCGCTGATTTTCTCTTAAATTGTGTCTGGTTGCTAAATAAATCAGGAATTCCTGATTCCTGGGACTTCCTTGACATTTCAATGATTAAGACTCCACATTCTCAATGCAGGGGGCATGTGCTCAATTCCTGGTGGAGGATCTGGGATCCTACATGCTACATGGTGGGGCAAAAATAAATGAAATTTTTAAAATGAAATTAAAAGATACATCTACTGAATTCTTAACCTTGATTATTCATTCTTATCTTGATTATTCATTTTCTTAAGCTTATTTTTTCAGTGACAGGAATTATCTCTTGCTCTTACATAAAGTATCATCTATGGGGAAACTGAATAAAATACTAGGAACACAAGCTCTTAAAGAAAGTATCTTCTCCTTTTTTGTAGTATTAGCTAGAAAATGACAACATCTGCCTTCTATTCTGAGTGCTTTGGTTACCAATGGGATAAAATCATGATTTAGTCATTCTACACCACTTTGTAAGAAACTGAGAGTGGATGACTTCACATTCTAGGATGTCTGGCTCAAGGGGAGTGATCACACCATCGTGATTATCCTAGCCTTAGAAAGCATCACTAGGAACAAAGCTAGTGGAGGTGATGGAATTCCAGTTGAGCTATTTCAGATCCTGGAAGATGATGCTGTGGAAGTGCTGCTCTCAATATGCCAGCAAATTTGGACAACTCAGCAGTGGCCACAGGACTGGAAAAGATCAGTTTTCATTCCAATCCCAAAGAAAGGCAAGCCCAAAGAATGCTCAAAATACCACACAATTGCACTCATCTCACATACTAGTAAAGTAATGCTCAAAATTCTCCAAGCCAGGCTTCAGCAATATGTGAACTGTGAACTTCCAGATGTTCAAGCTGGTTTTAGAAAAGGCAGAGGAACCAGAGATCTGCTGGATCATCAAGAAAGCAAGAGCATTCCAGAAAAACATCTATTTCTGCTCTATTGACTATGCCAAAGCCTTTGACTGTGTGGATCACAATAAACTGTGGAAAATTCTGAAAGAAATGGGAATATCAGACCACCTGACCTGCCTCTTGAGAAACCTATACACAGGTCAGGAAGCAACAGTTAGAACTGGACATGGAACAACAGACTGATTCCAAATAGAGTTGGACTGTGAAGAAAGCTGAGCACCAAAGAATTGATGCTTTTGAACTGTGGTGCTGGAGAAGCCTCTTGAGAGTCCCTTGGACTGCAAGGAGATCCAACCAGTCCATTCTGAAGGAGATCAGCCCTGGATGTTTGGAAGGAATGATGCTAAAGCTGAAACTCCAGTACTTTGGGCACCTCATGCGAAGAGTTGACTCATTGGAAAAGACTCTCATGCTGGGAAGGATTGGGGGCAGGAGGAGAAGGGGACGACAGAGGATGAGATGGCTGGATGGCATCACTGACTCGATGGACGTGAGTCTGAGTGAACTCCGGGAGTTGGTGATGGACAGGGAGGCCTGGCGTGCTGCGATTCATGGGGTCGCAAAGAGTCGACACGACTGAGTGACTAAACTGAACTGAACTGAACTGAAGTGTTAATAATGTGGATTTATAATTCCTTTATCACATCCTCATTTTTTCAATTAATTTAAATCATTTGTAAAATTTAACTAAGATTTAATACTACCATAATCCTGTATTCCTCTTTATTCAGCAAGAACTCAAATTACAATGTTATCTATGAGAATATATGGTTCCTGCCTAATATTATTTTCAATAATTTTCTTTCTTTTTTTATGCCATCTAAGCATTTTAATTACTGTAAAATGGAAGACCAATATAGATTGTAAGAAAACAAAAATGCATAGGAATCAAAAAATTATACTGCTGACACCATGCTACATTTGACTCATAAAATAGTATTTTGCCAGCTATTTAGACCTCCCCATATATTCCTTCTTTTGATAACATTTCTCTTCCCTCCAGACCGCCCTACTATCCCAATTGTTACAATAATTACTCATTTGTTTAACTTGAGAGTTTTGCCACTAATCTTATAAGTTTCAAAAACTATACAGTTTACCTATTTTTAACTATATGAGTCTGGAATTTCAGTGCATTTTTTATATCTTGATATTTCCCCTCAATTTCCTATGTGCATTATTATCTATATAGCTCTGATTTGTTGATTTTTTGTTATATAAATTCAATTAAAAACATATAGCTCTATTTTTTCATTTCATTGATGTATAGTATTCTATTATACCAGTATTCTATAGTACCCAATTTATCAATGATGGAAACTTTGGTGACATCTCAATTCTAGCCACTCAGGACAATAGCGATATGCACATTTCTGTATGTGTATCTTGATGTAGAAGTACAAAGATTCTCTAAGGTACAAAATTACCGAGTCAGCATATTTATCTTCATCTTACTAAAACAGTGTCATATTACTGGCCAAAGTAATTGGACTACTGTATAATCCTAGGAATAAAGTATGAAAATTCTCATTGCTTCATATTCTTTACAAAATTTGTAATGTGAGAGTAATTTTACAATTATATTTATATGAAAATTATTCCACATAACATTTTAAAATCCTTTTCCTATTCCAATTTTGAATTGATGTTTAATTTTAAAAATTATTTTACTCTTTTTGCTTTCTATGATGTGATTTCATACACATTTATTTATATCACATTGGAAATCAGTCCTGAATACTCATTGGAAGGACTGATGCTAAGCTGAAACTCCAATCCTTTGGCTACCAGATGTGAAGAGCTGACTCATTGGAAAAGTCCTGATGCTGGGAAAGATGAAAGGCAGGAGGAGAAGGGGACGACAGAGGATGAGATGGTTGGATGGTGTCACTGACTCAGTGGACATGAGTTTGAGTAAACTCTGGGAGTTGGTGATGGACAGGGAGGCCTGGCATGCTGCAGTCCATGGGGTCGCAGAGTCAGACACAACTGAGTGACTGAACTGAACTGGTATTATATATATTACTATTCCATTACATATTTTTAATCTCTTTCTTAAACTCTCAAATACTTTTTTTGTTACCAGCAAATGTTATTATAGCAGGCATATTTCCTTTAATCAAACATTGTTTCAAAACACTTTGAGAAAATATAATTAATTAATGACTGGTTGTAAGGGAAACCTTACAAGGACCTGATGAAAGGTCCTAAATGGACCTGATGAAAAATATGTTAAAATTGAAAATGAATCTACAAGTTCTTCCATTAAGGCATTTTCTCTAGAATACATAAAGTACATTTAAATTCTGTCCATGAAACTAATGATCTTGATTTTCTCAAAGAGAATATAAGATTCAAAATTAAACTCAAGATGATCTTTCTTAGCTTGCTAATTCCCAAAATTAAAACATAAGAGGACCCAAGGTGAAGACAGTTGAAATCTTCATGACAAACATCATGGCCTGATACTGCTGTACCTTAAGAAAGATCCAGCTCCCTAATAGAGTGGAAAAAGTAAATGATGAACAGGAAGAGGAAGGTTGTCACCCTTTTCATGGTCTTTTTATGGGCCTCTGTGCTGGTGTCTTCTGAGCCATTCAGGTAGAGTTGGAAATTCTTGGTGTGTCTCACCAAGGAGAAAAATAAAAGCACAAAGAGGCCAGAGAGAGATGAAAATGGATAACATAGGTCAAGCTAAGAAGAATAAGGCATCTAAGATAGAAAATTTTATTTGCATCTAAATGCAAAGCTGTGTTTCTTTCAGGCTCTCTATAGCTATTCATCCACAATTCACCAAGAGCATTAAGAGGTTAATAAACAGTTAGAGCAAAGAGCCCAGGAAAAGTATAAGAATCACTCTGTTCCTTCTCCACTCCAGCCATGTGAAGAAGAAATTAGAGAAATTAGCTATCTTAAAGAAGTGGAACACACTTAGGGGTTAGCAAACCAGGTAGTTAAATGATTCGTTAGTGCCCAAAAAAGAGTAATCACCTTTGCTAGTTTGCTGGTAGCATACAGATGTGAAAATAGCCCCGCTGTAAATGAACCCAATAGTGTTACCCACATTTGAATGATTCTGTCCACAGCTAAGCAGGTAAGGATGAAACCAGCTGATGAGACTTTCCTGTTCTTGACCCATTTCTCAGCACTCCTAAGATGAGTTCTCCTGTTGCCACTAGTAGAAAGAGCCCTTCATTCCAACTGACATTTGTATTAAAATATTTCCCTTATTGTGCTTCACTGACAGCTTTATGGTAAAACAGTTGTAGACTTACAAACGTTAATGATGCTTTCTTTACTGTTTTCATCATAATTTCAAAAGGAACAGTCAAAATTCTGCAATGTGATTTAGTTGTGAAGATATTCATAGAAAGAGTAGTCTATTCTACTTATACTGTATTTCCAGTGCTACATCAAATTGTCCTGTTAACAGATGCAAAGCTTCATGAATACCTTTTTTATGGCTTACAGTCAGTAGCTATATAATTTCCAGAGTAAACATTAATAATGTCCATTTATCCTTGATGCCAGCTGCAATTTCCCATTTATGCTAAGACTAAAAGGATGATTCAGCTATGTAAACACACAAATATGAGAGAATTGGTTTCCACTAATTTGTGCTTTTATCTCCCCTGAGTCATATATTTGAATGCAAATATTTTAGATTTTGAGTAGGAATTGCTAGAAAAAAATTATATAGCTCAGACTTTATTCACCATACATCAATAGGATCCTTCTGTCAAGAATTTTCTTGATTATATATAATTTATAGGAATAAAGAAATTATGAATAGTTCACATTTCACACCCAAGTCCTAGGAAAATTAACTAGAAACATTAGAACAGAACATTATACTAGGTAAGTCAGAAATTACAAACAGAATAGACAGGCAAAACACATGAAGAAGCTACAAGTACTACAATGCACAATCAGCTATGACTTTCAATTCGGTTCAGTCGCTCAGTCGTGTCCAACTCTTTGCAACCCCATGAATCGCAGCACACCAGGCCTCCCTGTCCATCACCAACTCCCGGAGTTCACTGAGACTCACGTCCATTGAGTCAGTGATACCATCCAGCCATCTCATCCTCTGTCGTCCCCTTCTCCTCCTGCCCCCAATCCCTCCCAGCATCAGAGTCTTTTCCAATGAGTCAACTCTTCGCATGAGGTGTCCAAAGTACTGGAGTTTCAGCTTTAGCATCATTCCTTCCAAAGAACACCCAGGGCTGATCTCCTTCAGAATGGACTGGTTGGATCGCCTTGCAGTCCAAGGGACTCTTAAGAGGCTTCTCCAACACCACAGTTCAAAAGCATCAATTCTTTGGCGCTCAGCTTTCTTCACAGTCCAACTCTCACATCCATACATGACCCCTGGAAAAACCATAGCCTTGACTAGATGGACCTTTGTTGGCAAAGTAATGTCTCTGCTTTTGAAAATGCTATCCAGGTTGGTCATAACCTTCCTTCCAAGAAGCAAGTGTCTTTTAATTTCATGGCTGCAGTCACCATCTGCAGTGATTTTGGAGCCTCCCGAAATAAAGTCTGACACTGTTTCCCCATCTATATCCCATGAAGTGATGGGACCAGATTCCATGATCTTCGTTTTCTGAATGTTGAGCTTTAAGCCAACTTTTTCACTCTCCTCTTTCACTTTCATCAAGAGGCTTTTTAGTTCCTCTTCATTTTCTGCCATAAGGGTAGTGTCATCTGCATATCTGAGGTTATTGATATTTCTCCCGGCAATCTTGATTCCAGCTTGTGCTTCTTCCAGCCCAGCATTTCTCATGATGTACTCTGCATAGAAGTTAAATAAGCAGCGTGACAATATACAGCCTTGACGTACTCCTTTTCCTATTTGGAACCAGTCTGTTGTTCCATGTCCAGTTCTAACTGTTGCTTCCTGACCTGCATACAAATTTCTCAAGAGGCATGATTTTATGAAGATACAAACATGTAGGGTGAACTTGAATTCTTTGCAGTTGATGAAGAAATAGAAAAAAAGAACTCAAGACAAATATAAAGGCATGTAGATATTATCAAAATGACATGAAAAAACTACACCATGCTTCAATGGAGAAATTTCTTTTACAGTGACTTGTTGCTATTTTAATTGAAATATAACTAAGTGCCCTCCCACTTCCACCATCTCAAGTCCATGTTCTTCGTTCTGGGCTAGAGAGTGACCACATTTCCCGCTCCCCTAACAGATGATTGTGGCAAGCTGATCAAAATCTGAACAATGTCATGTAAGTGAAAATTATGTCCACCCTTTTTAGGCCCATCACAAAATCTTCCCCATGGACAGTATGCCCCACGCCTTTTTCTCCCAGCTTTCTCATATGGAAATAATCCCAAGCAATCTTAGAGACCGCATGATAAAGATGGTAAACTTGGTTGGCCTGATTCCTATTATTCAACTGCCTAAAGAAGGCCGCTCAGACATACCAGTCCTCTTCAAAGGACAAAATGAAATGTGCACTGTGTTTGAGTCACTTTATGTGTGAGAGCCTATTTGTGGCAGCAGTTTGTCTACTCAGTTTAATTCAGAAACTGAAATGGAGACTGTGTAGATTTCGTAGAGGCAATTGAATGGTGAGGAAAGAGAACTAGGAAATCCATGCGACCAGCAGAGTTTGTAATTGGTTTCATTTTCATTGGTTTTCAGCCCTCATAGTTTATTCATCCATTTAGTGACTAGAATATCATTTGGATGAACTCTTCTATAGACTGTTTTTTTATGTCCAAGGATAGCGTAGGAAACAGGATAGACATGATCCCCACATTGTAGGGTTTACATTGTCCTAGGACAGAGAGATAATTAAAAAGAATGAATAAGTCAGTGTGGATTAATAAGTCACAATGAACAAGCACTGTGGAAATGACTTACCTTAAGTTTAGATCATGTTCTTATAATTTTACAACTAAGAATTAATGTAGACATGTAAATTCAGTTGTTGAGCAACATTATACATTTCTTTCCTCTAGTGAAAATTGTTATCAATACCATGTCAACACACTTTTTCTATTTCATCATTTTCCATGAGATTGTTATAAAACAGATCTTGAAGACATTTCTTATAATTATTACATAGACAGCATAGATACTACTTTAATACATGCAGAAAAGCCATTCAATCATATAGCAAAATTTTTTACTTTTCTTATACGGAATGTATTTTTAAGATAGGGAAGATCTGTGTCTTCTTGTCTCAAGGTTAAAAGGAATTTTTAGGCAGCAAAATGGAAGAGATGATGAGCATTTCAGAGGAAGCCCCAGGTGGTTTAGGGGGAAAATGAATAATCTGACATCAGATCTCCATTTCAACATGTCTTCTTAGTTAAAAATTGTAAAAAGTGACTTTCCTTAGTGCATGTGGAAATATACCAGCCCTGAAAACAAGCCATGATTAATATTTTCTTCTTCATCCATATAACAGAACTGATTTTTGATAGTCCTTTATAGAGTTGATTGTACAAATATGTAAAATTTATCTAAATATGATTGTTATTCTTGAATTTTATTGTGAGCATCTTTTCCTAACAATGTTGCTAATTACTCTCGAATAACCATAAAGTAAGTGATGGATGGAAGCAAGTGATGATGGAGTAACATCTATCTCAAATATGTATCCTCAATGTGTGATCTAGAATTGAAGGTCATTACCATCCAAACGATTGGAAGCTCAAACAATAGAATCTAAACACACCATGGTACTAGAGTGAAAATAAAGATGAATTCCTAAGTTGTCAGTTCTTTAAAATTCATAACTGTAGATCATAAATTTTTAATTAGAAGGTGATAACATAGAATATGTAGGTGAAACACACATTGCTTCATAATTCTGAGGAATTTCACATAATATTTTGTACAGTTAGAATGCTTATCTGAAATATATTGGTTAATAGTATGGTAATATTGTTATCAGGACTTCCTAGATGGTGCTAATGGTAAAGAACCCACTTGCCATTTCAGGAGATGCAGGAGACTAGGATTCAATCTGTGGGTTGGAAAGATCCCCTGGAGAAGGAAATGGCAACCCATTCCAGTATTCTTGCCTGCAAAATCCAGAGACAGAGAAGCGTGGCGGGCTACAGTCCACAGGGTCTCAATGAGTCGGACATGAATGAAGTCACTTAGAATGCAATTTTATCATCTTTCTTATATTTTTCATAAACACACACAAAGACACTTTTTGTTCTTAGCTTGGGTAAAAGACTTTTCCAGGTAAACCTTTGGATATTTACTCAATTATAACACATTTTTTCAAAAAGCAGAAGAAAGTATAAAATGTAACAGACTTTATCCTTTAATTTTCTGTAAGAAGACATATGTCTCTACCTAGTTCCTTTTACTTTTAGCCAGCATCTTGGCTGCCACAGAAACGACAGAAAGGTCTGTGTTAATTTCCTGTTTGTCCAAATCAGGATAAATGAGTGTATTGAAGGATAGGTGATTGCAAGAGCCTGGAAAAGCATTTGGACCAGTTCCTTCTGCAGCTCATTAGAATTCCAAATTGTTAAAATTACAGTCAGCGTGTAAGTGGCAAACAGGAAAAGAAAGGAGATAACAGTTTGCATCGCTTTCATGTGGACTTTGGTGCTGGGATCTTGGGATCTTTTGCCGTTGAGCTGCATCTTCCTGAGATGTTTCCACAGGAAAAAGATTAGCAGCAGAAAAGATATCAGGGACATAGTGAAGGGTATGAAGTTTGTAAGTGTGAGCAGGGTCATATTTGAAAGGTGTAAAATGTCCCTTAATTTGGTCTTCTCAGTGATGTTTCTTTCATATTCACTTGTCTGAATAGTCTCATCTATACTTAACACTGCAACTTGAAAAAACAAAATCGCTGAAGTCCCCAACATCATCATGAGAACTACACTTTTAACTCTCCACTTCAGGTGAAGAAAAATTAGGCTGGAGAAATTAGCTATCTTGAACAAATAAAATATACTGAGGCTAGTAGCAAGCCAGTTACTAAAATGGTTGCTTACTGTCCAGGCAACACAGATAACAATTCTTAAACTATATAGAGCTGGATTATACCTAGTTGCATACCAATTTATTAATATTGTCCAAAGCAAAACAATTCTGCAGACTGCCAGAGCAGTGAGAATCCCATCAGCTGAGGAGAGTTTTTGTTCAGTCATTGCAGTTCACCAGTGCTATGAAACCATTCACAAAATTTCCCAGAACAAATTCTGTCACCATTAGAATGGAAATAATGCTCGATACTAAAGTTATCATGTCTAAAAAATCCAAGTCTAATGTCACTGTTGCGATTCCTTCAATATTCTGACCTTAAATTCTTTATGAAGTTGATTTCTGGTTGTGCAGTGAAGTTCTTATTTCTTTCAAACTCTGTGATGAATGTCAAGCAGAAAAGCACCAGGCAATAATATTGGAAGAGCTCAATGACATCTCGGTGAAAAACACTGCTATTCCCTAGCAGCTCAAATTAGCTCTCTTCATATACTTTGTGCCCTACTATGGGATGGATTACTTCATAAGTGACTTTGAAGTAAACTATGAATTCTCATTTGCCAGATGCAAATAAGGACTCATTATTTTACAAAATTTCCCCTGTCTACCTCTTCATAATTTGTGTTCATCAACTTTTGTTGTTAGTGAGGAAAACTTTGAAACCCAGTGCAGAGGATGCACAGTGAAAGCTTAAATAATTTGATCAAGCTTGATCATAATTATGCTCTACATTATCAGGATAATCATTAGGATCTTGAGGTGATTTGTAATGCAAAACAGACATCTACTATAGTGTTGGAAACTTTCTTTTTTTAGACAGAATCAGGATCTATTTGTAAATTTTACATGTGGAATAAAGGGTGGAATTGGAGAGCTGAATAAGTGGGCAATATTGGACAATTGCTACTATTTTTAGTCACCCAGGAACTGAGTTCTATTCCTGAATCCATGCACTATGAGATCTAGCTCTCATTTTAGGAAACTAAATTGAAATACTTTCTGAGTCTGCCTTGAAATTACAAAAGCTGCCACTTTAACCACAGAATAAGAGGATGGGAAAAAGTAGCTATCTTCAGGAAAGAGAAGATGTTGAGGCGTATGTCAAACAAGACACTCAAGTGGTGGATCATTACACAAAATTGAATATTATTTTTTCCTGTTTGACCAGTGTTATGTAGCTCTGCACAGAGCATCAAAGTAGATATTAATCAATCAGTACTAAGATTAAGAAATATATCCTAGTTATGGGTAAGCTAGTGAGAATGAGGTTAATGAAGTTGATTTTCCGGTGTCTTCCCAGTTGCTTCAGTTCATTATTCGAATCAATGCATTTCCCCAAATGCCAACTATGGATTTCATAGATTAAAAAAAATAGAGTCCTTATCTTGTATGCTTCACATTTCTTCTGAGTGAAAAAAAACTCCCATCCCAAATACCACTACTGATGATTAATGGGTTGAAAACTAGTAGTTTTGAAGTACTTTCTGTTTTTATTGTGGTTTCCTTTCCATTCCAATAAATGCCAGCTTCTATTATCACACTGGTCCCTAGCTAACATTGTGAAAAACATTTCAATTCCTTTAAAATGACTTAGTATGTGATTTTCCTGCCAACAAAGAGTGATTATTTCTTCTTTTATTGTAATGTCTGATGTAATATTTTGTTATAATATGTGTGAAAGAATAGAATTTGGTTTACTTAAATGGTGATCAGGAAAGATTCTCTACCAAAGTTTCACCTCTGAGTTCCCTAAACTAATTTTAAAAAACATGAAAACCCCCAAGTAGGAGTTTCTAAGAGCCATTTTTCAGAATTAAAATTGTGATTTTAGGAATGAAATTTTATCATCATCTTTGTAATCAGCAGCCTCAATTGACTATAGAGCCAAAGAAGAAAACACGTAAAAAGTAACAATAATTCAACTTGGTCTAGGTGAAGCAACTGAAAATAATTCATAATAATTAAAATAAATAAATTTAAATTAAAAAAAAACTCGTACAAGTGAATCTCAGTAATTGAAGTTTAAAGGAAACATCCTATTTTTACCAGAATAATCTTCATTTTGATGATTATAATAATAGTAATCAGCATTTGCTAGATATATCCCTATATATTATAAATATTCTTGTCTTTGACATCATATTTGCAAAAAACCTCATTTACTAGAGATAATGTGAGTAACTTTCCTCGGATAACAGCTTGTCTGTCATTATGGGGAAAGTCAAGGAACAAAACTTGATCTCAAAACACCGTTCACATGAGCAAACTATAGTACATCAATGACAGTGACACCATGCTATATGCTTGCTACGTGTGCTCAGTCGTTTCGGTCAAGTCCAACTCTTTGCGACCCTACGGACCGTAGCCCTCTGTCCATGGGATTCTTCAGGCAAGAATACTGGAGTACACTCTAAAGCCCTCTGTTAAGAGCTTGCTTGTAAAGGTTATTTACTTTATCTTTTTTATTAGAGGAATTTAATTTAGTAAATGAAATAATTTGTGCAAGTAATACATTTTAAACTAAAAAAATTAATTTATAAATATACTCATTTTGACTTAAATTTTTCTCTTTACTAGGCTAAGACAATGTTGCTGCTGCTGCTGCTAAGTCGCTTCAGTCGTGTCCGACTCTGTGTGACCCCATAGAAGGCAGCCCACCAGGCTCCCCCGTCCCTGGGATTCTCCAGGCAAGAACACTGGAGTGGGTTGCCATTTCCTTCTCCAGTGCATGAAAGGGAAAAGTGAAAGTGAATTCACCCAGTTGTGTCCGACTCTTACTGACCTCATGGACTGTAGCCCACCAGGCTCCTCCATCCATGGGATTTTCCAGGCAAGAGTACTGGAGTGGGGTGCCATTGCCTTCTCCAAAGACAATGTTAATCTTTAGGAAATTACTTAGATACTGTCCAAGTTACATTTATAAGCATCACTAAATGACATATTTCGTGATGATGATGATGTCAGCAGTGAAATGGGAGAACTCTGATAGATGTGATATCATCCAGCTTTCAAAGTGGCAAAATTCACTGTGACGGGTGAACACTAGCCAGTCTTTCCTATTAGGTACTTCAATCATTCTCAGCATCAGAGCTAGCATGAAAGACTATCTTTACCTACTACGTCATCAAGAACAACGTCAAACTGACATACTCTAATGATTTACTTGCTGTTTTTTCCCTTTACTTACATTCTGACAATTATGGCTAAAGTTACCTCAAACGGTACTTTATTTTTATTGAATTTTCATATGGAAATGAAAATATATATATACAATAATACACTATACAATCTTCTTTCATATTTTAATACCATCATTAGCAAGCTAAGTTCTCTCACCTGCTTATTTATATTTCAAGCTACTGTGATTAAATCTAGGTAATTTATTAAGAAGTCAAAGTACAACAACATATGCACAAACATTTTCAAACATTCTACTTGACGTGTATTGAGTTGTAACAAATTTACCTTTCTAAGTCTTTTTTTCTCTAACAAGGAACTAAAAAATTTATAACAACAAAACATACGCATCAACACACGTGTGCATACACATACACATGCACACACATTCTTAGTTGTGTGATTGATTATGGATGGAAGCACAAAATTGTTATTTAATTTTAAGATAAACTATCATATTTTTTATAACTAGGTTTAGTTCATAGGAAATTCACTAAATTTTGCTCTCAAAATGTGTGTGTGTCTGTGTGTGCTCAGTTGTGTCCAACTTTCTGCAACACCATGGACTGTAGCCCATCAGGCTCCTCTGTCCATGGGATTTTCCAGGCAAGAATACAGAAGTGGGTTGCCATTCCTTACTCCAGGGGATCTTCCCAACCCAGGGACTGAACCCATGTCTCTTGAATCTCCTGCATTGGCAGGCAGATTCTTTTACTACTACCACCACCAGGGAGTGAGTGGATATTTGAAAACAAAAGTGTCTAGGAAAACTAAGATATTTTGAATTTGAGATTTTAATGGGAGCTGGAAGGAAGGTTCAAGAAGGAGAAAACACATGTATACCTATGGCTGATTCATGCTGATGCATGGCAGAAACCAACACAATATTGTGGAGCAATTATCCTTAAATTAAAATTAATAATTTTTTAAAAAGCATGAATAATGTGGATTTATAATTCTTGTATCATGTTTTCATTTTTTTTTATTAATTAAAATTATGTTTAAATTTTAACTCAGGGTTCATACTACCATAACCCTGTATTTCTCTTTAGTCAACAAGAACTCTAATTACAGTGGTATCTATGAGCATATGTGGTTTCAGGTTAATATTATTTTTAATAATTTCTTTTTCTGCTTTCTACACATATTCATTATTGTAAAACATAATACCTATAGAGATTAAAAGGAAACACAAATGCATAGGAATCAAAAAATTATAGTGTTAATACCCCTTTCACATTTGACTCATAATACAGAATTTTGCCACGTATCTAGACCCTCCCCCATATATTCCTTTCTATTGATACTATTTCTCTTCTCTCTCCACCTTCCATACACTCCCAATTGTTACAGTAATCACTAATTTATTTTACTTCAGAAAACTATCCAGTTGACCTATTTTTTAACTTTGTATGTCTGGAATTTCAGTGAATTTTTTAATCTTGATATTTCTCCTCAATTTCCAATGTGCATTACTATCTATATAGCTCTAATTTGTTGATTTTTTTGTTATATAAATTCTCAGAGAAGGCAATGGCACCCCACTCCAGTACTCTTGCCTGGAAAATTCCATGGATGGAGGAGCCTGGTGGGCTGCCGTCTATGGGGACTGAAGCGACTAGCAGCAGCAGCAGCAGCAGCATCTCTACTTTTTGTTTCATTCCAGTATAACATTCTTTTATACCAGCATTCTATTATATCCATCTTACCAATGATGGAAATCCAGTCTTAATTCTAGTTACTCAGAACAACAATGACAGGGACATTCCTATATATGTATACTGATACACAGTACAAAAATTCTCTAAGGTACAAAATTTCTGTTATATATTACATGTATTAATATTTCATTATATAGTTTAATCATAATACAAAAATTGTAGGAAATTATTTTTCTGAGTGTGATAATGCTACAGCATTAAAAACAAGTCATGATTATTTTTTTCTTCTTCACCCCTATCATGGAAGTGTTAGTCAGTCAGTCGTGTCTGACTCTGTGACCCCATGGACTGAGACCCACCAGGCTCCTCTGTCCATGGAATTCTGCAGCCGAGAATACTGGAGTGGGTTGCCGCTTCCTTCTCCAGGTGATTTTCTGGACCCAAGGATCAAACGTGGGTCTCTCTGCATTGCAGAGAGATTCTTTACTGTCCGACCTACCTTCATTTTTTTCTAAGGTTTTAGCCTACTTATAAAAATCTAATATTCTTCAGTGAAAGTGCCATTGCCTTTTCCGTATATAATATACACAAAATATTTACTGCTTTTGAATTTAAGGTGATTCTCCTTTCCTAACAACACTTCTAATTACTCTCTATTGACTATGAAGTAAGAATGAATGATGAAATATTATCTATCCCAAACATACATCAGTTCAGTTCACTTCAGTCGCTCAGTCGTGTCCAACTCTTTGCGACCCCAAGGACCGCAGCACGCCAGGTTTCCCTGTCCATCATCAACTCCCAGAGCTTACTCAAACTCATGTCCATCGAGTTGGTGATGCCATCCAACCATCTCATCTTCTGTTATCCCCTTCTCCTTCTGCCTTCGATATTTCCTGGCATCGGGGTCTTTTCAAATGAGTCAGCTCTTCCCATCAGGTGGCCAAAGTATTAGAGTTTCAGTTTCAGCATCAGTCCTTCCAATGAATATTCAGGACTGATTTTCTTTAGGATGGACTGGTTGGATATCCTTGAAGTCCAAGGGAATCTCAGGAGTCTTCTCCAACACCCCAGTTCAGAAGTATCAATTCTTCAGTGCTCAGCTTTCTTTATAGTCCAAATCTGACATCCATACATCCTCAGTGTGTAATTTAAAATTCAGAGTCATTACCATCCAAACAATGGATGTATGTGAAAAACACAATGCTTCATCATCCTGATCAATTGCACAATATTTTGTAAAATTATATTGCTTACCTGAAAAATCTTAGTTAATGGTAAAGTAAACACCATTTTCTTAAACACACACACAAATACACTTTTTGTGATAAGCTTTGGTGAAAAACTTTTCTAAGTAAACCTGTGGGTATTACTCAATGACGTACAGAATTAAGAAAGGAGTAGAAAGTATAAAATGTCACAGACTCCATCCACTCATTTTTTGCTAGAAGACACATGATGCCCATCTATTTCCTATCTTTCAGCCAGCACCCCAGCTGCCACAGAAACAACAGAAAGGCCTGTGTTAACTTTCTGTTTCCCCAAATCAGGATAAATGAGTGGACTGAAGGATAGATGACTTCAACTGTTGGGAAAAGCAAAAGAAATGGTTCCTCATGCAGTTTTTTAGGCCTCCAGATTGATATGATTAGAACCAGAAAGTAAAAGGCAAATAGCAAGAGAAAGGAGATGACAGTTTGCATGGCTTTTATATGGACCTTCGTACAGGGATCTTGGAATCCTTTGCCATTGAGCTGCATCTTCATGAGATGTTTCCACAGGGAAAAGATTGGTAGCAGAAAAGATATTAAGGACATAGTAAAGGGTGTGAGGTTTCCTAGAATGAGCAGGGTCACATGTGAAAGCCATAAAATATCCCTCAGTTTGGTCTTCCGTGTGAAGTTTCCTTCAAATTCACTTCTCTGCATAGTCCCACTTACACTTATAACTACAACTTGTAAAACCAAAATGAATGAAGTTCCCAGAAGCATCATGAGAACTACACTTTTAACTCTCCACTTCAGGTGAAGAAAAGTTAGGCTGGAGAAATTGGCTATCTTCAACAAATAAAATATACTGAGGCTAGTAGCAAGCCAGGTGCTATAATGATTGCTTATTGTCCAGGCAACATGAACAATAGTTCTTACTTTTAAACTATATAAAGCTGGATGAAGCAAAATATAATACCAATGTATTAACATTACACAGAGCAAAACAATTCTGGAGACTGCCATAGCAGTGACAATCGCATCAGTTGAGGAGATCTTTTGTCTCTTGACCCAAGCAATGCAGTTCACCAGGGCTATGAAGCCACTGGCAAAATTTCCCAGAACAAATTGTATTATTACTAGGATGGAAAAAACGGTTGATAGTAGAGTTATCATGTCTAGAAAAAAAAAGCCAAGTCTAATATCACTGTAGTGATTCCTTCAATATTCTGACCTTAAATTCTTTGGGCAGTTGATTTGGGGATGTGCAGTGAAGTTCTTGCTTCTTTTAACTTCTGTGACCAATGTCAAGCAGGAAAGTACCAGCATATGTAAATGAAAGAGCTCAGTCCTGTCTTGATGTAATAATTGCTATTACCTAACAGCTCATATTGACTTCTCTTCATGCACTCTGTGTCCTTGCACTCACATTTGTGGGATGGGTTATCTCTCACCTGATGTTGAAACAAAATAAGAATTCTCATTTGCCAGCATGCAAATAAAAACATATTGTGTTGCAACTTTTCCCTATTTAACCTCCCCATAATTTGTGTTCAACAAATTTAGTTGCTGGTGAGTAAAATTTTTAAACCCAATCACATGCCAAATTTACAAAGAAAGAATTCATGATTTTCTTATCAAAAACATTTCCTTGGGGACCCCAGGAAAACCAACACACAATAAAAATTGGTTGCTGATAACCAATACAAAAATAAGACCGGGAGCTGACTGTGACTCAGATAATGAATTCCTTATTGCCGAATTCAGACTTAATTTGAAGAAAGTAAGGAAAACCACTAGACCATTCAGGTATGATCTAAATCAAATCCCTTACAATTATACAGTGGAAGTGAGAATAGATTCAAGGGATTAGATCAGATGACAGAGTGCCTGAAGAACTATGGACGGAGGTTCATGCCATTGTACAGGAGGTAGTGATCAAGAAAAGAAATGCAAAAGAAAAGAAAAGAAATGCAAAAAGGCAAAATGGTTGTCTGAGGAGGCCTTAAAAATAACTGAGAAAAGAAAGGATGCAAAGAGAAAAATAGAAAAGGAAAAATATACCCATTTGAATGCAGAGTTCCGAAGAAAAGCAGGAGAGATAAGAAAGCTTTCCTCAGTGATCAATGCAAAGAAATAGAGGAAGACAATGGAATGGGAAAGACTAAAGATCACTTCAAGAGAACTAGAGATACCAAGAGAACATTTCATGCAAAGATGGGCACAATAAAGGATAGAAATGGTATGGACCTAACAGAAGCAGAAGATATTAAAAAGAGGTGGCAACAATACATAGAAGAACTATACAAAAAAAGATCTTCATGACCCAGATAACCATGATGGTGTGACCTGGAGCCAGACATCCTGGAATGTGAAGTCAAGGGGGTCTTAGGAAGCATCACTATGAACAAAACTAGTGGACGTGATGGAATTCCAGTGCAGCTATTTAAAATTCTAAAAGATGATGCTGTGAAAGTGCTGCAATCAATATGCCAGCAAATTTGGAAAACTCAGCAGTGGCCACAGGACCGGTAAAGGTCGGTTTTCATTTTGTTCCCAAAGAAAGGCAATGCCAAAGAATGCTCAAACTACTATAACTGCACTCATCTCACACGCTAGTAAAGTAATGCTCAAGATTCCCCAAGCCAGGCTTCAACAGTACGTGAACTGTGAACTTCCAGATGTTCAAGCTGGATTTAGAAAAGGCAGAGGAAACAGAGATCAAATTGTCAACATCCACTGGATCATCAAAAAAGCAGGAGAGTTCCAGAAAAACATCTACTTCTGCTTTATTGACTATGCCAAAGCCTTTGACTGTGTGGATCAAAATAAACTGTGGGAAATTCTTCAAGAGATGGCAATACCAGACCATCTGACCTGCCTCTTGAGAAATTTGTATACAGGTCAAGAAGCAACAGTTAGAACTGGACATGGAACAACAGACTGGTTCCAAATAGGTAAAGGAGTACGTCAAGGCTGTATCTGGTCACCCTGCTTATTTAACTTATATGCAGAGTACATCATGAGAAATTCTGGGCTGGATGAAGCACAAGCTGGAATCAAGATTGCCAAGAGAAATATCAGTAACCTCAGATATGCAGATGACACCACCCTTACAGCAGAAAGCAAAGAAGAATTAAGAACCTCTTGATGAAAGTGAAAGAGGAGAGTGAAAAAGTTGGCTTAAAGCTCAACATTAAGAAAACTAAGATCATGGCATCTGGCCCCATCAGTTCATCTCTAATAGACGGGGAAACAATGGAAACAGTGACAGACTTTATTTTGGGGTGCTCCAAAATCACTGCAGATGGTGACTGCAGCCATGAAATTAACAGACACTTGCTCCTTGAAAGAAAAGTTATGACCAACCTATTAAAAAACAGAGACATTACTTTGCTGACAAAGGCCCATCTAGTTAAAGCTATGGTTTTTCCAGTAATCATATATGGATGTGAGAGTTGGACTATAAAGAATGCTTTGAGCAAGCTCTGGAGTTTGGTTATGGACAGGGAAGCCTGGCATGCTGTAGTCCATGGGTTTGCAAAGAGTCGGACTTGACTGAGGGACTAAATGAACTGAGCTGCACTCCTGTACAATGTTATGAACCTCTGTTCATAGTTCTTCAGGCACTCTATCAGATCTAATCCCTTGAATCTATTTGTCACTTCACCTTTATAATCATAAGGGATATGATTTAGGTCATACTTGAATGGTCTAGTGGTTTTCCCTACTTTCTTCAATTTAAGTCTGAATTTGGCAATAAGGAGTTCATGATCTGAGCCACAGTCAGCTCCCAGTCTTGTTTTTGCTGACCATATAGAGCTTCTCCATCTTTGGCTGCAAAGAATATAATCAATATGATTTTGGTATTGATCATCTGGTGATGTCCATGTGTAGAGTTGTCTCTTGTGTTGTTGGAAGAGGGTGTTTGCTATGACCAATGGGTTCTCTTTGTAAAACTCTGTTAGCCTTTGCCCTGCTTCATTTTGTACTCCAAGTTCAAACTTGCCCATTACTCCAGGTATCTTTTGACTTCCTACTTTTGCATTCTAATCCCCTATGATGAAAAGAATATCTTTTTGGCATGTTAGTTCTAGAAGGTCTTGTAAGTCTTCATAGAACCATTCAACTTCAGCTTCTTCAGCATTAATGGTTGGGGCATAGACTTGGATTGCTCAGCTATTGAATGGTTTGCCTTGGAAACAAAGAGATCATTTTGTTGCTTTTGAGATTGCAGCCAAGTATGGCATTTCAGACTCTTCTGTTGACTATGAAGGGTACTTCATTTTTCCTAAGGAATTCTTACCCACATTAATAGATATAATGGTCATCTACATTAAATTCGCCCATTCTGGTCCATTTTCGTTCACTGATTTCTAAAATGTCGATGTTCACTCTTTCCATCTCCTGTTTGACCATTTGCAATTTACCTTGATTCATGGACCTAACATTCCAGGTTCCTATATAATCTTGTTCTTTACAGCAATGGACTTGAGTTTCATCACCAGACACATCCACAACTGGGCATTGTTTTCACTTTGGCTCATCCTCTTCATTCTTTCTGGAGCTATTTCTCCACTCTGGTAGCATACAGATGTGGAAAAAGCCCCACTGTAAATTACCCACAGTTGAATGAATTTGGCCACAGCCAAGCAAAAAAGGATGAAATCTGCTGATGAGATGTTCCCATTCTTGATCCACTTGCAGTTTACAGTTTAATGGTCCAGTGAGACCATTTCTCAGCACTCCTAACCCAAGTTGCCACTGCCAGAAAGAGACCTTAATTCCAATTGACATTTTGATGAAATTGTGATATTGTGCTTCACTGAAAACTTTATGATCAAACAGCTGCAGACTGAAATCCATTTATGATGCCTTCTTTAAAGTGTTCATCATAATTCCAGAAAGTACAGCCAAAATTCTGCTTTGATATAGTTTCAGATCTTCACTAAAAGAGTAGCTTATTCTACTTATATTGAAATTTCAGTGTTAAACCAAATAATTCTGTAACAGATACAAAGCTTCATGAATATCTTTCTTATGACTTACACTCAGTTACAATATAATTTCTACAGTAAACATTAATAACGTCCACTTATCCTTGACACCAGTGCAGTTTCCCATTTCTGAAAATGACTAAAACGGTGAAGTCAGTGTGTAAACACGCAAAAATGAGACAAACTGGTTTCCACTAATTTGTACTTTCGTCTCCTCTGAGCCACATGTGCTGAGTGCATGCTAAGTCACTTCAGTCATGTCCAACTCTTTGCAAACTAATGGACTGTAGCCCACCAAGTTCCTCTGTAAGTGGAATTCTCCAGGCAAGAATACTGGAGTAGGATGCCATGCTCTCTTCCAGGGGATCTTCCTGACCCAGAGACTGAATCCACGTCTTTATGTCTCCTCCATTGGCAGACGGGTTCTTTACCACTAGCACCACCTGGGAAGCCCTGTGAGCCACATATTTGAATGCAAATATTTTAGATTTTGAATAGGAATTGCTAGAAAAAATTATATGACTCAGCCTTTATTTGTCACTCATCAATAAGATCCTTCTACCTAAAAAAGTATTTTGTTGATTTAATTTCATTTATAGAAATAATGTGGTGGTTCAAACAGTAAAGAATCTACCTGCAATGCAGGAGACTTGGATTCAATTCCTGGGTTGGGAAGATCCCCTAGAGAAGGAAATGGCAACCCACTCCAATATTCTTGCTGGGAAGTCCCACTGACAGAGGAGGCTGGTGGGTTACAGTCCATGGGGTCACAAAGAGTCATACACAACTGAGTGACTAACACACACACACATAGAAATAATGTAAGGAAGTTATTTACAGTTCAAATTGCACACCCAAGTGCCAGGAAATATAGCTAGAAATATTAGTACAGAATATCATAGTAGTATCAAGTCAAAAACTGTAAGCAAGTTAGGCTGGAAATATACATTAGGAGGCTACAAGTACTATAGTACAGAGTCAGTTATGACTTTATGAAGATATGAAGCGTGAACTTGAATTCTTTGGAATTTGTGAAGAAATAGAAAAAAACTCAAGACTGATGTAAGTGTGTGTGCATATTATCAAAATGACATGAAGAAGATACATCATGCTTCTAAAGGGAGGAACTTCTTTCCTTTTACAGTAACTTGTTGCTATTTCAAGTGAAATGTGACTAAAGGCTCTCCCATTTCCATGTCCTCAATTCCATGTTCTTCTCTTATTTCTGGGCTAGAGAGTGAGCACATTTCCCAGCCTCCCTTACCTTTGGTTGTGGCAAGGTGATCAAAACCTGAACAATGTTATTTAAGTGAACATGTGCAGTATTTTAGGCCCTTCCCCAATACTCTCCTCAGGGACTGTCCTCCCTATGTTTTTTTCTCCCAGCTTTCTTGAATGGAGAAAACTCCACCCAATCGTCCAGATCCACATGTTAAATATGACCAACTTCTGATCAGCCTGATTCCTTGGATAACTACCTAGAGAAGTGTGCTCAGACATATAAGTACCCTTAAAGAACAATATTAAATGTACACTGAATTGGAGTCACTTTATGCTTTGGAACCTATTTGTCTACTCTAATGCAGAAACTGGAATTGAGATTGTGTAGATTTGTGTAGAAGCAATTAAATGTTGAGGAAACAAAACTAGAAAATCCATGTGACCTGCAGATTTTGTGAAGAGTTTCATTTTCATTGGTTTCCAGCTTTCATGTAGTTGTTTTTTATCCAAATAATCATTAGAATATCTTTCATATAAACTCTCCTGTAGACTGATTTTAAGTCCTGGAAAGTTAGCATAAAATAGGATAAGCATGATCCTCACATGATAAGGCTTATATTCCACTAAGCAGACAGATGATCAAAAATAGTAATTCAGATGTGGAAATGATTTACCTTAACATTTAGATCATGTTGTTACACTATCATAATACCAAGAATTAATAGAGTCATAGAAATTCAGTTGTTGAACAAGGTTATAAATTTATTTCCTATAGTGAAACTTGCTATCAATCCTGCTATATGTCAACACACTTTCTATTTCATCATTTTCCACAAGATTGTAATAAAACAGATCTTCAAGACATTTCCTATAATTATGACATAGACATCATAGACACCATTCTAATACATGCAGAAAGATCACTGAATTAAGCATCATAAATTTTTTTACTATTCTTACACTGAATGTATTTTTAAGATTGGGAAGACCTAAGTCTTTTGTCTGAAGTTTAAAATGAATTTTTAGGTAGCAAAATAGAGGAGAAGATTGACAATTCAGAGGCCCAATTTTGGTTTAGGGGAAAACTGAGCAATTAAAAAAAGATATTTATTTGGCTGCACTGGGTGTTAGTTGCAGCATGCGGGATCTTCAGATCTTCCTTGATCATGTGAAACCTTTAGTTGTGGTTTGAGTGCTCTTAGTTGTGGCAGGCTAGATGTAGTTCATTGACCAGAAATGGAACCCAGGCCCTCTGTTTTGGGATCACAGAGTCCTAGTCACTGGACCACTAGGGAAGTCCTGAAAACTGAACTTGAATTTGACACCAGATCTCAACTTGAAAAGAGGTCTTCTTAATTTGAAACTTCTAAGAAATAATTTTCCTAACTGCATGTGAAATATAGCAGCTATGAAGACATCATGATTATTTTTTCTTCTTCATCCTGACTGTAGTATTTGATTTTTTCTAAGTTTTTTTTTTTTAAGTTTACATAATTGTATTAGTTTTGCCAAATATCAAAATGAATCCGCCACAGGTATACATGTGTTCCCCACTAGTAAAAATCACATATTCTTAATACAGTTAATTATACACATATATAAACTTTAATCTAAAAATATTTGTTACATTTGAATTTTATTGCGGGCGTCTTTGCTAAGCACATTGTGATACTAATTTCAATGGAAAATAGCAATAATGTCCTGAGATAAGCTCAATTCTTAAAAAGATATAAATACAGATTATAAATACTTCATTTGAAGATAATAGCATAGAATATACATGTGAAATACACATTGCTTCATAACCCTGAAATTATACATCATTTTGTAAAATTAGATTGCTTATCTGAAAAATATTGGTTAGTGGTATCATAATCTTATCATCAGTTTTATAGCATTCATAAACACTCACATATATACTTTTCATCATAAGCTTGAGTAAAAGACTTTGCATGTTAACCTTTGGAAATTACTCAGTTATATTCACATTAGAAAAAGCAGCAGAAAGTATAAAATTTTACAAACACCATCAGCTTATTTTTTTGCTGGAAGACACATGATGTCCACCTATTTCTTTTCTCTCAGTCAGCACCTTAGCTGCCACAGAAATGACAGAAATGCCTTTGTTAACTTCCTGTTTCCCCAAATCAGGATACATGAGTGGTTTGAAGGACAGAGGAATCCAAGAGCCTCAAAGAACAAAAAGACAGTTTCCTTCTGCTGCCTTTTAAAACTCCAAATGGATCCCATTAGAGCCAGGAAATGAATGGCAAACAGCAAAAGAAAGGATATCAGAGTTTACATGGCTTTTATATGGACTTTGGTGCTAGAATCTGGAGATCCTTTACCACTGAGCTGCATCTTCTTGAGATGTTTCCACAGGGAAACAGTTAATAGCAGAAAACATGTCAGGGACATAGTAAAGCATATGAGATTTCCTAGCATAAGCAGAGTCACATGTGGAAGCCATAAACTGCCCCTCAATATGGTCTTCTGAGGAATGTTTCCTTTGTATTCATTTGTCTGGATAGCCTCATCATTGTATATCACTGCAACATGAAAAACCAAGGAGAATGAAGTTCCCAGAAGTATTATGTGCATGACACTTTTAACTCCACTTCAGGTGAATAAAAATTAGGCTGGAGAAATGGCTATCTTCAACAAGTAAAATATGCTGAGACTAGTAGCAAGCCAGGTGCTATAATGGCTGCTTACTATCCAGGCAATATGAACAATAATTCTTACTTTTAAACTATATAGAACTGGATTCAACACAACTAAGTACCAATTCATTAACATTACCCAGAGCAAAACAATTCTGCAGACTGCCAGAGCAGTGAGAATCCCATCAGCTGAGGAGATCTTTTGTCTC
The DNA here is from genome assembly GCF_029407905.1 of Bubalus kerabau. Taxonomy (NCBI): domain Eukaryota; kingdom Metazoa; phylum Chordata; class Mammalia; order Artiodactyla; family Bovidae; genus Bubalus; species Bubalus kerabau. Next base: position 23,258,437 of record NC_073624.1, read on the forward strand.
TTGACCCAATCAATGCAGTTCACCAGTGCTGTGAGGCCATGGGCAAAATTTCCTAGAACAAATTCTGTTAATACTAGGATGGAAAAAATGGTCCATAATAAAGTTATCATGTCTAGAAAAAAAGCCTATTCTAATATCACGGTTGTGATTCCTTCAAGTCTGACCTTAAATTCTTTGTGCAGCTGATTTCTGAATGCGCAGTGAAGTTCTCCTTTCTTTTAACTTCTGTGACCAATGTCAAGCAGGAAAATACTAGCATATGCTAATAGAAGAGCTCACCGCTATCTTGATGAAATAACTGCTATTCCCTAACAACTCAAATTGACTCCTCTTTATGCACTCTGTGTCCTTGCCATGGGATGGATTACTTCATAATTTTAATGGAGAAATTAAATGTCATTTGCCAGCATGGAAATAAGGACATATTGTGTTGCAACTTTTCCCTTTTTAACCTCTCCATAATTTGTACTTAACAAATTTAGTTGTTAGTGAGCAAAATTTTAAAAATCAACACATAGAATGTACAGAGAAAGCCTAAACTATTAGATGGAGCTCGATCATAACCTGGATCATCATTCCAATGGATTTTTTTTCTAATACTGGATTTATGTAGAAATAATTCAAGCTTTTCTTATCAAAACTATCAAAGATTTTCTTGGGGACCCCAAGAAGACCAAAACACCCTATAAGCTGGTTATATATAACTTTATTGCTTATAAGCCTATGAACACATTAACTCAACCAAATGCACATTCATCTCACTGATGAAATTATTTTCCTATAATTTCCAAAACTGAAGTGAGTCTTGGGGAGGTCACCTGGTTGTAATCTCTTTTCCAGTAGGCTTTTCCTTCCACCATTTAAAGCTGTCAAAAATAACTCTCATGCTTAGGTCTTTAATAAAGTTAACTATTTAATTTAGTTAATATTTAAATATTAATTTTTAAATAAAGTATTAATTTTGTCAATATTTCTTGGGCACTTCAAAAGAATATGTGTTTTCCATTGCACATTCAAAACTTTTCCATATATGAATATTCAGTCTTATTTTTCTCATTTAATTCATTTTTGACTGTTGAAATTTTTTTTTAAGAAGAACAGATGTTGAAATCAGGTATACTTTTGGATTCTCTTGTTTCATTTTTTATAGTAGAAGTTTTTAAGGAGAGGATCTTGGAACCAGACTGACAGGATGGAAAATCCAGATTTCCTGCTACCAATCTCTGATCTTTTACTCTGTTTTAAAACTACTGTCTGCTTCAGTATACTCCTCAGCAAAATGCAGATAATAATGATATCCTCTTCCAAAGATTGTTACTTATTCAGTTGATCCTGTGTCATTTGATACTTCACAGTTAACCTGTTAGAACTTCCACTTATGAGTTGAAGATAGCAAGTGCAAAAAGGCAAGATTTTCTCCTACAATGACCAGGATAAGGGGAATAAATTTCCAAATTACATTTTAAATTGATAAGAGAGCTGTTCAAGGAAAGAGGACAACTGAACTAAAATCTGGAGTGAGGAGACTCTTTCCAGGTCAAGAGATTATCTATATATTCAGGACAATCTCTATCAAATCCCACAAATCCTTGCAGAAAGCTGAAAAACTATTCTTAAAATGTATATGGAAATACAAAGCTCCCAGAAGAGACAAGGAAGTTTTTTTTTAAAAGGAACATAATTAGACGATTGCAGTTCCTGATATCAAAGCTAACCATTGCTGCTGCTAAGTTGCTTCAGTCGTGTCCGACTCTGTGCGACCCCATAGACGGCAGCCCATCAGGCTCCTCCGTCCCTGGGATTCTCCCCACTAAACGGCATCAATGAAAATAGAGTAGTACTTTCATGAAGACAGACATATATAATAGTTAAGCACAATTGAGAATCCATCTTAACATTTACATTCATGGGCAATTGATTTCAAAAAAGGTATCAAGGCAGTCAAGGGAGAAATAGCCTTTATTTTTCCAACAAATGAAGCTAGGACTTTATTAGATACCCACCTTCGTAAAGATGAATTTATACCATAATTTCTTACCACATAAAGATTAAGTCTAAATTGATCTTAGACCTAAGTACAAATGCTCAAACTACAAACTTTAACAAAAAAAAAAAAAAAAAAAAAAATGGCGGAGAACTTCTGCAAACTTGAGTTAGACCTTTTAGATATAACACCAAGAATATGACTCAGAAAATTCTAAACTAACCAATTAGAATGCACCAAAATTGAAAACACATTCCACATGATTACTGCTCCCTGATTGTCATACCCTATATAATTCCCTCCACCTCAGTGTGGTGGCTCAGATGGTAAAGAATCTCCCTGCAGTGTAGGAGACCCGGGTTCAATCCCTGGGTTGAGAGGATCCCTTGGAGAAGGAACTGGCAACTCATTCCAGTATTCTTGCCTGGAGAATCCCATGACAGAGGAGCCTGGTGGGATTGAGTTCATGGGATCACAAAAAGTGAGACTTAGTGACTAACATACACACACACACACAATGTGAAACAGACCTGCGACTTATAATTCTTGCCCCTTCAGTGTGACAAAGACCTTTTAAGCTGCAGTATTTGGCAAGAATGAAGGGATTTTTTCAGTTAAGTTCCATTCAGTCGCTCAGTCGTATCCGACTCTTTGCCACCCCATGTACTACAGCATGCCAGGCCTCCCTGTCCATCACCAACTCCCAGAGTTTACTCAAACTTATGTCCGTTGAGGTGGTGATGCCATCCAACCATCTCATCCTCTGTCGACCCCTTCTCCTCCTGCCTTCAATCTTTCCCAGCATCAGGGTCTTTTCCAATGAGTCAGATCTTCTCATCAGGTGGCCAACTACTGGAATTTCAGCGTCAACATCAGTCCTTCCAATGAATAATCAGGACTGATTTTCTTTAGGATGGACTGGTTGGTTCTCCTTGCAATCCAAGGGACTCTCAAGAATCTTCTCCAATACCACAGTTCAAAAGCATCAATTATTTGGTACTTAGTTTTCTTTATAGTCCAACTCTTACATCCATGGATGACTAGTGGAAAAACCATAGCCTTGACTAGACAGACCTTTGTTGGCAAAGTAATGTCTCTGCTTTTCAACATGCTTTTGAGGTTTGTCATAACTTTTCTTCCAAGGAGTAAGCGTCACCATCACTGCAGTCACCATCTGCAGTGATTTTGGAGCCCAGAAAAATAAAGTCTGACACTGTTTCCACTGTTTCTCTATTTGCCATGAAGTGATGGGAACAGATGCCATGATTTTAGTTTTCTGAGTGTTGAGCTTTAAGCCAACTTTTTCACTCTCCTCTTTCACTTTCATCAAGAGACTCTTTAGTTCTTCTTCACTTTCTGCCATAAGACTGGTGTCATCTGCATATCTGAGGTTATTGATATTTCTCCTGGCAATCTTGATTCCAGCTTGTGCTTCATCCAGGCCAGCATTTCTCATGATGTACTCTGCATATAAGTTAAATAAGCAGGGTGACAATATACAGCATTGACGTACTCCTTTTCCTATTTGGAACCAGTCTGTTGTTCCATGTCCAGTTCTAACTGTTGCTTCCTGACCTGCATACAGATTTCTCAAGAGGCAGGTCAGGTGGTCTGGTATTCCCATCTCTTGAAGAATTTTCCACAGTTTATTGTGATCCACACAGTCAAAGGCTTTGGCATAGTCAATAAAGCAGAAAAAGATGTTTTTCTGGAACTCTCTTGCTTTTCTGATAATCCAGTGGATGTTGGCAATTTGATCTCTGGTTCCTCTGCCTTTTCTAAAGCCAGCTTGAACATCTGAAAGTTCGCGGTTCACATATTGCTGAAGCCTGGCTTGGAGAGTTTTGAGCATTACTTTACTAGCATGTGAGATGAGTACAATTGTGTGGTAGTTTGAGCATTCTTTGGCATTGCCTTTTTGGGATTGAAATGAAAACTGACCTTTTCCAGTCCTTTGGCCACTGCTGAGTTTTCCAAATTTGCTGGCACATTATGTGCAGCACTTTCATAGCATCATCTTTCAGGATTTGAAATAGCTCAACTAGAATTTCATCACCTCCACTAGCTTTGTTCATAGTGATGCTTCCTAAGGACCCCTTGACTTCACATTCCAGGATGTCTGGCTGGAGGTCAGTGATCACACCATCGTGATTATCTGGGTCATAAAGATCTTTTTTGTACAGTTCTTCTGTGTATTCTTGCCAGCTCTTCTTAATATCATCTGCTTTTGTTAGGTCCATACCATTTCTATCCTTTATTGAGCCCATCTTTGCATGAAATATTCCCTTGGTATCTCTTTCTTGAAGAGATCTCTAGTCTTTCCCATTCTATTGTTTTCCTCTATTTCTTTGCATTGATCATTGAGGAAGGCTTTCTGATCTCTCCTTGCTATTCTTTGGAACTCTGCATCCAAACAGGAATATCTTTCCTTTTCTCCTTTGCTTTTCACTTCTCTTCTTTCCACAGCTATTTTTAAGGCCCCCTCAGACAGCCATTTTGCTTTTTTGTATTTCTTTTTCTTGGTGATGGTCTTGATTCTTGTTCCTGTACAGTGTCACAAACCTCCGTCCATAGTTCATCAGGCACTCTGTCTATCAGATCTAGTCCCTTATCTATAGCTCACTTCCACTGTATAATCATAAGGGATTTGATTTAGGTCATACCTGAATGGTCTAGTGATTTTCCCTACTTTCCTCAATTTAAGTCTGAATTTGGCAATAAGGAGTTCATGATCTGAGCCACAGTCAGTTCCTGGTTTTGTTTTGCTGACTGTATAGAGCTTCTCCATCTTTGGCTGCAAAAAATATAAGCAATCTGATTTCGGTGTTGGCCATCTGATGATGTCCATGTGTAAAGTCTTCTCTTGTGTTGTTGGAAGAGGGTATTTGTGCTGACCAGTGAGTTCTGGTCAACTGCTTGAACAGTTGGCAAAACTCTGTTAGCCTTTGCCCTGCCTCATTCTGTACTCCAAGACAAATTTTGCCTGTTACTCCAGGTGTTTCTTGACTTCCTACTTTTGCATTCCAGTCTCCTATAATGAGAAGGACATCTTTTTTGGGTGTTAGTTCTAAAAGGTCTTGTAGGTCTTCATAGAACCATTCAACTTCAGCTTTTTCAGTGTTACTCATCAGGGCATAGACTTGGATTACCGTGATATTGAATGGTTTGCCTTGGAAATGAACAGAGATCATTCTGTCATTTTTGAGATTGCATCCAAGTACTGCATTGCAGACTCTTTTGTTGACTACAATGGCTATTCCATCTCTCCTAAGGGATTCCTTCCCACAGTAGTAGATATAATGGTCATCTGAGTTAAATTCACCCATTCCAGTCCATTTTAGTTCGCTGATTCCTAGAATGTCAATGTTGACCCTTGCCATCTCCTGTTTGACCACTTCTAATTTGCCTTGATTCATGGACCTAACATTCCAGGTTCCTATGCAGTATTGCTCTTTACAGCATCGGACCTTGCTTCTATCACCAGTCCCATCCACAACTGGGTGTTGTTTTTGCTTTGGCTCCATCCCTTGATTCTTTCTGAAGTTATTTCTCCACTGATCTCCAGTAGCATATTGGGCACCTATTGACCTGAGGAGTTCATCTTTCAGTGTCCTATCTTTTTGCCTTTTCATACTGTTCATGGTTTACTCAACATAGTATAGAAAGTCCTAGCAATAGCAATTAGGCAAGATAAAAAATAAAAAGTGCCCATATTGAGAAGGAAGAAGCAAAACTGTCTTTATATGCAAATCACATGTTAAAAAAAAAAAAACCCTAAAAACTCCACACACGAAACAAAAACTGCTAGAACTAATAAATTCAGGAAACTTACAAGATATAAAATCAATATCCAAAATTCAGTTGCATTTCTATACATTAACAACGAAATATCAGAAAGACAGATTAGAAAAACAATCTCATTTATAACTGCATCAAAAGAATAAAACACCTCAGAATAAATTTAACTAATTAGGTGGAAGATCTGTGCACTGAAACCTGCAAGACATTCAAAGAAACTGAAAAAGGTGAAGAAAATAATAAGTAGAAAGCTATTCTATACTCATGGATTGGAAGAATTAATATTGTTAAAATATCAATACCACCCCGAGAGCTGTAGATTGAATGCAAGTTCCATAAAAATTATGAGTTTAATTAAAACATTAATTAAATTAATTTAGAAGTATTAAGTATTATAAATTTATAATTTAAAAATTATAATTTTATGTATTTTTCACATAAATAGAAAAACCTCAAAAGACCGTGGACAGCTAAAGTAATCTTGAGAAAGAACAAAGCTGGGAGCATCACACATTCTGGTTTCAAACTATAGTTCAAGCTTTAATAATCAGAACAGATGGTATTGGCATAAAAAACAGACACAGTTCAATGGAACAGAATAGAGAGCCCAGAAACAAACATAATTTGATGTTGCAGCTAATGATTTCCTTCTGTATGACATATATTTGATACTTGAATGTGCAGTCTTAATTCAGAAATTGCAGTTTTATTATGGGATCTAATCATTGGTATCAGTTATTACAATTTTTTTTCCTTTTAACGAGTTTACTACCTACATAACAGTAGTAACTAAACTTCAGTTCCTGATGTGACACCTGCAGAAAGACTAAACTCAATTTGTCAGCCTGCAAACGTGAGACTTTAATCGAGTTGTAATTTTTCTCTTGTGTTTAGGGTTGGATCATTTGATTCAATCCTTGCATTCTGAATGTATTTCTTACAAAATAGAACACTTACACTAGCAAATTCCTTAAAAAAAGGAGTTGAGAATTTGCCAATATGGTAATTTTCAGACCCATAATTACCAATTACCAATATGGTAAATTTGGTACCAATTGCCAATATGGTAAATTTCAGACCCAAAATTTACCAATATGGTAAATTTCAGACCCGTAATTACAGCTTACCTTTAAACTTTCAAGCTGCATTAAACTTAACAAGCCATTAAAAAGTACTAAACTTCCAGGCTTCCCTTATAGCTCAGTTGGTAAAGAATCTGCCTAAAATGCAGGAGACCCAGGTTTGATTCCTGGGTTGGGAAGATCCCCTGGAGAAGGAAATGGCAATCCACTCCAGCATTCTTGCCTGGAAAATCCCATGGACAGAGTAGCCTGGCAGGCTACAGTCCATGGGGTCGCAAGAGTCTGACAAGACTTGTCAACTGAACCACCACCAAATTGGCAATTTTAGGGTCAACAATAGGAATATAAGATTTAGAAAGGAAGGGCAAGTTAAAGGGTCAATGAAATATTGTCTTCAGAAATGGATTGATACATGTTGATAACTCACTTATATGTGCCTACTTGGCAACAAGTGTGGATCTGTCATTCAAGTCTAAGTATCAAGGGACAGAATAAAAACCACAGTCACGTAAAATATTGATCCTATCCCACTCTCCAGTCACTTTCACACGACAGAAATCTTTCAACAGCTCTACAGTATTAAGGATAGGAGTTGGCGCTTAGTAACTACTCTTTTTTTTGCCTGTGTGTGCTTAGTCACTCAGTCATGACTGCGACTCCATGGACTGTAGCCAGCCAGGCTCCTCTGTCCATGGGGATTCTCCAGGCAAGAATACTGGAGTGGATTGCCATGCCCTTCTCCAGGGGATCTTCCCAACCCAGGGATTGAAACCAGTTCTCCCACATGGCAGATTCTTTACCATCAGAGCCACCAGGGAATCCCTATTCCTTTCCAATTAGAACAGGAAATCTGTTACTTATGACAGCCATTGTAAGTAAACGGCTGCTATTTTCCTGGGGGTTTCCAATGGAAGACCTGGTTTTCATGGAATTAATCAAAGCTAGGGGTGAAGGGAGTGAAGAGCAGAATGGTAGAAGAGGATGAGTCCACATTGTTTTAGGTAGTTGGAAGAGGAAGATTCAGGGACTTAATGATTTGTGTGGCACTAATACCCACAAATTGTACTTCTATACCAAAAATTTACATCTTCTCTTGGTTCTGAATTGTCATTATCTTACACTTCTCTTCAGTCTCCAAATCAGTATTTCATAAATTGCTCTAAGTGAGCAGTAATCAGTTCCTTTAGGTGCTGTCTAGTTGATGGGTTGGTACTGGTCTAACAAAGCAGCAAAAGAAACTAGTTGGGGATACACAATTCAGCTTTACAAATTGCACAATGGCATGTTATTTGTACCAGTCTTATCATCAGTAGGCTGTACAAAAAAACAGAGGTCCTTCAGGATACATAAATTGTGCTTTGAACAGTTGCTACAATTATTCAGTGCAGGGTGAATCCTGAGATATTGAAAGAACGCTTTTCGGAACTAGACCATAATCTGAGTTATAATCAGTAACATGTCTGAATAAGTCACGAATGTAGAGGTTGTCTATGAGGAAAAATACAGTGCTTACTAGTTAAAATAGATCATAGAAGTTAATGAAATGGGCATCACTTAAACACCACAAGAATACGGACGATCCATTAAGATGTTACCTTACGGGTATTCGGGGCTTGGAAGTAATGTCAGTAACATTCTAAGCCTTCCCCGCCTAACCACATCAGGTGCCCATGAAGAAATGATAGAAGCCTTCATACCTAATCTGAACGTTTCATGGGTTTACATGAGGGAAAATTTGATATTTGCATGTAATATGTACCTCAAAAAATAATAATTAATCTGTGTTTGCTTTACATGTGTTAATTTCCGGCACTTGCAACTGAAATAGTCCTAATAGGAAATTCATTGCCTGAGATTGTGGCCCTTTAAGTTTTAATAGTATGTTGTGAATACAGAGACTCTGCCCTAACTGGCTTATTTAAAGAGATTAATGTTATGAAATCGAACGGGAACAGTCCAGAGCAGACTAACCCGAGTTTTAACGCGAGCGTTGGACGGGGCTCTAGGGCAAATTACAGAATTTTACTTAGTTTCCTTTCTTCATTTTAAAGTGAAACGAGTATCTGTAAGGCTGTTTGTAATTGCTATATAAAATAACTGTGTGGCATATATGTAAATAAGTAACCCGTTCCGGAACTACCAAGAGTTAAACTCTAAACGCTGAATGTCATTTTAAGCAGCAGACAGGAAGGGGAGGAGCGCCAGCCGCAGCCCCAGCCTCACCGCCGCTCGGAAAGAAGTGGCGTCTGCGTGAGGCGGGAGTGCTATCCCGGAGGCCGCTAAGCCCCCGGCCCCTCCAGGTCATCGCCATCAGTTGGGGGTCCGTGGGGTCTGCGGTCACCCTCGGTTCCAGGCACCGCACCGGGCTAGCGGCAACATCGCGTCCATGGCCACCACGGCAGCTCCGTCATCTTTGGCCCTCAGGGCCTCGAGCCCGGCCGCGACCCCCAGCTCGTACGGGGTCTTCTGCAAGGGGCTTTCCCGCACCCTGCTCGCCTTCTTCGAGCTGGCCTGGCAGCTGCGCATGAACTTCCCGTATTTCTACATCGCGGGCTCCGTAGTTCTCAACATCCGCTTACAGGTACATTTTTAGAGCCCTGGGGATGCCGCCGGCGTTCCGGGCCTGCATTATGGCCGACTCCCAGGAGGCGCCGCGGCACCGTGGAGCTTGGGGCGAGCAGTCCCGCTGTCTCGCGAGAGTGCTTGGTCTCCCTCCACCGCTGCGCTCTTTCCTCTCCGCCGTCTGCTCTCCTCCGATTCCCTGAACTGGCACCGAGACCTCCTGAGTGTCGGAAGAGGAAATACGCGATTCCGGGAACCGAGAACTTCGATTAAAACCCACTACAATATTTAAGAAGCTGTGCATCCTTAAAAACGGGACGAACAGGATGTATTATAACAAGGGAAGGCTGTCAGAACTTTCAGGACAGAAATGTACAAGCTCATGGCCCGTGTTCATAAATAGTAAATTTCGGGAAGATGAGACTGGATTATAAACAGGATAAGTCAGAAGCTGAAGATCTTAAGGATATGCAGTGGAAGGCAAACATCTCTTCATTCCACAAGAGAAAACTATGACGATCAGAAACTTTTAAGTGAAAAAAAAAAAAACAACGTTGTAAGAGGAACACATCTTTCAGATAACCAAACAGTGTAAAATACTGCAGGGTTTTGACCGAGGGTTGGAATGTAAGAAGGTGGACTCAATTTCAGTGTCTCTGTAAATTAGCATTGTGGTTCAGAATCTTGGAGCCAAAGAAAAGGAAATCCAATCATAGCACAAAGCTTGGTGGTTTATTGAATAACATTTAAATAATCATAATGTAAGTGCTGTTTATGGTTTTCATCTTTTTAAGAGAATGCTTAATTACGGTTACAGAGTTGAGTGTCAATATTATCAGCCTTGATGGCGTAAAAGTGCAGTTTACAAGGTAGGATGGCAGGGCGGGTGCCTGGAAAAGTAATGGTGTCTTTTAAAGTGGGAAGTTGACAGGTAGAGTCTGTTGTCGATGGGGAAAGAGGTCATTTTATTTTACTTAAAGAGTGATGATAAAGTTGCTAAAATATAACCATATAACAGAAGAAGGGAGAACAGCATGAGGTCAACAAGAAATGCCTAAAGATGATAGTTCAGGTGGAATGTCTTAGAAAGGAAAACGGATACATTGTCCTGTGTTTATAAATACAGGGTCAAGAGGTTTTTAGGTGTTAGAGAGTTTGGAGACGAATTAGAGGTCTGCATATTTTTTTTCTAATTAAGGAAGCAAAATTGAGGCAATTATGAGCCGCAGGAAAAATAAAAGTTTTCAGAAATTACACTGCATTAAGTCAACTGTGAATAATGTTAGTCATCATATAAAGTCAGTCATATTTATCTAAACACTGAATACAAATAATAACAAATTATTAGGTAAGCCTAGGATAATTGGAAAGGAGTATATATGTAATGGAGAATACATCAAGATCTGATACAGAAATGTCGGTTTAAAATAAAGCAGTATAACTTGTCACTTAGAAAGAAGTACAGTAACAAATAGCTGAAGAGTTAAAATTGGTAGTCTCTGGTGAAGGAAAATCAGGGATGGGCAGAGAAAAAGTGGAGAATTGCTGTTTTTTACTACTGGTCTAACAGTAACAGTGTTTTTTTCTTAGCCCTGTGTGTATATGTATATCAGACACACCTCTGTTAAAATACAAACTAATTTTGTGGTCCAGATGAGCCCAACAGTCTGCCTAAATCCCTGTTTTCTCAAACCTATTAAATGAGAATAAACATACCCAATGGATAGATCAGTCTGAGAGTTAAAAATAAGCCTGCCTTAGTGCTTGATATATACACAATAAAAGTGTTTGTTTTTATAGAATATCTCATTAACTTGTGAATAAACCTTAAAACTCTGGAGTGCTTGCTTTACCCGTGGAAGGTTTTAGTACTGAAAGATATTTGTAGATTACTGACAGTAAGGGTAGCGGGAAGCCCTTCCAGAAAGATACTGGTGAGACATTTGAGCAGAAAGGGACAGTCATTCGTCAAGGTAAAGATTGAAACTGTAATGTTCTGTATTCCACATTTCACTAATTGTGTCCAATAGGTGTACTCTAGAGTTGTAAAATAAGTGCCTCCTTCAGCAACATGTCTGGCTTTGAGTAATTGTTCTTCCTACCCTTCATTCCTTGTCTCCAGCTGAACTGGAGCACAACTTCCTCTCTCTTCTTACAGTTTCTTCTGCCTTCTGTACCTGTGGGGTTTTTGTTTGTTTGTTTGTTTGTTTTGTCTGTGGTTACTCTGTGTTTCAAGGCCAAACTTGGACATCACTTTTTCCACTAAGTTTTTCCCAAATGCTCCTAATCAGATTAGAGTTCATTTCTTTTAGTCCATCTAAAAGGCTGTGTTAGTATCAACCTATACCAGTATCATAGGCTTCTTTATTCATTCTTAATTGTGCATTAATTAGTGTATTTAGGTTTTTTTTTTTTAATATTCAAGAAGACAGACTTCCTATACTATAATCTCTTCCCTTGGTAATTATATGTTGCTATGAAAGTACAGGGACTAGAACATCCTAGTCTAAACTATGAGAAATGTAATTAGATCAATGAAATAATTCAGTAATGCCAATGAGCTGGCAAATGGTGGGCATCACTTTCATAGAGGCACTAATATCCCAGTTTGTAACACAAAAGAATGTGACTGCCATTAGCCCTGGGATGGTGACATACAGGAATACTCCACTTGGGTGGTTCATGAACATATGCTTTCCTCAGCCTTTTCTCTTCTGTTCGTCTTCTGCTACACTGAAGAAGGGCTTCCCAGGTGGTTCAGTGGTAAGGAATACGCCTGGCAATGGAGACACAGGTTCAATCCCTGGGACTGTCCCCTGAAAAAGGAAATGGCAACTCACTCCAGTATCCTTGCCTGGGAAATCCCATGGACAGAGGAGCCTGTCAGTAGCAAAAGTTGGACACAACTTAGTGACTAAACAACAACACTGAAGACAGTAAGGCGCTTGAGCAGATTTATTAGTATATCATCCAACTAGATTAGAAGCTCTGTGAGGGAAGATACTATATCCTATCAAATTTTACAGCCTATACTGTCAGCAGGTATAGAGTAGGAACTGAATGAAAGCTCTGTGATTTACCACTTATTCTTTTTTAAATTTATTTTTAATTAAAGGATATTTGCTTTACAGTACTGTATTGGTTTCCACCAAACATCAACATGAATCAGTCATAGGTCTCCACTTATTCTTAACAATTGCTTTTAAAATCAGATGTCTATTTTTCTTCCTACATATTACAGCTCAGTGAAGTTTCCCAAAGAAGGAAACAAGATTTTTGCCCTCACTGCTTCTTGTTAACCACTTACTATTCCACTTTACAAGTAATTTTATTCTTTCCGTTATCCATGAAGCCAAAGATTTTGTCTGTTGCTCTGTTTCCAGCCTAGAGCTTTGCCTAATGTGATATTAGGTAAATATTTTTGAATGAATGCCGTATTTGTTGATTTTCCTATACCTAGTCAGCAGTCAAAACAAGAAATGAGAATATATTTGTCCCTGATACTAAAGGCATCTACTTTATTGTCCATAAATCAAGTTTTTACAGGCCATGGTGAATATTAATTTGCCCAGAGAGCTCTCAAACTGGAAGAAGCAACAAGGTGGCATAATTCTGATCAAGAAAGGAAAAAACTTGTTTATGCAGTGTAGCTGAAAAAAATTCTAGGAAGTAGAGACTATTAAAATTTACCTATAAAGGGAGATACAATGATCATAGTAAACACATAACCCAAGTGATTACTTGGCAAAAAAACATAGCTTTGCTATCAATAGTTTTTAAAGTTATTAACATTTTTTAAAATTTTATTGAGCTTTTAATATCAGGAACTATGAAAACTTATTTACTTATATGGTCATAATCCTTGTGTGTACCCTATGAGGAAGATACTTTCACCATCATTTTTCAGATAAGGAAACTAGGATTTCATGAGGTTGAGTATGTTTCCAAGGTCATAGTAACTGGCCAAACCACAAGTGAATCTCAGGTTTATTCCTAAAGATACATTTGATAAGGAATTCAATTTTTTTTGACTATAGGTAATTCTGAATATAAGTAACTATAGGTAATTATTTTCATTGGAAAAGACCCTGATGCTGAGAAAGACTGAGAGCAGGAGTAGGGACAGCAGAGAATGAGGTGGTTGGATAGCATTACTGGCTCAGTGGACATGAGTTTGAGCAAACGGAGATTGTGAAAGATAGGGGAGCCTGGTGTGCTGCAGTCCATGGGGCGGCCAAGAGTTGGACATGACTTACTGACTGAAAAACAACAACAGCAATTCTGAATAATCCCATTGCTTTTCTCAGATTCTCAAACAAAAGTATTACCTATGTAATACTTTTTTAGGTAAGTCTTACCTATGTAATACTTCAGGACATCTTTTTTAAAATATAATTATTGAGGGCCTTTTGTATTAGAATATATTTAACATTATTTGAGAGCTTTCCTTGAGGCTCAGCTGGTAAAGAATCTGCCTGCAATGTGAGAGACATCGGTTCGATCCCCAGGTTGGGAAGATACCCTAGAGAAGGGGAAGGTTACCCACTCCAGTATTCTGGCCTGGATAATTCCATGGACTGTGTAGTTCATGGGGTCATAAAGAGTTGGACATGATTGAGCGACTTTCACTAACAATATTTGATTGGCTCAGATGGTAAAGAATATGCCTGCAATGTGGGAGACCCAGGTTCGATCCCTGCTCGGGAAGATCCCTTAGAGAAGGGAATGGCAACCCACTTCAGTATTCTTGCCTGGAAAAACGGGGTCACAAATAGTTGGACACAATTTAGCAACTGAACAGTAACAACAATTCTGAATAATCCAATTGCTTTTCTCAGATTCTCAAACAAAAGTATAACCCAAATATTATTTGAGGATATCTTTTTAAAATATAATTATTGAGGGTATTTTGTATTAGAATATATTTAACATTATTTGATAGGGCCTCCGTGCTGGCTCAGGTGTTAAAAAATCTGCCTGCAATGTGGGAGACCCGGGTTTGATCCCTGGGTCAGGAAAAATCCCCTAGAGAAGGAAATGGCAACCCACTCCAGTATTCTTGCCTGGGAAATCCCATGGAGAGAGGAGTCTGATGGGCTACAGTCCATGGGGTCACAAAGAGTCAGGCATGACTGAAGGACTAACACTTTGACTTTTTAACATTATTTGATTTGTAAATTCAAGTGTTTTATACTCTGATTCCTAAAGCCATTTGGCCTATTTGTGGAGAAGCGGGGGGAAGATGATGGAAGAGACAGAGGAAAGGACATTTCCCCTAGGATGGAAAGAAAACACTTTCCTTCCCATGATGTAGTAGAGAGCAGTTACAAACATAAATTTTGAAGCTGAATCATCAGTGTCCTAAGGAGACCTAACTAAATTTCCTGTTAAAATTTCTGCAGTCCTGTTTTAATGGGGACTTTTCCAGGTGCATCAGCAGTATTTGATAGAGTCAAGAAAAAAATAGGACTTACACATGGAGACATACAGGGATGGCAGAACAGAAAGCTTATGAGTATAGGAACAAAAGAAGGAGAGGGAAGTCCTAATGCCTGGAAGGTAGTCTGGGGAGTAGATTTGAAATGTTCCAAACAACTGGACCAAGAAAAAAACTGCAAGAACTGTCAGAATTTTCAACACTTGGGCTGGATTGAGCCACATCAAGTCTACTTTTTGAACTACCCTGAGTGTCAGAACTACCTGGAAATTTCAACAAGAGCCCTGGATGTTTCCCAGCAGGGTTTCTACCAGGTCAGGTCATGAATCTTTTCGCAGCTGAAGCCAACTCCTCCCCACTTCTGCTTCTCAGCATTGCTCTTAGAGGAGCTGAAAGGCCAAAGGACATTCCTGAGTGCCTACAACTAATGACGAAACAATAGAATTCTTAGTAAAGTACATCAGAGGGCACTCCTGCCAGTTTCTGTTCTAGTTAGGGATCTACAGTGAGCATTAGAAATTCCTGGTCATCCTTAAGGGCTTTCAAGCACCAAGTGGGTTTATTCACAGCAAGGTGGGTGAAGTGCCATCAATGAACAATAAGGAGGAATAGAGGCCTTCCATATATTGAGTGAGGGAGAGTGGATATACTTTTTCATGCAAATCAAAATAAGGAAAAAAAAATCATCACACCACCAAAAAGCAAAAACCACAAAGGAAATGCTGTACTATACTTAGAGCATCTGACTCTGAAATCATTGGCGCAGTAGTATAGATTGTGTCCAGCAGATAAAGAAACAAGATGTTTAAAAAAAAAGCTGTTTTTTAAAAGTCTATTTTAGCTTTTTAACTGATAAGAAAAAACATCTCAAACCGCAAAGAGGAATACAATTAATAGAAGCCTTAAAATTTAGAGGTTAAGCTAAATCTGTATAGAAGGAAAAGAAGATATTTTAGAACTCATTTAAACATGGGACTAAGAAATAGAGGTACTAATATACAAGTTAAGATAGTGTCTTAGTCTTCTGAAACAGAAAACTATGTATCTAGTTATCTATGTTGGTATCCCTCCAAAATTGAAAATAACCCATCTGTCACCTGTGCTTTTTTCCCTCCAAAAAATGTATATTGTCTAAATTGACCAAACCAACCACCTGATCCATTTTATAAATGAAGGTTTGTTACGGGCAATCCAGCCCAAAGCATAGATCTCTATATAGAGCACTAACCAAGGTCAAAGTGGGTGGACTGTGGAAGAATGGGTTTTTCAGGTGTCCCTCTGGCTTCTGTATTTCAGCTTGAAAGTTATAAAAGTCTCTGGCTCAGAGGACCTGAGGTTTAACCAACAGCAGTGGACAAAATACCTGAACAATCGAAATTCAGCATTCTGTATTAATCTGTGCAGATTTCTGCTGGGATCTCTCCTTTCAGTAAAGTTCAAGGCAGCACGGCTTGAACACTAAAATATCTTTACAGTTTAAGTTCTAGCCTGTTTTGACATTGGGGGCTTCCCTGGTAACTCAGCTGATAAAGAATCTGCCTGCAATGCAGGAGACCCCTGTTCAATTCCTGAGTCGGGGAGATCCTCTGGAGAAGGCATCGGCTACCCACTCCAGTATTCTTGGGCTTCCCTGGTGGCTCAGCTGGTAAAAAATCCACCTGCAGTGTGGGAGACCTGGGTTCGATCCCTGGGTTGGGAAGATCCACTGGAGAAGGGAATGGCTACCCACTTCAGTATTCTGGTCTGGAGAATTCCTGGACTGTATAGTCCATGGGGTGGCAAAGAGTCGGGACACCACTGAGCAACTTTCACTTTCACTTGACATCAGAAACAGCTTATTTGCAACACTCCTGATCTTAGGTGTGGGCAAACTGAAAAAACAAAGAAACAAACAAAATTCTCTACACCGAGACTATAAAAAGTTTATTTTGGAGGGAAGTGATCAGCAGGCAAACATTGACGATCGTTTTATTTTCCCAATAATTTGGTTCCAGTATAGAATCCAGCACTCTCCAGATTGCATGAGGCCAGCTATGAATGTGATACTAGCAGCTTTTCTTGGGTCAAGACTGGGGTCTCTAACACAGGCTGTGCTATGGTAAGGAGAGGCACAGAGTTGTGTTGTGTTTTGTTTTTAATTTTTTGGACTATAATTGGTTTACAGCATTGTGTTAGTTTCTGCTATACAACAAAGTTATATAGTCTCTCTTTTTAAAATTTCCTTCCCCTTTTTAGGTGTCCTTTCCTTCATTGATATATAGGTTGCCACAGAGCATTTACTAGAGTTCCCTGTGATATCCCATAGGTTCTTGTTATCTGTTTTATAAGTGTGTGTGTACTAGTCTCTCAGTCGTGTCTGACTCTTTGCGACCGCATGGACTGTAGCCCTCCAGGCTCTTCTGTCCTTGAAATTCCTCAAACAAGAATACTGGAGTGGGTTGCCATTCCCTTCTCCAGAGGATCTTTCCAACCCAGGGATGGAATCCAGGTCTCCTGCATTGCATGTGGATTCTTTTACCATCTGAACCATCAGGGAAGTCCATTTTATACATAACAGTGTGTATATGTGAATCCCAATCTTCCAGTACATCCCACCCTGCTTCCCCCCCACCCCTTGATATCCATTTGGTGTTCTCTACATTGAGAGGCACAGAGTTTAATCTCTAAATGCCAGTTTAATAGGGAGAAGACACAAAATACATTGGTAGCCACTGTCTGACCTATTCTCCAGGCTCCATCTTTTATAGTCATTTTTCTGTGTGCCTGTCTAGCCAAGGCTATGGTTTTTCCTGTGGTCATGTATGGATGTGAGAGTTGGACTGTGAAGAAGGCTGAGCGCCAAAGAATTGATGCTTTTGAACTGTGGTGTTGGAGAAGATTCTTGAGAGTCCCTTGGACTGCAAGGAGATCCAACCAGTCCATTCTGAAGGAGATCAGCCCTGGGATTTCTTTGGAGGGAATGATGCTGAAGCTGAAACTCCAGTACTTTGGCCACCTCATGCAAAGAGTTGACTCATTGGAAAAGACTCTGATGCTGGGAGGGATTGGGGGCAAGAGGACAAGGGGATGACAGAGGATGAGATGGCTGGATGGCATCACTGACTCGATGGACGTGAGTCTGAGTGAACTCCGGGAGTTGGTGAGGAACAGGGAGGCCTGGCGTGCTGCGATTCACGGGGTCACAAAGAGTCGGACACGACTGAGCGACTGATCTGATCTGATCTGATTATTTGAAATAGGTTCCTACTTCTTACAGCTTATCTCTCCAAGATTAGTACATGAGAAGGAAGGATTTAATCCTAATGAGACATTTGCTGCTAAATCGCCTCATAAGCATCAAGGGCTATGCATAGTTGCTTGAATCTATTTTTTAATCTTAGTCATTAAAGAAAAGTTTAGTAACACTGAAATGCAAATCTAAAAAACTAAAATTGTGCTTCTTGTAAGTACAAAGGAATTTTTAGCTTTTTTTACTGAAAGGGATTCTAAATCAAATTATCCTCCATATTGAATTTAAATATAACCAGTATAATTAGAATTTCACCTTTCCTAAAACAAGGTAATTCCAGTGACAATCATTAGGAAATTCAAGTTTTCTTTCACTTTTATTGAAATATTCTTGACATAGCACTCGATAAGTTTAAGGTATACATATAACAATCTAACTTACATATATTGCAAAATGATTACCACAATAAGTTTAGTTAACATCCATCATCTAGTAAGAATACAAAAAAAAAAAGAGATATTTTCTCCTGTGATAAGAACTTTTGTAATCTACTCTCTAAGCAGCTTTCAAATTTACCATGCAACAGTGTTAATTATAGTCATCATTTTATACATTACTTTGCTACCACTTATTTATCTTACAACTGGAAGTTTGTACGTTTTCACCATCTTAATCTACTTCACCCACCCAAGAAACTTCTTATATAGTGTCCAACATAATGAATACAGCTAAGAAATCTAAATCTTTATGCTGCTGCTGCTGCTGCTAAATTGCTTCAGTCTTGTCCGACTCTTTGCAACCCCATAGACGGCAGCCCACCAGGCTCCACCCTCCCTAGAATTCTCCAGGCAAGAACACTGGAGTGGGTTGCCATTTCCTTCTCCAGTGCATGAAAGTGAAAAAATAAAGTGAAGTCGTTCAGTCGTGTCCGACTCCTAGCAACCCCATGGACTGCAGCCTACCAGGCCCCTCCATCCATGGGATTTTCCAGGCAAGAGTACTGGAGTGGGTTGCCATTGCCTTCTCCGCTAAATCTTTATAGACCTGCATATACATGTATCATCATCTCCTCATCATCCTTAACATCAGAGCACACCATAGCTCAGTTCCCTGGAGTAAGGGTACACTTAACAAAGCCCTTACGCTTCTTACACTCTTCCTAGTGTCAGACCTGACCTACTGCTCCATCAAAATCAACTTATAACCACATATTTTCATATATTTCATAAATATTTTCAACATTTATTTTCTAGTTTGCTGGGTGAGTGTTTGTTTTTTTGCTTCTACCATTGAAAAATTATGGCAATTCTAGCAAAGATTTCTTCATTTTTTATGGTGTTTTTTTTGGGGGGTGGGGGGGAGGGGGAGCTTCCCAGGTGGCCCAGTGGTAAAGGATCTGGCAGCCAGTGCAGCAGATGCAGGAGACTTGGGTTCAATCCTTGAGTCAGGAAGACTCTATGGAGTAGGAAATGGCAGCCCACTCCAATATTCTTGCCTGGAAAATTCCGTGGACAGAGGAAACTGGTGGGTTATAGTCCATAGAGCCTCAAAGAGTCAGACACCACTGAGCAACTGAGCACCGCCACCAATGTCATTAGCAAGCACAAATTTGCCACATGCTGGTCTTAAGATGCACATACATTTTCAGCTGCTTTTATTTTATTTTAATTATTATAAACATCAACTCAGCACTACACATACACAACATACACACACACACACACCCATAAACATGTCCGAAAATTCTACAAATAGATGACATTCTCCTGTAAATTTCCCTTTCTGTTTTTACCCCTAGTGAATTGTTTTTGTTCTCTTTGACAAGCGACATTATTGTTCATACAATTCTTACACACACACACACACACACACCACACAAATTTGATATCAAAGTATGATTTTGATCCATGTAAAGTAGACAGAAAAATATTAAGTAGACATAAAAGTATCATTATACACTTAGGATAATTATACAGTCTCTTTTTATAGGTTCAGTTAATTTTTTTCTTATTCTACAAAGTACTGGCTAGTCTAGCTTGGATTCCTAATATTAGTCTGCTCCTTTTTCTAAAAGATATGTTGGCCAAGTCAGCTACGAAATGCCACTTGCCATCTATCTCCATAAGGATCAAATCATCTACTGTTGCAGCTGCTGATTTTCGAGATTGCCTAAAGGAGTTCAGGGTAGAGAACAGAAATAAGGTACTCTGAGCTCAGGGAAAAACTGGCAGAACAGGTCTTCAGATAGTTAGATATTTTCAGGAGACAACTTTATGAGAGCCTAGTTCTTGTATCTCCTCATATCTAAAAAACACTAAAATCCTTCATGGTGACGACTGCTCTTTGTGACTAGCAGAAACATTCTGCAAAAAAACCCTGCTTGATTGCATATATTCCCCCTTTACCAAAATCACCTCTACACTGACCTTCTCCCCTGCCGCTTTGGAGCAGTCTCTCAGAGCTACCTGAGGTGCTGAATCGAGGGCTACTGTCCTCATTTTGCCCTAAGAAAAACCTAACTTGCAAAATTCACACTGTGCATTTTTTTAAGTCGACAGCCATTTTAAGGTTCTGTGCTTTCAACATTTTTAGCCCTTCATTTATCTATTTTTTATAATTTAACTTCTTTATTTTTCATTTGGGGCTTTCTCGGTGTTCATTGCTGTGCAGGCTTTGCTCTAGATGCAGAGAGTGGGCTTCTCATTGTGGTGGCTTCCCTTGTTGCAGAACACGGGCTCTAGGGTGCACAGGGGTTCAGAAGTTGTGGCTTCCAGGCTCCAGAACACAGGCTCAGTAGTTGTGTGCAAGGGCCCAGTTGCTCCATGACATGTGGGACCTTCCCGTGTCAGGGACTGAACCCATGTCTCCTGCATTGGCAGGCAGACTCTCCACCACTGAGCCACCAGGGAAGCCCCCTTGATTTATTTATAGCTTAATATTATACAAATATTTAACCTGCTCTACCTTGCAAGGGATGGGCATGTCCAAATGGTTGTGTATTTGTCCTTATATATTCAGTGGTAAACATACACCAATTTTTTGATTAGTAGAACTGTTAAGATGACCATGGTGCTTGCTTTGTAAAAAATCAATTCACCTCTGTGAATAGGTTGTTAGTTTATAGGCCATTCTAGGGAAAGTTTCTGATGCTCAGTGGAATTTACCAATACAATATTGTAAAGTTAAAAAATAAAATAGAAAAAAATTTTTTTAAAAAAGGAATCCAGTGAGAAAAACAGAAGTTAAAAATGCATCTTTACTGTATCTTGATTAATTCAATGCTCTTGGAATATAGAAAATTCTGGATAAATCTATGAAGCTAAAGATTTCACTCTTTTTGGGTGGCAGTTAAGATACCACAGTAGTCCTAAGGCATTCTGTCTCAGCTTGCTAATTCCCAAAATTAGGATAAAGGAGTGGCTTGAAGGAAAAACAGTCGAAGTTAATACAACCACCAATTTGGCCAGACATCCCTGCAGTTTAAGGAAAACCCAAGCTGTTAATAGGATGGAAGAAACATGAATGACGAAGAGGAAGAGGAAAGACATCACCATTTTCATGGCTCTTTTATGGGCCTCTGTGCTGAGATCCTTTGAGCTGGAGTTGAGCTGCAAATTCTTGATGTGTCTCATCAAGGAGAGAACTAAGAGGAGCAGTGAGGTCAGGGACAGAAGAAAGGGGATTAAGTTGATGAAGTTAAAAACAATCAACTGGTGAAGATAATGAGTTTCACTTACATCTGAGGACCACGTTGAGTTTCTTGTGTATATTTTGTAGCTGTTAGTTGAGATATGACTAAATGTATATATTGATTCAGAATTCAAAAACAGTAAGGACAAAGACCCCAAGAGAAGCACCAGTACCACACTACGAATTTGCCACCACAGCCAAGTGAAGCAGGGGTGGGAGAAGTTGGCTACTTTAAAGAAGTAGAAAACACTTAGACAGGTGGCAAACCAGGTAGCTAGGTGATTGGACAATATCCAAAAAATACTAACAACTTTTGTTAGTTTATCAATGGCATATAAGTGTGGCCATAGTACCAATAAAAATGAGTCGCATAGTATTACCCAAAGTTGACTGATTCTGGAGATAGCCAGGCCTGTGAGGATGCAGTCAGCTGATGAGAGCTTTTGTCTCTTCACCAAGTCAATGCAGTTAACTAGTACAATGAACGCATTCCCCAACATTCCAATCAGGAATCCTCCTATTGTTGCTGCTAGAAAAGTATTTTCAATTCCAGATGGCATTTCTGTAGAAAGAATCCAGAAAGCTAATACTATTCTTCACTGATTTTTTTCTTGCTGTTGTTGCTGTCCAAGTGTTGTAGAACGATACCCAGTTTGATCTTTTTCAAAAATGCTTAATGAAACTCAGATACTATCGCTCATATCTTCATAAAGATCTTTCTCTTTTATTCCAGCCATAGTTCTGAAATTTATGCAAGGAGATCCACTCCCATAGCTCTAAATGGAAAACTTGAATTTTGCTTTCAATCAGGTACTGATTTCCAGATTAAGCAGTGAATGTGCCCACTCATCATTGGTGCTGGCATCAATTTTCTACTTGTGGAAACATCTGGAAAAGGAAAATCAGGGATGCAAACATGCAAATATGAGACAGATTTCTTTACACTCATTTGCACTTCCTTTCTCAACTCATGTTTCTCAGTTTTAACAGTAGTCTCAGAAAATAACCTCCGAAATAAAAGCATTGTTCATTGATTTCATTTAATAATATCCATAACATTTCAGATACTGTTACAGATGAAAGAAACATAATAAAGATAAGTAATATATAGGATATCACAGAGTTACGGAAGAAATAACTTTAAATAAACTATTACTGTTGTATATGACAAGAACTTGACCAAAACGCAGTTGTAACACCAAGAATGGTGTTACAAAATCTATAGTTGATAGTTAATTCTCGTTTCCTAAGGACAAAGACAACTGGCTTAGGGTTTGAAGCTATTTAAGGTTTCTTGAAGAAATAGATTAAAAGGGAAGTGATCTTTCAAATAATGTGCAAAGGTACCAAAATCACACCTCTATCTGAGCTCCTACTGTGAATTTTTGAACTTTGTTTACAAGGAGCTACTGCCTATTTGATTCTGAATTAGCTATCATCAACTGAGAGGAAAAAATACTAAGAAAAAAGCCAAAAAAAGCAAGTGATGGATGAATAGGAGATAGGTTCTTGCTGGGGTCCAGCCCCGGCTGATCCAGGGTATTCGAAGGAGAGACGGCGTAGGCGAGGGTCAGGAAACAACTGCTTAATTAAACGTTAATTAAGGATATAAAGAGTAATAGAATGAGGATAGCTCAGTAGGAAAATTCAGTGGAGAAAAGAGGCTGAGTAGCTTGGTTTATGCGGGAGACCAATAAAACTTCAAGACAAGAAGTTTGCACCACTTACGTAGGCCGCAGGCGTCCTTCCGTTCTCCCGAAGGAGAGGAGACACTGAGGCCTCCCCGGTCGGATCTTAGAAGCCCAGGCATAATTAGCAAGCATGGTGGGTTCCGCGTTCCAGATGGAGACTCAGTCAGAATTTGAGAGAGAGAGCGACATGGGGAGACCAAGTTTCGATGAACAAGGCCCACACTTTATTTTCCAAAGTAGTTTTTATACCTTAAATTATGCATAGAGGATAATGGGGGAAGGGGTAGAGTCATGCAGTAAGCCAGGCTTTCTTCCTGCAGACTTATCATATGCAAAAGTTTAGGTGATTTGCATCATCTTCTGGCCCAGAGGCCTGTTAACATTTTAAGACCCTTTCTTCAGAAAACTTATTTTTCTCTAAAGGTGATTAGTCAGGCGCCACCCTCCAAAAGCATTAAAGTTGCATTCCTATAGGGCAAAGGTGTGGTGGGCTGTAACAAGAAAAAGAATTAACTCAAGGGTCCCAGGTTACAAACATTAAAGCTACTACTTACACCAATTATATTAATCAATACACTGTCAGGGACACAGCAGGTAAGGGATATGGAAACTTAGCAGCAAACATTGGCCCAACAAGTGAAAATCCCTTCACCAATACAATTTCTAATCAATCTTTTAACTGCTCAAAGGAATCTGTGTTTAGGCAGTTTAGAACATCTCATGCCTTTCACAGTTGGGAGGCTCTGAGCAATCACATGTGGCCGGAAAAACCTATTCAGGCAGGCTAGAGGACTTCCAAAGGAGTTCGTAGGTTGAAACACTGTCACACCCAGGAATTATTAACTGGAGCTGTAAGCTAACTCTTTTTTCAGAGAGAGGTAGTGGGGGACAGCCCCCCGTAAAGTCAGAGGTGTAGGTGAAAGCACAAAGCAGAAAGTAGGCAGACTCTGGTTTTGGGGGTAGATGCTCAAGAATTTCCAGGGGGACTCCTGAGGCTCGATCCCGCCTTTGCGTATGCCGAGCCTCCTTCCTCATGACCTTTGCCACGGGAGGAGTTCCTCACGCTGGCTCCTGGCAGTGATAGACTTTCAGTTGAGCTATTCCAGACCCTGAAAGATGATGCTGTGGAAAGTGCTGCACTCAATATGCAATATGCACTCAGTATGCAATATGCCGGCTCCCGGCAGGTTCTCCTTTTCATTAATTCTGCTTTTGATAAAATTCTTCATCTCATAAAAAACTGATTTATAAGTAAACTGTATTTTCACTTCAACAAACAACTAACTCTAATACAATGGTTTACAACCTTGACTGTAAACTGGAGCCTCTCTCCCACTGCCCACCCCCAACTCATCCCTCTAGTTCATCACAGAACCCCGAGCCCATTGAGCCAACTGTGATTGTGGTTGAGAAACAACCTACTTCATGTCCATCTCATCCTCTCTGTGTGATGCAAGGCATTCGCCTGGGCTGAAACTACCTGTGGGAGTCCTCACAGACATTTCCCCACCAGCCAGTGTTGCCTCCGGACTGGCTGTTTTGGTTCTTATTATGATTTCAAGACCCACCTCAGTAGCAACCATCACAGATCCAGAGGGTACATGACACATCCAGGGCCATACAGTGAAGTCATGAGGAGAGAGGAAGAAAGCACCTGGGACTTGCCTTTCAAGGGTTGAGGGTAGGGTGCCTAGGGTTTCACAAGTTCACTCTTTAATGGTGAAATTAAAATGTAAGAGAGGGAATTAGGGCTCTTTAGGGGAGGAATGGAGTCCCTTGAGTGAATGGTCTGTTATCTGGTTTACCTGGCATTTTCTAAAGGGGAAACTTCATGGGCTGGGGGCAACCTGGCATCTTATCTAGGTGTTGATTAGTACTTATAGACAGCTGGCAATACGTCCTGTCAAGATGGAGGCCTTTAGGACCTCCTTGGTGGTCCAACAGTTTCACTGCCGAGGGAGTGGTTTCAATCCCTGGTTAGAGAACTAAGATCCCACAAACCACATAGCCCAGCCAATAAAAGTAAAAGACAGAGGTCCTAGAGATGGATGCCTCGGCAATCAAAAGCTTACTGTCAGGCACTTATATTATATGACCTTAGCCACCTTGGCAGTCACCTACACTCCATGATGAAAGGAACTATTTTCTGTCATCCACTGATATCTTTCCAATTCCTAGAATAAGGAGGGCCCGGCAAATAGAAGGCCCTCAATAACTATTTGTCAAGTGAATGAATGCTAACTCGGTTGGTATTCTTATTGAGAACACAGAAAAAGAGAAAATGAGTTAAGGCTTGATGGTGAAACTAGTATTAGAGCAAGAAAAGATGGAAACCCTTTAAAGCTAGAGACAGTTTTGTAACATATGAACTCATGAGAGATTTCTGTACTCACCTGAAATAACCAACACTGCTCTTTAGTCTTCTGGTTCAAATCAGAAGTCATACTGAATCATCAAGGTCATTGTACACATCTGGCAACCAAGATGTGGGAGTCTTTGAAAGAGAACTACTTTAAGCCCAAAGATTTGAAAATGGGTAGAAAACTCTAGATTTTGTGGCAGGGGAGCAAGAAGGCCTAGAGATCACTAATGTTTTCAGAAATGCTCTGACCTGGTATAGAAGGCTACCTGAGAAGCAGACTTCATTGATAGGTGTGGCTTAGCAGTGACAAAAAACAGATAGCAAATCAGCCAATAGGTGCTCAGTCATTAAAAAACACTTGAGTTCATAGTTATACGCTTTACACTAAAGGAGAAACTCAGTCTAAAGGATATAATAACAAATTTAAAATCACAAGTGCCATACGCTATAAGTTAAATTCAAAGTCCAAGGTAACAATCACAGTTTTAAAAAATCTACATAACTGCAGAACTATCTCAGTTCCTGGGGAACTGCCTTTATATCCTTTATTCTTACAATGATTGATTTATACATGCAAAAGAAAGTGCTATGGTATGTTTAAATGAAAAGCATATTGTTGCAAAAATTTTAGGTAGATAATGATTCATTAAATTTATGTATATGCTATAATAACAATCCAAACTAATCAGTCTAAACTTACCATAATGACTATAATTGAAGTCAGTAAATTTGTGAACATTGATTTTCTAATTGTCAATAGGAAGAATCACATTTCATCCAAGAAATAGTGAGAAACACATTGAGAGAAGCTAAAGCAGATGATATGAGGGAAGACCTGTAGGGAAGGTCCCGTGGCCGTCTGCTCAGTTATATTTCCCTTCCCTAAGCCCACACATTTAGATTTCCCAATAGTCTCAGACATGAGGCAGAATTAGAGGAGAATAAAGTTTATTAGAGTGGGAGATGCTGTTAGAACAGTGGGCCAGCTCAAGGAAGAACCAACAAAGAGTCCGACAGTTGCAAAGGGTTGGACACGCCTGAGTGACTGAACTGAATAGTCTCAGAGAAGCCAGCAAATGCTCCCCTAGTTGTGATGCTCTCTGATCCTGTTAATAGAAAGATGTCCCATTTATTTTCAAGCAAAGAAATAGCCTCCTAATTCTTTTTGAATCACAACTTAGAGCTTCCACACATTGACCTTAACAACAACTTCTTTTCTAGTCACTAAATGAAAGCACTAGCCTTTGTGTTTTTCAGGTAAAAGGGATCTTCAATGTTTCTTTGCCTTCAGTGTTTCTAGGACAAGAAGCAGTCAACTGGGACCAGGGCCACAGCTTGAAGGGACAAAGATTTAATCATTCATACCTGAAGGATATTTGCTCAGCTTAATCACTACTATGGTGCTTCCAAGGTGGCACAGTGGTAAAGAATCCACCTGCCAATGCAGAAGAATCAGGAGATGCAGGTTCAATCCCTGGGTTGGGAAGATCCCCTAGAAAAGGAAATGGCAACTCACTCCAGTATTCTTGTCTGAGAAATTCCATGGACAGAGGAACCTGGAGGGCTACAGCCCATAGTGTTGCAAAGAGTCAGACACAACTGAGCACAGGGCACAAGCACACAATCCCTGCTGTCTGTGAACATCTCTTGTTTCCTGGTACATTTTTGTTTCACTTAGAATTCTTTTCATTTTTGTAACTGAGGTTACAAAATTAGGTTTTGCTATTAGGTTTCTTTTCTCCCCAAAATCTTTTAAGGGCAAATATATCCCCTGATTCCTCCTCATGGCAAAACTAAGACAATCTAACTTAATAAATTCCCACACTGGTAACCATTAGTATCTCAAACTCAAAGTAAGAATGCTATGCTATGCTATGCTAAGTCACTTCAGTCGTGTCCGACTCTGTGCGACCCCATAGATGGCAGCCCACCAGGCTGCCCCATCCCTGGGATTCTCCAGGCAAGAACACTGGAGTGGGCTGCCATTTCCTTCTCCAATGCATGAAAGTGAAAAGTGAAAGTGAAGTCGCTCAGTCGTGTCCGACTCTTAGCGACCCCGTGGATTGCAGCCTAACAGGCTCCTCCATCCATGGGATTTTCCAAGCAAGAGTACTGGAGTGGGGTGCCATTGCTTTCTCCTCAAAGTAAGAATAGTTGTGCTTTTTTTTTTTTTTTTTTTTTTTTAGTTTTCTGAGGTTGCATTTATACTGGTGTCCAAGGAGATAAAAAAGGCTCCCCTACATATGTTCCTCGAATAAATCAAAAAAATCTTTCAAATCAATTTGTTTTTGTAATGATTGGTCTTAAGGTCCTTAATAGAACATAGATTACTCTAGACAACATATCCAGTGTCTTATATGACAGAATTGAGAATGACTGTGTGATAAGCAAGCACCTCTTCAAAGGATGTCAGGATCCTGCTAGGAGAAGCCACCTATTGAGAGAGAACAGATAAATGACATGAGACATTAGGAAATCTGCACACCTCTTTCTCAGACATCAGTGAAGTTATGTGTTTCTGTCTGATCTGCACATTCAGCAGGGTTCAAGAAAACATGCCCTGATGTGCTTGATTTATGTCTTATCAGATGGGCTGCCCAGGTGGTGCTAGTGGTGAAGAATCCACCTGCAATGCAGGAGACTTCAGATATTTAGTTGGATCACTGGGTGGGGAAGATCCCCTGGAGAAGAAAATGGCAATCCACTCCAGTATTCTTGCCTGGAGAATCCCCGTGGACAGAGGAGCCTGGAGGGCTACAGTCCATGGGGTTGCAAAGAGTCAGACATGACTAAAGCAACTAAAAATGAACTGACTTCAGCACTAGTCTTACAGATCAATGATAACACTCTTCCATCCATAAAAAGTTTATTTTTCCCCTCCTACAAGTTGCCTGAGTGAACAAACTGAAATGAAAATGATTACACCCAGATTCTTATAATGAACATTTATTTGGTGGATGAGAAAAGGGTGGTTAGTGAGAAATCAGTGTTAATCTCCCTCTTATCCCAACATTTTTTGTCCCAGGGTAGGTTATTATCTGGAGAAGGAAATGGCAACACAGTCCAGTATTCTTGCCTAGAGAGTCCCGTGAACAGAGGAGCCTGGTGGGCTGCTGTCCATAGGGTCGCACAGAGTCGGACATGATTGAAGCAACTTAGCAGCAGCAGCAGCAGGTTATTATCATTCAGTCTTTCTTCTCCAGATTGCATGGGACCAGCAACATACATATTGGGAGTGGCTGTTCTTGTATTGTGGCTTGTCTGCCACTTAGTCACCCACAGAGGCTCTTTTCACAGGGCTGCCAAGCTTGATCTCCTCTGCTATGCAAGTATACTGCTTATAATATCTATACATCAATTGTAATTACTCTAGCCTATGGCCTGGTCTTTTATTAGTCCTTTGGTATACTTCTTTTACAAAAATAGGGCTCTGTTCCTTATAATTCCATCTTCCTAAGGTTGCTGCAGAAGTATGGGCTTACTCCTAGTTAGACATTTACACTGAAGGTTCACTTATTAGAAGCAAAGTTTGCTTATTATTTTATATACTTTACCAAAGAGAAATTTAGTAACTAAAAAAAACAAAGGTAAAACTTAGATGTTACTTTTGGTTATTATCTTATAAAGAGTGCAAGATTATCTTTAAGTAGTTTATATGAAAGACTATCCAAGACAAAACAAACTCAACTAAATGTATTCAGCTTGATTTGTACATTACTTTTTACCAATCCAAGATAACTACAATGATAATCTTTGGTAAAATACTAAGTTAGTGTCCAAAACAATATATGTACATTTTATTTTGTAAAATGAAAGTTACTTTTTATAACAGACACTCTATTTTTTTTTAACTTTTTATTTTGTTAGAGTATAGTCTATTAATGTTGTGATAGTTTCAGGCAGACAGCAAAGTAACTCAGCCATACATATACATGTATCCATTTTCCCCCAAACTTTCCTCCTATCCAGTCCGCTATATAGCATTGAGCAAGACACTCTATTTCTTATCATTAAAACCATCATCAGAATCATTATTGTAACTGATACACAAAAGCACCACAGAGTCTAGGTGTGCTAGCCGTTTCGGTTCATTTCAGTTCAGTTCAGCTGCTCAGTCGTGTCCGACTCTTTGCAACCTCATGGACCTCAGCACGCCAGGCCTCCATGTCCATCACCAATTCCCAGAGCTTACTCAAATTCATGTCCATTGAGTCGGTGAGGCCATCCAACCATCTCATCCTCTGTCATCCCCTTCTCCTCCTGCCCTGAATCCTTCCCAGCATCAGGGTCTTTTCAAATGAGTCAACTCTTCACATCAGGTGGCCAAAATATTGGAATTTCAGCTTCAACATCAGTCCTTCCAAAGAACACTCAGGACTGATCTCCTTTAGGATGGACTGGTTGGATCTCCTTGCAGTCCTAGGGACTCTCAAGAGTCTTCTCCAACACCACAGTTCAAAAGCATCAATTATTAGGTGCTCAGCTTTCTTTATAGTCCAACTCTCACATCCATACATGACCACTGGAAAAACCATAGCCTTGACTAGATGGACCTTTTTTGGCAAAATAATGTCTCTGCTAGCAATGTCTCTGTTGGCAAAGTAATGTCTCTGTTTAGTTTCCTACATATGATGTTTGAGGGTGGACATAAATATTACTAATTCTAACATCATTCCTAGCTTCAGGGAACAGCCCTAAAGCAGTGCCCTTTCTTATGGCTTTATTAAGATTAACTTATAGGTCACATATTTATCACCATCTAATTGCAGCTTTTTGTTTCTTTACTCTAATACAATCTGAAGATTATATCAAAGGTAAACCTTAACAAGGATTATTTCTAATAATTTCCATTATATATACAAGTATAGGATCTGTGCAATATTAAAATTCATACCATCATTTTGAAATTTTATAGTAAACTTTCTTATCCTTAACCTTATTTACAATTTGTAGTCACCTTATATAAATTCAGATAATTTTAGTCAAAACAACACTATACACATGCATGACCACAATTTACACTAAACAGGTAATGTTCTAATAAAAAATTTCTGTGTCTTTACTATTGACCTGTTTCCACCTGTTTCTCTAAGAACTCCACTGATCAGATTACAAGAAAATGTATCTGCACAGACAAAAATATATTCTCAAACTGTAATTATGATATTTTTGTAAAAGCAGTAGGGTGATTTTGAATTAAGGATAATTCTTCCATATATGTTTACTTCTATTACATAACATGATAGAAATATTGACTTATACCACTCTGAAAATACATACCCCTTATTCTGGAATTCAGCAAAATTAGTAAGTGCCCAGATACATCATTTATGATTTGGGGTTTCAAATTAAGATTAATATTATAAGCATGTTTTGAGCTTCTACTTAAATATAATTTATTTTATTTTGTACTATGAATACAATTCTTTTTTCCAAGGGAAATAAAAGCAATTTATTTGGATAGATGTCAAAAAGACTTCTGATAAAATTTCACCCTCAATCCAGATATAACCATTAATAGGCTTGGTCTAGGAGAACACTTCTTTACTGTGATAAAAACTATTGAAACCTCAAGATGGAGATGCCTGGTAACCTTGCTGTTTTTCAGTAGTGTTCTTATAACACTGATTGATGTAGGCATAAAGGATAAGAAATATGGTAATTGATACAACATTGTAATATAAAAACAAATGAATATGGGAAAGGAAGAGGTCTTTTTCATGTTTTTGCAGATAACGTCTATATTGGCAGCAGCACTATGAATATCACTCTTATTCTGAAACATCTCATTCTTTTGTTATCAGTAAGACTCCCAATAACAATGCAAAGCCTTTTTTTTCTTTTTAAGACTTTTGAGCTATGAGGTTATGTTTTTCCCACCTATGACTTTAGCTGCTTAGTTAACTTTTCTATCAATATTTTATAGATCTTCTACTTAGTCAAGTTTAGGATTTATCTTAATTTCTAAAGAGTTACAAGCCTCTTCTCCCATATACAAGTTGAAATTACACACATCTTTTTCAGAAATCTAATTTAACTCTCTTTAAAAGAATATTTGAAACTTTTAAATATTGGTAACCAATGAACATGTGTGAATTATCATCAAAAGCTACCTGTTCTAGGGAAAATTTCAGTTATGCTCAACAATACCTAAAGGAACCCAAGAGGAAAAACAAAATAGTAGAAGTGAAAATTAACCCTCAAAATCTCCTCCTAAAGTTTTCATCTTTGAAAAGACTCTGAAAGTGTTTCTATAAAGCCAATGGATTTTGTCTTTTCAAGGAGCTTTTAAGATGCTTCAGTACCTTCAAGGCTATCTGTCTTAACTGGCTATTTCCCAGAATCAACATGAACGAGTGGCCTGAAGGAAAGACATATAGTGCTAACATGATGAACTTTGTGAACTTATTGTCCAAAAACCTATGAAACATCCAATTTGCCAATTGTGTAAAAAGAAAATGAACCATGATAAGGAGGAGGAATGATGTCACCATTTTCATGGCTCTTTTATGGGCCTTTGTGCTGAAGTCCCTGGAACCCATAAAATTGAGCTGCAAATTTCTGGTGTGTTTCACCAAGGACCAAAATAAAATAAACAATGAGAGCAGGGACAGAACAATAGGAATGAAATAGGAGAAACTAAGAAGACTCTCACTTTTAATATAATGAGTTTTACTTTCAACTAAAGTCCAATTGTCTTCATTTATTAAATTCCAGAAGAGATCATTAAATGTTTCTAGCAAAAGAATATCCAAAATCAGAAAGACCAAAGAAAATGCAAGCATCGCAAGAATGACTCTGTTCATTCTCCACTTCAGCCAGAAAAAAAGAGAATGGGAGAAATGAGCTATCTTAAGGAGATAGAAAATACTTAGACAGGTGACGAGCCAGGTAGTCAAATGATTAGATATTCTCCAAAGTAAAGTAATGGGTTTTGCTAGTTTAAAAATGGCAAATACCTGTGAATCTAGTCCCATCACAAGTGACTCCACAAAAAACACCAACAGTTGACTGATTCTGGAGATAGCCAAGCCAGTGAGAATGAAGTCAAATAAAGAGGTCTTTTGGTTCTTAACGCATTCAGAGCAGAGTACCAGTCCAATGAACACATTGCCTAGAATTCCGATTAAGAATTCCACTCCTGATAGTATCAGAAAGACTGTACTCAACCCAGGGAACATTTCCACTGGAAGAAATCCAGATTTCTAATACTACGTCTCAATGAAAAAATTAGAATGAGGCTACAGCAGAATAGGATCCATTTCTGATCCTTATCTTCAGTGCTTTTATTGCAGTTCCAGTCTGAAGAAGAATTCTTGCTGTTGGATACAGTCTCATACCTAGAAAAACCTTTCTGCTTTGATTGTAATGCCAATATCAATCCAGAAAGATTTGCTAAGTTTTACAGTCTTAAGTACTTTCATGGAAATGGTTTTATTTCTTTGAGAGAGCTACTAATTTTCAAGCCAAATAATTTGTGTGTCCATTTATCATGGGCAGAGACTGAAATTTTCCACTTGTGGTGGTGATGAAGATGTTAAAGGCAAATATGCATGCAAATATAGAGAGGTTCTTTTTCACTGACTGTACTTTCCTCCTCACCAGAAGTCCTATATACCATTTGGATCAAAATATCTTAGCTTGCTTTAGAAATAAGCTAAGTAATTTAGGTATTATTCAATGATTATATTTTATGAGTGCCTACTTTGTGTCAGAGTTTTTTCCAAATACAGAATAGATTAATACAAAAAAGAACAAAGAAAGCATTAGGAAATCTATAAAATAGTCAAAACACAAAGAAATAACAATATAGAAGTAAAAATAAAATGTAATGTGAACATGGAAAAGGTAACTACAAACATTATTGTCAGGAGAGAAAAGGAGGTGATATTTGCCTTGGATTTTTAAGATATTTAGAATTTCATGAGGAAACTGGCAAGTAATTTGGACTGGTTGAACAATTACAAAAAGACACCAAAACTCACACTTTTCTGAAATAAAAGTCTAACTGAAAGTTTACTTTTAGTAACATGCACAATTAAATAGTAGGCAGAGAACAGGTATAAAACTGTTTTAGTTTAAATAAGAAAATAATGAACAAATGTATCTGTTCTATATTCTAGGAACAATAATTTTGACCAAAGCCATTAATGCATTAGAATAAGCTTTACAACCTTTGTATCTTGGTGTGTTTGCAGGTATTCTATTGTTAGTATTAATTATTCAAGCATTTAAGTGTTGCGAGATAACATCCCCCCAGAATGAATAAAATCATTAAAAAATTCAACCTTTTCAATGCTGCTGTCACATGCCTCAGTTAAATTCTACTAATTTTTAAAGTGTATTTTTGAAGAACAATGATGTGTAATGAACTGTTGGTAAGTTATTTTGTACAAAAAATATTTTTATTTAGGACAAATATTTAAAATTATAAGAAGAAAGAAAGAATGGAAGAAAAGGGGAAGGAAAAAACAGGAAGGAAGAAGGGAAGGGAAAAAAAAGGAAGGAATTTATTGGCTAGAGCAAGAAATTTGATTCTGTTTTCAAGAGGAGAATGGTACATACAACTATTAATAAATTAATGTCTAGAGATAGAGAGAAATTCACAACAATGAGAAACATCCAGGAAGTAGAATCAGTAAGACTTGGTGATGGATTTGGGGGTTATAAAAAGGAAGAGAAACCAACAATGACAGCAAGCTTGTTTTGCACCTGAATGACCTGAGGGAATCGTTGGAGAAATAACAGGTTTAGGAGCCATTAGGGTAGAAAAACGGAGAAGGCAATGGCAACCCACTCCAGTACTCTTGCCTGGAAAATCCCATGGACGGAGGAGCCTGGTGGGCTGCAGTCCAAGGGGTCGCAAAGAGTCGGACACGACTGAGCGATTTCACTTTCATGCATTGGAGAAGGAAATGGCAACCCACTCCAGTGTTCTTGCCTGGGAAACGCCATGGACAGAGGAGCCTGGAAGGCTATGGTCCATAGGGTTACAAAGAATCAGATGTGATTGAGTGAGAACACACCCTTTAACCAACACTGTCCCCACTGAGATCAAAATTTATAATATGCCAAATAATGACCGTTCACTTTTATCTTTCTGCTCTCATATTGTTCCAGTGAACACAGAAACAGATACATTTTCAAAGGTAGTACTAATCATTTTACCTTTTATTTACCATTACCTAGCCTCATAAAAACCACTAAAATCAAAATCTATTCATTCATATCAGCAAATATTTATTGAATGCCTACTGTGTTCCTACCATGGAGAGGAAATGGTAACCCACTCCAGTATTCTTGCCTGGAGAATTTGCAGACAGTGGAGCCTGACGGGCTATGGTCCATTGAATCACAGAGTCAGACACGACTGAAGTGACTTAGCACACCCGTAACATGTGTTAAATGTTATGCTAAATCTGAGGCCTCTTTTCCTAACACTTTTATTTTGATTAGCTCTGTTTTTTTTGTTGTTTTTTTGTTTTTTGTTTTTTTTTTCAAAAAATTGCACATGTGGTATTTCTGGATCCTGGCATTTCCATAAAGGACTTGGTTTTACCTTCACACTAGAGTAATAGCATCGCTGACAACATAAAGGTCACAACTCTTTCTCTTTGGAGATCTGTAAATACTACTTCCTTGTCTTCTAACTGGAAACCATCCAGCTATCTTCCCTTGGTAGGCAACCTTTGTTTTCATCCAGAAGCATGTGTGGTTTTTCTCTTTATCTTTGGAACATAGTACATTTGCTAGGATGCATGAAAAAGTATGTTTATTTATTTTTTCAGTGTGCTTATCCAGGGCTCAATAGTCCTTTTGAATTGAAAATCAGTCTTTCTTTCCACTCAGGAATACTTTTTCTACTTCTTTGATTATCCTCTATCATTTATATTATCTCCATTTTGATCATTTCTTTTCATTCCCCACATCAGAATAAATGGCTAAGCTGAGGGATAAATAACCACCTAGCACAGCTATGTTCCTCTTGATTGCAAAGTAGCTAAAGATGTTAGAAAAATTTCCAAATAAAAGAAAAAGAAGAGAAAGCAATCAAAATGCTCATGGTCTCTCATTGGCCTCTGTCCTTTGAGCCAGATATCTGCTGTTTTCTCCACAGAGGGTTAACTGACAAGGAACACAAGATTTGAGAAATCCTAAGTGAATAGACTTCAGGTTAACAAGAATCTGATCAACAGAAAACTGGGTTTCACTCACAATGACCTTCCAATTAGAAGGTCATTTAAAAGGTGCAGTTAGAAGAGAATACAATTCTCTTGTATTTCATTTTGATGACAAATCAAAATGAGAATGGAGTAATCACAGTTCAAGCATACACCAAGGGTGTAAAATGACCATTGAGTATCTAGTCTCAGACACCTCTGTCTCACTGAAAACTGGAACTTTCTTTGAACTGTACCAGATCCAAGATTATCACCAGTGGTATTCAGAACACCTGCCAGCTACAACCTTATGGTCTCACCATTAATAAGGAATGTGCAAAAGATTCAGAATACTTTGGAAGTGGTTTATGAATTGAAGCAGTGTATATGTTTACCATGAGTTATTCAGATAAATATTTTCCAGCGTTTATCTGAGTTTAAGGAAATACATTGGAGAAGGCAATGGCACCCCACTCCAGTACTCTTGCCTGGAAAATCCCATGGATGGAGGAGCCTGGTAGGGTGCAGTCCATGGGGTCGCAAAGAGTCGGATACGACTGAGCAACTTCACTTTCACTTTTCACTTTCATGCATTGGAGAAGGAAATGGCAACCCACTCCAGTGTTCTTGCCTGGAGAATCCCAGGGACAGGGGAGCCTGGTGGGCTGCCATCTGTGGGGTCGCACAGAGTCGGACACGACTGAAGTGACTTAGCAGTAGCAGCAAGGAAATATATATTTATTTTGAAAATTTAGATCAAATGCCTACCAGGTACAAGGCACAGTACTGGGTGTGGTTCAAAGCCTCATATAAAGAAAACCATATTCTGTCAGTTCTAAGCATAATATTTCAGCCTGAAGTCCTGAAAATAATACTTAATCATTATTATCATTAAAATGCTTTCCCATGTGTAAAAGCAATATCTTAAGAGTATGAGAAAAAATTACTTTACATGATTAATTATAATGGTTGTCACATTTTAAAGCTTCTATCCAGTAATAGCTACAGGCAAATATCTCATATACCCTGTATGTGCATGCCACATAAGAAGAGGATGGGAACTATCTGCTCCCATAAAGCGTGTTAGTCACTCAGTTGTGTCCGACTCTTTACGGCCCCACGGACTCCGCAGTCCATGAAATTCTCTCCAGGCCAGAATACTGGAGTAGGTAGCTTTTCCCATCTCCAGAGAATCTTCCCAACCCAGGAATCAAACCCAGGTCTCCCACATTGCAGGTGGATTTTTTACCAGCTGAGCCACAAGAGAAGCCCAAGAATACTAGAGTGGATATCCTACCCCTTCTCCAGTGATCTTCCTGACCCAGGAATTGAACCGGGGTCTCCTGTATTGCAGGCAGATTCTTTACCAACTGAGATATCAGCTCCCATGAAAGGAGTATTTTATTGCTGAATTATAAGTGCATGAAGATCATAAAAAGTGGACTGACTTTTAGTTCATTGTATTACAGTTTTTAAATTCTCTAAAATCAGCCTTTTATTTTTTGTAGTAAGGACACTCAACTCTCATCCCTCCACACCCAATACTGTGATGCCCTCTACCTTAGGTCCTCCACAAAACTAAAGCTTATTTTATGTCTCCATTGTACATAGAGGCAGCAGTAAAGTATAGGAAAGTCATTAGGGTTGCTGATGTAATTTCACTGCATGATCTGAATAAAATTATCCCCCTGAAAGCAGTAAGAATACAAATAAGAGCTGACATCTACTGGGCTCTTGTTCTGTCTAATCACTGTCTTCACTGTTTAATTATTTTACTTGTCTCAGTTCAGTCGCTCAGTTGTGTCCGACTCTTTGCGACCCCATGAACCACAGAACACCAGGCATCCCTGTCCATCACCAACTCCCAGAGCCTATCCAAACTCATGTCCATTGAGTCGGTGATGCCATCCAACCATCTCATCCTCTGTCCTCCCCTTCTCCTCCTGCCCTGAATCTTGCCCAGCATCAGGGTCTTTTCAAATGAGTCAGCTCTTTGCCTCAGGTGGCCAAAGTATTGCAGTTTCAGCTTTAGCATCAGTCGTTTCAATGAACACTCAGGACTGATCTCCTTTAGGATGGATTGGTTGGATCTCCTTGCAGTCCAAGGGACTCTCAAGAATCTTCTCCAACACCACAGTTCAAAAGCATCAATTCTTTGGTGCTCAGCTTTTTTCACAGTCCAACTCTCACATCCATACATGACCACTGGAAAAACCATAGCCTTGACTAGACAGACCTATATTGGCAAAGTAATGTCTCTGCTTTTTAATATGCTGTCTAGATTGGTCCTAACTTTCCTTCCAAGGAGTAAGTGTCTTTTAATTTCATGACTGCAATCACCATCCGCAGTGATTTTGGAACCCCAAAAAATTAAGTCAGCCACTCTTGAGAGTCCCTTGGACTGCAAGGAGATCCAACCAGTCCATTCTGGAGGAGATCAGCCTTGGGATTTCTTTGGAAGGAATGATGCTAAAGCTGAAACTCCAGTACTTTGGCCACCTCATGCAAAGAGTTGACTCATTGGAAAAGACTCTGATGCTGGGAGGGATTGGGGGCAGGAGGAGAAGAGGATAACAGAGGATGAGATGGCTGGATGGCATCACTGACTCGATGGACATGAGTCTGAGTGAACTCTGGGAGTTGGCGATGGACAGGGAGGCCTGGCGTGCTGCGATTCATGGGGTCGCAAAGAGTTGGACTGAACTGAACTGAACTGAATGACTGAGCGACTGAACTGAACTGTTTCCACTGTTTTCTCATCTATTTCCCATGAAGTGATGGGACCAGATGCCATGAACTTAGCTTTCTGAATGTTGAACTTTAAGCCAACTTTTT
This sequence comes from Bubalus kerabau, assembly GCF_029407905.1. Classification (NCBI taxonomy): domain Eukaryota; kingdom Metazoa; phylum Chordata; class Mammalia; order Artiodactyla; family Bovidae; genus Bubalus; species Bubalus kerabau. The sequence goes on from NC_073624.1 coordinate 23,297,267, forward strand.
CACTCTCCTCTTTCACTTTCATCAAGAGGCTTTTTAGTTGCTCTTCACTTTCTGCCATAAGGGTGGTGTCATCTGCATATCTGAGGTTATTGATATTTCTCCCAGCAACCTCGATTCCAGCTTGTGCTTCTTCAAGTCCAGTGTTTCTCATGATGTACTCTGCATATAAGTTGAATAAGCAGGGTGACAATATACAGCCTTGACGTACTCCTTTTCCTATTTGGAACCAGTCTGTTGTTCCATGTTCAGTTCTAGCTGTTGCTTCCTGACCTGCGTACAGGTTTCTCAAGAGGCAGGTCAGGTGGTCTGGTATTCCCATCTCTTTCAGAATTTTCCACAGTTTCTTGTGATCCACACAGTCAAAGGCTTTGGCATAGTCAATAAAGCAGAAATAGATGTTTTTCTGGAACTCTCTTGCTTTTTTTGATGATCCAGTGGATGTTGGCAATTTGATCTCTGGTTTCTCTGCCTTTTCTAAAACCAGCTTGAACATCTGGAAGTTCACGATTCACGTATTGCTGAAGCCTGACTTGGAGAATTTTGAGCATTAAAAAATGGCACTTAATTTGATGTGCTTTCCTGACTATTTACATATTAACAAAATAGGAGGTAAATTTAAATTTTTAAATTACAATCAGAAGCACATATAATGGAGAAAAAAGGCAGAGAAGTTGTAGCATACTAGGGAGATTGGTTTTAGGAGAAAGCAATTTGAATTCATGCTTTTTATAACAGCTCCTTACTACAACCCTACTTGTTCTAGGTGCTCAATTGTGTCCAACTCTTTGTGACCCCCATGGACTATAGCCTACCGGCTCCACACTTGATGGAAGCAAGAATACTGGAGTAAGTTACCATTCTCTTCTCCAGGGGATCTTCTCGACCCTGGGTTCAAACCCAGGTCTCATGCGTTGCAGATAGATTCTTTACCATCTAACCCAACTTAAGATAGTAAGTCAGGAGACAATGCTTTTTAAGCTACAAACCATAGTGATAAAGCGAATTGGAAGTGAGACAAAATTTGGAGGCAATAAAACAGACAAAGATGTAGTAAGGGCTGTGATTTAGCAAATGAAAAATGTAGAAAACCAGCTATAAGGAAAGCTGAGAAGCAACCTGATTTGTATTATAGAATATGATGAGGATGAAGGTGAGGTCAGAAACTGATTGGTTGAAAGACACATTGGGGTAATTTGATTTGGAAAGCCCCTTCAGGTTTCCACACAGCTGTGCAGCTAGCCCTCCCTTTGCAACCAGACTTTCCTTCTCTGGAGAGGTCACTTGTCAGGACTGGGGATTGGACACACTGTAGACAGAGAAAGAGTTCTGAAAACTGCAGATTCATTCAGTGTTAATGTCCTCAAAGCTGAAACAGAAATCTCTTTTCCTCCCAATCCCCCAAAATATTAGAGCCAGGTTATTCCCTCCAGACGGATTGGAAATGTCTTCTTTAGGGATCCTGAGTGGATGTTTTAAAATACCTAAAGATACTTTGTTTATATGCCAATGATAAGTTTCAAAATACAATTTTAAAAAAATACACACTACAGCAACAATCAAAACTATCAAAAATATCCAGGAATTGGTTAAGAATTTACAGAATTGATTTGTAACAATACTTTAAAAGTCTACATGTAGGGCAAGTTCTTAATTAATAAAATGACTTGCCTTGTTTCTTTTTAAAAAGACTAAACATTGTAAAGATGTTAGGCCAAAATCAATTGAGAAATATAATATCAATACATTGTTTTTATTAAAGATATTTTTAAATTATCATGATGTTCAACTGAAAAACTAAATAAGAGTAGCAGGAAAAAGTCTGAAACATAAAATCAATGGAAGCACAAATGCTATTTCACACACTGAAAGATGACAAGTATGCTGTAAACAGAAAAATTTGGCTTTGATAGAGTAAACCAACAATACAAGAATGGAAAGTACAGATGGAAGAATATGTAAGAACTTATATGATAAAAGTGAATTTCCTAGTCAGTAGGAAAAAGATAAATGATTAAGTAGAGTAACAAATGACCAGTCATGTACTCAAAATTGAAGTTAGATTGATACATATTTTTTGATTCGGGTATAATTGATCTATAATGTTGTGTTAGTTTCAGGTGTACAGCAAAGTGAATCTGTTATACATAAACATATATCCATAGATTGATATGTTTCTGTAACATAGAAGCTGTCCAATAGTAGGTTTTAAATTTCAAAGCAAACTATTCTAAAGCATACTGGAAGAAAAAATTAAATATATACAGATAAATTGCATGTAGATAAATTATGTACATATATTAAAAATATATAGATATCTTAGACCAGAAAGTCTTGTTACAAGCATGCAATCAAATCAGAAGCCATAGAGAAGAAAATTCATAGATCGAATACATAATCAAATTTTATTTTAAATGGCACTGAAACATGTATAATATCATATATGAAATGAATCGCCAGTCCAGGTTCAATGCATGATACAGGATGCTTGGGGCTGGTGCACTGGGATGACCCAGAGGGATGGTACGGGGAGGGAGGTGGGAGGGGGGTTCAGGATGGGGAACACGTGTATACCCGTGGCAGATTCATGTTGATGTATGGCAAAACCAATACAATATTGTAAAGTAATTAGCCTCCAATTAAAATAAATAAATTTATATTAAAAAAATAAAATAACAAAGCTAACATTTATTCAGCCTGCATTATATGCTGAGTATGATGTTATTTCATTTATTCTTCACACCAGTGTTATGTTATATATTCTATTATTTCCATTTTTCAAAAAAAGACACTGAGGTTCATCAAAGAAAGTGATCTGACCAAGGTCCTATAACCTTCAAGTGGTGCATGAAGCCAAATCCTACGCTGATTATTCCTAACTGGTCATCCATGGGTTCTCTAGCCAGGGACTGACAGTCGGACGCCCTCATTACTCCAAGATCAGGAGGTGGAGGGAAGTAATTTTTGACAACTTCAGAAGTGATAGGTTCTTCAGGCACAGGCAACTGAGGCTCAGGGATCTTCGATGGGAAGGGGAAACCCTGACATCCAGGTGACACAGGGTGCAGGCTAAAGTCTGAATGAAGTAGATCTGAAGTCTTCACTGGTGACAAGACCCTACACGATCTGCCTACCACCTGCACCCAGCCCCCTCATAGCTGGAAGATCTGCCCCATACTCACATTTTTATTGTTGCACTGCCCTCCAGCTGTTCCTCCAACACTCCAGGCTCCTCCAGCTTCACAGTCTTGAGGGACGGTCCCTCTGCCTGAAATCCACATGTTTCACTGCTAAGTACCACATGTCTTTCTACAAAAGTTCCCTGAGGCCTCCCATGTCTACCCAACCTGATCAACCATCTCCTCCTTCCCCAGTGTTTTTCCCTCCTTAGCACTTATTGCTATCAAACATAGATTAGATTGGTTTTGGTTTTGTCTGTTGTCCTTCTTGCCCCTAAAAGGCAAATCCCATGAGAGCAGGAGTTTTCTCTATTTTGCTCACTTCTGTATTCCTGTGCTGTGCTTAGTTGCTCATTCATGTCCAACTATTTGTGACCCTGTGGACTGTAGCCAGCCAGGCTCCTCTGTCCACGGGGATTCTTCAGGAAAGAATACTGAAGTGGGTTGCCATGACCTCCTCCAGGGGATCTTCCCAACCCAGAAATCGAACCAAGGTCTCCCATGTTGTAGGTGGATTCTTTACCAGCTGAGCCATAAGGGAAGCCCAAGAATACTGGAGTGGGTAGGCAATCCCTCTCCAACATAACTTCTAGACCCAGGAATTGAACTGGGGGGCTCCTGCATTGTTGGCAGATTCTTTACCATCTGAGCCACTAGGTCCTAACACTTAGAATATTCCTGAGAAATAAATTAATAACATGTTTTTTTTTAAAGGGGTCACTTCCCCAAACTGCAAATATTAGTGACTCTCTCTTTGAATTTTTTAAAAGTCTTGCATAAAAACCAACTGAGAAACAAGAAAACAAAAGGTGCTTAAAAAATTGTTTTTTATTTTATTCTTTGGCTGTGCCAGGTCTTGGTTGTGGCAGGTAAAAATCTTCACTGCAGCAGGATCTTTAGTTGCAGCATGCAGGGTCTTGAGTTGTGGCACGTGGGCAGGATCAGTTCTCTGACCAGTTATCAAACCGGGCTCCTGCACTGGGAGCTAGGAGTCATAGCCCCTTGGTCACCAGGGAAGTCCCTAAAAGCTACTTCTGATCAGACTAAGATGTCCAAAACATCCAGCCAATAATCACCAAAATGAGTAGAGGACCAATATAAGAAAAGCAGCTGAAACACGGATTTTGCCCACTTCAGGTACAGCTGAGTGTGAGGGTCCTAAATGAGGTCTGAAGGGGTGGAAGCTGTCTGTCACAAACACCCCTACAGCTCCCTTACAAACAGAGCCCTACAGTGAGCAGAAACTGCCAAAGTAATCAAAATTGAGCAGAATAGAGATTAAAACAGACAAAGAGAGACAATCCAGACAAAAATGTAGGATAAGAACATGGCCAGGAAATGTCACAAAACAAACCATTACAGTTTTTAAAATGATTTCTGTGTTAGATTTCAATACATGGTATTTAATGTTATTGACTGACTGATTTTGGCTGTGCTGGGTCTTCTTTTCTCTAGTTGCAGTGTGCGGGCACAAAACAAACCATTACAATTTTTAAAATGATTTCTCATTTATTTTATTTTTTTTTTAACTTTTATTTCTGTGTTAGATTTCAATACATGGTATTTAATGTTATTGACTGATCGATTTTGGCTGTGCTGGGTGTTCCTTTCTCTAGTTGCAGTGTGCGGGCACAAAACAAACCATTACAATTTTTAAAATGATTTCTGTGTTAGATTTCAATACATGGTATTTAATGTTATTGACTGATTGATTTTGGCTGTGCTGGGTCTTCTTTTCTCTAGTTGCAGTGTGCGGGCTTCTCTTGTTGCAGAGCACGGGCTCTAGGCTCCTGGGCTTCAGTAGGTGTGGCTTGTGGGCTCAACAGTTGCAGTTCCCAGGCTCTAGAGCGCAGGCTCAGTAGTTGTGGTTCACGAGCTTAGATGCTCCATGAAATGTGGGATTTTCCTGGACCAGGGATGGAACCCGTGTCTCCTTCATTGGCAGGCAGGTTCTTTACTACTGAGCCAACAGGGAAGCCTCTACAATTTTTAATAACATGAGAAGAGTTAAGCTTTGTGAAGATAGGAAAGTTGTCTATCTGACCCATGCTTCCCTATAAAAGTTTAAGTATAGGGATGGTATGGGGAGGGAGGAGGGTTCAGGGTGGGGAACACATGTATACCTGTGGCGGATTCATTTTGATATTTGGCAAAACTAATACAATTATGTAAAGTTTAAAAATAAAATTTTAAAAAAAGTTTAAGTATATATAAAAGTGATTTCATGTACCAATTTTTAACGCTAAAGAATGTAAGTCAAATCTCCTACAAAATTTTAATGAGGAAAAATGAGAACAATAAAAAGAATAACATCCCTAGGGATAATGAAAATACTTCAAAAAGATGAACACAGAAAAGATACAATAAAAAACAAAAACTCCAGAACCTTCTAATAGAAATGAGATAACAGGACTCAGGGAAGAATTAGAAATAAAAGAAAAAAAAATCAAACACTTCCTAGACAAAGTCTGAAATGGAAAGAAAATGAAAATAATGCATACGACAAAAGCTCCTAAAAGAAATAAGAGCTGAAAAGGAAAAAAAAAAAACTTAAAAGGAATGAAGAGATTAATTAATTAAAAAAGGGATTTTAGAGAAAGTAAAAATTATTGAGAACTAGCCAAAGAAGAGCCAACCTACAGTTACTAGGAGGCCTTAAAGAAGGAAAATACAGCAAGGTAATAGAATAAATTCTAAGAACACTAACTCAAGAAATGTTTCTGAAATTTCTTTTTAAAAGTTTTTTTTTAATTAAATTTATTTATTTTAATTAGAGGCTAATTACTTTACAATATTGTATTGGTTTTGCCATACATCAACATGAATCCGCCATGGGTGTACATGTGTCCCCAATCCTGAACTCCCCACCCACCTCCCTCCCCATACCATCCCTCTGGGTCATCCCAGTGCACCAGCCCCAAGCTTCCTGTATTGTGCATCGAACCTGGACTGGCAATTCGTTTCTTATATGATATTATACATGTTTCAATGCCATTCTCCCAAATCATCCCCCACCTCCCTCTCCTACAGAGTCCAAAAGACTGTTCTACACATCTGTGCCTCTTTTGCTGTCTCCCATATAGGGTTATCATTACCATCTTTCTAAATTCCATATATATGCATTAGTATACTGTATTGGTGTTTTTCTTTCTGGCTTACTTCACTCTGTATAATAGGCTCCGGTTTCATCCACCTCATTAGAACTGATTCAAATGTATTCTTTTTAATGGCTGAGTAATATTCCATTGTGTATATGTACCACGGCTTAAATTAGAAGTTGAAAGAACAAATTTGCCAACTGAGAATGCTGACCCAGAACAACTAACATGAAGCCATGTCTTAATATGATAATTGGACTTTAAATAAAAAGAGAAAATTCCTTGGACATCTATAAAAAACTGCTAATGACTTACAACAGGAATAAAAATAGATTATTCTAAGAGTTCTTCACAGTAACACTCTTTGATAAAAGAAAGTGGAGTAACCTATTAAAGATGTGGAGAGAAAGCAAGTGTGATGTTTCTATATGAAAAAATAACACTTCAGTAAAAGTGTATAAACAGTTGTTAACTAAGGGACTGTTATTCTTATGAGTCTTTCTTAAAAAATTTACTGGAGAATGAGTCTCAGACAACCAAAATGCCTAGGAAAAATCAATATAAATATTGGTAGAGCATAAAACATACAGTTACTTTTAGAACTAAAACAAATGAAAGTTAAAAGAGAGAAAATAATGGCTACATGATCTGACAATCCAGTTAAATGGGAAACCCAATTAAAAATAGGATAGGGAAATGGAGAGAGCATATGCAAAAAAATAAATAAATAAAATTTAATACTGTCCAGGTTCGATGCACGATACTGGATGCTTGGGGCTGGTGCACTGGGACGACCCAGAGGGATGGAATGGGGAGGGAGGAGGGAGGAGGGTTCAGGATGGGGAACACATGTAAACCTGTGGCGGATTCATTTTGATATTTGGCAAATCTAATACAGTTATGTAAAGTTTAAAAATAAAATAAAATTAAAAAAAAAAAAATTTAATACTGTCAAAAATTGTGCAGCTGGTGGTAGTATTAAAATTGTTATTCTGAGGCTGCTTATGTAATGTGACAATATTCATTATCCATGGTTTCCCTAACTTTTTTAGTAAGTCAAGAATTCATATATTCTCAGACATTATTTTTAAAAGACTCCCTTGCAAGGTAAAATTCATATGGTAACATCTAATGTTGTGTAATATTTCTTTGAGTAGAGAACAGAGCAATGACAAAAGAGTCGGAATGACTGAAATGTCCACCTCATTACTTATTTTAAAAGAACAGTCTTTGCTATCTGTTTTTTAATAGGCTCCAAAGACATCACAGTTGTCATATGATTTAATTTGAGGCCATTAACAATCTCAATATCTAGGACACTTAAGGCATGGGATCAGACATTCATTTCTCTTGGCCTTGGCTATTTGATAATCTTCCAAGGTGTAACGCCATCTTTCCCCAACAAGGAAAGGTCATGCTTTGGAACACTCTTGTTTCTCATGGCTGACTGACCATCGTTGGCAGAATGACTTTCCCCTGATCTGCTGTAACATTTAAGCAGGCATGTCCAAGCTTGAGAAACAACCATTACTTCTGTTCTCAATTCAATAGCAAGATTGAGCATTTCATTTAAGAGATTCCATCATTCAGGAAATTTATACTCTGAGATGTTGCTGCTGTTGTTCCATTGCTAAGTCATGCCTGACTCTTTTTTGACCCAATGGACAGTAGGCTGCCAGGCTCCTCTGTCTATGGGATTTCTCAGGCAAGAATACTGGAGTGAATTACCATTTCTTTCCCCAGGGGATCGTCCTGACCCAGGGATCGAACCCCCATCTCCTGAACTGTCAAGCAGATCCTTTACCACTGAGCCACTAGGGAAGCCCCAAAATCTAAGATATGAGTCTTTAAAAATTATTGTCCATGCCCTTCTCTTTATTGATTCTTTCCTATAAATTACTAGGAAATTAATCTCTTTAGGAAACTCTGTCAAGGCTTCAGTTCCCTTCCCAAATCTTCTGACAACACTCACTATCTTCTCAGGATTACTAAAAAAAATTGGTTAAGTGTCCTTTCAGGTTGTCATGTACCATCCTCTGATTATCACTAAAGGAAAAATGACTATTGCATTTTCACACTCATTTCTGTACATCTATTATGTGCTTGTTTCAGACCATTTTCCCCAAATTTTATGATCATTGTCTGCAAACAGCTGCAATTTTCTCTAGACCTATAATCTTAGATGTCTAGAGACTTTGCTGACTGTTAGATGTTAGAACAGAAAAAACATTCAGTGTTTTAACCAAGAGATGAGTGCACTAGAGTTCTCTCTTTAGTATTGTTAGGAGAGACAGAGTGTTGAAGATGCGGGCTCTCAATGCAGGTTATCTCAATTAACCATTGCAACATTTCCTTGAAGTCCACCTCCTACTCCTGATATCCACTCAACTTCAATACTGAGCCATTCTCACCTTCTTAACTGTCTCCTCTTGCATGTACTTTTAACTCTGAGGGTTTCCTTCTACTTCTCTCCATTAATCTACAGCTTATGCTACCTTCAGGAAGTCTTTATAAATTTCTAATTCTCAGTTAATAGTCTCAGCTAATGATCTCTGTTAATATTTTCAGTTAATGCTGTTAATATTATGAAATTATTTTTTTGAAAGTATTTTCTATCATTTCAGAGAATTTGGTTCAAAAGGAAATGTAAATATGTGTTCTATTTCATTTTCTTGATCAACTCTCATGACAAAGATATATATATATTTATATGGGCTTCCCTGGTAGCTCAGCTGGTAAAGAATCCGCTTGCAATGCAGAAGACCTGGTTCCACTCCTAGGTTGGGAAGTTCCCCTGGAGAAGGGATCAGCTACCCACTCCAGTATTCTTAGGCTTCCCTAGTGGCTCAGATGGTAAAGAATCTGCCTGCAATGCAGGATAACTGGGTTCAATCCCTGGGTTGGGATGATCCCCTGGAGGAGGGATGGCTACCCACTCCAATATTCTTGCCTAGAGACAAAGGAGCCTGGTGGGCTACAGTCCATGGGGTCGCAAAGAGTGGAACACAACTGAGTGACTAAGTATGTGTGTATATATATATATACACACACATATATATATAGCCACACCACTTGGCTTGTGGGATCTTAGTTCCCTAACTAGGGATAGAACCCAGGCCCCCTGCTGAGCCCTAACCACTGGTGTGTGTGTGTGTGTGTGCATGTGCACGCTCAGTCGCTCAATCATGTCCTACTCTTTGCAATCCCATAGACTGTAGCCTGCCAGGCTCCTCTGAATGTGGGATTCTCCAGGCAAGAACACTGGAGTGGGTTGCCATTTCCTTCTCCAGGAGATCTTCCCCATCTAGGGATTGAACCCGAGTCTCTTGCATCTCCTGCATTAGCAGGCGAGTTCTTTACTTCTAGGGCCACCTGGGTAGCCCCTCGCACCCCTAACCACTGGACCATGGGGGGCTTTCCTCATGACAATGATTTTCATGGTTACATTAAATGATTGAAGAGCAGCAAGATTGTTCTCAATGTTTTTATTACTTTAAAAAAACTTAAAGGAATTTATAAGCATATATATCTGTTCATTTTTTGTTATGTAACTGTTACTTCATGAGAAACACTGGGCTGGAAGAAGGACAAGCTGGAATCAAGATTGCCGAGAGAAATATCAATAACCTCAGATATGCAGATGACACCACCCTTATGGCAGAAAGTGAAGAGGAACTAGAAAGCCAGATCACAGCATCTGGTCCCATCACTTCATGGGAAATAGATGGGGAAACAGTGGAAACAGTGGCTGACTTTATTTTTGGGGGCTCCAAAATCACTGCAGATGTTGATTGCAGCCATGAAATTAAAAGACACTTACTCCTTGGAAGGAAAGTTATGACCAACCTAGATAGCATATTTAAAAGCAGAGACGTTACTTTGTCAACAAAGGTTAGTCTAGTCAAGGCTATGGTTTTTCCAGGGGTCATGTATGGATGTGAGAGTTGAACTGTGAAGAAAACTGAGTGCCGAAAAATTGATGCTTTTGAACTGTGGTGTCGAAGAAGACTCTTGAGAGTCCCTTGGACTGCAAGGAGATCCAACTAGTCCATTCTAAAGGAGGTCAGTCCTGGGTGTTCTTTGGAAGGACTGATGCTAAAGCTGAAACTCCAATACTTTGGCCACCTGTTGCTAAGAGTTGACTCATTGGAAAACACTCTGATGCTGGGAGGGATTGGGGGGAAGAGCAGAAGGGGATAACAGAGGATGAGATGGCTGGGTGGCATCACTGACTCGATGGACATGAGTTTGAGTGAACTCCGGGAGTTGGTGATGCACAGGGAGGCCTGGCATGCTGCAATTCATGGGGTAGCAAAGAGTCAGACATGACTGAGAGACTGAACTGAACTGTTACTTAGATATTTCTGCTTATACAGAATATTTTATTGTCAAAATAGTGATAGCTTAATGAAAATAAGTGGAATTTTCCTTTTTCTCTATGTTGTAGAGTAGTTTAAATAGCACAGTTGTCTATTCCTGTAGATTTAAAAGAACTAACATTTAAAATGATATTGAACTGTCCTTTTTTTAGTTAATTAATTAATTGGCTAATAATAATGATCAGCCAATTTAAAAAATATCTACTTTATTTATTGATTTAGCTGTGTCAAGGCTTAGCTGTGGCACATGGCATCTTCGTTGCATCATGCAGGATCTTTGTTGTGCTGAATGGTCTCTCTAGTTGTGTCCAGGCTCAGTAGTTCAAGGTGTGAGCTCAGGTGCCCTGCAGTATGTGCTATCCTAGTTTCACAACCAGAGATCAAACCCACGTCCTCTGCATTGAAAGGTGGGTTCCTACCACCAGATCACCAGAGAGTTCCTGAACTGTCCTTTTTTAACAGGGGTAACTTTTTAATACTTTTGGGGCTTCCCTGGTGTTTCAGATGGTAAAGAATCTGCCTGCAATGTGGGAGACCTGGGTTCGATCCCTAGGTTGGGAGGGTCTCCTTAAGGAGGGCATGCAACCCACTCCAGCATTCTTGCCTGGAGAATCCCCATAGACAGAGGAGCCTGGCAGGCTACAGTCCATAGGGTCACAAAGAGTTGGATATGACTAAGTATAGCAGAGCACAAAACTTTTTAATAACTTTCTCAATCTCATCTGTTGATATTGGTCTATTCATATAATCCTGACTTAATTGTATTCATTTATACTTATTGATAGTCTTTTTTATTCAGAATTTAAAATCAGTTGGCATAGAGTTGTACCATAAATTTTTAAACTGATTTCATTTAATCTTTCATGGGTTCTTTTATAATTGACTTAGCTTACTGTTTTGCTTATTTACTGCAAATAACAGTCTTGGATTCATATAAAATTCTGTTTTCATTCTAATTTTAGCTTTATATTTTTGTCTCTTCTATTGGGTTTATGTCTTTGTGTTCCCTTTTTCTGTTTTCTTGAATTTAATATTTATTTCACTTATTTCCCTAATATCTTGTTTAGTAGTAAAAGTATTGAATTCCATGAAGTTTTACAAATAAAATGTTGCTTGAATTTTTAACATGTAGGTTTTAGCTTAAAATTCTAGACTTATTCCTAACAGATTTCCCTTAAAATCAAGTAGGGAAGGGTTGTTCATGATAAAGGATATTAGTCAATACATTTCTAATGAAGAAAATGTAAAATCAAAAAAGGCAGATTTTCACTTAGAATAAAACTTGAAGGACTGTTTGGAAGTCTCAACAAAGATTAAAGAGCTTATGCTTCTCCAAGCAATTAATTGTTCTCTACTTTCCTTCAACCTTAAACCTCATCCTTGGTGGGAGGTTTACATACCTCCTCTTCTGGTGTGTTTTTTTGTTTTGTTTTATTTCATCTAGGGATACAGTTTCTGATATTTATTCTGTTGTGGTACATTGATAACTTCTATTCACTCTCATTTCTTACAAAGTTGGGAAAATTTCCTGAGTTGAATGACATTTTTACAATGGGGATAACAAAACCAGTATTTAAAAGGAAACCTGACATTGGGATTGTTGACATCATGTAGAAAGTAAACATTTGGATTTCATTGAGCATTTCCATCTATCTTCAAATCACGTACAATGATGAGACTCTGTCCTGGTATATCTCTACAATGTCACTAAGCCCATTCATGAACTTATCTGAAAAAGACTGACAAACCTCATGGATGGAGAAAAGAAAATCTGAGGAACATTCCTCCAGAGCCAGATTCATGCTAACTCCAACTCTGCTCACCATACTTCTATTAATGAATATTGAGTATGATTTTATTTTCTTACCTACTAGATGACACTAGATTTTGCATAAACTGTTACTTGAGTAATTCACTTTTAAATCTAATAAAGAACTTCACACACAGTTGATTGTATCTTTGAACTTGGAGTATTCCCAAACTTGATTTCAGTATCTACCAAATGTGATAGAACCCTCAGCTTTATGTCCTCAAATTAGTAAATACTCTAATTCTTCTCAAAATAGACATGTACTTCATTTAATTTTAGCAAGTATTAATAAGAACTTCTGGAAATTGTATTTGTTCTACCAGCTCTAACTAGAAAAGCTTACATTGTTCTCACTGCTAATGGCATAAAGCTAGAAGTATCTACATAAAGGCAGTTTGGAAAAAAATGACATGGAATATCTACTCTCTCTTCTACCTAACCCCCCACCCCCACCCCAGAACAGCTCACCAACCAAAGGGAAGCCTACCTTCGAGCAGGACCACTCCTTCCAAGCCCCTACTCAAGTTGGCTGCCACTTCCCTCTCATCCTTACCTCTGATTTTTTCCCACCAGAAAGTTCTACCAAAAGTCACCAATCAGGACTCATCTTGTCCCCTTTCCTTTCCAAATTGTTGTCTGAGGAACCCAGAAACAGTCATCCCAATACCATAAGGGTACCTGTTTTTCCCAGGAAACTACTCCTTTTCTCCCACGAAGCCCAGCTGGAACCATGTGCGTCATCAACTAGCTACATAGCTTTCCCACATTGCCAAATGTGGATACAGTCCCCATTCTGAAATAAATCCCTTATTATGCCAGGAAAAGAAACCAATCTGCCCAGTCACCCTGCAAGGGCACAGTTATCTGTAGAAAACTCCAATTATCAGGAAGCCTTCCTGTAACATTATCTGCAACCCATCAGAAAGTCCCAGACTTGTAAGCATTGCAAGGGACCTACCCATCCACACTGGTCAAGGGACCTGTTCTTTGGGATTTCCAGTTCGATATATATATATATGGCTTTCCCTCACATACCCCAAGCACACCATCATAAAATTTCACTAGGTGGCCAGAGCTTTAAATGAACCTGTTTCTGCCAGTACAGGAAACATAAGAGAGGCAGGTTCAATCCCTGGGTGAGGAAGATCCCCTGGAGGAGGGCATGGCAACCCACTCCAGTATTCTTGCCTGGAGAATCCCATGGACAGAGGAGTTTGGTGGGCTACAGTTCATAGGATCAAAAAGAGTCAGACATGACTGAAGTGACTGAGCACACACACAAAAATTGAACAATATAAATGCTACACTAGTTCTGAAATAAGTGGCAGGTGACAATATTGATGAATCTCATTCTAAAATAAAAGGACAAGCAGATAACTATTCAACATAATAGAATACTCAACTGAAAAGAAGAATGCAGATAATTTTTTTTTAATTTGGAAATACAGTACTTCTGAAATACAAGCAACAAGATAGTGAAGAGGAGAAAGGCCTGATTTAGATGATCAAATACAGGAATTTCTCCAAAATGCATAGGAAAATGCTAGATATAAGAGGAAAAACAAAACAAGGAGAATTGATTCCAGATAAAATATCAACAAATAAGACTCAGATAGAGAATGGGGAGATATAAGTGCAAGAATACTGCACGGAAAAAATACTTTGTTGGAGAACAAAATGAGAAAATAGACTCTAGTGTGGAAACTAATTGCAAAATAGAAGATTCATGACATGCAACTGAGGCTTTAAAGTGGGTATCAGACTATCTTGCTGGAGTACACAATTGCAACCACTAAATTATCAGGGGTAGGGGGTTAAAAATACTTTCTAGAAAAAATAAAACCTAACCAGAATCTTACAAAAGATCATAGAAAAGGGAAGTGGCTTGGAAGAACTCTTAGAGACATAAAATGACATGATCCATGACCCATTCTAGGAGCTATGTATTTATTCTTTTCTTCTGCAGGAGACCCTGGTTCGATTCCTGGGTCAGGAAGATCCACTGGAGAAGGGATAGGCTACCCACTCCAGTATTATTGGGCTTCCCTGTGGCTCAGCTGGTAAAGAATACATCTGCATTGCAGGAGACCTGGGTTCAATTCCTGGGTTGGGTAGATCCCCTAGAGAAGGGAAAGACAACCCACACTAGTATTCTAGACTGGAGAACTTCACGGACTGTATAATCCATGGGGTCGGAAAGAGTTGAACATGACTGAATGACTTTCACTCTTAGACTCTGTCCTAAAAACTCTATGGTGGATTTCCTATCTATATTTGTATTTAGTAAATACAACTTTCAAGAATTTTAATAAGAATAGAAAGCCTTAAGTTACATTTTTTTTTCTACAACATAAAGATTTCCCAATTAGAGCCAGGGAATCTTGGATGATGGTTGGGGCCTTGAGTAGGTTGAGGGCCACCCTTCTGCCATGCATGTGAGTCCAAGTATGAGTTTTCCAAGTATCTCTCAAAGTTAAACCAAAATGATCTCTATCATAAACATGTTTTGCTACATATCAGGTGGCACTAGTGGTACAGAACCCACTTGCCAATGTAGAAGACATAAGAGACGGGGATACATGAATGATGGTGCTTCAGCCATAAAAATAGCCAGAAGTATTGATCAGTTCCATTATGGGCAATAGGATCATTGCCAACACACACACACAAATACACATACATCTATACCCCATTCATGAGAAACACTGGGCTGGAAGAAGCACAAGCTGGAATCAAGATTGCTGGGAGAAATATCAATAATCTCAGATATGCAGATGACACCACCCTTGTGGCAGAAAGTGAAGAAGAACTAAAAAGTCTCTTGGTGAAAGTGAAAGAAAAGAGTGAAAAAATTGGCTTAAAGCTCAATGTTCAGAAAACTAATATCATGGCATCTGGTCCCATGACTTCATGGGAAATAGATGAGGAAACAGTGGAAACAGTGGCAGACTTTATTTTGGGGGGCTCCAAAATCACTGCAGGTGGTGACTGCAGCTATGAAATTAAAAGACGCTTACTCCTTGGAAGGAAAGTTATGGCCAACCTAGACAGCATATTAAAAAGTAGAGACATTACTTTGTCAACAAAGGTCCATCTAGTCAATGCTATGGTTTTTCTAGTAGTCATGTATGGATGTGAGAGTTGGACTATAAAGAAAGCTGAGCGCTGAAGAATTGATGCTTTTGAACTGTGGTGTTGGAGAAGACTCTTGAGAGTCCCTTGGACTGCAAGGAGATCCAACCAGTCCATCCTAAAGGAGATCAGTCCTGGGTATTTATTGGAAGGACTGATGTTGAAGCTGAAACTCCAATACTTTGGCCAACTGATGCAAAGAGCTGACTCATTGGAAAAGACCCTGAAGCTGGGAAAGATTCAGAGCAGGAGGAGAAGGGGATGACAGAGGATGAGATGGTTGGATGGCATCACTGACTCAATGAACATGGGTTTGGGTAAACTCCGGGAATTGGTGATGGACAGGGAGGCCTGTGTGCTGAGGTTCATGGGGTCGCAAAGAGTCGGACAAGACTGAGTGACTGAACTGAACTGTACTGAACTGAATATACCCCACACATATAAAAAACACTTTGGTAGAACAGAGAAACAGACCACTAAACAGACTGAAAATCACATGATGACAGAATAATTCTAATATCTGCTCTGATTGCTTGGATAGCCTTCCTTCAAAATCTTTGCCCAAGTCACATCCTGTACCTTTAAGAAATGACACACTGATAACACCTAACCTCTCAATCCTGTTGGGCTAAATCCCAACTCTAACCGTGTCTATACAGCGACAAGTTCTGCCCAGTGTGAAACTCAAAAGATAACATTGTTCTGGTCCCCTTTATAAAGGAAGCTGCCTGGTTTCTCCTAGCCCAGAACTGAGAACATTCCAGAGCTTCCTCCAAGATGCTGCTGATCCTGCTCTCAGTGACCTTGCTGGCCCTGAGCTCAGCTCAAAGCCTGTTTGATGGTAAGAGAAAGAAAGGGGAGAGTGCTGAGACTCTGCTTGGGGCTTAAAGGGATGGCACTGCAGTGAGGAAGATAGTAAGAGAGGACAAAAATGAAAGATGAGGTACAGAGTTCTTAAGGCAAGGATAAAGCCCTTCACATCCTCATTGACACCAAGGCCTCATACTTTATTTAAAGTGCAATTCCAACCCAATCCAGAATTTTAACCAGAGGAATGACAAGGTAAGTTTTTAACAAAGTTCTCTCTATGTGTTATGAAGGATGCATTGGAAAAAAAAGAAAGACTGGAACAGAGATGTTTCTTCGTGAAGATGTTATGGTAATCAAAGTAGGCAGTAGATGAGGGTGACCTTGCTAGGAGGTGCCAGATGGATGGAGGAGGTAAAGCCCATTCAGAGCTATTTCAGAGAAAGAGACTAGGATAATCTCTCTCTCTCTCTCTCTCTCTCTCTCTCTCTCTCTCTCTCTCTCTCTCTCTCTCCATGTAGATACAGAGATCCCAGGAACCAGTGGTCTCATTTTACCCCCATCCATATTTAATATTTCAGTACATTGTTCCCAATATGGGCAAGCTTGTATCCACTTGTTTACTGCTGGTTGCCCCACCTTGAGAAATATAAGTAAAGGATTTCATGAATGGATATCTTAGAATTCTCATAGGATATAAGTCAATATAAGTAAAGGATTTCATGAATTGAGAGGGCAGAAGTCCACTAAAATATGACATTAAAATATCCCAGCACTTCACCTAAATTAGCATTACGGTTTGAGGGATCCTAGGCTTCCCTTGTAGCTCAGTCAGTAAAAAGTCTGCCTGCAAGGCCGGAGACCCAGGTTCAGTTCCAGGCTCAGGAAGATTCCCCTGGAGAAGGAAATGGCAACCCACTCCAGTATTCCTGCCTGGAGAATCCCAAGGACAGAGGAGCCTGGCAGGCTATAGTCTATAGGGTTGCAAGAGTCAGACACAACAGAACAACTAAGCTACACACACACAGGGAGGACAAAACTGCCTTTTCTCTTAGAGTTTGTGATTGATCCTCAGCACAGGAGCAACCCTGCCATTGCTTCATGTCTTCCTCCCTTTGCAATAGCATCACAGACAGTGATGGACAAGTTAACTTCAGGGATATAGAGATGTAGTTGAAAAGTCCCATTCCCTGTACAACAGCTGCGAGCCCTGAACTTACTTTACACTTCATCTTCTGCTTCTTTCCCTAGAAGGCATCCCTGAAGACTTCCCTGCCCCATATATGGCAAGACTTGATTAATTCTCATTCAACCTTTTTTTTTCCATTAGCCGCTTTTCATTTTTCCGGTGTCCTACTGTCATCTTTGTCTTGTCAAGGACTGATTAATGCTAGAAACCCTTCCCAGGTGGCTCAGAGGCCAAGAATCTAGCTGCAACACAGGAGACGAGGGTTCAATCCCTTGGTTGGGAAGATTCTTTGGAGAAAGAACTCCATTCCATTCCATTCCATTGTTCCTGCCTGGGAAATCCCATGGACAGAAGAACCTAGCAGCCAAAAGTCCGTGGGGTTGCAAAAGACTCAGATACAATTAAACAACAACAGCAATTAGCTTGGATGACACAGGAGAATTCTGCCTATATACCCTCTGACCAGAAATGACTGTTTAGTACCAACCACTCAACTTGGTCCTTCTTCCCTAATATTCCTCTCTCTAAATATATGGTTTAAGAAGACATGTAAAGAAATGGAATCTGGGTCCCTTTGTCCCTGTAATTAATTTTGCTCACTGTTATTTAGTCACCCTTAGGCAAACCATTATTTATGTTTCTCTCTATCTCTCTTTATTGTTGCTTATCAGGTCTTAGAAGAAGTGAATTCCACATATGCATTCAACTGGCCAGACTTGAAGTCACAGATGTCAGTTCACATCACTGACCCAAAATATAACCAGCAACATAACTGACATTGATAATCCATTTGCTTTCTTTTGTCTTTGGAAGCATCCTCTGAGAATTCTAAGATATCCAATAACTTCATTTTTGCCAAATTGAGGACACCTGTTTGTCTCAAGAACACAAAATTACTATTCAATATCACTAGTATGTGGGTGAACAGGAACCCTGCAAAATGAAGCTGAGGGTAAGAGGGAAATTGGTAGTTCACAAGCAGGTCCTAGGAGAAAGGGAATGATAAGGTGACCAGAGATCAAAATAAGAGGGGTGCCTTCCATCACCAAGTTCTTCTATTCCTGTGCTGTATCCTACAGATGCAGAGAATCCAGACCAGGGCTCCCCTGAGCACTTTCAGAGATCTACTGAGGGACCTGAAACACCACCACCTGGAGCCCCTTCTAATGGTGAAAACCTAGAAGGTGAATCTCAGCTAGGTCCAGCCCCACAAGATGGTGAACCTCAGCAAGGACCACCCCCACAAGGTGATGGACCTCGGCAGAGACCACGTCCACAAGGTGATGGATCTCAGCAAAGACCACCTCCACGAGATGGTGAACCTCTGCAGAGACCACCCCCACCAAAGCAACGTTGTCATCACCATCCTCCCCCACTTTCTCCTGAAAGGCATCACAGACCACCACCCCTAAGACGTGGACCACAAAGATCTCCCCAAGGCCCACCAACCCAGTAATCTGGAATTCAATGACAGGTATGACTCAAGCTCACTTTCCATAAAGGTCCTAACCACTACAAGTTCCACACTTTATTATGTCATTGAACCAACTGAAAATATGTGGAAATTGCCTACTCCTGGATTCCAGTCCAAATATTTCTGTTCAGATATTCTGGAATAAAGTAGCAAGACTTTGTATTTATTACATGCTATCCGAGGTGATTCTGATTTTAAGAAAGATGGACCATAGATTGCCTTTTCCCTGATGACTACCTGTCGTAAAGTGGGTTGGTGATGAGAAAGTAGAGCTGTGTTCTCCCTTGTCCCCTCCTCTCCTCCTCCTCAGGCTCAATGACTTCCCTTCTCAAGTTTTCACCTGCCAGGCCTCCCAGGTCCCGTGTGCCTGATAAATGATACTTTAATTTTTATGCCTGTAATGTTACCCAGTTTTTAAAATATTGACTTTTGATTTAATATATGCTCAAAGTAAGAAAAAAAGAAAACAAGACAAAAGTATGAGGTTAATTCTTAACAGCATATTACATCCTACCTTCCCATTTCCTTCCCCAAAGGCCACCACAATTAGCTCCTTTGAACACCCCCTTGGGAATATCTAGACTTCCCAGGTAGCTCAAATGGTAAAGAATCTGGCTGCAATGTGGGAGACCTGGGTTCGATCTCTGAATCAGGAAGATCCCCTGGAGAAGGGCATAGCAACCCACTCCAGTATTCTTGGCTGGAGAATTCCATGGACAGCGGAGCCAGGTGGGCTACAGTCCATGGGGTTTCAAAGAGTCAGACACAACTGAGTGACTAAAACACACACACACAAACATATGCTATCTTTTCATTTTCAAATACTATACTATTTTATTTACATATCTATAAGTTCTTATTTCAAATAACATATTTTGGGGGATCTTTTATTTTTATTGAAACACAGTTGATGTACAATATTATACTAGTTTCAGATGTACTACTTAGTGATTCAACATTTATATGCATTATAAATTGATCACTACCAGAAGTCTAGTAAGCATTTGTTAAATAACTTATTTCTTAGAAAAATTCCATATCATTTTATAGAGCTATATGGATCTGTTTGCTCCTGGTTTTATTTTCATTTTAACTGTATTCTATTCCTTTGTCTGACTGTGCCATGATTTCTTTAACTAAAGCTCTATCAATGGACACTTAGGCTACCCTCAGTTTTTTGCTATTATAGGATATACTGCAGTAACCATCTTTGTAAATATAATGTATGTTTGAACATTATAAATAGCAGCCTAGAGACAAACAGCCTAAGAAAAAACTTTCTTCATCTTGCAAGCAACAATTTAGAACTCATTGTCTGTTACATGCATTCTAATCATAAACAAGAACATTTAGAAGATTACAGGACATGGAGGAAGAAGAGAAAGTGAGAAGTTGGGCTCTCATCAACTTCCTTTCAGTTACCAGCAGGGCTATGAACTCAGTTTCCAATACTCTCTGAACTTCCCTTTTTTTCATTTCAGAAAATATGAAGATATGTGTCCTTCAGAAAGCCATGGAAGAAGGCAGTCTATCTTCCATTTATCAATAAAACAATCAGCATCTAATTTCTAGGTGTCATGTCTCATTCTGGGTGTTTGTGAGTCTGAAATTTGAGGGCCGTGAACCCAGCATAGGAGCATCAAAGACCCGTTCTCATCGATAGGTCCGGATGGCTTCCTCTGGGGCCACCTTCCTAGGAAACATTTTCCCTTCATTCTTTGCTTGAGGACAGAAGTGTGTATCTCCTTTCAACCTGCTTTTGCCTCCTCCTTCCCCCTAGAACCATTACTCATAAGCCATATACCTCTTCCTCTCCCTCCATGGCTTCTACGGCATTAGGCCATATTTTATTTTCTTTACACTTTTAACTAAGACTCTAGTAATGTTAGGGAAATAAGGAAAATATTGCAAACGTAAGAAGTTGCACAGAATGGAAATTCTTAAAATTTCCGAAATAATTGATGCTATTGCTAGGGAAATGAGTGGTTCTAGGTCCTTACTCTCTGGAGTCTACTATATCCCACCTCCATATTTTTTTTAAACATTTCTCAGTTTTCTCCCTCCTTAGATCCCCGGCCTTTCTTTAACAAAACCTGAGTATATTTCATAAAGGAAGTGGTATGCTCCAAAGGAATTTGGAGTTCTTCAGACTTGAGTTTAAATCCTATCTCTTTATGTTAGCTCTGGACTCTTAGCAAGCTGCTTCAGGCTTCAGAGCCTTTGTTTATTCATCCATACAGTGAGGATAATAATAATATCTACCCTAGAGGATGAATATAATGAGTTAACATACATAAAGAAAACCATTTACATCAACAAGTTAACGTTATGGGGAGAAAGGATGTCCTTCTCTAGATTAAAAATGAAACAACTGAATGTGGGAAGGAGCCAGATTTTAAGGAGCCAAAAGCTTATATAATTTAGATTGCTCTCTGTAAGGTAAACAGTTGTTGTACAGTTGCTAAGCTGTATCTTACTCTATGAGACCCCATGGACTGTAGGACACCAGGCTTCTCTGTCCTCCACTATCTCCCAGAGTTTGCTCTAACTAATGTCCACTGAGTCAGTTTTGCTAGCCATTTCATCTTCTGAAACTCCCTTCTCCTTTTGCCTTCAATCTTTCCCAGCATCAGGATCTTTACCAATGTATTGGCTCTTCTCAACAGGTGGACAAAGTATTGGATCTTCAGCTTCAGCATCACTCCTTCCAATGCATAGTCAGGGTTGACTTCCTTTAGGATCCACTGGTTGATCTCCTTGCTGTCCAAAGGAATCTCAAGAGTCTTCTCCAGCACCACAATTTGAACATCAGTTCTCTGATGCTCAGTCTTCTTTATAGACCAACTCTCACATAATACATGACTAGTACAGTAAACAGGAAAACAGTACAAAATAATGAATACAAAATTCCCAGGCTTCTCCCAGGGCATTAAAAGAGGCCTGTGAAATAGGGGATCCCAAATTTTAAGTTGCATCAGCTTTGTAGAAAATGTAAATCTGACCAAATATAACACATAAACATTGTTCAAGTCCTCATTTAAATAAACCAGTATTTGTTGGACAAAAATGTACATTTTTCATATAGCCAGAATATTGTGAGTATAGACTAGTTTAGCTAGAAAACAAAGAAATTTAGTGAAAATTTAAGAAAAATACAAACTTTTTATTTCCCTTAACATAAAGTTGAGTTTCCATCTAGATTAGTTTACTAAAAAGACAAATAGAATTCCTATAATGTTAAGAGGTTCATTTTAACAGTTCTCAGGACTGTTAAGTGTTAGGTTTGAAACTATGGAAATTTGCAGTAGAAAGCTATATTTGTTAAGTTAAACAGAAAACAGGGCTAGTACACTCAAAATTATTATTTCTATGTTCGAAAAATATGTTATTTACTCATCAATCTTGTGAAGATTATCCATTTGATTTTGAACTCACAGTCATGTTATATTTGATGCAGCCAGTAAAAAAGCACTGTGCAGATTCTTCTAAAATTATGAACATAGCTAACAGTTGTTTGCCTAGGAAAATAACTTAAAAGTGCAAAAAAGACAAAACAAACAAAAAACAACGGAGCAGCAAAGGGTGATTTATACAAGTTCTTTTAATCTATCAAGGAATTTGCCCTTTTAACCTAATGATATTGGAATATTGGATATTGGAATGCTATCAGAATGTTAAGCCAGGAAGTTACAGGATCAGACTAGACATTAAAAAGATCATTAAGTTTTTAATTTAAATTTAGTACATTGGACACCTATATTTATTTATGTTTTTACCAATGCCCAAATAAAACTATAATAATGAAATTTTAAAGTAATTAATGGCCAAGGATAAGAAGAATGTGAGAGAAGATGACAGCAAACAAAAAAGATGAACAAAATTCTGGAATTGGAATGACTAGATGAAAGTTAACATGGAAGTGAGGAGAGCAGCGCAAATCAAAGTACTTCAGAACCCCTGAGATATTGCCTCTTTTAGAATATTGCATTTCCCTCTCCAGAAGTTCATGTTTATCCACATTTAGTGAAGAACTTGTATTTCTAGTTGTTTAATCCTATAAATTTTGATTTGTTCTTGTAAGTAAGGCTGTTCTCTCTTTCATTCTCTGTCCATTGAATCTCCTACTAATTTTGATACTTACAAAGTACATGGTGTGGGAAAGTCACTCAATCAGATTATGCCTTTATTCTTTCATCTAAACGTGAACATGATGCCAAAAATCAAAGGGCTCTTGTGAAAAGTTTCAGCTATATATATGAAGCACTTATGGCTCTGCTGGACACAAAGGAATGATCAATAGACATGTAGCTATACAGCTGTTCATGTAAAGAAGCCTAATGTGGGAAAAGGTTAACTTGTCAACCTGCATCTCTGATGCTGTTGAAAGGAGGAAGACATGAAGGGATGGCAGGGTTGCTCCTGTGCTGAAAATTAACCACAAACTCAAAAGAGAAGAGGTCCTTTTGTCCTCCCTATGATCCCTCAAACACTAATGGTTAAGTGCTGGAGCAGTTCAGTGTCATATTTTTGTGTCCTTCTGCCCTCTTTCTTCATGAAATATTTTACTTATATTAACATCCTCTCTCAGGGTAGTGGGACCAGAAGTAAATACATGGATACAATCTGGCCTATATTCGGCAGAGCACATAGAAATATTAAATGTGGGTGTGAGTAATATAAAACAAATGAGCCCCAGAATCTGTATATCTCCATGTAGAGAGAGAGGGGTTTATTACTGCAGTCTTTGTCTCTGAATTACCCCTGAGTGGCCATCCAGCCATTGATATCCCCTAACAAGGTCACTGCCTACTTTGATTACCATAAGTCTTCATGAGGGAACTTATCTGTCACAGTCAGAGAGGCTTTTGTAAAAACACAAATTTTACTTTGTCATACCTCTCAAATTGCACTTTAAATAAAATGTGAGGACTTGGTATCAATATAATGTTAAGGGCCCTATCTTTGTCTTAGGAACTCTGCAGATCATCTTTCCTCTCATTTATGTATGCCAGCAAATTTGGAAGACTCAGCAGTGACCACAGGACTGGAAAAGGTCAATTTTCATTCCAATCCCAAAGAAAGGCAATGCCAAAGAATGTTCAAACTACTGTACAATTGAACTCATCTCACATGGTAGTGAAGTAATGCTCAAAATTCTCCAAGCCAAGCTTCAATATTATGTGAACCATGAAATTCCAGATGTTCAAGTGGGATTTAGAAAAGGCAGAGGAACCAGAGATCAAAGGCCAACAACAGTTGGGTCATTGAAAAAGCAAGAGAGTTCCAGAAAAACATCTATTTCTGCTTCGCTGACTATACCAAAGCCTTTGACTGTGTGTATCACAACAAACTGTGGAATATTCTGAAAGAGATAGGAATACCAGACCACCTGACCTGCCGCCTGAGAAATCAGTATGCAGGTCAGAAGCAACAGATAGAACTGGACATGGTACAACAGACTAGTTCCAAATCGGGAAAGGTGAATGTCAAGGCTGTATATCGTCACCCTGCTTATTTAACTTATATGCAGAGTACATAATGCAAAATGCCAGGCTTGGTGAAACAAAATCTTGAATCAAGATTACTGGGAGAAATATCAATAACCTAAGATATGCTGATGACACCACCCTATAGCAGAAAGTGAAGAAGAACTACAAAACCTCTTGATGAAAGTGAAAAAGGAGAGTGAAAAATTTGGCTTAAAACTCAACATGCAGAAAATTAAGATAATGGCATCTGGGCCCATCACTTCATGCAAATAGATGGGGAAACAATGGAAATAGGGACAGATTTTATTTTCTGGGCTCGAAAATCACTGTAGATGGTGACTGCAGCCATGAAATTAAAAGACACTTGCTCCTTGGTAGAAAAGTTTTGACCAACCTAAACAGCATATTAAAAAGCAGAGACACTACTTTGCCAACAAAGGTCCATGTAGTCAAATCTATGGTTTTCCCAGTAGTCATGTATGGATGTGAGAGTTGAATGCTAAGGAAAGCTGAGCACCAAAGCACTGATGCTTTTGAACTGTGGTGTTGGAGAAACTCTTGAGAGCCCCTTGGACTGTTAAGAGATCAAATCTGTCAATCCTAAAGGAAATCATTCCTGAATATTCATTGGAAGGACTGATGCTGAAGCTGAAGCTCCAATATTTTGGCCACCTGATGTGAAGAACTGACTCATTGCAAAAGACCCTGATGCTGGGAAAGAATGAAAGCAAGGGGAGAAGGGGACAATGGAAGAAGAGATGGTTGGATGGCATCACTGACTCAGTGGACATGAGTTTGAACAAACTCCAGGAGTTAGTGAAGGACTGGGAAACCTGGCATGCTGCAGTCCATGGGGTGGCAGAGTTGGACACAACTGAGCAACTGAAATGAAGTGATGTCCCTTTACCAGCTTTCTCGCTGCAATGTGATCTCCCAAGTCCAAAACAGAGTCTCAGCATCATCCCCCTTCATTCTTAGCAGATAATGGGCCTTGAACTGAGCTAAGGGCCAGCAAGGCCTCTTAGAGCAGGACCAGCAGCTTCTTGGAGGATGCTCTGGAATGTTCTCAACTCTGTGCTGGGAGAAACCAGGCAGCCTCCTCTATAAAGGGAACAAGAACAATGGAATCTTTGAGTTCTATACTGAACAGTCCTCATCATGGGTTATAGTTGGGACTTAGCCCAGCAGGATGGAGTGGGTAGGCTCCGCCTAGTGTCTCATTTTGAAAATGTTCAGCGTGTGAGTTGTGCAAGGTTTTTAAAGGACCAGTGTCCAAGCAGTCAGCACAGATGCTAGAATTATTCTGTCATATTTGTATGTTCCGTGTGTTCCCTGAGACTCTTTCTCTGTCTCCCCTCTGTGTTTTTCATGTGTTTATGTGTGTATGTATGTTTATGTGTTGGCAGTGATCCTACAACCCAATGTGAAGTTGATCAATATCTCTGGCCATCATTATGACCAAACTCCCATCATTCATGGTATTTGGGTACCTATCTATATGATACATAGCAGAACATTCTGATGATGTAGAGATTATTTCATTTATCTTTGAAGTGTGTGTGGAAAACCCATGCTTGTGCACACATGGAAGGCAGAAGGTTGACCTTCAGTCAGCTCAGGCCGCCAGAGGTCATCTAAGATTCCTTGGTTCTAAAACCAATCCTTGGCATTGTTGAACAAAGATAACCTAAGACTTTCTATTCTTATTAATAGTCTTGGGATTTATAATATTAAGGAAAATAAAAATAGATACAAATACAACCATAGGATATTTAGAACAGAACAAGATGAATACACAGTTATTTGAATGTGTGTGCTGAGTCGCTCAGTTGTGTCCGATTCTTTGCAACGCCATGGACTGTATGTAGCTCACAAGGCTCCTCTCTCGATGGAGGTTCTCCAGGCAAGAATACTGGAGTGGGTTGTCATGCCTTCCTCCAGGGGATCTTCCCAAATCAGGGATTGAACCCAGGTCTCCTGCAGTGCAGGCTGATTCTTTACTATCTGAGCCTCCAGGGAAGCCCAGTTTTTTGGATAGTTCATATTATTTTATGTCTCTAATACTTTTTCCATGCTCTTTCCCTTTTTTTGAAATCTGGGAGGTTCTAATTGGCTTTATTTCTGCTAGGAAATATTTTTAACCTCCCCTGTCCTGGCCCCCGCTGATAATTTAGTGGCCACAATTATGATTCCAACAAAACAGCCTGATACTTCCTTCAAAACCTCAAATGCATTGTCTTGCTTGATGTGTTGTTTTCTGTCAGTCTGCATGTTAGAAAATATTTTTTCAGGTTGTTATTCAACACAGGGAAATCTCTCTATAATATTCTGACACTCATTTCTCCCCATTCTCCGTCTGAAGCTTTTTTGCTGCTATTTCCTGGTAAATCAATTCTTCTCCTGTTTATTAATTTTTTATGTGTAGCTGTTTTGCTATGCATTTGGGGCAAATTTTTACCTAATGACTTAATGAGGATCTATTCTATTCTTCACTATTCTTTTACATTTACTTCAAAAATTCAGCACAAGCTATTGTGTTTCCAAAATACTTTTAAATAAACTTTATTTTTTATCATTTATGTATTTTCCTGTATCAGATCTTAGTAGCAGCATGTGGGATCTAGTTCCCTGCTGAGGAACTGAACCTGGGCTCCCTGAATTGGGAGCTCGGAGTCTCAGCATCTGGACCACCTGAGAAGTCCCCCAGATATTTTTTGATTACCTGAAATCCACTTTTCAGTTGCTGGTTATTCTATAGTGTTTAGTATTTAACTTCTCATCCTGTTTTTTTCTTTTTTAATAATTAAGATTAGTTAATATGATCAGCTGGAAGTTATTTCAGAACTAGTATAGAGTTTATGTTCTTGTTCATATTTTGACTTTCAGTTCAGTTCAGTTCAGTCACTCAGTCGTGGCCGACTCTTTGCGACCCCATGAATCGCAGCACGCCAGGCCTCCCTGTCCATCACCAACTCCTGGAGTTCACTCAGACTCACATCCATCGAGTCAGTGATGCCATCCAGCCATCTCATCCTCTGTCATCCCCTTCTCCTGCTGCTGGTAATTTTGAGGGACTCAATTTTTCAGTTCACTTCAGTCACTCAGTCCTGTCTGACTCTTTGAGACCCTATGAACCACAGCATGCCAGGCCTCCATGCCCATCTCCAACTTCCAGAGTTCACCCAAACTCATGTCCATTGAGTCAGTGATGCCATCCAACCATCTCACCCTCTGTCGTCCCCTTCTCCTCCTGCTCTGAATCTTTCCCAGCATCAGGGTCTTTTCAAATGAGTCAGCTCTTTGCATCACGTGGCCAAAGTATTAGACTTTCAGCTTCAACATCAGTCCTTCCAATGAACACCCAGGACTGATCTCCTTAGGATGGATTGGTTGGATCTCCTTTCAGTCCAAGGGACTCTCAGGAGTCTTCTCCAACACCACAGTTCAAAAGCATCAATTCTTCAGTGCTCAGCTTTCTTTATAGTCCAACTCTCAAATCCTACTTGACTACTGGAAGAACCGTAGCCTTAACTAGATGGACCTTTGTTGGCAAAGTAATGTCTCTGCTTTTGAATATGCTATCTAGGTTGGTCATAACTTTCCTTCCAAGGAGTAAGCGTCTTTTAATTTCATGGCTACAGTCACCATTTGTAGTGATTTTGGAGCCCCCCAAAATAAAGTCAGCCACTGTTTCCACTGTTTTCCCATCTATTTATCATGAAATGATGGGACCGAATGCCATGATCTTAGTTTTCTGAATGTTGAGCTTTAAGCCAACTTTTTCACTCTCCTCTTTCACTTTCATCAAGAGGCTCTTCAGTTCTTCTTCACTTTCTGCCATAAGTGTGGTGTCATCTGCATATCTGAGGTTATTGATATTTCTCCCGGCAATCTTGATTCCAGCTTGTGCTTCTTCCAGCCCAGCGTTTCTCATGATGTACTCTGCATATAAGTTAAACAAGCAAGGTGACAATATACAGCCTTGATGTACTCCTTTCCCATTTGGAACCAGTCTGTTGTTACATGTCCAGTTCTAACTGTTGCTGCCTGACCTGCATATAGGTTTCTCAAGAGGCAGGTCAGGTGGTCTGGCATTCTCATCTCTTTTAGAATTCTCCACAGTTTATTGTGATCCACACAGTCAAAGGCTTTGGTATAATCAATAAAGCAGAAATAGATGTTTTTCTGGAACTCTCTTGCTTTTTTGATGACCCAACTGTTGTTGGCAATTTGATCTCTGGTTCCTCTGCCTTTTCTAAAACCAGCTTGAACATCTGGAAGTTCACTGTTCATGTAGTGCTGAAGTCTGGCTTGGAAAATTTTGAGCATTACTTTACTAGCATTTGAGATGAGTGCAATTGTGCGGTATTTTGAGCATTCTTTGGCATTGCCTTTCTTTGGGATTGGAATGAAAACTGACCTTTTCCAGTTCTGTGGCCACTGATGAGTTTTCCAAACTTGCTGGCATATTGAGTGCAGCACTTTCACAGCATCATCTTTCAGGATTTGAAATAGCTAAACTGGAATTCCATCATCTCCACTAGCTTTGTTCTTAGTGATACTTCCTAATGCCCACTTGACTTCACATTCCAGGATGTCTGGCTCTAGGTGAGTGATCACACCATCGTGATTATCTGGGTCGTGAAGCTCTTTTTTTGTACAGTTCTTCTGTGTATTCTTGCCACCTCTTCTTAATATCTTCAGCTTCTGTTAGATCCATACCATTTCTGTCCTTTATCGAGCCCATCTTTGCATGAAATGTTCCCTTGGTATGTCTAATTCTCTAATTTTCTTAAAGAGATCCCTAGTCTTTGCCAGTCTGTTGTTTTCCTCTATTTCTTTGCATTGGTTGCTAAGGAAGGCGTTCTTATCTCTCCTTGCTATTCTTTGGAACTCTGCGTTCAGATGCTTATATCTTTTCTTTTCTACTTTGCTTTTTACTTCTCTTCTTTTCACAGCTCAGGTCCCCTCAGACAGCCATTTTGCTTTTTTGCACTTCTTTTTCTTCGGGATGGCCTTGAATCTGGTCTCCTGTACAATGTCACGAACCTCCATCTATAGTTCATCAGGCACTCTATCAGATATAGTCTCTTAAATCTACTTCTCACTTCCACTGTATAATCATAAGGGATTTGGTTTGGGTCATCCCTGAATGCTCTAGTGGTTTTCTCCACTTTCTTCAATTTAAGTCTGAATTTGGCAATAAGTTCATGATCTGAGCCACAGTCAGCTCCTAGTCTTGTTTTTGCTGACTGTATAGAGCTTCTCCATCTTTGGCTACAAAGAATATAATCAATCTGATTTCAGTGTTGGCCATCTGGTGATGTCTATGTGTAAAGTCTTGTGTTGTTGGAAGAGGATGTTTGCTATGACCAGTGCATTTTCTTGACAAAGCTCTATTAGCCTTTGCCCTGCTTCATTCTGTACTCCAAGGCCAAATTTGCCTGTTACTCCAGGTGTTTCTTGACTTCTTACTTTTGCATTCTAATCCCCTATTTTGAAAAGGACATCTTTTTTGGATGTTAGTTTTAAAAGGTCTTGTAGGTCTTCATAGAACCATTCAACTTCAGCTTCTTTGCATTACTGGTCAGGGCATAGACTTGGATTGCTATGATATTGAATGGTTTGCCTTGGAAATGAACAGAAATCATTCTGTCGTTTTTGAGATTTCATCCAAGTACTGCATTTTGGACTCTTTTGTTGACTATGAGGGCTACTCCATTTCTTCCAAGAAATTCTTGCCCACAGTAGTAGATATAGTGGTCATCTGAGTTAAATTCACCCATTCCAGTCCATTTTCGTTCTCTGACTCCTAGAATGTCGACGTTCACCTCTTGCCATCTCCTGTTTGACCACTTCCAATTTGCCTTGATTCATGGACCTGACATTCCAGGTTCCTATGCAATATTGCTCTTTACAGCACTGGGCCTTGCTTCTATCACCAGTCCCATCCACAACTAGGTGTTGTTTTTTCCTTTGTCTCCATCCCTTCATTCTTTCTGGTGTCATTTCTCCACTGAGCTCCAGTTGCATATTGGGTACCTACCAACCTGGGGAGTTCATCTTTCAGTGTCCTATCTTTTTGCCTTTTCATACTGTTCATGGGGTTCTCAAGGCAAGAATACTGAAGTGGTTTGCCATTCCCTTCTCCAGTGGACCACATTCTGTCAGACCTCTCCACCATGACCCATCCATCTTGGGTGGCCCCATACAGCATGGCTTAATTTCATTGAGTTAGACAAGGCTGTGGTCCATGTGATCAGATTGACTAGTTTTCTGTGATTGTGGTTTCAGTTTGCCTGCCCTCTGATGCCCTCTATCAGTGCCTACTGACTTACTCAGATTTCTCTTACTTGGATGTAGGGTATCTCTTCACAGCTGCTCCAGCAAAGCGCAGCCAAAGCTCCTGACCTTGAAAGTGGGATAGCTCCTCTCGGCCACATTTTTAGGTAGGTTGATAAGAAGTCCAGGATCCCTGAGGAGAGAGGGGTCTGGGGTTTTAGAGGAGGAGATAGGAGTCTGGAATTCTCAAGGAGGGGGAAAGGACGAACTTTTTTTTTCTCTCCATTCCTTAGTCTTAGTCACATAAAACTTTTTCTTTCTTCTCTCTTCTTCTTTTTTAAGCCTGGAACTGATGATTACACAACAAGCAACTCAGTTTAAACTCTGTTTATAGGGATTATATAACAACAATGTATCCTGCTTGAGGACAGTTTCTCCTTCCTGAAAACCTTCTGACTGATCCTGAAATTCTTAGTGTATATTATGGGAGTATGTCTGGTACGATCTTTCTATTGTTAACTTCTAATCCTGTTATCCTAAAATAGAAATTGTGGGAGTGGGTCTGGTAAAATTTTTACAACCTTGAGACATTCTTTTGATTTATTGTAATAACCAATTAAAAAAAGTATATAACTCCCTTGCTTAGACTCATAAGGGGGCACTCTCCATCCGCCTTTTGATGTCTATGTCAAAAGCTTTCTCTGTCCCTTTTCTTACTTTAATAAAACTCTGCTACACAAAAGCTCTTGAGTGATCATGTCTGGTTCCAAAGCCAAAGCTTCTTCAGAGATCATGAATCCAACATTTTTTACTGTAAGCTATCATCTTGGGGGCTCATTCAGGATCTTCAGGACAGGACACTCAGAGCTCTAGACTCTCTGCTTTCTTAGTATACACATTTTCTGCTTTACTTTACTAACTCTTCAGTGTGCTTGTGTGAATGAATGACACACCCTGCATGAAGCAAGTTATGAGCCTTGCTCTGTGGTTTGCAGTGCCTCATAAGGACTGAAGGCAGCCCCCAAAAGGGGAACCTTTATGTCAGGGGTTTATACCGACCTGCCAATGCCAAGGACACCCAAGGTCCCTGTGAGCAAAGCGACCAGAAATGGGCAAAGCATGTGGGCTGAACTTTCCTTTCTTGGTCATCTTTTCCTGCTCTCTTTGACCATTTCATAATTCTGTGGGAATATAGAACTACCAACCTCATCTGTCAGATCATAGACTTTTAATGGACTCGTGATTCATGCTGTTACTATATACTTTTACTTAGACCCCAAGCTTGGTAGTTATGGAACCCAGACTTGCTAGGAGCATGTTTAGGAACTAACTGGAACTAGTGAGTCTTTGTCATAGCTGTTCATCCAGACTGGATGGAAGCTCTCCTAGAAAGCATGAGGTTTCTAAGAAAATACGTTTGAAATCCAGTTTGGGAGTACCATGGGCTTCTTCCTTTGGTAGCACTAGCTCTTAGTGTATTAGATAAAGCTCTGCAGTGGCTTACTGATGTGGCAGTGATTCATCACTTTTACTGCAGTCAGGACTGTACTCAGGAATGTGAACGGACACATGGAAGACGGATGCTTCCCCTAGTAGTACTAGCTTGGGAAACATTCAGTAAACTACTCTGCCAAATCAAACAAAGGTTGTGGTGGTATGGAAGTAGAAATCAATTCGGGATGCCATCAGGTCTACCCCAGGTGCATCTCCACACTGCCTCAGGTGGTAGAACCGGAAGGGACTAGTAAGGCGCTTGGGTCAGTAAGGGACTGACTAAGTCCAGCCAGGGAAGGGAAGCTTCAGTGGAAACTCTGTCTACACCCCCATCTAGAGCAGGGAGGGGCACCACCAATGGAAGGAAGCAAAGGCGCTGGTCGCCGCTTTTTTCTCTCTTACAGATGAGAGCTACTCAAAGTTCCAGACTCACACCCTTGGATTGTGTCCTGAAAAATGGATAAGTTTGACCCCCAGAGTTTAAAGAAGACATGCCTGAACTTTCTTTTGCAAATCTGCGTGGCCACATCATCCATTGGGAGGGCAGCAGACAATGGCCAATTGAAGGCTGTCTTAATTATGATACTGTTTTACAACTAGACTGGTTCTGAAGAAGACAAGGGAAATGGGTAGAAGTGCCATTTGCGTTACCCTTTTTTCTTCTGCAAGATATGCCTGACTTATGTCCTAAGGCTACAGATTTGGATGTAAAGACTTCAGATCCCTCCTGTCTTCTTACACTGCCTCTGCCTCTATATCCATGTCTCACAACTGGGCAAGCTGAAGGTCACGGAATCCCTCCAGGAAGGGGTGCTGCTGTCTCAATAGAAGTTCAAACAACCCCAGGTCCAATGCAGCCTCAGACTACTTTGGTGTCAATAGGAACTCAGACAGTCAAAGTAGAGGAGGTGCAGACAACCAAAAATAAGGATGAGACATAGGATGAGAAAGAGGATGAGGAAAAGCAGATTTCTCTAATCTATCCCTGGGAACATATGCGAAGGGTAGCCAGAAGGGCCACACAACTTACCACCTCTTCAGGAGACTCCCCCCAGGAAAAATAACTAATCCGTAAAAATCCATAAGCCCTTTTCTTACCTTCAGGTACAACAAATAAAGATAAATCTGGGAGACTATCTAGAGGATCCTGAAAAATACATAGACACCTTTACAGAACTAACTTTACTTTATGAGCTTACTTAGAGAGACTTAATGTATGTATGTATTGGGACACATGCTTACTCCTGACTCGAGAGCTCCAGTTTTGGGGGAATCTACTGCCTTTGGAGATGGATGGCTTGAGTGTGAGGCAAGGGGAAAGAGGGACCCTCCTCCCTACAGGGAGCCAAGCAGTTCCCATAGCAGAGCCAGATTGGGATTTTCACAAAGAGAAAGATAATTTTCATGAAGAGAAGACAGCATACATAAAGGACTTATTTTGGGATAAAGCATGGAGCTCTGGAAGAATAGAAAGTGTTTCAAAGGATGGAACATGGGGGAAATGGGAGAGGGATTAAGACATAATTTCAATATGTATTGAGATGAAGTTCTGTATCCAAAAGCCTTTAGAACTAACTTCTAGTAACCAGGTAATGCAGAGGATAGAGAGTATGAAGTGAAATAACCACATAGCTTTCCCATATTGCCAATGTGGATACAGCCCCCTTTCTAGAATACATCCATTTTGTGCCAGGAAAAGAAAGCAATCTGCTCAGTCACCTTGCAAGGGCACAGTTATCTGTAGAAAACCACAATTATCAGGAAGCCTTCCTGTAACGTTATCTGCAACCCATCAGAAAGTCCCAGACTTACATGCATAACAAGGGACCTACTCATCCCCACTGGTCAAGGGACCTGTTCTGTGGGATTTCCAGCTCACTACATACATGGCTTTCCCTCAGATACCCCAAGCACACCATCATAACATTTCCCTAGGTGGCCAGAGCGTTAAATGAACCTGTTTCTGCCAGTACAGGAAACATAAGAGATGTGGGTTCAATCCCTGGGTGAGGAAGATCCCCTGGAGGAGGGCATAGCAAACCACTCCAGTATTCTTGCCTGGAGAATCACATGGACAGAGGAGCTTGGCAAGCTACAGCCCATAGGGTCACAAAGAATCAGACACGACTGAAGTGACTGAGCACACACACACAAATTGAACAATTATATAAAGGCTACACTAGTTCTGAAATAAGTGGCAGCTGATTATATTGATGAATCTCATTCTAAAATAAAAGGACAAGCAGATAACTATTCAACATAATAGAAAACTGAAAAGAAGAATGCAGATAATTTTTAAAAATTTGGAAGCACAGTACTTGTGAAATAAAAGAAACATAATAGTGAAGAGGAGAAAGGCCTGATTCAGATGATCAAAGAAAGGAATTCCTCCAAAATGCATAGCAAAACAAGCTAGATAAGAGAGGGGGAAAAAAACAAAAGCAAACAGAGAATTCATTCCAGATAAAATATCAACAAATAAGGTCAGATAGAGAATGGGGAGATATGAGTATCAAAATATTGCACAGAAAATATGCTTTGTTGAAGAACAAAATGAGAAAACAAACTCTAGCGTAGAAACTAACTGAAAAATAGAAGATTCATGGCATGCAATTGAGGCTTTAAAGGGGCTATCAGACTATCTTATTGGAGTATGTGATTGCAGCCATTAAATTATCCAGGGGTGGGAGTTAAAAATACTTTCTAGAAAAAATAAAATCCAACCAGATTCTTAGAAAAGATTCTAGAAAAGAGGAGTGGCATGTTAGAATTTTTAGAGACATAAAATGACATGATCCATGCGTCATTCTAGGAACTATGTATTTATTCATTTCTTCTGTCCTAGAGTCTATGGTGGATTTCCTATCTACATTTGCATTTACTCTGGGACTTCCCTGGTG
This sequence comes from Bubalus kerabau, assembly GCF_029407905.1. Lineage (NCBI taxonomy): Eukaryota > Metazoa > Chordata > Mammalia > Artiodactyla > Bovidae > Bubalus > Bubalus kerabau. The sequence continues at coordinate 23,332,497 of NC_073624.1, forward strand.
GCTTAGACGGTAAAGCGTCTGTCTACAATGTGGGAGACCTGGGTTCGATCCCTGAGTCGGGAAATCCCTTGGAGAAGGAAATGGCAATCCACTCCAGTACTATTGCCTGGAAAATCCCATGGACAGAGGAACCTGGTAGACTACAGTCCATGGGGTCGCAAAGAGTCAGACACAACTGAGCGACTTCACTTTCACTTTCCTTTCCTTTTCTCAATATCATATCTTGCAAGAATATTATTATGTATAGAAAGTGGTTCAGTTCAGTTCAGTTGCTCAGTCATGTCCGACTCTTTGAGACCCCATGAATCACAGCATGCCAGGCCTCCCTGCCCATGACCACCTCCCAGAGTTCACTCAAACTCATGTCCATCGAGTCGGTGATGCCAGCCAGCCATCTCATCCTCTGTCCTCCCCTTCTCCTCCTGCCCCCAATCCCTCCCAGCATCAGAGTCTTTTCCAATGAGTCAACTCTTCGCATCAGGTGGCCAAAGTATTGGAGTTTCACCTTTAGCATCAGTCCTTCTAAAGAACACCCAGGACTGATCTCCTTTAGAATGGATTTGTTGGATCTCCTTGCAAGGGACTCTCAAGACTCTTCTCCAGCACCACAGTTCAAAAGCATCAATTCTTCAGTGCTCAGCTTTCTTCACAGTCCAACTCTCACATCCATACATGACCACTGGAAAAACCATAGCCTTGACTACATGGACCTTTTTTGACAAAGTAACGTCTCTGCTTTTGAATATGCTATCTAGGTTGGTCATAACTTTACTTCCAAGGAGTAAGTGTCTTTTAATTTCATGGCTGCAATCACCATCTGCAGTGATTTTGGAACCCCCAAAAAATAAAGTCTGACACTGTTTCCACTGTTTCCCGATCTATTTCCCATGAAGTGATGGGACCAGATGCCGTGATCTTCATTTTCTGAATGTTGAGCTTTAAGCCAACTTTTTCACTATCCACTTTCATTTTCATCAAGAGGCTTTTTAGTTCCTCTTCCCTTTCTGCCATAAGGGTGGTGTCATCTGCATATCTGAGGTTATTGATATTTTTCCCAGCAATCTTGATTCCAGATAAAGTCTGACACTGTTTCCACTGTTTTTCCAGTGCTTCTTCCAGCCCAGTGTTTCTCATGATGTACTCTGCATATAAGTTAAATAAGCAGGGTGACAATATACAGCCTTGACATACTCCTTTTCCTATTTGGAACCAGTCTGTTGTTCTATGTCCAGTTCTACCTGTTGCTTCCTGACCTGCATAGAGGTTTCTGAAGAGGCAGGTCAGGTGGTCTGGTATTCCCATCTCTTTCAGAATTTTCCACAGTTTATTGTGATCCACACAGTCAAAGGCTTTGGCATAGTCAATAAAGCAGAAATAGATGTTTTTCTGGAACTCTGTTCCTTTTTCCATGATCCAGTGCATGTTGGCGATTTGATCTCTGGTTCCTCTGCCTTTCCTAAAACCAGCTTGAACATCTGGAAGTTCACGATTCATGTATTGCTGAAGCCTGGCTTGGAGAAAAGCAGTAGGTCACGTTTTTTTTTTACACCATAAAGATTTCCCAATTAGAACCAGGGACTCATGGATGATGGTTGGGGTCTTCAGTAGGTTGAGGGTCACCCTTCTGCCATCCATGTGTGCCCAAGTATGAGTTCTCCATGTATCTTTCAAAGTTAATCTGAGATGATTTCTATCATAAACATGTTTTGCTATGTATCATATACTAGGTATGGGGCTTCCCAGGTGGGGCTAGCGGTAAGGGACCCAGATGCAAATTTAGGAAGATTAAGAGACACAGGTAAACAAATAAATGATGGCATTTTGGCCACAAAAATGGCCAAAAATATTGATGAATTTCACTGTGGACAATAGAACCATTGCCAACACACACACAAATACACATACACATATACCCCATACATATGAACAACACTTTGGTAGGACAGAGAAACAGACCACTAAAAAGACTGAAAATCACATGGTGACAGGACAATTCTAATATCAGCTCTGATTGCTAGGATATTGTTCCTTCAAAATCTTTGCCCAAGTCACATCCTGTGCCTTTAAGAAATGACACCCTGATCACACCTAACCTCTCAGTCCTGTTGGGCTAAGTCCCAACTCTAACCGTGTCTATACAGTGACGAGTTCTGCCCCATGTGAAACTCAAAGATAACATTGTTCTGATCCCTTTATAAAGGAAGCTGCCTGGTTTCTTCTAGCCCAGAGCTGAGAACATTTTCAGAGCAGTTTCCGAGACCTCTGAGGGACCTGGAACACCACTTACAAGACCTCATCATAATGGTGCAGACCTAGATGGTGAACCTCAGCTAATTCCACCCGCACAAGATGGTGGACCTCAGCAAAGTCCACCCCCACGAGATGATGGACCTCAGCAAAGTCCACCCCCACGAGATGATGGACCTCAGCAGGGACCACCTCCACCGGATAGTGAACCTCCATAGAGTCCAGCCCGCCCCAGCACTGTCCTCATCACTATCCTCTCCCACCCCCTGCTGAGAGGCATCACAGACCACCACCCCCAAGGAATGATCCACAAAGACCTCCCCAAGGCCCACCATCCCAGGAATCTGGAAGTCAGTGAGTGGTATGACTCAAGCTCCCTCTCCAGCAAAGTCCTAACCCCTACAGTTCTCACCCTTTAGTGTGTCACTGAATCAGCAGAAAATATGTGGAAATTGCATAGTCTTGGGCCCTAGTTCTAAAGGTGTTTATTCAGATATTCTGAAATCAATAGCAATACCTTTTGTTTATTACATGCAATCCAAAGTGATTCTGATTTTAAGAAACACCGACCATAAACTCTCTTTTCCCTGATGACTACCTGTCATAAAGTGGGTTGGAAATAGAGCTGTGTTCTCCCTTGTCCTTTCCTCTCCACTTCCTGGGCTCAATGACTTCCCTTCTCAAGTTTCCACCTGACCAGGCTTTTCAGGCCACTTGTGCCTGACAAATGACACCTTAATTTTTATGCTTCTAATGTTAGCAAGTTTTTAAAATATTGACTTTGGAATTAATGTAAGCTCAAGATAAAAAACAGAAAAAAAGAAAACAAGAGAAAAGTATGAGGCTACTTCTTAATGGAATATCATATCTAGCCTTCCTACTTCCTTCCCCAACGGCCACCACAATTAGCTCCTTTGAACATATCCTTGGGAATACTTAAACCTCCTGGGTACCTCAAATGGTAAAGAATCGGCTTGCAATGTGGGAAACCTGGGTTCGATCCCTGGGTCAGGAAGACCCCCTGGAGAAGGGCATAGCAACCTACTCCACTCTTCTTGTCTGGAGAATTCCATGGTCAAGGTGCCTGGCAAGCTACAGACCATGGGGTCGCGAAGAGTCGGACACGATTGAGCGACTAACACAAACATATATAATCTTTTTCTTTGCAAATGATATAGTATTTTATATACAGATCTATAAGTTGCTTATTCCAAATAACATAATTTTGGGATCTTTATTTTTATTGAAATGCAGTTGATGTACAATATTATACTAGTTTCAGGTTTCTACTTAATGATTTGACATTTATATACATTACAACTGTATTTATATATATTATACTACATTTATATGCATTATAACTATTATATACATTTATATACATCATAGCTTATAATAATAAGTTATAATTATTATAAATTTATAACTAATAACTAATATAGCTAAAGTTATATTATAAACTTATAACTTCACTGTCAGAAGTCTAGTAAGCATTTGTCAAGTAACTTATATCTAAGAAATCTTCCATATCATTTCATAAAGCTATATTGATCTGTTTGCTCCTGGTTTTATTTGCATTTTAACTGTATTCTATTTCTTTGCCTGACTGTGCCTGTGTCAGTGGACACTTAGGCTGGCCTCAGGTTTTTGCTATTATAGGGTATACTGCAGTAACCATCTTTGTAAATATAATGTATGCTTGAACATTATATATTTATAATGAGATAAACAACATAAGAAAGTTCTATTTCATCTTGCAAGCAACAACTTAGAACTCACTGTGTTACATGCATAATAATCATAAACAAGAAGATTAGAAGGTCCAGGACAAGGAGGAAGAAGAGAAAGTGAGAGGCTGGGCTCTCATTGACTTCTTTCCAGTTACCAGCAGGGCTATGAAACCAGTTGCCAAAACTCTCTGAACTGCCTTTTTTGTTTTTTTCAGAAAATATGAATTTATGGGTCTTTCAAAAAGCCATGGAAGATGGCAATCTATCTTCCATTTACCAATAAAGCAATCAGCATCTAATTTATAAGTGTCATGTTTCATTCTGGATATTTTTGAATCTGAAATTTGAGGGCCATGAACCCAGCATAGGAGAATCCAAGGCCAGTTCTCATTGATATGTACAGATGGCTTCCTCTGGGGCCACCTTCCTGGGAAAGATTTTCCCTTTGTCCTTTGTTTGAGGACAGGAATGTGTATCTCTTTTCAACCTGATGCTGCCTCCTCCTTCACCCTGGATTCTTTATTCATAAGCCAGGCACTTGTTTTTCTCCTTCCCTGGTTTATATAGCACTAAGACTATGTTTTATTTTATTTTATTTTATACTTTTCACTAAGACTCTAGCAATGCTGAGAAATGAGGGAAAATATTGCAAATGTAAGAAGTTGCACAGGATGGAAATTCTTTAAATTTCCAAAATAATTGATGCTAGGGAAATGAACGCGGTTCTAAGTCCTTACTCTTAGAGTCCACCATATCCCAGCTACATATTTTTTTTAAACCTTTCTCCTTTTTCTCCCTCATTACATACCCTGCCTTTCTTTAACACAACCTGAGTGTATTTCATAAAGGAGGTGGTATGCTATATTTTAAACAGTAAGGAATTTGGAGTCCTTCAGACATGAGTTTAAATCCCATCTCTTTTTGTTAGCTCTGGACTCTTGGGAAGCTGCTTCAGGCCTCAAAACCTTTGTTTACTCATCCATACGGTGAGGATAATAATAATATCTACCCTAGAGCATGAAGAGTAATGAGTTAACATACCTAAAAACCATTTATATCAATAAGTTAATGTCATGGGGAAAAGGAGAACTTCCTTCTCTTTAGATTAAGAAATGAAACAAGTGAATGTGGGAAGGAGCCAAATTTTAAGGAGCAAAAATCTTATATAATATGGATTGCTCTCTTTAAGGTAAACAGTGTTGTTCAGTTTCTAAGTCATAAGTCATGTCTTACTCTTTGAGGACCCATGGACTGTAGCACATCAGGCTTCTCTGTCCTCCACTATCTCCCAGAGTTTGCTCTAATTCATGTCCATTGAGTCAGTTATGCTAACCATTTCATCTTCTGCCACCCCCTTCTTCTTTTGCCCTCAATCGTTCCCAGATTCAGGATCTTTACCAATGTGTCGGCTCTTCTCAATGGGTAACCAGAGTATTGGACCTTTACCTTCAGCATCAGTCCTTTCAATGAATATTCAAGGTTGATTTCCCTTAAGATTGACTGGTTCGATCTCCCTGCTGTCCAAGGGACTCTCAAGAGTCTTCTCCAGCACCACAATTGAAAGCATCAGTTCTCTGATGCCCAGCCTTCTTTATGGTCCAACTCGCACATCCATACATGACTAGTACGGTAAACAGGAAAACAGTACAAAGTGATGAATACAAAATTCCCAGTCTTCTCCCAGGGCCTTCAAAGAGGCCTGTGCAAATAGGGGATCCCAAATTTTAAGTTGCATCAGCTTTGTAGAAAATGTAAATCTGACCAAATGTAACAGGTAAATCTTGTTCAGGTCCTCAACAAGCATTTAAATAAACCAGCATTTGTTGCACAAAAATGTACAAACACTTTTTATTACAGTCAGGAAATTTTGAGCATAGACTAGATTTAGCTAGAAAACAAAGAAATTTCATGAAAATTTGAGAAAAATCCAAGCATTTTCTATCTTTTAACATAAACTTGAGTTTTTATTGAGATTTGTTTACTATAAAGACAAACAGATTTCCTAAAATGTTGAGAGGTTTATTTTAGCAATTCTCAGGACAGTTAAGTGGTAGGCTTGAGACTATAGGACTATATTTCTTAACTGTTAAATAGAAAACAGGGTTGATACATTTAAAATTGTTGTTCCTATACTTGAAAAATATGTTATGTATTCATCAATCTTATGAAAAGTACCCAACTGATTATGAATTCACACTCATGGTTTGTTTGATGGAGCAAGTAAAAAAGCACTGTGCAGATTCTTCTTCTAAAATTATGAACATAGCTAACTGTTGTTTGCCTAGGAAAATAAGTCAAAAGTGCAAAAAGACAAATAAATTTAAAAAAATAATGGAGCAGCAAAGGCTGATTTATATAAGTTCTTTTAATCTATCAAGGAATTTGTCTTTTTAACCTAAAGATATTGGAATGCTATCAGAATGTTAAGCCAGGAAATTACAGGATCAGACTGGACATTAAAAAGATAATTAAGTTTTCACTTGAAACGTAGTACATTGGAAACATATATTTATTTATGTTTTTACCAACATCCAAATAAAACTATAATAATGAAGTTTTAAAGTAATTAATGGCCAAGGATAAGAAAAATGTGAGAGGAAATGACAGCAAACAAGAAAGATGAAAAAATTCTGAAATTGGAATGACTAAATGAAAGTTAACAGAGGTAGTGATATGTGCAGAGGATGAAACCAGACATGGAAGTGAGAAGAGCAGTGCAAATCAAAGTACTTTCGAACTCCCGAGATATTGCCTCTTTTAGAATATTGCATTTTCCTCTCCAGAAGTTCACATTTATCCACATTTATTGCAAAACCTGCATTTCTAGTTCTTTGATCCTAGAATTTTTTATTTGTTCTTGTAAGTAAGGTTGTTCTCTCTTTCATTCTCTGTCCATTGAATCTCCTACTAATTTTGATACTTACAAAGTGTATGAATGTGGGAAAGACACTCAATCAGATTATGCCTTTATTCTTTCATCTGAAACGTGAATATGATGCCAAAAATCAAAGGGCTCTTGTGAAAAGTTTCAGCTATATATATGAAACACTTATGGCTCTGCTGGACACAAAGGAATGATCAATAGACATGTAGCTATACAGCTGTTCATGTAAAGAAGCTTAATATGGGGAAAAGGTAACTTGTCAACCAGCATCTCTGATACTGTTGCAAAGGGAGAAAGACATGAAGGAATGGCAGTGTGGCTCCTGTGCTGACGATCAACCACAAACTCAAAAGAGAAGAGGTCCTTTTGTCCTCCTTCAGTTCAGTTCAGTCTCTCAGTCGTGTCTGACTCTCTGTGACCCCATGAATCACAGCACACCAGGCCTCCCTGTCCATCACCAACTCCCGGAGTTCACTCAGACTCACGTCCATCGAGTCAGTGATGCCATCCAGCCATCTCATCCTCTGTTGTCCCCTTCTCCTCCTGTCCCCAATCCCTCCCAGCATCAGAGTCTTTTCCAATGAGTCAACTCTTCGCATGAGGTGGCCAAAGTACTGGAGTTTCAGCTTTAGCATCATTCCTTCCAAAGAAATCCCAGGGCTGATCTAGGATCCCTCAAACCCTAATGGTTAAGTGCTGGGGCAGTTCAGTGTCATTTTTTAGTGTCCTCTTGCCCTCTTTCTTCATGAAATATTTTACTTATATTAACATACTTTCTCAGGGTAGTGGGACCAGAAGTAAATATGTAGATACAATCTTGTCCATATTTGGCACATAGAAATATTAAACATGGGTGGGAATAAAATGAAAAAAACTGGGCTCTGGAATCTCTGTATCTCCATATATAGAGAGAGGGATTTATTTCCATAGTCTCTGTCACTGAAAGAGCCCTAAATGAGCATCGCCTCCTCCAGCCACTGGTATCCCCTAACAAGGCCACCCTCACCCACTGCCTATTTTGATTACCATCAGTCTTCATGAGGGAACTTCTCCATTCCTGTCTTGTCACTGTCAGAGAGGCTTTTATAGAAACACATTTACTTTGTCATTCCTCTGGTTATAGTAGTGTACTGGGCATAAATTGCATTGTAAATAAAATGTGAGGACTTGGTATGAACATCATGTTAAGGGCTTTATCCTTGTCCTAAGAAATCTGTAGCTCATCTTTCCTCTCATTTATGTATGCCAGCAAATTTAGAAAACTCAGCAGTGGCCACAGGGCTGGAAAAGGTCAGTTTTCATTCCAAGCCCAAAGAAAGACAATGCCAAAGAATGTTCAAACTACTACACAATTGCACTCATCTCACATGCTAGCAAAGTAATGCTCAAAATTCTCCAAGCCAGGCTTCAGCAGTATGTACACCATGAAATTCCAGATGTTCAAGCTGGATTTAGAAAAGGCAGAGGAACCAGAGATCAAAATGCCAACATCCCTGGATCATCAAAAAAGCAAGAGAGTTCCAGAAAAATATCTACCTCTGCCTCACTGACTAGGCCAAAACCTTTGACTGGTGGATCATAGCACACTGTAGAAAATTTTTAAGAGATGGGAATACCAGATATGTTACCTGCCTCCTGAGAAATCTGTATGGATGTTTAGAAGCAACAGTTAGAACTTGACATGGAACAACAGAGTGGTTACAAATTAGGAAAGCATTATGTCAGGGTAATACTTTGTCATCCTGCCTACTTAATTTCTATGAAAGTACATCATGTGAAATGCCGGGCTGGATGAAGCACAAGCTGGAATCAAGATTTCTGGGAGAAATATTAATAACCTCAGACATGCAGATGATACCACCCTGATGGCAGAAAGCAAAAAAGAACTGAAGAGCCTCTTGAAGAAAGTGAAAGAGGAGAGTAAAAACATTGCCTTAAAACTCAACATTCAGAAAACTAAGATTATGGCATCTAGTCCCATCCCTTCATGGCAAATAGATGTGGAAACAATGGAAACAGTGACAGACTTTATATTTGGGGGCTCCAAAATCACTGTAGATGGTGACTGCAGCCATGAAATTAAAAGACGCTTGCTCTTTGGAAGAAAACCTATAACCAACCTCGGCAGCATATTAGAAAGCAGAGACATTACTTTGCCAATGAAGGTCCATCTAGTCAAAGCTATGGTTTTTCCAGTAGTCATGTATGGATGTTAATGTTGGACTAAAAATGAAACTGATGTCAAAGAATTCATGTATTTGAACTGTGGTGTTGAAGAAGATGCTTGAGAGTCCCTTGGACTGCAAGGAAATCAGACCAGTCAACCCTAAAGGAAGTCAGTCTTGAATACTCATTGAAAGAACTGATGCTGAAGCTGAAACTCCAATACTTTGGTCACCTGATGCAAAGAACTGACTCACTGGAAAAGACCCTGATGCTGGGAAAGATTGAAGGCAGTAGGAGAAATAGCGGACAGAGAATGAGATGATTGGATGGCATCACCAACTCGATGGACATGAGTTTCAGCAAGCTCTGGAGGTTGGTGATGGAAGGGAAACCTGGTGTGCCGCAATCCGTGGAGTCTCAAAGGGTCGGACACTACTGACCAACTGAACTGAACTGATGACCCTTCTTTACCAGCTTCCACACTGCAATGTGATCTCCCAAGTCCCAAGCAGAGTCTCAGCATCCTCCTCCTTCATTCTTACCAGAAAATGGGCCTTGAACTGAGCTAAGGGCCAGCAAGGCCACTGAGAGCAGAACCAGCAGCTTCTTGGAGGATGCTCTGGAATGTTTTCAATTCTGTGCTGGGATAAATCAAGCAGCTTCCTTTACAAAGGGGACAAGAACAATAGAATCTTTGAGTCCTATACTGAACAGTCCTCATCACTGGATAGACATGGCTTATAGTTGGGACTTAGCCCAGCAGGATGGAGTGGATAGGCTCTGCCTAGTGTCTCATTTTGAAAAGGTTCAGCATGTGACTTGTGCAAGGTTTTTGAAGGAACATTGTCCAAGCAGTCAGCACAGATATTAGAATTATTGTCATATTTGTATGTTCTGTGTGTTCCCTGAAACTCTTTCTCTGTCTCCCCTCTGTGTTCTTCATGTGTTTATGTGTGTATGTATGTTTATGTGTTGGCAGTGATCCTACAACCCAATGTGAAGTTGATCAATATCTCTGGCTATTATTATGACAGAACTCCATCATTCATGGTATTTGGGTACCTATCTATATGATATGTAGCAGAACATTTTGATGATGTAGCAATTATTTATGTTTCTCTTTGAAGTGCGTGTGGAGAACCTATGCTTGTATGCACATGGAAGGCAGAAGATTGACATTCAGTCAGTTCAGGCCCCCAGAGGTCATCTAAGATTCCTTGGTTCTAAAACCGAAGCTTGTCATTGTTGAACAAAGATAACCTAAGACTTTCTATTCTTATTAGTATTCTTGGGATTTATAATATTTAGGAAAATAGCTACAAAAACAACTGTAGGGTTTATAGAACAGAACCAGATGAATCCATAGTTCTTTGAATGTGTGTGCTGATTCACTCAGTCGTGTCCGACTCTTTGCAACCCCATGGACTGTATGTAGCCCACCAGGCTCCTCTGTCCATGGAATTCTCCAGGCAAGAATACTAGAGTGGGTTGCCATTCCCTCCTCCAGGGGATCATCCCATACCAGGGATTGAACCCACGTCTCCTGTAGTGCAGGCTGATTCTTTACCATCTTAGTCTCCAGGAAAGCCCAGTTCTTTGGATAGTTCATATAATTTTATGTCTCTAAGACTTCTTCCATGTTCTTTCCCTTTTTTGAAATCTTCTGTAAGATTCTCTTTGGCTTTATTTCTGCTAGGAAATATTTTTAACCTCCCCCTGACCCTGGCCCCCACTGATAATTTAGTGCCACAAATATGCACCCAACACAACATCTGATATCTCTTCAAAAATCCCAAATGCATTGGCTTGATAAGCCCTTTTTCTGTCAGTTTGAATGTTGCCAAATCTTTTCAGGTCATTATTCAACACAGGGGAATTTTCTCTACAATATTCTGACACTCTTTTCTCCCCATTTTCTGTCGGAAATTTTTTTCCTGTTTTTCCTGGTAAATCAATTCTTTTTGTGTTTATTTTAATTCTTATATGTAGCTGTTTTGCTATGCCTTCAGGGAAATTTTTACTTAATGACTTAATTAGAGTTTATTCTATTCTTCACTAGGGTTTTTTACATTTATTTGAAAAATTCAGCTCAAGCTATTATGTTTCCAAAATATTTTTAAATAACATTTATTTTTTTTTATCATTTATTCATTTGGCTGTACCAGGTCTTAGTTGCAGCATGTGGAATCTAGTTCCCTATCCAGGGGGTCGAATCTGAGCCCCTAGCATTGGCAGCTCGGAGTCTCAGCCCCTGGACCACCAGGGAAGTTCTCCCAAATATTTTTTGATTACCTGCATTCCACTTCTCAGTTGCTTCTTATTCTACTGTACTTACTAGTTTTCTACTCATCCTTTTTTTTAATATAATTAAGATTAGTTAAGATAATCAGCTGGAAGTTATATCAGAACTAGTATAATGTTCTTGTTCATATTTTGACCGGGGCTAGTGTTAATGTTAGAATGGTATGCTTGGGGTTTCAGAAGGTGAAAGTGAAGGTGAAATTCGCTCAGCTGTGTCCAACTTTTTGTGACTCCATGGACTGTAGTCCATGGAATTCTCCAGGCCAGAATACTGGAGTGGGTAGCCTTTCCCTTCTTCAGTTGATCTTCCCAACTCAGGAATTGAACCAGGGTCTCCTGCACTGCAGGCAGATTCTTTACCAACTGAGCTAGAAGGAGGGCCACATAACTGGAAGTCCTAAACACAGTACCCTTGATCAGTGTGGAGGAGGGGCTCCTTGCTCTACATATGAGCATCTTCATCTGTGCCTTTGTGAAACTTGCAGATAATTAGCAAAGGAAGGCTTCCTGATATTTACAATGGGTTTTTCTACCTTGCCCTTGCAGAGTGACAGTGCAGATTGGTTTCTTTCCCTAGCATAATAAAGGATGTATTTCAGAAAGGGGACTGCATCTGCAGTTAAAGGAAAGCTATGTGGCTATGTTGTGAGGCAGAATGCTTCCAACTGAGTTTGGTGGGAGAAAAGGAGATAACAGGCCCCCTTTATTGTATTGGGATGACTGTTTCTGGTTTCCTCAGACAGTAATTTGGAAAGGAATGGGGAGAAGAACAGTCCTGACCAGGTGACATTTGGTAGACCTCCCAGTGGGAAAGGAGGGTCAGAGATAAGGAAGAGAGCAAAATTGCAGTCAACTTGAATGGGGGGTGGGAAGGAGCAGTCCTGCTTGAAGCCAGGCTTCCCTTTGTCTTTTGAGGACTGGAAAAGGGCAGGTGATTCTTCAAAATATCACTCAGTTCAGAACATTTTACTGACCTTCTACAATGTCAACAACACAGGGAAGAGATTAGTGTGCTGTGACAGAAAAAATATCAGCCTTGAAATCACCAAACACAACAAAAACAGATGAAATGGAAGAGACGAAAGAGAAGGCTGCCATGCAGGAAGGATGGGGAGGACTCAAAGAGCATGATTGCAGCAGAAGCTTGGGTACCTGAAAAGGAATGGAGGGAACCAAGCAATGCAGTTGCCTAATATGGACTCTTAATTTAACATGTCCCCAGGAGAATTCCTAATTTTTTTCCCTAAAACCTGCTCTTCTACAATCTTTTCTCAGTTAAAAAGAGCTGTTTCATCCATTTGTTTAAAACTTGGGGATTCATTCTTAACTATTCATCCCCAATACTTGCCAATCAGCAAGTCCACCTGGCTGGACCATCAAAATATAGTCCGAGTATGAGGCCATCCTTAATCTCCACCACAGGAATCTGGTGCAGAAAATGTTCCTTTCTCTCCTGGAGCGGTATAACAGTATCAAAGTTGGTCTCACTAGCATTCTTGCCCTCCACCTCATCCCATATAAGTTATCCACCCAACAACCAGAATGATCTTTGAAAAAAATGTAAACAAGATTATATCACATTCTTGCTTAAGATCCCCTAATTTTTCCCTTACATATGTACTCAGCTATACATTTCCTTGTAGCTCAGTTGGTAAAGAATCTGCCTGCAGTGCAGGAGACCCGGGTTCGATCCCTGAGTTAGGAAGATCCCCTGGAGGAGGAAATGGCAACCCACTCCAGTATCCTTGCCTGGAAAATCTCATGGACAGAGGAGCCTGGTGGTCTGCAGTCCATGTGGTTGCAAAGAGTCAGGCACAACTGAGCAACTAATACTTACTTATACGTTTCCTACCTCAGCTTTCAACAACTGTATTGATCTGTGACAGAAAAAGAAGCTCCAAAAGGGGCAGAATATGACTCTTGTTGCATTGAATCCTCCACCTCTAAAAAGTCCAGCTAACAGATTGGACGTGAGTCTGGGTGAACTCCAGGAGTTGGTGATGGACAGGGAGGCCTGGCATGCTGCGATTCATGGGGTCGCAAAGAGTCGGACACGACTGAGCAACTGAACTGAACTGAAATGAACAGATTTGAAAGAACTATCCTTGGTTGTTTCACAAAATACCAGCTTTTTATAGGTAAGTCAAATACCCATTGATTTTTGCAGAACTATTTCATTTTTCTGAGATATTTTGTATACTGCAAATAGCACTCTTTTTTTCCCACCAAGATCATTTTAGTTTCAAATGCAAGAAACCCAGCTACATTTACCTTTAGGAGAAAAGGAAATTTTAATATGAAAATAACAGGGACCTCAAATGAGTGGATCAGTGGCTCAAAAATGTTACCAAAAGCCTTCTATCCAAGGTTCTCCAAACTTGGACTTTGGACCAGTACTGGAGTACTGGTGTGTACTTTGTGTGTTAGGAACCACACTATACAGCAGTAGCTGAGTGGCGGGCAAGTGAGTAAAGCGTCATCCGTATTTACAGCAACTCCTCATTCCTCGCATTACCGCTTAAGCCTCATCTCCCATCAGATGGGCTGCAGCATTATATTCTCATAGGAGGGAGAACCCTACTGTGAAATGCAGATGGGAAGGCTCTAGATTGCATGTTCCTTATGAGAATCTAATGTCTGGTGATCTGAGGTGGACCTGAGGCAGTGATGCTGACACTGGGAAGTGACTGCCACTGTCTCCCATCATCCCCAGATGGGACTGTCCAGTCGCAGGAAAACAAACTTGGGGCCCTCACTGGTTCTGCAATATAGTGCATTGTATAATATTTTATTATATGTTAAAATGTAATAATAATAGAAATAAAGTGCACAATAAATGTAATGTGCCTGAATCATCCCCAGAACATCCCACCCCACACTGGGCTGTGGAAAAGATGTTTTCCAGGAAAACAATCCCTGGTGCCAAAAGGATTCTGGACTGCTGCTTTGATCAATTACTATCTTTTACTATGTGGCTGCCCATGGCTCCATACCTCTTCTTCTCATCTTAGGAACTCATTCCTCTATTTTCCTATGGAAATATTTCCTATGATTAAATCTCTCTCTCATTCTTTCTTTCACTTTCCACTGTATTTCCTAAGTATGCTCATACTCCTGTTTCTTATCTGTGCTGATGCTCATTAAGTGTAGGGGTTTGTGAAAGTCACTGATCTTATTATGCTCAGATTCCCTCATATGAAAAGTGAACATGATGCAAACAAATCAGGAGCGATTATGAAACTAAAGAGCTAATGAATTTTTAGGATTTGTGTCTGTGCTGGGCACAGAGGAATGATCATGGGCATTTAGTTATACAACAGCACATGTAAAAATTGTGTTATGTGACAAAGATGCAATTCAAGTCAAGGACAGAGATCGAGTTATTCCATAGAGTTTAAGAATGATTAACTATCCAATTATTTTTAAACACTAATTTTAGAGCATTACCACACAGCAATCACATTAAAAAGTTTTGAATGCATTAAAGACGTATATGTGATTTTTTTTGGCCTCAAAAAAAATGTGTATGTATTTATGCTGTTGAGGTGGATAAGTAGGAAGGTAATGTTTATAATAGTAAGGTGGAAGGTGAAGTAAGGACACTTAACGGTATAAGAGGAGAAAAAAGTCTGAAATAGTACACAAAATCCATAGACATAAAAGAAAAGATAAAGGTGCTTTAAAACTTTAAAGATTTTATAATAAAAAATACCCATGAATAAAATTAAAGACATTGAAGAAATTAGAAGCAAATATTTATCCAATATGTTGTACAAGGATTGATATCCATAATATACAATAAATCCACATGATAAGAAAATGTAAAAAATAGATAAAAATGAACGAATACAATTACAGACCATGCACTCAACCCTGCTACAGGAGACTGTCAGTGTGATTTTCAAAGGCATCCATGCCCTCAGATACTGTTTCAAGTCTAGAGCTCTATGTGTAGGAATGGGTTGACTAGGCTAGACTAGGCTGAGAAGCTAAAGGTAACAACTGTGATCATGCCTGGATCCATGCTGCTGTACTCTGTAGTCATCCCCACCACGGAAGCTATAGTACAACTCTATTTTTATTTGGCTACACTGTGCAGCATGCAGGATCTCAGTTCCCAGATCGGGGATGGAACCCATGCCCCCTGCACTAGGAGCCCAGTCTTAACCACTGGACAACCAGGAAAGTCCCTACTACAGCTATTTTTGAGAGAAGTTTATATTAATTGTTTACTAACTGCAGACATTTTGCCAGAATTTCATTTTTTGGTATGCGCTGGTTATATACAGGGCATTCTCCACAAAACACACAAGCATGAGATTAGAGTCTTTGGACATTGCTGGCACTACCATATAAACACTTCAATTTTCACTATATTTCACTGAACCTAAGGTGCTACAGATGATCAAATACACCAAGAAAGAAAAAGCTTAGCCTATTAAGACACTACACACTATCAGTTGTAGGATTCATCCTATTCCAGTTACCACTGAGTAGAACAAGTCAACCCAAAACTTAGTGACATAGAAGAGCTTTTTTTATTACATGCATGGGTTCTGTGGGTCAGAAATCAAAAAGGCCCAGAGGCACTGCTTCTCTCTGTTACACATTGATAGGACTTTAACTCCAACAGCTCGAAGGCTGGCACTGACACAACTACTGAGACAGAACTACCTGGGCCATCCTTACTCACACACCTAGAAATTTGAGCTGCTCCTTATGGGAACCTCCACTGAGTTCTCAGCCAGAGCACACACCAGTGGCCTCACTCTGTGGTCTCTTTTCTCAAGCCACTTTTGGCTTGCTCACAACATGCAGTCAGGTTTCTAAGAAAACAAACTGGGCTTGCATGGGATTTTTATGAGCTGGGCTCAAGAGTCACAAAACAGCAAGTCTAACATACTATGTTGGTCAAGGGACTTAAAAAGTTCCACTCAGTTTCAAAGGAAAGACACACACCACATCCCTAGAAAATAGAAATCCAAACCTCAGAGTGGGCAGTTGATTTTAAGACTTTCCTGGTGGCTCAGATGGTAAAACATCTGCCTACAGTGTGGGAGACCTGGGTTCAACCCCTGGGTCAGGAATATCCTCTGGAGAAGGAAATGGCAACCCACTGCAGTATTCTTGCCTGTAAAATCCCATGGACAGAGGAGCCTGGTAGTATATAACCTGATATAACCAAGACATGATAGTAGTTGAGGGTAATATGAATGTTCATAAGCAGAAGGAACAAAGTCTCTGTTCTGAAAGAAATTCCCTGTTCTGAAAGAAAGTCCATCTGGAGGAAAAGTGAGTCATTCATTAACCACCTGAACAAAATCCTTCTTTTAAGGATATCTGCTTCCTTGCTTTCTGCATGTCTTCATAAAACCAGGAGGGAGATATGTGTTACTTAGATCCCATAAAAAAGAAGTTGTAGTTGTATTTCTCTATGTTTCAGAGGCAGAGGAATGAATTTCCAGCCTCCATTATTTTGCTGACTCAAGTGAGCTGAGTCTGCAGACACTTGGACACAAAAATGTTGAGAACGTTTGTCATGGCCCTGATCACTGAGGAAGTGGCATCAGCTCTGGAGCCCAGAACCTGGGAAACACTCTCAGGCAAATGACTGAAAGCAGTGTAGGAGATATATAAATGCACACTTTGATAGACAACCCTTTGCCAGTCTTTCTCTCTGGGCTTTCTAAATTTTTAGAGTTATTAGGACTAAAAAATGAAAGCTTAGCCCAACTAAATGAGGCATCCACAACTGTATCCAACACTACTATGCCTCCCCAGAGAAATTCATATCATTGTGCTCAAATGAGTACATGCATGACCTTCATTCCTGTAGTGTTTGTAATACAATCAAAAAAATTAATTTATACAAACATCTTCATATGAAAGGGATAAGAATAAGACTAGAAACCTGTGTTAATTGCTGATATTAAAAACAAACGTAACTATATGGGAGAATAACTTTTTCTCAACTCACCTATTAAGATTACAGGAAAAATTCAGCAACTGAAAAGAGGAACGCAAATAGCCAAAAGGTTTCAAAACACAATATCTTGTGGTGAGATTGTTAAAAATCAACACAGCTAGTGAAAGGTTAAAAGACCCTAATCAAATAGTCAAATAAAATTACCCCAAAATGCATAGAAATAAAAGTACATATCAAAGTTAAAAATAGGGAGGATTAATTTAACAGAGAAAATATCAACACATAAGATTCAGATAAACAATGGAGAGAAATGAGTGTCAGAATATGTTAGACATTATTCCCTGTGTTAAAAAATAAGCAGATACCCAGAGGGATGGTATGGGGAGGGAGGTGGGAGGGGGGTTCAGGATGGGGAACATGTGTACACCTGTGGCGGATGCATGTTGATGTATGGCAAAACCAATACAATATTGTAAAGTAATAATAATAATAATAATTTTTTTTAATTTAAAAATGTGGAAAAAATAAATAAATAAACTAAATAGTGGTTCCAGCCAAAAAAATAAATAAATAATAAGCGGATAAAACATTTTGTACCATGGGAAATGAAGATAAAGGCAATGAAGCTTTGAAGGGACTGTCAGATTGCCTTTCTGGAGTGCATAACTGTGGCCATGAAATTATCAGTAGACTACTGATTTAAAATATTTAACTAGGTTAAAAATATTTCCTAGGAATACATAAAACAGAATCTCATAATCATTCTAGAAAAGGGATGCTACATGGGACAAGTCATAGAGATAAAAGATAACATCACTTATTCAAAGAAATATGTATTCATTTCATTCTGTCCTGGAAACCTCATTCTGGATTCTGTGTCCATCTTTCATATGACTAAATATCATACTCTTAAGAATATTCATAAGAATAGAAAATCTTAGGTCAGCTTGTAGGAAAATACCAAAACATTCCTATTAGAGCCAGAGAGACTTGGATGATGAATGGTGGCCTGAGCAGGCCAGGGGTCAACGTTTTGTCATATATGCTTGACCAAGCGTGAGTTTTCCACATAAAATTCAAAGATAAACAGAGATGACTTCTATCATCAAAATGTTTTGCTGTGTATCCTATTCACAGGTACACAAATACCATGAGAGATGGGATTTGGACCATAATGACCAGAGATATTGACCAAGTTCATTTGCAGGTACAGGATCATGGCCAACATACTCGCAAACACATGAAGAGCACATTAGAAGGACAGAGATACAGTCTCACCAAAAAGACTGAACATCAAATTATGACAGGCAATTCTAATATGGTCTAATAGGTACTGACTGCTTGGACATGCTCTTCAAAAAGATTTGCCCAAGTCACATGTTGTATCTTTTAGAACTGACACTCTACCCAAACTAAATGACACTCTAATAGCATTCTACCCACTCCATCCTGCTGGGATAAGATCCAACCATATTCGTATCGATTTGGTGATGAGGTCGGCCCACTATAGAACTCAAAGATACCATTGTTCTGGTCCCCTTTACAAAGAAAGCTGCCTGGTTCCTCCCTGCAGAGCTGAGAGCAAGTACAGAGCTTCCTCCGAAATGCTGCTGATCCTGCTCTCAGTGGCCTTGCTGGCCCTGAGCTCAGCTCAAGACCCAGTTTCTGGCAAAAATAAAGGGGGAGGGTTCTGAGCCTCTGCCTGGGGCTTGGGAGATCACACCACAGTAAGGAAGCTGGTAAAGAGGGGATGTAAATGAAAGGAAAGATGAGCTGCAGAATTCTCAAGACAAGGATAAGGCCCTTCACACCCTCATTGATGCTAAGGTCTCACATTTTACTTAAAGTGAAATTGAGGTGTATACAGAACTCTGAGCAAAGAATGAAAAAGCATATTGAGATTTTTAACAAAACCCTCTCTGGGTTATGAAGGATGCATTGCAAAATGGCAAGACTGGAACAGAGAAGTTCTTTCATGAAGATTTATGGTAATGGAAAGAGGCAGTGCATGAAGGTGGCCATGTGAGGGGTTGCCAGATGGATGGAGGAGGTGAAGCCCATTCAGAAATATTTCAGAGATGGACATGAGGATAATATTTCTCTCTCTCTACATGGAGATAAAGAGATTCCAGGACCCAGGGGTCTCATTTGACTCACACTCACATTTAATATATCTATGTGCTGTCCCCTGTCGGGTCAAGATTGTATTCACATGTTTATTCCTGGTTGCCCCCAACTTGAGAAAACATGCTAATATAAGTAAAGTATTTCATGAAGATAGAGAGCAGAAGGACATTAGAATATGACACTGAAATACCCCAGCACTTAAATTAGCATTAGGGTTCGACAGATCCTAGAGAGGACAAAAATGTCTTATGTCCTTTGAGTTTGTGATTGTCCTCAACACAGGAACCATCCTGCACCCCTTCACATCCTCTTCCCTTTACAACAGGATTGCACATTGGGGTTGAAAAGTTAATTTAGGGGATATACAGATTGTGGTTGGAAGTGTACCGTTCCTGGTAGACTAGTTGTTAGCCTTAATGGATTCGGAACTTCCTTGACACTTCAACTTCTGCTTGTTTCCTAGACAGAAACAGGGAAGAATTTCTCAGCAACATACCAGTTAAGGCTCAACTAACTGTCCATCAACTTTCTTTCCTATCTTTAGCAACTTCTCACTTCTCTGATTTTCTTCATCATCATTCTCTTATAAAGAATTAATTAGTGTTAAAACCCCTAAAGATATAGACAGTCCTTTGGGAACCATGATTCTGGGGACCATGAACAGGACCCTAACTTGAAAAACAAAGATGTCTACTGTGGATAACCAGAGAGTATGCTGCCTATTCCCTTGGGCCAGAAATGATTGCTGAAAGAGGACAGTATAGGGAAGTAATCTTAAGTCTGACATCTGCTTACCAAGAACCAAATCTTCAGCTGTTTCCATTTCCCCCGTTATTCCTCTCTCTAAATATGTGGTTTAGGAAAAATGCAAAGAAACTAGATCAGGTTCCATTTTCTCCGTTTTTCACTGTTCAATATGTCCCCCATACCTTATTAAATTTTGTAAAAGTTATTTAGTGACCGCATCGGGGCCATCACTTTGTCTCTCTCTCAACTACCAGGGCTCCACTTAGTCTTAGAGCCAGAGAGTTCCACATATGCATTCAGCCAGCCAGACTCAGAGTCACAATTGACAGGTTATTTCAGAGACGCAAACCATAACTGGCAACGTAACTGACATGCAAAATCCCTTTGCTTATCTTCTGTCCTTGGAGACATCCCCTGGTGATGCTAAGATATCCAGCATTTTCATTTTTTTTTTCCAAACTGAAGACACTCTTTTTCTCAAGAGCAAAGAACTAAGACTCAACATCACTAGTATATGGGTGAACAGAAGCACCACACAAGGAAGGAGGGAGTAGGAAGGAACTTGGGTAGTTAAGAGACAGGTTCTGGAGGAAAGGAGTCTGATAAGGTCATGAGAGATCAAAATGAGAGGGGAGCCTTCCATCACCTACTGCCTCTCTTCTTGTACCATATACTGCAGATGCAAACAACTCAAACTCAGTTGAGGACTTTCAAAGACCACCCCTACAAGGTGATGAAGCTGAGCAAGAAACACCCCTAGAAGATGGTAAACATCACCACATACTACCACCAAAGGAATGGTAAACCTCATCACAGACCACCCGCACAAGGTGATGAAGCTGAGCAAGAACCACCCACACAAGGTGATGACGATGAGCAAGGAACACCCCCAGAACATGGTAAACATCACCACAGACCACCACCAAAGGATGGTAAACCTCATCACAGACCACCCCCACAAGGTGATGAAGCTCAGCCAGGACAACCCCCACAAGATGGTGAGCCTGAACAGGTACCATCCTCACAAAATGGTGAACCTCAGCAGGGAAGACTCCCAGGTAGGGGTCTTCGTAATCGTCGTTCTTCCCCACCTCCTCCTGAGAGGAATCACGGACCACCCCCACAGGATGGTCAACGTCGACAGGGACCACCCCCACCAAGAAGTCCTCATAATCATCATTTTCCCCTGCCTCTCCTGGAAAGAATCAGGGACCACGCCCACAAGAAGATCAACCTCAACAGGGAACACCCCTAGAAGACAGTGAACAGCAACAGGGACCATCTTCACAAGAAGATCAACCTCAACAGGAACCATCCTCACAAGATGGTAAACCACAACAGGAACCCCACCCTACCCCACCCCCACATAAGATGGTGATCAACAACAGGGATCCACCTCACAAGATGGGGAACAACAGCAGGGACCATCCCCTCCAAGAAGGTCAACCTCAGCAGAGACCACCTCCACCAAGAGGTCCTCCTAATGGTTGTTCTCCTCCACTTCCTCCTGGGAGGAGTCAGATACCTCCACTCCCAGGGCATGGACCACAAAGACCTCCCCAAGGCTCACCACCCCAGTAATCTGGAATTCAGTGATAGATATGACTCAAGCTCATTCTCCATCAACAATGAGCTCTATATGTCTCAAACTTTGTGAGTCACTGAATCACCTGGAAACATGTTGAAATTTCATGGTGCTGAACCCTAGTTCTATAGATTCCTATTCAGATATATGCAAGAGGGCAGCAAGAGCTTTTACTTTTAATGAGCTCTCCAAGGTGATTCTGATTGTGAGAAACATGGACCATAAATTGTCTTTTCCCGGATGATCACACGCCCTAAATGGGCTGATAATGAGGAAGTAGAGCCACGTTCTTTCCTCTCCTCCTCCTCAGGCAAAATGACTACCCTTTTCAAGTTTCTACCCAACCAGGCCTCTCAGGTCCAGTGTCCCTGTAAATGATACTTTAACTTTATGCTGCTAAATTTATCTAGCTAAAATATTTCCTTTTAAATATCAAAATTTCCTTTAGTGTATGCTCAAGGTAAGAAAAAAAAAATGACTGAACAGCAAATCGTGAGGCTAATTCTTAAAGACATCCTACCATCCTACCTCCCCACTTTCTTCTCTAAAAGCCACAAGTATCCCTTTTCAACATGCTTTTGGAAACATTGATGACTACATAAACATAGGGAATGTTTTTTCACCCACAAATTATATTATACTTTACATGAAGATCCATAGACTGCTCATTTCAAATAACATCTTGTAAAACTTTCATACAGCTATAAGAATGTTTGATCCTCGTCTTGTTTTCTTTTTAATTTATACTCTACCATTCTCTGACTAGTGCCCTGATTTCTTTAACCAACTCTTTATCAATGGACATTTAGGCTGGTTTCAGTTTTTTACTAGTGAAAAATTGGTTGCAGTAACCATCTTTGTAAATATATATTTAAACACTTTACATAGCAACTAAGAGATAATAAACCTAAGAATAATTTTTTTTAACCTTTCAAGCAACATTTTAAAGTCCATTATTTGTTAGGTATATGAAAAGAGTAGACCAAAGAGATTTGGAAGGAAACAGGAGAGGGCAGAAGAAGAGAGGGGGAAATGTGGACTCTAAGCTACTTCCTTTCACTGCTTTCTGCAAGGATTATAAGCCACCTCTGCACCTTCTACCGCACAACTGCACTCATCTCACGTGCTAATAAAGTAATGCTCAAAATTCTTCAAGGCAGGCTTCAGTAATACGTGAACCGTGAACTTTCAGATGTTCAAGCTGGTTTTAGAAAACGCAGATGAACCAGAGATCAAATTGCCAACATCCACTTGGATCATGGAAAAGTAAGACAGCTCCAGAAAAACATATATTTCTGCTTTATTGACTATGCCAAAGCCTTTGACTGTGTGGATCACAAGAAACTATGGAAAATTCTGAAAGAGATGGGAATACCAGACCACCTGACCTGCCTCTTGAGAAACCTCTATGCAGGTCAGGAAGCAACAGTTAGAACTGGACATGGAACAACAGACTGGTTCCAAATAGGAAAAGGAGTACGTCAAGGCTGTATATTGTCACCCTGCTTATTTAACTTATATGCAGAGTATATCATGAGAAATGCTGGGCTGGAAGAAGCACAAGCTGGAATCAAGATTGCTGGGAGAAATATCAATAACCTCAGATATGCAGATGACACCACCCTTATGGTGTGAAGGGTGAAGTGAAGAGGAACTAAAAAGCCTCTTGATGAAAGTGAAAGAGGAGAGTGAAAATGTTGGCTTAAAGCTCAGCTTTCAGAAAACGAAGATCATGGCATCTGGTCCCATCACTTCATGGGAAATAGATGGGGAAACAGTGGAAACAGTGTCAGACTTTGTTTTTTTGGGCTCCAAAATCACTGCAGATGGTGATTGCAGCCATGAAATTAAAAGACGCTTACTCCTTGGAAAGAAAGTTAAGACCAACCTAGATAGCATATTGAAAAGCAGAGTTGATGTATGGCAAAACCAATACAATATTGTAAAGTAATTAGCCTCTAATTAAAATAAATAAATTTAAATTTAAAGAAAAAAAATGAAAAGCAGAGATATTACTTTGCCAACAAAGGTCCATCTAGTCAAGGCTATGGTTTTTCCAGTAGTCATGTATGGATGTGAGAGTTGGACTATAAAGAAAGCTGAGCACCGAAGAATTGATGCTTTTGAACTGTGGTGTTGGAGAAGACTCTTGAGAGTCCCTTGGACTGCAAGGAGATCCAACCAGTCCATTCTGAAGGAGATCAGTCCTGGGTGTTCTTTGGAAGGACTGATGCTGAAGCTGAAACTCCAATACTTTGGCCACCTCATGCGAAGAGTTGACTCATTGGAAAAGACTCTGATGCTGGGAGGGATTGGGGGCAGGAGGAGAAGGGGACAACAGAGGATGAGATGGCTGGACAGCATCACTGACTCGATGGACATGAGTCTGACTGAACTCCGGGAGCTGGTGATGGACAGGGAGGCCTGGCATGCTGTGATTCATGGGGTGGCAAAGAGTCAGACATGACTGAGCGACTGAACTGAACTGAACTGAATTGTGCACCTTCTATGAGCTTCTTTTATCTTTTTTTTTTTTTCCCAGAGCATTAGTATGAAGATACCAGTCCTTCAGAAAGCCATGACGTTGAAAGAAGTCAGTCTGTATTCAATTTACCAATAAAATAATCAGCATCCAATTTCTATTGAACATGTTGAAAAGGGATACTTGTGGCTTTTATGCATGTCAATTTCTAATGACATGAGATAATGTCATGTCTCATTCTGGGTGTTCATGAATCTGAAATTTGAGGGCCATGAACCCAGCATAGAAACATTCAGGACCCCTTCTTGTTGATGCTTCCATCAGGCTTCCTCCTGGACCACTTTCCTGGGAAACATTTTCTCCTTGTTCTTTGCTTGGGGGCAGAAAGATATCTCTTTTTTTTCTCCCTGCTATTGCATCCCCTCTACACTTCTCGCCCAGTTTCAGAAGCCAGCTTCATGTTCCTCTCCTTCCCTGATTTCTACCACACTAATACAATTTTTTTATTACTTTCACCCCTTTCACCAAGATTCTAATAATTTTAGGGAAATAAAGAAAGTATTGCAAATGTGAAGAAGTGGCACAATCTGAGGGAATCTTTATAACTTCCAAAATAACTGACACTGGTTTCTAGCAAAATAAATGTGGTTCTGGGTCCCTGCTCCCTCGAGCCCACTATGCCCCATTCATCCTTTTTTAAATAATTTCTCAGTTTTCTTCCTCCCTTAATGCCACACCTTTGTTTAACAAAATCTGAGTTAATTTCATAAAGGAGGTGGCATGCTATCTTCTAATTGGAGTCCTTCAGACATGAGTTTAATCTTATCTCTTGTGTTGGCTCTAGACTTCTAGTAAGCTACTGCTGCTGCTAAGTCGCTTCAGTTGTGTCTGACTCTGTGCGACCCCACAGATGGCAGCCCACCAGGCTCCGCCGTCCCTGGGATTCTCCAGGCAAGAACACTGGAGTGGGTTGCCATTTCCTTCTCCAATGCATGAAAGTGAAAAGTGAAAGTGAAGTTGCTCAGTAAGTGTCCGACGCTTCGTGACCCCATGGACTACAGCCTACCAGGCTCCTCCATCCATGGGATTTTCCAGGCAAGAGTACTGGAGTGGGTTTCTAGTAAGCTAGTTTAACTCAAAGCCCTAGTTTCCTCATCTGTATAATGAGGATAATATTAATACCTACCCTAGTGCATAAAGAGTAACAATTGTCATGCATAAAAACCTAGCAGAGATTGCCTTCACCATTTCCCAATAGTTATTATAGAGAACAGTACACATTAAATTGCAAGAAATTAAGAATTCCCCCAAATAAAACTGTTCAGAATGCTTTGTCAAAATATCAAATTACAACATTCTCTGACAATGCAGCTTCCAAATTTTAAAAAGAAGTGAAAAATTCACTCTGTCTATTTTTTGGTGGCACTTTCTGGTGTCTTTTCATTTGGAGGATACTGTTTCTGATACTGATTTTTGTCATGGTAACTTGATAACTTCCACTCAGCTCCATTTCTTGCAAAGCTGGGAAATGTTTTTTGGTTAAAAGACACTTTTAACAATGGGATAACAAAATCAGTATTTAAAAATAAACCTAAAGGACTTCCCTGGCAGCACAGTAGTTAAGACTCTTGTCCTTCCAATGCAGGGGATGTGAGTTCCATCCCTGGTCTCGGAACTAAGATCCCAAGTGCCTAATGGTGCTGACAAAGGAAAACAAACAAACAAACAAAAAATTTAACAACAGAAACACCTGACGTTGAGTTTGTTGACTTGAAATGAAAAACAGAAAGTTTGGATTCCATCAAGGGTTTCCCATACCTTGAACTCACATTGAGTTAATGAAAACCTCTCCAGGGATATCTCTAGCATGAAAAGGAGCCCATTCTTGAACATCTCTGGTGAAGATGGACAAACCTTATCCACTGGAAAGGGGAATCTGAGGAACATTCCTTCAGAGCCAGATTCATCCTGACTCCAGGTCTACTCACTATATTTCTGTTACTGAATACTGAATATGATTTTATTTTCTTACTTACCAGCACACATTGTTCACTCACACTGAACCAGCAGTTACCTGAAACAGATTTTGCTAAAATTTCATGAGTTACTGATGTTTAAATCTAATAGATAACTTCATATACAGTGGATTGCAGCTTTGAACTGAGAGTATTTCCAATCCTGATTTTGGTATCAACTAAAAGTAATAGAACATTTAGCCTCCTGTCTGCACAATGGTAACTATATTCTCTGTTTTTTCTCAAAATAGACATGCATTTCATTTATTTGGCAAGTTTTTTTTTATGTCTAATTTTAAAAAAATACATTTGGCAGTGAAGATGAGAGAATTCCAGCTATTTGAGCTATTTCAAATCCTAAAAGATGATGCTGTTAAAGTGCTACACTCAGTATGTTAGCAAATTTGGAAAACTCAGCAATGGCCACAGGACTGGAACAGGTCAGTTTTCATTCCAATCCCAAAGAAGGGCAACAACAAAGAATGTTCAAATTGTTGTGCAGTTGCACTCATTTCACATGCTAGCAAGGTTATGCTCAACATCCCTCAAGCTTGACTTCAGCAGTACGTGAACTGAGAACTTCCAGATTTACAAGCTGGTTCAACAAGGCAGAGGAACCAGAGATCAAATTACCAACATTCGTTGGATCATGGAGAAAGCAAGTGAGTTCCAGAAAAACATCCAGTTCTGTTTCATTGACTGCACTAAAGCCTTTGACTCTGGGTGCCACAATAAACTGTAGGGAATTCTTAAAGAGATGGGAGTACCAGACCACCTAACCTGTCTCCTAAGAAACCTGTATGCAGGTCAAGAAGCAACAGTTAGAATAAGACATGGGACAATGGACTGGTTTAAAATAGAGAAAGGATCATGACAAAGCTGTATAATGTCACCCTGCTTATTTAATTTCTATGCGAATATACATTATGGGAAATGGCTAGGCTGGATGTAGGACAAGCTGAAATCAATATTGCCAGGAGAAATATCAACAACCTCAGATATGCAGATGGTACCACTCTCATGGCAGAAAGTGAGAGGAACTATAAAGCGCCTCTTCATGTGGGTCAAAGAAGAGAGTGAAAAGGCTGGCTTGAAACTCAGCATTAAAAAAAACTGAGATCATGGCATCACATCCAATCAGTTCATGGCATCCTATCCCATCAGTTCATGGCAAATAGGAGGGGGAAAAGTGGAAGCAGTGACTGATTTTATTTTCTTGGCCTCCAAAATCACTGTGGACAGTAACTGCAGCCATGAAATTAAAAGACGCTTACTCTTTGGAAGGAAAGCTATGACAAACTTAGGCAGCATATTAAAATGGAGAGACATCACCTGCCAACAAACACTTATTGAAATGCCCACAATATTCCAGGTACTGAGAATACAAAGTCAGGACAGATGCAAAAACTCATGCACTTGAAAATTTCAGAGATGTTCTTTATCCTTCAGTAAGTAACCATGACATTTCTTCTCCTTTATGTTTCCCTACCTCTCCCGCTTAATCCTTGGAAGGAAAGCTATGACAACCCTAGACTGCATATTCAAAAGCAGAGACATCACTTTGCCAACAAAGGTCCGTATAGTCAAAGCTATGGATTTTCCAGCAGTCATATATGGGTATGAGAGTTAGACCATAAAGAAGGCTGAGTGCCAGAGAACTGATGCTTTCAAATTGTGGTGCTGGAGAAGACTCTTGAGAGTCCCTTGGACTACAAGAAGATCAAACCAGTCAATCCTAAAAGAAATCAACCCTGAATGTTCATTGGAAGGACTGATGCTAAAGTTCCAGTACTTTGGCCACCTGATGCAAAGAGCAGACTCATTGCAAAAGACCCTAATACTGAGAAAGAGTGAAGGCAAAAGGAGAAGGGAGTGGCAGAGGATGAGATAATTAGATAGCATCAGCAACTCAATGGACATGGATTTGAGCAAACTCCGGGAGATAGCGGAAGACAGAGAGGCCTGGCACGCTGCATTCCAGGGGTCTCACAGAATCAGTCACAACTTTGGGACTGAACAACAACAACCCTGAACTGACTAAAAGCAAATATAGTTAGAACAAGAGAAATTAAGTTGAACTAGAGAAAAAGAAAGTGAGAGCTTTCACAGGCTTGGGCTCATAGTCTTTGAGTTTCACACCCACCACAAAGTCAAAAAAAAAAAGTTAGCAGCAGCAGATGACAGAGATATAGAAGGGGCTAAGGGACCACAGAGCATTAAGATCTTCTTGCCATTGAATGGCAAGAAGGCCAGAAGGAGGAACATCTAAATTAAGACTGGAAGGATGGACAGAATTTTAACAACAAAACCCATGGAAAGAATTTCCTTGCAGAGAAGACACCATATATAAAGGACTTTGGTGGGGATAAAGCAAGGAGCTCTGGAAAAATAGAAAGTGTTTCAAACTGGGTAGAACATGGGGGAAATGGGGGAGGGATTGAGATATAATTCCAATATGTATTAAGCTGAAGTTCTATAACCAAAAGCCTTTAGAACTAACTTCTATTTACCAGGAAATGCAGGGGATAGAGAGTAAGAAGTCAAATGATACAGCCACTGTATCAGAATGGTGGACAGTCCTAAGAACATATGACCTACTTATATCTATAAGTTAACATCATTGAGAAAAAGAAGAGAGAATGTCCTTCTCTAGATTAAGAAATAAAACAACTGAAGGTGGGAATGAACTAGATTTTAATGAGCCAGAAGCTTATGTAGTTTGAATTGCTCCCTTTAAGGAAAATAGTACAAAATTCATGCGCTTTTCCCAGGGCCTTAGAAGGAGCCTGTGCAAGTGGGGAATCCCAAAACTTAAGGTGCATTAGCTTTGTAGAAAATGCAAATCTGACCAAATGTAACAGGTAAACCTTGTTTGGACTGTCATTTAAATAAACTAGCATTTGTTGGATGAAATGTACAAAGACTTTTGATACAGTCAGGAAATTTTGAGTATAGATTAGGTTTAGCTAGAAAACAAATTTTGGTGAAATTTTAAGAAAAATCTAAAATCTTTCTGTACATTAGTCTAGAACTGGAGTTTATAGATTTGTTTATTAAAAAGAACAAGAAGTTTTCCTATAATTTTAGCAGTTCTCAGGACAGTTAAGTGGTAGACTTGAAACCATAGACTTTTGTTGTAGGAAACTGTATTTATTACATTATTATAGTAGAAAACAGGGGGTTTGCTCTTAAAATTATTGTTCCTACAGCTTCCTTGGTGGCTCAGCTGGTAAAGAATCTTCCTGCAATGGAAGAGACCGTGGTTCGATCCCTGGGTTGGGAAGATCCACTGGAGAAGGAATAGGCTGCCCTCTCCAGTATTCTGGCCTGAAGAATCACAAGGACTGTATAGTCCATGGGGTCGCAGAGTCGGACACAGCTGAGAAATTTTCACTTCACTTATTCACAGTTGAAAAATAGGTTTTTTACCTACCAGTCTTGTGAAAATTAACCAACTGATTATGAATTCACAGTCATGTTTTCTTTGATGCACCTGGTAAAAAAGCACTGTTCAGATTCTTCTCCTAAAATTAAGAACACAGCTACCAGGCATCTGCCTTGGAAAGTAACTTGAAAAACCCCAAAAAAGGATAAAAAGGAGCAGCAGTGGGTGATTTATATTAGTTCTTTTAAACCCCATCAAGGAATTTGTCCTTTTAACCTAAAGATATGAGAATACAATCAGAATATTAAGCCAGGAAGTTACAGGATCAGACTGAACATTAAAAAGACCATTAATTTTTTAATTTAAATGTGGTACATTGGACACATGTGTTTATTTCTATTTTCCCCAATGTGTAAATAAAACTCTAATAATGAAATTTTTAAATAATTAATCCCCAAGGATAAGAACAGGAGAAGAGATGACAGAAAAAAATAAGAGTGAACAAAATCGTGGAATTAGAATGACTAGAAGAAAATTAACAGAGTTGATGAATTTGCAGTGGCTGAAACCAGACATGGAAGTGAGAATAGCAGTGCAAATCAACTTATCCCAGAATCCCTGAAATTTTGGCTTTTTTAGAATACTGTTTCCTTCTTCAGAAATTCATATTTATCCACATTTAGTGTAGAACGTGCATTTCTAGTTATTTAATCCTATGTATGCTCATTGTGACCCTATAACTGTAGCCTTCTTCTCTGTTCATGGGATTTTCCTGACAAGAATACTGGAATGGGTTGCCATTTCCTCCTCCAGGGAATCTTCCGCACCCAGGGATGGAACCTGTGTCTCCTGCATTGCAGGCAGATTCTTTACCACTGTGCCACCTGGGAAGCCCAAATATTATTATTTTTTATTTGATCCTAGAAATTTTAAGTTGTTCTTATGAATAAGTTTGTTCTTTGTCTCATTCTCTCTCTGTTTCCACTGAATTTCCTAATTATGCTGATACTTATAAAGTATATGGGCTTCTCTGGTGGCTCAGATGGTAAAGAATTTGCCTGCAAGTGGGCTTTATCCCAGGGATGCAAGGATTCTTCAATATCCGCAAATCAATCAATGTAATACACCACATTAACAAATTGAAAAATAAAAACCATATGATTATCTCAATAGATGCAGAGAAAGCCTTTGACAAAATTCAACATCCATTTATGATAAAAACTCTCCAGAAAGCAGGAATAGAAGGAACATACCTCAACATAATCAAAGCTATATATGACAAACCCACAGCAAACATTATCCTCAATGGTGAAAAATTGAAAGCATTTCCTCTAAAGTCAGGAACAAGACAAGGGTGCCCACTTTCACCATTACTATTCAACATAGTTTTGGAAGTTTTGGCCACAGCAATCAGAACAGAAAAAGAAATAAAAGGAATCCAAATTGGAAAAGAAGAAGTCAAGCTCTCACTGTTTGCAGATGACATGATCCTCTACATAGAAAACCCTAAAGACTCCACCAGAAAATTACTAGAACTAATCAATGACTATAGTAACGTTGCAGGATATAAAATCAACACACAGAAATCCCTTGCATTCCTATACACTAATAATGAGAAAACAGAAAGAGAAATTAAGGAAACAATTCCATTCACCATTGCAACGGAAAGAATAAAATACTTAGGAATATATCTACCTAAAGAATCTAAAGACCTATATATAGAAAACTATAAAACACTGGTGAAAGAAATCAAAGAGGACACTAACAGATGGAGAAATATACCATGTTCATGGATTGGAAGAATCAATGTAGTGAAAATGAGTATACTACCCAAAGCAATCTATAGATTCAATGCAATCCCTATCAAGCTACCAACAGCATTCTTCACAGAGCTAGAACAAATAATTTCACAATTTGTATGGAAAAACAAAAAACCTCGACTAGCCAAAGCGATCTTGAGAAAGAAGAATGGAACTGGAGGAATCAACCTACCTGACTTCAGGCTCTACTACAAAGCCACAGTTATCAAGACAGTATGGTACTGGCACAAAGACAGAAATATAGATCAATGGAACAAAATAGAAAGCCCAGAGATAAATCCACGCACATATGGACACCTTATCTTCGACAAAGGAGGCAAGAATATACAATGGATTAAAGACAATCTCTTTAACAAGTGGTGCTGGGAAATCTGGTCAACCACTTGTAAAAGAATGAAACTAGAACACTTTCTAACACCATACACAAAAATAAACTCAAAATGGATTAAAGATCTAAACGTAAGACCAGAAACTGTAAAACTCCTAGAGGAGAACATAGGCAAAACACTCTCTGACATACATCACAGCAGGATCCTCTATGACCCACCTCCCAGAATATTGGAAATAAAAGCAAAAATAAACAAATGGGACCTAATTAACCTTAAAAGCTTCTGCACATCAAAGGAAACTATTAGCAAGGTGAAAAGACAGCCTTCAGAATGGGAGAAGATAATAGCAAATGAAGCAACTGACAAACAACTAATCTCGAGAATATACAAGCAACTCCTACAGCTCAACTCCAGAAAAATAAATGACCCAATCAAAAAATGGGCCAAAGAACTAAATAGACATTTCTCCAAAGAAGACATCCAGATGGCTAACAAACACATGAAAAGATGCTCAACATCACTCATTATCAGAGAAATGCAAATCAAAACCACTATGAGGTACCATTTCACACCAGTCAGAATGGCTGCGATCCAAAAGTCTACAAGTAATAAATGCTGGAGAGAGTGTGGAGAAAAGGGAACCCTCTTACACTGTTGGTGGGAATGCAAACTAGTACAGCCACTATGGAGAACAGTGTGGAGATTCCTTAAAAAACTGGAAATAGAACTGCCTTATGACCCAGCAATCCCACTGCTGGGCATACACACTGAGGAAACCAGAAGGGAAAGAGACACGTGTACCCCAATGTTCATCGCAGCACTGTTTATAATAGCCAGGACATGGAAGCAACCTAGATGTCCATCAGCAGATGAATGGATAAGAAAGCTATGGTACATATACACAATGGAGTATTATTCAGCCTTTAAAAAGAATACATTTGAATCAGTTCTAATGAGGTGGATGAAACTGGAGCCTATTATACAGAGTGAAGTAAGCCAGAAAGAAAAACACCAATACAGTATACTAATGCATATATATGGAATTTAGAAAGATGGTAACAATAACCCTGTGTACGAGACAGCAAAAGAGACACTGATGTATAGAACAGTCTTATGGACTCTGTGGGAGAGGGAGAGGGTGGGAAGATTGGGGAGAATGGCATTGAAACATGTAAAATATCATGTATGAAATGAGTTGCCAGTCCAGGTTCGATGCACGATACTGGATGCTTGGGGCTGGTGCACTGGGACGACCCAGAGGGATGGAATGGGGAGGGAGGAGGGAGGAGGGTTCAGGATGGGGAACACATGTATACCTGTGGCGGATTAATTTTGATATTTGGCAAATCTAATACAGTTATGTAAAGTTTAAAAATAAAATAAAATTAAAAATAAAATAAAATAAAATAAAATAAGAAAAAAAAAAAAAGAACCAAGGAGAAAAAAAAAAAAAAAAAAGAATTTGCCTGCAATGCAGGAGACCAGTGTTTGATCCTTGGGTAGGGAAGATCCCCTGGAGAAAGGAATGGCAACCCACTCCAGTATTCTTGCCTGGAGAATTTCATGGACAGATGAGCCTGGCAGGCTATAGTCCATGGGGTCCCAAAGAGTCAGACATGATTGAGCGACTAACTTATTTATAAAGTATATGGATTTTGGAAAATCTCCAAATAACATTATGCTTTTACTCTCATCTGAAACATGAATACGATGCAGAAAATCAAAGGGCTGCTGCAAAGATTTTCAGCTAGTACATATAAAGCATTTATGGCTGTGCCGGACAAAGGAATGACCAATAGACATGTAGTTCTATAGCTGTCCATGTAAAGAAATTTAATATGTGATAAAGATGGCAAGCCAAATCAGTGAAGGAAATTGGGTTATTCAATAGAGTTTAGGCTTAATT
Source organism: Bubalus kerabau (assembly GCF_029407905.1). Lineage (NCBI taxonomy): Eukaryota > Metazoa > Chordata > Mammalia > Artiodactyla > Bovidae > Bubalus > Bubalus kerabau. The sequence goes on from NC_073624.1 coordinate 23,366,147, forward strand.
AGCTCTCCAATTATTTTTTAAATACTAATTTTAGTGCTCTATCACATAGCAATCACAAGAATTAATTTAACACTCCAGTATTCCTGCCTAGAAAATTCCATGGACAGAGGAGGCTGACAGGCTACAGTCCATGGGGTTGCAAAGAGTCAGACACGACTGAGCGACTTTCACTTTGACTTTTTGCAGAGTTAAATGTCTTTTTTTTTTTTTTTTTGGCCTGGAAAAAGTGAGGTTCAGATGGGAAAGTGAAGAGAAAATAACTATAAAGGTGAGGTGGGGCAGTGAAATAGAGGCATTTATGTTAGTAAGATAGGAAAACCAGTCTGAAACAGCACACATAATGCACAGAAAAGATTGAAATATTAAATTACTTCAGTACTTAAAGTTTACAATACAAAAACACCATGAACAAAGTTAAAAGATATTCAAGATTTAGAAGAAAAATGTTTATAAAATATATATTATACAAGATTTATACCCACAATATATAAAGAAAATAAGCAATAATAAAACTACAAAATAACCAACATGAATATGGATAAGTATGAAATCAAATCAGACTCTGCAGCTGCTATAACAGGCTATCAGCAAGATTCCCAAAGATATCTGGGTTCCTGGTTATTGTATCAAGTCTACAGCTTTTGTCTGGAAATATACTGGATCAGGCTAGACTAGGATAAAAGGCTAAGGATAATAATTATGCTGGTGTCTAGGTATATGCTGCTTCATTCTTAGTCATGAGAACTATAAAACTATGAGATGGATGCTGGCCATGCTCATAAGAGGTATGGATGGCTTTAATCCACATTCGCCTCTACATTCATACAGCCATCTCAAGCTGACTTGTGAACTGGTGAATCTGGAGGAAGCAGTTCATTTTCCAGAGATTCTGACCCTCACATAGGTTCTTTTTCCATAACCATGAACACAGAGGAGAGGCTTTGGAGGGCTCTGAACATTGGACCTCCACTTTCCTGCATAATGGTGCTGATCCCTCCTTGAGGTATTCTGATGGTCTGCCCTCTCTATTCTTAGAAAATGTTCATCTGATATGATTCATCCACATTCTTTGGTTTATAGAATATACCATGCTACTTCCTTTATGAAATACACTCAGGTTTGTTAAAGAATGGTGAGTCATCTAAGGAGGGAGAAAATTGAGCAATAATATGATACTGTAGATCCTTGTTCATTATTGATTTTATATATAGTAGTGTGTATATGTTAATCCCAATCTCCTAATTTATCCCTTCACCCCAGCTTTCCCTTTCAGTAACCATATGTTTGTTTTCTAAGTCTAAATTTATTTCTGTTCTGTAAATAAATTCATTTGTATCATTTTTTCAGATTCCACATATAAATGATACCATACTTGTCTTTGTCTGACTTACTTACTTACTGTGTCATACTTACTTCAGTATGATAATTGCTAAGTTTATCTCTGTTGCTGTAAATGGCTTTCATTCTTCTTTATGGATGAGTGATATTCCATTGTTTGTAGGTACCACATCTTCTTTATCCATTCATCTATTGATGGACATTTAGGTTGCTTCCGTGTCTCGGCTATTGTAGATAGAGCAGCAGTGAACATTGGAGTACATGTATATTTTCAATTTCTAGATTGGGATGGCTGGATCATATTGTAGATTTTTAAGATTTTTAGATTTTTTTAAGAAACCCCATACTCTTCTCCATAGTAACCTTACCAGTTTTCATTCCCACTGGTAATGTAGGAGGGCTTCCTTCTTTTCAGACCCTCTCGAGCATTTATTATTTATAGACTTTTTGACGATGGCCATTCTGAATAGTGTGAGGTGATTCTTCACTGTGGTTTTGATTTGCATTTCTCTACTAATTAGTGATGTTGAGGTCAAGTTTTTCAGAGTATCTGGACCTCCCCTGAGTGAGGGAGACTCTTGCTAGCCTTTGGTATTGTAGGGATTTCCTCACCTTGTGCAAGTTCTCCACACTTGCAGTATTTTCCATGTTTGCTAAAATTACTATAATCTCAGAAAAGGTGTGAAAATAATAAAAACATTGCATTAGTGTTATAGAATCCAAGGAAGGAGACAAAGAGTGGTTTTCCATCACCTGGCAGCTGATTTGTGAATAAAGGTGTCAGAAGAAGGAAGGAGGCAAGAGCGGGAATTTAAAAGGAAATCTGGTACTGACCCTAAGCACAGAACAAAGGGAAATGTCTCCAAGGAAGGTGGCCCTAAGGAAGCCTGTTGGAATCATCAGTGAGAAGGGGTCTCAGATGCTCCCATGTTGGGTTCCTGGCCCTCAAATTTCACCCATGATGAGACATGACACTTAAAAATGGATGCTTATTATTTTATTGGTAAATTCAAGATAAACTGACTTATTCCAATGTCATGGATCTCTGAAGGACTAGTATCTTCTTATTCATTTTCTGAAAAAAAAAAAAAAAGGAAGTTCAGACAAGGTTGGCAGGGGATTTCTATGCCTGCTACTAATTGAAGGGAAGTGGGTGAGAATTCACAATATCTCCCTCTTGTTTTCCTCATTTCCTTTCTTTCCTAATTTCTTTTTGTTTATGATTTATATGTACCTAACAGACAGTGAGCTCTAAGTAAAATGAATAAAAAAAGATTGCTTGTAAAATGAATAAAGAAGATTCTTGCTTGCAAAATGAATAAAAACAGATTCTTCTAAGGTTATCTTTTGATGACTGTTGATCACGTTCAAATATGTATTTACAAAGACACTTTCTGCAATAGATCCTATAATAACAAAAAAATGAAACCAGCCTACATGTCCATTGATGGAGTTTTGTTAAAGTAATCATGGCATAGCCAGACAATAGATAGTATAGATTGGTAAAACAGAACACAACAAAAAAAACCAGAATCAAATAAATCCACATAGTTCTATGAACTAATATGGAAGTTTTTCAAAAAGTATGTTATTTGAACTGAGCAATATATAAATCTGTATATAAAAATATGATATCATTTGTGGATAAAAAAAGATCACATATATTTAAATAGACACAAATATTTTCAAAAGGATGTTCAAGAGAGTTAACTGTGGTGGCCTTTGGGAAAGGAACTGGGGAAGTAGGGTATCTATGCTTTTAAAAGATAACCTCATACTTTATGTTTAGTTTTTTTCTAAATTAAACATATGTAAGTAATATTTTTAAACTATGTAACATTTGGCAATAAAAATTTATAGTATCATTTAGCAGGTACACTGGATCTAACAGGTCTGGTCCGGTGGAAACTTGAGATGGGAAATATTTGAACCTGAGAAGGAGGACGGAAGAAGATCAAGAGAGAATCCAGATCTGCTTCCTCATTACTGAACAACTTTAAGATAAGCAATCATTATGGAAAAAGCAACTTGGGGTCCATGTTTTTCAAAATTGGATGCACCATGGCTATCTTGTTAAAAACACGAAGTCCTACTACCCTATTCCATATATCTGAACAGAAATCCCTAGAACTGGGATTCAGGACTATGCAGTTTCTATGTGGTTCCAGTTGGTTCAGTGACTCGTTAAAGTTTGAGACCTGTAAGGGTTAGGGCCCTTGATGGAGAGTAAGCTTGAATCATACCTGTCATTGAATTCCAGATGACTGGGGTAGTGGGCCTTGGGGAGGTCATTGTGATTCATGCCCTGGGAGTGGAGGTTCCTGATTCTTCTTAGGACAGGTGTTGGAGAAGAGCAGTGACCAAGACCTCTTTGTGGTAGTGGTCGCTGTTAAGGGTGACCATTTTGTGGGCATGGTCTCTGCTGAAAATCACCATCTGGTGGAAGTGGTCTCTGTTGAGGTTCAGCATCTTGTGGGGGTGGTTGCTGCTGAGGTTGACCTTCTTGTGGTTGTGGGTTCTCTGTTGAGGCTTACCATTACGATGGGGTCTAGATGGTAGTGCACCAGGTCCCCCAGAAGGTGGTCTCTGAAACTGTTCAAAAGAGCCCTAGTCTGGGTTCTCTACATCTGTAGAATACAGCACAGGAATGGAAGAACTTAATGTTGGAAGGTTCCCCTCTCATTTTGATCTCTGGTCACCTTATATAGTTTCTTTCTCCCAGGACCTGCTTTTGAACTACCAACTTCCCTTCTACCCTGTTTCATTTTGCATTATTCCTGTTCATCCATATACTAATGATATTGAATTGTAATTCTGTATTCTTGAGACAAACATGTGTCTTCAATTTCACAAAAAAAGGTGTTAGATATCTTAGAATTCTCAGAGGATGCCTCCAAATACATAAGAAGAGCAAAGGGATTATCCATGCAATTATGTTGTCATGTCAGTTATATTTTGGGTCACTGACATAATGTAAAAACTATGATTTCAAGTCTAGCCAGTTAAGTGCATATGTAGAACCATCTGCTCTTAGACCAGGTGAAGCAATAATAAGAGTGAGAGAAAGACAACATGAGGGTCCACACAGGAATCACTGAATGACCATAGGCATATTATATAACTACAGGGACACAGTTGAGTGGAGAAACATAAAGGAAAGGTACCCAAAGTCCATTTCCTTGCATTTTTCCTTAAACCATATATGCAGAAGACATAAGAGATGTGGGTTCAATCCCTGGGTTGGGAAGATCCCCTGGAGAAGGGAATAGCAATCCACTCCAGTATTCTTGACTGGAGAATCCCCATGGACAGAGGAGCCTGGTGGGCTGCATTCCATGGGGTCACAAAGATTCTGACATGACTGAAGCAAAATAGCACTGCAAAGACAGAAATATTGGGAAAGAAGAAAATAGTTGAAGGGTTGGTTGTCAGGAGTCATTTCTGCACAAAGGGAAATGGCAGCATACTCCTTTGTCATCCAAGATAGACATCTGGGCTATTCGAGTTAGGGCCATGCTCATAGTCCTGAGATCAAGATTGGGTAAACAGTTGCCTATGTCTTTAGGAGCTCAAACATTAATCAGTTCTTGATCAGAGACTAATGCTAGTAAGACACCAGAGAAATGAAAAGTTTTTAAGGTTAAAAAAAAAAGAATTGATTGAGGATTAATTGAATTTTATAATACATGCAGCTGAGAAACCTTCACTGTTGTCTTCTAGGAAAAGAAGCAGAAGATGAAAGACAAAGTAAGTACTAAATCCTTCAGGGCCAACAACTATTCTCCAGGAAAAAGGATGCTTCAAACACTCTTATATTCCCTAAGTTAACTTGTCAATCACTATCTGTGATGCTTTTGCAAAGGGAGGAAGACCTGAAGGGATGGCAGGGTTGCTCCTGTGCTGAGGATCAACCACAAACTCAAAAGAGGAGAGACCCTTTTATCCTCCCTAGGATCCCTCAAACCCTAATGCTAATTTAGGTTAAGTGCTGGGGCATTTCAGTGTCATGTTTTCATACATCTCTGCCTCTTACATCTTTTAACATGCTTTCTCAGGGTGGGGCAACAGGTAGTAAACTTGTGAATACAATCTTGACCATAGTGGACTCAGTGCATTGAAACAATGGATGTGGGTGGGAGTAAAATGAGAGCACTGGGCACTGAAATCTCTATATCTTCATGTGGAGAGAGAGGGATTTATTATGATAGTCTCTGTTTCCGCAATAGCCCTGAATGGGCTTCACCTCCTCCATCCATCTGGCATCCCCATCCATCTGGCACGGCCACCTTCATCCCCTGCCTACTTCAGTTACCATAACATCTTCCTGAGAGAACTTCTCTGTTTCAGTCTTGCCTTTTTGCAAAGCATCCTTCTTAGCACAGTCAGAAAGACTTTTGTAAAAATGTAAATTTTGCTTTGTCTTTACTCTGGTTTAAGTTGTGTATTGGGCTCAAATTGCACTTTAAATAAAATGTGAGGACTTGGCATCAATGAGGATGTGAATGGCCTTATCCTTGTCTTAAGAACTTTGAAGGTTCACCTTTCTTTTCACTTATTTCCCCTCCTTACCAAGCTTCCTCATTGCAGTGTCATCTCCCAATCCCAAGCAAAATCTCAGCAACCTTGCCCTTTATTCTTAGCAGAAATGGGGCCTTGAGTTGAGCTCAGTGGTAGCAAGCCCACTGAGAGCAGGATCAGCAGCATCTTGGAGGAAGCTCTGGCATATTCTCAGCCCTGTTCTGGAAGAAACCAAGCAACTTCCTTCATAAAGGGGAGCAGAACAATGTGAACCCTGAGTTCTATACTGAACAGTCCTAGTCACCAGGTTTTGTTGTTGTTCAGTTGCTCAGTTGTGTCCAACTCTTTGCCCACCCCATGGACTGCAGTATGCCAGGCTTCCTTGTCCTTCACCATTTCCCAGAGCTTGCTGAAACTCATGTGAGTTGAATCAGTGATGCCATCCAACCATCTTGTCCTCTGTCATCCCCTTCTCCTCCTGCCTTCAATCTTTCCCAGCATCAGGATCCTTTCTAGTGAATCAGCTCTTCACATCAGGTGGCCAAGGTCACCAGGTAGACACAGTTATAGTAGGGACTTATCCCAGCAGGATGGAGTGGGTAGGCTGTGCCTACTGTCTCATTTCCAAAAGATGCAGCATGCAACTTTGAGGGAACTATGTCTAAGCAGTCAGCACTGATACTAGGATTGTTCTGTCACATTTGATTTTCACTGGGTTCCCTGGGACTGTCTTACCATTTGTTCTTCTTATGTTTATGTGTCTGTTTTGGGGTTGACAGTGATCCTATAGCCCAAAGTGAAGTTGGTCAATGTCTCTGGCCATTAGTATGACCAAAGTCCATCATTCATGTATTTTGGGAACCTGATATATCATATGGTGCATAAGATGTATAGCAAAATAGTTTAATGATATAGAGATCATCTCTGTTTATCTTTGAAATGTACACATGGAAAGTAGAAGGTTGACCCTGTGTCTGCTCAGACTCAGGTTGTCTAAGATTTTTTGGTTCTAATAGAGAAGCTTGGTGTTGTTGAACAAATATGACCTAAGACTTTCTATTCTTATCAGTATTCTTGGGATTTATAGTATTTAGGGAAACAAAGGTAGACACAGAATCCACCATAGGCTATCTAGGACAGAACAAGATGAATACCTAGTCCCTTATATAATGCATGTTATTTTATGTTTTTTAAGACTTCTTCCATGCTCCTTCCCTTTTCTGAAATCTTCTATAAGAGTTTGTTTGGCTTCATTTCTGCTGCAAAATATTTTTAACCACCCTTTGACTCTGACCACCACTGACAGTAGCGGCAACAATTATGCTCTTTAACATGCAGTCTACTACTCCCTTCAAATCCTCAATTGCATTGTCTTGATCCTCTATTTTCCTGTCAGTATGTATGTTAAAAAAATGTTTTTTTCAGATTGTTATATAACACAGGGAATTTTCTGTAGAATATTTTGACACTCATTTGTCCCTATTTTCTGTCTGAAATTATTTGGTGATATTTTCTCTGCTTAATCAATGCTCCTTGTGTTTCTTTTAGCTTTTATATGTGGTGGTTTTGCTGTGCATTTGTGAGGAATATTTATCAGAGCACTAAATTAGGACCTATTCTAGCGTCTCTGGTTTGGTTCATTTTAATTTTAAAAATTTGGTGACAAAAATTTATTTGCAAAATTTTTTTTATTATCTGCATTCTGCTTTTCAGTTGCTTGCAAGTCTGTTATATTTAGCAGTTGTCTCTCCCTCCTTTTATTTGGTGACTGGAATTGTGAATATTATCAGTTGGAACTTATTTCAGAACTATTAATACTATATCTTATGTTCTTATTCAGATTTTGAGTGGGGCTAGTGGTAATTTTAGAATGGTGTACTTGGAATATCAGAAGGAGTGTCACATGGCTGGAAATCCTAAGAACAGTGCCTTTGACAAGTGTGGATAATCCAGTAGTTTCCTTTCCCTGCATATGAGTGTTCTGATCTTTCTGAAAGGTTGCAGATAATATTACTGGAAGGCCTCCTAATACAATGGATTTTTCTACAGATAAAAAACCCTTGTGCCCATGCGGGATGATTGCAGATTGTTTTCCTTCCCTGGCATAATAATGGATGTATTTGAGAAAAGGGACTGTATCTGCAGTTGGCAATGTAAGAAAGCTATGTGGCTGTGTGGTGAGGCAAATGGTTCCAGTTGAGCTTGGTGGAAGAAAGGGAGTAGTTTTAGGGATAAGCAGAGACCCCCCTTATGGTATTGGGGTGACTGTTTCTGGTTTTCTCAGACAATAATTTGAAAAGGAAAGTGGAGACAAACTAGTCCTCACTAGGTAGCTTTTGGTAGACCTTCCATCAAAGAAGATAAGGGTCAGAGATGAGAGGGAAGTGGCAGCCAACTTGAGTTGGGGGCTGTGAAGGGGCGGTCCTGTTGGAAGGCAGGCTTCCCTTCCACTTGGTGAGAACTGGAAAAGAGCAGGTGACTCTTCAAAATGTCACTCAGTTCAGAACCTTTCAATAACCTTTTCCAGTGTCAGCCACGCAGGTAAGAGATTAGTGTGCTGTGACAGGAAAAATATCAGCCCTGAACTCACCAAACAGAACAAAAACATAGGAAACGGAAGAGCTGAAAGAGAAGGCTGTCCATCAGGAAGGGCAAGGAAGAAGCAAAGAGCATGACTTCAGCAGAAGCTTAGATAATTGAAAAGGAACAGACGATCTCAAGCAATGGATTTGCCTCCTGATACAGATGCTTAACTTGACATGTGCAAGGAGAATTCCTAATTTCCTTCCCTGAAATCTGCAAACTTTTCTCAGTTAAAAACAGCTGTTTCACACCCCAAGACACATATTAACCAAATTAATGAAGAGCAAACTCAAATAATAAATATTAAAAGCAGCAAGGGAAAAACAACAAATAACTCACGAGGGGATTCCCATAAGGATAACAGCTGATCTCTAAATAGAAACGCTTCAAGCCAGAGGGGAATGGCAGGACATATTTAAAGTGATTAAAGAGAAAAACCTACAACCCAGATTACTGTATCCAGCAAGGATCTCATTCAAATATGAAGGAGAAATCAAAAGTTTTACAGACAAGCAAAAGCTCAGAGAATTCAGCACCATCAAACCAGCTCTTCAACATACACTAAAGGATCTTCTCTAGACAGGAAACACAGAAAAGGTTTATAAACTAGAAACCACCCCCCCACCCAAAACAACCACAACAACAACAACAAAGTAAATGGCAACAGGATCATACTTATCAATAATTACCTTAAATGTAAATGGGTTGAATGTCCCAACCAAAAGACAAAGACTGGCTGAATGGATACAAAAACAAGACCCTTATATATGCTGTCTACAAGAGACCCACCTCAAACCTAGGGACACATACAGACTGAAAGTGAAGGGCTGGAAAAAGATATTTCATGCAAATGGAGACCAAAAGAAAGCAGGAGTAGCAATACTCATATCAGATAAAATAGACTTTGAAATAAAGGCCATGAAAAGAGACAAAGAAGGACATTACATAATGGTCAAAGGATCAATCCAAGAAGATATAAGAATTATAAATATATATGCACCCAGCATAGGAGCACCACAATATGTAAGGCAAATGCTAACAAGTATGAAAGGGAAAATTAAGAGTAACACAATATTAGTGGGAGACTTTAATACCCCACTTAACACCTAGGGATAGATGAACTAAATAGAAAACTAGCAATGAAACACAAACTTTAAATGATACAATGAACCAGTTAGACCTAATTGATATTTATAGGACATTTCACCCTAAAACAATGAAAATCACCTTTTTCTCAAGAGCACATGTAACCTTCTCCAGGATAGATCACATCTTGGGCCTTGGTAAATCTAGCCTTGGTAAGTTAAAAAAAATTGAAATCATCTCAAGCATCTTTTCTGATCACAGTGTGATAAGATTAGATATCCACTACAGGAAGGACTGATGCTGAAGCTGAAACTCCAGTACTTTGGCCACCTCATGAGAAGAGTTGACTCATTGGAAAAGACCCTGATACTGGGAGAAATTGGGAGCAGGAGGAGAAGGGGACGACAGAGGATGAGATGGCTGGATGGCATCACCAACTCGATGGACATGAGTTTGAGTAAACTCCAGGAGTTGGTGATGGACAGGGAGGCCTGGCGTGCTGCGATTCATGGGGTCACAAAGAGTCAGACACAACTGAGCAACTGAACTGAACTGAACAGGAGAAAAACTAGTAAAATACAAACATATGGTGGCTAAACAACACACTTCTGAATAACCAACAAATCACAGAAGAAATCAAAATATGCATAGAAATGAATGAAAATGAAAACCCAAAATCTATGGGATTCAGTAAAAGCAATGCTAAGGGGAGGGTTCATAGCAATACAAGCCTACCTCAAGAAACAGGAGGGAAATCAAATAAATAACCTAACTCTACACAAAAGCAACTAGAAAAAGAATAAATCAAGCACCCCAGAGTTAGTAGAAGGAAAGAAATCATAAAAATTAGGGCAGAAATGAATGCAAAAGAAACAAAAGAGACCATAGCAAAAATCAACAAAGCCAAAAGCTTGGCTCTTTGAAAAGATAAATAAAATATACAAACCATTAGCCAGACTCATCAAAAAAAAGGGGGGGGGGGAGAAGAATCAAATTAACAAAATTAGAAATGAAAATGGAGAAATAACAACAGACAACACAGAAATACAAAGGATCATAAGAGACTACTATCAGCAACTATATGCCAATAAAATGGACAACTTGAAAGAAATGGACAAATTCTTAGAAAAGTATAACTTTCCAAAACTGCACCAGGGAGAAATAGAAAATCTTAATAGACCCATCACAAGCACGGAAATTGAAACTGTAATCAGGCACATGGAACCTTCTCCAGGATAGATCACATCCTGGGCCATAACTCTAGCCTTGGTAAATTCAAAGAAATTGAAATCATTCAAAGCATATTTTCTGACCACAATGCAGTAAGATTAGATGTCAATTACAGGAGAAAAACTATTAAAAATTCCAACATATTGAGGCTGAACAACACGCTGCTGAATAAACAACAAATCACAGAAGAAATCAAAAAAGAAATCAAAATTTGCATAGAAATGAATGAAAATTAAAACACAACAACCCAAAACCTGTGGGACACTGTAAAAGCAGTGATAAGGGGAAAGTTCATAGCAATACAGGCATACCTCAAGAAACAAGAAAAAAGTCAAATAAATAACCTAACTCTACACCTAAAGCAACTAGAAAAGGAAGAAATGAAGAACCCCAGGGTTAGTAGAAGGAAAGAAATCTTAAAAATTTTGGCAGAAATAAATGCAAAAGAAACAAAAGAGACCATAGCAAAAATCAACAAAGCCAAAAGCTGGTTCTTTGAGAGGATAAATAAAATTGACAAACCATTAGCCAGACTCATCAAGAAACAAAGGGAGAAAAATCAAATCAATAAAATTAAAAATGAAAATGGAGAGATCACAAGAGACAACACAGAAATACAAAGGATCATAAGAGACTACTATCAGCAATTATATGCCAATAAGATGGACAACGTGGAAGAAATGGACAAATTCTTAGAAAAGTACAATGTTCCAAAACTGGACCAGGAAGAAATATAAAATCTTAACAGACCCATCACAAGCACGGAAATTGAAACTGTAATCAGAAATCTTCCAGCAAACAAAAGCCCAGGTCTAGACGGCTTCACAGCTGAATTCTACCAAAAATTTAGAGAAGAGCTAACACCTATCCTACTCAAACTCTTCCAGAAAATTGCAGAGGAAGGTAAACTTGCAAACTCATTCTATGAGGCCACCATCACCCTAAAACCAAAACCTGACAAAAATGCCACAAAAAAAGAAAACTACAGGCCAATATCACTGATGAACATAGATGCAAAAATCCTTAAAATTCTAGCAATCAGAATCCAACAACACATTAAAAAGATCATACACCATGACCAAGTGGGCTTTATCCCAGGGATGCAAGGATTCTTCAATATCCGCAAATCAATCAATGTAATACACCACATTAACAAATTGAAAAATAAAAGCCATATGATTATCTCAATAGATGCAGAGAAAGCCTTTGACAAAATTCAACATCCATTTATGATAAAAACTCTCCAGAAAGCAGGAATAGAAGGAACATACCTCAACATAACAAAAGCTATACATGACAAACCCACAGCAAACATTATCCTCAATGGTGAAAAATTGAAAGCATTTCCCCTAAAGTCAGGAACAAGACAAGGGTGCCCACTTTCACCACTACTATTCACCATAGTTTTGGAAGTTTTGGCCACAGCAATCAGAGCAGAAAAAGAAATAAAAGCAATCCAGATTGGAAAAGAAGTAAAGCTCTCACTGTTTGCAGATGACATGATCCTCTACATAGAAAACCCTAAAGACTCCACCAGAAAATTACTAGAACTAATCAATGACTATAGTAAAGTTGCAGGATATAAAATCAACACACAGAAATCCCTTGCATTACTATACACTAATAATGAGAAAATAGAAATTAAGGAAACAATTCCATTCATTTTATTCAATGAAAAGAATAAAATACTTAGGAATATATCTACCTAAAGAAACTAAAGACCTATATATAGAAAACTATAAAACACTAGTCAAAGAAATCAAAGAGGACACTAATAGATGGAGAAATATACCATGTTCATAGATTGGAAGAATCAGTATAGTGAAAATGAGTATACTACCCAAAGCAATTTATAGATTCAATGCAATCCCTATCAAGCTACCAACGGTGTTCTTCACAGAGCTAGAACAAATAAGTTCACAATTTGTATGGAAATACAAAAAAAAACTCGAATAGCTAAAGCAATCTTGAGGAAGAAGAATGGAACTGGAGGATTCAACCTGCCTGACTTCAAGCTCTACTACAAAGCCACAGTCATCAAGACAGTATGGTACTGGCACAAAGACAGAAATATAGATCAATGGAACAAAATAGAAAGCCCAGAGATAAATCCACGCACATATGGACACCTTATCTTTGACAAAGGAGGCAAGAATATACAATGCATTAAAGACAATCCCTTTAACAAGTGGTGCTGGCAAAACTGGTCAACCACTTGTAAAAGAATGAAACTAGAACACTTTCTAACACCATACACAAAAATAAACTCAAAATGGATTAAAGATCTAAACGTAAGACCAGAAACTATAAAACTCCTAGAGGAGAACATAGGCAAAACACTCTCCGACATACATTACAGCAGGATCCTCTATGACCCACCTCCCAGAATATTGGAAATAAAAGCAAAAATAAACAAATGGGACCTAATTAAACTTAAAAGCTTCTGCACAACAAAGGAAACTATAAGCAAGCTGAAAAGACAGCCTTCAGAATGGGAGAAAATAATAGCAAATGAAGCAACTGACAAACAACTAATCTCAAAAATATACAAGCAACTCCTACAGCTCAATTCCAGAAAAATAAATGACCCAATCAAAAAATGGGCCAAAGAACTAAATAGACATTTCTCCAAAGAAGACATACAGATGGCTAACAAACACATGAAAAGATGCTCAACATCACTCATTATCAGAGAAATGCAAATCAAAACCACAATGAGGTACCATTTCATGCCAGTCAGAATGGCTGCGATCCAAAAGTCTACAAGCAATAAATGCTGGAGAGGGTGTGGATAAAAGGGAACCCTCTTACACTGTTGGTGGGAATGCAAACTAGTACAGCCACTATGGAGAACAGTGTGGAGATTCCTTAAAAAACTGGAAATAGAACTGCCTTATGACCCAGCAATCCCATTGCTGGGCATACACACTGAGGAAACCAGAATTGAAAGAGACAAGTGTACCCCAGTGTTCATCGCAGCACTGTTTATAATAGCCAGGACATGGAAGCAACCTAGAAGTCCATCAGCAGACGAATGGATAAGAAAGCTGTGGTACATATATACAATGGAGTATTACTCAGCCATTAAAAAGAATACATTTGAATCAGTTCTAATGAGGTGGGTGAAACTGGAGCCTATTATACAGAGTGAAGTAAGCCAGAAAGAAAAACACCAATACAGTATACTAATGCATATATATGGAATTTAGAAAGATGGTAATGATAACCCTGTATACGAGACAGCAAAAGAGACACTGATGTATAGAACAGTCTTTTGGACTCTGTGGGAGAGGGAGAGGGTGGGATGATTTGGGAGAATGGCATTGAAACATGTATAATATCATATATGAAATGAGTCGCCAGTCCAGGTCTGATGCACGATACTGGATGCTTGGGGCTGGTGCACTGGGACGACCCAGAGGGATGGTACAGGGAGGGAGGAGGGAGAAGCATTCAGGATGGGGAACACATGTATACCTGTGGCAGATTCATGTTGATATATGGCAAAACCAATACAATATTGTAAAGTTAAATATATAAAATAAAATAAAAAATAAATTTAAAAAAAATAAAGAAAAAAAAAGAGGAACCAGACATCAAATTGCCAATATCCGTTGGGTATCAGAAAAGCAAGAGTTCCAGAAGAATATCTATTTCTCCTTTATTGACGATGCCAAAGCCTTTGACTGTGTGGACCAGAACCAACTATGGAAAATTCTGAAAGAGATGGGAATACCAGACCATTTGACCTACCTCTTGAGAAACCTGTATGCAGGTCAGGAAGCAACAGTTAGAACTGGACATGAAACAACAGACTGGTTCCAAATCAGGAAAGGAGTACGACAAGGCTGTATATTGTCACCCTGCTTATTTAACTTATATGCAGAGTACATCATGAGAAATGCTGGGCTGGAGGAAGCACAAGCTGGAATCCAGATTGCCGGGAGAAATAGTGATAACCTCAGATATGCAGATAACACCACCCATATGGCAGAAAGTGAAAAAGAACTAAAGAGCCTCTTGATGAAAGTGAAAGAGGAGAGTGAAAAAGTTGGCTTAAAGCTCAACATTCAGAAAACTAAGATTGTGGCATCCGGTCCCATCAACTTCATGGCAAATAGAGGGGGAAACACTGGAAACAGTGGCAGACTTTATTTATTAGGGCTCCAAGATCACTGCAGATGATGATTGCAGCCATGAAATTAAAACACGGTTACTCCTTGAAAGAAAAGTTATGACCAAACTAGACAGCATATTAAAAAGCAGAGACATTACTTTGCCAACAAAGATCCATCTAGTCAAAGTTATGGTTTTTCCAGTAATCCTGTATGGATGTGAGAGTTGGATTCTAATGAAAGCTGAGCCCAGAAGAATTGATTCTTCTGAACTGTGGTGTTGGAGAAGACTCTAGAACGTCCCTTTGACTACAACCAGTCCATCCTTACGGAGATCAGTCCTGAATATACATTGGAAGGCCTAATGCTGAAGCTGAAACTCCAATACTCTGGCCACCTGATGCAAAGAACTGACTCATTTGAAAAGACCCTGATGCTGGGTAAGATTGAAGGCGGGAGGAGAACGGGACGACAGAGGTTGAGAAGGCTGGATAGCATCACCGACTCAGTGGACATGAGTTTGAGTAAACTCCGGCGTTAGTGAAGGACAGTGAGGCCTGCATGCTGCAGTCCTTGGGGTCACAAAGAGTCGGACATGACTGAGTGAGTGAACTTAACTACATAGGAATCACAAAAAGTACCATTTTGGATTAAAGAGGTAAATGTGATTTATTGCCTCAAAACAAATGTGTGTCTATATGATGTTGAAGTAGAGAAGCAGGAAGGGAATGTATGTAATAGTGGGATGGGGAATAGGGGTGTTTACGGTAGTAAGATAGGCAAAACAGTCTGAACCAGGACATAAAACACATAGATATAAAAGAAAAAAGAGGCTTAATTACATCAAAATTTGAAGTATTTATTAAAAAAACCCCAAAACAAGATTAAAAGACATTCATATTAGGAACTAGGAGAAAATATTTATAGAATATATCTCATGCACTGTGTCGATATCCATAATATATGATAAACCCAACAATAATAATACTTCAAAAAATATGAAAATGAATAAATATGATTACAAACCTGGCACACTAGCTGCTAGAAGAGACTGTCAGCAGGATTGCCAAACCAAATGGGTTTTTGATCATTGTTTCAAGTTTGTAGCTCTTTGTCTAGAAATGTGCTGAACCAGGCTAGACTAAGCTGAGAAGCTAAGGGTGAAAGCTGTGTTCATGCCTGGGTGTATGCTTCCTTACTCTGATGACTATCTTGAAAACTGTTAAACTATGAGATGGATGGTGGCCCTACTCATAGGAGTTGTGCACAGGTTTAATCTACATTGACCTCTACACTCACACAGCCATCTCAGCCTGACTCGTGTACTGCTGAAACCTGGGGGCAGCAATTCATACTCCAGGAAATCTGATCTTCACTTATTCAGATTCATCACCCAACAAGGAACACACTACAGAGGCTTTGGCGGGGTCTGATCATTGGACCTTTGCTGTCTTAAATGATAGTGATTATTGCTCTTTAGGTATTAATACTGTCTGCACTCTGTATTCTTGGAACAGTTTAGCCTCATATACTTTATTCAAAATGTATCTTTCTACCAGTCAGAGATAGATATGAACTCTAAGTACACACACACAAGGACACATAAAAAGGTCAATAATCATACAAAAGGAATTTAACTGTAGCTGATATCAGGAAGAGACACAATTAGATTAAGTATTTTTGTGCATATTAGAGTTATAAAAAGATAAAAGTAACATATCAAGGACTTGAGAGGATGTGAGCAAGCCAGTACTTTCATGAACTGCTCCTATTTCTTTAAATTATCATAGTTATCTTTGAGAGGTTAACACTTGCTACCTGCATACTTTTTGACCCAGAATTTAAATTTTGGTATACACTGGTTATATACAGAGTATTCTCCATAAAATACACAAAAATGGGACTTCCTTGGTGGCACAGTGGATAAGAATCTGCCTGCCAATGCAGGGGACACAGAGTCAATCTCTGGTCCAGGAAGTTCTCACATGGGGCGGAGCAACTAAATCTGTGTGCCACAATTACTGAGCCCCCATGTTGTAACTGCTGAAGCCTGTGCATCTAGAGCCTATGTTCTGCAACAAGAGAATCCACTGCAATGAGAAACCCGCACACTACAACGAAGAGTAGCCCCTGCTTGCTGCAGCTAGAGAAAGCCCACATACATCAAAGACTCAGTGCGGCCAAACATAAATAAATAATTTTTTTTTAAAGATAAGTCCACCTGGAGGAAAAGCGAGTCATTCATTAACCATTTCAACAAAATCCTTCTTTTAAGGATATCTGCTTCCTTCCTTCTTCCATGTCTTCATACAACTAGGAGGGAGATATGTGTTCCTTTAGATTCCATATAGAAGAAGTTATGGTTTTATCTCTCTTTGAATTCAGAGGAAGAGCCATTGAAAGTTTCAGACCCCCTTATGCTGCTGACATAGTGGTGAGCAGAATCTACAGACACTTGGACACAGAGATGGCGAGAAATGCCTTCTGCGGCTGTCATCGCTGGAGACCAGAACCTGGGAGACACTCTCAGGCAAAAGACTGAAAGCAGTGCAGGAGATTTACAAATACACATTTTGATAGACAATTTCTTGACCAGGCTTTCTCTCTGGGCTTTCTAAAGTTTAGAGTTATTTTGATTAAAGAATCAAAGTTTTGCCCAGCTAAAAGAGGCATCCACAATTTTAACCAACACTATGCCTCCCCAGAGAAATTTGTATCATTGTACTCAAAGTTGCAAAGACATGATCTTCATTGTCGTGGTGTTTGTACCAGCAACCAAAAAAAAAAAAAAGAAAATTTTTCTATAAAGCTTCTTTTTATGAAGCCTGAAGAATAAGATACTGGAAACTTGTGTGAATGTATTGCTGATTTTAAAGCAAACTAATGTATATGGGGAAAAAAATTTTTTTCAACTCACCTGTTAAGATCAGAGGAAAAGTTTATCAACTGTAAAGAGGAATGCAGGTAATCAAAAAAAAAAAAAAAGTTTGGAAACCCAATACCTCATTATGAAATTTTTAAATAAAAGTCAACAAATCTAGTGAAGAATAGGCCTTATTTAAACAATAACACAAAAATCCTCCAAAATGCATAACAAAAAATAAGCTACAAATGAAAGTTAAATACAGTGGCTGGATTAAGGAGCGAAAATATCAAAAAATAAGTTTCATGGAGACAGTGGGGAGAATGAGTGTCAGAATATTCTAGACAAAATTCCTTGTGTTTAAGAATAATCTGAGAAAACATGTTCTAACATGGAAACTCACTGAAAAATATAAGATCAAGGCAATGAAACCAAAGATTTGAAAGGAATATAAGACCGTCTTTTGGGAGTTCATAAGTGTGGCTATTAAATTATCAGTGGAAGACAGGGAGGTTAAAAGTATTTCATCACAGCAATAAGCCTAAAAGAATCTCACAAAGAATCTAGAAAAGAGAAGAAGTCCTAGAGATATAGAATAACATGCTCCATTCAAGGAGTGTATATTCATTCCTTCAGTCCTACAAGTCCTGTTGTAGATTTTGTGTCTACCTTTGCTTTTACTAACTATTGTAAGTCCTAAGATATTGATAAGAATAGAATATCTTAGGTTACCTTGTTGGACAACTCCAATAATTTCCTATCAGGGACCAGATAGACCTGGATGATATCTGGTGGCCTGAAAAGGCTGAGGGTCAGCCTTCTGCTGTCCACGTGTGCCCAAGGATGCTATCCACATATATTTCATAAATAACTTGAAATGATCTCTATCATCAAAATGTTTTGCAATGTATCATATACATAGGTAAACAAATACCAAAATGATGGAGTTTGGGTGATATGAAGGCCAGAGCTCACAGCCAAAACACACACAAATAACACTTGGAAGGACAAAGAAATGCATTCACCAAAAAGACTGAAAATCAAATGATGACAGAGCAGTTCTATATCTGTGCTGAATGCTTGGACATTCTCCCTCAAACTCTTTGCCCACATCACATGTTGTATCTTTTAGAAATGACACAATAATAACATTCTATCCATTCCATCCTGCTGGGATTAGTCCCGGCAATAACCCTGGCTAACCGGTGACAAGATCTGCCCAGTATAGAATTCAAAGATACCATTGTTATGATCCCTTTTATAAAGGAACCTGCCTGGCTTCTCCCAGTGCAGAGTTGAGAGCAAATCCAGAGCTTCTTCCAAGATGCTACTGATCCTGCTCTCAGTGGCCTTGCTGGCCCTGAGCTCAGTTCAAGGCTCAGATTCTGGTAAGAATAAAGGGGGAGGGTGCTGAGACTCTGTCTGGGGCTTGGGGGATCACACTGCAGTGAGAAAGCTTGTAAAGAGGAGAAATAAGTGAAAGATACGGCTGCAGTGTGCTTAAGACAAGAGGAAGGCCCTTCACCTCCTCTATGATGTGAAGGCCTCAAACTTAGTACAACTGGAAACCAGCACAGAATTTTTAACCAGAGGAATGGTAAATTAAGATTTATCTCTGTGCTATGAAGGATGCATTGTAAAAAGGCAAGACTGGAACAGACAAGTTCCCTCATGAAGATGCTATGATAATCAAAGTAGGCAGTGGATGAAAGTGGCCTTGCGAGGGGATGCCAGATGGATGGAGGAGGTGAAGCCCATTCAGAGATATTTCAGAGACAGAGATGAAAGTAATAAATCTCTGTGTCTACATAGAAATATGGGAATTCCAGGGCACAGTGGTCTCATTTTACTCCCACTAATATTTAATATTTCAGAATGTTGCGCCCAATATGGCAAGATTGTATCCACATGTTTACTCCTGGTCCTTCTACCTTGAGAAGCCATGTTAATATAAGTAAAGTATTCCATAAATTGAGGGCAGAAGGACACTAAAACATAACACTGAAATATTCCAGCACTTAACCTAAACTAGCATTAGTGTTTAAGGGATCCTAGGAAGGATAAAAAGGCCTCTTTTGAGTTCAAGGTTGATCCTCAGCACAGTAATAACCCTGCCATGCCTTCATGTCCTCTTCCTTTTGCAAAGGCATCACAGATGGTAGTTGAAAATTTATAATATCTTAGAGTATATAGAGTATGCCCTTTTCCTGTAGAACATTGTGAACCCTGCAGGATATAGGCTCATCTTATGCTTCTTTTCCTAGAAAGCAGCAGTGAAGAGTCTCGGAGAGCCGTATTAGGTAAGTCGCAATTAATCCTCCCTCATCTTTCTTTTTTTCATTAGCAACTTTTCAGTTCTCCGATGTCTTGTTATCATCATCTTGTGAAGAGTTATAATCAGTGATAGAAACACTAAAGATAAAGGCAGTCCTTTCTAACCTTGGTCTTGGGGACCATGAGCAACACTCTAACATGGTGTCTAGCCTGGACGACACTGGCTATGCTGCCTGTCCCCTCAGGCCAGAAATGATTGTTGAGAGAGGACAACAAAGGGAAGGAGTCACAATTCTGAGTCCTGCAGCCCACTGAGAGCCAACCCCTCCACTGACTGTTTCCTTCTTCCTCAGTATTCTTCTCTTTAAATGTGTGGTTTAGAAAAAATGCAAAGAAGCTAGGTCTGGTTCATTTTTCCTGTTTCTCTGCTCAGCTGTGTCACAGTACCTAATTAAAATTGTCAAGTTATTTAAAGATCCAGTGTAGGCCATCATGTTCTCTCTCTCTCTCTCTCTCTCCCCCCTATTATTGCTCCACCTGGTTTTAGAGCCAGAGGGTTCCATATACACTCTCCACAGGCCAGACTTGGAGTCACGTTGGCAGGTTATGTCAGTGACACAAAATATATCTGGAAGCATAACTGACATGATTAATCCCTTTGCTTTTCTTCTATCCTTGTAGATATTGTCTGCCAATTCTAAGATATCCATCACCTTTTTGCCAAATTGTTTTTCTCCAGAGCAAAGAACTAAGACTCAAAGTCACTAGTATGTGGGTGAACAGGAGTGCTGCAAAAACAAGTGAATAGGAAGGAAGCTGGTAGTTGAGAGATGGGTTTTGGAGAAAGGGACTGTCTGAAAAGTTTATGAGAGATCAAAATGAGAGGGGAGGCTTCCATCACCTAGTTCCTCTCTTTTTGTGCCATATCCTGTAGATAGAAGCAGCTCAGACTCAAGCTCAGATGAAGATTTTTTCATACGACATCATGGAAAACACAGAGAACGCAGAGGATCACCACCTTCTCCTAATGATGAAAACGAAGATGAGGAAGCTCCACCAGGGCCACCTCCACCAAGGCCACCTCCACCAAGTGATGAACCTCAGCCAAATCCACCCCCACCAGAGGAGCAACCTGAGCAGAGTCCAGATGAAGATTCACCATCCGAGTAATCTGAAAGTCATTAACAGGTATGACTCCAGCTCACTCTCCATCAAGGGCCCTAACCCTACAGATCTCACACTTTAGTAGTCACTGAATCAACAGAAAATATGTGAAAATTGCATAGTCCTGGACACAAGTTTTAAAGATTTCTATTCAGATAGTCTAAAAAAGGTAGCAAAACCTCATATTTATTACAAGCTACCCAAGGTGATTCCCATTTTGAGAAACAAGGATCATACATCGCCTTTTCCCCAATGACCACCTGTCCTAAAGTGGGCTGGTGATGAGGAAGTACAGCCACGTCCTCCCTTGTCCTTTTCTCTCCTACTCCTCTGGTTCAATGACCCTCTCTTCTCAAGTTGCCACCTGACAGGCTTCTCAGGTCCAGGGTCCCTACTAAATGATACTTTAATTTTATGTTGCTAAATTTATCTAGCTAAAATATTTCCTTTTCAATTAGTATATGGTCAAGGTAAAAAAAATAACTGAACAGAAAAGTATGAGGCTCACTCTTAAAGGCATCCACATCCTACCTTCCCACCCTTCCCCAAAGGCCACCACAGTTAACTCTTGAACTTCTTTTTGGAAACACTTACACCCTTTAAAACATAACTATACATTTTATCCACAAATGATGTCTTACTTTATGCAGATTAATAGGTTGCTTAGTTCAAATAACATAGTTGTTAAGAATATTCGTAACAGTTCATTGAGCTATATGCGTCCGTTTAATCCTCATTTTGTTTACTTTTTAATTTTGCTATTCCATTGTCTGGCTGTGCCATGATTTCTTTAACCAACCCTTTATCAATGGACATTTAGGCCAGTTTCAGCTTTTCACTAGTTAAAAATTGGTTGCAGTAACCATCTTTGTAAATACATATTTGAACACTTTAAATAGCAACCAAGAGATAAACAAGCTAAGAACAACCTTTTATCTTGAAAGCAAGATTTTAGACCACATTATCCATTTGGTACATAAAAATGACAAATCAAAAGAAATTTGTAAGGAAACAGGAAAGGGAAGAAGAAGAGAAGGGAAATGTGGGCTTTTGGCTACTTCCCTTCACTGTAACCTGCAAGGATTAGAAACCACCTGCCCACTTTGTGTCAATCTCTTCTTTTGCTTTTCAGAGCATGAGTATGAAGATAGCAGTCCTTCAGAAAGCCATGACATTGGAAGAAGGCACTCTGTCTTCAATTTACCAATAAAATAATCAGCATCCAGTTTCTAAGTGTCACGTCTCATTCTGGGTGTTTGTGAGTCTGAAATTTGAGGGCCATGAACATCCAAGACCAGTTCTCACTGAAGCTTCTAGCAGCATTCTTCCTGGACTGTCTTCTTAGAAAAAATTTTCCCTTTGTTCTTTGCTTGGGGACCGGAATGTGTATCTCCTTTCTGCCTCCTGTTGCCTCCCCCTTCCACCTGACACCTTTATTCAGAAGCCAGGTGCCTTTCCTGTCCTTCCCTGGTTTCTATTAGTACTAATGTGATGTTTTTATTATTTTCACACCTTTCTAATAATTTTAGGGAAATAAAGACAATATTTCAAATATGAAGAAGTGGCAAGAGCTGAGGGAAGCCTTAAAATTTCCAAAAGAATTGATCCTGGTTTCTAGTAAAATAAACGTGATTCTAGGTCCCTATTCCCTCAAGCCTATTACCACATCCCCCTCTTTTAAATCATTTCTCAGTTTTCTTTCTAGATCCTCCACCCTTCTATAACAAGATAAGAGTCAGTTTCATAAAGGAGATGACATGTTGTTTCTAAAAACAAGGAAAATTTGGGGTTCTTCAGACATGAGTTTATCTTATCTGCTTTTATTAGCTCTGGACTTTTAGAAAGCTACTTCAACTCTCAGAGCCTTAGTTTCCCTATCCATATAGTGAGGATCATATTAATACCTATCCTAGGGCATGAAAAGTAACAAATACCATACAAAAAAACTTAGCAGAGGAACTTCCCTGGTGGTCCAGTGGCTTAAACTTTAATCTCCTAATGCAGGGGACCTGGTTCAATCTGTGGTCAGAAAACTAAATCCCACATGCTGCAACTGTAGATTCCCATATGGCAACTAAGACATAGCACAGCCAAATAAATAAAAATAAATATTCACTTTTAAACACTGGCAAAGATTGCCTTCACCACTTCCTAATAATTATTATAGGGAAGGCTAGTACATGTGAAATTGTAAGAAATTAAATACTTCCCAAATTAAACTGTTCATATTGCTTTGTCAGAAGGTCAAATAACAATATTTTCTTTTTTTCTTTATTATTTTTTTATTTAAATTCATTTATTTTAATTGGAGGCTAATTACTTTACAATATTGTATTGGTTTTGCCGTATATCAACATGAATCCACCACAATATTTTCTGACAATGCCTCTTCCAAATTCAAAAACAATGAAAAATGCTTTGCTTTCTGGTAGCACTTTCTGGTGTCTTTTCATCTGTGTGATACTATTTCTGATACTGATTCTGTCATGGAACATTGATAACTTCCACTCACTTCCATTTCTTAAAAGTTGGAAAATATTCCTGGGTTAAAAGACACTCTTAAAATGAGCATTAACAAAATCAATATTTAAAAAGAAACCTGACATTGAGGCTGTTGACATCAAGTGAAAAAACGAATGTTTCGATTCCATCAAAGGCTCCCCTACCTTGAAATCACATAGAATGAGAATCTGTCTAGGATGGAAAGTGGCCCATTCATGAACATCTCTGGCAAAGACTGACAAATCTTACACACTAGAAAGAGGGGATCTCAGGAACATTCCTTCAGAGCCAGATTCATCCTAACTCCAGGTCTACTCGCTATACTTCTGTGAATGAATGCTGAGCATGATTTTATTTTTTACCTACAAGCTCAGACTATTATGCTGAACAGAAGTTAACTGAAACAAATATTTTACTTAAACTGCTTCTTGAGTTATTCATGTTTAAATGTAATATAGAACTTCTCATGGTGGATTGTAGCTTTGGACTGTATTTTCGATTCTGATTTTGGCATCTACTAAAAGTAATAGAACCTTAAGCTTTCTGTCGGCAAAATGATAAATACATTCTCTAATTTCAAAAAGCTAGAATGCATTTCATCATTTCATTTAAATATGGCAAATATTTTTTCCTATATTTAAAAAAAATTTTGTCTAAAAAAAAATACTGCACCCCTCAACGACAAACACACACACAAGGGTGAGGTATCCTCAGAGGCTGCAGCATAGGCACCAGTGGTCACAGCAGGCTTTGGAGGTGTGGCAGCTGTGGGGTCTGGTACCCCGAGACTCCCTCCTGGACCGCTGCTGCTGCAAAGTCGCTTCAGTCGTGTCCGACTCTGTGCGACCCCATAGATGGCAGCCTACCAGGCTCCTCCGTCCCTGGGATTCTCCAGACAAGAGTACTGGAGTGGGTTGCCATTTCCTTCTCCTGGAGCGCTAGAGGAGGCTTAAACATGGAGACTCCCATGGTGCCCCATCCTTAGGCCCCCTTTCAGTCCCACAGACGCACTTCAAGTGATGCCAGTTTGCAGCTGGACTGGGATTCTGCAGTGTGGGTCTCAGCAGGGCCAGCGTGTGCCTTTGCAGTCAAGGCCAGGAAACAGCTGCACTGCCTCTGAAACTATGACAGAGCCCACTTCGCTTCACCCACACACACACCGTGGGTGGGTCCACTGGCGGGACAGGCCCTGGGGCTGCTGGCGGAGAGTGCCAGGGTTTGAGTGGACACAGGCCTGCCCACACTCTGAGGAAGGGGTGGGAGACTGAGGGAAGGGGGAGTCCGCAGTCCACCTTCCATGCAACACCTCCAGGTGGGCAGGAGAGTCAAGGGACCCAAGGGCAGAAGAAGGAGAGCCATCTGCTTCCCCAGACATCCATCACTCCTGTGGGATGGCCTAAGCCCAGCCCCGGAGAGTACGACATCACCACATCCAGCACTTCTGCAAGTCTTAACAAGACCTTCATCAATTGCTTGTGTTCTACCCAGCTCTGACTTTCATGTAGTGTTCCTACTGAAAATGGCATAAAGCACAGAGAACTCAATTAATCCAGGTTAGAAGAAAATAATGTGGAAAATCTTCTCTCCTCACCCCCACAAGGCTCCAGCTGTGGACCTAACACTTGTAACACTGATCTGTGACAGAAAAAGAGGCTCCAATAGGGGTTGAAAATGATTTCTTGTTTCAGCCAGTCTTCCACCCTCAGCAAGACAAATTAGTAGGCTTTGACAGGACCCTCAGTTGTTTCACAAACTATGTGCTGCTTTCTTATTGAGGAAATTTCAAAACTCCGCTTTTTAGAAATGTTTCAAATGTGTTTCACAATTAGCACCCTTTTTACCACCAAGATAATTTTTGTTCCAAAGCCAAGAAACCCAACTAATTGGCTCATGTGGAAAAGAAACAAACAGAATATCAAATAAAAGGGACATCAAACATGAGTGAATTCAAAGGCTCAATATTTTCAAAGGCTTTAATCAGCCATGATTATTTTCATCTGAACCCCCCTCCCATATCCCTTCCCATCCCATCCCTCAGGGTTGTCCCAGTGACCAGGCCCTGAGCACCCTGTCTAATGCATCGAAGCTGGACAGATGATATATTTCACTTACGGTAATATACATGTTTCAGTGATATTCTCTCAAATTCATCCCACCCTCGTCTTCTCCCATGGAGTACAAAAGTCGGTTCTTTACATCTGTGTCTCTTTTGCTGTCTTGCATATAAGGACACATGTACACCCATGGCTGATTCATGTGAAAATATGGCAAAAATCACTACATATTGTAAAGTAACTAGCCTCCAAATAAAATAAATAAAAGGCTTTAAATAATCAGTCTTCCCATGTGACTTTAATTTTTCCACCAGGCATATTGACAGCTGAGCGTCATTCTCTCTCTGGCCCAGTCACTTCATTTTTCCTGGAGCTATTAGTAATTGCCCTCCACTCTTCCCCAGTAGCATATTGGACACCTTCTGACCCAGGTGCCTTATCTCCCATTGTCATATCTTTTTGTGTTTTCATACTGTCCATGGGGTTCTCCAAGCAAGAATACTGGAGTGGATTGCCTTTACCTTCTCCAGTGGACCACATTTTGTCAGAACTATTCCCTATGACCCATCTGTCTTGGGTGTCCCTGCTTGGCATGGCTCAAAATTTCATTGAGTTACGCAAGCCCTTTTGCCACAAGGCTGTGATGCATGAAGGGGATCAGCTGTGGGCAAGAATCCCTTAGAAGAAACAGAGTGGCCCTCAGAGTCAACAAACTCAGAAATGCAGTACTCCGGTGCAATGTCAAAAAGGACAGAATAGTCTTGGTTCATTTCCAAGGCAAACCATTCAACATCAAAGTAATCCAAGTATTTTCCCTAACCAAAGAAGCTGAAGTTGACTAGGTCAACAAAGACCTATAATACCTTCTAGAACTAACACCAAAAGAAAATGTCCTTTTCATCATCAGTTCAGTTCAGTTGCTCAGTTGTGTCTGACTCCGAGACCCCATGAATCACAGCACGCCAGGCCTCCCTGTCCATCACCAACTCCCAGAGTTCATTTAGACTCACGTCCATCGAGTCAGTGATGCCATCCAGCCATCTCATCCTCTGTTGTCCCCTTCTCCTTCTGCCCCCAATCCCTCCCAGCATCAGAGTCTTTTCCAATGAGTCAACTCTTCGCATGAGGTGGCCAAAGTACTGGAGTTTCAGCTTTAGCATCATTCCTTCCAAAGAAATCCCAGGGCTGATCTCCTTCAGAATGGACTGGTTGGATCTCCTTGCAGTCCAAGGGACTCTCAAGAGTCTTCTCCAACACCACAGTTCAAAAGCATCAATTCTTCGGTGCTCAGCCTTCTTCACAGTCCAACTCTCACATCCATACATGACCACAGGAAAAACAATAGCCTTGACTAGACGGACCTTTGTTGGCAAAGTAATGTCTCTGCTTTTGAATATGCTATCTAGGTTGGTTATAACTTTTCTTCCAAGGAGTAAGCATCTTTTAATTTCATGGCTGCAGTCTCCATCTGCAGTGATTTTGGAGCCCAGAAAAATAAAGTCTGACACTGTTTCCACTGTTTCCCCATCTATTTCCCATGAAGTGATGGGGCCGGATGCCATGATCTTCATTTTCTGAATGTTGAGCTTTAAGCCAACTTTTTCACTCTCCACTTTCACTTTCATCAAGAGGCTTTTTAGTTCCTCTTCACTTTCTGCCATAAGGGTGGTGTCATCTGCATATCTGAGGTTATTGAGATTTCTCCCAGCAATCTTGATTCCAGCTTGTGTTTCTTCCAGTCAAAGTAGGAAGTCAAGAGATACCTGGAATAACAGGAAAATTTCGCCTTGGAGTGCAAAATGAAGCAGGGTACAGGCCAACAGAGTTTTGTCAATAGAACACACTGGTCACAGCAAATACCCTCTTCCAACAACACAAGAGACAGCTCTACACATGGTCATCACCAAGTAGTCAATACCAAAATTAGATTGATTATGTTCTTGGCAGCTGAAGATTGAGAGCCTCTATACTGTCAGCAAAAACAAGACCAGGAGCTGACTGTGGCTCAGATCATGAACTCCTTATTGCAAAATTCAAGCTTAACTTGAAGAAAGTAGGGAAAACCACTAGGCCATTCAAGTATGATCTAAATCAAATCCCATATGATTATACAGTGGAAGTGGAAATTAGATTCCAGGGAGTTGGTCTGATAGATAAAGTGCCTGAAAAACTATGGACAGAGGTACATAACACTGTATAGGAGGCAATGACAAAACCATCTCAAAGAAAGGTTTTACAATGAAAAACACCATGAACAACGTTCAAAGATATTCAATATTTAGAAGAAAAAATTTATTAAATATATATCATACAGGACTGATTGATACCTACAATATATAAAGAAAACAAACAATAAAACTACAAAATAACCAACATGAATATAGATAAGTATGAAATCAGACCAGGCACTCTGACTGCTATAAGAGACTGCCAGGGTGATTCCCAAAGGTGTCTGGCTTCCTGGTCATTGTGTCAAGTCTGCAGCTTTGTTTGGAAATTTATTGAATCAGCCAAAACTAGGCTGAAAGGCTAAGGATAATAATTGTGCTGGTGTCTGGATGTATGCTTCTTTACTTGCAGTCCTTTTAAAAATTATAAAACTATGAGATGGATGGTGGTTCTGCTCTTAGGAGGTGTGCATGTCTTTAATCCACATTGGCCTCTACACGCACACAGCCATCTCAGCCTGACTTGTGAACTGCTGAAACCTGGAGCGAGCAGTTGATCTTTCAGAAATTCGGACCCTCATAGTTCAGGCTCTTCATCCATAACGAGGAATGAACTGGAGAGGCTGTGGGAGACTCCAAACATTGAACCTCCACTGTGGCGTGCTGATCGCTGCATGAGATATTCTGATGGTCTTCCATCTCTATTCTTAGAAAAGATTTGTCTGATATATCTTATTCAAATTCTTTGATTTATACAATACACCTTGGTACTTCTTTTATGAGATACACACAGATTTGTTAAAGAATGGTAGGGCATCTAGGGAGGGAAAAATTTGAGTAATAATTTTAAAAGGGAAATGGGATGCAGTGGGCTCAAAGATATGGGGACTTGGAAAAACATTCATTTTCTTAGCAAGAGGATCAGTTTAGAGTTTCTTTTTTGTTTGTTTTTCTTTAATTTTTATTTTATATTGACCTAAACCTGATTTCACTCTCCTCTCCTTTTTCACTCTCTTTCACTCTTTCACTAAAGACAGTGAAAAGGCTGGCCTAAAACTCATTATTCAGAAAACTAAGATCATCGTATCTGGTACCATCACTTCATGGCAAACAGATGGGGAAACAATGGAAACAGTAGGAGACTTTATTTTGGGGGCTCCCAAATCACTTCAGATGGTGACTGCAACCATGAAATTTAAAGATGCTTCCTCCTTGGAAGAAAAGCTATGACCAAACTAGACAGCATATTAAAAAGCAGAGACATTACTTTACCAACATTTCTCTGTCTAGTTGAATCTATGGTTTTTCCAGTAGCCATGTATGGATGTGATAGTTGGACTGTCTAGAAAGCTGAGCACCGAAGAAGTGATGCTTTTTAACTGTGGTATTGGAGAAGACTCTTGTACTGCAAGGTAATCCAAACAGTCAATCCTAAAGGAAATCAATCCTGAATATTCATTGGAAGGACTGATGCTAAAGCTGAAACTCCAATACTTTGGCCACCTGATGCAAAGAATGGACACATTGGAGAAGACCCTGATGCTGGGAAAGATTGAAGGCAGAAAGAGAAAGGAACAGAGGATGAGATGGTTGGATGGCATCACCAATGTGATGGACAAGAGTCTGACTAGGCAACCGGAGATGGTGATGCACAGGGAAGGCTGGTGCGCTATAGTCCATGGGGTCACAGAGAGTAGACACGACTGAGCACTTGAACGGAACTGGTAGTTGATTTACAATGCTCTGTCACTGTCATGTGTACAGCAATGCTATTCACATGTCAGTCAGTCAGTTCACTCACCCAGTCTTATCCAACTCGTGCAACCCCGTCAACTTGCATGAGTTGCATAAAGTTGCATGGACTTGCAAGACATGCATAAAGAAGCATGCCAGGCTTCTTTAGTTCCTCTTCACTTTCTGCCATAAAGGTGGTGTCATCTGCATATCTGAGGTTATTGAGATTTCTCCCGGCAATCTTGATTCCAGCTTGTGCTTCTTCCAGCCCAGCGTTTCTCATGATGTACTCTGCATATAAGTTGAATAAGCAGGGTGACAATATACAGCCTTGATGTACTCTTTTTCCTATTTGGAACCAGTCTGTTGTTCCATCTCCAGTTCTAACTGTTGCCTTCTGACCTACATACAGATTTCTCAAGAGGCAGATCAGGTGGTCTGATATTCCCATCTCTTTCAGAATATTCCAGTTTGTTGTGATCCACACAGTCAAAGGCTTTGGCATAGTCAATAAAACAGAAATAGACATTTTTCTGGAACTTTCTTGCTTTTTTAATGATCCAGCGGATGTTGGCAATTTAATCTCTTGTTCCTCTACCTTTTCTAAAACCAGCTTGAACATCTGGAAGTTCACAGTTCCTGTATTGTTGAAGTCTAGCTTGGAGAATTTTGAGCATTACTTTACTAACGTGTGAGATGAGTGCAATTGTGTGTTAGTTTGAGCATTCTTTGGCATTGCCTTTCTTAGGGATTGGAATGAAAACTGACCTTTTCCAGTCCTGTGTCCACTCCTGAGTTTTCTAAATTTTCTGGCATATTAAGTACCGCATTTTCACAGCATCATCTTTTAGGATTTTAAATAGCTCAACTGGAATCCCATCACCTCCACTAGCTTTGTTCATAGTGATGCTTTGAACACTTTGGATACGGGAATGACAAACCATTTCAGTATTCTTGCTTTGAGAACCCCATGAACAGTATGAAAAGTTATTTGCATATACATATACAAATATCTATTCCTTTTCAGATTCTTTTTTCATATAGATTATTGTATATTATTGAAACAAGTTCCCTGTAGGTCCTTATTGATTATCAATATTCTATATAGTATATATAGTAGTGGGAATATGTTAATCCCAATTTTGGCCCTGCTCATAGCCCTGCAATCCAGTTCGGGTAAAGGATTAACTTTATTTTTAGGAGCTCTAACATGAATCAGTTCATGACAAGACAATGATGTTAATAAGATGCCAGAGAAATGAAAAGTTGTTACCAGAAATAAAAGGGATTGATTTGATTAAGGATTAATTGTTGTACAATTGTGCAGTTGAAAAACTTTCATTCTTGTCTTCTAGGAAAAGAAGTGGCAGTTTAAGAAAAGAGCACCTTCTAAATCCTTCAGGGCTCACAGCCATTCTACAGGGAAAGAAACATTTTCAGCCACAACCTGTATGTTCTCTAAATTAACTTTTGAACCCAAATCTGTGATGCTGTTGCAAAGGGAGGAAGATATGAAGGGGTGGTAGAGCTGCTTCTCTTTTGAGGATCAATCCTTTGAGGATTCAGCTCTCTTGTCCTGCCTGCCTGCTGCTGCTGCTGCTAAGTCACTTCTGTCGTGTCCTACTCTGTGCGACCACACAGATAGCAGCCCAGGAGGCTCCCCCGTCCCTGGGATTCTCCAGGCAAGAACACTGGAGTGGGTTGCCATCTCCTTCTCCAATGTAGGAAAGTGAAAAGTGAGAGTGAAGTCGTGTCTGACTTTTAATGACCCCGTGGACTACAGCCTATACAGCTCCTCCATCCATGGGATTTTCCAGGCAAGGGTACTGGAATGGGTTGCCATTGCCTTCTCCACTTGTCCTGCCTAGGATCCCTCAAAACCTAAGGCTAATTTAGGTTAAGTGCTGGGGTATTTCAATGTCATATTGTAGTGTCCTTCTGTCCTCTTAATTCATGAAATACTTTACTTATATTAACATGGTTTCTCAAGGTTTCAGGACCAGGAGTGAACATGTGGATACGATCCTGCCCATATTGGGCACAGCACATAGAAATATTAAATGTGGGTGGGAGTAAAATGAGAGCACTGGGCCCTGGAATCTCTGCATCTCCATGCAGAGAGAGGGAGTCTCTCCCTCTGAGAAAGCTCTGAATGGGCTTCACTTCCTCCATCCATCTGGCATTCCCTGGCAAGGCCACCATTGTCCACCTCCTACCTCAGTTACCATAGCATCTTCATGAGGGAATTTTGCTATTCCAGTCTTGCCTTTTTGTAATTCATCCTTCATTACAGTCAGAATGACCTTTGTAAAAAACAGATTTTTCTTTGTCATTCCTCTGGTTAAAGTTCTGTATCAGGCTCAAACAGCACTTGAAATAAAATGATAGGCCTTGGCATCAGTGAGGATGTAAAGGGCCTTGTCCTTTTCTTAAGAACTTTGAAGTTCATCTTTCCTTTCATATATGTCTCCTCTTTACCAGCTTCCTGACTGAGGTGTGATCTTTCAAGTTAGAAGCAGAGTCTCAGCACTCTCTCCCTTTATTCTTACCAGAAACTGGGCCTTGAACTGAGCTCAGGACCAGCAAGGCCCTGAGTAGCATCTTAGAGGAAGCTCTGGAATGTTGTCAGCGCAGTGATGGGAGAAACCAGGCAGCTTCCTTAATAAAGGTGAGCCAAAACAATGGTATCTTTGAGTTCTATACTGAGCAGTCCTTGTCATCAGATAGACATGGTTATAGTTGGGAATTAGCTCAGCAGAATGGAATGAGTTGGATGTGCCTAGTGTCTTGTTTTCAAAAGGTGCAACATGCAACTGGGGAATTTGTATAGGATCAGTTTCCAAGCAGCCAGCACAGATACTAGAATTCTTTGTCATGTTTGATTTTCTGTCTGTTCCTTGACACTCTTTCTCTATCTTGCCCTTGTGTTCTTCATGTGTTTATGTGTGTGTTGACAGTGATTCTATAACCCAAAGTGAAGTTGGTCAATATCTTTGGCCATTATTATGACCAAAATCAATCATTCATGGTATTTGGAAACCTATGTACATGACACATAGCAGAACAGTTTGATGATGTAGAGATTATATTGGTTTATCTTTGAAGTGTGTGTGGAGAACCCATGCTTGTGCACACCTGGAAAGCAGAAGGTTGACCCTTAGTCAGCTCAGGCCCCCAGAAGTCATCTAAGATTTTTTCATTCTAATAAGGAAGCTTGTCATTGCTGAATAAAGAAGGCCTAAGACTTTCTATTATTATTATTATTATTGGGAATTATAATATTTAGAAAAACAAAGGGGTACACAGAATTCACCATAGGATATCTAGGACAGAACAAGATGAATATAATTCCTTGAATAGATCATGTTATTTTATGTGTCTAAGGCTTCCTCCAGGCCCTTTCCCTTTTCTGAAATCTCCCATAAAATTCTATTTGATTTAATTTCTGCTAGGAAATATTTTTACCACCCCCCTGACCCTGCCTGCCACTGGGAATTTAGTGACCACAATTATGCACTCCAATTATGACAGTCTGATTCTCTCTTCATATATACAGTGGACTATTCCTCAGCCATTAAAAATTATAAAATAATGCCATTAACAGCAACATGGATGGACCTAGAGAGTGTCGTAAGTGAAGTAAGTCAGAGAAGGAGAAATATTATATAACATCCCTTATTGTGTAATCTAAAAAGAAATGAAACAAATGAACTTGCAAAACAGAGAGACTCACAGGTTGAGTCCCCTGGTAGTTCACCTGAAACTACCACAGCATTTTAAAGCAGCTATACCCTAGGACAAAATAGAAAGTTTAAAGTCTGGGGGGAAAGCCTCAATTTCATTGCCTTGATCTTCTGTTTGCAATCAGTTTAGAACATGCTACAAAATATTTTCTTAGATTGTTATTTAACACAGGAAATTTTCTGTAGAATATTTTGATACTTATTTCTCCCCAATCTTTGTCTGAAATTTATTTGCTGATATTTTCTTGGCTTAAGTAATCCTCCCTGTTGTTTTTAACTTTTACAGGTGGTAGTTTTTCTATGCAATTTCGGGGAATATTTCTCTGATCACTTAATTAGGGCCTATGCTAGAATTCACTGGTCTTGTTGACTTTAATTTTTAAAATTTGGCCTTAAGGCACTGTATTTTCAAATTTTTTATATTACATACATTCTGATTTTCACATGCTTGTTATGCTGTTATATTTAGTAGTTCTCTGCTCATCCTTTAATTTGATGATTGAAATAGTTAATATCATCATCTGGAATTTATTTCAGAACTAGTATATTGTTTAATATAATTGTTCAGTTTTTGAGCAGTGTTGATGGTAATTTTTGCCAAGATCATGCCATATGGGTCCCATCACTTCATGGCAGATAGAAGGGAGAAAGTAGAAACTGTGACAGATTTTATTTTCTTGGGCTCCAGAATCACTGCAGATAGTGATTGCAGCCATTAAATTAAAAGACGCTCTTCTTTGGAAAGAAAGCTATGATAAACATAGACAGTGTATTAAAAAGTAGAAACATCACTTTGCTACTACAAAGTCCATAAAGTCAAAGCTGTGGCTTTTCCAGTAGTCAAATACAGATGCGAGAGTTGGACCATAAAGAAGGCTGAGGACTGAAGAACTGATGCTTTTAAATTGTGGTGTTGGTAACAAACACATGAAAAGATGCTCAACATCACTCATTATCAGAGAAATGCAAATCAAAACCACTATGAGGTACCATTTCATGCCAGTCAGAATGGCTGCGATCCAAAAGTCTACAAGCAATAAATGCTGGAGGGGGTGTGGAGAAAAGGGAACCCTCTTACACTGTTGGTGGGAATGCAAACTAGTATAGCCACTATGGAGAACAGTGTGGAGAGTCCTTAAAAAACTGGAAATAGAACTGCCTTATGACCCAGCAATCCCACTGCTGGGCATACACACTGAGGAAACCAGAATTGAAAGAGACACGTGTATCCCAATGTTCATCGCAGCACTGTTTATAATAGCCAGGACATGGAAGCAACCTAGATGTCCATCAGCAGATGAATGGATAAGAAAGCATTGGTACATATACACAATGGAGTATTACTCAGCCATTAAAAAGAATACATTTGAATCAGTTCTAATGAGGTGAATGAAATTGGAGCCCATTATACAGAGTGAAGTAAGCCAGAAAGAAAAACACCAATACAGTATACTAACGCATATATATGGAATTTAGAAAGACGGTAATGATAACCCTGTGTGCGAGAGAACAATTGAGACACAGATGTATAGAACAGTCTTGTGGACTCTGTGGGAGGGGGAGAGGGTGGGATGATTTGGGAGAATGGCATTGAAACATGTACAATATCATATAAGAAACGAATCGCCAGTCCAGGTTCGATACAGGATACAGGATGCTTGGGGTTGGTGCACTGGCATGACCCAGAGGGATGGTATGGGGAGGGAGGTGGGAGGGGGGTTCAGGATGGGGAACACGGGTACACCCGTGGCGGATTCATGTTGACGTTTGGCAAAACCAATACAATATTGTAAAGTAATTAGCCTCTAATTAAAATAAATAAATTTAAATTTAAAAAAATAAAAAATAAATAAATTGTGGTGTTGGAAAAGACCCTGGAGAGTCCCTTGGACTACAAAGAGATAAAACAATTCAATCTGAAAGGAAATCAACCCTGAATATTCATTGGAAGGACTGATGCTGCAGCTGAAGCTCCAATACGTTGGCCACCTGATGCAAGACCTGACTCATTGGAAAAGACTCTGATGCTGAGATTGAGAGCAGGAGAAGGGGCGACAAAAGATGAGATGGTTAGATAGCATCATCGACTCAGTGGACATTAATTTGAACAAATTCTGGGAGACAGTGAAGGACAGAGAAGCCTGGTGTGCTACAGCCCATAAAGAAGCAGAGAGTCAGACAGGACCTAGCAACTGAAAAAGAACAACAAAATAGTAATTTTAGAATGATGTCCTTGAATTATCACAAGGAGAGTCACATAGCCGGAAGTCCTAAAGACAGTGCCTTGGCCGATGTGAATGAGTGGGTCCCTTGCTCTGTATATGAGTGTCTGGGCCTTTCCAAAAGGTTGCAGATAATATTGCAGGAAGACTTTCTGATACAGTGAGTTTTTCTGTAGATAACTGTGCCTTTTTAGGGTGTCTGGGCACCCTGAAAAGATTGGTTTCTTTTCTTGGCATAATAATGGATGTATTCCAGAAAGGGGACTGTATCCACAGTTGGCAATGTGGGAAATTTGTACGGCTATGTGGTGAGGCAGAATGATTCCAGCTGGGCTTGGTGAAAGAGAAGGAGGTTTTAGTGATAAAAAGGTCCCCTCTCGGCACTGGGATGAATGTTTCTGGTTTCCTCAGACAATAATTTGGAAAGCAAAGTGGAGAACAGCCGTCACCAGGTGACTTTTGGAAGACCTTCCAATGACAAAGGAGAAGGTTCACAGATAAGGAGGAGAGGGAAGTGGCAGCAAACTTGAGCAGGGGCTGGGGAGGGGGCAGTCCTGCTGGAAGGCAGGCTTCCCTTTGGCTTGGTAAGGCCTGGAAATAGCAGGTGGCTCTTCAAAATATCACTCAGTTTAGAACCTTTCAATAACCTTTTCCAGTGTCCTCCATGCAGGTAAGATATTAGTGTGCTGTGACAGGAAAAATATCAGCCTTGAACTCACCAGTCAGAACAAAAACAGAGGAAATGGAAGAGCTGAAAGAGAAGGCTGTCTATCAGGAGGGGTGGAGAGGAAGCAAAGAGCATGACTGTAGCAGAAGCTTAGGTAACTGAAAAGGAACAGACTCTCAGCAATGCATGTGCCTCCTCATATGGATGCTTAATTTGACACATGCCAAAGAGAATTCCTAATCACCTTCCCTGAAAGCTGCTCTCCTGTAATCTTTTCTCAGTTAAAAACAGCTGTTTCAGAAAAAATAAATAACAAGCAGCTGTTTCATCCATTTGTTTAAAAAGTAACTGGGAATTCATTCTGGACCATGCATTCCCCATACTCCCCCATTAGCAAGTCCATCTGGCTGAACTATCACTATATACCCCAAATATGAGTCCATCCTTAATGTCTACCACAGGAATCTGGCGCAGGAGGTGATCGTTTCTCTCCTGGAGGAGTGTAACAGCCTTCCAGCCGTCTTCAGTAGCATTCTTGCCCTCTGCCACATCCGATATCAGTTTTCCACTCAACAACCAGAGTGCTCTTTGAAAAATGCAAATTAGATCATATCATTTTCTTGCTTAAGAACTCCCAACTTTTGCCCTTACAGGTGTCATCATGTATACTTTTCGCACCTTAACTTTCAACAGTGCTAATGTCTGTGACAGAAAAAGAGGCTCTAAAAGGGGCACAATATGGCAGTTGTTCCACCTAAGCCTCCAACCCTGGGAAGTCAAATTAACAGAATTTGACAGAATTACCCTTGGTTGTTTCACAAAACATGTGCTGCATTTTTTTTTTATTTATCTTTTATTGAAGGATAAATGCTTTCCAGAATTTTGCTGTTTTCTGTCAAGCCTCAACATGAATCAGCCATAGGTATACATCTATCCCCTCCCTTTTGAACCTCCATCTCCCTCCCCATTCCACCCTGCTACGTTGATACAGAGCCTCTGTGTGAGTTTCCTGAACCATACAGCAAATTCCATTTTGCTATCTATTTTACATATATTAATGCAAGTTGCATTGTTACTCTTTCAACACATCTCACCCTCTCCTCCCCTCTCCTCATGTCCATAAGTCTTTTCTCTATGTATGTTTCTCCATTGCTGTCCTGCAAATAAATTCTTCAGTACCATTTTTCTAGATTCCATATATATATATGCATTAGAATATGATATTTATCTTTCTCTTTCTGGCTTACATCACTCTATAATACATTCTAGGTTCATCCATCTCATCAGAACTGACTCAAATACATTCCTTTTTATGGCTGGGTAATATTCCATTGTGTATATGTACCTCTACTTCTTTATCCATTCATCTGTCGATGGACATCTAGGTTGCTTCCATTTTCTAGCTGTTGTAAATAGTGCTGCACGGAACAATGGAATACCTGCGTCTTTTTCAATTTTGGTTTCCTCTGGGTATTTGCCTAGGAGTGGGATTGCTAGATCATATGATGGTCTTATTCCTAGTTTTTTAAGGTCTCTCCATACCATCTTCCATAGTGGCTATATCCATTTACATTCCCACCAACAGTGCAAGATGGTTCCCTCTTCACACCCTTTTCAGCATTTGTTTGTAGACTTTTTGATGAGGGCCATTCTGACTGATGAGAGGTGATACCTCATTGTAGTTTTGATTTGCATTTCTCTAATAACAAGTGATGTTGAACATCTTTTCATGTGTTTGTTAGCCATCTGTATGTCTTCTTTGGAGAAATGTCTGTTAGGTCTTTTTCCCACTTTTTGATTGGGTTGCTTGTTTTTCTGGTTTGAGTTGTATGAGCTGCTTGTATATTTTGGAAATTAATCCTTGGGCAGTTGTTTCATTTGCTATTATTTTCTCCCACTCTGAGGATTGTCCTTTCACCTTGCTTTAGTTTCCTTTGCTGTGAAACTGCTTTTAAGTTTAATTAGGTTCCACTTGTTTATGTTTGTTTTTAAATTTCCTTTACAATAGGAGGTGGGTCATAGAGGAGCTTATTGTGATTTATGTCATCAAGTGTTCTATGTTTTCCACTAAAAGTTTCCTAGTTTCTTGTCTTGCATTTAGGTTTTTAATCCATTTTGGATTTATCTTTGTTTATGGTATTAGGAAGTGTTCTAATTTCATTCTTGAACATGTAGCTGTCTTGTCCAGTTTTCCCACACCATTTATTGAAGAGGCTGTCTTTGTCCCATTGTATATTCTTGTCTCCTTTGTCAAAAACAAGATAGCCGTGGGTGCATTGGTTTACTTCTGTGCTTTCTATCCTGTTCCATTGGTCTACATTTCTGTTTTTGTGCCAGTACCATACTGTCTTCATGACTGTAGCATTGTAGTATAATCTGAAGTCAGGAAGGTTGATTCCTCAAGCTCCTTTCTTCTTTCTCAAGACTACTTTGGCTATTTGGAGTCTTTTGTGTTTCTAAATTGTGAAATTTTTGTTCTAGTTCTGTGAGAAATGTCATTGGTGCTTTGTCAGGGATCACATTGAATTTGCATTTTGTAGTATAGTCATTTTCAGAATATTGCTTCTTCCTACCAAGGAACATGGAATATCTCACCTATTTATATCTTCTTTGATCTCTTTCACTCTTGTCTTATAATTTTCTGTGTACAGTTCTTTTGTCTCTTTAGGTAAGTTTATCCCTAGATATTTAATTATTTTGGTGCCACGGTGAAATGGGATTGATTTCTTAATTGCTCTTTCTGATTTTTTATTGTGAGTATATAGAAATGCAAGTGATTTTGGTGTATTGACTTTGTATCATGCAACTTTCCTAAATTTACTGATTAGCTCTTATAATTTTCTGATACTATCTTTAGGGTTTTCAATGTACAGTATCGTGTCATCTTCAAGTAGTGAGAGCTTTACATACAGTTTTCTGATATGGATTCCTTTTATTTCTTTTTCTTCTCTGTCTACTGTAGCTAGGACTTTCAGAACTATGTTGAATAATAGTCATGAAAGTGGACATGCTTTCAGTTTTTCACCATTAATCATAAATGGATACTGAATTTTGTCAACAGCTTTTTCTGCATCTATTAAGATTATCTTTCAATTTGTTAAAATGGGATATCACATTGATTGATCTGTTTATATTAAAGAATCCTTGCATCCCTGGATGCACCACTCGATCATGGTGTATGAGCTTTTTGATGTGTTGCTAAATTCTGTTTCCTAAAATTTTGTTAAGAAGTTTTGCATCTATGTTCATCAGTGATATTGGCCTGTAGTTTTTTTATGTGTTGTCTTTGTCTGGTTTTGGTCATGTGCTGCTTTTTTATTGAGGAAAGTCCAGTACTCTTTGTTTGTGACAGAAATATCTCACATTTTGTGTTTAGCAGTTGGCAGTCTTCTTTTCCATTGAGATTATTTTGGTTTCAAATGCAAGAAGCCCAACTAAAATTACCTGCATGAGAAAAGGAAAATGAAATATGAAAATAACAGGGACCTCAAATGAGTGGATTCAGTGGCTCAAAAATGTTATCCAAGGGCCTTAATCCATCTCTAGCTCTTCCTCTGTGGCTGCCAGTAGCTCTCTATCTCACTCCCTCATCTTAGGAACTCATTCAGATATTTTCCTGTGGATAAACTTTTGATCAAAGCTCTCATTCTCCCTTTCCCTTTCCGCTGTTTTGCTAAGTTTGCTGCTACTCATATATCCTAACTGTATTTTCTATCTATTTTAAAACTCATAAAGTGTAAGGATTTGTGAAAATCATTGATCATATTATAATCTGATTCCTTCTTATGAAAAGTGAGCATAATGCAAAGAAATTAAGGGGCTATTTTAAAGATCCATGAGCCAGTGAATATTTAGCATTTGGGGCTGTGCTGAGCACAGGGACTGATCAGAAGACATTCAGCTATAAAGTAGCACATGTAAAGAAATTTGATATGTGATGGAAATGGCAATTCACATCCCTGACAGAGAGTGGATTATTCAGTAGCATTTAAAGATAATTAGCTACCCAATTATTTTTAAATATTTTAGTCCTCTAGTATACTGGAATCACAAAAGTACCATTTTGAATGGATAAAAGAGATAACTGTGATTTATTGCCTCAAAACAAATGTGTACATATATGATGTTGAGGTAGAGTAGTAGGAAGGGAATGTATATAATAGTGGGATGGGGAATAGGAGTGTTTATGGTAGTAAGATAGTAAAACAATCAGAACTAGGACATAAAAGGCATAGACATAAAAGAAACAAGAGAGTTAAAGTCTTTATAACAAAAAACCCAAAAACAAAATTGAAAGACATTCACATTAGGAACCAGGAGCAAATATTTATAGAATATATGTCATGCACAGGATTATTATCCATAATATATGATAAACCCAACAATAATAAAACTTCAAAAATATGAAAATGAATAAATATGATTATAAAATATAGCACACTAGCTGCTAGAAGAGACTGTCAGCAGGATTGCCAAGGCAAATTAGTTTTTGATCATTGTTTCATGTTTATAGCTCCATGTCCAGAAATCTGCTGGGCCAGTTTAGATTAACCTGAGAAGCTAAAAGTGATAACTGTGTCCATGCCTAGGTGTATGCTGCCTTACTTGGTACTCATCTTGAAAACTAAAACTATGAAATGGATGGTGGCCCTGCTCATAGGAGGTCTGCATGGCTTTAATCCACATTGGCCTCTACACTCACACAGCCATCTCAGGCTGACTTGTGAACTGCTGAAACCTGGAGGCAGCAGTTCATCTTCCAGAAATTCTGGCCCTCACTGATTCAGATTCTTCATCCAACCAGGAACAAACTACACAAGCTTTGGATGGGCTCTGATCATTGGACCTTTGCTGTCCTAAATGACAGTGCTGATTGTTCCATTACGTATTAATACTGTCTGCACTCTGTATTCTTGGAACAGTTTGGCTTCATATAATTTACCCAAAAGGTGGTTTGAACTATCTTTCTACCAATCAGGGATAGATATGAACACTAAGTCCACACACACAAAGGACAGATAAAAGGACAATGATCATACAAAAGGAATTTAACTCTCACTGATATTAGGAAGAGACAGAATTAAAAAAAAAAAAAAGATTAAGTATCTTTGTATATAATTGAGTTACAAAAAGATAAAAGTAACATATCAAGGAATAGAGAGGAATAGACAGAAAACCAGTACCTCCATGAACTACTATTTCTTTACATTATTACAGCTATTTTTGAGAGGTTAACACTTGCTACTTGCATACATTTTGACCCAGAATTTCAGTTTTTGGTATACACTGGTTAAATACAGAGTATTCTCCATAAAATACACAAAAATGGGACTTCCTTGGCTGCACAGTAGATAAGAAACTGCCAATACAGGGGATACAGACTCGATCCCTGGTCCAAGAAGTTCCCACATGTGGCAGAGCAATGAAATCTATGACCCACAATTAGTGAGCCCATATGCTGTAACTCCTGAAGCCTGTGGATCTAGCGACTGTGTTCTGCAACAAGAAAATCTACTGCAGCGATAAGCCCATGCTCTGCAATGAAGAGTAGCCCCTGCTTGCTGCAGCTAGAGAAAGCCCACATGCATCAAAGACTCATTGCAACCAAAAATAAATAAATAATTTTGTTTTAAAGATAAGCCCAATGTTCATCGCAGCACTGTTTATAATAGCCAGGCCATGGAAGCAACCTAGATGTCCATCAGCAGATGAATGGATAGGAAAGCTGTGGTACATATACACAATGGAGTATTACTCAGCCATTAAAAAAAATACATTTGAATCCATTCTAATGAGGTGGATGACTGGAGCCTATTATACAGAGTGAAGTAAGCCAGAAAGAAAAACACCAATACAGTATGCTGGTGGGGTGCAGTCCATGGGGTCGCTGGGAGTCGGACATGACTGAGCGACTTCACTTTCACTTTTCACTTTCATGCACTGGAGAAGGAGATGGCAACCCACTCCAGTGTTCTTGCCTGGAGAATCCCAGGGATGGGGAGCCTGGTGGGCAGCCATTTATGGGGTCGCACAGAGTCGAACACGACTGGAGTGACTTAGCAATAGCAATGCATATATATGGAATTTAGAAAGATGGTAATTACAATCTTGTATGCAAGACAGCGAAAGAGACACAGATGTATAGAACAGTCTTTTGGACTCTGTGGGAGAGGGAGGGGGGAATGATTTGGGAGAATGGCATTAAAACATGTATAATATCATATAAGAAACGAATCGCCAGTCCAGGTTCAACACAGGATACAGGAAGCTTGGGGCTGGTGCACTTGGATGACTCAGAGGGATGGTATAGGGAGGGAGGTGGGAGGGGGGTTCAGGATGGGGAAAACATGTACACCCGTGGCGGATTCATGTTGATGTATGGCAAAACCAATACAATATTGTAAAGTAAAAAAAAAAAAAAGAAAGAAAGAAAGATAAGCCCATAGAGGAAAAGTGAGTCATTCATTAACCATTTAACAAAATTGTTCTTTTAAGGATATCTGCTTCCTTCCTTCTTCCATGTCTTAATACAACCAGGAGGGAGATAAGTGTTGCTTTAGATTCCATACAGAAGAGAATTCATATTTCTCTTTGAATTCAGAGGAAGAGCCATTTCTTCCTCTCAAAGTTTCAGAACCCCTTATGTTGATGACATAGTTGTGAGCAGAATCTGCAGATACTTGACACAGAGATGGCGAGAAATGCCTTCTGCGGCTGTCATCGCTGGAGACCAGAACCTGGGAGACACTCTCAGGCAAAAGACTGAAAGCAGTGCAGGAGGTTTACCAATATGCACTTTGATAGACAACCCTTTGACCACACTTTCTCTCTAAGCTTTCTAAAGTTTAGAGTTATTGTGACTAAAGAATCAAAGTTTTGCCCAGCTAAAAGAGGCATCCACAATTTTAACCAACACTATGCCTCCCCAGAGATATTCGTATCATTGTGCTCAAAGTAGCAAACACATGATCTTCATTGTCATCGTGTTTGTAACAGCAACCCAAAAAAACAATGAATTTGCTGTACAAGCATCTTTTTATGAAGGCAGAAGAATAAGATACTAGAAACCTGTGCGAATGTATTGCTGATTTTTAAAGCAAACTTATGTACATGGGGAAAATAATTTTTGTTTCCATTCACCTGGTAAGATAAGAAGAAAACCTCATCAAGTGTAAAGAGGAATGCAGGTAACCAAAAAAAAAAAAAGTTTGGAAATGCAATATCTCATTATGAAATTTCTAAATAAAAGTCATCAAAGCTAGTGAAGACTAGACCTTAATTAAACAACAACAAAAATACTCCAAAGTGCATAACAAGAGGAAGCTACTAATAAAAGTTAAATACAGCAGTGGATAAAGGAGAGAAAATATCAACAAATAAGTTTCATGTAGACAGGAGGGAGAGTGAGTGTCAGAATATTCTAGATAAAATTTCCTGTGTTTAAGAATAATCTGAGAAAACATTTTCTAACATGGAAATTCACAGAAAAATGTAAGATCAAGGCAATGAAACTGCATATTTGACAGGAATATAAGACCGTCTTTGGGAATTCATAAGTGTGGTTATGAAATTGTCAGTGGAAGATGGGAAGGATAAAATTATTTCCTAGCAGGAACAAATCAAATATTATCTCACAGATTCTAGAAAAGAACAGAAGAAATCTTAGAGACATAGAACAACATGACCCATTCAAGCAGTTTTGTATTTATTTTCCTCAGTCCTACAAGTCTTATAGATTCTGTGTCTACATTTCTTCTTATTAAATATTGTAAGTCCTAAGATATTGAAAAGAATAGAAAGTCTTAAGTTACCTTGTTGGACAACCCCAATACTTTCTTATTAGAGAACAGATAGACCTGGATGATATCTGGTGGCCTGAAAAGGCTGAGGGTCAGACTTCTGCCATCATGTGTGCCCAAGGATGTTATCCACATATATTTCATAAATAAATTGAAATGATCTCTATCATCAAAATGATTTGTAATGTATCATATACATAGGTAAACAAATACCATGAATGATGGAGTTTGGGCCACATACATCCCAGAGATCACAGCCAAAACACATACAAATGACACTCGGAAGGACAAAGAAATGCACTCACCAAAAAGACTGAAAATCAGATGACAGAGCAGCTCTAATATCTGTGCTGAATGCTTGGACATTCTCCCTCAAAAGCTTTGCCCACGTCACATGTTGTACCTTTTACAAATGACACACTAATAACATTCTATCCACTCCATCCTGATGGGATAAGTCCCAACTCTAACTGTGTCTATCTGGTGACAAGATCTGCCCAGTATAGAACTCAAAGAAATCATTGTTCTGGTCCCCTTTATAAAGGAAGCTCCCTTGTTCCTCCCAGGACAGAGCTGAGAGCAAATCCAGAGCTTCTTCCAAGATG
This sequence comes from Bubalus kerabau, assembly GCF_029407905.1. Classification (NCBI taxonomy): domain Eukaryota; kingdom Metazoa; phylum Chordata; class Mammalia; order Artiodactyla; family Bovidae; genus Bubalus; species Bubalus kerabau. The sequence continues at coordinate 23,410,812 of NC_073624.1, forward strand.
CTGCTGATCCTGCTCTCAGTGGCCTTGCTGGCCCTGAGCTCAGCTCAAGACCTGGTTTCTGGTAAGAATAAGGGGGAGGGTGCTGAAACTCTGCTTGGGGCTTGGGGAATCACACTGCAGTGAGGAAGCTTGTAAAGAGGAGACATAAGCGAAAGATGTGGCTGCAGGCTGCTTAAAAGAAGAGGAAGGCCCTTCACCTCCTCTATGATGTGAAGGCCTCAAACTTGGTACCACTGGAAACCAGCACAGAATTTTTAAGCAGAGCGATGACAAATTGAGACTTTTCTCTGTGCTATGAAGGATGCGTTGCAAAAAGGCAAGACTGGAACAGACAAGTTCCCTCATGAAGATGCTATGATAATCAAAGTAGGCAGTGGATGAAGGTAGCCTTGCGAGGGGATGCCAGATGGATGGAGGAGGTGAAGCCCATTCAGAGCTATTTCGGAGACAGAGACAAGAGTAATAAATCTGTCTACCTAGAGATATAGAGATTCCAGGGCACAGTGGTCTCATTCTACTCCACCCACGGGTAATATTTCAGAATGTTTTGCCCAATATAGACATGATTATATCCACACCTTTACTCCTGGTCCTTTTACCTTGAGAAACCATGTTAATATAAGTGAAGTATTTCATAAATTACAAGGGCAAAAGGACACTAAAATATCACGCTGAAATTTCCAGCATTTAACCCAAACTAGCATGAGAGTTTGAGGAGTCCTAGGAAGGGCAAGAAGGTCTCTCCTCTTTTGAATGTGTGGTTGACTCTCAACACAGAAACAGGCCTGCCATGCCTTCATGTCTTCCTCCTTTTGCAACAGCATCAAGATGGCATCAAAACATTATAATATCTTAGAGTATATATAGAGTGCATCCCTTTTCCTGTAGAGCATTGTGAGCCCTGAAGGATATAGGCTCATTCTCTGCTTCTTTTCCTAGAAAGCAACAGTGAAGAGTCTCTGAGTACCATACTAGGTAAGTTGCAATTAATCCTCCATCATCTTTCTTTATATCATTGGCAACTTTTTGTTCTCTGGTGTCCTATTATCATCATTATTTTGTGAAGAGTTATAATCAGTGATAGAAACACTAAAGATAAAGGCAGTCCTTTCTAACCTTGGTTTTCAGGGCCATGAGCAAGGCCCTAACATGAATAACATGGTGTCTAGCCTGGATGACACTGGATATGCTCCCTGTTCCCTCAGGCCAGAAATGATTGTTGAGAGAGGACAACAAAGGGAAGGAGTCACAATTCTGACTCCTACAGCCCACTGAGAACCAACCCCTCCACTGACTGTTTCCTTCTTCCTCAGTATTCTTCTTTCAATATGTCGTCTAGCAAACCTGCAAAGAAGCCAGGTCTGGTTCATTTTTAGTCTGGTTTTCTGCTCAGCTGTGTCACAGTACCTAATTAAAATTTGCGAGTTATTTAGTGACCCCTGTGTGGGCCATCATGTTGTCTCTCTCTCTCTCTCTCCTTTTCCTAGTATTGCTCCACCTGGTTTTAGAGCCAGAGAGTTCGACATATACTCTCAATGGGCAAGGCTTGGGGTCATAGTTGGCAGGTTATGTCAGTGACCCAAAATATATCTGGCAAGCATAACTGACATGATTAATCCCTTTGCTTTTCTTCTGTCCTCGTAGACATATTCTGGGAATTCTAAGATATCCAGCACCTTCTTTTTTGCCAAATTGAAGATACTCTTTTTCTCAAGAGCATAGAGCTAAGACTCAGTTTCACTAGTATATGGGTACTGCAAAAAGACATGATAAGGAAGGACATTAGTAGTCGAGAGGAGTACAGCAGAAAGAAGAAGTGAGTAGGAAGAAAGCTAGTATTTGAGAGTTGGGTTCTGGAGGAAAGAACTTTCCAAAAGTTTATCCAAGATCAAAATGAGAGGGGAGCCTTCCATCACCTAGTTCTCTCTTTGAACCAACTCAGATTTAAACTCAGACAACGATATTCCCAAACCACCTCCTGGAGGACCTGGAGGGCCACCACCTAGACCCCCTCCTGATGATGAAGATGAAGGTGAGGAACCTCCACCAGGGCCACCTCCATCAGGACCACCTCCACAAGGGCCACCTCCACCAGAGGAGCAACCTGAGGAGAATCCAGATGAAGACTCACCATCCAAGTAATCTGAAAGTCATTGACAGGTATGACTCCAGCTCACTCTCCATCAAATGCCCTAACCCTAAAGGTCTCACACTTTAGTGAGTCACTGAGTCAACAGAAAATATGTGAAAATTGCATAGTCCTGGACACAGATCCTAAAGGTGTCTATTCAGATAGTCTGAAATAAGGGAGCAAAACATTATAATCATTACCAGCTATCCAAGGTGATTTCAATTTTGAGAAGCAAGGACCATAAATAGCCTTTTCTCCAATGATCACCTGTCCTAAAGTGGGTTGCTGATGAGGAAGTACACCATGTTCTCCCTTGTCCTCCTCTCTGCTCCTCCTCCAGCTCAATGACCTCTCTTCTCAAGTTTGCACCTGACCAGGCCTCTCAGTGGAGAAGGCAATGGCAACCCACTCCAGTACTCTTGCCTGAGAAATCCCATGGACAGAGGAGCCTGGTAGGCTACAGTCCATGGGGTCGCGAAGACTCGGACATGACTGAGCGACTTCACTTTCACTTTTCATTTTCATGCACTGGAGAAGGAAAATGGCAACCCACTCCAGTTTTCTTGCCTAGAGAATCCCAGGGATGGGGGAGCCTGGTGGGTTGCCATCTATGGGGTTGCACAGAGTCAGACACGAATGACATGCCTTAACAGCAGCAGCAACAGGCCTCTCAGGTCCACTGTCCTGACTAAACAATACTTTAATTTTATGTTGCTAAATTTATCTAGCTAAAATATTTCCTTTTCAATTAGTATATGGTCAAGGTAAAAAAATAACTGAACAGAAAAGTATGAGGCTAACTCTGAAAGGCATCCACATCCTACCTTCCCACTTCGTTTCCCAAAGGCCATCACAGTTAACTCTCAAACATCGTCTTGGAATCACTTACACCCTTTTACACATAATTATCTTTTTTTTTTCCTTTTTTTTATTTTATGTTTTAACTTTACAATATTGTATTGGTTTTGCTATATATAAATGATGTCATACTTTAAGCCATTTTATAGGTTGCTTATTTCAAATAACATAGTTCTTAAAAATAGCCATAACAGTTCACAAAGCTATATGGGTCCATTTAATCCTCATTTTGTTTAGTTTTAAATTTCTGAAATTCCATTGTCTGGCTGTGCCATGATTCCTTTAACCAATCCTGTATCAGTGGACATTTAGGCCAGTTTCAGCTTTTCGCTAGTTAAAAATTGGTTGCAGTAACCATCTTTGTAAACACATATTTGAACACTTTAAATAGCAACCAAAAGATAAACAACCTAAGAACAACCTTTTATATTGCAAGCAACAATTTAGAGCTTGCAATAAAACATTATTTATGAGGTGCACAAAAATGACAGATTAAAAGAAATTTGGAACGAAACAGAAGAGGGAGGAAGAGAAGGGAAATGTGGTCTCTTGGCTACTTCCCTTCACTGTTATCTGCAAGGATTAGAAACCACCTGCCCACTTTGTGTCAATCTCCTCTTTTGCTTTTCAGAACATGAGTGTGAACATACCAGTCCTTCAGAAAGCCATGACATTGGAAGAAGGCAGTCTGTCTTCAATTTACCAATAAAATAATCAGCATCCAGTTTCTAACTGTCACGTCTCATTCTGGGTGTTTGTGAGTCTGAAATTTGAGGGCCAGGAACCCAACCTAGGAACATCCAAGACTGGTTCTCACTGATGCTTCCAGCAGTGTTCCTCCTGGACTGAATTCTTAGAAGACATTTTCCCTTTGTTCTTTGCTTGGGGACCGGAATGTGTATCTCCTTTCTGCCTCCTGTTGCCTCCCCCTTCCACCTGACACCTTTATTCAGAAGCCAGGTGCCTTTCCTGTCCTTCCCTGGTTTCTATAGCACTAAAGCGATGTTTTTATTATTTTCACACCTTTCTAGTAATTTTAGGGAAATAAAGAAAATATTGCAAATGTGAAGAAGTGGCAAGAGCTGAGGGAATCCTTAAAATTTCTGAAAGAATTGATCCTGGTTTCAAGTAAAATGAATGTGATACTAGGTCCCTATTCCCTCAAGCTCATTACCATGGTCCCCCCTTTTAAATCATTTCTGTTTTCTTTCTAGATCCCCCACCTTTCTATAACAAAATGTGAGTCATTTTCATAAACGAGATGTCATGTTGTTTTTATAAAGCAAGGAAAACCCCATTTGGGGTTCTTCAGACATGAGTTTATCTTATCTGTTTTTATTAACTGGACTTTTAGCAAGCTACTTCAACTTTCAGAACCTTTGTTTCCCTATCCATATAACGAGGGTAGTATTAATACCTACCCTGGGACACGAAAAGTAACAAATACCATACACAAAAATCTAGCAGAAGAACTTCCCTGGTGGTCCAATATTTAAAACTCTAACCTCCCAAAGCAGGGGACCTGGTTCGATCCATGGTCAGAAAACTAGATCCCACATACTCAACTGTAGATCCCTATGCTGAAACTAAAACATAGCACAACCAAATAAACAAAAATACATATTCCTTTTAAACACTGGCATAGAATGCCTCCAACACTTCCTAATAATTATCATAGGGAAGACTAGTACATGTGAAACTATAGGAAATTAAATATTTCCCAAATTAAACTGTTCATATTGCTTTGTCAGAAGATCAGATTACAATATTTTCTTTTTTTTTTTTTGAATGTCCTTTAATTTTATTTTATTTTTTTTTAAACTTTACATAATTGTATTAGTTTTGCCAAATATCAAAATGAATCTGCCACAGGTATACATTCTGACAATGCCTCTTCTAAATTCAAAAAACAATGAAAAAGTATTGGTTTTTCAGTAGCACTTTCTGGTGTCTTTTCATCTGTGTGATACTCTTTCTGATACTGATTCTGTCATGGAACATTGATAACTTCCACTCACTTCCATTTCTTAAAAGTTGGAAAATATTCCTGGGTTAAAAGACACTCTTAAAATGAGCATTAACAAAATCAATATTTAAAAAGAAACCTGACGTTGAGGCTGTTGACGTCAAGTGAAAAAACAAATGTTTTGATTCCATCAAAGGCTCCCGTACCTTCAAATCACATAGAATGAGAATCTGTCTAGGATGGAAAGCAGCCCATTCATGAACATCTCTGGCAAAGACTGACAAATCTTACGCACTAGAAAGAGGGGATCTCAGGAACATTCCTTCAGAGCCAGATTCATCCTAACTCCAAGTCTACTCACTCTAATACTGTTAATGAATGCTGAGTATGATTTTATTTTCTTACCTACAAGCTCAGACTATTATGCTGAACAGAAGTTAACGGAAACAGATTTTATTTAAACTGCTTCTTGAATTATTCATCTTTAAATGTAATATAGAACTTCTCATGGTGGATTGTAGCTTTGGACTGTATTTTCGATTCTGATTTTGGCATCTACTAAAAGTAATAGAACCTTAAGCTTTCTGTCGGCAAGGTGTCCAATATGTTACTGGGAAAGAGTGGAGGGCAGTTACTAATAGCTCCAGGAAAAACCAAGTGACTGGACCAGAGAATGACACTCAGCTGTAGATATGTCTAGTGGAGAAAGTAATGTCACATGGGAAGACAAATTAAAGCCTTTTACAAATATGAGCCTTTGAATCCACTCATGTTTGATGTCCCTTTTTTTGAATATTCCATTTTTCCTTTTCCACATGAGCCAATTAGTTGGGTTTCTTGCCTTTGGAACCAAAATAATCTTGGTGGAAAAAAGGATGCTTAAAGTGGAACACATCTTAAACATTTCTAAGAAAGTAGAATTTTGAAGTTCCTTCAATAATTGAGCAGCACATGATTTGTGAAACAACAGAAGGTCCTGTCAAAACCTATAAATTTGACTTCCTGTGGCTGAAGACTGGCTGAAACAAGAATCACATTCAGCCTCTATTGGAGCCTCTTTTTCTGTTACAGATCAAAGTATTAGAGGTTTTAAGTCTTGGAGTACAAAATGAAGCAGAGCAAGGGCCAACACAGTTTTGTCAATAGAACACACTGGTCAGAGCACCCTCTTCCAGCAACACAGGAGACGACTCTACACATGGACATCACCACATATTTAATACCGAAATCAAATTGATTATGTTCTTTGCAGATGAGATTGAGAACCTCTATACTGTCAGCAAAAACAAGGCCAAGAGCTGACTGTGGCTTAGATCATGAACTCTTTATTGCAAAATTCAGGCTTAAATTGAAGAAAGGAGGGAAAACCAATAGGCCATTCAGATATGACCTAAATCAAATCCCATATGATTATATAGTAGAAATGACAATTAGATTCAAGGGATTTGGCCTGATAAAGTGCCTGAAGAACTATGGACCGAGGTATGTAACACTGTATATGAGGCAATGACAGAAACCATGCTAAAGAAAGGTTTTACAATGAAAAACCATCATGAACAAAGTTAAAAGATACTCAATATTTAGAAGAAAAATATTTATAAAATATATATCATACAGGACTGATACCCACAATATATAAAGAAAATAAACAATAAAACTACAAAATAACTAACATGAGTATGGATAAGTATGAAATCACACCAGGCACTCTGGCTGCTATAAGAGACTGCCAGGGTGATTCCCAAAGGTGTCTGGGTTCCTGGTCATTGTGTCAAGTCTGCAGCATGTCTTTAATCCACATTGGCCTCTACATTCACACAGCCATCTCAGCCTGACTTCTGAACTGCTGAAACCTGGAGGGAGCAATAGATCTTCCGGAAATTCTGACGCTCACAGTTCAGGCTCTTCATCCATAACCAGGAACACACTGGAGAGGCTGTGGGGACTCCAAACACTGAACCTCCACTGTGGAGTGTTGATCACTCCATGAGGTATTCTGACGGTCTTCCATCTCTATTCTTAGAAAAGATTTGTCCAATATGACTTACTCAAATTCCTTGATTTATACAATACACCATGGTACTTCTTTTATGAAATACAGGCAAGTTTGTTATAGAACGGTAGGGTATCTAGGGAGGGAAAAAATTGAGCAATAATTTAAAGGGAGAAATGGCTCAAACAAATGGGGACCTGGAAACACATTCATTTCTTAGCAAGAGGTTCAATTATTTTGGAGTTTCATTTTTATTTTTCTTTAATTTTTATTTTATATTGCACTATAGTTGATTTCAGTCTCCTCTCCTTTTTCACTCTCTTTCACTCTTTCACTGAGGAGATGGGAAAAGTTGGGAAAAACTCAATATTCAGAAAAATAAGATCATGGAATCTGGTACCATATCATCATGGCAAATAGGTGAGGAAACAATGGAAACGGTAAGATACTTTATTTGGGGGGGGGGCTTCAAAATCACTGCAGATGGTGACTGCAACCATGAAATTAAAAGATGCTTCCTCCTTGAAAGAAAGGCAATGACCAAACTAGACAGCATACTAAAAAGCAGAGACATTAGTTTACCCACAAAGGTCCATTTGGTAAAATCTATGGTTTTTCCAGTAGTAATGTATGGATGCGAGTGTTGGACTATAAAGAAAGCTGAGCACTGAAGAACTGATGCTTTTGAACTGTGGTGTTGGAGAAGATTCTTGAGAGTCCCTTGCACTGCAAGGATATCCAAACTGTCAATCCTAAAGGAAATCAGTCCTGAATATTCACTGGAAGGACTGATGTTGAAGCTGAAACTCCAATACTTTGGCCACCTGATGCAAAGAATGAACTCATTGGAAAAGACCCTGATGCTGGGAAAGATTGAAGGCAGGAGGTGAAGAGGATGACAGAGGATGAGATGGTTGGATGGCATCACCAACGCGATGGACATGAGTTTGAGTAGACTCCAGGAGATAGGGATAAACAGGGAAGCCTGGCGTGTCGCAGTCTATGGAATCACAAAGAGTCAGACACACTGATGGACTGAACTGAACTGATAGTTGATTACAATGCTTTGTCACTTTAATGTGTACAGCAATGTTATTCACATATACATACAGAAATGTCTATTCCTTTTCAGATTCTTTTCTCATATAGGTTATTGCAGATGATTGAATCAAGTTCCCTGTAGGTCCTTGTTGACTATCAATTTTCTGTATAGTATATATAGTAGTGTGTATATTGTTAATCCCAACATCCAATTTATACCTCCACTCCCAGCTTCCCCTCTCGGTAACCACAAGTTTGCTTTCTAAGTCTCTACATCTATTTCTGTTTTGTAAAAAGTTCATTTATATCATTTTTAAAATTCCACATATAAGTGATATCATGTGGTATTTGTCATTCTCCTTCTGACTTACTCAGTATGATAGTTGCTAGGTTCATCCCTGTATCTGCGAATGACATCTACTCTTTTTTATGCCTGAGTTATTCCACCATTAGAGGTACCACATCTTTATCCACTTATCTTTTAATGGATTCTTAGCCTGTTTCCATTTCCTGGGGATTGTAAATAGTGCTGCAGTGAACACTGGGGTGCATGTATATTTTTGAATTATGATTTTCTCCAGATGTGGGAGTGCTGGATCACATGGCAGCTCTGTTTTTAGTTTTTTAAGGAAGCTCTGCACTGTCATCCATAGTGGCCTTACCAGTTTGCATTCCCACCAGTGGTGTAGGAGGGTTCCCTGTTCTGCAAACCCTCTCCAGCATTTATTATTTGTAGACATTTTGATGATGGCCATTCGGGCTAATGTGAGGTGAACCTCACTGTTGTTTTGATTTGCATTTTTCTACTAATTAAAGGTGTTGAGAACAAACTTTAAAAGTATCCAGGCCTCCCCAGAGTGAGGTAGACTCTTGCTAGCTTCTCCAGCATTTACCGTTGGTATTTTAGGGATTTTCTCACTCTGCAGCTTCTTCACATTTGCAGTATTTTCCATGTTCACTATAATTACTGGAATCTCAGAAAGGTGTGAAAAATTTTCATTGTTTCTATAAAATCCAGGGAAGGAGAAAAACAGTGGAGGTATGTCACCTGACAACTGGTTTGTGAATAAAGGTGTCAGAAGAATGGAGAGGCAATAGCAGGTAGAAAAATAGAGATCTAGCCCTGCCGCCAGGCAAAGAACAAAGGGAAAATGTTTTCCAGGAAGGTGGCCACAGAGAAAGCCGGTGGGAAACATCAATGAGAAGGGGTCTTGGATGTTCCTATGCTGGGTTCATGGCCCTCAAATTTCAGATTGATCCAGAATGAGAAATGGCACTTAGAAACTGGATGCTGACATTTTACTAGTAAATTGAAGATATACTGACTTGCTTCAGTGTCCTAGCTTTCTGAAGGACTGGTATCTTCTTATTAATTTTCTGAAAAACAAAAAAGGAAGATCAGACAGAATTGGCAAAGGGTTTCTAATCCCTGCTCCTCACTGAAGGGACGTAGGTGAGAGCTCAATATTTCTCCTCCTCTTCTTCCTCATTCTTAATTTCTATAAGGTTTATATGTATCTAACAGATACCGGGTTCTAAATTCTTGCTTGTAAGATGAATAAAAAGATTCTTCTGAGATTATCTCTTGACTGTAATGTTCAAATATGTACTTACAAGGATGATACCTACCATATATCCTATATTAACACAAATGAAAAACCAGCTCATATATCCATTCATGGAGGTTGGTTAATCATGCCATAGCCAGACACTGGATATATACAATGGTAAAACAAAACAATACCACCACCAACAACAAATAAGATCAAATAGATCCATATAGATCTATGAGCTAAAATGGAAGTATTCAAAGAATTATGTTATTTGAAGTGAACAGCAAGAGATCTACATAGAAAAAATGTCATTTGTGCATTAAAAAGATTATATGTGTGTGTTTGTTGCTTAGTCAAATCTGACTCTTTGTGACCCCACAAACTGTGGTCTGCCAGGCTCCACTGTCCATGGGATATTTTTCCATCAAGAATATTGGGGTGGGTTGCCATTTCCTAATCCAGACGATCTTCCTGACCCAGGGATTGAACCCGCATTTCCTGTGTCTCCTCCATTGCAGGTGGATTCTTTACTGCTGAGCCACCTGGGAAGCCTGTTCTTGCATGTTAAGTTGCTTTGCTTATGTCAAACTCATTGAGAAACTTTGTACTATAGCCTGCTAGGCTCCTCTGTCCAGAGGATTCTCTAGGCAAGAATACTGTAGTGGGTTGCCATGCCCTCCTCCAGGGGATCATCCTGACCCAGGGATCGAACCTGCATCTCCTGCAACACCCACATCTCCTGCAACTCCCACATTGCAGGCAAATACTGCATCACTGAGCCACCAGGGAAGCACCATGTATATATATATTGCACTTCCCAGTGGCTCAGCACAAAGGCAAGTATGGAGAATGTAACATGGAAACAGACATTACCATGTCTGGCTTCCCTGATGGAGCAGATGGTAAAAATCTGCCTGCAATACAGGAGACCCACGTTCGATCCCTGATTAGGAAGATCTCCTGGAGAGAGGAATGCCCAACCATTCTACTATTCTTGCCTGGAGAATTCCACAATTCCACGGAGAGAGTAGCCTGGTGGACTACAGTCTATAGGGTTGCAAAGAGTCAGACATGACTGAACGACTAACACTTTCACTTCCATGTAAAATCGATAGCCAGTGGAAATTTGCTATATGACTCGGGGAACTCAAACCTGTGCTCAGTAACAACTCAAAGGGGTGCGATGGGGAGAGAGGTGGGAGGGATGTTCAAGTGGGAGGGCACATAGGTAAACCTATGACTGATTCATGTTGATGTCTGGGAGAAATCAACACAATACTGTAAAGCAATTATCCTTCACTTAAAAATTAGTTAACTGAAACAATCATCTTGCAAAGCAGAAAATGCCGGTTCAATCCTGAGTGGGAAGATCCCATAGAGACAGGCTTTCCTGGTTTCTCAAATGATAAAGAATCCACCTGCAATGCAGGAGACCTGGGTTCGATCCTTGAGTTGGGAAGATATCCTGGAGAAGGGCATGACAACCCACTCCAGTATTCTTCCTGGAGAATCCCCATGGACAGATCACCATGGGCTGTAGTCCACAGGGTCACAAAGAGTCGGACACGACTGAGCAACCAAGCAGATGTGCATGTGGAGAAAGAAATGGCTACCCACTCCAATATTCTTTCCTGGGAGATCTCAGGACAGGGAAGCCTGTGAGCTACAATCCATGGGGTTGCAAAGAGTCTGACACGACTTAGCGATTAAACAACAAGGCACAACTGCTTTCAAGAGGATGTCCAAAAGAGCTAACTGTGGTGGATCTGGGGTAAGGAACTGGAGAGGTAGGATATAATAAGCCTTTAAGAGTTAGTCTCATACTTTATGTTTAGTTTTTTCCTAACTTGAGCATATATAAGCAATATTTTTAAATTACACAACTTAGTAGTAAAATTTTTCAGTATCAATCATCGGGGACACTGGACCTGAGAGGACTAGTCAGGTGGAAACTTGAAATGGTAAATGAATGAACCTGAGGAGGAAGACAAGAAAGGACCACAAGGCACCACCACTCTATTTCCTCATTACCAAACAGCTTTAAGACAAGTAGTAATCATTAGGGGAAGGGCAATTCATGGTCCATGTCTCTCAAAATCAGAATCAACTTAGATACCTTGTTAAAAATACACAGCTGTTGTTCAGTTGCTCAGTTGTGTCCAACTATCTGTGACCCAATGGACTGCAGCATGCCAGGCTTTTCTGTCCTTCACTATCTCCAAGAGCATGCTCAAATTCATGGCCACTGAGTCACTGATGCCATCCAACAATCTCACCCTCTCTTATCCCCTTCTCCTCCTGCTTTAATCTTTCCCAGCAACAGGGTCTTTTCTAATGAATCTACCCTTCACATCAGCTGGCAAAAAAATTGGAGCTTCAACTTCAGCATCAGTCCTTCCAATGAATATTCAGGTTTGAGTCTGTAGGATTCATTGGGTTGATCACCTTGCACTCCAAGGGACTCTCAAGAGTCTTCTCTGACCTGACAGCTCAAAAGTATCAATTCTCGCCATTCAGCCTTCTTTATTTTCCAAATCTCACATGCATACATAACTACTGGAAAAGTCGTAGCTTTGACTAGACGAACCTTTGTCAGCAAATATATGTCCCTGCTTTTTAATATGCTGTCTAGATTTTTCATAGCTTTTCTTCCAAGGAGCAAGTATTTTTTAACTTCATGACTGCAGTCACAATCTTCAGTGATTTTGGAGCTGAGGAAAATGAAGTCTGTCACGGTTTCCATTATTTCCCCATCTATTTGCCATGAAGTGATGGGACCAGATGCCACGATCTTCATTGCATCATGGCTGTCTGAGGAGGCCTTGCAAACAGCTGAGAAAAGAAGAGAAGCAAAAGGCAAAGAAGAAAGGGAAAGATATACTGATGAATGCACAGTTCCAAAGAAGAGCAGGGAGAGATAAGAAAGCCTTCCTAAATGAACAATGCAAAGTAACAAAGGAAAACAATAAAATGGGAAAGACGAGATATCTTTTCAAGAAAATTAGGAGATACCAAGAGAACATTTCATGCAAAGATGGGCACAGTAAAGGACAGAAATGGTATGGACCTAACAGAAGCACAAGATATTAAGAAGAGATGACAAGAATACACAGAAGAACTATACAAAAAGATCTTCACAATACAAATAACCACAATGGTGTGATCCCTCACCTAGAGCCAGACATCATGGAGTGTGAAGTCAAGTGGGCCTTAGGAAGCGTCACTATGAACAAAGCTGGTGGAGGTGATTCAATTCCAGCTGAGCTATTTCATATTCTGCGGCACTCAATATGCCAGCAAAATTGTAAAACTCAGCAGTGGCCACAGGACGGGAAAATTCAGTTTTCATTCCAATTCCAAAGAAAGGCAATGCCAAAGGATGTTCAAACTAATGCACAATTGCACTCATCTCACACGCTAGCAAAGTAATGCTCAAATTTCTCCAAGCAAGGCATCAACAGTACATGAACCATGAAACTCCAGATGTTCATGCTGGATTTAGAAAAATAAAATAAATGGAAAAAAATTTAAAAATAAAATTAAAAAAAAATAAAAAGAAAAGGCAGAGGAACCAGAGATCAAATTACCAACATCCACTGGATCATAGAAAAGGCAAGAGACTTCAAAAAAAAAACTCTACTTTTGCTTCATTGACTATGCTAAAGCCTTTAACTGTGTGGGTCACAACAAACTGTGGAAAATTCTTCAAAAGATGGTAATTCCAGACCACCTACCCTGTCTCCTGAAAAATCTGTACTCACATCAAGAAGCAACAGTTAGAAACAGACATGGAACAATAGACTGGTTCCAACTCGGGAAAGGAATACATCAAGGCTGTATATTGTCACTCTGCTTGTTTAACTTCTGTGCAGAGTACATCATGTGCAATGACGTCCTGGATGAAGCACAAGCTGGAATCAACATTACCGGGAGAAATATCAATAACCTCAGATATGCAGATGACACCACCCTTATGGCAGAAAGTGAAGAGGTACTATGGAGCCTCTTAAAGGTGAAAAAGAAGAGTGAAAAACCTGGCCTAAAAATACATGGTATTGCTACTCTATACCAGATTTCTGAATAGAGATCTTTAGAACGGGATTCACTACTATGAAATGTCCACATGTTTCTAGTTGATTCAGTGATTCACTAATTAATTCACTAATCACTGAATCATTTTGATTCTCAAAAATGTTTGAGAACTGTAGGGATTACTGACCTTGAATTATGCCTGTTATTAAGTTTCCAGATTGCTGGGTTTGTGGGCCTTGTGGAGGTCTTTGTGAGCTATCCCCTGGGGATAGGGGTTGCTAATCCTTCCCAGCAGGAGGTGGGGGAGAATGTCGATTACGAGGACCTCTTGATGGGGGTGGTCCATGTTGAGGCTGATCTCCTTATGGAGGCGGTCTCTGCTGAGGTTCACCATCTAGGTTTTCACCACTGGGAGGGGATCCAGGTGGTGATGCTCCAGGTCCCTCAGGAGGTCTCTGAACCTGCTCTGAGGATCCCTGGTTTTGGTTTTCTACATGGCACAAGAATAGAAGAATTTAGTGATGGAAGACTCCCACCTCATTTTCATCTCTTACCAGAGATGACCTTATCAAATAGTCGCTTTCTCCCAGGACCTACTTCTCACCTATCAACTTCCCTCTTACCCTCAGCTTCATTTTGAAGTATTCCTATTCATCCATATACTGTGATATTGAATGTTAGTTCTTTGATCCTGAGACAAACATGTGTATTCAATTTGGCTAGGAAGATGGTGCTGTAAATATGAGAATTTTCAGAGGATGCCTCCAAAGACAGCAGAAAAGCAAAGGGATTGTCCATGTCAGTTATGTTGCCGGTTGTATTTGGTGTCACTGACATAACCTGAAAACTGTAACTCGAAGTCTCTCCAGTTGAGTGCATACATGGAACCCTCCTGCTCTAAGACCAAGCAATAATAAGAGAGAGAAGAAGATAAAGTGAAGGTTCACACAGGAGTCACTAAATAACTGTGGGTAATTTTAATTAAGTACAGAAACAAAGTTGCATAGAGAAACATAAAGAAAAGGGACCTAAAGCCCACCTCTTTGCTTTTCCCTTAAACCATATATTTAAAGAGATGAACAGTGAGGAAGTAGGAAAGAGTTAATAGTTGGTTCTCAGGAATCATTTCTGCACAAAGGGAAAAGGCAGCACATTTCTGTGTCACCCAAATTAGACATCTCTGTTACTAAGGTTTGGCTCCGCTCATAGCCCAGCAATCAAGGTTGGGTAAAGGATTACCTTTATCTTTAGGAGCTCTAACATGAATCAGTTCATGACAAGACAGTGATGTTAGTAAGATGCCAGAGATATGAAAAGTTGTAGCTCAAAATAAAAGGGATTGATTTGATTAAGGATTAATTATTTTACAATTTTGCAGTTGAAAAACCTCACTGTTGTCTTCTAGAAAAAGAAGTGGAAGTTGAAAAACAGAATACATTCTAAATCCTTCAGGGCTCACAACCATTCTACAGGGAAAGAAACATTTCCAGCCACAACCTGTATGTTCTGTAAGTTAACTTTTGAATCCCAATCTATGATGCTGTTGCAAAGGGAGGAAGACATGAAGGGGTGGCAGAGTTTCTTCTGTTTTGAGGATCAGTCTTTTGAGGATTCAGCTCTTTTGTCATGCTGAATTTAATACCTGAAACCCTAATGCTAATTTAGGTTAAGTGCTGGAGTATTTCAATGTCATATTGTACTGTCCTTCTGTCCTCTTAACTCATGAAATACTTTACTTATATTAACATGGTTTCTCAAGGTTGCAGGACCAGGAGTGAACATGTGGATACAATCTCGCCCATACTGGGCACAGCACACAGAAATATTAACTGTGGGTGGGAGTAAAACAAGAGCAGTGGGTCCTGGAATCTCTGTATCTCCATGCAGAGAGAGAGGGAGTCTCTCTCCCTGAGAAAGCTCTGAATGGGCTTCACTTCCTCCATCCATCTGGCATTCCCTAGCTAGGCCACTTGTCATCAACTGCCTACCTCAGTTACCATAGCATCTTCATGAGGGAATTTCTCTGTTCCAGTCTTGTCTTTTTGTAATTCATCTTCCATTTCACAGTCAGAGTGACTTTTCTAAAACCACAGACTTACTTTGTCATTCCTCTGGTTAAAGTTCTGTGTTGGGCTCAAACAGCACTTGAAATAAAATGTGAGGCCTTGGCATCAGTGAGGATGTAAAGGGGCTTGTCCTTGTCTTAAGAACTTTGAAGTTCACCTTTCCTTTCATATATGTCTCCTCTTTACCAGCTTCCTCACTGTAGTGTGATCTTTCAAGTTAGAAGCAGAGTCTCAGCACTCTCTCCCTTTATTCTTACCAGAAACTGGGCCTTGAACTGAGCTCAGGACCAGCAAGGCCACTGCGTAACATCTTGGAGGAAGTTCTGGAATGTTGTCAACTCTGTGATGGGGGAAACCAGGCAGCTTCCTTAATAAAGGTGACCAGAACAATGGTATCTTTGAGTTCTATACTGAGCAGCCCTTGTCACCAGATAGACATGGTTATAGTTGGGACTTAGCCCACAAAATGGAATGGGTTGGCTGTGCCTAGTGTCTTGTTTTCAAAAGATGCAACATGCAACTTGGGAAGCTTTTTATAGGCTCGGTTTCCAAGCATTCAGCATAGATACTAGAAGTCTTCTGTCATATTTGATTTTCTGTCTGTTCCTTGAGACTGTCTCTCTCGTGCCCTTGTGTTCTTCATGTGTTTATGTGTGTGTGTTGACAGTGATCCTATAACCCAAAGTGAAGTTGGTCAATATCTCTGGCAATTATTATGACCAAAATCCATCATTCATGGTATCTGGCTACCTTTATATATGACATGTAGCAGAACATTTTTATGATGTAGAGATTATCTCTACATCTCTTTAAAGTGTGTGTGGAGAACCCATGCTTGTGCACACATGCAGAAGGTTGACCCTCAGTCAGCTCGGGCCCCCAGAGGTCATATAAGATTTTTTGGTTCTAATAAGGAAGCTTGTCATTGTTGAACAAAGCTGGCCTAAAGCATTCATTATTATTATTATTATTACTAGGAGTTATAATATTTAGAAAATCAATGGGATACACAGTATCCACCATAGGATATCTAGGACAGAACAAGAAAAATATAGTTCCTTGAATAGATCATGTTTTTGATGTGTCTAAGCCTTCTTCCATGTCCTTTCCCTTTTCTGAAATCTCCCATAAAATTCCATTTGACTTTATATCTGCTAGGAAATATTTTTACCACCCCACCAACCCTGGCTGCCACTGGTAATTTAATGACCATGATTATGCACTCCAATTATGACAGTCTGATACTCTCTTCATATATAGAGTGAAATATTACTCAGCCATTAAAAATCATGAAATAATGCCATTGAGAGTAACATGGATGGACCGGGAGAGTGTCGTAAGTGAAGTCAGTCAGGGAAGGAGAAATACTCTATGACATCCCTTATTGTGGAATCTAAAAAGAAATGAAACAAATGAACTTACAAAACAGAGAGACTCACAGGCTGAGTTCACCCTTGCTGTTCACCTGAAACTACCACAACATTGTTAATCAGGGAGACAGGGATCAAGACCATCCCCAAGAAAAAGAAATGCAAAATACCAAAATGGCTGTCTGAGGAGGCCTTACAAATAGCTATGAAAAGAAGAGAAGTGAAATGCAAAGGAGTAAAGGAAAGATATACTCATTTGAATGCAACATTTCAAAGAATAGCAAGGAGAGATAAGAAAGCCTTCCTCAGTGATCAATGCAAAGAAATAGAGGAAAACAGTAGAATAAGAAAGACTAGAGATCTCTTCAAGAAAATTAGAGATACCAAGGGAACATTTCATGCAAAGATGGGCTCAGTATAGGACAGAAATGGTATGTTCCTAACAAAAGCAGAAGATATGAAGAAAAGGTGGCAAGAACACAAAGAAGAACTATACAAAAAAGATCGTCATGACCCAGATAATCATGATGGTGTGATCACTCACCTAGAGCCAGACATCCTGGAATGTGAAGTCAAGTGGGCCTTAGGAAGCATCACTACGAACAAAGCTACTGGAGGTGATGGAATTCCAGTTGAGCTATTTCAAATCCTGAAAGATGATACTGTGAAAGTGTTTCACTTAATATATGTTAGCAAATCTGGAAAACTCAGCAGTGGCCACAAAACTGGAAAAGGTCAGTTTTCATTCCAATCCCAAAGAAAGGCAATGCCAAAGAATGCTCAAACTACCCCACAATTGCACTCAGCTCACATGCTAGTAAAGTAATACTCAAAATTTTCCAAGCCAGTCTTCAGCAATACTTGAACCATGAACCTCCAGATGTTCAGGCTGGTTTTAGAAAAGGCAGAGGAACCAGAGATCAAATTGCCAACATCCACTGGATCATGGAAAAAGCAAGACAGTTCCAGAAAAACATCTATTTCTGCTTTATTGACTATGCCAAAGCCTTTGACTGTGTGGATCACAATTAACTGTGGAAAATTCTGAAAGAGATGGGAATACCAGACCACCTGACCTGCCTTTTGAGAAACCTATATGCAGGTCAGGAAGCAACAGTTAGAACTGGACATGGAACAACAGACTGGTTTCAAATAGGAAAAGGAGCACATCAAGGCTGTATATTGTCACCCTGCTTATTTAACTTATATGCAGAGTACATCATGAGAAACGTTGGGCTGGATGAAGCATAGGCTGGAATCAAGACTGCCGGGAGAAATATCAATAACCTCAGATATGCAGATGACACCACCCTTATGGCAGAAAGTGAAGAGGAACTCAAAAGCCTCTTGATGAAAGTGAAAGAGGAGAGTGAAAACAGTTGTCTTAAAGCTCAACATTCAGAAAACTAAGATCATGGCATCTGGTCCCATCACTTCATGGCAAATAGATGGGGAAACAGTGTCAGACTTTATTTTTTTGGGCTCCAAAATCACTGCAGATGGTGATTGCAGCCATGAAATTAAAAGATGCTTACTCCGTGGAAGGAACATTATGACAAATCTAGACAGCATATTAAAAACCAGAGACATTTCTTTGCCAAAAAAAGTCCATCTAGTCAAGGCTATGGTTTTTCCAGTGGTCATGTATGGATGTGAGAGTTGGACTATAAAGAAAGCTGAGCACCAAAGAATTGATACTTTTGAACTGTGGTGTTGGACAAGACTCCTGAGAATCCCTTGGACCGCAAGGAGATCCAACCAGTCCATCCTAAGGAGATCAGTCCTGGGTGTTCATTGGAAGGACTGATGTTGAAGCAGCAGAAATTCCAATGTTTTTGCCACCTGATACAAAGAGCTGACTCATCTGAAAGGACACTGATGTCGGGAAAGATTGAAGGCAAGGGGAGAAGGGGACGACAGAGGATGAGACGGTGGATGGCATCACCGACTCAATGGACATGAGTTTGGGTAAACTCCAGGAGTTGGTGATGGACAGAGAGGCCTGGTGTGCTGTGGTTCATGGGGTCGCAAGGAGTCGGACACGGGTGAGCAACTGAACTGAACTGAACCCCAATACAAAAAAAAAAGTTTAAATTTTGGAGGGAAAGAAGCCTCAATTGCATTGCCTGTATCTGCTATTTTCTTTTAACAGTGTAGATTTATTTTATTTTATTTTATTTTTTAACTTTACAATATTGCATTGGTTCTGCCATACATCAACATAAATCCGCCACAGGTATACACGGGCTCCCCATCCTGAACCCTCCTCCCTGCTCCCTCCCCATACCATCCCTCTGGGTCATCCCAGTGCACCAGCCCCAAGCATCCAGTATCGTGCATTGCTATTTTCTATCAATTTTCCATCAGTTTAGAAAATGTTACAAAATGTTTTCTCAGATTGTTACTTAACACAGGGAGTTTTCTGTAGATATTTTGGATACTCATTTCTTGCCATTCTCTGTCTAAAACTTATTTGTTGATATTTTCTTGGCTTCAGTAATCGTCCCCGTGTTTTTTTAACTTTTGTATCTTGGTAGTTTTGCTATGCAATTGCAGGGAATATTTCTCTGATCACTTAATTAGGGCCTATGCTAGAATTCACTAGTTTTGTTGACTTTAACTTTAAAAATTTGACCCCAATGTATTGTATTTCCAAATTTTTTATTCTACCTGCATTGTGATTTTCAGGTGCTTGTTATACTGTTATATTTAGTAGTTGTCTGCTCATCCTTTTATTTTTTATTGAAATATTTAATATCACCTTCTGGAGTTTATTTCAGAACTAGCATAGGGTTTATGTAATTGTTCAGTTTTTGACCACTGCTGATGATAATTTTTGCCAAGATCATGCCATATGGGTCCCATCACTTCATGGCAGATAGAAGGGAGAAAGTAGAAACTGACAGATTTTATTTTCTTGGGCTCCAGAATCACTGCAGACAGTGACTGCAGCCATTAAATTAAAAGATGCTCTTCCTTGGAAGAAAAGCTATGATAAACATACACAGTGTATTGAAAAGCAGAAACATCACTTTGCTGACAAAGTCTGTATAGTCAAAGCTGTGGCTTTTCCAGTAGTCATGTACAGATGTGAGAGTTGGACCGTAAAGAATTCTGAGCACCAAAGAACTGATGCTTTCAAATTCTGGTGCCGGAAAAAACTCTGGAGAGTCCCTTGGACTGCAAGGAGATCAAACAAGTCAATCAGAAAGAAATCAACCCTAAATATTCATTGGAAGGACTGATGCTGAAGCTGAAGCTCTAATACTTTGGCTACCTGATGCAAAGAGTCAACCCATTGGAAAAGACTCTATTGCTGGGAAAGATTGAGTGTAGGAGGAAAAGGGACAACAAAAGATGAGATGGTTAGATAGCATCATCAACTCAACAGACCTGAATTTGAGCAAACACTGGGAAATAGTGAAGGACAAAGGAGCCTGCTGTGCTACACTCCATGACGAAGGAGAGAGTCAGACAAGACCTAGAGACTGAAAAACAACAACAAAGTAGTAATTTTGGAACGATATTCTTGAGTTATCACAAGGAGAGTCACATAGCCGGAAGTCCTAAAGGCAGTGCCCTTGACTGATGTGAATGAGTGAGTCATTTGCTCTATATATGAATGTCTGGGCCTTTCCGAAAGATTGCAGATAATATGCAGTAAGGCTTTCTGATACAGTGAGTGTTTTAGTAGATAACTGTGCCTTTTCAGGGTGACTGGGCAGATTGGTTTCCTTTCTTGGCATAATAATAGATATATTCCAGAAAGGGGACTGTATCCACAGTTGGCAATGTGGGAAAGCTCCGTGGCTATATGGTGAGGCAGAAAGATTCCAGCTGGGCTTGGTGGGAGAGAAGTAGTTTTAGGGATAAAAAGACACCCTTTAGGCATTGGGATGAATGTTTCTGGTTTCCTCAGACGATAATTTGGAAAGCAAAGTGGAGACAAACAAGTCTTCACCAGGTGGCTTTTGGTAGACCTTCCAGCAACAGAGGAGAAGGGTCAGAGGCAAGGAGAAGGAAGTGGCAGCAAACTTGAGCAGGGGCTGGAGAGGGGGCAGTCCTGCTGGAAGGCAGGCTTCCCTTTGTCGTGGTGAGGACTGCAAAATAACAGGTGGCTCTTCAAAATATCACTCAGTTCAGAACCTTTCAATAACCTTCTCCAGTGTCGGCCACAAAGGTAAGAGATTAGTGTGCTGTGACAGGATAAATGTCAGCCCTGAACTCACCAGTCAGAACAAAACAGAGGAAATGGAAGAGCTGAAAGAGAAGGCTGTCCATCAGGAAGGGTGGGGAGGAAGCAAAGAGCATGACAGCAGCAGAAGCTTAGGTTACCCGAAAAGGAGCGGAAACTCTCAAGCAATGCACTTACCTCCTGATATGGATGCTTATCTTGACATGTGCCAAGGAGAATTCCTAATTTCCTTCCCTAAAACCTGCTCTCCTGCAAGCTTTCCTCAGTTAAAAACAGCTGTTTCAGAAAAATTAAAAAATAAAAAGCAGCTGTTTCATCCATTTGTTTAAAAATTGACTGGGGATTCATTCTGGACAACTCATACCCCATACTTCCCCATTAGCACGTCCATTTGCCTGGACCATCAAAATATACCCCAAATATGAATCCATCCATAATATCTACCACAGGAATCTGATGCAAGAGATGTTTCTTCCCTCCTAGAGGAGTGTAACAGCCTTCCAGCTGGTATCAGTAACATTCTTGCCTTCCACCACATCCCATATCAGTTCTCCACTCAACAATCAGAGTGACCTTGAAAAAATACAAATTAGATCATATCACTTTCTTGCTTAAGGACCATCAAGTTTTCCCCTTACAGGTGTAGTCAGGTATACATTTCATATCTTAACTTTCAATAGCCATATTGTCTATGACAGAAAAAGAGGCTCTAAAGGGGGCACAATACAACCATTGTTCCATCTAATCCTCCAACTCTGGGAAGTCTAATTAAGAGAATTTTGGGTGTTTCACAAAACAACTGTGCTTTTTTTTTTTTTTTATCTTTTATTGATGGATAATTGCTTTCCACAATTTTGCTGTTTTCTGTAAACTTCAACATGAATCTGCCATAGGTATACATATATTCCCTCTCTTTTGAACCTCTCTCCCATCTCCCTTCCCATCACACCCCTCTAGTTTGATACAGAGCCCTTGTTTGAGTTTCCTGAACCATACAGCAAATTCCCTTTGGCTATCTATTTTACATATGCTAACGTAAGTTTCCATGTTACTCTTTCCACACATCTCACCCTCCTCTCCCTTTTCCCCATGTCCATAAGTCTCTTCTTTATGTATGTTTTTCCAATGCTGTCCTGCAAATAAATTCTTCAGGACCATTTTTCTAGAGTCTGTATATATGCATTAGAATATGATATTTATCTTTCTCTTTCTGACTTACTTCACTCTGTATAATAGGTTCTAAGTTCATCCAACTCTTTAGAACTAACTCAAATACGTTCCTTTTTATGGCTAGGTAATATTCCATTGTGTATATGTACCTCTACTTCTTTATTCATTTTTCTGTCGGTGGATATCTAGGTTGCTTCCATGTTCTGCTACTAAGTCACTTTATTCATGTCCGACTCTGTGCAACCCCATAGACAGCAGCCCACCAGGCTCCCCCCCAACCCATACTGGAGTGGGTTTCCATTTCCTTCTCCATGTTCTAGCTGTTGTAAATAATGCTGCACTGAACAATGGGACCTATGTCTTTTCCAATTTTGGTTCCCTCTGGGTATTTGCTTAGGAGTGGGATTGCTAGGTCATCTGGTGGTTTTATTCCTAGCTTTTAAAGGATTCTCCATACCGTCTTCCATAGTGGCTGTATAAATTTACATTGCCATCAACAGTGCAAGAGCATTTCCTTTTGTCCACACCCTCTCCAGCATTTATTGTATGTAGACTTTTTGATGATGGCCATTCTGACCAATATGAGGTGATATCACATTTTGGCTTTGATTTGCATTTCTCTAATAATGAGTGATGTTGAGCATCTTTACATGGGTTTGTTAGCCATCTGTATGTCTTCTTTGGAGAAATATCTGTTTAGGTCTTTTTCCCGCTTTTTGATTGGGTTGTTTGTTTTCCTAGTATTGAATTGTATGAGCTGCTTGTATTTTTGGAAATTAATCCTTTGTTGTTTGTTTCATTTGCTATTCTTTTCTCCCATTCTGAGAGTTGTCTTTTCACCTTGCTTATAGTTTTCTTTGCTGTGCAAATGCTTTTAAGTTTAATTAGGTCCCACTTGTTTACATTAGTTTCTATTTCTGTTAGTCTAAGAGGTGGGTCATAGAGGATCTTGCTGTGATTTATGTAACTGAGTGTTCTGTCTATGTTTTCTGCTAAGAGTTTTATAGCTTCTGGTCTTACATTTAGGCCTTTAATCCATTTTGAACTTATCTTTGTGTATGGTGTTAGGAAGTGTTCTAATTTCATTCTTGAACATGCAGCTGTCCAGCTTTCCAGCACCATTTATTGAAGAGGCTATCTTTGCCCCATTGTATATTCTTGCCTCCTTTGTCAAAAATAAGGTACCCATAGTTGCATGGGTCTATTTCTGGCCTTTCTATCTTGTTCTATTGGTCTACATTGCTGTTTTTCAGCCACTATCATGCTGTCTGTCCACTGGAGAAGGGAATGGAAAACCACTTCAGTATTCTTGCCTTGAGAATTCCATGAATAGTATGAAAAGGAAAAATGATAGGATACTGAAAGAGGAACTCCCCAGGTCAGTAGGTGCCCATTATGCTACTGGAGATCAGTGGAGAAATAACTCCAGAACGAATGAAAGGATGGAGCCAAAGCAAAAAGAATACCCAGCTGTGGATGTGACTGGTGATAGAAGCAAGGTCCGATGCTGTAAAGAGCAATATTGCATAGGAACCTGGAATGTCAGGTCCATGAATCAAAGCAAATTGGAAGTGGTCAAACAAGAGATGGCAAGAGTGAATGTTGACATTCTAGGAATCAGCGAACTAAAATGGACTGGAATGGGTGAATTTAACTCAGATGACCATTATATCTACTACTGCAGGCAGGAATCCCTCAGAAGAAATGGAGTAGCCATCATGGTCAACAAAAGAGTCCAAAATGCAGTAATTGGATGCAATCTCAAAAACGACAGAGTGATCTCTGTTCATTTCCAAGGCAAACCATTCAATATCACAGTAATCCAAGTCTATGCCCCAACCAGTAACGCTGAAGAAGCTGACGTTGAACACTTCTATGAAGACCTACAAGACCTTTTAGAACTAACACCCAAAAAAGATGTCCTTTTCATTATAGGGGACTGGAATGCAAAAGTAGGAAGTCAAGAAACACCTGGAGTAACAGGCAAATTTGGCCTTGGAATATGGAATGAAGCAGGGCAAAGACTGATAGTGTTTTGCCAAGAAAATGCACTGGTCATAACAAACACCCTCTTCCAACAACACAAGAGAAGACTTTACACATGGACATCACCAGATAGTCAACACCGAAATCAGATTGATTATATTCTTTGCAGCCAAAGATGGAGAAGCTCTATACAGTCAACAAAAACAAGACCAGGAGTTGACTGTGGCTCAGATCATGAACTCCTTATTGCCAAATTCAGACTGAAATTGAAGAAAGTAGGAAAACCACTAGACCATTCAGGTATGACCTAAATCAAATCCCTTATGATTATACAGTGGAAGTGAGAAATAGATTTAAGGACCTAGATCTGATATATAGAGTGCCTGATGAGCTATGGAATGAAGTTCGTGACACTGTACAGGAGACCAGATTCAAGACCATTCCCATGGAAAAGAAAAGAAAAAAAGCAAAACGGCTGTCTGGGGAGGCCTTACAAATAGCTGTGAAAAGAAGAGAAGTGAAAAGCAAATGAGAAAAGGAAAGATATAAGGATCTGAATGCAGAGTTCCAAAGAATAGTGAGGAGAGATAAGAAAGCCTTCCTCAGTGATCAATGCAAAGAAATAGAGGAAAACAACAGAATGGGAAAGACTAGAGATCTCTTCAAGAAAATCAGAGATACCAAGGGAACATTTCATGCAAAGATGGGCTCGATAAAGGACAGAAGTGGTATAGACATAACAGAAGCAGAAGATATTAAGAAGAGATGGCAAGAATACACAGAACTGCACAAAAAAGATCTTCACAACCCAGATAATCATGATGGTGTGATCACTGACCTAGAGCCAGACATCCTGGAATGTGAAGTCAATGGGCCTTAGAAAGCATCACTACGAACAAAGCTAGTGGAGGTGATGGGATTCCAGTTGAGCTATTCCAAATCCTGAAAGATGATGCTGTGAAAGTGCTGCACTCAATATGCCAGCAAATTTGGACAACTCAGCAGTGGCCACAGGACTGGAAAAGGTCAGTTTTCATTCCAATCCCAAAGAAAGGCAATGCCAAAGAATGCTCAAACTACCCCACAATTGCATTCATCTCACATGCTAGTAAAGTAATGCTCAAAATTCTCCAAGCCAGGCTTCAGCAATATGTGAACCGTGAACTTCCAGATGTTCAAGCT
The DNA here is from genome assembly GCF_029407905.1 of Bubalus kerabau. Lineage (NCBI taxonomy): Eukaryota > Metazoa > Chordata > Mammalia > Artiodactyla > Bovidae > Bubalus > Bubalus kerabau. The sequence continues at coordinate 23,436,355 of NC_073624.1, forward strand.
GGTTTTAGAAAAGACAGAGGAACCAGAGATCAAATTGCCAACATCCGCTGGATCATGGAAAAAGCAAGAGTGTTCCAGAAAAACATCTATTTCTGCTTTATTGACTATACCAAAGCCTTTGACTGTGTGGATCACAATTAACTGTGGAAAATTCTCATGAGATGGGAATACCAGACCACCTGACCTGCCTCTTGAGAAATTTGTATGCAGGTCAGGAAGCAACAGTTAGAACTGGACATGGAACAACAGACTGGTTCCAAATAGGTAAAGGAGTACGTCAAGGCTCTATAATGTCACCCTGCTTATTTAACTTCTATGCAGAGTACATCATGAGAAACGCTGGACTGGAAGAAACACAAGCTGGAATCAAGATTGCCGGGAGAAATATCAATAACCTCAGATATGCAGATGACACCACACTTATGGCAGAAAGTGAAGAGGAACTAAAAAGCCTCTTGATGAAAGTGAAAGTGGAGAGTGGAAAAGTTGGCTTAAAGCTCAACATTCAGAAAATGAAGATCATGGCATCCGGTCCCATCACTTCATGGGAAATAGATGGGGAAACAGTGGAAACAGTGTCAGACTTTATTTTGGGGGGCTCCAAAATCACTGCAGATGGTGACTGCAGCCATGAAATTAAAAGCCGCTTGCTCCTTGGAAGGAAAGTTATGACCAACCTAGATAGCATATTCAAAAGCAGAGACATTACTTTGCCAACAAAGGTCCATCTAGTCAAGGCTATGGTTTTTCCTGTGGTCATGTATGGATGTGAGAGTTGGACTGTGAAGAAGGCTGAGCACCGAAGAATTGATGCTTTTGAACTGTGGTGTTGGAGAAGACTCTTGAGAGTCCCTTGGACTGCAAGGAGATCCGACCAGTCCATTCTGAAGGAGATCAGCCCTGGGATATCTTTGGAAGGAATGATGCTAAAGCTGAAATTCCAGTACTTTGGCCACCTCATGCGAAGAGTTGACTCATTGGAAAAGTCTCTGATGCTGGGAGGGATTGGGGGCAAGAGGAGAAGGGGACGACAGAGGATGAGATGGCTGGATGGCATCACTGACTCGATGGACATGAGTCTGAGTGAACTCCAGGGGTTGGTGATGGACAGGGAGGCCTGGCGTGCTGCGATTCATGGGGTCGCAAAGAGTTGGACATGACTGAGTGACTGAACTGAACTGAACTGAGGCTGTCCTGATGACTGTAGCTTTGTAGTAGAATCTACATTCAGGAAGGTTGATTCCTCCAGCTCCTTTCTTCTTTTCAAGACTGTTTTGGTTGGGGTCTTTTGTGTTTCCATATGAATTGTGAAATTTTTTGTTCTAGTTATGTGGGAAATGTCATTGTTAATATGATAGGGATCACATTGAATCTTTAGATTGCATTTTGTAATATAGTCATTTTAAAATATTGATTCCTCCTACCAGGAACATGGAATATATCTCCATTTGTTTATGTCTTCTTTGATTTCTTTCATTGGTGTCTTATAATGTTCTATGTACAGTTCTTTTGTCTCCTTAGGTAAGTTTATTCCTAGATATTTAACTATTTTGGTGCAATGGTGAATGGGATTTATTCCTTAATTGCTCTTTCTGATTTTGTTTTGTGAGTATATAGAAATGCAAGTGATTTTGGTGTATTGATTTTTTATCCTGCAAGTTTTCTAAATCACTGATTAGCTCTAGTAATTTTCTTTTATACTATCTTTAGGGTTTTCATTGTACAGTATCATGTCTTCTTCAGTGAGAGCTTTACTTCTTTTCCAATCCGTATTCCTTTTACTTATTTTTCTTCTCTGATTGCTGTAGTTAGGACTTCCAGAAATTTGTTGAATAATAGTGGTGAAAGTGGACATCCTTGTCTTGTTCCTGATATTAGGGGGGGGGATGCTTTCATTTTTTCACCATTGAAAATAATGTTTGAAGTAGGCTTATCATATATGGCCTTTGCCATGTTGAGGTAGGTTCCTTCTGTGCCAATTTTTTGAAGAGTTTTAATCATAAATGAGTGCTGAATTTTGTCAATGGCTTTTTCCGCATCTATTGAGACTATCATGTGGTTTTTTCTTTCAGTTTGTTAATATGGTGTATCACATTGATTGATTTGCATATTTTGAAGAATACTTACATCCCTGGAATAAATCCCACTTTATCCTGTTATATGAGCTTTTTGATGTGTTGCTGAATTCTGTTTTCTAAAATTTTGTTGAGGATTTTTGCATCTATGTTCATCAGTGATATTGGCCTGTAGTTTTCTTTTTATGTGTTGCCTTTGTCTGCTTTTGGTCATGTGTTACTTTTTTACTGAAAGTCCAGTATTCTTTGTTTGTGGCAGAAATATCTCACATTTTGTGTTTAGCAGTTAGCACTCTTTTTATCCACTGAGATCATTTTGGTTTCAAATACGAGAAACCCAACTAAAAGTACCTATAGGAGAAAAGGAAAATGGAATGTGAAAATAACAGGGACCTCAAATGAGTGGATTCAGTGGCTCAAAAATATTATCCAAAGAATTTAATCCATCTCCTATCTGGCTGCCAGTAGCTCTCTATCTCACCCCCCTCATCTTAGGAACTCATTCATATATTTTCCTGTGGGTAAACTTTTTATCATTGAAGCTTTCATTCTCCCTTTCCCTTTCCTCTGTTTTGCTAAGTTTGCTGCTACTCATATATCCTAACTGTATTTCCTATCTGTGCTAAAACTCATGAAGTGTAAGGATTTGTAAAAGTCACTGATCATATTATAATCTGATTCCTTCTTATGAAAAGTGAACATAATGCAAAGAAATTAAGGGGCTATTTTGAAGATTCATGAGCTAGTGAATACTTAACATTTGTGGCTGTGCTAGGCACAGAGGACTGATCAGAAGACATTCAGCTATAAAGCTGGACATGTAAAGAAATTTATTCTGTGATAAAGATGGCAATTCACATCCCTGACAGAGAGTGGATTTCAGTTCGGTTCAGTTCAGTCCCTTAGTTGTGTCCGACTCTTTGCGACCCCATGAATCGAAGCACGCCAGGCCTCCCTGTCCATCACCAACTCCCAAAGTTCACCCAGACTCACATCCATCGAGTCAGTGATGCCATCCAGCCATCTCATCCTCTGTCATCCCCTTCTCCTCCTGCCCCCAATCCCTCCCAGCATCAGAGTCTTTTCCAATGAGTCAACTCTTCACATGAGGTGGCCAAAGTACTGGAGTTTCAGCTTTAGCATCATTCCTTCCAAAGAAATCCCAGGGCTGATCTCCTTCAGAATGGACTGGTTGGATCTCTTTGCAGTCCAAGGGACTCTCAAGAGTCTTCTCCAACACCACAGTTCTAAAGCATCAATTCTTCGGCACTCAGCCTTCTTCACAGTCCAACTCTCACATCCATACATGACCACAGTTATTCAGTAGAATTTAAGGATAATTAGCTACCCAATTATTTTTAAACATTTTAGTCCTCTACTATATAAGAACCACAAAAATACCATTTTGAATGAATTAAAGAGGTAAATGTGATTTATTGCTTCAAAACAAATGTGTACATATATGATGTTGAGATAGAGAAGCAGGAAGGGAATTTATATAACAGAGGGATGGGGAGTAGGAGTGTTTCTGGTTGTAAGATAGGAAAAGCAGTCAGAACTAGGACATAATTGGCATAGACATAAAAGAAAAAAGAGGGTTAATTACATTAGGATTTAAAGTCTTGATAATAAAAAATCCAAAAACAAAATTAAAAGACATTCATATTAGTAACTAGGAGCAAATATTTATGGAATATATGTCGTGCACAGGATTATTATCCATAATATATGATAAACCCAACAATAATAAAACTTCAAAAATATGAAACTGAATAAATATGATTACAAATCTGGCACACTAGCTGCTGGAAGAGACTGTCAGCAGGATTGCCAAAGCAAATGGGTATTTGATCATTGTTTCAAGCGTATAGCTCCATTTCCAGAAATGTGCTGGACCAGGCTAGACTAAGCTGAGGAGCTAAGGGTGATAACTGTGTTCATGCCTAGGTATATGCTGCCTTACTCAGTACTTATCTTGAAAACCATAAAACTATGAGATGGATGGTGGCCTTGCTCATAGGAGGTGTGCGTGGCTTCAATCCACCTTAGCCTCTACACTCACACAGCCATCTCAGCCTGACTCGTGAACTGCTGAAACCTGGAGGCAGCAGTTCATCTTCCAGAAGTTCTGACCCTCACTGATTCAGATTCTTCATCCAACCAGGAACAAACTACACAAGCTTTGGATGGGCTCTGATCATTGGACCTTCGCTGTCCTAAGGATAGTGCTGAATGTTCCATTACGTATTAATACTGTCTATATTCTGTATTCCTGGAACAGTGTAGCCTCATATAATTTACCCATAATGTGGTTTGAACTATCTTTCTACCAGTCAGGGATAGATATGAACACTAAGTCCACACACACAAAGGACAGATAAAGGGACAATGATCATACAAAAGGAATTTAACTCTCACTGATATTAGGAAGAGACACATTAAGATTAAGTGTCTTTGTGTATAATTGAGTTACAAAAAGATAAAAGTAGCAGATATCAAGGAATAGAGAGGAATAGACAGCAAACCAGTACCTCCATGAACTACTATTTCTTTAAATTATTACAGCTACTATTGAGAGGTTAAAACTTGCTACCTGCATATATTTTGACCCAGAATTTCAGTTTTTGGTATACACTGGTTAAATACAGAGTATTCTCCATAAAATACACAAAAATGGGACTTTCTTGGCAGCACAGTGGATAAGAATCTGCCTGCAAGTGCAGATGATACAGAGTCAATCCCTGGTCCAAGAAGTTCCCACATGTGGCAGAGCAATGAAATCTATGCACCACAATTACTGAGCCCATATGCTGTAACTCCTGAAGCCTGTGGATCTAGAGCCTGTGTTCTGCAACGAGAGAATCCACTGCAGCAATAAGCCCATACTCTGCAACGAAGAGCAGCCCCTGCTTGCTGCAGCTAGAGGAAGCCCACATGCATCAAAGATTCATTACAGCCAAAAATAAATAATTTTTTTTTAAGGATAAGTCCACCTGGAGGAAAAGTGAGTCATTCATTAACCATTTCAAGAAAATCTTTCTTTAACGAAATCTGCTTCCTTCCTTCTTCCATGTCTTCATACAACCATGAGGGAGATACGTGTTGCTTTAGATTCCAGATAGAAGAAGTTATGGTTGCAATTCTCTTTTAATTCAGAGGAATAGCCATTGAAAGTTTCAGACCCCCTTATGTTGCTGACAAAGTGGTGAGCAGAATCTACAGACACTTGGACACAGACATGGTAATAAATGCCTTCTGTGGCTCTGATCAATGGAGCCCAGAACCTGGGAGACACTGCCAGGCAGAAAACTGAAAGCAGTGCAGAAGATTTACAAATTCACGCTTTGATAGACAACTCTTTGACCAGTATTTCTCTTTGGGCTTTCTAAAGTTTAGAGTTATTGTGATTAAAGAACCAATTTTTGCCCAGCTCAAAGAGGCATCTACAATTTTAACCAACACTATGCCTCCCCAGAGAAATTCATATCATTGTGCTCAAAGTAGCAAATACATGAACTTCATTGTCATGGTGTTTGTAACAGCAACCCTCAAAAAAGAATTTGCTATACAAATATCTTTGTATGAAGGCAGAAGAATAATATACTAGAAACCTATGTGAATATATTGCTGATTTTAAAGCAAACTTATGTACATGGGGAAAAGAATTTTTTTTCAAAACACCTGTTAAGATCAGAGAAAAACTTCAGCAACTTTAAGAGGAATGAAGGTAACCAAAAAAAACAAACAAACACAAACAGTTTGGAAACACAATACCTCATTAAGAAATTTGTAAATAAAAATCAACAAAGATAGTGAAGAACAGGCCTTAATTAAACAACAACAAAAATCCTCCAAAATGCATAACAAAAAATAAGCTACAAATAAAAGTTATATACAACAGATGGATTAAGGAGAGAAAATATCAACAAATAAGTTTTATGTAGATGGTGAGGAGAATGAGTGTCAGAATATTCTAGACAAAATTCCCTGTGTTTAAAAATAATCAGAGAAAACATTTTCTAACATGGAAACTAACTGAAAAATGTAAGATAGAGGCAATGAAACTGAAGATTTGAAAGGAATATAAGACCATCTTTTGGGAGTTCATAAGTGTGGCTATTAAATTATCAGAGGAAGACAGGGAGGTTAAAAATATTTCATCACAGAAATAAGCCAAAAAGAATCTCACAAAGAATATAGAAAAGAGAAGTCCTAGAGATATAGAATGGAGAAGGCAATGGCACCCCACTCCAGTACTCTTGCCTGGAAAATCCATGGACGGAGGAGCCTGGTAGGCTGCAGTCCATGGGGTTGCTAAGAGTCGGACACGACTGAGCGACTTCCCTTTCACTTTTCACTTTCATGAATTGGAGAAGGAAATGGCAACCCACTCCAGTGTTCTTGCCTGGAGAATCCCAGGGACAGGGGAGCCTGGTGGGCTGCCGTCTATGAGGTCGCACAGAGTCGGACACGACTGAAGCAACTTAGCAGCAGTAGCAGCAGCAGCAGAGATATAGAATAACATGCTGCATTCAAGGAGATGTATATTCATTTCCTTCAATCCTACAAGTCCTGTTGTAGATTTTGTGTCTACCTTTGCTTTTACTATTGTAAGTCCTAAGATATTGATAAGAATAGAATGTCTTAGATTACCTTGTTGGACAATTCCAATACTTTCCTATCAGAGACCAGATATATCCTGGTGATTTCTGGTGGCCTGAACAGGCTGAGGGTCAGCCTTCTGTCATCAATGTGTACCCGAGGATGTTATTTATCCACATATATTTCATAAATAAACCAAAATTATCTCCATCAACAAAATGTTTTGCAATGTATCATATACATAGGAAAACAAATATGAAAGATGGAGTTTGGGCCATATAAAAGCCAGAGATCACAGCCAAAACACACACAAATGACACTTGGAAGGACAAAGAAATAAATTCACCAAAAGGACTGAAAATCAAAAGATGACAGAGCAGTTCTATATCTGTGCTGAATGCTTGGACATTCTCCCTCAAAAGCTTTGCCCATATCACATGTTGTACCTTTTAGAAAGGACACACTGATAGCATTGTATCCGCTCCATCCTGCTGGGATAAGTTCCAACTACAACTGTGTCTATCCAGTGACAAGATCTGCCCCTTATAGCACTCAAAGACACCATTGTTTTGGTCCCCTTTATAAAGGAACCTGCCTGGCTTCTCCCAGCACAGACTTGAGAGCAAATCCAGAGCTTCTTCCAAGATGCTGCTGATCCTGCTCTCAGTGGCCTTGCTGGCCCTGAGCTCAGCTCAAGACCCAGTTTCTGGTAAGAATAAGGGAGAGGGTGCTGAGACTCTGCTTGGGGCTTGGAGGATCACACTGCAGTGAGGAAGCTTGTAAAGAAGAGACATAAGTGAAAGATGTGGCTGCAGGGCACTTAAGACAAGAGGAAGGCCCTTCATCTCCTCTACGATGTGAAGGCCTCAAACTTAGTACCACTGGAAACCAGCACAGAATTTTTAAGCAGAGGAATGACAAATTAAGACTTATCTCTGTGCTATGAAGGGTGTGCTACAAAAAGGCAAGACTGGAACAGACAAGTTCCCTCATGATGATGCGACAATAATCAAAGTAGGCAGTGGATGAAGGTGGCCTTGCGAGGGGATGCCAGATAGATGGAGGAGGTGAAGCCCATTCAGAGCTATTTTGGAGACAGAGATGAGAGTAATAAATCTCTCTGTGTCTACGTAGAGATATGGAAATTCCAGGGCACAGTGGTCTCATTCTACTCCACCCATGGTTAATATTTCAGAATGTTGTGCCCAATATGGACAAGATTATATCCACATGTTTATTCCTGGTCCTTTTACCTTGAGAAACCATGTTAATATAAGTAAAGTACTTCATGAATTAAGAGGGCAGAAGGACACTAAAACAAAACACTGAAATATTCCAGCTCTTAACCTAAATTAGCATTAGGGTTTGAGAGATACTAGGAAGGATGAAAAGGCCTCTTCTCTTTTGAGTTTGTGGTTGATCCTCAGCACAGAAACAACCTTGCCATGCCTTCATATTTTCGTTTGCAATGGCATCACAGATGGTAGTTGAAAAGCTATAATATCTTAGAGTATATACAAAGTGTGCCCTTTTCCTGTAGAACATTGTGAGCCCTGCAGGATATAGGCTCATCTTATGCTTCTTTTCCTAGAAAGCAGCAGTGAAGAGTCTCTGAGCACCATTTTAGGTAAGTCTCAATTAATCCTCCATCATCTTTCTTTATTTCATTAGCAACTTTTCAGTTCTCTGGTGTCCTGTTATCATCATTCTTTTTGAAGAGTTATAATCAGTGATAGAAACACTAAAGATAAAGGCAGTCCTTTCTAACCTTGGTCTTGGGGACCACGAGCAACCCTCTAACATGAATAACATGGTGTCTAGCCTGGACGACACTGGCTATGCTGCCTGTCCCCTCAGGCCAGAAATGATTGTTGAAAGAAGACAACAAAGGGAAGGAGTCACAATTCTGAGTCCTGCAGCCTACTGAGAGCCAACCGCTCTACTGACTGTTTCCTTCTTCCTCAGTATTCTTCTCTTTAAATGTGTGGTTTAGAAAAAATGCAAAGAAGCTAGGTCTGGTTCATTTTTCTTGTGCTTTTCTGCTCAGCTGTGTCACAGTACCTATTAAAATTTGCAATTATTTAGTGACCCCTGTGTGGGCTATCATGTGTTCTCTCTCTCTCTCTCTCTCTCTCTCTCTCTCTCTCCCCTAGTATTGATACACCTGGTTTTAGAGCCAGAGGGTTCCATATACACTCTCCATAGGCCAGACTTGGAGTCACATTTGGCAGGTTTTGTCAGGACCTAAAATATAACTGAAAGCATAACTGACAAGATTAATCCCTTTGCTTTTCTTCTGTCCTTGGAGACATCCTCTGGCAATTCTAAGATATCCAGCACCTTCTTTTTTTGCCAGATTGAAGACACTCTTTTTCTCAAGAGCAAAGAACGAAGACTCAGTATCACTAGTATGTGGGTAAACAGGAGTACTGCAAAAAGACGTGAGTAGGAACGAAGCTGGTAGTTGAGAGGTGGGTTCTGGAGGCAGGGACTGTCCAAAAAGTTTGTCAGAGATAAAAAGGAGAGGGGAGCTTTCCATCACCTGGTTCCTCTCTCTTTGTGCCATACCTTTCAGATGGAACCAACTCAGACTCAAGCTCAGACGAGGATTTTCCCAAACCACCTCCTGATGGACCCGGAGGACCATCTCCTGGAGGACCCGGAGGACCACCACCTGGAGGACCTGGAGAACCACCACCTAGTCCCCCTCCTAATGATGGAAATGAAGATGAGGTACCTCTACCAGGGCCACCTCCACCAGGGCCACCTCCACCAGGGACACCACCACCAGGGACACCGCCACCAGAGGAGGAACCTGAGCAGAGTCCAGACAAAGAGGCACCATCCAAGTAATCTGAAAGTCATTGACAGGTATGACTCCAGCTCCCTCTCCATCAAAGGCCCCTAATCCCTACAGGTATCCCATCTTAGTGAGTCACTGAATCAACAGAAAATATGTGAAAATCGCATAGTCCTGGACACAAGTTCTAAAGGTGTCTATTCAGATAGTTTGAAGTAAGGTAACAAAACCTTATAATTATTACAAGCTATCCATGGAGATTGAAATTTTGAGAAACAAGGACCATAAATCGCTTTTTCCCCAATGACCACCTGTACTAAAGTGGGCTGGTGATGACGAAGTACACCATGTTCTCCCTTGTCCTTTTCTCTCCTCCTCCTCCAGCTCAATGACCTCTTCTCTCAAGTTTCCACCTGACTAGGCCTCTCAGGTCCAGTGTCCCTACTAAATGATACTTTAATTTTAGGTTGCTAAATTTATATAGCTAAAATATTTTCTTTTGAATTAGTGTATGATCAAGGTTATAAAATAACTGAACAAAACCAATACAATATTGTAAAGTAATTAACCTCCAATTAAAATAAATAAATTTATATTTAAAAAAAAAAACTGAACAGAAAGGTATGAGGCTAAAAAGGCATCCACATTCTACCTTCCCACTTCCTTCCCCAAAGGCCACCACAATTAATTCTTGAACATCAACTGGAAACACACCTTTTTAAAATAAATTTATGTTTATCCACAAATGATGTCATACTTTATGGCAAATTTATAGGTTGCTCATTTCAAATAACATACTTCTTAAGATATAGGATGCTTGGGGCCAGTGCACTGGGATGACCCAGAGGGATGGTATGGGGAGGGAGGTGGGAGGGGGATTCAGGATGGGGAACACGTGTACACCCATGGCAGATTCATGCTGATGTATGGCAAAACCAATACAATATTGTAAAGTGATTAGCCTCCAATTAAAATAAATAAATTTATATTAAAAGAAAGAATATTATAAACAGTTCATAGAGCTATATGGGTCTGTTTAACCTGCATTTCATGTACTTTTTAATTTCTGCTATTCTATTGTCTGGCTGTGCCATGATTTCTTTAACCAATACTGTATCAATGAACATTTAGTCCAGTTTCAGTTTTTCACTAGTTAAAAACTGGTTGCAGTAACTATCTTTTTAAGTATATATTTTAACACTTTAAATAGCAACCAAAGGATAAACAACCTAAGAACAACCTTTTATATTGCAAGTAACAGTTTAGAGCATATTATCTATAAGGTGCATAAAAATGACAAATTGAAAGAAATTTTGAAGGAAACAGGAGAGGGAAGAGGAAAAGGAGAAATGTGGACTCTTAGCTACTTCCCTTCACTATTATCTGCAAGGATTAGAAACCACCTGCCCACCTTGTGTGAACCTCCTTTTTTGCTTTTCAGAATATGAGTATGAAGATACCAATCCTTCAGAAAGCCATTGGAAGAAGGCAGTCTGTCTTCAATTTACCAATAAAATAATCAGCATCCAGTTTTTAATTGTCACATCTCATTCTGGGTGTTTGTGAGTCTGAAATTTGAGGGCCATGAACCCAACCTAGGAATATCCAAGACCTGTTCTCACTGATGCTTCCAGCAGCCTTCCTCCAGGGACTCCCTTCTTAGAAGACATTTTCCCTGTGTTCTTTGCATGGGGACTGGAATGTGTATCTCCTTTCTACCTCCTGTTGCCTCTCCCTTCCACCTGACACCTTTTTCAGAAGCCAGGTACCTTTCCTGTCCTTCCTTGGTTTCTATAGCACTAAAGCAATGTTTTTATTATTTTCACACCTTTCTAGTAATTTTATGGAAATAAAGAAAATATTGCAAATGTGAAGAAGTGGCACAAGCTGAGGGAATCCTTAAAATTTCCAAAAGAATTGATCCTGGTTTCGAGTAAAATATATGTGATTCTAGGTCCCTATTCCCTCAATCCCATTACCATGTGCCCCCCACCACCACTTTTAAATCATCTCTGTTTTCTTTCTAGATCCTCCACCTTTCTATGACAAAATGTGAGTCAATTTCATAATGAGAAGGCATGTTGTTTCTAAAAAGCAAGGAAAATTTGGTGTTCTTCAGACATGAATTTAATCCGATCTCTTTTTGTTAGCTCTGGACTTTAAAAGCAAACTACTTCAACTCTCAGAACCTTAGTTTCCCTATCCATATAATGAGGATTATATTAATACCTACCTAGGATACAAAGAGCACCAAATATCATACTTAAAAAACTAGCAGAGAGACTTTCCTGGTGGCCCAGTGGCTAAAACTCTACCCTCCCAGTGTTGGGTTTGATCTCTGATTAGAAAACTAGATCCCATACTGCAACTATAGATACCCATATTGCAACTAAGACATAGCACAGCCAAATAAAAATGAATATTCTTTTTAAACACTAACAAAGATTGCCTTCACCACTTCTAATAATTATTATAGGGAAAGCTAGTACATGTGAAATTGTAAGAAATTAAGTATTCCCCAAATTAAACTGTTCAGATTGCTTTGTCAGATCAAATTACAATATTTTCTGACAATGCCTCTTGCAAATTCAAAAAAACATGAAAAATTCTTTGGTTTTTGGTAGCACGTTCTGGTGTCTTTTCATCTAAGTGATACCATTTCTGATACTGATTCTGTCATGGTACATTGATAACTTCCACTCACTTCCATTTCTTACAAAGTTGGAAAATATTATTGGGTTAAAAGACAATCTTACCATGAGCATAACAAAATCAATATTTAAAAAGAATTATCTCAATAGATGCAGAGAGAGCCTTTGACAAAATTCAACATCCATTTATGATTAAAAAAGAAAAACCCTCCAGAAAGCAGGCATGGAAAAAGCATACCTCAACATAATAAAAGCCATATATGATAAACCCACATCAAACATTATCCTTAGTAGTAAAAAATTGAAAGCATTTCCCCTAAAGTCAGGAACAAGACAAGGGTGACAACTCTCACCACTTCCACTCAACATAGTCTTGGAAGTTTTAGCCACAGCAATCAGAGAAGAAAAGGAAATAAAAGGAATCCAGATTGGAAAAGAAGAACTAAAACTCTCAATGATTGCAGATTACATGATCCTCTACATAGAAAACCCTAAAGACACCATTGGAAAATTACTACAGCTAATCAATGAATATAATAAAGTTGTAGGATATAAAATTAGCACAGAGAAATCCCATGTATTCCTATACACTAACAAGGAGAAAAGAGAAAGAGAAATTAAGGAAACAATTCCATTCACCATTGCAATGAAAAGAATGAAATACTTAGAAATATGTCTACCTAAAGAAACAAAAGACCTATATATAGAAAACTATAAAACACTGGTGAGAGAAATCAAAGAGGACACAAATAGATGGAGAAATATTCCATGTTCATGGATTGGAAGAATCAGTATAGTGAAAATGAGTATACTGCCCAAAGCAATCTATAGATTCAATGCAACATAAATCAAGCTACCAATGGTATTTTTCACAGAGCTATAACAAATAAGTTCACAATTTGTATGAAAATACAAAAAAAATCTTGAATAGCCAAAGCCATCTTGAAAAGAAGAATGGAACTGGAGGAATCAACCTGCCTGACTTCAGGCTCTGCTACAAAGCTACAGTCATCAAGACAGTATGGTACTGACACAAAGACAGAAACATAGATCAATGGAGCAAAATAGAAAGTCTAGAGATAAATCCACACACCTATGGACAACTTATCTTTGACAAAGGAGGCAAGAATATACAATGGAGAAAAGACAATCTCTTTAACAAGTGGTGCTGGGAAAACTGGTCAACCACTTGTAAAAGAATGAAACTAGAACACTTTCTAACACTATACACAAAAATTAAACTCAAAATGGATTAAAGATCTAAATGTAAAACCAGAAACTATTAATCTCCTAGAGTAAAACACAGGCAGAACACTCTCTGACATAAATCAAAGCAGGACCCTCTATGACACACCTCACAGAGTAATGGAAATAAAAGCAAAAATAAACAAATGGGAATTAATTAAACTTAAAAGCTTTTGCACAATGAAGAAAACTATAAGCAAGATGAAAAGACAACCTTCAGAATGGGAGAAAATAATAGCAAATGAAGCAACTGACACAGAATTAATCTCAAAAATATACAAGCAGCTTATGCAGCTCAATACCAGAAAAATAAATAACTCAATCAAAAAATGGCCTAAAGAATTAAACAGACATTTCTCCAAAGAAGATATACAGATGGCTATCAAACACGTGGAAAGATACTCAACATCACTCATAATCAGAGAAATGCAAATCAAAACCACAATGAGGTACCATTTTCCGCCAGTTAGAATGGCTGCTATCCAAAAGTCTACAAACAATTAATGCAGGAGAGGATACGGAGAAAAGGGAACCCTCTTACACTGTTGGTGGGAATGCAAACTAGTACAGCCACTATGGAGAACAGTGTGGAGATTCCTTAAAAAACTGGAAATAGAACTGCCTTATGACCCAGCAATCCCACTGCTGGACATACACACCGAGGAAACCAGAATTGAAAGAGACACATGTACCCCAATGTTCATCACAGCACTGTTTATAATAGCCAGGACATGGAAGCAACCTAGATGTCCATCAGCAGACGAATGGATAAGAAAGCTGTGGTACATATACACAATGGAGTATTACTCGGCCATTAAAAAGAATACATTTGAATCAGTTCTAATGAGGTGGATGAAATTGAAGCCTATTATACAGAGTGAAGTAAGCCAGAAAGAAAAACACCAATACAGTATACTAATGCATATATATGGAATTTAGAAAGATGGTAACAATAACCCTGTATGCGAGACAGCAAAAGAGACACAGATGTATAGAACAGTCTTTTGGACTCTGTGGGAGAGGGAGAGGGTGGGATGATTTGGGAGAATGGCATTGAAACATGTATAATATCATATATGAAATGAATCACCAGTCCAGGTTTGATGCAGGATACAGGATGCTTGGGGCTGGTGCACTGGGATGACACAGAGGGATGGTACGGGGAGGGAGTGGGAGGGGGGGGTTCAGGATGGGGAACACATGTACACCCGTGGCGGATTCATGTTGATGTATGGCAAAACCAATACAATATTGTAAAGTAATTAACCTCCAATTATATTTAAAAAACTGGAAATAGAACTGCCATATACCCAGCAATTCCACTGCTGGGCATACACACAGATGAAACCACAATTGAAAGAGACACATGTGCCCCAATGTTCATCGCAGCACTGTTTACAATAGTTAGGACATGGAAGCAGCCTAGACATCCATCAGCAGACGAATAGATAAGAAAGCTGTGGTACATATACACAATGGAATATTACTCAGCTATTAAAAAGAACACATTTGAATCAGTTCTAATGAGGTTGATGAAACTGGAACCTATTATACAGAGTGAAGGAAGTCAGAAAATATAACACTAATACAGTATATTATCACATACACGTGGAATTTAGAAAGATGGTAACAATGACCCTATATGCAAGACAGCAAAAGAGACAGAGATATAAAGAACAGACTGTTGGACTCTGTGGGAGAAGGTGAAGGTGGGATGATTTGAGAGAATAGCATTGAGACATGTATATTACCATACATGAAACAGATCATGAGTCCAGGTTCGATGCATCAGAAAGGGAGCTCAGGGCCAGTGCACTGAGATGACCCTCAGTGATGGGATGGGGAGGGAGGTGGGAGGGGTGTTCAGGATGGGGGACACATATACATCCATGGCTCAATCATGTATGTATGGCAAAAAGCACTATAATATTGTAATTAGCCTCCAAATTAAAAATAATTGATTAATTAAAGAAGAAAAAAAAAACTGACATTGAGGTTGTTGACATCAAGTGAAGAAAATAATGTTTGGATTCCATCAAGGGCTCCCCTACCTTTAAATCACATAGAATGAGAATCTATCTAGGATGGAAAGGAGCCTATTCATGAAAATCTCTTATGCACTAGAAAGAGGGGATCTCAGGAACATTCCTTCAGAGCCAGATTCATCCTAACTCCAAGTCTACTCACTCTAATACTGCTAATGAATGCTGAGTATGATTTTATTGTCTTACCTATGAGTTCAGACTATTATGCTGAACACAAGTTAACTGAAACAAACAGAATTTATTTAAACTCCTTTTTGAGTTATTCATGTTTAAATGTGATACAGAACTCACAGTGGATTGTAGCTTTGAACTGTATTTTCTATTCTGATTTTGGCATCTACTATGGATGGAGGTTCATGACATTGTACAGGAGACAGGGATCAAGACCATCCCCATGGAAAAGAAATGCAAAAAAACAAAATGGCTGCCTGGGGAGGCCTTACAAATAGCTGTGAAAAGAAGAGAAGCAAAAAGCAAAGGAGAAAAGGAAAGATATAAGCATCTGAATGCAGAGTTCCAAAGAATAGCAAGGAGAGATAAGAAAGCCTTCCCAGCAATCAATGCAAAGAAATAGAGGAAAACAACAGAATGGGAAAGACTAGAGATCTCTTCAAGAAAATCAGAGATACCAAGGGAATATTTCATGCAAAGATGGGCTCGATAAAGGATAGAAATGGTATAGACCTAACAGAAGTAGAAGATATTAAGAAGAGGTGTCAAGAATACACAGGAGAACTATACAAAAAAGAGCTTCATGACCCAGATAATCACGATGGTGTGATCACTGACCTAGAGCCAGACATACTGGAATGTGAAGGCAATGGGCCTTAGAAAGCATCACTACGAACAAAGCTAGTGGAGGTGATGGAATTCCAGTTGAGCTATTCCAAATCCTGAAAGATGATGCTGTGAAAGTGCTGCACTCAATATGCCAGCAAATTTGGAAAACTCAGCAGTGGCCACAGGACTAGAAAAGGTCAGTTTTCATTCCAATCCCAAAGAAAGGCAATGCCAAAGAATGCTCAGATTACTGCACAATTACACTCAGCTCACATGTTAGTAAAGTAATGCTCAAAATTCTCCAAGCCAGGCTTCAGCAATACATGAACTGTGAACTTCCAGATGTTCAAGCTGGTTTTAGAAAAGGCAGAGGAACCAGAGATCAAATTGTCAACATCTGCTGGATCATGGAAAAAGCAAAAGAGTTGTAGAAAAATATCTATTTCTGCTTTATTGACTATGCCAAAGCCTTTGACTATGTGGATCACAATAAACTGTGGAAAATTCTGAAAGAGATGGGAATATCAGACCACCTGACCTGCCTCTTGAGAAACCTATATGCAGGTCAGGAAGCAACAGTTAGAACTGGACATGGAACAACAGACTGGTTCCAAATAGGAAAAGGAGTACGTCAAGCCTGTATATTGTCACTTCATTTATTTAACTTCTATGCAGAGTACATCATGAGAAATGCTGGGCTGGAAGAAGCACAAGCTGGAATCAAGATTGCCGGGAGAAATATCAGTAACCTCAGATATGCAGATGACACCACCCTTATGGCAGAAAGTGAAGAGGAACTCAAAAGCCTCTTGATGAAGGTGAAAGACGAGAGTGAAAAAGTTGGCTTAAGGCTCAACATTCAGAAAACTAAGATCATGGCATCTGGTCCCATCACTTCATGGGAAATAGATGGGGAAACAGTTGAAACAGTGTCAGACTTTATTTTGGGGGGGCTCCAAAATCACTGCAGATGGTGACTGCAGCCATGAAATTAAAAGACGCTTACTCCTTGGAAGAAAAGTTATGACCAACCTAGATAGCATATTGAAAAGAAGAGACATTACTTTGCCAACAAATGTTTGTTTAGTCAAGGCTATGGTTTTTCCAGTAGTCATGTATGGATGTGAGGGTTGACTGTGAAGAAAGCTGAGCGCTGAAGAATTTGATGCTTTTGAACTGTGATGCTGGAGAAGACTTTTGAGAGTCCCTTGGACTGAAAGGAGACCCAACCAGTCCATCCTAAAGGAGATAAGTCCTGGGTGTTCACTGGAAGGACTGATGCTGAAGCTGAAACTCCAGTACTTTGGCCACCTCATGCGAAGAGTTGACTCATTGGAAAAGACTCTGATGCTGGGAGAGATTGGGGGCAAGAGGAGAAGGAGACGACAAAGGATGAGATGGTTGGATGGCATCACCAACTTGATGGACATGAGTCTGAGTGAACTCTGGGAGTTGGTGATGGACAGGGAGGCCTGGCATGTTGTGATTCATGGGGTCACAAAGAGTCACACACGACTGAGCAACTGAACTGAACTGAACTGAAAAGTAATAGAGGCACTTCATGAGATGCCAGTGCACAACTGGGCTGGGTTTCTGCAGTGTGGGTCTCAGTAGTGCCAGCGTGCATCTTTATTGTCAAGGCCAGGAAACAGTGTCCCTGTCTGAGGCTCTTCTGTCTGCAGAAGAGGTTGGGGGACTTTGAAAACTATGACAGAGCCCACTTTGCATCAACCCCACCCCCACTGGGTGTGGGTCATCTCGGGAAACAGGCACTGGGGCTGCTAGTGGAGAGTTTCAGGATTTGAGAGGACCCAGGCCAGCCCACACTCTGAGGAAGGGGTGGAAGACTGAGGGCAGGTGGAGTTCCACAGTCCACCTTCACACACCACCTCCAGGTGGCCAGGAGAATCAAGGGACCCAAGGGGCAGAAGAAGGAGAGCCACCTGCTTCCCCAGACATCCATCAGTCCCATGAGGCAGCCTAAGCCCAGCCCTGGAGAACACGACATCACCACATCCAGCACTTCTGCAAGTCTTAACAGACCTTCAACAATTGTGTGTGTTCGACCCAGCTCGGACTTCCATGTTGTGTTCCTGCTGAAAATGGCGTAAAGCAGAGAGAACCCAGTTAATCCAGGTTAGAAGAAAATAACGTGGAATGTCTCCTCTCCTCACCACCAGACAGCCTCCAGCCGTGGACCTAACACCTCTAATACTTTGATCTGTGACAGGAAAAGAGGCTCCAATAGAGGCTGAATGTGATTCTTGTTTCAGCCAGTCTTCCATTCTCAGGAAGTCAAATTAAGAGGTTTTGACAGGACCCTTGATTGTTTCACAAATTATGTGCTGCTCTCTTATTGAGGGAATTTCTTTTTTTTTTTTATTTTTAAACTTTACATAATTGTATTAGTTTTGCCAAATATCAAAATGAATCCGCCACAGGTATACATGTGTTCCCCATCCTGAACCCTCCTCCCTCCTCCCTCCCCATACCCTCCCTCTGGGTTGTCCCAGTGCACCAGCCCCAAGCATCCAGTATCGTGCATCGAACCTGGACTGGCAACTCATTTCATACATGATATTTTACATGTTTCAATGCCATTCTCCCAAATCTTCCCACCCTCTCCCTCTCCCACAGAGTCCATAAGACTGTTCTATACATCAGTGTCTCTTTTGCTGTCTTGTACACAGGGTTATTGTTACCATCTTTCTAAATTCCATATATATGCATTAGTATACTGTATTGGTGTTTTTCTTTCTGGCTTACTTCACTCTGTATAATAGGCTCCAGTTTCATCCACCTCATTAGAACTGATTCAAATGTATTCTTTTTAATGGCTGAGTAATACTCCATTGTGTATATGTACAATAGCTTTCTTATCCATTCATCTGCTGATGGACATCTAGGTTGCTTCCATGTCCTGGCTATTATAAACAGTGCTGTGGTAAACAGTGAGGGAATTTCAAAACTCCACTTTTTAGAAATGTTTTAAATGTGTTTCACAATTAGCACCCGTTCTCACCTAGTGCCGCCTAGAACTGGTGGAGGAGTCTTGCCTAAACTCAGAGCCGAACCATCTGGCCCACTTGGCTGCAGGTCAGACCACACGTCCTTCAACAGCCGTATCAGTGATAAAGCTGTAACGTTAACCTCCCTCTCTGGGACTCCTGCCTCCATTCATGCCAACAAGCTCAGGCTGAGTAACACGAGCGTTCTTTCCCAGGCTGCTGAAAGCCGCTCTCCTGAAGTTCCAGAATTGTCTTATTTGAATCACCTGCAAGATTGGCCATGCTGCTCTCCTGTCGGGGCTCAGCAGTGTGGCTGGCATTGCTGGTTGGAGAAGCGAGCCTGTGATGGATTTCCTATATGTGCCTGTTGCCTCACCCTGAAGCCTGGAGGTGTCTCTACAAGGTCTTCCCTGGAGAAGGCGTTTTGAAAACCTCCTCTCATCTACCAGTGGATCTCCAGAGAGGTAGACTGTGAAGTTATAGGAAGACGATCATGTTGCTGAACCCCTGAATCGTAGACCACTGCCTGGCATTGCTTCTCTATAGGGCATCCTAGAGGAGCTATTCCACGTTCAAGGTCAGGAAGGGCAGCGGTGAGGAGACACCCCTCATCCAAGGTAAGGAGAATTGGCTGTGCTCTGCTGGAGCAGCCATGAAGAGATAGATACCCCACACCCAAGGTAAGATAAACCCAAGTAAGATGGTAGCTGTTGCAAGAGGGCATCAGAGGGCAGACACACTGAAACCATACTCACAGAAAACTAGTCAATCTAATCACACTAGGACCACAGCCTTGTCTAACTCAATGAAACTAAGCCATGCCCGTGGGGTGACCCAAGATGGACAGACAGGTCATGGTGGAGAGATCTGACAGAATGTGGTCCACTGGAGAAGGGAATGGCAAACCATTTCAGTATTCTTGCCTTGAGAACCCCATGAACAGTATGAAAAGGAAAAATGATAGGATACTGAAAGAGGAACTCCCCAGGTCAGTAGGTGCCCAATATGCTACTGGAGATCAGTGGAGAAATAACTCCACAAAGAATGAAGGGATGGAGCCAAAGCAAAAGAATACCCAGCTGTGGATGTGACTGGTGATAGAAGCAAGGTCTGATGCTGTAAAGAGCAATATTGCATAGGAACCTGGAATGTCAGGCCCATGAATCAAAGCAAATTGGAAGTGGTCAAACAAGAGATGGCAAGAGTGAATGTTGACATTCTAGGAATCAGCAAACTAATATGGACTGGAATGGGTGAATTTAACTCAGATGACCATTATATCTACGACTGTGGGCAGGAATCCCTCAGAAGAAATGGAGTGGCCATCATGGTCAACAAAAGAGCCCAAAATGCAGTACTTGGATGCAATCTCAAAAACGACAGAGTGATCTCTGTTCATTTCCAAGGCAAACCATTCAATATCACAGTAATCCAAGTCTATGCCCCAACCAGTAACGCTGAAGAAGCTGAAGTTGAACGGTTCTACGAAGACCTACAAGACTTTTTAGAACTAACACCCCAAAAAGATGTCTTTTTCATTATAGGGGACTGGAATGCAAAAGTAGGAAATCAAGAAACACCTGGAGTAACAGGCAAATTTGGCCTTGGAATACGGAATGAAGCAGGGCAAAGACTAATAGAGTTTTGCCAAGAAAATGCACTGGTCATAACAAACACCCTCTTCCAACAACACAAGAGAAGACTCTATACATGGACATTACCAGATGGTCAACACCGAAATTAGATTGATGATATTCTTTGCAGCCAAAGATGGAGAAGCTGTATACAGTCAGCAAAAACAAGACCAGGAGCTGACTGTGGCTCAGACCATGAACTCCTTATTGCCAAATTCAGACTGAAATTGAAGAAAGTAGGGAAAACCACTAGACCATTCAGGTGTGACCTAAATCAAATCCCTTATGATTATACAGTGGAAGTGAGAAATAAATTTAAGGGCCTAGATCTGATAGATAGAGTGCCTGATGAGCTATGGAATGAGGTTCGTGACATTGTACAGGAGACAGGGATCAAGACCATCCCCATGGAAAAGAAATGCAAAAAAGCAAAATGGCTGTCTGGGGAGGCCTTACAAATAGCTGTGAAAAGAAGAGAAGTGAAAACCAAATGAGAAAAGGAAAGATATAAACATCTGAATGCCGAGTTCCAAAGAATAGCAAGAAGAGATAAGAAAGCCTTCCTCAGCCATAAATGCAAAGAAATAGAGGAAAACAACAGAATGGGAAAGACTAGAGATCTCTTCCAGAAAATCAGAGATACCAAAGGAACATTTCATGCAAAGATGGGCTCGATAAAGGACAGAAATGGTATGGACCTAATAGAAGCAGAAGATATTAAGAAGGGATGGCAAGAATACACAGAAGAACTGTACAAAAAAGATCTTCACGACCCAGATAATCATGATGGTGTGATCACTGACCTAGAGCCAGACATCCTGGAATGTGAAGTCAATGGGCCTTAGAAAGCATCACTATGAACAAAGCTAGTGGAGGTGATGGGATTCCAGTTGAGCTATTCCAAATCCTGAAAGATGATGCTGTGAAAGTGCTGCACGCAATATGCCAGCAAATTTGGAAAACTCAGCAGTGGCCACAGGACTGGAAAAGGTCAGTTTTCATTCCAATCCCAAAGAAAGGCAATGCCAAAGAATGCTCAAACTACCGCACAATTGCACTCATCTCACACGCTAGTAAAGTAATGCTTAAAATTCTCCAAGCCAGGCTTCAGCAATATGTGAACCGTGAACTTCCTGATGTTCAAGCTGGTTTTAGAAAAGGCAGAGGAACCAGAGATCAAATTGCCAACATCCGCTGGATCATGGAAAAAGCAAGAGAGTTCCAGAAAAACATCTATTTCTGCTTTATTGACTATGCCAAAGCCTTTGACTGTGTGCATCACAATAAACTGAAAAATTCTGAAAGAGATGGTAATACCAGACCACCTGATCTGCCTCTTGAGAAATTTGTATGCAGGTCAGGAAGCAACAGTTAGAACTGGACATGGAACAACAGACTGGTTCCAAATAGGAAAAGGAGTTCGTCAAGGCTGTATATTGTCACCCTGCTTATTTAACTTCTATGCAGAGTACATCATGAGAAACGCTGGACTGGAAGAAACACAAGCTGGAATCAAGATTGCCGGGAGAAATATCAATAACCTCAGATATGCAGATGTCACCACCCTTATGGCAGAAAGTGAAGAGGAACTCAAAAGCCTCTTGATGAAAGTGAAAGTGGAGAGTGAAAAAGTTGGCTTACGGCTCAACATTCAGAAAACGAAGATCATGGCATCCGGTCCCATCACTTCATGGAAATGGATGGGGAAACAGTGCCAGACTTTATTTTTCTGGGCTCCAAAATCACTGCAGATGGTGATTGCAGCCATGAAATTAAAAGACTCTTACTCCTTGGAAGGAAAGTTATGACCAACCTAGATAGCATATTCAAAAGCAGAGACATTACTTTGCCAACAAAGGTTTGTCTAGTCAAGGCTATGGTTTTTCCAGTGGTCATGTATGGATGTGAGAGTTGGACTGTGAAGAAGGCTGAGCACTGAAGAATTGATGCTTTTGAACTGTGGTGTTGGAGAAGACTCTTGAGAGTCCCTTGGACTTCAAGGAGATCCGACCAGTCCATTCTGAAGGAGATCAGCCCTGGGATTTCTTTGGAAGGAATGATGCTGAAGCTGAAACTCCAGTACTTTGGCCACCTCATGCTAAGAGTTGACTCATTGGAAAAGACTCTGATGCTGGGAGGGGTTGGGGGCAGGAGGAGAAGAGGACGACAGAGGATGAGATGGCTGGATGGCATCACTGAGTCGACGGACATGAGTCTGAGTGAACTCCGGGAGTTGGTGATGGACAGGGAGGCCTGGGGTGCTGCGGTCATGGGGTCGCAAAGAGTTGGACACAACTGAGCGACTGATCTGATCTGATCTGATCTTTTCCATCAAGATTATTTTGGTTCCAAAGGCAAGAAACCCAACTAATAAGCTCATGTAGAAAAGAAAAAATGGAATATCTGAAGAAAATGGACTTAAAACATGAGTGGATTCAAAGGCTCAATATTTTTACAAGGCTTTAATTAATCAGTCTTCCCATGTGACTTTACTTTCTCCACCAGACATATTGACAGCTGAGCATCATTCTCTCTCTGGCCCAGTCACTTCATTTTTCCTGGAGCTATTGGTAATTGCACTCCACTCATCCCCAGTAGCATATTGGACACCTTCCGACCCGGGGGCCTATCTTCCATTGTCATATCTCTTTGTGTTTTCATACTGTCCATGGATCTCTCCAAGCAAGAAATCTGAAGTGAGTTATCTTTTCCTTCTCCAGTGGACCACATATTGTTAGAACTCTTCCCTATGACCCATCTGCCTTGGGTGTCCCTGCATGGCATGGCTCATAACTTCATTGAGTTATGCAAGCCCCTTTGCCATGACAAAGCTGTGATCCATGAAAGGGATCAGCTGTGGATGTGTCTGGTAGTGAAAGTAAAGTCCAATGCAGTAAAGAATAATGCTGATATAAATCTAGAATGTTAGGTCTGTGAATCAAGGTAAATTGGACATTATCAAAAAAGAGATGGTAAAGCTGAAACTCCATTACTTTGGCCACCTCATGCGAAGAGTTGACTCATTGGAAAAGACTCTGATGCTGGGAGGGATTGGGGGCAGGAGGAGAAGGGGACAACAGAGGATGAGATGGCTGCATGGCATCACCGACTCGATGGAAATGAGTTTGAGTGAACTCTGGGAGTTGGTGATGGACAGGGAGGCCTGGCATGTTGTGATTCATGGGGTCACAAAGAGTTAGGCACAACTGAGCGACTGAACTGAACTGAACTGAAGACTGAACATAGACATCTTAGGAATCAGTGAACTAAACTGGACAGGAATGTGTGAATTTAATTCAGATGCTTATTACATCTACTACTGTATCATACGCTGGTGGCTCAGCTGCTAAAGAATCCACCTGCAATGTGCAAGACCTGGGTTCAATCCCTGGGTTTGGAAGATCTTCTGGAGAAGGGAAAGGCTTCTCTCTTTCACTCCCATATTCTGGCCTGGAGATTTTCATGGACTGTATATAGTGCATGGAATCACAAAGAGTTGGACACCTGAGCAACTTTCACTTCACATTATATCTACTACTATGGGCAAGAATCCCTTAGAATAAACGGTCAACAAAGAAGTCGGAAATACAGTACTTGGGTACAATGTCATAAAGGACAGAATAATCTGGTTCATTTCCAAGGCAAACCATGCAACATCACAATAATTCAAGTCTTTGCCCCAAAGAAGCTGAAGTTGACTAGTTCAATGAAGACCTATATGACCTTCTGCAACTAACACCCAAAAAAGATGTCCTTTTCATTATAGGGGATTAGAATTCAAAATTAGGAAGTCAAGAGATACCCAGAATAACTAAGGCAGGTTTGGTCTTGGAGTGCAAAATGAAGCAGGACAAGGGCTCACAGAGTTTTGTCAATAGAACACACTGGTCATAGCAAGCACCCTCTTCCAACAACACAAGAGACAACTCTACACATGCACATCACCAGATGGTAAATACCCAAATCAGATTGATTATGTTCTTTGCAGCCAAAGATTGAGATGCTCTATACATTCAACAAAAACAAGACCAGGAGCTGACTGGCTCAGATCATAAATTCTTTATTGCAAAATTCAGGCTTAAGTTGAAGAAAGAAAGGAAAACCACTAGGCCATTCAGGTAAGACCTAAATCAAATTCCATATGATTATACAGTGGAAGTGACAAGTAGATTCAAGGGATTAGGTCTGAGAGATAGAGTTGCTGAAGATCTATGGGCAGAGGAACATAACAAGAGGAGGTCATGACAAAAACCATCTCAAAGAAAGGTTTTACAATGAAAAAACACCATTAACAAAGTTAAAAGATATTCAAGATTTAGAAGAAAAATATTTATAACATATGTATCATACAGCATTGATACCCACAATATATAAAGAAAGCAAGCGTAAAACCACAAAATAACCAACATGAAATGGATAAGTATGAAATCAGACCAGGCACTCTGGCTGGTATAAGAAACTGCCAGGGTGATTCCCAAAGTTGTCTGGGTTTCTGGTCATTGTGTCAAGTCTGCAGCTCTGTCTGGAAATGTATTGGATCAGTCAAGACTAGGCTGAAGGCTAAGGACGATAATTGTGCTGGTGTCTGGGTATATGCTACTTTACTTATAGTCCTTTTGAAAACTATAAAACTATGAGATGGATGGTGGTTCTGCTCATAGGAGGTGTGTGGCTTTAATCCACATTGGCCTATACACTCACACAGCCATCTCAACCTGACTTGTGAACTGCTGAAATCTGGAGGGAGCAGTTGATCTTCCAGAAATTCTGACCCTCACAGTTCAGGCTCTTCATTCATAACCAGGAACACACTGGAGAGGCTCTGGAGACTCCAAATACTGAACCTCCCCTGTGGAGTGCTGATCACTCCATGAGGTATTCTGATGGTCTTCCATCTCTATTCTTAGAAAATTATTTGTCTGATATGATTTATCCAAATTCTTTGATTTATACAATATACCATGCTACTTCTTTTATGAGACACACTCAGGTTTGTTAAAGAATGGTAGGGCATCTAGGGAGGGAAAAAGTTGAGAAATAATTTTAAAAGGGAAATGGGATATAGTGGGTTCAAAGAATTGGGCACCTGGAAACACTTTCATTTTCTTAGCAAGTTCAGTTCAGTTCAGTCACTCAGTTGTGTCCAACTTTTTGTGACCCCATCGACTGCAGCACGCCAGGCTTCCCTGTCCATCACCATCTCCTGGAGCTCTTTCCTAGCAAGAGGATCAGTTAATTTGGAGCTTTACTTCCATTGGCTTTCCTTTAATTTTTATTTTATATCACAGTATAGTTGATTTAAAATGCTCTGTTACTTTCACTTGTACAGCAATGTTACTCACATATACATATGTGACTGAGCAAATGAGCGACCAAGCACATGTGCAGATGAAGAACAAAATGGCTACCTACTGCAGCATTCTTGCCCAGGAATCCCAAGGACAGAGAAGCCTGGTGGGCTACAGTCCACAGAGTTGCAAAGAGTCACATGTGACTTAGCAACTAAACAACAACAGCAAGGCACAAATCCTTTCAAGAGGATGTTCAAAAGATTAACTGTGGTGGATGTGGGATAAGAAACTGGAGAGGTAGGATATGATGGGCCATTAAGATTTAGCCTCATACTTTTTGTTTAGTTTTTTTTCTAACTTGAGAATATATAAGCAATATTTTAAGGCTACATGACTCAGCAGTAGAATTTTTTGGTATCATTCATCAGGGACACTGGATCTGAGATCTAGTCAGAAGGAAACTTGAAATGGGAAATCATTGAACCTGAATAGGAAGAGAAGAAAAGACCACAAGGCAACACCATTCTATTTCCTCATTACCAAACAGCTTTAAGACAAGTAGTAGTCATTAGGGAAAAGGCAGTTTATGGTCTATGTTTCTCAAAATCAGAATGACCTTGGAAAGCTTGTTAAAAATACATAGTTGTTGTTGTTGTTCAGTCTCTCAGTAGTGTCCAGTTATTTGGGAGCCCAGAGACTGCAGCACACCAGACTTTCCTGTCCTTCACCATCTCCCAGAGCTTGCTCAAACTCATGTCCATTGAGTCACTGATGCTATCCAACCATATCCCCCTCTGTTGGCCCCTTCATCCTCCTGTCTTCAATCTTTCCTAGCATCAGGGTCTCTTCTAATGAGTCTTCTCTTCACATCAGGTGGTCAAAGTATTGAAGCTTCAACTTCAGCATCAGTTTTTCCAGTGAATATTCAGGATTGATTTCCTTTAGGATTGATTGATTTGATCTCCACTCAGTCCAAGAGAGTCTCAGGTGTTCTCCAACATGACAGTTCAAATGCATCAATTCATCGGGGTTCAGCTTCTTTATGGTCCAAGTCTCACATGCATACACGACTACTGGAAAAGCCATAGCTTTGACTAGATGGACATTTGTCAGCAAAGTAATGTCCCTGCTTTTTAATGTGCTGTCTAGATTTGTCATAGCTTTTCTTCCAAGTAGAAAGCATCTTTTACCTTCATAACTGCAGTCACCATCTGCAGTGATTTTGGAGCCCAAGAAAATAAAGTCTGTCACTGTTTCCATTGTTCCCCCATCTATTGGCCATGAAGTGATGGGACCAGATGCCAGGATCTTCATTGCATCTTGGCTGTCTGAGGATGCCTTACAAATAGCTGAGAAAATAAGAGAAGTGAAAGGCAATGAAGAAAGGGAAAGATATACTCATCTGAATGCAGAGTTCCAAATAGTAGCAGAGAGAGATAAGAAAGCCTTCCTAAATGAACAATGCAAAGAAACAAGGAAAACAATAAAATGGGAAAGATGAGTGATCTCTTCAAGAAAATTAGAGATACCAAGGGAACATTTCATGCAAAGATGGGGACAATAAAGGACAAAAATGGTATGGACCTAACAGAACCACAAGGTATTAAGATGAGGTGGCAAGAATACACAGAAGAACTATACAAAAAGGGTCTTCATGACCCAGATAACCACAATGCTGTGATCACTCACATAGAGCCAGACATCATGGAGTGTGAAGTCAGGTGGGCCTTAGGAAGCATCACTATGAACAAAGCTAGTGGAGGTGATGGAATTCCAGCTGAGCTATTTCAAATCCTAAAAGATGAAGCTGTGAAAGTGCTGCATTCAATATGCCAGCAAATTTGGAAAACTCAGCAGTGGCCACAGGACTAGAAAAGGTCAGTTTTCATTCCAATCCCAAAGAAAGGCAATGCCAAAGAATGCTCAAACTACTGCACAATTGCACTCATCTCACACGCTAGCAAAGTAATGCTCAAAATTCTCCAAGCAAGGCTTCAGCATTATGTGAACTGAGAACTTCCAGATGTTCAAGCTGACTTTAAAAAAGCAGAGGAACCAGAGATCAAATTGCCAACATCCATTGGACTGTAGAAAAGACAAGAGAATTCCTCCAGAAAAACATCTAATTTTGCTTCATTGACTATGCTAAAGCCTTTGACTGTGGATGACAACAAACTGTGGAAAATTCTTCAAGAGATGGGAATACCAAACCACTTTACCTGTCTCCCTAGAAATCTGCACTCAGGTCAAGAAGCAATAGTTAGAACCAGACATGGAACAACAGACTGGTTCCAAATAGGGAAAGGAGTACATCAAGGCTGTATATTGTCTCCCTGCTCATTTAATTTCTGTGCAGAGTACATCATGAGAAATGATGTGCTAAATGAAACACAAGCTGGAATCAAAATTGCTGGGAAAAATATCAATAACCTCAGATATGCAAATGACACCACCCTTATGGCAGAAAGTGAATAGGAACTTAGGAGCCTCTTGATGAAGGTGAAAGATGAGAGAGAATAAGCTGGCTTAAAAAATACATGGTATTGCTATTTTCTTCCAGATTTCTGAATAGAAATCTTTAGAACTGGATTGAGGACTATGAAATGACAACATGCTTTCAGTTGATTCAGTGATTCACTAAAATGTTTGAGACCTGTATGGATTAGTGAGCTTGAATAATACCTGTTATTAAATTTCCAGATTGCTAGGTTTGTGGGCCTTGTGGAGGTCTTTGTGAGCTATCCCCTAGGGATAGGGGTCGCTAATCCTTCCCAGGAGGAGGTGGGGGAGAATGGCTATTATGAAGACAGCTGATGGGCGTGGTCCCTGCTGAGGTTCATCATCTGGTTGTGGTCCCTGCTGAGGCTGATCTCCTTGTGGAGGTGGTGTCTGCTGAGGTTCACCATCTAGGTTTTCACCACTAGGAGGAGATCCAGATGGTAATGCTCCAGGTCTCTCAGGAGGTCTCTGAAACTGCTCAGAGGATCCCTGGTTTTGGTTCTCTACATGGCACAAGAATAGAAGAATTTAGTGAGGGAAGGCTCCCACCTCATTTTCATCTCTTACCAGAGATGATCTTATCAGGTAGTCACTTTCTCCCTGGACCTGCTTCTCATCTGTCAACTTCCCTCTTACCTTCAGCTTCATTTTGTAGTGTTCCTGTTCATCCATTTACTGGTGATATTGAGTGTTAGTTCTTTGATCCTGAGACAAACATGTGTCTTCAATCTGGCCACAAAAAAGGTGCTGGATATTTTAGAATCATCAGAGGATGCCTCCAAAGACAGCAGAAAAGGAAAGGGATTATCCATGTCAGTTATCTTGCCAGTTGTATTTGGGGTCACTGAAATAACTTGAGGACTGTAATTCCAAATCTTCCCAGTTGACTGCATACGTGGAACCGTCCTGCTCTTTTTTTTTTTTTTTTTTTTTTGTCCTGCTCTAAGACCAAACAATAATAAGAGATAGAGGAAGATAAAGTGATGGCTCACACAGGAGTCACTAAATAACTGTGGGCAATTTTAATTAAGTACAGAAACAAAGTTGCATAGAGAAACATAAAGAAAAGGAACCTGAACTCCACCTCTTTGCTTTTTCCTTAAACCATATATTCAAAAAGATGAATAGTGAGGAAGTAGAAAATAGTTGATAGTTGGTTCTTAGGAAACATTATTGTTTCCCAAGGAAAAAGAAAACGCTACTATGTCATCCAAGATAGACATCTCTGTTATTAAAGTTTGGCCCTGCTCATAGCCCTGCGATTAAGGTTGGGTAAAGGATTAGGTTTATCTTTAGGAGCTCTAACATGAATCAGTTCATGACAAGACAGTGATGTTAGTAAGATGCCAGAGAAATGAAAAGTTGTCACTCAAAACAAAAGGGATTGATTTGATTAAGGATTAATTGTTGTACAATTATGCAGTTGAAAAACGTTCATTGCTGTCTTCTAGATAAAGACATGGAAATTGAAGAACAGAGTACTTTCTAAATCCTTCAGGGCTCACAGCTATTCCACAGGGAAAGGGACGTTTCCAGCCACAGCCTGTATTAGTCTCTAAATTAACTTTTGAATCCCAATCTGTGATGCTGTTGCAAAGGGAGGAAGACATGAAGGGGTGGCAGAGCTGCTTCTGTTTAGAGGATCAATCCTTTGAGGATTCAGCTCTCTGGTCCTGCCTAGGATCCCTCAAACTCTAACGCTAATTTAGGCTAAGTGCTGGGGTATTTCAATGTCATATTGTAGTGTCCTTCTGTTCTCTTAATTCATGAAATACTTTACTTATATTAACATGGTTTCTCAAGGTTGCAGGACCAGGACTTAACATGTGAATACAATCTTGCCCATATTGGGCACAGCACATAGAAATATTAAATGTGGGTGGGAGTAAAATGAGAGCACTGGGCCCTGGAATCTCTGCATCTCCATGTAGAGAGAGAGGTACTCTCTTGCTCTGAGAAAGCTCTGAATGGGCTTCACTTCCTCCATCCATCTGGCACTCACTAGCAAGGCCACTGTCATCCACTGCCTACCTCAGTTACCATAGCATCTTCATGAGGGAATTTCGTGTTCAAGTCTTGTCTTTTTGTAATTCATCCTTCATTACAGTCATAGTGACTTTTGTAAAAACACAAATTTTACTTTGCCATTCCTCTGGTTAAAGTTCTGTATTGGGCTCAAACAGCACTTGAAATAAAATGTGAGGCCTTGGCATCAGTGAGGAGGTAAAGGGGCTTGTCCTTGTCTTAAGAACTTTTTGAAGTTCATCTTTCCTTTCATATATGTCTCCTTTTTACCAGCTTCCTCACTGCAGTGTGATCTTTCAAGTCCAAAGCAGTATCTCAGCACCCTTTCCCTTTATTCTTACCAGAAACAGGGCCTTGAACTGAGTTCAGGGCCAGCAAGTCCACTGAGTAGCATCTTGGAGGAACCTCTGGAATGTTGTCAACTCAGTGATGGGAGAAACCAGACAGCTTCCTTAATAAAGGTGACCAGAACAATGGTATCTTTGAGTTCTATACTGAGCAGTCCTTGTCACTGGATAGACATGGTTATAGTTGGGACTTACCCCACAGAATGGAATGGGTTGTCTGTGCTTAGTGTCTTGTTTCCAAAAGATACAACATGCAACTTGGGAAAGTTTTTATAGAATCAGTTTCCAAGCAGTCAACACAGATACTAGAATTCTTCTGCCATATTTGATTTTCTGTCTGTTCTTTGAGACTCTTTCTCTGTCTTGCCATTTATTCTTTGTGTGTTTATGTGTGTGTGTTGACAGTGATCCTATAACCCAAAGTGAAGTTGGCCAATATCTCTGGCCATTATTATGATCGAACTCCATCATTCATGGAATTTGGGTGCCCATATCTATGACATGTAGCACAACATTTTGATGATGTAGTAATTATCTCTGCTTATCTTTGAAGTGTGTGTGGAGAACCCATGCTTGTGCACACATGGAAGGCAGAAGGTTGACCCTCAGTCAACTCAAGCCCTAAGAGGTCATCTAAGATTCTTTAGTTCTAATAGGGAACCTTGTCATTGTTGAACAAAGATGACCTAAGACTTTTTATTATTATTATTATTGAGATTTATAAAACTTAGAAAAACAAAGGATACACTGTATCCACCATAGGATATCTAGGACAGAACAGGATGAATATAGTTCCTTGAATAGATTATGTTATTTCATGTGTCTAAGGCTTCTTTCATGCCTTTTCTCTTTTCTGAAATCTCCTATAAAATATAATTTGACTTTATTTCTGCTAGGAAATATTTTTAACCACCCCCACAACCCTGGGTGCCACTGGGAATTTAGTGACCACAATTATGCAGTCCAATTATGACAGTCTGATATATATATATATCAGTGGATATATATATATACAGTGGAATATTATTCAGCCATTAAAAATTATGAAATAATGCCATTGACAGTAAGATGGATGGACCTCAGTTCAGTTCAGTCACTCAGTCATGTCCGATTCTTTGCGATCCCATGAGTCACAGCATGCCAGGCCTCCCTGTCCATCACCATCTCCCGTAGTTCACTCAGACTCTCGTCCATCGAGTCAGTGATGCCATCCAGCCATCTCATCCTCTGTCGTCCCCTTCTCCTCCTGCCCCCAATCCCTCCCAGCATCAGTCTTTTCCAATGAGTCAACTCTTCGCATGAGGTGGCCAAAGTACTGGAGTTTCAGCTTCAGCATCATTCCTTCCAAAGAAATCCCAGGGCTGATCTCCTTCAGAATGGACTGGTCGGATCTCCTTGCAGTCCAAGGGACTCTCAAGAGTCTTCTCCAACACCACAGTTCAAAAGCATCAATTCTTTGGCGCTCAGCCTTCTTCACAGTCCAACTCTCACATCCATACATGACCATTGGAAAAACCATAGCCTTGACTAGACGGACCTCTGTTGGCAAAGTAATGTCTCTGCTTTTGAATATGCTATCTAGGTTGGTCAAAACTTTCCTTCCAAGGAGTAAGCATCTTTTAATTTCATGGCTGCAGTCACCATCTGCAGTGATTTTGGAGCCCCCAAAAACAAAGTCTGACACTGTTTCCACTGTTTCCCCATCTATTTCCCATGAAGTGATGGGACCAGATGCCATAATCTTCGCTTTCTGAATGTTGAGCTTTAAGCCCACTTTTTCACTCTCCACTTTCACTTTCATCAAGAGGCTTTTGAGTTCCTCTTCACTTTCTGCCATAAGGGTGGTGTCATCTGCATATCTGAGGTTATTGATATTTCTCCCGGCAATCTTGATTCCAGCTTGTGCTTCTTCCAGCCCAGCATTTCTCATGATGTACTCTGCATAGAAGTTAAATAAGCAGGGTGACAATATACAGCCTTGACGTACTCCTTTTCCTATTTGGAACCAGTCTGTTGTTCCATGTCCAGTTCTGACTGTTGCTTCCTGACCTGCATACAGGTTTCTCAAGAGGCAGGTCAGGTGGTCTGGTATTCCCATCTCTCTCAGAATTTTCCACAGTTTATTGTGATCCTCACAGTCAAAAGCTTTGGCATAGTCAATACAGCAGAAATAGACATTTTTCTGGAACTCTCTTGTTTTTTTGATGATCCAGCAGATGTTGACAATTTGATCGCTGGTTCCTCTACCTTTCTAAAACCAGCTTGAACATGTGGAAGTTCACAGTTCATGTATTGCTGAAGCCTGGCTTGGAGAATTTTGAGCATTACTTTACTAGCGTGTGAGATGAGTGCAATTGTGTGGTAGTTTGAGCATTCTTTGGCAGTGGAAGCGAGAAATAGATTTAAGGGACTAGATCTGATAGAGTGCCTGATGAACTATGGACTGAGGTTCGTGACATTGTACAGGAGACAGGGATCAAGACCATCCCCATGGAAAAGAAATGCAAAAAAGCAAAATGGCTGTCTGGGGAGGCCTTACAAATAGCTGTGAAAAGAAGAGAATTGAAAAGCAAAGGAGAAAAAGAAAGATATAAGCATCTGAATGCAGAGTTCCAAAGAATAGCAAGAAGAGATAAGAAAGCCTTCCTCAGTGACCAATGCAAAGAAATAGAGGAAAACAACAGAATGGGAAAGACTAGAGATCTCTTCAAGAAAATTAGAGATACCAAGGGAACATTTCATGCAAAGATGGGCTCGATAAAGGACAGAAATGGTATGGACCTAACAGAAGCAGTAGATATTAAGAAGAGGTGTCAGGAATACACAGGAGAACTGTACAGAAAAGATCTTCACAACCAAGATACTCATGATGGTGTGATCGCTCACCTAGAGCCAGACATCCTGGAATGTAAAGTCAAGTGGGCCTTAGAAAGCATCACTATGAACAAAGCTAGTGGAGGTGATGGAATTCCAGTTGAGCTATTTCAAATCCTGAAAGATGATGCTGTGAAAGTGCTGCACTCAATATGCCAGCAAATTTGGAAAACTCAGCAGTGGCCACAGGACTGGAAAAAGTCAGTTTTCATTCCAATCCCAAAGAAAGACAATGCCAAAGAATGGATGGGCCTAGAGAGTGTCATAAGTTAAGTCAGTCAGGCAGAGAAAAAGAAATATATATGGCATCCTTACTGTGGAATCTAAAAAGAAATAATATAAATGAACTACAAAACAGAGAGACTGACAGGGTGAGTCCCTTCACTGTAGAAGGGAGAAAGTATAAACTGACATATTTTATTTCCTTGGGCTCCAGAATTACTGCAGCCAGTGACTGAAGCCATTACATTAAACGATGCTCTTCCTTGGAAAGAAAGCTATGGTAAACATAGTGTACTAAAAAACAGAAACATCACTTTGCTGTTAAAGCCCATACAGTCAAAGCTGTGGCTTTTCCAGTAGTCGTGTACAGATGTGAGAGTTGGACCATAATGAAGGCTGAACACCGAAGAACTGATGTTTTCAAATTGTGGTCCTAGAGAAGATTCTTGAGAGTCCCTTGGACTGCAAGATCAAAGCAGTCAATCCAAAAGGAAATCAACCCTGAACATTCATTGGAAGGGCTGATGCTGAAGCTCCAATACTTTGGCCACCTGATGCAAAGAGCCTATAAAAGACCCTGATGCTGGGAAATATTGATGGCAGGAGGAAAAGGGGATGACAGAATATGAGATGGTTAGATAGCATCATCGACTCAATGGACATTAAATTGAACAAACTCTGGGAGATAGTGAAGGACAGAAGAGTCTAATGTGCTACAGTCCATGAGGAAGCAGAGAGTCATACAGGACTTAGCGACTGAACAACAACAAAGTAGTAATTTTAGAATGATGTCCTTGAGTTATCAGAAGGAGTGTCACATAGCACTTGTATTAATAATTCTCTAAATATTATCATAGGGAGAATCCTAAAGACAGTGCCCTTGACCGATGTGAATGACTGAGTCCTTTGCTCTGTATATGAGGTCTGGGCCTTTCTGAAATTTTGTAGATAATATTGCAGGAAGGCTTATACAGTGGGTTTTTCTGTAGATAACTGTGCCTTTGCAGGGTGATTGGGCATATTGGTTTCCTTTCCTGGCATAATAAAGGATGTATTCCAGAAAGGGGAATTATAGTGAATTCTGGAATACAGTATTCCAGAACTGTATCCACAGTTGGCGATGTGGGAAAGCTGTGTGGCTATGTGGTGAGGCAGAATGGTTCCAGCTGGGCTTAGTGGGAGAAACAGAGTAGTTTAGGAATAAACAGGTCCCTTTTTGGTATTGAGGTGGCTCTTTCTGGTTTCCTGAGACAATAATTTGAAAAGAAAAGTGCAGAACAGTCCTCACCAGGTGGCTTTTTGTAGACCTTTCAGTGACAGAGGAGAAGGCTCAGAGATAAGGAGGAAAGGGAAGTGGCAGCCAACTTGAGTGGGGGCTGGGAAGGGGTGGTCTTGCTGGAATGCAGGCTTCCCTTCAGCTTGGTGAGGACTGGAAAAGGGCAGGTGATTCTTCAAAATATCACTCAATTCAGGACCTTTTACTAACCTTCTCCAATGGCTACGACACAGGAAAAAGATTAGTGTCCTGTGCCAAGAAAAATATCAGCCCTGAACTCACCAAACACAACAAAACAGAGAGGATAGAAGACCTGAAAGAGAAGGCTGTCCATCAGGAATGTTGGGGTGGAGGCAAAGAGCATGAGTGCAGCAGCAGTTTAGGTACCTGAAGAGGAAGCGAAGCTTTCAAGCTATGTCCTTGCCTCCTGATAAGGATGTTTAATTTAATATGTGCCAAAGAGAATTCCTGATTTCCTTCCCTAAAACCTGCTCTCCTTCAATATTTTCTAGTTAAAAACAGTTCTTTCATCCATTTGCTTAAAAATTGGGAGTCAATTTTTAAATTGGATTTAAATCCCAGCTGATCTCAGTAACATTCTTGCCCTCTGCCACATCCCGTATCAGTTCTCCACTCAACAACCAGGGTGATATTTGAAAAATATAAATTAGATTATATCACTTTCTTGCTTAAGATCCCCCAAGTTTTCCCCTTACAGGTGTAGTCAGGTATACATTTCATACCTCAGCTTCAACACCATATTGTCTGTGACAGAAAATAGAGGCTCCAAAAGTGGCAGAATATGACTCTTTTTGCATCTAATCCTCCAGCTCTGGGAAGTCAAGTTAACAAAGTTTGACAGAATATCCCTCAGTTGATTCACAAAATATGAGCTGATTTTTTATTGAGGGAAGTCTAATACTCTTTGTTTCTGGCATAAATACTTCATTTTGTGTTTAGCAATTAGAAATCTTTTTTTCAACTGAGATTATTTTGGCTCCAAATGCAAGAAACCCAACCAACATTACCTTTAGGAGTAAAGGAAACTGGAATATGAAAATAACAAGTATTCTAATTGTGTGTGGATTCAGTGGCTCAAAAATGTTATCAAAATGCTTTGATCCATCACTAACTCTTCCCATGAGGCTGCCTTTCCCATAGCTCCATATCTTATCCCCTCATCTTAGGAACTTATTCATATATTTTCCTATGGATAAATTTCTTATGATAAAAGCTTTCTCTCATTCTCTCTTTCCCTTTCCACTATATTTCCAAAGTATACTCATATTTCCTAACTATACTTCCTGTCTACACTGATACTGATGAAATATATAGTTTTGTGAACGGTCACTGATCATATTATGCCCTGATTCCTTCATATGGAAGGTGAACATAATGCAAACAAATCAAAGGGCTATTGTGAAGAATAATGAGCTAATGAATATTTAGCATTTGTGGCTATGCTGAGCATAGAGGAATGAGCAATAGATGTTTAACTATATAGCTGCTCATGTAAACAAGTTTATTATATGACAGAGATGGCAGCTCACGTCAATGACTAATACTGAGTTTATTCAATAGAATTTAAGAATAACCAGCTATTCAGTAATTTTTAAAGATGAATTTTAGAGCTCAGCCACACAGCAATCACACAAAAAGTTCTGAATGGATTAAAGAGATAAATGTGTTTTTTTGTCTGGAAACAAATGTGTGTGTATTTATGGTGCTGAGATGAGGAAGTAGGAAAGGAATGTCTATAATAGTAATGTGGGGAGGTGAAGTAGGGGAATTTATGGTAGTAAGATAGGGAAAACAGTCTGAACCAGGACACAAAACACATAGACATAAAGAAAAGATCAAGCTATTTAATTACCTCAAATTTTAAAGTCATTTTAATAAAAAAAACATGAACAAAATTTAAAAACACTCAAGGAATTAGAATCAAATAGTTATAAAATATGTGTGATGCATAGGATTGATATCCATAATATATGTGAATACCCAAGAATAAGAAAACTTCAAGAAAAAAACAATGTAAAAGTGAATAGATATGTTTACAGACCAGGTACTCTAGATGCTGTAAGAGACGTCAGTGTGATTCCCGGAGGCATCTGGGTTCTTAATCATTGTCTCAAGTCTACAGCTCTAGGTCCAGGAATGTGCTGGACCAGGCTAAAAGTAAGCTGAGTTGCTAAGGGTGATAACTGTGTTCATGCTTGGGTGTATGTCTCCTTACTCTGTAGTCATTTTGAAAACTATAAAACTATGAGATAGATGATGGTCCTGCCCATAGGAAGTGTTCAGTTCAGTTCAGTTCAGTCGCTCACTCATGTCCAACTCTTTACGACCCCATGAGTCACAGCACGCCAGGCCTCCCTGTCCATCACCAACTCCAAGAGTTCACTCAGACTCACGTCCATCGAGTCAATGATGCCATCCAGCCATCTCATCCTCTGTCGTCCCCTTTTCCTCCTGCCCCCAATCCCAGTGTACATGACTTTAATCCACATTGGCCTGTACACTCACACAGCCATCTCAGCCTGACTGAACTGCTGAACTTGGAGGCAGCAGTTTATTTTCCAGAAATTCTGACCCTCACTGATTCAGACTCATTTTCCATAACCAGTAACACACTAAATAAGCTTGGGGGGCTCTGAACATTGAACTTCCACTGTCCTGGATGATCTTGTGGATCCCTCCATGAGGTATTCTTTCGGTCTGCCCTCTGTATTCTTGGAACAGGTTAGTCTCATATGCTTTACCCAAAAGTGGCTAGAACCATCTTTCTACAGTCAGAGACAGATATGAGCACTAAGTTCACATACACAAAGGACACATAAAAGATCAATAATCTTTTTATTACAAAAAGAATTTGTACAAAAGGAATTTCACTCTCAGTGATATCAGGAAGATATACATTAAGGATCTTGTGTGTATTTGAGTTACAAAAAGATAAAAGGAGCAGATATCAAGGAATAGAGATATGTGAATAGACTAGTTCTGTGAACAGACTAGTATCTTCATGGACTGTTTCAATCTCTGTAAATTAATACAGTTTTTTTTGAGAGACGTTTATATTAACACTTGCTAACTGTGGACTTTTTGACCCAGAATTTCAGTTTTTTGTATACACTGATTATATATAAGGCATTCTCCATAAAATACACAAAAATGGAATTAGTGTACTTGGACATTGTTGTTACCACCATGTAATCACTTCTCATTCTCACTGCATTTCACTGAATCTAAGGTGCTGCTGCTGCTGCTGCTGCTAAGTCGCTTCAGTCGTGTCCGACTGTGTGCGACCCCATAGACGGCAGCCCACCAGGCTCCGCCGTCCATGGGATTTTCCAGGCAAGAGTACTGGAGTGGGGTGCCATTTCCTCCTCCAATGCATGAAAGTGAAAAGTGAAAGTGAAGTTGCTCAGTCGTGTCCGACTCTTCACGACCTCATGGACTGCAGCCTACCAGGCTCCTCCGTCCATGGGATTTTCCATGCAAGAGTACTGGAGTGGGGTGCCATTGCCTTCTCCGAATCTAAGGTGCTACAGATTATCAAATACACCAAGAAAGAAAATGCTTAGCCTATTAAGACACCACACATTATCAGTTGTAAGACTTCTGTTCCAGTTACCATGAGTAGAACAAACCAACACAATATTTGGTGACATAGAAGAGCCTTTTATTACATTCAACAGTTCCAAGGGTCAGAAATTCAAACACGACACAGTAGTATTGGCTTTTCTGTGTTCTAGATTGAAGGAATTCAAATACCAATAGCTCTAAGCCTGGCAATGACACAAAAACTGGAGATAAAACCACCTAGGCCTTCCTTACTTACAAACCTAGAAATTAGCACTTCTTTATATGGAAACCTCCACTGAGTTCTAAGTCAGAACACACACCAGTGGCCTCACTCTGTAGTCTGTATGCACAAGCCAGTTTTGGCTTCTTCACAGCTTGCAGCCAGGTTTCTAAGAGAACAAGCTAGAATTGCATGACATTTTTACGATGTAGGCTGAAAAGTCACAAAACATCACTTCTAACATACTCAGTTGGTCAAGGAAATTACAAAGTTCCACCCAGTTTCAAGGGATGGGCACACACCTCACCCCTTGAAAACAAAAGTCCAATTATAAGAAGACATTGTCCATCTTTAGAAAATATGATCAGCCACATCCTGTTTTCCAAGATGAGCATGGGAAAATGTGCATCTTGATATAAAGAAGACATGATAGAAGTTGAGAGAGTAATATGAATGTTCATAAGCAGAAGGGATAAAGTCCCTGTTCTGAAATAAAGTCCATCTTAAGGGAAAATGAGTCATTCGTTAACAACTTGAACAAAATTGTTCTTTTAAGCATAGCTGCTTCCTTCATTTTTGCATGTCTTCATTAAGCTAGGAGGGAGATATGTGTTGTTTTGGAGCCCATATAAAATAAATTCTGGTTATATTTCTCTATGAACTCAAAGGAAAAGCAAGTGAATTTTCAGATCCCCTTTATGTTGCTGACTCTGTGGTGAGCTGAATCTGCAGACAATTGGACACAGAGACAGTAAGAATGTATGTTGCTGCTCTGATCACTAAGGAAGTGACATCAGCTCTGGAGCCCAGAACCTGGGAAACACTCTCAGGCAAATGACCGGAAGTGGTGATAGTGATATACAAATTACATACTTTGATAGACAACTCTTTGACCAGTCTTTCCCCTTTGACTTTCTAAATTTTTAGGGTTATTGTGATCAAAGAGTCAAAGTTTAGCCCAACTTAAAGAGGCATCCACAATTTGAACCAACACTAATATGCCTCTGTGCTTCCCAGGTGCCTCAATGGTAAAGAACCTGCCCACCAAGCAGGAGACACGGGTTTGATCCCTGGGCCCAAAAGATCCCCTGGAAAATGAAATGGCAATCCACTCCAGTATGCTTGCCTGGGAAATGCAATGGACAGAGGAGCCTGGCAGGCTACAGTCCATGGGGCTGCAAAAGAGTCAGACACAACTTAGTAACTAAACAATAACAACAATCAAATATGTCTCCCCAGAGAAATTTGATCACTGTGCTCAAGAAGCAAAGGCATGATCTTCATTGCCACTGAATTTGAAAATGCAACCATTTTTTTTAATTTTATTTTATTTTTAAACTTTACAATATTGTATTAGTTTTGCCAAATATCGAAATGAATCCGCCACAGGTAGGAATTCTATACAAGCAATTTTGTATGAAAGGGATAAGAATAAGACTAGAAACTTCATGTGCTATTGTTGTTTTTTAGTCACTAAGTCATGTCGGACTCTTTATGACCACATGGACAGTAGCCCGCCAGGCTCCTCTGTCCATGGGATTTTCCAAGCAAGAATACTGGCGTGGGTAGCTATCTCCTCCAGGGGATCTTCCCGACCCAAGGATTGAACCGGTGTCTTCTGCATTAGGAGGTGGATTTTTTACTGATGAGCCACCAGTTTGCTAATTTTAAAACAAACATCTCCATGTGAAAAGAATTTTTTCTCAACTCACCTCTTAAGATCATAGAAAAAGCCAAGTAACTGAAAACAAGAATGCATGTATCTGAAAAAAGTATGGAAACAATACCTTATTGTGAAATTATTAAAATAAAGTCAACAAAAGTAGTGAAGGGTTGAATTTTGTTCTTGTTGTTTAGTCACTAAGTCCTGTCCAATAGACACTAATTCAGTTCAGTTCACTCACTTGTGTCCAGCTTTTTGTGACACCAGGGACTGCAGCACTCCAGGCTTCCCTGTCCATCACCAGCTCCCAGAGCTCGCTCAAACTCATGTACATTGAGTCAGTGATGCCATCCAACCATCTCATCTTCTATCATCCCCTTTTCCGCCTCCCTTCAAACTTTCCCAGCATCAGGGTCTTTTCTAAGGAGTCAGTTCTTCTTCTTCACTATGGTCAAATAGAAATTCTCCCAAACTGCATAGCAAAAAACAGAACACGTATCAAAGTTAAAATAAAAACAGGTTTGATTTAGCAAAGAAAATATAACAAATAAATTTCAGATACAGAATGGAGAAAATGAGTGTCTGAATATTCTTATAAAAATTTGCTGTTGATTAATAATCTGAGAAAATGTTTTCTATGTGAACCGTGAACTTCCTGATATTCAAGCTGGTTTTAGAAAAGGCAGAGGAACCAGAGATCAAATTGCCAGCATCTGCTGGACCATGGAAAAGGCAAGAGAGTTCCAGAAAAACATCTATTTCTGCTTTATTGACTATGCCAAAGCCTTTGACTGTGTGGATCACAATAAACTGTGGAAAATTCTGAAAGAGATGGGAATACCAGACCACCTGACCTGCCTCTTGAGAAATCTGTATGCAGGTCAGGAAGCAACAGTTAGAACTGGACATGGAACAACACACTGGTTCCAAATAGGAAAAGATCAAATACATCAAGGCTGTATATTGTCACCCTGCTTATTTAACTTCTATGCAGAGTACATCATGAGAAATGCTGGGCTGGAAGAAGCACAAGCTGGAATCAAGATTGCCAGGAGAAATATCAATAACCTCAGATATGCAGATGATACCACCCTTATGGCAGAAAGTGAAGAGGAACTCAAAAGCCTCTTGATGAAAGTGAAAGTGGAGAGTGAAAAAGTTGGCTTAAAGCTCAACATTCAGAAAACAAAGATCATGGCATCTGGTCCCACCACTTCATGGGAAATAGATGGGGAAACAGTGGAAACAGTGTCAGACTTTATTTTTCTGGGCTCCAAAATCACTGCAGATGGTGACTGCAGCCATGAAATTAAAAGACGCTTACTCCTTGGAAGGAAAGTTATGACCAACCTAGACAGCATGTTCAAAAGCAGAGACATTACTTTGCCAACAGAGGTCCATCTAGTCAAGGCTATGGTTTTTCCAATGGTCATGTATGGATGTGAGAGTTGGACTGTGAAGAAGGCTGAGCGCCGAAGAATTGATGCTTTTGAACTGTGGTGTTGGAGAAGACTCTTGAGAGTCCCTTGGACTGCAAGGAGATCCAACCAGTCCGTTCTGAAGGAGATCAGCCCTGGGAGTTCTTTGGAAGGAATGATGCTGAAGCTGAAACTCCAGTACTTTGGCCACTTCATGTGAAGAGTTGACTCATTGGAAAAGACTCTGATGCTGGGAGGGATTGGGGGCAGGAGGAGAAGGGTATGACAGAGGTTGAGATGGCTGGATGGCATCACTGACTCGATGGACGGGAGTCTGAGTGAACTCCGGGAGTTGGTGGTGGACAGGGAGGCCTGGCGTGCTGCGATTCATGGGGTTGCAAAGAGTCGGACACGACTGAGCGACTGAACTGAACTGAACTGAACTGAATGTAATTTTCCAAATTCAACTCAAAAAGCTTAGGAAAAGTTGAATAGAAAATAAACATGAGGAGGCGGTCCTAATATGGTGGAGGAATAGGACAGGGAGACTACTTTCTCCCCCACAAATTCATCAATAGAACATTTGAACGCTGAGTAAATTCCACGAAACAACTTCTGAATGCTGGCAGAGGACATTAGGCACCCAGAAAAGCAGCCCATTGTCTTTGAAAGGAGGTAGGAAAAAATATAAAAGATAAAAAGAGAGACAAAAGCGGTAGGGATGGAGATCTGTCCCGGGAAGGGAGTCTTAAAAAAAAGAGAAGTTTCCAAACACCGGGAAACACTCTCACTGGCGAGTCTGTGGCGAGCCTTGGAACCTCAGAGGGCAACATAACTGGGAGGAAAAATAAATAAATAATTAAAACCCACAGATTGCGTGCCTAAGTCAACTCCCAGAGGAGAAGCAGCACAGAGGCCCGCATCCACCACTAGCAAGCAGGGGCTGGGCAGGGAAGCCCAGGCTGCATTTCCAGTAAGGACCTGGCCTGAATGCCCCAGGGCAACCTGAGGGAACTAACTTGAGATAGCAAACCAGACTGTGAGATAGCTACCCCGTGAAAAGCCCTAACCTAAGACACTGCCAGGCCCGCTCACAGAACAAAGGACTTACTAGAGCTAGCCGGCTGCGGACAGGCCCATCCCCCCAGGAGACAGGCAGAGGAGGGCAGTCAGAAACGGAAAGGGGCAATCACAGCCCCAGAGAGGCATCATCTACCAAACTGCAAGCAGGCTTCATTGCTAACCAAGACTTCTTGGGATTCTGGACGGTCGACATCCACCTGAGAAGGTGCGCCAGTTGTACAACCAGAAAACCGAGCAGCAGGGACGGGGAAGATGATAAATCGCAATGACAGCGCTTGCCAAACTCCTGGTCACCTGAGCTGCTCGGACCTGGGAAGGGCACAAAACGCAGGCCCGAGTCTGCGCGTTTGTGGAGTACCCCAGTACCTGAACCTGAGCGGCTTAGACCTGGGAAGTGCAGGCAACCCAGGGCCAGCCTCAGACAGTTCACGGCAGAGCAACCTAGAGCCTAAGCAATGTAGACAGGGAAAGC
This sequence comes from Bubalus kerabau, assembly GCF_029407905.1. NCBI lineage: Eukaryota > Metazoa > Chordata > Mammalia > Artiodactyla > Bovidae > Bubalus > Bubalus kerabau. The sequence goes on from NC_073624.1 coordinate 23,480,170, forward strand.
ACACACGCCATGAGCTGGGGCAAACCCAGTGTGGCCAAGACACTGGGAACACTCCCCACAGATGCCAGTGTCATTTGTTTGCTGCGTTCCTCCATCACCACAGTCCGACTGAACAGATCAGATCAGTCACTCAGTCGTGTCTGACTCTTTGCAACACCATGAATCGCAGCACGCCAGGCCTCCCTGTCCATCACCAACTCCCGGAGTTCACTCAGACTCCCGTCCATCGAGTCAGTGATGCCATCCAGCCATCTCAACCTCTGTCGTCCCCTTCTCCTCCTGCCACCAATCCCTCCCAGCATCAGAGTCTTTTCCAATGAGTCAACTCTTCGCATGAGGTGGCCAAAGTACTGGAGTTTCAGCTTCAGCATCATTCCTTCCAAAGAACTCCCAGGGCTGATCTCCTTCAGAACGGACTGGTTGGATCTCCTTGCAGTCCAAGGGACTCTCAAGAGTCTTCTCCAACACCACAGTTCAAAAGCATCAATTCTTTGGTGCTCAGCCTTCTTCACAGTCCAACTCTCACATCCATACATGACCATTGGAAAAACCGTAGCCTTGACTAGATGGACCTTTGTTGGCAAAGTAATGTCCCTGCTTTTGATTATGCTGTCTAGGTTGGTCATAACTTTCCTTCCAAGGAGTAAGTGTCTTTTAATTTCATGGCTGCAGTCACCATCTGCAGTGATTTTGGAGCCCAGAAAAATAAAGTCTGGCACTGTTTCCACTGTTTCCCCATCTATTTCCCATGAAGTGGTGGGACCAGATGCCATGATCTTTGTTTTCTGAATGTTGAGCTTTAAGCCAACTTTTTCACTCTCCACTTTCACTTTCATCAAGAGGCTTTTGAGTTCCTCTTCACTTTCTGCCATAAGGGTGGTATCATCTGCATATCTGAGGTTATTGATATTTCTCCCGGCAATCTTGATTCCAGCTTGTGTTTCTTCCAGTACAGCGTTTCTCATGATGTACTCTGCATAGAAGTTAAATAAGCAGGGTGACAACATACAGCCTTGACATACTCCTTTTCCTATTTGGAACCAGTCTGTTGTTCCATGTCCAGTTCTAACTGTTGCTTCCTGACCTGCATACAAATTTCTCAAGAGGCAGGTCAGGTGGTCTGGTATTCCCATCTCTTTCAGAATTTTCCACAGTTTATTGTGATCCACACAGTCAAAGGCTTTGGCATAGTCAATAAAGCAGAAATAGATGTTTTTCTGGAACTCTCTTGCTTTTTCCATGATTCAGCGGATGTTGGCAATTTGATGTCTGGTTCCTCTGCCTTTTCTAAAATCAGCTTGAACATCAGGAAGTTCAGAATGATCTCTGTTCATTTCCAAGACAAACCATTCAATATCACAGTAATCCAAGTCTATGCCCCAACCAGTAACGCTGAAGAAGCTAAAGTTGAACGGTTCTATGAAGACCTACAAGACGTTTTAGAACTAACACCCAAAAGAGATGTCCTTTTCATTATAGGGGACTGGAATGCAAAAGTAGGAAGTCAAGAAACACCTGGAGTAACAGGCAAATTTGGCCTTGGAATATGGAATGAAGCAGGGCAAAGACTGATAGAGTTTTGCCAAGAAAATGCACTGGTCATAACAAACACCCTCTTCCAACAACACAAGAGAAGACTCTATACATGGACATCACAAGATGGTCAACACCAAAATCAGATTGATTATATTCTTTGCAGCCAAAGATGGAGAAGCTCTATACAGTCAGCAAACACAAGACCAGGAGCTGACTGTGGCTCAGACCATGATCTCCTTATTGCCAAATTCAGACTTAAATTGAAGAAAGTAGGGAAAACCACTAGACCATTCAGGTATGACCTAAATCAAATCCCTTATGATTATACAGTGGAAGTGAGAAATAGATTTAAGGAACTAGATCTGATAGATAGAGTGCCTGATGAACCAACTGAACAAGTGAGCCTAAAAAAGTGTCCACCACCGCCCCCTTGTGTCAGGGCGGAATTTAGACACTGAAGAGACCAGCAAACAGAAGCTAAAACAGAGGGAACCACCTAGGAAGTGACAGGTGCAATAGATTAAAACCCTGTAGTTAGCATCAACTACATAGGAAGGGGCCTATAGGTCTTGAGAAGTATAAGCCGGATCAAGGAACTATCTGAAAATTAAATGACCCTACACTGTCCACAACAACACCAGAGAAAGTCCTAGATATATTTTTACTATTATCATTCTTTAAATTTTAAAAAAAAAATTTTTTTTTATTTTTAAGTACACTACTACTCCTTTCATTTTCATTTTTATAACCTACTAGTACTTTGCAAAAAAAAAAAGACCCTATTTTTTAAAGCAAACTTCATATATATATTTTCTAATTTTTGTGACTTTTTTTCTTTAATATTGTATTTTTGAGAATCCAACCTCTACTCTAGATTTTTTATCTTTGCTTTTTGGTATTTGTTATTAATTTTGTACCTTTAGGAACCCAATCTTTAGTACCCATTTTACTTCGGAGCGAGATTACTGGCTTGACTGCTCTCTCCCTCTTTGGACTCTCCTTTTTCTCCAGCAGGTCGCCTCTATGTCCTCCCTCCCCCTTCTCTTCTCTAGCCAACTCTGTGAATCTCTTTATATTTTCTGGACTGTGGAGAACACTTAGGGAACTGATTACTGGCTGGATCTGTCTCTCTCCTTTTGATTCCTCCCTTTATCGTCCTGGCCACATTTGTCTCCTTCCTCCTTCTTCTCTTCTCTGTATAACTACGTGAACATCTCTGAGTGGTCCAGACTGTGGAGAGCACATAAGGAAGTGATTACTGGCTAGCTTGCTCTTTCCTCTTTTGATTCCCCCTCTTCTCCTCCTGGTCAACTCTATCGCCCTCCTCCCTCTTCTATTCTCCATGTAACTCTGTGAACCTCTCTGGGTGTCCCTCACTGTGGAGAAACTTTTCATCTTTAATCTAGATGTTTTATCATTGATGCTGAATAGATGGAGAAGTCTTGAGGCTACTGCAAGAATAAGACTGAAAACCAGAGGCAGGAGGCTTAAGTCCAAATCCTGAGAACTCCTGGCTCCAGGGAACATTAATCAATAGTAGTTCATCAAACGCCTCCATACCTACACGGAAACCAAGCACCACCCAAGGGCCAACAGTTCCAGAGCAAGACATACCATGCAAATTCTCCAGCAACACAAGAACGTAGCCCTGAGTTTCAATATGCAGGCTGCCCAAAGTCACTCCAAACCCATTGAAATCTCATAACTAATTACTGGACACTTCATTGCACTCCAGAGAGAAGAAATTCAGCTTCACCCACCAGAACACCGACACAAGCTTCCTTAACCAGGAAACCTTGACATGCCACCTGCCCAACCCACCCACAGTGAGAAAACTCCACAATAAAGAGAACTCCACAAACTGCCAGAATACAGAAAGGCCACTCCAAACACAGCAATATAAACAAGATGAAGAGGCAGAGAAATACCCAGCAGGTAAAGGAACAGGATAAATGCCCACCAAACCAAACAAAACAGGAAGAGATAGGGAATCTACCTGATAAAGAATTTCAAATAATGATAGTGAAAATGATCCAAAATCTTGAAAACAAAATGGAGTTACAGATAAATAGCCTGGAGACAAGGATTGAGAAGATGCAAGAAAGGTTTAACAAGGACCTAGAAGAAATAAAAAAGTTAATATATAATGAATAATGCAATGAATGAGATCAAAAACACTCTGAAGGGAACCAACAGTAGAATAATGGAGGCAGAAGATAGGATAAGTGATGTAGAAGATAGAATGGTAGAAATAAATGAAACAGAGGGGGAAAAAAAGAAAAAGAAATTAAAAGAAATTAGGACAATCTCAGAGACCTCTGGCACAATGTTAAACGCCCCAACATTCTAATCATAGGAGTCCCAGAAAAAGAAGACAAAACAAAAGACCATGATAAAATACTTGAGGAAATAATAGTTGAAAACGGGGGAGGAAATAGTCACCCGAGTCCAAGAAACCCAGAGAGTCCCAAACAAGAAAAACCCAAGGAGAAACACCCCAAGACACATATTAATCAAATTAACAAAGATCAAACACAAAGAACAAATATTAAAAGAAACAAGGGAAAAACAACAAATAACACACAAGGGGATTCCCATAAGGATTACAGCTGATCTTTCAATAGAAACTCTTCAGGCCACGAGGGAATGGCAAGACATATTTAAAGTGATGAAAGAAAATAAACTACAGCCCAGATTACTGTACCCATCAAGGATCTCATTCAAATATGAAGGAGAAATCAAAAGCTTTACAGACAAGCAAAAGCTGAGAGAATTCAGCACCACCAAACCAGCTCTCCAACAAATTCTAAAGGATCTTCTCTAGACAGGAGACACAAAAACGGTGTATAAACTTGAACCCAAAACAATAAAGTAAATGGCAATGGGATCATACTTATCAATAATTACCTTAAACATAAATGGGTTGAATGCCCCAACCAAAAGACAAAGACTGGCTGAATGCATACAAAAACAAGACCCCTATATATGTTGTCTACAAGAGACCCACCTCAAAACAGAGGACACATACAGACTGAAAGCGAAAGGCTGGAAAAAGATATTCCATGCAAATAGAGATCAAAAGAAAGCAGGAGTAGCAATACTCATATCAGATAAAATAGACTTTAAAACAAAGGCTGTGGAAAGAGACAAAGAAGGACAATATATAATGATCAAAGCATCAATCCAAGAAGAAGATATAACAATTATAAATATATATGCACACAACATAGGAGCACCACAATATGTAAGACAAATGCTAACAAGTATGAAAGGGGAAGTTAACAATAACACAATAACAGTGAGAGACATTAATACCCCACTCACACCTATGGATAGATCAACTAAACAGAAAATTAACAAGGAAACACAAACTTTAAATGATACAATAGACCAGTTAGACCTAACTGATATCTATAGGACATTTCACCCCAAAACAATGAATTTCACCTTTTTCTCAAGCACACATGGAACCTTCTCCAGGATAGATCACATCCTGGGCCATAAATCTAGCCTTGGTAAATTCAAAAAATTTGAAATCATTCCAAGAATCTTTTCTGACCACAGTGCAGTAAGATTAGATGTCAATTACAGGAGAAAAACAATTAAAAATTCCAACATATGGAGGCTGAACAGCACACTGCTGAATAACCAACAAATCACAGAAGAAATCAAAATATGCATAGAAACGAATGAAAATTAAAACACAACAACCCAAAACCTATGCTGCTACTGCTGCCAAGCCACTTCAGTCATGTCCGACTCTGTGTGACCCCATAGACAGCAGCCCACCAGGCTCCCCCATCCCTGGGATTCTCCAGGCAAGAATACTGGAGTGGGTTGCCATTTCCTTCTCCAATGCATGAAAGTGAAAAGTGAAAGTGAAGTCACTCAGTTGTGTCCGACCCTCATCGACCCCATGGACTGCAGCCTACCAGGCTCCTCCGTCCATGGGATTTTCCAGGCAAGAGTACTGGAGTGGGATGCCATTGCCTTCTCCCCAAAACCTATGGGACACTGTAAAAGCAGTGATAAGGGGAAAGTTCATAGCAATACAGGCATACCTCAAGAAACAAGAAAAAAGTCAAATAAATAACCTAACTCTACACCTAAAGCAACTAGAAAAGGAAGAAATGTAGAACCCCAGGGTTAGTAGAAGGAAAGAAATCTTAAAAATTTTGGCAGAAATAAATGCAAAAGAAACAAAGAGACTATAGCAAAACTCAACAAAGCCAAAAGCTGGTTCTTTGAGAGGATAAATAAAATTGACAAACCATTAGCCAGACTCATCAAGAAACAAAGGGAGAAAAATCAAATCAATAAAATTAGAAATGAAAATGGAGACATCACAACAGACAACACACAAATACAAAGGATCATAAGAGACTACTATCAGCAATTATATACCAATAAAATGAACAACGTGGAAGAAATGAACAAATTCCTAGAAAAGTACAACTTTCCAAAACTGAGCCAGGAAGAAATAGAAAATCTTAACAGAGCCATCACAAGCATGGAAATTGAAACTGTAATCAGAATTCTTCCAGCAAACAAAAGCCCAGGTCCAGATGGCTTCACAGCTGAATTCTACCAAAAATTTAGAGAAGAGCTAACACCTATCCTACTCAAACTCTTCCAGAAAATTGCAGAGGAAGGTAAACTTCCAAACTCATTCTATGAGGCCACCATCACCCTAATACCAAAAGCTAACAAAGATGCCACAAAAAAAGAAAACTACAGGCCAATATCACTGATGAACATAGATGCAAAAATCTTTAACAAAATTCTAGCAATCAGAATCCAACAACACACTAAAAAGATCATACATCATGGCCAAGTGGGCTTTATCCCAGGGATGCAAGGATTCTTCAATATCCACAAATCAATCAATGTAATACACCACATTAACAAATTGAAAAATAAAAGCCATATGATTATCTCAATAGATGCAGAGAAAGCCTTTGACAAAATTCAACATCCATTTATGATTTAAAAAAATACCCTCCAGAAAGCAGGAATAAAAGGAATATACCTCAACATAATAAAAGCTATATATGACAAACCCACAGCAAACATTATCCTCAATGGTGAAATATTGAAAGCATTTCCCCTAAAGTCAGGAACAAGACAAGGGTGCCCATTTTCACCACTACTATTCAACATAGTTTTGGAAGTTTTGGCCACAGCAATCAGAGCAGAAAAAGAAATAAAAGGAATCCACATTGGAAAAGAAGAAGTAAAACTCCCACTCTCTGCAGATGACATGATCCTCTACATAGAAAACCCTAAAGACTCCACCAGAAAATTACTAGAGCTAATCAATGAATATAGTAAAGTTGATTGATATATATCAACTTTATATAGTGAAGTTGATTGATTTATATCCTTGAATCATATGGCAGGATATAAAATCAACACACAGAAATCCCTTGCATTCCTGTACACTAATAATGAGAAAACAGAAAGAGAAATTAAGGAAACAATTCCATTCACCATTGCAACGAAAAGAATAAAATACTTACGAATATATCTACCTATAGAAACAAAAGACCTATATAGAGAAAACTATAAAACACTGGTGAAAGAAATCAAAGAAGACACTAATAGATGGAGAAATATACAGTGTTCATGGATCAGAAGAATAAATATAGTGAAAATGAGTATACTACCCAAAGCAATCTATAGATTCAATGCAATCCCTATCAAGCTACCAACAGTATTTTTCACAGACCTAGAACATTTTTATAGAAATACAAAAAAAAAATCTTGAATAGCCAAAGCAATCTGGAGAAAGAAGAATGGAACTGGAGGAATCAACCTGCCTGACTTCAGGCTCTACTACAAAGCTATAGTCAATCAAGACAGTATGGTACTGACACAAAGACAGAAACATAGATCAATGGAGCAAAATAGAAAGCCTAGAGATAAATCCACACACCTATGGACACCTTATCTTTGACAAAGGAGGCAAGAATATACAATGGAGAAAAGACAATCTCTTTAACAAGCGGTGCTGGGAAAACTGGTCAAACACTTATAAAAGAATGAAACTAGAACACTTTCTAACACTATACACAAAAATAAACTCAAAATGGATTAAAGATCTAAATGTAAAACCAGAAACTATAAATCTCCTAGAGGAAAACATAGGCAGAACACTCTCTGACATAAATCACAGCAGGACCCTCTATGACTCACCTCCCAGAGTAATGGAAATAAAAGCAAAAATAAACAAATGGGAATTAATTAAAAGCTTTTGCACAAGGAAGAGAACTATAAGCAAGGTGAAAAGACAGCCTTCAGAATGGGAGAAAATAATAGCAAATGAAGCAACTGACAAAGAATTGATCTCAAAAATATACAAGCAACTCCTGCAGCTCAATTCCAGAAAAATAAACGACCCAATCAAAAACTGGGCCAAAGAACTAAACAGACATTTCTCCAAAGAAGAAATACAGATGGTTAACACATGAAAAGATGCTCAACATCATTCATTATCAGAGAAATGCAAATCAAAACCACAATGAGGTACCATTTCACACCTGTCAGAATGGCTGCTATCCAAAAGTCTAAGAACAATGAATGCTGGAGAGGGTGTGGAGAAAAGGGAACCATCTTACACTGTTGGTGGGAATGCAAATGCAGCAGCAGATGACATGTGATGTGGAGGATCTTGTCATATGCTTGTTGCCATCAGTTTTCTTTGCTGAGTTATATGCTATGGTTTTTGGTTCATTTTTAATCAAGTTGTTGTTTTATTATTGTTGAGCTTTAAGAATTCTTTGCATATTTTGGATAATGGTCTTTTATCAGATGTGTCTTTTGCAAATATTTCTCCCAATGTATGACTCCTCTTCCAACTCTCTTGACTGTCTTTTTTCAGGGCAAAAGTTTTTCATTTTAAAGAATCCAGCTTATTAGCTATTTTTTTCATGCATTTTATATTTGATGTGATATCTAAAAAGACATGCTTTACAAAAAAATTAAAATAGTCATCACTGGCAGATAGCCAGCATTCAAAATCCCCACCTCTTTGTAATCACCTTCTAGTGTAATCTCTTACTATATCACACCAGGATTAGCCTGTGTGACTAATAGAATATGGCAGAAATGGTAGTATGTCCCTCATAAGATTGAGCTATAAAGGACATTGTGGCTTCATCAGGGTCACTCTTTCTTGCCCTGTCTGTCCGTCTCTCTCTCTCTCTCTCATTAGTTGCTTTGGGAGAAGCCAGGAGCCTGAGCCCTGTAGAGAAGACCCATCCTTTACAAGTGAGTCCCTTGGAGGCTCCCTCATTTGGTTTCACAGAAGGGAAAGCACAAGAGGGGAAAAGAAGAAGAAATCTTGTACTTCCAGTACTTCCCACTTGACTTCTTTTCTTTTTCATTCCTTTTTTGTTGTTGTTGATGTTGTTGCACTGGGTCTTCATAGCAGCATGCAGGTTCTCTAGCTGTGGCATGGGCTTAGTTGCCCTGCCATATGTGGAATCTTAGTTCCCCAACCAAGTATTGAACCCACATTCCCTGCAATGGAATGTGGATTTTCCACCATTGAACCACCAGGGAAGTCCCCTACCTGACCGCTGATAACATCTTCACTATCCCCAAATTGTTTCTAACCTGGCCTGAGGTGGGGTGAATGACAAGGGTGGGTCTGCTTCCTCACAGTAAGCCCTGCACTAAGGTGTCAAGCTCCAGGTACTAAAGAGTCTTTGGGGTGGGGGTGTGTCTGTGTGTGTGTGTGTGTGTGTGTGTGTGTGTGTGTGTGCTCAGTTGTGTCTGATTCTTTGTGACCCCATGGACTATAAACCTCCAGGCTCTGCTGTCCATGGAATTTTTCAGGCAAGAATACTGGAGTGGCTTGCCATTTCCTCCTCCAGGGGATCTTCCTGATCCAAGGATAGAACCCACAGCTCCATTGGCTCCAGTGGCTCCCGTGGCTCCTGCATTGGCAGGCGGATTCTTTGCCACTGTGCCACCTGGGAAGACCAAAAGAGGCTTTGGTAGTGACTATTTTTAGAATGAGAAAGATTTCGTTTATAAGTGTATCCTATAATTGCCAAGGTAAACTCTACTCCATAACTAAAATCACCTGTTAATTACTTACAGTTCCTTCCTTGAAAACCTTTTTGTTTTCCTGGAGTTAATAATTATCTTTTTCTTCATTTGCTTGGTTTTCTTTAACATCTAAGTCTTCCTGCAACTGTCAACCGACCCATAAAAATCTCTCTCAACACAATTTTCCTCACCTTTAAACCTATCAGATAATTTGCTTTTGTCCTGGAAATTCCCTTTTCTCCTTCTTAAGTAGGATGATGTACATCCTGAGTTAAAGCCTTTCTCTTTTTCTTGGTTTTCTTCTTTGTTGGGTGAAATACATCCTACCATATCTTCTTACAAATGAGTGCATGACAAGCAAAGTATTTTGAGATTTTTATGTCTGAGAATGACTTTGCTCTAGCCTCATGCTCAATTCATAATCTGACTAGATATAAGATTCTAGGTTAAAATTATTTTTACTCAGAAGTTTTACAGGACAAATCCCTGAATTCCCACTGTTTTTCCACTATCATTCTGATTCTCAATTCTTTGCATATGACTGCTTTTCTCACTGAGAACTTCAGTATCATCTTTGTATCCCTAAAATTTAATTGGATATAAATTTGTTGATGTGGATATTTTTTCCATTTATTGTACAGGGCACTCAGTATTCCAAAATGGTCTCCTGTCCTGCGGTCTGCACTTCAGAAGGGGTCCCATGCGAACACCAAAACAAAGGCATTATTTTTTCCTTTCACTCTCATTAGAAAATATTTTTAAAGTTCAGAAAGTACATTTAAAAACAAGAATTGTGAGAGAGAGGCACAGATTGAACACGGGACCCCCAAGGCCTGAGTACACAGGATTGAGCATGTGTTAAAAGGTTCAGCATAAGTGCACATCTTCTGTCCTGATCTATCAGGCAACAACAACAGCAACAAAAACTATTTTTGCATAAACTTAGTGAAGTGAAGTCGCTCAGTCATGCCCGACTCTTTGCGACCCCATGGATAGTAGCCTGCACCAAGCTCCCCCGTCCATGGGATTTTCAAGGCAAGAGTACTGGAGTGAGTTGCCATTTCCTTCTCCAGGGAATCTTCCCAACCCAGGGATAGAACCCAGGTCTCTCACATTGTAGACAGACGCTTTACCATCTGAGCCACCAGGGAAGTCCTTAACTTCCCTGTGCATAAACTTAGTCACCTAAGTGACTAAGTGCATAAACTTAGTCACCTCAAATCAACCAAAAACACATCCAGGTGGACAGGTTCACCCACCCCACTACTGTAACTACATTCCCAGTCACCCCTGTGCTCAGTGGTATATTTAGGAGAGATGCTTAAAAGTTCCTGGAAATCCTTTTCCAGAACTGAGACAAGAGGAAGGGAAACTTGCCCAGCAAGTTCCCACAGGAGCTTAACCAGGTCAGTCCTGGGCCTGACTGGCCTCCAACCTGCTGTTCTGCAGACACCCTGCCCCAACCTCCCTGAGCTTGCAAGGACGACCCAAGATAATTCATGGCTCACTTGGTCTCTAGGCTTGGTCGAAAGGACAGTTTCCAAGGAACAGGCTTTGGGAGTCAGACAGCTTAGGAAACTCAACCTGAACCTAGGGTCTAACTTGCTTGTAACCTGTGAATATTCAGAGTTATGTATGCAGGCCTCCATTTGTATTCCTGCACTGGATTCTGCAATGTTAAGTGTAAGCCTGTGGATAATAATTGGACAGTTTCAGCATGGAGGAACATCCTTAAGTTCTTGAAAATGTATCAAACCACTTCACTTATCATTCCTTTCCCACTATATTCTATTTTCTCTGAACTTTGTGTTAGTTGAATTTTTTCTCACCTGTTGACCATGCCTTTGAATTTCTGTTCTATTTTAATGAAGAAGTTCCTTAACTTCATGTTCCATTTAACTTACCATCAACTGTATTTACAAGGGCCAATATTTCTTTTCATCTTCTAGTTGATTGTTTAATAGCATCGCAGTCTTGTTTCACGGAGAAGGCAATGGCAACCCACTCCAGAACTCTTGCCTGAAAAATCCCATGGATGGAGGGGCCTGGTGGGCTGCAGTTCATGGGGTCGCTAGGAGTCAGACACAACTGAGCAACTTCACTTTCACTTTTCACTTTCATGCATTGGAGAAGGAAATGGCAACCCACTCCAGTATTCTTGCCTGGAGAATCTCAGGGATGGGGGAGCCTGGTGGGCTGCCGTCTATGGGGTTGCACAGAGTCGGACATAACTGAAGCGACTTAGCAGCAGCAGCATTCTTATTTCAAGGATGCAATGTGTATTTTTGTCTCTCAGAATATATTAATTACAGTTTCTTAAAGGTTTCTTCTACTCCTCATGTTGTCTATTTCCTCTGAATTCTTTTACTCTTTCTTTACTTGAGCTTTATTTGATAGAGATTTTCCTCAGATGTCTGATGATTGTTTACTGTTCACATGTCAGAGTTAGATACTAAGAGGACCAGAAAACTCTATGTGCATGAAAAGAATTTTTGTAGAATCTTGTGCCTCACAGTAGGATGATTGAATGGCGTGATAGCTTGTTGAGACTTATTTCCAGGTGCTGTGTCTTAGATAGCCCTGAATCTTCAGAAGAATCTTCCGTCTCCTGTTTGGGAAGCATAATCCTCATACTGGCACTTTGGAGCTGACCAGAAGTTGGACACCCTCCATCTATTATAATTTGTATTTATTTGTAAAGGTTTTTTTTAATATGCTTAGTCACTCAGTCATGTCTGACTCTTTGTGACCCCATGAACAGTAGCCCACCAGGCTCCTCTATCCATGGGATTCTCCAGGCAAGAATACTGGAGTGGGTTGCCATTTCTTTCTCCATTTTTTGATGTAGACCATGTTTAAAGTCTTTATGGAGTTTGTTACAATATTGCTTCTGTTTTCTGTTTTGACTTTTTGGCCCTGAGGCATGTGGGATCTTTTCTCCCCAGCCAGGGATCAAACCCATACCCTGTGCATTGGAAAGTCAAGTCTTAACCACTGGACCACCAGGGACATCCCATCTCCATTTATTTTATAGGCTTTCATTGACTGTCCAGTTTTTAATAGAATCTCACTTGTATCTTCTAATGTAACAGTTGTCCTCAAGTCTAGTGCCTCTCTGATTCAGTTTTCCTATAGAATAAACCTACTCTCTCCACTGCAACAAGAGAGGATATGAACCTGTTTCCTACCACCTGTCTCCCCACCATCATCACTCCTCCTGTAATCTAATCTCACCAGGGTTCTGTAAGACCATCTGCTTACTTCTATTTGGTACCACTGTACCCACCCTCAGATGTGCACAGCTAGTGGAGTGTTACCTTTCTCCTTTCTGGTATATCACTAGCCAATTTGCCAGTTTCCCATCTGTGTGTATGTATGTATGTGTGTGTGTGTATATATATATATATATATATATATATATATATATATATATTTACAGTCTGAATATATTATGGCTTTTAATTATACTATATATTTTATCAAAGATGATATTGCATTTCTGTTTCTTTACCTGTTGTTTTTGTTTAGACTTTGAGGAAAAAAAAGGATAGGAAATGTTTTACTATTAACCGTTAAGTCACTCTCAGCTATATTTTAAGAAAGCAGTTAACCAATAGGCTAAGAAAGCAAAGCAAAATGGCTGCCTGCCAAAGATTTATAAACCAAGACTCCTGTTCCCATCCTTCCACTCAAACAGCTCACACCAGGGTAATGAATGACTTTCAAGTTGCTGAAGTCAATGGACATTTTTCAGTCATTATCTTAACTTGCTTCTCAGGATCAATAGGACATTTCATCCTATTTAAACACTCTTCCCTTTGGCTCCATGATGCTGTATATACCTGTTTCATATCTAACTCTCTGATTGCTCTTCTTACTTCTTTCATTTATCAAATATTTATCAAATATTTCTTGAGTCCCTCCTATATACCAGCTATTCCACCAGGAGTTTAGGATGTAATGATGAATACAAAATCCTGATTCCCACTATCTAGGATTTAAAGCCTTGCATGTGCTTTGCAGATGCATCTGCTTACATTTAGCCATGAAATTATGAAATTCCTCTAATTTTGTTTTAGATTATTTTCTCATTATGTACTATCATCTTAGAAATTTTCATCCTTTAAAAAAAACAGTGACAGGTATGTTAATCAACTTCATTGTGGTAATCATTTCACTATGCATGTGTATATCAAATCATCATACACTTTAATTCTATACAATATTTTTTATGGAACATTTTACAAACTTTTGTATCATTCTTGCCCAATGAATATGTTAAATTACACAGCAAAGGGAGGAATAAAGGTCATTAGTCAATTGACCTTGAAATAGAGATTTTCCTAGAGTATCCAGGTAGGGGCTCAGATGTGGAAGACAATGGACAGCATGGTAGGTGTTGGTGACTCTGTGATATATTATGAGAATCAGTCAACTTTTGCTGGCTTCAAAGACATAAGAGGGCTATGGGAAGTGGGAAAGGAAATTGATTCTTCCAGAAAGTATCCAGAAAGAAACTCACCCCTGCCAACATGTTGTCTTTTTTTTTAATATAAATTTATTTATTTTAATTGGAGGCTAATTATGATATTGTATTGGTTTTGCCATACATCAACATGAATCCGCCATGGGTGTACACATGTTTCCCATCCTGAACCCCCCTCCCACCTCGCTCCCCATACCATCCCTCTGGGTCATCCCAGTGCACCAGCCCCGAGCATCCTGTATCATGAAACTCAGTGAGATACCTTTCAGAATTGTGAGCTACAAAACTATAAAATAAGAGGTTTATATATTATTTTAATCTACTACGTTTGTGGTAATTTGTTATACTAGGAATAGAAACACCAATATATTTTCCACAGGCTCATTTCATACTTTGCTGTGGCTGGAAAGAGTCAGGGTCTGATTACAGAAGTCCCTTGGACAGCAAAAAGATCAAACCAGTCAATCCTAAAGGAAATCAGCCCTGAATATTCATTGGAAGGACTGACGCTGAAGTTGAAGCTCCAATACTTTGGCCACCTGATGTGAAGAGCTGACTCATTGGAAAAGACCTTAATGCTGGGAAAGATTGAGGATAGGCAGAGAAGGGGAAAACAGGGAATGAGATGATTGGATGACCTCATCGACTCAATGGACATGAGTTTGAGCAAACTGGGAGATAGTGAAGGACAGAAAATTCTGGCATGCTGCAGTCTATGGGGTTGCAAAGAGTTGGACATGACTCAGCAATTAAACAACATAAAGTATGTATCAGAGAGGAATAAAATGGCTATTGGTATGAAAACAAGGCAACTAAGCAATATGTTGCCTTGTAAAATAACCTCCCCCCTCAAAATTCAGTCAGTGCAGATGAACATGTATTGAGCCTGTTTTAAATGGGACATGTTTGAGAGATGCTTTTCTTCTGTCTGTGTATTGTCAATCCGTGCCACTCTGTTTATCCTCAAGTGGGTACATTCCGCATCTCACTAGTCTTTTATAATTATCCAAGCTCCTATGATGGAATGGAAGTCTTGTTCAAAGGCTCAGAACCTTCTTGGAAAATTGTGGTTAATAGAGCAACAGTCACAGGTATGAGAATCTGCTTCATTTTCTAAACTGAAAAACAAAACAAAAACAAAGAAACATGAGTTCCCAAGAGACAAGAACCTAGTGTTCAAAGATCAGGCTCATCTTTCCAATTTCCCACTGTGACCATGGGCATGTGACTTAATTTCTTAAAGGTGTAAATTCCTTATTCTCCCTCCTCTTCTTTGAGCCTTAAGCAATATACCTGCACACCATCCAGGTTTACATTTTACTACATGAAGAAAGCACTTTAGAAATTTCCCAAAAAGCCAGAAGAGAGGCAGAGTATTAAACAGGGACCTCCTAATTGAGAGCTTCTGGGTTTTATGACTTTTAATTGAGTTATGCTGCTGCTGCTGCTAAGTTGCTTCAGTTGTGTCCAACTCTGTGCGACCCCATGGACTGCAGCTTACCAGGCTCCTCCGTCCATTATATATATTTATAAATCAGAAAATCTGATGCCTTTTCCTCGGGCTGTGCCTTAAAAACATTCCATGGACTGGACTAGAATCCTTATATTAGAGAGACAGGAAATCTTGAAAAACTCAGAAGAGAGAACTTGTTTATCCTATGCCTATTCGATGACTGAAAATCCAGACAGTTAGACTTGGAAGGTAAACCTCAGAGAGGAAAAAAGCTGTCTTTCATCTCTGTATTAAAATTATAGCTGATCTCAACATCTTGAAAGTTTTAAATCGGAATCCTTTCCAAGTGGATTAATACCAGCATTGAAAATGGTATGAAATTCCTAATAAGGTATTGGAGACAAGAGAGAAGAAACTTACCAAAAAACACTGCATTGGACTTGTTCCTTCCCGTAGAGATACTGGGTCATCTGTAATTAAGAAATGGCTTTTATTCACTTCCAGTAAATATCATTCAGAGTGTATCTTTAATTCAGCTCACAGCCTCAAGTAGCCCCCTAGGAAATGTAGGACTCCACTGAGAATGGCAGCAAAACCTCCCTCCTCCTAACTACCGAGTCACTCTGCCATGCCTGAAGTCCTACCAGTGGAAATGAAGCACAACAGCACTTCATGAGAAAGATTTGGTTACAGGGCTGGTCTCCACTGACACTGGAAGAAGTCCCTGAGAGTCGCACATGACTGGTCATACCTTCATGTGAAGAACCATATTCTCTCTTCTCCCCCAAAAGTAGATTCAGCTAGTGAACATGGTGCCTGGCTGAGAACGGTGTAGACATGGTAAGAGTACCTACCCCAGTCCCACTTCTTGAGTCTGTCCTGGAGTGCCTCCCAAGAAAAAAATCCCTCAGAGACCAAGAAGAGCAAAAAAGAGAGGTCTTTGAACTTGCCTTATGCTTCAGTCACAGGCTCTTCAGAATAACCAGCAGTGACACCTTCTAGAAATAAAGGAGTAAATTTCCTGATTTAAAAGGTTAAAATCTCCATAGATTTACTCTTCCTATTAAAAACCAAAGCTTCTCAATATATACATGTATCAAATAATTGTTACACACCATAAACTTATAAAATATTTTATGGCAATTATATCAATAAAACTGGGGGGAAAACTATTAAAAAATAAATGTATTATAGGAAAAACAAAACTGCAAAGCTTATTGGTAATTGGCACAGTTAAAAGGATCTCTAGATAAACAGGTTAGAGGGTCCAATACATTAGCAGAAATGACCAAATAGATCTGGGCCATAAGACTGTTTCATACTCCTACAGTCAAACATGAGTGTTTTCCTAATATCCCATGGGATGGAGGTGGTGGTGGGGATGCAGGAGGGACAAAGAACTAACTCACATTAACTTTTCAATCAATTACTGGGTAGTTGGAGCATAGTACTCAGGTGGAACTCCATTTTGCAAATGAGGTATACTCTACAAGGAAGATAATTAGTAGAAAAGGAAGAATTTAAAGCCAGAAAACCAATCTTATTTAACTGGCCCTTTGAAAGTGAAAGTGAAAGTGAAGTCGCTCAGTCGTGTTCGACTCTTTGCGACCCCGTGGACTATTGCCCACCAGGCTCCTCTGTCCATGGGATTCTCCAGGCAAGAATACTGGAGTGGGTTGCCATTTCCTTCTGCAGGGGATCTTCCTGACCCAGGGATCAAACCCAGGTCTCCTGCATTGCAAGCAGACGCTTTAACCTCTGAGCCACCAGGGAAGCCCTTTGGCCTCCATTAAAATACAATTTCTAGATTCCTTCAACTAGTATCTAAAGTACACCGTATGCTTAGAGCTGTGTTGCAAAACAGTAGATCTCAATCAATGTTGGCTATTATTTAAGACATAAGAATCAGACTGTTTAGAAATTTACATTTGCAAGTAAGAACCAAGGGTCTTTCTTAGCAAAAATTGCAGGCATTCCCTCAGACTATTGGGGTTTGTTTGTAGGGGTAGAAAGCATTGAAATCTTACGAACTCTTGGCTGAGTGGCAGGCAGAAAATTGGAAAATAATGGTGGCTTAGGAGAGGGATGGACAGAGGTAGGAACACTGCTTAATTCCAAAAGCTTTTAAATCAAAAAGCTTCTGTTCAGTCTATATTTAAATAAGATTTACATTTAGTGTAATATTTACTTCAAAATTCTATATGAAATGAATTGTAATCAACTGGAAAGGAAAAGGAAATTGTTAACCCCTTTACTGATACCACTTCCATTGACCCTACAGAGACATGAAGTAGCTTGTCCTTTCTAGCGAATCCCAGAAAGTGGGTCCCAGAGTTCAGATCAGGACAGAACTTAGAGCTGGAGCTAGGTTGATATTCAACTGGTTTCAATTCCTGGAATTCTGTGAAATACTTCAGTTTTCCTCAAGTTTCAGTGAGTTTTTGACAAAATTTACTCCACCTCAGAGAACAAAGCCACAAAAATACCCCCAAATGTGTAAATCATGATAGCACATTCCTTTGCAAAGAGCTATAAACAAGGAAAGGGAGAGCAGGGACACATTTCTACATTTTTGAAGACAGGAATCCTCACTTGTGACCTGAGTGGCTTCTCCCTTAGAGCTGAGGGTGTTTAATTCCATATTAGCAGGCAATTCTAGGAAAACAGAATGGAGGATGGGTGTGGTCACAGGCTTATGCTGGGAATCAAGCACACTGGAAAAAAGCAGGCCTTCCCTCAATAATACAAAAGAGGGAGCCCACCAATCTCCACCCAGGCTTCCTGTGCCAGAACCCTCACTTACCAAAAGTCTGTGTGTTCTCCAAATACACTTCAGTGGTTGTTTCTGTATCTTCAGTGAAGTCATGGTGAGTGGTCAAGTCTGATAGGCCAGTGGTTGACTCTAAGCCAATGGTTGACTGTAGGTGAGTGGTTGACTCCAGATCAGTGGGGCTAGTAGTCAACTCTAGGCCAGAAGTTGACTGTGGGCCAGTGGTTGACTCCAGGTCAGTGGGGCTAGTGGTCGACCCCAGGCCAGTAGTTGACTGTAGGCCAGTGGTCGACTCCAGGTCAGTGGGGCCAGTAGTCAACTCTAGGCCAGAGGTTGACTCTAGGTCTGTGATTGACTCCAGGTTAGTGTGGCCAGTGGCTGACTCTAGGCCAGTGGTTGACTCCAGGTCAATGGGGCCAGTGGTTGACTGGAGGCCAGTGGTCAACTCCAAGTCAGTGGGGCCAGTGGTCAACTCTAGGCCAACTGTCAACTCCAGGTCAGTGGGGCCAGTGGTTGCCTCCAGGTCAATGGGGCCAGCTGTCGACTCTAAGCCAATTGTTGACTCGAGGCCTGTGGTTGACTCTAGGACAGTTGTCGACTCCAGGTCAGTGGGGACAGTGGTTGACTCCAGGTAAGTGGAGACAGTGGCTGGCTCTAGGCCACTGGTTGACTCGAGGCCAGTGTACTCTATGTCAATGGTTGACTCTAAGTCAGCAATGAATTCTTGAGGAGATAAGAAGAAAAAACAGCCCAAGTACTTTCTAGTGAGAATATTTCCACCATCTCCACACCCTTCCATTCATACCTAGATCTTTTTCCAGGAAAAACATAGAACAGAAAAGGGTATATTGAATCATACTGGTCTCCCCACAAGTTTCTCTTTTACCAAGTGCTAGAATGTTCAGAAGACTAACTACCAGGAATATGCTCATAGGCTACTACTCCTCCCTCTTTGAGGGGCTGGTTTAGGAAGGAGCATTTTATACTATGCCTCTAAATATTAATCAGTCAGACTGCAATGGAATAAAATTTCAAAAACTCTCCTATATAATTCTTTCAATTCCTAAAACAAAATTATCAGAGAGGGCAAGGAGCAAGGACAACTATTTCCAAGATGCAAAAGCACAGATGGATTTGACTCTAAAATAGGGCCTCCTACCATTTTCATTTAGCAGGCTATATTTAGTACTTCATTTTCCAGTCTGCCCCAGAGAATGCATAATCCAGTTATTCTGGAACTTGTGAACCATAAAAGCATCATAACCTGATGAACTTACAACCTGGGCCTGCTTGGGCTGGAATGAAAGACTGCAGTCCTCATGGCTGCCTAATCCAGCAGGTTGTGGGCAGCCTGCCAATGAGGCCAAAATCATGAACTCTAATTTAGTCATTTGCTTTATCATTCATTCATATGCAATAAAAAAAATCCAGACCCAGCAGTGGATAAATTGAGAGCTACAGGAGAAGAACTGGGAGAAAGTAGAGGGGGAAATCAGCACTTATATTAAAATGAATGAACACCCCTCCTCTTTTCTGTGTTTTTAAAAATTAATTTTAATTGAAGGATAACTGCTTTACAATGTTGTTTTGGCTTCTACCATACAACAACATGAATCAGTCATAAGTATACATGTCCCCTCCCGTTTGGAGCTCTCTCCCACCACCTCCCCCCACCCTATCTCATCCCTATAGGTTGTCACAGAGCAACACGTTGAACTCCCTGTATTTTCCACTAGCTATCTATGTTACATATGGTAATATATAGGTTTCAATGCTATTCTCGCAATTCATCCTATCCTCTCCTTTCCTCACTGTGTCCACAAATCTGTTCTCTATGTCTGCGTCTCTATTCCTGCCCTGCAAATAGGTTCATCAGCATCATCTTTCTAGATTTCATATATATGCATTAATATGCATTATTTGTTTTTCTCTTTCTGACTTACTTCACTCTGTATAACAGGCTCTATGTTCATCCACCTTACTGGAACTGACTCAAATGTGTTCCCTTTCATGGCTGTGTAATATTCCATTATATATATAGACCACAACTTCTTTATTCATTCGTCTGTTGATGGACATCTAGGTTGTTTTCATATCCGAGCTATTGCTAATAGTGGTGCAGGGAACATTGGGGTCATTATAAGTATAATGTCCCAGTCATTCTGGGACATGTGTTTTTTCAATTATGGTTTTCTCAAGTTTTATGCCCAGTAGTGTGATTGCTGGGTCATATGGTAGTTCCTAGGTTTTTTTTAAGAAATCTCCGTACTGTTCTCCATAGTGGCTGTGTCAATTTACATTCCCACCAATGGTGCAAGAGGGTTCCTTTAAATTTAAAAGCTTTTGCACAGCCAAGGAAAATATAAGCAAGAAGAAAAGATAGCCCACACAATGGGAGAAAATAATTGTAAATAGAATGACTGACAAAGATTCACCTCCAAAATATACAAGCAGCCCAGGTAGTTCAAGATCAGAGAAACAAACAACCTAAACAAAAAAATGGCCAGAAGACCTAAATAGACATTTCCCTAAAGAAGACATACAGATGGCCAAAAAACACGTGAAAAAATGCTCAATATCACTCATTATTAGAGAAATGCAAATCACATCTCTAATGAGGTATCACCTCACACTGGTTAGGAAGGCCATCATAAAAAAGAAAAATCTACAAACAAAAAAATTGTGAAGAGGATGATGAGAAAAGGGAACTCTCCTCTTGGGAAACTGAGTCCAGGAAGAAATGGAGTGGCCCTGATAGTCGACAAAAGAGACCAAAATGCAGTACATAGGTGCAATCTCAAAAACAACAGAATGATCTCAGTGCTTTTTCAAGGCAAACCATTCAGCATCACAGTAATCCAAATCTATGTCCCAACTACTAATGCCAAAGAAGATGAAGTGGACTGGTTCTATGAAGACCTACAAGATCTTCTAGAACTAACACCAAAAAAAAAAAAAGATACCCTTTTCATCATGGGGGATTGGAATGCAAAAGTAGGAAGTCAAGAGATACCTGGAATAACAGAGAAGTTTGGCCTTGGAGTACAGGGGCAGGGCTAACCGAGTTTGTCAATAGAACACGCTAGTTATAGCAAGCACCCTCTTCCAACAACACAAGAGAAGACTCTACACATGAACATCACCAGATAGCCAATACTGAAATCAAATTGATTATATTCTTTACAGCCAAAGATGGAGAAGCTTTATACAGTCAGCAAAAACAAGACCTGGAGCCGACTGTGGCTCAGATCATGAGCTCCTTATTGCAAAATTCAGACCTAAATTGAAGAAAGCAGGGAAAACCATTACACCATTCAGTGAAAGTGAAAGTCCGACTCTTTGCAACCCCATGGACTATACAGTCCATGGAATTCTCCAGGCCAGAATACTGGAGTGGGTAGCCTTTCCCTTCTCCAGGGTATCTTCCCAACCCATGTATAGAACCCAGGTCTCCTGCATTACAGGCGGATTCTTTAGCAGCTGAGCCTCAAGGGAAGCCCATGCCATTCAGGTATGACCTAAATCAAATCCTTTATTATTATAGTGGAAGTGATGAATAGATTCAAGGGATTAGATCTGATAGACAGATAGATCTGAAGAACTGTGGACAGAGGTTTGTAACACTGCACAAGAAGCAGTGACCAAAACCATCCTGAAGAAAAGGAAATGCAAGAAGGCATAGTAGTTGTCTGAGGAGGCTTCACAAATAGTTGGGGGGAAAAGAAAAATGAAAGGCAAGAGACAAAGGGAAAGATACATCCAACTGAATGCAGAGTTCCAGAGAATAGTAAGGTGAGATAAGAGAGCCTTCTTAAATTAACAATGCAAAGAAATAGAGGAAAACAATAGAATGGGAAAGACTAGAGATCTCTTCAAGAAAACTGGAACACCTCATGCAGGATGGGCACAATAAAGGACAGAAATGGTATGGACCTAACAGAAGCAGAAAATATTAAGAAGTGGCAAGAAAACACAGAAGAACTGTACAAAATAAGTCTTAATGACCCAGATAACCATGTTGGTGTGGTCACTCACCTACAGCTGAACATCCTACAGTGTGAAGTCAAGTGGACCTTAGGAAGCATTACTACAAACAAAGGTAGTGGAGGTGATGGAATTCCAGTTGAGCTATTTCAAATCTTAAAAGATGATGCTGTTAAAGTGCTGCATTTAATATGCCAGCAAATTTGGAAAACTCAGCAGTGGCCACAGGCCTGGAAAAAGTCAGCTTTCATTCAAATTCCAAAGAAGGGCAATGCCAAAGAATATTCAAACTATTGTACAATTGCACTCATTTCATATGCTAGCAAGAATACACTCAAAATTCTCAAGATAGGCTTCAGCAGTATGTGAATAAAAATTTCCAGATGGAAATCTGGGTTTAGAAAAGGCAGGAAAAAGAGATCAAATTGCCACCACTCACTGGATCTTGAAGAAAGCAAGGGAATTCCAGAAAAAATCTATGTCTGCTTCATTGACTATGCTAAAGCCTTTGATTGTGTGGATCACAACAAACTGTGAGAAATTCTTAAAGAGATGGGAATATCAGACCACCTTACTTGTCTCCTGAGAAGCCTGTATTTGGATCAAGAAATGGCAGTTAGAACCAGACATGGAGCAACGGACTTGGTTCAAAATTGAGAAAAGAATACGTCAAGGCTGTATACTGTAACCCTGCTTATTTAACTTCTATGCAGAGTACATCATGGGAAATGCCAAGCTGGATGAAGCACAAACTGGAATCAAGATTGTCAGGAGACATAGCAACAATTTCAGATATGCAGATGATACCACTCTAATGGCAGAAAGTGAAGAGAAACTAAAGAGCCTCTTGATGAGAGTGAAAGAGGAGAGTGAAAATGATGGCTTGAAACTCATTATCAAATAAACTAATATCATGGCACCTGGTCACATCACTTCATGACAAATAGAAAGGGAATAAGTGGAAACAGTGACAGATTTTATTTTCTTGGGCTCCAAAATCAATGTGGACAATGATTGCAGCCATGAAATTAAGACACTTGCTCCTTGAAAGGAGAGCTATGACAAACCTAGACAGTGTATTAAAAAACAGAGACATCACTTTGCCAACAAAAGTCCAGACAGTTAAGACTATGGTTTTTCCAGTAGTCATTACAGTTGTGAGAGTTGAACCATAAAGAAGGCTGAGCACCTAAGAACTGATGCTTTCAAATTGTGGTGCTGGAGAAGATTCTTGAGAGTCCCTTGTACTGCAAGGAAATCAAACCAGAAGGAAATGGCAATCCACTCCAGGACTATTGCCTGGAAAATCCCATGGACAGAGGAGCCTGGTAGGCTACAGTCCATGGGGTCGCAAAGAGTTGGACACGACTGAACGACTTCACTTCACTTCACTTCACTTCAATCCTAAAGGAAATCAACCCTGAGTATTCATTGAAAGGACTGATGCTGAAGCTGAAGCCCAAATACTTTGGCTACCTGATACAAAGAACTGACTCACTGGAAAAGACCTGATGCTGGGAAAGATTGAAGGCAAAAGGAGAAGGAGGCAAGAGAGGATGAGATGGTTAAATAGCATCACCAACTCAATGGATAGGAATTTGAGTGAACTCCCAGAGATAGTGAAGGACCCAGGGGAGCCTGGTGTGCTGCAGTCCATTGGGTCGCAAAGAGATTGGACACAATTGAGTGACTGAACAACAACAGGAAGGACTAAAAGAGAAAGAGCCTTGTGGGAAAAGCAGCCTGCCACTGGTTCTGGAGACACTGATTCTTTCCTCCCTCAAGCGGCACAAATTTCTGCTCCAGACCCACTGATTCCCACCACATGTGTCCCAGCCAGTGGCTAGAGCACTTTGAATCTTACTCTCCTGTAAAGTGAGAATATACCTGAGGACTTTTTAACCTGACCAAAATAAAGTCTCTTTTAGCACCTGACAGTGAAGGGAAACATAAGGAAACCCCAGGAGCCCTCTCATCATCAACCCTAATTCCATCTATCATTCAGGTAGCCTGACTATATGAGGCAGGTTCAAAACATAGCCTTAATCTTAGCCAAGCCACTCAAATTCCCCAAGGCCTCAGAGCTCAGCAGCCCATCCCCACCATGCTTTACAAGGCCTCTGTCTCTGTCACACACACACACACAAATACACTCACACACACAGTGAATGGATTTTAGCCCTCTTCTCCAAAAGATTCCCGATGTCCACTCACCCTGAAGCATTGCAGGGTAAGTCATAGCCAGAGCGAAGCAGGTGGAGAGGAGAAGGGCTTGCCGGAGCATGATGCTGGTGGTGCTGGGTGGAGAGCCCAGGAGACTGGCAGAGGTGGGGAGGCCAAGAGTGCTGGACTGCAACTCCACAGGGCATTTATACAACCTCAGGCCCAGATCTCTTGAGTCAGCATTCCCAGGGAGCTGGGGGAAGGGAAAAAAAAAAAAACTTCACTCACAGTTGAAGGATGAGATTGCCCTGGAGCAAAGGAGGGAAAAGGTAAGTGGAGGGGTGAGGGGCAGAAGGAGGAAGCAAGGAGTTTGGAGGAAACCATCAATGAGATCCTTGTTGATGACACTAGAGTCCTTTGCCCCATTTACCACCAGGGGCAGGGCTTCTTCTTCCACCAGATCGCAGACACTCCCCTCCTGACTCAGGACTGCAGGTGTATCCTATAGCATGCCTCAGCATGTGTCTTGTGCTCAGTCATGTCTGACTCTTTGTGACCCCATGGACTGTAACCTGCCAGGCTCTTCTGTCCATGGGGTTGCCATTTCCTTCTCCAAGGGATCTTCCCCACCCTGGGATCAAACCCACATTTCCTGTGTCTCCTGTACTACAGGCAGATTCCTTACCTGATGAGCCATCAGGGAAAGCTGTAGTTGGGAGCCTAATATTGCTTTACTGAGCCACTGAAATGCCACCGTTTGTCAGGCTGTGAAACTAAGAACCGTGGTGAGAGCCTGCTGGCTACTTTGGTGCTAATTGTCCAAGCCAGGCTTCAGCAATACATGAACCATGAACTTTCAGATGTTCAAGCTGCTTTTAGAAAAAGCAGAAGAACCAGAGATCAAATTGCCAACCTCCCCTGGATCATCGAAAAATCAAGACAGGTCCAGAAAAACATCTATTTCTGCTTTATTGACTATGCCAAAGCCCTTGACTGTGTGGATCACAATAAGCTATGGAAAATTCTGAAAGAGATGGGAATACCAGAGCACCTGACCTGCCTCTTGAGAAACCTATATGCAGGTCAGGAAGCAACAGTTAGGACTGGACATGGAACAACAGACTGGTTCCAAATAGGAAAAGGAGTATGACAAGGCTGTATATTGCCACCCTGGTTATTTAACTTATATGCAGAGTACATCATGAGAAACGCTGGGCTGGAAGAAGCACAAGCTGGAATCAAGATTGCCGGGAGAAATATCACTAACCTCAGATATGCAGATGACACCACTCTTATGGCAGAAAGTGAAGAGGAACTAAAAAGCCTCTTGATGAAAGTGAAAGAGGAGAGTGAAAAAGTGGGCTTAAAGCTCAACATTCAGAAAACAAAGATCATGGCATCCGGTCCCATCACTTCATGGCAAATAGATGCAGAATCAGTGGAAACAGTGGCTGACTTTATCTTTTTGGGCTCCAAAATCACTGCAGATGGTGATTGCAGCCATGAAATTAAAAGACACTTACTTCTTGTAAGGAAAGTTATGACCAACCTAGACAGCATATTAAAAAGCAGAGACATTACTTTGCCAACAAAGGTCCATCTAGTCAAGGCTATGGTTTTTCCAGTGGTCATGGATGGATGTGAGAGTTGGACCATGAAGAAAGCTGAGCTCCGAAGAATTGATGCTTTTGAACTGTGGTGTTGGAGAAGACTCTTGAGAGTCCCTTAGACTGCAAGAAGATCCAACTAGTCCATCCTAAAGGAAATCAGTCCTGGGTGTTCATTGGAAGGACTAATGCTGAGGCTGAAACTCCAGTACTTTGGCCACCTCATGCGAAGAGTTGACTCATTTGAAAAGACCATGATGCTGGGAGGGACTGGGGGCAGAAGGAGAAGGGGACGACAGAGGATGAGATGGCTGGATGGCATCACCGACTCTATGCACGTGAGTTTGGGTGAACTCTAGGAGTTGGTGATGGACAGGGAGGCCTGGCATGCTGCAATTCATGGGGTCGCAAAGAGTCGGACACGACTAATCAACTGAACTGAACTGAACTGAACTGAGAGCCCTGTGCTAACAGGCTCTAACTCCAGCAGATCCCCGCAAGAGAACCGTGATCAGAATGATAACTAGTGCAACTGTTATAATCACAGAAATACCTAAAATGGTAAGATTTCACATGTGCCACTCTCACTGGATATTCACCATGATTCACCATGCCAGAGTCACTCTTATTCTAATTTTTTTTTTTTTTCTGGTGAGGAACCTAGAGGCTGAAAGACTACATGACTCCAGATTTCACCTGAAGATACTCACACCCTTCGTCCATTCCTTGAACATGTGGGAGCTCTTAGCTGTGAGGACTGGCTCCTGCTAATGACCTTCCCAGTCCTCTAGGGGGCAGCATGAAGCTGGAAGGCGTCCTTGGCTGAGCACTGAACCCTCCTCAGTTCAGTTGCTCAGTTGTGTCTGACTCTTTGAGACCCCATGGACTGCAGCGCGCCAGGCCTCCCCGTCCATCACCAATTCCAAGAATTTGCTCAAACTCATGTAATTGAGTCAGTGATGCCATCCAACCATCTCATTCTCTGTTGTCCCCTTCTTCTGCCTTCAATCTTTCCCACCATCAGGGTCTTTTCAAATGAATCAGTTCTTCGCATCAGGTGGCCAAAATATTGGAGTTTCAGCTTCAACATTTGTCCTTCCAATGAATACTCAGGACTGATTTCCTTTAGGATGGACTGGTTGGATCTCCTTGCAGTCCAAAGGACTCTCAAGAGTCTTCTCCAACACCACAGTTGAAAAGCATCAATTCCTCAGCACTCAGCTTTCTTTATAGTCCAACTCTCACATCCATACACGACTACTGGAAAAACCATAGCCTTGACTAGAAGGACCTTTGTTGGCAAAGTAATGTCTCTGCTTTTTAATACGCCGTCTAGGCTGGTCATAACTTTCCTTCCAAGGAGTAAGCGTCTTTTAATTTCATAGCTGCAGTCACCATCTGCAGTGATTTTGGAGCCCAAAAAAATAAAGTCTGCCACTGTTTCCACTGTTTCCCCATCTATTTGCCGTATTTGCTAACCCTCCTGTTAGATACCAAACAGGCTGAGAAAACAGAAGTTTGTGAGGCAGGCTCACCTAAGTCGGCCTCTGCCCATTGAAGCCAGGACTGTAACCTGGAGAGGAGGTCTGTACAATTCCAGTCACAGGGTTATATCCTGTGAGACCTTTTGGTCTTTTTCTTTACTTAAAAGGTCACGGCTGATTCCTGCTCCTCAGAAACCACGGGGCTGACAATACTATTGAGAGAAACCTCTCAGTAATAGTAATAAGAGCTAATAGTTAAAAAGAACTTAACTGTTGGCGTAGGCATATGTTTCTTCATCCTAATGCCAAACCTAAGGTAATCTTATTATTCTCCTTTTCCAGATAAAGAAACCATGGCACAGAGAGGTTAAGGAACTTTTGAAAGTAAATGTTATAAAATCAGAAAGCAAACCTTTGGGCAGCCTGATGCTGGGGCCTCTGCTCTCAACCAACTCTTCCATTTGTGCCTCCAGCCCTGTTGTCTCCCTGAGCTCTTCCATTTGTGCCCCCAGCCCGGTTGTCTGGCTGGGCTCACTGGCAGTTTTGTCCTGGGAAATGTGGTACTGCACAGGCTCTACCTTCAAGGCAGAAGGAAAACAACACATTCTGCTTTTCTGGAAACTACATTTCCTTGGCAAGGCCTGTACAATGAAGTGTAACCAAACCCAATAGTCAGGAGCCTAAGAAGCAAGAAGCTCATGAAAAAACTTGCAGGCTAATGACACTAGCAAACAGTAGACTCAAATCGGACAATCATACAGCAAGTCACTGGCTGGTGGAAAAGGAAGGATTTCATCTGGGTCAGCACAATGTGAGAGTGTTTCCTACCCTAGAAAAGTGGAAGAATCGGCTTCCAAATGTGCAAAGTAGAATTTCTGGTCTCTTTAAGGAGCGCAGGACTTAGACCAGAGTCATCAGAAATGACCAACTTCTTCTAGAAGCTTCCTTTAGAAGCTTTGTTTCAAAACTCAAAAACCAAAAAATGTAGATACTGCTTTAGATGTTCTTCCAAAGCTCAGATGGTAAAGCATCTGCCTGCAATGCTGGAGACCCAGGTTCAGTCCCTGGGTCGGGAAGATCTCCTGGAGAAGGAAATGGCAACCCACTCCAGTATTCTTGCCTTCAAAATCTCATGGACGGAGGAGCCTGGTAGGCTACAGCCCATGGGGTCGCAAAGAGTCACACACAACTCAACAACTTGACTTTCCTTTCTTCTTTTTCCAAAGATCACGGTACAATTTTTATGTGCCTCAGTTTCAACCGGAGTTAGTGCAAGCAGAGCTTCCAGGTGACCACTGTATTGAAATATGGGAGCAAGTTGGTCTCCTTTCATGAAAATGTTTTATTCTTTCTCATCACTTGAATCTAGTTAGGTCATTAACACAATGGGTTCCAGAGACGTCTCTGCTAAGGTGGAGATGTAATAACATTGTCAGGTTATAATTATAGGGTCTTTTTATTGATATGGCATTGTAGGTCTGTTTTATAGTATTAAAATAATTTGGCTTTCTTAACTTTTTACATTGCTATCAACTGTTATAGAATCATATCATCTCAAAGCTTGAAGGTATATATTAAACTGTACCCAGCTCAATCAAATAGCCAATTCTTTTTTTAAAAGTGAGAATAACTTTTTCTTTAAATAACATCCCTAGTAATGGAGAACTCACTGCATTGAGAAGAACAGTTCATCTTTGGACAATTATTCCTCGCAGTGGAAAAAATGTGTCTTCTTGCAATTTCAACCTGTTTGCCCTAGTTTTATTCTTGGGGTGCATATATATATATATATATATATATATATATATATAATTAGACCCTTTTTTCCCTCTCTTCAGATATCCAAGGTGGCTATCATTTTACTTTCAAATTTCTTCACCATCCTAAAATATAATGGAAGTTTCTTACTATCTTATTCCCTCAAATTTCTCCAAAACCTAGCAAAGTGTCTGGCACATCAGAGGTGATAAAAATATTTATTAATAATTTAATGATAGATGACTCTTGGTCTTTAGTCTCTGGTCACATTAATCTGTGGTCTTCTGAAAAGGAAACACTATAATTGAAACAAGTTAACACAAATTTGATTTAATTAAAAAGAAGAAAAAACTTTCACTATCCTTCTTTCTAGAAAATTTGCACATTAAATGCCAAATTAAATGCTAAAATGTAAGCCTGGCAGGAAGTGTGGAAAGTTTCCTGAAAGCACAAAAGAAATGCAAAAGCTTTTGCATCTACTTTCTCCAGAATGAGATTAGTTTCTGGCAAGTGGGCTGAGCTGAGGATTGACATCCTTCAGACATGTCTCTATGTGCGCGTGCTTGTAAGTTGTTTCAGGCATGTCTGACTCTGTGCAACCCTATGGACTATAGCCCGTCAGGCTCCTCTGTCCATGGGATTCTCCAGGGAAGAGCGGGTTGCCATGCCCTCCACTAGCACCATCTCACCCTGGACAGATAGAAGCCCTGGAAGCACCTAGCAGCTGTGGAGCCAGCAGATTGGCCCAGGGCAAAGTGCTCCTTTCATTCTCCATTCCAAACTCCAACAGTCATTCTCCCCTTAAGGGGCAATTTCCAGAGAGCAAGACAAGTTTCTCCCTTGAGGATCTAGGTGTCCAGAATGACTACCTGACCTCACAGATTATATACCAATAAAGGTTAGCCTAGTCTTTTTAGGGCCAGTCAAGCATTTTTCCAGCATATGATCAGTGACCTAGCAATTACACTAAGTATCTTGAACAATTCAAAAGAAACCTCAAAATCGATTGTTTCTCAGAGGTTATAACCATGGAGTAAGTTTATTTATTTTTACATTTACATTACAAAGGCAGTTTATAACAAGATACTGAGACTCCCAACCCAGTGCTAGATATAGAAAAAAAGTTATTTACTTAAAAAAACATTTACAGAGTCGCTGAAATACCATGACTAAAGCAGAACAGGCACTAGACAAAAGGTCAAAACCACAGACTCTGGCGTCCAGCAGCCTGGACTCTATCCAATATATCCTGGCTCTGCCAGTAATAATTAAGCAACCACGGACAAGTTACTTAACTCATAGGAGCGCAGTTCTTTGTTTACATGAAGATAAAAATAGGTTTACTTTATTGGATTGCCATAAGGATTAAATTAATGTGTTCATGTAAAATGCCTAGAATAAGGAAAACCATAATGAAAATGAGCTATTATTAGGCGCTAAAAATTAGCTATTGTTAGGTGCTAAAAAAAAGGCTCAGGTCTCCAAAGAGTTGATAATATTGTTTTAAGGTGGAAATACAAAGAAGCATCATCCTGAAAAGTTCATGGGGAAGGTGGAACAAGTTAAAGAGTTAAGATTCACTCGAGTTTTTATTTACTTATTTTATATATATATATATATATATATATATTTTTTTTTTTTTTTTTTTTCCTGTCCTGGGTCTCCTTTGGCCTGCGGCCTTTCTCAAGTTGCAGATGTGAACAGGTGCCACTCTCTACTTGTGGTACACAGGTTTCTCACTGTGGTGGCCTCTCTTGTTGTGGAGCTCAAAGGCACACAGGCTCAGGAATTGTGGCACATGGGCCTGGTTTCTCCATGGCATGTGGCATCTTCCCAGACCAGGGATCAAACCTAATCCCTTTCATTGGCAGGTGGATTCTTAACCACTGGACCACCAGGGAAGTCCCACTTGAATTTAATATATCCCTGGGCTAATAGAAAGAAAGAAGGTAAACAGAAGGGACTCTAGGCAAAAGAAGTAATGCTGTATTGGAAGAGACAAAAAA
The DNA here is from genome assembly GCF_029407905.1 of Bubalus kerabau. Taxonomy (NCBI): domain Eukaryota; kingdom Metazoa; phylum Chordata; class Mammalia; order Artiodactyla; family Bovidae; genus Bubalus; species Bubalus kerabau. Next base: position 23,511,472 of record NC_073624.1, read on the forward strand.
GTGTACGAATAATAATGTTCAAGGTGTCATGTCATGAGAACGATAATCAATTTAGGAACATAGAGGAAATATATATTAATTGCTAGATTCTAAACCACTGAAAGCGGGTGCTGTCTTCATCAACTTTGCGTTGCCCACTCCTACAGAGTCTATGATAGTCACATAATGATTGCCAAATAAATTATTAGTTATCTGTATTGAACTATAACATGGGATAAGTGGGAAGGCATCATTATTCAAGCAACAAAATAGAGCTAAAAACTTGAGTTTTGGACTGTGAATCCAGGTCTTTGTGAGAACTCAGTCTTGTGCAAGTTACTTGAACCTTCAAAATGCAGGCGACAATAGTAATCATTTCACAAGGTCATTGTGAATATTAAATGTAATTTAATCCACTTACTCCATGGATTAAATGTAATTACTGTATAGTAAATGATCAATGATTGGCAGCTATCATTATTATGACTTGAAATGGGCCTTGAAGAATGAATTAAAAGTGCAAGAGTGGCTATTCTCATTCAAAAGAAGTTCCTGACTGGAGAACATAGTGAGAGCATGAGAGAAAAGAGGGTAGAAGGAGAGAAGGTTATTTAAAAAAAAACAGTCTGAAATGGCATTTGGGAACAGATCAAGAAACGGGTTGAGTCATTATTCTGCCAGCAGAATGGAGTCCTTAAGGTTGTTAAATCAAGGACTATTCTGGTAGAGTCATGCTTTAGACAGGCTAACCAAACCTGCACAGAAAGAAAACAGGTCAGCTATGACGCAGCACAAACAAGAACTGCTGCAAGTTAAAAAGCGTGGTGGCCTTAGGCATGAAAGGAAATACACAGATACCAGAGACATTACACAGAAAACTAGCCAATCTGATCACACAGACCACAGCCTTGTCTAACTCAATGAAGCTAATGCCATGTAAGGCCACCCAAGAAGGACGGGTCATGGTAGACAGGTCTGACAGAATGTGGTCCACTGGAGAAGGGAATGGCAAACCACTTCAGTGTTCTTGCCTTGAGAACCCCACGAACAGTATGAAAAGGCAAAATGATAGGATACTGAAAGTTTTCTCAAACTCATGTCCATTGAGTTGGTGATGCCATCCAACCATCTCATCTTCTCTCATCCCGTTCTCCTCCCACCTTCAGTCTTTCCCAGCATCAGGGTCTTTTCAAATGAGTCAGTTCATCGCATCAGGTGGCCAAAGTATTGGAGTTTCAGCTTCAGCATCAGTCCTGTGAGAGGTTGGAAAAGATAAATGAAAGAACTTCAGTTTCCCCTATCACATTTCGAGTTACATAAGGAAAAAGAAAGAAAAGGTTTGAGTGTGTTTTGCTGACCTCTCCAAGAGATGTAATACAAATTCACCATGGAATTTTATTCACCATTATTTTCCTTACAAATGATCCTCCTCTTAACCACAACAAATCTCATTTAGATAAAGTTGAATAGAGGTTAAAGGATCGATAAAGAATGAAAGAGCCCATATTTCACTGTAAGGTTTTATATAAGATGATGGATGTTCACTGAACTTACTGTGGTAATCATTTCATAATGCATGTTAAGTCAAATCATTGTGCTGTACACCTTAAATTTATACAGTGCTATATATCAATTATATCTCAATAAAACTATAGGAAAATAACATATTTATTCAAGTAAAATGAACACAGTACCTGATAAAAATGTCAAACAAGGTTTAAAATATAAAATTGAAATGGAAAATACCTCTGCTTCCTAACCCTGAAACCATGATTAACAGTTTCTTCTATTTCTTAAAAAAAATTCATTATTCTTACTGCTCAATACTCATGGAGGATTATAGTCCATTCACTTTATGAGATATTCTAAATTTTATTCTTAGATTCATACATTTAACAAGTATTTGAGTCTTACTTTATCCAGGCACTGCTTCACTGCTTAGTTTTGTTTTTTTTTTTTTAATAAAGTGGGAGGTTCTTTAAAGTCTACAGTGCCTTACAGTTTTCATAAGTTTAACACACGTAATTTCATATAATCCCATAATGACCCTTTTTCCCCCTCTAGCCCTTTATTTACCCTCTCCTCTTCCCTCTCCCCACTGGTAACCACTAGTTTGTTCTCTATATCTGGGAGTCTGCTTCTTTTTTGTTATATTCACAAGTTTGTTGTATTTTTTAGATACCATGTATAAGTGATATCCGGAGAAGGCAATGGCACCCCACTCCAGTACTCTTGCCTGGAAAATCCCATGGATGGAGGAGCCTAGAAGGCTGCAGTCCATGGGGTCGCTGAGGGTCGGACACGACTGAGCGACTTCACTTTCACTTTCATGCATTGGAGAAGGAAATGGCAACCCACTCCAGTGTTCTTGCCTGGAGAATCCCAGGGATGGGGAAGCCTGGTGGGCTGCCATCTATGGGGTCGCACAGAGTTGGACATGACTGAAGTGACTTAGCAATTAGCAATAAGTGATATCATACAGTATATGTCTTTTATAATTTATTTCACTTAAAGCATAATGCCCTCCAAGTTCATCCATGTTGCTGTAAATGGCAGAATTTCATTCTTTTATATGTCTGAGTAGTATTCCATGATGTGTGTGTGTGTGTGTGTGTGTGTGTGTGCGTGTGTACCACATCTTCTTTACACATTTCTCTGTTGCTTACATATTTTGGCAATTGTAAATAATGCTACTATGAACATTGGAGTGCATGCATCTTTTTGAATTAGTGCTTTTGTTTCTTTCAGATATACATCCAGGGGTGGAATTGCTATATCATACGGTAGTTCTATTTTCAATTTTTTGAGAAATCTGTATGCTGTTTTCCATAGTGGCTGCACCAAATTACATTCTCACCAACAGTGTAGGAGTGTTCCCTTTTCTCCTTAGCACCAGTTTTAACCATTTGAGCAAACTTTCTGATTAATAACCCAGCATACTCCCTATGCCTCCTGGAGTTCATTCATTTAACATATATTGATGAATCACCTTTTCTTTTTTTTTTTTTTAAGAATTTTTCACTATTGCAAGGGCTTGAAGCTATGTATACAAATGAAGTAAAAGATATAATATGACAAGAGCCTTAAGGAAGCATAGGGTATTCTGGTGATCCAGAGGAGATAGAGATTACACTCACTAATGATGGTTAAGTCAACAGTTGTTCAAAAGCTCAGCGAGTCAGGAAGTATGATAGACTCTAGTGATATAAAGACATAAAGACTGTCTCTGACTCTAAAGATATTCTTGGCTAGTTGTTCAGGAAGCTTTCATAAAGGAGGTTACATTTTAATTGGATCTTAGAAGGTGGAAAGATTTCATTGGGGGAAATGATGGGTAAAACAGGGAGGATTATCAGGAAGAAGAAATAATCCAACTAAATACACTTAGAGGCAAGATAGGAGAGCAGAGGAATATTCAGGGAGTAGCAATTAGGCTAATTTCTCTTACAGGGTGGTTGCAGAAAACATAAGGAATTTGAGACCATAGAATGGAATGCCTACCCTAGACCAAAGAGATCTGACTCATTGGTAGATAATAGCCTGTTAGTGAAGGGCATCCCTGGTGGCTTAGTGGTAAAGAATCCACCTGCAATGCAGGAAATGCATTGCTCAGTGGTAAAGAATCCACCTGCAATGCAGGAAATGCAGGTTCAATCTCTGGGGTCTGGAAGATTCCCTGGAGAAGGAAATGGCAACCCACTCCAGTATTCTTGCCTGGGAAATACCATGGACAGAGGAATCTGGCAGTCTACAGTCCATGGGGTTGCAAAGAGTCAGATGCAACCAAGCACGCATGCATGAAGGCTTGTTAGTAGATAATGCTGATCCAACTCATATTGTATGAAGACAATCAGAGAGAATTTTAAAGAAGAGAAGAGGTTGTTACAGTAACACAGTCAAGACGTTAAGTAAAAAGAATAGCATACAATCAGCAAATTAAATTTGTGTGGATGGCGTGGGAAATGAGGGTCCAGGGAGTGGGAAAACAACACCAAATTTTAAAGAGTAAATTATTCCAATGACATACACAGGCGGTCAAACCAGGAACCAATTTCTGAATGCTGTTAGGAAGAGAAGAGCTTGGGTGAGGAGAGAATTTTCAGCAGGGGGCAAGATCAGTTTGGCTAGTGGACGTTATTTTGCTTTAAGAGAATCTTCCTGGGAATATTCCATAAGCAGCAGAAACCATGAGGCTGAAGTCCATGAGATTTTGCTTTATGCGTAGTTATGTGTGATTCATTTGCTCTGAAGTGATGACTGTGACCAAAGAGTAGATATGATTCCGGGACAGATGGGGAAAGGCAGAAAGACTAGGAAGAAGCTTGGTATAGGAAGTTCTTTCATTTAGGACGACCAAGGAAAAGCCAGCAAAGGAGACAGAGAAGTAGAAAATCATAATGTTACGTGGACAACGAAAATGAGGAAGGAGAATACTTCAGGGTGTTAGTAAACAGCATCAGATGCAGCCAAGACAGGTCAAGAATAAAGAAAATTAAGGAAGTAAGCAGAGGAGAAAAACCAATCAAGAGACAATGAGCAGGGGGCGGTCCTAAGATGGAGGAGGAATAGGATGGAGAGACCACTTTCTCCCCCACAAATTCATCAACAGAACATTTGAACACTGAGCAAATTCCACAAAACAACTTCTGAATACTGGCAGAGGACATCAGGCACCCAGAAAGGCAGCCCATTGTCTTTGAAAGGAGGTAGGACAAAAGATAAAAAGAGAGACAAAAGAGGTAGGGCCAGAGATCCATCCCAGGAAGGGGGTCTTAAGAGAAGTTTCCAAACACCAGGAAACACTCTCACCAGCGGGTCTGTAGGGAATCTTGGAATCTCAGAGGACAACATAACCAGGAGGAAAAATAAATAAATAATTAATTAAAACCCACAGATTACATGCCTAACAGCAATTCCCAGCGCTTGCAGCCGCTACCAGCAAATGAGCGCTGAACAGGGAGGCATGGGCTGCATTGCTTAGGGCACACCTGGCCAGAGCGCCCTGAGGGCAATCAGGGAACTAACATAAGATAGCAACCCAAACTCTGGGATAGCCAGAGAAAGAGAGGGGAAAAAAAAGAGAGAGAGAGAGAGAGAGAGAACTATCCTGCAAAAAGCCCTAAACTGAGGTACTGCCAGGCCCGCTCACAGAACAAAGGACTGAGTGAACACCAGAGGAGAGCTAGCAGGCTGCGGGCTGGTCCATCCCCTGCCAGATAGAAGCAGGCAAGGTGGGGCGGGGCGGGGGGGGAGGTGGGCAGCCAGAGCTGGAAAGGGGCAATCTCGGCCCCAGAGAGACATCCTCTACCACACTGCAAACAGGCTCCATTGAGTTCTTGGGACTCTGGACAGTTGACATCCCCAGGAGGGTCACAGCCAGAGATCAGCTCCCCAGAAGAGACACATGGCACACCTGAGAAGACGCACCCATTGTACACCCAGAAAACTGAGCGGCTTGGACGGGGAACACGATAAGACACACCGCCCACCTGGGGGCAACTGCGCTCACCAAGCACCTGGTCACCTGAGCTGCTCAGACCTGGGAAGGGCACAAAACGCAGGCCCAACCAAGTCTGCACCTTTGGGGAGTACTCCAGAACCTGAACCTCAGCGGCTTAGACCTGGGAAGTGCATGCAACCCAGGCCCCGCCTCAGAGCAAACCTTGAGTCTGAGCAGTGTAGACCAGGAAAGCACACACGCCATGAGTGGGGCAAACCCAGTGCAGCTGAAACACTGCAGCACTCCCCACACATGCCAGTGATATTTGTTTGCAGTGTTCCTCCCTCCCCACAGCACGACTGAACAAGTGAGCCTAAATAAGTGACCACCTTCACCCCCCTTGTGTCAGGGCAGAAATTAAACAGTGAAGAGACCAGCAAACAGAAGAAGCTAAAATAAACAGAGGGAACCGCTTTGGAAGTGACAGGTGCAACAGATTAAAACCCTGTAGTTAGCACCAACTACAATGGAAGGGGCCTATAGATCCTGAGATGTATAAGCTGGATCAAGGAACTATCTGAAACTGAACTAACCCCACACTGTCCACAACAGCTCCAGAAAGATTCCTAGATATATTTTTACTATTATCACTTTTTTAATTTTAAAATTTTTTATTTTTAAGTCCTCTATTACCACTTTAATTTTCATTTTTATAATCGATTATCTTGCAAAAAGAAGCCCATATTTTTAAAGCAAACTTCATGTATATATATATTATAACATATATTATATTATATTATATATTATAATATAATATAATAATATTATTTGTTTATTATTATATTATAATAATAAATATTATTTATTATAATAATAAAGTAATATTATTATTTATTATAATAATAAAGTGTTATTATAATATTATTATAATAAATATTATTATTTATTATAATAATAATAAAGTTTTGCTTTGTTTTTTTAATATTGTATTTTTGAGAGTCTAACCTCTACTCTAGATTTTTAATTTTTGCTTTTTGGTATTTGTTATCAATTTTGTACCTTTAAGAACCCAATCTTCAGTATCCATTTTTACTTGGGAGCGAGATTACTGGCTTCACTGCTCTCTCCCGCTTTTGATTCTCCTTTTTCTCCACCATGTCACCTCTATCTCCTCCCTCCTCCTTCTCTTCTACACCTAACTCTATGAATCTCTTTGTGTGTTCTGGGCTGTGGAGAACACTTAGGGAACTGATAACTGGCTGGATCTTTCCCTCTTCTTTTGATTCTCCCTTTTCTCCTCCTGGTCACCTCTGTCTCCTTCCTCCTTCTTCTCTTCTCTGTGTAACTCCGTGAACATCTCTGAGGGATCCAGACTGTGGAGAGCACATAAGGAAGTGATTACTGGCTAGCTTGCTCTCTCCCCTTTTGATTCTCCCTCTTCTCCTCCTGTTCACTTCTATCTCCCTCCTCCCTCTTCTCTTCTCAATGTAACTCTGTGAACCTCTCCGGGTGTCCCTCACTGTGGAGAAACTTCTCATCATTAACATTGATGTTTTATCATCGGTGCTGTGTAGATGGAGAAGTCTTGAGGCTACTTTAAGAATAAGACTGAAATCCAGAATCAGGAGGCTTAAATTCAAAACCTTAGAACACCAAAGGAATCCTGACTCCAGGGAACATTAATCGATAAGAGCTCATCCAAAAGCCTCCATACCTACACAGAAACCAAGCACCACCCAAAAGCCAACAAGTTCCAGAGCAAGATATACCACGCAAATTCTCCAGCAACACAGGAACATAGCCCTGAGTTTCAATATACAGGCTGCCCAAAGTCACACCAAACCCACTGACATCTCAAAACTCACTAATGGACACATCATTGCACTCCAGAGAGAAGAAATCCAGCTCCACCCACCAGAACACTGACATAAGCTTCCCTTACCAGGAAATCTTGACAAGCCACCCTTCCAACCCCACTCACAGTGAGGAATCTCCACAATAAAGAGGAACCACAAACTGCCAGAATACGGAAGGGCCATGCCAAACACAGCAATCTAAACAAGATGAAAAGGCAGAGAAATATTCAGCAGGTAAAGGAACAGGATAAATGCCCACCAAACCAAACAAAAGAGGAAGAGATAGGGAAATCTACCTGAAAAAGAATTCAGAATAATGATAATGAAAATAATCCAAAATCTTAAAAACAAAAAAGAGTTACAGATAAATAGCCTAGAGACAAGGATTGAGGAGATGCAAGAAACCTAGAAGAAATAAAAAATACTCAATATACAATGAATAATGCAATAAATGAGATCAAAAACACTCTGGAGGGAACCAACAATAGAATAATGGAGGTAGAAGATAGGATAAGTGAGGTAGAAGATAGAATAGTAGAAATAAATGAAGCAAAAAAAAAAAAGAAAGAAAGAAAGAAATGAAGCAGAGAGGGGAAAAAAAAGAATTAAAAGAAATGAAGACAACCTCAGAAACCTCTGGGACAATGTTAAACACCCCAACATTCGAATCATAGGAGTCCCAGAAGAAGAAGACAAAAAGAAAGACCATGAGAAAATACTTGAGATAATAGTTGAAAACTTCCCTAAAATGGGGCAGGAAATAGTCACACAAGTCCAAGAAACCCAGAGTCCCAAACAGGATAAACCCAAGGCGAAACACCCAAAGACACATATTAATCAAATCAACAAAGATCAAATGCAAAGAACAATATTAAAAGCAAGAGAAAAACAACAAATAACACACAAGGGGACTCCCATAAGGATAACAGCTGATCCTTCAATAGAAACTCTTCAGGCCAATAGAGAATGGCAGGACATACTTAAAGTGATGAAAGAGAAAAACCTACAACCCAGATTACTATACCCAGAAAGGATCTCTTTCAAATATGAAGGAGAAATCAAAAGCTTTACAGACAAGCAAAAGCTGAGAGAATTCAGCACCACCAAACCAGCTCTCCAACAAATGCTAAAGGATCTTCTCTAGATAGGAAACACAGAAAGGGTATATAAACTCAAACCCAAAACAACAAAGTAAATGGCAATGGGATCATACTTACCAATAATTACCTTAAATGTAAATAGGTTGAATGCCCCAACCAAAAGACAAAGACTGGCTGAATGCATACAAAAACAAGACCCCTATATATGTTGTCTACAAGAGCCCCACCTGAAAACAAGGGACACATACAGACTAAAAGTGAAGGGCTGGAAAAAGATATTCCACACAAATAAAGACCAAAAGAAAGCAGAAGTAGCAATACTCATATCAGATAAAATAGACTTTAAAATAAAGGCTGTGAAAAGAGACAAAAGACACTACATAATGATCAAAGGATCAATCCAAGAAGAAGAGATAACAATTAAAAATATATATGCACCCAATATAGGAGCACCACAATATGTAAGGCAAATGCTAACAAGTATGAAAGGGGAAATTAATAATAACACAATAATGGTGGGAGACTTTAAATACCCCACTCACACCTATGGATAGATCAACTAAACAGAAAATTAACAAGGAAACACAAACTTTAAATGATACAATAGGCCAGTTAGACCTAATTGATATCAATAGGACATTTCACCCCAAAACAATGAATTTCACCTTTTTCTCAATTGCACACGGAACTTTCTCCAGGATAGATCACATCCTGGGCCATAAATCTAGCCTTGGTAAATTCAAAAAAAAAATGAAATCATCCCAAGCATCTTTTCCGATCACAATGCAGTAAGATTAGATTTCAATTACAGGAGAAAAACTATTAAAAATTCCAACATATGGAGTCTGAACAACACACTGCTGAATAAACAACAAATCACAGAAGAAATCAAAAAAGAAATCAAAATATGCATATAAACAAAGCAAAATGTAAACACAACAACCCAAAACCTATGGGACATTGTAAAAGCAGTGCTAAGGGGAAGGTTCATAGCAAACCAGGCTTACCTCAAGAAACAAGAAAAAAGTCAAATAAATGACCTAACTCTACACCTAAAGCAGCTAGAAAAGGAAAAAATGAAGAACCCCAGGGTTAGTAGAAGGAAAGGACTCTTAAAAATTAGGGCAGAAATAAATGCAAAAAAACAAAGAGACCATAGCAAAAATCAACAAAGCCAAAAGCTAGTTCTTTGAGAAGATGACTAAAATTGACAAACCATTAGCCAGACTCATCAAGAAACAAAGGGAGAAGAATCAAATCAACACAATTAGAAATGAAAATGGAGAAATCACAGGAGACAACACAGAAATACAAAGGATCATAAGAGACTACTATCAGCAATTATTTGCCAATAAAATGGACAACTTGGAAGAAATGGACAAATTCTTAGAAAAGTACAACTTTCCAAAACTGAACCAGGAAGAAATGGAAAATCTTAACAGACCCATCACAAGCAGGGAAATTGAAACTGTAATCAGAAATCTTCCAGCAAACAAAAGCCCAGGACCAGACGGCTTCACAGCTGAATTCTACCAAAAATTTAGAGAAGAACTAACACCTATCCTACTCAAACTCGTCCAGAAAATTGCAGAGGAAGGTAAACTTCCAAACTCATTCTATGAGGCCACTATCACCCTAATACCAAAGCCAGACAAAGATGCCACAAAAAAAAGAAAACCACAGGCCAATATCACTGATGAACATAGATGCAAAAATCCTTAACAAAATTCTAGCAAACAGAATCCAACAAAATATTAAAAAGATCATACATCATGACCAAGTGGGCTTTATCCCAGGGATGCAAGGATTCTTCAATATCTGCAAATCAACCAACTTAATACACCACATTAACAAACTGAAAGATAAAAACCATATGATTATCTCAATAGATGAAGCCTTTGAAAAAATTCAACATACATTTATGATTAAAAAAAAAAAACCTCCAGAAAGCAAGAATAGAAGGAACATCAGTTCAGTTCAGTTCAGTCACTCAGTCGTGCCCAGCTCTTTGCAACCCCATGAATCACAGCACACCAGGCCTCCCCATCCATCACCAACTCCCAGAGTTCACTCAAACTCATGTCCATTGAGTCAGTGATGCCATCCAGCCATCTCATCCTCCGTCGTCCCCTTTTCCTCCTGACCCCAATCCCTCCCAGCATCAGAGTCTTTTCCAATTTGTCAACTCTTCACACGAGGTGGCCAAAGTACTGGAGTTTCAGCTTTAGCATCATTCCTTCCAAAGAAATCCCAAGGCTGATCTCCTTCAGAATGGACTGGTTGGATCTCCTTGCAGTCCAAGTGATTCTCAAGAGTCTTCTCCAACACCACAGTTCAAAAGCATCAATTCTTCAGCACTCAGCCTTCTTCACAGTCCAACTCTCACATTCATACATGAAACTCAAAATGGATTAGAGATCTAAATGTAAGACCAGAAACTATAAAACTCCTAGAGGAAAACATAGGCAAAACACTCTCTGACATAAATCACAGCAGGATCCTCTATGATCCACCTCCCAGAATAATGGACATAAAAGCAAAATTAAACAAATGTTGGTGGATTCATGTTGATGTATGGCAAAACCAATACAATATTGTAAAGTAATTAGCCTCCAATTAAAATAAATAAATTTAAATTTAAAAAATAATAAAAAAATTTTTAAATGGGACCTAATTAAACTTAAAAGCTTTTGAACAATGAAGGAAACTAAGCAAGGTGAAGAGACAGCCTTCAGAATGGGAGAAAATAATAGCAAATGAAGCAACTGACAAAGAATTAATCTCAAAAATATACAAGCAACTCCTGCAGCTCAATTCCAGAAAAATAAACTACCCAATCAAAAACTGGGCCAACTGACTAAACAGACATTTCTCCAAAGAAGACATACAGATGGCTAACAAACACATAAAAAGATGCTCAACATCACTCATTATCAGAGAAATGCAAATCAAAACCACAATGAGGTACCATTTCACAACAGTCAGAATGGCTGCTATCCAAAAGTCTACGAACAATGAATGCTGGAGAGGGTGTGGAGAAAAGGGAACCCTCTTACACTGTTGGTAGGAATGCAAACTAGTACAGCCACTATGGAGAACAGTGTGGAGATTCCTTAAAAAACTGAAAATAGAATTGTCATATGTCCCAGCAATCCCACTGCTTGTCATACGCACCAAGGAAACCAGAATTGAAAGAGACACGTGTACCCCAATGTTCATCACAGCACTGTTTATAATAGCCAGGACATGGAAGCAACCTAGATGTCCATCGGCAGACGAATAGATAAGAAAGCTGTAGTACATACACACAATGGAATATTACTCAGCCATTAAAAAGAAAACATTTGAATCAGTTCTAATGAGGTGGATGAACTAGAGTCTATTATACAGAGTGAAGTAAGCCAGAAAGAAAAACATCAGTACACCATACTAACACATATATATAGAATTTAGGAAGATAGTAATGATAACCCTATATGCGAGACAGCGAAAGAGACACAGATGTATAGAACAGTCTTTTGGACTCTGTGGGAGAGGGCGAGGGTGGGATGATTTGGGAGAATGGCATTGAACCACGTATATTATCATATGTGAAACAGATCACCAGTCCAGATTTGATGCATGGGACAGGGTGCTCGGGGCTGGTGCACTGGAATGACCAAGAGTCATGGGATGGGGAGGGAGGTAAGAGAGGAGTTCAGGATGGGGAACACATGTACACCCATGGCTGATTCATGGCAATGTATGGCAAAACCACTACAATATTATAAATTAATTAGCCTCCAATTAAAATGAATAAATTTATATTTTAAAAAAGACACAATGAGCAGTTATTTGTGGGGGGAGCAATTATTTGGGGGTTTAGGTAAAAAGTATTGAAATCAAGACAACAAGCCCCAAAAGAAGGTGTTTATGCTAATCCCCATGTCACCAAACTGAGACTTAATTACAGTTTCAGTCCTTCTAGAAATGGAATCTTAAAGCAGTCAATCAGGGTTCTCTTGATGAGCACTATTCAGGTAATGTGCCTGTTAGACTCTTTGCCAGGACCTGAAGGAAAGCAACTTTGCCATAACCAACCTGCTTGGTTGGTTGGTTGGTTTTTTGCTTTGTATAACTTTCACGTTCCTGCTTGCTTCTGTGTTTGAGTTTTTCACTTAGTACATCTCCTGGGAATTCCTTTCTATCTGCTAGATTAGATGCATCCTGATTCACAAACTGTTGAATGAAGTCAATAAGATCTTTGAATTCACTCAGTTGAATTTTGTTTTTTAACAGTTGACAAGAGCATAGACAGAGGTAAGGGAGAGAAAAGAATAAGAGAATCAAGGTATTAGATGGTGAAAGTGTTGGGATAAATGACCACACAGAGTTGCAAAAAATATGTGTAATTACCTATTTACACTTCTGTTTTCTCCTATTGAAGTAAGCTGCTTTCAGGAAAGGACCAAGAGCTGTTCATGTCTGCACCCCGATTAGAGACTGCTTCTTATCACTAATATGCATTCTTCTATTTTCTCACAGAATCACAGAAGCTCTGATGCTTCACTGGGCATTTATGACAGCCCAACAGAAGACTGCACTTCCCAGAGGATATGAGCAGAAGTAATGTGTGAAACTTCTAGGTTTTGTTCTTAAAGGGAAGAGACATATCCTCATTTCCACTTGTCCCCTTTCTGCTGCATGGGATATAGGTATGGTGATGGCTCATCTTGAACCATCTGGATGAGGGCAACACCATAGGGATGGCAGAGAAGATACAAAGGAAAGATTCTGCATTCTTCTCAAAGTTGTAGAACGTGGCCATCATACCAGGTCCGAGAAATAAGCCCCTGTCCTGTTCAAGGCCCTGATGGTGTAGTGTGATGAGGGATACACTGTCATTGTACCCCAAGTAGCCCAGACTAATCCACATCCCAACACTCTGCATAGCTTCTACTGGTTGCTTCATAAAGATGGAAGGGAAGGAGGGAAAAGATGTCTAAGGAGACACTTTAGATGTTGGCAGGACTTTAGCAGGAAAAGGAAATGCTGCTTTGAGTTATGAACACACAGTTTGGTTCCTTGTGTCTCCATTTCTTTGTACAAAATCAGGTTATGAAAAAAAATCTCCAATTTGATCTTGCTTCAATTTGCTATTAATTTAGTGAAAAGTTTTCTTATTACAAGTCTAGTCTTAAAAGAGGCAAGGATTTGTTTCGATTTCTAGCCTTCTGTTCTGAGATGCATGAGATTTACAAATGTTTCAAAGGGCTTTCAAATCCAAATTCACTCTGATACCAATTCTGAGAGATTGGCAGAGTGCATATTAATATTTTTCTACAAGTGAGCCCCCAGCATATTGTTGCCTCCATAAATAGTTAAATATTGAGTGCTAGCCAAAGAGATAGAAATCCAAAATGGTTAATGACCTGCTCAAGGTCATAGCTCCTTAGCACAATGCCAAGTGGTAGAACCAAAACTTCTAAAAATCTTTTTAACAACTGCTTATCGATTTATTAAATAAAAGTCTTCCTATAAAACTCTTTTCACCTCTAATCATAACAGACTTAGTGGACAATAACCTCTGATGGCATAAACCATCTCACCCAGAATAAGGTTTCTCTTGAAACACTTTGAAGCATCCAATTCCTCATTCTTTCTGTTTGAAACCCAAAACATCTTGTGATTGGCATTTTGTTTCATCATCACTTCTGGGGAAGTACATACAAGCACATTTTCCTAATCTATTTTATACCTCAAATGGGAAATTGTGAGAGACAAGGAAAATTCTAATTCATTTCCAAGAAACTAAGATCAATACTTTCTCAACTTATCCCACTCTTTGCTTCTATGAAAAGCAGATCTTCCCATAAGAACAAACACCCTGTTCATCTTCAATCCCCATCTTTAGCTGGAAGCCCTACCATGAGCATGTAAGCTTGCAAGTTCTCTTGCTTAAAGCACAAAACCATATTTGATGGTTTAACTGATAATTTTTCTAAGAACTACAGGAAAAATCCATGGAATTTTAATCCTGGGAGCATTTCTAGAAGGAGAGCCAGATAGATATTTTGCCTTCCAGGCCTTTGTGGTTTATGATAACGATACCTCATTTGGATGGCCTCTTGCAGGCAGTTACTCAGTATCAATGATAAGGAAACACCGCTGTGTACTTTCCATCCTCCATGGCCAGGAAGAAGCCCCAGTATGCCCAGCAAGATCAATTCCTTTCTTTTATATCCTCAACCACGTTCTTCATATGGTGGGAGACCAATAAAATAAATACTCATTGAATCTATGAGCAAATAAATGAAGAAACTGACCTTTTCAAACCAACTTTGTTTACAGTCTCTGTCCTCAATTCAGGGGGCCGTTCTATGACAGCCATTCTGTGTGATCCAGCAATGGGTACTCCCAAACAAGAAAAGTACACATAACACAAGCCCAGAGATCCAGGAAGCCAGGAAAAAAGAACCCAGAAAATACGGACATGTATCCTGCTTTTCCATGCAAAAAAAAAAAAAAATACAGGTGGGTGATATGGATGGGGTGAGCAGCCTGAGATCAAACAGAATGTTAAATCACAATTCAAGCTGCGTTTTAGATGAAACCTGCAGGAATTGTGCCCTGCTTGTACTTCTGTTTTTAACTAGTTAGGGAAATTTAATGGAAAATGGAGCAGCATGGTGCCCCTAGGTCTCTGGCTAATGACTAAACATACTAGAGGTCTGTTTATGGAGGTTATTGTGTCCTAACCCCAGAAAAGCAAAAACAAGGCTGGAGTATTTTACCCTTTAATCAGCACAGATATTAATCCTAGCAGGCAGAATGTATGTTCATTTAGGCTTCCTAAATGCATTATGCCTAGAAATCAAAAAGGAAAACTACCCAAATTTCTGACCTGTGAATCAGTATTACATGGCAATACCAATAGTTCCTGCATTTATGTAGAATTTGACAAGTTACAAAACAGTTCCTAAACATCATCTTATTTGAGTCTAACAAGATCCTTGTGTTAGTTATTATTCCAATTTTACTGAGTATCTTCAGGACTTGATTCTGGTTCTTTAGAGGTAGGAAAAACAGGTTAATCCACACTTCCTTTTAAAGAACAGTTATTGGTTCCTTTGTTTGAGGCAATGCCAACTTCACACCCTAAAAAACAGCAACCTTAACCAAAATGACAGGGAGTGAAAAAGGAAAGTCCTTGAAGTCCTGATAAAGGCAGCTATCCAGGCAATTACTACATGAAATCAAACCATCTTGCAATTGTTATGGTGGGGGGAGGGGGACCGGAGACCAGGTAGGGGTCCCTGTCTGTAAAACCTCAGAAACCCAGAGAGTTTTAGGATAGAAATGAACTCAGCGATCATCTGGCCTAATACCTTCATTTTAGTGAGGAGAAAATGGAGATTCAGAAAGATTAGGTAAGATTATTTGGCTTCCAATGACAACACTGCCTTTTGGCAAATTCCTTAACATATCTCTGCCTCAGTTTTCCCAAAGGAATATGGGAATAACAATACCTACCTCCTAGGGTCGTGATAAGAATTAGGATACTTAGCAATATTGAATATTTAGGAAGTACTAAAAAATACCATACTGTAACCATCATCATATACCAAATGCACATAGAGAAGTGAGGGCTAAAATATGCCTCTAAATCCAGCATTCTTTCCACCACAGGACACTATCTAATTCCTCAGGAGGAGCTCTTCCACCCCCTACTGTGAGGCGCCAACAGCATTAAAAGTAAATTATTGTTTTCCACATCTAAATGCATGGTAGAAATTGGATACAGAGAGGGGATTCAGAGGCAATGGGCATGTAAGAAACTTGGTATTAGATAGACATCCACCATCAAAATCAGGTATCTGAAATCTGTATTTGGATGAGAGTTTCAGACAAAAGAGCTTCAGGAAAAGAAAAAAAAAAAAAAAAAACAAAAAAAACACATGGTAACCTCAGTAGTAACAGGATCAAGAAATATATGATTCTTCCTCCTCATTTCTAGTGGCTGTTTTCCCATTGTTCTGTATGTGAAGAGGAGGTGGGAGGGAGGGAGTGTTGTTGTTGTTGTTGTTGTTGTTGTTGTTTGAAAGTTATTGCAGACAAAAAATAAAATAAACTTACCAAGGGGATAGAGGGAAGGAAAGGAGGAACAGGCAGAGCAGGGTGGTTGTGGTTTAGTTGCTAAGTCATGTCTGACTGACTCTTTGCGACCCCATGGACTGTAGCCCACGCAGCTTCTCTGTCCATGGGTCTTCCCAGGCAAGAATACTGGAGTGGATTGCCATTTCCTTCTCCATGGGATTTTCCTGACCCTGGGATCGAACCTGCATTGCAGGCGGATTCTCTACCAAGAATCCGAGAATTCTCTACTGAGCCACCAAGAGAGCTTTAAAGGCAATGAAACCACTCTCTGATACTGTAATGGTGGACATGTGTCATAAATTTGTCCAAATTCATAGAAGGTACACCAAGCGTGAAACCTAATATAGACTATGGACTTTGGATGATGCTGTGTCAGAGTGTGAAAACTGTAAAGCATTTAAAGAATATTTCATTCAATAATTTTTTAATTTTAAGCAAACTTAGGTGTCTGAGTGCATGCTAAGTCACTTCAGTCATGTCCAACTCTTTTTGACCCTATGGACTGTAGCCCACCAGGCTCTTCTGTCCACAGAATTCTCCAAGCAAGAATACTGGAGTGGGTTGCCATTTCCTTCTCCATGGGATTTTCCCAACCCTGGGATCGAACCTGCATCTCCTGCATTGCAGGCTGATTCTCTACCAAGAATCCAAGAATTCTCTACTGAGCCACCAAGAGAGCTTTAAAGGCAATGAAACCACTCTATGATACTGTAATGGTGGACATGTGTCACCAGTTCAGTTCAGTTCAGTAGCTCAGTCATGTCCAACTCTTTGCGACCCCATGAATCGCAGCACACCAGGCCTCCCTGTCCATCACCAACTCCCGGAGTCCACTCAGACTCATGTCCATTGAGTCAGTGATGCCATCCAGCCATCTCATCCTGTCATCCCCTTCTCCTCCTGCCCCCAATCCCTCCCAGCATCAGAGTCTTTTCCAATGAGTCAACTCTTCGCCTGAGGTGGCCAAAGTACTGGAGTTTCAGCTTTAGCATCATTCCTTCCAAAGAAATCCCAGGGCTGATCTCCTTCAGAATGGACTGGTTGGATCTCCTTGCAGCCCAAGGGACTCGCAAGAGTCTTCTCCAACACCACAGTTCAAAAGCATCAAATTCTTCAGTGCTCAGCTTCCTTCACAGTCCAACTCTCACATCCATACATGACCACTGGAAAAACCATAGCCTTGACTAGACAGACCTTTGTTGGCAAAGTAATGTCTCTGCTTTTCAATATGCTATCTAGGTTGGTCATAACTTTCCTTCCAAGGAGTAAGCGTCTTTTAATTTCATGACTGCAGTCACCACCTGCAGTGATTTTGGAACCCAAAATAATAAAAGTCTGACACTGTTTCCATTCTTTCCCCATCTATTTGCCATGAAGTGATGGGACCAGATGCCATGATCTTCATTTTCTGAATGTTGAGCTTTAAGCCAACTTTTTCACTCTCCTCTTTCACTTTCATCAAGAGGCATAAATTTGTCCAAATTCATAGAATGTACACTAAGCCTGAAACCTAATATGGACTTTGGATGATGGTGTGTGTGAAAACTGTAAAGCATTTAAAGACTATTTCATTCAATAATTTTTTAATTTTAAGCAAACTTAGGTGTCTGAGTGCATGCTAAGTCACTTCAGTCATGTCCAACTCTTTTTGACCCTATGGACTGTAGCCCACCAGGCTCCTCTGTCCACAGAATTCTCCAAGCAAGAATACTGGAGTGGGTTGCCATGCCCTCCTCCCAGGGATCTTCCCAACCCAGGAATTGAACCTACATCTCTTATATCTCCTGCATTGGCAGGTGGATTCTTTACCACTACACCACCTGGGAGGCCCATGTCTGAGTATAGCACTGACTGATTCCATACCAAGGCCAAATGTCCATGAAATAATATAGGTAACAAAACACAGTTGTTTCACTCAAAAGGAGCCAATTAGACCCCTTACTAGAAAGAGTCTCACTAGAGGAGAAATCAGTCACAGCATTCCAGAAATACTCTGCTACAAATGCATATGGAATAGAGCCACAGAATGTTAGACTGTAAGAACCTAGAGAAGAAGGTCCATCTAAATATTCTCCTCTGTTCTCCAGAACTTAGCCCTATGCCTGGAACATAGTAAGTTTTAAAGCTTGATTAAAAAAAAAAAAAAAAAGGGAGAAACTCTCTGAGATAGAATATCCATGAGATTAGTATTGATGTGATCATAAGACCCCATTTATCCACTGTGGCATCAGGATCTCCTTTGATGAGATGGTCCATGAGAATGAAATCAGATTCTGGAGCCTGTTTATCTAGGTCCCAGGCACCCCCAGCTGCCCCACGAAGCACAGGGCCTTGGTTTCCACATTGCAGCCAAGCAGCCCTTCTCCATGAGACAACAGGATAAAGGACTGATTTTTCAGCTGTCCTCTGATTGGAAGCAGCAGTGTATCAGCAGGGCCCAAGCCCCAAGGGCACAATGCTATGGCTGTAATCCCACTAAAGCCCATAAAAAGAGTTTTAAAATCTTACTGGAAGTAGAGCAAGAGTCCCAGACCCCTGAAAACAGTATTCAAAAGAGGAATTTACTTTCCTATTTTTTTTTTTTTCTCTTCCTCATCCATTGGATTCCCAGGCAAGCTACTGCTTATCCTCCCACTCATATCAATCAGGGTTGCCTTTCCAATTGTACTCCTCACTGGAGTTAATTTAGGGCTATTCTGACTTTTTTTTGGATTTGTCAATAGGTTCTTTCCTGGACTCTTCACTCAACAGTTCAAATGACACTTTGGTGAACTCCCAACTGAAATCTTGTTCCCAAATGTCACTGAATTCTCCACCTATGTGTCTCAATCTGTGGGCACTGTCTCATGCAGAAGACATGAAATAAAAGGCAATCAAGTAAATACAAGCCAGAGACTGAGCATTTCAGCAAAATCTAGGGTAAGTCTTTCTCCCATAGCCCTCACTCTGAGACAGGAGCATAGGGCACATCCATGGCTTTCCACCATCTGGAAATTCCTCTAACTGTGCTGTAAGTCATTGGTCACAGGTGGACATTGAGTACTTGCATTTTTCATTTTCTTTAATTTTAATTAATTTATACAGTTAACTACTGCTCGTGACTATGGTACTAGACAGTTTATAGCCTTTGCTGCACTACTTGTGTGACAGAGAGAATTAATTCTCATTTAAGGAGCAAATGCCTTTTCCCTGCTACTTGTCCAGTCAAATTTCTCTTGTCAGGAATGGAAATTTCCTCAGGAAAAAAAAAAAAAAAAAAACAAATGAAATAGCTGAGAGGTTTGGACTTCACTAGCGCAAACAGCTGGACTACTCCCATAAGACCATTCTCATGGTCCAGCTCTATCCTCTGACCAAACTGATTGTCATTTTTATTGCCATATTTATTGTCCAAATTTATTCTTATTGCAATGTGTGCTCAGTTGTGTCCAATTCTTTGTGATCCCATGGACTGTAGCCTTCCAGGCTCCTCTGCACTCCACTTTCCAGTGGAGAAGAAGAATTGATAGATGAGCCACTAAAATTCATTGAAACAGTCACCAGAGGCTGAATGAGTAGGAATCATTAAGGGACTAAATCAAAGATTTCAAAGCACGTCAAGAACAACAAAAACTGTTGATCAAAAGAAAAACACACAACCTGAAAGTTGCAAGTTGAGGGGGTTTTTTTAACTTTTTATTTCATATTGGAGTATAGTTGTTTGGCTTCCCAGGTGGTATAGTGGTAAAGAATTCACCTGCCACTGCAAAAGACACAAGAGACACAAGTTCGGTCTCTGGGTCAGGAAGATCCCTGGAGTAGGAAATGGCACAACTGAGCACCCACAGTAATAGTTGATTAACCAATGTTGTATTACTTTCAGGTGTACAACAAAGCAATTCAGTTATACATATACACACATCTGTTCTTTTTTCAAATTCTTAGATTGTTACAGAATATTGAGCAGAGTTCTCTGTGCTAGGCAGTAAGTCTTTGTTGGTTATCTATTTTAAATATTTGGGGACCTTATTGAGGACTCTTGAGCCCAGGAGACAGCCTCTCAGATAACCCTGAGGAACTGCTCCAAAGAGGAAAGGGGGGAGTCAGGATATATATATTAATATTTTATGGAGGGAAAAAACTTGTAGTTGAACATCAAAAGAGTACTGCTAATCAAAAGAACAGACATCTCAAGTTAATGATTTTTGTTCTTTTCAACGTATGAGAAATGGCAAGGATCTGGGGTCATCCAAATTTTTCCTCAGATGTGCATCATAACCATCTAGGCCAATATCCAGGGCACAGAGTTCTTCCTATTTTCCTCCATCTTGAATTCCCCACAGGGTGCACTCTCCTGGGTGACTGCGGTGGCCGATGGCTTGATCCTGGTAAAACTAGAATGGCAGGCAATTTTCCTTTCTTTACAGAAGGCAAAAGGGGAAAGATTATTAGAATCATTAAATATAGCTGTCACTTTCAAATAATAATTACTAAGTACCTACTTACAAGTATTGAAAGTATTAAGTATAAGAAATATTAAGTACCTACTGGGAATTGAGTAGAAATAACCAGCTTAGTAATTCAATGGAAAGATTTGTAAGAAAGGCTAGTACAACGCATCAGAGATTAATCCAAATCATTATAACCAGGTCCTCTTACTTGAAATAATCAGAAATAAATAAAGCCAAAAGGACTCAGAAAGAAAATATCCACAGATAATGAAAAATATGAAATATATTTTGTAGCTTATAAAGTACACTCTAGAAACATATGAGTATTAGCAAATCCAGCTAGCTGTTAGTTATGTTTTGGCTTTAAAATTAGTTTTCTTCCATTGAGGACATAAATTCAGGGATGGGAAAGGTGAAGATGAGAGGAAGACTGGAATTCAATAAAATCTATTAGAAGGTAAGGAAGAGGTAAAAGGGAAAATCAGAGCTAAACTAGATCTCAGGGGCAAGGTGAGAGGATGAGAAGTTATTGCATTTGAAGAAACTCTGAGAAGTAACAGGATGAAGGAAATCTTCACATATCCTGTGCAAAGCAAGCCGGATGAGAAAGCTGAGGCACAAGAGAAGTTAAGTAACTTATCCAAAAACACAGAGCTATTTAATGTCAATTTCAAGAGCTAATGAAACATCCATAACAACCTTGCTGTGTATTATTTTGATATAATTTCAATCCTCTTGTTTATGACTTCTGTGGTTTCAATCCACTTGTTTATGGCAAAGATCAAAACAAGGAGTTGATTTTAGGAGTAAAGCTGTTTGGCTATAAGAATGAAGTAAGCTGTGTTAGGATGTCACCATCTCATCTATTCTTGATAAGCACTTGGTGCTCAGCTGCTGAGGGGCTGCCTTGGAGGCTTATCAATAAAAACATTTGTTGCTCATCACTAAGTCGTGTCCAAGTCTCTGCAACACCATGGACTGCAGCGCACCAGGCTTCCCTGTCCTTCACTGTTTCCAGAGTTTTCTCAAATTCATATCCATTGAGTCAGTGACATCATCCAACCATCTCATCCTTGGTCTCCCCCTTCTCTTCCTGCCTTCAATCTTTCCCAGCATCAGGGTCTTTCCCAATGAGTCAGCTCTTTGAATCAAGTGGCCAAAGTATTGGAGCTTCAGCTTTAGCATCAGTCTTTCTGATGAATATTTAGGGCTGATTTCTTTTAGGATTGACTGATTTGATCTCCTTGCAGTCCAGGGACTCTCAAGAGTCTCCTCCAGCACCACAGTTGGAAAGCATCGTTCTTTGATGCTCAGCCTTCTTTATGGTCCAACTCTCACGTCTCTGCATGACTACTGGAAAAACCATAGCTTTAACTATAACAGACATTTGTTGGCAAATGCTGTCACTGCTTTTTAATATGCTGTCTAGGTTTGTCATATAGCTTTTCTTCCAAGGAGCGTCTTTTAATTTCAAGGCTGTAGTCATCGTCCACAGTGATTTTGGAGCCCAAGAAAATAAAGTTTGTTACTATTTCCATTTTTTTCCTCATCTATTTGCCATGAAGTGATGGCACCAGATGCTATGATCTTAGTTTTTTGAATGTTGAGTTTTAAGCCAGCTTTTTCACTCTCCTCGACATATGAGGCAATTAAGTGGAGGAAACATTTAGGCTATAAATACCCAGAGTTTGTAAGGACTACGTGAGAGCTTCCTCTTGGCAAAGATACCCTTTGCTGATCTAGTCTCTAAAGACCTTAGTGCTTTAGCTCCTGTCTTGGTAAAGTCTACCCTCTCATTGGCAGTGGCCAAAGCCATGCAGCATTCTGAGAAAAAGCCCACCTTGGCCCCCAACACCAACACACCCTTGTTCCTGAGCAACTGCTCTAACAACATGGGAATTTTCATTCGAGTTTCACTACTGCTGGACAAACTCGATTGTGGTCAGTTAAGCCTACTCTCATAAAACATGTACACCTCATATGAATTTGAACTTTATTTCTATCACCTCCCTTTGCCTGGAAACAGCAGTGTAATTAATCTGCCATTTGTTTGGGGTATGTGATTTCTTTATTGGCTTATTGAGATGTTACTAAAACCAGGTAACCTATGGTCACACACCTGGTCTCAGGACTTTAAGCTCAGATTCTTGTCCTTTTTTAAATATTTATTTATTTTGGCTGCACCAGGCCTTTTTTGTAGCACATAGGATCCTCCTTGCTGCATATGAGACCATCTAGTTGTGGGACTCGGACTTCTTAGTTGTGGTGTGAATATGGGATCTAGTTCCCCAACCAGGGACTGAACCTCGGCCCCCTACATTGGGAGCACCGAACCTTATCCACTGGACCACCAGGGGAGTCCCAAGGCTCAGGTTCTTGATGTCTTCTCTCAGTAAGAATTCAGTGAGAGACAGAGTGATAGGGAAGAAGTGGATTTATTTAGAGAGAAACACACCCCTCACACAGAGTGTGGATCTATCTCAGAAAACAGGAGGCCCAGAAACATGGGATGGTTAGTTTTTATGGGCTGGGAAATTCCACAGGTTAATGAGTGGGAAGATTATCCCAACTATTTTGGGGAAGGAGTGGGGATTTCCAGGATTGAGCCACTGTCCACTTTTTGACCTTTTATGGTTGGCCTCAGAACTGTGAAGGTGGTGTCACTTCGCTTATGCTAATGTACTACAATGAGCATATCATGAAGCCCAAGATCCACTGAAAGTCAAATCTTCTGCCATCTTGGACCTAGTTGGTTCTTCCCAATTTTTGTCATGTCCTATGGCTATGTTATTCTTTTAAAGTTTGTACCCTGCCCCTTCCCTCCTGTTTCATTACCCTATGTGCTGTTGGTTTGTGAAATTGTTGTAATTCCTGCAGTGAACCTGTGTTCAATTAACTACTGGCAGAGAGCATTTCAGCCTGAGCATAATTTACTGTTCCCTGAAGCAAAATGAGTATCAATAGATAAGATTCATCAAAAACTGATTCACGACTTATAAACAAGACCTGAGCTTAGCTCACAACCTTCCAGCAATTTTTCTTTACCCCAAATTCTTCCGCCCAAGTACTAAGGGAACTTAATAATGAACTTTCAAGACAAAAAAAGGAGAGAGAAAAAAACTCACATAAATAAGCACATAGCCACGGTGATAAGAAGCAAGCCAAGGTCTTTGATCATTCTCCATTCTGTTTCCAAAAATACACCAGAGAGTAGGAGCCAGGAAAAGGAGTAGAACTGCCAGGACTGTGGGCTTAGTGCAGGGTCCTGGGCCAGGAAGGATGTCATCTTCCTAACTGAGCCCAGCCCACAAGGCCCAGGCTACACGCTGCAATGTTCCTATTCACTGAAAGTGAAACAAGCAAACTTGTGTGGAATAAGAAGAGGAAGAAGAAAAAAAGATAAGAGAGACTCCAGGAGAAGAGAACATCAGGGTCAAGTGAGAACTAGATGATTCCCTGAAAAAGCAACCAAGATTTAAAATGCATGTGACCTGAAACAGGAAAGCACATTTAAATAGCCAGAGCCTCTGAATGTTGTCAGCCACATGCACTACTCCTGAGTCACTGAGAAACAAACCTGGAACAGACAATGGAAAGCAGAGAAGACCATCCCCTGCTCCCACAGTTTATACCGTTCACTGCTCGTGCTGCAAGCCTCTTGGGAAAAATTGGTACCTCATTGTGATTTTCACTTCCCAGGTCTCACCTGCCAGGTTCTTTGCTCATGAACCTTGGCTCAGAAGTTCAGAAACCTCCACAAGGACTCCAAAAGAGATTCGCAGTTCTTCCTTTAGATTTTGCACAGCGACAGTACACCCACTTGTTCAGAGAATCTGGGCAGTCTGAGTGGCCCTGGCCTCCTTTTCCAACTATCTAACCAATCCCCTCAATTCGTCTCTCCCCTTGTTCCTTCAGCTGTTCCATTATTTTAATAATAAATTCATTGAGTGAGCATGATTCACCTTTATAATAAGGGGTAAATTATTTTCTAAAGAAAATATAAACACTGCCATCCTTTTTTACTTGTTCTGACATGCATATTAACTTGTTCAACAAATATATATTGAGTGTCAGATGTTGTTCTAGGTATAATAGTAGTAGAACATGAAATAGGCCTACTTCCTGGCATCATGGTGAAGAAAGACATCAATAAATGAATAAGTAAATATAAGTAAGCTAGATAGAATTAGTGGTATAGAAAAAATCAAGGAAGATTTATGGATAGTGCAGGTGTGGCAGGTCTGGGTATGTGAGTCAGTGGATATGCTATTTTGCATAAAGGCTCCGAGAAGGGCTGTCTGAGAAAGGCTTCAACAAAGTGCGGGAGGGAGACGTGTGCTCTCCGGAGAGGTTTCCAGGCTGCAGGAAGAGTAAATGCAAAGGCCCTGAGGTGACATGGGAATGGGCTTGGTTAATTTTCTTCATTCCAAGTTGCCTGGTCTTCTCCCAATATAGTATGAATAAAATTAAGAGCCACCACAGAGAAAGAAGAGTCAGACACAATCATTGTGGATAAAGGAAGCAGTTAAATGTTAACACAAAGGTCTAAGATCCAAAATGATAGACATCATGCATGCTAAGTCGCTTCAGTCGTATCTGACTCTGTGTGACCCCGTGGACTATAGCCCACCAGGCTCCTCTGTCCATGGGATTCTCCAGGCAAGAATACTGGAATGGATTGCCATGCCCTTCTCCAGGGGATCTTCCTGACCCAGGGATTGAACCCACGTCTGTTATGTCTCCTGCATTGGCAGGCAGGTTTTTTACCACTAGCGCCACATGGGAAGTCCTTCCTTGGTGAAAGGCCCTCAAGAGGAATCAAATATTCATACAGTTATTAACTAATTTATGTGGTAAGTATTTTTGAAGTAAGCTAAAGAAGAAGGCTGAGGTAAAGCTGGAGGAGAAACTAAATGGACTCGGGGAGCAGAGGGGAAAGAGAGGGAGCCAGGAGAAGGGAAGAGTTAGAAAGGGTAGTGAAAGAATCTCACCAGGGAGGCAATAAAAAACTGTTCAGTTCAGTTGCTCAGTAGTGTCCGACTCTTTGTGACCCCATGGACTGCTGCCCGCCAGGCTTCCCTGTCCATCACCAGAAACAAAGGTAAAAGGAAACAGGACAGAACCTGAAGAAGCCATGTTGCAGAAAGATTGGAGAAGGCTCAGCATATGCAGTGATGCTAAACTTATGCCAAGAATGTCATTATTCACAAAGATCCTGTCAGCCTCTCCTTTGTGGCAGGAATCATTGCCATCTGACATTTCAAGTACTGATTCCCACCTGGCTGGTCACTTGGTTTTGCTGGTAACACATTCCTTGGTTTAATAAATCTCCACACCTCTTCTAGTCAAAACAGTAATAACTAAACCATTAATATTGGCGATCCTCTATAGTTTGGTTCAATAACAAGTCCATCTTCACAAAGTAATAGTCATTCCCAAGTCTGGAAGCAGGGTGATATAACATGGAACAACAGACTGATTCAAAGTTGGGAAAGTGGGACATCAAGGCTGTATTTTGTCACCCTGCTTCTTTAACTTACATGCAGAGTACATCATGAGAAATGCTGGGCTGGAGGAAGGAAAAACTGGAATCAAGATTGCCAGGAGAAATCAATAACCTCAGATATGCAGATGACACCACCCTTATGGCAGAGAGCGAAGAAGAACTAAAGAGCCTCTTGATAAAGGTGAAAGAGGAGCGTGAAAAAGCTGGCTTAAAACTCAAAATTCAAAAAACAAAGATTGTGGCATCCGGTCCCATCATTTCATGGCAAATAGATGGGGAAATGATGGAAACAGTGAGAGACTTTATTTTGGGGGGCTCCAAAATCACTGCAGATGGTGACTGCAGCCATAAAATTAAAAGACAGTTGCCCCTTGGAAGAAAAGCTATGACAAACCTAGACAGTGTATTTAAAAGCAAAGACATTACTTTGCCAACAAAGGTCCATCTGGTCAAAGCTATGGTTTTTCCAGCAGTCATGTATGGATGTGAGCTGGACCATAAAGAAGGCTGGGTGCTGAAGAATTGATGCTTTTGAACTGTGATGTTGGAGAAGACTCTTAAGAGTCCCTTGGACTGCAAGGAGATCAAAGCAGTCAATCCTAAAGGAAATCAATCCTGAATATTCATTGGAAGGACTGATACTGAAGCTGAAACTCCAATACTCTGGCCACCTGATGCAAAGAACTGACTCATTAGAAAAGACCCTGATGGTGGGAAAGATTGAAGGCAGGAGGAGACAGGGATGACAGAGGATGAGATGGTTGGATGGCATCACCGACTTGATGGACATGAGTTTGAGCAAACTCCAGGAGAAGGTGAAGGACAGGGAAGCCTAGTGTGCTGCACTCAATGGGATCACAAAGAGTCAGACTAGGCTGTGTGACTGAACAACAGCATTTTTTTTCTCCAATAAATATTTATCAGGCACTTATGTGCAAACTTGAGAAGAAAAAGTAATCCCTCCTCTTACCCTCTCCCATCCTCACTGGTGAGGAAAACAGGGAAGGGAAGAGCATAGGATCCTAGGCTTTGATTTTGCAATCTAGTTTAGGAGGTAGATTCGTATCAAAGCAAGACAAGGAAAAAACAATGCTGAGAGTTCAGAAGGCAAGTGATTAGAATCAGGGTTTGAGAAATTTGTATTACTGACAGTAGCATTTGGTATGCATGTTGACAACTGGGAAATTAGGGGAGGTAAATAGCACTCTGAGGCTGAAGTTCATCCTGTGTTCATGTCAAACCACTAAGAAAAGACAAACAGGTAGCCTCTGGGTAAGAGGTGGTTGGCTGACCAGAGACACTTTATCTGAAGGGATATACTGGAAGGATAAGTCCTAACTCTTCCTTGAGGCCTTAGGACAGGAATTCTTTATGTAATTGCTCCCATTTATACAGAAAGGAAAAATTTTGTTCTGGTTCTTCTGTCCGTAATGTTGAAATGAGATTTCTATTATCACCACTGTCAGGTCCACCCCTCTCCCCACAAATTCTTGCTCATCCATCTTTTACTGAGTACCTAGTAATGCCTCACAGGCTGTTGAACAATGCTCAGAAAAAGAAGAAAATTGCTCAAGTTCTTCCTGTCAAGATTTCAGAGACTTATAAAAGAGAGGCCTAACAGAGAAATAATGGCACCTAGATACAGCTAGTGAGAATGCAGGTCTAAATAAAATCCAAGGAGATGGAGTGTAAAAGTTCAGTAACTGTGGCATTGGGGGAAGGAAGATCTTGAGAAGAGCCTGGTCTGAGACACTTCAGAGACAGGAGACTTGCCAGTAAGGGATAGAATAAGTGTTGAAGACTGATGGAGGGAACACATGAAACAGATTAAAAGCCCAGGGGGTTTAAAACAAAGTGGTGCTCTGCCTGTGTTTTCCTTAAGAGTTTAATGGTGTCCAGCCTTCCATTCAGGTCTTTAATCCATTTTGAGTTTATTTTTGTGTACATTGTTAGGGAATGTTCTAATTTCATTCTTTTACAGATAGTTGTCCAGTTTTCCCAGCACTATTTATTGAAGACGCTGTCTTTTCTCCATTATATATATTATAGATTAGGTGCCATACCTGTGTGGGTTTATCTCTGGGTTTAGTATCCTGTTTCATTGATCTATATTTCTGTTGTTGTGTCACTACCATTTTGTCTTGATTACTATAGCTTTGTAGTATAAAATCAGAAAGCCTGAATCCTCCAGCTCCATTTTTCTTTCTCAAGATTGCTTTCACTATTCAGGGTCTTTTGTGTTTCCATACAAATAGCAAAATTATTTTCTTCTAGTTCTGTAAAAAATGGCATTTGTTTGACCTGCCTTCTAGAGTCATGAAAATAAAAACAAAAATAAGCAAATAAGATCTACTGAAGTGAAGTAAAAGTCTCTCAGTCATGTCTGATTCTTCGCTAGTCCATGGAATTCTGCAGGCCAGAATACTGGAGATCTTCCCAACCCAGGAATTGAACCCAGGTCTCTCACATTGCAGGCAGATTCTTTACCAGCTGAGCCACAAGGGAAGCCCAAATAAGACCTAATTAAATTTAAAAGCTTTTGCACAACAAAGTAAACCATAAACAAGAAGAAAAGACAACCTCAAAATGGAGAAAATATTTGTAAAATGAAGCAACTGACAATGGATTAATTTCTAAAACATACAAGTAACCCATGGAGCTCAGTATTAAAAAAAAAAAAAAAAAAAAAAAAAAAATGAACAACCCAGCAAAGAGACAAAGGAGATCAAACCATTCAATCCTAAAGAAATCAACCCTGAATATTCATTGGAAGGACTGATGCTGAAACTGACTGAGACCCAAATGTTTGGCCACGTGATGCAAAGAGCCTACTCACTGGAAAGGCCCTGATGCTGGGAAAGATTGAGGGCAGGAGGAGAAGGGGATGACAGAGGGTGAGATGGTTGGATGGCATCACCGACTCAATAGACATGAGTTTGAGCAAACTCTGGGAGATGGTGAAGTACAGGGAAGCCTGACGTGCTGCATTCCATGGGGTCGCAAGCAGACACAACTGAGCAACCGAACTGAACTGAATCAAAAAAATGGGCAAAAGACCTAATAGACATTTCTCCAAAAAAGACATATGGATGACCAATAAACACATGAAAAGATATTCAGCAACACTAAATGTTAGAGAAATGCAAATCAAAACTACAACGAGGTATCACCTCACATGGTCAGAATGGCCATCATCAAAAAAAAAAAAAAATTTATCAAAAATAAATGCTGCAGAGGGTGTGGAGAAAAGGAAACCTTCATGCCCTGTTGCTGCTTCTGCTGCTGCGTCACTTCAGTCGTGTCTGACTAGCACAGGCATAGACGACAGCCCACCAGGCTCCACTATCCCTGGGATTCTCCAGGCAAGAACACTGGAGTGGGTTGTCATTTCCTTCTCCAATGCATGAAAGTGAAAAGTGAAAGTGAAATAGCTCAGTCGTGTCCAACTCTTCACGACCCCATGGACTGCAGCCTACCAGGCTCCTCTGTCCATGGGATTTTCCAGGCAACAATACTGGAGTGGGTTGCCATTGCCGTCTCTGAACATGCCCAGTTGATGGGAGTGTAAATTGAGAACACTATGGATAACAGTATGAAAGTTCCTTAAAAACTAAAAATGGAACTAACATATGACCCAGCAATCCCACTAATGGGCACATACCCAGAGAAAACCATAATTCAAAAAGATACATGTGCTCCAATGTTCATATAGCACTATTTACAATAGCCAGGACATGAATGTCCATCAAAAGAGAAATGGAGAAGGAGAAATCAAAAGCTTTTCAGACAAGCAAAAGCTGAGAGAATTCTGCACCACCAAACCAGCTCTCCAACAAATACTAAAGGATATTCTCTAGACAGGAAACACAAAAATTGTGTATAAATTCGAACCCAAAACAATAAAGTAAATGGCAATGGGGTCATACTTATCAGTAATTACCTTAAACGTAAATGGGTTGAATGCCCCAACCAAAAGACAAAGACTGGCTGAATGGATACAAAAACAAGACCCCTGCATATGTTGTCTACAAGAGACCCACCTCAAAACAGGGGACACATACAGACTGAAAGTGAAGGGCTGGAAAAAGATTTTCCATGCGAATAGGGACCAAAAGAAAGCAGGAGTAGCAATACTCATATCAGATAAAATAGACTTTAAAACAAAGACTGTGAAAAGAGACAAAGATGGTCACTACATAATGATCAAAGGATCAATCCAAGAAGAAGATATAACAATTATAAATATATATGCACCCAACACGGGAGCACCGCAGTATGTAAGACAAATGCTAACAAGTATGAAAGAAGAAATTAACAATAACACAATAATAGTGGGAGACTTTAATACCCCACTCACACCTATGGATAGATCAACTAAACAGAAAATTAACAAGGAAACACAAACTTTAAACGATACAATAGACCAGTTAGACCTAATTGATATCTATAGGACATTTCATCCCAAAACAATGAATTTCACCTTCTTCTCAAGCGCACATGGAACCTTCTCCAGGATAGATCACATCCTGGGCCATAAAGCTAGCCTTGGTAAATTCAAAAAAATAGAAATCATTCCAAGCATCTTTTCTGACCACAATGCAGTAAGATTAGATCTCAATTACAGGAGAAAAACTATTAAAAAATCCAACATATGGAGGCTGAACAACACGCTGCTGAATAACCAACAAATCACAGAAGAAATCAAAAAAGAAATCAAAATTTGCATAGAAACGAATGAAAATGAAAACACAACAACCCAAAACCTGTGGGACACGGTAAAAGCAGTCCTAAGGGGAAAGTTCATAGCAATACAGGCACACCTCAAGAAACAAGAAAAAAGTCAAATAAATAACCTAACTCTACACCTAAAGCAACTAGAAAAGGAAGAAATGAAGAACCCCAGGGTTAGCAGAAGGAAAGAAATCTTAAAAATTAGAGCAGAAATAAATGCAAAAGAAACAAAAGAGACCATAGCAAAAATCAACAAAACCAAAAGCTGGTTCTATGAAAGGATAAATAAAATTGACAAACCATTAGCCAGACTCATCAAGAAACAAAGGGAGAAAAATCAAATCAATAAAATTAGAAATGAAAATGGAGAGATCACAACAGACAACACAGAAATACAAAGGATCATAAGAGACTACTATCAACAATTATATGCCAATAAAATGGACAACGTGGAAGAAATGGACAAATTCTTAGAAAAGTACAACTTTCCAAAACTCGATCAGGAAGAAATAGAAAATCTTAACAGACCCATCACAAGCACGGAAATTGAAACTGTAATCAAAAATCTTCCAGCAAACAAAAGCCCAGGTCCAGACGGCTTCACAGCTGAATTCTACCAAAAATTTAGAGAAGAGCTAACACCTATCCTGCTCAAACTCTTCCAGAAAATTGCAGAGGATGGTAAACTTCCAAACTCATTCTATGAGGCCACCATCACCCTAATACCAAAACCTGACAAAGATCCCACAAAAAAAGAAAACTACAGGCCAATATCACTGATGAACATAGATGCAAAAATCCTTAACAAAATTCTAGCAATCAGAATCCAACAACACATTAAAAAGATCATACACCATGACCAAGTGGGCTTTATCCCAGGGATGCAAGGATTCTTCAATATCCGCAAATCAATCAATGTAATACACCACATTAACAAATTGAAAAATAAAAACCATATGATTATCTCAATAGATGCAGAGAAAGCCTTTGACAAAATTCAACATCCATTTATGATCAAAACTCTCCAGAAAGCAGGAATAGAAGGAACCTACCTCAACATAATCAAAGCTATATATGACAAACCCACAGCAAACATTATCCTCAATGGTGAAAAATTGAAAGCATTTCCTCTAAAGTCAGGAACAAGACAAGGGTGCCCACTTTCACCATTACTATTCAACATAGTTTTGGAAGTTTTGGCCACAGCAATCAGAGCAGAAAAAGAAATAAAAGGAATCCAAATTGGAAAAGAAGAAGTAAAGCTCTCACTGTTTGCAGATGACATGATCCTCTACATAGAAAACCCTAAAGACTCCACCAGAAAATTACTAGAACTAATCAATGACTATAGTAAAGTTGCAGGATATAAAATCAACACACAGAAATCCCTTGCATTCCTATACACTAATAATGAGAAAACAGAAAGAGAAATTAAGGAAACAATTCCATTCACCATTGCAACGGAAAGAATAAAATACTTAGGAATATATCTACCTAAAGAATCTAAAGACCTATATATAGAAAACTATAAAACACTGGTGAAAGAAATCAAAGAGGACACTAACAGATGGAGAAATATACCATGTTCATGGATTGGAAGAATCAATGTAGTGAAAATGAGTATACTACCCAAAGCAATCTATAGATTCAATGCAATCCCTATCAAGCTACCAACAGCATTCTTCACAGAGCTAGAACAAATAATTTCACAATTTGTATGGAAAAACAAAAAACCTCGAATAGCCAAAGCGATCTTGAGAAAGAAGAATGGAACTGGAGGAATCAACCTACCTGACTTCAGGCTCTACTACAAAGCCACAGTTATCAAGACAGTATGGTACTGGCACAAAGACAGAAATATAGATCAATGGAACAAAATAGAAAGCCCAGAGATAAATCCACGCACATATGGACACCTTATCTTCGACAAAGGAGGCAAGAATACACAATGGATTAAAGACAATCTCTTTAACAAGTGGTGCTGGGAACTCTGGTCAACCACTTGTAAAAGAATGAAACTAGAACACTTTCTAACACCATACACAAAAATAAACTCAAAATGGATTAAAGATCTAAACGTAAGACCAGAAACTATAAAACTCCTAGAGGAGAACATAGGCAAAACACTCTCTGACATACATCACAGCAGGATCCTCTATGACCCACCTCCCAGAATATTGGAAATAAAAGCAAAAATAAACAAATGGGACCTAATTAACCTTAAAAGCTTCTGCACATCAAAGGAAACTATTAGCAAGGTGAAAAGACAGCCTTCAGAATGGGAGAAGATAATAGCAAATGAAGCAACTGACAAACAACTAATCTCGAGAATATACAAGCAACTCCTACAGCTCAACTCCAGAAAAATAAATGACCCAATCAAAAAATGGGCCAAAGAACTAAATAGACATTTCTCCAAAGAAGACATAAAGATGGCTAACAAACACATGAAAAGATGCTCAACATCACTCATTATCAGAGAAATGCAAATCAAAACCACTATGAGGTACCATTTCACACCAGTCAGAATGGCTGCGATCCAAAAGTCTACAAGTAATAAATACTGGAGAGGGTGTGGAGAAAAGGGAACCCTCTTACACTGTTGGTGGGAATGCAAACTAGTGCAGCCACTATGGAGAACAGTGTGGAGATTCCTTAAAAAACTGGAAATAGACATGCCTTATGATCCAGCAATCCCACTGCTGGGCATACACACTGAGAAAACCAGAAGGGAAAGAGACACGAGTACCCCAATGTTCATCGCAGCACTGTTTATAATAGCCAGGACATGGAAGCAACCTAGATGTCCATCAGCAGATGAATGGATAAGAAAGCTGTGGTACATATACACAACGGAGTATTATTCAGCCATTAAAAAGAATACATTTGAATCAGTTCTAATGAGGTGGATGAAACTGGAGCCTATTATACAGAGTGAAGTAAGCCAGAAAGAAAAACACCAATACAGTATACTAACGCATATATATGGAATTTAGAAAGAGGGTAACAATAACCCTGTGTACGAGACAGCAAAAGAGACACTGATGTATAGAACAGTCTTATGGACTCTGTGGGAGAGGGAGAGGGTGGGAAGATTTGGGAGAATGGCATTGAAACATGTAAATATCATGTATGAAATGAGTTGCCAGTCCAGGTTCGATGCACGATACTGGATGCTTGGGGCTGGTGCACTGGGATGACCCAGAGGGATGGAATGGGGAGGGAGGAGGGAGGAGGGTTCAGGATGGGGAACACATGTATACCTGTGGCGGATTCATTTTGATATTTGGCAAATCTAATACAGTTATGTAAAGTTTAAAAATAAAATAAAATTAAAAAAAAAAAAAAAAAGAGAAATGGAAAAGAAGATGTGGTGCATATATACAATGGAATATTATTCAGCCATAAAAAGGGACAAAATGTCATTTGTAGAAACACGGATGGACCTAGAGACTGTCATACAGAGTGAAGAAAGTCAGAAAGAGAAAAACAAATATCATAAATTGATGTGTCTGTATGGAAACTAGAAAATGATATAGGTGATCCTATTTACAAAGCAGAAATATAGACACAACATAGAGAACAAATATATGTATAACAAAGGCAAATAGGGTGGTGAGAGGAAATGGGAGTTTGGAATTGACATATATACACTATTGATATATGTGTTCAGTTCAGTTCAGTCGCTTAGTCGTGTCCAACACTTTGCGACCCCATGAACCACAGCACACCAGGCCTCTCTGTCCATCACCAACACCCAGAGCCCACCCAAACTCCTGTCCATTGGGTCGGTGATGCCATCCAACCATCTCATCCTCTGTCGTCCCCTTCTCCTCCTGCCCGCAATCTTTCCCAACATCAGGGTTTTTTCCAATGAGTCAGCTCTTCCCATCAGGTGGCCAAGGTATTGGAGCTTCAGCTTCAACATCAGTCTTTCCAATGAACACCCAGGACTGATCTCCTTTAGGATGGACTGGTTGGATCTCCTTGCAGTCCAAGGGACTCGCAAGAGTCTTCTCCAACAACACAGTTCAAAAGCATCAATTTTTCAGCCCTCAGCCTTCTTTATAGTCCAACTCTCACATCCATACATGACCACTGGAAAAACCAAAGCGTTGACTAGACAGACCTTTGTTGGCAAAGTAATGTCTCTGCTTTTCAATATGCTATCTAGGTTGGTCACAACTTTCCTTCCAAGGAGTAAGCGTCTTTTAATTTCATGGCTGCAACCACCATCTGCAGTGATTTTGGATCCCAAAAAAGTAATTAGCCACTGTTTCCCCATCTATTTGCCATGAAGTGATGGGACCAGATGCCATGATCTTCGTTTTCTGAATGTTGAGCTTAAAGCCAACTTTTTCACTCTCCTCTTTCACTTTCATCAAGAGGCTCTTTAGTTCCTCTTCACTTTTAGCCATAAGGGTGGTGTCACCTGCATATCTGAGTTTATTGATATTTCTCCCAGCAATCTTGATTCCAGCTTGTGCTTCTTCCAGCCCAGCGTTTCTCATGATGTACTCTACATATAAGTTAAATAAGCAGGGTGACAATATACAGGCTTGACGCACTTCTTTTCCTATTTGGAACCAGTCTGTTGTTCCTTGTCCAGTTCTAACTGTTGCTTGCTGACCTGCATACAGGTTTCTCAAGGGGCAGGTCAAGTGGTCTGATGTTCCCATCTCTTTCAGAATTTTCCACAGTTTATTGTGATCCACACAGTCAAAGGTTTTGGCATAGTCAATAAAGCAGAAATAGATGTTTTTCTGGAACTCTCTTGCTTTTTCCATGATCCAGCAGATGTTGGCAATTTGATCTCTGGTTCCTCTGCCTTTTCTAAAAGCAGCTTGAACTCAGAAAGTTCACGGTTCACATATTGCTGAAGCCTGGCTTGGAGAATTTTGAGCATTACTTTACTAGCGTGTGAGATGAGTGCAATTGTGTGGTAGTTTGAGCATTCTTTGGCATTGCCTTTCTTTGGGATTGGAATGAAAACTGACCTTTTCCAGTCCTGTGGCCACTGCTGAGTTTTCCAAATTTGCTGGCATATTGAATGCAGCACTTTCACAGCATCATCTTTTAGGATTTGAATTAGCTCAATTGTTATTCCATCACCTCCTCTAGCTTTGTTCATAGTGATGCCTCCTATGGCCCACTTGAGTTCACATTCCAGGATGTCTGGCTCTAGGTGAGTGATCATACCATCATGATTATCTGGGTCGTGAAAATCTTTTTTGTACAGTTCTTTTGTGTATTCTTGGCACTTCTTAATATCTTCTGCTTCGGTTAGGTCCATACCATTTCTGTCCTCTATTGAGCGAGCCCATCTTTGCATGAAATGTTCCTTTGGTATCTCTAATTTTTCTTGATTACACATATTGATATATGTGTAAAAATAGGTAACTAAAGAGAACCTGCTGTATAGTACAGGGAACTCTGCTTAACACATTGTGGTGACCTGAATGGGAAGGAAAACCAAAAGGAAATGGATATGTGTATATGTATGGCTGATTCATTTTGCTGTTAGAAACTAACACAACATTGCAAAGCAATTATACTCCAATAAAAATTAATTTTTTTAAGAAAAGTAATGGGTTTGGTGAGTCAAGATCACACATTTCAACACTGGAGATTTACTGGGAAGCCAGAGAGAGATCAAGGGCCCTGAGAGTCCTATTAGGAAGCCTGGGTTCCACCCTGTAACTCAGTCAGCAAATACTCCTTATTTCAAATCCACAGGGTGACTTGCTGAAAATAGGAATTTCTGAGCCCTACTTCAGAGTGTCGAGCCAAGGAATCCACAGGCTGTTTTTAACAGCCTCCTCAAGTGATTCTTTTCTATACAAATTTTTCTAATATAATTTTGTTTATTTTCTTATTTATTTTTGCCTGTGCTGAGTCCGTATTACTGCACGGGCTTTTCTCTAGTTGTGGTATGCAGGCTTCTCATTGTGATGGCTTCTCTTGTTGGGGAGCATAGGCTCTAGGGCGCACAGACTTCAGTAGTTGCAGCTCCCGGGCTCTGGAGCTCAGGCTCAGTAGTTGTGTCTCATGGACTCAGTTGCTCCACGGCATGTGGGTTCTTCCTGGACCAGGAATTGAACCCGTGTCTCTTGCACTGGCAGGCAGATTCGTTATCACTGAGCCACTAGGGAAGCCCCTCCGCAGGTGATTCTTTAGTAAAGTTTGATAACAAAGGCTAGAGTAAGGGGATCTTTGAAAAAATTTAACCATGAGAGAAAAGTAAACAAATTGACATTTATAAACATTGTATATGTACATACTATATATGGGTGTATGTGTGTGTATTATAACTAACCTTTGTACTAGTTTAAAATTATTTTCCATGGGTGGGCATCTCATTTTCCCTATTAGCAGAGAAAGACCATACTTACCCCAACATGCACTATCAACTAATTACTCCTCCTCTGACCACAGCCAACAGTGCTTCAGGGTCTTAAAACACAGAGGCAGGAGTCCCCAAGCAGGGGAAAGGCTGCACCTAAGACCCAGGCTCATCCCGAGATCCACACTGGCTGCAGCATCTTCAGCACCACATCCAATGGTCCAGTGTTGAAAGGCTGCTACCTGATCTGCCATGAGTCTGATAAATCTAATCATGGCACTCCCCCTCCTTAATGGCTTTCTACTGTCCACAGGAATAAGGCCAAATGCCAGGGTAAAACATAAAAACCTGTCTCAGTCTATCCCTACCCACTTTTCCTAATTTATTTCTTACCAATATCATGGGTTCACTTGAGGGACCAACCACATGGAACCACTTATCATTCCCAAGTATGTGACGTATATTCCCATCTCTTTCTCTTTGCACATGGGGCTTCCCTGATGGCTCAGTGGTAAAGAATCTGCCTGCCAAGCAGGACAAGCGCAGGTTTGATCCCTGGGTTGGGAAGATCACCTGGAGAAGGAAATGTATTCCAATCCAGTATTTTGCCTGGGAAATCCCATGGACACAGGAGCCTGGTGGGCTGTAGTCCATGGGATCAGACATGACTTAGTGACTAAACAACAACAATCTTTGCACATGCTATATTTCCTGTGAGATACTGACTGTCCTGACTGCACACTAGTCTCT
The DNA here is from genome assembly GCF_029407905.1 of Bubalus kerabau. Taxonomy (NCBI): domain Eukaryota; kingdom Metazoa; phylum Chordata; class Mammalia; order Artiodactyla; family Bovidae; genus Bubalus; species Bubalus kerabau. The sequence continues at coordinate 23,549,743 of NC_073624.1, forward strand.
GCCTGGGAAACTCTTACTCATGCTTCAAGATACAGCTTAGATGTTATCTTCTCAGTGAAGTCTTCCTTGATTCCCTCTGAGAGAAATACTTAAGAACTGTGGTTTTTAAAAGCCCATAATGTAGAATTTACCATCTTAGGATTCCCTTGGTGGTCCAGTGGCTAAGACTCTGCACTCCCAACGCAGGGGGCCCAGGTTCGATCCCTGGTCCAGAAACTAGATCCCGCATGCCGCAACTAAGACTTGGCTCAGCCAAGTAAATAAAAATTACCATCTTATCCATTGTCTTTGTTTTTCAAGGAGTGCTTAATTACAAAGTAGATAACATATGTTTATCTAGCATGTGTGTTTATTGTGATCTTATTTGCATTTTCCAAAGATAATTCTTGTGGCAGTGCAAAGGATGGTTTGGAAAAAGAACCAGAGGAGCAGACTCTCTCATCTAGACATTAAAACAAGGACATTCACTGAGAAACACAGGGTGCACAGGGTCGGGGCTGGCGTTGGCGGACACACCGTGGGCTGATGGTGTCACTCTAAGACCCAGATCTTTTCTACCACCACCGGCTGCTTTCCCAGGTCTCTTGCCCTGGAAATGGCTGCCCTGGAATGGCTCTCAGAGCAATCATCTCTTTCCAGGGGCAATCACCGAGTGATTAGGACAGTTCTGGACTATGCCCGTTCCAGAGAAAGCAGAGGACTATATTGCTAAAAGGCATCTTAGAATCTAATCCAGGGCTTACTTGAGGAAATTTAGGTCCAGAGAAGTAGCAAATCACCCAAGGCGAAGACAGCTAATCACTGAAGTCAGGACTCAAACCTGTCCCAGGACTCTGGGGTTCCTAATCTGTCACACTGCAGAATAAAGACAGAACCAAAGCTCCAAGTCCCTGTTTCCCACTTCTGGTGCTTTTCTCTGAGTCACACCAAAATTCATTAACAGTGATGTGTGGAAGATCCCCTGTGGATCCTGCTGGGTGTGGTGCTATCACAATGGTTGAGGCCCCGCACCAAGCTGTGAAATGCACAAACGAAATACAGTTCTTCCCTATGGGCATCCACCCACATGGGCAGCTGTGGCAGGACTCCGCTTTGTTCTTTTCTGCATAACATGAGAAGAGGCCCAAAAATTTGTGGACAAGCCTTAGTGAGCGCACAGCACCAATAACGGTAGGAGAAAACAAGGTAGCAAGAGAAAAAAAAAATGAGTGTGTGATTTTCAGAGAGGCTGACTTGGAAAAAGGAAATTCAGTAGCAGACAAGTGTGATTATGATTTAATACCTTAAACAAAATAGATGTGGCCTTTCTGATGCAGAATTAGGTAGACAGCCAATGTGGAGTGTGAGATGCCATAGCCCTGACCAAAATCACATTCTTAACACAACTCCGAAGTTGCCAAAATTTACAAACATGATAGTTTTTTGTATGGTAAACCATTATCCTTAGAATCTCTGACCTTTCCTTTCCATCCCTATTAAATTGATGTGCTGCGTTAGTTAGTTCATTAATATTAATTATTGTTTTGCCTGGTAATAAGTGGATGCTGTGTGTTTAAGATAAATGACCATAAGTGCAAAGACTATTTTAAGCATTTTATCACAAACTTTATCTCCCTTGATTCTCAAATCAGCGCTTGTACATAGAATACATCTTTATTTTACGACGAGAAAACAAAGACTCAGAGAGGTTAAGGGGAAAACTGCAAGTTACACAGCCAGGAAATGGCAAAACTGTGAGTTTAATCTATGTCTTCTGATCTTTTTCTTTTAACTAAGTTTATTTTAATTTTTAACTGAAGGATAATTGCTTTACAGTATTGTGTTTGGTTTCTGCCAAACATCTACATGAATCAGCCATAGGTATACCTATGTCCCCTCCTTCTTGAACATCCTATTCTGGTCTCAAATACCATATTCTTTCCCCTATGTCTGCTCGGTGTACCAGTAGAACTCTCTAAAACAAACAGAGCTCACATCTCAAAAAAAGAGACGAATATAAGACATAATAGAGTAGGAGGTAAATAACAAATCCAGATTTAAAATACTTTTCAGAAAAAAACTTGCATCAGTAACTGCCTTAATGTGCCTGTGGATTAAGCACTATATCTAGGAAATCCAAACCCATGGCTCTATTTTCTAAAAAAAAAATATTAAAAAAAAAAAATGTATTAGTTTCAGGTGTACAACAGAGTGAATTATTTTTATTCATTGAGAAATGATCACCACTATGAGTCTAGTTAGCTCCTATCACCACACCACCCAAAGTTATTACCGTATTATTGACTATTCCCTATGCCATTCTTTGCATTCCTGTGATAGTTATCTTATAACTGGAAATGTGTACCTCTTAATCCCTTCACCTGTTTCATTCATTCCTCTCCCCTCTTCCCCCATGGTGACCATCTGTTTGTTCTCTATATCTTTGAGTCTCTTTCTGTTTTATTTCATTTGTTTATTTGTTTTGTTTTGTAGATTCCACATATAATTGAAATCATATTTCTCTGACTTGTTTCACTTAACATATATCCTCTAGGTTGATCCATATTGTTACAAATGGCAAGAATTTTTTTATGGCTGAGTAATAGTTATCTATCTATACATATTAATATAATAAGGCTTCCCGGGTGGCTCAATAGTAAAGAATTCACCTACCAATGCAGAAGACACGAGAGACGAGAGTTTGATCCCTGGGTGGGGAAGATCCCCTGGAGGAGGAAATGATAACCCACTCCAGTATTCTTGCCTGGAAAATTCCATAGACAGAGAGGACTGGCAGGCTACAGTTCGTGGGATTGCAAAGAGTCAGACATGACAGAGTGACTGAGTGCACGCACACACATGTATATGTATATATACCTATCTTTATCAATCTGTCAGTGGGCACTTCGGCTGCTTCCATATCTTGACTATTGTGAATGACGCTGCCATGAACATTGGACTGCATATATGTTTCTGAATTAGTCTTTTTGTTTCTTCCCAATAAATACCCAAAAGTGGAATTGCTGAATCATATGTAATTCTATTTACAGTTTTTTGAGGAAGCTCCACATCGTTTTCCGTAGTTGCTGCTGTGTTCACATTCCCACTAACAGTGCGCAAGGATTCCCTTTTCTCTACATCCTCAGCAACACTTGTTATTTTTTGTGTTTCCAATGATAGCCATTCTGACAGGTTTGAAGTCATGTCGCAGTTGTGACTTGCATTTTCCCGATGATTAGTAATGTTGAGCATATTTTCATGTGCTTGCTGACTGTGAATGAAGTGAAAGTCGCTCAGTTGTGTCCAACTCTTTGTAACCCCATGGACTCTACGGTCCATGGAATTCAGAATACTGAGGTGGGTAGCCTTTCTCTTCTTCAGGGGATCTTCCCAACCCAGGGATCAAACCCAGATCTCCTGCATTGCAGGTGGATTCTTTACCAGCTGAGCCACAACGGAAGCCCTGTTGACTGTGGCTCCATACATTATGATATACCACTCATCATTCATTGTTTCATAGGTATCTCCCAGGAAACACAGGCAGAGGTTTCTTTTTTTTTTTTTAATATTTAAATGACTTCAGCAGGTATGTTTCTCCAAATACTCAAAAATTCCATCCATCCTTTGCAAGTAGCCCTGCCTAAAACAAAACTGAAGATTTTCCGAATGAAACATGCTCAAATCCAAATCTTTTTTCCATTCTGTTGGTTTTCATACTAACTAGATAAACTTCAACTAAAAATGAAAGAAACAAAAAGCTTGGTTTGAACTCATTCTTTAGAAGAGAATGAGGTAATGCCCTGAGAATGACACACTTCGGATTCCATTGCCTGAAGGAAGCACAGCATCAACAGGACACTGTGTTAAAGTGCAGCGTCTGGTTCTGTGGGATTGGGATGGGGTCCGAGGCTCTGCATTGTAACAGAGCTTACATTTGGAGCAGCAAAACCCTGGAAAACCCCTGAGTGCTCAGAGTTACATATATTGACAAATGCTGGCTCCCCTCAGTTACCAATAAAATAAATTATTAATCAGACAGGGCTTCTCTGTTGGCTCAGTGACAAAGAATCTGCCTCCATTGTGAGAGACTCCGGTTTGATCCCTGGGTCAGGAAGATCCCCCGGAGAAGGGACTGGCAGCCCACTCCAGTATTCTTGCCCAGAAAATTCCTAGGACAGAGGAGCCTGGTGGGCTAAGTACATGGTGTCGCAAAGAGTCGGACACGACTGGGTGACTAACATGCAGCACAGCAGTTAATCAGGTAAAGTCAAGTTGCTTGCTCACCACCATAAAGGACATACATAACTACCTAGACTAAGTCCTAGTAGCAGCTCAAAGCCAGGGGCAAAGTCCAGATACTTATGACATTTTGAGGGTTTTGTTTAATGTGAGTCTTTCAATATCAAGACTTTTGAGCTATTCCAAATCCTGAAAGATGATGCTGTGAAAGTGCTGCACTCAATATGCCAGCAAATTTGGAAAACTCAACAATGGCCACAGGACTGGAAAAGGTCAGTTTTCATTCCAATCCCAAAGAAAGGCAATGCCAAAGAATGATCAAACTACCACACAATTGCACTCATCTCACATGCTAGTAAAGTCATGCTCAAAATTCTCCAAGCCAGGCTTCAGCAATATGTGAACCGTGAACTTCCTGATGTTCAAGCTGGTTTTAGAAAAGGCAGAGGAACCAGAGATCAAATTGCCAACATCCACTGGATCATGGAAAAAGCAAGAGAGTTCCAGAAAAACAACATTTCTGCTTTATTGACTATGCCAAAGCCTTTGACTGTGTGTATCACAATAAACTGTGGAGAATTCTGAAAGAGATGGGAATACCAGAACACCTGACCTGCCTCTTGAGAAACCTATATGCAGGTCAGGAAGCAACAGTTAGAACTGGACATGGAATAACAGACTGGTTCCAAATAGGAAAAGGAGTTCGTCAAGGCTGTATATTGTCACCCTGTTTATTTAACTTATATGCAGAGTACATCATGAGAAACGCTGGACTGGAAGAAACGCAAGCTGGAATCAAGATTGCCAGGAGAAATATCAAGAACCTCAGCTATGCAGATGACACCACCCTTATGGCAGAAAGTGAAGAGGAACTAAAAAGCCTCTTCATGAAAGTGAAAGTGGAGAGTGAAAAAGTTGGCTTAAAGCTCAACATTCAGAAAACAAAGATCATGGCATCTGGTCCCACCACTTCATGGGAAATAGATGGGGAAACAGTAGAAACAGTGCCAGACTTTATTTTTCTGGGCTCCAAAATCACTACAGATGGTGACTGCAGCCATGAAATTAAAAGACGCTTACTCCTTGGAAGGAAAGTTATGACCAACCTAGATAGCATATTCAAAAGCAGAGACATTACTTTGCCAACAGAGGTTCGTCTAGTCAAGGCTATGGTTTTTCCTGTGGTCATGTATGGATGTGAGAGTTGGACTGTGAAGAAGGCTGAGCGCCAAAGAATTGATGCTTTTGAACTGTGGTGTTGGAGAAGACTCTTGAGAGTCCCTTGGACTGCAAGGAGATCCAACCAGTCCATTCTGAAGGAGATGAGCCCTGGGATTTCTTTAGAAGGAATGATGCTAAAGCTGAAACTCCAGTATTTTGGCCACCTCGTGCGGAGTTGACTCATTGGTAAAGACTCTGATGCTGGGAGGGATTGGGGGCAGGAGGAGAAGGGGACAACAGAGGTTGAGATGGCTGATGGCATCACTGACTTGATGGACGTGAGTCTGAGTGAACTCTGGGAGCTGGTGATGGACAGGGAGGCCTGGTGTGCTGCGATTCATGGGGTCGCAAAGAGTCGGACATGACTGAGCGACTGATCTGATCTGATCTGATAACAGTTTGCAAAGATTATGAAATAGTAATAATTAAAGATTAGTGGACGGCAAAGATTTCCAGAGAGTCTTGGGGAGTAAACAGCTGTTTGATGCCACCTACTGGGAAGAAGTCTGATTTTGCAGGAGTTTCCTAGAACAGCAAAGACTTGGTGAAGACAATAATAAATAATACATAGTAAATAATACAAGGAGGAGAAGGGGACGACAGAGGATGAGATGGTTGGATGGCACCACTGACTCAATGGACATAAGTTTGAGTAAGCTCCGGGAGTTGGTGATGGACAGGGAGGCCTGGTGTGCTGCAAACCATGGAGTTGCAAAGAGTCAGACATTACTCAGCAACTGAACTGAACTGAACTGAACTGAAATAATACAAATATTAAAGCCTTATTAATAATAAACTGTGTGGGTATAAGTGGTTTTGGTTTCTAATAGAGATGTGCACTTGGCATATTATGATACACAGTATCCACAGTTTCCTGCAGGAGTCAGGCTGGGCCTAAAGAAAGCAGGGAGGAACTCCATGTATCAGAGAGAGCCACCTTCTGGCTCTTACGGATTTATAAAAACAATCTACGAGTGCAATGATTGATTTTAACAGAATGACTAGGCTGCCACCTATTGATATATTTTTAAACTTTTCAAATGTTTTACAGAAAGCGTACTTTCAGGTAAGACACGAATGTGTGTGTGCTCAGTCGTGTCCGACTCTTTGCGACTCCATGGACTGTAGCCCACCAGGCTACTCTGTCCATGGGATCTTCCAGGCAAGAATACCGGAGTGGGTTGCCATTTCCTACTCCAATCGTTGCCACTGCTGACCTGAATTAGCCCCAGTCGCCCCAGTGAAGGCGCAGGATGGTCAGCCCTCCACAATCTGCCCATGCCTTGGTTATTCACTCACTGTGAAGGACAACTGGCCTCTTGGACTTCAACAACAGAGTTGTTTGTTTGTTTGGAGTACAGTTGTTTTATAATGTTTGTGTTAGTTTCTGTTGTTCAGCAAAGTGAATCAGTTATACAAATACATATAAACAACAGAGTACTAATTAGGGGATCTGTTTGGCTGGAGTAACAAAGACTAAATTTAATGATGACTTAAACAAGGCTGATATTTCTCCCTCATAACAGTCCATGTTGTTTCCTCTGTGAAGTCAACCAGCCCTGGCCCAAACTCCCTCTGTATTTTCACTTTGTAATCCTCCACAAATAGTTTCCATTTCATGGTCCAAAATGCTGCTCCAGTTCCCGTCACTTTTCCATTCCAGTCGAAGGAGAAAGGCAGGGCTTCCTTTTGTGTGAATAAAATAAACTGTTCTAATTTTTAAATTCCAAATATCCAGGCTAGAAGTATTTCTTATCTATCCCTACTTCTTTTTCTTTGCCATGTAAAATATAGCTGTGGTCTCCATGAAACACTATAGGCAGACATGAATAGGTTTTAGCCATATGAAGAGTAATTCACATATAATCTGACTGTCCCAGTAATGTTTTGGGGAGAATAGGAGAATATAGAATTTCTGTGCTCTGATCAACTTTATGCATCAATTTTTAAATTAAATTAAATTTATTTTTGGCTACACTGGGTCTTCGTTGCCTTGCATGGGCTTTCTCTAGTTGCAGTGCTTTGCATGGGCTTTCTCTAGTTGCAATACTTTGCATGGGCTTTCTCTAGTTGCAGTGCTTTGCATGGGCTTTCTCTAGTTGCAATGCTTTGTGTGGGCTTTCTCTAGTTGCAGTGAGCGAGGACTACTCTATTGCAGTGTGTGGGCTTCTCTTGGTGAGGAGCACAGGCTATGGTGCATGGGCTTCAGTAGTTGCAACACAAGGACTCAGTAGTACTGGCACATGGGCTTCAGTAGTTGCAACACAAGGACTCAGTAGTACTGGCACATGGGCTTAGTTCTCCAAGGCATGTGGAATCTTCCTGGACCAGGAATCCAGCCCATGTCCCCTGCATTGGCAGGGAATTTTCATCTACTGTGCCACCAGGGAAGCCTGTATTCATCAATTTTTAAAGTCAAGTTTATTGAGTTCTAATATCTATACAGTAACATTTACCTTTTTAAAGTGTAGAGCTTGTTGAGTTTTGACACTTGAATACAGTTGCTTAATCACCATCACAATGAAGATATAGAAAAATTGGGTCACTCCAAAGAGTTTTCTTATCTTCAAAGTCAATCCCCGACCCCCCAGCACTATCCACTCCCAACTGCTGCTCCCATTAATCTGATTTCTTTTTTTATAGTTTTGCCTTTTCCAGAATGTCATAGGAATTGAAACACATCATACTTGGTTTCTGTGTCTGACTGTTTCCACTTAACGAAATGCTTTCAAGGTTTATTGGTGTTATTGCAGGGATCTGTAGTTGTTGCTTTTTATTACTGAGTAGTGAGCCACTGTATGGATGCACCACAATTTGTTTATCCTTTGATCAGTGGACAGACATTTAGATTGTTCTGGATTTGAGGTTATTATGAAAGAATCTGCTATAAACATTTTCATGGGGGCCTTGATGTATACCTATGTTTTATTTCCCTGGCAGTGGGGTTGACATGAACAGTTTTATGCTTAACTTCCTTTTTCTTTTTATTTATTTTTTTATTTTTGGCTGCACTGGGTCTTCATTGCGATGCGTGGGCTTCCCATTGTGGTGCCTTCTCTTTTGCAGAGCGCAGGCTTCAGTAGTTGAAACTCAAGCTCAGTAGTTAGAGCGCACAGGCTTAGTTGCTCCACAGTATGTGGAATCTTCCCAGACCAGGGATCAAACCCATGTCCCCTGCACTGGCAGGCGAATTCTCATCCACTGCCCACCAGGAAGGCCCTGTGCCTAACTTTTAAAGTAATAACAAAGCTGTTTTCCAGAGTAGCTCTCCCATTTCATATTCTGCCCAGAAACTCATAACAGCTCCAGTTTTCTCCACTTCCTCAACAGTGCTTGGTATTGTCCACTTAGTATTAGTCATTGTAGTGAGTGACTCATTTAGTGAGTATGTAATGGTATCTCCTTGGGGCTTTAACTTTTACTTCCTTGGTGACTAATAATGTTGAGTGTCTTTTTACGTACCTGTTTATCACCTTTATTCAAGTGTCTGCTCACATTTTTTGCCCATTTTTTAATTGGATTGTCTGTCTTAGTATTGAATTGTAACAGTTCTTCATATATTGTGGTTAGTATCCCTTTTTTTCATTTATGCTTTACAAATATATTCTCTCAGTCTCTAACTTATCTTTTAATTATCTCAACAATGAAAGATGTTTATATTGATGACGTCTAATTTATTTTATTATTTTTTTTTGTAGTTCATGTTTTTTGTATCCTATTTAAGAATTCAAAGAATGACTTAAATTCCTTGCACTTGTTGTTAAATAAAACAAAGCTATATTAACCAATATAGTATAATATTGACATAAATGTAAAAATATAGATCAAAGAAACAGAATAAAGTCCATTTGATGCTTGCTGTTATCACACCTAATACATTCATAATTGCTTAGACCTCATTAAGTAGTCAGTATTCACATTTCTCCCATTCTCTCAAAATATTTTTTCCACTGGTTTGTTTGAATTGTAATCAAAATAAGACCCTAACTTTGTAATGAACTGATATATCTCCTAAGAATTTGTATCTATACCCCCCTTTTCATCAGTTTTTTTCTTACTTCTTTATATCAATAGAAGAAACTGATTATTTGTCATATAGAATTCCCCCACAGTCTAGCTTTTGCTGAGTTGCATCCCTGCAGTGCCATTTAATGCATTCTTCTGTTCCATTTGCTGTGAACTGGTAGTTATATCCAGGGCCTTGATTAGATTCCAGGTGAATTTTGTTGCTGTTTTTCCACAAGACTATATCATAAGCAGCAGTGGGTTCTTGCTTCAGGAGGCACTTAATATCTGTTCTTCTCTGTTTCAATATTACCAGTCATTGAGAATCATAACACAGACCCTTAAGGGTGTACTCTCTTGCCCGTCCCTTCTTTGTGCCCACTCACCAGACTACCACACATTAATGAGCACCAGACATGTAGAAGGGAGTTGGAGACGTGAAAATAGGTAACACAGGGATTGGCCCTAAGAAGTTTGCGATCAGCTAGGGAGAAAACTAGGGTGGGAGACATAGGAGAGCTATTACAGTGCCACATAAGTATAGAAATTGAAGAATCTCAGTATAACTAGAAACCGTAGAGGGAGGGCGGTCTTTACCTTGCCACTTATTAGCACAAGAAAGCCTTCAAGTTATTTCACACTCCTGATGTTTTCCAATAAATTAATAGGGCGAAAGAGCACCAGGTGTGAGTGCTAGTTGCTCAGTCATGCCTGACTCTTTGCAACCCCATGGACAGTAGCCCGCCAGGCTCCTCTGTCCATGGAATTCTCCAGGCAAGATTACTGGAGTGGGTTGCCATTTCCTTCTTCAGGGGATCTTCCCGACCCAGGGATCCTGCATTGCAGGAGAGTCTTTACCATCTGATCCACCAGGGAAGACTACTTTAAGAGACATTTCTAAGTATAAAGACAGGTCAACTTAAAAAGTATCAGCAGATACATGCTTGACTTTATCTTATAATCTATAGACAATACATTAGAATATGTAATGAATCCATACACCTTTTCCTAAGGAATACCCAAGACAGAAGTAGCAATAAAGTTATAAATGACAGTCATCAATAAGATGAAATAACTTAGATGAAGCTTTTCTCTCTCGAAGAGATGGGGACTGGCAAGTGGTCAGGAAGGAAATACAATGTGCTTTTAACTTTGTATGAAAAATAATGTTCAGTTCCATGTTGCTGAACATGGTTCTGTTTTTGCCAAATAAATCCTCTACTTCAAATTACTGTTCAAATGCTTTATTAAAACTCCTCTTCTGGCCTTTGTTTTAGAATTTGTTACTTTTGTTGCCACCTCCTGATAGTTGTCCTCTGAAGCTTCTACTTTTTTCCCACTGTCCCCTGACACCTCGGTTGCCCTCGCGCTGTCCCCTGAAGCCTCCATTGCCTTCCTGCTGTCCTCGGAAGTTGTGATATCCTTCCTGTGGACCTTCTAGCTCTGGTTGCTCCGTGGCCACAGAAAGCTTCCAGTGCCGTGAATCATGCCACTTTTCCTGTACTTCTGTTACCGATGCAGTAGGGATAGCAAAGCAAATACTCTGCTTTCCTTTGAGAAAGACCATTCCCTTCACTTTGGAATCAATATCTTCACCCAGCTGCTCTTTAAGTTCTTTCCAAGCATAACTAATGCTTGGCATTTCAACTGAGCACCAAGTGAGCCATTAAAACATCTCCGCCCTATATAGTTTGGTTGCATATATGACTTAGTAGAAGAATATGAAGAAATGATAGAGGACTTCCCTGGTGGTATAGTGGGATGAGAATTCTCTGCCAATGCAGGGGACATGGGTTCGATCCCTAGTCCAGGAAGATTCCACATGCTGCTGAGCAACTGAAGCCCATGTGCCTAGAGCCCATGCTCTGCAACAAGAGAAGCCACTGCAATGAGAAGCAAAGAGTAGCCCCAGCTATCCACAACTAAAGAAAACCTACTCACAGCAACAAAGACCCAGCCCAAACAAAATAATAATAATTAACAAATAAATAAATTATATAAAAAAAGAAAAGATAGGAACAACAAACTTGATATTGTCAATAATCAACATTATTTTACCTCCTGTACCTGTCTTCTGCACCAACATCTAATGGAATCCTAGGTTATCTTAGCAGAATTACCATGTCTCTGTATAATGATTTCAGCTCTATTCTGCCCTGGTCAAGCTATTCCATGAGGAGCTATTCCACTTCGGGAGGGAGATATGTAAAGAATAATACAGTCTGAGGAGAGAAACCTTTGAAGAAAAGCTATGACAAACCTAGACAGCGTATTAAGAAACAGAAACATTACTTTGCCAACAAAGGTCCATCTAGTCAAAGCTATGTTTTTTCTAGTAGTCATCTATGGATATGAGAGTTGGACCATAAAGAACACTGAGCACTGAAGAAGTGATGCTTTTGAACTGTGGTGTTGGAGAAAACTCTTGAGAGTCCCTTGGACTGCAAGGAGATCCAACCAGTCAATCCTCAATAAAATCAGTTCTGAATATTCATTGGAAGGACTGATGCTGAAGCTGAAACCCCAATACTTTGGCCACCTGATGAGAAAAACTGACTCTTTGGAAAAGACCCTGATGGTGGGGAAAATTGAAGGCAGGAGGAGAAGGGGACGACAGAGGAGGAGATGGTTGAGTGGGATCATCTACTGGATGGACATGATTTTGCACAAGCTCTGGGAGTTGGTGGATGGACAGGGAGGCCTGGCGGGCTACAGTCCATGGGGTCACAGAGTCAGACACGACTGAGTGACTAACTGAACTGAACTGATACACCCAGGACTTACTTCTTTTATAACTAGAATTTCACACCTTTTGACCTGTTTTAACAATTTTACCCACCCCACTACCACCACCTGGCAACCACCAATGTGTTCTCTGTTTTTATGAGTTTCTGTTCTTAGATTCCATGTGTAAGTGAGACCATACAGTATTTGTTTCTGTCTGACTTACCTCACTTAGCATAGTGCCCTCAAGGTCCATCCAGCTATCAAAAATGGCAGCACTTCCTTCCCTACCTTCTTTCTTGACCACATGCACCCCTCCACTTCCCAGATCCTTAGAAGTCCTTCCCTTCCATCTCAAAACTTCCCCCAATGTTTGCCCATATTTTCCTTCCCTTTTATCTTTTTAAGAACATCTTCAACTGCTTCTGGCTCTTTCCTCTCTTCAGCCCTCCATAATCTGAGCTTTTCACATACTCCTATTCTATCAAAAATATTCTTCAGAAAGCTCACTCTTGACTTTCCTAATCATCAGGAAGTAATTCAGCCAATGTAGAATCTCTGTGGCCCTAGCAGCACAGGGAAAGGAACTGATGAATCCTGAGATGAAAGAAGGAAGAGACAGACAGAGGCCTGGTCCATGGTTTCCCAAGTAAAGTCCATGGGCCACTTGCATCAGAAACACCTGGGAACTGAGAAAAATGTATGGCCTTAGGGCCCACACCAGACCAGTGTATCTAGAATTTGGGATTCTTCCCAACCCAGGGATCAAACCCAGGTCTCCTGCATTGCAGGGAATTCTTTAGCAGCTGAGCTACCAGGGAAGCCCATAGAATTTGGGAACATTAATAAAATTTATTTTATTAAGTTTAATAAATTTATGTTACTAAATATAGTAAATTCCATTTCATTAAATTTATTAAATTTTATTTTATTAAATTTAATAAATTTTATTTATTAATATTAAATTTAATAATTTTATTTATTAAAGTAAAATCAGTATTTTAATCATGTATTTTTGTTGATATTTACATAGGAAATCTGAGAAGCACTGGACTACATCATGAAGATTTGGCCAGAGGGTGAACACTCCAAATGGCTTCACATCCACTTGCCATTTTATCATAGTTTGTTGTTGCTACTGTCTTTGGTTTGAATACTTCCTTGTTCGGGGCATGACAAGGTGTTCTAGGTTCATTTTGTACTTTCTCTACCCAGCCCAATTTGGCTAATACTTCAAGGAGTTCTGATGTCTTTTACTGGAAAATGGCTGTTAGAAGTGAATATCTGGACGTGAGATGAACTCTTTGCTATTGGGCTGTCACTGCTCTCAAGCTTTTTCAGTGTACAGAGCTAAGGAACACAAACAATACATGTATACACACAATCATACACGCGATTGCATTCATATCTATGCCTATACCTATCTAAACCAGTCAATCCTACAGGAAATCAACCCTCAATATTCATTGGAAGGACTGATGCTGAAGCTGAGGTTCTAATACTTAGGCCACCTAATGTGAAGAGCTGATTCACTGGAATAGACCCTGATGCTGGGAGAGATTCAAGGCAAAACTAGAAGGGTACAGCAGAGGATGAGGTGGTTGGATGGCATCACTGACTCAAAGGACATCAGTTTCAGCAAGCTCTGGGAGATAATGAAGAAGAGGGAAGCCTGGCATGCTACAGTCCATGGGGTCGCAACGAGTAAAACACGACTTAGAGACAGAACAACAATCTATCTATTAATATCATCCATCAATCTGTCTAATCTATCTGTCTATCACCTATCAGTCTCTATCATCTAACAGTCTCTATCATCTAACAATCTCTATCATCTATCTATCTATTTATGTATCTACATGCTAAAAACCACGAATTGACTGATGGGAAGACAAGAGAAAAGTTACAAGCACAGTGGAAATTACAAGTACACAGAGAGAGGAAACTAGAATGATCCCAGTTTCTTCTCTCTGTATACTTGTAATTTCCATCTGAGACACTGAAAAAACTGGCTTCTAGTATATTTACCTGTTCTACCAGTCCCAGTGTATGCAACTTTTCTCCCATTTTCCCTGCCAATCCCTCCTGCTCCAGCCCTGAACGCCCATTCCAAGCCATCCTCCCTTGGGGTGCCTTCCTTAACTTCCCTGGGTTTGGACACCTCACATTAGGCCACATTCTTGCTTGCACCCACATGCGCAGTCCTCACTGGGTTTAGGCTCGAAAACCCAACTGGGCCACTGAAATCCCCCCTCCTCGACCACATTGCAGATGGTTTAGGACTGAATTTTTTAGGAAGGGATGAGAAAGGAAGGTGAAGAGAAGTGGGAAGAAGGATAAAAGAAAGAAAGGAGCGGGGGAAGAAATAGGAAGGAGATGTACTACATTTAACAGGGAAGCAAAGTAGATAAGAGTGGGTTAGAGACAGCTCTAAGGAATCATACTCCAAGTCACAGATGGTGACAGCTTTACAGGAGTATGGCAGCAAGGGAGAAGAGTCAATGAGAGATATTTAGGAGGTAAAATGGACAGAACTGGACAATAGATTAAATACAAGGGGCAAGGAATATGAACCTCTCCCTTGAGAGGTTCATATTAAGGTTGATTCTGAGGTCTCTGACTTCATAATTATGTGGATAATGATGCCCTTGCTAGGAAGAAAGCTGGAAGAGGACCAAATTCTGCATATTGGCACAATTTGTACTTCTCTTTTATAGCATTGCTTCTAGATAATAGAAGTAATATACAATGTAAGCAAATAATATACAATAGAAGCATTGTACTTCTATTATAATTATATACGTGTAAAATTTTGAAATCAAGGCTTTTTAAAAATAATTTCTTTATTTTTGGCTGTGCTAGGCCTTCATTGCTATATGGTCTTTCTCTTCATTGCAATGCATGGGTCTCTTGCAGTGGCTTCTCTTGTTGCAGAGCACAGGCTCTTTGGCATGTGGGCTTCAGCAGTTGCAGCACATGGGCTTCAGTAGTTGGAATGAATGGACTCAATAGTTGAGGTTCCTGGGCTCTAGAGGACAGGCTCAATAATTGTGGCACACAGCCTTAATTGCTCCACAGCATGTGGGATCTTCCTGGATCAGGGATCGAACCCATGTCTCCTGCATTGGCAGGCAGATTCTTTACCATTGAGCCACCAGGGAAGCCCTGAAATCAAGGCTTTTCAAAGCTTAGCAAACTAAGGCCCACAGGTCAAATGGATCATGGCCCACAAGCTAACAAACACGGATATACAACAAAGACTGTATGAGATTTGCCAGTCTAAAATATTTACTCTGTGGCCCTTTGTAAAAAGAGTGTGTGGACCTTTGCTTTCATAATTCATCTTGCTTCATGAGATAATGAATACATGTTTATAAAAATAGGTTTTATACTTAAAACATTCTCCAAGGAATTTAAATTGTAAAGGAAAAATAATATATAAGAAAGCATAAATTTCATTTATAGAAAAAGAGAAAAATGCGTATTTTAAAACCGGATAAAATGGAGAACTTCCTGTCAATTTAGTCAGTCAATGAAAATTCATGGGGAAGGAGAATTTGTAAGAATTTGAAAGTTCTCCTTGTGTGGTCTAACTGAAAGAATTTAGGCAATCTTGAATTTTTGTGGCAGGATGAACATATTTTTTACTCTTGCAAAATTATACACTGTGAATAAGAAATCATATTCTCCTAAACATCAAGTTTTATTGCTCATGAACTCTCAGTTTCACCTTTACTTCCCTTTAACTAGCAAAAAATACTCTTTAAACTAAATGTTAGCCCAATAATGGCTCAACAATTTAGTAAATGTGAAGCCATGTTCCATTATCTTGCTAACGATTACAATTGCATTTATACAGAAAAATTATAATTTTTCCATGTAAGAACAATTGCTTCACCTCTTCTACAGACCCCCATCAGAGTTTACATTGTTTTAGAGATTACATGTTCTGTAATCTCTACTTAGAATTAAGGCTTGGATATTTTTGCAGTTGATTTCCTTCGATAATTAACTTCATTTTGTCTGGTTTTCTTAAGAGGCAGGTTTACAGGAATTGCCATGTAAATGAATATGCAAGTTGGTAACTAAGGATACTATGTTTTTACTAGGACAGCAGCCAAGTCCATCTGTGTACATACAGGTGGTTATAAGCCAAACATATCAGTCAGGGAGAAGGAAGTAAGAAAGAAAGAAAAGAGGTAGAAACCCCACCCTGTCCCCTCCATACAAGGAATTTGACTTTAGCACTCGGTTTAATGAAGGCTTCCTTTATAAGGCATTTCCTTACCCCTCTGTTGTCTGATTTAGAAGTTAGAATCAATTACTTCTTTTCTTATACACCATTACACCTAGTTCAAGTATCTATTCGAACAATTACAGACAATTGGCTTACATGTCCACTTCCGTCCGCCAGCCTGTAGGCTCCTTAGGGAAAGGACTGTACTTCAGCCTTGCCAAATTCAGTGCCAGCCACAGAGCATTTTCAACAAACCTTTGTAGATGAGTAAATGCACCCCAGTATCTTTGCCTAGAGAATTCCACCAACAGAGGAGCCTGGTGGGCTACAGTCCATGGGGTCGCAAAGAATCGAACATAACTGAAGCGACTTAGCACAGCTCAGACAGCACAACTTGCTCAATGCGGGCTTATCTGCTTTCTCATTTGCAGCCAAACTAAACCAGCCTGAACCCTGAGATCCTTGACTTCCCATGTGCCTTTTCTTGGGGTACCAGGGAATGCTCGTAATCCCCCATCATGCCTCTCTGCTCCCAAAAGAGTCCCTTTGCCTGGAGCATCCTGGCCTATCCTACCCACACCCACACAAATCAGCAAGAAAGAGTTCTAATGGATTTAGAGATCATGTGCTCCTACCCCTCCTGTCTATCCATAAAAATCCACTTCAAGCACCACTTCCTCCATAAAGACTTTGTGGTCACTGTGTCTCACAATACAGAAAGACACTTGGCACTTTGGAACTCCCCTATGGCAATCATTGCATGTGTTAGACTTATTCCTGGGCATGTTTTCACATCCACTACAGGGCCAGGTTGAAAACTATAAATTTTAAAATATTTTGGTGTCCTAAAAATTAAACAGTAACATCTGTAATTTCTACAATTAAAGCTTTTATGCTTTGGGAGGAAAGGACATCATTCTTCCGAACAAAACGAAAGTTTGTTTCTCTGCTCTTCAAGTTTCCCAAGTGTCAGCTTCGTGTGTGTAATGGGTATTTACTCAGTCAACCTTGATTCTCAAGAACACGGCAGCCTGTGAGCATTTTCAGGAAAGACAGCCCTACTCCTCTCAGTGAGCCTTCAAAGGGTAAGCAGGGGACCAACAGCACAGTAAATGTGTGACGAGATGACTAGAACTAGCATTTACTCAATGATGAGCAAGAAATAAGTTTAAACAGCCCCATCCAAATCTTTTTAGTGCCCCATGGAGACCACACAGCTCCCATAACACAGGAAACAGCGCAAATCTTGAGAAGCCAGCAGTACACAAAGCATAGCTTCCTATCTTTCCTCTCCCCACAGCTCAGTGCCCTTGGCAGGGAGCCACCTGCTTCCAGCTTTGTTTGGAAAAGGATTTATGGGACAGTGGCATTAACATCGTGCAGACTAATGCATCTTTGGATTTTTCTGGAGGCCACTGCTGTTTCTTCTGCTGGAGTCCACTTAGCAAATATCTTGGGAATGCAGTTTCTCTAATGTCTTAGAAGTTTCTCTACTTTTGATTCCTGAAGCATCACTTTCCACATCCTCAATCAGAAATCAGAAGGTACCTAGCCCATTTCCTGTGCTCAAGGCAGCACTAAGCACCAAGAGCTGTAGGCTCCTGGGCCGCTGCCAGGTTGGGGCTGGGCAGAGAGGATGCAGAGTAGAGTAGCACTAACTCTACCTAGTCTTTTAGATCAGTAT
This sequence comes from Bubalus kerabau, assembly GCF_029407905.1. Classification (NCBI taxonomy): domain Eukaryota; kingdom Metazoa; phylum Chordata; class Mammalia; order Artiodactyla; family Bovidae; genus Bubalus; species Bubalus kerabau. The sequence goes on from NC_073624.1 coordinate 23,567,832, forward strand.
TACCAGGACCAGACCAAAACACAGACCCATGTCTTCTCGGGTATCTTCTAGTTAATCCAGCCAACAGTTTTCAAAACACAATCTGTGGGGCTTCCCTGGTGACTCAGTGGTAAAGAATCCACCTGCCAATGCAGGAGACACAGGTTCAATCCCTGATCCGGGAAGGTCCCACGTTCTGCCGAGCAACTAAGCCTGTGCACCACAACTATGGAGCCTGTGTCCTAGAGCCCCATGCTCCACCAGAGAAGCCACCGCAGTGAGGAATCCACACACCGCAACTAGGGAGCAGCCCCTTTTCAACACAGCTAGAGAACAACCTGGACAGCAATGAAGACCCAGCTCAGCCAAAAATAAATAAATAAGCAAACACAATTATATATATATATATATATTTTTTTTTTTTAAAGTCCATGGCTGCCCTGAATTCCTGGAAGTTTTCTGAAGGATGGAGGTCTCTGAGAGATGCCTACAGAAAGGGTAGCGCCAGACAGGAGAGAGAATGGAGTGGGCAGAGCTTCAAACCACTGACTCACATCAACCCTTCTCTTGTGTATCTTACTTTATAAAATAGCTTTTAAATTTTATCTTTTATTATTAAAATTGCCCAAAATACATGAAAATAGGGAGAACCCAAAATACTACAGCTTTCAACAAAATAATGCCTTACTTGTTTCTTTTTCTTATAAGAATTTATGTGAAATAAGACTTCTGCTACTATTTTTTTTTTAAATACTGGATTAGATAACTCACTTCCAGTATAGATTATAGTTTGCTGGCTCCAATTGCTGCATCATGAATTTAATCTATTGAAAGGAAAGTGTCAGGTCTAGGTGCCAGTCTTCATATTTGCAGAGTTTCCATTGTTTTAAATATTTATTTATTTGGCTGTTTCAGGTCTTAGTTGTGGCACACAGGATCTTCGTTGCGTCATGTGGGATCTCTCTTGTGCACTGACTCTCTAGCTGCAGCACAGGCTTAGTTGCTTCACAGCTTGTGGGATCTTCCCAGATCAGGGATTGAACCTGTGTCCCCTGCATTATAAGATGGATTCTTAACCATTGGACCACTAGGGAAATCCCATGATTCCATTGTTTTTGACCCGAGGTAATTCTCCCTTCAAGATATTGCATTGGAAAAAAAAAAAAAAAGATATTGCATTGAGTTCCCACTACATTATTTTTTCACATTTAAAATCCTCCTCCTCATGGGATTTCCCTGGAAGTGTAGTGGTTAGTACTCTACTCTTTTCTTGCTGGGGGCCCTGGGTTTGATCCCTGATTAGGGAACTAAGATCCCAAAAGCTGCACAAGAAAACAACAACAAAAAAATGCCTCTCCTTCGAAATTCAGTGCTTTTTATTATGGTACTCAAGAGGATCTAACATCTTCCCCTCACAGTCTGTTACTTAGAGTGAATCACCCTCTGTGATGCCCTCATGTGGTCCCCTCTCAAGTTGACATGGCAAGCCAAATACAATGGAGCCTTGATAAGCTTGCATGTGGGACTTGTCCCTTTGGAATGCTCTTTGTTGAATCCAAGCCCTCATGCTGGGAGGAAGCTCAAGCAATCACATGAAGAGGCTGTTGGTGAAGAAGATTGAGACGCCTGACTGACAACATCAGCTGAGCAGAGCAACCAGCCAGCAACAAGCACTGACACCCAGCCACACAAGCAAGGCCAGTAGAACCTTCCAGCCACCCCAGGGCCCCAGTCAATGCTCACAGGACACAGAACTGCCTAGTCAACCTCTAGAATCATGTGAAGTAGTCAATTCCATGTGATATGAAGTCGTTGTGTTAAGCCACTACATTTTAAGATGTCATATCTTGCAGTGGTAGATAGTGAAAGTACATGGCTCCACTCTTCCTAGACCAAAAAAAAAAAACCACAAAAATTATCTTTCAGTTCAGTGTGTGTGGGTTTCGGTCATGTCCAACTCTGTGACCCCATGGACTGTAGCCTGCCAGACTCCTCTTTCCATGGAATTCTCCAGGCAAGAATACTGGAGTGGGTTGCCATTTACCACTCCAGTGGATCATCTCTACCCAGTGATCCAACCTGCATCTCCTGCTTCTCTTGCATCAGCAGATGGATTCTTTACTACTGAGACATAGCAAATACACAGTTTTTAAAATTTTTTAGCATCAGTTTATTTATTTGGCTGCTCTGGGTCTTAGTTGGGGCATGTGGGATCTTTGATCTTTGCTGTCACATGCAGTATCTTTAGTTGTGGTGTATGGGATCTAGATTCCTGACCAGGGCTTGAATCCAGGTCCCCTTCACGGAAAGGAGCATGGAGTCATAGCCACTGGACCAACAGGGAAGTCTCTCAATAAGCATATATTAAGCGTATGCACATAGCAGAAGCTAGCTGGATACTGGAACCACGATGGCAAAGAAGTCCATTCCTGTCCCAGGGATTCATTACCTGGTAGGAGAGACAGACATCTAAACAAATAAATACAGTGGAGAGTCACACATGCAATAGTAAATGTGTGTACAAGAAAGAGGACTAATAGGAAGGAGTAATTAACTATTGAGAAAGACTGCCAAGAAAAGTTTCTTAGAGGCAAAAACACCTCAACAGGGTTTATAAGGGTGAATTGGGAAAAAGCAGTTGGGGAATCATGAGAGCGTGATGCAGAAAAGGTAGTAATAGAACATGATGTGTGCAGACACCTGCAAAACCTGTCTCTACTGAAAGGACAAGGGAGGGAAAGGTGAACATGAGAATGTACAGAGGTGCACACAGAGGCCGGGTCACGGTAACCTAGGAGAGCTGCTCCATTCAACTCCAAGGGCAATGAGGAGAGTGAGGAAAGGAATTCCAGGCAGGGTCAGGCTGTTCTTTTTTTTTTTTTTGGCTGCAGTTGGTCTTCGTTGCTGTGCACAGGCTTTCCCTAGTTGTGGCAAGTGGGGCCCACTCTCTAGTTTCCAACTTCTCATTGAGGTGGTCTCTCTTGTTGTGGAACAAGGTTCTAGGTTTGTGGGTGTCAGTAGTTCTGGCACACAGGCTTAGTTGCTCCACACCACATGGAATCTTTCTGGACCAGGGATCAAACCAGTGTCCCCTGCATTGGCCAGTAGATTCTTAACCACTAGACCACCAGGGAAGTCCCTTAGCTCAGGTATTGAAAGATCGTATGGGCTGCTATTTGCAGGATAGATCTTCAGAAGCAAAACCGGAAACAACAGCACTTGTTAGAGGCTTGAAGTCGGGCAGTGAAAGTAGAACTGAGGGGAGAGAATGGATTTGAGGAATACTGAAAAGGGAAAAATTTGGGTAAAAAGAACAGTGAAAATAATTTTGTGTTTCACCATCCTCTTTTTCAGAGCTGGTGCACTAGGGCTGCAGACAAGTCTGGCATAGCTGGGAGAATGGCTTCTCACAAGAGGATTAAGCAAGTAAGTAAATATTTTGGAAGTGGCAGAGCAGTTTCTCACTGTTGCAGAAAGGCATTGTAAATGTGGAGAGAAGAAACTGCAATATTGGACTGGAATTTGGAGATATCAGTTTGAAGTCGTGGTTGTTTAAGGTTACATGATAGACGATGGGCTTCCCAGGTGGCGCTGTGGTAAAAAACCTGCCTGCCAATGCAGGAGACTTAAGAGACAGGGGTTCAATCCCTGGGATCGGAAGATCCACTGGAGAAGGAAATGGCAACCCATTTCAGTCTTCTTACCTGGAGAATCCTCTGGACAGAGGAGCCTGGCCAGCTATGACTGAAGTGACTTAGCACTCACACATGTACATGGTAGATGATAGATAGATAGATCCATAGATATGGAAATAGGTATGAAAAGCAAATACATACCTACATATCTACAAAAGGTAGAAAAGTTACATTTTCTAGTTGTGGGCACCAAAAGGGCTCAGAAGCAATGACAGCTGGTTGCACTGAAATCCCAGCATCAAAATCTGTTTCTGGATTCTTGGAAAAATGTCTGATTCCAGGGCTAGGGCAGGAAAAAACAAGATGAGTCTAGAAATACAGAAAGTAAAGAAGCATTCAGAGAACTGTGAGGACATACCCAAAGGACACAGGAGCCCGCTAAATGGGGCTTCCATTAGCCAGAGCTGGGATGATTTGAGCACCAAAATAAATAATGACACTGATTATAATCCATCGGTGAAAAAAAATCAAAATTCATGAGTTCATAATTATATAACTACATACATAAATAAATATTAGGGAAAAGAGAAAGCCTCTACATTATAGCAGAATGCCAACCAATAAATATAGACAGAATGATGGAATTAGAAAATCATGACTTGGCAGCCATCCAAGTTATTAGTTATCAGTAATAACTAATAGTAATAACATTATTCAGTTCAGTTCAGTTTAGTCACTCAGTCGTGTCCGACTCTTTGTGACCCCATGAATCACAGCACACCAGGCCTCCCTGTCCATCACCATCTCCTGGAGTTTACTCAGACTCACGTCCATCGAGTCGGTGATGCCATCCAGCCATCTCATCCTCTGTCGTCCCCTTCTCCTCCTGCCCCCAATCCCTCCCAGCATCAGAGTTTTTTTTTTCAATGAGTCAACTCTTCGCGTGAGGTGGCCAAAGTATTGGAGTTTCAGCTTTAGCATCATTCCTTCCAAAGAACACCCAGGGTTGATCTCCTGTAGAATGGACTGGTTGGATCTCCTTGCAGTCCAAGGGACTCTCAAGAGTCTTCTCCAACATCACAGTTCAAAAGCATCAATTCTTCGGCTCTCAGCTTTCTTCACAGTCCAACTCTCACATCCATACATGATCACTGGAAAAACCATAGCATTATTAGTTATTACTAATAAATAATTTAAGTAGAATCATCATTGGATGCTAAAATTTGCAGGGAACATTTGATAAGGATATGGACATAGTCTCAAGGCAGATCCCCAAATATTTATCTGATTATTTAAAAGTACAAAATACTTACTATTTAACTTGAAAATGAACAAAGTTAGCCGGCTCCATCTTAAGTGATAAAATACAACGTGACCAGGAACAGGATAAATTGACATTAAGTTACTTTTGATAAACTAGAAAACACAGCATTACTTCCAGGAAATTCCTGCCAAAAAATACATGACCCAAATCTAGTAATGAGAAATATCAGATCAACACGTGGTAAGGGACATTCTACAAAGTAATTATCCTGCTCTTTAAAAACTGTCAAAGTTGTGAAAAACAAGGAAAGAATGAGGAAATATTCCAGATTGAGGGAAACACTTGCTAAATACAACACATGATCCTGGGTTGGCTTCTGAAATTATAAATCACATTACTGAGATGATGTTGAAATTTGAATGAGGTCTACAGATCAGATGGCAGTATTACAGCAATATTTCCTGGTCTCGATGGTTTCATTCTGATTAAATAAGTGTCTTTGTTTTGAGGAAATACACACTGAAGTAATAAAGAGTGATGGGACATCATGTCTGCAGCTGCTCTCAACTGGCTCAGGAACAAAACAACAGTACTATGTATAAGTATACAGATGGAACAATAAGATACATGAGGTAAGGTGTAAATAATTGAAGAGTCTGGGAAAAAGGACATACGAAAGTTTTTGTGCTACTCTTGCAGTTGTTCTATAAACATGAAATTATTTTTAAACAAAAAAATATGTTTAATGTGTTAATATTCTAGAAAATGCAAACTCATCTAAAGTGACAGAAAGCAGAGATCACTGGTTGTCTGAGTGGGGAGGGACCGAGGAAGGAACCAGGATTACACAGGGACACAAGGAAACTTTGGTGGGTAATGGATATGTTCATTATCTTGATCGTGGTAATGACTTCCCTGGTGTATGTCAGAACTTACACTGCATCGTTAAAAACCTACTAATAAGTAAAATAGAAGAAATTATTTTAAAAATTCCTGATCCCTGTCTAGGGAATCAAACCAACTTTTTCTGGTCATGTGAGTCCATATTCCTGGAACACCTTATCCCAGGAAACTCCTCTATCTCATCCACTGTTCTGTAAGCAAGAAGATAGTGGACTTCCATCTCCTCCATTGACTCTTCCTTTACCAAAATCTGCTGTCTTTCATTGATTCAGCAAATCTTATTGTTGAATATTTTTAAGGAGTGACTTTTTTTTTGAAGTATAGCTGGTTTGCAATGTTGTGTTAATTTCTGCTGTATAGTAAAGTGATTCAGTTATACATATATATTATATATGTGTGTATATATATTCCTTTTAGTATTTTTATGGGCTTTTTTTCCTATTTCAAGCACTCCCTAATCATTATATTTTATTTTTTTAATATTTATTTATTTATTTACTTGGCTGCATCGGGTGTTAGTTGCTCTGCAGCATGTGTGATCTTAGTTCCCCTACCAAGGATCAAACCCATGTGCCTTGCATTGCAAGGTGGATTCTTAACCACTGGACCACCAGGGAAGTCCCCTTATCATTGAATTTAATTTAATTTTATTTTTTTTGATGACATACATTTTTTTTAATTTTATTTTATTTTTAAACTTTACATAATTGTATTAGTTTTGCCAAACATCAAAATGAATTTTAAAGTGTACTAACCTTTACCATTCATACAATGGAAGTATACAATCTTTTCTATTGCTATATTTATAATCATTTAAGATATTCATTTTTATGTTTCTGGCTTATTTTTACATAAGAATTGAAGGTCAGATATTTAAGTTTTCAGAGAATATATACTGTCAAGCAGAACTGTGTGATGTCTACCTCGGTGCAGTCAAGGGAGGAGAGGCAGGCAGGAGGGCAGCACAGGGAACGTGGTTGGATTCCAGGGTGGGGTTCCAGCCCTGGTGCCATCACTAACCAGCTGTCAGCTGTGGGCCAAGAATGCTTTGCCTCCACCTGAAAGTGACACAACACTGTATATCAACTATACTTCAATTAAAAAATGTTCACCATATAGCAAGATTCATCTTACCATTGATGACATCTTACAATTATAAGGGGCTTCCCACGTGGTGCTAGTGGTAAAGAACCTGCCAGGCTACAGGTAAAGAACCAGGTAAAGAACCTGGCAGGCTACAGTTCATAGGGTCACACAGAGTCGGATACGACTGAAGCAACTTAGCACACACATGTAAAATTATAAATGGCAACACTTTTTTTCTTAGTGGTGTTTAAACTGAAGGTATATCTTGAATGATTAAAAAAAGCAAGGGGAACTAGTCTGGATTAAAGGAAGTAAAAGAGAAATGACAACCTAAAAAAAAGAGAATGTTTTGCCTCATCTGTTTAGGTCTAGATGTCCCACATGTCAAAACAAGGGGTGGATTAAATGTCATATAATCCACCAGTAAAATGTTCTCCACCTTTAGATTATTTGAGGTGTGACCTCTAGATGGAACCCCTGAGCCCATGTCCATGCTGTTGCTTTATAAGGAGAGGCGGTGAGGCAGCAGGAAGCCCAAAAAGCATGGATGCAGATGATCCTGTGGTTGATGCAACATGCAGAAAGAATGCAAAGTTGTCCCCTGCAGACAACCATATTCTTGTGTCTTTAACATCTGGGCTGGGAAATTAGAGATCAGAGGGACTCAGGCCAAAGAGAAAGCCACAAATGTTTTTTGATTCTCCCCTTAACTAAACTCCAAGGCCCTTTGACACGAAGTATGCAAATCCTGTGTGATTTTCTGTGTTATCTGAAGTGAAACTTATTTTGAGTTTCACATGTTTTTAGCCAAATGTATTCAAATGAATATTATTTTTTAAAGAAGGGGAATGTACATCACTTATGTCAAAGGCATTCAAGGATGCTAAAGAGAAATGGTTTTTTTTAAATTTGAAAATAAAATTTCTATGAAATCGATCAAAATGGATGAGAATTTTAAAAAACATATCAAACTATAAGCAGATAGAAAAGATTTTATTTTTGTGGCATTTGTGTATGCTAATACAAAATGTTCTGTTCTATGTTCTGTTAACTCTTGAACACAGAAGCAACAAATGCTACAGGATAACTAATTCTTATTCAGTGTTTACAAGTTTCACATGTAAGAAGTGACATACTCTGTGCCCCTCAAATAATCCTTTTCTCTTATTGCTGACTTTTTCTGATGAATATTTTTCAAAACTCTTTCTAAACTGACTTCAGTGTCTCTATTGGGAGATATTCCCTTCCACTGTGCACCTTTAGCAGTCAGACACTCTGCCTTTGGGAAGAACATATCCAGACACTCAAAGATGATAAATGATAATGGTGGGATTCAGGCAGCATCATTCAGATTCAGCAAGAACTTAATGAGAAAATGGTATGTGGCAGAAATTTCAATTCCTTTATTTCTCATAACACCTTTGTTCATGGCAAATAGATGGGGAAACAATGGAAACAGTGAGAGACTTTATTTTGGGGGGCTCCAAAATCACTGCAGATGGTGACTGCAGCCATGAAATTAAAAGACGCTTGCTCCTTGAAAGAAAAGTTATGACCAACCTAGACAGCATATTAAAAAACAGAGACATTACTTTGCCAACAAAGGTCCGTCTAGTCAAAGCTATGGTTTTTCTAGTAGTCATGTATGGATGTGAGAGTTGGGCTATAAAGAAAGCTGAGCACCAAAGAATTGATGCTTTTGAACTGTGGTGTTGGAGAAGACTGTTGAGAGTACATTGGACTGCAAGGAGATGAAACCAATCAATCCTAAAGGAAATCAGTCCTGAATATTCATTGGAAGGACTGATGCTAAAGCTGAAACTCCAATACTTCGGCCACTTGATGCGAAGAGCTGACTCATTGGAAAAGACCCTAATGCTGGGAAAGATTGAAGGCAGGAGGACAAGGGGATGACAGAGGATGAGATGATTGGATGGCATCACCGACTTGATGGATATGAGTTTGAGCAAGCTTCAGGAGTTGGTGATGGACCGGGAAGCCTGGCTTCCTGCTGCAGTCCATGGGGTTGGGAAGAGTCGTCTGACACAACTGAGCGACTGAACTGAACTGAATATCTTTGTTGATTACCATTTTTAATGACATTTTATAGACTGTGAGACAGACACTTAGAGATGGTAGGTAATTTGTACTAATAACCAAAGTGGGAAAGCCAGAATTCATACCAATGTCTCTTGAGGTCAAACCCAGTGCTTCCCAATTCTCCAAGGTACAACTTATTACCTGAGTCTTAACAGAGAAGGCAAAACTCTCACAGCTGAGTAAGCATGAAGATATGGAAAGGTTTGGGCTTCCCTGGTGGCTCAGTGGTAAAAAATCCACCTGCCAATGCAGGAGATGTAGGTTCACTCCCTGGGTCAGGAAGATCCCCAGGAGAAGGAAATGGCAGCCCACTCCAGTAATCTTGCCTGGGAAGTCCCGCTGACAGAGGAGACTGGCAGGCTACACTCCGTAGGGTTGCAGAGAGTCAGACATGACTTAGCAACTGAGCATGCTCATACACGTGGAAGGGGTGTCTTCCCTCCTTGTTAGAGATACTCTTCCTTTTCATAATTATCATTCTTCTTTCACCAGCAAAGAGGAATATGTAGGGGACAGACCACATATAGGCACTTGTCATCAATAATGCAGAGCTATATAATGTCAACAGTCAGCGGCAGATGAGGAGACATCGTGTAAAAGCACTGACTGACAAATAGGAACACAAGGAAGGCACTACAGCTGCTGAAGGGTCACCTCCATCGTCCCCAACCCAAGGAAAACGTGTCTGTAGGACTTGGGCTGAAGCTCAACACAGTACCAGAGACCTGGTTTTCCTGTCACTGTTGTTGACAATGACGATGCTATAAAGGGATGGTGCAGACAGTGAATTCTCTGAGCAGCACAGAGAAGGATTTTCTCTAAGTGTTTTTCTTCTCACCCACAAACTAGTGCAGGACGTCCCACTCAGCCTATACTTAGGAAGGCAGCTAGACCTGACGTTTAGGGAGCTCTGCCTTCCCTCAGGAGGTTGAAGGAGGGGAACCTGAGTGCAGAGAGTACCATTTCCCTAAGGCCTCATAAAGTGGCCGTCTTCCTTACTTCCTGCAGTTCCTGGAACAAGACTGAAGGAATTGTGAGCTGTACTCATCAGCCCTCTAACTTTCATATCAAACTGAGCGCATTGTCCTTTAAGTAGAAATCTCTCACAAGATCTGGCTACTCAGTCCCTGTGAGTAGCCAGAAAGGTTGGTCCATACATCTAACCCAGAGGTAGAAGAGAGAGCTGGGCTGTTCCAATCCACTCCCCTAATGACTTCCCAGCCCCATTCAGTTCCGTGGGCAGCAGATAAGACAGAGGCTGTTAACCCAGGCTGCTGACCAAGTCTCTGCAGGTCCTTTTATCCTGGCAAGGCTGAACCAAAAGAGAAATTTTGTTGCAGTGTTTCCTTTCTTTCTCTGAAGCTATCTCTGCTCAGAGAGATGGGTGCAGCCTCCTGCTGCAGATGGCAGACCGCCCCCTCCCATGGTGTCTGGTCACTGCTTTTGTGCTGGCTCCGTGGGAGGAAATTCCTTCTTGACCTCAGCATTCCTTCCTGACAATTACCATATGCCTTTAGAGACCTGGGAAGCTTCACTCTGGTTTGCACTGTCCCTGTGGAGGCCATTCTTATCCAGAGCAGGACTGAAAGCTTGCTTTTTTCATTATAAGCTACCTTGTTTCTGTGAGATTCTGTAGAAGTGAAGAACTAATGCTAAGCCCCAATTCTTTGGCCACCAGAATGGAAGAGCCAACTCATTGAAAAAGACCCTGATGCTGGGAAAGATTGTGGTCAGAAGAAAAAGGGGCCGACAGAGGATGAGATTATTGGATGGCATCACTGACTCAATAGACACGAGTTTAAGCAAACTCCAGGAGACAGTGAAGGACAGAGAAGAGCGGCATGCAGCAGCTCATGGGGTCACAAAGAGTAGGATATGACTGAGCAACTGAACAACAACAAAACCGTGAATTGCACAAATTATTCCATCCATTAAAAAAAAAAAAAAAAAGATTTCATCTAAATCATTTAAAGCATGTTGCCTTGTTCCCAGATGACTCAGTGGCAAAGAATCTGCCTGCAGTGCAGAGACTCAAGAGATACGGGTTCGAGCCCTGGCTTGAGAAGATGCCCTGGAGGAGGGAATGGCAACCCACTTCAGCATTCTTGTGTGGGAAATCCCACATACAGAGGAGCCTGGTGGGCTACAGGCCGTGGGGTTGCAAAAGAGTCAGACACAACTGAGCAACCAAACATGCACGCACGCCTAGTTGCTGGCCTGTGATGACTGGCACAGGTAGCCAGGCTGAGTTTAATTAAAGGATTTTCCTGTCAACAACTGAGAGTAGCATTCTCATCTCTAACTCAGGAGAAGACTTTGATTAAAGTAGGAGACGGCCATTACCTCAGGGAGCAGGCCCTCCTCCTGTCTCTACCCCTAGAATCTCCACATGTCATCCTTACCCTACACTCCCCTGGGAAGAAGAGGGGACTGGAAGGAAATGCTATGTTGCCCAGGACCACCATCCGCACAAAGGCAGAGAAGACGTGCTCACAAAACAGTTACACAAGGCTTAAGTGGGTATTCTAAAAAGCAGTGAAATCTTTAGAAGTTAGTAAAGCAGTCTATTTTTTTTCCAATTTTACCTATTTACAAGGTTACCTGCAAGGTTTTGCTTGTTTCATTTTTGTTGAATTGTTTATTTTGTGACTAGGAAGACATGCATATAGTAAAAGGCTACATAGCAAAAGTAATCTTCCTCCCACAGGTCTGCCAGACTCCTGCCCCAGTTTCCTTGCCCTCCATGTGCTTAGTTGCCCGGTCATGTCCATCTCTTTTGCAACCCACCAGACTCCTTTAGTCCGTGAAATTTTCCAGGCAAAAATACTAGAGTGGATAGCCATTTCCTTCTCCAGGGCATCGTCCCAACCCAGGGATTCAACCCTCATCTCCTCCTTTGTAGAAGAGATGCCTCCTGTGTTGCAGGCAGATTCTTTACCGTTGAGCCACCAGGGAAGCCCAGTTCCCTTGTACATTCTTCCAGAGATATTTCCCTCAGTTATAGGCTGTATGTGTGTGCACTCATTGTTTATCTGAAATTCAAATTTAACTGAACATCTTGTATTTTATCTGGCAATCTCACACTGGGCATCTCTGCTTCTAGACCTTCTCTGGAACAGAACTAGAATATATATAATTTTAAAATTATAATATAATGCAGAAATATAACATGTAATATATTAATAGCATAATATATAATAAATAAATATACATATAAAGTATATTAACTCATGTTTATACACATATCTGTTATTTCTTTATTTTATCTATAATATATAGATAGAAATACATCTATTATTTCTATATTTATTATATAGCACATATAAATAATATAGGTTTATATTAACCCATTTATATAAATATCTATTATTATTTTTATATCTGTGTGAATATATATCTCATATATATCCAGTCCATCCTAAAGGAGATCAGTCCTGGGTGTTCATTGGAAGGACTGATGTTGAAGCTGCAACTCCAATACTTTGGCCACCTGATGCATAGAGCTGACTCATCTGAAAAGACCCTGATGCTGGGAAAGATTGAAGGCAGGAAGAGAAAGTGACAACAGAGGATGAGATGGTTGGATGGCATCACTGACTGGATGGACATGAGTTTGAGTAGACTCTGGGAGTTGGTGATGGACAGGGAGGCCTGGTTTGCTGTGGTCCATGGGATCACGAAGAGTCAGACACGACTGAAATGAACTGAACTGAACATGTCCATTGAGTTGGTGATGCCATCCAACCATCTCATCCTCTGTCATCCATCCCCTTCTCTTCCCACCTTCAATCTTTCCCAGCATCAGGGTCTTTTCAGATAAGTCCATTCTTCACATAAGGTGGCCAAAGTATCAGAGTTTCAGCTTCAACATCAGTCCTTCCAATGAACACTCAGGACTGATCTACTTTAGGATGGACTGGTTGGATCTCCTTGCTGTCCAAGGGATTCTCAAGAGTCTTCTCCTACACCACAATTCAAAAGCATCAATTCTTCAGCACTCAGCTTCCTTTATAGTCCAACTCTCACATCCATACATGACTACTGGAAAAACCATAGCTTTGATTAGATGGACCTTTGTTGGCAAAGTAATGTCTCTGCTTTTTAATATGCTGTCTAGGTTGGTCATAACTTTTCTTCTAAGGAGCAAGCATCTTTTAACTTCATGGTACTAGATTAGAGTCAGGGATATCATTTATATATGTGCTATATATATTTATAACAAATATAAATGTACATATCAAATATATGTTAAATATGAGTTCATAATGATATCCCTTACTCTAATCTAGTATCATAGGGGTACTTCTAGTGTCCCCCTTGCTTATCTGTGACTTCCTTATCAGACAGTGAAAAACCCAGCCCACTGTCTGCCATCCATTTACTCATGTGTCCATTATTAATACTTACTTTGCATGTAAAGCGGTTTCAGAATTGCTCACTCGTACCCCCATGAGAAACAGATTTACCACTTGGAGCACACTGTTTACACACAGCTCCTTTTGCCATCAACCTTACAATTCCCAGTCCAGACACCAGTTTCCAAAGTCACTTAGGTGACTCCTCCCCGATTCCCTTCACAGTTGTTATGTTACCCACTCATAATACAGTTGGATTCATACCTCAGTTAAAGTCTGCTTTCCATCCTGGGATCCGCAACATCCTGGTGGATTTTTTAATAATTGTATACATAAAGGTCACTGTTTGTTTTTGGAGCTTTAATATTTTTTAGATTTATTGTTTGTTTGGCTGCCCTGGATCTTAGTTGCAGCATGTGGCATCTTTGGTTGCAGCATGCAAACTCCCAGCTGCAGCCTGTGGGATTTGGTTCTCTGACCAGCCATTGAACCCGAGTCCCGGGCATTGGGGGAGTCTTAGCTACTGGACCACCAGGGAAGTCCCACGGTCACTCTTTGTGACATATAGTTCTATGGATATTAACAAATGCAAGGTCATTTATCCACCATCTTAGAATCGTATAGCATGGTTCCATCACCCTGAAAATTCTTCCATGAATTTTCTTTGTGGTCAATCCATGTTTTCTACCCTGTGGTGTTTTCTACCCTTAGAGTGTTGCCTTTAGAGTGTTACATAAATGGAATCATAAAACATGTAGCCTTTGGGATCTAGCTTTATTCACTTAGCAAAATGCATTTAAAATCTATCCATGTCAGTGTGTGAATCAATAAATAGCTCATTCTTCTTCATAGCTGAATAGTATTCCAGTATATAAAGGTACCACAACTTGACTATCCTTTCACCTTTTGAAGGTCATTTTGGTTGCTCCCTGGTTTGGGAGATTATAAATAAAAATGCCGTAAATATTTCCATACAGGTTTTTGTGCGAACGTAAATTTTCAGCCCCCTTGGGTAAATCTCTAGGAACGTGACTGCTGGGAGGTTGTGTGTGTTTGTCCCTGTTACAGTTACAAATGTGGCAGGACAGTCTGCACATGTAACGGTGAGAGCGTAACTCACCACTGAGGTGCAGGAGATAGCAGGTCTAGTAAGTTTGGAAAGTCCAGGCCTCAAAAGGCTCCCTTAAACAGAGGTGGGCAATGAGCAAGCGTTTTTGTTGAAGGGTCAAAAAGAGAATGTCCCAGTTGAGCATCAGCCTGTTGAAGACAATCCATAAACAGAGTCATGTGTCGTGAATCACAGTACCACTCTAGAAGAAATATAATGATTTAATTAGGTATTTTTAAAATATTATTTATTTTTTGTTTATTTCAACTGCTGTGCTGGGTCTTAGTTGAAACACACAGGATCTTTGATCTTCAGGGCAGCGTGCAGGATCTTCATTTGCAGCATGCAAACTCTTAGTTGCAGCATATGGGATCTAGTTCTAAGACCAGAGATGGAACCCATGTCCCCTGCATTGGGAGCTTGGAGTCTAATTTGATGTTATCTGTTCTAGTTCCCTTCACAAACCCCTGCCTCCTGATCAGTAGGGATTTACAGTTCAGCTTGCTCTGGTAACTTACACAATCTCTTTAGGAAAATTCTCAGTTATAAATAAGTCTGGGGAGAGGCATGAGGGGCCCTGGTCTCATGACATTCCTTAACATGTGCTGGCTGACATCAGCTCCTCTCCAGAGCATTGACCCTTCTCCCTCTGGTCACTGAGTTCCCTGAAGGGATCCGATGCTGAGCTCTATAGCTGGAGGACTTGTGACTCGTGTTCTTTGAGCTTGCTTGATTCTCTTGCACTGCGAGGGGACTTAGGGGAGTGCAGGGAAGTGAAACCTCAGGATCTCTGTCTGATCATGCTGGATCAACAGATCTGCTTGGACTAGAGATCTCTTCAAGAAAATTGGAGATACCAAGGGAACATTTCATGCAAAGATGGGCACAATAAAAGACAGAAATTGTATGGACCTAACAGAAGCAGAAGCCATTAAGAAGAGGTGGCAAGAATACACAGAACTATACAAAAAAGATCTTCACGACCTAGAAAACCATGATGGTGTGATTGCTCACCTAGAGCCAGACATCTTGGAGTGTGAAGTCAAGTGGACCTTAGGAAGCAGCACTATGAACAAAGCTAGTGGAGGTGATGAAATTCCAGCTGAGCTATTTCAACTCCTGAAAGATGATGCTGTGAAAGTGCTGCACTCAATATGCCAGCAAATTTGGAAAACTCAGCAGTGGCCACAGGACTGGAAAAGGTCTGTTTTCATTCTAATCCCAAAGAAAGGCAATGCCAAAGAATGCTCAAACTACCACACAATTGCACTCATTTCACATCCTAGTAAAGTAATGCTCAAAATTCTCCAAGCCAGGCTTCAACAGTACATGAACTGTGAATTTCCAGATGTTCAAGCTACTTTTAGAAAAGGCAGACAAACCAGATATCAAATTGCCAACATGTGTGGGATCATCAAAAAAGCAAGAGAGTTCCAGAAAAACATCTATTTCTGCTTTATTGACTATGCCAAAGCCTTTGACGGTGTGGATCACAACAAACTATGGAAAATTCTGAAAGAGATGGGAATACCAGACCACCTGACCTGCCTCCTGAGAAATCTGTATGCAGGTCAGGAATCAACAGTTAGAACTGGACATGGAACAACAGACTGGTTCCAAATTGGGGAAGGAGTACGTCAAGGCTGTATATTGTTACCCTGATCATTTAACTTATATGCAGGGTACATCATGCGAAATGCCAGGCTGGATGAAGCACAGGCTGGAATCAAGATATTGCTGGGAGAAATATCAATAACTTCAGATATGCAGATGACACAACCCTTATGGCAGAAGTTGAAGAAGAACTAAAAATCTCTTGATAAAAGTAAAAGAGGAGAGTAAAAAGGTTGGCTTAAAACTCAACATTCAGAAAACTAAGATCATGGCATCTGGTCCCACCACTTCATGGCAAATAGATGGGGAAAAAATGGAAACAGTGAGAGACTTTACTTCTTGGGGCTCCAAAATCACTGCAGATGGTGACTGCAGCCATGAAATTAAAAGATGCTTGCTCTTTGGAAGAAAAGCTATGAAAAATCTAGATAGCATATTGAAAAACAGAGACATTACTTTGCCAACAAAGGTCCGTCTAGTCAAAGCTATGTTTTTTTCCAGTAGTCATGTGTGGATGTGAGAGTTGGACCATAGAGAACACTGAGCATAGAAGAATTGATGCTTTTGAGCTGTGGTGTTGGAGAAGACCCTTTAGAGTCCCTTGGACTGCAAGGGGATCAAACCAGTCAATCCTGAAGGAAATCAGTCCTGAATATTCATTGCAAGGACTGATGCTGAAGATGAAACCCCAATACTTTGGCCACCTGATGCAAAGAACTGAATCATTGGAAAAGACTCTGATGCTGGGAAACATTGAAGGCAGGAGGAGAAATGGACAACAGAGGATGAGATGGCTGGATGGCATCACCGACTCAATGGACATGAGTTTGAATAAGCTCCGGAAGTTGGTGATGGAGAGGAAGCCTGGCAGGCTGCAGTCCATGGGGTCGCAAAGAGTCAAACATTAGAGAGCAACTGAACTGAACTGAATTGATTCTCTCTGCACTGTGTGGGGACTTCTGGGAGTGCAGTTAAGTGAAACCTCAGGATCTCTGTCTGATCATGCTGGATCAATAAATCTGCTTTGCATGGCTGCCCCTCAGTCCAGCACAAGGCAGCTTGGAAGGCAGTATTCTCAAACAGGAGGAGGTGAGGATGGGTAAGGTGAAATTGGCAAGGATGGAGATGGGAGGCTGGAGCCCACCCTACCCTTGGTGATATCATCCTAAGCTATTGCATCTCAGGTCTGTGGACTAAACCTAGGAGACAGCAAATCAAATCACAAGTGCTATACTCTCAGGCCCCTCCCTCCATCCTCTATGGGTCTTAGCATAATCCTTCAGGGTAAGAAAAGACCTGGCTTTCTCCCTTCCCATTCTTGCCAGACCACCCGTAGGTAAAGCTCAGTGGTCTATTCCAGGATAGGCAGTTACAGCTTCAAATGTCACACATGGAAGGCCCAGTGGAGTAGGATTTTTTGCTCTTGTGTTTATGAGGACTTCACAGCTGTGCTAAAAGCATATACACAGACATGATCAGACTACTAAACTCTCATCTCAGTATTTCCAACTCACAGGAGAACAGTGGTCAGGGAAAAAATTAAACATTTTAAAGGGAATTTCTCATCTGGCAGAATTCTATCACACAAAAAGTCCCTGAAGATGAGACTGCAATCAGAGTAAGATTCTGAGGGACACGTTTATTAACCAATCAAGGAAAGCTGTTCACTGACAGCAAATTAATTAAATCCTGTTTGTTTGTGGCAGCCAAAGAAATGTGTCCAGAGAAAATAAACTTCTTCAAGACTATTAGCCTTTTGGTGACAACCGTTGCTGGCAGAGCTGAGGGCATTGGGAGCAACATCGATCGTCAATTAAAAAAACAAGACAGATGATTGGAGTGGTTTTCCTTGGCTCTGGATGAGTCAACAGATGTTTCAAATGCTCCTCAGTTGTTTATTTGAGGAGTTGGTGCAGAAATTACTGAGACTCAGGCTCTGGGAATAGTCTGAGAGGAAAAAGGCCCTTCATCGTGCATAGAAATCAGCCAGGGGGACTTGTGAAAAACGTAGATTCTGATTCTGTGCATTTCAGATTCTGCTTTTCTAACAAGCTCCCTGGGATGTCAGTAGCGTTCTTCTACTGGACCATGTTTTAATGAGCAAAACTGGCGTGTATTTAGCAAGTGACAAGCTTTGCAACTTAAAGCTGTCACCTGTGGGTCGGGCTAAGAAATGCATAGGGTAGTGAAAATTAAACCTAATGCCTAAAGGTATTTTGTATAATGTTCTAATTCTCTTTTCTTTTTTAAAAAAGTAATTTTATTTATTTATCTATTTTTGGCTGTGCTCTGTCTTCGTGACTGCGAGGGCTTTTCTCTAATTGTGGCAAGCAGGGCTAGGCTTTAGTTACAGTGCATAGGCTTCTCATTGCGGGGCTTCTCTTATTGCAGAGTGCGGGCTCTGGGGCACACTGTCTTCCGTAGTTGCAGCACATGGGCTCAGCAGTTGCAGATCCCAGGCTCTAGAGCACAGGCTCAATAGCTGTGGCACACAGGCTCAGTTGCTCTGCAGCATGTGGGATCTTCCCAGATCAGGGATCGAACCCATGTCTCCTGCATGGGCAGGCAGATTCTTTACCACTGAGCCACCAGGGAAGCCTGTTTTCTCTTTTTTTTTCTAATAACTATGTATTTATTTATTGGCTGCACTGGGTCTTCATTGCTGCACGGGCTTTCTTTTGTATGGCAAGTGGGGACATGAGTTTGAGTAAGCTCCAGGAGTTGGTGATAGACAGGGAAGCCTGGTGTGCTGCAGTCCATGGGGCTTCAAAGAGTCAGACACGACTGAGCAACTGAACAGACTCTAGTTGCAGCGCGAAGGACTTCACTGCAGTGACTTCTCTTGTCACAGAGCACAGGCTCGAGGGCGACCGGGCTCCAGCAGTTGTGAGTGCATGAGCTTAGCTGCTCCATGGCATATGGGAATCTTTCAGGACCAGGGGTTGAACCCATTTCCCCTGCACTGGCAGGCAGATTGTTAACCACTAGACCACCAGGGAAGCCCTCTAACTTAATTTTCTTAATTGAAATATTGTTGACCACAGTATCACATTACTTTCAGGTATCGACATATTGATTTGACATTTAAACACATTATGAAATGATCACCACAATAATCCTAATAGTCATTTGTCACCTTACACAGCTATTATAATATTATTGACTATATTCCTTATCCTGTATATTACCTCCCTTGGACTCATTTATTTTATAACTGGAAGTTTCTGCCTCTTAATCCCCTCCACTTATCTCCCTACTCCCCTCCCCTCTGGCCACCACCAGCTTGTTCTCTGTATCTACAAATGTTTCTGTTTTGTCTGTGTGTTCATTTTTTTTATATTTTTAGTTTCCACATATAAATGAAATCATACAATATTTGTCTTTATCTGTCCAACTTACTTCACTTAACATAATATCCTCTAGATCTATCCATGTTGTCACAAATGGCATGATTTCATTCTTTTTGGGGCAGAGTAATATTATATATATCACATCTGCTTTATGTACTCATCCATCGATGATGCTTAGGTTGTTTGCCTTTCTTGGCGATTGTAAGTAATGCTGGGTTCTAACTTTAAATGATTGGAGATGATACGTTGTGTTGAGGTTTTAGCGGGATGGTACATAACACATCTTTTCCCTGTCTGAATTCAAAACTAATTGAGATATAAGGCATATAAAGATCAAAATATCCTGTTTAATACTGATAAAGTTACTTAGAGAGGTTGTCCTAAACATGGGCTTGCTAATATTCCTCTGAATTGAGTGAAATGAGTTAACTTTCTGAAATAACAAGCCAGACCCAAAGAGACAAAGCCTGGGACACAGACTCACTTCAGTAGCCAAGAACTGGTGTGAACACACACTCTCTGCCGACAGCACATCCCCAAAAGAGAAGGAGATGGGCTGAGTTCACACCCTCAGCCCCTGGGGGAGGAGCCAGTGGGGGCTTCGGAGAGAGACTGGGTGTGTGAAAGTTCCTCCACCTGGAGTGAGGAGAACCTGTGACCTGCTCAGTCCTTAGATGGCTTAAGGGGAAACTGGAAGAGGGGTGAGGAATTATAACACATTTGCAAGCACTAGGTAACTCCTGCATCTATTTATACTCTCAGCCCAAGGTTTTGCTAACATATCTATTACAAAGAGATCTATTTTCCAAAAAAAAAAAAAAAAATACAAAATAGAGCATGCATCCACATCCTGACACAAGACTGGGAAAGAAAGTTAATTAGACTTTCCAGCTTCTGGAGACCAAGATTCAGTTCAGTTCAGTTCAGTCTCTCAGTCGTGTCCGACTCTTTGCGACCCCATGAATCGCAGCACGCCAGGCCTCCCTGTCCATCACCTACTCCCGGATTTCACTCAGACTCACGTCCATTGAGTCAGTGATGCCATCCAGCCTTCCCATCCTCTTTCATCCCCTTCTCCTCCTGCCCCCAATCCCTCCCAGCATCAGAGTCTTTTCCAATGAGTCAACTCTTCGCATGAGGTGGCCAAAGTACTGGAGTTTCAGCTTTAGCATCATTCCTTCCAAAGAAATCCCAGGGCCAATCTCCTTCAGAATGGACTGGTTGGATCTCCTTGCAGTCCAAGGGACTCTCAAGAGTCCTCTCCAACACCACAGTTCAAAAGCATCAATTCTTCGGCACTCAGCCTTCTTCACAGTCCAACTCTCACATCCATACATGACCACAGGAAAAACCATAGCCTTGACTAGACGGACCGAAACACCCAAATGGAAGAAGAGTTTCCAAATACTAGAGAATCCAAAAAATTAAATTAAATTAAAACTGACCAGTGTCATTTACTCGTGGCCCCACTTGATCATTGATTCTCCATCTATGTATTAACTGTTCACCTGTACCTGTGATAACTCCATGCTCCTCCATGCTCTTGACTTTATAGTAGAGCTGGAGACCCTTTGCCCAGTCCATCTTTATGACCAGACTCAGGAGCCCCTCACTCTTTTTCACATCTTCCAGTGCCTCACCTGAGAGTGTTTTCCACTGTCTCTTTACCTGGAGAGAGCTATGTACACCCCTATCAAATTACCATGCATTTTGTTCCTCCAGGACAATTTGACTCACTGCATTCTAGAGGGTCTCCCATCTCTCCTTCGGCAGGTTCACTTTGATTGATAAGGTAGTTCACTGCATTTGAATAAGTCACTAAAGTAGTCTGGAGTTGACGAAGAAGTGACACTAAATTAACAAAGAAGTGACAGTAAATTGTTCTCTCTTTTTAAATATTTCTTTATTTGGCTGCCCCGGATCTCCATTGCAGCATGCAGGATCTTTAGTTGTAATGTACGAACTTTTAATTGCAGCACATGGGGTCTAGTTCCCTGACCAGAGATCGAACCCAGGCCCCATACATTGAAAACATGACGTCTTAGCCACTGAACCACCAGAGAAGTCCCAGTAAATTGTTCTTATATGTTCCCTTCAACTCTGGAATCCTGTGATTTGGTGATGGTGATTTTGAGTTCTTAAGAAAAAGCAGAGCTATTATTTTCATGATCTTAGCAACCTTTTTTTAATTATTTTAATCTAAATGATTGATAGATTATTTAATCTAAATCAAAACATCATGCAAAGTCTAGACACAGAAATCAGTGGGATAATAAATCAACTATTTAAAACTGAGAATTTGATGGGTGGTTTCTCTGTTTTGAGCTACAAGTGGCTTTGCTAAATGTGACAGCATTTACATCTACTTAATTTAGAGCTCCAGTAGTGGTTTACAAAAGGAGAACTTAAAGCAAGTCAACCATATAATTTTTTGTTAATTTGTATGCTGAATACCCATTTCTGTTCTAGTAGCATGCAGCTGGAGGGTTTTATAGGACAAAATGCTTTTATAGGACAAAAACAATTAATATGTGCTCACTGACATAATTTATCTGCAATCATTCCTCAATTACTGTATTTTATTTAAATTTGGAGAGTGTCCCCAAGGGTGTGATTTTTCATAAGACATTGGGGGACAGAGTCTTAGAATTAGCTGGAGTCCTAATGTCTAGCTTTGTGTTTGCTGCTTTTTTGCCATCCTCTGAGGGTTTCTTGGATTGCATGCCAATTGTATGCCTTTCCTTTCCAGTTATATTCATCTATTTAATTTGGTGGAACGCAGTTAGAGGTTTGGGTCATCCCTGGTGGCTCAGCAGGAAAGAATCTCCCTGCCTGTGCAGGAGACTCGGGTCCTGACCCTGGATCGGGAAGATCCCCTGGAAAAGGAAATGGCAACCCACTCCAGTATTCTCTATCCTAGGAAATCTCATGGACAGAGGAGCCTGGCAGGCTACAGTCCCTGAGATCACAGGGTCAGACACAGCAACTAAACAAGTTAGAGGTTTAACTCCAGAGATTGAGTTGGTGCAGCTAAATATATGAGTTCAGAAACAGGAAGTTGAAATCTTATTGCCAGATAACGTCTCCTTTCTTGGGGAAGTAAGAACAAAATTTACTTGCTGAAATTGTCAGCTCTGTGAGAAACCTGAAGATGATCTACCATTCCAGTATTTTTACAGATGATACTACAGGGCAAAGGAGTGATTTGGTTAACATTTCTCTGAGAAAGTTTCATAGGCAAAAGAACCAGAGAACTCAGGGGTATTTCTTGAAAAAAATAGTAGTTGAGCTTGGAAGTAGACAAGAATAACACTTCCATAAGATAAGTAAGAAGAGCAAAGATGAATTAAAGAAAATGATCTAGAAGATCTTCATGACCCAGATAATCACAATAGTGTGATCACTCACCTAGAGCCAGACATTCTGGAATGTGAAGTCAAGTGGGCCTTAGAAAGCATCACTATGAACAAAGCTAGCAGAAGTGACGGAATTCTAGTTGAGCTATTTCAAATCCTGAAAGATGATGCTGTGAAAGTGCTGCACTCAATATGCCAGCAAATTGGGAAAACTCAGCAGTGGCCACAGGACTAGAAAAGGTCAGTTTTCATTTCAATCCCAAAGAAAGGCAAGGCCAAAGAATGCTCAAACTGCCACACAATTGCACCCATTTCACACACTAGTAAAGTAATGCTCAAAATTCTCCAAGCCAGGCTTCAGTAATACCTGAACCGTGAACTTCATACGTTCAAGCTGCTTTTAGAAAAGGCAGAGGAACCAGAGATCAAATTGCCAACATCCACTGGATCATCAAAAAAGCAAGAGAGTTCCAGAAAAACATCAACTTCTGCTTTATTGACTATGCCAAAGCCTTTGACTGTGTGGAACACAATTAACTGTGGAAAATTCTGAAAGAGATAGGAATACCAGAGCACCTGACCTGCCTCTTAAGAAACCTATATGCAGGTCAGGAAGCAACAGTTAGAACTGGACATGGAACAGACTGGTTCCAAATAGGAAAAGGAGTACATCAAGGCTGTATACTGTCACCCTGCTTATTTAACTTATATGCAGAGTACATCATGAGAAACGCTGGGCTGGAAGAAGCACAAGCTGGAATCAAGATTGCTGGGAGAAATATCAATAACCTGATATGCAGATGACACCACCCTTATGGCAGAGGAACTCTTATGAAAGAGGAACTCAAAAGCCTCTTGGTGAAAGTGAAAGAGGAGAGTGAAAAAGTTGACTTAAAGCTCAACATTCAGAAAATGAAGATCATGGCATCTGGTCCCATCACTTCATGGGAAATAGATGGGGAAACAGTGTCAGACTTTATCTTGGGGGGCTCCAAAATCACTGCAGATGGTAATTGCAGCCATGAAATTAAAAGATGCATATTCCTTGGAAGGAAAGTTATGACCAATCTAGATAGCATATTAAAAAGCAGAGATATTATTTTGCCAACAAAGGTCCATTTAGTCAAGGCCATGGTTTTTCCTGTGGTCATGTATGGATGTGAAAGTTGGACTGTAAAGAAAGCTGAGCACCAAAGAACTGATGCTTTTGAACTGTGGTGCTGGAGAAGACTCTTGCGAGTCCCTTGGACTGCAAGGAGATCCAACCAGTCCATCCTAAAGGAGACTGGTCCTGGGTGTTTATTGGAAGGACTGATGCTGATGGTGAAACTCCAATACTTTGGCCACCTCATGCAAAGAGTTGACTAATTGGAAAAGACCCTGATGCTGGGAGGGATTGGAGGCAGGAGGAGAAGGGGACGACAGAGGATATGGCTGTATGGCATCACTGACTCAATGCACATGAGTTTGGGTGAACTCCAGGAGTTGGTGATAGCCAAGGAGGCCTGGCGTGCTGCAATTCATGGGGTCACAAAGAGTCGGACACGACTGAGCGGCTAAACTGAACTGAACTGACTGATCTAGAAGAAATGATAAATGTCAATTAATTCCAATACTTTAACAGATTAAGAAATGAGGTCAGAGGGGTTAAGTGCTTTACCCCAGGGTCACACAGAGAGTCAATGTCAAGAAAGTTCTTAGAACCCAGGGTATCTCTCTCATAGCACCTCATTTTATTCATTTTTCACTATGAAATTATCTCAAATAATCAGTTTTTGTCTAAAAAGAGAGGAATTAAGTATCTGTAGTATCTCAGAATGCATTAAAACATGAAGCAGATAGAGGATCCATTTTCTCTCTGATATAGTGATTTCCTGAAAATAATTGAGATAATTTTTTGGTTCAATTAAACTACCATGCACCTTTATGAGAAATGTATTAAGATAGGAGATAAAAGTGGTACCATAAAAATAAGAAAATGGCTCTGACCCCTCAAATGTTTATTCATTTACTCTTTGCTGCTGCTGCTGCTAAGTCACTTCAGTCGTGTCCAACTCTGTGCGACCCCATAGACGGCAGCCCACCAGGCTCCCCCGTCCCTGTGATTCTCCAGGCAAGAACACTGGAGTGGGTTGCCATTTCCTTCTCCAATGCATGAAAGTGAAAAGTGAAAATGAAGTCAGTCAGTCGTGTCCGACTCTTTGCAACCCCATGGACTGCAGCCCACCAGGCCCCTCTGTCCTTGGGATTTTCCAGGCAAGAGTACTGGAGTGGGTTGCCACTGCCTTCTCCATCCTTTGCTCTACTGACTGATAATTGTGAAAAATGACAAATAAGAAGTTTCAAATGTACTGAGGATTTAAGGGGAAAAAGAAATCAGATGTTAGATCCTGATGTTAAAATTATATTGTTAAAAACTTATACTCTTAATAAAGACTTAATCACTTGGAAAGAATGAAAAAGATTGAAAAATATTCTAATTAAAAATAAGTCTGTCTTACAGAATCTTTTAAGATAGATTAGCTTAATTGTGGTCAAATGAATTTATTTCTGCCCCAAAATGTTGATACAATGTGGTTTCATTTCGTGCCTGTACACAGTCTTTAGGTGGCGGAGCTTATCCATACACACACAGATCTTCCCCTATGGTTTTTCTTGAGAACTGTTTCAGCTTCCTGACAAGGCACTTTTCATGTCTTGCTTCACCCAACATTGCGACTTTAGATAATCATTAGTTAAATCATCATCTCACCAAAGCAGAACAGCGGACCCTAAGAAATGTGAGAATGAAAGACTAGGGTCTTAACATTTACAAATCTAAAACAAATCTACTGTATCCATTAAACAGTGTATCTTGCATTCACTCAACCAATCAACATTCACTGAGAAAACATTGGAGGTGAAAACATGGTAATAATAGAGCTAGAATCACTAAGAAATACAGAGAAACCAAAATAATAGGTTGTGATGTATCATGAGAAATATGGTCAGGGAATGTAAGTCTTTGTTGGAAGTCAGAGAATGCTTCTTATAGGAGCCAACAAAAGAATTAAACCTTCAGAACTTCCCTGCTGGTTCAGTGGTTAAGAATCCGCCTTGTAATGCTGAGATTCAGCCAGATTCTTGGTCAGAGACTTAAGTTCCCACATGCCCTGAAGCAACTGAGCCTGCCAGCCACAAATAGAGAGTCTGTGCGCCCCAAGAAAAAGATCCCAAGTGTCGCAACCAGGTCCCAATGCAGCCAAATAAATATTAAATATTTAAAATAGTAAAAATTAATTAAACCTTTAATTACGTTCTCCATCCACGTGACTTCCACTATCCAAAGGCTTCTTTTCACTAAACAAATATTTACATAGTAACTGTAGACACTATTGGGACCATTAAGAAAAGTGACTAATACAATTATGTAAAGTTTAAAAATAAAATAAAATTAAAAAAAAAAGGAAGGAAAGAAAAAAAAAAAGTGAAGAAAATAGGTGGCATGCTTTGAGTTTAGATTAAGAAGCATGTCTCAGAATGTAAACCTCTTTTCCTCATTCAGTATTTATTGTTTTACTTGACAGACTTTAAAGAGCAGATGAGAGTCATTGAATACTAGTAACTAATAAGTATATAAACACTTGAGAGTGCTGTTAAAGTGTTTAAAAGTCCTTAAGAGCCCTTACTAGGTCACACATGTCCTGAGTCATCTTATTTACCTTATGAATTCGCCTGGCAAACTTTGTTTTCATATGCAATGCAAAGGTGGGGTTCAGGTTAGTCTATGTGAAAACAATTACAAATGGATGACCCTGAATGCCTGAGGTTGTACTATTTTTTTTTCTTAATAAAGTTTAGTATCTTTTCTTCTTTTTGCTTCACTGGGTCTTTGTTGCAGCATGCAGGTTTTCTCTAGTTGTGGCTCTAGATTCTGTGTGCTTAGTTGTTCTGCAGCATGTGGGATCTTAGCTCCCCAACCAGTGATCAAACTCTCTTTCCCTGCATTGGAAGGTGGATTCTTAACCACTGGACCACTGGAGAAGTCCCCAAGGTTGTTTTTTTATATATATAATTTTATTTGTTTATTTTTATTTTGGCTGTGCTAGGTTGTTGTGGCTGTCAGGCTTTACTCTAGTTGTAGCCAATGGGGGCTACTCTTTAGTTGCAGTGCGCGGTCTTCTCTTTGTGGTGGCTTCTCTTGTTGTAGAGCACAGGCTCGAGGGCACATGGACTTCAGTAGTTGGGGCTTCCGGGCTCTAGAGCACAGGCTTAATAGTTGTGGTGTAGGGGCTTAGTTGTTGCACGGTATGTGGGAATCTTCCTGAATCAGGGATTCAACTGAGTCTCTGCATTGGCAGGCGGATTCTTTACCACTGAGCCAGCAGGGAAGTCCCCAAGGTTGTGCTCTGAATGGAAAAAGAATAACAGCATTAGGCATCCCATTTTGGGCCATATTTGTTCCCACATGCTGCACATTATAGAAAATGTATAGTTAGTCCAATTTTTTTTTATTTGCTTGGCCATAAATACTCTGATATTTGATTACTCAAAACACAGAATTTTCCCCCCCTTAGATTATGTTGGCAAGGGGTAGGGAAAATAAGTATTCCAAGTAAAAGGACCTGAAGAGAAACACCAAGTTATCAATAATAGTTGTCTTTGGATTGTGGGGCTATGGGTCATTTTATTCTGTTGTATATTTTTCTATATGCCCAAGTGCTCTATTGCAGAAGGAAATGGCAACCCACTCCAGTATTCTTGTCTGGAAAATCCCAAGGATAGAAGAGCCTAGTGGGCTACAGTCCATGGGTTTGCAAAGAGTTGGACACGACTGAGCAACTTTCACTCACTCAAATGCTCTATAATCAGCATAACTTGTGTAGAATCCAACTAAAATGGAGTCACTCATATCAGGAGCAAAATGAAGATAGTCAGTGCAGGCGCATAAAGGAAATTTAACCTAACCTTACAGGAATTCACAGCTCTTCTCAGAAATCAGCAGAGGACAGCAGCCAAGCCCCAAATGCTATCTCAGGACTTCCCTCTTCCCCTGACCCAAATAAAAACAGAGACCTCTAGGCAACCAACAAGCTGAAAAAGCCAAATAACTTCCGTATTTATCCCATAAAAATCCTGGTCTGTGAGCAACTCAGAATTTCTCCCATAGCCTTAAGTTTCCTAACTTGAAAGTCAAAAAGAGTACAATAAACTCATCTTTGTGCTTTGGTTTCTTCGGTATGCAGAGATTGGTTTTTGATACTTGCTTCTTTAAAAACTTGAAACTAAAATTATTAAAAGATCCTAACACTAGCCTAAACTCTGAGTAGTACCTTCAAAAGCATTAATACTTTTGTAAGAACAAACTCTTTTGTAAGCAGTTTGCTGTGGTCTGTATTTAATTTCGATCTCTTTATTAAGCTGGCTACAGTTAGCCCTGAATCAGAGTGCCCAAGGACCAGAAACCTGTCAGGAGACCAAGCAGCAAGAGTAAGTAGACACCAGTGAGGTGGACAGGGTTGTAGAGAACTAACAGTGGGTCTAGAAACTCAGTTAAACAGCAGTGGAAAGAGAAGTGGAAGCAGAGAGCAGCTGAATCATCATGATGTCAGGGCATTGCATGCAGAGCTACAGACAAGACGACAGGATGGATAGAGCCGCTTCTTATCAGAAGAGCTTTTTTAGTGCTCATCAAGACCTCTGTGTCTTGCTCCTCAGCCCTGTGGCTGACGAGATCTTGCTGTTCTTTCTCTGCTTTGCGTATGTTCCTATACTACAAACCATCAACTGAGACAACCTGAAGATGAAGCTGCTCCTTGCAACCTACAAGAAGCTAACTGGCATAGACAAATATTTAGGTTGTATCCACTGAACCAAGAAACAGACAGAGCTCTGTGGTAAACCGCCTAGAAGATAACCTTTCTGTTTAAAGTTATTTGCTTAGGGTTGAGTCCTAGAATAAAAACTGACAGGTCAGAGGGTAAAGAACTTTGTGAATACTGCCAAACAGCTTTTCATAAATTGCTTTAATTACTATGAGGGGTTTTTTTATATCTTTTAATTTCTCACATATGCATTTTCTGTTTCCCGTGTCTGGATGGCTGACACTCTGTTTTGGTCGACCCAACTTTCATTTGCATCATGATTCTTCCCTTACTTGACTCTACTATGTTTGGGGCAGAAGCTAAATTTTGATTTCCACTTTCCCTTGTTGATGTGAGAAATAAGTCTTCTAGTTCTTTCTCCAAATTCTGCCTCCTTGAACTGCTGTGAGATGCGGTAGTCATTATGAAAAACAGAAAGATAAAAGCCATATGCTAAGATGTATGAGCCAAAGGCTTATGCCTTGGACATTGGTGATGTTTGGAGCCAACGTATCAGCCCTGGACTGAGTCCCATGGGACATCTTTTTTTTTTTTAATTAATTAATTTATTTTTTACTTTACAATATTGTATTGGTTTTGCCATACATCAACATGCATCTGCCACGGGTGTACACGTGTTCCCCATCCTGAACCCCCGTCCCACCTCCCTCCCCATACCATCCCTCTGGGTCATCCCAGTGCATCAGCCCCAAGCTTCCTGTATCCTGCATGAATCGCCAGTCCAGGGACATCTTTTCTACCTGAATGAAACAGTTCTTTTATTTGTTAAGCCATTGTAGTAGGTTTTTCCGTTTCTTGTTGCTAAATGCAATTTTGACTATTATACACACTTTTCATGACTTCTATATTGCAGATGTCTATGGTTTGCTGCAAATATTTTCCCATTTGTTGTTTGTCCTTTAATTTGTTTTTGATTTTTTAATATACATATGGTTTTATGTTTGTGCTTAAATGTACCCATTTTTCTGTTATTTATTCAGTCAAAAAATTGAAAAATGTTGTAAACAATTTTGAAAGTTATTGAAGAAATAAACAACACATAGTCTGTCAACTGTGAGACAGAAGACAATGAAGAATAAAGACAGAACATATATATATATATAACTTAGTATCACAACATGTATATTAATAATAATGAAAATGGGTTCAATTTCTTAAACTTCCTTATTAAAAAACACTTTGTTCTCAAACTGGCTAAACACACACACCTATGCACACACACCCATGCACATACAATCATGCTGTTTATAAAATGTACTCAAACCAAAATGACTAAAAACTTTGAAAGCAAAAAGATATACAAGGATATACCAAGAAATTAAATTTAAAACAAGGATTAATCTTGGGCAAAATACAACCTAAGGTGAAAAATAATAAATAAGTTCAAAACAACCATTTTGATAAAAGTGCACCATGATATGTCATGTAATTTTATTCATAAACACTAGATAGTTATATACAGAGCAAAACACAATAGAAACACAAGAGGAAAATCACAGAAGCACAAATGCACTGGGACATTTCAGGTAAAATAAGCAATACATAAATATTAAGAGAGCTGAGTAATATAATTAGCATGTTTGATTTAATCAATGCTTACAAAATTATGTTTGCTCCAAAATAGTATGCCTTCTTTTTTAGTGTGCCTGAAGTATTTATAATCATTTAATATTTTGCCAGAAGATAGTTTGGAGAAATTATACGTTGAACAGATCATAACATGTTCTCTCAGCATAAAGCAAGAGAAATTGACTTTAAAATTTAAGTAAGTTCCATAAAATATCTTTTGAGTGAAAGAGGAAATTCACTGCATGCATATATCACATTTTGCTTATCCATTTATCAGTTGATGAATTTTGAGGTTGTTTCCATTTTGGGGCTTGAAAAAAATCATGTGTAACGCTGCTATGAACATTTGCATCAAGTTTGTGTGTGAACATGTGTTTTCAACTCTCTTGGGTACATACCCAGGATTGGAATTTCTGGTCATATGATAACTATATATTTAATTTTTCAAGGTACAGCCAAACAGTTTTCTAAAACAACTGCACCATTTTACATTCCAACCAGCAATGTATGAGGGTTCCAATGTCTCTACATCCTCCCCAACACTTGTTATTAAGCATCTTTTGATAATACAGTTATCCTAGGGGTGTGTGAGTAATACCTCATTATGTTTTTTATTTTCATTTCCTTGATGATACTGAGCTCTTTTTCTGTACTTATTGGTGATTTGTATATCTTTGAAGAAATATCTATTCAAACTTTGCTCATTTTTACTTGGATTATTTGCCTTTTATTACTAAGTTTTGAGGTTTTTATATACTTTGGTTACAACTTTCTTATTAGATTTGTAAATATGTTCTCCCATAATGTGGAGTTTTTTCACTTTCTTGCTAGTGTCCTCTGAAACAGAAAATGTTTTTTTTAATTTTATTTTATTGAACTATAGTTGATTTACAATGCTATGTTATTTTCTAAGGTAGAGCAAAATGATTCAGTTATACATACATAAACATTCTTTTTCCTATTCTTTTCCATTATGGTTTACCACAGGATATTGAAGATAGCTCCCTGTGCTCTACAGTAGGACCTTGATGTTTATCTGCACTATATATAACAGCATATATCTGCTAATCCCAAACTCCCAGTCTGTTCCTCCCCCACTGCCTTGACAATCCAAGTCTGTGCTCTAGGTCTGTGGGTCTGTTTCAGTTCAGACTTCATAGATAAGTCCCTTTGTGTATTATGCATTCTACTGCATTTATCAAATACACACGTGCATGTATGTGTGTGTATGAAAGTATCAGGCATAAGGTTAAGTCAAACACGTATATAACCTCTCTTTGCTTGCTGAGGCCAGTAGTGAAAATGAAAAAAAAAAAAAAAAATGACTCTTGGAGGTATATTAAGAGGGTTTGATTTGGTTTTGCTTTTGAGCGATCCCAGAATCAGGTTTATCTATGTGTATGGCTCTTTGAGGCTCATTTGATGCCAAGGAATAAAGGCAGATCTCTTCCATGAAGTTATGAAAACATGACACCTCCATGGGCAAAGAAAGGTGAGACTGGAGAGGGAAGATATTTAATACTAAACAACAGGGAAGGGCCAGTCAGTTACTGACTTAACAGTGAGGGTAATGTGTGGACCAGGCTTTGCTTGTGCCAATAACTGGACACCATCTGTTTGTATTGGTTTTGTTTTCCCTGCACCACCCTGGGTGATGCAGAGTTCAGCCGCTCACCATGTCCGCTTAGACTAAATATTTTTTTTACAACTTAGTGGAATTAAACTGGAGACTTAGAAGTCAGAGAATGTCACATTCTGTCATCTTGCCATCTGTCTTGCCTTCTGTCTCCTTCCATCTCCTCTTCTCATTAACTTCCCTGCGCCTTCACTGGTATAAAGTCCTCCCTTTGTCTTATATGTGCTAGTTTGGACACCAATATTTTTTATAGCATGGCCAGTTTAGGAGCCCAGTCCTCCCTTCCAGGACAATTTAAGCATTTTCTTCCAGTCAAATCCCTCTCCCAAAATGCCATTTTTGTGAATTCAAGTTGTCGTATCAGGGGCTTCCCAGGTGGTAAAAAACCTGCCTGCCAATGCAGAAGATGTAAGAGACACAGGTTCAAACCCTGTGTTGGGAAGATCCCCTGAAGGAGGGCCTGGCAACCCACTCCAGTATTCTTGACTGGAGAATCCCATGGACAGAGGTGTCTGGCGGGCTACAGTCCCTAGGGTTGCACAGAGTAGGACACGACTGAAGCCACTTAGCATGCAAAATTCTTTCATCACCTCACATAATTAACTGTGCATTGAATATATTTGTTCTTGTAGTAGGTTAATATTTTGATACTTAACTATGTGGGGTTTTTTTTTAATTCCTTTTACTTATCTCTTTTTCCCCCACCATTCAAGGAATGTTAGGATTTTTAGAGATACAGATACAGAGATGTTACAGAGAGAACAATTAAATCCTAAACAGTTAAGCTCCTGAAAGTAATTTGTAAAGTCTATAGCAGACAAAAAGTTCTTAAAAGCCATGTTCTAAATTACAGGAACTGTAATTGAGAGAAAAAATGGAGGTGTTTTTTTTTTTTTAATTCCCAAAGTCTGGCTTTAAATATCCAGAGTCAGTGCCTGGAGGATCAAGAACACGATATCTATACCATAACCACAGAGAGGAGGCTGCGATGTCAGAAGAGTCTGAAGGAGATAAGAGCTTGATCAGCAGACAGGAAAGTGAGGATTGTGGGGGATGTGCTGAGGGCTCATTTGTGGGGCCTCAGGCTGTTCGAATCCTTCCTCCAAGGTCAAGTCTTTGCAGAAAAGCAGAATAAGCTTAAATCAGTTTGAGGCATTCCAGAGCAAACAGAAACACTGCAAGGCTGCACAGACAACCTAAATGACTGTAAACCTCAGAGAGCAGCCTGAGTTTTCCTGAGCAGCAGAAGGACCAGTAGTGGTCAGGATAGGGGCATCAGGGCCCATGGAGTTCTCCCAGATTCTCCTACATCCACTGGGCATGATGCAGGAGCAGGAGCTGCAATTGCCAGGCTCCCTGAGAAGGCAGGTGTTAAACAGGATGCCGGACTAGGAAGAGGAAGACAGAATTTAGATGGAACAACTGGGAGCCGTGGCACCACTCAGCAGGAGCAGAAAGTAACACTCAAGCCTGGAAGGCATGAGTTACAGATGTCAGACAGACAGAGATACCCGTCGTGCAGACTCACACACCCGCCCTGATGCTACAAACACCCGCCCCGATGCTACAAACATCCCCCAAATAGAGGCCTGCCAGGAGTAAAAGAACTACAGCAGTAGGGTTGGAGGGTGCATTTGAATTACCCATAGGAAACTGAGTTTTTAACTGATTGTAAATTAAGTTGTCAGGATACAAATAGAGAAATCATTAAATTTTTAATAAAGCCATCTTCTGATAGTACAAAGTTTGTACTCCCAAATTACTCAGGAAAGTTACTTGGCAGTAGCCACTAAAATTAAAAATGCACAGACCCTTTGACCCAGCAACCCCAGTTTTAAGAATCTATCCTTTAGGGACTTCTCTGGTGGCCCAGTGGTTAAGAATCCACCTGTCAATGCAGGGGACATGGGTTCATTCAATCCCTGGTCCAGGAACTAGGGTCCCACATGCCATGGGGCCACTAAGCCCATGTGCCACAACTGCTGAGCCCACACTCTAGAGACTGCGAGCTGCAACTGTTGAACCCATGTGCCACAACTAGAGAAAGCCTGCATGTAGCATCATAGAGCCTGTGCACCGCAGCAAAGACCCAACACAGCCATAAAGAAAGAAAGAATCCGTCCTTGAGAAGTAAAAGAGCCGGGATTCAAAGGCATGTGTAAAAAGTCTTTATTTTGACAATATTTGAGGTGCCAAAACCCTGGAAATAGCATCAATATGTATCAGTAGAGGATGGGTGGATAAAGAACTGTGTATCTATTTCCTGAAATATTATGTTGAAATATTAATATGTTATTAAATGAAAAAAGTTGCAGTGTGAGTATATTATCTCATTTGTGTTAGCCAAAGAGAGAGAGGTCTTATATATGCTATTATAAAAATGTAAAAGAGACCCC
This sequence comes from Bubalus kerabau, assembly GCF_029407905.1. Classification (NCBI taxonomy): domain Eukaryota; kingdom Metazoa; phylum Chordata; class Mammalia; order Artiodactyla; family Bovidae; genus Bubalus; species Bubalus kerabau. Next base: position 23,602,047 of record NC_073624.1, read on the forward strand.
AAAGTGTAGCCATTGGCTCTTTTATGGGTGTTGTTGTAAGGAGGAAAGAGCACTCATTTTTTATGCACTTCAGTATTGTTTGACTTGAAACAGAGAGAAGGCTCTGATTTTGTAATATGTTTCAAGTAATAAAATAGAAATGTGGGAAAAATGGATATGAGAAGGAAAAAAAATCCCTCAGCTTAACAGTTTCAAATGATCCCCTCAAAAGCTTCTGTTTAAGAAATGAATATGATTTTGAAAAATTAGATTTTCACTTCTCTCTTGTCTGTCTTCTCTTAACTCTGCAATAAACTATGGTGAAACGGTGTGGGGGATTCTTAAAATAAACCATTCACATTGGAGAATATACTGAAGAATGAAGGTTTGATGTTAACTGCTTCTGAGTCCTACTTTAAGGGCTGCTTTGCGTTTGGGGAGCTGACCCCCCCTTGCCCAGCTAACACCCCCTCACCTGCGAGCTTCTCTCCTCCCCCATTCTCTCCGCACCCTCTGTCCCAGGTCTTCCTGGTCCCACATTAACCACCTTCCATCTCCAGCCCTCCTTTCCTCTGACTTAACTTCTTTGATCTTTTTAAAAAATTTTTATTGGAGCATAGTTGATTTACAATGTTGTGTTATTTTCAGGTATACACTAAAGTAATCAGTTATACATATCCATATGTCCACTCTTTTTTTAGATTCTTTTCCCACATAGTTCATTACAGAGTATTGAGTAGAGTTCCCTGTGCTATACACTAAGTAGGTCCTTATTAGTTATCTGTTTTATATATAGTAGAGTGTATATGGAACTTCCCTGGTAGCTCAGTGGGTAAAGAATCTACCTGCAATGCAAGAGACCCCAGTTCGATTCCTGGGTCAGGAAGATCCCCTGGAGAAGAGATAGGCTACCCACTCCAGTATTCTTGGGCTTCTCTGGTGGCTCAGACAGTAAAGAATCCACCTGCAATGCAGGAGACATGGGTTTGATCCCTGGGTTAGGGTTTGATCCCCTGGAGGAGGGCATGGCAACCCACTCCAGTATTCTTGTCTGGAGAATCCCAAGGACAGAGGAGCCTGACAGGCTACAGTCCATGGGGTCACAAAGTGTTGGACACGACTAAGCACAGCACAGTCTGTACATGTCACTCCCAGTCTCCCAATTTATCCCTCCTCCCCTCACCCCCTGTAACCATAAGTTTGTTTTCTACATCTGTAACTTTACTTCTGTTTTGTAAGTAAGTTCATTTGTACCCTTTTTTTAGATTCCACATATAAACAATATGACGTTCATCTTTTTGTGTCTGACTTACTTCTCTCAGTATGACAATCTGTATGTCCATCCATGTTGCTGCAAATGGCATTATTTGTTCTTTTTTTGTGGCTGAGTACTATTTCTTTGTATATACATACCACATCTTCTTTGGAGGTTCCCAGGTGGCACAGTGGTTAAAAAAAAAAAAATCTGCCTGACAATGCAGGAGATGTAAAAGATGTGGGTTTGATCCCTGGATTGGGAACATCCCCTGGAGTAGGAAATGGTAACCCACTCCAGTATTCTTGCCTGGAAAATTCCATGGACAGAGGAGCCTGGCAGGCTACAGTCCATGGGATGGCAAAGACTAGGACACAACTTAGCAAATGAACACACGTACACTACATCTTCTTTATCCATTATGCTGTTGATGGACATCTGGGTTGCTTCTGCTGTCCTGGCATTGTAAATGGTGCTGCAATAAGCATTGGGGTGCATACATCTTTTTGAATTATGGTTTTCTCTGGGCATATGCTCAGGAGTGGGATTGCTGGATTATATAATAGGTCTATTTTTTAGCTTTTTAAGGAGCCTTCATACTGTTCTTAGTGGCTATACCGATTTACATCCCCACCAACAGTGCAGGGAGGTTCCTTTTTCTCCACACCCTCTTCAGCATTCATTGTACTTTTTTTTTTTTTTTTTTTTAATGGTGGCCACTCTGACCGGTGTGAGGTGATGCCTCATTGTACTTTTGATTTGCATTTCTGTGATAATGAGCCAGGTTGACCTAACTTATTTCCTCCCTGTTCATGGGGGCACCTGGAACCCATGCCAAGTAGCACACAAGCTTTTTTCATGAAAATCACTTCATCTTCAGAAATGGGATGAAGGAAGGGGGCAGGGTTGGATGGGCCACATCTAAGAACTGTTCAGGAGTGGAGGGTTCTGGGCTGTTAAAGATGGCCTGTTCAGTTCAGTTCAGTCGCTCAGTCATGTCCAACTCTTTGCCACCCCATGAACCACAGCATGCCAGGCCTCCCTGTCCATCACCAACTCCCGGAGTTCACCCAAACCCATGTCCATCGAGTCTGTGATGCCATCCAACCATCTCATCCTCTGTCGTGCCCTTCTCCTCCTACCCTCAATCCCTCCCAGGGTCAGGGTCTTTTCAAATGAGTCAAATCTTTGCATCAGGTGGCCAAAGTACTGGAGTTTCAGCTTCAACATCAGTCCTTCCAATGAACATCTCCTTTATGATGGACTGGTTGGATCTCCTTGCAGTCCAAGGGACTGGCAAGAGTCTTCTCCAACAACACAGTTCAAAAGCATCAATTCTTCCATGCTCAGCTTTCTTTATAGTCCAACTCTCACATCCATACATGACCACTGGAAAAATTATAGCCTTGACTAGACAGACCTTTGTTGGCAAAATAATGTCTCTGCTTTTTAATATGCTGTCTAGGTTGGTCATAACTTTCCTTCCAAGGAGTAAGCGTCTTTTAATTTCATGGCTGCAGTCACCATCTGCAGTGATTTTGGAGCCCCCCAAAGTAAAATCTGACACTGTTTCCACTGTTTCCCCATCTATTTCCCATGAAGTGATGGGACCAGATGCCATGATCTTCGTTTTCTGAATGTTGAGCTTCAAGCCAACTTTTTCACTCTCCTCTTTCACCTTCATAAAGAGGCTTTTTAGTTCCTCTTCACTTTCTGCCATAAGGGTGGTGTCATCTGCATATCTGAGCTTATTGATATTTCTCCCGGCAATCTTGATTCCAGCTTGTGTTTCTTCCAGTCCAGCGTTTCTCATGATGTACTCTGCATAGAAGTTAAATAAGCAGGGTGACAATATACAGCCTTGACGTACTCCTTTTCCTATTTGGAACCAGTCTGTTGTTCCTTGTCCAGTTCTGACTGTTGCTTCCTGACCTGCATGCAGGTTTCTCAAGAGGCAGGTCAGATGGTCTGGTATGCCCATCTCTTTCAGAATTTTCCACAGTTTCTTGTGATCCACACAGTCAAAGGCTTTGGCATAGTCAATAAAGCAGAAATAGATATTTTTCTGGAACTCTCTTGCTTTTTTGATGATCCAGCGGATGTTGGCAATTTGATCTCTGGTTCCTCTGCCTTTTCTAAAAGCAGCTTGAACATCAGGAAGTTCACGGTTCATGTACTGTTAAAGCCTGGCTTGGAGAATTTAAAGCATTACATTACTAGCATGTGAGATGAGTGCAGTTGTGCAGTAGTTTGAGCATTCTTTGGCATTGCCTTTCTTTGGGATTGGAATGAAAACTGACTTTTTCCAGTCCTGTGGCCACTGCTGAGTTTTCCAAATTTGCTGGCATATTGAATGCAGCACTTTCACAGCATCGTCTTTCAGGATCTGAAATAGCTCCACTGGAATTCCATCACCTCCACTATCTTTGTTCATAGTGATGCTTTCTAAGGCCCTCTTGACTTCACATTCCAGGATGTCTGGCTCTATGTGAGTGATCACACCATAATGATTATCTGGGTCGTGAAGATCTTTTTTGTACAGTTCTTCTGTATATTCTTGCCACCTCTTCTTAATATCTTCTGCTTCGGTTAGGTCCATACCATTTCTGTCCTTTATCGAGCCCATCTTTGCATAAAATGTTCCCTTGGTATTTCTAATTTTCTTGAAGAGATCTCTAGTCTTTCCCATTCTGTTGTTTTCCTCTATTTCTTTGCATTGATCGCTGAGGAAGGCTTTCTTATCTCTCCTTGCTATTCTTTGTAACTCTGCATTCAAATGGGTATATCCTTCCTTTTCTCCTTTGCTTTTTGCTTCCCTTCTTTTTACAGCTATTTGTAAGGCCTCCCCAGACAGCCATTTTGCTTTTTTGCATTTCTTTTCCATGGGGATGGTCTTGATCCCTGTCTCCTGTACAATGTCACGAACCTCCGTCCATAGTTCATCAGGCACTCTGTCTATCAGATCTGGTCCCTTGAATCTATTTCTCACTTCCACTGTATAATCATAAGGGATTTTGGAAGAGGGCCCGTAACTGCCAGTAATTTTAGCAAGGAAGGAGAGAAAAGGAAAACATGAACTAAAGCCTGAGAAAAGATCAGAATTGGGAGAAGAGGTGATAGAATGGTCTGTCAAGCTAAAGGGCAAAAGAAAAAAAAAAAAAAAAAAACAATAAACAGTGTATTAGGAAAGAGATTTGACGATTAATTTCTTCAACATGGTGTCTGCCTCTGGCCCTCCTCCACATAGTACACACCACTGAGATCAGAATATGTTCTTCAGTCTCAAAGTCATCAAGAGTAAACCCAGCTTCCTATATTGGAGGTTTTGGGGGTGGGAGTCTACCAGATAGAAATAAGTATATTTTCCACTTCATGATTTAATTTAGGGTTAAAGGCATAAAGTAAAAATGCATTTCTTAGACAAATACGTTTCCATATTCCAACAGTAATTCTTACCTACTTACTCAGAATATTTTTGGTGTGATGACATGAGACAGAAGAAGGGGGTCTCCCCTACACATGATTTTGTGCAACCAAATAGTCTAATAACCAGTGCATTTGTGCTCAGTCACGTCTGACTCTGCGACCCCACGAACAGTATCCCACCAAGTTCTGTCCATGGAATTTCCCAGGCAAGAATACAGGAGTGGGTTGCTATTTTATCCTCCAGGGGATTTTGCCCACCCAGGGATCAAACCTGAATCTCCTGTGTTGGCAGACAGGTTCTTTATCGCTGAGCCACTGGGGAAGCCCCTAATAACCGAGTAAGTAAATGTTTTCTGGACAAAATATTAGCAATTCTTAGGAAATCCTTGGCTTGAAGCGGGGCCAGATAAGAAGAGGCCTTGCAATCACTGGTGGACTCAGTACTAGGCTCCTCTTCCATGATGAAACCATCCCTGAAGGTGTTCAACTCCCTCCGAGAACGGATAACGCAAAACAAATGACCTATTTAATGCCTCAGCCTCTGAACCCTATCTTCTGCTCCGCATTCTGAAGCAGCCGAGAGGACCTGAACCAGACGATTCATGAGGAAGTAAGTAAACTAGCCCACACAGGACACTGCCCTCCTCATACAGAAGTGAGAGTAAGTTCAAAACTGGGTGGAAGTGTTTGCTGCAAAGGCCTTTGCTGCCCATGTTAAGCAACTCAGGCTCACACTCCCAGTGTCCTGGCAAGAAGCTCTCTCATAAGAGCGGGAAAAAGGCCAAAGCAGGACAAAACCTCCAAAACAGAAGCTCGGCAGCAAAACTGTGGGAGGGAGAGAAATGAGGCAATTGCCCTGGGCAAATGGGCAGGTGACTCAGCATGCCTGCAAGAGAGGAGTCGGAGGTTCCGGGGAAGTTAGGGCTCCTGTTCCCATGGGGCTGGTGGAGCGGAAAAGGGAGGGTTTCGTCCTCAAGGAAAACGCCGAGGTCCCAGGGTGCGAAGCTGAAAAGGGGGACGGACCTTCACCAAGGAATTTCTGGTTTCTCCGTCCATACCTAGGGTTAAACGCTGTGAAAAAGCAAATGTCCAGCAGGTGGCAGCACCAGATAACTGGAGTAAACACAGGCTGCAAAGCGAGGCCGACAGCTCCCTGGCACACTCTGCAGCGTACATTACTCCACTCTGTGACTTTCCTGGTGGGATTTCATTTAGTCATCAGCCCGTCGCTCCCTAAAAGGAAGAGCACTGAGTTCATTTGTGTGTTCCCAGCACCTATCACCGTGCCTGGCACATGCTTGGCTGTATCTGTAGATTGAATGAATCAATTAATCAATTGTTTCTTTTCCCACATATACAATTTTAAAATTCCCCTAAACTCAGTGGTAAAGAATCCGCCTGCCAAGCAGGAGACACAAGTTCAATCCTTGGGTCAGGAAGATCCCCTGGAGAAGGAAATGTATTCTTGCTTGGGAAATCCCATAAACAGAGGAGCCTGGTGGGCTACAGTCCACAGGATTGCAAAAGATTTGGACACGGCTGAGCGACTAAACAACAACAAAAACAAAAAAAACTAGAGAAAGGTCATCATTGGAAGTGATCCTATTCCCGTCTTATGACTACTGTCGTGTCGATTACAGATTTAATTAGTTTTAGCAATAGTGATAATAAAGCACCAGACTGGATTCATTCTCTATCCACCCTTCTGCCTACCTGCATTCTTTTTTTTTAATATAAATTTATTTATTTTAACTGGAGGTTAATTACTTTACAATATTGTATTGGTTTTGCCATACATCAACATGAATCCGCCACAGGTATACACATGCCTATCTGCATTCTTAGGTGATAGTCGTTCAGTCGTGTCAGACTCTGCAATCCCATGGACTATAGCCTGCCAGCCTCCTCTGTCCATGGAATTCTTCAGGCAAGAATACTGGAGTGGGTTGCCATTCTCTACTTAACTAATATATCCCTATCTTTCAGAGACTTTTTAAAAAATCATGGGTTTAAAAAAACAAGCAAACCCTGAGATTTATAAGGAAGGCAGTAATCATTCTCTGATTACGGTTCTGTTGTTGTTGTTTTTAACCAAGGACTCACTCATTCGCCAGCTATGCTTACTTTAAGTTTTACTCTTAAAAAACATTTCTTCCATTGGCCCTCTCCAAAATACATTACCGTGATGTGTGGCTTGTGCGTTTTTAGAATAGTTACTTACTAGTAATTTGAAGTAATAAAGATAAGGATTAAATAAAGTAATATGCGGGGTCTCCCTGATAGCTCAGCTTGTAAAGAATCTGCCTGCTGTGCAGAAGACCCCAGTTCAATTCCTGGGTGGGGAAGATCCCCTGAAGAAGAGATAGGCTACCCACTCCAGTATTCTTGGGCTTCTCTGGTGGCTCAGACAACAGTTAAGAATCCACCTGCAATGCAGGAGACCTGGGTTTGATCCCTGGGTCGGGAAGATCCCCTGGAGGAGGGCATGGCAGCCCACTCCAGTATTCTTTCCTGGAGAATCCCCATGGTCAGAGGAGCCTGGTGGGCTACAGCCCACAGGGTCACAAAGAGTCAGACATGATGAGCTACTTAGCTCAGCACAGCACAGACTAATGTGTAGTGAGAACCCACTGTGCACCAGGCCTTGTGCTGTACTGGTTTAGGGTGAAGACTGCCTATCACTCCTGACATAGAGTAAAAAAATCCTCACCCTTTGCCTAACCAGCTACACAAAACAGCCATGCTGGACACCAGAATAAGACCTTCCATATCTACCTATCTTTCCCTAAAAGCTAATGACAGGATCTTTGCTAATAAAACAGTGTCAGTCAACACAGTGAGTTGGAGTGTGAGGGATGTTTTATGAATAGCTGTGAGTTCTTTGAGGGCAAGAATGTCATGTTATATATTTTCATATCCCCAACACCTCACCCAGAGTCTGGAACACATTAAGGCCTCAATAAATATTTACTGAATGTGTGAAAACTATCAGGGTATTTCTCATTGAACAATGGTACTTGAGTCAGAGTCATGTTCTCAGCAGAAGAAAAAAAAATACTAGAGCAGATCATGGGAGCCATCACTCAGTAGACTCATAAAAATGGGCTTAGAACCAAAAAAGTCTGATAGCATCATGTGGAGACAATGACACCCTTGATTATCTCTCCCATCTCAGGAACTCCTATCCTCACCCTGTTCAACTTTGTTACACCTAATCATTTTGCTGTTGCTTTCACACCTTTATTATATATTAAATGCAACTTTCCTGAACTCAAGGAGTCCATATGAGTCCTTTCTATTCATAGGGGAAAGTTCTAAGTTAATATTACTCTCCCTAACTCTAAAAGAATATTATATCCTGAAAACAGTTATTTTAAATAGCGATGGTTCCCAGCTGTAGGCTTAATTCCTGTTCTCTTCCCATTCTGCTCATTCTCCGAAGGCACTCTCATCCACACCCATCATTTCTATACCAGTAACTCCTGATCTTCACCTGTAATTTAGGTTCGTCTCCTGAATTCCAAGTTCATACACACAGCTAATCACCTACTATAAACCTCGACCTCGATGTACCATAGCTACCTTAGATACATCATTTGTGTGTGTGTCTGTGTGTGTCTGTGTGTGTGTGTGTGTGTGTGTGTGTGTGTGGCTTAGTGGTGTCTGACTCTTTGTGATCCTATGGACTGTAGCCCACCAGGCTACTCTGTCCATGGAATTCTCCAGGCAAGAATATTGGAGTGGGTTGTCATTCTCCTCTCCAGGGAATCTTCCCAACCCAGGGATCAAATCCAGGTCTTCTGTATTTCTGGTGGATTCTTTACCATCTGAGCCACCAGGGAAGCCCTAAGTACATCATATTAAAGATCAATTTCAAGAACTTCTGGTTTAAAATGTAGATTGAGCATATCCATTTATTCTTTTTTCCAAAAACTATATTAAAATCATAGTAAAGAAATAAAAATGTGTGGACACTCTCCACCAACCCCATTCAACAAAGAAAATGGGAGAGAAGCATAGGAGTAGAGATTCCAACACAGTTCTGAAAGTCAGGAGGTGAATGAAGAGGGGTGAGCGATACTCAGAAGTTAGCTGCAGCCTAGAACACCGACAGCAAGACCACAGTCAATGGAGGAGTCCATCTGCCTGGAAAAACACTCTCAACTCACAGATTGCAAACTCTGTGGAGAAGGCAAGAGAATGAGACACAAGTGGAAAACAAACAAAAGTACTTCAGGATCTTCCAAAATATTAGGAGTGATGTTGCATCTATAAAGCAAAAGCAGGATAAAAGATGTGAGTGCTACAACTTCACATGTCTCCACCAACCTCCTACCTCAGTAAACACCACCATCATCCACCCAGTTTCCCAAAGCCAGAAAGTTGAAAGTGACCCTTAATTTTTCTCTTCTCCTTATGTCTCATCCAGTAAGCTAAGAGTTGATTCTGACTTCTCTTTCCCCACAGCCATAGTCTTTAATAGACTTTTATTATGTCTTCCCTGGATTGTCTCAATAGCTTTGTTACTGTCCCTTCTGACTCTAGGTTGAAGCCTTTTCAAGTAATTCCCTCAGATCTTCTAACTCCTAATCAACCAGCATCTGGAATACTGCCCTTCCATCACTGAGTGCTCAGTGGTTATCTTGAATAATATCTGACCATTTGTCTAGTCCCAGATTTTCACTACTTCATATCTTGTTCGCTGCATCCCACTCATAGGAACTTACTTTCAGTTCTGCCTCAAGACGCATCTCCTTTTTAAAACATGCTCTGTTCTCCCTCCCTGGAACCCCTGTTCTCTTTGCTGGCGTGGGAACTCCCTTAAGGCTCAACTTGAGTGTTACTTCCCCTAAGGAAGTTCCCTAACTTCCCTGGACTGGTGTGGGAATCCTGGCCCTTCTATGTCCTCTGTGTATCTCATCCACCTCCACTTACAGCATTTTTGTGTTAAATCATAATTGTATGTTTCCTGTCTCCCTGAGACCAGATGGAAGGCTCTTTGGGTCCCATGAATGAATGACAGCATCCATTCTGTGATAATGATCGTAATCACAGCAGAAGGAAACTCAAGAAACCCTCCATATAGTCCCCACCCTTGGGGTCATTGAGATATTATCACTTTCATTTAATTAGAGATTAAGTGAAGAAAGATGGCAACGCTAACCCTATATGCGAGACAGCAAAAGAGACACTGATGTATAGAACAGTCTTTTGGACTCTGTGGGAGAGGGAGAGGGTGGGATGATTTCGGAGAATGGCATTGAAACATGTATATTATCATATGTGAAACGAATCGCCAGTCCAGGTTCGATGCATGACACAGGATGCTCGGGACTGGTGCACTGGGATGACCCAGAGGGATGGGATGGGGAGGGAGGTGGGAGGGGGGGTTCAGGATGGGGAACATATGTACACCCGTGGCTGATTCATGTCAATGTATGGCAAAACCACTACAATATTGTAAAGTAGTTAGCCGCCAATCAAAATTAATTAATTTATATTTTAAAAAAGAGATTAAGTGATTTATTTATGGTTACAAAACTGGAGCATAGGGTTTGTATGTGTGATGGAAAAGAGGCAGGATGGGGAGAGCGTGGTGGTTATAACTAAAATCCTGGTTTCCCATCTTTTTAAAAAAGTTTCATTGGCATATAGTTGTCTTACACGTTGTGTTTAATTTCTGCTGTACAGCAAAGTGACTTAGTTACATATGGTAGTGGTTTAGTCACTAAGTCGTGTCTGACTCTTGTGACTCCATGGACTGTAGCCTGCCAGGCTCCTCTGTCCATGGTATTCTCCAGGCAAGAATACTCAGTTATTTTTATATATATATAAAACAAGCAATGCTCCCACAGGTTATCTCATTCATTTCTTCCCCTAATTCTCTCCCTTTAAAAAAAAAATATTTATCGTTTTGCTGTTCCAGGTCTTAGTTGTGATGTGCGGGACATATGATCTTCCTTACAGCATGTATGATCTGTAGTCGCAGCATGTGAACCCTCAGTTGCAGGACCTTTTAGCTGAGCATGTGGGATCTAGTTCCCTGATCAGGAATCAAACCCAGGCCCCACGCGTCAGGAGCTCAGAGTCTTAGCCACAGGACCACCAGGTAAGCTCCCCCTTTTTAACTTTTTAGATGAACCAAGTTGGGCTTTTGTCATTTACAAAATCCCAATTTAAATATTTTCTTTTCACCACAGGCTTCTCCTTCCCGTGAACACATAGGAAAGCATTTCACCAGTTACCAAACCATGTGGGTTCTACCTCTTCACCACCTCATTTTCTTCACCGAACTCAGGTCCTAGGTTTCCTTAACCCAGACTCCAGTCTCACCTCCTCTAAACATCCTCCAATTTCTGTCAAATAACTTTCTAGAAAAAAAGTTCTTCTTTTCCTTAACCCTCAGTGGCTTCCTAGGACTCAGAATAAAAACAAAGCTGCTCAAACAGACTCAACATGCTACGATTCTGCATTTGCTTTCTCTTTTGCTTCATCTCTCCTAACATACCCTTCAACCAAAGATGATCACTCACCCACCAGCGAAATATTTTCTGAACTTTCCTGCTTCTGTTCTTGTCATTTTCTCTCCACTCAGCAAAGATACAAATCCTACCCATTCTTCAAATGTCACCTTCTTCAGAAAGCCTAAAGCCTCTCAGACAGCAGAAAACTGCATTTCCTTGGCTTCTACAGTGCTTTAAACCTCTAGCAAAGCACGTTTGCTATGTGCTATAGTACATTCATACATATTATCTTCCCTGTCCTCAGGGAACTTTATAGCTTAAAAAAGAAAATAATATGGTTAACCATTTGGACTAAAGCTTTCCAGAATGTGCCATCCCAAAATGTGCCTCTTTGGCATATGGATTATTTTCAGCTAAATGCAATTGAAAACCAGCAGATGCAGGAGACTCTTGAGAGTCCCTTGGACAGCAAGGGGATCAAACCAGTCAGTCCTAAAGGAAATCAACCCTGAATATTCATTGGAAAGACTGATGCTGAAGCTGAAGCTCCAGTAAGTACTTTGGCCACCTGATGTGGAGAGCTGACTCATTGGAAAAGACCCTTATGTTGGGAAAGATTGAGGGCAAGAGGAGAAGGGGACAAGAGGATGAGATGGTTGGAAGGCATCACGGATTCAATGGACATGAGTTTGAGCAAGCTCCGTGAGACAGTGACGGACAGGGAAGACTGGCGTGCTGCAGCCCATGGGGTGGCAAAGTGTTGGACACGACAGAACGACTGAACAACAAGATGCAGGGAAAGCTCTTTACTTCCCCCAACTGCCCAGAAACAGAGTAAAAATTTCCCCTTTTGTAATGGAGATTTACATTTATAAAAGAAGTCTCCACTTAGAAAGGGGTCAGAGCAGCAAGAGAGCTACTCCCTAAGACAATTCACCACCTGGAAGCCTCTTATCTGCTTTACAGGAAAACCTCATAACCCACGTTTACCAGGCTTTCCTCTCCTCCCCTTTCTACAACTTGCCTCCTCCATCCAGAAGCTCAAAATCCCCTTTTCTTTGTTTACCCTAAGATGGTATATAAGCCTCAATCAGCCGGCCACTTCCTTGAGCTTTCATTTCTTTGGAAACTCATTGCATCTATACATAATGAAGTCTGGGTTTTTTTGTTGTTCTCTTATTAATCTATTTCTTATCAGTTTGATTGGAGAAGTGGGCAGCCAATGAACCTAGGGAGGGTAGAGAAAAAAGTTTCCCTCTCTTGCATTACTCAACATAGTCTTTCTGTACTACATACAAACAAACACCTGTGATGCTCTCGATATGACTTGGAGGTTTGGCCAGAGGGATTGTTTCTCCTCTCATTATTTAAAATCTTAGTTCAGTGTTGGAATCAATGCTTATTATGGAATCTGTGAAACAATGATTATGAAATTCCAGATAATTATAGCATTTTCTATTGTACTGTTCTCATGAATGTTTTCTGCACGAGAAGTCCCAATTTAAAATAAAGTCTAGAAGGAAACTGAATGTCTGAGCCTATCCTATTAAGGAAAAAAAAAAATTTGTCTGCTTGTCTTCTTCCTTGCTTTTTTTGTTTGTTTGTTTCTTCTTTCTTTCTAAGAGACAATCTACATGCAAGCTATGGCTCAGGTGTAATTATAAGTGCCAAATCGAAGTCAGCTCTTATTTACAAGTCCTTTGCCAAGTCAGCAGTCCATCTCCTCCTGTCTGATGTATGCAGGCTGCACCCAAACCAGTCTGAGTCATATTATTTGTTTGCCATGAAAATGGAGCATCTGATAGCATCTACTCCCTTTCTTGGTTCAGATCATGAATGTGGCTCCTCTCACCTCTCTAAGTCACCAGCTTTTGAGTATTTACAATCTGTGACAGTACAAAGAAATGGATTTTGAACTCTAAGCAGCCCATGGTAGAAGCAGGGAAGCCACAGCGGAAGCAAAACCAGAGTGGGTCCTGATAACAGTGAATTTTCTGTAAGTGGGAAGGAGTTATGAAAGGTGGCAGAGAGGAGTGACGATAGATGACTAAAAGCAAAGGAAGCTTGTAAAGAAAGCGGGACATTTGCTTATGGATGGACAGGAAGGAGAGAAAGCATCGTGCTCAACAGCCACTTAGAGAAGCATCTGTACGGGGATTAAAAAAGGGCTTTCTTCAAGTTGAGAAGAAATAAGGAAGTTATTCTCTTGAAAAGGTCGTGGTAATTTTAAAGCTGTGAGTGTGTGTATGCTCAGTTGTGTCTGACTCTTTTGTGACCCCCCCATGGACTGTAGCCCGTCCAGGCTCCTCAGTTCATGGAATTTTCCAGGCAAGAATACTGAAGTGAGTTGCCATTTCTTTCTCCATTTAAGGCTATGGGATGACATATTTAAATAGTTTGACTGGAATTTGGCTAAGTCCCTATCTGCATGCAATTCTATATAAACTGAGTTTTACAGAATCTTTGTTTCTGGGTGTTTACAGCCTGAATCTCGATCTCCATTTTTGCAGATGAGCTGTATTGAAAACATTGGTTTTCAGACTCTCTAATCCTGGTTTTTCAACCGGGCAGAGCCAATCAGCCAGCCCCGTTTTTGCTGGGTTAGCACAGTTAGTAAGAACCGAAGCCAACCTGATTAACTGGATGGGGACTCCTGCGCCTGGCTTGCTGAGGAAAGTAGGCAGATGTTGCTGATACAGAGTCGAAGAATCTGTGGGTAACTGATCCAACACAGAATCTAAGAGTCAGGATATTGGAGTCAAAGTTGCATCTGGTTTGTGGTCAAAACAGCAGGAATCTGAATCTCTGTAGTGCGGACTTTGAGCAAATCACTCAATTTCTTTATGATTCAGTTTCCTGTGACCTTGAACAAAACACTATTTCTCTCAGATTTGGCTTCCTGTGAAAAATCAGAATATGAAGTTGTTGTGAGGATTAAATGAGATCAAGTATGTGAAAGTGTTTTATAGTCTGCAAAGTGTTATATAAACATAAGGCATTATGAATTTGGGGTTACGGTCTTGAAAACATTATGATTAAGCAATGGTTTCTATGAGTTTCTGAAAGCAGGTGACTCATGCACATTGTGTGTGGAAAGGATGAGCCATTTACTAGCTCAACATTAATTCAAATGTTTATTAATGGCATACTAGGTGCCAAGAGTGCTTTAAGTGCTGGAGATATGCTGTGAAAAGAACAGGTAAAAATTCCTGTCCTCATGGGCAGGATGAATGATAAGCAGACTAGTAAAAACAGAGGAGGGCTGAAAAAATTCCTCGTGTAAAATCTGGGGATCCATTATTGTGAAGTTAATGTAGAATAGTTTTCAGTTGAAAATAAAAAGATAATGAGACAGGTAGTCCAGTGGCTAAGACTTTGGGCTCCCAATTCGAGAGAGCATAGGGGAGGGTGGGAGGAGGGTGGGTGGGCAGGGTACAATCCCTGTCAGGGATCTAGACCCCACAAGTTGTAACTAAGAGTTTGTATGCCATGACTAAAGATCCCATATGCTGCAACTAGCCCCAGTACAGTCAAATAAATAAAAATAAATATTAGAAAAAGATAATGAAATATCAATAGACAGAGAACTGAGGAAATCCCAACAGTCAGGAGGAGGTCACATCCAAACTCCTTTCACCTCCCTGCCCACAAGAACTTTAGCTGGTTAAGAACTGAGAACAAAGGCTGGGCAGAGGCTGGGAGTCAAGTGCTTTATAGCTGGCATTCATGTAAAGAGTTTAAGGGGATATGTCTTAGAGAAAAGTAACACAGGGAAGGGAAATAGGGAGGGCCGTGGTTGGTGAGAAAGAGGATGGTCAGGATGGCTCGCTGAGAAGGTAGCATCTGAGCAGAGGCCTAAAGGAGGGGAGAGAACCATCCACACAGACATCTGGGGCATCCCGTGCTCATAGGAAGGACAATGAATGGAAGACCCTGAGAGGGGAGTAGGCCTGCTATGCGTGAGAGACAGCAAGGTACCAGTGAGCTTGTAGTGAAGTGAGTGAGGGAGGGGAAGAGCAAGTAAAAGGCAGCATCGGAGGGAATGGGGCCACATATTGGGGGCTTGGAAAGATGCTGGATTTTACTTTGGTTGAGATGGTAAACCACTGAAAGATGTTGAGCAGAAGAGTAACATGATCTGAAGGTTCTGACAGGATCACCCAGGCCACCGTGTAGAATACTGATTACAGGGAACAAACGCAGAAGCAGAGAGACCAGAGGGAAACTATTGAAATAACCTGAGGAGAGATACAGTGACTTGGACCAGGGTGGAACCAGTGGTGGTCAGAAGTGGATGAACTTGGAATACATTTTGAAGGTAAGACCAACAGGATTTTCTGACAGATTGGATGTGGGTGTAAGAGAAAGGCAAACATGCAGAACAACTCTAAAGGTTTTAGCCTGAACAACCAGAAGGTCCAATTGACTTTTTACTGCCATGAGGGTGAGTAGGGGTGAGTGGGGTTGGTTTGAGAAGTCAAGGATCATTTTTCTGTTTCTCTTCTGATTCTGTTAAGTGTGGGAGTTCAAATTTAACGAGCAAGTGAAAATCACTCAGTCGTGTCCAACTGTTTGTGACCCCATGGACTGTAGCCTGCCAGGCTGCTCTGCCCATGGAATTCTCCAGGCAAGAATACTGGAGTGGGTAGCCGTTCTCTTCTCCGGGACATCTTCTCAACCCAGGGATCAACCCAGCTCTCCAGCATTGCAGGCAGATCTTTTACTGTCTGAGCCACTAGGGAATCCCAAGAATACTGGAGTGGGTGGCCTTATCCCTTCTCCAGGGGATCTTCCTGACTCAGGAA
Organism: Bubalus kerabau; assembly: GCF_029407905.1. Lineage (NCBI taxonomy): Eukaryota > Metazoa > Chordata > Mammalia > Artiodactyla > Bovidae > Bubalus > Bubalus kerabau. The sequence continues at coordinate 23,617,976 of NC_073624.1, forward strand.
TTAACCAGGGTCTCCTGCATTGTAGGTGGGTTCTTTACCAGCTGAGCTACCATGGGAAGCCCTGGTAAATGAGTAAAGGTGGAGAAAGAAAATAGCAAAGTTAAACAGAAATGGCATTCCAAGAGTAGGTTGAAGCTATAAGTGCAAAAATAGAAGGGTAGGGGATAGGTCTACCTAACAAGCTTTCTAGAAGCAAAGGGAGATAACTGGGTTGAAGAGTTGGGAGGAGCCAGGGAGTTGGGATAACACAGCAAAGACTTGCATCTTGCTATTGTAGGTGTCCATTACTGGGGCACAGGAGGGAGTGTCAGGTGAAAATTGGATGGTGGACCATAACATCTCATTAAGTCATAGGATGTGTGAGTGAAGAGCAAGCAAGAATTTCAGCAAAGACAACCCAGTGGTCTTGGGATGGGAGAGGAATTGACGGCATATCTTGAGAAGGCAATGGCAACCCACTCCAGTACTCCTGCCTGGAAAATCCCATGGATGAAGGAGCCTGGTGGGCTGCAGTCCATGGGGTCGCGAAGAGTCGGACATGACTGAGCGACTTCACTTTCACTTTTCACTTTCATGCATTGGAGAAGGAAATGGCAACCCACTCCAGTGTTCCTGCCTGGAGAATCCCAGGGATGGGGGAGCCTGGTGAGCTGCCATCTATGGGGTCGCACAGAGTTGGACACGACTGAAGCGACTTAGCAGCAGCAGCTTGAGGAAAAGGGTTCAGTTGAGAGCATGTCATCCATGTGGCATGAAAACCAATACATTTTTTAGGTGTTCTTCCTTTTGGCTCACTGACCCATCCAATCTACTTTTGAGTTCTGTAGGTTCTACTTCCAAAGTGTTTCTTGGATCTGTCCATTTCTACTGTTTTCCGCTGCTAATACTCTAGTCTAGGTGACTAAAATCTCTTCCCATTAATATCGAAACAGTCTCCTAAATGTTTCTCCGTGTTTATCCTTATCTCTTTGTAATCTATTCCCACATAGATGTAGGAGGGAGCTTATTAAAATGTCAATCAGCTCTTGATAGTTTCCTTAAAATTCCTCACTGACTCCCTATTGCCCTTAGAATAAATAATAGTGATAAAGATAGCACATCTATGATACATACTGGCCCTCCACTAAGGCCATTACATGTAGAAATTTGCTTAATATTCAACCCTATGAGGCAGGTACTATTATTATAATTTATATGTATCAAATGAGGAAGCTGAAGCACTGAAAGGTAATTTTTTCAAAAGGCACGCCCTAACCTGTTTTCCCAGAAAGCAGAGGCTGAAGTAAATGCATATGTCCCACAACTTAACTAGAGAGTGCACCCTCAGGAAGCAGGAGTGAAGTCGGGTCAGGAGGAAGTGATGGGGCCACTGCGTGGTATCCAGTCCCACTGATGGCTTGATCGTGCCTGAACAACTCTGAGAAGCTATGTGAGGGCATCCCTGGTGGTCCAGTGGTTAAGGCTTGTAGGGATGCAGGGAACATGGGTTCAATCCCTGGTCCAGGAAGATTCCACAAGCCAAGGAGCAATTAAGCCTATGTACCACAGCTACTACGAGCTATAACTACTGAAGCCCATGCACTCTAGAGCCAGAGCTCCGCAACAAAGTGTAGCCCCCACTTGCCGCAACTAGAGAAAGCCCGAGCACAGCAAAGAAGACCCAGTGTAGCCAAAATAAATAAAATAAAATAAAAGACATAGTTACTTGGCATAAGTTAAGGCAAAGTGGTTATCACAATAAATTTAGTTAAAATCCATTACCACACAGTTAGAATTTTTTTTCCTGTGATAAGAACTTTAAAGATTATTCTTTTAGGAAGCTTCAAATATGCAACATAGTATTGTTAACTATAGTCCCCCTGCCGTATGTTACATCTCCAGGATTTATTTATTTTATAACTCTAAGTTTTTACCTTTTAACTGAAACCATATAACTCAGATTGGGACGTGAACTCAAGCACTGGAACTTGAAGCCAGCCAAAACCCACACTGGGACTTCAACCTTTTAACTGAGATCACACTTGGTCTCAGGACTTAGTGAAGCTCAGGTTCTTGATACCTCGTGGCAGAAAGAATTCAGTGAGAAAGTGACAGGTAAGAAGTGGAGAAACACATTCCACAAAGAGAGTGTGGGCCATCTCAGAAGCTGAGAGTGGCACTAGGGTATGGGGTTGTCAGTTTTTATAGGGATGGGTAATTTCATAGGCTAATGAATAGGAGGGGTATTTCAGTGATTTTGGGGAAGGGGTAGGGATTTTCCGGTTTGGGGCCATCACCCACTTTTTGGTGGTTGGCCTAGGGACAGGCGAGCCTGGTGGGCTGCTGTCTATGGGGTCACACAGAGTCGGACACGACTGAAGTGACTTAGCAGCAGCAGCAGCTTGGGACTGTCATGGCACCTATTGGGGGTGTTACTTAGCTTGCTGATGTGTTCCAGTGAGCATGTAGGTCTAGTGGAAGTTGACTTGTCCACAGTCTTGAACCTAGTTGGTTCTTACCAGTTTATGTTATGTCATTCTTTTAAATGTTGCGCTTGCCCCCTTCCCTCCTCTTTCATAACCACCTGCACCCATTTTACCAACCCTTCTCACCTCCAGCCTCTGGCAACCACCAAAGTCTTCTGTCGATTTATGAGATCTTTTAAATATTTTTTAAAAATTTTAAGCTTTCATTTAAGTAAAATCATACAATATTTTAGTTGGCTAAAAGCTAAAAAGTCTTTGTTCAGTAGGTAACCTAACTTGTTCTACCTATCAGAAACACAATTTGGATCCAAATATTTTAGATAAACCAGTACGTTCTATATTATTTGTATCTAACTCACATATAAAATTTTTAAATAAATGCTATAAGATTCCTTTGTGCTGTGAGATTCATTCATTCGTCATATTATTCACTATAATGCTGTTTGTGTCTGTCTGAATGTTTATGTCTACATATGTATATTTTGTATATGTGATATTTTTCTACTTATGGATGGTATTGCCAAAATTCATAAAAGAACTCTGCTTTAATTGGTTTAAAAAGGAACACTGAAATAAGTATTCCTAAAACTGTCAGGAAAAGAGAAATTAACCCAAATTGGTTGACTTTTTTTTTTTTCCAAGTCCATTTGATCTCAGATAATGTATGGTAATAAGACTAGTTTAATATTGCTGGTTAAAGAAAAAAAAAGTTGTGTCCTGAAAGTTGTTGTCATTAAATATCATGCAGACATACAATTTTATTATATTTGGGTTTTTTAGTCCAATGAGAGTATGTTATCTCTACTAGCTGTTTAAAATTATAAATTTATTCTAAGGCATATGTTTAATCCTTAGTTTCTTTACTCTCATGACTTTTAATATTTTCCTAACACACATGTTATAAAATTCGTTAACAAGAAAACAACCTTAGATGAAATTTTCATGAACAATTCAAACATAATTGTTAGCAATATGTGTGTTAAATGGAAGTGAATAACAAGTTTTTACATGAGCCTTTCTGCTTAAGAATATTTTCCAAAATCTTTTGGGTATCTTAAAACTTTGAAGTTATACTCAGTTAAGTTAAATGATGTTCTTTGATTATCTAAAATCATTTCCAAATAAGATAAAATACCAAACCTTAATTTGCTAAACATTTAGTTTAATTTTATTTACTTTGGCCTCGTTATAGACCAACTTAAGATATTTGGGACTGTCAAAAAATATATTATTTTATCATATTGAAAAACTTTACTATGAAGAAACAGATGCCTCTAAAAATTATAAAATTGCTATATTCATAAATTTTCTAATTTAACACAGAATGCTAATATATACATACATATATAAAACGTGTGTGTGTTCACATGTGTTCACAATTGCTTACTTCCTTGCTTTCCCTGGAAATTAAGGTTACAAAGGGTTAAGAATTCTAATCAACATATGTAAATTAGCTATTAAGAATAATAAAAATGTAGGGAAAACTCCTGTGTGCAAAGTATGCAAGAAAAATAAAGCAGGATGTGAGACATGAAGGATGCTTTTTTAAGAAAAAGGACAGTAATTTTATCCTAAAGTATTAGTTTAAGGTTATTTAAAAGTTGTTTCAGATGAGAAAGAGGAAAATAAAGGGCAAAAACCTAGACAGATACATTAGTTGTTCAGTCATGTCAAACTTTATGACCCCATGAACCGTAGCCTGAGAGGCTGCTCTGTCCATGGAATTCTCCAGGCAAGAATACTGGAATGGGTTGCCATTCCCTTCTCCAGGGGATCTTCCTGACCTTAGAATTGAACCCAGATCTCCGCATTGCAGGCAGATTCTTTACCGTTTATAGGATGTTTAAAACGAAAGAGAAAGAAGGTCTTTTCTCATGTGGTCAAGCTGGCCAAAAGTATTCATCATAAGGTTTTAAAATGAATTTTAATATCAATAGTGTACTGATACAGAACTGGAGTTTGATTACTGGTCTGTTCTTAATATGATACTGTAACAAATTTTTCTTTACCTGTTGAGTGGTTCAGTGGTAAAAATAATCCACCTACCAATGCAGGAGACCAAGAAAAAGCCATGAAGCTTTCATGCTCCATCATTTCGCCTCACTTGGCAGCTCCCAGCCCCACTGACGGTGTGCTGCCATCTCCAGAGCCATTGTTCAGCCTGGGTCCCTCCCAAACTAACAAGGAAAGTGAGTGACATGAACATGCAAGAGGTGGCCACAGACTGTGGCCAGAAACACAGGACAAGGAACGACACAGGAACCTTCAGCTCGCCTTCAGAGGCTTTTTCTTTACAGTATTGTTTCATTTGGGCTTCCCTGGTGGCTCAGTGGTTAAGAATCTGCCTGCCAATGCAGGAGAAGTGGGTTCAATCCCTGGGTCAGGAAGATCCCCTGGAAAGGAAAGTGGCAGCCCACTCTGAATTTCCCATTCTTGCCTGGGAGAAATCCCATGGACAGAGGAGCCTGGAGGGCTCCAGTCCATGGGATCACATAAGAGTCAGACACACCCCTTAGTAACTAAACAACAATAATCTGCCTAGGAAACAAAGATTCTGTATCTGATCAAAATAATTTCCTGTGCTTTGTATTCTCTATATTATGTTTTTGATTACTTAAGAATACAGACTTCTAAATATTGGAAGTTCTAAGTTGTGTCTCTCTTTTTTAACAGTCATGTGACCTGTATTTGCCCTTGAATCTTTTATTGTCACTTTGGTTATCTTTTATTTTTAATATTATTTATTTCTTTGACTGCACCAGGTGTTAATTGTGACACTCAGGGTCTTTAGTTGCAGGATCTTTTTTTTTTCCTTTGTCAGTTGAGGCATGCGAGATCTAGTTCCCTGATCAGGGATCCAACACAGGCCCCCTGCATAGGAAGTGCAGGGTCTTAGCACTTAGGTCCAGTGGCCCAGGGGCTGGGGACCTCTGCTATAATGAGCTTTCATCAGATTTTTAACCATGGGCATTTTAAAGTTTGTCATTCACACACAAATAATGTCTTACACTTCTTCGTTCTGGAAGTGGTGGCAGTCAACTCAGGTGAAAATGCTTCACCTCAGGGAGATTCACAGAAAACAGCCTGACGAGTATTCTGGAGAGCAGGTTTCTGATAACATAAAAATCATGACACTGGACTGGGTAAATAAAAATTCAAAAAACTCTAATGGAGCCTTATGGTCAGGCCACCCAAGATGGCTGTTCTCTTGCTCTCTGTACATTCCCTGCTCCACCAGTATCTGCTTCACCTACACTCTTTGCACATAACTGACCTTAGTTCATACTTGCCCCAGGCCCCAGCTAGTGACTGTTCTTATCAAAGTGGTGGGGAGCGGGCTTGCCCATTTGCTGGTTTCCCTGGTAACTAATAAGCCAACCTGACATCATTTCCTCCTATATATGGCAATCTCTCCTTTCCCTGCCAGGAGCAAAGACCTCCACTATGTCCTGCCTGTCACCTGCCACACATGGTAGGGTCTTGCTCCAGGACCTTGCTTCAGGCATGTAACTTTCCACCATCCATTAAATCACTGATGTCTCTGTCACTAACACTGGTCTCTTTCTTCAGTCTTAAACCTGGGCAAGTACAGGCCTTGTAGGCCTATGGATTGCAGCCCAACAGAGAATCTGATGAATTTATAAAATCGCTAACCCCAAATCAAGCAAAGCAAGAGTAATTTCCTGGGGCTGAATGGACTGATAAGGATGATTATAATTTTTCCGACCTTTTTGTTTGAAACATCACTGGTTCTTTAATGTTTCATTATTCAGATTTAAGGAACCACTTTTCTTTTTTAAGCTATCTTTAACTCATAGAAATATGTTAAAGTATGCTATGTGAATAAAGATGAAATATTTACTTTTTTCTTTCTACCAGATCCTTCATGAATTTGGAAGCTCTTATTAAATATTCTCATTTTCATGATAATATAATTATTTGTTAAATAAAAATCTGATGTTCTGGTAAAGTAACTGGCTGTCCAGTGGTTAGGACCCCACAGCAGGGGCCATGGGTTTCATCCCTGACTGATCCCTGATCAGAGAATTGAGATACCAGGCAGCCAAAAAACCCAAAAAATCTGTTGTGTTTATTAATAGGACACAGTTTGAAACATTGGTTATATTACTAAGGCTTTCATTGGAATGGTGAATTTGAGAATGATGTGCATAAAATCAGATATGACCAGAAAGCTTCAAGAACTAAGGTTCACTGTAGGGAATCCAAGCTTACAATGCCCTTTTAGAATACTCACCTGGCTTATACGCTTCCTGGTCTTACAGGTAAGTGAGAAAGATTACTTCCTAATGGACAAAGGAGGCTTAAAATACCTGAGAAAGGAGGAATGCACCAAATCTATAGCTACTGAAGATGAAGACTGATGATAAATTCTTGGCTTCGCATCCTACCCTCACAAGGCATTTAAAAATCTAATCTGAGTTCCCTTATTTAAAGTTCCAGCAAAGCAGACTTAAGAGAGCCTAAATCACTTCAGTTCAGTCGCTCAGTCATGTTCAGCTGTTTACGACCCCATGGACTATAGTACTCCAGGCCTCCCTGTCCATTGCCAACTCCTGGAGTTTACTCAAACTCATGTCCATCAGGTCGGTGATGCCTTCCAACCATACCATCCTATGTCATCCCCTTCTCCTCCCGCCTTCAATCTTTCCATAAATCAGGGTTTTTTCCAATGAGTCAGTTCTTCACATCAGATGGCCAAAGTATTGGAGTTCCAGCTTCAGCATCAGTCCTTCCAATGAACACCCAGGACTGATCTCCTTTAGAATGGACTGGTTGGCTCTCCCTGCAGTCCAAGGGACTCTCAAGAGTCTTCTCCAACACCACAGTTCAAAAGCATCAATTCTTCGGTGCTCAGCTTTCTTTATAGTCCAACTCTCACATGCATACATGACCACTGGAAAAACCATAGCTTTGACTAGACAGACCTTTGTTGCCAAAGTAATGTCTCTGCTTTTTAATATGCTGTCTAGGTTGATCATCTTTTCTTCCAAGGAGCAAATGGCTTTTAATTTCATGGGTGCAATCACCATCTGCAGTGATTTTGGAGCCCAGAAAAATTAAGTTTGTCACTGTTTCCATTGTTTCCCCATCTATTTGCCATCAAGTGATGGGACCAGATGCCATGATCTTAGTTTTCTGAATGTTGAGCTTTAAGCCAAATTTTTCACTTTTCTCTTTCACTTCCAAAAGTGGCTCTTTAGTTCTTCCTCGCTTTCTGCCATAAGGGTGGTGTCATCTGCATATCTGAGGTTATTGATATTTCTCCCGGCACTCTTGATTCCAGCTTGTGCTTCATCCAACCTGGAATTTCCCATGATGTACTCTGCATATAAGTTAAATAAGTAGGGTGACAATATACAGCCTTGACATACTCCTTTCCTGGTTTGGAACCAGTCTGTTGTTCCATGTCCAGTTTTAACTGTTGCTTCCTGACCTGCATACAGATTTCTCAGGAGGCAGGTTAAGGTGGTCTGGTATTCCAGACCATTCCATCTCTTTTTTTTTTTTTAAACTTTACAATATTGTATTGGTTCTGCCATATATTGAAATGAATCCGCCACAGGCATACATGTGTTCCCCATCCTGAACCCTCCTCCCTCGTCCCTCCCCATACCATCCCTCTGGGTCGTCCCAGTGCACCAGCCACAAGCATCCAGTATCGCGCATCAAACCTGGACTGGCGACTCATTTCATATATGATATTATATATATTTCAATGCCATTCTCCCAAATCATCTCACCCTCTCCCTCTCCCACAGAGTCCAAAAGACTGTTCTATACATCTGTGTCTCTTTTGCTGTCTCGTATACAGGGTTATTGTTACCATCTTTCTAAATTCCATATTATATGTGTTAGTATACTGTATTGGTGTTTTTCTTTCTGGCTTACTTCACTCTGTATAATAGGCTCCAGTTTCATCCACCTCATTAGAACTGATTCAAATGTATTCTTTTTAATGGCTGAGTAATACTCCATTGTGTATATGTACCACTGCTTTCTTATCCATTCATCTGCTGATGGACATCTAGGTTGCTTCCATGTCCTGGCTATTATAAACAGTGCTGCGATGAACATTGGGGTACACGTGTCTCTTTCCCTTCTGGTTTCCTCAGTGTGTATGCCCAGCAGTGGGATTGCTGGATCATAAGGCAGTTCTATTTCCAGTTTTTTAAGGAATCTCCACATTGTTTTCCAGAGTGGCTATATTAGTTTGCATTCCCACCAACAGTGTAAGAGGGTTCTCTTTTCTCCACATCCTCTCCAGAATTTATTACTTCTAGACTTTTGGATCGCAGCCATTCTGACTGGCGTGAAATGGTACCTCATAGTGGTTTTGATTTGCATTTCTCTGATAATGAGTGATGTTGAGCATCTTTTCATGTGTTTGTTAGCCATCTGTATGTCTTCTTTGGAGAAATGTCTATTTAGTTCTTTGGCCCATTTTTTGATCTCTTGAAGAATGTTCCAGTTTGTGGTGATCCACATAGTCAAAGGCTTTGGCATAGTCAATAAAGCAGAAATAGATGTTTTTCTGGAACTCCCTCACTTTTTCAATGATCCATCAGATGTTGGCAATTTTGATCTCTGGTTCCTCTGTCTTTTCTAAAACCAGCTTGAACATCAGGAAGTTCACAGTTCACATATTGCTGAAGCCTGACTTGGAGAATTTTGAGCATTACTTTACTAGCATGTGAGATGAGTGCAATTGTGCGGGAGTTTGAGCATTCTTTGGCATTGCCTTTCTTTGGGATTGGAATGAAAACTGACCTTTTCCAGTCCTGTGGCCACTGCTGAGTTTTCCAAATTTGCTAGCATATTGAGTGCAACACTTTCACAGCATCATCTTTCAGGATTTGAAATAGCTCCACTGGAATTCCATCACCTCCTCTAGCTTTGTTCGTAGTGATGCTTTCTAAGGCCCACTTGACTTCACATTCCAGGATGTCTGGCTCTAGGTCAGTGATCACTCCATCCTGATTATCTGGGTCGTGAAGATCTTTTTTGTACAGTTATTCTGTGTATTCTTGCCACCTCTTCTTAATATCTTCTGCTTTGGTTAGGTCCATATAATTTCTGTCCTTTATCGAGCCCATCTTTGCATGAAATTTTCCCTTGGTATTTCTAATTTTCTTGAAGAGATCTCTAGTCTTTCCCATTCTGTTGTTTTCCTCTATTTCTTTGCATTGATCGCTGAGGAAGGCTTTCTTATCTCTCCTTGCTATTCTTTGGAACTCTGCATTCAGATGCTTATATCTTTCCTTTTCTCCTTTGCTTTTCACTTCTCTTCTTTTCACAGCTATTTGTAAGGCCTCCCCAGATAGCCATTTTGCTTTTTTGCATTTCTTTTCCATGGGGATGGTCTTGATCCCTATCTCCTGTACAATGTCACGAACCTCCGTCCATAGTTCATCAGGCACTGTGTCTATCAGATCTAGTCCCTTAAATCTATTTGTTACTTCCACTGTATAATCATAAGGGATTTGATTTTGGTCATACCTGAATGGTCTAGTGCTTTTCCCTACTTTCTTCAATTTAAGTCTGAATTTGGGAATAAGGAGTTCAATGTGTGAGCCACAGTCAGCTCCTGGTCTTGTTTTTGTTGACTGTATAGAGCTTCTCCATCTTTGGCTGCAAAGAATATAATCAATCTGATCTTGGTGTTGACCATCTGGTGATGCCATGTGTAGAGTCTTCTCTTGTGTTGTTGGAAGAGGGTGTTTGCTATGACCAGTGCGTTCTCTTGGCAAAACTCTATTAGTCTTTGCCCTGCTTCATTCCATATTCCAAGGCCAAATTTGCCTGTTACTCCAGGTGTTTCTTGACTTCTTACTTTTGCATTCCAGTCCCCTGTAATGAAAAGGACATCTTTTTTGGGTGTTAGTTCTAAAAGGTCTTGTAGGTCTTCATAGAACCATTGAACTTCAGCTTCTTCAGCATTACTGGTTGGGGCATAGACTTGGATTACTGTGATAGTGAATGGTGTGCCTTGGAAATGACCAGAGATCACTCTGTCGTTTTTGAGATTGCATCCAAGTACTGCATTACGGACTCTTTTGTTGACCATGATGGCTACTCCATTTCTTCTGAGGGATTCCTGCCCGCAGTAGTAGATACAATGGTCATCTGAGTTAAATTCACCCATTCCAGTCCATTTTAGTTTGCTGATTCCTAGAATGTCAACATTCACTCTTGCCATCTCTTGTTTGACCACTTCCAGTTTGCCTTGATTCATGGACCTGACATTCCAGGTTCCTATGCAATACTGCTCTTTACAGCATCGGACCTTGTTTCTATCACCAGTCACATCCACAGCTGGGTATTGTTTTTGCTTTGGCTCCATCCCTTCATTCTTTCTGGAGTTATTTCTCCACTGATCTCCAGTAGCATATTGGGCACCTACTGATCTGGGGGTTTCCTCTTTCAGTATCCTATCATTTTGCCTTTTCATACTGTTCATGGGGTTCTCAAGGCAAGAATACTGAAGTGGTTTGCCATTCCCTTCTCCAGTGGACCACATTCTGTCAGATCTCTCCACCACGACCCGCCCGTCTTGGGTTGCCCCACGGACATGGCTTAGTTTCATTGAGTTACATTAGAACTATCTAAAAGCAGACCTCCTTAACTGCCTCCTGAGAAACCTGTATGCAGGTCAAGAAGCAACAGTTAGAACTGGACATAGAACAACAGACTGGCTCATAACTGAGAAAGGAGTATGTCAAGGCTATATATTGTCACCTTGCTTATTTAACTTACATGCAGAGTACATCATGAGAAATGCCAGGTTGGGTGAATCACAAGCTGGAATCCAGATTGCCAGGAGAAATACTTGCAACCTCAGATACGCAGATGATACCACTTCAGTGGCAGAAATTGAGGAGGAACTAGAGCCTTTTGATGAAGGTGAAAGAGGAGAGTGAAAAAGCTGGCTTAAAATTCAACATTTAAAAAACTAAGATCATGGCAGCTAATCCCATCATTTCATGGCAGATGGATGGGAGAAAAGGGGAAACAGTGGCAGATGTTATTTTCTTGGGCTCCAAAATCACTGTGGATGGTTACTCCAGCCACAAAATTAAAAGACACCTACCCCTTGGAAGGAAAGCTATGACAAAACTAGACATCATGTTAAAAAACCTAGACAGAGTGTTAAAAAACAGAGACATCATTTTTCCAATAAATGTCTGTCTAGTCAAAGCTATGGTTTTTCCAGTAGTCATGTATGGATGTGAGAGTTGGACCATAAAGAAGGCTGAGCACCAAAGAACTGATGCTTTGTGTGCTGGAGAAGACTCTTGAGACTCACTTGGATAGCAAGAAAATCAAAGCAGTCGATCCTAAAGGAAATCAGTCCTGAATTTTCATTGGAAGAACTGATGCTGAATCTGAAGCTCCAACACTTTGGCCACCTGATACAAAGAGCCAACTAACTGGAAAAGACCCTGATGATGGGAAAGATTGAGAGCAGGAGAAGAAGAGGGCAACACAGGATGAGATGGTTGGATTGCATCACTGACTCAATGGACATGGGTTTGAGCAAACTCCCGGAGACAGTGAAGGACAGGGAAACCTGGAGTTCTGCAGCTCATGGGGTCACAAAGAGTGGGACACAACTTAGTGACTGAGCAACAATAATAAAAGGGCTCTGCAAGCTAACGTCAGACCCGTTCGTGCTTTGCTCTGAAAAAAATAACCATGACTGTGACATTGATATACATGCCATCACCAAAGACATTCGGACTGCAAACCAGGAAATTCGAAGTAAGATTGTGACAGTCATCCTCTCTCCATCATCTAACCATGCTTTGAGCCCACCATCCAGAAATAATTTTTACTTCTTTTCTAGTCCTCAAACCTGGGTTTATAATTTGCTCTACCCATGAAACTCTGAGTTTTTGTTTGTTTTGTTTTAATAGAAATGCCTTTTACTGGGTGTGCTCAGTCACTCAGTCATGTCTGACTCTTTGCAACCCCATGGACTGTAGCCTGCCAGGCTCCTCTGTACATGGAATTTTCCAGGCAAGAATACTGGAATGGGTCGCCATTTCCTTCTCCAGGGGAATCTTCCTAACCCAGGGCTTGAACGTGCATCTTCTGTATTGCAAGTGGATTCTTTACCACTAAGCCACCTGGGAAACCCCTTTTTTCCTGGGGAAGTGGGATTTTCAAATGGCAGATTGAAGGTTGGCAGAATATGCTGCCCCCAAATATGCCTCTTTAGCATATGAATTTTTTTGAGCTAAGAGAAGCAGAAGATATCAAGAAGAGGTGGCAAGAATACACAGAACTATACAAAAAAGATCATCATGACCCAGATAATCATGATGGTGTGATCACTCACCTAGAGCTATACATCCTAGAATGCAAAGTCAAGTGACCCTTAGGAAGCATCACTACAAACAAAATTAGTGGAGGAGATGGAATTCCAGTTGAGCCATTTCAACCCTAAAAGATGATGCTGTGAAAGTGCTACACTCAATATGCCAACAAATTTGGAAAACTCAGCAGTGGCCACAGGACTGGAAAAGGTCAGTTTGCATTCCAATCCCAAAGAAAGGCAATGCCAAAGAATGCTCAGACTACTGCACAATTGCATTCATCTCACACGCTAGGAAAATAATGCTCAAAATTCTCCAAGTTAGGCTTCAACAGTATGTGAACCGTGAACTTTCAGATGTTCAAGCTGGACTTAGAAAAGGCAGAGGAACCAGAGATCAAATTGCCAACCTCTGTTGGATCATCAAATAAGCAAGGGAGTTCCAGAAAAACATCTATTTCTGCTTTATTGACTATGTCAAGGCCTTTGACTGTGTAAATCACCACAAACTGGAACATTCTTCAAGAGACGGGAATACCAGACCACCTAACCTGCCTCCTGAGAAATCTGTATGCAGGTCAGGAAGCAACAGTTAGAACTGGACATGGAACAACAGACTGGTTCCAAATAGGAAAAGGAGTACGTCAAGGCTATATATTGTCACCCTACTTATTTAACTTATATGCAGAGTACATCAAGAGAAACGCTGGGCTTGAAGAAACACAAGCTGGAATCAAGATTGCCGGGAGAAATATCAATAACCTCAGATATGCAGATGACACCACCCTTATGGCAGAAAGCGAGGAAGAACTAAAGAGCCTCTTTTGGAAGTGAAAGAGGAAAGTGAAAAAATTGGCTTAAAGCACAACATTCAGAAAACTAAGATCATGGCATCTGGTCCCATCACTTGATGGCAAATAGATGGGGAAACAATGGAAACAGTGACAAACTTAATTTTTCTGGGCTCCAAAATCACTGCAGATGGTGATTGCACCCATGAAATTAAAAGCCATTTGCTCCTTGGAAGAAAAGATGATCAACCTAGACAGCATATTAAAAAGCAGAGACATTACTTTGGCAACAAAGGTCTGTCTAGTCAAAGCTATGGTTTTTCCAGTGGTCATGTATGCATGTGAGAGTTGGACTATAAAGAAAGCTGAGCACCGAAGAATTGATGCTTTTGAACTGTGGTGTTGGAGAAGACTCTTGAGAGTCCCTTGGACTGCAGAGAGAGCCAACCAGTCCATTCTAAAGGAGATCAGTCCTGGGTGTTCATTGGAAGGACTGATGCTGAAGCTGGAACTCCAATACTTTGGCCACCTGATGTGAAGAACTGACTCATTGGAAAAGACCCTGATGCTGGGAAAGACTGAAGTCAGGAGGAGAAGGGGGATGACAGAGCATGAGATGATTGGATGGCATCACCGACTGGATGGAGGTGAGTTAGAGTAAACTCCAGGAGTTGGTGATGGCCAGGGAGTCCTGGCATGCTGCAGTCCACGGGGTCGCAAAGATTTGGACATGACTGAGGGACTGAACTGAAAGGCAATTGAGAGCCAAAAATTGCCGAAAAAAACTCTTTACTTCCCCCTAACTGCCTAAAAATATAGTAAAATATCCCTTTTTGTGCTGGAAATTTACAGTTAAAAAGGAAATTTCCACTTGTAAAGGTCTCTCACCAGAGAAATAGCTGCACCCAGAGACAGTCTTATCACCTGAAGGACTAATTTGCATAAGGAATCAACCCTTAGTTATCTATGGTTCCTCCCTTCTCCTTTCCACAACCTGACTCCTCCACCCAGAAGCCGCAGCTCTTTTGTTGAGCTTGAAAGTGTTAGTCACTTAGTGGTGACTTTGCAACTCCATGGACTGTAGCCCGCCAGGCTACTCTATCCATGAAATTCTCCAGGCAAGAATACTTGAGCGGGTAGCCACTCCATTCTCTGGGGAATCTTCTTGACCAAGGGTCTCCTGCACTGCAGGCAGATTCTTTACTGTCTGAGCCACCAGGGAAGCCCTGCTGCTGCTGCTGCTGCTAAGTCACTTCAGTCGTGTCCGACTCTGTGCAACCCTATAGACGGCAGCCCACCAGGCTCCCCCGTCCCTGGGATTCTCCAGGCAAGAACACTGGAGTGGGTTGCCATTTCCTTCTCCAATGCATGAAAGCAAAAAGTGAAAGTGAAGTCACTCAGCCGTGTCCGATTCTTAGCAACCCCATGGACTGCAGCCTACCAGGCTCCTCCATCCATGGGATTTTCCAGGCAAGAGTACTGGAGTGGGGTGCCATTGCCTTCTCTGAGGGAAGCCCTAAGATTATATATAAGCCTTAATCTGACTGCCTCCTTGAGTTTTCATTTCCTTATAAATCTCTGTGTCTATGTGGGTGTGTGCATGCTAAGTCACTTCAGTTGTGTCAGACTCTGTGCAACCCTCTGGACTGCAGCCTGCCAGGGTTCTCGGTCCATGGGATTCTCCAGGCAAGAATACTGGAGTGGGTAGCCACTCCCTTCTTCAGGGGATCTTCCTGACCTAGAGATCAAACCTGCATTGGCAGGTGGGTTCTTTACCACTCGAGCCACCTGGGAAGTCACTATATGTCTATGTATATTAGCAAATCTGTGTTGTTGTTTTTTTTCTCTCTCTCTCTCTTTCCAAACTTGTTCTTATTAGTTTAATGGCAGTGGGGGAGGGAGGATGCCCAGCCAGTGAACCTAGGAAGGTAGAGGGAAAAAAATGTGTTTTCCTTCCCTTTGTAGGCAAAGCCCCTGGGGATGAATAAGACCAGAGAATCTGAAGGTAGCTCACAAGAACTGGCTGAGGCATATAGATAGTAAGTAATAAACCTGGGATTGAGGCTCTGGCTGCCTGGCCTCAAAGTCCATCCATTTCGTTGAACTTGAAATAATTTATTAAATTCTTTGGGGAACTTCCCTGGCAGTCCAGTGGTTAAAACTCTGTGCTTCCATCAAAAGGCGCACTGGTGTGATCCCTGGTCAGGGAACTAAGATCCCACATGCCAAGTGGTGTGGCCAAAACAAACTCGTTGCTAACTTGTTTTTTTGTCAGTCATTTCAGGAAGCCTGGGCTTCTCTGGTGGCTCAGATAGTAAAGAATCTGCCTGCAATATAGGAGACCCAGGTTCAATCCCTGGGTTGGGAGGATTTCCCTGGAGAAGGAAATGGCAACCCACTCGAGTATGCTTGCCTTAAATTCTGCGGACAGAGGAGCCTGGTAGGCTCAGTCCATGGGGTATTGGTTGCAAAGAGTCTGACACAACTGAGCAACTAACACTTTCAAATGTAACTTAGTACAAGTCAGCTATTGGAACCAATATTGCCTGAGAGCCTGCTATGTATCAGGCTTTAAGCTACACTGTGCCTGTTAGTCCTTGCAACAATGCCGCTGAGAAATCAGGAAGCCTCTTGGGCCTCCCAGATGGTGCTAGTGGTAAAGAAGCTGCCTGCCAATGCTGGAGACCAAGAGGCGTGGTTTCAATCCCCAAATTGGGAAGATCCTCTGAAGGAACAAACGGCAACCCACTGCAGTATTCTTGCTGGGAAAATCCATGGACAGAGGAGCCTGTGGGCTGCAGTCCACAGGGTCACTGAGAGTCGGACATGACTGAGCAACTGAGCACGCATGCAGTTGATACTCCAGAAAGCCTCTTGAGGAAAAGACAATGTCTATCTTATCTGCCATTATATCCTCAACAAGGAACTCAGTGCCTGACCTAAGGAGATGCCCAATAAATATTGTAGAATGAATGAATTAAAAAGGGTCCCTACATGAGAAATGGATTTTAATGGGCTATTGTCCATGCCATTATTCAAAATAAAAACACTATCGAGTTACTAAATGGACAAATGAGAAGTACTGGTAAGTGAAGGTAATAGACAGGAAGGCATAAAGCTTGCTAAATTGTTTTCCAACTCTAGGAGACTTGAACTATGGAGGACACCATTCAGGAAACAGGAAGGAAGCAAAATCAGGAATTCCTTAGGAAGTTCCAGAAGGGAAATATAAAGAATCTGACACACTGTATGACATACAGTAAGTTAGATAAAGATGGCTTTTGAAACTGTGAACCTATAAATGGGTTGCTGCTGCTGCTAAGTCACTTCAGTCGTGTCCGACCCTATGTGACCCCATAGACGGCAGCCCATCAGGCTCCCCCGTCCCTGGGATTCTCCAGGCAAGAACAAAAAGTCCTGTACAGTATTACACAAAAACGTGCTTCTTTACATCCACATGCAAATTTCTAGACAATGATTTGTCTCACATTTAGGAAGAAATCCAGAACTTCCACATGGGTAGGAAACACTGATTACAGCAACTACATATTATCTAGATGACATTCTCAGTTTGCAAATAAAGAAATCAACTCCCCCAAATGTTGTGGGACCTGTTGAACAGGCAGACAATAAACTAGGTGAAAAGAAGAACCAGAAGTCGGGTCTCTCAATTCCCAAGCCTGTATTCTTTGCTGTGCCTCAACGCCTCCCTGAAATTAAGTTAAACATCATGCAAAGGGAAAAAAAAAAAAAAAGCTTAATTTCTTGGAAAAACGAAGAAGAAATCCAAAAAGATTAATTACAAAGGTAAAAAGCAATAGAACCATTAGGCTGAAGGAACCCCGAGGTGCACCTAGTATTTCCCCAATTTCAAGAGAAACACCTCTAAATATTCCCAAATGTTTGTTTTCAAGGTGGTTAAGGACTGTGAAAGAAAGAAAAGTGAAGTTGCTCAGTCGTGTCCGACTCTTTGCTACCCCAGGGACTGCAGCCTACCACGCTCCTTGGTCCATGGGATTTTCCAGGCAAGAGTACTGGAGTGGGTTGCCATCTCCTTCTCCAAGGACTGTGAAGGAAAGGACCAAAAAAATCATTCATTCATCTGAGAAACAAAAAGAACTAAGTTACCTTTATTCAAAACATAAGTATGAACGAATATATATCAAAATCCACACACAAAAAAATTTTAAGACTAATAAAGGCATAAGGTGACAATCTGTCAAAGTCTAAGGCTTATCTATGACATGAAGTATAAGAGCAACACAGTGTGTTCATAAATACGAAGATAGCAAAGCATTTTAGACATGTGATCATCTTTCACAATGTGATCTCAAGGATAAAGTAAGTAAATGATATCCAGGCCCTCCAGTCCTCATGTTCAGCAATTAATCAACTTTTGCCCAGAAAATATCAGGCTATTTGAAGACCTAAATTCAAATCTTGCGTTTGCCACTAATTCTCGGACTTGGACAAGTCAACTTCTCTGGTTCTCAATTTTTTTGATCTTCAGAGTGGAAAATTTTTCAAACTTTTTTTTTTTTTTAACATAAAAAGGGTTTTATTTGCAGGAGAGCCGAACTTGAATCAAACAAGCCAAACCCCATGTGGTCATGTGACTCCTCCTCTTCCTCTGTTGCAGCGGGGCGGAGACTGCCAGGGCTCTGCCCGCGGACACGCTGGCCAGCTTGCCGATACCCTAGACAATGACGTCTTCAGTGTTCTTTCTGTTCAGCTCACTGATGACCTTGTTGAGCCAGTCATCATCTGCCTGGATGCACACGCTGTCCAGGATCTTTTCCATGTCCTTGGAGCTGGGGGAGGAATTGCCCCAGTGGGCGGCAAGCAGGTAGGGGGCCACGTTGCGCAGAGAAGCCTTGCACGTGCGACCTCTTCAGAGTAGGGGGCGGAAATCTCAAGCTATTTTCGATTTTTTTTAATTTAATCTTTTTGGCTACCACTCATAGTAAGATATGTTTCATATTATCTGCATGAATAAACGTATATGATTATAACTGAAACAAACTTTCCTGAAAGAATATCGACCCTATTCAACGCACCCTGGTATTTTCTATTCTATTAAACTAGGTCCTGTTTCTTTTTTAAGAAATGCAAGTTATGACCCATAAAATTGATTTCATGACCTATACGTGGGTCACAGCCTACAGTTTAAAAAACATTATGAAAAACATGAAAGTCACTAGAAGCTTTTTTATTCTAATAAACTGTCTGTGAGAACCACAGGACAACAGTAAAATCAATTTACTTGAATTTCTGTTTTCCCTCCCCACCCCCATGTTGAAGGTGATGATAGTTTCTAATGAAGAATTACTGGTGGGAAAAGGGAAGGAGAAGATCTGAGCATCCATGAAAGGAAATTCTGCCAATAAGTAATGTAACACTGACCCTAGAAAAAAAGACAGAAGACATTTATAACTAAATCAGAAAAGTTTTCAGTGATATTTGTAAAGACTTCCCATGATCTGTTTTCAGAGCTTCTTAAGAGAATGTTTAAGAGAAGGAAGAGGCTGAGGGGATAGGAAGGAGAAAGAAGAAGAAAAAGAAGAAAAGGATTAAAATGGGTAAATGCTCTGCGTTGGTGGATGTCTTAACCCCTCTGACCTTCATAGGTGCTAGGCTCAGCTCTCATGAGAAACGCTCTCTGTATGTGTGAACGAGGATCTTCTGAGTCATGTCAGTGGCCCCCACTGCTAGAACACTCTTTTTAAATCATTAATACAAATCTAATCATTATATTTCTGCTTAAAGTTCTTGAGGATATAACCTGCACCCTTCAGCATGGCACACAAGTCATTCATAATCTAATCACATCTGATCACATATCCCCCCTAACAGCTTCCCATCATCCCCGCCCCCCCTCCCCCAATATCATCAGTTACAGCAAGCCCTGGAGTTCTCCAAGATCCGTTATCATGCCTCTAATTGTTTCTTTCAACTCTTTCCTCTTTCTAGAATGCTTGTGAGAGCTTACCTCTCCAGGTCTTCAAGTCTCAGTGCACATGTCCTCTCTCCGTCATTGCCCACCTGGTCTGTTCTCTAACACTGTGCTTACCCCAATCGCAGATGCTAAGGCCATGTATTGCAATATGTTTATCTTCCCCCTAGACCATGATGTCCTTGAGAGCAGGGATCATGTTCGCCCTATTCAGGGGTGAACAGTGCCCAGCACGTAGTAGAAATTCCACAGGTATTTGTTAACTTAATGAATATGAATAATGAAGGACTTTCTTGTGTTCTACCTGTTTCAAATGCTGAGAATGAGTGAAAGTTCTGAAATTCAGTGATGATGCTTGCCAGTCAAGTGTAATCAGACTAAGGACATAATCCTTCAGGCTTCCAACAAAGCCTTAGCTAAATTTTTACGTAACAAGTAAAGTGTAAGCGATCTCTGGTTTAAAAAGATAATGATTAATCAGAATGGGAACATGAAAATTGAGAGAATGATGTCTTAAAACAGTCCCTCCAAAAAAGTTGGAAATTAAAAGTGGAAAGAAGTCAGAAAACCGCAGTGGAGAGTTACCAGAATTTAGAAAATTTACTATTTCAGCTATATCCCCTTTTTTAATGGTAAACATAAATTTTGCTAATGGTAAAAATCATACGTGTGAAAGAAAGCAAAACACCTCTAAAACTTCAGCTGTAATCCTACTTTGATTGTTAAAAGTGTACGATTTTACTAAGATGATAGATCCTTTGTGTGAGGAATAAGTAACGTGGGATCAGGATAATTAATTTTTAAATATGGTAAATAAAATAAGAGAGGATAAGTTAAAACCAACAAGGAAAAAATAAGAGGAACAAAGATAATGAGTGTTAGCCCAAGGAAGGAAAAGAGTAAAATATCTAAATATTAGAAAGTGAACAGGACTTGGCTGGTGGTCCAGTGGTTGGGAATCTGCCTGCCAGTCCTGGGGACATGGATTCAATCCCTGGTCCAGGAGGATCCCACATGCCACGGAGCAACTAAGCCTGTGCGCCACAACTTGCCAGATCTGTGCTCTAGAGCCTGTGCTCTGCAACAAGGGAAGCCACCACAATGAGAAGCCCAGGCACTTCAACAAAGAGTAGCCCCCTCTGGCCAAAACTAGAGAAAAGCCTGAGCACAGCAACGAAGACCCAGCTCAGCCAATACACAAATAAATAAAAAGCAGCCTTTAAAAAAAAGAAAAGAAAATGAACAGAAGTGAGCCCAACAAAAGTCCAAAATAAGGAATAAAAACAGATCATGATTCTAAAGCAGCCAGGCAGACCCTTCTGGAATTGAAGTCATCTTAGATCTGGTGTTTTAACAGGAAACACAAGACAGCTAGGAAGGAAAAAAACATGCTTCCACTAAATTGCTGATAAAATGCAGGTAAGGGACTATAAAAGCCCAGGGATGTGGCTTAAATCTCCTTGCCTCTGTGACACACAGGATATCTCAATTAGATGATGGTTTCATTTCCTAAAGAACAAAGGAACCGAATAAAGTAAATGCATTTATTGTTCATCAGAGAAAATAAAGAAGTCAGATGCCAGAAGTATTTCCCAGTGATTCAAATTCAAATTCTGATCCTTGGGGAACTCTTTGAAAAAAAAATCTATGAGCACATGAAAAAATACCAGTAAAATTACATGAATTCATGAGGATAATTCAAGATACTGATATGCTTACACTTTCATTTTTGGGGGGGTTTCATCCTAAAAATTACAGATGGCTATCTGTTAATGACTGATTTTGGAAATTGTTGACCTATATACCTTATCAAAAGCTCCTACAGTGAAAATGTACTACTTCATTACAATAGTAAGGAAGAAAAATCCCCTGACTTCCAAAAATTCTGAGTCGAATAACATCTAAAAATTTGGTTTATTTGATCTTTTGTGGTAGAAATATGAAAAATTTGATCCCATCAACTCAAATGATTACTCAGATAATCTCCAGGAAATCAGAAGAGCATCAAATCCAAACTCTTGAACTAGAACTTGGAGGACACCATGCCAACAGCCGCGATGGCTTTCATATGCTTCCTTCTGGGCGGAGGTGAACTTTAATGTTACTTGACAATAAGTAATCAAGTATGGTTAGGAGATTTTTAACTAATTTAGTTATTGACTGTATTATTACCAATTTCCTTGGCTCAAAAAACAGAAACCAACTCAACTTAGACCTTTTTTTTTTTAAGTGGGTTTATTTTTAAGCACAGAGAGAACTCATATAAATACTACTCAATCCAGCTCATGGGAGCTGAGGATAAGAACTGGTAAGCTGTCAGCCTGGAATTCATGCACTGTAGGTCCTGGAACCCCATGGCCACTCTTCTTTGCTTGTTTTTCGGAATATCTGCCCCCATGCTTATCTTTGCAGACCAGATCCCTTTACTTATTCAGTATTTCTGTTCTTCTATGATTTTGGCCGGCACATGGCTTTTTGTAGCCCATAGAACTGACCCTGAGGATGGTGCTACATAACAGATAGGTCCCTCAATTAACATAGACTCTGAGAGACCCAGTTCCATATTGGTTACAAGAAAACTACCTATTGTCTCAGCTTGGGTGAGGTATCCATACATCCCTCTTCCAGTCTGCTGTGGAAGAGGAACCAGCATGCATTGTATCCATGTGGCCACCTAGGTTCACCTCTTCCCCAGAGGCTTTTCTGGGGCTCATTTCCAAAGAAAGGGACTTTGTGCTAAAATGCACCCAAAATGTATGTATTGTGTTTTACTGTGCAACTTTGGATAAATCATTATATTTAGTAATGTGATGAACATGTTACTGTGTAGTTTTTCCCTGCCTCTCCCCACCTCGTCACCACATATCCCATTGTTCCTTGCTTTGACTGCCAAGAGCCCCAGCCCCAAACTTTTCCTCACAACTACAAAGCCATCTCCAAAAGCATCTGCTCTCTTTCTCCCTGTCCACAGTCTTATTCCTGTTTCAGCCTGCTCTTTCTTTGCTGAAAGACAGCTAATTCATACTAAAGTAGTTACTACTGATGAAGTAACTTTACAGCAAGCCATTCATCTTCTCACTGACTTCATTTACTTAATCTTTAAAAGTGACAGGGCTTGGACTGACTCTTAAGTAAATTTCTAGTATAATACAACTTTTTAACTTCCAAAGATTCCCCCCTACAAGCCTATTTGCATTTTTTAAAAGCATTCTAAATGGTAATAATAGTTAACATCCATTTAGTGTTTCTTATATGCCAGACACTTTTCTAAGAGCTTTACACACAGTAAGTACTTTAATCCCTGATAGGTCAGCTGGTAAAGAATCCACCTGCAATGCAGGAAACCTGGGTTCAATGGGAAGATCCCCTGGAGAAGGGAATAGCTACCCACTCCAGTGTTCTGGCCTGGAGTTCCATAGACTGTAGAGTCCATGGGGTGACAAAGGATCAGACATGACTGACTTTCACTTCACTTCACTTTACAATGACCCAGGTAGTTTGTTGTTGTTCAGTTACTAATTCATGTCTGATTCTTTGTGACCCCATGGACTGTAGCCTGCCAGGCCCCTCTGTCCATGGGATTTCCCAGGCAAGAATACTGGAGTAGTTTGCCATTTCCTTTTACAGGTGATCTTCCCAGACCAGGGATCAAACCTACGTCTCCTGCGTTGGCAGGCAGATTCTTTACCACTGAGCCACCAGGGAAGCCCACTCAAGTAAAAGAGTGTGTTAATTAAGAATATTTTAACAATGTAAGGGTAACAAATGAAAATTACATACCTTAAACAAAATTCTAGCTTATTTCCCTCTCACAAGCCAGTATGGGTCCTGATCTGTGGGTGGTTTTCTCCCATTTGGTTCAGGAAACCAAGCTTCCGTCTCCCCTTTCTCAGCTTTGCCATATCCTAGATCTCAGTTTTAGCTGCTTTCAGATGTAGAAGGAAAAAGTATGGACAAGCTACCCACATCTTAAAGTCTGGCCCAGAAGTGACATGCCTCACTCCCACTCATACTTTATTGGTGAGAATTAGCCTCAAGGCAACAGCAGAATGCAAAGGAGATTAAGAAATACTGTCTCAAATACGACAGTCATTTCTCAAAAACTCTTTTTCATCACTCCTAATCTACATATTTTTTTAACATATCTTTGATAGGAATGCATTATTCAATAGCTCAGCTGGTAAAGAATCCACCTGCAATGCAGGAGACCCCAGTTCAATTCCTTGGTTGGGAAGACCCGCTGGAGAAGGGATAGGTTACCTACTCCAGTATTCTTGGGCTTCCCTGTGGCTCAGCTGGTAAAGAATCTGCCTGGAGTGCGAGACTTGTGTTCGATCCCAGGGTTGGGAAGATCCCCTGGAGAAGAGAATGGCTGCCCACTCCAGTATTCTGGCCTGGAGAATTCCATGGACTGTTATAATCCATGGGGTCATGAAGAGTTGGACATGACTGAGTGACTTTCACTACGTTTAATTGGAAGCATTTTTTTCTATCTTAGTAATACATAAAATTGTGTATTTGACAACCAATAAAATCTTAAGTTAGATGAAATTCACTGTATAATGTGGAAGAGGGGGCTGATATTTTGGCTCTTCCTCAGTCTGCCATTCTTTTCACCAAATATTCATGTGCACCCATCTTGTTGAGTTTTAACAACTCAACATTTAAAAAACTAAGATCATGGCATCTGGTCCCATCACTTTATGGCAAGTAGAAGGAAAAAGTGGAAGCAGTGACAGATTTTAATTTCTTGGGCTCCAAAATCACTGTGGACGGTGACCGCAGCCATGAAATTAAAAGATGCTTGCTCCTTGGAAGGAAAGCCATAACAAACTTATGCATAAACCTCTGCATACTAAAAAGCTGAGACTACTTTGCTGGCAAAGGTCCTTATAGTCAAAGCTATGGTTTTTCCAGTAGTCATGTATGGATGTGAGAGTTGGACCATAAAAAGGCTGAGCACCAAAGAATTCATGCTTGCAAATTGTAGTGCTAGAGAAGACTCTTGAGAGTCCCTTGGACTGCAAGGAAATCAAACCAGTCAATCCTAAAGGAAATCAACCTTGGATATTCATTGTAAGGACTGTTGTTTAAGTTAAAACTCTAATACTTTGGCCACTTGATTGAAGAGCCGACTCACTGGAAAAGACCCTGAAAGTGGGAAAGTCTGAAGGTGAAAGGAGAAGGGGGCTGCAGAGGATAATATGAATAGATAGCATCACTGACTCAATGGACATGATTTTTGAGCAAACTCCAGGAGATAGTGAAGGACAGAGGAGCCTGGTGTACTGCAGTCCATGGGGTTGCAAAAAATTGGACACAACTTAGCAACTGAATAATATTTTTTCTTACCGCCACTGCTACCTAATGGTCTGGGTCACTGGGCCAAGCACTTCAGTTGTCTAAGGCTCAGCTTCCCCTGCTGTGAAGTGAGGGCTTTGGGCTGATTCTCAAAGTGCTGTCTCTAGATCAACAGCAGCAGCAGAACGGAAGAACTTGTTAAAAATACAGATTCTTAGGTCTCATCCCAGATTTACTGAGGCTCTGCCACCTGTGTTGTAACAAGCCCTCTGTCAGAGAAACCTGTAAAGTTTGAGAACCACTGAGAAAGCCACCAGTCAACTGATCTCTACGTTCCTTACAGCTGTAAACACCTTTTACATGCATGTGTGCTCAGTCATGTCCGACTCTTTGCAACCCCACGCACTGTAGTCTGCCAGGCTTCTCTGTCCATGGGATTTTCTAGGAAAGTATACTGGAGTGGGTTGCCATTTCCTTCTCCAGGGGATCTTCCCGACCTAGGGGATCGAACCCAAGTCCCTGTGTCTCCTGCATTGGTAGGAAGATTCTTTACCACTCCACCATCTAGGAAGCCCTCTAATTCTAAGTAAACACTCTAATTCTAAACAAAAGGGGAAAGACAGCTGGATTAACCTAGTTGCTGGCATGAAAGATGTTTTAAAAGATATTCAATAGGACAGAAAACGACTGTTTCGAATGATGCAGGTGTTGCTTAAACTATTCAGTTTTATGAGATGTGAGAACACCATGCACAGGTAAGGAGCTTTCCAACAATGAAATGAAATGAAATGAAGCAAAGTTAGAGACCACAGGTGGCCAGATGAGGACTGTCACAAATGCCCAGCAGTACTTTCCCTAGGAGAGTATATACATAAACACACACAGGCTCATGGCTCAGACTAGGTTAGAAGGGTTCCTCCCTTTCAGTGTTGAAGCTCTGCATTAAAAAACAAAACAAAACACTTAGTGAACTGCCTTATAAATGAGCTTCTTTACGTTAACCATGCTTATGTTTACAAAAAAATCTTCAAGGTTCATTGTAAATTTTAGTGGTGTCAGAGGGCTCAAAGCTTTTGAGCTATAATAGCAAAAAGCAAAGCAAAACAAACAAAAACACAAGCAAAGAAGCAAAATAAACAAGAAAACCAATCCCAGAATCAACTTCTCTCTGTCCGGCACTGTTGGAAGATGAACAAGACGGCAGAAATGAAAGAGCTCAGCTTACTTTCCATAGCATCCCCTTTTGGTCTTCCTTCTTTGTTTTCAGGGTGTGCTGTGCGTGCTCAGTCGCTCAGTGATGTCTGACTCTGCAACCTCATGGACTATAGCCTGCCAGGCAGGACCTGCTCTAATTTCTTTTCCTTATTGGTCATTAATGCCTATTAATTCATCGACCTAACACATAAGTATGAATAAACTTGATGATGTGCTGTGTCAACCAGGCATTTTCATTGTGTTTTTCATAATGAATTCTAGAATAAAAGGTTCTGTCATCCGTGAAGGTATCACCTAATCGGTAGGGAAATTTTTGAGTGGCTCAGAAAAGCCTCCAGGGTCAGTAAAGAGAGCTCTGAAAATCATCTTAGTATATTTGGAAGCAATGGTAGCAGGGGAGGTGGAGAAACAGGGGACGTGAAGAAGGGGAAGTGAGTAGCAGAGGAGATAGAGTAGGAAGGAAGGTGGAGTGGCGGAGCAGTCCAGGAGCCAGTGGTGAAATATTCATTTTATACTGGCCTCTTTGCTAAAGAACATTCTCCCACAGGAAGGAAAACCTGCAGGTTGATCAGGCAAGACCACCCGTATCAGTAGTTACGAAATCTATAAGGGGTCTCTTCCAAGACTGAAGACTTCTTTCCCCACAGGTGAGACCTTTCCCACCTACCTGCTTTTGTGCTCCATCTTTCTGTGCCTGAGTAGAGATCAGCTCCTCTCCCATCCCCCTAATCATAATCCATTTTCTGTCCCAGGAGCTGGGGCTACCGTGTTGAATGTGTTGGTTGGGCTCACGTAAGTGGTACCATGCAGACGGGGTGGATGGAGGGAGAAATCTAACCCATGCTTTCCTTACCAAACCCTGTGTTAGGGGAGGGGGTCCCTTTTTCTAATTCACACAAAGATACCCTATGAGCTAGCCACAGCCATGCCCCTGCATTCTGTTTTTGGGCATATATGACACTATAGTATTTTTAAAGAAGGTCCTCTTAACATAGTGCTTAGATTAAGCCAGGCTTCTCGCTCCTTCTGTTAAACATTCTGACAAGTGTCCGTGGCACATCCTTGCCAGCAGCTGGTAGAGGCCCTCCAGTATGTTCTGTTGTGTTATATGTGTATCAAGCACCCCCATTTGTTCCCAGACTGGTTTCTACTCATAGTACTTGTTGTTTTAATTATCTAAATTAATTAAATATTGAAAATACTGATGGCAGCATGAAAAAAAGAATTGTAGTTTCTGTGAAAACCAAGTTCGATACTTTGCAAAGATTGGAAAGAGGTGAGTATTACATGTTGATAGAGTTGTGAGGGGCAGCTATAAACAATTGCCAAAAGAAAAACACAAAGTTTACCATTTTAGGTTTGAATTACTTTATATGTGATCAGGAGTCCTCGATTCACTTGAGAGAAAGGCAAGCAAGAAATCACAAAACATGAAAGGTGGGCAGAGTTTATGAAAGAAAGGTATCACTGCAATCCTCAGACCCACATTAACAACAAAAAATAGTAAAACTTAAAAACTTTACCCCTATATCAGAAAACATATATTTATATTTTTTAAATTGAAGTGTAGTTGACTTACATTATTGTATTAATTTCAGGCATACAACAGTGATTCAGTATTTTTACAGTTTGTACTCCATTAAAAGATATTACAAGATAAAGATAAAAAATTCCCTGTGTTATACAATATATACTTGTAGCTTTTCTGTTTCATACATAGGTATTTTATGGTGTCATGTCTTATATTCAAGTCTTTAAACTATTTTGAGTTTATTTTTGTATATGGTGTGAGGGTTCTCACTTCGTTGATTTGCATGTAGCTGTCCAACTGTCCCAACACCACTTGGCTGAAGTGTATTGTATATTGTATATTCTTGCCTCTTTGTTGAAGATTAATCGACCTTAGGTGTGTGGGCTTATTTTCTGGCTATTATACTCCACTGATCCATATGTCTGTTTTTGTTGCCAGTACCACCCTATTCTGCTTACTGTAGCTTTGTAGTGTTGTCTGAAATCTGGGAGGGTTACGCCTCCTGCTCTGTTCTTTTTCCTCAGGATGGCTTTGGCAATTCCGGGTCTTTTATGATTCTATATAAAGTCTATGATTATTTGTTCTATTATGGGTAATTTGATAGGGATCTCATTAAATCTGTAGATTGCTTTGAGCAATATGTCCATTTTAAAAGTATTAATTCTTCCTGTCCAAGAGCATAGGATAGCTTTCCATTTCTTTGAATTATCTTCAGTCTCTTTTATTAATGTTTTGTAATTCTCAGCATGTAAGTCTTTCAACTTCTTAGTGTGGTTTATTCTTAAGTATTTTATTTTCTTTGATGTGATTTTAAAGGAGGTTATTTATTTACATTCCCTGATATCTCATTGTTAGCGTAGAGGAATGAAACCAGTTTCTGTATGTTATTGTTTTTTTTAATTTTGTTTATTATTTTTTAACACCAAAAACATTTTGAAGTGGGATATAGCCAGTCAACAATGTTGTGACGGTTCCACGCGAACAGCAAAGGCACTCAGCCATCTTTATGTTCATCTTGTATCCTGTTATCTTGGTGAATTTGTGTATCAGTTCTAGTGGTGGTTTTTACGTGGAGTCTTCAGAGCAGAGACCCTTAAGTTTGAACGCAGTTGGCTCTGATCCCTTCCCCTGTCCCCACACCTGGATCTTTGCCTGAGTGGGGCCCGTGTGGACTCTCAGCTCATGCTGGTCACGAACAGAGGTCCAGTGTACTGCCTGTGCGGGTGCCCATGGCTCTGCTCAGAGCAAGTCTCCTTTGTCTTTCACAGTCAATCGCTGCCCCAGCCTCCACCCTCCTGCCTGGTTGTAAAATCCCTCCACAGAGCTGGCCAGCCGGCATGGACCCTCAGCATGTACTGGGAGGTGAGCTGCAATGGAGCAGCCATCATCAGAGATCTGGGCTGCTGCTGAGGCCCTGCCTGAGTAAGAGACAACAGTGGGTGCCGCCACCCCACCTGGGCTCCTCCCCAGGGTGAGGTTACCTCTGTGTCCTACAGCTGAGTCTTCCCCCAGCGTCCTAGATCCAGTGCCATGCCATTACATGGAGTGAGTGGGAGCAGATGATTCGCTCAACCATGGCCAGGTGTGCTGATAGGGGTCATGGAAGCCCAGCAGCCACTGGAGCAGACCTCTCTCCTCCTGTTCTGGAGGCAAAGCCAGCGCGTGAGCACTCCTTGCAAGTGGAGTCCAGCCTTTTGTTAGTCTCAGAGTTCCTCCAGTCAGGAAAGTGGGCTGGTCTTCCCTGCCTAGGACCCCACGACTGTGGAGTCCAGTGTAGCTCAGACCTCTCCCTCCCCAGGGCATGTGTCCTCTTCCTCTCTGTCCCCCTCCCAGGGGCACAGGTTCTGACCTGGCAGCTTCTCTTCCTTTCCTACCCAGTTATGTGTGGATCTTTCTTACAGCCTTGTTGGCCCAGAAGTCTTTTTGCCAGTCTCTGGTTCGTTTTCAGTGAGAATTCTTCCATATGTAGATGAATTTTCAATGTGTTTCTGGGAGGAGGTGAGCTCCACCTCCTCCTACTTTGCCAGCTCAATCTGAAACCCCTATTTATGTGTTTTATTATTATTATTTTTGGCTGCATCACATGACTTGTAGGATCTTAGTTCCCCAACCAGGGATTGAACCAGCACCCTTGGCAGTGAAAGCACAGGGTCCCAACCACTGGACCACCAGGGAATTCTCATCTATTTATATATTTTCATGTAAAACACATGTTTAAGAAACCTGTGTTCTATTTTAATCAGTTTTTCTAATTAATCCAACATTAACCAATACCCTGTCCAGATCATGTCATGTAAGAAGGCTTCTCTAGAATTTTAGAGTTTAATGAGATTTGTGTATAGTAGCTCTTCCCCTGTGAGATGCCCTTCCATGAAACTTTAAGTATACTGTACTATGTCTTTGCTAACAATATTTTAAACCTTTTCAAAATTTTTAAAATTTGCTAACAGTGTTTTCAACAACACAGCAATTACTTATCACACGAGAAAAGATTCATCCTTGGGGCTTCCCAGGTGGCCCACTGGTTAAGACTCTGTGCTTCTACTGCAGGAGGCATGGGTTCGATATCTAATTGAGGAATTAAGATCCCACATACCATGGCACAGCCAAAAAATGAGAAGTCATCCTCAATAGCAGTCACATCTATACCAGTTTGAAATATAAAAAGTGTTCTTTTGAGTCTGAGTTTATGAAATATTACTTTACTATGGATTAGAACAAGACACGCATTCTATCTGGCAACCTCAAATCAATATTTGGCACCTCTCCTGGGAATTCTGTAAAAATTGCCCTTTATGTTCAAACTGACTAAAACACAGCTGGATATTACAAACTCAGAACTTTCTTAGGAAAGATGATTTAATGTGTGGTTAATTATTCATTAAGGGAGGAAGGAAGAAGACTGGAAAAGAAGTTTTGTTTCATTATTTCCCAACTATTTGGAATCAAAGAATCATGCAATTTGGAACTAAAGAGAAACTTAGAGGTCAGCAGGTTATGCTTCTGTCTCGTGGCAGAAATTTCTTCTTTAGATCAAATGGTCCCCATTATGTTTTATTACCATAAAAAATGAGGTGTGCCCCATATTGGAGAGAATTATGCTTCATTCTTGAACAACTCAATTTAGAAAATTCTTTCTTGCTATCAATTTTATGCTGTCATATTGTCACCTCTACTCTTAGATATTAGTTCTGAAATTTGCAGTTTGAACACTTTGATCCTTGCATATTTTGAGGAACTGGATATATTTATCCCGGAGAAATCAAAATGTGTGTGTATGTCCTAGGTGGATTGTGGGTAAGAGTAACCAGCTTTTTAGTACAGAGGAAAATGACCTATGTGTTAGTTTAAGAATTAAGCAATGTGGAGGCATGCCTTTGAAAGTAGTAAACTCATTTGTTGCAGAAGAGAGCAGTGATTATCTACTGGGAAATCTTCAGGATGGGATTCTTATATCAGATAGAAGGCCAAGGTAGGAAGCCTCTAAGATTCCTTCTAAAATTCCTTACTATACTTGACACTGTCCATAACTTTCTACTCCATAACATACTTGGTTCCTTCAAATATACATATATGTTATAGCTTCTAGATCTTTACACTATTCTACATTGATCTGCTGTGAAAGCATGTTGATGTAATAATATCCTTGAAATTTTGTATTCAAAATTAAAATTTATAATTGGCAAACATGCTGCTGAAATAGGTCATCAGGAAATGGCCTCCATTTGGTGACTTTGATACTGCTATTAAAAACCAATATTTGGGAATTCCCTAGTGGTTCAAGGGTTTGAATTGCACACTTTCACTGACAAGGACCTGGGTTCAATCCCTGTTTGGGGACCTAAGATTCCACAAGCCCTGCACCAGGGCACAATGCATATATGAAATACAATGTATATATGAAATACAGTGTTGCTAAAGAGCCTTGGAAGACAGTAATTCTACCTAAAATGGCCAGAATTTATCCTTAGAACTAGAATGACACTGACAAAATAATAATTGATTACTTTGTAGCCTATTTAAGGAAATCAGATCAGATCAGATCAGTCGCTCAGTTGTGTCCGACTCTTTGCGACCCCATGAATCGCAGCACGCCAGGCCTCTCTGTCCATCACCAACTCCCGGAGTTCACTCAGACTCATGTCCATTGAGTCAGTGATGCCATCCAGCCATCTCATCCTCTGTCGTCCCCTTCTCCTCCTGCCACCAATCCCTCCCAGCATCAGAGTCTTTTCCAATGAGTCAACTCTTCACATGAGGTGGCCAAAGTACTGGAGTTTCAGCTTTAGCATCATTCCTTCCAAAGAAATCCCAGGGCCGATCTCCTTCAGAATGGACTGGTTGGATCTCCTTGCAGTCCAAGGGACTCTCAAGAGTCTTCTCCAACACCACAGTTCAAAAGCATCAATTCTTCGGCGCTCAGCCTTCTTCACAGTCCAACTCTCACATCCATGCATGACCACAGGAAAAACCATAGCCTTGACTAGACGAACCTTTGTTGGCAAAGTAATGTCTCTGCTTTTGAATATGCTATCTAGGTTGGTCATAACTTTCCTTCCAAGGAGTAAATAAGAACCAAGAATCACTTATTTGTAATTCCAGAAAACCATGAAAAACTATTTTTTAAGACTAATTTGGTGGCAGAATCTGATATGAACTACTGGAGTCTACTTGATTATCTGTATTTATCCTATTTATTCTGAACATTCACATGTTTGACTGCTGAAGTATTTAGATGTTTGATTCAGAAGTATACTGTATTACCTTTCTAAATCCAAAAGATCTGAATTCAGAAACACATCTGGCCAAAGAATTTTGGCTTGGGGGCTACGAGCCTGTCATGTGTGACAGAAGATTGGTGGTGAGCATCTGTGTATTTGGGGTCACAAGAGTCGGACACAACTTAGCAACTAAACCACTGCCACCAGCATCTGTATATTAAAAAGAAAAAGGATGTGATTCTACTGGCAGGAGTGTGGCGCTCCACACATTCTGAAGAATCCAGCAGTACAAATAAAAGCAATTATATCCTGAGTAAACCATGTCATGCTGGGCTATCAAACAGTAATGGAAATCTTCAACACCCACTCCCCTACCCCTGCATACACACACAAATACAAAATAACTAGATAGAGACCAAACACATTACAAATCAAGGGGGGAAATGGAGAAAAAAAATACAATCATTGCAAAGATTTTAAAATGACATTTAATCACAGTAGGCTACCTTATGCTATGATGCTAAATCAGCTTGACTATCTCACTGACGTAACACAAATGAGATTGATTTTCTCTCTCTTACTGTATAGGAATCCAGATCGAAAGGAGACCCTGCTCTATAGTTACTGAAGGGCTCGGTGGATGAAGGTTTTGCCATGTGGCATGTGTTGTTGCAACAGGATAAAAGAACATGTGGAAAACTCTGACCCTTCCAGCTTTGGATGGAAGGTGATATGTCACTTGCATTCCTGTTGTTCAGGATTACTCACTTTGCCTCCCCAAACTTAAGTGTTCATATGGGTAAGCATAAGAAATGTTTGCCAATCATGACCATCTTTCCCATAAAAGGAAAAAAAAAAAAGAAACAGAAAAGGTGGGACAAATAGGAATTTAAAACAACATGGTACAAACAAGTTCAGAGAAATCTATAATTACAATACACAAATGGAGTATACTCATAAGTAAAAAAGTAGGGCTCCCCAGGTGGCACAGTGGTAAAGAATTCGCCTGCCAAGAGGAGACATAGGAGACTCAGGTTCAGTCTCTGGGTTGGGAAGATCCAGTGGAAGAGGAAATGGCAACCTACTCCGTATTCTTGCCTGGGAAATTTCATGGACAGAGGAGCCTAGCAGGCCACAGTCCATGGGGTCACAAAGGGTCAGACACGACTCAGTACGCCTACATAACCAAAAAAACAGGTAATGTCAGAAGGGATTGTTTTAAAAATCTGCTTATATGATGTTTAGAAGAGATCCATCAAAAATGTTAGAACAAATAAAGCCAAAATAAAAAGGCAAAAAAGGATAAAACAGGAAAATATTTAACAGATAGGGCTATATTTTTATTAGAAATATAAAGATTAAAAAATTATTCAGTTCAGTTCAGTTGCTCAGTCGTGTACAAGTCTTTGCAACCCCATGGACTGCAGCACACCAGGGGTCCCCTGTCAATCACCAACTCCCAGAGCTTGCTCAAACTCATGTCCATCCAGCCAGTGATGCCATGCAAACATCTCATCCTCTGTTGTCCCCTTCTCCTCCTGCCTTCAATCTTTCCCAGCATCAGAGTCTTTTCCAATGAGTCAGTTTTTCACATCAGGTGGCCAAAATATTGGAGCTTCAGCTTCAGCATCAGTTCTTCCAGTGAATATTCAGGACTGATTTCCTTTAGGATGGACTGGTTGGATCTCCTTGCAGTCCAAGGGACGGACTCTCAAGAGTCTTCTCCAACACCACAGTTCAAAAGCATCAGTTCTTCAGCATTCGGCTTTCTTTATAGTCCAACTCTCACATACATGACTACTGGAAAAACCATAGCCTTGACTAGACAGGCCTTTGTTGGCAAAGTAATGTCTCTGCTTTTTAATATGCTGTCATGGAGAAGGCAATGGCACCCTCCCTCCAGTACTGTTGCCTGGAAAATTCCATGGATGGAGGAGCCTGGTAGGCTGCAGTCCATGGGGTTGCTAAGAGTCGGACACGACTGAGCGACTTCACTTTCACTTTCCACTTTCATGCATTGGAGAAGGAAATGGCAACCCACTCCAGTGTTCTTGCCTGGAGAATCCCATGGATGGAGAAGCCTGGTAGGCGGAAGTCCATGGGGTCGCACAGAGTTGGATACGACTGAAGCAATTTAGCAGCAGCAGCAGCAGCAGGTTGGTCATAGCTTTTCTTCTAAGAAGCAAGCATCTTTTAATTTCATGGCTGCAATCACCATCTGCAGTGATTTTGGAGCCCCCCAAGATAAAGGCTGACACTGTTTCCACTGTTTCCCCATCTATTTGCCATGAAGTGATGGGACCAAATGCCATGATCTTAGTTTTCTTAATGTTCAGTTTTAAGCCAACTTTTTCACTCTCCTCTTTCACTTTCACTAAGAGGTTCTTTAGTTCTTCTTCGCTTTCTGCCATAAGGGTGGTGTCATCTGCATATCTGAGGTTATTGATATTTCTCCCAACAATCTAGATTCCAGCTTCTAGATTGTGCTTTGTCCAGCCGGCATTTCTCATGATGTACTCTGCATATAAGTTAAAAGCAGGGTGACAGTATACAGCCTTGATGTACTTCTTTCCCAATTTGGAACCAGTCTATTTTTCCATGTCCAGTTCTAACTGTTGCTTCTTGACCTGCATACAGATTTCTCAGGAGGCAGGTCAGGTGGTCTGGTATTCTCATATCTTTCAGAATTTTCCAGTTTGTTGTGATCCACACAGTCAAAGGCTTTGGCGTAGTCAATAAAGCAGAGGTAGATGTTTTTCTGGAACTCTCATGCTTTTTTGATGATCCAACAGATGTTGGCAATTTGATCTCTGGTTCCTCTGCCTTTTCTAAAACCAGCTTGAAGTTGGTTCATATACTGTTGAAGCCTAACTAGGAGAAATTTGAGCATTACTTTGCTAGCATGTGAGATGAGTGAGATTGTGCAGTAGTTTGAACATTCTTTGGCATTGCCTTTGGGATTGGAATGAAAACTGATCTTTTCCAGTCCTGTGGTGACTGCTGAGTTTTCCAAATTTGCTGGCATATTGAGTGCAGCACTTTCACAGCATCATCTTTTAGAATTTGAAATAGCTCAACTGGAATTCCATCACCTCTACTAGCTTTGTTCGTAGTGATGCTTCCTAAGGCCCACTTGACTTTGAGTTCCAGGATGTCTGTCTCTAGGTGAGTGATCACACCATCATGGTTTTCTGGGTCATGAAGATCCTTTTTTATATAGTTCTCCTGTGTATTCTTGCCACCTTTTCTTAATATCTTCTGCTTCTGTTAGGTCCTTTATTGTGCCCATCTTTGCATGAAATGTTCCATTGGTATCTCTAATTTTCTTGAAGAGATCTCTAGTCTTTCCCAATCTATTGTTTTCCTGTATTTCTTTGCACTGGTCACTGAGGAAAGCTTTCTTATCTCTCCTTGCTATTCTTTGGGACTCTGCTTTCAAATGGGTATATCTTTCCTTTATTCCTTTGCCTTTCGCTTCTCTTCTTTTCTCAGCTATTTGTAAGGGCTCCTCAGACAACCATTTTGCCTTTTTGCATTTCTTTTTCTCGGGGATGGTCTTGGTCACTGCCTCCTGTACAATGTCACAAACCTCTGGCCATAGTTCTCCAGGTACTCTATCAGATCTAATTCCTTAAATCTATTTGTCACTTCCACTGTATAATCTTAAGGAATTTGATTTAGGTCATACCTGAATGGTCTAGTGGTTTTCCCTACTTTTTTCAGTTTAAGTCTGAATTTGGCAAAGGAGTTCCTGATGTGAGCCACAGTCATCTCCTGGTCTTGTTTTTGCTGACTGTATAGAGCTCCTCCATCTTTGGCTGCAAAGAATATAATCAGTCTGATTTCGGTATTGACCATCTGGTGATGTTCAGAGTCTGGTCCATGTTTCGAGTCTTCTCTTGTGTTGTTAGAAGTGGGTATTTGCTATGATCAGTGCATTCTCTTGGCAAAAAATTATTAAGTATTAATATAAAGGGGGACACATAATAGTTTTTTAAAAGCCCAATTCTCTAGTAAGATATAAACATTCTAAACTTATGTGCACCTACTACAACAGTATCAAATTATAAAAGTAAAACTTGATAAGGTAAAGAGAGAATATGCCTCACAAAGCTTAAAGTAGTTACTACATGACTTTTTATAGAAAAAATTTGTAGTCCACTGTACCTGGACATAAATAATCTCAAGAAATTCCAAATATCAGCATCAAGCAATGACCATCTTTGAACTGGAATGCTATTAAGATATCAATAAAAAAATAAGTTTAAAAATTCCATGCTTTTGAAAAAATGAAAAAGAAACCACAGTTGAAAATAATGCACGTGTGAAAGGAGAAATGATAATGGAAATTTTAGACTACTCTGCAGTAAATGATAATGAAACTGTTATATATTAGAATTTGATAGATGGCCAAGGATGAGCAATTAGGACCTCAGTAAGGGCACTAATTACAGTGCTTTTAAACAGGCCAGACGTGTTTAAATCCGAGAGTTTAGATACTTGGGCGGAGACAGTCTAGTAGGTCACCTTGGGAAAACAATAGAGAACCATTCATTATGTTGAGAATAGGTAAGTAAAGAGGGGGCAGAAATCAAGCATTTATCAATCTTTTCCTACGTGATTATACCGGTAAGCAGTCAATGGTCAATCAGCTGGAAACACTGGTGCGGGTGGACAAGTTGAGGCTTGCAGAGAAATCCAAGAGATCAATCATATTCAGATGCCCAAGTGAGCCTCTGAAAGGGAGCTTGTGGAGCAATCTGTGAGCTGGTCATGGGATTCAAGAGCGAGGACTCACTGCATTCCCGTGGTGACCTCTGAACCTAACCATCACCACACTTGACTGCAACAAACCTCTGAAAGCTGTGACCATGACTTCCACTCTGTCTTCCAGTTTCCTGCAGGCATTCCTGCAGCCGACACTAATTCAGAACCAGAAGGGAAAGGGGATTCTGGAAAATAGCACCATTTAGAGTAGTCCACCGTTTCTTAATCTGGCAGCTGTGCATCTTCTTTCAACCACTTCTAAATATGGATAATAGCAAAATCATGTTTCCACTTAAGATGTAACTACCCTCACAGAACTGCAAAGGCACTTACCATCTCCCCCAGATGATCCACACATGAGATCCACTTTTCAGTGATAGTCCTACAGCAGGACCTCACTCATCCTTTAATATCCTGTAATTTAAATACTAAGGTGTTAAGTTAATATTGTATGTTAGATGGTGGATGAATGGGAGAGGAAAAAAGAAACAAACAAGCCGTGTGTGTGTTTGTGTTGCAGACACAGGCAACAGCTCCCCTCACCCCCACACATTCATATCAAAAAGAAAATACACTCAATACTACCATCCTCATTTCTGCAATTGGTCACCTGATCATAAATATTTGTAAATCTCCTTTCTCCACTATCCATTTAGTATTCTCTGCACTCAGGAAGCACCTCAGCTTTCCTGGGGCATCACCCAAATTTTAATTCCCAAAGGATCTGTAGCATTTGCAGTCCTGCTGTATTGGGTTGTTGTTTTCTATCAGGCTTCCCAGGTGCTCAGTGGTAAAGAATCTGCCAGCCAATGAGGAGACACAAGACACACAGGTTTGATCTCTGTATCAAGAAGATCCTCTGGAGGAGGAAATGTCAGCCCACTCCAGTATTCTTGCCTGAAGAATCCCATGGACAGAAGAGCCTGGTGGGCTATAGTCCATGGGGTTGCCAAGAGTCAGACAAGACCAAGAACACAGTTTTCTATCCATTTTTTCCATGGTGCATATGAATATGAAGAGGTATTCCCAGAGGATCCATTGTTACTCCACCTTGCTCCCATTGTGTGGTAGCAACCCAGTTTCCCCTTGAGGATCAGGATCAGTTACACTAGCTAATATATATTAAGCCCATTTTTTTTTCTCCTGCTGGTTGGTTCAGTGGCATGAAAACTGTTCAGGTTACAGTCTCAGCTTCCACTTTGGTAGAAGCATTGCCATGTCTATGGTGAAAACACACTTCCTTGGGAACTAAGACCTCTAAACCAACAGAGTACACCATTCAGAGGATAGGAAGCATCATTTTTACTAGTGGACCTCTGGAGTTCAGAATAAAGGCAACCAGTTCCATTTCTACCACTTGATTCTTGGAATGGAGAGAAGCAGCACAGGGTGGCTGCTTGCCCAGTGCATACACACTGGAAGAATTCACTCCACCCTTGCACAGTGGTGCCACCCAGCTGAACCACAACTGAGTCTTCAAAGGGCCATCTCACTATCCTAGCAAGCTAATTGCTTCAAAGTAGTGAGGAACATCACAGCTCAGTGGATTCCATAAGCTCAAGCCCATTGCTGTTGTTTGTGTGTGTGCTCAGTCAGTCGTGTCTGACTCTGCAACCTCATGGACTGTAGCCCATCAGCTTCCTCTATCCATGGGATTCTCCAGGCAAGAATACTGGAGTAGGTTGTCATTTCTTCCTCCAGGGGGATCTTCCTGACTCAGGGATCAAACCCGTGTCTCCTGGGTCTCCTGCATTGTAGGTGGATTCTTTACTGCTGAGCCATTGGGTTGATGTCATTTACTTGATACAGAATCAACTTCCTGTCCAGAAGTGATGCTGTATGGAATACTCTGAGGATGAAGAGGGCATTTTATAAGTCCACCATCAGTGATTTTTCTCAAAGCTTGGCTGACAAAAAAGGTAAGTCCATTTCCAGTTCTGACCACTGCAGGGGTGTTTTGTGACCACTATCCTTTAGAGCCACTCCAGAGTGGGGCAGTATGGCCACAGTTGTCCACTCTCAGCCGATGTCAGCATGTTGACTGAAAACCACCTGCAAGCAGGCCTGAACTTTGTCTTCGTTAGCATAGTGGACACAGAGAACTTCCAATGAGGCTGTAGGTGTGGGTTCAGAGACAGGAGGCAGTTTAACAGGAGTAGCTCAGGCAACTTCTTTGTGCCTTTAGGACCTGCTTGTGCCCAAACCTGTATATACTTCCACTCGCATTGGAGCACTGCTGTGTGTGCCCAGCCCAGTGGTTTCCTGGGTTTTGTCATGGGTCTTTCAAATTTCAGTGGGTCTTCTGGATCAAAGGGCTCAGGGGCAGAGGAGCACCCACACAGCATGGGTCTGTTGTCGAGTCTTCTTTTACACTGGGCCCCACTGAAAACAGGAAGCCAGTAGAAGTAATGCTTCTTCCTCTGGGGTGGGAAGGGTTAGATCCAGCAGCTTATTCTTCCCCTTAATAGAGATATCATGACCATGCCCCAGATCAGAGAGGGTAGTCACTAAGGCAGAAAGCCCCTAAGCTTTTGTGCAATTTATTTTCACCCTCTGGAAAGCTGCTACTTCCTGCTGATCAGGTCCAGTCCATATACTGTCACTGCCGTAACAAACGAAAGTGATACTTTGTGGAATGCAGAGGCAATCCATGTCTTTTCAAACTAAATGATGATACAGGGCTGTAGTGTTGATAAAGGCTTGAGACAGGGCAGTGAAGTGTATTGTCACCCCTACCAGGTGAAAGCTAACTATTCTTTGTCATCTTTACTATGAGACAGGGGATCTTCCTGACCCTGCATTGCAGGCAGACACTTTACCCTCTGAGCCACCAGGGAAGCACCCCCTTACTACGATAGGTAAGAGAAAAAGTATTCACCAGGTTAAGTGCTGCATAATGGGTACCAAGGATGGTACTTATGTGCTCCAAAAAAGAAACCTCATTTGCAAAAGCAGATACTTTTGGAATCATAACCTGATTAAGTTCACCATAACCCACCAGCATTCACAAAGACCTGTCTCTCATTCACAGGCCAATAGGTGAAATGAATGGG
Source organism: Bubalus kerabau (assembly GCF_029407905.1). Lineage (NCBI taxonomy): Eukaryota > Metazoa > Chordata > Mammalia > Artiodactyla > Bovidae > Bubalus > Bubalus kerabau. The sequence goes on from NC_073624.1 coordinate 23,658,109, forward strand.
AACGTAGTAGAAATCATGACTTCTCCATCCTTTAAGACTTTTATTGTGGCCCCAATCTCTGTAATTCCTCCAAGAATGCTATTACCTTTAGTTTGTTATTTTGGCAAGAAAAAGTTATACTAGGAATATCTTTTTTCTGGCCTTTAGTTTTTATTTTTAACTGGAGGATAATTGCTTTATAATGTTGTGTTGTTTTCTGTATACACTTTCTGGTCTTTTTTTTTTTTATCATAAATCCCTCACTTCATAATTTGGGGAACAACATGGGGATCCTACCATTTGGTGAATATATAAATTCCAACTCTGTATTTCAGAACTGGGAAAATAATCATGGAGCGGGTTTGGGTATCTACCAAGACCACGACTCAAGCCAAAACTCCACTTATTGAATTTCTAGGACTCAGTGTTAACTCAGAGCCAGTGTGCAGTAACTGCCCCCAATTCTGGTTGTTTCTCCTTCCCTAATGCTCAAACATACTGGTAAGTGGCCACAAGTGCCTTCGGGGAACGGTAGGTAGAGGCTTATAGTACATATTTTGGGGCAGTGTAGTAGGTTTCTTTCTTAAGGAGAGCTGCTTCCCCTTAATTTACGGGGCTCTGTATCTACTCAGTCTGGACCAAATCAAGTCTGGGAATAAGCCAGGGATCCAGCACTGTCTGTTACTGGGACACAAATCACAATTTTTGACTCTAGACCTAGAGCTTTTTTTGTGTATACAAACCAAGTAAGACTTTATTAGGATGTCTATTTATTTCAGTCCAAGGGAGATCACAATAAATTAGCCAGTTACAAAGATCAAACCATTCTGATTACCAGTTTAGTTCTGCTGTCCATTATGACAACCATGTTCTCTTTTTTTCTGGTAGGTGACACCATCCTCGTGGCAGAAAGTGAAGAGGAACCAAAGAGCCTCTTGATGAAGTTGAAAGAGAAGAGTGAAAAAGCTGGTTTAAAACTCAACAACCAAAAAACAAAGATCATGGCATCCAGTCCCATCACTTCATGGCAAATAGATGGGGGAAAAATGGAAATAATGACAGATTTCATTTTCTTGGGCTCCAAAATCACTACAGGTGGTGACTATAGCCATGAAATTAAAAGATGCTTGCTCCTTGGTAGAAAAGCTATGACAAACCTAGATAGTGTATTAAAAAGCATAGACATCACTTTGCTGACAAAGGTCCGTCTAGTTAAAGCTATGGGTTTTCCAGTAGTCATGTATGGATGTGAGAGTTGAACCACAAAGAAAGCCAAGTGCCTAAGAATCGATGCTTTCAAACTGTGGTGCTGGAGAAGACTCTTGGACAGCAAGGACATCAAACCAGTCAATCCTAAAAGAAATCAACCCTGAATAGTCATTGGAAGGTTGCTGGAGCTGAAACTCCAATACTTAGGCCACCTGATGTGAAGAGCAGACTCACTGGAAAAGACCCTGATGCTGGGAAAGACTGAAGGCAGGAGAAGGGGATGACAGAGGATGAGATGGTTGGATGGCATCACCAATTCAATGGACATGAGTTTGAGCAAAATCTGGGAGACAGTGAAGGACAAGGAAGCCTCGTGTGCTGCAGTCCATGTGGTCACAAAGAGTCAGACAGGACTAAGCGACTGAACAACAACAACAAAGATAGTTAAGCCATGTGACTTAGCACCTGTCACTCCAGTATCCCACCATTGTCAGTGAATTCAATGGCTCACAGAGAAAGACTACTACAGAACTCCACAGGGATGCTGGTGTTTGCTTCAACAATGCACTACTTAAAGCCTCATGGAAGAGAGTGTCTTCTGAACCCTCCCAAATCATAATTAGGGGACAGTTGCACAGTTCTCACAAAACAAATCCACTCCAGCATTCTGATTCCTTATCTTTTGGATACCTTCCATCTATGCAGTGTGAAATGGATTTTTAAAAAGGTGATTTTCAGGTACTACTTGACGGAAAACAGTTTCATAGCTTGTGTGTGTGGGTGGAGTTTTGAGTAATATGGGACAAGGCCTGAGGATAGAAATGGGTAATGAACTAAGAGATCTGAGCAGAGATAGGCGATTCAGCAGTGATTATAGATGAACTATAGAAGTTAGGTGCTGAAAAAAGGGAAGTGGCAATAATCCAACCTGAAGAGTTACTACTTCTGGAAAGATTAAGAATCTGTGAAATGAAACAGATTTGGGAAGAGGCAATATTTATGGCATAAAAGAGAGTAGCATGTCAAAAATTATTTTGAGGTTCATTAACTTGGAGGTTGATAATATGGTGGCATTAGTAAGAGAGATGAGGACGCCATGGGGAGAAGGCATATGGAATACAATAGTTTGAAGGTTAGATGGGGAAAGACGTGACAGAGGACTGAAAAATGCTAAAAATATAAATGGCTGGACGGGCCTATGGGAAGCTGATCATTTTGCACAGTGATTTTGTTTTAAACAACTGAAAAAAAATTTATTATTTTTTGGCCAGATTGCATGGCATGTGGGATCTTAGTTCCCTAGCCTCCCTGCATTAGGAGCAGGGAGTCTCGACCACTGGACCACCAGGGAAATCCTTGGCAGGGACTCTTAAGGTTTAAAAACCATTGTCTTATTTGGATAAGCATAAACATTTCTCGTCTTCTTTCCCACCCTACTAGTTATGACAGAACCCTTTTAAAGAAGCATGCCCACTGGGTTAAGGAACGCTGGAGTGGCAGAGATTCGTGGATGGTGTTTCTTTTTGCAGTCTATGTTTTTAAAATGTTATTATTTTCTTTGTAAAAATATAACTATATTATGATAATGACTATGTTTTTAAACTAAGCACATCCACTTTCCACATGTTCTTAACTGTTCATTCTTCCCTACTATTCCGCTCTCCTCATCACTCTGGTAGGATAAAGATTAGACATTCAGGTTCCTCTTCCAGTTTGTATGTAGAAAGTCACAAGAGACTGTAATTAATTTCCTAATACCCCAAACAAATTACATAGTCTACATGCTGCTGCTGCTGCTGCTAAGTCGCTTCAGTCGTGTCCAACTCTGTGCGACCCCATAGACAGCAGCCCACCAGGCTCCGCTGTCCCTGGGATTCTCCAGGCAAGAACACTGGAGCGAGTATAGTCTACATAATTACCCCCCGCCCCCCCCAAAAAAAAATCAGAGAGATGAGAGAACAAAGAAACCTCAGTGAATTAAATTTCAGAAAATGACAGTTCTTCAAATGAAAGAAAAGATCCGCATTGGTTCTCACCATTGACTGAATTATAGACAAGAGGACCCCACCACAGATGATGGCAAGGAGAAATCAGCCTAACTTTTAACAAATTTTAATGGCTGAAAGCAAAACTATACTATCTCACAATTCTTTCCCACTGATTTTCATGAACCACTGGGATCGGACCACAGATAGAAGGACAGTGAAGAAGAGCTGAGAGACACTTTCAGAGACACATTGGACTTTCAGTTAAGACAGACTTACAGATGGTGGGAGAACTGAGAAAACTCATGGCACTCCAGGCCTTCAGCTAACAAAATTGAAGGTCAGGGCAGGAGAGAAGGGAGCACCTACTCCAAGGCTTGAAAGATAATGAAGACACCAAGCAAGGCGGAACAGCACTCAGGCAGTATCTAAGAAAAGTTCTGATCCTGCCTGAATCGAACTGCAAAATTACAACAAAGCCCACATCTGGCTCGATTATAAATTGTATTAACTCAGCTCCCGTTCTTATAGGAGAATGTGTGTGCCCCTTTGGGGTGGGGGGGAATATCATTTAATTCATTCTCTACTGTGTATTTTTACATAATGTATGTATTTTTATTTAAAATGTCCAGTAAAAAAATCAATACACACACACAAAAGTAAGAAAATGTAACCCATGGTCAAGAAAGGAAACCAATAGGAGTTAACCAAGAAAACATTGTATTTGAGAACTGTAACAGTGTAACAATGCTAAAGGACTTAAAAGTAGAACTCATGTATAATGATATGGGCAACTTCAGAGAAATGATGAAGAATATTAAAAAATGGAAATGCTAAAAATAAAAAAAAACAGTATCAGAAGTAAAGAACTAGATAGGTTTCATAGTAAGTTGGATGATACAGAGGAAAAAACTTAGAAAAGAGATAAATAGTCATAGAAAGCATCCAAATAGAAAGTTAAAGGGAAAAAAGAGTATTTAGGTTTCATTTTGATATTTGGCAAAACTAATACAATTATGTAAAGTTTAAAAATAAAATAAAATTAAAAAAAAAAGAGTGAAAAAAAAAGAAAGAGTATTTAGGTCTATGGAACAATGTCATATGGTCTAACACTTGCATCAGCTGGAGTAAAAAAAGAATAGGATAAAGAATGGACAGAATATTCAAAGAGCTAATACATGAGAATTTTCCAAAACTGATGAAAGATATCAACTTATAGGTCCAAGAATAATTGCCAACATCAAGAATAAAAAAAAAAAACCACCAACCCCCTATATATAGGCAAATCCTAGCCACAATTTTGAAAACCAAATTTATAGAGCACATCTTAAAGACAGCCAGAGAAAAAAAGACATTATGAACTGGGAGCTAAAATACGAACTACAAATGAATCTTAATCAAAAATAATGGAGACAGAGATGGAATGACATGTTTAAAGTGCCAAAAGGAAAAAAAAAACTGTCAACATAAAATTTTATATACAGTTGAAAATTATCCTTCAAAAATGAATGTGAGCTAAAGACATTCTGACAAAGCTGATAAGACTCTGTCTCCAATAAGAAATGCCAAAGAGGTTCTTGAGGACAAAAAGAAATAATACTAGATCTGCAAGAAGGAATAAGAAAGTACTGAAAAGGATAAATAGTTGGGCAGATCAAAAAGAGACACATATTTTAGTATCTTCATTATACACATATATTTACAATATTAAGAAAAAAGTATCAACCACTCCACAATGTATGATGGGTTTCATAATAGGTAGAAATAAAATATAGGACAATATCATAAAGGATGGGAGAATAATAATGAAATTATACTGTTGTAAGTTTTCTTATATATCTGTAAGTTAGAATATTATTTGAAGACAGACTGTGATAATTAAAGACACAAATTGTAATTTCTAGAGCAACCACTATATTCAGTATAGAAACAGAAACACTAGAAAGACCATCTAGGAATTTAAATGGAACATGAAAAAAATACCTTACTACCCCAAAGAAATCAGGAAACAAGGAATAGAGAAACACCTGACAAATGGGAACGAATGAACGAAAAGAACTTCCTTCAACCATAATTACTGAGTAGTTTGGAAATTAGTTTGTTACAGACTTGATAATGTTTTTCATGAATTCAACCTAAAACTGCAAAACAAAATACAGCTAGCTATATGTGAAGCTCATACTGCAGTTAAATTATTTTGACACAATTAACATTGTTTGAATCACAAATAATATCAAGCTGCTTTATACACTTCAGTTAAAACAAGTTTAAAAAAACTTAAAGAAGAAGCAAGATCTCCATTCTAACACATATTTGCAGCAGTTCTATTTTTCTGAGCTCAAACTACAGTTCCAACAGTGGTTTTGGATTTTGACGCAACTGAAAAAGACATTTTCGTATTTAAAATCCACTTCACTGTGCAATTGAGGCATTTCCACCTAATTTTCAATTGGAAATGATTAACCTGCAATGTAATGGCATACTAAAGGGGAAATATCAAGAGAATTTATAGAATTCCAGTAAAATTATATAACTGCCTTATAAGCAATAAATACGCTGAAGTAAAACCATATGCTCATGGATTGATGTATTTGGCAGTATCCTATCTGGGTGAAAAGATATTTTCAAATGAAATATGTAAAATCTCATGAGAGATCCACATTAACAGATAAACCTTTGCAATCAATTGTGATGATAGAGAACATTTACTTTAAACTGATGTTTAACTTAGTGAAATGTTATCCCCCTAGAAAAGAGTTCCATTCCTCTCATTGTTAGACTTGTATTACAACTCTTATTATTACACCTTATATTTTGTCAATAAAAAAACTGGGTATTTGTTTTCTCTATTGTCACATAAGTAACTACAAAATCTAAATTTTGTCTCTTGGGGCACAAAACCTAAAATATTTAATATCAGGAACTTTCTAGAAAGAGATCACCAGCCCCTGGATAAATGCAACATTTGCCACAGCAGCTACTGCAATATTTTGCTTTGGACCACACACACTTATTTAAACGACCACTTTTGTGAGTCACCTGGAGAAAGTTAGGAGAGAGAATAAAGTTGAGAGTTAATTCGGTCCTGAGGTTAAATAATTGTGGCTAACATTGAGCAGGTAAAATATGTAGCAAGCACTCAGATAATCACTTCGTATATATCTGCTCATTTAACACTCACAGGAATCTTAAGAGATAGGTACTATTCCGCACCCCCCAGCCCACCCTATCCCATTTTACCCAAGCTGAGAACGTGAGCTGCCAAAGATCATACTGGTAAGAAAGGGATGTAGAGGTTTATAGGACTTAACCCAGCAATGGGACATCAGAACCAATGCCAGCAACACCAGCCATGGGATCAAAGGCAGATACGTGTGTGTGGATTGGGACGCGGGGGGCGGGGGCAGCAGGTGGTTCAAGGCAGAGGAGTTGGTGTGGATGTGAGCCCTTCCGGGAAGAATAGGACTACCAGGTGACCAGGACTTCTGAGGTCCTCGGAGACTCATAAAATCCCATTATTCCCACCTTCCCAGAAACAGGGCTTTCCCATTCCAACCCCTTAAATAAATCCTGGTTCAGGGTGTTCTTCGAATGAGCGTGTAAAAAAGTCTGCACAAGATTTATCACGTGGAGAGATAAAGGGAAGTGGGTAGGAAAATGGGGAGGCTCTGGGAAATGAGTCGTGGTCTATATATTCATAATTTAATACACATCCATACGTTAAAGCCGAAAGTACTAACAGGATTTAGAATTTACATATAATTAATAACGTGTCCACTTCAGCGGTGGACGCTTCGGAGCATTTTCAGAGACTATAAACAACAATAAAAATAATAGAGTGATCAGACAACACGTACTCAAGGATAGAACCTTCAGCCCCACCGGCTTTAACCTCCTTTCACTTGTTTTCCCAGCCAAATATTCTTCCCACCCTCCCGGCAGGATCCCGGGGGTCGTCCCATCTGGCAGTGACGGCTTCTGAGAAGCGGTCCGGGGAGGGCTATTATCTCCAGGAACCCTTTCTGTCAACTTTGTACTCGAGTCCCCTTTGTCGGTTGGTAGCGGCCGCTATTGCTTTAAAAGGACAGCGGATTTCGAAAGACGGAGGAAGGGTGGCTGGGGGTGGTGGTGGTCAGGAAAAGGAACTCAACCGCCTTTGATAACTGCCCGGCAGCCTTCCCTTCTCCAGGACGCGTGCTCCGCCGGGCAGCGCCCGCATCCCCGGCCGGGCGGGTGCGCGCGCGCGCGCACCTAGCGTTTTCTGGGCGCCCACCTCGGCGGGGAATTGCCCCCCGCGGCCGGGCGGGCATCTGCGGGCAGCAGCTCCGCTTTGTCTCCGGCGGCGTCGCGCTCCGCCGCTCGCCCGCTCGCCCCTTTTCCCCGGTGCGGGCTGTAACCCGATCTCCCATTTCCTGGTGGATTCTCTTAAAGAGGCCGCGGTCTAGTAGCAGAACAAAGGCTATTGTTTTATTTCCTCCTTCGGGTTCCGCGTCCTTACCGGAATGTCCCTTCCTATATAATTATTTTCATTGCGTCTGCGCTCGGCTCGGGGTGGCGGGGGAGAGGGGGGCGGAGGAAAAATTAAAAAAAAAAAAAAGCCCTGTGCCTTTCAGTGTATCTAAGAGACGGAACTAGGGGAGGGGGAGGCGTTGATCCTGTCCGGAGGGTGCTGGGGCCCCGAGGCGCGAGCCCGGCGGCGGCCCAGCGGTGCTTAGCAGCCCCGCGCCCGGGCCCCGGGGGCCTCGCGCACCGTCCCCCGCCCCCCGACCGCCGCGCCGGCCTCTCCCCCCCTCCCCCGCGCGGCTTTTATTTCCCGATGCCGGGCTGTAACCCGAGCTTTTATTTCCTGGTGGCTCCTTTAAGAGGCAGAGCTCAGTGCTGGGAATTCACGTCAGTTTCTGCACTGAAACTCTCAAGATCAATGAGCAAAGAGCTTTCTCAGTTCTGCCTTTCAGTTTCTCTCTTCCAGGAAGGAAAACATTCGAGAGAGAGAGAGGGAGGGCGAGGGAGAGCGGCGGGAGGGCGGGGGGCGGGGGCGCCGGCCCGGGTGGGAGGAGAGAGCGGGGCAGGCCGGCCGGGGTAGCGCCCCGGGTCGCCGCGCCGCGACCTGCAGACCCCGCCGCCGCGCCGCCCGCTCCCACGCCCCCGCCACCCCGCGCGCGGCGACTCGGCCGGCGCCCGGCCCGCCCCGCCCCGCCCCGCGCGCTCGCGGCCCCCCGGGGCGGCCGCCGGGAGAGATGCTGCAAGAAACTTCTTAAATGACCGCGTCCGGCTGGCCGTGGAGCGTTTCTGGGTTGGGGAGAGGAAAGGAAAGTGGAAAAAAAACTGAGAACTTCCTGATCTCTCTCGCTGTGAGACATGTCTGAGACTCCTGCTCAGTGTAGCATTAAGGTAAAGATCTTCTCCCCCTCCCTCTCCGGGGTGGAAAGCCTTGAGCTGCACCGGCCCGGCTGATCGTGCCGGGCTCCTCCGATCCGAGGGGGCTGTTGCAGTCGCTCTGTTCGCAGGAAATTATTTGGGGCGCCGGGGAAGGAGATGCAGCTCTCGGCGGCGGCGTACCCTCTAGTATAACCTTGCTGCTTCCCCGCTCCCGCCGAGCCCCCTGTCGGCTCCTGCGCCCCCACCCCACCTCCTTTGCTTTATTGACAAGGAAATGCCGGTCACAGTCGGCCAGGAGGAACCCGAGTGGTCCTCAGGTCTGCAAAACACCCCGGTAATTAGTGCGCTTAAAAAAAAAAAAAAAACCTGCTCCCTGCTCCTACTCCCAACATGTGATCGAAATGTAACTTTTGTTCCCGAGGGGTGGTCTCCTTAGGAAAAAAAAAAAGTTCTCCGGCTCCATCGAGGTTGGAATCTTTTTTTTAAGGGTTCCGCGAGTCTGGTCAGACAGTCTCTCCCCCGCGCCCCCCGCCCCCCCCCATTGTAATTGTAAGCGCTTGTCGGACAGACGGTAGTGCTGTCAGCTTTTCCTGGGCATTGCACAATGAATTTCTTTCTTTTCTTTCTTTCTTTTTTTTTTTTTTTTAAACCAAGGTGAATAAAGTTGCTGAATGGTTATTTTACTCTCGTAGACATCTGAACGTTGAGCAATCCAAAAGTAGAAAACTCCTGTGATGCAGGGAGAATGATTGAAGTGACCAGGCAGAATGACCTTCCCACTTTGACAGTGCAGAGAGGGTAGCTAAGAGTAGAAATCTCCCGGTCTCTGGCCAAGGTTTGCAGTCTGGTAAATGCAGGATGGTGGAGGATGTTTGCAAACACAGTACTTATCTTCCAAGTAGTGGTGTGTGTGAGCATTTATGTACATGTCTGTATGTCTGTAAAGGCTAGTGGTGCTGCGGTTTGTTGCTTCTTAAAAGTTGTTGTAAAGTTTGCCACCGTGAGGAGGCACACTGATTTGTCCGTCTCCCCCAATTAATTTTCCCTTCCCTGCGTTCGGTGTGCACTTTGATTTCACTGTTCATCAAGGCTCAGATGGAAAAGCCTTCTTCAGTGAGAAGCTGAAGCTGCTGAAGTTTGTTTGTGGCTTGGCCCATTTAATATGTTCATTGAGGGGACCCTGCAGAGACAATGAACAAATAACCAGTTTTCTTCATCCGTGGGGCATTTTGGGAAACGTCTCTCCTGTTTTAACATGGCATTTACATAGGATCTGTTTAGAGGAAAACAGCATTTTCTCATATTTGCTCATTAGGGTTTCATAATTATACTCAGGTGTTAGTATTTCTTACCCGGCGCGATTTCTCAGGGGGTTTGAATTAGGGTTAATGTGAACTGAAAAGGTGGGTTGGGTTTGTTTTTGCCTCGCACAAAAAGCGCTTAGTGGAACTTTCGGGTTTCTGTGTAGATAATCTGGGGATAGCAGTATGTCTGCGGTGGAGAGGGTGTCAGAGTAAAGAATTTAGGTAGGTTGATACTTTAAAACCAATTTCTTTTGCTGAATAAATTCGATTCTATGAGTTCAGAAAAATCATTGGGTATGCCTAATCTATTTGATACTTAATAACACAGAGGTAACTAAATAATAGGATATTAAGTCTGTAAATTGTATTTAGCTCAACGACAATAAATCTGACCTCAGGAGAACTTGAACAACTATGGGAGAGTGATTTTGGAGTGGAGACAACGAAAAGCAAGCCGTTTTGTGGTTTGCTAGCTCTTCTAAAGAGACTGCATAAGCCCGCTCTTCTGAGGGGCTCGGGGCTGCAGGCAGAAATACCAATGAGGGGCTCATCTCATGGTACCTCAGTGGAAGACTACAGCAACTCTTTCCTTACACGCACGGAGGGAACCAATCCCAAACCCAGATAGTGCAGTTTCTTCACTGTGACCTAAAAATTGCAGCCACGGTTTGTGTTATCATTTTCTATCTTTTCGTTTACCCTCTGCATTCTTTTCGTAAAGCTTCTTTTCTTGACTTCTGTATTTCTCCGTAATTAGAACAGATCCAATGGTCTTCCCTAGTAGTGAAAGTATCACTTTTAATTTGGATTGTCCTTTATAGAACCGGTCTACGACTGCTTACTTGGACCATGCATATGTTTAAACGCACGCACGGGAAGTGCATTTTCTCATGGAGTTTGTTTAGTTTGCAGTGTTCCAGTAAGAAGCTCTGGAGATCAAGGACTGGGATTATTCTAGCTCATCTGAAAATGTTCTGGTGATTGTGTGCTGTGTTTCCCTGAGTCCCTGGGATGTGGTACAATGACTGCATGATAAAAAATGTTTGCCGGGAACCCACTAGTACAGCGATTTTTTTTTTTTTCTAGAGTCCAGTAAACAACAAAGTTTTCTGTGGAGCAGAGAATGAGTGTCAGGAGCTTTAAAGGATGAGCTCATGGCGCTGCTGTCCTGAGGACATGTGGCATGGAAAGCTCTCTGTGGAGAGTTTTCCCTCACCTCTCCTGTCTGCTCCTGAAATCTTTCTCCCTGGCTCGTATCCTCTACGAGCAGCTGGTCAGCAGGCGAGTAAATTCCTCAGCAGCTGGTGTGATGGAGCACAGAGGAGCCCGACCAGAGGCAGCCACAGGGGGAAGTACTCTGTTTACTTCTGAGCAGTGTCAGTTCTGCTAGAAAAAGAGTAGTGTATGATTTCGGTGGAATTTCCAGGGTGAAAGTTTCTGAATCAGTCACTGACACCTTTATATGTATCGCTTGCGTGGTGGTGGTTGCTGATGAGTGCCTGATACTGGCTCTCATGTTTCTTTTGCACTTTATAACCATCTTCCCGGCACCCTAGGGAAGTTATCAGACACATGTTTACAGCAGAAGACAGATGGACCAGCCCAGGGTCACCCAGACTAGGACTGCGCCCCTCTGTGTGTCTGCACTGGGCACTTTCATCATGAGAGATTAAATGCTTCCATTCCTGACCGTTTGGGGGCTTTTGTTTGTTTGGCTTTTTTTTTTTTTTTTTTTGGTCTTTCTGTGTGGCATAAGGGATTTTATTGCCCCACCAAGGATGGAACCCATGCCCCCTGCATTGGGAGTGTGGCGTCTTAACCACTGGACCACCAGGGAAATCCCTGGGGTTGTTTAAATGTAAGGACTAACTATATAAAAAGTCAACTGTTTTTTATCAGGGGATCGTGTCGCTGACTGCTAGGCATGGGAGAAAGGAAGAGGCTGTCTTTTCCATCATCAGTCTTCACCTTCAAGTCACCTGTTGAGTTCTAAGTTCAGCCAAGTTGTAGTGGAAACCAGTTATGACCCAGCAGACCCAGCCCTTTCGGGGAGGGCTTCCAGAATACGATAGAAAACAGTCAGATAACTTCCCTGGTCCCCTCCCTTTCTCTTCCCTCTGTATGGGCTGGCTTTCTTAGTGGAATGAATTCTCTTTTTTACTCTCTAGGAGACTCCCCTCTGGACCCGGAGCTCCTTGGGTTGAGTGGTGATTATCTTTTTGTGTCTGGTGCCCACCTTGGCATCTGGCTTAGATGTATGTGTCAGTCATGTTGGCTGACTTGCAGTGAGGCATGGAAGGTGGTCAAGGCCCCTTCTTCTCTGTCCTGTGTGCCCGGAGTGACTTAACGCTGCATCCACAAGCTGACATGAAGTGGTTGTAGGGTCACTCTGCTGACTCAGGGAGGCCTGGGGCACTCCCTAGGGTATTGGTCCAAAAATTATCATCAGTAGAATTTTGACCTTATAATTTTTCTTATTTTGGTGACATTTTCAAAAAGTGCTTTAGTGTCTAAAAAGCAAAAACATGGAGTTGAGTAAAAGATAAAGGGGCTTGAGGAATCACTGGAGAAGGTCCAGCTGAGGAGACTTCTAAAGTTTTCGCTGGGTTCTTTAGCAATTGAATTAATTAGAGACTTGGAGCTGGGAGGCTATAAAGATCACCTGGGCCAGCATCTTTTATGGCAAAGAGGTCCACATGGCTAAATGGTTTGCTTCAGCTGATATGTGTCCGAGGCAGAGCAATGCAGTCCTCTTGATTTTCATGCCCCTGCCCCGTACTGGCTGGGTTCACAGGTTCGTCCCTATAAAAGGCCAAAGAAATTCGATACAATAGGCTGTGCGCTCTCTGGCACTTCCTAACTTGGTCCATTTTAATCGCAAGCCAGCTGGTATGAGGGCATGGAGGTCTGTGCCAAGTAAGACGGTGTGTGTGGGAGCCCTGGGTCGAGAGGGTATATTGTTAGATGTGAGAAGAGGAAGGAGTAGGAGTGGGGGGTGAGGGAAGAAGGGCTCGATGGGCTTGTCTTTGCACCACCATCTACCACAATAACTTTTCTCTGTATTGTGGTGAAAAGCATGTAACATTAAGTTTACCCTCTAAACCATTGTTGAGGGTGCAGCTCAGTCATGTTAAGTCTCTTCCCATTGTTGTGCAACTGATCTCTAGAACTTTTCTGTCTTGCAACACTGAAACTCTATACCCGCTCAACACTAGTTTCCCCTCTCCCCTCCTCCCAGCCCTCAGTCACCACCTTCCTATTTTCTGTTTCTGTGATTTTTGTCTCCTTTAAATAGTTCATAGGAGAATTATACTGTACTTCACTTAGCAGAATGGCCTGGAGGCTTGTCCATATTGTAGCATGGGACAGGGTTTCCTTTTTTTCAAGGCTGTTTTACATTCCATTTTGGCTTCCCCGGTAGTTCAAATGGTAAAAAATCTGCCTGCAGTGCAGGAGACCTAGGTTCGATTCCTGTATCAGGAAGATCCCTTGGAGAAAGGCGTGGCAACCCACTTCAGTGTTCTTGCCTGGAGAATTAATTCCATGGACAGGAGCCTGGCAGGCTACAGTCCATGGGGTCGCAAAGAGTCCGACACGACTGAGCGACTGCCACACACAGCGTTCCGTTTTATATATATGCCATATTTTCTTTAATCCATTCATCTGTTGAAGGACATCTGTGTTACTTCCATCTCACGGCTGTTGTGAATGAGGCTGCGATAAACATGGGTGTACAAATGACTCTTTTGAGATTCCGCTCTGAGTTTTGGATATATCCCCAATGATGGAGTGCACTGGTACTTTTTTTTTTTTTTTTTACAGTATGTGAGAAGCTGGTACTTGTGTTTTGGGTTGAGGGCTCTGGGCCTCTTTGCTGGGCCTTTTCTGAGAAATCCTGGAGGGGAACCTTAGGCTCAAACATACACCTTAATTTATACATAGTGAGGCTCTGTGTTTCAAACAGCATCAGCTGAAAACATGGCAGCTAGTCGTAGAGAAATAGCTTACCTCTTTAGCATAGGTAAGTCGAGGGAAAAAACAGCCCAGTTTCTAGAATTTCCTAAGGAAGCTAGCACTAAAACAGATTCTGTGCAGCCAAGTTGACCTGCGTTTACTCACGCTGACGCAGGTTGGAGGCAGGTTGGGGACCAGCATCAAGAGCCTGTGCGCCTGTTATGGATATTGAAAAGTTGCTCTTTGGTGTGACACTCCCAGCAGAGTGAATCAGTGTCAAACGAAGCCCCCTGGGGCATGGGGTGTACAAACAACGTATTTGTGAATGCTACTTTAGGAAAAGCACTGGTGCTGATTTCCTGGCAGAGGCCCTCTCTGCCATATTTGTTATGAGACGTGTGTAAGAAACCAAGCTCTGTGTGGATTTATTGAATAGAATGAGTGTAAGTTGACGCGGGGTTCCCATGCCAGGAGGGACCCGTCATAAAGACCATTCGCTGCCAAACCTAGTATTTGGGGAGAGAAAGACTAAAGTTAGAATGGCAGCCTATTAAAAAACAAACACATTTTTGTTGATTTCGGAACATACAGAAACCAGCCTAATAAATGTGGCTTTCTGGGGGCGTCTCAGTCTGCGCCTCCATGAACAGGCAGAAATGACGTGTCCACACTGTCCTCTGATTAGAAATGACGGATGCTGTGTGCTCAAGACGGTGCCTTCTGCGTCAAAATAGTACCACCCATGTGTTATTTGCTCTGCTAATTTGCTTGATCAGTCTTTTCTTCTTAGTGAAAGTATACAGTTCAGCCTGGTCTGTGTTTGAGGCAGTGTCCCCAGTCTTTTTGGCACCAAGGACCAGCTTTGTGGAAGACACTTTTTCCGCAGATGGGGGATGGGTGCATGGTGGTGGTGGTGGGTGGTTTTGGGATGACTGAAGCACATTTCATTCACTGTGGACTTTATTATTGTTACATCAGCTCCACCACAGATCACCAGCATTAGATCCTGGACGTTGGGGACCCCTGGGCTAATGATCTGGAATTTGGGGAGTATGGGTGGAAAGGGCAACGAGGCATTAGTCTGTGTTTGTTAGGTATGAACCCCCTAGAAGCACAGACTGCTCACTCAGGTCTGTGGACTAAACTGTGGAACACCTGCATTTTGGGAGCTTTCTAAAGTCTCGATGGGCTTCTCTGGTGGCTCAGAGAGTAAAGAATCCACCTGCAGTACAGGAGATCCGGGTTCAATCCCTGAGTTGGGAAGATCCCCTGGAGAAGGGCATGGCAACCCACTCTAGTTTTCTTACCTGGAGAATTCCACGGACAGAGGAGCTGCTTGGGCTACAGTCCATGGGGTCGCAAAGAGTCAGACATGACTAAGCAACTAACACTCTCACTTTTCACTTTCTTTTTTAAAATTTTAATTGGAGGATAATTACTTTACAATGTTATAATGGTTTTTTATAATGGTTTTTGCCATACATTGGATGCATAGGCATATATATGTACCCTCCCTCCTGAACCCCCTTTCCCACCTCCCTCTCCACCCCATCATCCCTCCAGATCTTCTTGAGCTTTGGGTGCCCCGCTTCATACATCAAACTCCCACTGGCTATCTATTTTATGTATGGTCATGTGTATGGTTCAATGATATAAGTCTAGGTAATTAAAGGGGTTTGCGTGCTGCTCTGGAGGTCATCCATCCTGCATTTCTTCCTTCTCCTCGTCCTCCATCACTACTACCATCACTTATTAGATCCTGCTGTGTGCCAGTCCTCAGACTAAGTGTTTTATGTGCATTATCTTATTTCTTCTTCACAACTCCCTCTGGGAGGCAGATTTTCTCCCTATTTTACAGAAGAGGAGCCTGCAGCAGTTAAGCGATGTGTTGGCCTGCCATCTCCCAGGCTGTGCATGGAGAAGCTCAGGGCAGCATCTACCTTCCCTCCTGACCCCAGTCTCAAGGCCAGCCTCCTTTGTGAAGAAAGGTAGAGAACTGAGAGCGATGGGGTGATGGTGGCGCTTCCCACAGGCCAAGCTGAGAGGCGGGAATAGAGCTGGCAGGGAGGTCTCCTTCTGCTTGGGTGGGTGGTTCCTAACCATCCCTCTGGGGGCAAGGTAGCCAGATGGTCACTTTGCACACAGCACCCTCCCTGGAATGGATGTCCAGGTGTCCTGTTTCTACACCAGTCCCTGATGTTGTCTCGTGATGCTTTGTATTTGGGTGGGTTCATTTGGGCCCTTTTCATGTTTTTCTTAGAAACCTTTCCCCTCTCTACTTTCCCGTCTGTGTGTACTAAGTTGCTTCAGTCGTGTTTGACTCTCTGTGACCCCATGGACCATAGCCCTCCAGGCTCCTCTGTCCATGGGACTCTCCAGGCAAGAATACCAGAGTGAGTTGTCTTGCCCTCTTCCCGGGGATCTTCCTGACCCAGGGATCGAACCCGCATCTCTTAAGTCTCCTGCATTGGCAGGCAGGTTCTTTAGCATCATCTGGGAAGCCCGCAACATTCCCCCAGTAACTCCTTATGCCATTATCATGTGATCAGGTGGGTGACAGGCTGGGGTCATGGGAACCAGACACCTTGGTCATACCTTCCTCAGTCTCTCCTTCCACTGCTTTTTTTTTTTTCCAATTTAAAAATTTTTACACAGTTCATGAATGCAGTACGTTTTAGAGACCTTCCCTCTTAGTTTGCTGTACAAGGCAGGGAGCTCAAACCTGTGCTCTGTGACGACCTAGCGGAGTGAGATAAGGTGGAAGGTTCAAGAGGGAGGGGTCATATGTATGCCTGTGGCTGATTCATGTTGATGTGTGGCAGAAACCAATACAATATTGTAAAGCAATTATCCTCCAATTAAAAAATTTTTAAAAACCCATCCCTTTCGCTCATCTAAAGATACCGTGTGATTTCTTGGAATCTGTCTGATGTCGCTTCAGGGATTCCCTGATTTCCCCCACCACCAAAGGAATCGTCTTTTTTGTTTTCCTCTCTCCTGATAACCTGACGCCACTGCCCTTGTTCTGATTTCCTGAAGAGAGGCTGTGGGCCCTCTGACTTGATGCATTTCTGGATTTGAGCAGCTTTCACGAAGCCTGTCTTCAGAGCAGATGTAGCGAAGGAAGCAGACAGAGTACGGTGTGGAGGGAGTTGAGGGATTAAGAAACTCTAAGTCCCAGTTCTCATGAAACAGAGGAGGAAACTGAATCCTGCAGTATTTAGATGTGTGTGTGCGCTCAGTCGTGTCTGACTCTGTGACCCCGTGGACTGTAGCCTCCCAGGCTCCATGGGATTTTCCAGGCAAGAACGCTGGAGTGTGTTGCCATTTCTTGTAGCATTTCAGTAGTCTGCCTGAAATGGGTAGAGATGTGGTACATATTTACAATGGACTATTACTTAGCCATAAAAAGGAACAAAATTGGGTCATCTTTAGTGACGTGGATGGACCTAGAGTCTGTCAAACAGAGTGAAGTAAGTCAGAAAGAGGAAAACAAATATTGTATAGTAACATGTGCATGTGAAATCTTAAAAGCTGGTACAGATGAATCTATTTGCAGGGCAGGAATGCAGGTGCAGCCTTAGAAAACCAGTATGAACATGGTAGGGGATGAATAGGCAGGTTGGGATTGACATATATACACTACCATGTATAAAAGAGAGAGCTAGTGGGAACCTGCTATATAGCACAGGGAGCTCAGCTCAGTGCTCTGTGGTGACCAGCGGGGCGGAGGGGACTGGAATGGGGTGGCAGGGAGGTCCAAGAGGAAGCGGTGTATGTATACATACAGCTGATTCTCTTCTGTGTATGGCAGAAACTAACACAACACTATAAAGCAACTATACCCCAGTTTTAAAAAATGAAAAAAAAAATAACCTGCCTGAGATCACATTGCTCTTCGTAGCTGAGCCAGAATCAGTCAGGTGTTCATGATCCCAGGGCCATGTCCCACTGACACCAGGAAAAGTTGACAAAAAGCAGACAATAACTCAGCACAGCTTCGTCGTGGGGACTCCTGTCTAGAGAATGAAACCGGTTTGTCTGGCACCCCACAATGACTGATGGTATTAATGATCATCTTATGACCTCCGCGTTAAAGACAGTCTTTATGAGGTTTAGGAAGTGAGGAAATAGTGTGCATTTTGGAAAGCTAGCCAACGAACAGGGCTGGCATAGAAATAACGTTACCTTTTAAAAAGGCTACACTTCAGTTATCTGGACCAATGACTTACGAAAAATATTACTTTCCTCTCCAGTGAAGACAGGAAAGAGCTACCCAATAAATCTGCACGCTCAGCAGACTTTGTGTGTTCCCCGGGGGTGTTTTCCCTTTGTATGTAGGAGTCAGACACACGGAAAACGATCTGATTTCCTGAATGACCCGCAAAGGGCGTGCGGTCCTGCTGGTGTGAGCGCTGTGGGCGCCGGTGCATAGGGATGTGAGCGCCGTCATCGTAATCACCGCTGTTTCAGAGTTTGATTTGCATTTTATTCTGCCTGATAGCTGTTCATTGGTTCTTATCTGTAATGCCAATTTCCCTTAAGGAGATTGTAAGTTCTTGAGAAGAGGGGACCAGTCATTGCTGTACCATGAAGGGCTTCTAGGGGAAGGACAGACCCTGAAGTAGATAGACCTGAGTGTGAATCTTGCTTCTTAAACGTATTCATTAAAAAAAATTTTATGAGTATAATTGCTTTACAATGTTGTGTTGGTTTCTGCTGTACAATGGAGTCAGCTATTTGTATACATATATCCCCTCTGTTTTGAACCTCCCTCCCTCCTGAACCTCCCTCCTATCCCCTAACTTGTTCATCTTAAGCTTGAACCTGTTAAGTCAACTGAAGTGGTAATAAAAATATCTATCACAGGACTTCCCTGGCTGTCTAGTGCTTAAGACTTCATCTTCCAATGCAGGGGCTTGTGGGTTCGATCCCTGGTTGGGGAGCTAAGATCCCACGTGCCGCGGGGCCAAAAAAACAAAACATAAAACAGAAGCAGTAGTATAACAAATTCAATAACGAATTTAAAAAATGGACCAACTCAAAAAAACCTTTAAACAAACAAGCAGAAACAGCCCTTGAAGTCTGTTGGCAGTGCCTTAACATTGTTCAAAGCAAAGCAAAATGTAATTCTCTCTCTTTGTATATCCTCCCATCAGAGGAATCTAGAAGGGGTGAGAGATTTTCTAGTCCTGTAATTTTCCCAACATTACATCGTTGGGAAAACAGAGGCCAGAGACATCCTGGTATTGCTAGAGCACCCGTGGCTGGTTCTTGGCCCTGCCTGAACCTCCAGGCCTCTTAGGTTGGCTGACTCCCAGCCAGGGCTCTTGTCACTGTCCCTTTGAGCTTCTCCCAGGCTTGGGGTTACTCAGTCAGTGCTCAGCAAAGCTCCGATTTTTGACTCTCATTGAATACAAGCCTCAACAACAGAAGAGACGAGCCAACTGCAATTACATGGTCGAAACAGATGCCGCTTGCATCTTAAAATTGTGAGGGAATAGCTCGCATGGTTCTGAATAAGTTTCCAGAGATGAAAGGAAAAAACCCAAAGCCTGCAAATACTGTGCAGTGCCTCTGATGGGCATTATTACTCAGCCCTCAAGTATTCAAACCTATTAAAGGATCTGCTCGTTCATACAGTTACTTATTATTTGCAACCGGGACGAGACTCCGGAGGGAGCATCCATTCTTCAGTCTGCTTTTGTGTGGCAGGCAGCCCCGTGGCTGTCTGACCACAGAGCAGACACTGTTTGCAGTAGATGGTGAATTTTCTGGTTCCAAGAGTCTGGAGTAGATGGTTCTTCTTGGAGGTTTAAATGGGAGAATTTGAAGAAGCTAAATTTATAACTTTTGGGTATCAGGGAACCTTGATTTGTTGTAGAGGTTAAGGGAGGCTGGGGGTTGGGGGGGCTTCCCAGGTGGTGCTAGTGATAAAGAAAGTTCTCGCCAGTACAGGAGATGTAAGAGATGTGGGTTTGACCCCTGGGTCGGGAAGATCCCCTGGAGAAGGAAATGGCTACCCACTCCAGTATTCTTGCCTGGAGAATCCCATGAACAGAGGAGCCTGTCAGGCTACAGTCCATGAGGTCGCAAAGAGTCAGACACGACTGATGTGACTTAGCATGCATGCAGGGAGGCTGAAGTATTTGTTATCAGCAGCTGTGATTCCTTTTGCTGTGGACTTACAGTGCGTTCCTGAGTTTTCTGCTGTATATCCATGTTAAGTGAGAAGATGACATGCAGCCTGCAAAACCTCCCCTGCCCCGCCCCCGCCTTCGAAAAAAATTTATTTGGCTGCTCCAGGTCTTCGTTGTGGCATGTTAGACCTAGTTTCCTGACCAGAGATCAAACCTGGGTCCCCTGCTTTGGGAGAGTGGAGTCTTAACCACTGGACCACCAGGGAAGTCCCAAAATGGCCCTTTTTGAGGAATAGTGTAGAGAATGTTCGAGGCCTCCTGTGTTGACTCCTGGAAGCTGGTGTAGGCACTTTTAAGCTGTTGAGGACAGAGCTTAGGTCTGGAGAGAGACCAGGTTCCTCTGCCCTCACCCTGGAAAACACAAGTGAGTTGGTGATTTTCTGCTCAGCTGTCTGTGCACTCTCCAGTGGGTTATGGTGGGACCTGGTGACTTTATCTTTCTGAGGACTTTTCTGTATCATGAGGTCAGTAATCCCCGATTCTGTCATATCCCCTCTGCGAGGAAGCAACAGTCAAAGTTGAGATACTGACTCTCAAGTATTTCCGGAAAGAAGTGAGCTACAGATAGAAATCTGCATTGTAACTTAAAAGTTAGCCCCCCAAGAACAGCTTGTCAGTCTCTGAAGTCACCCATGTGGGTCTAGGTGTGCAGTGGTGGCCTCGCATGTACCTGCCAGACTCTAGAGTGCCAAGAACAGGCATCCCTGGGGTCCCTGTTGAAGATTCCAGGTCAAGAGAAAATTTGGAACCAGTATCATCCAAAGGCTCCTAATAGCCTAATAATTAGTACTTGGAGAAATAGATCTGCCACTGGTGTGGGCAAGAGGAGCTGTACCCGAGACTTGATGAAAGAGGAGCGAGTGTTTCCTGAGCACCTTTCTGGGCTTCTTTGGGGAGTTTGCGCAAGGGAAGGCAACGTTTTTTTTCCCACGTTACTTCCTTCCTTCATTGTTCTAGACCGTATATCTTTCCCAGACACTATCCTTGAACATCATATCAGCCTCCTGCCGGAGCAAACCACAGGGTAGCATCTCCTGACTCAGCCATCTGGTCCTGCTCTGTCTTCTCGTGTGCAGGCTTGTGATCACTGGCCGGGCACCCCCAGGGACAGAAGTGAGTTCTGTTTTCTTTGGGCCTCTGCGTGTGCGCTCGTGTCCAGCTTCCTGCCCCAGAGTGGGTACATCTGGTTTTGAGAAGTAGGCATGTGAAGGGATCCCAGGTGCATTTTGTAGTTACCGTATCCTCCTTTTGACTTAGGATCTGGGAGATTTTAAAAATCCAGGTCAGGAGTTCACTTGACTGGTGTTCTGCTTGGAGACAGTGGCTCTCCTAACAGTCCTGATAGTCATGGCCAGTGATGGGCAGGGACAGCAGGGTCCCCAGCAGGAACCCTTCAGGGTCACTCTCACTTCATGCCTCTTAATTTAGCCTGTCTCTGAGCCTCAGTGAACTGGGTGGGAGAGCCGTCATTTGGGGGTGAAATCTGTGTGACAAAGGGCCCCTGTCTGGGTGAGTTCCCCTCTTCTCCTGGATGTGGAGACCTGAATGACCTGATGTAGCTGACAACAGCTCAGATTCCCTGGCAGGCTGCCAGCTCCGTATTTGACTTTGTCCAGGGCTTCCCTTGTGGCTCAGCTGGTAAAGAATCCGCCTGCAATGCGGGAGACCTGAGTTCCATCCCTGGGTTGGGAAGATCCCCTGGAGAAGGGAAAGGCTACCCACTCCAGTGTTCTGGCCTGGAGAATTCCATGGGGTAGCAAAGAGTTGGACATGACTGAGCAGCTTTCACTTTCACATCCCCCTGGTCCTTCCTTGGGTCTGTTGACTTGAATGCTTTAGGCTGAGGTGGAAGAAGAGACCATACTTGTTGGGAAGGCAAAGAGTCTTTGCCCTGAGAACCAGGAAACAAAGGCTCGCCCTCTGAAGCTGGCATGCTGCTCTCTTGCGTCTCCGAGGCTCTGTGCTCCTGGCCAGGCTGTGTGAGCGGTGAGCGTGCTGCTCGGTGGCAGGAGTCCCCTGTGGGTCAGATGCAGTTTTTGAACACGATGGAATTCAGCGGGGAATGCTGGTGAGCCCAGAAAGACTGGAGTGATGATCCTCTAATCTTTTTCAGCATGCTGCAAGGGGATCTTTAACTTTGAGCCAGATGGGAGGGAGATGGGTGTTGGTTTACATCTCAAGTAGGGCACCTATTAGTACACCTGTCTATGTGCTCCCACCCTCCCTGGCACCTTGGCTCTTCTAAGCTCCCTATCCTAGAAAAATGCATAAAGAACCACTGACATTGATGGTAGGAGATTTATTTCTCCTTTTTGGGTACAGGGCTGCGGGCCTTGCTTGGAGACGGGTGGTACTTAAAAAGACTTAAAAATGCAAGAAGGAAAAAAGGCAGAAAGCCATGCAGACCCCACTGAAAGGCCCTGTTATTCCAGCAGAGGGAAGAGGTGGGCCTCCGGGCACCAGTCACTCTTAACCTGAGCTGGCTCTTCTGAGAATTCATCTGTCTTGAAAACCTTGGTAAAAATGGCCAAATGGAGCTTCTGTAAGGTAGGGGGAATGCCTGCGTGTGCTTTTGTGGTTAGCCATGGTGTTGAACAGTCCGGTTTAAGGGGAAAATGGTTCTGGGTACATTTCCATTTCAACTGTGGTCTTTAAAGGTTTACTGCGAAGGGGATGGGTGTGGGAGAATGTGAGTATAGTCTTCTGGCCTCTTGGTTAATTTTATCTAGGTTACAGGTGAGAAATGAGTTCACAACACCTCCTGTTTCTTATTTGGGTCTGTTTTAGGGGGAGTCTAGTTTGGGCAAACTGCTGAGTCTAGTTTGGGCAAATCTCCTTTTACCCAATGCACATATTTGTGGACTGCCAGCTTACATACCAAGTGGATTATAAGAAAAAATCCACTTCACAGCTCTGGCCCCTAGAGTGGTGTCTGTGATTCTTCTCAGGGTCTTGTAAGCCCTAAGTTTACCTCTTCTCTTCGTCCTACTGGGATCCCATGTGGGGCTGTGATGACAAGATTGTGCCGCATTGGGCAAGTTTTGACCACACACTTTTCCCAGGCACGGTGAGGCAAGTGTGGGTTCAGCTGGCTGCTCCTAGGCAGTTGATGGTACTTGGCATATCAAGGGTTTCTGTTATGCTGTTTGTCAGAAAGGTAATCTCTCAACTGGTCCGAGTGTCCCAGGGCACACGTGTTCGGCTTTGGGGGAAAAGTCACAATTTCAGGTTCACTCTTTGCTTGCATCTTGTGTACATTAATGGCCTCAGAGCTGAAGTGCATTGAACTATTGCTGCACTGTCCAAAGCCTGCAGCGCAGCTCCTTTGAGTCAGGGAAAGGTTTCTCTGTAAAGTTACTGAAGGCTCGAGCTTGAAAACCAACACTGGAGGTTAGAATCAGGGTGTTCTAGTGGGAACAGTGCAAGGGTAGCTGACACCAAGCCTTTCTGCACTATTTTTAATCCTAGTCGGGACTATATGGGATGGCTTGTGCCTTCTTGGATGTCATTCTGCTTTTATTCCAGGGGTTTCTTCTTGTGACTCTGTATATGTGTGTGTATTGCATGTGCATAGGATCATATGTCCCAGAAATTATGGCATAATCTGTTTTCCAGTTTATAGAGTGAAAGATTGCATGAATCCCAGCCTTGTGACAAAGAAATCTTATATGTAGATGTAAAATACTTCTCCTTGGAGGGCTGGCTTTCTGATGGGCTATAAACGGATTGTTAAACAGCAATGTGAGGGGTTGTTAACAAGCTGTTTCTGAGAGCATCACCCTGGTCTGGTCTGAAAAGGTAATGTGTACATATTGCAGCTATGAAACAGTTCGCCTGTGGTGCTTATATGTTGGTAGGGTGTGTGTCTGTGTATTTTCAGTGGTGAATGAACTGAAAAGATAATTTTTAAAATCAAGGTCCCAGGTGGCTCAGAAGGTAAAGAATCTGCCTGCAGTGCAGGAGATCTAGGTTTGATCCCTTTGTCGGGAAGATGATCTGGAGAAGGGAATAGCTACCCACTCCAGTATTCTTGCCTGGAGAATCCCATGGACAGAGGAGCCTAGCGGGCTACAGTCCATGGGGTCACAAAGATTCAGACACGACTGAGCAACTAACACTTTCACTTTCTTTCGTAGTTGATTTACAATACTGTGGTTTCAGGTGTATAGCAAGGTGATTTGGTTATACATGTATGTATGTGTGTACGTGTGTATATTCTTTTTTCTGATTCTTTTCCTTTATAGGTTATTAGAAGATACTGAATATAATTTCTTGTGCTATGCAGTAAATTCTTGTTGTTTATTTTATAATAATGTATATCTGTTAATCTCAGACTCCTAATTTATCCCTTTCCCCCTTTCCCCTTTGGGAATCATAAGTTTGTTTTCTGTCTGTGAGTCTGTTTTATAAATAGTTCATTTATATTTTTTTAGATTCCGCATATATGTGATGATGTCATATAATATTTATCTTTCTCTGTTTGACTTCACTTTTAGTATAATTTCTAGATCTGTTCATGTTGCTGCAAATGGCATTATTTCATTCTTTTTTATGGCCGAGTAGTATTCCATTGTACCACATCTTCTTTATCCATTCATCTGTTGATGGGCACATGTCTTGGCTGTTGTAAATAGTGCTGCTATACCACTGGGCTGCATATATCTTGACAAGATAATTTTAAATGTTTTTTTATTTGCTCCTATATCACTGTCCACTTTCTCCACTGGGATATGTTTTGGTTGTTGGTGTTTTAAGCTGGCTTAAATGAAGCGGTATTCGGTCAGTACAGTGTGTGAATCAACCAAACTTCAAAAAGCTTTAGTTAATGTTCATGGTAACACCCCGTGTGAATAATAGCTGTCTTAAGGTTTTAGAATCACCTCCCAATAAGCAAACTAACATCCATGTTCCAAGTTCAGCGAAGCAGAGTTCCTTGTATGTGTCAAATCTTATTTGAATTTCTTGTCACATTCACGTGACATAGCTGGAAATTGGTCCATGCCAATTTCTGCTACTATTGGATTTTAATGAGCACACTTGCTTGTTACTAGGTTGCCATGCTTCTACTGTGCTCACAGCTGCTGTGTTGAAAAACAGGTGTCTGTCATAATCCCCTGCCTGGATCAGTTTGCTAGTCTGGCAATGCCTTATTATTACTGTTTTTTATTTATTTATTTTTGTCTCACTTAGGTCAGAGGTGTTGATGAGCAGGACTAAGGAGAGAGAAGATGGTAACTTTTCTTGGTGGAGATTTCTGTTAAAAGAATCTAAGAATTGTAGCGTATAAAGATAGAGCTAAAGAAAACTGTTCAGGATTCGAATCACAGGGAGAAGAGCCAGGACGAGCATAGTAATAATAGTTCTGCCAAGTCACCTCTGTCTCATTCTTCAAAGGCCAGTGTGGCCACAAAGCCATCCAAGACATGGGGAGTGAGTGATGACTGTTCTACAGCCCATGGAGCGCTCACAGACTCACCCATAGTTGCTTCTCCACACTTCTGGATCCTCTGCGGTCCACACCCCATGTATCTCATGCTGTCCTTTCTTCTCCATCCTGACTAGCGCTGTCTTCCCTCTGGCCCTGGACTCTTCAGCTGTCTCCCATCTGGTCCTCCTACCTCCACTTCCTGCTCCTTCGAAACCAACCCAGAATAATTTTTTTTTGTTTATTTAGCTGCATCAGGTCATAGTTGCGACACATGGGATCATTGTTGTATTATGCAGGATTTTTCATTGCAGTGCATGTGCTTAGTTGCTCCACAGGCATGTGGGATCTTAGTTCCCCAACCAGGGATCAAACCCACGTCCCCTAGATTGCAAGCTGGATTATTAACCACTGGACCACCAGGGAAGTCCCTGAAATGATTCATTGTAGATAAGAAATTGATCACGTTCTTTCTGACACGGCAGTTCAAAATGAAACCCAGCTGTTTATCATGGCAGCGAGGCCTTGGACAGGCTGACTTTCTAGAATCATCTCCACTCCCCCCACCCCCATTCCACATTGTACTCCAACCAGTACCTGCCCTCCTCCCAAACCACATGATGAACGTTTATTATTATTATTATTATTATTTTAAATTTTTACAGTGCTGTGTTGCACACGATGAACTTTTATGCCTGGAGTCTTGCACCAGTCCTTCTGCTGCCTGGTAGCAACTTGTCATCTTAAGCGTTCCCTGGTGCTGTTGGGTACAGCATCCTTCAAAGTCACTGAACTTGTCTCATTACTGGCACTGGTCCTGTTATAGTTTAATTGTGTATCATCCTCTAGCTGAAGTGAAAACACACTGAGAGCAAGAGATTGATGAATGGATTCATTCTCTCTCCTCATTGTGCAGAGCCGTGCCTGGTATAGAGAAGATCCAGTGTCCTTTATTTGAATTGAGTTTTTTAAATCAGCAAGTATTTATTAAGCTTCTTTACGTGCTTGGTGGTTGTTAGGCTCTGTGCTACATACGAAAAGTATTAAGTTGAAACCCTTGCACAGTCAGCGTGCGTGTTAAGTCGCTTCAGTCATGGCTGACTCTTTGCAATCCCATGGACTGTAGCCCGCCAGGCTCCTTTCTGTGGAATTTTCCAGGCAAGAATACTGGAGTGGGTTGCCATTTCCTCCTCCAGGGGAACTTCCTGACCCAGGGATCCAAGCCACCTTTCCTGAGTTGGCAGGTGGGTTCTTTACCGCTGAGCCACCAGGGAAGCCCATAGGTCCACATGTTCCCAATGAATAGGCACATCTATGATACTGCTGAGGTCATGAAGGGTGTGCCTTTTCAGAACACTCGGCTCCTACAGCTCATACCTGGATGATGTGGTGTTGTCAAATTTCCTCCTGCCGTTGTCCCCCTGGTCTAGTGTCTCCACTGCCAAGACTATTGATGGAGAGGCTGTTCCCTTCTCGTCCACTTCCTCTCTCTTCCTTCCAGCCTTACCAGACCCAACAGTAAGCTTACTCTTCTGGGGACTTGGGAACCTGTGCTTAGCAGTGAGGAGAGCTGGGTTCTTGAGAATTAACGCAAACCATCTAGTCTTAGGATTCTCTGCCTTCTAGTCCTGGAAGGAATTATGGTCCTACTCTAGCAACCTGCTCAAGATGAACTTTCCAACTTCTGTGACTATCTTTAGGGCCATCAGTCATTGTTTTCACTTGAAGTTGCTTAAAAATTGACCTGCCCAGAGGAGGATTTCAGGACATGTTCCTTAGGGAGCTGTTGAAATAGAAACAGGAATGAAGTAACCAATGCCATGCAATTGTGTGGGTGAGGCATCCCCCTCCACCAGGAGTTATCATATTTTCCAAACCCTAAATTGTGACATGTGATCTGATAAAGGACTTCTCAGTGTTTTTCGTTTTATGTGGCAAGGCTTACAGATATTTTAACAGCTTAGCTCTTGTCGAAAAGAAAATCGCGTGAGATTAGGCCTGTTGAGGAACAGGCTTCCTGCCAGCTGGCCCACCAGTGTGGCCAAGGTGACACTTGGTGACCAAAGACACCGCGCTCTGTACTTCCTCCATCTCTACCACCCTTGGCTGGTGTCAAGAAGGACGAGTGAGTCTGTTTGTCTTTCTTCTGAATGAAATTTGCAAGGACACTTAAGCCTTCTGCTTTAGGGCAGAATCCGATCATGGGCTGCGATCAGGAAGATCTCTCCCGAGGTATCAGATTGCGTGCTTGCCCAGTCAGGTATGTTCCCTCCGTTCAACACTCACAGGAGTACAGGCTCCTCCCTGGCCATCTTCAGAGCAGGATGTTGGACTGCTTGGCCAGCAGCCTGATTCCTCTGGCAGGTCCTGCACTCTGAGATGGCAGGCAGTTGTCCGGGGTGCTCTTGAACTTGGCTTTTCTCCAGCCATGCTGGACAGACCTCAGGGCCATGTTTTCAGACCCCCACAACTCTTTGCAACTCTCACTTTGCAGGAGACTTTCTCTTAGGTGCTTAGCACTGTTCTAAGAGCTTTATTATTTTTTTTTAACTTTTTATTTTGTATCAGAGTATATATAGCTGATTAACAATGTTGTGATAGTTTCAGGTGGACAGCAAAGGAACTCAGTCACACGTTTACATACATGTGTCCATTCTCCCCTAGACTTTGTAGGGGATTTGAAATTGGGTCTAAGTGAATCCGCCTGCCAATGCAGGAGAACCTGGTTCAATCCCTAAGTCGGCAAGATCCTCTGGAGAAGGAAATGGCAAGCCGTTCTAGTATTCTTGCCTGGGAAATCTCATGGACAGAGGAGCCTGGTGGACTTTGGTCCAATGGGGTTGTAGAAGAGTCGGACGCAACTTGATGACTAAACAAAAACAGCTAAGTGTATACACACACACACTCATGCATGTACACAAACACATATACATACACATTCACCTTTAAAGAGTTTTGCCCCCCCCCCCCCCAAAAAAAAAAAAAAGGCAGAGGAGTTTTGCATAAATTCACTTTTCTTTTCCTGGGCTTTACTTGGGTTCCAACACCACATTCAACCCACATGCATTCCCAGAACATCAGAATGCTGTTCTCAGCTAATAGTCAAATTCTTTAAGACCTGCAGGAGCCAATCTCAAGTTTGTGTCATAAGTGACTTTGAAGTGTGATTGAAAAGAAGTTGGGGAGTAGGAAGAGATGGACTTTTTCTTTGCTCAGGCCATGGCTGTACAGTCTCTTACGAAATAGGATAATTATCCCCGGATTCCCAGGCTGGCCGGCCTGAGTCTTCTTCCTTAGCATCTCTATCTCCTGGGCCCAGTGTTTCCTTCTGTCTCTATTCTTAGCCGACTTAGCTTTCCCATTCAGTTCCCAGGTCCCTCCTCATCTTCCCCCAGTCTTTCTTCTCCCAGTAAAGTTATTTTGGGGAGCACTTCCCATGTTCTATTCAGATGTGAATCTTCTTTCTCTTTATTAAAATAAGATTTTCTTCTTCATTTCATCATGCATGCTTCTTCCCAGAATATAATAAACCCTTGCCCTCCAGCACATAATGTCTGGTTTGTGAACCTTTAAAACAGGGTGTGCTGGGAATTCTCTTCAGTAGTTAAGACTATCTGCTTCCACTGCAGGAGCATGGGTTCAATCCCTGGTTAGGGAACTAAGCTCTCGCATGCTGAGCTGTACAGCCAGAAAGTAAAAACAAAAGCAAAACACCAAGCAATAGGGTGTGCTGATGTGAATTCCCCCAAAACAGGTTTGCTCTATCCCAGGACCGGGCACTCAGATACCTTGGTGGCCACTTGCTCATCTTTGCAGTCTCTTACCCTTGTCTTTTTTCCTTTGATGATTCTGCCCCAATCACGTTCCTCCCCCAAATTACTATTTTATTTATTTATTTTATTTTTAAAAGTTGAGGTATCAGATCAGTCTCTCAGTCGTGTCCGACTCTTTGCTACCCCATGAATCGCAGCACGCCAGGCCTCCCTGTCCATCACCAACTCCCAGAGTTCACTCAGACTCACGTCCATCGAGTCGGTGATACCATCCAGCCATCTCATCCTCTGTCGTCCCCTTCTCCTCCTGCCCCCAATCCCTCCCAGCATAAGAGTCTTTTCCAATGAGTCAACTCTTTGCATGAGGTGGCCAAAGTACTGGAGTTGCAGCTTCAGCATCATTCCTTCCAAAGAAATCCCAGGGCTGATCTCCTTCAGAATGGACTGGTTGGATCTCCTTGCAGTCCAAGGGACTCGCAAGAGTCTTCTCCAACACCACAGTTCAAAAGCATCAATTCCTCGGCGCTCAGCCTTCTTCACAGTCCAACTCTCACATCCATACATGACCACAGGAAAAACCATAGCCTTGACTAGACGAACCTTTGTTCGCAAAGTAATGTCTCTGCTTTTGAATATGCTATCTAGGTTGGTCATAACTTTCCTTCCAAGGAGTAAGCGTCTTTTAATTTCATGGCTACAGTCACCATCTGTAGTGATTTTGGAGCCCAGAAAAATAAAGTCAGCCACTGTTTCCACTGTTTCCCCATCTATTTCCCATGAAGTGATGGGACCAGATGCCATGATCTTTGTTTTTTGAATGTTGAGCTTTAAGCCAACTTTTTCACTTTCCACTTTCACTTTCACCAAGAGGTTTTTAGTTCCTCTTCATTTTCTGCCATAAGGGTGGTGTCATCTGCATATCTGAGGTTATTGATATTTCTCCCGGCAATCTTGATTCCAGCTTGTGTTTCTTTCAGCCCAGCATTTCTCATGATGTACTCTGCATATAAGTTAAATAAACAGGGTGACAATATACATCCTTGACGAACTCCTTTTCCTATTTGGAACCAGTCTGTTGTTCCATGTTCAGTTCTAACTGTTGCTTCCTGACCTGCATACAGATTTCTCAAGAGGCAGATCAGGTGGTCTGTTGCTATATAATATAATAGTGTTGCAGATGTACAGTATAGCAATTCACACTTTTTAAAGGGTTATATTCCATTTATAGTTGATATAAAATATTGGCTGTATTCCCTGTGTTGTATATCCTTGTGATTTATTTTATACCTAATCGTTTGTGTCTCTGAACTTCTTACCTCTAGATTGCCCCTCCCCCTTTACTCTCTACACTGGCAGCCTCTAGTTTGTTCTCTGTCTCTGTGAGTCTGCTTCTTTTTTGTTACATTCACGAGTTGGTTGTATTTTTTAGATTGTGCACACAAGTGATATCATGCAGTATTTGTCTTTCTCTATCTGACTTATTCCACTTAGCATAATGTGCTCCAAATCCATCTGTGTTGTGCAGATGGCAAAATTTCAGTCTTGTTTTATGGCTGAGTAGTATTTCATTGTGGAGAAGGAAATGGCAACCCACTCCAGTATTCTTGCCTGGAGAATCCCAGGGACAGAGGAGCCTAGTGGGCTGCCGTCTATTGGGTCGCACAGAGTCGGACACGACTGAAGCAACTTAGCAGCAGCAGTATTTCATTGTATAGGAATTCTCCAGGCAAGAATACTAGAGTGGGCTGCCATTCCGTTCTCCAGATGATCTTCCCGACCCAGGGGTTGAACCTGGGTCTCCTGCATTGCAGGCAGATTCTTTACTGTCTGAGCCACTTTCAAATGACTATATATGAGCCACATCTTCTTTATACGTTCATCACACTTGGGTTGCTTCCAAATCTTGGCTATTGGAAGTGGGGTTGCTGTGAGCATTGGGGTGCATGTATCTTTTCAAATTCGTGTTTTCTTTATTTTTTTTTTTTTGGATA
Source organism: Bubalus kerabau (assembly GCF_029407905.1). NCBI lineage: Eukaryota > Metazoa > Chordata > Mammalia > Artiodactyla > Bovidae > Bubalus > Bubalus kerabau. Next base: position 23,689,308 of record NC_073624.1, read on the forward strand.
TATATCCAGGAGTGGAATTGCTGGGTCATGTGGTAAGTTCTATTTCCAGTTTTTTGAGAAACCTCCATACTGTCTTCAGTACCTCAATTTACATTCCTCCCAACACTGTACAAGAGTTCCCTTTTCTCCATATTCCCACCGGCATTTATTATATATATTCTTTTTGATGATAGGCATTTTGACAGCTCTGAGCTGATAGCTCATTGTCCCAAATTACTGTTTTTATACTTGTTCAGCTTGGTTTGTTTATTTTGTAGTTTATTGCTTCCCTTTGTTCTTTAAGTTTTTCATATTCTTGGGGGTACAGTGATATTCCTTCCTGTTAGTGATTTTTATGCCAGTTTTCATTACCTAAATTTGCTAAATGGATTTAATAAGTGTTTGGTACTTATATCAAGCTTGCCTTTCAGAAATAAGGAAAGAAAAAGTAGATTTTTGGCAGCTTTCAGTATAGTGATAATTCCAGATTTATAATAACTGAGAAATAAATAGTTCATGTGATTCTCATAGAGTAGAAGCTTGAAAGTTATTCTTTTTGTAATTTATGTGGCTCTCATTCAGTTTGGGTAAGAAACAGAGTTTAACTGTAAGAGTTTTTCAAATAATGGCCTTAGAAATTATTATAATTACTGCTTTAATTTCAGCAACTAAGAATTAATTTCTGTATGTTAAAAGAGTTTTAATGTTGGTGAAATACTACTGTGGAGTATTAGCCTATTGGGAATTATAATTTTCTCATTTTATAGTAGAGCTTATACTGCATGATGTATTACATGTAAGTAGTGAAACTGCACTTCCTTAAATAGGCTTTCCTAGTCAGACTTTTACTGAAGTCACCATATTCTTTGATATTTCATTACTGCCCATTTGTAAGATTTTTTGGTACAAGAGTAGTTTCAACATACCCTGTTCTGGGAAAAAAGGGAAAGAGTTGAGGGAATTCTGTTTGCGTCATACCAACCAAAGAGCAGCCTCATTTTGGGAATAAAAGCAGAGAAGTTCTCACTCTTCTAAAAATAGTGGGGAGAAGATTAAGGGAGGTTTTAAGACCAGCAGAGCTATCGATACTGATTCCCTCTTTGTAAATGAGAAGTAAAGCTTGACTTGAGTTTGGTGGGGAGGTGAAATTTCCTTCCACCTAAAAGCATGACACTGCCGTAAGTATTACTCTTTGAAACTTGTCTTGTAGGGTTAAAAAATGTTCTTTTCAGGATTTTCATCATTTCTAAAAGCTACTGGAGTTTTATTTAAAACCATATATACTTTTTGGTGAGGGATAAGTGAGGAAGTGGGGCTTCCCTGGTGGCTCAGTGGTAAAGAATCCACCTACCAATTCAGGAGACCAATGGGTTCCATCGCTGGGTCAGGAAGATCCCCTGGAGAAGGAAATGGCAATCCACTCCAGTATTCTTGCCTTGAAAATTGCATGGACAGAGGAGCCAATGGGGTCGCAAAGAGTCGGACACGACTGAGCGCTCATGCACCAGAGAACTGGGGTCTGGCTCAGCACTGCTACATGTAGTCTGAGCATTAAGAGGGTGTCAGTCGGAAGCCTCGTTGCTTTGACTCTTTCGTTGCACCCAAGCTTGCTGTTCAGAGCTTGGGTCTCCTGTGTTGGTGATAAAGGATGGCAACAAGCAGTTTCGTGACATCTGTCTAGCAGTTCTGACTACGGAGCACTTGTAATTCAGAAGATAGTTGTTAGAGTTTAGACGCTTAGAGCTCCAGCTTTAAGGAGTTTCAGACAGGGCTCAAACTAGAACTCAGGTCTTCTGACTCCCTCCCAGTTTACTGATTTCCAACTTAGAAGTTGTTTTCATTTTAGGCGTGTTTTCTAAATAGCAGATCAGTTCAAGTCAAATCACTCTACTTAGTGGGAAGAAGATTTTTAACCAACCAAGTGAACAGAGTGAATACGTCTGCTTTTCAGTTGGGTGCTTTGGTCATGTGAAGAATACCACAAACTCGGAAGGTCTTCATTTTTTTAATTAAAAAAAAAAAATACCCAAAATGATTAGAACCAGTAGAGTGGGAAATAGACCTTATACATAACACACCATATCCTCCCCTGTTTGGTCACCTGCAGTCCCCTTAGATGTTTCAGGGCTCATTTTATTTATTTATTTTGACTGCCCTGGGTCTTTGTTGCTACATGTGGGCTTTCTCTAGATGTAGAGGGTGGAGGCTACTCTTCAGCTGTCGTGTGGGGGCTTCTCATTGTGGTGGCTTCTCTTGTTGCAGAGCACAGGCTCTAGGGCATGCAGGCTCCGTAGTTGTGACATCGGGCTTTAGTTGCTTCACAGCTTGTGGGATCTTCCCAGACCAGGGATCAAACCTGTGTCCCCTGCATTGGCAGGCCGGTTCTCAACCACAGAACCACCAGGGAAGTCCTCCGGAAGCCTCCTTTTAAGGTGAGAGGTTGTTTTTGGCCCTCCTGACCACCCTGTTTCCTTCAGCTTAAAAAAAAAAAAAATGTGATGGTAAGTTTTTAATTTTACAATGTACTTTGATGCTGAAGAGGAACCCATTCCCAGCCCAAACTGAATCGCCTCTGAGATCCTATTAAAACAGCGAATGCCCTGAACACCACTAGATGAAAATGCTTTTCTAGGATGAGCTCAAAGCATTTCATCCTCCAAGTAAAATCTATCTGCTCGCACTTAGATTGTTCAAAGGCAGATGGTAGGCAATTGAAACAGAGAGGCAAGCTGGCAAAAGGAAAAATAAAACCACAAATATCTGTACATGAAGGTGATATACGCCCTTGCCAGCCCCCCTCCTAACTTCGTTAACACAGCAGTGTAGCAATTAAGTAACACGGGAACTCAGACTCATATGGCTAATACAATTGTCCTCCGTTAATGGGGTGAAACAAAGCTTGCATATGATATACAGTGCTGTTCACCCAGAGGCAGACCTCAGGAGAGGAGCCCATAAAGGATGGTGCCCATACCTGATAGCCACCTTACTGCAGCCTCACTGACCGTCACCTCATGTCACTGGGGTCCCTGGTATGAAGTATTTGCTCTTTAGAGTTACCACGTCTTAAGGAAAAGGACCTCACTGTAATACTGAGCTTCAGATTGGAGTGAGGGAAGGAAGGTGCCCAGCAGATTCACCCAGAACATCGCAAGCCTGCACCCCAGTTTCCTTGTTTTTGTTTGGTCGCTAAGTCATGTCCTACTCTTCGCGACCCCATGAACTGCACACCAGACTTCTTTGTCCTTTACTCTCTCCTGGAGTTGCTTTGTGGGAAACTCCAAATTCACCCGGGATGCATTGCCGTTGCCATCTCACTGCCGGGGAAGGCCGCGTGATGATGAGAAAGTCCTTTGTGAAACCCTGGCGCTCCTCACTAACCTTGAACTTGAACATTCAGTGACAGAAGGGAAGGGCGAGTGTCTCAGCTGCTGGAGACAGTACTTGTGAGCGGCTCTCTTGTGGCCCATTTGTGTCCCCAGTGGTACCAGGCCTGAGTGCATGGGAATGAGACGGGTGGGCCAGGCCGTGATGGAACAGCACTTGAGGCAGGTGGGCGGGCTGAGTGAGGAAGGGGTGTGGGGGGCAGGATGCCAGAGGGGTTTCCTCTGCGAGAAACAGTCTGGGACGTCTGTGAGGAGAACTGGGCATCTCTGGGGAATAGTTGGAGGGAAGAGGTGATGGTGCTGAGCAGAATGAAAGAAAGGCTCTCTTAGTATCGAAGGAAACCACTGTGAGGACATTAAACTACAATTTCATTTAAGAAGTCAAGTGTTACAAATTTTTTCTTTTTTAAATTTTTAGTTGTGCTGGGTCTTCACTGTTACGTGTGGGCTTTCTCTAGTTGTGGCAAATTGGGGCTACTCTTCATTGTGGTGCTTGGGTTTCTCATTGTGGCGGCTTCTCTTGTTGCAGAGCGTGGACTTTAGAACACTCGGGCTTCAGTACTTGTGGTGTATGGGCTTAGTTGGCTCATGGCATGTGGGATCTTCCCAGACCAGGGATCGAACTTGTGTCCCTTGCATTGGCAAGTGGATTCCGAACTACTGGACCACCAGGGAAGTCCTGATTTTTTTTTTTTTTTTAATTTTTACTTTTTGCCCATGCCGCACAGCAGATCGGATCCTAGTTCCCCAACTAGGGAGTGAACTGGTGCCTCCTGCATTGAAAGTGCAGAGTCTTAACCACTGGAACTCCAGGGAAATCCCAAGACATTAAACCTTCTGCTGCCTAAGTAACTGATGGACCACTCAGAAGAGTTCCATATGGGAAAAGATAAGAAAGTGAAAGTTGCTCAGTTGTGTCCGACTCTTTGAGGCACCATGGACTATACAGTCCTTGGAATTCTCCAGGCCAGAATAATGGAGTATTTTTCCCTTCTCCAGGGGATCTTCTGCATTGTAGGTGGATTCTTTACCAGCTGAGCTACCAGGGAAAGGATAGCAAAATCAGGTCACAAACCTTCAACTTTTTAGTCCCACGGAGTTCACATGAGGAGCAGTGACATCGGAGAAAGGAACGCACCCCTTCACAAATCAGTGTTTTGTCCGCCAAGCCCTCCACGTCATACAGTTGTAGTTGTTCCAAACACGCTGCTTTATCTCTTACATAAGAGAGCTGCTCTCACTTTATTGCTGGATTCCATTTTCAGTTCTCTTTGTGCCTAATGGTCGCGCACGTGATTCTGGTTAGAAATTGCCAGCGAGGGTTGTTAGAATGACCTTTCCTCTCCCCCCAAGCCCAGTCAGAGCCGGGCCCCTGGTCTCCAAACCAGGGTTTGGCGGAGATTCACCACTCTCATGAGCGCAGCTCAGTGATAAAGCTCAGGAATGGCATGGCCGGATTGTGGAATTCGGTTGGAGCAGGTGTCCTTCTTATCCCTCCGCCAATGCGCACGTACCCCAGAGACTTTTTCTTTACTCAGAAAGAATGACGTCCCTGCCCCCTTCCTCTAAAAGGGACCGGGTAACAGTAACACATGTGTGACTGACACGTTTTACCTTTACCTTGGGGACAGAGAGCCCCCCTTCCCCCCGCCAGCCAACAATAAAGAATCCAGCCAACAATAAAGAGCCTGGGCTCGCGTGGCCAGATCGTTAGCTTCCTTCCTTTTCCGCCTAGATTTTTGGGAAGCCCTGGCTTGCTCACTGCATAGGCCCTGGGACATAGTGATGTAAAATGCCAGAGGATGTGCAAACAGGCGGCTGGAGGGAGAAGGAAAGCAGGAATTCTGGGCCAGAGAGTAGATGGCTGGCCGGTGGCCCAAGAAAGGAAACTCAGGCTTTTTAAAGTAAAAAAAAAAAGTATTCTTTCATGCATGTTTTTCATAGCATCATAGCTCCACGTTAGAGAATTCCAAGAGCGGTCGATCATAGCATGCCTGTCCTCAAGGGTTTACGATCTGAAGAGGTTTTTCGTGTCAGGAAGGTGCACAGAAAACAGAAAAGTGGAAGCACCCTTGGCTCGGTGCCATCTGTGCTTCTGCTAAAATCTGTCCTGTGGCTTCAGGCTTCGGGGATTTTGGGGGGTTTGTTTATGGTGTTTTCCCTTTGATGACTCGGTTGGTTGTGCAACCCCACATTTGGAAACAAACTGCTTCCTGCTCCTCTATTCTAGGAGAGCATGAACATCCATCTCCCAGCCTGATGATGGAGGCGCGGGCGAGGGAGGAAACAGCTCAGCCTCTGCTTTCTCACTGCTGTCCCATTCTCCAAGATCCAAGAACGGGACCCTGGAGCTAAGGAGGCTCCGGGGCCGTGTCCTCGCCTTGATGAGGGCCATAGGGAGCCTGGCCATGTTGTGATGGGAGATGCCACCATGCCAAGCTCAGTTGTGTCCGACTCTGTGTGACCCCATAGACTGTAGCTCCCAGGCTCCTCTGTCCATGGGATTTCCCAAGCAGGAATACTGGAGTGGGTTGCCATTTTCTTCTTCTCCAGGGGATCTTTCCGACCCAGGGACCAAACCCAGGTCAAACCCCTGCCTTGGCAGGCGGGGTCTTTACCCCTGAACCACCCTGGAACCCCTGTGATGAGAGTCACGGCCCTCCTGATTTTGGAGGGAAGCCGAAGCCCCGTCCGTCAACACTTACTGAAGGAGCACCTTCTGGGTTGTGCAGGTAAAGCCAGGCCCTCCTGTAGCTCCTGGGCAGGCCTCGCCTCTCCGTGTGCACAAGTTTGTTTATAGTTACAGACCAAGCTGTAGCCACAGAGGTGAGCCTGGTTCTCCACCCTACACAGGTTTATTACTACAAGGAACAGGAACATGGGAATGTTTTCTTAAGGTTTCCTGTTGCCCTAAAGTACCTGTAGCTTCAGGGTGTTTTTACCTTGATCTCAGAATTGCCCAGAGAGCATTCAGCCAGGAACCAGGTGGAGATGGCCATCTGTACTTGTGCTCCAGAGAGCGAAAAATAAAGCAAGCGATCCAACAACAACAACAAAAGCCCTTGCAAGTCCTTTAGTGATAGCGGTGTATATTTGAAAAGTATTCTGTGCCACTGAGCAGGGGCATCTGTACAGTTCAGTCCTTTGGAAAATGCACTTTCCCAAACTTTATAATATAGCCTTCTAAAAACAGCACATAGTGTACATGCGGAGGAAACCTGAATTTGAAGCCCAAACATGGGCTTCCCCTCCCTCCCTCAGAAAAAATTACCTAAAGAGGAGCTGCATGTACGTAGAAATTAATAAATGAAACAATTGCTGTTAAGTCGCTGAGTCATGTCCAACTCTTTTGGGACCCCATGGAACGTAGCCCACCAGGCTCCTCTGTCCCTGGAATTCTCCAGGCAAGAATACTGGAGTGGGTTGCCATTTCCTTCTTCAGGGGATCTTCCTGACCCAGGGATCAAACCCGAGTCTCCTGTATTGGCAGGAAGATCCTTTACTGCTGAGCCACCAGGGGAGCCCGAATGAAACTTGTAAAGAAAACGCTGCTAAAGGCGAGTTGAAGGTTCCTACGTCATTCCTTGCCCTGTGTTTCTGGCCACAGTCTGTGGTCACCTCTTGCTTGTTTGTGTCACTGACTTCCCTCATTAGTTTGAAGGGACCCATGCTGGGAGATGCCTCTGAAGGCAGATAGTCAGCTGGGTCTGGGAGCCGTCAAGTGAGGTGAAGTGATGGAGCTCACAAGCTTAATGCCTTTTTCTTGGTCTACGACATCTACCTGTGTTATATGACTGCCCTTGGACCCCACCCCCTCCTCTTTTCCGGAACTCACTTTACCCACACTGGCTCCCAAAGATTCTAGCAGATACCACTGTCTCCTCTCCCAGCCTTTGCACGTACCATTCAACTTCCAGAAACACCCCTCCCATCTTTCTTCTCCTGACTGCTATTCATCCTCAATTTCACCTCCAGGAGACTATTCCTAGCTCCCAGAGTCTGGATGAGATTTCCCACTCAGATACTCCAAGTGCACCCTTTATTATTATTTTTTGTAATTTATTTACTTTTGGTTGCGCTGGGTCTTTATTGCTGCTCACGGGCTTTCTCTAGTTGCTCAGAGTGGGGAGCGGCATGTGGGCTTCTCATTGCAGTGTCTTCTCTTGTTGCAGAGAACAGGATCTAGAGTGCACTGACTCCATAGTAGGACCTCACACGTTCTAGAGCATGGGCTTCAGTAGCTGTGGGGCTCCAGCTTAGTTGCTCCGTGGCATGTGAGATCTTCCTGGACCAGGGGCAGAACCTGTGTCCCCTGCATTGGCAGGTGGATTCTCAACCCCTGGACCACCAGGGAAGTCCAGTACATCCATTTTGAAACTTCCATCCCCTGCTCTTGGAATTGGCTATTTCTATCCATCACCTGACAATAAGCCCATTAAATCAGGGCTCACCCCGGTTTTGTGTCTGTGACCACAGCGTTGGCCATAGGAGGTGCTTGCCCACAAATAAATGACAGGATGTGTAGAAAACAGACCATGGTCTTTGATTCTCTGCGTAGCTCGGTGCCTGATGCTGTGTGCCCTGATCCTTCCTGTTGTCAGGCTCTGCAGGACTGTCTACCGAGTGGATCTGCAGCGTTGTCAGATGTAGTCAGGTTGTCACAAGTTTGCTTATGCAGAGGACATCATGGAGTTTTTTATTTTTAGTTGTGAATGCAGAATCTTGAGTTATGCATGAGCTGCAGTGTTTTTTTTGTTTGTTTGTTTGTTTGTTTTTAATGGACTTTCTGCTTACTGTGAAATCCAAACCCAATCATCTGAAGGAAGGTCTCCTTTATCATTTGGTCTTTTCTGCAAAGGCACTGCAGTTCTCTGGATGTTCCTGTAAGACAGGAAAAGCCCTCACAGATCAATTCTAGTTGCTGCCTCTGGAAAAGGAGAGGAAATAGATGGGTCTGGCTTTTCAAGAACTTTTCCTCTCTCTCCTCCTGCCCCTTCTCCTACATCACCACCTCCTCCTTCTTTTCCCTGTCTCTCTGCCAGTAATTACAAAGCTGAACCGAAGTCATGCTGAGAATCCAAATTCTTTCCTGGTTCTGAATAAGAGACTAGCACATGCATCCTGTTGCTTCAAAAATATACATACATATACACACGTGCACACACAGACATGCATACACATACGCATACACACACAGACACACACTACCTTTGGCCTAAAATGATGGCCCTATATGGAGACCTGTTTCTTGTTTCCTAAGCAGTTGGCCAGTTAATATGTTTATCTTAACCTTCCTTGGTTGGTATCTTGGGATGTAGCTGAAAGAACATGAGAGATGGGAGTCCAGCAACATGGATTAATTGGATAAATACTGAGCACCTAATGTGTGATGTTCAGGATACTGTTGGAATGTCCATAGTGAATAAGATAGGTCTCTGACTCAGCAGCTTGGCTGTGTAATGAAGTCAAGTTAGTGCCACTTTGTGACTTAGGGGACCAGTCATTTATCCTCTTTAATCTTCCTGTTTCTTCACTCTAGAAGGATAGTAGCACCTGCCTAGGATTGCTGTGAGGAGAGTTAACCTGCTTTATAGAGCTGCTAAGAGCATCTGCTATGTTAACATTTGTCACATCCCACCTGACAAACCCCTGTTCATCCTCCAGGTCTCTCAAGCCCTCCAATCTCCCCTGGCAGAGCTCTGTGCCCCAGCTCTCCCTGGTCTCTCCCGCAGGTGACTGTGGCATTTGGCCCCTCGATGTGGTGCCTGCACCTGGTCCAGACTCTTCTGGACGGACATCCATATTGTACCCATCTCTACAACCCAGGGCCATAGGGTGTCTAGCACACAGCACTTTAAATTTTTTATTTTATTGAAATATAGTTGATTTACAATATTATTTTCAGGTACACAGCAACGTGATGCAGTTCAGATCAGATCAGTCGCTCAGTCGTGTCTGACTCTTTGCGACCCCATGAATCACAGCACGCCAGGCCTCCCTATCCATCACCAACTCCCAGAGTTCACTGAGACTCACGTCCATCGAGTCAGTGATGCCATCCAGCCATCTCATCCTCTGTCGTCCCCTTCTCCTCTTGCCCCCAATCCCTCCCAGCATTAGAGTCTTTTCCAATGAGTCAACTCTTCGCATGAGGTGGCCAAAGTACTGGCGTTTCAGCTTTAGCATCATTCCTTCCAAAGAAATCCCAGGGCTGATCTCCCATTCATCCTTTTTAAGATTCTTTTCTCATAGGTTATCCCAGAATATTGAGTAGAGTTCCCTGTGCTATGCAGCAGGTCCTTGTTGGTTATCTGTATAGAGTAGTGTCTATATTATATGCATATATGTATGGTTTTTTATATGTATATATGTTATTTTTTGTATTCTTTTCCATGATGGTTTCTCACAGGATATTGAATATAGTTCCCTGTGCTATATATTAGGACCTTGTTGTTTATCCGTTCTATGTGTAACTTTGTATCTGCTAACCCTAAACTCCTAGTCCATCTCTTCCCAAATCCTCCCTGCCCCTTGGCAACCACAAGTCTGTTCTCTGTTTCGTAGATAAGTTCATTTGTGCCATATTTTAGATTCCACTTATAATTGATATCATATGGGATTTGTCTCCCGACTTACTTCACTTAGTATGACAATCTCTAGGTCCATCCATGTTGCTGCAAAAGGCATTACTTCATTCTTTTTTATGACTGAGTAATATTCCCTTATATGTTATTGCATCTTTATCCATTCATTTGTGGATGGATATTTAGATTGTTTCCATGTCTTGACTGTTGTAAACAGTAGACATAATACTCGATGCATGTTTGCTGCTGAATCAATTAAAGAATAAGGCTTATGAATGACCAAGTACCACAGATATTATCTAATGAATATAAGAACTTTGGGCAAGAAAAATAGAACAAAAAGACAGCGTGCTTGGAGGCCCTGGAGAATGAAGGAGAGCCTGGCCTTATTACAAAGGTTGTAAAAATGTGATGCTTTCTACCATAGATGCCAAGGTAAAGAACCCCCCTGAGATCTGGGAAGAAGTATACTGAGTGTTTAATCTGGAGGTGACCACACAGTTTCATTAGCTAGTGAGGCTCACAGATCTAGGTGGTTGGCAAGGTGAGGCTTATTTTGGTTTTTTTAGGCCATATTCTCCACAACTCACGGGCTGACCTTCTTCCTCCAGTTTCATCTCATCTCACAAGAAGAAATGCATTTCTCTTCTTGGAGTCACCTTTTTTCTGCTCTGACCCTGCCTCTTTTTTGCCGTTGTTGTCCAAGCTAGAGCATTCATTTGAGTTATTAACAACATTTGAGTTGAAAAGACAGTGTTCTTGTTCATTGTAGGATGTATGTGTGTGTGTGTAAGTGTGTAAAATCTTCACCGTGGCCTGATGTGTGGAAAATAAAGAATAAACACATTTGGGAGAAGATTATGCCTTTTTTTTTTTTTTAAGTCTTCATTGAATTGGGTACAATGCTGCTTTTGTTTTATATTTTGGTTTTTCGGCCCTGAGGCGTGTGGGATCTTAGGTCCCTGATGAGGGACTGAAATCTCACTCCCTGTATTGGAAGGTGAAGACTTAACTACTGGACTGCCAGGCAAATTCCAAAGATCACGTCTTGAAGGATTATTTTTTTGCCTTTTTACCCACCTCTCTGGGGCTGCCCAGGTGGTGCTTGTGCTAAAGAACCTGCCTGCCAGTGCAGGAGCTGGCCTGGAGGAGGGCCTGGCAATCCAGTGCAGTATTCTTGCTTAGAGAATCCATTGACAGAGGGGCCTGGCAGGCTACAGTCCACGGGGTCACACAAGAGTCGGACACAAATGAAGCGACTAAGCACGCACCCACCTCTCTGATCTCAGCATTGAAATGATAGTAAGGTCAGATGGTTGTGTGAAAGATCTTCTTTGCCAGGCTGCCGCAAAGTTCACTTAGGGAATGTTAAATGATCTTGATGTCTCTCCAGTCTATAAATAAATCCTTTTTTAAATGGGGCCATCACGGGATTTGACTGTATTTAGTTTTGTCATTCTCTCATTCTCTCCTCTCCTCTGGCACGTTTAGGAAGAATTTCCCTCATTGGTAACATTCAGTGATGTGTGTCTTCCATGGACCATTGTCTCTGAGGAACAGGCAGTTTCTTACTTTCAAGCGTGCTTGTTCTAGGGTCCATGGGAAGGGACCATGCTCCCACTGGGATTCATCATTATGACATCCTCTGGGTCTCACGCAGCTTCATACTACTCTTATTCTTGAGTTTACAGATCTCTTCTCATTGATTTCATTTTCATTTTGCATCACGATGTACTTGGACTAGTACTTGGCTGGGAATTGGGACGAGCTTTGGGTCAGAGACGCAACATTTCCGGTTGGTAATTTTCTCCTGTGTAAAGTTGAGACATCGAGCTTAATAGCTCCCTAACTTCAAGGGTGTTTTGACCTCTGAATACTCAAAGGATGGTATGGGATTTCTGTCTTTCATATCTTATGCTTTGGGGGAGCATTTTGTTCAGCCTGTGAGTTATTAAAAAAATGTGTGTTCTCATGAGAAAGGGAACTACACTGATCCTTTCAGGTGGTGGCCGCTAAAAATACAAACCCTACAGTTGTTGGGGGGCGGTCAGTGTATTTCAGCTCTATCGATAAAAATCTGGAAACCAAATTGCAAAGTTGATCCATGCCTATTATTTAACATCTTCAGTGTTTACTTTTTTCTCATTTCTAAGCAACTTCTGATGGTGGAGTGTTTTGCATCCTCTTTTTTTTTAAGATTTATTACTTTTTGACTGCAGTGGTGGTCTTCGATACTGCTTTCTCTAGTTGTGGCAAGCTGGGGCTGCTCTTTCTTGTGGTGTGCAGGCTTCTCTCATTGTAGAGCACAGACTCTAGGTGCTCAGGCTCAGTTAATTGTGGCACACAGGCTTAGTTGCTCTGTCGCACGTGGGATCTTCCTAGACCAGGGATCAAACTAGTGTCCCTTGCACTGCAAGGCGGAATCTTAATCACTGGACCACCAGGGAAGCCCCACATCCTCTGTTTTTGATTAAAAACCCCTCTGCCCCTTAGTGGTGATGCTATAGTCGCTTATCCCGAAAGGTCCGTATTTCCACGTCCAGCTGGGTCTGGGACTGCTGCAGGGCTCCTCGAATATAATGTGACTCAGCTGAACACATTGATTTCTCACAGCCAGGGATTAACTCCCTCTATCAAAGGGCCACGCAAGAGGAAGAACAGAGAGCATAGTATTAGTTAAAATGACGGACTGTCCTTATTTCATCTTCCGGCAGCAAAGCGATCTGCTGGGAAATTAATTAGAGCATTTCCCCAATGGTGTGATGATCCACTTCTCCTCCTGGCTATAATTTGAATGCTCCCGGGGTCTTCTAGACAGTCTTGCCTGTGTCGGGACTCAGGTGTTGAGTAGCCACCCTACCTCTCCATCATTCCCCATTTCCCTTGAAGTAGGAGAAGGCAGAGAGAGAGGTCAGTTCCTCCAAGGGACTCTCAGACCTTTTATTTCAGGCTTGTTGTTTAAGAAGGCTTTTCACGCCTCTGTGGGCTTCCCAGGTGGCTCAGTGGTAAAGAATCCACCTGTCAACGCAGTAGATGCAGGAGACTCAGGTTTGATCCCTGGATGGATAAGATCCCCTGGAGGAGGAAATGGCAACCCACTCTGGTATTCTTGCCTGGAAAATCCCATGGACAGAGGACCCTGGCGGGCTACAGCCCATGAGGTCACAAGAGTCAGACACGATTGGGCATTTACACACACACTGTGATGCTCCTTACTTTCTGCATCTTTCCTTCTGGATCTCAGGGTTGGCCAGGAAAATACGCTTCATCTTTAGTATCATATATAGGTGTTTAGGAAATTTCACGGTCCTCCAGTTGTGGTCTCTGCTTCCTGGTGGTACAGGAGCAAGCTGAACTTTTCTCTGGAAGCCTGCCAGGCCAGCTTCTCTTCTGCGCATCCCATTGAGTGTGGGCTTCATTGCTTTGTAATGTGGCCAGCATGCTCCCCACATGTGAAGCTGAGAGTGGTCTTTGTCAGGCTGAGGCAACTGTAAGCCACATGCATCTGGGTTCCAAAGCAGCTGAAGCGCCATCAAGTTGGTTGGGTTTCTTTTTCAGGTTAGTTTTTGTTTGACTCATATATTGAGGAGCAGACACAGATGCCCCCCACCCTTTTCTTTCTGTTACACTGTACTAGAGATTTGAGGTCTGTGGCCTTAGACAGTCGTTTCTCTACATAAAGTTAGCTATTAATGCTTTTCAGTGTTATGCCCCTTTCTGGTGGGTTTCTGGTATTTTTTTGTTTTGTTTCCACACATCATAAACTGCGAAGTCCAGTGACTTGCGTGGGATGATGCCAAAAAATCAAGGGGTAAGACTGAAGCTGGGAATGAAGTTCCTGACTGTAAGTATGATATTCATCGTCACCAGTGGCTAAAGGCTTCAGACCACAATTCAGTGAGCAAATCCGTACTATCTCTATCGCTCTCTCTCTCTCTCTCTCTCTCTATATATATATATGCATTTTGTCAATGCTAGGACTCTTATTTTTTGTTTTTTACTGTATTTATTTATTCATGGCTGCACGGAGTCTTTGGTGCTGCACTCAAGCTTTCCCTTACTGCAGTGAGGGGGACCACTCTGTAGCTGTGGTGTGCGGGCGTCTCATTGTGCCGGCTCCTCTTGTTGTGGAGCACCGGCTCAAGGTCACTCCGGCTTCAGTAGTTGCGTCACACAGGCTTAGTGGCCACGAGGCATGTGGGATCTTCTCTGACCAGGAGTTGAACCTGTGTCCCCTGCATTGGAAGGTGAGTTCTCAACCCCTGAACCACCAGGGAAGCCCAAAGGCTAGCACTTATATCAAGATTGTGCCTTGATTAGATTCAGTTTACTAGACATAAGCTCATGAAATTTGTTTGAATTTCTACCAGATCTTTTTCACTTCACATCTCACAGTTAACGCACAGGTGTAGCCACACTTTTCATACTGATGCCTCCCTTATAAATAAGACATGTAAATTATACTGCAATTAAAGTAAAATAAAAATGTAAAAGGAACTCTAACATTAAATGAAGTTTTTCTTCCTTTCTGGAGAAATTATTTCATTCACTATCTCCATTATTAATTCATTTATTGCTCCATTTTTAGCCATGATGCATATACCAGTAGACTGTGTGTATATGCAGTTGTGTGTTAGTCGCTCAGTTGTGTCCGACTCTTTGCAACTCCATGGACTACTGTAGCCCACCAGGCTCCTCTGTCCATGGAATTCTCCAGGCAAGAATACTGGAGTGGGTAGCCATTCCCTTCTCCAGTAGACTGTATCACTGTCTAATATCAGTTCAGTTCAGTTGCTCAGTCATGTCTGACTCTTTGCGACCCCTTGGACTGCAGCATGCCAGGCTTCCCTGTCCATCACCAACTCCTGGAGCTTACTCAAACTCACGTCCATCAAGTCAGTGATGCCATCCAATCATCTCATCCTCTGTCATCCCTTTCTCCTCCTGCCTTCAATCTTTCACAATAAGTCAGTTTTTTTGCATCAGGTGGCCAAAGTATTGGAGCTTCGGCATCAGTCCTTCCAGTGAATATTCAGGACTGATTTCCTTTAGAACTGACTAATTGTCTAATTTATAGGTAGGCTCCGACTACTAGGAATAGAAAAAAGAGAGTGGGCAACAACTTCCCCATCAGACTTCTTTTTAAGTCTGACTGTTCCTTTCTGTAACTCTCACGTCTCAAAGAACTGAGGGCAAACTATGAACCTGAGTTTAAAGTTTGTCTTCCTAGAAATGTCATCAGAACATAAACTCAGAAACAGACTGCCCACAGAAAAATTCCCTCAAGAATTGTTACTCTCTTCCCGATGTTACTTGTTTTCTTGTGGGGTTCCATACAATAGAAGGTACTTCATAAAGTTCCCTCCAAAATTTCCATGTTTAGTTCCTTTTGGAAGGAACTAAATAAATGCCTCTTGGAAGAGGTATTTCATTCATTACTTTGCAAACATGGGTATAAAGAAAGCCTGACCTTCCTAAACACTGTGTTGCAAAATGAATGGATAATTAATCCCTCAGATGTGTGTTGATACATGGACAGAGAATAAGGATGATCATTTGTTATGGACATGGACAATGGAGTCACAGTGGTTCAAGGAAGTTGGCCCTGTGTGTGAGAAATTTTAGCAACAGCATGACCAATTAATTTCACTTATTTTTCCTTATAGTATTTGCCCAAGATGAATGTAAATGTCATGAATGTATCTAAAAGTTCTTTCAATAACTTACAAAATAATTGTAAGTGACAAAATGGTATTTTTTCCCTTACTGGTAGATAAATCAGTGTGTCATAGATGAATTCTCATCTATGGCTTGCTTTGACTCATTGCTAATTGGATAAACTCAGTGAGCATCTACTTTTACTCCACTCTGAAAGCAATTTGTGGGTTTTCTCCTTTGATACTTCCCTGGTGGCTCAGACAGTAAAGCATCTGTCTGCAATGCGGGAGACCCGGGTTCGATCCCTGGGTTGGGAAGTATCCCCTGGAGAAGGAAATGGCAATCCACTCCAGTACTATTGCCTGGAAAATCCCATGGACAGAGGAGCCTTGTAGGCTACAGTCCATGGGGTCGCAAAGAGTCGGACATGACTGAGCGACTTCGCTTACTTCTCTACCCTAAGATCAAATAAGTATTTAGTTAAATATATGGAAAACTACCTGTTTCATCTTTTCAGTTAAGCTTAAGATTTTATTAGAGAAATTTTCTGAAGAAAAGAGAACAGTAGAATGAACTGTATATGCTCATTACTCATTTTCGGAGCTGATCAGTTCATGACTGATCTTGTTCTTTGTAGGTCCTATGGCCGCCCTTCTCACCTCTTTCCCACCCTGTTATTTTGGGATTATTATTGGATTATTTTCCCATCCTTCCCATGGTGTTACCTATGAATACTGACGTATGTGTCTTTAAAAGATTTTTTTTTTTTGAATACACAAAATGTCATTAGCACACCTAACAAAGCTAACAGTAATTCCTTCATGTTACCTAATTAAAACCTGAATTCAAATATGATAACCTAGTGTTTTAGGCACTAAGAACACAGCTTATAAAGGTAAAGCCTAGAAGGTTTTAATATACGTAAGCCAATGTTCTGGTGTGAGGAGACAGACACAAAAGGAGTAAAGCAAAACCAAGATCATTTCTGTGAATGCTGGGCAGCAGACACTGGGTAACAGAACAGCCCGGGTAGAGAGCAGGGCTGTTCCAGGTACGGTGGTCAGGGGAGCCCTGGGGAGGCATCCTAGGCACCAAGGCCCATGGGAGGCAGGAGCTGGGAGCAGCTTCCAGGGCAGACAGATGTGTCAGTTAGCATCATCCAACCAAGCAAACTTTTTCACCATTTACATTAGCTATAGTTATCATCTGTAATATGTAACTTTTCAGTGTTTCCCTTCTTGGCAAGGTCAGTAGAAAGAAGCATCCAGAGTACACTGATACTGAACTATTTTTAAAAAATAATTTTATTTATTTTTTGGCTGTGCTGGGCCTTCTTGCTGTAGTTACCGCGAGCGGGATCTCCTCTCTAGGTGCGCAGGCTTCTCTTGTTTTGGAGCATGCCCTCTAGGGTGAGCGGGCTTCAGTAGTTTCAACTCATGGGCTCAGTAGTTGTGGCCCCCAGGCTCTAGAGCACAGGCTCAGTAGTTGTGACTCCCGGACTTAGTTGCGCTGCAGCATGTGGGATCTTCCCAGACCAGGGGTCGAACCTGTGTCTCCTGCATTGGCAGGCAGATTCTTTAGCACTGAGCTACCAGGGATGCCCCTGATATTGAACTTTGTGATATTTTTTGGCTTATTTCTTTGTCAGTTATGCTTAATTGCCTCTGAACATTTCAGGGGGAAAAAATCGGAAAATTCAGGCTACTTAAAGACCTTTTAAAATACATAAGCTGCTAAGGGCTCGAATCCTTCTCTGTCTATAATAATAGAGCTCTAATTTCTGCAGGACAGTTTCCCTCTTGAGATTTTGGGCACTTCTTGATTCTGGGTAAATTAAAAGTGACTTTTTTTTTCCTGTAACTTTTTAATACTTCTTCTTCTCTGGGTAAAAACCAGGAAGTGGGAAATGAATGTGTAGAAGCCAACAATACACATACACAAGTGTATATTTTCATGAGCATATGAATAGATATGTGGGTAATTGGGAGAAGGGAATGGATGCAAAGGGAAGATGGTCTTTGTCAAATTTTATTTAAATGTAATAGCAAATTAGGGTACATTCTTGTCTTAATCTTTTCTGTAATAAAGATAAAATGGGGTATTATGTTCAAATGATTGAACAAAAGTGGATGATTCTAGCATTTTTCTTCTCAGTCATTAACAGAAGCATTTGAAAGAAGCATTCGTTACATACACACACACCGAGTTTGTCAGTCTTTCTTCAAACACAGCCAGCCACAGTCAGACTAAACATTGGTAGACATTTCATTTCGTCCACAGAGGAGATATTTGTTGATTCACATATTTTCTTTGTACAAGAACAGCTTCAAGGTTAGTATTCATCACTGAATGTAACCCAAAGTAAAATTCCATTGTGTCGTAAGACAACTTAAAATGTTATCTTTGATTTAATCTAGAAAGCTATATCATCTTCACTCCTAAAAAGGGTTCTGGTGTTTTAGGTTTAACCATTAGCTACATTAAAGTCTGTGGATAGTTTTGCAATGTATGAAATTACTACTTATTCCCACTTATCTTCTTCATCTGCTAAACATCAGTGCCCATGTATTCCCTCAGGGACTAACTATTGGATTTTTCTTCCCAGGAGCTGCGATACCCGTAGGTGGGTTAGAGAGGTTATGGTAGATTCAGTTCATCTTTATTTACTTAACCACTCTTTCAGGGCCTGAAGCTGTCAAAGGCAAACCAGAAAATTATTGTTTACATCTGTCAGGAATTCTCCATTTTCTCTTTTATGAACTTCATGCCCTTCAGAGATCATTCTGCACACCTCGATTGTCAGGAGAGGTCTGGGATGAATTTGGAGTGATACGAGATTGCATATCAGCAACTTGGCTGTGATTCTCAATGCTCTGTAGCATCTGTTTTCCTTAATATTTTAAGTTTGCTTAGCAAATTTCTTTTTTTTTTTTAATAAAAAATTGGGAAGACACATCTTTGGGAGTTCAACACTCAGTCAAGTTCATGGAGTGTGAGAAATCAACAGACTAAGTGAGCTAATGCAGATGAAGGACTTAGTACAGCTATAGCCTAAGTAGAGCTTCATGGGTATGAATGTGTTGTTGTTAAGTAGCCACCATTTGTTGTGTTCCCGCATTTGAGACCCTTTCAAACATTGTAGGGAAATAAAAACACATGAGCTGCAGTCTTTACCTCCAAGGAACTTGTAGCCTGATGGGGAGATGAGACATATGTAAGTTTCATCAAAAAGCATATGTAAGGAACATCAATTGCGAATGTGTGCTAGAGAGGTTTATTTATTTCTTTTTTTAAGTGTTTTTGGGACCATTTTAAAAGTCTTTATTGAATTTGTTACAATATTGCTTCTGCTTTTTTTTTTTTTTTTTTTTGGCCCTGGGGCATGTGGGATCTTAGCTTCCCTACAGGGATTGAACCCACATTCCCTGCATTGGAAGGCAAAGTCTTAACCACTGGACCACCAGGGAAGTCCTGCTAAAGGGATTTAAAAGAGGGAGAGAATTCATTGCAGTAGAACTAGAAGAATAATGACAACTGGCAACATTTATTGAGTGCTTACTGTGTATTCAGTACTGTTTGAGGATTTTAGAGGTGTTTACACGTCAGCCATGTGAGATGGACATTATGATTCCTACTTTACAGATGAGGAAACTGAGGCAAGGTTTGCTCACTGGCCCAGGGTCACAGGTCAAGGAGATGGTGGAGCCCCTATTAGATTCCGGGCTGCCTGACTCCAGAGCCATAGTCTCATCCATACCAGGTGGGCTAGGGACACCTGCTGCAGGGGGCACCTTGTGGGCAAAGGAAGAAGCTGGAGTAGATAGGGAAAGAGGGAAAGGTGAGGTTTCAGAGGCATATTTAAAAGGCCTTCAGTGCAAGTCAGAGGCATTTGGACTCCATGATAAAAAAGCAATGGAGAAACAGTGAGTGAACCAACAGGAATATGACATGGTAACCCAGCACCCTGGGAGGATGGCTCTCACAGTGAATGCTGGGTGTGCTGTAGGGCAACTATTATGGCTTGAGTCTTGTGACTGTCCAGGGCTTCCCTTGCAGCTCAGATGGTAAAGAATCCGCCTGCCATGTAGGAGGCCCAGGTTTGATCCCTGGGTTGGGAAGATCCCCTGGAGGGGAGGGCACGGCAACCCACTCCAGTATTCTTGCTAGGAGAATTCCATGGACAGAGAAGCCCAACAGGCTACAGTCCATAGGGTTGCAAAGGGTTGGACACGACTGAGTGACTAACACACACACTTGTGGCTGTCCAGGAGTTTACCTGATTTCCTGCTAGCCCTTTCTCCCTTGGCCTGGAGGGATCAATAACTACCAAATCTCTGTCGTCAGGGTATATGAGTTTGGTGTCCCACACATCTTTATAGCAGCTTGCCCATGGGCTAAGTGCTGGAAGGTAACCTGCCTTCTTAGCTGGCAGAAAGGAGAGCCCCAGATGATGTCACTACCCCTCTGAGATCCCTTGACTCTTCTCTGGATTTGGGGCCAAAAAATGCAAAACCACATTTCAGAGTAATCTTAGAAACTTGGGAGGAAGGTGGTGGCACATGGAGAACCTTCCAGAATAACTGTAGCCCCAGCTGCCCTTCCAGGCCTGACTCTGAGTCCCCAGGGCCCAGGTAGAAGAATCCTTTGTGATCCCCTGCTCAGGACTGCGTGTATTTAGAGATCAAGGTTATGGGGAGTAGCCACAGTTTTCTACTCTATGCTGATTAGATTCATCTAGAATCAAAATAAGGGTCAAAAATAAAGTATAAGTGGGGAATCACTTGAAGAAGACAGAGCTTCACTTTGGAGGATTTGGGGCTCCTGGAAGTGTGGGAAGAACTGGAAACAAAGGTTGCTTTCCCCATCTATAAATTTTTAGACCAAGAAAATATGTGATTAAGAAATGTTTTGGCAAGATCTCACCAAGATTATTTACTGGGAAGGAGGCCCAGGGCAGGAAAGGAAAGGCCCAGTCAGGTAGGAAAATGTAGGGTGTTTGCTGGGGGTGTGGAAGAACATTCTCAAGTGTGGAAGTAGCGTGAACATCCGTGTCTGGAGGGCGAGGAGTATCATAGTGCAGTTTTGTGCTATTGAACACTTCCCCCCAAAGCCAAAATAAACAGAGAAAGGGACCTGCTTGAAATGTGGGACTTGGAGAGCAGTGGTGGGAGTGGGGGATGGTTAAGCATGCTTTAGTGTTTAAAGGCACAGCGCTGAACATTTACATTACTGTTTTATTTTAAATCATGGTCTACCTCTCCAGGGCTTCCCTGGTAGCTCAGATGGTAAAGAGTCTGCCTGCAATGCCAGAGACCCAGGTTCAATCCCTGGGTTGGGAAGATGCCCTGGAGAAGGAAAAGGCAATCCACTCCAGTATTCTTGCCTGGGACATGCCATGGATGGAGGGTGCTGGCAGGCTGCAGTCCATGGGGTCGCAAAGAGTCGGACACGACTGAGCGACAGCACTACTGGCTCCTCCAGGAAGAAAACTGGATTGTTTGCCATTGTCCTGGCATGGGAGTGTCCACAGTTATGCTAACGGGCAAGTTTAGGTGAGCAGACAGGATTTGCCTTTCTGGTTCTAGTGTTTCGCTGCCTAGCTTTTTTATAAAAGAACAAAATCAACTACCAGCAACTAAAATTTCAGGTTAGGGGCTTGGTTGGAGGGAGTTTGGAGCAGCAGGCATTCTTTGCCATGTTTTGTGTGTGTGTAGACATTGAATGCATTTCACTGTCCTGGCTGACCACGTTTCCCCCTGGGGTGCATCCTCTCCAGAGTCCTTTGTCTCCCACTGGGAGACTTGCCTCCCTCCTCTGTGTTTCTCAGACCTCTGCTGCACCTTTTGTCCAGGGCATATGGTCCAGACCATCCCGAGAGCTTGGTCTGCTTAGTTTAACTTCTGGAAGAAGGTAGAACTGATTGATTTTCATGTGCTAATACAGAGATATTCTTGCCCAAAGCTCCCCATTCTCAGTGTCACAAGCATGAATTTATGATGCTATTTGGAAAGGGTCAGAATATTCAAAAATGAGATTGGTGCTGGTCTGTGAGTGCTATGTCATGCTGTGGTAACCCACGTGTATCCTGTGTTCTCCAGAGCTTGTATTCTTCCTTCCAGTGCCAAGAGGAAGAAGAAGGCTCCGAGGATTTACAGTGGGAAGTGTGGATGCAGATTTCTTGCCTTTTTTCAGTTGGTAACCTAGGCTGGGCTTACCCTAGCTGCCAGGGGTAAGCCAGGGGAAAGTGCAGAATGGGGCATGAGTTACCCTCTCTAAGCCCTCCTCACCTCCTTATAGGACACTTTGTAGTTTGCATAGATGCAGGTGCCATAATACGATATTCCTATAACTTAATTATTTTTTGTTTTGTTTTGCTAGTGGACTTCTATATAAAGAGTTAGGTTAATCATAGTCCTTACTTCGTGATATTTCCTAAATGCTTCCCTGGTGGCTGAGATGGTAGAGAATCTGCCTGCCATGCAGGAGACCCAGATTTGATCCCTGGGTTGGGAAGATTTCCTGGAGAAAGGAATGGCTTTCCACTCCAGCATTCTTGCCTGGAGAATCCCATAGAGAGGGGAGCTTGACAGACTATAATCGTGGGCTCACAAAGAGTCAGACACAACTGAGTGACTAACAACTTTCACACTTTCACTTCATTATATGTTATCTTTATTTAAATACATTTTGTAAAATAAATTTTTATTTAAATTAAAATAATAAGTAACCATAAACCGATCTCCTGAAACAAAAGCTGGGATCTTAAAACTAACCAACACGTGCTCACCAATATAGAAAATAAACTACTGGATACAGAGGGGAAAAGGAAGGGGGAGGGGGAAATAGGGGCATGGCATTAAGAGATACAAACTAGTGTGAAGCAAGTAGATAAGCAACAAAGATATTGGACAACACAGGGATTTATAGCCATTATTTTGTAATAACCTTAAATGGAGTATAATCTGTAAAAGTACTGAATCACTATGCTATACACCTGAAACTAATGTAATATTGTAAATTAAATATTTTTTAATTTAAAAAGACAAAAAATATAACCTACATGTGATTGGATGATGGTCCTCCCCACATCTTAGTCCCCTTCCTTCCCATCCCCAAAGTAACACGTCACCTGAATCCCGTGTGTGTCATCTCTGACTTTCCTTTCTGTGTTCTCTCTCACCTATAGGCGTCCTAAAAGGGACTCCATAAAACATACAAAAAGTATGTGTTGATACAGATGTGTATTTTAATTTTAGTTGTCTTTTAACACCGTATCAGGGTATCAGGCTGTGTATAGTCTTTGGGGTCTTTTTTACTTAACATTTTCACTGATGTTGTTCATCTGCATTGCTCCATGTCACCGTGCGTCATTGCTTTATCTGCTCTAGAATGTTCCCTTACATGGTACTACTCTGTTTAGTCATTCAACCTCCCGATGATGTGCCTGTAGATTGGTGCTAGGATTTTGATAATTGCAAACGTGTTTGCTCTAAGTATTCTCGTACATAGGATCAGTTATCTGTGTGCAGGGGATTGCTTTGTATATCTGACCTCCCTCATTGTTTTGGAAACCATCAGTTCTGTGAGCTGGGGGAACATTTAATGGAAGCAAAATCTCAGTGCTTTTTATTTCAGTTGGATGTGAAGAAGTAGCACATAAACTTCGTATGAGACTAGACACCATCCTGTTTATGCCTTATTCCTCCAACCATCTTCTCAGTCCCACCCGATGCTTGAAATGACTCTGGCGGCACCCAGCAGGCACTTTCCTTATATGTGGCTTCGACGCAGTCAGTGCTTGCTGACTTTGACTTATGTTTTAAACTCTTTGGTGGGAAAACCATGTCCCTCTGAGACCAGTCTCTTCTGGTCTACTCAGATCAGTTCTTTGCACTGTTTTATTTAGCACCTGCCACGAACCAGGCAGGCACCATCTCAGTAAGGCAGGGTTCTTGCCCTTAAAGAACTTCCTATCTTGTGGGGAGAGGATGTGTCCAAAGTGAGCATTTTAATGCATTAATGAGGTGTGCTGTAACACTTGGGTCATAGAGGAAGGGGGCTTACCTCTCCCTGGGAGAGAAGGCTTCTGGGGGTGGGAGGAGGAGAATGCATTGGATCTGATATTTGGAAAATGAGCCTGAGCTCCCAGGATAGACGGGGGAGGATGGGGTGGACTATTTTGGGGGAAGTTAGAGGCCTGGAGAGTCTGGCACACTTAGGCCCTGGCAAGTGGTTGGCTTTGACTGGAACTTGCACTTCGTTCAGTTAAGTGGAGGCCATGAGAGATCAAATGTGCGTGTGTTTTGGAAATGTCTTCAGTTTCCAGGGTTATGGATCAGGGATCCCTGGCTCCAGGATCTAACAGCTGATGGTCTTAGGTGGAGCTGATGTAATAATAATAGAAATAAGTTGTTGTTGTTGTTGTTGAGTTGCTAACTTGTGTCCAACTCTTTGTGACCCCACGGACTGCAAAACTCCAGGCTTCCCTGTCCTTCACCATCTCCTGGAGTTTGCTCAAACTCACATCCGCCGAGTCGGTGATGCTGTCCAACCATCTCATCCTCTGTCGTCCCCTTCTCCACCTGCCTTTTGTCTGTCCCAGCATCAGGGTCTTTTTCAATGAGTTGGCTCTTTGTGGTCAGGTGGTCAAAGTATTGGAGCTTCAGCATCAGTCCTTCCAATGACTATTCAGGGTTGATTACCTTAAGAATTGACTGGTTTGATCTCCTTGCAGTCCACGGAACAGTACACAATATATGTAATGTGCTTGAATCATCTGAAAACCATCGCCACCAAACTGCTCCCTGGCACCAAAAAGACTGTCCTAGGTAGACCAGAAAAGTCATTTCCAGTCACTTCCAAGCCCTGCCTCCCAGTCAGTTGGGTCTTTGGTCCTTAGTGATGTCCATTGTCGTTCCCTCATGGCACACCCAGTTGGCTAAGAGGGCAGGCCTAAATCTGCGCCCAGAGGAGGGGAATAATCCTGGTGACCTCTGTCCCACTCAGTCTGTTTGCCTGGACAGTGGAGTTCGCCCACCCCAGCATTCAGGACCAGAAGGGGTCACAGAGTAGTGTTTTCCTTTCCAAGATAACTCCATCAACACAGTACAGGTCACAAAGCCAGCTTCGTACTTCCTGTGTCTTTTCACCCCAGGACGTGCACTCTGCCCTGTCTGTGCCCCCAGCTGCTCTCACATACTTGCTTTCTAGTGATAAGCACTGGGCTTACTCACGGCCATCCCTGGCCATCTGTTCTTAGAGACTCTGGTGAGCAGAGGGAGCAGTGATTTTGGGGAAGAAAGAGTCCCACAGGGGGCTGATGGGTAGCAGAGGTCTCTTCTCGGAGAAAACAGCCAGTCCTCTACAACCAATTCTCCCTCTAACTAGAGAGATTATGCAGCTACAGTGCGCATATGTACACACCACACACATATACACACATACTTGGGGAGAGCAGATAGAGTTGTACCAAAGAAAATTTTTATTTGAATGGATGCTGGTAGAGAAACACTTTTTATTATGCGGCAGCATAATATAGTGTTATTTTGGATGATTTGGGGGGAAGTCTTTTTTTTTAAATATTGATTAAAAAATTATTTTTATTAATTTATTTGGCTGTACCAAGTCTTTGTTGCCACATGCGAGCTCTTACTTATGGCATGGGGGATCTAGTTTCCTGATCAGGAATCAAACCCAGTCCCCTGCATTGGAAGCGTGGAGTCTTAAGCTACTGGACCACCCAGGAAGTCCTTGGGGCATGTCTTTATTTTTTAGGTTTGCCTTATTAGAGATCTAATGTCTTGGTATCTTCTACTTACCTCGCACAGTGGTTAAAAAAATTTTTTAATTCAGTGGACCTGCCCACTGGGTTTGAATTCTGTCTCTGCCATGATTTAGTTCTGTGACTTTTGGTGTATTATTTAACCTCCGAGGCTCAGTTTGCTCAGTTGAAAATATGGGCCACTAATATATAGCTCCTGCCCGGGGTTATTGTGAGGGTTATGTGAGATGTAATGGATGCAAAATATATTACCGTGGTTTCTATATGAAATGATTTGAATTTTGAACCCACATGATGCTTTGGAAGACAGCTATGCTAAGCCCTATACCACCAACACCTCGGCTCGTATGTTGCTTTAATAAGAAGATTCAGTCCCTCCTTTAAGCTTTGCCAGTCAGATGGCCATCTTGAAACCAAGTGGACTGTCTTCTGTAATGCTGGATACAGTTTTGATATTAGTCAGTGCCAAGACTAAAAAGGAGGGTGATTATATACAGACCGGGTGCCCACATCTGCCTGATCGTGGCTCTCTCCCACTTTCAAAACAGTGCTTGGAAGGTCTCCTCCCATTAGGAACTTTCCCAGTGAAAACGCTTTTTCCACCTGGTTATTGTCTCCGTGTTTGTGACAGCCTTCTCTCTGCTTTCGTATATTTAGCTCTGCAAAGTCACAATCATTTATCCACATGTACTTAGCTGTGTGTTTGTCCCATCTCTCTCTCTAGAAGATATATTCTTGCTGGTCCAGGGAATAAGATGTTCTTTTCCCTCCAGGAAACAGTTGCCGTTGATGTTCATTTTGTGTCGTGTATCACTGTGCCTTTCTTCCCTTTGATCGCCATGTGATTAGAAAAATAAATGGGGGCACTGCCAGGTGGCTCAGTGGTAAAGATCCGCCTGCAATGCAGGAGACGCAGATTCGATTCCTGGGTCGGGAAGATCCCCTGGAAGAGGAAATGGCGACCTATTCTACTATTCTTGCCTGGGAAATCCCATGGACAGAGGAGCCTGGTGGGCTAAAGTCCGTGGGGTCACAAATAGTCGGACATAACTTAGCAATTCAGCAACAATGGCCCACCATGTGCGGCATCTGTAACTTTTGTATCCTCAATTTCATTGAAATCTGCCAAAAGATAAGGAAGACTGGCCCATTTGAGACATTTCGTTCCCTGGTGTTTTCCAACATGTCAAACTGATCTCTTGGCCTTTCTTTTCAGGATGTTGCCAAATCTAGCCCCAGTTCAAAGGAAATTACTGTGATTTGAACATATTCTAATAAATGGAAATGTAGATTTCTCAACCTAATGGGAGTTAAATATTGAAGTGGGGAATATGGACCAACAGGGTTACGACGATGTGGAGAAAGGGGGCCGAGGCACAGTGATGAGGGGAGGGAGGGAGCACAGCCCCCGGGGTCAGGTGCTGTGTGCTGTGTTTAGTCCCTCAGTCGTGTCTGACTCTGCTATGGACTGTAGCCCGCCAGGCTCCTCTGTCCCTGGAATTCTCCAGGCAAGAATCCTGGAGTGGATTGCCATGCCCTCCCCCAGGGGATCTTCCTAAACCAGGGATCGAACCCAGGCCTCTCACATTGCAGGCAGATTCTTTACCATCTGAGCCACCAGGGAAGCCCTCAGGGGTCATGGTTTCACACAGTTGGGCCTGTCTCATGGGGTGTTAGAATTCTTTCTGCCGGACGCTTTGTCCTGGGTTCTCTATGGTTTCAGAAGCATGATTTGTTTCGAGGCAGAGCTGGGACCAGACCCTGGGCTTCTGGAATCCTCCTCTAGGCCCACTTCTGTTAATTGACCCCCTTTCTCCCTTCCCCTGGGCGTTGGCAGACATGGGGAACCCCAGTAAGGATGTCAGCCGATGAATCTCAAACTGCCATAAGAACAGAAGTTTCTGTAAAAAACCTATATTTTGAAAATTGATTTATGATGTTTTACAATGTTTACATTGATTTACATATAAGTATTGTGTTAGGTGTACAGCCAAGTAATTCAGTCATATATCTGTGTGTATGTGTGTATTGTTTTTCAGATTCTTTTCCCTTATAGGTTATTATAAAATATTGAGTCTAGTTCCCTGTATTATACAATAGGTCCTTGTTTGTTGTCTTTTTTATATATACTATTTTATATCTAGTAGTGTGTATGGTGGCTCAGACAGTAAAGAATCCGCCTGCAATTCCGGAGACCTAGGTTCGATCCCTGGGTTGGGAAGGTCCCTGGAGGAGGGCACGGCCACCCACTCTGGTATTCTTGCCTAGAGAATCCTATGGACAGAGGAACCTGGTGGGCTACAGTCTGTGGGGTCACAAAGAGTCGGACACGACTGAGTGATAAGCACACACATGCACAGTGTGTATACGTTAATCCCGAACTCCTAATTTATCCTCCTTCCCACTTCCCCTTTGGTAACCAACCATAAGTTTGTTTTATATATCTGTGGATCTATTTCTATTTTGCATAGACGTTCATTTGTGAATATTTTTTTTAAAGATCCCATATGAAAACCCACTTTTAAATCCATTTCTTCAATAAAGGCACATGATAATAATATTTATAATCAGAAGAGGACAATAAAAAGTGCTTTTAAGAGATGAATAGAGGGAAGTCACAGCTTCTCTCCCTAGCCTTTTTTGCTCTGCATAGTGTGGCAGGGCAGGAAGTGTCGGGGTACAGCAGGACTGCCTGCCTGTGTCTCGCTCTGCTGCTTGGGGACCCCCTCTGGTCTCTGCTGAGACCCTCCCAGGACAGTTTTTTCTAAAAATAGCACCTACCCAGCCACCGCCACTCACTCTTTAGTTTCCCTTCCCTGCTTCATTTTTCTGTTTAGCACTTGTCACTCTCTGACTTTGATTCTTTTTTTCATTTTTAAAGTCTTCATTGAATTTGTTACAATACTGCTTCTGTTTTTTGTTTTGGTTTTTTGGCCGTGAGCCATGTGGAATCTTAGCTCCCTGACCAGGAATCAAACCCACACCTTCATCATTAGAAGGCGATGTCTGAAACACTAGAGCACCAGGGAAGTCCCAATTGTCATTTTTTACTTAATATTTTTTCCTTCCGCTAATACGTAAACTCCACAGGAAGAGGGATTCTCACTTCTTTTGTTCACTGCTGTATCTCCTGCACCCAGAGCAGTGTGCAGAACACAGTAAGCAAATATTTGTTGAAACAATGAACGTGTGAACTTTGGGCAGGAAGCTCAGCCTTCTGTGCCTTCGTTTTGTGAGTCAATGAGGAATCAAAAATAAAGCTACTTCTTCAAGTGCAATGAGCATTAAGGGATTTCATCCGTGTAAAATACTTAGAACCAGCCTGGCACAAACTAAATGCTCAATAAAGGGTCTCTGTTATTAAAATAATTGCTAAATATTTGACTTCTTCACATGAAGAAGTCTCTCCTGCAGGCAGAGTCTGTTTGTTTTGTTGTTGTTGTTACATTACTGCTGCTTTTCTTTTTTTTTTATTTTACTTTTTTTTTGGCCATGAGGCCATGTGGGATCCTAGCTCCCATACCAGGGATCGAACCTGCACCCCTGCTTTGGAAGTCGAAGTCTCAATCACTGGACCACCAATAAAGTCCCCCAGAGACTGTTTCTTTATGTCATCTTTTAATTCCCCGTAGTGATGTGGCAAACACCGTAATTGGTATTCAGTGTTTGTTAAATAGATAAATTGTAGAGAAATTGTAGGCCGTCCCTCTATTACATGTTAGTTTCATTTGAATAGGTTTCTTTGCGTTCTCCCCACCCCTCCCCCCACCTCTAGGTGTTGTGGTGAATCCATGTGGAAGGAATATGATTATGATCTGTCTTAGCTCATCCCTTAAGCAGTGGAGCCAGTAATTTATTTTTGTTGCCGTGACTTGGCTGAAATTTCTTGAGGACTGACAGCATTGACGGAAACTTGACGGGTGATGAATGTGACTCCAGCCTGTAAGATCCCCATCAGTTACTTGAGATCTCTCATTCATAGTGGTTCATAGAAATCTTTCCCTGCAAGGGGGGCTGTCCAGCAGAGGCTGTCGGCATTCGAATAGACAGAAACATAAAAGGGAAGGTTAGAAGAGAAACTAACTCCTCCTCCACTGTTTTCAAGAAACAGGTTAAAGTTTGTCAAAAAGATTCAGCTTTTAAACTTAAGCCAGTCATTTGAATTCCATGGGCCTCGTGGTTTTTCCAGTAAAATTAGAGAATAGGACTAGATGATCTCCAAGGAACCATCGTGCTTGTTCAATTTCCTGATTCTGTGCAAAATGTTTCAGAAGGCTCCAGGCTGGTTAAGAACTTAAGGTCAGAAGTTTAAATGAAGATCCTGATAAAATGGAAGGGATGGTCACTGTAGGAGCATCGAGCAAGTGGCGGACTGTGTCTTTTTGCAAGAGGAACTGGGAAATTATAGTATTTAACTAGAAAATGAATCAGAACCCACATCTTAACAGAAGGCTCTTCCTAGTTCCTGGTTTGGGTCTGTTTATTTGACGTGAACTAAGTTGCGTGTTGGCTATTCCTTCTGGACGACTGATTTGTGGGCCCTTCCCATAACTCAGTCCCCAGAGACCCCAATCATGCCCATAAGGTAATGCAATTTGGCAGGAGGATTTGGACCCAGACAAAATCTCTTGCCCAATTTGGTTTCCAGAAAGGCTGACTTACCTAATTTGAAAATAAATTGAAAACAAAACCTTTGGTTGTTACTTGTTTGGTGAAATGCCACAGAAAACTGTGGTTTTGTTTTTTTTTTTCCATACCCCATCACTGTGGAGAAGAGTTACCATTCGCTCCTAAATACCTTTATTTACTGTCCCTTAGTTCACGTTAAATAAACAGACCCAGTATGTGTTCTAATAAGCTACTGCAACTTAGTTCACGTTAAATAAACAGACCCAGTATGTGTTCTAATAAGCTAAATCATTATAGCAATGACATTAAATCACAGGACTGTGTGTGTGTGAATGTATTTTTGCCCGTATATGTATTTTTGTACCATGTGTATCTTCTGGCATTCCCAGTCTCCACATTAATACTAATTTTCTATTGTTGCATACTGCTGCTACTGCTGCTGAGTCACTTCAGTCGTGTCCGACTCTGTGTGACCCCATAGACGGCAGCCCACCAGGTTCCCCCGTCCCTGGGATCCTCCAGGCAAGAACACTGGAGTGGGTTGCCATTTCCTTCTCCAATGCATGAAAGTGAAAAGTGAAAGTAAAGTTGCTCAGTCATGTCTGACTCTTAGCGACCCCATGGACTGCAGCCTACCAGGCTCTCCAAAAACTTAGTGGTTTAAAACAACACACATTTATTGGGTTGGCTGAAGAGTTCTTTTGGTTTTCTCCATAAGATGGCTCTAGTAGAGCTTAGTTGTCTTTAACTTTATTCAGAACACTTTTGTTAGATTATATTGTGACAGCTGTCATATCAGAGTACATTATTAAAAAAAAACATCAAAATTGGCGAATTTTTGTTTAGCCATTTTAATACTAAGGATGGAATAAAACAACATTTTAGGCATATTATGCTTTGTTATTTCAAGAAAGGTAGAAACACAATTGAAATGCAAAAAAAGATTTGTGCTGTGTATGGAGAAGGTTCTGTGACTGATCAAACATGTCAAAAGTGGCTTGTGAAGTTTCATGCTTGAGATTTCTCATTGGGTGATGCTCCACAGTTGGGTAGACCAGTTTGGAGTTAACAGCGATCAAATTGAGGTATTAATTGGAAACAATTAATGTTATACCACTCAGGAGATAGTTGACATATTCAAAATAACCAAATCAAGCATTGAAAATCATTTGAACCATCTTGGTTATGTTAATCGCTTTGATATTTGGGTTCCACATAAGTTAAGCAAAAAAAAAAAAAAAGTCTTCATCTTATTGCCACATACAATTCTCTGCTTAAACCTAATGAAAATCTTCTCTTTTTAAAACAAATTGTGAAAAAAATAAATAAATAAAACAAATTGTGACAGGCATTGAAAAGTTGATATTGTACAATAATGTGAAATAGAAGTGATTGTGGGACAAGTAAAATGAATACCACCAACCATACTAAAGGCTGGTCTTCATCCAGAGAAGGTACTGTTGTGTATATGGTGGGATTGGATGAGAGCCCTCTATCATGAGCTCTTCCCAGAAAACGAAATAATTAATTCCAGCAAGTACGACTCCTAGTTAGACCAACTGAAAGCAGTATTTGACAAAAGCATCGGGACTTAGTCAACAGAAAATGCATAATCAATGCGTATGCATTGATGACCGAGCAAACACTATTACGGCTTGGCTGGGCAGTTCTGATTCATCCACCATATTTACCAAATATTGAACCTTTGGATTTCCATTTATTTCTGTCATTACAAAATTCTCTTATAATAGAAAAAACTTAAATTCTTTGGAAGACTATAAAAGACACTTGAAATAGTTCTTTGCTGTAAAAGATTACAGAAGATGGAATTATGAAGCTGCTTGAAAAATGGGCCAAGGTAGTGGAACAAAACAGTGAATACGTTATTCAAGGATGTTCTTGGTGAAAGTGAAAAAAAATATGTCTTTTATTTTTAAAAAATAAAAGCCAAAGGAACTTTTTGGCCAACCCAGTACTTCCACACAGTCTCTATGGGTCAGGGATCTCGATCATCTGTTTAGGGTCTCACAGGCTGCAATTCCTGTGTCAGCCAGGACTGTGGTCTCATCTGAGGCTTGACTAGGGAAGGATCCACTTCTGTTGGCAGACTAGGGCCTTGTGGTTCTAGGACATTGGGTGTCAGTTTCTTGTTAGCTGTTGGCTGGAGGTTGCCCTCAGCTCCTTATCATGTGGGCCTCCCAACACAGTCATCCCACACATGACAACTTTTTGTACCCTCAAAACTAGCAAGGGAGTTAATGTTTTCCTATAGTTCAAGTTTCATTATAGATGTAACCTCAGTTTCCCTTCTGTTATTCTTGTAAGGTAGGAGTAGGGAGAACCAGGAAGCTCTAAAAATTTGCAAACCAGCTACTGGTTGCATTGGAGTAAGAATACAATTTGAGTAATAACAAAAACTCACATTTGTGTGCATGTGTGCAAAGTTGCTTCAGTTGTGCCTGACTCTTTGTGACCCTATGGACTGTAGCCCTCCAGACTCCTCTGTCCATGGGGTTCTCCAGGCAGGAATACTGGAAAGGGTTGCCATGCCCTTCTCCAGGGCATCTTCCTGACCCAGGGATCAAACCTGTGTTACTATACACCAGATATGTACTTAGAGCTTTACCCCACTACAGGCTCATTTAGTTCTCAGCACGACCTTCTGAATAATGGGTTACTATTACTAAACTACTTAACAGGTGGAGAAATTGAGGGTTATGAGTTATATAACCTGCCCAAGATTCATAGACAGAGAGTGTCCAGGTGTGAATATAGGCAGATTACCGAAGCCACTAACATCCTACTCTGAAGATCTTTGAAATAAAAAGTGAAAGTCGCTCAATCATTTCCAACTCTTTGTGACCCCGTGGACTGTAGCCCACCAAGCTCCTCTGTCTATGGAATTCTCTAGGCAAGAATACTGGAGTGGGTTGCCATTTCCTTCTCCAGAGTATCTTCCCAACCCAGGGATTGAACCTGGGTCTCCTGCATTGCAGACAGGTTCTTTACTATTTGAGCCACCAGGAAAGCCCACTACTGAAGATCTTTACATTAGAATATAACGTAGAGAAACAGAATTCTTCCACTCCTTTATCAGATACTTACATCACTTCAGCATTGCAAAAGGATACTTGCAATAAGTTGTGTTGTTTCTTTTATTTATTTGTTTATTTTTGGCTGTGCTGGGTCTTTGTTGCTGCATGCAGGCTTTCTCTAGTTGTGCTGAACTGGCTTCTCATTCAGGTGACCTCATGTTGTAGAGCACAGGCTATAGAGTATATGAGCCTCAGTAGTTGTGGCACATCAGCTTAGTTATCCTGTGGCATGTGGAATCTTCCAAAGCAGGGATTGAACCCGTGTCCCCTGCATTGGCAGGTGGATTCTTAACCACTGGACTACCTTCTTTTAAAATAAAATGGAGGGACAGTGTTCTTTCTTTTCTACTTGAATGAGGCTTTCTCATTTTCCTGAAGGCATATGGGATGAATTGAAGGAAACCAGAGTTTAGTGGGATTTGCATGTTTTAATAACACTTTTCCTTCGTACACATCCACAAACCCAAACTTACAAACTCCTTGAAGTTGATAGGCTATAGCTTGTTAATATTAATTCATTGAAAACATTCATTTTAATTCAGCATTGTGCATTTTATTATTCCCTAAAACACCAATAATCTGGGAAAGACAGAATAAGTCTGTTTCTTCACCCTGTAAAACCATTTATGTAGATGGAGTTTGTTGAGAGATGGGAAGGATTTGATTGGAGTATTAGAAACTGAAATTTTAGAGTAAAAATATCTAGTTGTGTATATGTATTTCTTCTCTATTTCTGGAAACCTAGAGAGTTATCCTGCAAGATACTGTAAAAATCTATAAATACCAAGGGGAAATAAAGTACAGAGAAGATTTGTTGATTATTGAGTTTTTTCAGGAGTAACAGAATGGAACAGCTGCAGATAGAGGTCAAGAGGAGAGAAAAATGTCACACTAGGTCAGATCCAGCCGAAGGGTTGTGGCCACTCTCATGTCATATAGCATGCATTACATATTATTATTAAATATTATATATATGTTATATCTTATGTATATGTATATTTATGTTGTATGTTATGTTATATATATGTGTATATACATGTATATACACAATGTGTATCTGTATATATACTTGTATATGTGTATATATATGTTATGTATTATATATATTAGGTATATATGTTACCATCATATGGCAAACCTGAATGAACTTTTTGGCCAACCCAATATAGCGCTGCTGCTAAATCACTTCAGTTGTGTCCGACTCTGTGCGATCCTATAGATGGCAGCCCACCAGGCTCCTCCGTCTCTGGGATTGTCCAGGCAAGAATACTGGAGTGGGTTGCCATTTCCTTCTCCAGTGCATGCTAAGTCGCTTCAGTTGTGTCCGACTCTGTGCGACCCTATGGACAGCAGCCCACCAGGCTCCTCCATCCACAGGATTCTCTAGACAAGAATACTGGAGTTGCCATTTCCTTCTCCAACCCAATATAATAATAGTATATAATATATATAACCAATATAATATATAACAGTATATATATTTTATAGCATGTAGGATGCCAGAGTCCTTCAGCTGGAAGGACGTAGAGCATACCAGGTGCCCTGTCTTTACTTGCTGGTGGGGATGCAAAGGTATAAATGGACCAGGGTCAGCATCCAACTTCCTTCATTAAATGTCTTTGACGTTGCCTTCCCTGAACTTCTGTTTGAAAACTTCCTTAAACCGTCTGTTGTCCTTTCTCCTAGACTATGTTTGTATTTCTTTTTATAAACCTCAATCCAAGTCAGCCCAGTGCTGTAGTTATTTGGGTAGATGTCTCATTCTTCCTAGGATACTCTAAGCTCTTTTTAATCAACTTGGATGTTTTTCAGTATCTGCCGAACATGAGGCCTGGAACATTGGAGATGCTCAAAATCTACTGGTTGTATTGAGTGGAAGGTATTGAATACATTGCACGTACTCCCACTATGGAACTCAGACTTCCAGCCATTAGTTCTAAAACCTCATTATAAGGCTCTGAGGGGAATGCCCTCATTCCTGGAATTAGAGTTTGTGAACCAATTCAAATATACTGTATCTGCTACCCTTCATGTGCCTATACTTTTAAAATGTTAATTATTTTGACTTTCAGCCATTGTCTCTGCACCCCCCCATATGGTAAAATATATATAACATGAAATTTACCATTTTAACCATTTTTATGTGTACAATATAGCATCACTAGCTACATTCACATTGCTGTGCTATAGCCTCCACTATCCATCTCCAGAACTTTTTGATCTTCTCCAGTGAAACTCAGTACCAGTTAAAAAGAATGGCCCTTCCTTATATGCATACAATGGAAACTACTCAGCCATAAAAAAGAATGAAATAATTCCACTTGCAGCAAAATGGATTAGAGATCTATCATTCTAAGTGAAGTCAGAAAGAGGAGAGAGACAAAAACCATGACATCACTTATATGTGAAACCTAAAATATAACACAAATGAACTCATTTATGAAACTGAAACATACGGACATAGAAAACAAACTTATGATTACCAAAGTGGAAAGGGAGTCGAGAAGGGATAAATCAAGAGTTGGAGATTAGCAGATAGAAATTACTATATATAAAATAGATAAACAACAATGTTCTACTGTATAACACAGTGATGTATTCAGTATCCTACAATAAATCTCAATATTCAGTTCAATTCAGTTGCTCAGTCATGTCTGACTCTTTGCAACCCCATGGACTGCAGCATGCCAGGCTTCCCTGTCCATCACCAGGTCCCAGCGTTTACTCAAACTCATGTCCATTGAGTTGGTGATGCCATCCAACCATCTCATCCTCTGTCGTCCCCTTTTCCTCCTGCCTTCAATCTTTCCCAGCATCAGGGTCTTTTCAAATGAGTCAGTTCTTTGCACCAGGTGGCCAAAGTATTGGAGTTTCAGTTTTAGCATCAGTCCTTCCAATGAATGTTCAGGACTGATTTCCTTTAGGATTGACTGGTTTGATCTCCTTGCTGTCCAAGGGACTCTCAAAAGTCTTCTCCAACACCACAATTCAAAAGCATCAATTCTTCGGTGCTCAGCTTTCTTTTTAGTCCTACTCTCACATCCATACATGACTACTGGAAAAACCATAGCCTTGACTAGATGGACTTTGTTGGCAAAGTAATGTCTCTGCCTTTTAATATGCTGTCTAGGTTGGTCATACCTTTTCTTCCAAGGAGCAAGCATCTTTTAATTTCATGGCTGCAGTCACCATCTGCAGTGATTTTGGAGTCCCCCAAAATAGTCTCTCACTGTTTCCATTGTTTCCCCATCTATTTGCCATGAAGTGATGGGACCAGATGCCATGATTTTAGTTTTCTGAACGTTGAGCTTTAAGCCAACTTTTTTACTCTCCTCTTTCACTTTCATCAAGAGGCTCTTTAGTTCCTCTTCACTTTCTGCCATAAGGGTGGTATCATCTTCATATCTGAGGTTATTGATGTTTCTCCCGGCAATCTGGATTCCAGCTTGTGCTTCATCCAGCCCAGCATTTCTCATGATGTACTCTGCATATAAGTACATGATGTACTCTGCATATAAATCATAATGATAGGAATATGAAAAAGGATATATAGAAATAAATGAAAAAGTGAAAGTGTCAGTGGCTCAGTCATCTCCAACTCTTTGTGACCCCATGGACTATAGCCTGTTAGTCTCCTTTGTCCATGGAATTTCCCAGGCAGGAATACTGGAGTGGGTTGCCATGCCCTCCTCCGGGGATCTTCCCAACCCAGGGATCAACCCATTATATCACTTCCCAAGCCACTAACAGAAACTAATACAACATTATAAATCCACTATACTTCGGTAAGAAATAAAAAGAACATCCACTTCATCCCTCCTTCTCATCCCTTTTAACCACCGTTCCCCACTCCAGTACTCTTGCCTGGAAAATCCCATGGATAGAGGAGCCTGGTGGGCTGCAGTCCATGGGGTCGCTAGGAGTCAAACATGGCTGAGCGACTTCACTTGCGCTTTTCACTTTCATGCGTTGGAGAAGGAAATGGCAACCCACTCCAGTGTTCTTGCCTGGAGAGTCCCAGGGACAGGGGAGCCTGGTGGCCTCCCGTCTATGGGGTCACACACAGTCGGACACGACTGAAGTGACTTAGCAGCAGCAGCACCTCTGTTTTCTGTGGATTTGACTCTTGTAGGTTCCTCATGTAGTGGAATAATACAATATTTGTCCTTTTGTAACTGACTTATTTCACTTAGCGTTCAGGGTTCATCCATGTCACAGCTTGTACTGAATTTCATTCCTTTAAGTCAGCCAGTGTTTTTTTTTAAAAAATAATTATGTTTATTTATTTTTCCTGTGTTAGATCTTCGTTGCTTCGAGGCCTACTCACTAATTGTGTGCAGGCTTCTCACTGTGGTGGCTTCTCTCATTACAGAGCACGGGTTCTAGGACATGCGGGCTTCAGTAGCTGTGGCTCCTGGGCTTTAGACCACAGGCTCGGTATTTGTGGGGCACAGGACTTAGTTGCTCTGGGATCTTCCTGGACCAGGGTTCGAACCTGTGCCACCTGCATTGCCAGGCGGATTCTTTACCTCTGAGCCACCAGGGAAGTCCCAGCCATTGTCTTTTAAGACTCGAGAGTTTCAGTGTTTTTAGTTTTTGTAGCCAGAGGTGGGTTTTTCTTCCAGATCTATCCTTGGCCTGTTCCTGGAATGACTATTCCAAGGGCATGCCCTATTCTTCTTGAATGGTCTTTCTTCTGGGGAGCTGAGTAACAAAACTGAGGCAATAAATGTCAGAGCAACAAATGAGCACCTACTGTATGTCAGAGGCTCTATGTCTGACCAGAGATTGATGCTGCAGTCTTTTGAAGGAGAGAGCTGTATACTCTGCTAACTAGTGTCATGTGCTAAGTGCTAGAAAAAGGACCAGAAGGGATCCAATCATCTGCTGAGGACTGTGAGCAAAATTTAAGAAAGATTCAAAGAAAGGGTCATGTTTCAAATGCGCCTTGAAGGATGAATAGGTGTTCAAGACAGAGAAAAAAAAGGATGGCATTCCACGAATGGCCTGAACCATGGCGAGGTAAATACGTGGTTCATTGGAAGAATAGAAAAGGACTGTGGATGTAGAAAGCAGAGGAGGGTAGAGGGATGGTGGGGGGCTTAGAGGAGCTTGAACACCTTGCTGAGGAGTTCACTTTGGGGGAATGGGTCACTTGGTGGCTTCATGCAGTTAGACTGACCTGATTGGATCCTGGGTTGACAGGGTGGCAGATGGAACTGAGTAGGAGAGATGGGGATTGGAGAGCAGTGTGTACAGAGGAGAGGGGGAGTGAGGTGACAAGGTGGTTGCTACATTTCAGGCAAGGGATGCTGGTGGCCTGGACCGAGGCAGCTATGGACAAGAGTTTGCTCATGGTCAGTAGCGTTGGGTTGGGTTTGTTGACATCAGAGTTTGTTGGACCACCTCTGCCTAACCTTTTTTTTTTTTTTTTTTTTTTAACATTCTGAAATTCTTATCATTTCAGCTTCAATTTAGAGTTTTGTTTTTGTGAAATTTCCATTAGACTCTCATTGTAACCAGAGTGGCAAGAAGGGATTGATTTATAAAAGACAGCCGGATAGATTCCTACCTCCAGGCTTTCCACTCAGTAATGCACTTTTGGGAAGTAGTTTTTTTTTTCATGTATTATTAGTCTTTATTAATATGAATATATTATAAATACTATTTTAAAGTATTTTAAGATAGTATTTTACCACCCTGTAATTTATTTTTCCCCTTTTCCTTGTCCTGCCCACAATATGACAATGAAGACCAATAATTATTAAATCCATCTGTAGGGTAGATATATTTAACTCAAAATTCCAGTCTTTCCTAACCCCTACCCTAAGTTCTGAAAAAATTATCCACATTTGCTAACTCTATTTTCTCTGGGAAGGGGGTAGTTTTTAATAGTCTTCCACATGCTAAGTGATGTGGGATCTAACACCTAGAAAGAGACGATTGTTACGATTGAAATACACATAGAATAGTTGCAGTACAACCATAATTAGAACAAATCAGCCAGGGTACCTCGGGGGTTCTCTCTGCTCTCCCCGTGATCTCTTGGTAACTGGAGAACTCAGGCAAACTTTCTTGTGAGTGAGTAAACTGAAATTGTGAAGTGCGTGGGTGCTAAGTTGCTTCAGTCGTGTCCAACTCTTTGCAACCCTATGGACTGTAGCCCCCCAGGGTCTTCTGTCCATGAGATTCTCCAGGCGAGAATACTGGAGGGGGTTGCTATTTCCTCCTCCAGGGGATCTTCCCGACCCAGGGATCGAACCCACATCTCTTTTATCTCCTGCATTGACAGGTGGGTTCTTCACCACTAGCGGCACCTGGGGAGCCCTGTAACTTTGAAGAACAAAGCTCAAAAATTGTTGGCACAGCCATTAGAGCTTCTCTAGCGGTCCATAAAGAACTCAGGTCTTAGGAAGTGCTTTCATAGTCCACTTAACAGGAAAAGACAGTGTCCCTGCCCATAGGCAGTTTATATTCTAAGTCATAAAATGTTAGCAGTTATGCTGGAAAATTAGAAAAAAATGGAATTCAGTCAGTACTCTTAAAGAATGATGTGTCAGAAGGTCCCCAAACATTCACATACACAAAGGGAAAATACTACTCAGTACAAATATTGAAAGAAAATACCCAGAAGTCATTAGTCAACTAAAAGCTGATTGAGGAAAAAGTGCTGAAATATACTAAAAATAAGATGAGTTTCAAAGAAAATAACCCTTTTGCTAACCTTTGCATTAGTCAGTTCCTTATTAGAATATTCTTTCCCGTTTTAGTCACTGCTTTAAAAGTGTGTCTAAATATAGAAGATCAAGAGGAGTGGGATTAAAATAATTTAAGATGTAGGACATGACTTTTAAAAGAAAAGGTTAGAGAAATCTGGGGAATTAAAATGGGCTGACTTTGTTATCTTCAATATAAAAATAAAAAATAAAAAGACTATTTATGAGAAAGCCAGTGTGAATGATATCAAGAAGTTTAAACCACGCACTCTGCCCTGAGGAAGGTTTAATCCAGTGGCCAGGTTTTCACCATGCAGTTGACTAATCCAAACATTTTTTTTAGGTTCTGAAGAAGCACTCAGTGAAAGAAAATGCATGTTAAGTTTTGGGAGTTATTTTGAATGATCCACAGAGCCCAGCAGAATGCCTTGTAACCACCCAGTGCAAGGTGAGGGCTTTCCTTCCTGGAGGCTAAAAGGGCTGAGCCGGAGAGCTTCCTGAAGGGTTTGGACCACAGGATCTCGATTATGTAATCCCTTTCCATTTTAAGATTGAAAGGAAAGTTTAGCGAGAGATGGGTCATTGACTGTCCTGTGAGTATAAGAGTCAACACCCAAAATAAATGTATATTTCTAAGGCTTAAAAAAAAAAAAAAAAAAAAAAAAAAAAACTGTCTTGGTCATCCCAAAGGATATTCAGGTTCTCCTTCTGTAGTTTTTTGTTTTTTTTTTTTTTAATTTAATTTTTATTTTATATTGGAGTATAGTTGATTTACAGTGTTGGGTTAGCTTCAGATGTACAGCAAAGTGATTCAGTTATACATATATCCTCTCTTTTTCAGATTAGTTTCCCATGTAGGTTATAACAGAATATTGAGTAGAGTTCCTGGTGATATATAGTAGATCCTTGTTGATTATCTGTTTTATGTATATTTCATGTATATGTTAATCCTAAACTCCTAATTAACTCCCCCTACCTTTCTCCTTTAATAACCATTAATTTGTTTTCAAAGTCTAAGTCTGCTTCTGTTTTGTGAGTTCATTTGTTTCCTTCTGTAGTTTTTAATCTCACTTGATTGTGGCCTTCTTAACAATGATGACAACTTGCAAATATTTCTTTATTTCTCCTCTTATTCTTTTGTCTGTCTCGCCCTTACAGGATGAGTGCCATGAGGACAGGCACCCTGTCTGTTTTGCTCCTTACTATTTTTTCTGGCATCAGGCACAATGTCGACACATAATAGATACTCAAGAATAGTGGTTGACTAAAAGGGAAAAGAGCTTGAAAAAAATACGTGTATATGTGTAACTGAACCACTTCGTTGTACTGAAACTGTGCTGTACCTGAAACCAGTACAACATTGTGAATCAACTAGCTGACAGTATAAAATAAAATAAAAAAAGAATAGTGGTTGAATAAATGAACAAGTGGGAGCTCCCCGGGGAGAAGTAGGGGGACAAGGGAAGGAAAGTGCTACAGAGACCAGTCAGTGGGTCATGGTCTCCTGGAAGGGATGCTTACCTGGGGGTTAAGGGAAGGGAGAGGGGATGAAAGTAGAAGGAAGGAGAGTGAATTCACAAGGCCTTGTCTCCTGCTGTTGCCCCTGCATTAGGTAAGAATGAGAGTCATACGGTGTCATAAAAAGCAGGAGACAACATGGGCTAGTCCTCAGACACCAGATCTTGGAAGCAGTTCATGATGACATGGCACTGGATAAAGTTTGTTAATTTTTTTTGTTTTTTTTTTTAAACAGCCAAAGGCTCTGTAAAAACCTAGTTTTCCTGGTTTGTAAGTCACTTGAGAATTTATTTGTGTGTGTGTGTGTGTTTTAAGCATCTGACTCCTGTATTTATATTCTCTGTCCCTGGCCTTCAGATATTTTCTGAGTGACTCTAGATTAGATTATCTGCATGGAGCTAATGGAGCAATTTTGCGGCCAACTGCCTCTGTGCTTTGGGCTGTCCAACTCTTTTTGTCCTGAGTAGAGGAAAAAAAAAAATCTTGATTTAGTCTGGTCTGCTCTGTTTTAGTCTGACTTAAGGACATAAAGTCCCAGATCTTAGGATGCTTCACTCAAAACATTCACATATTAACAAAAGGGCAAAATAAAATAAGAACAAAAAAGCACCTCTTCCCAAACAAACAATCCCACCCGTACCCAAATAATTCACCTTTTACAAGCTGCCCTGTGCTGATGGAGCTTTCCAGGGAAATTTTTTTTTTTTTTTGGAACCACTGAGTTCCTTCCTAGCCAGAACAATATTCCGAGGACTACAGAGACAATTCTGACTCCACCATCCCACCACACTCTTGCCATCTCTGGATTCTATCATGAGAAGATTGGCTGGGAGCCCGTTCAGCTACCTGCATTTATCTGCTTAAAATTTTTTTACTTTATAGTTGATTTACAATATTGTGTTTCAGATATACAGCTTCAAATTCTTTTCCATTAAAGGATATCAGAGGATAGTGAATATCATTTCCTGTGCTATACAGCAGGACCTTGTTGTTTCAGTTAAGTTCAGTCGCTCAGTCGTGTCCGACTCTTTGCGACCCCGTGAACCGCAGCACGCCAGGCCTCCCTGTCAATCACCAGCTCCCGGAGTCCACCCAAACCCATGTCCATTGAATCGCTGATGCCATCCAACAGTCTCATTCTCGGTCATCCCCTTCTCCTCCTGCCCTCAATCTTTCCCAGCATTATGGTCTTTTCAAATGAGTCAGCTCTTTGCATCAGGTGGCCAAAGTATTGGAGTTTCAGCTTCAACATCAGTCCTTCCAAAGAACACCCAGGACTGATCTCCTTTAGGATGGCCTGGTTGGATCTCCTTGCAGTCCAAAGGACTCTCAAGAGTCTTCTCCAACACCACAATTCAAAAGCATCAATTCTTCAGCATTCAGCTTTCTTTATAGTCCAACTCTCACATCCATACATGGCCACTGGAAAAACCATAGCCTTGACTAGACAGACCTTTGTTGGCAAAGTAATGTCTCTGCTTTTTAATATGCTGTGTAGGTTGGTCATAACTTTCCAAGGAGTAAGCGTCTTTTAATTTCATGGCTGCCATCACCATCTGCAGTGATTTTGGAGCCCCCAGAAAATAAAGTCAGCCATTATTTCCACTGTTTCCCCATCTGTTTCCCATGAAGTGATGGGACCAGATGCCATGATCTTAGTTTTCTGAATGTTGAGCTTTAAGCCAACTTTTTCACTCTCCTCTTTCACTTTCATCAAGAGGCTTTTTAGTGCCTCTTCACTTTCTGCCATAAGGGTGGTGTCATCTGCATATCTGAGGTCATTGATATTTCTCCCTTGTTGTTTATCTATCTTATATATAGTTGTATGTATTTGTTGATTCCAAACTCCTAATTTATCCCTCTGCACCCCTTTTCCCTTTGGGAACTGTAAGTTTTCTATGTCTGTGCATGTGTTTCTGTTTTGTAAATAAATTGATGTGTTTTTTTTTTTTTTAGATTCCACATGTAAGTAATATATAATATCTGCCTTTCTCTGACTTACTTCACTTAGTCACTTAGTATAATGATAATCTCTAGGTATATCCTTGTTGCTGTTGCTATAAGTGGTAATATTTCATTCCTTTTTATGGGTGAATAATATTCCATTAAATATATATGTTTGTGTGTGTATAGAGAGAGATACACACACACACACACACACACACACACACACATATCATATATTCTTTACCCTTTCCTCCATCAATGGACACTTAGGTTACTTCCATATCATGACTATTGTAAATAGTGCTGCTGTGAACATTGGAGGGCAGGTATCTTTGTTAGAGTTTTCATCTTTTCCAGGTATATACCCGGGAGTGGGGTTGCTGGATCATATGGTAGCTCTATTTTTAGTTTTTTAAGGAACTTCCATACTCTTCTCCATAGTGACTGTGCCAATTTACCTTCCCACAAGTAGCGTAAAAGGGTTCCCTTTTCTCTACACCTTCCGAGCGTTTATTATTTGAAGA
Source organism: Bubalus kerabau (assembly GCF_029407905.1). Taxonomy (NCBI): domain Eukaryota; kingdom Metazoa; phylum Chordata; class Mammalia; order Artiodactyla; family Bovidae; genus Bubalus; species Bubalus kerabau. The sequence continues at coordinate 23,733,125 of NC_073624.1, forward strand.
CTTTTGGATGATGACCATTCTGAACCGTGTTAAGCGTTTTTAATAACCACAGAAGCACAGAGAAACGACAGTGAGAGACTTGAGCCTATGGATTTTTTCAGAATCATTTCAAGAAATTAGTATTGTGGCAGGGCTCCTGTGTTCTGGAGTTGTCTCTGAGCTTCTGTGGTTTTAAACACCCTTGAGGGTCTGTGGCTCAGAGGTCTCCTGCCAAGACCTCTTCAGCACAAGGATGGTAAGAAGCAAGTGTTCCTTCTACCGATGCGCCTGTGTCTGAGCCCTTGGAAGGAGAATAACAGCGCCTTTCATTCGTCAAGCTGCTTCTAAAATATTTGCCTTTGTTATCTGGTTCCATCCTGATAATAACCATGTGAGAAAAGCAGTGTGGTGTCCTTCTTGTCCTTGTCCACATGCGGGGAAGCTGATGCCCAGGGAGGTTAAGTCACCCTGTTTGGTAAAGGGCAGAGCGGGGAGCAGACTCGGTGTCTTTTGGCTGCAAGAGACACAGAGTCTGCAGTGCCAGGTGGGCTTTCGTGAAGCATCCCGAAAACAAACAGTGGGTAGAGAGCCTGATGCTGAGAACTTTAGCTGTTAGAGGCACGTGAACAGTCATTCTTCCTCATCAGTAAAATAGGGAATCCATGTCCTCTGGGCCTCGGTGGTGGTGGCCCACCTCCATAGGCACTCTTCTCTAATGACGTGAAGTTTAAGCGCTGGAGAAACAGCAGGGCCAACTGGACTGTCATTTGAGAGTGGGACAGATAAGAGAGTGAGTCTTAGGTGGACTGAACTCCGAGGAGTTCTTACATTGACAGGTGACAGGGCTGGCAGAGCCGCTGACGGCCTTACTTCCTGCCCCCCTAACTCTCCTTCGAGGCCCAGACAATTAGGAGCTGGGTGTTTGCTTGGACAACTGACTGCATCCAGGCTGTACCGCTTTGCTTTCTGATGGGGCACGTGTTTACCTTTCGAGTTCTATAAATGGAGTCGGGGGGTGACATCTAGTCTGCAGTGGACCTGGGGCCTGAAGTTGGGCTCTTTTGTTTGGGGAGCCCTCTGTTCTCTCGCGAACACTCTGTACAATCAGGTGGGCCCGCCCGCCAAGGGACCAACTCCCGTGTGTTTGAAAAGGAAGACAAACCTGTATGTTGGAGAAAGGGCCTATTGTTCCCAGGGAGTGCTGGTGGCCAGCTTCTCAGGCTCCTTTGGCTGGCTCTGAAGAGGGAGCTGAGGTCAGAATGCTAATCAGCGACTTGCGAGACACCAGCTCTCAGACCTCAGGGAACTGGCAAGAAAGTAAACAAAAGTGCTCCATTTCAGATTCCAGAAGAAGAGCCAGCAGGATCAGAGAGGTGGAGATGAGAAAAATGTGTGGCTGAAGAAACACAAAAGTTCTCACCCCCTGCTTCTCTGAAGCAAAAGAAAGAAAGCTTGCGGTGGAGAGGCTGGTTCTCCATTAGGGGACTTGCCGAGGTGGGCAGCTCACCCTCTGGGAGGTGGTCTCCTGAGCTCAGAGCGGGCGCGTACCTGTAGGGATTCCCCCTGTTCTGAACTACAGGATAGCCCCACCGGAGCTGGACACAGACTTCTTGATTCTAGTTGTGCCCTGCATTTCCAGTGACTCATTTTGTGCCCTCAGTTTCCCCCGCCCTAGTTCCAGGCTGAGGTTGAGAATTCTGTCCTCTTGAAGGAGCACTTTCTGCTATAAGTGAGACATCTGGGGGTGGTTGGAACTATGGTGTTGGTCCTAGGGGTGGGTCTGTGAAATGATCTCAGTTTGGGTTAGCCCTGATGGAGTTCCTTCTCTTAGTGTAGGGAGAGAACTCTTTTCCTCTCTCTGACTGCCCTTCAGCCTCCTACATGGAGATGTGTATATTCTAATCTGGACCTTTTCTTTAAATTGGGGTATGGTTAACTCACAATGCCCTGTTGGTTTCTGCTGTACAACGAAGTGACTCAGCCACACATACACATATATCCCCTCTGGGGCCTCCCTCCCACTGCTCATCCCACCCCTCATCCCACCCCTCTAGGTCATCTCGGAGCACCAAGCTGAGCTCCTTGTGCTATACAGCAGCTTCTACTAGCTGTGTATTTCACACATGGTCAGGTATATATGTCAATCCCAGTGTCCCAGTTCATCCCCCATCCTCTCCACACGTTCATTCTCTCTATTTCTGCCCTGCAAATAGGTTCATCTGTACCATTTTTCTAGATTGCACGTATATGTGTTAACATATATTTCTTTTTCTTTTTCTAACTTACTTCAATCTGTATGACAGACTCTAGGTCCATCCATGTCTCTACAAATTACCCAGTTAATTCCTTTTTATGGCTGAGTAATACTCCATTGAATATATGTACCACATCATCTTGATCCATTCACCTGTTGATAAACATCTAGGTAGCTTCCATGTCCTGGCTGTTGTAAAAGTGCTGCAGTAAACATTAGGGTGGACTTTTTCTTTTTTGATTCAGCGCCAGTTTACACAAACTCCAACTCCTCTCCATGGCAGGTGGCTAAAATGATCTATCCTTCAGTCCAGCTTGGTGGAAAGAGCTCTGGCCATGGAGTGGAGGAATCTGGGTCTAGAGCTTACCCTGTCAGTGACCTGAGTTGTCACTCAGCTGGTTATGTCACTTCACAGGGCCATATTCACCTGTTAATTGAGGCTGGACTAGATCATGACTAGGAGAATTTTAACCTCAGCCTTCTCTCCTTCTAAACTATAGCATATTAATTGGCCTTTGAACAGGATCTGTTCATAAGCGGCTTGAAGCCTATCCATTCCTCTCTAACACCTATATTTGTGATTCTCCCAGCCTGATTCCCTAGTCTGGCGAGTAGAGAAGTCATCTCCATCTGTAGGGAGCACACATCAAAAGCTCCACTTGCTCTCCAGGCTAACATTCGATTCCCACAGAGGAGAGCACGCACCACCACACACAACCTTGATCTCTAACCAAGACTGGAATAAGCCAGAGCTGGGATTCATCAGCTTCCCAGGTAGCTCAGCAGTAAAGAATCCACCGGCCAATGCAGGAGACATAGGTTCGATCCCAGGTCAGGAAAATCCCCTGGAGGAGGAAAGGGAAACCCACTCCAGTATCCTTGCCTGGGAAACCCCATCGGCAGAGGAACCTGGTGGGCTACAGTCCATGGGGTCCCCAGAGAGTCAGACACAACTTAGCGACTAAACAACAACAACGGGGCTTATGGGACTCGTGGGAGCAGCTTAAGTTCAGGGTTGTGGAGTCCTGATGAGAAAAATTAACAGTGTATGGACCAGGGATTGAAGACAAATAAAGCACTCCTACTGTTGGCTCTTTGGGGGAGTCCTGTTGCCTCCTAGGGGCTTCCCAGGTGGCACAGTGTTAAAGAATCTGCCTGCTAATGCAGGAGACTCCAGTTTGATCCCTGGGTCCAGAAGATCTCTTGGAGAAGGAAATGGCAACCCACTCCAGTATTCTTGCCTGGGAAATCCCATGGACAGAGGAGCCTGGTGGGTTTCAGTCCGTGGGGTCACAAACACAAGTGACTGACATGCACACAGGTTGCCTCCTACCTATTGATTAGACTAGGCTAGAAGCTGGATGGAAGATGAGAAATTTGTTTGGGGACTTGGCTAGACTCGCCATGGTGCCATAGTATGTTTCTTAAGGACACTTGAGGGGTGAGGTTCCACATTCCTGGGAGCTGTTTCCTCCTGGTTGCCCGTAATCTGAACATCTCAGAGGCCCTGGGCTCCCATCTGTCTTGTGTGTACCTCTTTCTACAAGCCTTGCTGTGTTACCCTTATTAACAGGATACCATTTGTGGTACACCACCATGTGGGATGGGCATTGTTTCATTCCAGGCTTCTAAAAAAATCACGCATGTGACTCTGCCTGGGTTCTGATGCCTCCAGCTAACTTTTGGAACTGTTCATGCCTTCTGTACAGCTGAAACCCAGCGCCACTCAGGCCGCTCTGCTATCCCACCGGTTTATTTTTGTTACCCTTGCCCCCGCCCACCTTGTTTTTCAGCCTTCAGTGAGTTTTTATTGAGTTATTCAGACATTCAGTCAGACTCTGTGGGGGAATAAAAAGATGTTGTAAGAAGCTGTCTCAGAAGTTCACAGACTTAAAATCCATTTGAGCAGCAAAGGGCTAAGCACATAAAGAGTCATCTAGAGTATCAGTCCATGGATGGAGGAGACAACGTGATTCGAGAAGGCATGAGTTGTGTTCAGGAGTGGTCAGGGGGCTGATCTTGCAAATGGCCTGAAGACTTGGTTTTTCTCCCTTTGTCTCAAATGTAATATTTGATATTATATATAAGAAGATATGTACATTACAGAGCATAGTGATAAAATGACCCCCCAGCCTTGCCACTGAGTTAGCTACCATTCTTTAATTTAGTGGATTTTAGTCCTTTGCCCTTTTTGAAAGTCTTTGTAGAACCCATATGACTTCATTGGAGATCTCATAATTTTCTGTGAAACATGAGAGTTCAGTTGCTCAGTTGTGTCCGACTCTTTATGACCCCATGAACCGCAGCACGCTAGGCCTCCCCGTCCATCACCAATTCCTGGAGTCCACCCAAACCCATGTCCATTGAGTTGGTGATGCCATCCAACCGTCTCATCCTCTGTTGTTCGTTTCTCCTCCTGCCCTCAATCTTTCCCAGCATCAGCGTCTTTTCAAATGAGTCAGCTCTTCGCATCAGGTGGCCAGAGTATTGGAGTTTCAGTATCTGAAGGCAATAAGGGCCTACGTGATGGTTAATATGTGTCAACTCGGCTGGGCCACACTGCTCAGATATATGGTCTACTGTTATTCTGGATGCTTCTGTGAAGATGTTTACAGATGAGATTAACATTTAATTTTTTAAAAAGCGGTCTTTATTTTTAGCCGCATTGGGCCTTCATTTCTGTGCACGGACTTTCTCTTGTTGCAGGGAGAGGGGACTACTCTCTGGTTGCATCGTTTGTGCTTCTCGTTGCTGGCTTCCCTCATTGCGGGGCACAGGCTCTAGGCTCACAGGCTCAGTAGTTGTGGCGCATGGGTTTAGTTGCCCCACGGCATGTGGGATCTTCCCATACCAGGGATTGAACCTGTGTCCCCTGCATTGGCAGGTGAATATTAACCACTGGGCCACCAGGGAAGTTCTAACATTTAACTTGGTGGACTTTGAGTAAAGCAGGTTGGCCTTCATAATGAGGGTGAGCCTTGTCCAATCAGTTGAAGATCTGAATAGAAGAAAAGACTGACCTCTCCCAAGGAGGGGATCAGCAGACAGCCTTCAAGCTTGAACGGCCCTCCCTGTAGATTTTGGAACTTGTTGGCCTCTGTAAACCTATGAACCAATACTCCTATGTATATACACACATGCCTTTGGTTTTGTTTCTCTGGAAAGCCCTGACTAATACAGCATGTCACGCTTCTCCACATGCCACATAGGCAGCCTTATAGAACTGACGTGCAGGGACTCCTTACGTCAGTAGGGCAGCGGTGTATTAATCACATGCTGGGAAAGCATTTGGCTGACTCTAGCCTAGGCCTGGAAGAAAAGCCCTTGGAGCAAAGGCAGCCCTCTTTTCTCCTCTCTAGCTCTCCTCCACCCCACCCCACACCCCGGCCTGGCTTATGAGATCTTAGTTCCCCAACCAGGGATTGAACCTGTGCCTTCTACAGCAGAAGCACAAAGTCATAACCACCGGATACACCAGGGAAGTCCCCTTTCTCATCTTTAGTGCTCTGTCCCCATCCAAAGTTCTCTAGCTTTCCCTGGTCATTCAGAAACCCTCTCCTACCCCCGACTCCCACCCCAAATACACCCATCCTTCGCAGCATGTATGCCCGACCACACCTGTGTGTCCTCGTACCTTCTGTGTGGAGTCTTGTTCTGCCTGTCACCAGGTTCATTTCTCCATCCTAATTGCGGAAGGAGCAGAAGTAACTCCATTTAAGTGTAGAAATCTTCTGATTTTTACTCTTAACTGTATAAAATACTGTTTTTTTTTGGGGGGGGGACTTTATTTTTTGCTGTATTTGCATAACTTTATTTTTTAAATTAATATTTTGGAGTACAGTTGATTTACAGTGTTTTGTTAGTTACAGGTGTACAGCAAAGTGAATCAGTTATACATATATCCACTCTACTTTAGGTTATTTTCCCATATAGGCTGTGTCACAGTGTTGAGCAGAGTTGCCTGTGCTATACAGTAGGTCCTTATTAGTTATCTGTTTTATATATAGTAGTGTGTATATGTCAGAAATAGTCTTTCTAAACTACCTCCCTTCTCTCAGTGTGGTGACCTAACTGGGTAGGACATCCAAAAAAGAGGGGATATATGTATACATACAGCTGATTCACTTTGTTGTACAATAGGAACTAACACAGCATTGTAAAGCAACTGTACTCTGATAAAAATTAATTAAAAAGTAAAACACTTCCCTTCGTTTTTCTTCATATATCCTGCTTCCCCCTCTTCTCGACTCTCGGGGAGATGCTGGGATGTGGAGATACTGTTTTTGACCCCAGATTCCTTTTCCGAGGGAGAGAGAATGTTCGTGGATGCCATTGTTTTCTGCAAGACATCAATGCTGCATCCTTGACTTTGCAGACATTTCTCCCTAAAGCATTTTCAACACACCTGTCATACGAGGTAACAATGGCTTCTGGGCCCTTTTAGGGGCTCGTTCGTAACTACTCAGAAATGAGTAAAAAAAAAAAAAAGAAGAATACTCATCTGAAGTCGTGATTTATATGTCATTTCCTTGTTTTCTTCAACATCATTATTTTTGAACCAGCAAGTATTCTGATCAACATTTTTTGAGGAAGAATTGTGCAGTATTTCCCAACCTCCTCTTCCCCCTCTCCCCCCCGGCCCGTGGGTGGAATTGCATCACTGAATCACTTTTCTCTATTTTTTTTTTTTTTTTTCCGCTTTCTGTCTCCTGTTTTGTCAAGGCTCCAGCAACCCCATTTGGTGTTTTTCAGTCCTGAAGTTTTATCGTGGCATCTGTGACTGTGTCAATTTCCCATCATTATTTCCCAGCCCATCAAGGAAGCCTCCTAGAAACAAAGCACTTTGGTTAATCCTCAGGTGAAAGTGTAAGCCTTAGTAAACAGGGACCCTCCTGTCTCACTTTTTTAGCAGCCCTAGAAGTCAGAGGATGGTGATCTTATCGGCTCTCGGCAAAGTGAAGTGCTCTCCTTTTATTTGCCTTTGCCTTATTCCCTGTTTCATCCACACATCTGTTTTCAGGGATAAAAATGCTATTTAAGCCATCCCACATGTGATCAGAGGTGTAGCATTTTAACCTGGTCTGAGACTTAAGATGAATGCCAGCTCTGCAAGTGGCTTGTGCAGAGTGAAGGGGCTGGACCCCAGTCTCAGTCCATCATTTCATAGAAGTGTGACCTCGGGACACCTCTCAGAGGTGCATCATGCCATCCTTGGTGGGGATGATGTGACTGGTTGTTCCATCTGTATCAGTCAGGGTTCTCCAGAGAAACAGAACCAATAGGGTGTATGTGTAAGTATGGAGAGAGAAAGACTGAGTTCTTTGGCCGATGAGGTTGTAGAGGCTGGCAAGTTGACTAGACTCAGGGACGAGTTGAGGTTGGCAATAAGGAGGATGAATTCCATCTTCCTGGAGGACCTCAGTCTGTTTGTTTGTTTTTTTCCCCGATTAAAAAAGATTTTGTTGGAGCTTATATAGAGGGCTCAGAGGTAAAGAATCCACCTACCAATGCAGGAGACACAGGTTCCATCCCTGGGTCGGGAAGATCCTCTGGAGAAGGAAATGGCAACCCACTCCAGTATTCTTGCCTGGAAAATCCCATGGACAGAGGAGCCTGGTGGGCTACAGTCCATGATGTTGCAAAAGAATCAGATACCACTTAGCAACTAAACAAGAACAAACATGGTTCATTTACAATGTTCTGTTAATTTCTGCTGTACAGCAAAGTGAATCAGCTATACATATAGCCTCTCTTTTTTTTAGATTCTCTTTTCATGTAGGTCCTTATAGAGTATTGAGTAGAGTTCCCTGTACTATACCATAGGTCCTAGTTTTTATTTTTTTGGTCCCACCATGTGGCATGTGGAATCTTAGTTCCCTGACCAGGGATCAAACCTGTGCCCGCTGCAGTGAAAGTGCCTAGTCTTAATGTCTAGATGGCCAGAAAATCCCGAGTCTCTTTTTAATCAAGGGCTTCAACTAATTGGAAGAGACCCACCCACATTGTAGATGATAATACGCTTTACTCAGAGTCCACTGATTTAAATGTTCGTCTCATCTAAATGTAACCTTCACAGCAACATCTGGACTGGTATTTGACCACATATCTGGGTTCCATGATTCAATCACGTCAACATGTAAAAATCACTCTCACACCAGCTCTCAGGGCTTTTTATGAGCATCAACTATGAATAGTCAGGAGCTGAAGGCATGGGAGGAGAAGGGGACAACAGAGGATGAGACGGTTGCATGGCATCACCGATGGGATGGGCATGGGTTTCAGTAGGCTCCAGGAGTTGGTGATGGACAGGGAAGCCTGGCGTGCTACAGTCCATGGGGTCACAAAGGTTCGGACACGACGGAGCAACTGAACAGAACTGAAGGCATGTGGGAAGGAGGCAGCCATCCTTTACTTCCTGAATTTTTCTTCTCTTCTCTCACTTTTACCTCTTCCCTCCTGTTTCCCACCTAGACCCTTCTTCTCCCACCCAGTCCATTTGAGATGGGAACACTTTTGAAGTGAGAGTAAAGGAAAGCAAGCCAGTATAGGATGAATTTATCGTGGAAAGAGAAGAGACCTTGAGGTCACACAGACTGGAAGTTAATCTTGCCTTTTTGTGATCAGGGGCAGATGGACAGGTGTCTCTGAGCTTCTGGTCACTTCTCTCTAAAATGAGGATAATATTTATTGGATACAATTCTTGTGGTAATTAAATGACCTAACAGGTCCTTGTGCATTTCCCTCACTTTCAAACGTTTGCCCATCTCTGAGTGTTTTTTCCTAGATTTAAAACATTACTCATTTTGAACTCCTTCAGGTCTCATATGCCTAGACTTTCCATTAAGGTCAGGTTAACTATTTTAAAATGATTGTAAATTATTGTTTCAGTGAAGCCTCCAATGAATGTTCTCATAGGCTAGTCTCCTTTGCTGTGTCTTAAATGTGCAAACCACGCTCTGACCGCAGGGCCTTAGCACTTGCGGTTTTCTCTACCTGTTGCCCTTCTCTGTGGCTCAGATGGTAAAGAATCTGCCTGTAATGCAGGAGACCTGGGTTCGAAATCTGGATCAGGAAGATCCCCTGGAGAAGGGAAATAGCAACCCACTCCAGTATTCTTAGCTGGAGAATCCCATGGACAGAGGAGCCTGGCGGGCTGCAGTCCAAGAGGCCACAGAGCGTCAGACACGACTGAGCGACTAACACTCCATGTAGCCCTTCTCTCAGGCCTTGACTTGGCCTATTCTTACACGTCTTTCAGGTATCTTCTCAAATGTCACCTCCTCAGAAAGGTGTTTCCTGAAATCACCTTATATAAAATAATACAATCTCTCACTTTTGTTTTACTTACTTTGCTTTTTTCTATCATAGTATTCTCTGAAATAAATATCTATTTTCTATCTACACCTGTCACTAGTGGACGGTCTCAACCTTGGATGTTCATTATAATCACCATGGGAGTTTTTTGTTTGTTCGTTTTTACAATCCTAACGCACTCCAGAACATTGGAATTAGAAACTCTGAGGGAGAGGCCCAGGCATCAGTATTTTCAGAAGCTTTCCAGGTGACTCCTGTATGCAGCCCCGTTAAGAACCAGGGCTCTGGTCTAGAGCCTTACTCCAGAGAACGAGAACTGCTGGCGTCAGCATCACCCAGAAGCTTATTAGAAATGCAGGTGCCTGACCCCACCCCAGACCTCCTGAGTCCAGTTCCACTGCTTGGCAAGATCCCTGAGTGATTCAGATGCCTTTGAAGTTGGAGATGCAGTGCCCTGGGATGTAAGTTAGTAGCCACATCTTGTGGCACTCTTAGTGCTCAAACAGTGCCGCGCACATAGTAGGCACTCGTGTGTGTACATGAGCCTGTGTGCTCAGTTGCTTTAGTTGTGTTGGATTCCTTGCAACCCCGTGGACTCTAGTTCATCAGGCTTCTCTGTTCATGGGATTCTCCAGGCAAGAATACTGGAGTGGGTTGCCATGCCCTCCTCCAGGGGATCTCCCTGACCCAGGGATTGAACCTGTGTCTCTTCTTACCTCTCCTGCACTGGCTGGAGAGTTCTTTACCACTGAGCCACCTGGGATGCCAAGTAGCACTCACTAAACACTTATTAAGCAGATGATGGATTAAAGTTAGAGATCAGAGGGAGAAGGAGGTGATAAGGGAGAGATAAGGGAAAGGGGACAGAGAAGGAGAGGGAAAGGAAGACAGAGAAGAAAGCCTTGCCCTGCCCATGTTCTCTGGGCACAAGAATGGGCGGGGCTGCTCTCTGCTCTCTCCTCCCAGTGAAAACCTCACAAGCCTCCTGCTTATCATCTCATAGGCTTGCCTCCAGCCTGCTCTACTTTTCAAGGTGATGGCTGACTAATCAAAGATATTGTGATAAGGAATTGCCAAACTGCCTGGCCCTGCTTCTTCTCCTCAAGCATAGATTTGATTAGGAGCCTGGTGAAACCAATTAACCAATTAAGTAATAATTCCTTAGGACTTTATGGACTATCTACCACATGTGTGGCTTAACGTGCCTTGGGAGGCTAAGAACCAAAGAGGGAAAAGACACAACTCCCAGTCCAGCAGGAGAGAGATGCGCGGAGGTGAATGATTATAATAGCCACTTGCTGTAAGGCACATGTATACATGTAGACAGACTATTGTGGAAGGTCAGGAGGAAATGATTATTTCAGTTTAGGGAATTGAAGCAGACTTCCTGGGAGGCTACAGAGGCCTCGTGCATGGACCACACAGCCAGACAGGTCACACATCTAGCTACACATGCCCTGCAAATGCCTAAATGAACTGTCTAAACAGTTAAGGGGCTTCCAGGTGGCTCAATGGTAAAGAATCCTCTTGCCAATGCAGGAGACTTGGGTTTGATCCCTGGGTCCTTGTTGCTTACTTCCCATGACTTAGCGACTTAACAACAACCAGCCCATCTAAGCTGTGTTCTTTATTGCCATGCCCTGCTGGCTCCTGACTCAGCACTCCCTCCCACTCCTGCCGATGAGTTGATCTTTTAAAGGAAGGTCAGACATTCTTCTCCTCATTTCTGGACAAAGGTTTGTTCTCTCTGATTATCATAAATTGGGGTTTTGTGAGAGCTGATTCTTTAACTTGGTCACAGTTAACCCAACATGACCTTTGGAAGTATTAAACTCTCTGAGTTCCTTAAAAAAAACTTGAAGTGTAAGAGGGGAAAACAAACTCAAATCTGAGAATTTCTCTCAGGTTTCCTTATTAGGTTTCTTCTAAAAATTAAATAGTCAGCAATTCTTTCTTCACATAAATGGGAGAGCCCTGGGAAGAATGGTGACCCTTGTCCTGGCTGTATCCAGCCTACCATCTTGGTTAAAGGGAATTTGTTCTCTGGGTCTGATTGCTGGGTAAGATTGAAGGCAAGAGGAGAAGGGGGCAACAGAGGATGAGGTGATTGGATGGCATCACCGACTCAATGGACTTGAGTTTGGGCAAATTCCAGGAGATAGTGAAGGACAGGGAACCTTGGCGTGTTGCAGTTCATGGGGTCGCAAAGAGTCGGACATGACTTAGCCACTGAATGACAACAGGGTCTCCTACTGAAAAGTTGAAGAAAGCAACAGCTTGCTCATTACCCTTATGTGTCAGAACATGCGGGCCCAGTTTGGTGGAGACTGGGGAGTTCAAGGCTGTGATCTGGTTACTGGCTTATGCCACCCAGACGAGTCGACCTGAACGAGTGGGCTGCATCCAGACTGCTTCCGTTTCTGCACTGGTGCTTCTATTAGTGTTGGGTGAAAGTTGGTCCATTTGGGGTTGAAACTGGTGGACGTGGGTGGAGCAGGACTGGTTTCGGTCTTTCATACTCTGATCTGGGTCTGCTCCAAAGAGGCTCAGAAAGACTCAGCATGCAGATCAGCTGCCCACCTACCCTCCACATCCCCTTTATCTGGCTGTGAAATAAAGGACCCAGTCAGGAGGGTCACACTTCTCCCTTCCAGCTCTAAAATTCTGGGATTTTTCTTTTACATGGTGAGTAGACTAACCATCAGAGCTGCTGGGTCAGGTTTTGCTTCTTTCTTCCTGTATTGAGTAATTCAGCACCTGTTGGCGTCGTCCAGTCCTGAGAACACCTTGGTGGCTTCAAAGCAGTGGTATGAAGTCTATAAAGAACCCTGTCTTATGCGTAGGTGCAGATTTTTATCTCTTATATCTAGAATAATTCTGTGGATTTTGATGAAAGGGCCGGCCTGGCTCAAAGCAGGCTCTCATCCGAGCAGCTGTTTCAGAAGGTGGCGTGGGCACTTCTGGCCTTCCGTGTACAGAGGTGAGAGCTTCCCTGGGCCTCAGGGAACAACCTTTGTTTTGCCTGTCATTGCTCTTCCCATCTCCTGCATGCTAATCATATTCTTCTGGTCCCAATACAGCAGCATCTTCTCAACTTCATTTTCTTCCTTTTCTCAAGATGCAGACACCCAGCTCTGCTTTGCTGAGAGAGGACAGACCTGGAGCCCAGGGTACCCTGTTTCCAGCCTTGGCAGTTGCTTCTGGTCTCTTGTCTCATCACTGGTTAGGACGAGTCAGCAGTGCTGAGTGACACACAGCTTGTCAAATATACCTGCTTCCTGCTGATCTCATGGCTCAGGAGGAGAGGCCATGCACGAGGATCAGACAGACAGGGGTGACAGGCAGGGGTGCTCTGAAATATTTCCTTTACCTAAAGAGAGCAACTGCCCTTTTGAGAAGGACGCAGTTGTTTTCCTCCTAGTATAATACTGTCATGCTGTGTGTGTGTGTGTTGAGTAAAGAGCATCCATCCATCTCTTGCTGTCGTGTCTGAGAACATACATAAAAAATGCAACCCTGTATGGCTGCAGGTTATCGCAGGACAGCTGTGGACACGTTCGAAGAAGTAGTGTCTTCTGGAGGTGGAAGGTGCTCAGTCACCTCCTACTCTTTGCAACCCCGTGGACTGTAGCCCACCAGGCTCCTCTGTCCATGGGATTCTCCAGGCAAGAATACTGGAGTGGGTAGCCATTTCCTTCTCCAGGGGATCTTCCCAACCTAGGGATCAAACCCAGGTCTCCTGCATTGCAGGCAGATTCTTTACTGTCTAAGCCACCAGGGCTCCTTTTGAAAAAACTTGGGGAAAGGCCACTTCTTAGAAGACACACTTGGGTACAGCTCTCCTGCTATAGTTTATTAGGTCATTGATGATCATTGGGGAGTTTGTGCCCAGCCAGACCATAGACCATGAGTGGCCCCAATATTCCCACCTGTCGTCCTGGTCGCTGTGGGGTCCTGTCCTGTAAGACTTAGCACCACTACCAGCTCTGTAGCTGACAGAGCCTGGACTGGCGGCCGAGGATGGACAGCCTGAAAGTGTACTTGTCTCCATTCCAACAGCCCTCATCTGCTGCACATGTCTCTCCAGCTGTGGAGCAAAGGAAAAACCAACAGACGGTGAACTTTTTATTTATTTGGCTGCATCGAGTCTTAATTGCAGCACTTGGGATCTTTCATTGTGACTCACAGGACTCTCGAGTTGTGGCACATGGGCTCAGTAGTTGTGGCAGGAGGGTTTGGTTGCCCCGAGGCATGTGGGTTCTTAGTTCCCCGACCAAAGACAGAACCTGCAGCCTGCATCACAAGCCGGATTCTTAACCACTGGACCACCAGGGCAGTCTCTGAAGGCCAACATTTTTAATGAGCTTCTTCTCTGAAACACCAGGGGAAAGTCAGACTTTGTATAAACCAGTGAGTGAGAGAATGAGGCCTGTAATCAAAGATATGAGATGGATGTGGGGAGTGACCGAAGTGAGCAGTACTTGGTGGGGGAGTTTGAGAAGCTGTTGCTGGAGCCACCGTCGCCGGTGGCATTGCCCCCTCCCCACACCCCGTGCACCCCCCTCTCTGTAGGTCAGTCACCGTTCGCACAGGTCGGAAGCCTCACTCACACCCTGCTTGGCCACACCCTGCTTCTATTGGCACAGCTACCCTGGCTTACTAGGTGGTTCACAGTGATTCTTTGACTGAAGTTCAAGTGCTCGGCAGGACTGGCTGCTCATCTTGTGAGGCCCAGGGCAAAAGGAACGTGCAAGGTCCCTTGTTCAGAAGTTCTAAAGGACTTCAGGATGGCCTCGGCAGACAGGCCCAGACACAGATCCTGTGGAACTGTACACAGGAAGCCAGCCTGGCACTTAAGATTGTAGCTTGGAATTAGCAGGGGTCGCTTTGAGGGGCTATCTGCCTCTCAAGTGCCATCACTGGGCCATCCCCACCCTGTGATTCAGAAAGAGTCATTCAGACAGGAACTGCCTGGGGTCTGGGCTCACGTCTCTTTTCCCTCCTAGTTGAGGCTGAGCAGGGTGCATTTGTCCAGTGTTTCGTCTAGCTTGGTAGGGCAGTCAGTGGGGTTTCTCTGGCATCTCCAGGCCTGGCAGTAGACCAAGTGAGCTCAAGGATGTTGAGGCTTCCTGGGGGCTGGCCACAGTGCCCTCCTGTCCGTGAGTCCATGGGGAGAGGGGACCCACTTTCCTGGAGTCTAGGATCCATTCGCTCCAGGTGGGAGGACTGCATTCAAATTAGGAGGCCCCGCCTGGGTCTCCAGTGTCACATGGATGTCTTTTGGTGGAGAAAATAGGGTCCTTGTTCCAAATTATTTTACAATCTCTCAGGCAAGGGAACGCATAGAAAAATCCCAACAATCTTGAGATCCATGAAACATAATGATCTTCTAGGCTTAGAATGTGCTGGAGACAACAAATGCTATGGACTGGGGAAGGAAGAGATTCCCCCCCCCCACCCCCCCACGGAGGACCAGCTTTTGTAGTATTTCCTGCACTGAGAGTACATCACTCACCAGGAAAGCAAGAAAGGAGCCAATGCCTAGTGATGAAGCAAGCCCATTTGCGTGTTTATAGGATGCTAATTGCTATTGCTAAGTCACTTCAGTCGTGTCCGACTCTGTGCGACCTCATAGACAGCAGCCCACCAGGCTTCCGCGTCCCTGGGATTCTCCAGACAAGAACGCTGGAGTGGGTTGCCATTTCCTTCTCCAATGCATGAAAGTGAAAAGTGAAAGTGAAGTCGCTCAGTCGTGTCCGACCCTCAGCAACCCCATGGACTGCAGCCTTCCAGGCTCCTCCATCCATGGGATTTTCCAGGCAAGAGTACTGGAGTGGGGTGCCATTGCCTTCTCCGATAGGATGCTAAATAAAGGTGAATTTCTCTCTGGTCAGTACCTGGAGGCCTTGGTGCTTCTTCCAGTGAGAGACTTGGGGTGCTGGGGCAGAGTTGCAGCGGGCAGCCTGGCTGGTGAGGCTTGGGGAAGAGAAAAGGCAAGTTGAGGCACTAAACCCAGCAGTGGTGGGCTGGGTAAGGGGACAGGAGCAGACACCAGGGAGTGGAAGATGGGGATTGAGACTGTAAACAGGTCTCTTCCTCCTTCCTCCCATCTGCTGGACCGTTCAGCTCCTTCCCTCCCTGAAATGGGAAGCAGCCGTGTGGTGACACCGAGGGCATGGCTTGGGCTGCGTGGGCATCCTGGCACACTTGCCTGCCCTGAGTCATCCGGGAAGTCAAGGCGCCTCTTCCGACCTCCTCTCCCCTCCGTGGCCTCAGGCTTCTGCTGTGCAGGAAATGCCTGTTCTCCCAGCAACCCGAAGCTGTGAACGAGATCTGCGGGCGTCTGGACAGATTGGGTAAAGGGGTGGGAGCTGATTTATTAGAGCGGATGGAAGGGAGAAGGGTAGACACCTGAGGATGCTATGAGGGGCTTCTGACCACGCTGTTAGCACATCCAGGTACGGCCTTCATCTTTAAAAGTCAAAAATAGCGATTAGCACAGTCATCTCCCAGATGCATTGGGAGCACTGTCTCTGACAGAGTTCTGTGTAGATATAAGTAAGGCTAACTTTTTTTTAAATTGAAGTATGGTTGATTTACAATGTTGTGTTAACTTCAGGTATACAGCAAAGTGATTCAATTATTTATATATATATTTATATGTAAATTTATATATATATAATACATATATATTTTACAGATTCTTTTTCAGGTTATTACAAGATATTACATCTAGTTCCCTGTACTGTACAATAGGTGTTTGGGATTAACAGTGGCTGACTTGGGTAGTAGAAAGAGCATAGTTTTGTCAGGCAGAGAAGATAGCTCTGTATTCAGATCTGTGGCACTTACTAACTTAAATTCTCTAAGCCTTGGTTTTCTCTATAAAATCAGGATAAAAAGTTTCTTGCCCAGTTGTTTTAGAATTAAGTGACTGTGTTCCTAAGGTGGCCAACAGAAGTTCCGGCACCCTAGAATATTTTTGTTCTCAGTTGTATCTGACTCTTTGTGACCCCATGAACTGCAGCATGCCAGGCTTCTCTGCTCTTCACTGTCTCCAGGAGTTTGCTCAGACTCACGTCCATTGGGTTGGTGATGCCATCCAACCATCTCGTCCACTGTTGCCCACCCCTGCCCCCCTGCTTCTCCTTCTGGAATATAGCAGGTGCCTAATTCACATCAGGTCTCTTGTTTCTCTTATGAGCATTGAAGACGCATGTATTCCGTTAGGTGAGGTTAAGTTAGAAAGGTAGGGAAAGCCAGTGTTGAAAATGGGACCTGTAGAGACATCACCACTTCTGAGCCTCTCTTGCTGTCATCAACATTGTCCATGACCTTGGCATTTTTAAGAGTTGTAATTTAAGAGATCACAGGCTACCTCTAGAAATTCTAGAATGTGAATTTCTAGAATGTGAATTATGCTTCTCTTTACTTGTCGGTGAGCTAAAACTATAAAGTTAGACTGGCCTGATGGTGTGTGATAATTAGGAGTGGGGTTCGGGGTGGTAAGGGCATGGAAAATCAGAGCCTGTAGATCATCCCTGTGTCTCATTTTAGCCGATAACAATTCTTTTCCCACCAAGTCTTCACCAGAACTGCTAACAAGGAGAAAAATTGACTGGTTTGAGGTTAGTCACCTTTCACTCTCCCCTGCTGATCCTCAGCAGAGGTGCTAATGAACAGTGAAATGGCCAAAAGGTGGGCTGCTCCAGGGCCCAGACACAAAAGGCTTTGGTCATCTACTCACTGGGTCATTGGTTTGCATCATTGAATTAACTCCTGGAGAAAAGGACAGAGAATGCCACCTGCCCTGTATCACTGGAAGCTAAATTAACACACTAAAGGCAAAGCTCTCAAGTTCCCTTTTCATCTAGTGGTAGATATGTCGGGTCACCGCTCACTGGTGGTGAGTTGCCATGAAGGAGTTAAACCATCCTAAGAATATCCAGGGATTCTCAACCCCTCCTCACTTCTTTATGTCACAGGATGAAATCAGAGAAACCGTATTGACTTTTCTGAAAATGATGACCATTAAGACTGCTCTCCCAAGCCCCAACTGCAGGCTGTGCCCTAAACTAAAAGAAATGGAGGACCCAAGTATTTTGACCTTTGCCCATTGCCTGGTGAAGCCACTGAGGGAGACGTGTTTTATTATCTGCTTTACTGTAGCCACTCAATGGAAATGCACTGTACCATCATGAGTGGCGTGGTGCTCAAGCTTTGCTATTCGTCACAGTCACCTAGTTGTTTTGCTCCGTCACTCAGTCGTGTCTGACTCTTTGTGACCCCATGAATTACAGCACGGCAGGCTTCCCTGTCCTTCATTATCTCCCTGAGTTTGCTCAAACTCGTGTCCATTGAGTCGGTGATGCCATGCGACCATCTCATCCTTTGTCGTCTATTTCTCTTCTGTTTTATTGAGTCTGCTTAGGATCAAGGATTTGCGAATCTAAAAAGTTCCCAGGTTCTGGGGACCAAACCTTGAGAACCTCAGGTTTCATGGATGAGAGGTGAGAAGGGAATTAGACACTTGGGTTTGACTACCCCCAGCCGCCCACTGCCCCCATCTCTCACCTGATGGTTGTGTGACTGAGTAGTTGGAGCTGACATATCCCTTGGTACCCACTTTCCCTCGTGTATGAAGTGGAAATACTGTTATCTCGTAGGCCTGAGTGTTAAATGAATTAACACATGGTAAGCCCTTAGCTTCCCTGGTGGCTCAGATGGTAAAGAGTCTGCCTGCAATGCAGGAGACCCAGGTTCAGTCCCTGGGTCAGAAAGATCCCCTGGAGAAGGAAATGGCAACCCATTCCGGTATTTCTGCCTGGGAAATCCCATGGACAGAGGAGCCTAGTGGGCTAGTCTATGGGGTTGCAAAGGATCAGATATGACATAATGACTCAACAACAAGCCCTTAGGCTATTACCTGCCATATGCAGTTCCAGGTCCTTATAACCATGCCCAGGGTTTACTGAGCACTTTCTGTATGCCAGAGACTGATTGAGTACTTTACAAGGATTATCCCGTTTAATACCCACAGTCTCTCCTCCCTTTTTCTCTTCCTGCTTCTCTTCTATTATCCTTTCCTTCCTACCTGCCTCCCATTCTCTTGCTGTCTGTAATCAACACTGTAACAACATTAATAAAATTCTCTCATTTGTCATCATCAGGTGTGACCTCCAAGAGTCTGGCTCTCTGAGGACTGCCCCCTTCTTCATGTTGATATTCCAGGGTGGTACTAGGCACAAGGAGGAGCTTGGTTTATTGCGCTAAATCCTATCATCCTTACAATCAAACAGGTTTTATCCATCAGGGTTCCCATCTGGTCCTTCATCCTGTCCTGCTTCTCCTTAACTGACACCTTGGTGAGTTTAGCCTCTGTCTCTTCTTCCTCCTAGTGCAGGCACCCACATGCCCAGGTAAGTTGGCATTGCCAACTGTCTACAAGGCTTTCTTGTCACTGGCTGCTGCCTGGAGTGAAATGAAAGGTTTTCACACAAGTCGTCCCTGGGACAAGGCAAGGTTCTTCCTGAGAACCTCCAGGAAGCCTGTGGGACTCCTGGGTGGGGAGGGAGGAGCCTACACTCCTGAGGGTTCCTGGAGTGAGCTGTGCGCCCTCACCCAGCGCCTCCAGCAGCCCCCGCCGCCCCACTCCTCACGTGTCAGCCCAACTCTGGGTCTTGTAGGGAAGTGTGTTGCCAGGTATGGCCCAGTTACAGTCGGTTTAAACCCACCCCTAAACTGGGACTGCCTCCAGATCGCAAGCAGGTCAGCTGCCCAGGTCTCCGGTTACTTGTGCGGCTCAGGTTTCCCTCAGACCGGTCCTGATGGGGGCCTGTTTGGCACAGTCAATGTGGTCAGGGCTGACGGCAAGGTTTAAGATTTCCACATGCAGCCTCCTTCGCAGGCAGCACCTAGAGAGTGTGTCCAGAGGCTTGGGAAGGGAGCTGCCTTCCATGCAAGGTGTGTTCACACACCTTCAGTATCTGGAGCCAATTTTGTGGATCTGTGCAGGTCAGCACTGCAGAAAGTTATCTCTAGGGAGAGTCTGTAAACCATGTCATGTTTCAAGGGTCTATTTTCTCATTGTCTTGCTTAACTTGACCCATGACTGGGTGTTCGGAAGCCTTGATTGAGAAGCTGCCGTGTGTCCAACTTTCCGTTACATATCCATGAGGATGGGTAGGAGGATATGGAGACTGACAAGAGCAGCCCTTCAGGAAGCCTTTTTGCTCTGTGTTATCAGCAGAGGGTTGAATTGCTATAAGAACAAGGAGTTGGGGGAAGAGGACCTGAGATATAATGATAAGCCTTAGAGAAGTAGGGAGAAAGTCTTAACTGTTTAGACAGTTCATTAAGGTATTCGTAGTGGAGTATAGGTTGACACAGGACCTGTCTGGTTGTGTGTTCTACACATGAGACCTTTTGCAGCCTCCTCTACTTTTTTTTTTTTAATCTCTCTCCATTTATTTATTTTTTAAAATTTTATTTTATAAATTGGAGTATAGCCGATTAACAATGTTGTGATAGTTTCAGCAAAGGGACTCAGCTATACATATGCAGTGGCAGATTTTATTTTCTTTGGCTCCAAAATTACTGTGGATGGTGACTGCAGCCATGGAATTAAGATACTTGCTCCTTGGAAGAAAAGCTGATAAACCTAGATAGTGTATTAAAAAGCAGAAACATCACTTTGCAAACAAAGGTCCGTAAAAATCAAAGCTATGGTTTTTCCAGTAGTCATGTACGGATGTGAGAGCTGGACAATAAAAAAGGGCTGAGCACTGAAGAATCGATGCTTACAAATTGTGGTGCTGGAGAAAACTCTTGAGAGTCCCATGGACAGCAGGGAGATCAAAGTAGTCAATCCTATTAAGGAAATCAACCCTGAATATTCATTGAAAGGACTGATGCTGAAGCTGAAGCTCCAATACTTTGGCCTATCTAGCAAAGAACTGCGGAGAAGGCAATGGCAGCCCACTCCAGTACTCTTGCCTGGAAAGTCCCATGGACGGAGGAGCCTGGTGGGCTGCAGTCCATGGGGTTGCGAAGAGTCGGACACGACCGAGCGAATTCCCTTTCACTTTTCACTTTAATGCATTGGAGAAGGAAATGGCAACCCATTCCAGTGTTCTTGCCTGGAGAATCCCAGGCATGGGGGAGCCTGATGGGCTGCCATCTATGGGGTCGTACAGAGTCGGACACAACTGAAGCAACTTAGCAGCAGCAGCAGCAAAGAACTGACTCATTGGAAAAGACCCTGATTCTGGAAAGGATTGAGGGCAGGAGGAAAGATGGCAGAGGATGAGATGGTTAGATATCATCACCAACTCAGTGGACATGCATGTGAGCAAACTCTGGGAGATAGTGAAGGACAGAGGATATTCTGGTGTGTGCAGTCCATGGGGTCACAGAGTCAGACACAACCTAGCAACCAAACAACAACAACATACATGTGTGTGTGTATCCATTCTCCCCCAAACTTCCCTGCTGTCGAGGCTGCCACGTGGCATTGAGCAGAGTTCCCTGTGCTCTACAGTAGATCCTTGTTGGTTGCTTCTCACACTGCTTTTGACTGGGTGCTTCGCCTTAGTGTGAATTTAGGTAAGAGGAGACCCCCCTTATCACATGACACCAAGGTTTCAGGTGGGGCTGCTCTAGTGTCCCACAGATGAGCTTTGTCCTCCTGCCCTGGGTTCTTCAACTTTCCATCTGGGAAGACTGGAGTCTTATGACCATGCATTTCTTCTATCTAAACTGGATACCACCTGCTTCCTGTCCACTCTGTCATCAGGTTTCTCCAGGATCCTTTCCTTTGCCTAGAATTGGCAGAGAGCTTTAAAGACTTCTGTTTCTTTTTCTTTAAAAAAAAAAAAAAAACAAAAACAAAACTCAATACCTAGTCTGGCACTAAAAACTTACATTTCCTGCTGTTATGTGTGGAATGGATTGGGCAGAATGGAATGGATTGGACAGAATTCCAGGTCTGAGTTGCAGGAAGATTCTTTTGTTTTGCATTGCACATTGCCTAACATGAGAGAAGCTACTGACAAGGACTTGGCAGTCCTGAAGGTTTGTTTGGAATGACATTTGCCTTAATAAGTTTTGTAATAGACAAGGATGGGATTTCCCTTTTACCTCCTTTTTCAACAAAGTTACATGCGTTAAAGGTCCATCTCAAAGGCAGTATGGTGGTGGTGGTTTAGTTGCTAAGTTGTGTCCGACTCTTGCGACCCCATGGACTGTAGTCTGCCAGGCTCCTCTGTCCATGGGATTCTCCAGGCAAGAATACTGGAGTGGTTTGCCATTTCCTTCTCCAGGGAATCTTCCCTACCCAGGAATTGAACCCGGGTCTCCTGCATTGCAGGCAGATTCTTTACCGACTGAGCTACAGTGGAAGCCCCAAAGATAGTATATATGTTTTTAAATTTCGGAATAGTGTTTCCCGGCTGAATTATGACTTCTTCCTCTTTGTCCCACAGGACTCGCAGATAACACTCTTTCACATTTGGTTCGCTGTGTCATTTTGAAGGTGTATTTCCTTCCCGTATGAGTCCCTTTGGCAGCCTCAAGGGCAGGCAGGAATCGAGTCTTGTCATTTCCACGTGTAAGTGTGGATCCACAGTGCCTTCCGTTGGCACACAGTATGTACCCAGGAAATGTTTATGGTCTCAACAAGTAGACTCGAGAGGAATGCACTCAAGAAACGATCAAATGAATGGATAACTTGGTTTCTGAGCATTCTTAAGGGCATTCCGGGTGGCTGAGGGGTGTGTTAGAAGAAGGGGTGTGAGCAGCTAGTGGGCCAAAAGGGGATCAGCCATATCCACAGCTCATAGTAGTTTCCTCTGGAAGCATTACCAGCTATTATGGGATGTTCAGTACCCTGGACCACAGTTGTCAAGTTGGGCACCCACTCGGGGTAGACACGATGAAAGCCACATCCTTCTTCATGTCTAAGTGGGGAGATAATGTAGAAACACAGAATAATTGAAAAGTATGAATCAGTTCAGGTTAGAGAGAGGAAGGCAAATGCCTCCTGTGTGCCAGATGTTGTGTAATTCTGAGGTGGGAGCCTTTCACACACACACACACACACACGTACACACTTTCATTTAATCTGCACAGCCTTCCAAGATGGGTGTCTTTATCTTCAGTTTACAGATAAGGAGGCTGAGATTCAGGGGCCAGGTCACTTGTGCCAGGTCTCACAGCTTGTAAATGTCAGTGCTGCTTGTAGGGAAGAGTCTTATGAGTAGAGGGCAGGCAGACAATGCATGAGCAGGGGGTGATGGACACCTGAGGAGGCAGCCTGTCCTGGCGAATAAACAAACACCACCTGCATGACAAGTTGTTGAACGTGGAGTTTGTCTGACTCTCCCAAGAGGGAGCCTGGTGGGCTTCTCTGGTGGCTCAGACGGTAAAGAATCTGCCTGCAATGTGGGAGACCTGGGTGCGGTCCCTGGGTTGGGAAGATTCCCCTGGAGAAGGGCATGGCAACCCACCCCAATATTCTTGCCTTGAGAAGCCCATGGAGAGAGAAACCTGGCGGGCTGCAGTCTACGGGGTCACAAAGGGTCAGACACAACTGGGCGACTAAACACAGCATAGCAGGGAGCCTAGTAGGGAGGGAATCTTGTATGACACAGATGTGCCCACATCCCATACACCCATCCTTTAGGGTCTTCTCCTCTTAAGGGCAGCATAGCTGGGGGCCTCTGCTCTATTTGTGGTGTCCATGTTCCCTTCTGTCATTTGACGTCACTGTGTTCCAGGTCCCCCTCATCCATGTCACTTGGGAGGAATAATAATTCTAAAAAATTAGAGAATAAGGAATAAAAAGAACTAAGAAAATACGGCCTCCAGCATATGTAGAGCTGGCTTTCCAGTTACAAGGCTTGATTAAAAGTGTGGGGAATGCATCTGATTTACAAGGTTATAAAAAGTGAAGAAATCTGAGTCTCGAAAGTTCTGTAGTGGCTGCATCACACGTGTGGGGAAGAAGCAGACCTGGTGGTCCACAGGTGTGTGCAGGAGCCCCAGGCGGGGGCCCCTCAGATGCTCCACGGGAGTGGACCCAGGTGGGAGAAACTGGCTCTGTTTCTAGTTATAAGACTTGGTGACCTGTAATGCGGTAAATGGCGCTTATGTAAAGAAATCTGTTGGCTGTGTATCCTTCTTCCAGCTGGACGTTTGTTCAACACAGAAGCAAACTTAGGATGGATTGTACACTAGCAAGCACTGGTGAGTCTCACAAGACGACAGTCTACATCTTAGAAAATGGGTTTCCTGTAGTTTGTGGTGATAGAGAAGATAGGGCTGGTCTTGAAGCTTCTTGAGATTGCCCTTCCAAGTTGCGATTATGACACTGCTTTTACTGTTAAAATTGGATCATAGGCACTTATACTGGAAGGAAATCTTTTAAACTTATTTATTGTTTGTTAAACATTCAAACCACTTTAACAGATTTATTTTCAATGGAGCCTTTTTCTGTAGTAACCAATACCTGCTCCTGACCTCTTCAGGTCATCAGCCCTATGCTCACATAGTCGTTCCATAGTTATTATTGATGTTTATTTACAATTTGATATGCCACTTTTAGCATTGTTTAATATCAAATTAACTGTAGGTAGTATTGTGTGTAGAGCTTTGTAGTTTACAAAACACTTGGCATATGTTATCTCTCTCTCTCTCTCTCGTTTTTTTACTCTGTGACATTCCATGGAACTGATTGGCAGCAGTTGAAGGTTCAGTTTCTAGACTGAGCTCTGCTTTAGGGTGAGAAACCATAGCAATCAACATGAACCAGCTTTAGCCGTATCTCTGTTTCCTGCTCAGGCAGGTAAGATCTGCTAAAGGAAGGAACAGTTGCCAAATAGCCAGGTGTGCCAGTTCGTGGTCTAGAAGGGGCAGCTGTTGGTTGAACTTTGCCCAGGTTTTATCTGATCTCGGGGTGTACTCCTGTGGGTGGGAGCATTAGGATCAAAAGACCTGTTCAAAGGCTTTGTTCTTTTAACCATATACTTTCTGCCATCTTGGAACAGGTGAGGGTTGAGTTGCAGAGTGGTAGGTATGGGTTCATGCCTAAAAAAATAGACTCTCCCAGGACCTAAGAGGGCTGCTCTGTGGAAATCTTTACTATGAATGAAAAGGAGGTGTGACAGGAGTAGTTAGTTTCCATTTCTGTTTGGTGAGATTGCTTCCAGTTTGAGGAGTCTCTCCTTAACCTTGAGGCAGTCTTAGTAGGACTGACTCATACCATGGGTTAGATATAGTGGCTTGGTTCATTCAGTCTTGACCTTGGTTAGATACCATTTTGAACTCTGGAAAGAACTGTGCCCTGGGCTACTGTTTCATTGGTTTTCCTCTCCACAAAGTAACTGATGTCTTTTAACAATTTTTGGTACTTTATACACCCGAAGTTGAAGGTCATCTCTTTCTTTTTAGTGAAAGGTATCCATTTTCCCCATGTTTTGCTGGATGTGAAGGTCAAGCCAGGAAGACTGGCTATCCGGGGCTCTATCCCTATGATTTTTTTTGCTGATTCACAAAGGCATTTAATTCCTCTCTCCCAACTTTGTCTAGATCTGAAAAGTAGAGAGGGGAATTCATGAACATTTTTGTCCCATGGGGGATTTTTCTGTGCAACTAAAAATCAGTGTTGATGCAACCACAGGACTTGCCGCTGGGGCGGGGAGGAGGGCAGCATTTTACTCTCTCTGGAAAGAAACCAAAGTAATGACAGAAATGGTGCACTTGACTCTGACCTTACTTTTGACAGTTTTTCCCTTTACCATCCTTCAAAATACACTCCACTCTCTCAGAGACCCGCAGCAGGCCTGTGGCCAAGTCTGTGGCCTACGCTTGCCTATGTAGGCCTCCGGGATTGTGGTGAGAAAACCCTATCCCTCTCTCGCTTCCTGATACCTTGGCACTTGGGAGGCGTCTGGAAGGAAAAGTGGTAGAAAAGCAGCCCAACCTGCTCGACAAGTCTTGTATAAACAGGGCAAGTCCAATAAGGCTCCTGGTCTGGAATTGCTCAACTCAAAGAGGCCAGTTGTACTGTGTACAAAGGTACAAGTCACCAAGGCCCCTGGGAGCTCTCAGGAGGCCTGCAGGCATGCAAGACCAGGAGTTCTGGGGACTGAGGGGCCGTCAGAACCCAGGTGGTGAGCTGAGCTCGTTGACGATGGACTCTTCGGTGAGGTGGCGTCAGTACCTGGACTGGCCGTGTGCCTGGGTGGACATTTGACAGTGTTCCTCCTGTCAAGTCCTCTGGACTTCATCCGGCAGGTGCAGCTCTTTCCACTCAGGAAGTTGGTGGGATTAGCAGGCTTGGTTCCATTTCCCTCTTTTGCTTTGGAAGGCTTGTCAGTCAGTGCATTAGAGAGGAAGTAGATGGAGAGGAAGCCTTTCTCAAGGGTCCTCAGTGGGCTACATTTGCCCTTTTCTAGAAGATTACTTTATATTTGAAACATGCTTCCAGGAGATTAGAGGATGGGAGGACGCCTTTCTCAAATATGAGTAGAGGGCAGCGTTAAGCCGTTCTTGTGAGGAGGGAAACCCGTTGACATGCCCCCTCCCCGTGGTGTAAGCCCCTCCTTGACTCACATCCTTACCACTCCATTCTAGGCTGAGTACCTCCCATGTACGTGGTGACCCAGAAAAGGGGAAAGTGAAGCTCCCTTTGGGGCATTGCTGTTTGTGATTAGAAAGCACTGCTCAGGAGAAATTAAATGAATGTGAAGTTTTGGGGGAGGGCATGGCAACCCACTCTAGTACTCTTGCCTGGAGAATCCCATGGACAGGATAGCCTGGCGGGCTGCAGTCCACAGGGCTGCAGAGTCAGACACGACTGAAGTGACGGCACACGACTCTCTTTCTGTGTTTCAGCAAGTATAAGCATGAAGTCCCCAAACCCGTTTTTGATCTTCAGGTGATTGATAAATGAAATGAAAATATATTCTCCTTATTCAGCATTGTATTCTCTGCTACTATCAGAGTACTTAAAGACAACAGAATTTTTTGTTTTTTCCCTTGAAAATACAACTAGATGCTTGAGTGCACAGGTGCTACTTAAGTGCATGTATTTATTATTTCTAATCAGATGGTTTTCTACTTGTGCACAATTATATGTATAAAGAATTTAGGATGTTTACAGAGAAAAAGGGCTATTTATTTCTCCATAATATTTCTATCTGACAGCAAGAGCTGGCTAAACTTTGAAATTCCCCACTGTTCTTAAGAGGGAACAGTTTTTTTTGTTTTGTTTTTCCTTTTTTCCTATCTTCTTGGCCAATAAGGAATAGCAAATTTCAGAAAAACATGGGACGGAACAGGAAGTGTTTAGAGGTTTAGTCATACTTGTTAGGTATGAAAAAGCCCCACTGCATTCTCATATTGTTTCTTTTATGGACTTAACACTTCCTACTTTGAGAATACCTTCCTCCCCCAGGGCTTGATGCTCTTTACAGTCATTAATCTTCATTCTGCTTCTTTTTGTAAAGACTCGAAATGTTAACTACCGCTTAGCTAGTGTCATACCAGCCAAAACATGCAGCTAAATGCATTTTATCTCTGTGGGTTCATTAGCTCAGTTGAGAATGTGGCCCTACTCAAGGCAGTTGAGGGGCCCATTTGTCCTGGTTTCTTTGGGACTTTCCTGGTTTTAGCCTTGAAATCCCAACATCCCAGGAATCAACTCAACCCCAGTAAACTATGGTCCGTCATCCAAGACCGTGACAATGAGGGTCACCCTAGGTAAAGAGGCATCCTTTAGCGGACTCCTTTAGAGGAGTCTGGTGGGCTACAGTCCATGGGATCGTGAAGAGTCAGTACAACTGTGACTGAGCACGCATGCACTGCACTGCTCACAGAGCACCCTCTAGGTCATTTCAGCACCTGGCCAGCTGTGTGCCTGCTCAATCGTGTCTGACTCTTGCGACCCCATCGACTCTAGCCTGCAAGGCTCCTCTGTCCATGGGAGTTCCCAGGCAAGAAAACTGGAGTAGATTGCCATTTCCTTCCCCAGGGGATCTTCCTGACCCAGGGATCGAATCTGCGTCTCCTGCACTGGCAGTCGGATTGTTTTTTGCTGAGCCAGCCACGTGGGAAGCTAGAGCAGTTGAGCACACACACCTTTAATGCCATGGCAATGGAATTAGGGAAATTTACAAGATATGTAGGGCTGTCTTTGTGTCTACAAGTTAAAAATTCATGTTTCTTGCTTGTGGATTTTTTGTTTTGTTTTCTGTCTACCCTTATTTCTTTTTATGACAGAATATGGTGAAAAACGAAAACAGGAACTGATCACTACCTGATTCCTGAAACAAGAAGTGTGATTGCAGAGACTTCTGTTGGTCTCAGATTTTTCCTCTGAAAAATGAGGATGCTGGTCTCGATTTCTAGGGTCCCTTTCTGCTCGTACTTATCGTGAGGAAAGAAGTAGGAAGTAGGAAGCCAGAGAGGCTAGAAAGAAAATGGACTCTGTCTCCTTCCCTAAGCTCTACTCACAAGGAGAACAGTTTCCTTTAAGTGTAAATCTCTCCAGATACGCAGGGCATCTTCATCCGTCATATCGCACCCCTTCTTCTTCATCTGTTGTTTGAATGTGCTGCATTTTCAGAGCTGGGGAAGGTGTGGGTGGCTGCCCTGGTTCTCTGGGGGTACCTGCCACGCAGTCATCCATTCCAAATTCCGCCTCTGGAGATCCTAAGGCAACCCTTGCTCTTAGCACACCTGACGCTGGGCCTAAATACATTATCCCCCTTGTCAGAATATGCTTTTTTCTGTTTAAGTTACCCAACTCCAGACTTGCAATCACCTTGGGAAACACTGAAACTTTAAAAACCTTCTAAACTATTTCAAACTATCTTCCCTGAGTCTATGGTACCACTTGTCGTTTTGCCAAAGATCCTTCCTCCTCATTTTGGTGGAGAAAAATGTAAAAGTGTGGCTTTAGAATCTGACCTGCTGCTGCTGCTGCTAAGTCACTTCAGTCATGTCCGACTCTGTGTGACCCCAGAGACGGCAGGCCACCAGGCTCCCCCGTCCCTGGGATTCTCCAGGCAAGAACACTGGAGTGGGTTGCCATTTCCTTCTCCAATGCAAGAAAGTGAAAAGTGAAAGTGAAGTTGCTCAGTCGCATCTGACTCTCAGCGACCCCATGGACTGCAGCCTACCAGGCTCCTCCGTCCATGCAATTTTCCAGGTAAGAGTACTGGAGTGGGGTGCCATTGCCTTCTCCAAGAATCTGACCTACCTTGATTCAAATTCTAGCCCCACTTGTTGTGTGATATTGGGAAAACCAGTTTAGCTCTGTGAGACTTGGTGTCTTTATTTCTGAAACAGAAATGTCTCATTGTTTTCGGTATTTGGCACATAGAAGGTGCTGAATATATTTGGTAGACCTCTTTATTTTCCTTTGGGCTTCTCTTGTGGCTCAGCTGGTAAAGAATCTGCCTGCAATGCAAGAGACCTGGGTTCAATTCCTGGGTTGGGAAGATCCCCTGGAGAAGGGAATGGCTCCCCACTCCAGTATTCTGGCCTGGAGAATTCCATGGGCTGTATAGT
Organism: Bubalus kerabau; assembly: GCF_029407905.1. Classification (NCBI taxonomy): domain Eukaryota; kingdom Metazoa; phylum Chordata; class Mammalia; order Artiodactyla; family Bovidae; genus Bubalus; species Bubalus kerabau. Next base: position 23,762,244 of record NC_073624.1, read on the forward strand.
CCATGGGGTGGCAAAGAGCTGGACACGACTGGGCGACTTTCACGTTCACTTTATTTTCCTTTAGCCCTTCTTCCTGCGCCATGCTCCCTGGCACATCACTTTGTTTCCATTCTTTACCTTCTGTTTAATTTCAGAGGCTACAGAAAAGGTGTCTGTGACAGGTGAATGGATAGTGAGTGGCTGCTGATTAAGTACATCAGACTCTCCTCCTGACAATTCATACAGGGCTATGCTGCCCCCTGAATGTTTGTGTAACCAAGTGGGAAAGAAGTGTCATTAGCAAGAACCAGTTACCTCCATGCAGAGAATGAAGTGTGTTCGTTATTGGAGCAAGGCAGACATTCCCCATACCACCAGCCCCAAGCTCCATGATCCTGAAGTTGTTTAGTCACTCAATCATCCAGTCCGACTCTTTGTGACCCATGGACTGCAGCACGTAGTCCCTCTCTTCACCATCTCCTAGGGTTTGCTCAAGCTCATGTCCATTGAGTCGGTGATGCCATCCAACCATCTCATCCTCTGTTGTCCCCTTCTCCTCTTGCTTTCAATCTTTCCCAGCATCAAGATCTTTTCCAAAGAGTCAGCCCTTCACATCAGGTGGCCACAGTATTGGAGCTTCAGTTTCAGCATCAGTCCTTCCAATGAATATTCAGGACTAATTTCCTTTAGGATTGACTGCTTTGATCTCCTTGCTGTCCAAGGGACTCTCAAGAGTCTTCTCCAACACCACAGTTCAAAAGCATCAATTCTTTGTTGCTCAGCTTTCTTTATAGTCCAACTCTCACATCCATACATGACCACTGGAAAAACCGTAGCTTTGACTAGACAGACCTTTGTTGGCAAAGTAATGTCTCTGCTTTTTAATATGCTGTCTTGGTTTGTCATAGATTTTCTTCCAAGGAGCAAGTGTCTTTTAATTTTGTGGCTGCAGTCGCCATCTGCAGTGATTTTGGAGCCCCCCAAAATAAAGTCTGTCACTGTTTTCACTGTTCCCACATCTATTTGCCATGAAGTGATGGGACCAGATGCCATGATCTTTGTTTTCTGAATGTTGGGTTTTAAGCCAAATTTTTCACTCTCCTCTTTCACCTTCATCAAGAGGCTGTTTAATTCCTCTTCACTTTCTGCTGTTAGGGTAGTGTTGTCTGCATATCTGAGGTTATTGATATTTCTTCCCAAAATCTTGGTTCCAGGAAGAGTTGATCCATTAACCAGTACAAATGATGCTGAGAGGCAGCCCCCTGCACTGATCCTCGTGACAAACAGTGGGAAACCTCGTCTCAGTGACCTCTTGATGTTCTATCTGTAGCCATTCAAATGCTCATCCAAAGAAGCAGAGGCATGTTTTCTCTTTGGGCAGAGCATGGGTAACAGTGTTACAGAAAGTCCCTTGAGATCTCTCTACCCAATCTAGAGGGATGGAATGTCTGATCCTGCTGAGACATGCAGACCTAGCAGTGGCCATGTCTGCTTATTGCAGGATCTTTATAGGAATTGAGTCTTTTTTTTTTTTTTTTTTTCTGTTTTTATTTATTTGGCTGTACCAGGTCTTTAATTGTGTCACGTGGTGTCACGTGGGATCTGTTTGCTGACCAGGGATCAAACCTGGGCTCCTTGCATTTGGGAGGGGAGAGTCTTAGCCACTGGACCACCAGGGAAGTCCCAGGAATTGAGTCTTTTGATTTCCCCTATTTTTTTTTTCCTGCTTGAAAACAGATGATTTGCAAGGTACTTAAAAGTGACTTAAACTTGCTAATGGATAATAGTTTTGTTGGATTGGCCAAAATGTTTGAGTTTTTCCGTGAGGTCTTACAGAAATACATGACTGTTGTGTCTTTTATTACATGATTTTCTGTGTAATTATAAAATATTTTGAGCTTATTACAAATGAAACCACCAAACCATTTCAGAAACAACCATCTCTATAGTTGTGCCTATTTGTCAGTCCTGAAGATTTATACCACCACACAGACACATGTTTTTGTCATTGATATTTGTTAAGCTGTTTACGCACGAGGCCCTGTGCTGAGTTCTAGTGTATTAGCTCCTTCACAACCTTTTGCAATAGATAGAACCAGTGTTTCATTATCACTGGTTCATTACCAGTATCATTATCCCATTTTCAAGAAACTGAGGTATGGGGAGTTTAAAAACTTGTCCAGAGTCATGCACGAGCCAAGGTTCAAAACAAGTCTGAGTATCTCAAAGCTGTAAGCTCTTCACTACCACCCTCTACACTCAAAAATATTTTTAAAACTGAATGAAGAATTCTAAGAGAAAGGAAAGCATGGTCCTTAGATTTTAATGTCTTTTGTGATAACTATACGAAACCTGTTGTTTTTCAAATGTCACTGAAATGAAACTTGAAAGCCTCTACCTTTCATCTTCTACTTAGTAAGAATGAGTAAATGTCTTGCTAATTTATGGCACGTGTCTCGAAGGTGGCCCCCTTTAGTGACACCAGTTCCTGCTTCTGAGCCACCTCCTTCCTTCCAGTTCCTGTGTACCGGTATCTATCTGGTGTGTACTCCACCTGCCCCTCTCTAGGCATTTAAAAAAATTATTTGTTTGGCTATGCCAGGCCTTAGTTGCAGCATGTGGAATCTAATTCCCAACCAGGGATGGAATCTGGGTCCCCTGCATTGGGAGCACAGAATCTTAGCCACTGGACCACCAGGGAAATCCCATCTGTGGGCATATGTAGACCCAGCAACATTCACATTGAAACTTCTACTAAAAACCCTTCACTGCATCATTGGTGCACAGATCCGGGGTGGTTGACCTCAGATTGGAAAAGCCTCAGGCTTCTTGATACCCATGTGAGCCAGGGCTAAGGGAGATGGTCTTTGGTGAACTTCTTAGATCAGAGTTGGTGGGTCACCTAACATGCTTTCTGGAGTAGTAAGGGTGGGTTAAGGCCAGGAAAGGTTAGGCCCCATGTTAGCACCCAGTTATCCATGTCAGTGTGTCTCCTTCAAAAGAATTTCAAAAGTAGTCACTTATAAGACAGTACATTTCCTTGAGTTTTACACCCTTCCTTGGTGTCAAGGAAAAAAGGACCTAGGTTTTTCTGTCCTTAGGCTCTGGGTTCAAAGACCGGCTTGTAACTGATTAACATTATGCAAGTTATGCAGCATTGCTGAATGCTAATTGTTTAGTCTCTAAAATGGGAATTTAAATATCATGCTTATTTGATTGGTGGGACATTTAAGTGAAATGATGTATGTGTGTGTTACATAAGAGTTGATATTATAGTAAACAATACTTTCTTTTCCTTTTCTTTTAAATTATTTTTCCCCCTTTAGATGTTAAGCTCCTTAAAGATGATAGAATTTTTTTTTTCATCCTCATGTCCATATTCTCAGCAACGGAGGAGCCTGGTAGGCTGCAGTCCATGCTAAGGGTCGGACACGACTGAGCAACTTCACTTTCACTTTTCACTTTCCTGCATTGGAGAAGGAAATGGCAACCCACTCCAGTGTTCTTGCCTGGAGAATCCCAGGGACGGGGGAGCCTGGTGGGCTGCTGTCTGTGGGGTCGCACAGAGTTGGACATGACTGAAGTGACTCAGCAGCAGCAGCAATGCCAGACATGTACTTGATGAAGCAAAGAAAAATCTTTCAGGAAGGTCTTCAGATCATTTGCTCGTTCACTTACCAGTCACTAGCTGTGTGTCTACAGTGTATCAGGCGAATGCAGTCAACAGCAGAAACAAAGACTGTGTCCCCACTCTTGTAGTCTAGCTGGAAGAGAAACCTTACACAGTTATATAGTAATGAACAACTTTGATCCTTGAGGTGAGAGCTGAGTTTTGGACATTGCTGAAATCATTTGGCATCAAGTTCAATGAGTAAGGCTTCCAAGTTAAAATGGTTCTTGGTCAGATCCAAGACATAGTATGAAACTGTTACCTGTTGTTGCTTCTGAAACTCCCAAAGAGGTGTATTTAGGGTGTTCTTAAGGAATGATGGCATCATTGGAATAAGTATAGTGATAGTCGCTCAGTCGTGTTTGACTCTTTGCGACCCACCAGGCTCCTTTGTCCATGGAATTCTCTAGGCAAGAATACTGGACTGGGTTGCCATTCGCTTCTCCAGGGGATCTTCCTGACTCAGAGATTGAACCTGGGTCTCCTGCATTCAGGCAGATTCTTTACCATCTGAGCTACATTATCAAGTCTCTCTCTCTCTCTCTCAGCTGCAGGGTTGAAATAGGAACTTTTTTAGGAAAGGTGTAGCAGGAACGTGGAATGGCCTAGAATAAGGCCTAAGAACAAGTTACATTAACTGGATAAAAGGGCAGTGAGTGTGTCTCCTACAGAGAAGTAGCAGGAGAAGGGCAGCATTGGCAGCTTGTAGCAAGACTTTTGTGTAGACAGTTGAACTTAAAACTGTGTCCAAAAGTCACTGGATGGCCCCAGGAGAAAACACAGGACAAAAGATGAGTTTGTATTGGCATCAAGAAGTGCGCTGCATGAGACTGTCTAATGAGGCTCGTTCATTCATTCAGTAAATATGTAACGAGAGTTGTTGTGAGCCCAGAGGTGCCGCTCTGGGTACAGGATGGGCAGTGTCCCCTGCTCAGGCCAAGTTTGCTGCCAATGACAACCTTGCCTTCCAGGTGAGAGGGTGGTCCTGGGGCCCCCATATGTTTTGGGGAACTGAGAGACACGTGAAGGTGAGATAGACCTCCCAACCGTGGATGTGGACACAGAAAAATGGAAGTTGAAGCTCTAGCAAATGATTGACCTCAAAACAGGGAATTGGAAAGGAGGAGACCTAGATTCAAAGTCAAGGGCAAGGTCTGCTGAGGGCGTCAGGCAAATGTGGGTGGAAGAGACTTGGCTGGGACAAGGCAGGATAGGAAGTTCCAAAGGGGGACCATCCAGCTGAGCCCTGGATGGGGGAGGAGATGCTGGAAGCACCGAGCTGGGACGATGGAGTTAAAAATCTTGTTCAGTGGCTAAATTGCGTCCAATTCTTTGGAACAACCCAAAGAGTCCTAACCCAAGGACTACATCACACCAGGCTCCTTTGTGTTCCACTCTCTCCCAGAGTTTGCTCCAACTCCTGTCTGTTGAGTTGATGATGCCATCCAACCATCTCATGTTCTGCCACACCCTTCTCCTTTTGCCTTCAGTCTTTCTCAGCATCAGGGTCTTTTCCAGTGGGTTGACGCTTCATGTTAGGTGGCCGAAGTACCCACAGTCAGCTGTAAGAATTTTTCTAAACACCCTTATTGAACTAGAAAGTGTGTATCGACAGTGGTTTGAACAGAGTAGGATTTTTTTGTTTAGGTCATAGGATACTCGGGGCCAGGCAGAGATTCCCAGCTTATCAAAGTTTGTCCTGTAATCTGATGAATCACACTCCAGGCCAGCTTCTGGACATCAGACTGATGTAGTTTTCTAGTCTGAACTGAGGAAAATTCTACCTGTCCTTCTCTTCCCAACCATGTAATGCTTAATGTTTGTACATGAAAAGGGTATCATACAGTGAGACAGTGCATATGAATTTTTTTAAGCTCTGCTTGAAAGGAATGGGCAAGCCAATCAGCTTGAGTCTTTGGACCTTGGTCTGAAAGCTCTGAAAACCATTGCATAAGAATAATAAGGTTGGCATAGCCTTTTTACCTATTTTAACTCAATCGATTGACCCAGAACCTCACCAATCAGTGAGCAGAGTTGTCTCCATTTTATAGCTGAGGAAACTGAGATTCAAGTCTGCACTTCCCCACTTTTTGTACGTTTTCTGGGTTAAAAAAATTTTTTTTCTCATCTTTTTTTTTTTTTAATATTTATTTTATATTGGAATTTAGTTGGTTAATACTGTTGTGTTAGTTTCAGGTGTATAGCAAAATGATTCAGTTACACATATACATGTATCTGTTCTTTTTCAAATCCTTTTCCCACTTAGGTTACTACAGAATATTGAGCAGAGTTCCCTCTGCTATACAGCAGGTCCTTGTTGGTTATCTCTTTTAAATATAGCAATGGGTACATGTCCAGCCCTAACTCCCAATCTATCCCTCCCCCACACCCTTCCCCCCACCCCACCCCCAGTAACCATACATTCATTCTCTTAAGTCTGAGTCTGTTTCTTAGGTAAATTAATTTGTGTCATATTTTAGTTTCCACATATAAGTGGTATCATATGGTACTTGTCTTTCTCTTTCTAACTTAACATCACTTAGTATGATAATCTCTAGGTCTGTCTATGTTGCTGCAAATGTCATGACTTCATTCCTTCCAACGGCTGAGTAATAGTCCATTTTACCTAAGTACCACATTTTCTTTACCCGTAGTTGCCTATTTCATCTATAGCAATTAACTTAGGACCTCATCAACCAGTGAGCACTGTTGTCTCCATTTTGTAGTGGAGGAAACTGAGACTTGAGCCTGCACCTCCCCCATTTTTATAGTTTTTGTAGTTTTAGAGGGAGTAATCAGTGTGGAATATGGAGTATTTGTTCAGGGTTCTACTTATGTTGTTTTCTCCTCTTGTGAGTAGGGGAAAGGAGATAAGGATGGTTAACATTGTTAAAAGAATAAAGGCAAGTTGCATTAAAATTGTAAGATTAGTCTTAGAAAGAGGCTGAATCTGGTGGTGGGGGGAGGGGATATGCCTTATCAAAGGTCCTTATGAAACATTCTTCCTTTTAAGAAGGTCCTTCAGATGGAACATCAGTCATAGCCTAGGGAGCCTGTGTTCCTTTTCAACATCTGTTGTACCTGCTGTGTGGAGTCAGGTCAGGCATGTGAGGATGGGTCCAACCCAGACTTGCTCTCAAGGGGTGTTGAATCGTGTCTTTTACTCCATATGGAGCTTTCCTTCTGCTTCAATTCTGTTTTTTCCTAATTAGAAGTGTCTTTCCTCTGATGAAGGCAAAGTATCTTTTGAGAAGTTTAAACCTCTGTTTTTATGGGACAGAATTCTGGATGGTAGAAATAATTAGTATTAAACCATGTGCCCCAGAGCTGGCTTATATTTCTGGGCCTATCTTAAGGATTGTGGCCAAGTTCAGGAATGACCCACACGAGGAAAGGTTGCAATGCACAGTGACAGTTCATGCTGGGGAGGAGAGCTGAAACTCTGCAGTGTGGTGTCCTACGAGAACTCGTTTCTCAGCCCCCAGGGAAGTTGGTTAGGTACTCAAAGGGAGAAAGAGAAAGAGACATATTGATAGAGAAGAAGGCAAAAGACTTGACCTGATGGAAACTCAGCTCCTCTGTATTTTTGCTGAGTGCTGGGAGCGCATGGTCTCTGAGTACAGAAGCAAGAAGGACTTCTAGACCCTTCATCCTTCTCTATAGATGGCTGTCAGTCTGGAGAATTCTGATGACTGCTTCTTGCAAGTGGAGAAATGAAGGGAGAGGAACACGATCATCTGTGGCCATTGCCCGTCCAGAGTTGAGGATGCTTCTGAAAGGATGTGCAATCGCATCCTGCCTGCGCCTCCGCCCATCCCTGTCTGTGCTCACTGCCCCGGGACCTAGCCCTCAGTGTGCTGTGTGGTCACCAGCAGCTCCATGAGGCTGTGAGCACCGCAGGTGGCTCGTGCAGTAGAGAAACTGAATTCTTAACCTATTCAGTTTTAATTAATTTGAATTTTTAAATGTACTGGGTTCACTTATTAAAAATCTTTTAAAAGCTGTTTGGAACAGCATTGGGTATGCAAATTTACCTTTTCAGCTATAAATTCTGTGAACTTTGAAGACAGATCAAGTTTTTCCAGTGAAAATTTACTGAGAGATTTGAACTGGAAACTAGACAGTACATTTCAGGGACTTGGTATAAAAAAAAAAGTAGCATCTCAATAACTATATATTGATTATATGTTGAAAAAATAGTTTTGGCATGTTGGCTTAAATGTAATAAACTAATGTTAGTTTCTGCATCCACTAGAAAACATATGATTACACACGTGGCTTGCGTTATATTTCTGTCAGATGTGCTTGTCCGGATAATGCCTTATGGGAAGTGGGATCAAAACTTCCTAGGGGAAGTTGCTAGACTACAAAAGTTAGAGATATATTTTTTTTAATTGTCTTACTGTGGTCTTGTATGAGGATGGGTTTGTGACAGTTGAGGGTAAATTCATTGAGAAGATAGCTTTGCTTGTGTTCGTCAGAATGATTTTTAGATGCTTTTCGCCCAGTCAGAAACCACAGGTTCTCATGAGAACAAAGACATATATACTACATACTGTCTGGCTGATTCATTCACCTTTCCTTCAGGCAGGAATCTTGGTGATTGTCAGCATCGATTTGATTGGCTTGTGGCAAGGAATATAAAGTAGTACAACTAGAGAGAATTCCTTAGTGATAAAAGAAATATTAGCCCTTTCTAAGCTCTTGTTTCAACCCTACAAGGTGCAATTGATTTTTAGAGCCTGTAGTTTAGCTTTTTGGTTAAACTTTCCAGATCTTCCTATTGATAGATTTCAGTTGTTGGCATCTCCGTGTTGTAACTGTTGACACCATCCTGAGGCTTGGCTAGCAATGCTTTCATAGTGTAGCTTGCAAGGTGCTTCCTAAAGACGCAAAGAGAATCACTGCCCACCCCGGGACTTTGAACAGCTGAGTGAATTTCAGATGATAAAGCCGTCTTTATGCCACCATGCTATCATGTATGTTTTATAATTGTATTTTGCTTAAAGGAACAAGAGTTAAAATACTAATAACCTGAAGATGCTTGGAAACTGTTGAAAATTTTGTTTTATTGGCAAGGCTTCAGTTTCCAGTGGCTTCTTTGGAGTATGTTTGTATCAATGAATGAATGAATAAATCAGCCTGGTTCTTAAATGTGCTCCCATTCTGCTTAAGGGCCACTTTGTGCACAGACCTGACCGTGATGACCAAGAGTTTAAACAACACTATAGGCAGGAAGTTAACTCGGGAGAAAGATGACATCTTTGGGCTTAGGACACTGCTCCCTCCAGAGCAGTTACAGAATTCACTCAAGAACCTTGTCAACCCATCCACCTCAGTTCCTACACCTGTCAAGTAGGTTTTGTGCCTGTTCTGGTGACAGGACTCCTAGGGGTGTTAGGAGGACATTGCAGTATGTCATGGAAGGACTTTCCATGATCTTGGTGAAGAACTTAGCAGCCTCAACGTGTCTACTAGTTTCGGGTTCCAAGATTTCATGAAGAAGTCAGCTGCTTAGAAGTCAAGACCTTTCTCCAGAGTATAGTTAGTTGACGGTTCACGTGCAAAAGTAGACCCTATCACTAGTAGTAAGGCTGAAAGTGAAAGTCATAGTTGTTCAGTCATATCCAACTCTTTGTGACCCCAGGGACTGTAACCCGCCAGGCAGCTCTGTCCATGGGATTTCCCAGGCAAGAATACCAGAGTGGGCTGCCATTTCTTCTCCAAGGGATCTTCCCAACTCAGGAATCGAACCCACGTCTCCTGTGTCTCCTGCATTGGCAGGCGGATTCTTTACCGTCTGAACCACCAGGGTAGTAAGGTTACTTTGGGGATAAGCGGTGTCCCACTTGCCGTTTTCGAGGGGCATATGGGCAGCCCTGACAGCCATCGTGGGGCTCATCCACCTCACCTGGGGAAAAGAGGCTCCCCAGACTCCAAGGTGCTGGATGTGGGTTCATTCTTGAGCTGGAGAAAGGAGGTCTGGGGTCTGAGCATATGGAGACAGACAGACCCTTCTGGGTGGGAGAGGGGAGGGAGGGCAAGCTGGAAGTGGAGTGGGTCTTTGTGCCCTCTAACTTCTCCACCAATACGCTTCTGTTAAGTCCAGCTTCTGCTGAGAACAAGGGCTCCGGGTGGATCTCCAGAAAGTGAAGCCGAGCAGCTTCCCTGGGGGTGGGGCTGGGGGAACTCCAGAGGCAGTTGGGAGGGAAGAGGAACCGCTGTAGACACACCTGTCTGTGGCATCGGCTCCTATGTGGGTCAGGTCCTCATCAGGCAGGAACTTCCTGTATTACACTGATAATCTCTGTTTTATGGTTAAAGGCAGAACAATAGCAGTTTACTCAGCAGGGAAGGACAATTAGTAAATGGGTTAATGAGGTTTCTACAAAACTATTGCGAAAGATACTCATTTAGCCCTTGTCTGGATTTACTCATTTATTGATTGAAGATGCTGATTTTCAGCCTTACCTCTCTGCATATTGGAATCCCGCATAGATTTTGTGGTGAGGGGGGCAATTAAAGACAACCGTTGTATTTATTTTTATATTCTTTTCCATTACGGTTTGTCACAGGGTAGTGAATGAAGTCCCCTGTGCCATGCAGTGAGACATTGTTTATCCATCCTACATATATATAATAGTTTCTCTCTGATATAACGGACGCGGGAATTTCTTTTGCCTTAAAGTTTCTTCAGATGATTCTCATGTGCAGCCAGGATTCAGAATACCTGTGGTAAAATGTGTGTTTCCCAAAAGCTTAGATGATCGGGAGTCCTTGAAGTACGTGGAAACTTGAGCATATTTTTCATGTACTGTTGAGCACGATAGTCTTAGTGAAGGCACAGGATCTTATGTAAATGATTAATTAGTCTTAATAGGGCTGCAGGAGTCAGCACATGAGTTTATTATTTCAAGTCACTTTTATTCTGTTCATCACTGTTGTCATCACACGCATGCACACACCATCCTATATTTCACTCTCATTCTTAAGTCACTAAGTTTTTAGAGTGCTACTGGTACTAATGTTCAGAGAAGGCAATGGCACCCACTCCAGTACTCTCGCCTGGAGAATCCCATGGGCGGAGGAGCCTGGTGGGCTGCCGTCTATGGGGTTGCACAGAGTCGGACACGACTGAAGTGACTTAGCAGCAGCAGTACTAATGGTATTTTTCCTATTAGTACTCCTCCTCCTCAGTGGAACTTGTTTTTGATCATCAGTGGTCCAAAAATACAAAAAAAAAAAAAAACAAAAAACCAACCAAACTCCTAGAACTTTCTAACTGACCACAGTGAAAGGGAAGATGCCTTTTCTGAATCCCTGTAAGGAGTCATGTGTCTATAAAAATTAGGAAATTTCTATGGTTCCTGGCAAAGTATATGAGAAATTACTTGCCAAGATGGTCATGACTTCTGGAAAAATTTTTCTAAAAGAGGAAATGTAAGTGTGTGACTCTTAATTGCCATTTGGGGTTATCTCTAGGTTACTTCTGAGTTACAGAGGCTGCCGGGTGTCGGTGGGGAGGGATCAAATCTGCCCTGATTTCTCAGTCAGTCGTAGAGTGAGGTCATCGTCCATCCTCATTTGTGGTTTCAGTTAACTTAATTTTCCTTTCTATAACATGAAGTCAGGTTGAATTCTTAAGGCATCCATAAAAAGGTAGTGCTTTATTTAGGACTTCTCAAATTTCTCATTGTAATAATGGCTTGCATTTATAGAGAGCCTTCCTTTCAAGAAAGCATAATATTTCATAAGCTTCATCTCACTTATCCTTAAAAATAGCATTCTGTGATGGTAAAGGTTGGGAATTGTAATGCCTGTTTCCTTAGCATATAGTGAAACTTATTTCCTTTATGTTTCTTTTTTTTTTTTAATTGGACGATAATTGCTTTACAATATTGTGCTAGTTTCTGCTGTACAACAAAGTGAATCAGCTATATGTATACATGTATGCCCTCCCCCTTCAGCCTCTCTGCCACCCCACCTCCATCCCTCCCTTCCAGGTCACCACAAATCACCAAGCTGAGCTCCCTGTGCTGTACAGCAACTTTCTGCTAGTTATCTATTTTACATATGGTAATGTATATATGACAGTGCTATTCTCAATTTTTCTCACCCTCTCCTTCCCTCACCCCATGTCCACAAGTCCATTCGCTACATGTGCATCTCTATTCCTTCCCTGCAAATAGGTTCATCAGTGTCAATTTTCTAGATTTCATACATGTGCATTAATACACAGTATTTGTTTTTCTTTTCCTGACTTACTCTGTGTGACAGACTCTGGGTTCATCCACATCACTATAAATGACTCAGTTTCTTTCCTTTTTATGGCTGAGTAATATTCCACTGTGGGTTTCCCTGGTGGCTCAGATAGTGAAGAATCCACCTGCAATGCAGGAGACCCAGGTTCAACTCCTGGCTCGGGAAGATCCCTCGAAGAAGGTAATGGTTATTCACTCCAGGATTCTTGCCCAGTTATTTCTTTGGACAGAGAAGCCTGGCAAGCTACAGTCCATGGGGTCGCAGAGTCAGACTCCACTGAGTGACTAAAACTTTCACTTTTAAATATTCTGTTGTATGTATGTAACATGTTGTCTTTATCCATTCATCTGTAGATGGACATCTAGGTTGCTTCCATGTCCTAGCTATTGTAAATAGTGCTGCAGTGAACATCAGGGTGATGATTTTCTAAGGGTACATGCCCAGTAGTGGGATTGGTGGATCATATGATAGTTTTATGTTTGGTGTTTTAAGGAACCTCCATACTGTTCTCCACAGTGGCTATATCAGTTTACATTCCCACCAACAGTATAAGAGGGTTCCCTTTTCTCCAAGCATTTTATGTTGCTTTTTAAGTATAGTGTTCTTATAGGATTTTGTTGAAAATTCCTTTGGTAGTAAACATTTTCCAGACCTAAATCTTTTCCAGGCCTAATATGCACTTGTTACTCTAGGTGTAGTTTACAGACCTTTTTCTATTTCTTTCTCAGCCAGAAGCAACCCAGGAATTATCTGGTATATGTAGAGCAAGGGAAGTGTTCAACTTGCCCCTGGCAGTGGTTCTGACCCAGGCTTTTCCCTTCCTGATTGAGGTGTGGGGGTGGGTGAGTGTCTAGTTCGAATAAGAGTACTCCAGAGAAATGCTGAAGAAAGTCCCTCTAAGATAACAGTCCCAGTGAAGTCTGCAGGAAGTCCCGCAAGGTCCTAACTTGGAGCAGCCCATTTCCAATGAACTAGGCATGGGGCTGGGTGGGTGGGTGACTCCCGGTTCACTGGAAGTGGACTACATGTAGTTAGGACTTCAAGGGGCTTCCTGGGGCTGTTATTTTAGAAACTTTCTTCATATTTCTCTGGAATATCTTTACTTGAACTAGAATGAACATCCTGCCCTGGTAACCAATCTTTAAATCCTAATATTTCTCATTCAGGGCTTGCCAGGTGACTCAGTGGTAAAGAATCCCCCAGCCAATGCAGAAGACACAGGTTTGATCCCTGGGTTGGGAAGATCCCCCAGAGCAGGAAATGGCAACCCACTCCAGTATTCCTGCCTGGAGAATTGCATGGACAGTGGAGCCTGGTAGGCTACAGTCCATTGGGGTTGCAAAAGAGTCAGACACATCTTAGCGACTCACCAACAACAGTTTCTCAGTGTGTGGTCTATTTAAGCTGTCAAGATTTTGTGAAGATGTATCACAGAGCAAAAATATCTTTTCAATTATAAAGGAGATCTGAGTTGCCTCCCCCTCCAACCATCCCTAGCCACCAGCTGAGGGTGTGAGTTGCAGCCGAAACTTCTCTTTCTCTCTTACTTTTATTTTTTTTTTTTAACAAGACTTTCAGGTACAGTCATTCTGGAAAGAAATGAAGATGGGGGCTAAGCCTAGAGTGATGCAGTAACAGAAAGAAGAAAGCTGCTTGGGGTCGGGGAGAAGGTTTATGAGGCAGAAGAAGGCAGGTAGAGAGGGAGGGAGGAGCGAATGGTTAAGTACAGATTCAGAGCATCCCTCTGGAGCTGCCTCTCCTGCTTCTGCCTCTGATCTGCAGTCTCCACATGAGCCTGACCCTCATCCTTTCCTCCGCCTAGATCTTCAGGTCCCATGAGTCCCCTGGGACACTGTGAGTGCAGTAGGAGAGCAACTGTATGGCAGGTAGAACTGCCTGGAAGGTTTCTTTCCTTTAGGGGCAGATATTGAGAAGCTCTCTCTAATGGCGCCCTTGATACAACTAAATAGTAACACTCGCAGTTCATTACTTGTTAGCCCCAGGCAGGGACACTGCAGACTGGCTAATTTTAATCGCCAAAGCATTAGAGGAAAAAGCATAATGGAGTAGAAAGCAGCTAATCAAGAGCCGAACTTGGCCGCACTTGATTGCGCCCTGGATATAAGCTGCTTTTCATTTAAGTTCTTGTTGCTTCTGCTACTAGAATTAGTTAAGAAATCCTTTGTTACGGCCTCTTAGATGCACCCATCATTTGAAAGTGGACATTTAATTTCCAAATATATGGGAATTTAAAAAGTATCTTTGATATTAATTTCTCATTTAGATGCTTTCTTTTCTAAAATCACCCTCTGTGTTTCTTCAGTCTTTTAACTTTACTGAGGCTATCAATGCCTAAGTTAAAGCATTCTCTTGGTAAATGTCACATTGGGCTTGAAAATACAAGAGTTATTTTCAAATATCTTCTAATAGTGATTTCTAACATAATTCTGTAGTGAGAAGAGAACAGACTCTGTATGATTTCAATACGTGAAATTTTTGCACCTTGTTTTATGTCCCTGGATATGTTCCAGTGTCTCCTAGTTTATAGTCTATGGGAACTTGAATAGGATTTCTATCCTGTTATTGTGTGAACACTATATAAATTATGTTGAATTGGTTCATAGTGCTTTTCAGGTCTACTAATCCTTTGACTTTTCTGTCTCTTCATTCTGTTAATTTTTGAGAGTTTGATATTGAAACACCAACTAAAAGTCTTACTTAAAAAATAATTGTAATATGTAGTTGAACTAGGCTTCCCTGGTGGTTCAGTGGTAAACCTGCCTGCCAGTGCAAGAGACATAAGAAACACGAGTTTGATCCCTGGGTCAGGAAGATCCCCTGGAGAAGGAAAAGGCAACTCACTCCAATCTTCTTGCCTGGGCAATCCCATGGACAGAGCAGCCTGGCTGGCTACAGGCCACGGGATCCCAAAGTGACGGACACGACTCTGACTGAACACACACGCATAGACAAACACGACTCAGTAACTGAACACCCACATAGTTGAACTATATGTAACTTTGTTCTGTATTTTCCAAGTCTCCTGTAAATTTGTTATCATACTTTTAAAAAATTAAACAAAAACACTTTAAAAAATTAGGAAGAAAGGATTCGGTGACCCTGCTTTCAAAAGGTGTATCAAAAGCTTAGGGGCATCCATGGATAAATCCCACAGCCTGACTATTTTTCCCAGAGGCGACACTGGCTGTTTCTGTGTGAAGTCCCACCGCCTTTCTTACACCGGAGTGATGCACTATCAGTAGGTCATGCACTTCTGGGGTTTGCAGGATGCTGATGTGTGATGCTCACCTCATCTCCACCAGAGATGCCATCATCTGCATCCTGGCAGGGATTAGGGGTATAATCTGGGCCGTGGGGTGGCATGCATCTCATTTTCCCCATCGTGTCTTAGGCCTTAACCTTGCCTGCCTCGGCACTGGCTTCCAGCCAAAGGAGCTGAGCATCCTTCAAGCATAGGCCTCCCTGGAAACCACAACCTGGCATGAAAAGAAATCACAGCTTGAGAGTCTGCTTACTATTCATGTCAGAAATATTTCAGAAATTCAGAAGAAAAAAAAATTCATAGCATCTCAGGGTTGGAAAGGATCTTAATTAAGATGTTTTACAATTAGAACAATAAAGAAAGCTACTTGCGGATTTGGCTTTGGTGCTTGTCTTCAAAAGGGGTGCTCCAAGTTGTAGATACTAGTGCTTTTTTCTAATTGTGTAGAACCCTTGGATCGTGTGCAGGGCCCCGGGGTGGAGGGTGGGGGGCTAGTTGATAGAGAAGGGAATCTATCTCCTGGTCTTTTTTTTTTTTGGATCTGTTCTGCCCACAATGTAATGAATAAGCATTGACTTGCTGGGAGATATGAGAACATGTAGAAGCAGCATCTTGGAGTTTAGTTATAAGGCACCTTCAGGTTCTACTTTAGTTAATTCCCAGCCTAGGGACCCCTTTCAGAATCACCCTTCTGCCTCAGCTTAAATTGGCTTGTTGTTTAGTCTCTAAGTTACATCTGACTTTTTGGCAATGCTAAGGACTGTAGCCTACCTTCACTCTGTCTTACATGAGCCTTTATGTATTTTAAAACATCTGTGAGGATCTGTTCAATCTTTCTCCCCCGCAGGCCCCCACAGTGCCTCCATCCCTCCCTCATTTGCCAGAAGGAGAGGGTGAGTCTTCAGACCACTGGATCAGCCTTGCTGGATGGTGGCCATTGTGATGGGCTGCTGGACTCAGCACCTCCTCAGTACAGGGCTCAAGGCACCAATAGACCCCCGAATAGATGATGACCAGGCCTTTCCTCCCCACTGCTCCTGTTCATCTCACCTGCACATTTAGATTTGTCACTCCTGGTTATATGGAAAGGCATTGAGTAAGGGAAATGGTTTTTGTGTTGAAGAAAATGTTAGAGAAAAAGGAGCATAGAAATCCAGAAATAGAAAAAGGAGCATAAATATTCAGAAATCTCCTAAGATGAGCTTTCTGTACGAGGTGAAGTCCTTATAGGCACCAGTGATCTGTAACTTCCCTGACGGCCCTGCTGAGGGAGCCCTCCAGGTAAATTGCACCCCTGGGTGGATTTCAGGGGTCATGCCAGGGGGCTTCCTCATACGTTCTGTTTAGTACCCTTCCTTCAGCTAAAGGCACTTACTCCTTGCATCTGTGTTCCCAGTATGAGAAGCCACGGCTTAAGGAAGTCAGCCTCCTGGCTCAGAGGCTTCTGTGGGGTGACCCTCAGGGACCCCACTGGAATATTTGCAATGAAATATTCCAGAACTGCAGCTGTTCTTATAAGCTTGAACTTACCTCATGGGATTCCTCAGAACTTTTGAAGCCACTGTTGATGGACTGGCCCAACTTGCATATAATTTCTCATTTCTCCTCTTTTTACCAGCCATACCATCTCCTGAGCAGGTGCCTTGCAGAGATGGCCTACTCCCTGCCATCTTCAGATCAGGTTCTTCGTGTGGAATGGGGGTCATGAGACTTCCTTGCAGGGTTACTGTGAGTCTGAAATAAAATAGAGGGCTCGTGAGAAGCATATACCCAGCGCTCCCTTAATGCTACCAGCTTCCCTCCCTGGTTGTTGCAATGACTGTTTTTTTCCAACAAAGGTTGGAACATGTGTTCTGAGGAGTATATTTATGAGTGTGTATGTGCTCAGTCGCTGAGTCGTGTCTGACTCTTGCAACCCCATGGACCGTAGGCCACCAGGCTGTCCTGTCCATGGGATTTCCCAGGCAAGAATACGGGAGTGGGTTGCCATTTCCTTCTCCAAGGGATCTTCCTGACCCAGGAATCAAACCCATGTCTCCTGCTTGGCAGGTGGATTCTTTACCACTGTGCCACCTGGGAATCCCATATTTATATATGAGTACCTATATGTATTTATGGGTAAAGTGATACAGATGTTTTTAAATTAATTTTTATTAGAGTATAGTTGATTTACAATATTGTGTTAGTTTCTGTGGTATAGCAGAGTGAATCAGTTATACATATATCCCCTCTTTTTTAGATTTTATTCCCATATAGGTCATTACAGAGTATTGAATAGAGTTCTTTGTGCTATTTTGTAGGTTCTTTTTTTTTTTTTTTTTAGCATTTATTTATTTGGCTGCATCAGGTCTTGTTGTGGCACACAGGATCTTCAGTCTTCACTGTGGCATATGAGGCCCTTAGTTGCAACATGCAAACTCTTACCTGCAGCATGTTTGATCTAGCTCCCTGATCATGGGTCAAACTCAGGACCCAGGTCTTAGCTACTGGACCACCATGGAAGTCCCCAGTTGGTTCTTACTAGTTATCTGTTGTATATATAGTAGTGTATGTATGTCAATCCCAATCTCCCAATTTATCCTTTCCCTCCTTTCCCCCTTGATAACCATAAATTTATTCTCTACACCTGTGACACTATTTCTGTTCACTAAATAGGTTCATTTGTACCATTTTTTTAAGATCCCACATATAAGCAGTATCATAATATATTTGTATCTCTCCACCTGACTGAGTTTACTCAGAATGGCAAGCTCTAAGTCCATCCATGTTGCTGCAAATAGCATCATTTCATCCTTTTTTTTTATGGTGGCTGAGTAATATTCCACTGTATATGTATACCACATCTTTTCTATCCATTCCTCTGTCGATGGACGTTTGGGTTGCTTCCATGTCCTGGCCAGAAATTTTTAGTATTGGGGCCATCTTTGGAATTCCAGGATTTAATGGGGGCAGAATTCATAATGTCTGGTCCAGACCTCGGCTCATAGTGGATGCTTGGTAAATGCTGAACAATTTCATAACAGTCATAGGAAGAATGAACCCTTAATGACATTTTACAGTAGTGCTTGATTGCAGGGCCTGTTGCCAATGCTTCTATTTATTTATCCATTTGTGCACTGATAACTCAGTTCTGGGCAAAAGAAAGATTGAAGGTGCTTTGACTTAATTGTAGCTCTTAAATACAATACACTGTCTTCTGACTTTAGGATGTAATAGGTAGGCCAGGAAGAGGAGAAAATGGACTATTTCAGTTATAAGTATGTAGTTGTTGTTTAGTCGCTAAGTCATGTCCAACTCTTTGAGACCCCATGGACTGTAGGACACCAGGCTTCCCTGTCCTTGATTATCTCCCAGAGTTTGCTCAAACTCATGTTCATTGAGTCAGTGATGCTATCAAATCATCTCATCTTCTGTCACCCCCTTCTCCTCCTGCCTTCAATCTTTTCCAGCATCAAGGTCTTTTCCAGTGAATTGGCTCTTGGCATTAGGTAGCCAAAGTATTGGAGCTTCGGTATCAGACCTTCCAGTGAATATTTGGGGTTGATTTCCTTAAGGATTGACTGGCATGTAAGTACGTAGGAAACTACATAATTCACGTCCTGAATCCATCTTCTTCAGTGTCCAAAGGAAGAGCACTCCTTGGGGAGGTGAAGCTGGGCTCCTAGGAAGGACTCCACTTCAGTGGGTGTGTAGATGGTGGGGTGCACCCTCCCTTCCAGGACTGCATGGGCATCTGGAAGACCAAGCTAGGGGTGTAGCTCCAGAGACCAGGAGTGTAGTTCCTGCCCACCCTGTTTTCATGGAATATTGCCATTTTTCTTATTCATTTATTTGAATAAGATATTGGGTCATATATCTTTGAATAAGAATACCTTTGAATAAGGCATTGGGTCTTTGTTGCTGCATGCAGGCTTTCTCTAGTTGTGGTGAGCTGGGGCTACTCTATAACTATAGTGCTCAGGCTTCTCATTGCAGCGGCTTCTCTTGTTGCAGAGCACAGGCTCTAGGGTGAGCGGGCTTCAGTAGTTGTGGCACATGGGCTTAGTTATTCTATGGCACATGGGATCTTCCTGGACTAGGGATGAAATCCATGTTCCCTATATTGGCTGGTGGATTCTTAACCTCTGGACCACCAGGAAAGTCCTCCATTTTTCTTCTGGAAGTGACAGCAAGCATGTTAAAAGCTAAAGATCAATTGGGGTATAAAAATCTATTGTCTCAGCACCCAGAAAGGATGGTTCCCTCAGGAGATGAGCTGGACTCTTAAGAGGAAAGCTGACTCAGGCCACTTGTTGGGACATCTTCTGCAGCCTCTGTGGGTAGGAAAGATAGCACCACAACTTCACTGCTGTGATCTGATGGACCTGGTTTTCTCTTCCAAAATTCGTATTTGATTTCCTCAGATCCTAACATTACTCTCCTCACCCCAGATCCTAAAGTACACTGATTCTTTCTGGAAAGATATCAAAGATGCTGTGAGCTGTGACAGTGTATACATTTTAGCAAAGAGTGACGTTTACATCTTTTCTCAAGTTCTTTAAGTTGATCTTGCTAAATTTGGGGATGAACAAAATATTCAATGTAGTTTTTCAAGTGAAAGACGCTGGCATTCAAGAATGTGTTAGTTTAGGTTCTCATGTGTGCTATTTGCATCCCTGACACTAAAAACCTAGAAAACTGTGCAGCTCAAAATTCAGTCTTGTTCAGTTTTTTGGTGATGTGTTGCTTTTGCTTATTAATGAAAGCTTATTTAATGAAAACCTAAACCACCACTTTGAATTATTTTGCAGCCAGAAGAGTGTAGTTAAATGATTGTGTATGCAGACTTCAGTTTAGTTGTTGTTGTTTAGTCACTTAGTCATGTCGGACTCTTTGGGACCACATGGACTTTAGCCAGCCAGGCTCCTCTGTCCATGGGAATTCCTAAGCAAGGATACTGGAGTGGGTTGCAATAGTAAATCACACCGAATAGTTTTTCATAGGAGAGATTTCTTCTTTTAGTCTATAGAAGATGACCATAGTACAAGCCTCAGTTTTCCCAGGCAACTTTCCTCAAAGCCTGCAGGGTGGAAACGAGAGCCTTCCCTGGAAGTATTGAATGTTACCAGCATGACCACTGTGTCTTTGGTGCCTGTTGCTTTCTCTCTTGTCTGGGTTGCCAGTTTTCAGCACAGTAAAGGGACACCAAAAGTGGAACAGGACAAAAAGTGCACCTGTAGCATTTTTACCGTATTTCCTTGGGAAATGGTCAAGAGATACCACTGTTTCCATGACAGTCTTTGTCCTCAAGGCTTTACCTGGGCTTCAGAAACCTCCACTGGAGTAGTTCTGGCACTCAGTATGGGGGTTGTTTTTGGGAAAAGTTCCTAAATCAAGGGCATCGCAGCTCTATGGTCAAGGAATCTTTGAAATTGCCTCTAAAACATCTTTTTACAAGTACAGTTGTCCCTTGATATCTGTGGGAGTCTGGTTCCATGTCCCCTGAGGATACCAGAATCCGTGGATGCTTAAGGCCCTTACCAAAAAAGGCCGTAGTATTTGCATATAATCAATACACATCCTCCCGTATACCTTAAACCATCTCTTGATTGCTTATAACAGCAATACCTATACGATGTAAATTGTATGTAAATAGTTCCAGCACGTGGCAAATTCAAGTTGTGCATTTTGGAACTTCCCAAAATTTCTTTTTCCCCTCAAATGTTTTCTATCTGTGGTTGGTTGGGGGAAAATGGACTGTATAAGCAAACTTTGTTTCTGTTTTTCTTGATTCCAGAAATGCTTTATCTTTATTTCCAGAAGGTTCTTATTTAATGAGGAATAGGCTTTAAGCTCCTCAGGCCTGCAGCTTTTTCAAAGAGCCCATGGTATAAAAACAAATGCATGGATCCCTATGATTTCTAGAAGTGCTATATTAAATCACTTTGAAAAGGAAAGGGGTTTTTTTTTTGTGATAATAATATTCAGTTTTTAACTCTTGTAGTCTGTAAAATGCAGTCATAGAGAAGACATGGGAGCAGGAGAAACACCATTCTCCTAACTGAACCCGGAATACATGAGGTTGATTTACACTATTGTCACAGATTCTAAGCAGTCAGCTTAAAAATCAGCAGAATTATTACTTATTAGATGCATATCCAAACTACAGTGAGGTACTACCAAACCTTGGTCAGAATGGCCATCATTTAAAAAAATCTACAAATAACAAATGCGGGAAGGGATATGGAGAAAAAGGAACCCTCCTACACTGTTGATAGGAATGTAAATTGGTACAACCACTATGGAAAATGGTATGGAGAGTCCTTAAAAAAATAGAAAAGTTGCCATATGATCCAGCAGTCCCACTCTTGGGTACATATCCAGACAGAACTATAATTCGAAAAGATACATGCACCCCCTATGTTCACAGCAGCACTATTCACTATAGCCAAGACATGGGAACAACCTAAACGTCCATCGACAGATGAACGGATAAAGAAGATGTGGTGTGTCTATAAAATGGAATACTACTCAGCCATAAAAAAGAAAGAGATAATGCCATTTGCAACTACATGGAGGGATCTAGAGATTAACAAACTAAGTGAAGTAAGTCAGACAAAGACAAGTACCATATGTATCACTTATCTGTGGTATTCAAAATATGACACAACTGAATTTATCTGGAAGCAAGTTAGAACTGGACATGGAACAGCAGACTGGTTCCAAATAGGAAAAGGAGTACGTCAAGGCTGTATATTTTCACCCTGCTTATTTAACTTATATGCAGAGTACATCATGAGAAACGCTGGGCTGGAAGAAGCACAAGCTAGAATCAAGATTGCTGGGAGAAATATCAATAACCTCAGATATGCAGATGACACCACCCTTATGGCAGAAAGTGAAGAGGAACTAAAAAGCCTCTTGATGAAAGAGAAAGAGGAGAGTGAAAAAGTTGGCTTAAAGCTCAATATTCAAAAATCTAAGATCATGGCATCTGGTCCCATCACTTCATGGCAAATAGATTATTCAAAAATCTAAGATCATGGCATCTGGTCCCATCACTTCATGGCAAATAGATAGGGAAACAGTGGAAACAGTGGCTGACTTTATTTTTCTGGGCTCCAAAATCACTGCAGATGGTGACTGCAGCCATGAAATTAAAAGACGCTTACTCCTTGGAAAGAAAGTTATGACCAACCTAGATAGCATATTCAAAAGCAGAGACATTACTTTGCCAAGAAAGGTCCGTCTAGTCAAGGCTATGGTTTTTCCTGTGGTCATGTATGGATGTGAGAATTTGACTGTGAAGAAAGCTGAGCACCGAAGAATTGATGCTTTTGAACTGTGGTATTGGAGAAGACTCTTGCGAATCCCTTGGACTGCAAAGAGATCCAACCAGTCCATTCTAAAGGAGATCAGTCCTGGGTGTTCTTTGGAAGGACTGATGCTAAAGCTGAAACTCCCATACTTTGGCTACCTCATGCGAAGAGTTGACTCATTGGAAAAGACTCTGATGCTGGGAGGGATTGGGGGCAGGAGGAGAAGGGGACGACAGAGGATGAGATGGCTGGATGGCATCACTGACTCGATGGACATGAGTTTGGGTGAACTCTGGGAGTTGGTGATAGACAGGGAGGCCTGGCGTGCTGCAGTTCATGGGGTCGCAAAGAGTCGGACATGACTGAGCGACTGAACTGAACTGAAGTGATAGAAACAGACTCACAGTCATGGCAACAGACTTGTGGTTGCCAAGGGGAAGGTGGGGATGGGAAGGATGGATTGGGAGTTTGGGATTAGCAGATGCAAACTAGTATATAGACAATGGATAAACGACAGAATCCTACTGTATAGCACAGTATAGTTCAGTATCCTGTGATAAACTATAATGGAAAAGAATATGAAAAATGTGTGTGTGGGTGTGTACACACACCCACACACACACACATGTATACACACATATGTGTGTACATACATATATACATACATGCATATATGTACATATGTATATAAACGTGTGTACACATACATGTGTGTGTGTGTGTGTGTGTATGTTTAGTTGCTAAGTCATGACAGACATTTTTTGTGACCCCCTGGATGGTAGCCCGCCAGGCTTCTCTGTCCATGGGATTTCCCAGGCAAGAATAGTGGATCCCCTGTTTCAGGGGATTTTTTCAACCCAGAGATTGAACCTGTGTCTCCTGAGTTGGCAGGCAGATTCTTTACCACTGAGCCACCAGGGAAGCCCCGTGTGTGTGTGTGTGTGTGTGTGCATGTAACTTTGCTTTACAGCAGGAATTAATACAGCATTATAAATCAACTACACTTTAATAAAATAAAGCCTTAAAGCAACGAGCAGAATTAGATGGGCACCATGTGATCCTTTGCAGTCAGGGAGGAGTGAGGAAAGGGATGGATGGAACTCACTTTGGTTTCCGTAGCATGCCTGCTGCAACCCTAACTCCACATTCCATTTTTAAAAAAAATTTAAGCTTTCTATAATGGTGAGTAACATTTACATTTCATTCTTTGCCTAAAACTATTTCTAGCTTTATTTTCTCTTTCCAGAGCTTGGCACCACTCTTCCAACCCCCCCACCCCCACCCCCGAGGTATTACCGTCGGCCTTAGAAATGGCATTGCTCCCTTTTGTTCTGCCCGCTGGTTTGATAGGTTGTGTCTGCACATTTGAGAGCAGCATGTTTTCCTTTTTCAGCATCTAAACAATCCTGTAACTGCATCACAGCATTTTTAGTCACATCATTGACCTCCACCAGTGGTGAACCCCCCTCCAACACTTAAATGCATTAATATCACCGTCTGCAGCATTTTAATTTAATTAGAGCAGTGCTTATAATCCTCCTGAGGAAATGGTTATTCCCCTCTGTAATGTTAAAATAAAACACCTCTGCTTTTCATCCAACTGACAATTTGCTCTCGAGGTGAATGTACCGTAAACGGGTACTCGCCGTCCCTTCCTTGGGGTTGGGCCAGAGAAGCAGTTCTGAGAATGAAGAGGTTTCCTTTATTTGGAGAATGGGATGTTAGTCTCTTGACGTCTCTCTGCTTGGATGTCTCCATCAGAGATATTGGTGTTTGTTTCGTGTTTCTGACTTTTGACAGTCTGCTGATTGTGCCATGGTAGGTGGTAAGTGCCCTGCTGGAGTAATAGATTTAAAAATGAAGACCACGTCAGTCCCCCTAGAGATGAACAGAAAGAGAAACAAAGGAGATAAGTGTGTGGTATGGGATGCCCAAGTGAGTGTTTTGTCCTCCTTGGAAAGGAACCCATAGGCTGGACAGCATCCTTTCTGTGGTCCAATGAGTGTTGTCCTGGCTGCCGAACCCAGGGTCACAGTCGGTGTGTTACTGCCACTAGCAAATTGCTCAAGGCCCTAGAAGCACATTTTACTTATCCCCCTCAGAGTCAAGGTACCCATTCTTTTTTTTGTTACTGACAAACCTATTCATTAAATCTTTTAACAAGAACTTCCCAACCCAGACTTACTGTGTTGCCACATTGCTGAGTGGAAACCTGTATCAGAAGTGAGAAGCATTCAAGGTCCATGATACTCAGTCTCTGGCCTTCTTTTTTAATAATTTTATTTATTTATTGACTGTGCTGGGTCTTCGTTGCAGCATGGACGTTTCTCTAGTTGCAGCGAGCAGGGGCTACTCTCTAGTTTCAGTACGCAGGCTTCACAGTACAGTGGCTTCTCTTATGTGAAGCATAGGCTCAAGGGCGTGGGGGCTTCAGTAGTTCTGGCTCGAGAGCTCTGTAGTTGTGGTTCCTGGGCTCTGGAGCACAGGTTCAAGAGTTGTGGTGCTCTGGCTTAGCTGCTCCTTGGTATGTGGGATCTTCCCGAACCAGGGATCATATTTGTGTCTCCTGCACTGGCAAGCAGATTCTTTACTGCCGAACCACCAGGGAAGACCTGGCCTTCTTTTTATGAAACAGCAAGGTAGTCTTCTGGAATTGTTTGGATGTGGAGGGGAGGGCATGAAATCCCAGGGCAAGCCCTGAAGTGTGACATTCAGTGTCGCAGTAGACAGGGAACCACACACACGTAAACACACATAGGGCTGCCTTCGAAAATTATAGTAAAAAGAAGCTTGTCATTGAGTCACCAAGTCGTGTCTGACTCTTGCAACCCCATGGACTGTAGCCTGCTATGCTCCTCTGTCCATGGTATTCTCCAGGCAGAATACTGGAGTGGGTTGCCATTCCCTTCTCTAGGGGATCTTCTCCACCCAGGGATCGAACGCAGGTCTCCTGCACTGCAGGTGAATTCTTTACCACTGAGCCACCAGGGAAGCCCCCAAAGAAGGTACAACATGATAATTTACCAAGTCAGAATATATACATTTTAAAGGTGATACCTGGCTTGACTCTTTTTCTCAGCAGGCTGGTGATACATGTTCCCAAGAAATAAAGTAGAATCTGCTTGGAGAGCTGGGTTTCTCCCTCCTCATCATCCTAGATGGAGATGGTAAGGGGACTGAGGTGGCCTCTCACTCACGAAGACTAGTTATAGAATCTTGTCTTCCAGAGAAAGTCACCGTCTTACGAAATGACATCTTTTTTTCTTCTCGTACTCATGCCTTGCCATTTGAAAGGTCTCTGGTTGCACAGGGTTTTCTTCATCAACAGTTTCACTTCTGCAAAAACCCTAACAAAACAGAAAGCTATTTCTGGGAATAAAGTAACGGTAGATAAGATATCAAGGCGTATGTTGGGACTGGGGTGGGGTGAGGGGTTATTCAAGGGTTGAAGTGTATGAAGAATTTGTTAAACTAGAAAAAACAGACTCCACTTAAAATATTTTAAAAACCTAACTCACCTTGAAAAACCCCTCAACAGATTTCATATGTTTCCCATATGTGTGTTTATGTCTTTGCCTTTTTCACCTCAAAAACCCCAAACCAAACACCGAAAATATAACTCATCCCTAAGTTAGAGTTGCTCAGAATATGTGTGATGTTTGGTAAAGTTCAAGAAAAGTGAAGTTGAAGGTTTTGCCCCTGGGTGACCTTTCACAGGACACCTCAATCAATCTAGAAATGAAATCTAGGGTGTATGTGTCTTCCCTGAATTAAGAAATTCACCAGGAAACTTTAGGATGTGTGTTTAAGCAGAAATATTCCAAAGGCCCTAGTTGCCAGTTGAGGATGCCTCAGGGAAGGTATAGCGATTCCATTCGGAAATTACAAAAATATGTATATGTTCATTTAAAATCGAAACTTCCTACCACAACCGCCTAACTTTCCAGGTTATGAGAAGAGAAGCTTTAATTTGGTTACAGGGCTGGGGGACCCCCACGCTTCCCTTTGCATATTTTACGGACTATAAAATGTTAGAGAATGCTTTGTAAAACCTAAACACCCCCTTGGCCTTATTTTAATCTGTAATTTTTCTTTTGCTCTTGATTTTTGTTTTCACAATGGCATCTTGCCGATCTCCCCTATCCCCACCCCCAGCCTATTTTTGGACTGCGTGTGTCCCACTTTATTTTGCCCAGTTAAACCACAGAAACTAACGGAAGTTGTGTTTATGTATGGACTGCAAGTCAAACCAGTTGGTACACAGATCTAAGATGCAAATTGTACTACTCTCCCCAGTGAACAGCATAGTTAGTTTCTTGCCATTATTTGCCACATTTTAACTTAAAACTAATCCCTCCCAGCCCATGGCATTGTTTTAATCGATGTAGCAAACACTGCCCTTTTGAATTTAAACAGGGGAGGTGCTGACTTTCCCCTCCCCCTTTCCTTGTCCGTTGAGTAAGTACCTTCAATTAAACCGAACTTCCTTAAATGCAGAGGATTCTTTGAATGAGCTCTTGAAATGCTTCAGAAGGAAAGGGAATATTGATTCTAAGATGGAGCACGAGGGGAGGAAGGAGATAACTGGTTGATGTGGCAGATAATTCTCAGCTGTGAAGGAAAAAGTGAAACCCTGGAGATTTTTGGTGGTGATGGTTGTATAATGGGATAGGTAGGTGATAGACAAATATTGCTTGCAGATTTATTAACTGAAACCTCCAACTTATAAGCTATCACTTTGGGCTCACCTCTCATTGGATCTAAGTATGGAATCCTACTTTGATCAGAAGCTGGGGATATTGCCAGAGAAGAGAAAAATGGTTTTTAATGTATTGGTGACATAAATTATGTGACCGGGAAGAGTAATTTTTGAGAGAGGAGTCTTTAATGACATTCTCTTGGGATATATTGTTTCATCCCCTTCATCTTGCCTCCCCTCTTTACTGGAACAAACCACTAATACAAAGAAGAAAAAAAAAAAATGAACACCTATTGACCCCAGCGCACAGGAAAAGCCCTATCTTAAAGCTTCTCAGCATTTTGTTATAAATCCCGAGTGCTGGCGATCTGAAAGACAACTGCACAGAGAGGGGTCTCCTCTGAGAGGTGACCCGCACCCAGACGCCCCCACCCACCCCCTCGCGGCTGTCACCCCTCAGTTCCAGGCTTTCATTGTCTTTTCTCCCCTTCCCCTCTCTCTGCCTTTCTTTTTAACAGCAGGAACGAATTTCATACACACCCCCCGAGAGCCCGGTGCCCAGTTACGCTTCCTCGACGCCGCTTCATGTGCCAGTGCCCAGAGCGCTCAGGATGGAGGAAGACTCGATCCGCCTGCCCGCGCACCTGCGTGAGTGTTCGTGCGTCCTGGATGGATGGGGGATGGATGGAATGGGTGGACGGACAGACTGTCAAACAGAAGGGACGGACAGACTGTCAAACAGAAGGGTCAACCGCATGGGCTGAGGGAGGTAGGGCTGCAAGCCTGGGCAGGGGGCACACTCTGAGATGGTTTTCCTACAGTGTCCAGAAACTCTTTTGGCATCGTTCACCTCCCGCCGCCCCATCCCCCAAAATGGCTTTGAAAACTGTGCGATTCCGAGATTCCTGGGCGTTCCGTTGTTTCTCTGTGCATTGATTTCACCTCTGACTATGACAGGGGCACTACAGGTTCCACTGAATCTCCCAAGAGGCAAGGTGGACTCTGGGGGAGAGTCTGTCTTCCTAAAGTTCACACTTCCTCCCCTTCTGTGTCTTCATTGCCCCGAAATTTTGCAGGGCTTCTGTGCCAGTCTCCCTCCCCCTCTGCTTTTTGCTGGGTACTTGGATTGAACTTTCTTTGCAGGGCTGTCCCCTCCTCTTCCATGGTCGTCGCTCTGTTCCTTCCTCTTATGCCAACACAGGGCCTTTCTCCCTCCCCACCTGTCTTCTCCGCCTCTCTTGTACCTTCATTGCCTCTATGGCTCCCATTGTGGGTACTCAGTCGCTCAGTCATGTCCCACTCATTGCGAACCCATGGACTGTAGCTCTCCAGGTTCCTCTGTTCATGGGATTCTCCAGGCAAGGATACTGAAGTGGGTTGCCATTCCCTTCTCCGAGGGATCTTCCGGACCCAGGGATGGGACCTGCATCTCTTGCGTTGGCAGGCAGATTCTTCACCCGTGAGCCACCTGACACCTCCCATTATTTTGTAATAGTTCTACCTTTCTCTTCTGAGTTTCCTCTGCCCCTTCCTCTTCCACTTCCCCTGCCTGAATCCTCAGCTGCAGCTGGGCAGGGCATCAGGGGCCCCACACTTGGGCTGCTGGGGCCAGGCTCCAAAGCACCTGACACCTGTCCCTCTCTTTTTTGTCTCTCTTCTGAGCTGCCACTCAGCCCCGATGATCCAGGGTGCTGGGTGTGGCTGGGGAGAATGGATCACTTGATTTCCACCCTGGCTGCGGTGTCCAAGAAAATGCCGGGTGCTCTGGCTTGACTGTTACCCTCGGGACACAGGTTCAGATTATGGAGGACTCGGCAGGGGGAGGGAGTCACCTTGGCCCTTCCCTACTTGATCTCTCATGACTTGAATGGTTGTCTGGTTGTACCTGCCGTCTCTTTCTGCCACAGTCGTGCTCCCTGGGTTATTGTGCTCTTCATGGCTTATCCCTGCTGAGAAAGCCCAAGGCTGCCTACTAAGAGTGGGGAGCGAGAAGAGAAGATGCAGGCTTCTGTGTCCTCTGTCCGTGTCTACTCAGCAGATCTGATGACTGTGATGCTAGGAGGTACTGGGGGGTGTTACTGGCATATCCCTTCTCTTTCACAGTGAGGATGGTAGATGTAAACTTCAAGGGGTTTTGGAGCATCCTTCACCTCCTTCAGCCAGCCTGCCATGTCTATCAATGTTTACAAATCTGGTATACTGTGGTCAGCACCTTCCAGCCTCAGTCTACCATCTTCTCCACAATGAACTTGAAGGTGTCAGGGTCATGACTGTGGGCATGGTCGTCTGCAGTATACTGGAGCGTTGTGGTACCAGTGAGTGTTGTGAGCAGACAGACTGGGAAAGAGACCACAGCCAGGTGTGAGCCTTCTTTTCTCCAGAAGCTGCTCTGTGATTAGGACATTCACTTCAGGATGGAATAGAGTCAGGCCATTCAGACAAAGCATGCCTGCTACTAATCTCATTCATTTATTCATTCCACAAGCAGTTACTGATTACCTGCACTATGCCAGGCACTTTGAAGTAAATAGAGTAGACCCAACTCCTTGCCCTTGTGGAGCTTGGAGTCTCCATAAAGAGAGAAAAGGAAATAATAAACTCCTGTACCAAATAGGCTGAGGTTTCTTTCATGGCTTTTGAATTCTGTACTATGACACATTCACTCCCCCCGACCCCGCCCTGCATCCCAAGAAAGCCGTAACTCTTGGTTTGCCGCTGAATGACTTTCACATATGGAGGCTCTTTTACCCTAGCGCTGCCTCTCCATAAAAAGTTATCATGATAAAATGCACTAACAAACAATGAACCGGCGCTCAGATTTTAATCCTTAACTAGTTCTGCTGTTAGACGAGCTGTTTGACTGTGAGTCAGTCGTCATAACACACAGTTTTCCTACCATGCAAGATGGCAATTGGGCAGGAGAATGTTTAACAGCCCTCTTACCTTGAAAATATTATGACCTCACCTAAGACATCATTTTCCCTACTTGGATCTGTTTCTTCCATACAGACATTTTAATGTTTTTTCTTGAGTAGACAGTTTCCTCATTGAGTCACAGCTGTGCTGTTCACCACTGTTTGGCCAGGCCCTGCTATGTGCCTAGCACATAAGCATCATAGCTAATATTTATTTATTGGGATGACTCTGTAGCAGGCACTGTGTGAAGTCCTTGATGGAAATTATTTTATTTATTCTCCCAGCAATCCTTGTAGATATTTTTTCTATATCCACATCACACATAAGGAATTTAGGGTTTAAGAGAATGTGAGCAAACTAACAAGGTCACCCAGTCAGCGAGAGAGTCGGGGTTCAAACTCAGTTCTGTCTGACTGCAGAGCCTGTGTGTCTGTGTGTGTGCTCATGTCCACATGAGTCATGTCCAACTCTTCTGGAAACCATGGGCCATAGCTGGCCAGGCTCCTCTGTCCATGGGATTCTCCAGGCAAGAATACTGGAGTGTGTTGCCATTTCCTTCTCCAGGGGATCTTCCCAACCCAGGAATTGAACCCACGCCTCCCAAGTCTCTTGCATTGACAGGCAGATTCTTTACCACTGCGCCACCTGGGCTCTTATCTATCCTGCCACGATGTAAGTATATTTACTATGTACCTTTTGGATGGATGGATGAGTTCAGGGTTAACACTTAGCCAGTATTCACTGATGTGGCCAGAGGGCTGGTTTCTGGCTGGAATCTGTTCTAACTGGTGGATCAGTTGTCGAATAGTTTGCATTTCTTGCTTGGATAATGGATGGATGAGTAGATGGATGGTTGGCTGGATACCCACGTAGAGAATTATCCGATATAGAACTGTAGCAGGGCACTGCTAGCCTTAAAACATAGTCAGTCATTAGGTGATGGATTTAGGTTTCATGGTGATAGTTTTGTCTGAGTGCTACTCTCTGGGCAGCCTGACGTTAGGGCCCTCCTTGGCATCTGCATTGGCCCTCTCGTAACACCACTGGTTCCCACATCTGGAACGAATCCTCCAGTTCCCAGGCTCTTGCCATCTGTCCTCAGCTGGGACTTTCCACGAGAGGCTGAGCTGCCCGCCTCTCTCGTGAGTTCCAAAACTCAGCTGCCCGTTGTGCTGTTTGAGAAACATCTCCTGATGCTTCTAGGTTGGTTGCGGCTGGGCTGTACACTTGAGGATGCCTCCCAGCTGGGTTTCCAAGCTGAAAAGAAAATAAATCTTCTGACAAGGGAATTTGGTTATTGCTGTTCAAATCTGGGATTCCAGACAATTCCCAGTGGAATGCTCATGGAAAGTACGGGGAAGAATCCAAGAGCCAAGACAGCAGCGGGACATTTATGGTATTGCTAGTTCGAAAGCGTTTTTAGCTGCTTGTTTTAAAGAGACACTCACCAGCCTGGTATGCCTCCAGTGGCTTCTTTTCTCCCTTTATCCTCATTGATCTCCAGATAAATCCTCTCTCTCTTTTAACCCTTCCGTTTCCTCCTTTCTGAAATCGATATCTAGACTTTCCTGGTTAAAAGGGAAGGCGAGGATCGTAATATTCTTGTAAGGTTCTTGTATGGTGGGTTTCTCACCATTTTGTTCTGCAAACACAGGGCCAAATGGAAGACACAGTGTGACCAATTAGGAAGCTGTTAAGAAGTAGAAAGTAATGCCTTTTCCTCTTACTTGCCTGTGTTTAAAAAAAAAAAAAAAAACAGACAGTGATAAATAGGGCAACCTGTTAAATAGTGATTCTAGAGAACTTGATAGGGGCAGGCAGGGCAGTTTGGGCCCAGGAGAGGAGGGGAGCCCAGAGGAAAAGGGCTTGCCTGCCATCCTTGTCTGGCCTCCTGACCCCCACTCCCCACTCCCTTGCAGGAGTCCTCCAGCAGCTTCTTGGAACTTCCCTGCTGCACCAGGAAGCAAACACAAGTGTGTTTATTGAAAAGACAGAAAGATATTTTTTTCCCCTTCCTTCCGTCTAAGGTATTAAAAAAAAATTTTTTTTTAAGCTTGAGGCTAGAGGAGCTGAAGTGTGACAATTAGAGCAGGTAGACGAAAATGAAAAGTTCCATTCTTTAAAGGGGACATAATCCTTTAATGAGTCTGTGCTAAGTCCCTTCAGTCATGTCCAACTCTTTGCAACCCCATGGACGGTAAACTGCCAGGCTCCTCTGTCCATGAAATTCTCCAGGCAAGAATACTAGAATGGGTTGCCATTTCCTTCTCCAGGGGATCTTCCCAACCCAGGGATTGAACCCAAGTCTCTAATATCTCCTGCACTGCAGGTGGATTCTTTACCATTAGCACCACCTGGGAAGTCCCCAAACCTTTCATGATACCTTGAAAAAACTCATAGGACCATGGTGCCCCCGAGAGTGGCTGGACAAGGCCAGTTTTGATTCTCTGAGCAGTGAAGGGCCTCATTGGACCCTCATGGTGTGAAGGAGAGATTCTTTCTAGTTTGTCTGCCCAGGGGTCACTTTTTTTTTTTTCTAAATTCATGGGTGGTGGGTGGCAAGGAGGACAGCAGAGATACCTTATGGGCTGGTGCCAGCCCTGTGACATACTCAGCCTCAAATCACGATGTCCAGGGCCACCTAAGTGGTCACAAAGCATATATTTCAGATCTATGGGGCAGAATTGAAATCACTAAATGCCTTTACTTTATTAAATTCCTTTTCACATAATCATCTTGCATTTAGTTGACATGATCACCTCTAATCACAGGCTGAGGTGATGCCGTCTGCCTAGAGTCTCTGCCTTCCCTGGTGCCAATTTGCTCTTGTAAAATTCCTGTGGTTGATATTTAAAAATCAGAACCCAGGGCTCATTCATCACATTGAATCGGGTTATGGTGTATGATGTTGCAGGTTAATAAATAGCCGTAATAGCCACTCAGAGTTTTCTAGCATCAGAACACCAGAAATAGTCCCTTAGCTCTCTCCTTCCTATGCTTGTGAATCTTCCAGAACTCTTACATTAAGGCTCCTACTTGCGTGTGTTTAATAATTTAATTTAATGCCTTCCTATGGAAACGTTCCCTGGTTGCTCACCCTCTTTGGCAATTTTGCACTCTCAGCAGAGTGTTGGAGTGTCAGAGAGTCATGTGACATGCAGCACCCAGTTAGAGCCAGGGAGTGAAAGGAGATGCTGTGTCTCTCTTAGTTACTGAGTGGAGCAACCAACAATTTTATATACTTTCAAGCTCTTCCCTGTCCCAGAGAAGAGGCAAAAAATGAGAATTAAGTATAATCATAGTTAGCGTTTTACACTATTGTAAGTAACAAAACATGTTCGTATATATGGTCTCATTTAATCATGCAGCCCTCCTAGGTGTTATTAATCCTATTTTATTGATTAGATTACCGGGGCTCGGATAGTTTTACTGAATACGGCGCCTGAAGAATCTGATGTGATTTCTGTTCCCAAAGTCACCACTTAGCCTTTTGGGGAGAAAACATGATGACAGAGTGTCACAGACGTGAAAGCAGAGGCAATGCTGACCTTTGGTGTCTGGGCGGCTGTGGGTGTGGGGACTCGGGGCAGCGAGGGCTCTAGGAATGCACTAGCCCGTTCATTGGTGCTGATCCTCCAGCAGGCTGGCTTCTGGCAGGAACAGGCGCCTGTCCTGATGGATAATCATTTTGGTTTTTCTCACCCGTTTCTCCTGCTCCTCCCTCTTTACTGTCCTGTGAGCTGAGGTTAAAGACCAGTATCTCTCTTGCCACTAGAAGAACAGCGCTAGCCACAGAGGACTCACCCAAGTCCACAACTTCCCTGGCATTTCATCAGGAGTTACCTCTCGGGATCAGGGCTCACTGCTCTTTCTGAGTTTCTCAGTGAAAAAGCATAGCAATAGAAAAGACTTGGGCTGGGACAGACGCAAGAGACTGGCCTCCCAGGGCTGCCTCTGTTAGATGAGTTCCCCTCTCCAAGACTCAAATTGCATAACACACCTACTGATGAGGGTTTCTTTTTAAATCTTTATCCCTAAATACTTCTGTGTATTTTTCTAAGAACAAGGGTATTCTCTTACATAATCACAGTATGATTATCAAAATCCAGAAAATTTTTTGAAATATATTAATTTCAGATGTACAGGAATTCAATATATGTATATATTGTGAAATGATCATAATAATCTGAAAAGGGAACGTGTTAATTGCTCAGTCATGTCTGACTCTTTGTGACCCCATGGACTGTAACCCATCAGGCTCCTCTGTCCGTGGGATTCTCCAGGCAAGAGTACTGGAGTGGGTTGCCATGCCCTCCTCCAGGGGATCTTCCTAACCCAGGGATCGAATCTAGGTCTCCTGCATTGCAGACACTCTTTACCACTGAGCCACCAGTGAAGCCCATAATAAATCTAGTTAAGATCTGTTACCACATGTAGTTTCTCTTGTGATGAGAACTTTTAAGATCTGCTCTCTTAGCAACTTTTGTTTTTCAAGGGTTTAAAATATTTTTTTTTAATTGAAATAGAGTTGATGAGTGTTTCCTATACGTATCAGAGGTAGTTTGCGTGTAGCACCTAGCGCAGTGCCTGGCGAACAGTGACCACAAACTCACTGAGAGCTCTATTTCAGTTTTCACGGCTAGTGAATCGCCTGTTTAGGAGGGACATCCTCCCTTTCAAGGGCAGAGAGGAGCATGGATGTGCTTGCTTGCTTCATTAAAGAAAGGTCCTGGAGTTCTGCCTGCATGTTCTGAGGCTATTTCCCGAAGTCACAATGTAAATGAGGTCTATTTTCTAACCCGGTGATTCCTGGGAACTTGGTTCTGCCCTGGGGCACTCCACTCCAGGGCCTTGACCATTCCCACACCGCAAGTGTACTTCTGTCTGAAACTACTTTCTTTCCTTGCCTGGATCTGTCATCTTTTTCTTCAACCGTCCCCACTCTCCTCCCCAGACCCAGCAGATCCTCCCTGTCCTCAGCCAAATGTCAGGGCTCCCCAGATGCCTGTGGTGTGCTGTGACGTCACTGGCAGAGTTGAGGCAAGGACACAGAGAAGGATTTCCTTCTCAGTATCTCGACAAAGCAGTCGTGACTTCTAACAACGATGGCCAGCCACCGGCATTTTCTGTTGTGTTTCCCGCAAGCCTTCTTTGGGGGCCTTTACTTTCTAGTTTCAAATGCTTGAAGGCTTTCTGCTTTTCCAGCCTCGTGGGGTCCTGGGTAGCTACTTCAAAGAGCTCGAAGAGAAAAAACAGGCCACAACAGAACAGCCAGGATGCTTTTGGAAGGGAAATTTCCTTTTTGGGTTTGCTGTCTGCAAGAATTTCCGATGCAGGCAGACATTAATTCCTAGCTCCATGCTTCCTGATAAGGAAGCAACTTCAATAAATGCAGCTATTTATAGATGTCTTTTTTTAAAAAAAAGAAAAAAAATATATAACCAGAGGTCTATTGACCTTTTCTTTCGCTTCGCATTTCATGCCGTGCGCTCCGTGTACATTTAAGGCAGTTCCTCTGGCAAACGCTCCAACACAGTGGCTCTCTGGTCCTGCAAGGAATGGGGGAAGGGCTCTCACTGTCGTTGAAATTTTGAAGTAAACATCAGAAGCCTCTGGCTGTGGGTTGTCCTTACCTGATGCTGTGGGTTATTTACCATGAGAGAGATACAGAGATACCTGGCTCCATTCTACACCCAGTGTTGAATGTTTATGACAGATTAAGCGAGAGAGCCGTCTAAAAAGCAGAGCCGATGGGAACCAGTCTGTTCTATGAATAGACTTGAACAACAGGAAATAAGAAATGTTATTTCCATTTCTTCTATGTCCCTTCTCCCATCTCCCCTTGGATCTTCCCCACTATCTGTACCACTGTGATCTTTCTCTTGGTATTTTCGGGGGTTCTGCAGATTGACGGCTCCCTGTCCATCATCCTCACATCTGTCTACCTAACACTTGCTGGCTGGTCTGATAAAGATTCAACGTCACGTTGGCTCAGATGTGCTCGGCCTAGGTTCCTCCCCACCTCCTCTATGTTATCACAAAGCATATTGATTGGGCCAAGTCTGTACAAATGTAAGCAAGTTTCCATCATCAAGTAACAGGTATTTTTTTTTCCCCCATTTGCTTCATGCCTGAGTTCACAGAAGCTCAGACTCTTGGAGTTTCTTTCTTTCTTTGTTTTTGGCTGTGCCGGGTCTTTGTTGTGGTGCACGGGCTTCTCAACGCGGTGGCTTTTCTTGTTGCAGAGCATGGGCTCTAGGGGCACAGGCTTCAGTATCTTCTCGCACCAGGGATCAAATCTGTGTCTCCTGCATTGGCAGGCAGATTCTTGACTACTGAGCCACTAGGTAAGCCCCCGCTTGGAGTTTCTGACATGACTTTGTGTGGTTTATCTTTATGTATTTCCAGAGGTCAGTGTTACCAAGGACCATTGAGTGTTGCTGATTTCACTTGTTACCATCAGAGGATTCTGGTTCGGTAACCTGAAGCATCCATGTGTGTTTTTTTTTGGGGGGGAGGGGGGGCAGGGGCTGATTTTTCTGGTCTCTTCTGAAGGAAGATAGAGTAGGATTTGAGAGATTTAAGCAATCCCTGTCCCTAACCACATGCTGACTATAAATTCCCAAGAATAATTAGTCACCCCACCCCAATATTTACTGCTCCCAGCTTGGGTAGCTGGACTGAACCCCATTCTTCTGAAATTAGTCCTTGTTTCCTCTAGATCATAAATAGTTATTGTTCAGTCACTAAGTTGTGTCTGACTGTTTGCGACCCTATGGACTGCAGCACATCAGACTTTCCTGTCCTTCACTATATCCTGGCGTTTGCTTAAATCCATTGAGTTGGTGATGCCATCCAACCATCTCATCCTCTGCCGCCCCTTCTCCTTTTGCCTTCAGTCTTCCCTAGCATCAGAATCTTTTCCAATGAGT
The DNA here is from genome assembly GCF_029407905.1 of Bubalus kerabau. NCBI lineage: Eukaryota > Metazoa > Chordata > Mammalia > Artiodactyla > Bovidae > Bubalus > Bubalus kerabau. The sequence continues at coordinate 23,799,283 of NC_073624.1, forward strand.
CGGCTCTTTGCATCAGCTGGCCACAGTATTGGAGCCTCAGCTTCAGTCCTTTCAAGATCATGCATAGAAATAGCCTCAAATGGGGCATTAAGATTTCAATCCTAGAAATGCAGACCACATGTGTGGATCCTGGATTAAGAGCTCTGGGTATGTGGTGGGTACAGATAGGATGCCTGCAAGGAAAATCCTCACCCATGCAGGGCTATGCAGAGAACATGTTGTTTGATCAGTTTCTGCTGGGGCTGGATTCTCTGAGCTGGAATAGGAGCTTTCACTATAATGGTTCACTTCAAACAAGAAGGGGAAGGTTTGCAAGGGGGTAGATAACAGTCACTTTTTAAAAAGAAAGATACCTAGGTAAGTGTTGGCAAACAGCATGCTCTTAAAAAATATTAGAGGGCTATCGGGTATTTATGTAGCTCTACTTGGCACCCCACGCCAGTACTCTTGCCTGGAAAATCCCATGGATGGAGGAGCCTGGTAGGCTGCAGTCCACGGGGTCGCTAAGAGTCGGACACGACTGAGCGACTTCAGTTTCACTTTTCACTTACATGCATTGGAGAAGGAAATGGCAACCCACTCCAGTGTTCTTGCCTGGAGAATCCCAGGGATGGGGGAGCCTGGTGGGCTGCCATCTATGGGGTCGCACAGAGTCGGACACGACTGAAATGACTTAGCAGCAACTTTATTTTGTTTCATTTGTTTATTTATTTGGCTGTGTCGGGTTTTGGTTGTGGCACTCAAGATCTTCATCGTGTCACGGGGGCTTCTCTAGTTGTGTGCTCTCTCTGGAGTACGTGGGCTCAGTAGTTGCGGCACTTGGGCTTTTCAGTGGCCCCCTGGCCTGTGGCATCTTAGTTCCCTGACCAGAGATCGAACCTGTGTCCCCTGCATCAGAAGATGGATTCTTAACCGCTGGACCCCCAGGGAAGTCCCTGTAGCTCCACTTTAGAAGTAACAGGGTTAGGGTTTACCCATTTGTTTTCCAAGAGTGGCTTACCTTTGCAAATCAGTTTCTTTTTTTGTCATCACCCCCCACCTTACAGTTTATAAATGCTTTGATTTTCATAGGAGCCATTCTGAGGTCGACTGTGTATGAGATACCACCTTAGGGAATCTGTTGCAATAGAGTGTGGAATGAGAAATCGTTGTCACTACTGCTTACTGAACACTTTCTCAGTGCCAGAAACTTTATGTATATTATTCTGAATAATCTCTAATACTGCATGGTAGATGTCTGTCTGGTTTGTGTCTGAGTGGTGCATCACTTGCTAGAGTTCACACAGAGAAAGTGGACAAGCCACAATGTGAATCCAGATCTGATTCCAAAACCCAGGCTTGTATTCACTTCACCATGTTGCTTCATAAAAAATACTAGGAACTGTTGAAAATCATTTCCCTCTAGCTGTTGGTTAGAAAGAGAAAATGCAGACTTACAGGTTGATTTTATTTTTTCTAATTTAGGCAAAACTTATATAAATTGCCAACAAGAAATCCCAAAGGAATAAAATCAGAGACAGACACTAAATCATCTTTTGAACTTAGAAGAAGATAAACTTTCAAATTCACCAGCCTCTTTGTAGACTGGTATCTGTAACTTATTTTCAGGTGTCAATAAAGGCTGGAGTGTTAAAAACAAAATGAAGTGAAAAGAGGTTCCTGTTGTTCACAATTTTCCATCTTTTTAAAAGTGATAATCTGCCTTGCAGATTATTGTTCAACAGTAGAAATGTTGATGGGCTTACGAATGAAAACATTTCACTTCCTAATGCTTTTCGTTAATCTCACACGCTTCTTCAGAAAAGTTGTCTGGCCTGTTATGTCTTGGGTTTTACCCTCATGACCTGCATTCCAGGAAGCTCTATTGCAGAGTCACAGAGCAGTGGACGCCCTTGACAGGGGTCAGCCCTCCCAGCGTTGGCCCAGTGTGGTCAGTAGTAGGTGGGGTTGTCTTTAACACTTCACTCTTCCTCCCAGGGTCATCATTTCCTCACCCTGTGTATGTAACATCCCTGGGTTCTTCCCAGCTTAACCACTTTTTTTTTGTTCTTTAATTCCAGAAGAGAAATACAAGGCGTATCAGCAGTGGCGCTTTATCTATAAAATGCTCATGATTATTCACTTGATTTCATGTGCTCAACATCACATTTTAGTGCAGATGGTGGTATTTTAATGACGCAGGAAATTGTCTTCGGCTTTGGCTGTGATGATTTTGTGAGGATGTTCTCCTGCAAAGAAATTTGGAAATTCAACTCCCCGACGCTGAAGGGTGCTTCCCCACGCTGCCCATGCTGAGATCAGTTGATGCTTTTGTGGGTTGGGAACCCGAGCCAGCTCGTGGGCTTTGCAGGTCTCCTGAAGGCTGCCTCAGCCACTTGCATCTTCCCTTGGTTCCCAGGACCTCAGAGTAGAACTACAGGCCCACTCCCCTGTCCTCCAACCACCCCCACCCCGACCCCATTCTGGCCTGAGAATCGGCTGTGAGCCTGGCTCTTGGCCCACTGCATTACACACAGGTGTGACTTCTGGTAATTACCTCCTTGACCCCAATTGCGTGATTTGTGGGAATCCCCTCAGCAGCTAGGGGCACGTCTGCCTTTCCTGTAACCTGTACAAATGATGGACTCGCTGTGCTCCCTCTCTCGGTGGCGTCCATTGGGTTTCAGGCTTTCCAGATTGGCCACGCTCCCCTTCTTCTGCTGGTCCCACTGCACATGCACAATTAATTCCACATTAATAGTGGGAGTGGGGAAGCCTAGTTGGCCAGGGAATGGAGGCTTTCAGCTTCTCCAGTGAAAGCTTTCATGCTGAGCTTTAATGTATATTTCTATTCACACAGCTCAGCAGAGAGAATCCGTGACACTTAGACCATCCCCTGAGTATGAAAGCTCACACCCAAGAAACTATTTCTAAATGGAACCCCTGTACCAGTTACTCGAATCCTCTGCTCATTGCCACAGGCTGTGAAAAGGGGGTGTAGGATGAGGGAGAAAAGAATCAGCGGTGCTGATTCGTGAACAAAGCTGACGAGGGGTTTTATTTTGCTTCCTTCAGTAGCTCTCGAGTCACCAACATTGAGAGCTCTTTGCAGGGAAACAAATATAAGCCGATGATCTGGTGCCAGCCCTCTTGGGGACATGAAACGACTCTTTCTCCTCACGAGCCTGACTTGAGGAAGCAACTGTGTGGCCAAGCAGGTTCGCAAACCTGTTGTTCTGATGATGAGCTGGAGGGTTCATCTGTCTTGGGCGTATTTTCCTGGTAGATGACAACCAAGGGGAAGGAGGATAAATTGCTTCTCTTTCTTTTTTCACTCTGATTCCTTGCACAGCGCTGTTCTCACAGCTCTGAACTCTCACGCTTACTCTTTTCACTTCTCCTGTGAAGTGGCCGTGAGGTTGGCTCGCGAAATCCCCACCCGGACAGACAGCAAGCTTATGTTCCCCTGTTTGCAGTTCCGCCCCGTGTGGTGGGGGCCACTTGCTGATCTTACAGTCTGGCTGTGATTCAACGGTTCACCCAGATATTTGGGGTTTACTTTTAGGAACACGAAGCTAGAAATTCCCTGAGAGAGAGACACCCCACTTGAGAGTCATGGGTTAATCTTCCTCGTGTTCTTTGAAGGTGCTGAGAGGAACTTCAGAGACCCACAGAAATCTGAACAGGTGTGAAATGTGTTTGGACTTTATAAAAGAAGAATTTTTTTTTTATCTTTTGATTCCTTAGCAAAGAAGAATTTCACTTCAGATAAATCCAAATGAGTGTGCATGTGTGTTTGAGTGTGTATAGGGGAGGATGGGGGGCTTCCCAGGTGGCACTGGTGGTAAAGAACTTGCCCGCCAATGCAGGAGACGTAAGAGACAGAGGTTCAATCCCTGTATTGGGAAGATCCCCTGGAGACGGGCATGGCAACCCACTCCAGTATTCTTGCCTGGAGAATCTCACAGACAGAGGAGCCTGACAGGCTACAGTCTATTGAGTTACAAAGAGTTGGACATGACTGAAGCAACTTAACACGCACACACTAAGGGGTGGGGGAGTTTGGTTGGAAACTGTCTCAAAGCTAATACTCCAGACATCTGCTTCTTGGAGCTTCTGTGATGACTCCTACCACTCAGAGGGATCCAGGGAATGAAATTAAACAAGTACAACTGGGCATTGTCGCGTTGGCATTGTACATTCAGCTGGGTAGCCATCTCTCATCTGCTGCTCCTTTGTTTGCTGAAGGAGTATTGAGATTCAGAAAGAGGCTGCCTTCTGCACTTATATTGTCCAGACAGCACTACTCTGACTCCAGAACTGAGGGCTTATCATTGTCTGTGAACAGGGCCCATGTTATGCTTTAGAAAGTGTGATCATCAGCTGCCGTGGGATAAGAGTGCCTCGAACTTGAATATCTCCCAAGATGAACTCCTGTGGTACCTGAAATTCTTCTAAGATATATTCCTTTGGATCAAGCATTTTTTCCACCTAGCTCCACTTTTTTTTTTTTTTTTTTAACTTATTTGGATACTTTGGGTCTCAGTTGTATCATGTGAGATCTTTCATTGTGGCATACAGACTCTCTAGCTGTGGACCACGGGTTTAGTTGTTCCCTGGCATGTGGGATCTTAGTTCCCTGACCAGGGATCAAACCCAAGTCCCCTGTATTGCAAGGTGGATTCCTAACCACTGGACCACCAGGGAAGTCCTGGTGGTCCACTTTTAAAAGTGAGTAATTGTGATAGCACATGATACGTTGGATTGAGGTAGTTGATACCTGACATCCTTGATGTCTTAATGAAAATTAGTTTAACAAATCTCTTGAATCTTTTAAATTAGACAATCCATGGTCAGATCCATGGTCAGCACAGAAGGTCAAAGTGAGGGATCTGAGTTGGAAATAAACCCCATGATTTTGCTGGGGGCTGGCTTTCCCCATGGAGGAGACTAAATAAGATTAGATGGAAAATCCAGATCCCTAGATTTAGACAAAACATTGTGAACCTGGATCTGTGAGACCAAGATGAATCATCTGATGCTTCTTATGTCTAGCTGTTGGTCTCAAGACGTTGCCTGAATCTTTATTAGCTGAACAATTTGAACCTCTCTAGCTCACTGTCGGCGTGAGAAGGTGTAAGTCATCTGCGTTTTCTTAAGAGGAGTAGTGAACTTGGAGATGTAAGTCTAGATCCTTAAGCCTTTCAACCATTCTTACCAGAGTGTCTCTGAGACTCTGGGATGACTAAACCATTGATTGCATATGTATAAGGAAGCTGTTAATCCAAGGCTGAAGTTGAAGGGCCAGGAACACCTTGGATTGTGTGGAAATTGAAGCAACTGGCCGAGCTGGGTGGCTTCTACGAGGAGTGGGCATTTGGCTTTGGGAGAAAGAGTCTTCAGAGCATTCCATATGGAGCAGTAACTTCATTTATTGAGTGCTTACGGTAGGCACTTTTCACATGTATTATATTATTTAATCCTCACAACAGACCTATGAACTGAGTTTTATTGCCCTCACTTTACTGATGAAAGGTCAGGTTTAAAGAGGTTACAGAACTTGGCCGAAGTTACAGAGCCGGTAGGTGGCCTAGCAGGTCAGACCCTTCTCTTTACACCTCTCCTCTCAGTCTGAGCCAAAGACTGAGTCCCTAGACCATTCTCTTAAAGAACTTGAAAAATGGTGTTGGATCCCCCTCTGTGATCCAACTGTGGTTAAAACCTCATAAATTTTAGAAAAACAGAATAACTCACTAAACTAGAATCGTAAATTCACTCCTCAGAAAACATCCACCGCAACCTCAAACCTCAGGGTTAATATATTCAGATTTCAGTGGGCTATAGGAGTCTTGCTAGTCCCTTAAATATCTCTCTGTTTCCTGGTAAATAATATCCCTTACCGATTCCTGGCACATGAATAGCGTAACCAGATCAGATCCTATGACTCTGCCATTCAAGTTCAGTCTGAAGTACAGAGTGAAAATCCAGGATTGCCTTAGTTCCTCCTCTGCTGTCTCTCTTTGTCCTGTCTCTTGTGATAGTTTGAAGTTCATTATCACTCCCTCGTTTTGTTCTTTAGGTCTCTGTGTCGTTTTCCTTTTCACAACTTTTTTCTTTTAATGAAATAATTTGAAATGGAAAATTAAAAACTTAACTGTGAGTCTGGCAGTTTTCTGTTAATGCCTCTGTACTAAGAAGCTTCATAAAATATTATATATTATTCTTCACTTCAGCCCAGCTGCTCTGGGTGCTTACCCACTGAGTCATTCACAGTATGTCTGAGAGATTAATTTTTATAAGGCTGTGGTTTGGGATCTTTTCTCCCCTTCCATGTTTTACTTTAAGTCCTCACCGGGAAAGTTTGTGTAGGAAAAAAAAAAAACCTACCACCCTTGATAAAAGGTCATTTGTCAATATACGTGCTTTAGGAACTGTAATTGGCTGTTTTATTTTTGTGTACCCTCTTGGTTTGAAATACTGCCATCTTTCTACCAGAACTCTAAAATGTGTGTGGGCTTGAGGACAAGAATGGGTGCTTTGTGTTGAAGTCTGTTGTGTGAAGTAGGTACATCTTCATAGATGATTTTCTTTCTTTTTTTTTTTTTTTTTTTTGAGTTTGCGCTTTTTGGAAGAAGTGGATTAAATACATAGTACATCAAATTCTACTTTAAATAATCCTGTGCAAACAGTGCAAACTCCGTTCCCTTTTCAGATTAGCCCCTTCCATTGATTCAAATAAAAATTGTGCAGGTGCAGAATTTAAAAAATTAAATAAATCAGTAAAGCTTACGGTGAAAAATAATCAGAGAGGGAGGAGGGAGGAGGGTTCAGGATGGGGAACACATGTAAACCTGTGGCGGATTCATTTTGATATTTGGCAAATCTAATACAGTTATGTAAAGTTTAAAAATAAAATAAAATTTAAAAAAAAAAAAAATAGCTAATATGTAAGATTCTATCAGGTTCAAAAGAGCAGGATTTGTGTGTGTGTGTATTTTCTTGCAGAAAATAAAAATCTATATTGTCAAGTCACAAAAAAAAAAAAAAAAAGAAAAATAATCAGAGATGCCTATTTCTTGATGAAAGTCACAGCCACGATTCCCTCTTGGAGAATTAAAGCTCCGGGTGTGACACAGGGTGGTGGGGTTACAGGGCTCAGGAGAAGGAGGAAGATGGGGTGCCAGGGTTCATTTCAGTGGGGTCCCCACCCCCTGGGGGAGAGCCACACTGTTTATTCCAGCAGCCCAGCCGCCGCCAGCCAGCCAGGGGTGTTTTCGGGACTCAGCTGCCAAAATTTCTTTAAGCAGCTCTGCTCAAAGGCATATGCTGGGCTCACTTCTGAGGGAAATTTCCTTTTTGGGGAAGTTGAAGCAAAGGAATTTCCTGTGTGGGCAGACAGAGCTTCCTGACTTGAAGGCTTCTTGGAAGGGAAACAGTTTCATAATGAAATGACAAATTAAAGACATACCAGCCGGGTTCACTTCAAAACAGCTATTGAGAGCGCAGGCAAAGCCCTATTATACTCCCTCACAGAACAAAAATAAATCCCATCCTGACAGGTTTCTGTATGCTGGATTATATCCGTCCCCCCACACCTTCCCTCACAGCCCTCAGCATCTCCCTTCCTCCCACCCCCGCCATTAGTCTCTATCTTTAACAGGCTCTGAGCAGCCAGCCAGGAGGCTGGGAGCATCGCTAGCCGCCTTGCTTTGTGGCTTCACCCAATCCTAACCAACATGGAGGCCTTATAGGTTCTGTGAGAGCCCCAGGCTGCCAAGAAATGACCCCTTTACTTCCCGCTTTGACACAAAGCGATAATTGAAAGGGTCTTCAACCATGGGGTTAAAAAACAAAAAAACAAAAATCATTTCCTCAGGCTGGCCTTTACAATCTTGTAGGCAGTAAATGTAAGTGTTCTTCTGGTCCTTGGAGCTGGGTCTCAAGTCTGGTTTGTTGAAGAAAATTAGGGTCTGTGTTGGGCAGATGATGTTCTTATAACCTGAACTTATAATTTCATGTAGTTAAATTATATAATTTTATGTATATGTATATATATGTTTATGTATAATTTTATGTAGTCAGCCAGCATTTTTTTTTTAATTGCCTTGAATATGCCTTATGCATTAAGTTTCTTCTTTGGTGGAACAGACTAGGAAAAGGAACAATGGCAGTATTATCTGAAGTCATTATTAATTGGTGGCCCAGAGGTTAAAGCGTCTGCCTGCAATGCGGGAGACCCGAGTTCAATCCCTGGGTCGGGAAGATCCCCTGGAGAAGGAAATGGCAACCCACTCCAGTATTCTTGCCTGGACAATCCCATGGAGAGAGGAGCCTGGTAGGCTACAGTCTACGGGGTCGACATAACTGAGCTACTTCACTTCACTTCTTCACTTTAATTAAGTAGAAAAGGTGCAGATTTTGGAATCACATATCAAGCACCAGCTCTAACAAGAGACAGCTAGCAGTTGGGATGAGTCCATTTAACTTCCTGGCCTCAGTTTCCTTATCTCTGAAGTGGGTACAGCAACACCCGTTTCACCTTGTTGTGAAGAAATTGAATTAGTCGCTCAGTTGTGTCCGACTCTTTGAGACCCCATGGAGCCCACCAGGCTCCTCTGTCCATGGAATTCTCCAGACAAGAATACTGGAATGGGTTGCCATGCCCTTCTCCAGGGGATCTTCCCAACCTGGAGATCAAACCCCCGTCTCCCACATTGCAGGCAGATTCTTTACCATCTGAGCCACCAAGGAAGCCCGTTGTGAAGAAATGAGGAATTGTGTTTTCAAAAACACTTCATACATTTATCTGAAGCCTTGGCCAAATATTAATAGCACTTATTCTTTAGTCACTATTGGGATCTTCAGGGATTGAAATACAATATTGGGTTGAAACAGCAGAACTGTAGAATTTGTAGGTCAGTTTGGCAGATGTTTACTAGAGGTCTTCCGTGTGTGCAGCATGCTTGGGCTCTGTGGGGAGGAATCAACAAAGTGTGAAGTGTAGAGAGGTCATGTGGTGTAGCAGAAAGAATCTTGAACTTGGGATCAGGAGGCCAAGGTTCAATCCTGGCTGCCACCCAGTGCTCGGTGTCTCAGGGTGAACTGTTTAACCTTTATGAGACTCCATTGCTCATCTCTAAACTTAGAGGAACTCAAACTCTATGACTTTAATAAGTTCTGTCTGCTCTGACATTGTCTGATCAATTTTAAGAGGCCCCTGCCTTTTGCTGATAGGATTTATTCTGGAGAGGAAGGAAGAAATACTCCCTGTATAACTGATGAAGAAACTTGCTCAAGAAGCTAGATAATTAGTGTATATAATGTAAACAAAAAAAACCTGGGGCATGCCAGATATGTCAGCAATAGCAATTCGTTTGTGTGTATGTAGGTAGGGGGGCAGTGTTTCTGAGTGAATAATGACTTGAAAATGACTAGGGTTGTGGGTTGAAGGTGGCTGTTTTCTTAAGAGAACTTGTCCCAGGATTTTGGTTTACCTTCTCCCAGCTGCTCTGGGGGATACTCGGCTTGTTTCCAAATGGTTGTTTGTTTAAGCCGTTCCCATTGTGGATATCCTTGTCCAAAGAGCCTTCCAGGATAGAGGGTGTGATGCTGACTGGTCCTGCCAATTAGGTTTTATGATGTGCTGATGTGTATTCATTTTAGGGCTGCCACGTTATTCTTCCTCTCATCTTACATTTGTATGAGTGAAGAACTATTACTGATTTTGCCTCAAAACAGTCTTTTCAGTACCTTTTTTTTTTTTAACTTTTTATTTTCTTTTGGGAGTATAGCCAATTCACAATGTTGTGATAGTTTCAGGTGGATAGCAAAGGAACTCAGCCATGCACATACATGTATCCATTCTCCCCTAAACTCTCCTCCCATCCAGGCTGCCACATAACACTGAGCAGAGTTCCCTGTGCTCTACAGTAGGTCCTTGCTGGTTATCCATTTTAAATACAGTGGTATGTACATGTCCATTCCAAACTCCCTAACCATCCCTTCTCTACATCCTTCCCCTCTGGCAATCATAGGTTTGTCCTCTAAGTCTGGGAATCTGTTTCTAGTTTGTAAATAAATTCATTTGTATGATTTCTTTTTAGATTCTGAATATAAGGGATGTAGTAGGAAATTTCTCCTTCTCTGTCTGAATTTTACACATTATGACAATCTCTAGGTTCCATGCATGTTGCTACAAACGGCATTCATTCTTTTTCGTGACTGAGTAATATTCCATCGCATGTATGTACCACATTTTTTTTTTATCCTTTCCTCTGTCAGGGGAAACTTGGGTTAATTCCATGTCTTGGCTTTTGTAAACAATGCTGCAGTGAGCATTGGGGTCAGCACTCATTTTTGATTTGACAAAACCAAGTGCTAGAAAAACTAGATACCATGCAGATGACAGTTGTAAAATGGTGACAAGTTGAGCCTTGAGTCAAAAGAGCTGATGTTTACTGAGTGTGTACTGTGTGTTACTGGAGCTTTAGTAAATCATCTCATTCCTGTTATTCTGCCAACAAGCCTGAGAGGTAGGTGATAATATGTTCATTTTATAGATTCAGAAACTAGGGCTTTGAAACGTTAGTAACTGGCTCCAGGATACAGAACTGGTTGGTGGTAGAGTCAGACTTTGAATGCAGATCTGTCTGCTCTTGAACTTGTGTTCTTCCATGCCGCCCATCTGTGTTGTCCATTGTTATGAAATTGACCTGAGTGCCTGGAAGTGGAGTCAAAACTGTATCAGGTACCTAAAACGAAACAAAATGAACCTCATAGTCAACATGCTCCTGAAAGGGCAGAAAAGCCTGCAGCTTTCCAGTGGTGGAAAATCATATACCTGGGCGTAAACCAAGCAAACAGAGCCCTGCCCCTTGCCTCTGGAAGATAACCTGTTTGAGTTCATCACAGGGCCAAACTGGTCTAGAACCTCATTGGCCAGTTCTGGTCACACCTTGAAAAGTAGATCAGAAGTCTGCTGACCATGTTTCAGGTGGTTAAGAACAATGCCCACTGACAGACTGCATCCTTTTCCTTGTGAAATTCCTTGGATATATTGTTTGTGGCTCTCTGGGCTTGTTCGGAAGAAAATTAAAATCTGGTTCTGTTCAAGAAACATTGATTTGAGCAAACACTGTGCTCAGTGCTAGGAATACAAAGATGAGCAAGGTAGGAACTTGGTCTAAGGGAGCAAAGACTTGGATAATGATTCAACAAAACCAGTAATTACTGAGCTCTTACTGTGCCAGTAAATGGTAATTATAAGAGACAAATAAATATCTAAAAAACTTCCATCCAAAGATGTGTTTTAAATCTCTACAGAAAAAACATTTTTTTTTGTCTTGATCCTGTTTGATTTTATTAACTTTACAAGTAAGCTTTTAATGTGCACTCTATAGTTTAAGCCCATTTTAATATTATTTTTACTTATTTGACTGTTGTGAAAATAGCTTTGGACTTTCTCCTCCTCATTCTCATTATTAATCTCACTTTTCTTCCCCCAAGAATATAAACTTTCAAAACAATTTTTCAATAAAGGCCACAATATTTTTAAAAAGTCACGTCTATTTAAAACACAGATAACATCCTAGAGAAAATCTGAGAGAAACATACGATTTTGACAGTATCTAATAATAAAAAGACAGTACTAAGCTGTTCTTTGGCAAATGTAGCAGAATACCACGTGTATGTCATTTTGAGTTCATATTAAGGGTAGACCTGGTGTCACTTCTGCAGAGAAATGTAATCGCTCATATTGATGTTTCATTGGCCTTCTAGCTGCCATGGTGTCTGGTTTTTTTTTTTGGTTTTTTTTTTTCCCCTTTAAATCCTTTTCTTCATTACTTCATTATTCCCCATTTGGTCTTAAGGTAGAAAAAAAGAAAGTACTGTTGAAATGCATGCATGCTCAATCGTGTCCAACTCTTTGCAATCCCATGGACTGTAGCCCGCCAGACTCCTCTGCCCTTGGGATTTTCTAAGCAAGAACACTGTTGAAATCCTCTGACCCAGTCTATACTTTAATGGGCTCCTGTGCTTTTCTGGTGGAGGAAGTAGGAGGGAAATGGAAGAGATGGATGATTATTTATTCTGTTTGGATGCGAGAAGCAGGGAGGCAGGGCCGGTTTAGAATAAGAGCTGGTGTGCACTCTTCTGCATCCTAGTCCCGTGGATGGGATGATTCCCTGGATGCTTTTCTTACCTGGCAGCATCGCAAGGGGAGAATCCATTAGGAGGAAGAACATATTAGTGGAGGAGCTGCAGGAGCTGAAGAGGTGGAACGGGGAGCAAGATGACTGACAGGTGGATGGAATTCAACATCCTTTCTGTTCAAAGTTTTTTCTAAAAAAGGAAGTTGCTAATTAATGAGTTTGAGTTATAGCTGTTATTTGGGGCTTCCCTGGTAGCTCAGTGGTAAAATAATCTGCCTGCCAATGCAGGAGACATGGGTTAGATCCCTGGGTTGGGAAGATCCCCTGGAGGAGGAAATGGCTACCCACTCCAGTATCCTTGTCTGGAGAATCCCATGGACAGAGGAGCCTAGCGGGCTACAGCCCATGGGGTTGCAAAAAAGTCGGACACAACTTAGCGATTAAACAATGCCGCATAGCTTCTGTTTAATGCTTCTTGCTTTTCAGATCAGCAGAATATCAGTGAGCAGCTGTGGGGAGGAAGAACTAAATTCGCTGGGTCTTGAGATCCCTAAGTGGACTGCCAGGCCTTGAATGTTGGCAATTGATAGTGTCTAACTGGTGGCTCCAATGGTAAAGAATCTGCCTGCAGTTCAGGAGACCCAGGTTCGATTCCTGGGTCAGGAAGATCCCCTGGAGAAGGGAATGGCCACCACTCCCGTATTCTTGCCTGGAGAATTCCACGGACAGAGGAGTCTGGCAGGCAGCAGTCCATGGAATCACAAAGAGTCAGACACAACTGAGCCACTAATGCTTCAGCAACCACTTACTTAACCATTTCACTGACCATCAAGGCCCCAAGGGCCGAGGCAGTGGCCTAGGTTCAATTCTGATTTCGCGGAGCAACAGAAGCCCCGCCTCCTTTGCTCTCCTCACCCAGCTGGAGTTGCCTCCGCTCATCATAAAGGAAACCAAAGAACTTTGTGTTCTTACGTGGTCCAGGCCCAGCTTGAAGCCTGAGCTCCTGAACATGAGCCTGGCAGTCCCAGCCTCCCTCCCTTCCGGGTCCCCTGTTAGAGGATCACAGGGAAGTCACATCTAGCTACTATCAACCAGATAGTCCACAGCCTACCTGCCAGAAACCTTAAGATTTAGGGGAAATTAAAATAGACTTTCTTCTAGAAAGATGGAGGTCTCGCACAAATGTAGCCTTTTTCACCACTACCGAAAGAAAACCTTTTTGATTTCTCTGAATAAAAAATAAATAATGGCTTGGTTCCACCTTCCTGGTTGAGCCAGGGCACTTGCGTGGGACCCAGAGCGATTCTGGCAGGCTTGAACTGATGACCAATGTCAAGTCTGTTTGTCTTCACATTAGAGACTTATTGTGACAATATTGCCATTGACCTGCCCCATCTAGGAAAGAACTCCAGTTTCTAAAAATGTAGAGATTAACCCCCAGTAATGCTTTAACAGTCCACAGCTCACAGTAATGAGCTAGTGTGTCAACAATATGTTGCCGATGATCAATAAGCGTTACCACCCTCCACATTTTACTCTGGTTCTTTGTGAAGTAGTGTAATAACTGAGTCAATCACTCCAACCTAGGGAGCAGTTGCTATGTGTGAACTTTGTTGTGTTAAAATCTTGAGACATCCTTTCTTTCCCTCTTTTCTTGTCTCTGACTATTTAGACTTCTAATGACATTTAAAAGTCAGTCTTCAAAAAACTTTAGAGCTAAATCCTAGCAGAGACAAATTTTAAACTGGTGGGACTAGAGAGGAGGATAGAGTAATCCTCCTGGGAGTCAAAATGAGACACTTGTGTGTCTGGACTGGTGGCAGGTTTGTATGTTACCACAGTGATCTCCGTGGTAACAGATCAACATGGCACCAGTGACAGCTCTATACTCAGAGCTTAAGGTTCCCATGAGAAAGTGGATCCTCACAGCAGATAGAGGGGAAGAAATCAAGAAATTAGGGGTGCACGGTCCCCTTCCTTGCAGAATTCTGAACATGCAGTTTCAGTTCAAATAACCACTGATACATCCTATTTAACCACTTGGGTTCCTCTGAGAAAGCTAAGATTCTTTCTAGAATGCATGGTGTTCTCTCGAATTCCAACTAAACCTGCATGAGGTTTAAACAGGCTTTCTTACTTAGCAAAGAATTATGTTGCCGTGGAACAAGAGTGTGATCTGGAGTTGGGAAGCCAGGCTTCCAGACCCAGCTGACTTGACCTGCAGGTCCTTACTTTATAGTTTCTTGGATTCCCACTAGTTCTAATCATCCAACTATACTGAAAAGCCCTAGAAAGATATACTGGCAGTCAAAAAAGCTGGTTAATATAATCGAGTGTATCATCCCCACCACCATCAAAGCTGTGAAGATGTGCCTGGAAACTTGGAAACACCAAGAAGTGGAAGGTGGGATTCACCTCTATTAAAGACTCATCTTTGAAACTAACAACTGCAATCTGCAGGCTGAGCAGCCACCAGAAGAGTTTATTTTTCTGGAACCTTGGTGGTGGAAGTGGTGGTTCAGTCACTAAGTTGTGTCCAACTCTTTGTAAGCCCGTGGACTGTAGCTTGCCAGGCTTCCCTGTCCTTCACTGTCTCCTGGAGTTTGCTCAAATTTGTGTCCATTGAGTCAGTGATGTTATCCAACCATCTCATCCTCTGTTTCCCCCCTTGCCCTCCTGCCCTCAGTCTTTCCCAACAGTTCATTTGAAGACAGAATCAGCAATCACACACTTATCTTAAACCACAAGAGAACCCTTAAACTTGTGAATTCAGAAGAACAATTATATAATTCAATGATTCCAAGAGCATCTTCCCTGGGGCCTTCAGAGGTGCCAGAGCAGCAAAGATAGTTTTCCTTGATCAGGTCTGTGCCCGTGGTTGGGCTTGGGTCCACTCTGAAGTGAGCTTCTTTGTGACCAAGACCGCAGAGAGATTGGGTGATGGTGTCTGCTGTATACACTTAAAGGGAACTAGTTTTTCCCCTAAAGAGAAATTTCTTTTCTAAGGAATTTATTCCTGGGACTATGGGGAAATTAAATCCACTGTGAGTCAAGGAATCAAGAGCATATTTCCTTTATAAGGCAGGTAATGAACTTGATATTAACCAAAGCAAACCGGCAGCTCCCTTCTACCACCAAGTCAGAATAGTTCTTTACCCGCACTTTGCAAGGTTACAAGGAACTAACTAATGATGGCAGCGCTCAGTTTAAACGTGCTCTCACTCTCTCTGGTCTGTCTTTAACTAACAAAAGTATAAAGTATTTTAGATTCATAATGTTGGAAGATTTGTTGATTACCTACATTGTAACTCTGCTTCCAGGATTGTTTTTAGGAAGGTCCATGGTCAGGATTTAAGTATAAAAATCTTCATCTAAATAATTTAGCTAGTCACTTCTTTGTCTTTAGTTTACTTTGTTGACATAATTTTAGTTCAGCACGTGCTAAAAGAGCCATGTGTGTGTATGTGTGTGTGAAGCGAAGTGAAAGTCGCTCAGTCGTGTCCGACTCTTTGCAACCCCGTGGACTATACACTCCATGGAATTCTCCAGGACAGGATACTGGAATGGGTAGCTTTTCCCTTCTCCAGGGGATTTTCCCAACCCAGGGATCAAACCCCGGTCTCTCGCATTGCAGGCGGATTCTTTACCAGCTGAACCACAAGGGAAGCCCAAGAATACTGGAGTGGGTAGCCTATCCTTTCTCCGGGGGATCTTCCTGACCCAGGAATTGAACCAGGGTCTCCTGCACTGCAGGTGGATTCTTTACCAACTGGGCTATCAGGGAAGATATATGTATATATGTGTGTTTATGTATGGATATGCATGAATATGTATATATGTATGTATATAAGTTATCAGCTTGATATCAGCTTGAGTATGGTCTGTTGATATCATGTATGAAATGAGTTGCCAGTCCAGGTTCGATGCACAATACTGGATGCTTGGGGCTGGTGCACTGGGACGACCCAGAGGGATGGAATGGGGAGGGAGGAGGGAGGAGGGTTCAGGATGGGGAACACATGTATACCTGTGGCAGATTCATTTTGATATTTGGCAAAACTAATACAATTATGTAAAGTTTAAAAATAAAATAAAATTAAAAAAAAAAAGAAAATGGAAGAATTTTTTTTACATATATATATATTCTTTTTAAAGTATTCTTTTCCATTATGGTTTACCCCAGGAGATTGGATATAGTTCCCTGTGCACTACAGTAGGATCTTCTTGTTTATCCATTCTAAATGGAATAGTTTGCATCTATCTGCCAACCCCAGATTCCCAATCCATCCCTCCCTCACCCCTACTTCACCTTGGCGGTAAGTCTGTTCTCTTATGTTTCTGTTTCATAGAGAGGTTCATTTGTGTCATATTTTAGATCCACATATAAGTGATATCATATAGCATTTGTCTTTTTCTGACTTACTTCATGTATGATAATCTCTCATTGCATCCATGTTGCTACAAATGACATTATTTCATTCTTTTTTATGACTGGGTAGTATTCAAAATTAGAAAAATTCTTGAAGTGGTATCAGAATGAACAAGATGGAGAGTTCGACTTTTAGAGCACAATTTATTATATCATTCCTATTCTAGAACATTAGCTGTCTCTGTTCAAATGTAAATATGCGTTGTTTTATTGATAGCTGATGGACAGGGAGGCCTGGCGTGCTGTGATTCATGGGGTTGCAAAGAGTCGGACACGACTGAGCGACTGAACTGAACTGATTTCATATTTTTGGTTGTGCTCAGAGATAATTGAGAGTCATGATCCATTTAAAGGAGATTTTCTACATGGATCTGTCCAGCTGATATTCAAAGCACCTTTCATAAGCTCTGACTGCTAGGGCTTTCGGAAGAAAAGGTTCTCATAGAAAAAGGAGGGCAGTTGAGTAAAACAGAGCATGTATTTATGAGAGCAAACTTCTTCCCCTCAAAAGAACAAATAAATAAACAAACCCCAGACCCCGTGATGAGGGCTGAGGTTATCCTGTGAATAAAATACAGGCACCCCTCTCTTTATTACTTATGAAAATGTCTTTCAGAAAGTTTGTGTTCACAAGTATTAACTGAGCATCTCACATGCCAGCACTGTGGAAAGCACGGTGAATGAGAGCAGATGGTTTTCCCTGTTAATTTGCGGAACTTATAATGTAGAGGGAAGACACCCACCCTACCAGATGCCAAAATAAGACATTCTTAACGCCCAGTGTTGTCTTTCTACGTTTATACACATTTCTGTTGTGGGAGCCACTGAAGAGCCTGAGGCACCTGAAAAAGCACCATACAAGCATCACATTTAAGCAATGGTCAGGGAACCACTTGTGGCAGGAGTCCCCTGCACTGAGCATTGTGGTCTTATCACGGCCATGTGTTATTGACTGCTTCATTGTGCTGAGCTGTTTCTTATAGTTCTTCAGGTCTGTCCCAGCTACTGTAATCTGTTTGTTTGTTTTAATCAATTCAGTTTTTTAGAAAAGTACAGTTCAGTCACTGAGTCGTGTCCGACTCTTTGCAACCCCATGGACTACAGCACGCCAGGCTTCTCTGTCCATCACCAACCCTCAGAGCCTGCTCAAACTCATGTCCATCGAGTCGGTGATGCCATCCAACCATCTCATCCTCTGTCGTCCCCTTCTCTGGCCTTCGATCTTTCCCAGCATCAGGGTCTTTTCCAGTGAGTCAGTTCTTTGCATCAGGTGGCCAAAGTATTGGAGCTTCAGCTTCAGCATCAGTCCTTCCAATGAACATTCAGGACTGATTTTCTTTAGAATTGACTGGTTTGATCATCTTGCGGTTTAAGGGACTCTCTCAAGAGTCTTCTCCAACACCACAGTTCAAAAGCATCAATTCTCTGGCAGTCAGCTTTCTTTATAGTCCAACTCTCACCTCCATACCTGACTACTGGAAAAAGCATAGCTTTGTTTTTGTTTTGTTTTTTTTTTATTTTATTTTATTTTTAAACTTTACAAAATTGTATTAGTTTTGCCAAATATCAAAATGAATCCACCACAGGTATAGCTTTGACTAGACAGACCTTTGTCGGCAAAGTAATGTCTTAGAAAATTTATTTATTTATCTATCTATTTATTTATTTATTTTTGGCCATGCTGGGTATTCACTGATGCTTGAACTTTTCCCTAGTTGGGTGAGCTGGGACTAATCTCTAGTTGCTGTGTGTGGGCTTCACAAAGCAGTGGCTTCTGTTGTGGAACATGGGCTCTTGGGCATGAGGACTTCGGTAGTTGCAGTGTGTGGATTCCCAGACTCTTGAGCACAGGCTCAGTAGTTGTTGCAGATGAGCTTAGTTGCTCCACTGCAATGTGGGCTTCTTGGACCAGGGATCAAACCCATCTTACTTGCATTGGCTGGCAGATTCTACCCCTGAGCCATTAGGAAAGCCCTAGTATGATCTGTTTGTTTGTTTGTTTTTAATTCATTTATTTTTTAATTGAAGGATAATTTCTTTACATAATTTTGTTGTTTTCTGTCAAACCTCAACATGAATCAGCCATAGGTATACATATGTCCCTTTCCTTTTGAACCTCCCTCCCATCTCCCTCCCCATCCCACCCCACTAGGTTGATACAGAGCCCCTGTATGAATTTCCTGAGCCAAACAGCAAAGTCCTGTTGGCTATCTAATTTACATATGGTAATGTAAGTTTCCACGTTACTCTTTCCATACATCTTACCGTCTCCGAGGTTCCTAGAGTTTGGGGAACTGTTTAATCCACTTTCTGTACCGTCAGCTGCAGTTCAGAGCTCCAGGCCTGCTACCTATGCTTGATGGGGATGCTGAAGCAGTACTGGGTCTGCAGACCATTTATCAGTGATGGAGTTGTCAGAGCTCAGAGTGTTTCCAAAGAGGGAGCTCAGGACCACACTGAAGAGGTAGTTATGGAGTTATGGAAATTGATCTCTTCTTTGAAAGTGACTCTCCAATGAGGTTAAGATGGCCCTGCCAGAACTAAGTCCTTCCATGGTGGTGGTTTAGTCACTAAGTCATGTTCAACTCTTTGCCACCCCATGGACTGTAGCCCACTGGGCTCCTCTGTCCATGGGATTCTCCAGGCAAGAATACTGGAGAGGGTTGCCATTTTCTCCTCTAGGAGATCTTCCTGACCCAAGGATTGAACCTGGACCTCCTGCATTGCAGGCAGATTCTTTACCGACTGAGCAAGTCACAGTGTGGGGACCTGACTTCTACCCCAGATTGAGCATTAAAAAGTTTTTTCTAACTGTTGAAGCCCATTTATTATACAATTTTTTATTGAGGTATAGTTGATATACAATATTATCGTTTCAGGTGTCTAACATAGTGATTGACAACTTGTAAAGCTTATATTCCATTTATAGTTTAAAAACATTGGCTATTATTTCATGCACTGTACAATATTTCCTTGTAGCTTTATTTTCCTTTTTAATTAAAACTTTGTATTTTTTATTGGGGTATAACCGATTAACAATATTGGGATAGTTTCAGGTGAACGGTGAAGGGACTCAGCCATTTATATACATGTATCAATTATTTTATGCATAGCAGTCTTTACCTCCTAATTCCTTACCCCTATTTTGACTTTCTCACTTTTCCTCTCCCCACTGGTAAGCATTAATTTGTTCTCTTTATGAGTGTATTTCTTTTCTTGTTATATTCACCAGTTTCACTTTTTTGACTCCACATATAAGTAATATCATACAGTGTCTGTCTTTGACTTTTTTCACTTAGCATAATACCATTCAAGTTCATCTGTGTTATTATGAATAGCAAACTTTCATTCTACTTTGTGGCTGTGTAGTGTTCCTGTGTGTGTGTGTGTCTGTGTATCACATCTTCTTAATACATTCGTCTGTTGATGGACACTTCCTTTGCTTCCATACCTTGGCGGTTGTAAATAGTGCTGCTGGGAGCATTGTGGTGCACGTAGCTTTTCATGTGAGTGTTTTCATTTTTTTTTTTCAAATATATATCCAGGGATTGCTGGGTCATATGGTTGTTCTATTTTTAGTTGTTTTTGGAAAACCTCCATACCGTTTTCCGAAAACCTCCATACCGTTTTCCATGGTAGCTGCACCAATTCACATTCCCACCAGCAGTTGTATAAGGTTCTGTTTTCTCCACATCCTCACCAATATTTGTTACTTGTGTTCTTTTTGATGATAGCCATTCTGAAGTATGAAATGATATCTTCTTGTTTGAGTTTACATTTCTCTGATGATTAATGATGTTGAGCATCTTTTTACATGATTGAGCACTAAGATTAAATAACTCACCAAAAACAAATACCTATATATGTACACAATTTAATACCTATGAACAAATACTTATTTCCAGTGTGTAATATATAGATATTTATTTATAGGTATTAAATAATATATATACTAGAAATAATAAAATGACAAAATACAAATTTGTGTTTTTTTTAAACTAGCAGGATTTTTTTTTTAATGTTAATTCTCAATTTAGATGGGGAGGAGGCTTCCCCGATAGCTCAGTTGGTAAGGAATCCGCCTGCAATGCAGAAGTGAAGTGAAAGTGAAGTCGCTCAGTCATGTCCGACTCTTTGCAACCCCGTGGACTGTAGCCTACAATGCTCCTCTGTCCATGGGATTTTCCATGCACGGGTACTGGAGTGGGTTGCCATTTCCTTCTCCAGAGGATCTTCCCAACCCAGGGATCAAACCTGGGTCTCCCGCATCATAGGCAGATGCTTTATCATCTGAGCCACCAGGGAAGTCCTGCAATGCAGAAGCAACGCAGAAGACCACGATTCAATTCCTGGGTCAGGAAGATCCACTGGAAAAGCAGAAGGTCCCTCACTCCAGTATTCTGGCCTAGAGAATTCCATGAATCATATAGTCCATGGGGCTGCGTAGAGTCGGACACGACTGAGCGACTTTCATTTTCACGTTCACTTGTGGGGAAGACAAGAGATGTTACTTGCACCTGACACAGCCGGTTACTCTAGACTTGCAGCAGCTCACACGCAAGAGACCTCCATATACACGTGGAAAAGAGGAAACACTAGCAGTGACATGAGAACAAAAATATAATTCAGGGAGCATAACCATTGTAGAAACACTTAGATCGTGTGCAGAAAGAACCTTCAAACAGCTTTATTCATTGGCTCAGGAATTCTTTTCAAAAAACCTGTCACTGGGAAACAATATCAGATACTGACAAAAAATTCTTACATGTGGATGAGCAGCACAGTAGGAGCCAACAACACTGGATTGCTTAAGGAAATTGGGGCCGGGCTTGAAGCTGGAAAATTACACAGCAGTTAAAAATCAGGTTTTTTAAATGCTCGTGTAATGTATTCGAAAAGGCAAGATACAGATCTCTCTCCTGAAAATAATCTCTCTCCCCTCATTTTTAAGCTATAAATAATAGACCAGAAGGAAATGCAGGGAAATAGTTACTTTAGGTGATTATCTCTGAGTGAAAGGATTGTGGAAATATTTTTTTTCTCCTTTATATTATAATTTTTTTCTAGCATAATTTTCTAGCATAATTTTTTTTCTAGCTGTCCATGGGGACCTGTGAAATAGTGGTCACTTCTGTCTCCAGCTTTGCACCGAGATTGTGTTGAAATGCAGATCTGGGCTTGTATTCTTCAGCATCCTTCTCAGGACTATCCTGCTGCATGCGGCATGAATGCAGCAGCCTGCAAAACCCTGTGGGCTCTGTCTGGGTCCCACTCCCTTGCCAAACAGGGCCTTTTCCCATTTCCTGTACGGGTCACATTCTCTCTCTTCTTCTTCTGGCGGCCCCTCTCTACACTGAGCCCTTACCCTGTGCCACCGCCTACCCCTAACTCAGCAAGATAAATGCAGTATCGTTCCAGTAGGTCCTTTAGTCTGGGGTTTCCAACCCCCGAGTACCATCCGTGGCCTGTTAGAAGCTGGGCTGCACAGCAGGAGATAAGCGGCGAATAACTGAGCACAGCTTTATACCTGCTCCCCATCACTTGAGTTACTGTGTGAGCTCCACCTCCTGTCAGATCAGCAGTGGAATTACTGATGCAGTAGAACCCTACTGTACTTAATTCATCACCAAACCATCCCTCCCCACCATCCTGGTCTGTGAAAAAACTACCTTCCACAAAAGCAGTCCCTGGTGGCAGAAAAGTTGGGGACCACTGCTTTAGGCCTCAGCTTAAGTCACTTACTCGGGCCGGGCTTCCCCAAGGACTCACCAGCACCCTCACTGTCCACTTCCAACATGCTCTCAGCTTCCCTGCTTAGAACACGGGTGCCCAGTCTGTCCTCCTCCCTGAACCACACAAGGTCCACAAGGGCTGGGACTATGCTGCCTGGGTTACCACTGCCTTCCCGCAACACAACAAGGGCTCAGCTCCCCAGGGA
Organism: Bubalus kerabau; assembly: GCF_029407905.1. Taxonomy (NCBI): domain Eukaryota; kingdom Metazoa; phylum Chordata; class Mammalia; order Artiodactyla; family Bovidae; genus Bubalus; species Bubalus kerabau. Next base: position 23,821,781 of record NC_073624.1, read on the forward strand.
TGCTTTCTGAGTACTGATTCGTGGCTGGATCGCCTGTGGTTGGACTGGGCCTTCTTTTCGCAGGAGGAGCCATGTCCAGTATAGGCAGAAGCCTTGGAGCCCTGCAGACCAGAATGTCACAGGGTCGCATTTTCCTCGCCCCTAAGAGGAGGATCTCGTGCCTGTCACTTGCAGGGCTTGTGAGCTTACCGGAGTCACCTCTAGTACATGTCAGGCACTCAGTAAGTGATCCTGTTTCCTGAGCAGCAGGCTTGGCACACCGCTCTTTCTGATATCACCTTGTCTATTATAAGTCACTTGAGAGATTTCCCCAAAAGAAACTCCCCCACCTCCGAAAATCAGGTCTGGTCAATGTTCCTCCTGAACCCTAAGGCCGTGTTAGGTTTCTGGCGGGCAACACAGTTTCCCATGTGTTGTTCAGTTGCTAAGTCATGGTCCGACGCTTTGCAACCCCATGGACTGTAGTCCGCCAGGCTCTTCTGTCCATAGGATTCTCCAGTCAAGAATACTAGAGTGGGTTGCCATTTCCTTCTTCGGGGGATCTTCTGGTCCAGGGGTCAAACCCAGGTCTCCTGCCTGGCAGGCGGATCCTTTACCACTGAGCCACCTGGGGAGCCTGTCCATGTGTATTTGGGCCGAATTGACAGAACCAGACTGAAGCTCTGAGTGATACCTGCGTGTCCACCTGCCACCTTCTCATGCATACAAATCACCCCTCGCTCAGCTTGCAACTGCTTGACACCAGCTTGGAAGAGGAGAAAGAGATCTCCCCTCCGGGACCCAAGAGCTCTTGTTTTATCCTTTCTGAAAATCACTCTTTCAAACACTGTTCAACCAGCCCTGTTGTGTCCACCTGGTTTGAATTGCACGGTATAAAAGCCAAGTTCTGTCTCTGAGATTGGAGCCCTCAATGTGGTTCATTTCAGGTAAAAGGTCTTAGAGGCTCAGCTGTGCACCTCTAGAGCTGTCCCTTATCGTAGTTTCCTGAACATTGCCAAACTGTCAGACCAGGGCTGGTATAGTTGGTTTATCTCCCAGACAACCAGAACCAGATTTATGTCGGAAGTAGATATTAGTGTGGTTTTCATCCTTCCTGTAGCTGGGCCCCAAATAGTTCAGAACTGGATCCAGTATTTTGCTCTGTTGGTGATACAGCTATTTGTTTTCACAGATTTGTGCTTTCAGCAAACCAGGAAACAGGTCTGTTGCCTCCTCTCTGTGTATCTGTACACACGCATCTCTGGTTGGTCCATGCCTGTTTTCCTGAAGAAGTCCTCCTCCAAAACTCAACTTTTTATCACCCAAGCAATAATTTGCTATTTCACAGCTTGTACTTTTCCTGGTTCTCGGAGGATCATTGCAACAAAAAGGCAGCACACAGGCCCTTCCCCAAAACTCAGGGCCAGATCTGCTGAGTTCCCATCTCAAAACCTTAAAATTCCTTTGACTTTTCCCGTGATGTGTGCTCATTTCAGATCTAAAACTGTACTTGAAAGCTAGTCTTGGTAATCATTCACATCAAGAAAGAAGTGAATTTCTCAGAAAAGAAATTGTGCTAAAAATAGTTCTTCCACAAAGGCCCACTTTCTTTTCTACCTGGGGAACCAAGACAGAGACTTTTCCAGGCTGGAAATGGCATAGTTCAAGTGATGCAACTATTTGGCCGCCTGCTGTTTTTCTCTTTTCTGCCAGAAGAAAAGCATATAATGTCATATTGAAGAATTGCCCCAGAGTTGGTAAAATAAGCACTGAGATAACCTTGAGTGCTTATTACTATGATACCCTGTAAACTTGGAGCCTTAGCGTGGTTCATGTCTCAGATTTTCCAGAGAGCCAGGTTTTTACTCAAAACCTGGTTGCAAGATTTCCCTGGTGGTCCATGGTTAAGAGTATGCCTTCCAATGCAGGGGGTCTTCCCTTGTGGCTCAGGTGGTAAAGAATCCACCTGTAGTGTGGGAGATCTGGGTTTGATCCCTGGGTTGGGAAGATCCCCTGGAGAAGGGAAAGGCTACCCACTCCAGTATTCTGGCCTAGAGAATTCCATGGACTGTATAGTCCATGGGGTCGCAAAAGTCAGACATGACTGAGCAACTTTCACTTTTTCCAATGCAAGGGATGCAGTTTCAATCCCTGGTCAGGGAACTAAGATCCCACATGCTGCAGAGCAACTAAGCCTGAGTGCTACAACTAAGACTGAGATAGCTAAATAAATGAATTAAAAAAAAAAAAAAAAAAAAACTGGTTGCATAGCAGTTCTCACTGTTACAGTTCAGCACATTATAAGAATCCTTTATGGGGGTAAAATGTATAAAGAGCATTGTGGAGGGTGACCTGTTTTCTTCTTCTGTGTTTGCCTAGTGTGCTGGATAATTAAATGAGTAGATAAAGTCTATATGAAGTAAAGTCTTATGTAATATCAAACAAAAAAAGTGATTTTTGGAAAGGTTTTGCCTAAGTGACTTTTTTCTGTGTTTATAACATTACGAATGTTCTGCCTTCAACCTTCTTGGCTCATGCTGCTGCTGCCAGATTCCTCAAAACAAAAGGGTTCATTAGGAATCACCCCGTATCTCTCTTCCTGGCACAGAGAAGGCTTTCAGTAAATACGTGCCCTGTGAATCAGCCAGTCGGTGAGTCATCGTTTATCACAGTCATTTAATGGAAGTGTAACTGTTATCTCCTATAATTTAATAGGATTTTGTTTTTTAACTTGGGATTTTTCTCTGTCACCAGGATGCCCGCTTTTGAGAAGAAGGAACATCTGGGTTTATGTCTGAGGTAGTTTTTAGGTTTAGTAACCTGTACCCTTTTTAAAAAAAAAAAAACATACTGGGACAATAGTAAGTATACAGCCAAACTCATTCCATAATTTCACTGTTAGAAGTGAATAACAACAACAACAAATGTTATGTATAACTTAATCAGAAAAATTTATTGGAAAGATAGGTAAATCGTTGACTCAACTGGAGAAAGGAAAAAAAAAAAAAAACGTGGCGGAGTCTGAGGTAGGCTGTGCAGCGAGGATCTCAGCCAGAATCATACCCCGGGGACAGTGCTCTTAGAATGCCACTGTGGCATGGCTGCCACTGGACATGCAGATTTCTGAGGCTGATGGTACCTCCATGAATACTTGCTCACCATCCTGGGGAATCAGTCACTCCCTTCAGATTCAAACAGCTGGGCGAGTACATCTGATTGGTCCAGGCTATGTTTCAGAGAACGGGTAAAAAAGCCCTGCCAATGTTGGGATTTCCCCAAGCAGAAGGGGTTTGTGGATGTTGAGCAGACAAAAGGATTCTAGTATAAGATTGTAAATTATTTCAAAGCAGTGGATTTTATGTCCTGTGGACACTATTCACAGCAGAGTTAAGGGGGTTCACATGTGTATTCCCCGGGTCAGCATACAGACTGTCAGTAGATTGTCTTCTCTGTTGGGGCTCCTCCACTCTCATGTATGAGGCGTTAGCAAATTAGACAGATCCCAACGAGCTTTTGTTTCCGTGTTCCCTGGTGTGCCGAGAAGCTGGCCTCTACCAGGAAACAAAGGCAAAGCCTGACTGCAAGACAGAAATAGAGACACAGACGCAGAGAACAAACATGTGGACACCTAGGGAGGAAGAGGAGGTGGGGTGAATTGGGAAATTGGGATTGACATATATACACTTATATTCATGCTATGTATAAAATAGATAACTAATGAGAACCTACTGTATAGCACAGGCAACTCTACTCCATGCTCTGTGGTGACCCAAATGGGGAGGAAATCCAAAAAGGAGGAGATATATGTATACATACAGCTGATCACTTTGCTGTACAGTAGAAACCAACACAACAGTGTAAAGCAACTATACTCGAAAAAAAAATTAAGAAAAAGATGGGCCTGGTGGTTTGACACAGGCAACTCTGTGGAAGTGTTTATTACACTTTTCTCAAAATGGCCTTTAATAATTTCTGATCCATACCAATGAGTCTGGAGCTGTGAAGGACTGCAAAGATGACATTTTTTCACCTTATCACCGAAGTCACAGATGTGTCTCCAGCATCCCAGGTAGAGCGAAACTTTCGCCTTCTACCTGGATGTGTTGAGCAAGGTGCACATTCCCCCCCTCTTTCCCATCCTATTCTTGGAGCTCTCTAGGTGGGATAAAGCTTTTTTGAAATTCTCTGTCCCTTCGCTCTTTGGTGCTAGTCTTGCAGGTGCTACTCTTTGCTAGTCTTTGGTGCTAGTCTTGTAGTCTTTTGTCATGTAGGACCAAATGGGGCATGTTCCATCTACATTAATTCTAGAAACAGACAAAATTTTAGAATCAGATGTGGATTCGATTCCTCTTTTTGCCATTTACCAGCTGGGTAAATTTTAGGCAAATATGTAACCTGATTTTTTCTTTCTTTTAAAAATGTTATTGAAGTATAGTTGATTCACAATGTTTTGGTTTCAGGGGCACAGCAAAGGGAGTCAGTTGTACATATACATATAATCATTCTTTTTCAGATTTTTTTTCTTATAGGTAATTACAGAATATTGAGTAGAATTCACTGTGCTATACCATAGGTCCTTGTTTGTTTTCTACTTTATGTATAGTAGTGTGTGTATGTTAAGCCCAAGATCCTAATTTATACTCCTCACCACATTTCCCCTTTGGAAACAAAAGCTTGCTTGCAAAATCTGTGAGCCTGTTTCTGTTTTGTAAATAAGTTAATTTATATCTTTTTTTATTTTTTTATATGGGGTCTTGGTGGTTCTTTTTTTAAAAATTAGATTCCACCTATGAGTGATATTATGTGGCAATTGCCTTTCTCTGACTTACTTCACTTAGTATGATGAAGTGAGGTCCATCCGTGTTGCTGCAAATGGCGTTATTTTGTTCCTTTTTATGGCTGAGTAATATTCCATTCTGGATATGTATCACATCTTCTTTATCCACTCCTCTGTTGCTGGACATGTAGTTTGCTTCCATGTCCTGGCTATTGTAAATAGTGCTGCAGTGAACATTGGAGCACATGTATCTTTTTGAATTATGGCTTTCTCTGGATATATGCCCAGGAGTGGGATCAGGAGCTCTGTTTTAGTATTTTAAGGAACGTCCATACTGTTTTCCGTACAGTTTCTTCAATAAGTGGCGCTGGGAAAACTGGATAGCTACATGTAAAAGAATTAAATTAGAACATACTTGCTCGAATACCATACACAAAATAAACTAAGAATGTAATCTTTTTTGAAATGTTGTTTCCTCCTTGGTAAAATAAGAAAATTAGTACCTACGGTTGCAGGGATTAAAATACAATAGAAAGGACCTTGCCCTGTGCCTGGTCTTTAGCAGATCTTTGATAGATGCTTAGCATGCTCCTTATTATTGGTCATATATTTGAAGATGATTCTCTTGACCCTTCAGGCCTGTTTTCTGTGTTAAACCTCTTTTCGTTTGAAATGAACCCTCCCAAGTAACCAACCATTCTTTCTGCCTCCCAAGCTCCCTTCAGTCCCTGTTCTCCCAGCTTTACTAATGTTTGTGTGACAGTGTGGTCTGCACTCTCTTTGGTTTAACGGAATGGGACTCTTACATCTTCTAGAAGTATTTTTCTTCCAGTAGGTGCAAACTAATTGTTGAATGAGTAAACATGCAATTATTTTATTAATGTGATGTAAAGTTAGATTAGCACTTTAGTATCTATGTTATACTCACATTGATCATTTTGATTTGACATATAGCCAAAGTCAGAATTCTCCTCTCTCAAGCTTTTATGGGCCTTTTCTTTTTCTTTTTTTTTTTAAAGTTAAATATTTGCTTTTACTTGTAATCCTATTAAATTTGATTTAAATTGGCTGAGGTAATTTTGATCTTATGTCTTCATCCCTGTCTAGAATTGCTTCTTTTTTGCTTTAGATGAGTATTCCCTGTAGGTCTTTATGTTAATTGTTTGGAAGCAAAAAAGATTGAATGGGATGCGATCAGTGAAAGAACACTGTGGCATGCTGCTGGAGACTGCCTTCCAGGTAGGCACTGACGATCTTTATCATTAACAAGCGTATTGTGGTTATGTAGTGTTTTATGGCATATACATCTCTTTATATACCCATGTACCATATATGCCATAAATGACACATTGTCATTTTTTCCAGCATGTCCAGTGGTACTACATTTCAGTTTAACCCATAAGAAAGTGTCAAGACAAACTGTCAGACTATTTGCTGAAGTCAAAATGTACTTTTTGGCGCTCCTGAAAAATCTTTCCCAAGTACCCCCATTTTTGCTCTGCTAATCTCATGGTGAACCTAAAACCTTATAGTTAGGCTTACAGAAAAAAATCTTGGGTCAGAGATAATAATCAGATGGCTAGTCAATTTATATACACTCTGTGCTTTCAGCAGAGAAAAAGAAGAATTGTAGTTTTGTGTGAGCAGAGTTTTTAAGCTGGAACAAGAGCTAGAACATATCTGAAATCCACTGAGAGGAAGTGTCTTGTACTCTTACTCGTGACCGTGTATATATTTGTGTTTTCTACCCCATTGAAAACTTGTGGGGTTTTATGTTTTATTTTTCATCTTAAAATGGACTCTGTGGAATGTTCAGTAATGTCATGAAAAAATGGACTTGAGGATCACTGGGAAAGGCTTGGGAACAATTCATTATGTAGATGTTTATGGTAACAGGTTCAGGAGGAGACAGCGTTTCTTGCTTAACGTGCTATTTCTCTCTTTTCAGAACATTCTCCAAAAATTAACTTGTAACTATGATATCAAAAGAATATGTCCCCTTACTGTATAGCTCAGGGAGCTCCACTCAATGCTCTGTGGTGACCTAAATAGGAAAAAAGTCAAAAAAGGGGAGGATATATGTATACATATAACTGGTTCACTGTGCTGTGAAGCAGAAACTAATACAACATTGTAAAACAACTATACTCCAATTCAATCTTAAAAAATCATCAATGTCCCACTGAGGCATATTATGAGATGTCTCACCCTCAGCCCCAAGAGAGGATTGGCACTGTGGGGCCCAAGGCCATCCACTTGACAGGGCGATAGTAGGAACTTGTAGGAGTAGATGGCCATATCTGTGATTTAACAGGAAGAACATAAGAGCAGGAAGAAGAAAACTTGAATTTTAATCCTGACTCTTCAGAGAATTAGCTCTGCGATATTTGTCCAACTCAGCTTTGCCTCTTTGTCTTAAGCAGGAATTTTTATCCCACAGAGTTGATTCAAATGAAACTTACAAAACTGTATTTCAAGTTGTAAAGCAAAATCAAATAGAAGCATTTTCAGCATTGTTTTAAATTATTTTCACATAGAATGACTAAATATCTGTTGGAAGAATGAAAAAAAAATGCCACCTTGGCTTGTATGTGTATTAAATGGTATATAGGATAACCTCAGGAGTACTGATACAAGAAATGGAATTAAAGTATTTCGCGTGTGTAAGAAAAATATGGGAAGTGTACATATATGTAAAATAAAAACTGCAAATCTATTGACTCACTGAAGAAGGAGATAGGAACTAGTTTTTAGGAGACTAAGGGTATGTCATTCTAAGGAGTTTAGATTTAACCCTGAAAGCCAGGGAATTTAAAGAGGGGAGAGGGACTACCCTGGTAGTCCAGTAGTTAAGACTCTGTGCTTCCAATGCAGGGGCGCAGGTTCAATCCCTGGTTGGGGAACTAAGATCCCACATCGCAGAATAAAGATTAAAATAAAGGAATGACTAGATTCATGTTTACAAGCTTTCCTAGGCAGTAACACAGAGGATGGAATGAGATAAGAAGCTATGTATATGAAATGAATTTGAGCCAGTTCTAGTGAGGCAGATGAACCTAGAAACTATTGTACAGTGTACAGTAAGTCAGAAAGACAAAATATTGTGTATTAATGTATATGTATGGAATCTAGAATAATGATGTTGACGAACCTATTTGCAGGGCAGGAATAGAGACACAGACGTAGAGAGCAGACCTAGGGACAGAGCAGGGGAAGGGTGGGACAAATTGAGAGAGTAACAGTGAAACATGTACACTACCATATGTAAAATAGATTGCTAGAGGAAAGCTGCTGTGTAACACAGGGAGCTCAACTCTGTGCTCTGATTACCTAGAGGGGTGGGATGGAGTAAAGGGTGGGAGGTTTAGGAGAGAGGGGGATATATGTATACTAATGGCTGATTCATGTTGTGGTATGGCAGAAACCAACACAGTGTGGTAAAGCAATTATCCTCCAATTAAAAAATTTTTTTTAAATAAAGTGCAAAAAAAAAAAAAAGATATATATGGGAAGAAAATGCAAGTCCAAACTGAAATAACATGGAGAAGGGGGGATGTTGTGAATGGGAAATACTCAAGTGATATTGTGTGTTCAATGAGGCAGGTTCGGAGACAGATCAGATGAGGAGGGTGAGGGAAAGAAGCTGAAAAGATGACTCTTTGGGGAGCCCATTATCTTGGGTGGCAAGATGTGAAGGAAGATGTTGCCAAGAGGGGCTCCCCAAGAGGTGGGAGGGAAATCACAGACCAATGCAAGAGAATTTCGGGAGGGAAAGAATAATCCCGCAGAGCCATATGCTATGGGGAAGTGTGGTGAAAGGAGGACTGAAGATGCCCTTGGCTTTTACAAGCAAGGAAGTCATCAGGGACCCAGGAAAAAAACAATTGTTGAGGTGAGGAGAGGTGGGTAGAAACCTTATTTCTGTGGTTAATGTGGATAAAAGTGATTATAGGTGTCTCTTTGATAGACTATGAGTTGGAATCCATAAGAGAGTAAGCCAGAGGGCAGCAGTGGTTGAAAAGAGTGTTTTGATTTTTTCTTTAAAAAAAAAAAAAAAAAAGTCTATGGGGGAGTATAGTTGATTTACACTGTTCTGTTAGTTTCAGGGGTACAGCAAGGTGAATCAGTTATATATATATTTATCTCCACTCTTTTTTAGATCCTTTCCCCATGTAAGTCATTGCAGAGTACAGAGTAGAGGTCCCTGTGCTGTGCGGCAGGTTCTCATTAGTTGTCTATTTTATATATAGTAGTGTGTATACGTCAGTCCCAACCTGCTAATTTATCCCTCTTCCCCCTGGGAACCATACATTTGTTTTCTACATCTGTAACACAATTTCTGTTTTCTAGATCCATTCATTTGTAGCGTTTCTTTTTAGATTCCACATATAAGCGATATGTGATATTTGTCTTTCTCTGTCTGACTTAGTTCACTCAGTATGATAATCTCTAGGCCTATCCATGTTGCTGCAGATGACATTATTTTGTTCTTTGTTATGGCTTGGTATATATATATGTATCCCAGCTTTTTAATCTCTTGATGGATAGGTTTCCATGTCCTGGCTGTTGTAAATAGTGCTGCATTGAACATGGGGGTGCATGTATCTTTTCGAATCACAGTTTTCTGTAGATAATATGCCCAGGAATGGGATTGCTGGATCATATGGTAGTTCTATTTTTAGTTTTTTGAAGAACCTCTGTGCTATTCTCCATAGCAGCTGTACCAATTTACAGTCCTACCAAAGGTGTAGGAGGGTTTCCTTAATGTTTTCTTTGTGTAACGGAAGATATTTGGCCATGAAGAATTGTTGGTGAGAGCTGAAAATATGGGAGAAATAGGAGGTGATTTACGGAACTGGGTCTTGCAGAAGTGGGAGAAAGGGCAAGATACAAATTAAAAATGGAGGTAGGTATTCTTTAGTGTTCAATAGGCGGAATAGCTATTCATTCCACTGGAACTAGAAGAAAAGCGGGTATAAATATAGGATAATTGTTTGAATGAGAGCAGGCTTAATAATTGATGGGAATTCCCCACAAAAATTCCTTTTTTTTTTTTTTCCTGAGAAGATTGGATGGAGGGGATGGTGGTGAAGGAGATGGGAGAGTGGCTGATGGTTCAAGGTCCTGGCATTGAGTCCCAGTGGGAGACCATGGCTTTGTATTGGTACCAGTCTGTCTGTCTGTGTGGTCTTCCCTGTGCTGTTCAACAGCATGGTGTCGGAGGGGAGGCAGGACATGGTGAGACCCAGGCTGTCAGTAAATACAGAGTAGCAGCCATAGGAGAGGCAGCAGTTAACAATACAGAGAAGTGAGGAAGTGAGCCGTGTGCTTTCCCAAGTAAATGGGTTCCAAGTGCAGAGAGCAGCAAAGGCCTTGGGGAGGGAATATGTTTGGTGTATTAAAAGGAGAGCAAGGAAACAGGTGTGTCTGAAGTGATGTGTGGCAGGTGAGGAACGGGAGTTTGGAAGGCAGGCTGGGAGGAGGGGGGTATGGGCAGACCCTCTGGGCCATTATAATGGGTTTGGCTTTTACTTTGCCAATGAGAATTTTAAGCAGAGGACTGGCATACAGTAAGTCCCTTATGAACCAACCTTCAAAGGTGTGAACTTTTGAAAATGGGAACATACGCTGTCATGCCTGGTCACGTGGATTAGTTCATGTGTCTGGGGTGCGTCGTCACACATGTGCATCCTCTACAAGTGCTTGTGCTTTTGTGTACTGTACAGGACTCTAGAGTACAGTAGTACAGTATCTTTTTTAAATTAATTTTTTTTTTTGGCTGTGTTAGGTCTTCGTTACTGTGCAGGCTTTCTCTAGTTGCAGTGAGCAGGGGCTGCTCCCTAGTTGCCGCGTGCAAGCCTCTCACTGTGATAGCAGAGCGGGAGCTCTAGGGTTCATGAGCTTTGGTATTTGTGGTACATGGACTTAGTTGCCCTTTGGTATATGGGGTCTTCCTGGACCAGGGACCGAACCTGTGTCCCCTGCATTGACAGGCGGATTCTTAACCACTGGACCACCGGGGAAGTCCAGTAGCATAGTATCCTTATTTCAAGTCCAGGATATCTGGAAGCAAGAATAAAAGCAGCAGTGATGTAACTTCTCAAGGTACTGAAAATGTTTTCTTTATTTTTTATTTGTTTTCTGTGTATTATTTGTGTGAAAGTATTGCAAACCTATTAGAGTACAGTACTGAATAACCGATTATGTTAGTTGGGGACCAAGGCTAACTTTGTGGAACTTACGAACATGTTCTCGCAATTGGAACTCATTCATATGTAGGAAAGAAAAGTGAAGTCGCTCAGTCGTGTCCGACTCTTTGCGACCCCATGGACTGTAGCCTACCAAGTTCCTCACCTCATGGGATTTTCCAGGCAAGCATACTGGAGTGGGTTGCCATTTCCTTCTCCAGGTGACCTTCCCGACTCAGGGATTGAACCTGGGTCTCCCGCATTGTAGGCAGACGCTTTATCGTCTGAGCCACCAGGGAAGTCCATTGGCAGGTCGGTATAAACCCCCAACAGGGTTTCTGCCGTTAGCCATATGAGGTCACCGTGGGACCGCAGAGCAGGGCTCCTCACTTACTTCATGCAGGGCGTGTCATTCATTCACACAAGCACACTGCAGAGTTAGTAAAGTACAGCAGAAAACGTGTTCACTAGGAGAACAAAGAACTAGAGCTCATTTGTAGGGGACTTACTGTATTCTGACTTAGATTTTTAAAGGGTGATTCCAGCTGCTGTGGGGATAAGAGGAAGATTGGAGTGTTGAAAACAGAGAGGCCCCTTAGGAGCTGGTGAACATTAAGTCTGGAAAGACATGATGGAAGGTCAGACCAAGCATGTTCTACCTCAGGGCCTTTGCACTTTCTGCTTTCTGTGTCTGGGCTGCTCTTCTCCCCCATAGTCCCATGGTCCACCCTCCCCACCTTCAGATGAGTGCTTAAATGTGAGGTCTTCATGCAGCCCTTACCCCTTCAACCCACATACGCAGTGCCACTCCACCATTGTAATTCAGGGCTAATGGCAACACTAATATTAGTTTTCCTTACTGTAGCTCCCATTTTGAAAAGGTGTGGTACATCAAGCTTCACATACCTTCCTCTGCAGAGTAGAAGAATGCCATGAAAGCATGGGGCTGGTTTCTTGGCTCCTCGTGTAGCAAACAGCCTTGCATTTGGCTGGCGCCAGTCTTTGCATCTTTTTTTAGCCCCGTCGCTCACACTCTTCACAATCTTCCAGCTTAAACTCTTGAGTAACTCTGGACATTGGAGTTAGCTGGGAACTTGAGAACCAGATGAAGGGTACTGCCAATAGCATGCCTTATGTGCTTGGCATCTAATTTTGGCACTTGTTTTAGCAGGTTTGATTGCATAATTCAGCCATTGGCTACAAAAAATGACCACATATCCAGGGGGAAAGGAGGATTTGGAAGCACAGGATTCAGAGGATATGCTGGGATTCTTGTTTTTTAAAATGTACCTGCATATCCAACACTCTTGGGATTATTCCAGATCTTACACATCAACCATCACTTCCTTTGGGGAATATGGTGTGCTGCTGTTATTCATGGTCCTTTCTACGAAGTCTCCGTTTTTATTATATCTTTTGTGCCTGAATCCCATGTTTTGCAATAGTTTCTCTCCTACAAAATCTGTATCAATTGAGTACAACTTAATTTGTTTTCCCACTTTTCCCTAATTAAAGATATGCTATATAAACTGCTATTTAGAACGTCTGATAAATATGAAATAACTGAAAATAGCACGTGTAATTGACACCATTCCAAAATAAAGCAACCAATTTTCAGATTTAGTCCTTATATTCTCATTGTGCATCAATAATAGGATTTCTGACATATATACATGTCAGATGTATACACACACACATACAGGGGAGATACTATTTTCATGATTTATTTTACTTTCGTTTAAATTTCACCTTTAAATACTGAGTTTAAGTATATGCTGGCCTTGTTTTCATATATTTGAAGTAAAGATAAATGGACAGCTTTAAAGGAGCACTGTATTGAACATGGCACAATATGTTAAACAATTAGATAATCTAAGGGATGGTATAACTCTGTATCCTTTTACACATTTAGTGGCACAAGGAAACCGTAGGGACAAGACAGCAATTGGAGAGGAAACCCATTCGGGACTGAAATGAGAGCCCTTGGTTGTGGACAGAATCTCCCCTTGACTTCAGAATCGAGACAGACTAAGAAGTCTGTCCGTATACAGAAACCACTGGATTCCTGGTTGGCAGGATGAACAGTGGCATCAGCAGAGATGATAAGAAATTGGCTCATGCCAGTTGGGGTTGTGGGGGCCAGTCTGAAGTAAACAGGGTGGGCAGGAAGCTGGAAATCAAGTTGAGTGTTGCGGCTGCAGGCCAGGAGCTGGAGATCAGAACCAGAGACTGGAAGCTGAGTCTAGAGGTGGAATGATTAATGCATTCTCTGAGAATCCTGTTTCCCAGATAAGTTCCTAGGATGCTTTCCTTAAACAGGGGAATTTCTATATATTTTTTTTATATTTATTTTTTTATTGTTTTTTTTTAATTATTTTATTTTTTAACTTGATTGTATTGGTTTTGCCATATATCAAAATGAATCCACCACAGGTATACATGTGTTCCCCATTCTGAACCCCACTCCCTCTTCCCTCCCCATACCATCCCTCCGGGTCGTCCCAGTGCACCAGCCCCAAGCATCCAATATTGTGGATTTCTGTATTTTTGAATGCACAAACATGATGTTTCTTGGGAACCCTCAGCTCATTTCTAGGGGAGAGATTTTTATGGTTGTTTGTTTTGGTTTTATTTCTTAAAAAATATTTATTTGTTTATTTGGTTGCATCAGGTCTTCATTGCGTCGTTTGGGTTCTTTCATTGAGGTGCATGGACTCTCTAGTTGTGGCACACGTGCACCAGAGCTGGGGCTCAGTAGTTAGAGCACATGGGCTTAGTTGCTCCGCAGCATGTGGAATCTTAGTTCCCCGACCAGGGATCAAACCCACGTCCCCTGCATTGCAAGGGAGATTCTTAACCACTGGACCACCACCTGAATATTTACATCACTAATAAGTACCTGCATAATTGATACTGTTGCCAGTACTCAGATTCTGAAATTACCAACGGAGGTTGCTGGAGGAGACCTTAAGTCCAGTTGTGATCCCCCAGACTCCAAAGAGTCTGAAAAGAGTAAGGGGGAGTATGTCCATGAGTCAAATTTAATATTCCACATGCCCCATGGTAATTCTATATTTGAGGACAATATTGTAAGGTTGGTTAAGCTAGGGAAGCCCGAGATCACTTGCTTTTGGCTGGAGTTACAGACGTGAGAGTAAATCAGTTATTCCTTGTAACTGTTTTTGAGGAAGAAAAATCTTTCAAAAACAGTGCCTGTAGCTACATTGTGCAGTACAGTTAGCCGCTGGCCACGTATGGCTGATGAGCACTTAAAACACAGCTAATCCTTCTTGAGCTCTGCTCTAAGTATAAATGTACCCCAGGCTTCAAAAACTCAGTATAAAAACCTTACAGATCTCATTACTCTTCAAACTGGTTACATGTTTAAATGATAATATTTTACATGTTGTTGTTGTTCAGTCGCTCAGTCGCATCCAACTCTTTGAGACCCCATGGACTGTAGCCCACCAGACTCCTCTGTCCACAGAATTTACCAAGCAAGAGTCTTGAGTAGTCTAGAGTAGGTTGTCATTTCCTGCACCAAGGGATCTTCTCAAGCGAGGGGTTGAACCCACATCTCCTGAATTAGCAGGCTGATTCTTTACCACTGAGCTACCTGGGAAGCCTATTTTACATATAGTTGGGTTAAATGAAATATTTTATTAAGGGTAATTTCAATTGTTTCTTATTCTTTTTACCTTGGGGACTAAAACAATGAAAATCACATGATCTGGTTCATGTTAGATTTCTATCAGAAGTGCTTGTCAACAGTGAGAGATTTCTGGGTGGTGAAAAGGCTGGGACAGGTTCTTTTTGCCCACAAACAAAGTAAGATCAGAGAAGTTATACCACTTGCTCAAGATCACACAGTGAGTTGGGAACTAAGCTAGGATTAAGCCAGTATGTTTTCTATTACCCAGAACAGCCTCAAGGATCACAGCGATTTGTTTTACTGGTAAAATGGCTGCTTTGAGTAAAAGCCAAGACTCTTGTGTATAGATTGCTAGCAGTTTTCTGAAGCACAGGCCCTCAGTTCTGTCCTCCAGTATCAAATACAACCAAAAACAAAGAGAAAAATAGAAAAGGAAAGAAAAAAGCTTCCTGTTAAAGGGCCTAGGGAGAAATCCCAGTTTTCCTTCTTGAGTAGATTTCTTTCACACCAGCATCCTGGAATGGAACATTAATTACTGAAGAAAACCGCAGTAAGAAAACACTGACCAGGAGTCCAGCCTTCATTCATCATGCTTTCCCCTTCAACACAGCAAGAGTCGTTTCAACAAATAGCCATTAAGAGATTAAGGCCGACCAGGAATAAAATGTTTTGGTCCCCAGGCAGCTCATTTGACCTCATTTTCTCAGAATTAGGGCCCCCAACGGTATGTGTTTAGCATGAGGCTATGTTAATTCTACATCGTGTTACTCCGAAAAGCTTTTAAATATATTTCTAAAAATACTGAACTAATAAGACTTTAATGTGGCTAATAATCTTAGTAATATCTTGCCCACAAATGGGGTCTTTTTTTCCCTCCATGGTGTGTAACCAAACCCAATAATTCTGTCATTTTAAAAAAATTGTAAAAAGTGATCTATGAAGTGCAGCAACATTATGGGCACTTGTGGATTGTCATTGGATGAAAGGAAGCTTAGCATCTTGTGTGGTTGGCCCTGCGTCCCTTCTCCCCAAAGCCATCGTCACTTCTCCTCTGATCATTTTGATTCTTCTGATTATCAACATTGTTATGTATGGAGTTTAAACAGGTAACAATTCTACAACGTTAGTTACAAAAACCTTCCATGCCCCTACTCTGTTGTTCCCACTCTTGATTTCCTGCTCATTGGAGGCAAACACTTGTAAAACTGGTTCTTTTGTCATTTACCTCCAATTCTTGAACCACCTGCCAGTGTTGCTATTTTTTCATTTTTCACCTCTAGACATTATCTCATGTTATCCCATCATGGAAGATGACTGTTTATCCTCTTGTCCTCGACTGCAGCCCCTACTATGGAAGCATCCCAATAATCAGTATTTAGTGTTTACATCTTGTGATTAGATAAAGTTATTTGCATCATATACTCTGGTGGCTCAGACAGTGAAGGATCTGCCTGCAATGCTAGGGGACCCAGGTTCGATCCCTGAGTCGGGAAGATCCACTGGAGAAGGGAATGGCTACCAACTCCAGGTTCTTGCCTGGAGAATCCCATGGGTAGAGGAACCTGGGAGACTGTATAGTCCATGGGGTCACAAAGAGTCAGACAGGACGCAGCTGAGCAACTAACACTTTCACTTTCATATACTCTATTAAGATGACTTTTCCTATAACTTTGTTTCCGCTGGGGTCAATAACTATGATGTACTTACCATTTTAATGTGCATAGTACTTAGTTTTTCATGTGCTTGTTGCTAATTCAGACTCAGCCTCACCTCCCTCTTGGTCATTCGGATGCGGTAGGTGTCACAAAACCTGAAACAGAGCCTCTCAGGGCCTTCCACCTGCTCTGATCTTGGCTTAACTTGGTGCCCAACAGCCATCTGGACCTTTCTTGCCTTTATCTCTTCTTTGAGTCTGATTCAGTTTCCTGAATGCCATGCTTTTCTCTGCGTTAGTTTATTCCCTATTTTAATAGAGAACCATTTCCAATAGCTTCCTGGAAGGGAGAGGGTAGCTAGTAAACTTTTTGAGACCTTGACTGTCTGAAAATATCTTTTTTCCCTATCCTTGATCATTTGAGTATACAGTTCCAGGCAGGAAATGATTTTTCCCCCAGAATTTTGAAGGCATCGCTCCATCGCGTATGGTCCAGTGGCGCTGTTGAGATGAGCATGCCATTCTGACTCTTAGTCCTTCATGTGTAACTATTTTTGTTTGCCTGTTTGTCCTCTGAGAAAATGTTTATCCTCCAGGTTGTAGGATTTCCCTGTCATGTTCCATGGTATTGGGTCTGTGTTAATTGTTTCATGTCGTTTCAATCTGCCTGTTCATTTCTTTCAATTCTGGGAAATTTCCTCTTCTGTTTTCTTTCCCTGGGACTCCCATTATTAGGGAATTGGTCCTGGAATTGTCTCACCTTTTTTGTTTTCCACCTACTTATATTTTGAGATCTTCTTTGAGAGATCTCTGCACTTTATTTCCTACTATTTCTATTCAATTTTTATTCCTGACATCTTATCTTTAATATACAACTGCACTTTTTTTGTCATTGTTCTGGACATGTTCCTCATTATAGCATTTTGTCTTTGTTTCAGAGTTACAATATCTTCTCTTATCAAAACATAATTATTCTACTCTTTTCCATCTTCCCTACATTGTCTCTGTTTTCTCCATATTGCCTTTTTCTGTTTCTTGGCTCATTGCTTTTGTTTTGCTGTCTGCCTTTTATGCTCAAACTTCTGGCGATCTCTGCTTATTTGCTCATGTTGTCTGCTTGTCTGCTCAGTTGGTAGCACACTGATTGGAAATTCTACATCCATGGTTGGGCTTGTCCATAAGAGTAACCAGCCTGGGCATTTCCTTGAGATACCTATAGTGTGAATATCTCCAGGTTTTGGCTGCTCAGATTCCCCAGAGATGAATGATGCCAAGTCCAGCTGCCAACATCCTTGGGAGTGTAGTCTCCCAGGTCGGGAGGTCTCAATGGTCAATGTACACACATTCTTTTAATTCTCCGTGTATAAATGTTCAGTTAATTCCACTTAGTCGTTAGGTGTCAACTCTTTTGGATGTATTGTACTTTACTGACTCTGGTGCATGAACTTGTAATCTCCTGCCAGGGTAGGGGAGGTGCAGTAATACGATGGTCCAGGATTTCAGATGTAACCCACGCCACTAGTTCCAGGGTGCTGCCGTCTACATCGAACTATTTCACAGCTTTCCCTTCTATGAGTGTATAATTCTGCCTTCCTGGCTCTTTAAAGTAAATTACCATTGGTTCATCTGCTGTCAAGTTTTTGGCTTGTTTTTCTTTTATTCTCCACCCTTTGCCCCGTAATTTCTTCCTCGCATCTCCTCTTCCTGGTGTCTTTGTCTTTGTGTCTTCTTAAAAATCTCTTTGCTGTTGTTTTAGAGGAGTCTGGGAAAAGAGAGTAGAGCTAAAATTAACTTCTTCAAACTCTGATAAACTCTGACAATCTCTCTGCCATAGGGAGATTGTCTAAAATATGTTTCTTATATATGTCAACCTAAACCTTCTCAGGAAGAAACTTCACTGTCAGTTGAAATTATTATTACTATCAATAATTTTTTTTAACCCTTGACAAGTTCAACTTGTATCACAAATG